>NC_090448.1:925823503-928688503 GCF_031143425.1 Pleurodeles waltl | reverse complement strand
CCTGGACCCCTGATTTTTTTCCCATTGTGGCCTGCTTTCTTTGTGGCTGCTGTGGAGGTCCCCCATGTGGGAAAGCATGTCATGTCCCTGTGGCCTTTTCCTTCCGGAACCTCCTCTCCATCCTTTGGTACCCGGCATTCATCTCTAATATGTGCCTGTACCTGTCTGCTCGTTGTGGAATGCATGCATTTCTGTCATATTGGCAGCTGAAAAGTGAGGAGAATAAATCATGAAATACAGCATTGGGTGGAGGTAGAACAGACATGCAATGTACCCAGCATCCGCAGATGACACATGCAGTCCACCACACATTCCACAACAATGACTGACTCCAAATCTATGACCATTTCCTATGAGCCATCTATGGTATCATGTAGATGTCACTGGGATAACAGCAATCTATTGTTGACCATCAGGGCCCAAAGGTGAGTGGCTAATGCACCCTTGCTCAGCATTTGTGTGAACAAACTAGTGAGGATCACGTGGGCCAACAAGTCTAGATTCCCTGTCCCATTGTCAATATGCTACTCTTTGTATGCAATCCACCATTTTGACACCCCTGGCGCTACCTCAAGCCTTGCACAGGCATCATGGATGCAAGGTGGGGGTCATCTGATAAGGGGGCTGGAAACTTCCTTGCGGCTATTCTAAGGTTTGGTAAAGTGTCATTCATGTGTCCTGGTTTAAGACCTGATATGAACATACATTACGATGGGGCACACCATTGCTCATGATGTCCCCACATTTACAAATAATGCAAATTTCCCATATAGTTTGGGCAAAGCCTGAACAGCACATCAAAGTTGTCTACTGATTTTGTAACTATTGCCCCCTACCCTGTGCTATGTTGGCAAAATGTGTAATGCGGCACACACATGGTGGCTGTATGGGTGCCCTAAGGGTAACAGTAAGATTGATACTGCACTGGGTGCTGCTACAGTACTCCTACCTATTTAACAACATGTGCACAAGCATGTCAGACATCACCTAAGTACCAGGTACACACTCAGCATTCATATCATATGCACATGTGAGTGACCAAGATCACTCACAAATATCATGATGGCTAGACTAAGTTGATAAATCTTGCCACAATCCTTAGACATTTCCCTCAACTATCTGGAGCTGAGTTGTTTACTAATTGTGTACCCTACTGACTGTTGCCAAGCATAATGTGACTCCTTGCACGACTGTGGCCTCAATCTATATCTGAAAGGTACTGAGGCACCAGTGGTGCAAGTGTCTCCTACAAAAGTTCCCTAGAGACCTCTATACATTTCCTTTCTCTGTACCGTTTCATGAGTAACTGTAAGCTATGTGTGGCACACAGTGCTGTTAAAAGTGCTGTGACAAAGGTGTTGGCAACAGGCATGCTAATGACATAAAAAGCAGTGCTGACACCTATCTTGATTGACATCAATGTATATGTGGCCATGCTTTCCATTTCCTAATATTCACAATTCCATATCAGCACACATTGCCACTTGTGCAACAATCAAACCATTCTCAATGCTCAACATTGCATCAGACATGATGTCAACATCCTAACTCTGATGATTTTATAGCATTGGTCATGCAAAACATTTAATCATTGCATTGCACACATCAGACTCTCACACAAAACCCAGGATTGCCACACTTGACGAACAAGGTAACACGTACTAGCAGCATTGGGGTCTTCAAACCTGGACACCTCTCCACTGGTGTAGGTGGAGGTCCACCTGCAATACATGAAAGGAAAACATAGCTTTGTGATATTTGGACATTTCTGTGACTGGATAACAGTTTAAAAATCAACTTGTTAAGCTGAGTGAGCAAGTCAACCTAGTGATAGATCAGACCAACTGTCAAACATCTATAATCTGTCAGTCAAACATAGGGACAAATAATGGAGACCCTGGCACCTACAAAGCATCACTTTGACGCTCCTGTGGTTCATTTAACTGCACCATATGTACATGGCATTGTTATTCAGGTGTTTTGTTGCTTTACGCCTCCATGACCATACAGGGCTGCATGACACAGTATTCTGCATCTGAGGGGCATGCAGTGGTTGTTGCTGTGACCACCCCATAGTGAGACACATAGCTTTTGACCCTGCCCCAGATGTTGAAGACATCTAACTCATTGTCACCACAAAAAAATGGACAACTGCCCAGGGGTTGTGTGAGTATTGCAAAGTGTTGAAAAATGCATTGATACATCCTTGGTTCTTGTTTCTAATATGTGTGTGCCATTACAAGGCACAGACACATGAGCTTTTATGTCATGGCAGTTTACTTATGATTGTTTAGTTGTTCTTACCTGCACTTCAACTGAATGATATTACCGATGTCTTGCCAATACTATGTGGGCAGCCATTGTTGCCAAGGTATACCACTTATTCTCCAGAAAGAGATACAGACATGTGCAGATACATTTTCCTCAATGTAGACAACACAGACACACTTGCTCTGTGGTCCAAAGATTCCTGTGTTGGTTCTCTGAGTAATGTGCTAGTGCTGGAGCTGATGCAGGCCTGCCCCATACTGTCTGTGAGGCACGGCAGGACTGTGGGACAAATCGGGCACATGTGTGTGGGCTAATAGAGACATTTTGGGGTGTATGTGATACACAATGTACATGAAGAGGAAACTGCTAGTAGTCTGGACCCAGTGCATAATCAAGCTCCCTTAAATGGCGTTGACCAATGACACAAGGGGCAGATTTAAGGAAAGTGGTGCTGCACCAAGTGCATCACTACAGTCCTTGTGGCCCTCAGTGTACACCTTTCCCTCTCCGTGTGTGCACCTTATGAAACATTTGGCGCAGCATGGTGGAGGCAGGGGATAATTGCATCACTGTATATGGACACAAATGATGTACTCAGCAGGAGTAGCAAAAAAAAGATTAGCACGACATCTGCTGATTAAATAGGGGCCCATCATATACAATGATATGCCCACTTACAAAGTGTAGGAAATATGGCAATAGGAAATGTATCATATTTGTCAGAGCCATGTACTTTATTCCCCATGCAGGTGTAGGGTCCCCCTCCCATACATGATGCTTGGCGAAGGCCTCATGTTGTGCTGGCATAAACTGAGTGGCGCTATGCATGCATCACACCACTTTGTTATGATTGTGCAGGGAAGATGGAATTTCTGCCCTGGCTCTGCTTCTTTAATGGAAATCACAATGGCAACCCAAGGTGGTGCTGGGGCTCTTAATACAGGCACAATACATCATGTCCAGATCCTTTGATAAAACATGCTGCACTCAACCGTGTATCTACCTGTCATGTACCTGCAAATTAACGGCATTGCTATGAAATGGGATACTTACCAACTGCTCCACCAATCTGAATCATCCCCAGGTGATCCAGTAGGTCTTGCTCCCTTGAGATCAGGTCAGCCCAACAGTGTTTAAGCTTGTGGTTATTGCGTCCAGCTCTGAAAATTCTTGTCAGATGGTGGAGCACCTTGGCCCAGTGTAGCTTCAGGATCTCTGTGGGGTAGCCCTAGATAACGCGGCCACCCAAAACCAGCATCATTGGCAGGTAATGCTGCACAAGCCATATAAACCCCCCTAGGGGAAAAGTCATCATCGTTGACATCCTCCCTTTACCAGACATAATGCAGTGTTTCTATACTGCAAATTTAATAGCACCAAAAAAAATAAAGATAAAACTACCCTGCCTATCCCAAATACCCAACAAACTATAATACCCGTAGACAAACACCCCACAATACAGTGACAGATACAGTAGATAAACACTGCAAAAGACTTAGGAAACTACAAATATGACACAACAGTAACATGACACAAAAACTTTCAAAAACTCCAATCTACCAACACCAGCTCCACACACCCTCACACAGTCACAGACAATAAGACTGTGAAGTGAAAGTGGAAGTGAACTCACTGTACCATGTATATAGGCAGTATGTCCTGTTTAATCACTTCCTTGGCATGTGCATCACGTTTTCAGATATGCGTCAGGTTTCTTTGACACATGACAGTCATGCGTCGATTTTTTCCCCATTGTGCCTGACGAGGCCTGGTGACTTGGGATTGACGCTCAGGGGCTAGGTGTGATTTTTCTGCATAGGAAAGTATGACGTTTAGGCATTTCATCTACATTTTTGAAGCATGACGGTCATGTGTGATATTCCTTCCTATACAGCCTGACAAGGCCTGTGGCGTGCAATTGATGCACAGGGGCCTGGCATCCTTTTGCAGTGTTTGCAGAAAATGGAATTTAGCTGTAAATTTTGACACACTACGGGAATGTGTGGAAATTATTTAAAAAAGGCTTACAGTGCACCCAGGTTCACATACCATGTCACAGGGGCTATGCAATTATGTTGTCAGTATGGTATGTCTACATATGTGTGCATGTCCGTTCATATCTTGATGGTGACATTGGTATGTTTTACCTATATGTTTGTATATGTGTGTGATGCATGCGATAAGTGATACTGTGTGCAGGTAGACTGTGTCCACATACATTTAGCACATGTGTACTATGAGTGTATATACTGTATGTGTTCTAACACATATATGTGGGTGTATCACATTGTAATGTCTGCTATACAAATGTACTCATACCAACAACACAATAGATATGATGAGCTATGTCCAATACATGGTAAAGCATGTGACAGCCATGACAAATTGTACTCAGAGGATGCAGTGGACTACAGTTGGGTTGAAATCATGTTACCCCTGGCAATGTGTGTGCATGTGTGTCCACTCTGTGGTGTGTTTAGCCTTCAAAATGCTTTGCTACATGTGTGACATATAGTTCCCCAAGCATCTTAGTTGCAGGAGATGGTGTACACACGTGTCAATGTAGGTTTCTACGTGCTTTTTGTGTGGAAAGATATGTGTAGTATCATTTCAGTAACATATGACCACAGCGATGTGTTCATGGGATATGAAACCTCACATATCTATCTTCCTGCACTGACACATGTTGGACTTTGACAAATGCCTGTGTGGTCATATCAGTGTCGCCTATGTTTCCATATGTCAGAACGCATGTTAAGTAAAATAAAATCTTTTAATGGTCTTGTTATACATATGCACTTACATTTGTGGAAAGTTGCCTTTTGTTGAGACTCCAGTACACATTACCAGGCCTGTGCCCTTTAAGTGGTACATGTGTGCAGAGACATCTGGCATATGTGTGTATGCACCAACTAGGTACTCACAATCGACCACATCATGTTTGTTATGACTGTCACATACAATGGCGTACCACTGTGTAACAGTGTTGCAGTCTGGCTAAGATGGCAGCCTACTCTTCATCACTATTGTGGGAGTTTTTATGCCCACACAGACCCATGGTTGCATGTTTAGGTGCAGGTTTACGGAGCTCCACACTACTCAGTCCACTGTGCACATGCATCAGGCCCCTGACAATGTCAATAGTCTATGTAGCCTGAGCAGTGGTGGTAGGATGTTTTGGGGGGGGGGAATCTAGCCTCTTCATGATTGCTCTTAAGAAGAGTAATGCACAGTCCCCTGCAGTCAGACACATGCACAACTGTGATCAAACAGACTGGGATATTATTGTTCCTCTGAGGAATTTGAATTCAGCCTTCCCCGATCATGTAATGAGGACTGGCTACTTGCAAGTGTAGGGCATGTCTCATCCCTTGGCATGGTCTGACAGACATGATGTTATGTACTTTGTAATTTCCATGGGCAGTTTGGATAGCGGTTGTATCTCTGTTGTCACTTCTAATTTGGGAACGTGCCAGGGGACAGATGGTGTTTTCTGTCACTGCCTTCTGTCTTGTTGGTATGCGATGGGCAACTAACAAGTCGTTGTAGTGGCAAACTTGAGTGGGGTATTTACTGACCTAGCCATCCTCTTTGTAAATATGTTGGGTGATCACATGTTGACATTGATATGTTGCACAGCCAGTTTCGGTCTATGTGTGTACCTTGTGCACGTTTTACCGCATAACTTGCTAGGAATAATGTGTGTCCTACATTTCTGCCAATCTTTAGGCTGCTTACACTTTGCACACATCTTCTACAGCAACATTGTCCGGTCATACATGGACAAGATGCAAAGTGTGACTTTTGTAAATTGTAGTTGTACACATCTTCTACTGCTGGATACATGATGGTTACCGTCCAATCACCTTTCTTTGCAAGATTACATTATTATCACACATATTTGATATTACATCTGCCACATCCTTCGTTTGAACATGGGTATGCATTTATTCTTGCAGTCCACAACCTATGTCACTCTTACCATGACTGTATGATGTTAATGTGTGAAATCATCTCAGGACTGTTTTTTTCATTAGCCACATGCAACATATCTGTCTACTTCTACTCCCATTCATTTTTTAATGGGTCTGTGACATGTTTGGACATTGCTGGACATACTTGCACATCCCACACCTGATTGGCAAGTGGGTGACCTAGACATATTAGGAAATGTTGTCACTGTTGGTAACTTTCTCCTGGTCTAGAATGTGTGTGATAATGAATGGTGTGTATTGATATGTGCTGTGTGATGGTGTAATACTGATTATACTAGGTTACCTTACTGACACATGTCAACCATTGTTGGTACTTGCAAGCTCTTTGCTACCTAGGCCATCCACCAGTACATCAGTCTTCACATGTATATCCAAATTTGCTGTAGGCATATGTTAAGACAGCCGATTTGTGTGACAATTGTGTATAGAATATACACAGGGTGTGGAACACACTCTGCCTTCATTCCGCCCAGACATTAATTTGGTGGTGCATTGTCCCATTTTATTCTTAGATCCTGATAGTGGGCCATATGTTTGGATAGTGTTCAGTACCCATTGCTGCTTCATTTGTCTGGCAACCCATAGCGCACTCCACAGCCAACGTGTGTATGCCATAAGTGAGGTACAGCACACCATGGGTCAGGATTGGGCCCAATGGCAGCGCCAGGACATAAGCCCATGGATATCCAGTGCAGGCTCTGCCTCTAATGTTGGTTACTAACCCTTTACCGTAAATGAAGGTCCATAGTTACCAATGATGTCCCCCCTTGTCAAACATGCACAGTGCTGGTGTACCTGCAATCTGCCTGAGATGTGACACTGTTCAGCTCCTACATTACTTAAACACCATTTGATAACAGCCCCTACCTTATGTATGCTCCTCTTGCATACATCCTGCCAAGCATGATGATGTGTCGAAAGGACTAGGAAGTTGCACATTACCCACTTACATATTGTGGTGCACCGATCTAGGCTTTCAAGAGCCACATGCCCGTGAGTTATGTGACACTGATGTGTCACATGGAGGCACTAGACTCTCTTGTATCACAAACTTTGTTGCTACCATACTTGTAACTGTTGTGTTTCTTTCCTGCTCTCTGAGGTATGAGTTACATTCCAATGCTATATGTAGTGGAGAATAAGTAGACCATGGAGATCCAGGTGGCAAGTAATTTATTGGTGATATTTACAAAGTGATTATATTTGTATAGTGACTATGGCCCTCATTACGAGCCTGGCGGTCTCTGACCGCCAGGCTCGCGGTTGGCGGGAGCACCGGCGACAGCCTGGCGGTGCCCCTTAGGGCATTCTGACCGTGGCGCTTTGGCCGCGGTCAGTGCAGGAAAACCGGCGGTCTCCCGCCGGTTTTCCGCTGCCCGTCAGAATCCTCCAAGGCGGCGCAGCATGCTGCGCCGCCTTGGGGATTCTGACACCCCCTACCGCCATCCTGTTCCTGGCGGTTCGCCCGCCAGGAACAGGATGGCGGTAGGGGGTGTCGCGGGGCCCCTGGGGGCCCCTGCAGTGCCCATGCCAATGGCATGGGCACTGCAGGGGCCCCCGTAAGAGGGCCCGCTAGTATTTCACTGTCTGCGTAGCAGACAGTGAAATACGCGACGGGTGCAGTAGCACCCGTCGCACCTTCCCACTCCGCCGGCTCGATTACGAGCCGGCATCCTCGTGGGAAGGGAGTTTTTCCCTGGGCTGGCGGGCGGTCTTTTGGAGACCGCCCGCCAGCCCAGGGAAAAACTCATAATACCCTCCGCGGTCTTCTGACCGCGGAGCGGTATTATGGAGGGCGGCATCCTGGCGGGCGGCCTCCGCCGCCCGCCAGGGTCGTAATGAGGCCCTATGTGTAGAAGTTCTGTACAATTTGTAGTCTCCTGTGAACTCCTGCAGCAGTGTTTTGTAGTTCCCCCTCCAAATTTGCTGCACCATTGTCATCCTCCTCCTCGATGGGGACGTCTACCTGTTTATCCCAGGAAACATTGGTCTTTTTACATATATTATGAAAGATTGGACATAGCAGTATCATCTTAAATACCAATGGTGGAGCATACAACAGGCTTCCCCATGTCCTCTCCACCACATTTTGTGTTCTTCTGTGCCCTTCATTATATTCACGCTCTTCCATCGTTGTGGGATTGCCAAATAGAGTCATCACCCATGGCTGTATACTGTAACCTTGGTTGGCTGCAAAGGAATGAGAGAAGATGTGTTGGTAATGCTTCATTGTTGTTTTGTTACATACCTTGGCAGTTTTTAGTTTTAGGTGGAGTGGTGAGTCTGACTTGCTTCTGTTATAGTGTATGTTCCTGTTTTCTGAAATGGTTTCATAGGTCTGTCTTGATGGACATGACAATCTTGGGTTGTGGCTCAAGGACCTGGGGATTGTAATATTCAACCAATACTGATGGTTCAGCCATTGCATATATGTGTTGTGTTGTCCCTATTTGTGCCAGTGTCCTATTATTGGTAGAACCTTCCACCTCCTTGCACCACAGTGGTTTCATATGTAGAGACACCATGGTAGCCCTGCACAGCCAAACTCTGGCCTCCATTTTACCATGCGGCACTACGCATGCAGTGCAACACACAATGACCCTTTGTGGCAGTTGATGGCTGTGGAAACCATCAAGTGTACGAGGGTGCGAATCGCACAATTGTAGAATAAATTCCTATACATGATTTATCACAGACACTTTAAACACATGCACTTTTAACACATGTACAGTGCAGGATTTGGGAGGGGACACACCATTATTTTAAATGAGTTCCTATGCACGGTGCATGAAAGGTCAGGTATGTCCTCTATACTACTGCAGAGTCCTATTGTGGCATCCATGATCTTTACAGTATTGCACAAACTCTGCGCCATGGTGGACCTTTTCTTGTATACGGCACACACAATGTGATTTTAGGTGGCACTAAAGGGAGCATGTGAGGTGGCACTGGACTAGGTGCTGCATGACTTCTCTTCATTCTGTCCCCTGGTCTTTCATGGCAGGTAATGTTGTATTCCTATGTGTGCGACACAATGTAGTTGACAGGTGAATGTGCACACTACAGGTATGTCAGGTATGTGTAGGTGATATGTAGTTGGTTATGGCAACACCTAGGTGGCATTTGATATTGGTTCTGCCAGATGCTTGAATCCCATGACTGATGTGGGGCTGCGCCTATCTGTGACTTTTTTTCATTGACATGGCCTATGCCATTCACATTGCTGAGCTATACGTTATTAGGTGTAATGAGTGTGGGATCTGTATTTAGGTGTCAACCAGTGGACACTTGTCGTGGTTTGTGCCCAGCTCCTGTATGCAAAGGAGACATAGCACCACCTGTCCTCATGTGTTGTGCCAGTAAGGTTGTGGCTGTTGTATGTACATGTGGGTGTGTATGTGTCTGTGATGTGCAATGAGTGCGTTGTAGTGCGGCATATGGGTTGTTGCCTGTACATCTGTGTTCCCCTTCCTATGTGTGTTTAGTGTGGTGTATGTCTTGTTTGCCCTACATGGCAGGTGTGTTGTTTGTGTACTTATTGGTATGGTGGCTTACCTATGAGTAGGCCATTGCCATATTGCCCATCCTGGAACGCTCATTGACGGTGGATTACCGGAATATGTAGGCATCATGTATGCTGCCGGGGTATTTGGCAAGGATATTTGAGAAGAGCCCATCGTGGTCCACAATGGCCTGCACATTTATGGAATGGGTGTGCTTGCAGTTCCTGTATAGGTGTTCCATTGCTAGAGGTGGCACCAGTTGGACATGGGTGCAGTCCATTGAACCCAGCACATGCGGGAACCCAGCAATTAGATAGAAACCTTGCTTGGTCTCCTGCTGCAGTTGCTGGGTTTTGGGGAAGCAGATGTGGTGTGGTGAGAGGCGTATGAGTGCATCCAGAACCTTTGGAACGAAAAACTGCGGAGGATGGCTGGGAGTTACGTTGTCTGAAAAGTTCCTGATGCCAGCATATGGAGGACAGCGAGAAGTTTGGTCATGGGTGGTGTTTTTGTTTGAGTTTACACTCTTGCAGTGATGTCTGGTGCAATATGGTGCAGCAGGCTTACAATTGACTTCTGGTTCAAACAGTAATTCCTGATGACATCTTGTTCCCTGAGCCCAAGGATGGTTGTATGCTGTAGAAAGATCCTCTCCCGCCTTGGATCCTGCCTTTGTGGCTGCTGTGGTGGTGTTCGAGGTTGCTGTGGTGGTGGTGGAGTGACCTGTTGTCGTCCCTGATGTCTTCCGCGTGTGCCAAACTGGAGCAATTTTGCTTCCATGTTGTCCTAGAGGTTTCTAATGCTCCTTCCGTGTTGTAGGAAGTTGGCTCTGTATATACTATCTCAAAGTTAGAGACAGTGTGCCCAGAGTCCAAGGGTTCCCATTGGAGGTTGATAGTGGCAAAATTAGATAATCCTAATGCTCTATTTTGTGGTAGTGTGGTCGAGCAGTAGGCTTATCAGAGGGTAGTGTTAAGCATTTGTTGTACACACACAGGCAATAAATGAGAACACACACTCAAAGACTTAACTCCAGGCCAATAGGTTTTTATATAGAAAAATATTATTTTCTTAATTTATTTTAGCAAAACAAGATTCAGAATTTAAGTAAGCAAATAAACTATAAGGTACTTCATGCAGGTAAGTATGGAACTTTGAATTAAAACAGTAATGTACACAGTTTTGGCAAAAATGGCAATAAGCTATTTTAAAAGTGGGCACTGCAAAAATCAACAGTTCCTGGGGGAAGAAAGTATTGGTTAGTTTCTCAGGTAAGTAAAGCACTTACAAGTTCAGCCTCCTGGGCAAAGGCAGCCCACCGTTGGGGGTTCAAATCAATCCCAAACACCCAGTGCCAGCAGCACAGGGCCGGTCAGGTGCCGAGGTCAAATTAGGGCCCAAGTAGCATGGGTGCCTATTAAGAACCGAAGTGCTCTGGTTCCAGTCTGCTAGTAGGTAAGTACCTGTGTCCTTGGGGAGCAGACCAGGGGGGTTTTGTAGAGCACGGGTGGGGGACACACCCAGGCACACAAAATACACCCTCAGCGGCACAGGGGCGGCCGGGTGCAGTGTGTGAACAAGGTGTCGGGTTTTGTATTGAAGTCAATAGAGGGACCCGGGGGTCACTCTGGCGATGCAGGCAGGGTACAGGGTGGCTTTTCGGGCCAGCCACTGACTGGGCTAGGATGAGGGCCGCCTGCTGGTCACTCCTGCACTGGTGGTTGGTTCCTCTCCATCCTGGAGGCTGTGGGTGCAGTGCTTCTTCCAGGCATCGGTTCCGTTTGTTACAGGGCAGTCGCGGTCAGGGGGAGCCTCTTGATACTTTCTGCCGGTGTCGCTGTGGGGAGGTCGACTCAGGGTGTCCATGTCGTTGGAATCGCCTGGCGGTCCACTCTGTGGAGTTGGTTTCTCTGGACACGAGCCGGGGGTGTCGGGTGCAGAGTGTAAAGACTCACACTTCTGGAGTGAGACTGGAGTCTTCTTTAAAGTTGGTTTCTTTGTTGCAGATTTGGACAGAGCGCTGTCCTCTGGAGTTTATTGGTCCTTTAGGTGCAGGTCCTGCTGGATGCGTCGCTGTACAGGTTCCTTGAGTCTAGAGACAGGCAGGTAGGGCTGGAGCCAAGTCAGTTGTCGTTTCCATCATCTCTGTGGGGCTTTCAGGTAAGCAGTCCCTCTTCTTTCTTCAGGTTGCAGGAATCTGATTTCCTGGGTTCAGGGTCGCCCCTAAATCCTCAATTTAGGGGTGTGTTTAGGTTGGGGGCAGTAGCCAATGGCTACTGTCCTGGAGGGTGGCTACACCCTCTTGTGCCTCCTCCCTGAGGGAAGGGGGCACATCCCTATTCCTATTGGGGGAATCCTCCAAAACAAGATGGAGGATTTCTTAAGGCAGGCGTCACCTCAGCTCAGAACACCTTAGGGGCTGTCCTGACTGGTGGGTGACTCCTCCTTGTTTTTCTCATTATCTCCTCCAGAGTTGCCACCAAAAGTGGGGGCTGTGTCTGGAGGGACGGGCATCTCTACTAGCTGGAGTGCCCTGGGGCGCTGTAACACCAGGCTTGAGCCTTTGAAGGTCACCACCAGGTGTTACAGTTCCTGCAGGGGGAGGTGAGAAGCACCTCCACCCAGTGCAGGCTTTGTTCCTGGCCACAGAGTGACAAAGGCATTCACCCCATGTGGCCAAAAACCCGTCTGGTTGTGGCAGGTTGGCAGGAACTGGTCAGCCTAACACTAGGAATTGGACTAGTATACAGGGGGTATCTCTAAGATGCCCTCTGTGTGCATTTTAAAAAAAATCCCACACTGTCATCAGTGTGGATTTTTTGTGCTGGGAAGTTTGACACCAAACTTCCCAGAATTCAGTGTAGCCATTATGGAACTGTGGACTCCCAGATCATATACTCTTTATGGCTACCCTGCACTTACAATGTCTAAGGTTTGGCTTAGACATTGTAGGGGCATAGTGCTCAATCAACTATGCCCTCACTTTGGTATAGTGCACACTGCCTTAGGGCTGTGAGGCAGTGTGTATGTGCTGAGTGAGGGGTCCCCAGGGTGGCATAATACATGCTGCAGCCCTTAGAGACCTTCCCTGGCCACAGGGCCCTTGGTTCCAGGGTTACCATATACAAGGGACTTATCTGTGTGCCAGGTCTGTGCCAATTGTGGGAACAAAGATACAGTTTAGGGAAAGAACACTGGTGCTGTGGCCTGGTTAGCAGCGTCCCAGCTGACTTTCAATCATAACTAGCATAAACAAAAGGCAAAAAGTTAGGAGGTAACCATGCCAGGGGAGGCATTTTCCTACACGTGTGTTTTCCTTAAGTGGGGGTGTGTGGGCCTCTTTTTAATGCCTGGTCTAAACAGACATTCAAATTTGATGTAAATCGGCCTTTGCATCATTTTGTGGCTCTGCTTCCTCTCTGTGTGTCGTTTTTGCCACAAGAGGTAAATATGGCACTGGAGGGCTAGCGTCATTTTTTGGTAGGGAATATCTACCTTGCATATTATTGTCACAATACGACGCAAGGTAGGTTGGTGCTCCCAAAAAAAATACGCTAACTCAGTTATTTTGACGCTAAATGGGTACAGCATGAAAACATTAATATGAAGTTAGGTTTGTGCGGCTTTTGCTTAAAAAATGATGCAAAGGTGGCAGAAGCTTTTCATAAATATGGGTCATTGTTCATAATCAACGCTTGATACTGGAGTAAACTTGAGATTCAACACATCCTTAATCTGACTGTGTATGACTTCTTTGTCAGTTCTAGGCATTTTCTTTTTGACTTCCTTCACACCATCACCAGCAAGAGTTTTGAGATAGGTTCTGTTATCAGTCTCTTCAAGTGCATCAATGAAATCTTCAAAAGTCTCTATCCATGCAGTTCATCTGTTACTAATACACTGCCTTTTGGCAGTGTTGAATGGTGGTGGTAGTTTCAGGAAGGTGGCAACATTGTAGCTGTTCATATTAGTGGCTGACATCAAGTGGGGAGCTCTGTCAAGTGCTGTTGACTGTCCCTGGGAATCTGCACAATCTTTGAGGCCCTACAACTTTCAGTGTCTGGGTCATCCAGGACAGACTTTGGAGTTTTGAACTTCTTTTTGGTCTCCATCAGAGCCCCTTCAGTCATGGAGACCTCTGGAGTGAGTTGTTCTGAGCTGCCACACAGCAGCCCTGATGGTGTGCAGCTTCAGGTATTGGACAGCTCAGTAAGCACAACCACAGTGCTTATTATTGGCTCTTTCCGGCAGGTGCTGAGGTCATAATGCTCCATATCATCAAAACTCAGGTAAGAATATTAGAAGTATGCTTCTATTTTGCTTGTTCTGTTAGCCAGCACTATTATTTGTAGCAACATGTGTCAACTTATGTTTTTCTTTACCTGTGCTTTAGTGACCTGGGTGAATCCACCTTCAACGTTAACACTCCAACTTTATTTTGCCTGGCAGGGCGGTACCTTTTCATACGATCTTGGTTGTAGCTTCTTGATCAACGATGTGTAAACTTTTCATTTAAGCTCTCTTTCTATTCACATGCTTCCCACTTGCTAAAGTTGTGCTTTGATTCCATATACTCCAATTGTTGACTCAGCAGTTTGAAAAAGGCACACATGGCACACAAAGGCAGTTTGCTTGGACCACAGCAAACTCTCCAGGAGAGCACTTTCTTCTGCTGATTACTTAAACCCTATCTTACTACTGTCTAAACAACTATTGTTCCTGAATAACAATTGCCTGAACAACTAATACATATATTTATATTCTAAACAACTAATAAACCATAAAAAACAAAAAGAAAACCTTACCTTAAAATTAGTTGTTCAAGCAATTGCTATTCAGGCACAATTGTTGTTTAGACAGTAGTTGTTCAGTACTTAGTTGTAGAGACGTTTTAGTTGTTTAGCAGTAGTGGTTCTGGCAATTAGTGGTTTAGACCTAGTTGTTCAGGATGTTTCCCCCAGAAAGGTGCTATTTTAAATCATGCAAGACACTAACTTTCTGCCTCCCTGCCTTGCCCCAGCTTATCATAGACTAGTGTCAAACCCTTTGTGAGTGTGCTTTTGTGATGTACAAGCATGGTAGGTGACAGCTCATCTCCCTCATCAAGTCAGAGATTGCCGATCCTGCCAATACCTGTGCTCCATTATCTTACTGTCTGCGAGCAATATACCAAGACCAACCTCCTGCTACACTTAATCATGTGACCCAGAAAACTGGTTGCAGGCACCAAATGGTTAGGAGAAGAACATGCCACCTTTCTATAAGTCTTTGAACACAAAAGGTCAACCGAATATTCCAGAAACTGGGTAACCAATAACATCCTCCGTGAACACGCCTGAGTCACATGAGTCCAATGTGTTCAACGCAGATCTTTGTTTGTGGAAAAATTAATTTACCATGCAGGAGAAATTATCCATGTACTCTTTCTGGTGGCTGAATTGTAGATGATACATTTCTCTTTGGCACATCTACAACACTATTCAGGGACTTTCCCGAGTCAGGCACATCAGTAGTGTGTCCTGATGATGGTCTCATGGACCCTCTGGCCATAAGAGACTGAAATGGCGACAGTGCCTCCTCTCTAACATCATTTACAGTAGTATTTGTTTACCAATCTGTATCATTGTTAGAACAAAGAGGAAGAATTCTAACTTGACTAAGGATCTGTAAACACATGAAGTTAGGAGGATTGTTTGCTTCCCATTTGTCCTATGTTTAGATTTATTCTATGATTGTTTTTTGATCATGTTGGTTGCACCAGTATTATTTTCAAATTCTTTCTTTGACCCTGAACATTATGGCCCTCATTACGACCCTGGCGGTCGGGGGTAAAGCGGCAGTAAGAACGCAAACAGGCCGGCGGAAAAAAAAATCGAATTGTGACCGCGGCAGTGACTTGCCACTACACCATTCCGACCACCATGGCGGTGATGACCGCTGGGCTGGAGATTTTGGTTTCCAGCCCGGCGGCCGTCACTAGACCGCCAACGGTATCAGGACCCTGCATACCGCCATGGATTTCGGGTGATTGGGAACCGCCATGAGATCCATGGCGGTAGGCACTATCAGTGCCAGGGAATTCCTTCCCTGGCACTGATAGGGGTCTCCCCCACCCCTCGCTACCCACCACGAGTCCTTCCCCACCCCCCTCCCCTAACGGACGATCAACTTACCTTGTCCGTTGGCCCTCCGGGAGGGGACGGGATCCATGGGGGCAGCTCCAAAACCAGCACACTGTCACCAGAACACCACCACACCGAATCATGGGACGTGATTCTGTGGGCGGTGTTCTGTTGACATGGCGTGACGAAAGCCTCCACTTTCCCGCCGACCGCCAGTATGGCTGCTGGCGGCTTTCCGTACGGAAAAGTATGGAGAACTGCCAGCGGTCTTAATACGCGATGCGGAAGACCGCCACCACTGGCGGTCTTCAGCACGGCGGTACCTCGGCGGTCTTGCGAAAAGACCGCCGAGGTCGTAATGAGGGCACGTGTGTTTTATGTATAATCTAGAGAAAATTGTAAAAACCTAAACGTGACAAATCTTGTCAGAATAGTTTTTTTGGTTTTATAGCTTAATCACAGTTTTGGGTTGTGAGACCAACAAAGCAAATTGTAAACAATTCCTCCAGGAACATTTTGTTTGTATACCTTTCTAAAAGTGGCATTTTCAGACTTGGAGCTTAAAATCTGACTTCGCCATGAAAGAGAGTTTTAAATTCCAATTAATTAGATACCAAACTCGATATTGCTTTATGCTTACAAGTGAAAGTTAGCACTTAATAAATGTAATAAGGCAACCCAATATTATCCTGGTAGAACGGCAGGCCTTGCAGTGGTGAAAACCATTTTAAGAGTTTGACATGTAGAAGTTAAAAAAACAAGTCCAACTTTTTAACTACACTCTACCCTGCACTGTCGGCTGTTTATGGCCTACCCTGTGGGTGACTTATGTGTGCTAAAATTGAAGGTTTAGGCCTGAAAAAGGTTTATCATAGTCGGTTGAAATGACAGTTTAAAACTGTACACACAAGCTGTAATAGAAGGCCTGGAAAATGTTTAAAAGGGCTACTGAGGTGAGAGACACAACCAGTGCTGCAGGCCCACTAGTAGCATATAATTTACAGGTCATGAGTACATGTAGTACCACATTACTTGGGACTTATATGTAAATTAATTGTGCCATTTGTGTGCAAGCCAATTTCACCATGATTAAAGTAGAGAGCACATGCACTTTAGCACTGGTTAGCTGTGGCAGAGTGTGCAGATTCTTAAAAGCCAACAGAAACCGTTTCAGAAAACAGGAGGGTGAAGGTAGAAAGTTTGGGTACGACCTTGCAGAGAGCGTCAAGCCCAACAGGATAGGTTGGGACTTTTTCCCATTCTTTTTTGCTAAAGGCTCTGCCATGGGCAAGTTCCTAATCTTCTCTGAGTTTGATCTGGGATGTGCTGATGTATGATTAAATGTAAAATGGAGCCATGTTATAAACTGTCTATGAGAGCAGATAGTTTATAGGGTCTGCATTAGGTTATGAACAGGAGGTTCTGTTTTGGTACCAGCCCAGTAAGTATGAAGTGCTCTAATTGATTTCCTATGCACTAGGAATTGCGAATTGCCCTGGGTAAACCTATATCATTTCTTAAGAGAGTCAAATGAAAGCAGAACACTGTCTTCAAATAAATCACCTCTTGAGATTAGGGCTATATATTCGCAGGTTTCAAATACATACCTAAGGACTGCATCTTCTGTAATTGTGCATGGCCACACTCAGTCAGCTGGAAACATTTTAAGAACCTTAGTGGCAGGGAGAAGAAGTGCCTTTATGTGAGAACCTTTGAAAGAGGCAGAACCAAAGGTGGTTTATTTAGAAAGTAACCCAGTAGTCAGTATGCAACCTACTGGAGTTAAGCTGTCCAATTATATTGTACAATGTTGGGAGCCCCTAGAAATCCTTCCTCAGATGGGAGTCTTAAAATAGCCAGAGACTATGGGGGTCATTCCGACCTTGGCGGGCGGCTACCGCCGCCCTCCAGGCGGAAACCGCCATGCGGCCGCACTCACGCAGCCCCCATTCCAACATTCCTGCTGGGCCGGCGGGCGCAAACCAAGTTTGCGCCCGCCGGCCCAGCCGGAATGAGGCCGCAACACAGGAGCCGGCTCCTATTGGAGCCGGCGGTGTTGCGGCCGTGCGACGCAGTGAAAAGCTGGCCGGGGCCCTGTTAGGGGGCCCCAGGACACCCCTTACCGCCAGTCTCTTCCTGGCGGTGCAAACCGCCAGAAACAGGCTGGCGGTAAGGGGGTCATAATCCCCAGGGCAGCGCTGCTTGCAGCGCTGCCCTGGTGGATTATCCCTGCCGGGGCATAAACAGTGGGAAACCGCCGGCCCCGGCGGTGCGACCGCGGCGGTACCGCCGCGGTCAGAATATTTAAAAAAGCACTGCCAGCCTGTTGGCGGTGTTTTGGTCATTTTTTCCCTGGCGGTGACCCCCTATATGCCTACTTGTGTTTCATAATAAATCAACTAACAGAGGGCCTGATATTAGATGTCGGTGGACTGGATATCCCATCCTCCTAAATATAAAATCCATTATTACCATGGGCTTATAGTCCTGGGAAGCCAGTCTGCCGAAATCTACATCAGGCTCATAGTGTCTAGGGAACAAAATACGTTTTGTGGAATTCAGGAAGGTAAGTTTGTGAAATAGTAATACAACTGGGGTACCATAATCATTTTGGCCTATGAAATTCTACCAGGTACAGAAATGTCATCTACGCATAGTGAAACTGCATGAGTAGCGTCTGGCAACAGCATGCTCCAGATATGTCACAACTGTCCAAGGGACTGATTTAGATCTTGGTGGGACGTACGTCATCCCTCCGTGATGGTGTCAAGTTGATGGATTTCCACCCACTCTATTTAGATGTTTGCCAGCTGATCATCCGTCCGCCTTACCAGAGTGTTTTCCATCGCGTAAGTAGCACACACCCAACAATGCGGCAGACTCCTCTGCTGGCTAACATTACTCCGTCACCATCTGGTTGGAGGGAATTCACAAAGCATATATAGATTTCACAGTTGCGCTGGTGTTGTCCTAGCCGCAGATTCCTGATGGCGGGATTCCATCATGGGATGCGTTCATCCTTGTACGTGCTATGCCTGTGGCTTTTTATTGGATGATAGCCTCACACACCTGATGTGTTTTGGCTAATTGTTTTCATCCGCATACCACACTCCATTTCAGAACATGATCCTTTGCCAATCCACCACAGCACAAATTTTGCCTGCCAAATCTTTGACACAGAATCCAGGTTTTATTTGCTTCCTCTGTTTCTTGTTCTTTTCTGTTATTTAAGTTGCTTTAACTTGTGGGTCACAAATCATTTAATTTAATTACCTTATAATAGCAAGGAGAAATCCCCCTTTCACAGAGGGAGAATTGTCAGTCATAGTGGATAAAACTATTACAGTTGAGCTACAATTGTTTGGAGCCCAAGCACCATATACAACTACAGCACAGAAAAGGCAAATGTGGTCCAGAATAGTTGTCAGAGTGAATGATGTACGAAACAACCTGCACACACATGAGAAAATTAGGGAGATGTGAAATGACCTGTGGGGAGAGTGCATTATCTGGTCTCCAAGCATCACCTGGAGGCCCAGAGCACTGATGGTGGTTCTCCCAACATCCTCTAGGAGGAGAAGGTCTTGCAGATCCTACATCCTGAAGGCTTGACAGAAATCTTTGGTGGCGTGGAGACTGGTACGTTTTAGCTTTGAATGTCACTAAACATAAATGTCATTTTTGTTTTTAATTTAGCTGTTAAGAATGTGTTTCTTACCTTTTACATACACATACACCTAGAAATATATTTGTGTGTCTGATCTATAGTGGAAATTTGTAGCATTCTTGTTGTTTCTTTAGTTTAACTAATATTTAAAAGGTTTAGTCAATATTTCATGTTTCTTTCTCCCTTGTTTGTTTGTTTGTATGAATATATTCTGTTTAAGTTAAGATTACAGGACTCAATCTCCATCACATTTTAAATGATGTTGCAAGTGTTTCTGCATCTAATAACACATTTCCTATATGTCCCATATTGGAAATGTCAGTTAAGTGTTGTTAAAATTTACAACTATCGTGATGCCTCATTCTCAGTTTGTTTAAATAATGTTGCAATGTTATTTTGATCAATCTCTCATATCTTACATATTTTCTTATATGTCAAACTGTAATGCATTTATAAATCCATATTTTATTCTATATGTGATGTTGTTTAATTTTGTATATTCTCTTTTTCATGTTTCATTGATTTCATCTCACTAATCAATGTTTGCTATCTCTAAATCATTAATGTATGTTATTTTGTAAGTTGAATATAAGATATTTTTTAAATAAATGCACTTTGCAATGTTCATATAATGATTAATGCTATTTATCCTACAAAGTTGTTTAATTCCCAGATCATCACCCTGCTAGGCCTTTGAATGTATTTTCTCAATGTTTTTCTCTCTGTTGTGTGTGTTTAAAGTTTGGTATATTACATGTATACTTTATACATTTTTAAAAGTAGTTTTATGTGCAATTTAAACAGTTGTGTAACTTGCTAAAAATAACTGAAAGGCTCAATAAAGATATTCATTTAGGTTGCTTTATTTTTTCCATCAAACTCATTTGATGTACATTCCAGACTCCTAAAAATATTTTAATTTTAATTTAATTATATGTCCAAAATAGTGTGGACCACCATCTGCCACAACACCTGAGGATACTTCCACTACAGACCAGGAACAAGCCTTTAGTGAGGGTTTTAATCCTACAAGTCCGGATGATGAGGAGCAGCCTGGTCCATTTGGTCTGCCTGGACAGACAGCTCCAGTGAGTCTCACTTGGCCCACAACTATACCTCCCAACCCAGCTGTTACAACACCTCAGTCCCTGGATACCTCCACTTCCTGTCTATAAACAAACATCACACCAATCTTGTGCCCCCCAGACCTGGCAGCTATCAATTAGTCCTAAGACATTGTGGGCCAGGTCCTCACACAGCTCTGGGTGATGAAACAGTGCAAAGGGAGCATTATATCTATATGGAAATCCTAAACTCAAATTTGGGTGCTTCAGGATTATTTTAACCATATGTACAGGACTTTTCTAGTACCGACTTCCCCTGCCAGTCATCCAACAACGTTTGGGCCAATTACATCTGCCTCAGCTACTGTCAGGGAGGCCCTGCCACATGAGGAAACACCTGAACCCACCTCAGTTGCTGCAACTGTGGATCCACCAGTCACCCTCAAGAGGGGTCTTTTAAAACCTCCACCACCACCAGCAAAAGAAGCAGAACCAAATTTCGTCCAGTGTGTGAGTACCATGCACTCTGTGGAATATTTTCTGGACACATTTACCTTTTTGATGCCTGTTGTATTCTGTACATTGGACTTCTAACAAATTTGGCTCTTCAATAATATTTTCATCCACAATGAATGAGTTTTATAGTTTGTTAGCTGTTTTTCAAAGATGTTCATTATTGCATATTGTTTTGCTGAATAAAAGCAAAGCCTTACTCATTCAAAGACTGGTGATGAATTTATTTTTCTCAATGTGTACCATTTGCATGTTTCAGCATATATTTTAAAAAGGTACTATCAAAAATGGTGTTTAAGCATCAATAAATTAAATGTAGGTAATGGTTTACTCATTGTTAAGAATTTTTTACAATACACAAATTACACATCAAGATGAATTATTTTATTAAATTGGAATAAAGATTTACATATTAAGTTCCATACCTTGCCCCCATGGCTGAATAGGATATGAAGTAACAAATCATAATAAACAGGTAAGATATTGTTGAGTTATGTCATCAGCTGGAGCCAGATATTCTACAATAGGAATCCCACATCCATAACACTAAAAGTGAAAATAATGGCAGTACTACATTTTGTGGCCACAGGAGCATTCCAATGTGCTGTTGCAGTATCTAGTTAAATGTCACAACCAAAATTCAGTGGTGTGCTGTAGGAAGAACTTTCTTCAATGATGAGCACATCAACAGAAGAGCGATTTATATTAATTGGCTCTCCTAACACTTGTCAGAGCAATTTATCCAACACATATTGCCTTGTGGGCAACATTCAACAGAAAACAAGTCTAATGCAACCTTTAAAACTGTAATTCAGTCACTATGCAATTTATAAGATATGTACAACCAAAGTATGTGTGGGTCTCCCAGGATCAAACCATGTTCCTTTAGTACTTCTAAACAAAAGCATATAACTACAAATGACACAACTTTGAAATGTCCAAATGAAGATGACATGGTGAAGGAATCTAAAAAAGATTAATAACAAATGTCATATTATTTACATCACAAAATAGACACATAACAAATGACAACTGTGGAGGAAATATTTTCTAAACACAATCAAAGATAACAACTGTAAGTAAACACAGTAGTCAATGTGTCAAAACTTACATTAACAAATATCTTTGCCCTGGGTTTTCCTTAACTTGCCATTTCAACAAACTTTATAGCACAGACTTTTAGACTCATCACATAAAAAGTTACTTTCCATTTTAATGTTATGATATGTTACTATATGCTCAAACACTCATGTGAAGATATTGTCAATTATATTTTGGTATGAGTCTAAACTATTCGCTCCTCCTCACCACTATCATCTTCAATTGGCATTTTAAAATCCTTACCCGGTGACTCATCATGATTTTCTTTATCTGCAATGCACAGGATGTTCCTTTGCAGGGCTGTTTTGTGTAACATGTAGCAAGGCGTGGTGATTTTACACACCTTATTGGGAGAGTAGAGGAGGGTTCCACCAGTCTTCTCCAGATGTCTAAATCTGGCCTTTAAGAGCCTAACGGCCCACTCCACTGGCCTCTGTGTTCTTCTATGGACCTCACTGAAGTGGACTTCTCCCGGTGTTGTTGGATTCCTCAGCAGTGCTAACAACCATAGTCGGTTAGGATGAAGCTGAGTCTCCCATTTTAAGGAAATGAAATATGAGGGAAAAAATCGAATACAATTTGGATCATTACATTTGAAACCAGGCAACATTGACATTGGCAGATTTTACTTACCAGCAAGCCAGGCCCTCTCAGGTCCAAGTTGTGACATTTGCAGAGGTATGCTGCTGTTCCAACATACAAAGGAATCGTGTGTTGATCCTCGGAAACGTGCACACATGCAAGTGATGTACACCACTGGTAAGCACACAACTTGCACATTGATTGAATGGAAGTTTTTTAGATTGAAGTAGAATTGTTCTCATTCGTGTGTTGGCACCAAGGCATAACTTGTGCCTTCGATTGCTCCAATCAAATGTGGTAGGTGACCCAAAGCATAAAAATACCCCTTCACATTGGCAAAATCCTCGGTTCTAGGAATCTGTATGAAGCTATTGATGTGCCTATCATTGAAGAAAGATACCTTTTGTAGCACTCCACTGAACGCTGGTTGAGACATTCCACCAGGTACTACAACAGTATATTGGAAGGCTTGTGTGGCCAAAAAATGTAGTATTTCCATTATTTTCACTATTGGTGTTATTAATGTGGGATTCGTATTGCAAGGCAGAATATCTAGTGCCAGATGATGGCATAAGTCAATAATAGCTTGCCTAATTAACCTCAATTCATTGATTATTTCTTGTTCTTTCATGGCGGCAAGGCCGGGAAATGGTCTCATAACTTAAGGCCATTGTCTTCTCACTCTCCCTGGGCTTATATGTCTGTATCTGGAAGGTCAAAAATTGTTTGATTTTTAGAAAACATATTTTTGTGGTAAAAGCCAACATTGATTCATGTTTGAAAGATGTTTATAAAGCATAATTTTAGAAAACATTTATTTGTGAATATATTCTTTCACATTACATCTTTGATATGCCTATTAAATTAAAAAAAATTGTAAATTAGAAACTTGAAATTAATTATTAATCCCTTCGCTGCCAGGCCTTTTACCCTCCTATGCCGAGCCTTTTTTTGGCTATTTGGGGCAGTTTGCGCTTAGGCCCTCATAACTTTTTGTTCACATAAGCTACCCATGCCCAATTTGCGTCCTTTTTTTCCGAAATCCTAGGGATCCTAGAGGTACCCCGACTTTGTGGGTTCCGCTGAAGGAGACCAAGAAATTAGCCAAAATACAGTGAAAATTTATTTATTTTCAAATAAATGGAAAAAAGGGCTGCAGAAGGCAACTCATGGTTTTTTCCCTGAAAATGGCATCAACAAAGGGGTTGCGGTGGCAAGATCACCATCTTCCCAGCTTTCAGGAACAGGCATACTTGAATTAGAAAACCCAATTTTTCAATACAATTTTGACCTTTTACTGGGACATACCCCATTTTTACTGTTTTTTGTGCTTTCAGCCTCCTTCCAGTTAGTGACCAAAATGGGTGAGAAACCAATGCTGGATCCCAGTAAGCTAAACATTTCTGAAAAGTAGACAGAAATCTGAATTCAGCAAGGGGTCATTTGTGTAGATCCTAGAAATGGTTCCTACTGAAAATAACAGCTGAAATAAAAAAATATTGAAATTGAGGTAAAAAAACTGCAATTTTTCTCCACATTTTACTCTGTAACTTTTTCCTGCGATGTCAGATTTTTTAAAGCACTATACCGCTACATCCGCTGGACTCTTCTGGTTGCGGGGATATATAGGGCTTGTAGGTTCATCAAGAACCCTAGGTATTCAGAGCCAATAAATGAGCTGCACCCTGCAATGGGTTTTTATTCTATACCGGATATACAGCAATTCATTTGCTGAAATATAACAAGTGAAAAATAGGTATCAAGAAAACCTTTGTATTTCCAAAATGGCCACAAAAGAAGGTGTTGAGAAGCAGTGGTTATTTGCACATCTCTGAATTCCGGGGTGCCCATACTAGCATGTGAATTACAGGACATTTCTCAAATAGACGTCTTTTTTACACACTGCCTTACATTTGGAAGGAAAAAATGTAGATAAAGACAAGGGACAATAACACTTGTTTTGCTATTCTGTGCCCCCCCCCCATCTCCCGATCAAAATGGTACCTCACTTGGGTGGATAGGCCTAGCACCCACAACAGGAAATGCCCCAAACCACAACGTGGACACATCACATTTTCACAAAGAAAACAGAGGTGTTTGTTACAAAGTGCCTACCTGTGGATTTTGGCCTCTAGCTCAGCCGGCAACTGGGGAAACCTAGCAAACCAGTGCATGTTTGAAAACTAGACACCTACGGGAATCCAAAATGGTGTGACTTGTGGGGCTCTGACTAGGTTCTGTTACCCAGAATCCTTTGCAAACCTCAAAATTTGGCCAAAAAAAACACTTTTTCCTCTCATTTCGGTGACAGAAAGTTCTGGAATGTGAGAGGAGCCACAAATTTCCTTCTACCCAGTGTTCCCCCAAGTCTCCCGATAAAAATGGTGCCTCACTTATGTGGGTAGACCTAGCGCCCACAAAAGAAATTGGCCCAAAACACAACGTGGACACATCACATTTTTTCACAGAAAACAGAGGTGTTTTTTGCAAAGTGCCTACCTGTGGATTGTGGCCTCTAGCTCAGCCGGCACCTGGGGAAACCTAGCAAACTAGTGCATTTTTTAAAACTAGACACCTAGGGGAATCCAAAATGGGGTGACTAGTGGGACTCTGACCAGGTTCTGTTACCCAGAATCCTTTGCAAACTTCCAAATTTGGCAAAAAAAACACTTTTTCTTCTCATTTCGGTGACAGAAAGTTCTGGAATCAGAGAGGAGCCACAAATTTCCTTCCACCCAGCATTCCCCCAAGTCTCCCGATAAAAATGGTACCTCACTTGTGTGGGTAGGAGTAGCGCCCACGAAAGAAAATGGCCCAAAACACAACGTGGACACATCACATTTTTTCACAGAAAACAGAGGTGTTTTTTACAAAGTGCCTACCTGTGGATTGTGTCCTCTAGCTCAGCCGGCATCTGGGGAAACCTAGCAAACCAGCGCATTTTTGAAAACTAGACACCTAGGGGAATCCAAGATGGGGTGACTTGTGGGGCTCTGACCAGGTTCTGTTACCCAGAATCCTTGGCAAACCTCAAAATGTGGCCAAAAAAACACTTTTTCATCTCATTTCGGTGACAGAAAGTTCTGTAATCAGAGAGGAGCCACAAATTTCCTTCACCCAGTGTTCCCCCAAGTCTCCCGATAAAAATGGTACATCACTTTTGTGGGTGGGCCTACTGCCCGTGAAAGGAAATGCCCAAAACACTATCTGGACCCATCAAAATTATTAAATACAAAACTACCTGTTTTTGCAGGGGGGTACCTGCGTTTTTGGTCTTGGGCTCAGCAGCCTTCTAGGGAAACCTACCAAACCCAGACATTTCTGAAAACTAGACACCTGAGGGAGTCCAGTGAGGTGTGACTTGCGTGGATCGCCCAATGTTTTCTTACCCAGAATCCTCAGCAAGCCTCACATTTAGCTACAAAATCAAGTTTTTCCACATTTCTGTGTGGGATCACCACACTGGGACACATTTCATACCACCCAATGTTCCCCTCAGTCTCCTGGTAAAAATTATACCTCATTTGTGTAGGTGGGCCAAGTGCTTGTGAAAGGGAAGAGCCAAAAACATGTCGATATTGAGGGGGAACAAACAGGGTCCAAAAGGGCAGTTTGCAAAAAAACCTTTTTAGGCTGACAAGTGCAGCAGAATTTTTATTGGTATAGATGAGACAATGCTGAGTGGTAGGAATTTTGTGGATTCCTGCAGATTCCGGAAGGTTCCATCACAAAAACGTGGGAAAAATGTGTGATTTCCAGCAAAGTTGGAGGTTTGCAGGGGATTGGGGGTACAAAAATGGTGCAGGTGCATATGAAACACACCACCCTGGAATCACCCAGATGTTTCGTTTTCAGATGTGTCTAGGTCTTGTGGATTTTTCTACATGGCAGCCTCCCAAAGTGCAACCCTCACCTTTCCAAGTGGGACGAGTTTGAGAGTAAGCCAAGCTCTCATGGCCCAAATGTAAAACTAAAACCCAAAATAATAAAATGTCTTCTTGCTTGCTGTGGGATAAGATGTTTTAGAGTGTGGGGGAGAGTTGAAAGACTGTTACCCCCTCCATTTGAGGTGTTGCCGTAACCAGGCCCATACTGGTTTGTAGCCACCACCCCAATATATATATATATTTTTTTAATTCCCTGGCAGCAAGTAGACTTTCTGCCCCCCCGGGGTGTGGATCAGGGGTAATTGCCCCATCTGCCCAGTGGTGGGCAGAACAACTTTGGCCCCATTTACTTGGGGTGGGGGTATGGCCATACCCCACCCTCTTATTTTTTAACAAAATAATACATTTTTCAAAAAACAAGGAAACAATGGTAACATTTTGGATATTTATGAAAACTAGGCACCATTTTGAGTGGTGGGACACACTTAACATTGACAAACACATTATTTGACAATCCAAAATGGCACATGCCTAAACTTGCTGCCAGGCCATTTGCAAATACATGGAAGTTGGTGAAGGTTGACCAGGAAGTGGTTGTGCAACTCCACGATGGACACAGCCATAGGCTAATCTGTGTGAAAGCAATGTACGAAAGCCAATGGAAGTGCCTGTTTGCGTTGACTGTCTTGCCCGTTGTGTACATGAATGCAGTATCCCCCAAAAAAAGCTCACTTACCTCCTATCAGTGCCAGCATCAACACCTCCTGATGCCTGGTAAATCAGGAACCAGGGCCCTAAATTCTTCACCAGAGGAACTGTAAATGCTGGCAGATGAGGTACTGTCCCAGTACAGCAAGCTCTATGGGTCACCCGAGGACCAGGTACATGTTTTGATTGAAATGGCAATGTAATTTTGAGTTACGTGAATTTTCTTTTAAACACAAGTTCCTGAGTGAAGTGTAGTGATTTAAATTAAGTTTCAGTTTTTGTTTTAATAAGATGGAACATTTTTATGTAATTTTAAATATACAACACCGCAGCGTTAGTATATGTTGTGTGTTTGACTTTGGAATTAATATTTTTGTGGATGTATATTATGAAATCTATATGTATTTTGAATTTATTTTTTACAATGAAAAATGTTAATTCAAACATGAACATACATTTATTATTTGAATTAACGTATTTATTTTTACATAACAAAGAAAATACAAATTGTAAATTTTAGGAATTTTGAAAAATGACTCGATGATGTCACAGGCCTGGATTAGTAAAATAAGGACATTACAAGGGGTAAAGTTACTCACCAGGTTACTACAAAGTTGTTGTTTTTTCATTTTGTAAAATTAAAAAAACTTAAATAAAAAGGAATAAAAAATGTGCAGTTTTAATGTTTAAGAATGTTTGCAACTGAATTCTCAAATTTGACTCATATAAAAACATAAATAAATAAAAAAAAATCAATACAATTTTTTGCTCTTTACTTAATTGTATCCATACAGAGTATAAAGGCTCATATAGGACAACTCCCATCAAAAACAGGGGATCAGGGAGGCCATTGCCAAGAAAATGCAGAAACTGGGGGCCTACAAGCAGCGTAGCATTCACAGCAGAAAATGTTGGGAGGACCTACAATGCTAGACCAAAACGTCAGCTGAATTGCAGCTCCGCCATTCCTCCCAACATGCGAAGTATGTGCACCGCACCCTGACCCATCCAATGTCCTGCATACTTGCTGTGGCCTATTTCCACCGTGATGGGCAGTTGAAGGCCAGACAGACGCATGAAGGGATAAGTTTACTTTTTAATTTTCATTTCAATTTACAAATTTTTGTCACAGCAACAAAATTTGGCTTCAACATAAAGGGTAAAAACATAACCAACACCCAGGAACTGTTCTTGAGGATGTAAGATTTGCAGAAGGTGTATTGTGATGTGTTTTTTTGCACTAATGTGCCTTTATATTTATTTTCACTTACAAAGGACTGTTTTGAGCAGACACACGCCTGCTTAAAATAAATGTAACATTATTGTATGACATTTTCTAAGGGACAGTTGTACCAAGCAGGGACATTTTTTTGTGCCAGGTGTGATACTCCTTCACAATTTGAAGGTTTCTAGCTTCCCCTAATTAAAAGTGACATAGCATCTAATGCACCTATGATACAGTGGATGTTTCAAAGTTCACAATTGTGAGTCAGTATTTTGAACAATCAGTATTAAACTTGTGAGCTGAAATGACCAAAAACATCAGAACCAATGGTTTAAAATGTGAGTATTGACATATTAGGAATGTGTTTCTAATGATAAGAACATTTCAATTTATGTGGAATGTGACATTTTTTCATGATGTCTTACTCATTCACAAATGAGCATGTAAGCCAGTCTGTTTTTAGAAAAATGTATTTTATAGGTATACTTTTTTTCTAAATAAATGATAGGAATGTCAATACATCTTTGACAGGATAACGCATAGCAAAGACACATTAATTTATTATCCATTTTAAATATCATTAATGATGAAAAATAGATCCCTTACTAGGACTTTTTCAGATGGAATGTTCCAAGGTCAATATTTCACAATCCACTTGGACTTTGAAGGAGGAAAATTCTGTCATCGATATGCTGGACTATCCCAGCTGCTAAAATAAAATCAAGCACAAACAATTTCTCATTTTGAAAGATTTGAGATGCATCAAAATAAACATTTTAAATATGGTGAATTGCATTTTGAATGTCCTTTTTTTAAAAATGTCATATGAATCAATGGTCCATATTTCTGAAAAAGTGGTGCATCAGAAGGGATGCACCACTTTTTCTGCACCCCCCTACCAGCACCTAACGGCACCATGGTTGCGCAGTATTTATAATACGTTGCACTATGGAGGTCATTAGCACAATAGCATCAAAACATTTGACACTATTGTGCGCTTTGCTACGCTAGTGTAGAAAAGTCCAAGGAGGCCCTTAGGTTTCTATGGGTGTGTCATTCTAGTGCCATGCTTTGAGCAGGTATTGAAAATGATGCCAAAAATGGTGCAGTGAAATATCTTAAATATCACTGCATCATTTTTTGCGGGCCTCCTAGTGCCACACCTTGCATGCATTAAGCCTGGTGCAGGCAAAATGTGGCACAAGGGGTTACAAAGTGATGCATGCATTGCGACACTTTTTAAACCTGGCACCTAGAGAAGGCTACCTTAGCGCTACCTTACCATAAAGAAATGATGCTAAGGGAGTGCTAAGGAGGTGCAAGTGGATCTTAAGTATGCCCCAATGTGTGTTACATTTTACTGCAATGCGGTACCAATATTTGAACACTCTAAAAGCCAGATTTTAATTTTTTTTAATTTTCACATTGTTTTTTTTTTTAAATATGATCACATGAAGATATTTCAGAGAACATATTTTAAATATTTCCGTCTGTACTAAAGTGGATTTTAAATGTATCAAGCTCTGTGTATTTACCTATGCTGTAGGAGTAATTTAAAAAATGATTTTGAGATTTACTCAGCAGCATAAGTTAATACATAGGGGGTAAAACATTAATAAGCAACTTCAGTACAGAATAGAAAAATTACTTTGAACTTGTAAAACATACTTAAGTCAATTAAAATAAGTGTTGTCATTGTGAAATGGCCTAAAAAATAAAGCAGCCTTTCAAATTATCAAAATATTGGTAAAACATTACAGTAAAAATTGACACACATTGATTCATAATTTTACTTTTCTAAATTGAATGTCTGACAGTCCTTCTTAACTTTGTACAGACAATATATAAAGTTATTGCTATTGTTTGATCTAAAATTTTGGTAACATAAGTTCACTATTCTAAACAACAAATCTGAAACATTCGGAAGTGTAAAACAGTTCCTGAAAATAATAGGAAATAGTTAAGGTCTATGGTGAGAATTGAATTAGGAGCAACAATAAGAAATAAAAAACTGTGACCAAATGGTTTCTGAACATGTCCCAAACATGCAGGAGGTAAAGATGTACATAAACCTAAGTTTCAAAGCCTTGAGGTAGTCGTAAATTAAAAGAATTAGGAAATGTTTTCATGACACACGTCATGATCATTTATTTTTACACAGATACACTAACACTATCATATATGTCTTTACAGCATCTTCAAGGGCAGGTGAGGAAGATATTCACAAAGACATCTGGGAAACAGCTGGCCACAACAAACACCAGACCAACATCCAACTGCCAAACATACAGACACAACCACATCTCATACTCCAGCTTCCTCTACCTCACCCAGCCAATCCACTACCACCCCTCCTCTTTCCAAATCCTTATCTTGCCTGCCCTTGACCCCTACCAGAACCAAACCCTCCACTCCTAAGAAAAAAGCCTTGAGGTGCTTGCTATGTGCCCAATAGATGCCCGTTCCTGAGGAGTTTGCCATTGGACTAACTGTAGGAGGCAACAAGGCCAGAAGCTATTGATTATTATATTCCTTATTTACTGTTATTTTTTACATTGACAATTTAAATTAGATATGAGAAGTATCTCATTTATGATTAAAAAGCTTTTCTTTCAAAAAAGATTGTCCATTCATTATTATTCATGTATAATTCATTGTTTTAAAAAAATGGTATTGAAAAATGTGAGCTACATATTCTTGATTTCATTTGTAAGAGTCAATACAAAATTATTTTGAAATGACTTGTAAAGTCCAAACATTAGAAACAAAATTCAAATGTAATGGACATAAAAAATTTGGTGCAAGCAATCATCATGATAATGGACACTTACACCAAAATACATTTGATATTTTTATTTTTAAGTGTTAACCGGTTCTGTGCTGGGGACGTAACGATTACGTCCCGTGGCACAGTGCTCCTGTGCCGAGGATGTAACCATTACGTCCTCGTACTGGACCATGGGGAGAGTGCTAGCGCTCCCCTGCGATCCTCCCCCCCAGGGCAGGGATGGAAGAGGAATTGCTTCCCCTTCCAACCCGCCCCTACTGACCCCTCCAGTTATGTCTGATGACATCAGCGCGACCTCATCAGAGGCCACCTCCCATTGAGCAGGAAGCATGGCTTCCAGTGCGACTGAGGAGAAACAGATTTGTTTCTCCTCAGTACAGGGGCAGGGAAGATCAGGGAGGCATGAAAAGGGAAGGAAAGGCTTTTCCTTCCCTTTTCATGTCTCTCCGAGCATTCCTGCAGCACAATTGCAAAGCGATCGTGCTGCAAAAATGCCACTAGACACCAGGGATTTTTTTCCTTTTTTTACTTGTATAAGGGAGTGACCCCTTAGGCAAGGGTCGCTCCCCAGGGGTCAATATTTTAATTAGGCCTTTTCTGCCCCCTGTGGGCGGATCGGCCTACTATTAATTTGTATTACTTCTATAAGGGGACTGACCCCTTAGGCAAGGGTCAGTCCCCAGGGGGCAATTTTATTATTATGCCTTTTCTACCCCCCTACCCCCCTGGGGGCAGATTGACCTATTTTTGTAAGGCCCATCTGCCCCCAAGAGGGACAGAAAGCCCACCAGAGACCAGGGAAGATTTTTTTCAAAAAAGGAGGTTGGGAGTATGGCCATACCCCTACCCCAAATAAATGGGGACAAAGTTGTTATGCCTACTGGTGGGCAGATGGGGCAATTACCCCCGATCCACTCCATAGTGGGAGGGGGGGAAAGAAAGCCTACTATATGCCAGGGAATTAAAAATATTTTTGGGGTGGTGGCTACCAACCAGTATGGGCATGGTTATGCCCCCATCCCAACTGAAGGGGTAACAGTCTTTCATCTCTCCCCCCGCACACACTCAAACATCTTATCCCACGGCAAGCAAGAGGAAATTTGATTATTTGGGGATTGGGTTTTACATTTGGGCCATGAGAGCTTGTCTAGCTCTCAAAACCGTCGCACTTGGAATGGTGAGGGCCACACTTTTTGGACTTCGGGACGCTGCCATGTAGGATAATCTTTGAGACCTAGACACATCTGAAAACTAAGCTCCTAGGTGAGTCGAAGGTGGTGTGCTTTACATGCTCCTCGCACCGTTTTCTTACCCACAATGTCCTGCAAACCTCCATCTTTGCTTGAAATCACACGTTTCCCACATTTTTGTGATGGAACCTTCCGGAATCTGAAGGAATCCACTAAATTCCTACCACCCAGCATTGTCGCATCTATAGAAATAAAAATTCTGCCCGCTTGTCAACCTAAAACTGCCCTTTTGGACCCACTTTGGTTCCCTCTCATTTTCAACATGTTTTGGCTCTTCCCTGTCACAGGCACTTGCCCCGCCTTCACAAGTGAGTTATCATTTCTATCGGGACCCTGAGGGGAATGTTGGGTGGAAGGAAATTTGAGCTGGTGCAGTGATCTCACAGTGAAAGGTGGGAAATGTGTGATTTGTTAGCTAAATTTGAGGTTTGCTGAGGGTTCTGGAGAAGAAAACACTGGTGATAAACGCAAGTCAGACCTCCCTGGACTCTCTCGGGTGTCTAGTTTTCCGAAATTTCTGGGTTTGATAGGTTTCCCTAGATGGCTGCTGAGCCAAGGACCAAAAACGCAGATGCCTCTCACATAAAAGTTAGTTTTGTATTTAATAATTTTGATGTGTCCACGTAGTGTTTTGGGGCATTTTCTGTTGCGGGCACTAGGCCTACCCACACACACATAAGGTACCATTTTTATCGGGACCCCTGGGGAAATGCTGGGTGGAAAGAAATTTGTGGCTTCTCTCAGATTCCAGCACTTTCTTTCACTGAAATGTAAAGAAAAAGTGTTTTTTTTCCCAAATGTTGAGGTTTGCAAAGGATTCTGGGTAACAGAACCTGGTGAGAGGGCCAAAAGTTACCCCATCCTGGATTCCCCTAGGTTTCTGGTTTTCAGAAATGTCCAGGTTTATTGGTTTTCCTAAATGCCGGGTGAGTTAGATGCCAAAATCCACAGCTAGGCACTTTTTCTTTGGGAAAATGTGATGTGTCCACGTTGTGTTTTGGGGCATTTCCTGTCGCGGACACTAGGCCTACCCACACAAGTGAGGTACCAATTTTATCGGAAGACTTGGGGGAATGCTGGGTGGGAGGAAACATGTGACTCCTCTAATATTCCAGAACTTTCCATCAGCAAAATGTGAGGAAAAAGTGTTTTTTTGCCAAATGTTGAGGTTTTCAAAGGATTCTGGGTAACAGAACCTGGTGAGAGCCCCACAAGTCACCCCATGTTGGATTCCCCTAGGTGTCTAGCTTTACAAAATGCACAGGTTTGGCAGGTTTCCCGAGGTGCCGGCTGAGGTAGAGGCCAAAATCTACAGCTAGGCACTTTGCAAAAAACACCTCTGTTTTCTTTGGGAAAATGTGATGTGTCCTTGTTTTGTTTTGGGGCATTTCCTGTCGTGGGTACTAGGCCTACCCACACAAGTGAGGTACCATTTGTATCGGGAGACTTAGGGGTATGCTGGGTGGAAGGAAATTTGTGGCTCCTCTCAGATTCCAGAACTTTCCATCAACGAAATTTGTGGAAAATGTGTTTTTTTTCACCAAATTTTGAGGTTTGCAAAGGATTCTGTGTAACAGAACCTGGTGATTGCCCCACAAACCACCCCATTCTGAATTCCCCTAGGTGTCTAGTTTCAAACAAATATATAGGTTTGCTAAGTTTTCCTTAGGTACTGGTTGAGCTAGAGGCCAAAATCCAAATCTAGGCACTTTCCAAAACAAAAATGTTAAAATGTGATGTGTCCATTTTGAGTTTCCTGTTGTGGGCACTAGGCCTACCCACGCAAGTGAGGTACCATTTTTATCAGGAGACTCGGCGGAACACAGAGTTGAAGAATAAGTGGCATATTTATACTCTGTTTGCGCCAGAATTGCGTCGTTTTTTTGACGCAAATCCGACGCAAAGCTAACTCCATATTTATACTTTGGCGTTAGACCCATCTAGCGCCAAAGATCTTGGAGTTTGCGTCATTTTTTAGCGTGGACACCTACCTTGCGTTAATGATATGCAAGGTAGGCGTTCCCGTCTAAAAAATGACTCCAAGGCATGTGCGCCTTATTTAAACTCCCGTGCAAAAATGGCGCACGGGAGTGGGCGGGTAAAAAAAAATGACGTCCAGCCGCTTTTGCGTCATTTCTTAACGCCTGGTCAGGGCAGGCGTTAAGGGACCTGTGGGCTCGGAAGGAGCCCAGAGGTGCCCTCCCATGCCCCCAGGGACACCCCCTGCCACCCTTGCCCACCCCAGGAGGACGCCCAAGGATGGAGGGACCCATCCCAGGGAATTTAAGGTAAGTTCAGGTAAGTATTTTTTATTTTATTTTATTGTGGCATGGGGGGCCTTATTTGTGCCCCCCTACATGCCACTATGCCCAATGACCATGCCCAGGAGACAGAAGTCCCCTGGGCATGGCCATTGGGCAAGGAGGCATGACTCCTGTCTTTGCTAAGACAGGAGTCATGTCAATGGAGGGTGGGAGTAAAAAAAAATGGCGCTAATCGGGTTGAGGCAGATTTTTGCCTCAGACCGACTTGCCCCATTTTTTGACGCCCAAGCTCCATTTTCCCCTACGCCGGCTCTGCCTGGTGTGGGTCATTTTTTTTGACGCACACCAGTCAGCTCCGCCGGCTAACGTCATTCCATAAATAAGGCGCCCGCATGGCGCTTTGGAATGGCCTTAGCCGGCGTAAACATTTTTGACGCACAACTGCGTTGGCGCAGTTGTGCGTCAAAAAGTATAAATATGGCCCTAAGTGTTATTGCCCCTTGTCTTCCTCTACATTTTTTCCTTCCTAATGTATGACAGTGTTTAAAAAAGACGTCTATTTGAGAAATGCTCTGTAATTCACATGCTAGCATGGGGACCTCAGAAGAGATGTGCAAATAACCACTGCTTCTCAACACCTTATCTTGTGCCCATTTTGGAAATACAAAGGTTTCCTTGACACCTATTTTTGACTCTTCATATTTCACCAAATGAATTGCTGTTTACCTGGTATACAATGAAAACCCATTGCAAGGCAGCTCCTTTATATTGGCTCTGGGTACCTAGAGTTCTTGATGAACCTCCAAGCCCTATATATCTTCACAACTACAAGAGTCCAGCAGATGTAATGGTATATTGCTTTTGAAAATCTGACATCGCAGGAAAAAGTTGCAGAGTAAAACGTGGAGAAAAAAGACTTTTGTTCGCGTCAATTTCAGTATTTTTTTATTTCAGCTGGTATTTTCTGTAGAAAAACCGTATAGGATCTAAACAAATGGCCCCTTACTGTATTGAGAATGTTGTATACTTTTCAGAAATGTTTAGCTGTCCGGGATCCAACATTGGTTTCACACCCATTTCTGTCACTAACCGGAAGGAGGCTAAAAACACAAAAAATAGTAAAAATGGGGCATGTCCCAGTAAAATGTCAAAATTATGTTGAAAATTGTGGTTTTCTGATTCAAGTCTGCCTGTTCCTGATAGCTGGGAAGACGGTGATTTTAGCACCACAAACCCTATGTTGATGCCATTTCCAGGGGGAAAAACCACAAGCCTTCTTCTGCAGCCCTTTTTTCAGTTTAAAAAAAAAAAGAAAACAAACCTTCTGCTGTATTTTGTCTAATTTCTTGGTCTTCTCCAGGGGAACCCACAAACTCTGGGTACCCTTAGAATTTCTAAGATGCTGGAAAAAAGAACATCTAAAACTTCAAAACACATCTACTGAGTGCACTGTCACAACAGATGTACCTCTGGAAGACATACCACATCATGGACCACTTCCAATATCCCACTCATGCAGGTACATCAGTTGGACTATGCACCATGACAACTCCACCCTCACACACATCATTCCACAAATCTCAAAACCTGTGACTGAGCCCAGCCATCACATATCTCAGGAGGTATATATTTGAAAGCACAGATAAACACCACTGCCAGTACACCAAATATACATCCCACTACCACATAGGCAGAATGAGTACAAAATGTCCTTCACATCAACACATGCAGTACCCATATCACTCCTAATCTGCCACTACCTAATAGCCAAGGCAAGCTGTAATGGCCACAGACCATCAGATGTGGCCTCAACTATCCATGATGGCATGATATAAGCAGTCAGTCACCAATGAAGCATAGGATTTGCTAGGACTTTGTCCTACATGCCATGTCCATACCATGGTGACAAATAAGGGATCTCCCAGGGCACTTACTACCTCCAGTACAAACCCAGAGGTTGGAAGGCCATATCCCTACAAGCATAGCTCCTAGGAATGCATTAACTGTTCTATCAGACCTCATCAACTCGACATGTTACAGTGTCCCAGGTTGGCTACCTACACATACCCTATAGTGAGCAGAACACCTATATATTTGCCTAGTCAGCTATCATGCCAATACTTATGTCCTATGAAGGCCATTTCTGTGGTGGAACTCTACTGGCAGCCCCACAATTTGTCAATACCATAATCAGTAGATGATTAATATAGTCCCGGTGATATTAGGCGAGTGACCCGGTCGCATGTACAGGGTAGACTACACAGATGGGAGTGGACTGACACCTCAGAGTCGCTAATGCAGTTAGCAAGAACTGGTCTTACACAATGCTTAGGGTGATACAAACACTCATGTCCATTTTATGGCCAGGATAGAGTCACACATGTGCCTATGACATTACTGCATCTCCACAACACAGACATGGAGAGGTAAGGAAATGGGAGATGTACATCCACTGACAGTAAAGTATGGAGACACATCTACAAAATATACTCTGCCAGGGTGCCTTATACCCATTTCCTATTGTTGACATACATGTAGCATTAACTCCAATGTCACTTTGCCTGCGGTGGGGTTACCCAATCCTGATTAAGGCCAGCCAAGTCCTAGGATGCAGTCAGTACTCACCCCCTTGTGGCTGCTGCTGTGCTGCCTCAAACGCATATCCACCTCAGGGTAGACCACTGCTAGAATGCGGGCCATTAGGGAGAGTCAGTGTCTTACAGGATCCCCTCCTTTGCTGGGAGGACATCCCCAGCTGGGCCAGCCTAGTCTTCCGGGCCCAGCGCGCCAGGTCCTCCCATCCCTTGCAACAATAGGTGCTCTGTCGGCTATGGACCCCTAGGGTCCGCACTTGCTTGGCGATGGCACACCAGATCCCCTTCTTCTGATGGGCACTGACATGCATGGGTTACACAGACCGAAGGAGAAAGTTATGTAGAGTGGCATCATACAAACAGCAGTGGACTATAAACCACAGACCCACCAAATGCCCACACATACCATGGTTCACACACCTAAACACCATGCCCCCTGTGTGTATGTATTCCCTGACCGGAACATGTACCCAATTCACCCTCAAACACACCCCTATCACACATGACTATGGCATTGGGCTCACCTCTTCCTCTGGTGCCCCATACAGCTGTCCATACAGGGGGAGGACCCCTTCAACCAGCTTCTCCAGCTCTTCTTGGGTGAAGGCTGGGGCCGTATAACCTGCAGGACGTGGCATGATGGTTTCCAGAGACAGTACACAGCAGCTCAGCTCATGGAGGTCTTGCTTGCAAGAGTGTCAGGAGTCAAGTGAGCAAGGCTGCAGAAAATGGCGGTCACGGCCACCACACACAGGACTGTCACCACTGGCTGTGATCGCCATTGGCTCCAGTCCCCCATAGGCAACAACGTTACCAGATGAGAAGTTGCATGGCGGTTTCAACCGCCTACCGCCATGACGACAGACGACGTCGGACTCAGGTCACTTCCATCTGTCCAGTGCTGCAGGACAGACGGCTGCCATTTTAGGCTTATATCTTGAATTGATGCAGCAAAATAAGTACCCCATACACTTCTTTCACCTGAATGCGGAGTAGGCCTATGTTGCGGCATCATGGTTTGGTTTATAAGTGTGACATGCATGACACAGTGGCCTTATGTTGCTGGTTGCCATTTGACGTGCATGTCCAGATACTCGTCGGCTCAGAGACAGTGTAGCCATATAATTAACCAGTATGACTACATACATGCTCAGTGCAGGACAGCTCAATGTATTACACATGGAACCTGACACATGTGATGTATGTCAGATACTATTGATCAGAGGCAGTAAAGTGCAGCAAGGATGGAGTCCCCTCCGCTTCAGCATGCCCAATGTAGTATGTGTCAGCAGTGTGCAGCATGCCTACAGTGTTAGGTGTGTGCGATAATGATATGTTCTTCTAACCTGTGGGGGGTGCATAGCACATTGTACATTCTCTCCTTTCTATCCTAGAAATTCTGTCATGAGGATATTGAGACATGCACCAGTGTACCATCCACTAGTGGACCTTGCAACCCTGGAGGAGAGGCATATCATTCAGACCTATTGTCTGAATCATCAGACCATCATGGATCTATGTATCCAGTTGGCGCCAGATCTATTGCCTGCCATCTGTAATTCTTATGTCATACCTCCCACAGTTCAAGTTCTCTCAGTGCTACACTTTCCTGCCACAGACTCCTTTCAGATTACAGTGGGCTTGGCAGCAGGGATGTCACAGCCTATGTTCAGTCTTGTGTTGAAGGATGTACTGTGTGCTTTATTGAAACACCTGGACAGCTACATAAGGTTCCCCTAATGAGGGGGTTTGGCCTATGTGAAGGCAAACTTCTATGATGTGAGACACATCTCTCATGTGATAGGGACCATAGATGGTACCCATGTAGCCTTGGTCCCTCCCAGTGCCAATGAAGAGATGTATCGGAACAAGAAAAACTATCACTCCATCAATGTTCAGGTGGTGTGTGTGGCACACCAATACATCTCCAAAGTGACAGCCAAGTTTCCTGGATCTGTTCATGACTTCCACATTCTGAGGAACAGCAATGTTCCCCACATGATGGCACAACTACAGAGAGAGAGGGCTTGGCTTATTGGTATGTATGCATTTGCATATGTGTCTCTGTTATGTCACATTATTCCCTGTGGCTGTACCTGTATTGTAACAGGTCTTAGCTCTGTGCTCACAGGTGACTCTGGCTATCCTAACCAGTAGGTTGCACAGCTGTAGGTAGCACAGGCCCAGTATCCGTGGGTGATTGGAATATGGAGTAATGTAATTGAACAGTCAACAGGGTGTCTCAGTGGCACACAAGTGAGAGTAATCAGGAGAGGGTCACTTCCTGGCAGTGGGTTTGGTCTTGACATCTGCTCCAGCCGGATGTCTGGGCAGATGTACACATTTGCAGGGGATTTTTCAGCCATAGAGGGAGGGGTGCCTGAGGCCTGTGGTTCCCCTGGCAGGGGCTCGATTCTACTAGCAGCTGTAGATGTAGAAGGATCTGATGTGATGTGGCTAGTGGAAGTGGCCTGAAGGAAGCATTCAGGGTGGTATTGATGTCCCTGAGCACCCCTACAGTGGAGGCCATGCTGCATGACCTCCTATTGGTATTCACTCTGCAGCCTCTTGTTTTCCCCCAAGATGGTTATGATCTGGGCCATCCTGTCCTGAGATTGTTGATATGCTGACAGGACTTGGGAGATGGCTCCCTGGGCAGATTACTCACTTGGTTGCACCATCCTCCAGCCTGCAGGTCTCCTCCCACTCCCCCTGCACCCCATGTGCCTATGCACCTGGCATAGTGTGCCCACTCACAGTGTCAGCAGGACCTTCATTGTCTTGGGTGTGAGAGGTGGACTCAGGTCCTTGTACTGTGGGCCACACAATTGATTGAACAGTCCTTGGCCCCAGGTTTGGGGATGAAGGGTTGGCTGAGATGGTGGTGCCATAGGGTGGGGGGGTTGATGTGTCAGTGTGAAGCTGAGAGTGGTAGACTGACCAGGGGTCCAAGATGGGCCAGGTAAGTTGTCACTGTCCGGACGTCCAGGCATGTTGTCTTCACTGGGGCCTTGATTCTGAGGAGGGCTGTCTGTCTCTGGTATTCTCTCTGTGGTGGCAGTGTCAGGGGTACCTGTGGTTGGAGTGAAAGAGGGTTAAATGGTGGAGGTGTGATTGGTTGTCTGTTTGTGTGATGCATACAGTGGCTTGACTTGATTCCCAGCAATGGCAATAACAGGTGCAGCAGTGCTAGCACAGTTTGTGGATGTGTACGATGCTCCATAGCGGTTGTTGTGAATCAGGCTTGGTAACTTTAGCTCGGTAGGTGGGTTCTGTTCCTGTGTGATGGTTCACATGACAGGTGTGGCCTGTTAGCTGGTGGCCATTCTTGCTTGCTAGATGTGAGTGAGAATGGCTGTACATTGCAGCATGGTGTCCAGGTCGGAGGAGGGTATGTGTGTATCCAAAGTTGCTCATCCTGTTTTGCATGTTGTGCAGGGAGTGTACCTTCTTAGTTTCATGCCCATGAGCAGTTCAGTTCAGGGTTGTTGCTCTGGATAAGTGGCCATTAGGTTTGGTGACAGTGCAGTGTCTGTGTTTGGCATTGTGTTGTGCCATTGCATTGCTGTCCTTCCCATGTAGTGGTGCTCAGTCAAAGTATCCAGTTGTTGTATCTAGTGAAATAGTCATACAAGCAAGAGCTGTGATGTGAAGTGCACATTGCATGTTGTGATGGTGATGGGCTAGTGCATTGTGGGAGGTGTAGTGACAGTATTTGGCTGGGCTATCTGTGCACTTGGCAGGGAGTGTGTGGGCTTTGGGGTTGGGTGGTGGTGTGGCATGCAGGAGAGGGGCAGTAGGTGATTAAGTGGGAGGTGTAGTGGGAGATGGGGTGAATTGGTGAGTGTTTAGTTCATGAGGTAGCATGCTAGACAGGTCAAATTAGTGTCAGGAGAGTGGTAGTTACTCACTAGAGTCCAGTCCTCTGGATATCCAAGACCTTCTCCTCCCATTATGGAACGCACCTTCCCCCTAAGGTCGTTCCACCTCTTCCTGATGTCCTCCCTTGTGCGTGGATGGTTGACCACTGAGATGACCCTGTCAACTATTCTCTGCTGTAACTCCATTTTCCTGGCTGTGGAGGTTTGCTATAACTATGCTCCTAAGAGTTGTGGCTCTACCCTCAGCTCATGGTCACTGAAGCGTTGGAGCTTTTGACGTGACATGGTGGTTGTGTAGTGTCTGGGGGTGGGCGTTGTGTTTGTAGGGTGCTTGGTGGGGTAGGGGTGTTTAGTTGTGAGTGCTGGTAGGTTGTGGTGTTAGTGTGTAGTTGTGATGTGTGTATAGTGTTGTTCATGCAGTTGTGTGGTGAGTGTGAAGTGTAAATGTACCTATGGTGTATGAGTGCTAACTAAAGAGGTTGTGGTTTCTTGGTGTATGTGGTGATCATTTTCATCACAAAGGATTGTGGGTTGTGTGTGGATATGGTATGTAGTGCAGTGAATAGGTGTGCCTGATGGGTGCATGTGTGTCAGGTATGGGGTATTCAAACTGTCCAATGTGGTGTTCTGTTCTGACAGTAGTGAGTTCTGAGTGCGGCGGTTAGGACCGCTGATGATTTTCTGCCAAGCAAGAAACACTGTGGTGATTTGTGGGTCTGGTGGGTGGAATGTTGCCAACATGGCGGTGCTGGTGGTGGAACTGCCTCTTTCCTGCCATCCTGAGTCCTGGTGGTATCAGATTTGTGGCTGTTTTTTACGGTCTTCATAGTATGACTCTTAATACCGCAGTCGGGTTACCTCCAACATGGCGGTCTTTTGGCAGCTGCCACCATGGTGGTCTTGCCAAAAGACCATCAAACTCACAATGAGGCCCTATGTATCTTGGTTTATGTCAAATTTCTGGAAGTGTCTGTTATCATGATGGAAGTGTGCACAAATTTTGCCCAAAATAAACAAAGGTTCTTTAAATTTCTTAGGTGACAACAATGCACACATATGCATTATACCTTATTAAAAATTGCTTGTAGGAGATTTTTAGAAATGTAAGGGTCCAGGGCAAATGTAAACAGGCAATTAAAAAGTAAACAAGGAAAATAATAAGCTCGCCTTTGATTCCGGTGACAAAGGGGTTGATTTAGTACGTGGTCAAGAAGCAGCAGCAAAGAAAGTACATGGTCAATCAGGTGCATGACGGAAATAGAAGTGAAAAAAGGCAAGTGTCTATCCTATATCCCTTCGAAATCATCAACGCAGGTGTGGAGGTTTACCCACCACAGTTACTTCGAAGGAGAAGCACATTGTGATGAGCCCAGTAAAAATATTGGGTGTACCCCCTCCGACAGCCACTTTTGCCTATTACGCTGTTGATGCAGATGAGAAATAATGGAGTAGCTGGCAGGACTCAGACAGACTATCATCCATAGTTCTGCTAGTATCTAATTTGGGAGGGCTGACAGCCTAGTAGGCAGATGGATAAACTGACACAAAAGTGATGGTGTGACAAGATCTGATAAGATCTAAATCAGGCCCTAAGTTTTAAAGCTAATGTTTGCATTGCTAAAGCAAACAATATATAGAGGTAATAAGGGTCATTATCCCTGAAGGGTGCCTCAGACTATCTTAATCCCCTTAGATATTAACCCACCCATATTGATTCTTTCTGAAGGTTCAGCCTTCAGCATATCAATCCAGTGGAGCATGTTATTGCCTAACCCAAACATAGCCACATCTACCAGCCTGTAGGACCACCTGAGAGTATTGAACCTTCTCTGGGCTCATAACCAAGCAAGGTGAATTGGGCCAAGTGTTTCAGGCAGATTCATTATTTGCTAGATGTGGGAGTTATGTATTCTTCCCCGGGATGAAGCCACAGTGATCCTCAAGGAACAAGTAAGGGAAATTTGGGAGCAATTTAGGTGCAATGATCGTGCTGAGAATTGTTTAAAATAAAGAGGGGCCTGTACTATGCAACCTCAATGGGGTCCTTACCAGACATAGGAAGGGTGACATAGGCTTCTTTCATTGTGGGTGGCATTACCTTGCACTCCACTGCAGCGTTTTATACTTTGTCCAGTTCGGGAACTAGCTGGGCCATGTAAACCTGATATAGCTCTATAGGTACCCCATCTAATCCAGGGGCCAGTTTGCTAATCGCCACACGGATCTCCTATTCCTAGGTTGGCTCCTTCTTGGACTCCCTAAGGTCCAGGGATATCCTGGTAAGTGACAATTCCGATAGAACAGATGGTAAAGGCGTAGGTAGGCAGTCTGGTACTCTACATTGTAGCCTATTGTAGTATGAGAAAAATGCTCAGTGAATGTCATGCTGGATGTAGGAGATGGCAAACGGGGAAGAACAAATAGCTCTATCCAGGGATATTGTGTTCTCCTGCTTAACCAGATGTGCTAAAAGTCCTGAATGAGTCATGAATAAATAAGTCCAGGATGTGTCTTTGCTATATAGCCAGCGTGGTCAACGCATCTCAGTTTCTCCATCAGATGTGCATGTTATTCCCTTGCTGTGGAGAAAAGGGCCCTGTCAACATCATTACTGATGCCTGCGGCCTCAAGGTGTTTCAGCGAGAACTCCAATGTGTCCAGTTCCCTATGAGAGACGGACACACCCACTATAGATTGTATACAGTGACAAAAGTGTTCAGGGAAAACTTAAAAGCCTTCCATTCCATAGAGGGGGTGGTGGCAATGCCCTCACTTGTTGCAAAATATTCACTGATATGTTCACCGAAGGTGTCTTTAAAGGCTCCAACATGGCAGGTTGTAACTTCCACGTCAGAACAGGAGTGTGAAGCTTACCCCAATGCACACAAGCTAAAAAGGATTATGGTCTGAGATTGCACACAAAGGCGGTCATTCCAACCTCGGCGGTAAAAGCCGCTTACCGCCAGTCAGAAGACTGCCATAACACCTCCGCGGTCGCGGTAAACCGACACGGTCATTCTGACCCACAACAGGCAAACCGCCAAAATTCCGACATCCACAAAAGTCCGCCACACCAAAGGTCAGCGATAAACTGGCGATGACCAAACCTCCACCGTCACGCCAACAGAAATATGCCCATGCCATTACGACACACGAATCCACACAGCGGTCTTTCAACCGCGGTATTCTATTGGCGGTACACACCGCTGCGGTCGAAATACACATACTCGTACAAAACACAACCACATTGGACTATTCGAAATACACACACCTGATACACATACACACACCACTCCCACACACCCAATACAATATAAAACACACACCCACATCACCCACAAACCCCTACGACCAGAAATTCTGAGAGAAGGCGAGAGAGAGACACCACAGTCAACTACCAAGCATCCACAGGCACACAATACCAATACCCACAGAACTTCCACGCACCTCACACAACACACCACTAAATAGTACCCCACCTATCACTACACACTCCACCCCACACATCATCCACACCACCCCATGGCACCTCAAAGACACCCCAGGTTCTCAGATGCTGAACTCAGGGTCATGGTGGAGGAAATCCTACGAGTAGAGCCCCAGCTGTTCGGGACACAGGTGCAGCACACCACCATTGCCAGGAGGATGGAGCTATGGAGCAGAATAGTGGACAGGGTCAACGCTGTGGGACAGCACCCGAGAAATAGGGACGACATCAGGAAGCGGTGGAACGACCTACGGGGGAAGGTGCGTTCCATGGTATCAAGGCACAACATCGCGGTAGAGCGGACTGGCGGCGGACCCCCACCTCCTCCCTCAGAGTTTACAACATGGGAGGAGCAAGTCTTGAACATCCTGCATTCTGAGGGCCTCGCAGGAGTCGGTGGAGGAATGGACCGGCCCCAAAGCATGGACACCCATCACCAAGGCATGCCCGATGCACATACCCATCACCCCCCCCACCCAAATACTGTCACAACAGCCCCCACAAAGGAATGCCAGCACTGGGGTACACGGGCACCCACCCATTGCACGCCATTGGCACACACAGAAACAATAACCATACTTTTATACCCCTGCAGGACCCGAACGCCAGGTCACCGCGCAGGAGGGTCAACAAATGTCCCCTCCACCCCCAGAAGAGGCCCACAGTGATGACAGCAGCTCTGTCTCCCTGGATCTAGATGACCAGCCCGGTCCATCGGGGACCTCGGCACAGTTGGTTGCCCTCAGACAGGCACAGGCCACAGCAGACCTTCCCCCCCCTGGGAACACCAGCACAGCACCCACCCAGCGGGCCCATACCTCTGTCCCCAGGACACGTCAATCAGCGGTGTGTCCACCACTACAGGGAACCCAGGCTAACCCACCACCTCAACAACAACAGGGACCTGGGGGCAGTGGTAGTGGGCACACGGTCCAGGGGACGGAGGCCCAAGGAAACAGGGGAACTGGGAGGGCAGCTGTGCGACAGGGGGGGGGACAGGCCAAGGGAACCCACTCTCCACGAGGCCCTCTCCTCCATCATGAGAGCATACCACCACTCCCAGGAGACGATGGCGACGGTCCTGGCCAGGTTTCAGGAAATCCAGCTTCTGCAGGAACAACAGTATATGGGGTTCAGGGAGGAACTGAGAAACATCAGTACCGCCATGGGTACCATCGTAGTGGCCCTGAATGAGTTAATCTCCACATTGCGGACCACTGTGGCACCTCAAAGGGCCCCTGACACTAGCATGGACCAAGAACAGGCTACCACCTCCGCCGGCGCTAGTGGTCAGGAAGCCCCGACAGAAGACCAACAGGCCACCAGAACCCCACCCCCTGCAGAAGGAGAACCACCCAGCAAGCGGGCCCTGAGATCCAGGAAGAAGACAGAGTAACATGTCAAGACCCCCGCCAGCAAAAGATACCGCCCTGATTGTCATCCCACTGTCCCACATTGTTACCCTGTCCAACCTTCAACTGCCCCTGCTCCACTTCCCACAGGCATTTGGACAATGCACCTGTGAACCTGATAGTCTGGACTCTGCCATGGACAATCCTCCACCATCACCCCTCACCGATTTGCAACCACCCATCCAAATTAGAGCACTTGAATAAACACACTTATTGCACATAAACAATCTGGAGTCTGTCTGTGATTTTAACAAATGTATTAGACATGACAGTGCCAAAATTGTTATTCAGATTGTGATGCCAACAAACCGCTGTCACACAGCTGTAGTCCATGGGGTAACAAAGCAGATGTCACGCAGTGGGGCCCACAGCTCTGAAAACGGAAGGGAAAGTCACAACACAGTTACCATACACTGGGGGAAAAAGTCAGACAGTAGAGAGGTAGGAGTCTTTAAGTAAATGTAATATGCCGGTGTGTACTCTTACCTGTGCGTCACTGAAAATATTGCTCTATTACTGTGTTCCTGTTGTCTATGTCTTCCTCTCCGGCTTCCTCTTCTTCACTCGCCACAGGCTCCACAGCTGCTACAACACCACCATCTGGACCATCCTCCTGCAGAAAAGGCACCTGGCGGCGTAAAGCCAGGTTGTGAAGCATACAGCAGGCCACGATGATCTGGCACACCTTCTTTGGTGAGTACATTAGGGATCCACCTGTCATATGGAGGCACCTGAACCTGGCCTTCAGGAGGCCAAAGGTTCACTCGATCACCCTCCTAGTCCGCCCATGGGCCTCATTGTAGTGTTCCTCTGCCCTGGTCCTGGGATTCCTCACTGGGGTCAGTAGCCAGGACAGGTTGGGGTAACCAGAGTCCGCTAATAGCCACACCCGGTGCCTCTGGAGTTGACCCATCACAAACGGGATGCTGCTATTCCGCAGGATGTAGGCGTCATGCACTGACCCAGGGAACTTGGCATTAACATGGGAGATGTACTGGTCAGCCAAACACACCATCTGTACATTCATCGAATGATAACTTTTCCTGTTCCTGTACACCTGTTCACTCCTGCTGGGGGGTACCAAAGCCACATGTGTCCCATCAATGGCACCTATGATGTTGGGGATATGTCCCAGGGCATAGAAAGCACCCTTCACTGTAGGCAAATCCCCCACCTCAGGGAAAATGATGTAGCTCCTCATGTGTTTCAGCAGGGCAGACAACACTCTGGACAACACCTTGGAAAACATAGGTTGAGACATCCCTGATGATATGGCCACTGTTGTTTGAAATGACCCACTTGCTAAGAAATGGAGCACTGACAGCACCTGCACTAGAGGGGGGATCCCTGTGGGTTGGCGGATTGGTGACATCAGGTCTGCCTCCAGCTGGGCACACAGTTCCTGTATAGTGGCTCGGTCAAGCCTGTATGTCAGTATGACATGTCTTTCCTCCATTGTCGACAGGTCCACCAGCGGTCTGTACACGGGAAGATTCCTCCATCTCCTCGCATTGCCCAGCTGACGGTGCCTATGAAGGACAACAGCGAGCACAGAGTCAATCAACCCACAGGTACGTTCCCACAGCCTGCACCCAACACGATTCACTATGCATTGAATGGTTTGTATGAGTGTTAAGGAAAGGCCTAGGTATGTGTGACGCAGTAGAAATTAAGCCATGTGGGCCTTTGAAATGGCGGCTGCCTGACCTGTGAAGTGTGACAATGGGATGTGAGTTCAATGCGCTGGCGTGGCACACGTGGCGGTCGAAGACCACGGCGCAAAGCCGCATTGGTTAACATAGAATCCTATGGGTTACACGAGCCAATGATGATGTGCGCCGGCGGTCGCGGAACGCACCGCCGCGGTACGCACCGCCGCGGGCGTGACCGCCATTTTCTATCAACTTAATCACTCGATACCTGATCTTCCACAGGAGAGGACCTACACTGCAAGTGCTGCTGTGACCTCGGTCTGGAAGAGACAATGGCTGCTGCGACTGGGGAAAGGGCCCCTGCTTTCACTTCTGAAGAATTGGAGAAACTCGTGGATGGGGTCCTCCCCCAGTATGCGCTACTCTACGGTCCTCCAGACCAACAGGTAAGTACACTGGGAGCATGCTTTGTGGGCAATGCCTGGGTTGAGTCAGGTGTATGAAAGATGGTGGGGAGGGGAGCGATTGAGGCATGCATCAGACGACAGATGAGAGCATGTGCCACATGGCAAGGGTGGGGATGGGGGGCCACTCACATCAAGCATGCAGAAGGTGATGATTTTTTTTCTCCCCCTGTACATGTCACATAGGTCAGCGCCCACCAGAAAATCGCTATTTGGCGTGCCATCGCCAAGGACGTCCGGACCCTGGGGGTCCACAACAGACGGGGCACCCACTGCCGGAAGAGGTGGGAGGACATCCGATGCGGGAGCAGGAAGACGGCGGAGGCTCTGCTGGGGATGGCCTCCCAACGTAGGCGGGGTGCCAGTCGTCAATTGACCCCCCTGATGTCCCGGATCCTGGCGGTGGCCTACCCCGATTTGGATGGGCGCGTGAGGCCATCACAGCAGACACAAGGGGGTGAGTACACTCTCATTCTGGTGACTTTGGGCGCAGTGGAGGTGTCTGGGTGGGGGAGGTGGGCTGTGAGTATCTCTAGGCCAGGGCGATTTCTGTAGGCTAGGCCCCTCCGTAAGGCATGGCCCTGTGCCCCGCCCCCCACCTCTGTAGGGTGCCAAGTACAGCTATTCATGGCCCTGTGTCATCTATGTGTGCAGTCGTCGTCCATCCGCAACAACAGGTACAGCCGCCACCCAGCGCACCAGCACCGCCCTCCCAGCAGCCCCTCAGTGTTTGCCCCGTGCCCGCTCACCCAGGAAGGGGGGCATCTCCTTCGCCCCAGGCACCTCAGGCCCTGCACCTGTCACCCCTGCTGCCCTCAGTGAGGAGGTCATTGACCTCCTGAGGACCATCATTGTTGGGCAGTCTACCCTTTTGAATGCCATCCAGGGTGTAGAAAGGGAGGTGCACCGGAGTAATGCATACCTGGAGGGCATTCATTCGGGTCAGGCTGCCCATCAGCGATCGTTCAACGCTCTGGCCTCAGCACTGACGGCAGCAATTGTCCCTGTCTCTAGCCTCCCCCCTCCAACTTCCTCCACCCAGACCCAATCCCCTGTACCTCTGCCTATCCCAGACACACCTACAGACCAGCCTGCACACACCTCAACACCCAAGGGAAGCTCATCCAGACATAAGCACCACACTTCACACAAGCATTCACACAAGCAACATCCACATGCAGACACACCAACACCCACTGCCTCCACTGTGTCCCCCTCCTCTTCCTCTCCCTCCTCCCTCCCTGTGACGTCTCCACTCACACTTGCATGCACAACATCTTCAGCCACTACGTCCATCACCAGCACACCCACCAGAACACTCCGCACACGTGCAGTCACCACCCCCACTTCCATTTACACGTCCCCTGTGTCCTCTCCCAGTGTGTCTGTCACCCCCTCTTCCAAACCACACAAACGCAGGCAGCCACCCACCCAACAGCCATCCACCTCACGACAGCCTCCAGCCCAAGCACCTGCACCCAAAGACACCAGACTTCACACTCCTACAACCACATCCTCTTCCTCCACTCCCATACCCACTATACCTAGCCGTCCCTCTCTTTCCAAATTGATTTTCCTTTCCAAACTTGACCTCTTTCCAACAACTCCCCCACCCCGTCCATCGAATAAGACTGAAATCAGCACCTCAGCCACCACCAAACCAGGACCTATCAGGACTGTTGTCCAAGGACTGTGGAGTCCCCCACCCTCAAGGGCAACTAGTTCTGGTAGGAGCCAAGGCACGGCCAGCCCACCCCCGGAAAAACACCCAAAGATCACCAGTGCCCGGCGCGAGAGGCCAAGGACACCAGGGACCAAAATCCCTACCCTGGCTCCGCCTGGAAGTGGGGTGCCACCTGGCACACCGCCAAAGGTGGGAAAGGGCCACAGACGACCAGGGAAGGGTGGGAAGGGCAGGACGCCCGACAAGTCCGGCAGCAGGCCAGCTGCCCAAGAGGGCCCCACCAGCCCCATCCCAGCTGCCCAGGAGGGCCCCGCCAGCCACAGCCCAGCTGCCCAGGAGGGCCCCGCCAGCCACAGCCCAGCTGCCCAGGAGGGCCCCGCCAGCCACAGCCCAGCTGGGCAATGAAGGAGCGCCAACTCAAGCACCGCTGAACAGGGCAAGGACCGCTGAACAGGGCAAGGACCGCCAAGGCAAGCACCGCTGAACAGGGCAAGGACCGCTGAACAGGGCAAGGACCGCCAAGGCAAGCATCGCTGAACTGGGCAAGCACCACCAAGGCAAGCACCGCTGAACAGGGCAAGGACCACTGAACAGGGCAAGGACCGCCAAGGCAAGCACCGCTGAACTGGGCAAGCACCGCCAAGGCAAGCACCGCTGAACAGGGCAAGGACCGCTGAACAGGGCAAGGACCACCAAGGCAAGCACCGCTGAACTGGGCAAGCACCGCCAAGGCAAGCACCGCTGAACTGGGCCCTTCATCTCAAGCACCGCTGCACTGGGCCCTTCATCTCAAGCACCGCTCCGCTGGGCCCTTCATCTCAAGCACCGCTCCGCTATGCCCCTCATCTCAAGCACCGCTGCACTGGGCCCTTCATCTCAAGCACCGCTCCGCTGGGCACCGCCGTCTCAAGCACCGCTCCGCTGGGCCCTTCATCTCAAGCACCGCTCCGCTGGGCACCGCCGTCTCAAGCACCGCTCCGCTGGGCCCTTCATCTCAAGCACCGCTCCGCTGGGCACCGCCGTCTCAAGCACCGCTCCGCTGGGCCCTTCATCTCAAGCACTGCTGCGCTGGGCCCTTCATCTCAAGCACCGCTGCACTGGGCCCTTCATCTCAAGCACCGCTCCGCTGGGCCCTTCATCTCAAGCACCGCTCCGCTGGGCACCGCCGTCTCAAGCACCGCTCCGCTGGGCACCGCCGTCTCAAGCACCGCTGCACTGGGCCCTTCATCGCAAGCACCGCTCCGCTGGGCCCTTCATCTCAAGCACCGCTCCGCTGGGCACCGCCGTCTCAAGCACCGCTCCGCTGGGCACCGCCGTCTCAAGCACCACTGCACTGGGCCCTTCATCTCAAGCACCGCTCCGCTGGGCACCGCCATCTCAAGCACCGCTCCGCTGGGCACCGCCGTCTCAAGCACCGCTGCACTGGGCCCTTCATCTCAAGCACCGCTCCGCTGGGCCCTTCATCTCAAGCACCGCTCCGCTGGGCACCGCCGTCTCAAGCACCGCTCCGCTGGGCCCTTCATCTCAAGCACCGCTGCGCTGGGCCCTTCATCTCAAGCACCGCTGCACTGGGCCCTTCATCTCAAGCACCGCTCTGTTGGGCCCTTCATCTCAAGCACCGCTCTGCTGGGCACCGCCGTCTCAAGCACCGCTCCGCTGGGCACCGCCGTCTCAAGCACCGCTGCACTGGGCCCTTCATCTCAAGCACTGCTCCGCTGGGCCCTTCATCTCAAGCACCACTCCGCTGGGCACCGCCGTCTCAAGCACCGCTCCGCTGGGCACCACCGTCTCAAGCACCGCTGCACTGGGCCCTTCATCTCAAGCACCGCTCCACTGAGCACAGCCGTCTCAAGCACCGCTCCGCTGGGCACCGCCGTCTCAAGCACCGCTGCACTGGGCCCTTCATCTTAAGCACCGCTCCGCTGGGCACCGCCGTCTCAAGCACCGCTCCGCTGGGCACCGCCGTCTCAAGCACCGCTCCGCTGGGCACCGCCATCTCAAGCACTGCTGCACTGGGCCCTTCATCTCAAGCACCACTGCGCTGGGCCCTTCATCTCAAGCACCGCTGCACTGGGCCCTTCATCTCAAGCACCGCTGGCCCATTGGCGGAAGGGGCAGTGCCGCATCTGTGTCGGGCAGGGCTGCACAAAGCACTCTGGGCACCAGTCCCCCTCCAGAACCAGTGGACACTGTCATCCACTTGAGAGACTGTGGCTTTGCACTCCCCAGGATGGTACAGTGGGCAAGCCACCCACTGTATGGACTTGAGAGACTGTGGCTTTGCACTCCCCAGGATGGTACAGTGGGCAAGCCACCCACTGTATGGACTTGAGAGACTGTGGCTTTGCACTCCCCAGGATGGGACAGTGGCCATGGAGGCCCCTCTTGGATCTGGCGTCGTGTACTCATGTGGCTGAGGTTCCCCCCCTTCACTTCCCCCTGAGGTGCCTGTAGTTTTTCTATCTGATGCCCCTACAGTGTTCTCTCCGTTGGTGTCAGGTATCCTGTCTGGGCCTTGCCCATGTGATTTGGGCCCAGTGGTCCACGGACAATGACAGCTAAAATTATCGGACTTTTAATATTTATGTATATATTAGTTTTAAATGTGTGATATTTTTATATGCCGATAATACAATATATTCGACTGTTTATGATCATTTCATTTTGTCTTTGCATTCTTCCGGGGGGTTTGGGGGTTGTAACAGTGATGTATTGCTATGCATTGATGTGTGTGTTGTAGTGGGTGAGGGTGGTGGTGGGTGTGTAGCGTATGTGTGCCCGTAATATTTTCTCCTCCCCCCTCCCCTGTGTCGTAGGTGCAGTACTCACCGTAGTCTTCTGCGCCGGCGTTCGTGCTCCTGGTAGAGGAGCAGGAAGACAATGGCTGGTAGGATGTGTAGTTCGGGTTCCATGCTGTCCAGATTCCTCGTGGGGTGTATGGAGGTGAGCGTTTTCCGTTTGAAATGTCTGTTTCCGCTGTGTTTTTATCGGCGGGGCTACCGCCCCGGAAAAGGTGGCGGATTGGTGGGTTGTGAAAGGGTGGGCGGTACATTGTCTCCCGCCTGTCTGTTGGCGGTGACCGCCGCGCTGTTTGTTTGTCCCGCCGTAGCGGTCGGAGTGTTAAAGTGGCGGTCTCTGTTGGCGGTTTCCGCCAGGGTCAGAATTCCATTTTTTAAACTGCCAGCCTGTTGGCGGGTTAGCCGCCGCTTTAACACCGACCGCCAGGGTTGGAATGACCCCCATATTCTGCATGGGAAATCAGCCGTGGAATAGTAGCTGAGAAAAGAACATGATCTTGTCTAACATGAAGATCATGTGATAGTGGGTAGAAAGAGTACTCCCTAACACAGATTACGTGACCTCTGTACATTAGCTAAGGTTCAGTGCAACAGCCATTGTGATAAGTTTTTGTTATTCCGAATCATCACGACATAGGCAAGTGAGTGTGTGATCAGTCCAAACGGTCCACGGGGCTGACCTGCAGGAACGTTGAAATACAATATTACTGCCAGTCAGCCTGGCAGGAACATTGTAATACTACTAGCATTGGTGGTCCCGTGGTGGGACCGCCAATGTCATAATCAACCCCTAAATCTAAATGGAGCAATGATCATACCAAGAGGAGACACAAATTAATTGAAACAATTTTATTGCATTCACTTCTCTCCTAATAATGTACAATAACAAACATAAATACGTAATATACATATTCAAATTCTTCTCATTTATACAAATGCTGTTCATGCCACTTGGGGTCCATTAACACATAAGATATACATTATCTGGGTCACAGACATTACTCACTCTAAAACATTCCAAGAGTCAAGCACAAACTCAATCATAGCACATGAAACCATACAAAAATGTATCACACAAAACACTCATGTATATGCATATAAAAAAGTTACACAGAGAAAGGGGTAGAGTAGGTCACTCCTTTTAATGAAAAAAGAGTAGAATTCATCAATCCAATCAATATAAAAACATCTTAATAGATCAAAAACAGAAATAATCTTGTAATGTCACCATCATAGGACCTTATTTGTCATATATGAGTGAATACAAATTATAATAATAGGTTCTATGAATGTTGTGATCCTTTTGACTCCATATAATGCACCATTCAATATGTCCCCCAACTGTACATAGCGACACTCCCCATCTGGTTCTGTTGAGATCATTCTGAGTGGAAAACAGGGTCTCACTTAAGTGATGACACCCATGGCCTGTGCACAAAAGGAATATGAACCTATTAACCCCTCCATCTCTTCTACAGTTTGAGACCTTCTGAGACAATTACGTGGGGTTTCTGGTGAGATGCAATATTGCAGGAAGATTGCATTTTTGTCCCTTTTTGCCTGGTCACTTAAGGCCCAGGTCACTCCTTGTTTGCTAGAGTTTACTGCTATTTGTTGGCTCTGCGCACTGGGACCCTGCTATCCAGGTCACAGTATATGTACTCTAACTCCTAAAACCTGTTGAAATTTGAAGTGCATTATTCTGTTGTCTGTATCCCTAATGTTGATTTTTTTGTCACAGGTGAACATGCATCAAGTGTATGCATCATGATATAGGGCTGTCTCAAGGATTGAAGCCCTTTTGGTCCTGGAGGGATGCCCAAAGCGCTAACCTCATAAGTGGAAGGCTATGGCCTTCACCAGGAGTCCAGCAGCACACACGGGGTGGTGGCAGCATCCTGTGTCATAATCAGTAGTAGTGCACAGGACCTTTTTAACTTGCATCACTGGAGTGAGGCCTACAGGCTCACTCATCTTGTTAAATGTTCTGCTACTGTGTGCTTAACTTATCCTTGTCTTACATCTGGTAGATGTAAAGTGCTGCACAACCCAGGATTATTGACTCTACATTGGTTATATGTGCTCCTGGGAAGGGTGCAGTACAGGGATAAAGCAGTACAGTGTAGTAGATATGAGATTATTACATATGCTGAGTTTATGTATGCCTGGGAGTAGTATATGAAATGAAAGATGTAGTGCTGAGCAGTACGTGAGCAATGAGAGCATGTGGTGGGTGTATGTGTACGTGTGTGCAGAACAATACACGAAGGGTGAAATGCTGTAGGGCACACATGGTGAGTGTGTGTGTGCTGGCAGTGTGTGTTTGTAAACAGAGCACCCTGGTTGAAAATAGAAAATCTTCATTGCTGATCAATGCATGCAGACTGTGTGTGCATGCTGAATGCATTTGTACTTGTAATGATACGCTTCATCTGTGTACTAGTGCTGTACAGTAAGTGTGCTGTGAATGTTCACTGAGTAAGTGTGCTTGCAGTGTGGCATTATATGGAGGATCATGGGTTCCATTTTGGGAAGCCCAGGCCTGCCTGGTGGAGACATGAGGAGGAGGTTTGAATACCCCCAGACAGATGTGTGTATTGATGCATTTGTGTGAGCTGGGTGGGACAATTCAAAAGATTGCTGTTTTATTCAGTGATAGATCATAAGTAAGGGGCCTGAACACATCTGAGGAATGGATTAGGGATGCAGGTCTCAAATTAACCTTTAAATGCACAGATCACTGTGGGTGACATCCAGCTGTAAACTTTGGTCACTGCCATGAACTATGTTGTGGGACAATCATCTTTGCAGTCTTGCAGGCTGTGACAGACATCTTTCATAAAGAAAAAAGAAAGTGAAAATTGCCCACTTCCAAAGAAGTGGAATCCCAAATCAAAGCCTCAGAGACCCATTGGAAGGTGGAGGTCCAGTGCCCCACAGTGAGGACTCCCTGTGCAAGGTATGAGAATTCTGCTCTGCATCAATCAGGCTGTAGCCCTTGTGCAGGACTGTTTTCGGACATCCCAGATGCCAGGGGAGGGTTGCTGTAGAGTAAGACAAGTATTGAGCACTGTACGGAGGGTGCCAAGCAGACCCCGCCTTGTTGTGGTGACCCAGTATGCCATAGGGAGCCACAGTTCAAGTAGCTGTGTGACCAGCATGCCAGGACCTGATAATGTCATAGTGGTGACCCTGTATGCCAGGAGGGGCCACCATGGTATGGGCGATTGCAACTGAGGAGTCCCTGTTTCATCCAGAAGGTACTGCAGCAACCTCATGTACCAGGAGGGGCTGCCAGGACCAAATCACCAAAGTCTTCAGGTTGTTGCATAGGACTGAATTGAGGCTGGGACCAGTGGGACTAGCTGCACTGTGAGATCTGCCCCTACTGATCCTCAATAATCAGGAGGACAACGAGGAGGACGAAGTACCCTTGTGGAGATTCAGTTGAGACCCCTAATTGAATTCCCCTAGCTGGGGAGAACTTGACTTACCACATCTTTGCAACGATCGTTGGGGAGAGACAGCTGCACCACTCTGGAGAGTGAGTCTGTGCCCACCTAATGCTGCCATGGGCACCTCGAGCAGCCCAACTTCTGCAAACACAATCTTATCTTGCAAATGTTTGTGCTCAGGGCACCCGCTGTATCAGAGAATTGCACGACTTGAACTGGACTGGTGGACCCCCATGGATTGGCTGCTGGAGGGGCTGCTGCACCATAGGCACTTTTGACTAAAATCCTTAAAACCTAAAGGAACTCTTGGGTTCAGCCTAATAGTGTGCATTCACTGGTTGCAGTCACCAGTGAATGAGGAATAACCCCAAACATGTTACACGAAGGAGGGTGGGACAGGGATTTGCCTGACAACTACTAGCATACCAACTTCAAGGGAGATTGTATTGTTGCTTCTAAAAGTCATGTTTCTTTCCAGGTTCAGAGTTAGGAATAAAATCCTACTTTTCCTTGTTAAAGTGAATATTTGGCTGGACATTAATTTATTGTTTGTACAGTTTGCACTTTGTGTTATGAGTCGTGTTCACTGACCTGAATTTACAACTCTCCTGAGGGAACCTTGCTACTCGACTACAATCACCACTGAGACCCAAGTGCAGATGTGGTACTTGACCCAGTTGAGGAGGAGCCATAGTAGGTCCAGCCCGGGACATCAGGAGTAAAAGGCTTCAACCACCATGGTAGGGCGGAGGAGCCCCTGCATGTCTGGTGGCCCTCTGAAAGAGATTCTGGCATCCTAGTATATTGTACAAAATGTTACTAGTGGGCAACTATAGTAACAGTGCAAACATGACTGCAAGACTACTACTCTAGCCTGTCTAGGAAATTTTGAAACTGACCAGTCACAATTTCCTCATTTGACAGGCCTAAACCCTTGTTGTATATACTACCGATTCCCCCTCAGTAGGCCTTAATACCCAATAAGTCAAGGTACGGGGGCATCTTGCACCCTTTAGCACCTCCTACCACCACCATGTGTGAGCCATATTTAAAATACGGCTCACAATGGCACAGGGTAGGAGGCAATAGCATCATTTTGTTAATGCACCGATTTACTCTGCAGAAGTAGTGCCAAATTTTTGGTGCTACGCCTGGAGAGTACATAGGGGACCATTGTATTCAATGGCATGCCCCCTTTTAATGCCTGATCCAAGGAGGCGTTAAAAGTGCAGAAAACAATGACACAAGGAAATCTGTTAAATTTCCTTGCACCATTTTTTCGGCCCCCTTAATGGGGGAATGCCCCTTTGGGCAAATATAGTGCAGCATTTTTGGCCTTCTAGTGCCACATTAGCTTTTAAAAAATTATGCTAATGTGACGTTAGAATGGCTCCTGGGGCTCTTAAATATGCCCCACAGTATCTTAGCATAGAACTTGTAATTGTTAATTTAAAACATGTCCCTACAATGGCAAGGCTCCAAAAGCTATTTTCACTGCAGCAAAGTTAGCTGTTCTATAGGAAGGCAGTGAGGCATAACGTTAAAATTAAATAACGTTGTCTCCGCTTAGGAAACAACTAAAAAATTCATTTAAGGACTTTTAAAATATTTACTGTAAGCCCACTTCATTGGTCAAGATGGATTTATACTAAATATTTTTTGAAGGGTACTTATAAAAAGTCACCTATTACCTCCCTAAAGCCTCTACCACCCTGACCTTAAAACTACCCCAACCCGTCGACCCTGCCCAAAACCCTAAAATTTACCCTGCCCTGTCCCAAAAACTACCTGACCCCCTGCCCTGAACCCTAAAACCACCCCATTCACACCCTTAACCCTAAAACCTACCCCACCTGTCCTAAAAACTACCCCAGCCCTGTCATAAAAACCACCCTGATTCCCCGACCCCACCCTGAACCCTAAAACCTACCCCACCCTGTCTTAAAAGGTGCCCTGACCCCCCTGCCCTAAACCCCACCCTGTCCTAAAAAGTACCTCGACCCCCCCACCCTGAATCATAAAGCCTATGACACCCTGTCCTAAAAACTACCCTGACCCCCTTCTCTGAACCCTAAAGCCTACCCCGCCCTGTCCTAAAAACTGCCTCAACCCACCGCCCCTGCTCTGAACCCTAAAACCTACCCCGCAATGTCCTAAAAACTACTCTGACCCCACTCCGCCACCCTGAACCCTAAAAACTACTGACTCCCCCACCCTGAACCCTACAACCTACCCCACCCTGTCCTAAAAAAACTACCCCGATTCCCTCATCCCATCCTGATCCCTAAAACCTACCCTGCCCTGTCCTAACAACTATCCTGCCCACCCCTGCCCACCCTGTCCTAAAAACTACACCGACCGCCCCTGCCTTGAACCCTAAAACCTACCCCACCCTCTCCTAAAAACTACCCCAAACCAACTGCCCCACCCTGAACCATAAAACCTATCTCGTCCTATCCTAAAAACTACCCCAACCCCGCCCTTAAACCTAAAACCTACGCCGCCCTGCCCTAAAAACTACACTGACCCCATGCCCTCAACCCTAAAACCTACTCCACCCTGTCCTTAACCCCTGCACCAGCCGCAGCCCCACTTACCCGGCTGTTCCCACTGTGTACCTGAACCATGCATATGCATGGTGCCTTAACCATGCATTTGTGTGGTTCAGGCACATGCGTGGTTCAGGCAAGCGTTGTAACTCTTGCATGGTTAATGCCTGAATGGTTACAGCTGGGTGGCAAAGGCCGTTTCTCAAAGAGGTCCTAGAGCTGGCCTTGGGTGTGGGAAGGTATTCTATTTCTCTGAAAGGATGACCATCTTGGTAGTGTCCAGGAACATATTTAACTTCAAAGAGGCAGATGTATCCTGAGCCTGTCCCCTCCTTTATTTCTCTAGTCAGCCAGGCACCTATAACAAAGGGAGAGGAGCTGCCCGCAGAAATGGTTTTGTGTGACCACAGAGGAGGTGTTGCTCATTTCCATTACCACACCTCTAGGGTGAACAATAGATCTCTGTACAATGAAAATGTATGATTTAGGTAGAAAGTGGGAATGTGGTATTGTTTCAGTAGGGGACACAGGAGCTACTGTGATAGCGGGTAGGGTTAAACCTGGTAACTGTTTCTGGAGTGGCAAGGAGTCATCCCCACCCACAGATCATTGCCAGAAATAAAGATAGCGTTCTTGGCACCCTCTATGAGACATACTGGACAGGTGGAAGACAGAAGTACTAAACATGCTGTTGAGACCTGTGAGACCTAAAAGGCTTGTATGGTTCTATTTGTAGCCAGGCCAAAGATGTGAACTCCAAGGGTTTGTTGGCTGACCTCATGTTAAGCTACAGGTACACAACAAGCTGCTGGAAGCCACTTTCCTAAAGGGCTTAGCTTACCAGTTTGAACTTGCCCTGTCCTGGACTAAACCTGGGGAAATTGTAATTACTCTAGTGCGATTGGAATAAATGTACTAATAGTGCATAGTAAAATATATGCAAAATTACAGCAATTACACCATTATGCAAGATCATATAATTTGAAAGGAACATTTTGAGCGAGATGTACAGTTCGGGTAGGTTTTTTAACACAAGTGGCATGTTAGGAAGATTTTTTTACCTGAGTGGACCATTTGGGTAATTTCTAAATGCAAAATTACAAATCTAAATGCGGGCTGCAGTGTTTTGGGCACAAGAGGCATTTCATTTAACATGGGCAGTCAGCAAACATTTCTGGTTGAATTTTGACCTCTGTGGGCCACTTGGGTAGTTTTTCAGTGCAAAACTACAAATCCAAAAGTGAGCAACAGTGGTTTGAATGCAAGTGACCCACAATCCTCTTGCAATTACATTTTCAAGTTGAATTGCTAACCTAACACACCGTTCAAGTAATCTTTTGAGTATGAAATGTATTATGTGTAGTTACTCATAATTTCACATACATTTGCTGTAATTTTGTGCAATTACGCTATAGTAATTTACACAAGTTACTCACATCTCTACCATGGATCCTGCTTGTGGCTTCTGCTGGAGACATTCTAGACCCCAAGTGTTGTTCATGAGAACTTGGGGCCCTTGGCTGTGTCAAAGTGTACTCCTCTTAACAAACTGAAAAACCAGGTACTTAGATAAACTTTTGGCTCACTCCAAAGACCTCCAGAAAACAAGGAAAAACCTGCCAAGGCTATCTGATAAAGGTGCATTGCTGTTGGGCCAAACATTCAGGCTACTCCCACTCTGAAGTTTTATACAGCAGCACATCTGTTTCAGCAAGATATTGGTATCTGGCCTTGAGGAGCCATATTTGGCTACAGCATTCCACCTTGCCACTCTGGAGGGTGTGGAGCTGTAAAATAGTGGCTACGTTAGAAGGTAGACATTTTCACTCGGTGAAGACATCAAAAGTATCCGGCTGGTGAGGGACCTTACCTGGTGGTGAATCTTTAATTTCACCTGCTCAGTGCTTTCCTGACAAAAGTCAAAAACTACACTAGGACTTCATCCGAAGACTATCCAGTCTCATGGAGCCCATCTCAGCCACAGCCTGCTGCCTTGCCCCACTGAAGATTTGTGATATACATTTCAAAGATGACGTCAGGAGGTAAAACGTTTGAATAGGACAAGCCTGGTTTCTTTATCCGACCTGCAACCCATCACAGTCATCCTTAAATCATGCCAAGGTAAGAGTCAAGGACAACCAGATGACCGTGGGTGTCATTTAACACTTTTTGGGACTATTTTCATTTAAAAATTTAATTATTCATATCCCCAGTTGCTCCATTTTGATTTTGATTTTTTGTTTTGTTTTGTGGAATACTTATTGAGTTGTGTTTCTGACATTTTAATTGTTTTAGTACTTCTAAATGCTTTATGCACTTTCTTAAGTTAAGCCTGTCTACTTTTTTCCATGCTTTCATAGCTCAGGTTTAATTTACTGAAACCTTTACTGGATCTAACAAGAATAGTAAGTAAGATTATTTTTTTGTGGTGGACTATCATTTGCTCGAACTAATAATTAAGTTACACACATATATCAATGACTCTGCATTTAAGAAAGGAGCACATATAGTGATGTTTATTCTTTGTGGGCATCGCACTAACATTCCAGGTCATCAGTGATAGTCTTCTCAGTGTGGCCACTGTGATTCGGCAATGAGTGTGCCACACTACACATCCCTGCTGGCACCCACCATTAGTAAATGCAGAAACAAATGTGTTTAGGTGGGAGAAATCTCAACTTGTCAAAATCGCAAGTGTATATATGTACCTGATTTAGAACAGAAAGAGTAACTGCCCAGCTCCCTGCTGTAGGACTGTGTGGCACAACCCAACTGCCCAAATATGAAAACAATTACAGTGCAGTATAACCTGTCTCCCTTGACCATCATGTAGGACCAGGGATGCATGACGATTGATATCTCTACAACCAGACAGGTGGTCAAAAACACAGTAGCCCACATTGTGTATAACAGCGTAAAGTGTGTGTGTCAGTGGGTAAGCACTTGTGGCTCAGACACGCACCTGAGTAGTGTGTAGCCAGCATACTGAACTCGGCAAAGAGTACAAAGGAGCCTGTGAGGCAGACATACAAGGTGCTGAGAAATAAATTCCCACAGATGGGGGTGGGTAGGAAAAAGTAGCTGACTCCACAATCAGGAGGTTCACATTTAATAAAGAGGCTCCATATGTGCCAACCCCTGTATGATAGCCCACATCTACAGGGGCCTCAAATGACCCCCACAGCAGAGCCCTTGAGAGCTGCATATCAAAGCAGTGATTACCTCATGTCATACATCCTTACACTCACAGCTCAGATGCCTTACAAAACCACTACTGGATTCATAATGCTGTTCAGCTAGAAGAACTCCAGGGAGGTGTGTGGGTCACAAGACACCCACAACAGGGCATGCAGAGCCCCACAGCATCAGGCAAGGATAAGTCTCACTAGTCATTTGGTGTGAAACCATCTCCCATTTTCGATGAGGAAGGCACAGATGACTGTTGTAATAGGAGGAGGTCCACACAGAAGTCAGGGTGTGGGGCCTCTGCCCCACATTTAGCTCACTGGCACATGCAGTGGGACAGATGTAGGGGCCTCACAATTGCACAATCATCACTTAATTAAGAGAATTCACCACATAAGACTCAGCATCCCAGGTCATGTTGTCTGTTCAGCAGGCTGCAGGCCAGGAACAGGCGGACCTGCGAGCATCAGGCAGGCCCTCAGCACACTGCTCTTGGGCTGAAGTGCAAATGAATGGCACTTGCAGTGTAGGGGCCTGTGCTGGACTAGCTGCTGGCAACCACCCCAAGCAATATGAAACAGGTACAAATCAATAAAGACATACAGTAGGGAGCAAGACACATGTAGCTGATACAATATGACTTTACTGAAAAGCATATATATTGGCAATGATGGCTAAAACTGTAGCAGAACATATAACTGCATATGTATATTGCAAAGCAAGCATAGCAATAGTATAAGAAACGAACGGTCCTGAATACACCCACCCAACAAAAATTCAAAAGCACAATAACAATTAGTTAAATCAAGATATAGCAGGAGAATCTGGACCTTTCAACCCTGGAACTTAACTTTCACAGCACCAGGAAGTCACTCTCAAACCTCTCTCTCTCCCCTTCTCTCTCTCGTAATGGTGCGGCAGGGACAGTGCTGTGTGTTCGACTGCAGATCTGCACAATTCTGTCAGTGAGCTTCCTCAAGAGATCTGCGCCCCTCCTTCATTACACTGAAAGTCACCTTACACAAAATCATATTCCTTTACAGTAGTTTTTTTCTTGTGGTGTTATTAGTGTTTTTGCTAACCAAGGATCCTACCGACTTCATCCTGCTGCATCTTGCTCTTTTCCCTTACTGGTAACCAGTGCTTTAAATGGGCCGGTACTCACCGGTACGGAGTACCAGCACTTTTTTATTTTCTCCCCTTGACTACCGGAACTTTTCCTCTAAGAAGGAGAGTACCGGTACTCATGGGGATCCTGGCATTGACGCAAGTGGTGCTGCTCATGAATTCCTGCCTCAGCAGCAGTTTCAGTTTCAAATGCCTCTCAAAGGGTGGAAGCCGGGGCTGAGCTGCTGTAAGAGCGCCGAGCAGCGGCTCTTATTTGTAGGCCTCAGTGAGCTACCTGAGCTGCTGTGAAAGTTACCAGGGGAGGGAAGGGGTGTGGCTGCAGGGCGCTATCTTTAGCTTAAAAGGTGAGGGTAAAAGATGATTATGAAACCTAATGGGCAGGGGTGTGGGAAGCATTGTTCAGGGCAGTGCAGCTTGTTTAGTAACCCTGTTGTTTAAAATGCCTGCACATTTTCACCAATCAGCGTTTTTAAAGTGAAGGTGTTTGTGTGAAAGAAAATCCCTGCCCTCTCCACCATCTTTCCCGATTAACCTCAAATAAAAATGACATTAGAGGCAAAATAAATGATTTTTTTTAGCGTTCTACAAGTGGCAACCTCTTGCTTTAGATGGAAAACCAGATTCAAACTAATTGTTACATGGAAGATGTTCCATGGAAGATGTGACATTTTCATACATTTTTGAATTTTAGAGGCCAAACCTGTGCATTCTGGGATTTGTAGTTCTTTTTTTCATTCTACGCAAGATGTTAAAAAAGTCTCAGAAATAAAGCATGTATTGTGAAAATAAGAGATGGATTTAAAATGTTACATAGGAGGCCACTTGGGACTACCAGCCCATGCTCACATATTTTGTGGGAGTCCAAAACACATTATGCATAGAACAAAGATCAACAATGACCATTTTTTGGTATTTTGTTATGGTGAATACTGAATCCTTCAGGGCACTGCTTCTGGTGCAGGCTCTACAACATTTTTGAGAGCTGCCACTGTCCGGCAGTGTATGTGTAAAAAGACAACATGTGAGCAGTGCTTAATTTGAGCTGGTGGTTTTTTCTCTGGTGCGGAGCACCAGCACCTATTTTTGGGGGCTGCCACTTATTTTTGTGCCTCAAGAATTTGCTGCAAGCAAAAGACAGAGGAAGAGAAAAACGAAAATGCTTCACAATGGGAGAAAGCAGAAAGCATGTGAGAGATGGAAATTAAAAGCCAAAGGTGTGCGAGTTTGCAAGCACAGTTATGCCTGTAAGAATGAAATGTGGAACTTGTGTTTGTGTGAAACTGAAGGTGATTCAGAGTACGAAATGGATGTTTAAGTCAGGGACATCTTAAGGTTTTCGTGGCCGTTGGACAAACGTAGATAGGGTGCCCCTGTTTGGAACAGCTTTGAATTTATGATCCAGTTTCAGCTCTTTTGTGCCCTCTTTGGCCAGGACACTGTCAGTGCACAGACACACTCAGCGAAATTCTAAATGTGTTGACATCTAGTATTCTGGGAAAGTGATGTGATTTTAAGTTTTTAACACAGCATCAGCTCACTATTACTATAATCTCTGTGACACCCTCTCTTTCTTATGTGTGAGGTACTGTTTTGAGATACAATAAACTTTTTTATAGAGGTTGCATTAAACATAAACAGATTTGCCTGTAAAATGCAAACATCACCTACATTAAAAATATATTAAAGGAACACACTATTTAACCCAATCTGTTTAAGACTTAGTCAAGGTCATCAGGGTGAGACGTTCTCCAGAACAGTGCTGGCTCTATCAGGGGCCCCACTGGAAGGCTGGATCAAACGTGTCTGCCATAATGCTATCTGCCATAATGCGCAGAATGAAACATGCAGATCACAGATTTGTTTATGTAGGTAGCTCAGTTGGTTATTGTTTTTGCTGCAGAGATCCTTGTGTTACCTGTTGTTAAAATCCTTGGGATATAGCTTAATCATTCATGAACCTGCATCAAGGAAATACATGAAAACAGCAAGGCATACATTGGGAATGTTGCTGTTTTTTCCTCAATAGATTGTTATTTTAAGATTGCTAAAGAAGGATTACTTTGGTTAATAATCACCACTTCTTATATAAGTACTATATAAATGTCCATTAGTGTAATAACTCATGGACAGATACGTCGTTCATTCTTACCGTGCATGCAGATTTCTGGCATACAAAGCTTAGAATGTCCAAAAACCTAGCCACGCCCCTTGCCCCGCCCTTAGCACCACCCTTATGCCCACCCCAAACTCCACCCCAGTCCACCACTCTTTTTGGTGAGTACCTGCACTTATTTTTTTCCATTTAAAGCACTGCTGGTAACAATCAATCTTCCTCCCAGCACTTTCAAACTACTCTCAGGGACGTTTGGGGGTCAGTCATCCTCAACAGTATGTCTCCCACAATCCACATGCCTTGGCCTGGTACCATGAACAGAGCACCTTGGCAGGTAGTTGCGTCTATGGAATGCAAAAACAAGTGTCACAACCTCATCTACTATCTGCATTCATTTTCACTCACCAACACTGCTTGAGCTAATCAAACAGTTTGCATCACTATGTCTTCTGCACAATAGGACTATAATTTACAGGACCCAATCGGTTTTGTCTGCCGGAGAGTGATGTAGAGTGCCACAGATGACACTGGCAGGATTGAGCAAAAGACTGCTAGAATGCTTGGTTGTGCCATGCTCAGGGCAGCTCTGACCGGCAAGAAAATATCTTCCACATCTCTGTTGGTGCTCCCTGTAAAGCACTATGGAAAGGGACAATACGCTTACCCCATGACCACAGATGTAGGAGGATCAAGCAGGCCTGGACCGGAGCACTACGAAGTTACATCTGCTATTTTAGTAAGCACGGTGATTCCTCATTTCATTTGATATTCTGCATGTAGCTAATGACTTTTTATGTAATTTCCACCGGTGATATTTTTTTTTTCACAGAAAGTATGCGTATTACATAGGGGAAAATTTCACTCACCCCTACATAGTAGTAGTGATTTCTTCAGCAAGCTAACTCTAATTGACACCCCTGTTATTAGATTAGGTAATCTATAGCAAAAGTTATAAAAAAGAAGCCTATCCAGCCTTGAAGGTACACTTTCTTCCTCTGAGACCACTATGAAATACCAAATTATTTGTTGTCTCTGAAATGCGATATGACCTCTATGATTTTACAAATGCATTTCAAATCCATGACCGCTAAACTGCTGCATGCAAAACAAAAGGCCTAATTTAATTATTGGAGGATGAAGTAGTCACCATTGGCCTGGTGAAGGACTTTACATCCGCCAGGCCGAGATTACTCTGCCCACCTAATGTCATCATCATAAAATCTTTATTTGGTCCAAATATTGAACATTAAAAGTACATAAAATATAATAAATAATAAAACTAAATATATTGTAACACTGTATCATATGTTAAAACAAACCTCTCTAAAATCCATTAAGTGCCATATGATTTTCGTATTCTGAGTGCTGCCTTAATAACATTCACAATGGAAAAACAGATTTCTGGAGTAAACAGATTGCAAATGAATAAGGCCTTATTAATAACTCATAAAGTGCTTTAAAGTGTGGCAGAGGAACTGAGCCCGATGCGAAGAGTACAATTTACAGAAAAAACCTAATATAAATAGTTGATTGTAATGTCACATTATCACATGGGCAACAAGAGGAAAAAGTCACTCTCAATCCAGCTACAGAAAGACGACCAGATAATGAATTATATTAATCCTTAACCTTGTAAGATAATATGTGTACTGACTGTTAGTAATCCATAAATTATAAGAATTCAAAAAAGGAGTATTAAAAGTCTGCATTTAAAGGAGTACAGAATCCATATTGAGGGAACCTTTCAATCAAGCTTTCCTCTCTATAGGCTTTAAAGCATTTCTTGGCCCTATACCTCACTTGCGGAATTATCTCCCCTGGAGTATCAAAAAGAGAACACATAAAAAGGTTGTAATCATTTTGATTCACTTAAGCCAGCCATGGGATTGCATACCTGTTATCTAGGTTTATGCAATCCAATAGAATTTCACGGGAAAAACCTGCCTTAGGTGTACTCCAAATCTTATTCCACAACAGTGAAGGGGCCATGCTTGTGAAATCCTCCAAGAACCCCTTCCCAAATTCAAGGTGCATTATAAAGCTTGCTGTACTAGGTGGGGTAGCTAAATAATGGTAGAGAAACTTATTTTATACAACCTGCAGTTTCCCAGGATCTACACAACCCCATACACCTGCCCCATACACACCCAATAAAAAACATGTACTCATATAAATAGGTATTTTCTCTAATGGGTTTGCAACCAAGGCTGTTAGCAGATCTAAATATAAGGTCACAAGCAACCCTCATTTGAAAGCTCTTTGGGCAATAAGTCTCTCCCAAGAACCAGAGACATTGAATAGGATGTCTAAATAATTAAAGCATGGAACTTTCTGAATGATTGTCCCCACCCCTTATTTAAACATTTGGATTTAACATTTCTGGGACTGCTGGTCAGGACAAATGATTTCAAATGATTTACTTTCACTTATAATCTTGTCATAAAATCATTGAATCAATCTAAAAGATTTTGAAAGCCATTAGTGGTTAATGCCAGAAGAACGGTATCATCCACATATAAAAGCATTGGAACAGCTTGTACACCAACTCGGGGAACATATTTATTGCACAATTGTAAAAGGGTACCTAAAGAGTTAATATGCAATTTAACAAAAAGGAGCTAAAATACAACCTTGTCTCACACCTCTCAAGATCTGAGTCGATCTTGAGCTTTACTCAGAGAGTGAGAAGTGTTTATTTGTAGATGTACCTGTGTGGAGTCGCTGCCCTAAATTCAAAAGAGGATGATCAATCCCCACCTGACCCATTAAGTCCCATAGTATGCCCCAATCCACTAAGTCAAAAGCACAGGAGAGGTCCATAAAAGCATAAACATACTTTCCCCAAATGAGGGACAAGTTAAGGGCCTGTTGTACTGTCCCCAAACAGGATCTAAGTCCATATTGCAAAGAGGAAAAAAAGAAGGTTTACTCGGCCCATGACTCTAGCTTATCCAAAATTATCCAACCTAAAAGTTTTATTGTAGCGCCCAATAATGAAATTGGTCAGCAACAAGAGGGTAAATTCCGATTATCCTTTTTAAAATTCGAGACTATGACAGCCTCTCTCTATGAATCTATTAACTTTCTCCTAACTGCTGCCCTCAAAACAGCCTACGTTAGGTTTAAAAAGGTCTATAGGGACCCCATCCGGATCAGGGGCTCTACCACCTGCAGCATGCTGGATCGTCCTGACTACTGATTCATAGTTAATTAAATCAGTTAGCCAGGGCACCAGCAATATTCCAAGATAGAAACTGCAAAGCATAATCACCTACTACATCATTTAGACTGAAATTTGACTCTAAAGTCACCTCACAAGATGTCGCACTGGTGACAGGGTGATCAAGTTGGGTTTCTAATATATTGACGGGCCATGATTCTTGGTAAAGTAAAGCTCTAGATGTCAGTCAACATCTGGTAAGTTGGATAAGGCCTCAAAATGATTAGGGTGAGCACATGGAACTTGGGATGCTGGGTTTTGTGAAGGCCTATAAAACTATAAATCTGCTTCTCATTCCATTGCACTTAAAATTTAAAGGAGGGGGGAGAAAAGCCTAACAAGCATGCCTTTATTTTATTGAAGCCTATATTAGCACAATTCAAACATCAGAGTAAGGAACGGACATGCTCAGGATCATTTACGTTCAACACAACACAATCCCCTTCAATAGATTTGGATGAAGGACCTACCCAACTGACTCTATGAGCGATAATTAGGTTGTTAGTAACTGGTAGATGACCATCAGTGTTCCACATGTACAAAGAGCCGCCTTACTCATCAAACTTTGACATTCCTCATGTACATCTGCTGACAAAGGCAGAACACCAGTAAGAATCAATGTGTATGGGGTACATTCAGGGTGAAGATATAAACAATCAAAGGCCACTTTGGTTTTGATCAATGGAATAGATTTTGAGTGACCATATGAATTCGTTGGTCTGTCTGCTTGGTTAGATGGATTAGAGTGAACTCTTTGAGTCAGACTCAGGGGTCCCCTAACGACACGACCTCGGAAAACATTAGTTGCAGGAAATACAAGTGTCCTGTTGAGCAGAGTGTTTTTGTACTGACTCAACATTATAGCTTCTTTGCATATCAAAATCTCTACCAACATCTGTTTGTGTCGAAACATAACACCTGTTCTGACAGCCCCCCAAAGGCTTCTTAGATGCTTTGTTCTTAATAAGAGGAGCTGCCAAATGACCAGTTGGTCCTCAATCCTCCCAGGGCAAACAGTATTTGAGACAATAAATCCTTGTCTAAAGTTTCCAAATTAAAATAAGATTCTCCACCAACTGGTATCACCAGCCCTCCAGTCAATTGGAGATCCTCTGATGTAATTTCCTGGCTAGAATTATGCACACTTTTGGGGGCAGCAAGCTTCGGTTTCCTAAACTTTGATACAGTAACAGATCTTTTCCTCTTTCCACTGAGTCTTAGAGGGTCCTTCCCCATCCTCAATTTGTGCAACAGCTCGTGGGTGAGTCAAACGACCTACAGGAGGACCCTCACAACCAGCAGAAGGCAAAGGAACAGCCATAACTGGAATGGTTTGCATCGAGGGATATTCACCCTCCTCAAACTGCCCTATCAGGTCCATAACTGAATTTAGAGAAGAGGACAAAGAAAGTGACAAACCTCTTTCACACAGCTCTGTCTCTTTTGTTATTACGTCCACTGCTTTCTGGAAGAAGCCATCCAGCTTGGTGTTTATAGAAGATGCAGAAGCTGCACCTAGCGTTGCTGGGGGATGCATTCCAGCTCCCCCTTGTACCTCCAATGCATCGCGTGCAGCAGGGGCCAGAAACTTCTTATATCACACCTCCGGATGCATCAGAGGAGACAGCGCGACCTCCCTGCCATGTTTGCCACCAGGGGTGTAGTCCAGCTCCCCTCTTGCACCTTCAATGCGTCCCGCCCAGCGGGGACCAGATAACCTTTATGTTGCTCCTCCGGGCACGTCAGAGGTGACGTGTGGCTTCCCTGCTGTGTTTGCTGCCGGGAATTAAGTCCAGCTCCCCCCTATCACCTCCAATGCATTCTGATTTATAAATGAGTGCCTAGCAGGAAGTCATTTCTAAAGACATTAAGAGGAACCACCATCACAGCGGTTACTGTAAATGCATTTTATTGTTTTTCACAGGACGGAGTAGGAGGGACACAGCTCTGTAACAAACAGTAATCTTCTTTTTGTTTTCAAAAAAGAAAATCCTGAAATTGATTTTCTTTTTGTAAAGAGAAAAAGGAAAGCTCTCATTGCCATGGGAGGCTTCTCCCATGACGGGAATAGTATTAAAATATTTTTTCTGTTCCATACCAGCAGGTTTTACCTGGCAGTAAGAAACAGTAAATCGGAGAAACAACTAGATTTTGCCCGCCATATTTTGATTTGCAGACACCTAATCATTACTCTGATGGCCTTTGCTCCCCAGGGCAGTCGAAGTGTGTTAATCACAGGGAAGACAGAGTAGTCTCCATCATGTTTAACTCAAAGAAAGGTTGACCTCACATATAAATGCGACGGGTGGACCACAATTGTGGTGGAAATTATACTCCGCTGCTACGGAGTATCCTTGCAACCAAGAATGGAATGGGCTCAAAGTTGGCTTTCTTTTGCCTTACTGGAAGTCAGACCCAATGGACTGAGCCAGTGGCGTACCGTGGGTTGCCGGGGCAAGGCAAGTAATTTGCGCCCCCTAACCCGTGGATTTTAGCACTCGCGAGTGCGAGCGTGCCCCCCCCAGATGTTGCGCCCGGTGCGGCCGGCCCCCCCTGCACCCCCCACGCTACGCCACTGGACTGAGCACATAGTATGCTTCAGCTGTCAAATGGACCATTGGCTCCTCCTTCCAAATCAGTCATCTCAATGAGGTAAATGGATACTTACTCGCATGGGTTATTTTCCAAGATTTATTTAAGATTTAGTCCAAGCGAGGGGGTTCTAAAGAATATCAGTTATTGTTGGACTGATCGGTTGGGGGAAATTCGTTTTCAATGTTTTACAACATATTTTACAATTTTTTTTTGCAAGACATTATGGCATGGAAACCCATGCCCATTTGGAAACCCATGACCATTGCCACCAGCGTTATAGCACTACTGCTCTATTAATTGCAGACAAAAACAGGAAAATGCTACTACCACATATTACTCACCATTGCACTCTACATTCAGAGTGATTCCATGAATACAATTTGCGGTAATGCGATTTTTGATTTATCGCATTATTGCAAAGACCCTGCCAGTTAAAATGAGGACCGTAGTGCCTATCAAGGTTTATCCTCAAAATCAGATCATATGACTTTTGATAGACTGATCTAGTTGAGTTAATACATGGATATATATAATACGAAATGTCACAGATTAAAAAATGCTTTAAATAAGTGCAGGCGCTTAGATATACAAATTTATTGATAGTAATTAAAAACAAAACCTTTTATGGGTTCAGTTCTGTCGACCACACAGTGGCACCACCTTTTATTTATTTGACCTTCAGTCGCGCTGTAAATACCGTTTCGTACAATATCTGAGCTCAGTGATTTTCATTTTATCCAGCACTGAAGGATGAGAGGCTGAGTGGCCTTGTTGGCCACCATTTACACAATCTTAGTCGATTTTATTGTTAAACATTGAAAAATTGAAAATAATGTCAAAATATTCGGGAAAATATATCATCGATTTGTATAGGAATAAACAGAGCAATGGTCAATCAATAAACCTTAGTGGTTTTAATACTTCACAAGCAGCTTGCTTTTTTCAAAATCCATCCTCGTTTAAGTGTGTGGAAATAAAAACATTTTGGGCCTTGAAGCCCTCTGTCATGCAAGAGTTCACAAGTGGTACAATCAGCTGGAAAGGCTACATTAATTTGCATATGCATGGGCTGTGTAACAAGGGTGAAAAGCAAGCATTGTGGCGATCAGTGCTATTTGCATATCCCATTTAGCGCTGAAGCAAAATAGTGGCAGGTGATTTTGTCCAAAGATGATTTCTGAACACAATTATCATAGCAGCCTCCTATTTCTAGGACAAACAATAACACCGGCAGGTATATGGTCTCCCTAATTCTTTTGAGATGTTCCTACTCATTTTCCTCCTGCATTGAAGCAGATGTTCTTGCAGTATAATTCATTGAAAGGTGGCCAAAATGAAAAAAATAATAATTATTGGGACATTTGTGCGTCTCAAGAGCATGGGAAAAGAGACAAATATTTTCCCAGCCTATTGATCTGCTGGACCGTGAGGACCTCGCGTATGGACGGAATGGATAAGTGTAGGTCTTTGACAAATAGAGTGCCTCCAACCAGCGGGGGCATTAGGCCACTTATTTGTAAAGATAGCAGCACTAAAATGAAGAACATTTAAATGAGAATAGCCTCTTCGGAAAAATGGCTGGCCATAAAAAAAACATGCTGTTCTGGACGGGAATATTGATATTTTGTGAACATATAATTTATTTTGAAAAAAACAATGTGTGGCAGTCACAAACCAGGCCTCTCCCAGTCTTCATTGTCGTGTAGGTCGCTTTAGTATATTTCAGTGTGTCACACAAATAGGTTACTCACTAATTATTAAGTCGCTGGCTCCCTTGCAAATTACTGAATCCCACAATTTCAATGGAGAACCAACTTTCTGGACATTTGTGTACAACAGACCTTCTTTCATTTTTAATTATATTGCAGATAAGTATCCTTACAATGAAATTACATTTTTGCTGATGGTTAAATATTCGTCAGTGGGCAACATGCAACCTGCTCAGAACGTAGGACAGGGACACCTATAGTCGACAATTCAACCTTGCACTATGCACACAGTCAGTTTATAAGCGCACGACAGTAGTTTTGTATTACAAATTAATAGAGTTAAATACATCGAAAAACATTAAAAGAATCCCAAAAATATGACACAATTGACCAAATGGGCTCGAGGAGCATCTTAATATGACTCTATAGAAAACCGAAAAAACAAAATACAAATGGAATTGATGACAGACAACGTACCATTACGGCCGTCCTTTGATGCTTCCCTGTCTGTTTTAAATCTACATCCCTACAGTGCTTGAAAAGGAAAAAATAAAGTGCAGGTACTCTGTGCCAGAGTACCTGCTTATTTCTGGGAAGTGCCGGTACTCTCCTATTAAAAGTATTACATTTTTCTTGCGATGTGCCGGTACTCCCCTTCTCAAAATAAAAAAGTGCTGGTACTCAGTACCGGACAGTACCGGCCCGTTTAACGCACTGCATCCCTAGATACTGGGTAACTGTGCGACATGCAATGGCTTTGATATAGAAACCATGGATGTTGATTCACCAAAATTCTTGGTGTTAGAAATTGAGTTACTGGTTGATAGGGGTGGGAGCTCTGATCAAGCAGCAACCACCAGAATCTTAATCAGGGTGAGGCACAAGCAAACCCTAAATTAAACTGTGCTCAGTCCTGTGGTAACTTGCCACACAGCAGTCAGGCTTAATTTAGAGACAATGTACAGCACTACAAACAGTAAAACTGTGAAAAACACCACACAAACATCTCCCTCACCAGGTATAAAAAATAAAGCTTAATTTGATTTAATAAATAAAACAAGACCATGACAAAAAGCCAATCAGAGGAGCCTGAGTAACACGTTTTTTTAAAGAATAAACTGCAATATAGTCCTTTAAAGCACAAAGTGCCAACTGTGGCTACCTGGTTGCACTGGACTAGGCCAAAGTCAAACCTGTATCACAGTGTAGGACTCCAGTTTAGCCAGGTCGTACTCCATCTTTGCAGGTGATGCCACAGATACAATCAGACCGGTAGAGTAGGATGAATTTAGATAAAAAATCAAAAAGGTGAAGAATTTAAAACCCAAATTGGTCGTAGCCATGGGATGGTTGTGTACATCAAATCACTGTTAAGCACTGCACAAATACAAGTTCTATCTTCACCTCTGATCACCAGTGTTAAAATTGGGGTTACAGGCTGACTGGGGTATGATCCCTGGTCAAGCAGCAACCACAAACCTAGATAGGGTAAGGCACAAGCAAACTGCAAATTACCCTGTGCTCAGCCCCCTGATAGCTTGGCACACAGTTGGCACGCTTAATTTAGATGGAATGTGTAAAGTATTTGTGAAATACTTCAAACGGTAAAACAGTGAAAACACCACACAAAAGATCCCACAGCAGGTTAGAACAATACAGCTTAATTTAATTTTAAAAAATGACTAAAATGACACAAATCCAGTCAGTAGAGCCAGAGCGATGATTTTTAAAGGAATAAACTGCAATATAGTCCTTTAAAGCATAAAGCGGCAACCACAGCTATCTAGTCGCACTGGACCAATCAAAGTCAAACGGTGAGGCCAACCGTGATGGAGCGTGAGTCAGATACAGTCACAGATTATTCCTGTTGACGTTTTATCTACTCAAGTCACCAGGAGCAAGGGGAGTGTCAGGTGGTAGTCCACACAGCTCAAAGAGCAGGCCGGCATGACGAATAGGCTGGCTGGAGCTTCATGTTGGCGGTCCCCTGCGGACTGTCAATGCTGCTGTGCAAAGAGATAGGCTGGTAGCGGCTTGACCTGATTTTCACAGGGAGAGGCATGTTTCCGCTGTGAATGGGCCTTTTCACAGTCGTAAAGAGCAAAAAAACTTGATTTCAAGAGCTTATGAGCCACACCAAGGGTCCAGGACATGAGAGACACCACTGGGGTGTCAGGATCTTGCCGAAGATGGAACCAATAGCCATTGGGGAGCCTTTTATGACTCTGAGGTTCAGATCAGGAGGCCAGCAGACTAGCCCTTTGAGTCACTCTTTGTTTCCTGGGTTTAATATGAAGTGCAAGTCCAGTTTTTCTTCCCCAGGGTCAGCACAGCATGTCAGCAGTTCCCTTATAGCAGTAGTCTAGCAGATTGGAAGTCCTTGTAGCACCACAGCAGTCTTTTTTTCTGTCAGAGAATCCCCAGGTCCAGAAGTGCACTGAAGTGGTGGTGTCTGAGATCCTCCTTTTATATACAGTTGTGCCATAGAAGTGGGGAGAAACTTCTAGAGGCATGCCTTTAAAGTACACAAATGCCCTGCCTTCTTGTCCCTGGCTACAGTCTAACTAGAAAGGGTAATGCAGCCCTCTGAGTGGAGACAGGACACAGCCAATTCAGTTGCAACTGAGGGTGGGCCGGTTTCTCCCTCCCATCCTGCCAGTGATGACCCATCCAGTCACACCCAAGCTTCCATTGTGTGTGGCTGTGTAGGGTGATACACAAAACTCACATGCAAACTACACACCAGTCATGTTACCAGAGACACATTGCAGGCGCCAACTGGCTAGGTCAACAAAATGCTAACTTCTTAAAAGTGGCATTTTCAGAACTGTAATCTAAAATCCAACTTCACTATAAGTTAGGATTTTAAATTAGGATTCCAGAGAGAACAAATAATATACAGTTATCTCTTCCTATTATGAAATTGCATTTATAAAATGTAATAAGGCAACTCCAATGTTATCCTGTGGATGAAATATGGCATGCAGTAGTGAAAATAAATGTAAGAGTTTTTCGCTACCAGGACATGTAAAACTTAAAAGTACACATCTAACTTTTTAAATATACCCTGTACTTGAGGGTGTCCAGGGTCTACCTTAGGGGTGGCTTATATGTATTAAAAAGTAAGGTTTTGGGCTGGTAAAAGTTTTATTTTGCCAGGTCGACATGGCTGGTTAAAATTTCAGAAACAGGCTGTGCATTGGCAGGCCTGAGACATGATTAAAGGGCAACTTGCCTGGATCGCACAACAGTACTGCAGGCCCACTGGTACCATTTATGTTGCAGTCCTTGGAGTGACCTGATGAGTGGCTCTTGAGGTCCAATATTTATACCGAGTAACAGTCTTTGTGTGGGGGATTTTCTCATCTACTCCCCGTACTGGTTTGGGAAAGTCCTTCCTCTTTCCCTGATCAAGGCTTCAGACTGTCTGGAGTGACAAAAGGCAGGGCAAACCTGGTGTCAGTGTCCTTTGTGTGTTCTATGAGAAAGCCTGTTGAAGTGTAAGTGGGGCTGGGTACAGCCCCTCCTCAGTCATCCTGACAGTATGGCCAATACAGTCCACACCTAAGCATCTTTTGTCTCACTGCCTGGAAGCAATACACAAACCCCGACAGCAGAGCCATTTACAGTCATGTGACCCGGGACACTAGCAGAAGGCAATGTTGGTTTGGACAAGACAATTCCAACTTTCTAAAAGTGGCATTTCCAGAATTGTAGGTAACTTAAAATCCAACTTCACCATTTACAAGTATTTTAAAATACAATTTATTCAACTGTAATCAACGTATCTCTACCTGATCCCAATCTAAAGTTAGTACTTATTAAATGTATTAAGGTATCCCTTTGTTAGTCAATGGAAGAGATATGCTTTACAACAGTGACAAAATGACTTTAGGAGTTTTTCACTGCCACGACGTTTGAAACAGGTGTGCATGCCCTACTTTGTTACTACAATGCAGCTTGTCCTATTGGCCTTTAAAGCCTATCTTAGGAGTGACATGATTATTAAAAAAGAAAGTTTATGCCTGGTAAAAAGGTTTACTTTTGCCAGGTCAAAATGTCAGTTTCAAATGCGCTACAGAGTATTTGAGTGGATGAATGAGTGTTTCTGCCCAAAAGTAGCATTTGATTTGCAGGCCCTTGGTACTTACTGTAAGTACCATCTACTAGGGACTTAACAAGTAAGTTAATTTGGACGTATTAGTTGTAGTCCAATTTTGCCAGGTTTGAAGGAGAGGGCACAAACACTTTAGCGTTGGTAAGCAGTGGTAAAGTGCAAGAGTCCTAAAGACTACAAAAAAATTTTTAGCAAACAGGAGAAGTGAAGGTAAACTGTTTGGGGTGGATGTCACCAAGGATGTCAGGTCTACCAACCGTGCAACTACAACATTACAGGAGTTGTAGAGTGAAACCTAATTAGGACAGACTGGCAAAACTATTGCCAAAAGCATATAAATATGGAATTCAAAATTGTTGTAATTATTTACAACTAGATTAAACTGCACTGAGGGCTAGATAATATTGCTAACCAATCACAATTTTAATTAACTTTGTACCTGGAGATTTGCTTGTTGTTTCTGTTCATGGCAGCTAGCATAGTTGTGCATTATTAGGGTTTTTGAGGAAATTAGGCAGATTGAGTAGCACACTACACTTTAGGATAATCTGTAACCAGTCCATGCATTAAGAGTGGTGCCCAAATCTAGATCTTTTTTTTTTTAGCCCTGGAGAGAATAGAAAACACTTGCCTGAGTTACTATATATAAAAAACTGAAATTGCCTAACATCTGTGTCAGAAATAGGGTTATTAAGTTGGAAGGGGGGAATTTCTTTTGACTAAATAAACATGCTCTGGATTACGCAAAGTGCGGAGTCTGCTGTACTTGTGGAAGTAATGTTACAAGCAGCAGGCTATACCAAAAGAAGTGCATGCTAAGTTCAAACAGTACCCACAATTTAAAAATAAAGAACATAAATCAATAAAATTCCCAAACCAACATAGCAAAACAGAGCACTATTTGTGGGCAAATAGACACCAAGGTCATTAAAACACATTAAAGGGGAACCTGAGCTATGAATGCAAAAATACACCAAGACAAAGTCAGGAACTATAGAAGGTTTGTGGTAGACTGGGACCTAGGCACAATTTCATGCTGAGCACAATGGATCATAAGTCAGATACATCAAGAAAATTGTCATGCAGATGCTAGCTCCTCCAGGCAGGTTTCTGGACACCAGGTCTCCCTTCAACTTGGCCTCATTACGAGGCTGACAGTCCTCGGACCGTGAGCCTTGTGGTGGCGGCCCAAATGCCAAATTACAACTTTGGCAGGCAGACCTGCCTAAAGACCACCGCCCCCACCAGCATCATAGATCCCGATGAGGTGATGGCAGTTGGGCTTGTAACCAACCGTGTCTGCGCTTCACTCAGCACCGCCTGGTTGATCAGAACTCCACTTTCCACCAGCCTTTTCATGGCAGGGACCATGCAATGAAAAAGCTGATGGAAATGCTGTGCTGGGATCCACAGGGTGGGCCTTGTGCTGCCCATGGCATGGAGACTGCAGGGGCCCCCCTGCCCAGCACCGTTGCAATGTGCACTTTCTGCTTTGCAGAGAGTGTGCATTCCAAGGGTGCTGGTCGGCCGTTCCCACTGGACTGACTTGCGGGAACGCGTATTGCAATGTTCCCACCGGTCATCCCGGCAGGAACATTGTACTACGCACGGTGAGGATGTCACTGCCATAGCGGTGGTGTCCTCCCCAGGAGTTTGGCGGTCCTATTGTGACACCGTCAACCTCAAAATTAGGCCCTAAGTCTCTAGGCATGGTCTAGTCTTCTTCAGTCAGTTGGGCCCTCTTAGAATCAGAAGTCTTTCTGATTTTTGTGCCATTGAAGCAGGTTCCTACATGACCCATGGAGAGCAGCTCCAGTCCATAGGTGCCAGACAGATTTTGAAGTTCCCGAGTCCTTGTATGAGTTCCTTGCTTAAAGCAGGAGATAAGAGTCAGGAGACAGGAATCAGAAGTCAGCATTCTTCTTAAAGCAGGACCTTCTTCTGCAGATGAAGTTGTTCCAGGTCTGGCAGTGTTCTGATGAGGTGGTGGTTGAGGTTTAAGATTTATCCTGTGTCTTAATAGTGCCTGGAGAAAATATAACGCCCATATCTTAACCTACCGCCCTTTGCAGCATTTACTATATGACTGACCATAAAGTTATCTAGGAATCCCTGCTTCAACAAGTCAGGACTCAGCTGCCACAGACAGGCCTGTCTTTAGCTTCCTGTTCACTCCCTTCCCTGACAGGGTCAAAACTGGGCCTGGAGTGGTAAAAGACTTTTGCCATTTTATAGATCAGTGTGGTGGACAGCACTGTGCTAATCCTATATATATATATATATATATATATATATATATATATATATATATATATATATATATATATATAGATTTTTATATATATATATACATATATACACACACACACCTATATATATATACACATATATATATATATACACACACACACACACACACACACACCACACACACACACACACACACATATATATATATATATATATATATATCCTTTTCTATAATGTCATTCCATGACCGCCCCCTGTCTTTCATGGGTTAAATCACAAAGAATAATGACGGCACGACCAAATCAGAGGTTTGAAGATTCCTTTTATGTCATTTCTTCTTTAAAGTGCAAAGATGATAGGTGCTACTCAGGAAAAATGTATATATATTTAGGACCTAGTTTCTATAGATAAAGCGTTTTTTTATGTGCCTATATCTTTGGTGCCAGTTGATGAATCTTCACCAAATGTTCCAAAACAAGTGACAGTCATGTCAGCTGCTGTCTGCAAAGTTTTGGGGTGATCCGTCAAAAAAGGGGGATCCCAAAATGCTTTTTCCTCATTCATTTTTCCATAGGGATTTTGAACAGCGATAGCGCCTGAACCACTTAATGGAATTACACCAAATTTGGTGGAAAGCTAGCTCTTGGTCCAGAATGAGACCTTTTAATTATTTGGTATAAATACATTCAGTAGTTTTTGAGAAATTAAAGAAAATCTAAATATATATATAGGGACGCGAAGGATTCGCAACCCCTCCCGATCTTGTAGGATCTGATTGACTGTCAACAGTCAACAAGGAAGCATTGGCAGCCATCTAGGGACTCAGCTTCAGCCAAGTCCCCAAAAAAGATGTAAAAAAAGAAAAGGGGCCAAGTTAGAGTCACCCTGACCCCTGAGCTCTGGTGCTGGGTTCCAAGAGGGAAACGCACACCCCGAGCTAAAAAGCATTTTAAAACATTTTCATTGTGATTCGTGGGAGATTCATGGGTGCACCAAAAAAAAATAAAAAAATAAGTGTGGGCTCCAGTGATTGTTTTATAAACTGCCCCTGGGTGAGCCTGGTCCTGGGACATTGCCTTTTTAATGTAGAGAGGCCACGATCCCCCCCCCTCACTGCCCCTGGGACCACCACCTCCTTGGGGCTAAAAAAAATATGTTTCTGGTGGGTGGGGGATATATAGTACCTAGTGGCTGTCTCAACTAAGTAGTTATAGTTAGGACCATGTTTCCATAGAAAAAGCATTTTTTGACTTGCCTGCACCTTCAGCTGTTTGACAAATCTTCTCAAAATTTTCAAAAGTGTTCCAGAGAATCTTTTTGTACATGGGAAGTGTTGGGGTGATCCATCAAGCGAGGGCTCAGAAAAAAGGGGATCAAAAAAGTTGCATTTTCTATTTTAATTCCCATAGGGATTTTGAACATGACTACAGCCCGGACAGCTGAACAGAATTACACCATTTTTGGCACAAAGCTACCTTTTGGTCTAGAAAGAAGCCTTTTTCTTGTTTGGTGTAAATCCGTTTAGCAGTTTTTGAGGTATGAAAAAAAAAGAAATATAGATATCTGGAGGCACGAAAGATTTGTGAATAAAAACAAGCTATTGCTGAGAAATGCACAGTTCTCATTGTCTGTCAGCACTTCAACCAGACAATGTTGGACTGCTACGTCTGAGGGGCTGAAAAGATTATGTGTGTGGGGGGCACCCAGCCCTAGGGACCCCCACCTCCTGGGCCAGGCTCTGGGGAAAGGGGTCACAGAGGTCAAGATCAGCCAGCAGAGGGGGGGATGCAAACCTGTGGCCAATTACCGTTGCGCATGCTCAAAGGTTGTGTGCAGTGTGGGGTTGTGTGATTAGGTGTATTGGCTGCAGGGACTGGCAGCAGGCCAGGGCATGTGGCCAACCCTCACTGCACTTGGCAGAAGGCCATGTGCAACATGGCATTGGGTGGTTATGGGGTTGGCTGCAGGGCCTGGCTGCAGGCCAAAGGCGGTGCACAGTGATGGTTGAATTAACACTACATGGTTGTGCCCTTGTCATACTCTGCTACTTACACCACAGACTACAGCACTCATGACATCTTTGATAATGTTACTGTAACATTTGCAGCAAAACTATTGAGGAGAAAACTGTGTATGGCGGGGGCGCGAGTTATAGTTACCTTATGCCGTGAGTTATAGTTACTTGAAAAAACTATAACTATAACTGGTCAATTTCTATGGTTTAGAATGTTTAAAATATGGGCCTAACCAGTGCTTAATTTGTGCTTGTTGTTTCCGGTGCTGAGCACCGGCACTTATTTTTGAGGGCCAGGGCTTATTCTTCTGTCTCAAGCCATTTGATGCGAGCAAAATACACATATGGGAAAGACGGAGGAAGGGAAAAACAAAAAAGCATCACAAAGGGAGACAGTAGAAAGCTGCAAGAGTAAGCTGAAGGGGCAGGGAGCTGCTTTATATGGATTAAAGAGACCCGAGATGACTTCAGGATTATGCCGCCTCAGAATTCCGTGCTTGCACATTTAATTGCACCAGCTGCGAGTTTCAGAAGAGGGCTTTGGGCACTGGCACGTTTTTATTTACAAATTAAGCACTGGGCCTAACTATATGGTCCCAGTAACTTTTCTCTGAGTGGGCCTGTGAGTGGGTGTGTCAGTGTCTAAGTGGGCCTGTGAGTGGGTGTGTCAGTGTCTCAGTGGGTCTGTGAGTGGATGTGTGACCATCTAACTGGGGCTTTATGTTGGTGTGTGAGTTGGTGTGACAGTGTGTGTGACAGTATGTGTTTAAATATATATATTTGTTCTTTCATCAGCAGGGTTCGCGACTTCACAGTGACGTTACACAGCAGGGCCATGCAGAGCACTGTGACGGAGTCGGAGTCGTGGATCCATCATCATCAAAATAAAGGAGGTTTTAACCTTTTCAAACTCATAATTCATCCTCACAAACCCATTATCCCTATGGGGTCAGAGTACCTCTACCCTGACCCTTTTTACCCATTTCTCAAAGAAAATCCATCCCCCAGGACCATTGCCGGTTGATAAAATGGAGGGTGGAACATTTTCTGAACATCTTGCATCTAGCCAATCACACTCCTCGTGTGGCTCACGGATTTGCAATGGTCCACGCCGGAATGTGTGTCGGATCCACGTCTCTATGTATGCAAATGTTTTGTCCCTGTTAATTACCAAAAAAGCACTGAACAGATTCACAGCAAAACACAAAAAGGTCACATTCTGGACCAGGACCTAACTTACTGCTGAATTTGGTTTAATTTCGTATAGTAGTTTTGGTGGTATCGCTGTCCAAAGTCCCTAAGGAAAAATGAATTGGGAAAAAGTGTTTTGGGACCCCCCTTTTTGCTGTGCATCCCCTGGCCAGATGACCCAGAAACTTTCCAGACAGCAGCTGACATGACTGGCAAATGTTTTGGGAAAGTTTTATTAAGATTCATCAAGCGGCACCAAGGATATAGGCAATTAAACCTGAAACCAGCCATAACGTTCCTGTAACCTTCGTTTTTTAGTGAATTTCTAAGATTTTTTAAAATTCTATATCATAACAATAATATATTGAAATTCTATGTTTTTTTAACGTAGAGTAATAAATGACCATACGTTAAGCAAGCCTTTGGCCATGTGTGGCCAAGGTTGGCCACTGGGCCTCACCTGCAACCAGGCATGCATCCAACCTGGGGGTGGGGGGCATGCTGCCCCCCTACCGGACCTTTTTTGGCCATGGGGACCCCATCCTCCGGGGCCTGCCACATTTATGTAGGGGAGGAGGTACATGGCCCACCTTCCTGGGCCTATTTCTGTATTTGCTCATATTTAACATTATGCAGTGCATTTCTGCTCTCTGTCTGTGTTGGCACACTAACTGCTGCATAGCTCCAACACAGGCACCCTTGCACAATGAGTAACATGCTAGAAACAGAGTACACAAAACTACAGAGTAACACAAAGCAGTGATTGAGCTGCCTTGTGTTACCCTGGATTTATCAAGCCATGCAGGGCCACACAGAGGTGCCTTGCGTGGCTTAGTAAATCTAATCTAGGTTTTGTGTGACACTAGCACAAAATCTTGATAAATATGGGCAAAGATGTTTAGATTTCTGTGATGTTTATTTCTTTTTTTTGCTTCTTGAATATTGAGTCATGACTCGCTGAGTAAAATCTGTTGTTAGATTTCTTTCCGGATCTACATTTGATTCTCACCAATGTTTGCTCCTTTTCAAATATTTGAACGTATTTATTTTCTGTACCAGTGTCACTAGCTCCCTGTACCAGGCATGAACAGGGGTTTTATCTCAATACGGATTGGAGCATATTATATTTGTAGCGTGGCAGAAATGGTTCAATCTGGTTTCACACTCTTTTGTAGAGTTCAAATAATAAGATGTTGAAACACGTATTTCCTCCAATGTTCACGTATGAATGAGGACACTGTGATTAAGGCAAAATTAGTTTGTTCCTCTTCATGTTACAAAAGTAAAAAATATGGCGATATTATTTGCTCCATTCTTTAAAGGCGTGTTCGTGTACTTTGTTTCTAAAGTATATATTATTTTCCGAAATCGTCTATAGGTCATGTATGCTGTACAAATGGCATTTTAGTAGTGATGTCTAGGAAACTTTCTAGTGGTTCAGAAGCAGGGAAACCCCATTTAAAAATATGTAGGTGCTTCTAAATAATTGAACTGAGCATTTTTTTGCACCTGAGCAATTATGTGTTTTTGAAACAGAGCTAAACAAACATAAAACATACTTTTGCTTATAAATAGGCTTCTTTCATGTGATATAGAAATCATAAAATAAGCCAGGCCCTTAAATATCCTTTTTAAATAAAAAGAAAAAAATTATTTATCACTTTTTCTGCTGCCTGTGCAGTAAAATGTAACGACTTAATTCTTCTTGAAGCTGCGTCCCACCTTTCACATGTGGAAAGCGTAGAATACCGAGTTTCTCTATTCTTATTAATAAACACTGAAATTATGAGTCAAATATATTTGTTTTCCGTTGTGGTAAATACCGTTTGCTCGATTACCGAGCACACAAGCAGCAAAGAAATTGCGGAAATTGATTTGCTCTGGTTGTTTTCCCCCTATTGTGTGGCCATTACTGTGTACACAGCAACAACATGACACCTTCAGTCCTAGCAAGCAGTAGATTGAAAAAACAAAGTGCTGCTATCATGTGGATTAGATATTATGAAGTCGTAGTCAAACATGATTCTGCTGCTGTTTCGTGCCAATGAAGACGCATTCTTAGATGTGCTACTTGGTAACTATTCCAATATCATCCTAAATTACATTACTTCATTCGTATCATTTAATGTTAGAAATGTCCTTGACCAGATAATGAAATAAGCACGATAGCTTTCCTCGACGATTACCATATCTCCCGAAATTTAACCTGGAATAAGCTCATAATGATATGAGAATGCTTAAGAAAATGCTAATCCTTTTTTTAGCCTCTGACAATGTGGCCTTCAGACACAGAGAAAAATCTGTTCAAACGATTAGGTAACCAGGAATCAAAGCTGTCAAAAGTCCCATAAGCCTATGTTTATTAGCAGCACTTTGAAGGGCTTGCTTCAGTTATGATATATTCAGGTTGCCTCATTCTTGGCATTTAACATCCTCAAGGGATGCTTCTAAAATTAAGATTAATTGCAGGTGCATTCTGTCATTTTCATTTTTTGAAATAATGGCAAAACTGTTTATGAAGTATTACTCCTCAATTGTCCATCTCTTCCACTGCAATACACGTAATTGATTTTAGACAATATTTTGCCTCTGTCTATGGTCAGATGCTTCACTTTTACTGAAAGATTATAATTAATACTGTCACTTGAAACTAGGGAACTTGCTCAAGTTAAATAACCATTATATTATATAAAGACTTTTAGGTTTGACTTTAGTTTGCAACTTGAGGTCCTGATGTATGTACGAAATTGTTACAAAAAGCACTCACAAAGTGTGACCAACTATCTGCGACCTGCATTTTATTTTGCAGACCGACCTATATAATAATAGGTCACGTCTGAAAAAACAGGAATAGCAAGCAGGTGGTCATAGAACGACCTGGCTGGTGTTGACAGGTGTTAGTCAAGAACTTTTGAATTTACTAAAGTGATTTGGGTTGTGAAGTGACCACCACCAGGTTTTCATTTTTTTTGATTCACCAGATGGCAATTTTGATCTACGATATGGACATTGGAATCCAGTGCCCATTGTGTTTACTTTGACCCTTGAAACAAAGTCGAAATTGGCGTATAGTTTTACTATAAGACAATCGTAGATGATGCAAAAACTACACCTATGGTATGTAAAATTAAATGGCACATGTTAACTGAAGCACACTGCTGTGCCATCCATTTTGTGACTGTAAAAACATGACACAGGCATTTACGGAGGCCTAGTCTCCTGCAGCCAGCGAGCACTCAGGTGCACAGACCAGTACAACTAAACTCTTTTATAGAGAAACATCGGTGACTCCTTTACCTCTATGAATCATTTACCCCCCATACTTGGGAATCAATAACAAATCAGTAGTTTGCAACTGAAATTACAGGTGCAAACCATTGATAGATAGGTTCACGGATCGAAATACGGAAGTTATGCCCTTACAAATTATAATGGTGATGATTTCTAAACTCATTTTACAATTTGGAATCACGTTTCCAAATCACAAAATAGTGTTAGTAAATTTGTAAAATACATTTTACAACAGCAGACCTAGGGGCAGATTTACAAGCCCCTTGCACCACCTTAACGCCGCCTTACCGTCATTTCCCCCCGCCATTATGGCATCAGGCATAAAGTATGCAAGGGGTGTGTCCCCACATGGGGAGGGCCGAAAAAATGGCACAGTGAACTTTTCAAGATTTCACTGCACCATTTTTTCCATAATTTTTAATGCCTGCGCAGGGCAGGCGTTAAAATGACGCACCCACAATAATCTATGGGCCTTCCTGTGCATGCTTTGCTGCACTACCGTCAAAATATTTTATGCTAGTTCAGCAAAGCTCCACAACAGAGTCAAAAATGCTGATGCTGTTCTAGTAATGACCGCCATGGTGCACCGTATTGTAAATACGGTGCAACTATGGTGGCGTTAGAGGGGACCAGGGGGTGCAAGAAAAGTGGCGCATCAGGACTGATGCGCCACTTTCTTGTAAATCTGCCCCCTTGTGTTTTACTGAATAGGAAAAACCACAAAAACACAACATAACATGTTTAAAACACATTCACCACTTGTGGCTTTGTGGTGATGACTTACAGATATATTTAATTATTAGACTCTATGCAGTGGTTCCCAACCTTTTGATTTCTGTGGACCCCCACTTTAACATTAATGGAACCCAGGGACCCCCACTGAATCCTCATGGGAATCCGGGGACCCCCGCCTGAGTCATTACTGGAAGCTGGGGACCTAATTTGTCAATATTTGTTAATATTTTTTAATTTTCTAGGCTCTCGCGGACCCCCTGAGAAGGCTTCGGGGACCCCCAGGGGTCCCCGGACCACAGGTTGGGAACCACTGCTCTATAGCATTCATGTCTTTATGCTGTTGTATTTTCATTATTAATGTTTGTGGCTAATTGACAACACTTTCTAAGTTGGACATGTGAAAATTAGATTGATGTAATTGCTAATGATATACAGGGAATGCGTCACCTTCCAGAAAACATAAGCAACCATATGCAAGGCACAGTACAATTTGTTGCAGTTTATAACATGTCCTGGAGCACATAACCTCTGTCCTGTAGAGTGTCGATTAAATTTGAAAATAAATTAGATAAATCCTTTCTGTTGTTGTGTTCAACTTACCTTTGCAGCATATTCCTGACTACACATTCTAGTGGGAATGCCCAATGCTGTTTTTAAGTTAAAATGTGTTCCTGCAGTTGTGTGGATGAGAATGAACGAATGCCACATATAGATCCTAATCAGATGCTTGCATTTACATATGTTTCAAGCATTGTGTTTAGCTCATAATTGTGGTATTCCACTAGAATATTGACTAAAGTATGATAGGACCAAAATATTATGGCAAAAATAAGTATATATATATATATATATATATATATATATATATATATATATATATATATGTAAGGTAAGCTTATATATGTAACAATACGTTCTTTACACTTGACTCGTGTCAGAGATGTCCTGAAAGGTAAGCCCTCAACAAACAAGACACAGAAAAGCAGTTCCCAAACCCCACAATGGTGAAGAGATAGATGACCTCACCCATTAAACTCAGCAGGAAGCTTGGCTGTCAACACAGTGTTGAGGAAAAGTGCTCACACCACGAGGCAAGATGCCCAAGGGAACCTTGCTGACTGCTTGGTTACTTTCAAGTGGTGGCTTGTTGAAGTACAGCCCTCAGGGCCCTTTGTAACTCCCTCCTACCCGCATAATGAGTGACTTTCGGAAATACATTGATCAATTGATGAAACCAGAGGAATTCCAGAGGGAGAAGGAAGGCACCTCAAGATTTTAAGGATTCAGAAGTGTGTTTTGACAGTGAATGTGCTATGGATTTTGCTGGGCCACTTACTGGGAGTTGCTATAATCTCACCAGGCCTCACAACATCCCATGACCTCTGATTCCCATAGAGTTGGACAGTCCAAAGGTCTCTTTACACTTTCTTCATCCCACCCACTAACTCTCTCCCTAACTATAACACCCTGCATATCCTCTTGCTCCTTCTTCACTCCTCAAACTTTGGTAATTTTGGTTAAGTTAACCATATTTTTTTGGTAAGCAATACTGTATGCTTCCTAAATCTGGGGGCATATTTATCAAGGGCTTGCATCTGCCTTGAGTCACTTAGTGTGACACAAGTGCAACAGAAGCAGTAAGCCAAACTTAACAACCAACACAAAAGCCCAAATGTGCAGTTTTTAGTAAATACATGATGCAACTTCTGCGGTGAATTTTGGCGTGTCATACAGGAAATGATATATATATAATGTAGGCATTACTGTGTAAAATCCAATGCAAACATATTGCAGTGGTCCTTATCGTCATATCAGTGAGTCACATATCATGGAGTGTCTGTAACAGAAACTACTCAAATTACTGTGCATTGGCAATGAAGGCATAGGAAATGACTCAGTGGCCGTATTACAAAAAACTCACCATTACAATACACATTGGTAAGCTCAACCATGCCATGAAGGTTGTTATACTGAAACTGGGAGTAGCTATAAGAAAACCACATAGGCTGCGTAGGAGGAAGGAAAGTGTTTTCTGTCAGGAGGAGAACATATAGTACAGATTGAAGAGGGATTCCATCATTACATTGCTGGAGAAGACAGCACCAAGTCTCTAGGAAAAAAGACTATCGAGGGTCCCTGGTTTGATAAGTAGCCCATCCAGGGAATAATACTTGAATACAAGAAAAAGCAATGAGCTACAATCAATATTCACTTATATCTAGTATAGAACAAAGCTGTAACAATTTTTTTTTTTTTTAAATATATTTATTACAAATGTATGTCAAACAACGGCATAAATCAATATTCAAATATACAATTATACAAAAATAAACATGGAAAGACAAAAAAATATTTCCATAAATATTTACACCTATACATGAATTAATAAACGGAGACAACCTAACACATCAGACAAAACAATTAAGATAATCAGACCATGACACTACATAAACATGCACATACATTATCTTACAGTACAGTGGAATACAAATTAAGAATATACAATTTATTTTTCTGAAGCTGAAAAGATATTCACATAAATGTCATATTATTATTCAATTCCTAATTATGTCTCCATCTTCTTTGATAAGAGAGAGATTTCTATTTTAACCCCATAACTTCAGGGTTCATACAAAAACCAAACAATAGTAGGAACAAAGCCTACGCGCGTTTCGGCGGAGACCACCAAATTTGAAAAGCCGCCTTCCTCAGGGCCGTTCCTTTTCCATACTTAATACATAATATCGTAGATTGAATAAATTCTCATCTTTCCCTTTGTATAAATCCTGATAAATACAAAGCAAAACAAAGTAATACATTTTAAAACCAGGCTCTTGAGATTCCACTATCCACTCGTGACTAAAGACCTCAAAATCGACAACCAATAAATTATGAGGTGAAAACAGAAAACGCCAAAGCAAAAATAAATAAAGTAAGATGTGGATAAAATAAAAAAAGAAGAAAAAGGTAAGAAAACTTCAAATAGAAGTGAATTAAACAAATAGTTTAAAAACACCACCATCTCCCTTGTGTGTATAATCACCAATAACAGCATTAAAAAACTAAATAATAAATAAATAAATAAATACCCGGCGATGATGTTGCTGAGTTTCCGCAATTATAGTGCAGACAAGGTTCAGTTTTCTAATTTCTACTTCAATTCGCAAATAAGTCCTTGTAAAAACACATAACCGGATATATATAATCACCTCATTTTGTTTAACAAAACATATTAAATAACTGAAAAAAAAGGGGGGAAAAAGGAGGGGGGGCGGGGGTGATTTGGGAAAAAGGGGGGGGGCGGGAAGGGGGTAGGAGGTCGAAAGGAAAAAAGGAAGGGAAGTGGGTAGGAAAAGGGAGAGAGGGGAGAGTTTTGGAAGGAGGGGGGGTTTGCTGTGATGCAAAGTGATCCTCAACCAGGAGACAAACAGCTAATTCCTTCACCTACCCAAATAATCTTTTAGGTAAGAAATTTCTCTGAGGGATTCCTCCAAAATGTTCTCACAACTCCTCTGTCTGTATACAGAGAGAAAAACAATACAGTCAAAAAGTCCATCAGCAGTGACTGGTCCCTCCTGTCTCTTTACTAAAAAGTCTGTCTCTTTACGTTACTTCCAATTGGAAAATCCACTCAATTTACATCCCACAAATTTTATAGCCTCATGTTCTTGCTGATAAATGACATAAACACACAGATCTCAATTGCTTTATAGTTTTTAGAGGGAACTCAGATGTTGGCGCTACACCTCTAAGCCCCCTATATATTTTTAGCGTGGGCTTATATTCCTATCAGCAAGCCTACCTTCAAATTTCGCTGATTCTTCCAAAAACCAAATCGCAGGCATCCGATGTAAAGATTGCCGAATAGTGCTGATTCCATTTTAAAGTCAGGCAGCCTATTCTAAATCTCGGTCGAAAAACCGCGAGACTACGGAATTGCCGATTCTCACAAAAGCATTGTCGGCCATCTTGAAATGCGTGGGCTTTTATTCCTATCAATGAGCATACCTTCAATTTTCACCGATTCTTCGAAAAGAACCCAAATTAAAGGCATCCGATATAAAGATTGCCGAATGGTGCTGACTTTGTTTTAAAATCAAGCAACATATTCTAAAACTCGGTCGGAAAAAAACGCGAGATTACGAAGTTGCCGATTCCCACAACAGCAGTGTCGGCCATCTTGAAATGGTGTTAAATACAAGTAGCCTTTGATTCTAATAATATTGCAGTGGAAGTACATTCTAATGGATGCAAAGATTTGTTCAATTGTAACAGTTCATATTAGTAATAGTGAACCTAGGAGACATCTAAAAAATAAAATAAAAGAAAAAAGAAAAAATGAAAAATAAGACACTTTAACTTGTGGGTCACACACTTGACTCTTAGTTACAGTCATTGAGCCACAGTCCCTTCTATCTGGTGGAATCAATTCCAATCAAAAAAAGACCATACATGCTGTCAGCAATGTGATAATGGTCATCAAGAATCGGCCAGCTCTCAGAGTGAAAGAAATTTGAAAATAACCTAAAAACCGTCGACCCTAACCAAATGATCATAAAGACTCACTGAATTAATTAAGAACTTCTGGATTTTAACAAGAGAAGATACTGGATACAAGAAAGCGTTCAAACTAAAGCATTTTCCCAGGGCATACATTCATTTAGCCCATTACAATGTGTATCCAAGGAAAAAATCCAAAAAACTTCCCGCTTTTTTCATATGTTCTCCCTTTCTTTCCCTGGAGTATCCTTAATTTTTTCCAGAATCGTCCAAGACATTTCATCCAGGCAATGTTTTTCTTTCAACCAATGTTGAACTAAGGGAGCTCCCTCCCTCTTGTTGCGAATATTCGATAGATGTTCTGAAATTCTGACTCTTATTTCACGTCCAGTCTCTCCCACATACCCAGCCGGGCAGGGACAGGTAATCAAATATATGCAATTTGATGTTCTACAATTAGTCATATCACATAACTTATACTTCCTTTGGTTCCACACTAAAAGGTCACTCACTACAGCTTTAGGGCATGCTTTACAAGTCCCACATTTGTGATTCCCCCTCACTGGGGCTAATCCAGTGATGGACTTTTGACTGAATTCACTATCTCTCGGTAAAGCTGCCTTGACCAATTTATTACGAATATTTTGATTTTTCTTAAACGCCAAAATAGGTCTATCTAGAGGAGTAATAGTTTGATCGCTGTTCAGGATTTGCCAATTACTATTGATAATTTTCCTGATTTTATCATTCATATTAGAATGTTGAATAACACAAACTAATTGTGCTTTCAGTTCTTTTGAACGCTGTTGAAACATGCTCTCTCTGTTGAAGTATTTCGCGCGTTTATATGATTTCCCTGATCAGTCTCTTGGGATAGCCCCTCAGCAACAGTTTTTTTGGGAGAACATCTGCATGTATATTGTATTCACTAAGTTCAGTACAATTTCTACGGATCCTGAGAAATTGACTGAAAGGGACTCCTTGTTTTTGGCATCTTGGGTGATAGCTATCAAAATGCAAAATGGTGTTCTTTGCCGTAGATTTGGTGTATAATGATACTTCTAACCGTAAGTTATGTTTTTTTATCCAGATGTCCTAGAACTCAATTTTGTCCCTACTTCTATGGACGGAAAATTTGAGATTGGTGTCACATAAATTGACCCATTCACAGAATTCATTCAATTCTTCTTCATGTCCAGACCAAATGAAGAACACGTCGTCTATATATCTGGACCATAACCTGATGTTCTCATAAAAAGGGGCCATTTTGTTATAAATGTGGGTCAGTTCGAATAGACCCACATAGAAGTTCGCAACACTGGGGGCACACGCTGCCCCCATACTTACTCCCTTCTTCTGCTGGTACATTTTCCCATCGAATTCAAAAAAGTTACCTTCCAAGACGATCTTTAAACAGTCTAGAACGAACAGCAAATGATCAGTCATTCCCTCCTTAGCAAATAGTAGGCGCACTGCCTGCAGAGCTTCATGCTGGGGGATATTCGTATAAAGAGCTCTAGCCAGCAACTGCGAGGACCAATACCATCCCAGCACATGGAAAATTGATGTCTGTGCTAGACATGTTGGTTTAAGGGTCCTTCCAAATACCATCAGCCAGATTGGCTGTTATTTCACAGAGAGCATTTTCTGTCTTTCTCCCATCTGTGTTGGATGCCGTCATAAAACTCAGATCTCAGTACCCAAATCTACCCAACAACAAATGGATACCAAGCAAGGCTTCCACACCACTGCTTGATTCTCTCATGTGCTTAATGCCAATGATTGCACACATTTGCAATTCGTGTCCCCTGCAGCCACATCACACCTGTAGAGAAACAACAAGCACAGCTACTTCTAAATGTCCAGGCAATAGTGGACCATTATGGAACATCCCTGAATGTCCTTGCAAAATTTCTAGGTAGAGCACATGATGCATACATATTTTGCCATAGTACCATCAATGACCGGTTTCAGAATGACAGCTATGAGACTGGCCTACTCATTGTTAAGGAAAGCAGAACAAATCAATATATCAACTAATAAGTTGTACGATATGACATAATGGAAATCTCTGTGTTTGTATCTGGATCTTGTGTCATATGCGCATAGTGGTCGTATCTTATTCTAAGATCTAGCCAATGATGTCCCATTGTGTGATTCCATCACTGATTCCACAATGGAAGTAGGAAAAAATCCCACATTGAGAAGGATTTTATTATGTCACACCGTGTGAGCTGACAGAATCACAATTTGTGCAATGTCAAAGACCTCAACTGACAAATTTCGTAGTACATGATTATTTTCAATTTAAGAACAAAGGATAAATCTTAGAAACATTTGAGATGTGTGTGTATGTACAATGAATGGTAAGTGTGGATTAGTTGTACATTTCCCACTACAATAACTGTTGGTGAACACATCTTGTGATCCCAAGGCTTATCAGAATATCAGGAGCTCAAATGAAAAAATAATGTCAAAGTTCTACAAATGTCAAGCACTGAAAGTGCAGTATCAATTCTTGTTTACATTTATACTCTAGGTACCTGGTGATACTGAAAGATCAAAGTGCAGCTAATCCCCAGGCATTCCAGCATTTATGGTCCAAATATATAGAAAGGTAATAAGCCACATTGTATCTTAGTACATCAATGTAATACTGACACAATGAATAAATAGGCTGTGAAAGATGTTATGAACTAGAACATGACCTAGAGGAAAATGTAACAAAGGTAAGGTATCACAGTGTACTTACAAGCACAAATTGGACTGTCTCATGCTCATGCATTCTGCAGCACACATGCACATAGAAGAAGGAAAATGCCATTAATGATTGTTTATTTGAAGGAAGATGTCATAAACAATCATCCCTGCAAAGCAGGCACCCTTGCACTACTGTGCAAGGGTGCCTGCATTGGCGCTAGGCAGCCAATTGTGCGCCAGCACAGAGGAAAGTACAGGGATGCATTGTATTGCTGTAAATAAGATGCATCCCTGCACTTCCCTAATGGTGCAACACGGTGCAGCAAGCTGGCTTGCCGTGCCACATGGCATAATTTTTTTGTAAATATGAGCCTGGGTTTCTGGGTCACAGAGGTATGCGTCCTGCCCAAGTAGGAACCACAGTCCTAGTCAAGGTAAATCAGATACACTCTAAAAGTTAACCTGTGCTCACCCTCTGGGAGCTTGCCACAGAGCATCCAGGATTAATTTAAGATGCAATGTGTAAAGTATTTGTGCAATACTTCAAACAGTAAAATGGTGAAAACACCACACATAAGGACACCACAGCTGGTTAGAGAAATATGGCTTCATTTTATATGTAAAACAAGCCCAAAACAACAAAAGTCCAATAAGTAGAAGTCGAGGTATGAATTTATAAAGATTATACATAGCTGTAGTGCTTAAAAGCATACAGGGCCAACCGAGGCTATCTGGTCGCTCTGGTAAATCCAGGGTAAATCCAAAAGTTCAGGCTGACCACAATGGAGTACAGGTTGGATACAGTCCAAGACAAGTCCTGCTGGAGTTTTACCTTCTCAAAGATGAGCCAAGAGTCCAGTTCATGTGGAAGAAATTCACTGGGAGCAAGGAGAGCATTGTTGTTGGTGGTCCCTGGGCATGAGGAGTCGGCTGAAGGTATGACCAGTGATGCTTGCTGTGTAAAGAGACAAACTTGTTGTGGTTCTCGCTGATTGTTCCTGCAAGCTGTGTGGTTCTAGGGCAAGAGGCCCATTTGCAGTCTCAAAGAGCCCAAAAGCTTGATTTCAAGGTACCACAAAACCACTTTTAAGGTCCCAGGACTGGAGGGGGGGGGGGCTCTTGGAGCTCAGAGGTTGGTTAAAGATGGGTCCAGGAGCTGTAGCAGATGAGTTGGAAGTCTTTGTGTCCCTCACACTTGAGAAGAACAGGAGGCAAGCCATTAAGTGCTTGAAGTCACTTTGGTTCTGGGATTTAGAGATGCAGGTCCAATCTTTCTCACTCCCAATCAAGAGGGCAGCAGGTCGCCTAGGCAAAGCAGGAGTCCAGCACAGTAGCTGCTCAGTAGAATGTCAGTCCTTGTAGCACCACAGCAGTCCTTCTTCCTGGCAGAGTACCCACAGGTCAAGAAGTGTACAGTGTTGGTGGTGTCAGAGGTCCAATATTTATGCCCTATTGAGCCTTTGAAGTGGGGAAGACATAAAAGATTAGGAATTACACTTAAGATGTAATAAGGTAACTGTTGGAAATGGGTTTCTAGTTAGCAGTGGTTTGCACCCTGTTCAAGTAGGGACCCTCACTTTTGTCAGGGTAAGGGAGTCACACAGTTAAGATAACCCCTGCTTGGTAGCTTGGAACAAGCAGTCAGGCTTATCTCAGAGGCTATGTGTAAGGTATTTGTATACGCACACACAAACACTGAAAATACAAAAAAAGGACTCCACACTAGTTTAGATAAATAGCCAATATTTATCTGAGTAAACCAATACCAAAATGATGAAACTCCAACACACACAAGTCAAGATATCTCTTTTTAAATGTTTAAGCAAGTCTTAACCCATAGGAATAATTGAAGAGTATTTTGTCTGTTAAAAATTGTTTGTTAATTTCTTTTTTCTCTAAGTTGTCTATATTATTTGTGTGTGGAATCTTGTTGTCCCTCTGAAGTGGTTGACATGTCTTTGTCTTCTTTTTTTTAAAACAACTATCTAACAAAGTAGAAAAATAAAAAATGGAAGTTATTAAACATAAAAAAGTTTGGCTGCAGTAAAGCTAGCTGTTGCGTCCTGCAGTTGAAAATAGTTCATAATATTGTCAGTCTAGGTGTTCTTTTTCTCATAATCACACTTTCTAAAAGTGGTATTTTCAAACTCACAATTCAAAAACCAACTTCACCAATAGATGTTTTTTTAAGTCGTGACTTCAGAGACCCCAAACGCTATATCTCCAGCTGCTCCCAATGGAAAACTACACTTCAAAGATATTTCAAGGTAATTTCCATGGTACCCTATGGGAGAGTTAGTCCTTGACATAGTGAAAAACAAATTTAGCAGTATTTCACTATGAGGACATGTACACACTCCAGAAAATGTCCAATCTTTTAAATGCACTTGACCCGCCCAAAGGGCTGCCTTGGGCCTACTTTAGGGGTGACTTAAATGTAGTGAAAGGGAAAGTTTGGTCCGGCAACTGGGTGCACTTGCCAGGTCGAAATGCCAGTTTAAAAACTGCACCCACAGACATTGAATTGGCACGTTTGCAACATGATTACAGGGCCACGCATGTAGGTGGCAGAATCAGTGCTTCCGGCCCACTAGCAGCATTTGATTTTCAGGCTTTGATTTACAGGCCCTGGGCACACATAGTACACTTTACTAAGGACTTACTAGTAAATCAGATCTGCCAGTCATGGATACACCAATCACCAACACAATTTTGACAGAGAGTATTTGCACTTTAGCACTGGTTAGCAGTTGTAACGAGCCCAGAGTCCTAAATCCAACAAAAGCAGGTCAGGAAAATTATGGAAAGAAGGCAAAAATGTTGGGAATAACCCTGCTAAAAGGGCCAGGTTCAACACAACCCCCTTCCAACCTAAAGCCAGGGTATACCATTCAATACATTGATGCCCTTTCCTGCCTAGGGCAATAGAAGGTGGACCCTGGCCTGCAAAAGCAGAGCACGTTCCAGTTCTACGCCTTTCTGAACCCAGTTGGAATTTTCTGCGCATAGTCTCAGGTCCCACTAAACTAACCTATGTGGAATCCTTCTTCTCACCTGTGGATCCTATCTGTGCAGCACCTGTTATGTTATAGGTTTTATAAAGCGCATGGCTGCTCCAACTACAGGGCTTCCCAACGCTAGCCTGCAGAGGAGACACAGAGAATTCACTACAGCTGAAAAAGTCAGAACAAAAAATGGTTCCTCAAGATTCTATAATATTGAGACAGGTTTTCAAAATCCTCCCAAATTGCAGATGATTCTCAATGTTTCTGAAATGGAGGGGAAGCGAGTTCTAAGCAGCAGAAGCCTTGGCTCTGAAGGAATGGTCACCTGCTCTTGTTTGTCTAATGCAAGGAATCTCAGCTAGAATGAGATCCGTGGAACACAGAAAGTGGCTTGGCAAGAAGGAAGCACCAATCTTGACAGGATGAGAGGTCTTAGGGAGTATAGAATTTTGTGTACCACACACAAGGATTTAAAAAGTGTTCATTTCTTCACAGGGAGCCAGTGTAGCTTTGACAAAAGTCCAGAGACCGAACACAACTTAGGGAACGAAAACAAGTGTGTGGGGTAGCATTTCGAACTAGCTGCAGTCTCCTAGTCACTGATTTGTTGGCAACATTACAGTAATTCAACCAAGCTAAAATCACAGCCTGGACAATGATCTGGTGCGTGTTGGGGTCCAAAAAACCAAGAATGGGTTTAGGACTCCCTAAGAGCCCAAAGCAGGCGCCAGCCACCGTGCAAGCCTGAGTCTCAAAAGTCAAGGCATATTCCACAGTGGGCCCCCAGGTTTTTCACAGAAGATTTAGGAATGGGGAGACCCTAATGTGGGTCGGCCACCAATTGTCTCCCCATAAATGGGTATCTTTGCCTAAAAAAAGACCTTCTGTTTTATTAGCATTTAGACAAAAACAGTAGACGTTCATCCATTCCACCACTGCCGATATTCCTTTTGGAAAATTAGCACGGTCAAGTGAGGGATTGTCTGTGAGGGAGACTACTAATTGTGTGTCGTCGGCATAGGATATCAATGACTTCCTGATGTGTCAATGATCTGTGCTAGTGATAGAACATAAATGTTAAATAAAGTAGGACTTAATAACAACCTTCGTGGGATGCCATATTGCAAAAAATGTGTGTTAGAACCGAAAGGTGGAGAAATAACCTGAATGGATCATTCGGATAAGAAGGAGGCAAGCCAATGCAAGGCCGTCCCACTGATGCTGATGCTTTCTAGGTACTGTGGCAAGATCGCACAAGACACCACATCAAAAGCAGCGCTCAGGTCAAGCAAAAGAAGCACTGGTGTGCATCCTTCATATAAGGCCAAACAAAGCTGCACTGTAACTGCACGTGATGGGCCTTGGCCTAATGCCATTCCAGGAAATATCCTAAATATGATTGTCATCCAGGTATTTCACCAGTATGTTTTTTACATGTTTCTCAATGGCTTTCTCAAGGAAAGGCAGACGGGAAATGGGGTGGAAATGTTCAGGTTTAGAGGCGTCTAAAGATGGCTTTTTCAGCAGAGGGATAACATTAGCATGTTTTCGTTTACTAGGTACTTGGTCTGACAACAAAGTTAAATTGATTACTTGTAAGCAGATTGGCATGAGAGGGTCTGCTAGCTTAAAAACCATATCTAGTTTTAACGGGTCTGCTGGAGAGCCCGATATGACTTGGCGACAAACAATCAGCATCTTCTTCAGGTCCAGTATGGGGAAAGAATTAAACACCAGCTTAGGGTTAGAAATCTCCGAAAATATTTTGTTAGTTGGTAGAGGGTCCAAGGAAAATTAAGCATAGATATTTTTTATTTTGTTTGCAAAGCATTGTGCTAACTTCTCGCATTGAGCATAGGAAGTGACAGTGGGGTCGACTGAAGGAGTCGGTTTTAACAAGCCCTTTAGTTGCTTAAAGATTTCGTTAGTGGGATTAGAACTGTTTATGATTGCCTCAGCAAAATAGTTAGCTTTTGTTTTAGAAATCAATTAATGATAAGACTTGATAGATGCCCTATACTGGACTTTCAAAAGGGGTTTGGAGGCCTTCCTCCAGGAGCACTTCAAGATTTTACAGTGCTTCTTTGCTGAGATTAGTGTATAACTAAACCAAGGGGCAAATTGTTTCTTCCTGTTACATACCTGTTTAATGGTGATAAATCTGTCTAAGGCTGCAGTGAACCAAGCATGTAAGTTATTGTAAGCTGTCTCTGCATTCGGATCAAGCGGTGTGCTATTTGATCGAATGAAGTCCCCAATTGTTTTTAAATTCCATGGGCATTTACCTATCGTGATCGAGCTGGAAGCATTAGATTGATGTGATTGATTAAAGAACAGTTAAATCAGATAGTGATCAGTTCAGGCCATAGGGTCGTTTGAAGAGTGGTCAAACAAGAAATACCTGGGTCTAAGATGACCAGCTAAGTGTGTAGCACTGGATACTAGCTGCCTTCATTGTAAGGCAGCAAGACAGGTAGCATCTCCATCACAGATATCATCAAAGTGAAGGTTAAGGTCACCTAGAACATTAAAATTGGGTGACATAAGATTAAATAATGACATGTCTTTAATCATGGCCTCCCTGAAAAAATTAGAAGGCCCGGGGGGAGCAATGAATAAGGAGACCAGTCACAGAAATGTTTTCATTCAAATGACCCTCAATGTGCTCTCAGATATATCCAAGTAGGCAGACAGTACCAGCATGGCCAACATGATGGTGTGGCCCATTCCACCCTCGGGGTGTGACTCCTGTCCCCAACCCAAGGGCAATTCTGTCCACAAGGACAGCAACACACAGGGGCCACTGACAGCTGTCATTGATGATAGCCAGACTTCAGCCCTTCCAGGGCTTTCCAACCTCTGTGATCTCTGAGAGTGGGGGATGGTAGCCCCAGGTGACTGCCACCCTTTGTCCACTCTACCTCCAGTTCAGGGGTGATATTCTGAGACTCGTACTTCAGCCCATCGTCTGTCCCCCTCAGCTGGATAGGAGTCAGGAGATAGTCGTTCCTCCCAGTGCCCCCTTCCCGGGGCTCTGTACCCTCCTTTTGGAAGCAGTACCCTCATTCTCCAGAACTGTCAGGGCAACTGTGGCAGCCGTCCTCAACACTTCTCTCACCAGTTCAGGGGTGCTAGGCTGCAACTGGTCCCCCAAGCCAGGGTCTTCACCCTTAGGCTGAGCATGTGTCTGGCAAGCCAGGACCTCTGGGGGAGTACAACCACCCCCCAAAGGAAACACATTCCTCATGTGTTAACTGAGAATCTACCGGGTGCAGGTCTCCCTACCCCTGTTCATCTGACAGAGCATCAAACCCTTGCAAATAAAAAGTGGCATCACCAGACTCATTCCTGAGGTGCTTTGATTTCAGAGCTGGCAACCCCTGATCTAATGGGTCTTCCTCTGGGGACTGTCTCGCCCTCTCACCCTTCCATCTGGACTTCTGCACCCTCCTCGACAGAGTGGCACTGCCAGACACCAAAACTGGTGGGACGCTTGTGAAAGCTCTCCCCTCAAGTTCTCTTGACACTCTGGGACTCCCATCAGTAAATGATATCCCCTGCCTGTGCCCCCTCTGAGAGCAATCCAAGCGCTGGAGCTGGAGATAGGACACCCAGGGCCTCTGCCCACTCCCACTCATTATTCTACTCTTGAAAAGGACATGGGACCATTCCCCCTCCCCCACTATACCAGGACCTTTCTGGGTATACAACCCTACCCATCACTCTCATGAGGAATACCTGAGCCACTCCCCTTAGGATTATTCCCCCGTGCCTCTTCAGACACTCTGGCACTCACACAGATGTCTGCCTCCAGTGCAAGTTCTCTGGGGTCGGAGAACTCACACTCTATCAGCTGTGGGCATAACTCTTCAAAACCATGACTCAACATATGCTCCCCAGCAATGAAATTGTACAGCCCCTCAAGTGTGTTCACCATGCTACCCTTCACGTAACCATCCAGTGTCGTGAAAAAGTACCCTAGATTCTACTCCATCTGGTCCAACAGTACCCTTCAAACTGAACCTATCCTCCTCTGGGGTGACTCCATCCTCCCTAACCACATCTTCCTCCATGGGGGTACACCTCTCCCTGTCACCCCCTTCTTACAACCAGTAGAGTGTCCCCCCCCACCACCAGGGATATTACTTCTTATGTCAGTTCCTTACTGTGCAGGGAAGGAGGTGTATCAATTATTTCCTCCCAGGTGAGGTGATGCATAGGTTCCTTACTAGCAGGGGAGGTGATGCCCTGATTCTTCCTCGCAGGAAAGGTGATGCATCGATTTCTGGCCATGCGGCCTCAGTTCCTTACTGCGGTGCAAGATCAATGAAAAATTGGCACCCAGGGACGATGCCTGGAAAATCAAGATGCGCTGTTTTGATCGGACCGCAGTGAAACTGGCACTGCGTCTATTCTGCTGCTACGGGACAGGTGCTGCATCAACTTCTCTGCCACAAGACAGGTGTGTGTTGATTCTTCTGGTGCAGCATGCTGATGCATGGATTTCCTCCTTCAGATCACCAGCTTGAATTTTGAATGACCCAGACACTGGAGTTGGCACCACTTGGCAAATCTGGACTCTCAGCAAAAGAGCCCAGGCACTGGCACATAAAGTCTTTGGTGTCCCAGAGACTTCTTAACAGTAGGCAAGCTCAGTTCCAGCCCCTGGAGAACATTTGGAAGCAGTGTGTAGCAAGCCAAGTTCAGTCCTTTCACTTGCAAGACAGAAGAAGCATGTAGCAGACCAGCACAACAAAGCAACAGACAGTCCCTCCTCCATCCAGCATCCAGCGCTTCTTCCTGACAGAATATCCTCAGCCCAGAAGGGTTCTAACTATGTGGTGTCAGAGGTCCAGTACTTATCCCCATTTCTGTCTTTGAAGTAGTCAGACTTTAAAAGGAAAGTCTTTGTAGTGCACAAGACCATGCCTTTCCCTGCCCTGGCCCTAGATAAACTCCAGGGGCTTGGAGACTGTGGGAGACTGCTTTGCGAGAGGACAGGTATAGCCATATTCAGGGCAAGAGTCAGCTCTTCCCACCACTCTAGCTCAGGAAGACCCATCAGCCTGGTGAAGGGCCATGAGGATATGCAGGGCAAACCACAGCTCTCTTTGTGTGACTGTCTAGAGTGAATGCACAAACAGCCCAACTGTCATCTTGACTCAACCTACCCTCCTCTGGGGTGACTCCATACTCCCTAACCAGGGCTCTCTCCATGGGATACACCACTTCCTGTCACTCCCTCCTAGAACCAGGAGACGGTCCCTCCCACCACCATGGATATGACTCCCTGTGACCATTTCCCAATTCATCTCAGGGATCCTGGGCACCTCTGGAGCTACCTTATATGCCTGGGTCCACTGGTGCATGTCGCCTCCCTCCTTGAAGTTAGAAACCAAGGGGCATATTTAAGAACCCCTACCGCCTCCTTGTGCCACATTAGCATCATTTTTTTATCCCCACGCCATATTTACAGTGGTGCAATGCCTGCATTGCTCCACTTTGTAACCCTTTGCGCTACATTATGCGTATGCCAGGCATAATGTAGCGCAAAGGGGGCATTCCCCTGTGATGGGGGCTGAAAAAATGGCGCAAATAAATCTAAAACATTTCTTTGAATAATTTTTTATGGCACTTTTAATGCCTGCTCACAGCAGGCGTTAAAAGGAGGCACACCATTGATTATAATGGGCTTTGCAGGGTTAGCGTCAAAATTGTTGACGCTAATCCTGCAAAGCTCCAGACTAGCGTCAAAAATGATGATGCTAGTCCCCTAACTACTGCCATGGTGCGCCGTATTTTAAAAATGGCGCACACACAGTGGCTTTGGGGGGGTGCTAAGGGGTGCAAGAAAACTGGCACTGCACTCTGTGCAGCACCACTTTTCTTAAATATGCCCCCAAGTCTCTGGGTATGTGGACCTTTTCTTCAGTAGTGGACATGATATTTTCACTGTCAACATCTGAGACATGCATCCAGCAGACAGGCAGAGGCACAGAATGGTGAAGTAACAAAAAGTCCACTTTCTAAAAGTGGCATTTTCAAACTTATGGTTCAAAAAACAACTTCACCAAAAGATGTATTTTTAAATTATGAGTTCAGAGTCCCCAAACTCCAGATCTCTATCTGCTCCCAATGTAAAACTTCACTTAAAAGATATTTCAAGATAATTCACTATAAGGACATGGAAAACACACCAGTACATGTCCTACCTTTTAAATACACTGTACCCTGCCCTTGGGGCTGCTTTCGGCCTACTTTAAAGGTGACTTACTTGTAGTGAAAAGGAACGTTTGAGCCTGGCAACTAGATGCACTTGCCAGGTCGAATTACCAGTTTAAAAACTGCACACACTGCAGTGGCAGGTCTTAGACATGTTTAAAGTGCCACTCATGTGTGTGGCATAATCAGTGTGAAGAACCAGAACCTTATGGGCCTGGCGGCGCAGGGTACGCCTGAAATCTCCTTGGATTCACCTGCCTCAACTAACAGAGACACGGGACACTCTGTCAGGCGTAAAAGATCAGATTTTATTAGCTGCAGCTAGTACAGTTGTCCAAGAAGTACACAAGGTATGTTCTCAGGAGACTGCCACTTTACTTTGTGGCGCACAATCTTATATACCGTATAAAAACCATTTATTAACTACATACACTCCCAGAACACATAGAAAGGAGCCAGTAAGAATAATGTAAAGATAGAACAGAGCCAATAGAAATGTCGGAAAACAAGACAGCACCAATAGAAGGAATTGGAAAACAAAGTATCAAGTGACTTAAGGTTGCCTCCCCTCCAGCTGTGTTTGTCACCCCTCCCTTGAACTAATTCATTAACCGATCCACAACGAAGTTGCATGTGGTGCGATAAGTTTGTGTGCGTTTGGAGGACAGTTGTGAAATGAGAGAATACTAGCAAAGGACAGCGAAGGCCAGACGATAAGATAAGATCGGCGGAGAATAGTGTGAGCCTACAGATAGTTGAAACAAGGATTAGAAAACCAGACAGGGATTAGTGTACTCGGTCAGACCTTAATACCAGCCTTGTAAAGATAGAGGCAGAAGGCTGTTTTGAACACCATGTTGCAGAATAAGCAGAAAAGGCAGAATGGACTTCGTTCGCTGTGCTGCCTGAGTGAAGGCAACATAAAATGGCGGCGGGCCACAAAATGGCGGGTCGATACGATCGTATTAAAAATCGAATTTCCTCAGACCCTCCTTTTGCCAGAACTCAGGCAAGATACACAAACTCATGTTAATCTGAGTCGATGTCTATGGCCATGAGGTCATCAAGCTGTTGCTGTACCATCATTTTGATATTCTCTGTTCTTTGTGACTTGGGTTTGGGAATACATGCAGTAGCACATAGGTTGCAGATGGCAGGACCGCAGTGCATACAAAGACAACAAGAGAATAAGAAAGCTAAAATTACTCCAAAGAATGTCAATACCTTCCAACCCCATTTGGACAGTATTCCCCAAAACCACTCTGAAAAGGACCAATCTCCTTCGTCCTGATGAATCGACTCGGAGATTATGTGTAACTTAGAGATAGCTTGGTATACTGTCGGAGCGTCATTAGGTATGAAAATACAGCAACTTGATCCGATCAATTTGCATACTCCACCACGGTCCGCAAGAACAAAGTCTAAGGCAACACGGTTCTGCAAGGTCATAAGACGATCAGCCTGTAGTTCAGCTGTAATGTTACTTAAAGCTCCTACAGTGATGTCTATGGTGGTTTCTACGACACGAACCAATTGCCTTATATTTCTGCTGTTGGCCATTGGACCCCAGAAGGGAAGAAATCCTTTGAGGAAATCTCCTCCCTCTTGTCCTGCTGTGTCTTTCGAATCCACAATCCCTCTGCCATATCTATTTTTATGATGGTTCGCAGGAGCGGTGTATGTAGGGGGAAGAAGAAAGGCTATATAACAAGTACCAGAGAAATCAGCTGGCAATCATGTATAAGCCCTATCGTGGCAAACGAAGTATGTACCTTGAGATGGTACTAACGGCAGTGAATTCAGGGCTGAATAAACATATGTATGGGAACATAAACTTTCTCTTTGTCCGGTGTTTGGAGTTCTACCATTTATTTGCAGACAGAAATTTCCTTGTTGGGGTATGACCCGTATCGGAGGAGATTTTCCTTGCTCAACCTTATCATTGAGGCTGGAAATGTAATTAGTTATGTTCCAATTGGTATATGCTTTTCTTTCATCTATGGAAGCTTCACTTTTTTCCATGATTTTAGCCATAGCTACCATTCCCTTTATCAATAAACTATGACTGAAATCTGAACCAACACTATGTGAACTGACAGGTTGTTTAATTTTACTTTGATATGCATTATTGAAAATGACAAAATAAGCCCAAGCGGAACCTTCATAGGAGAATGGAAGAACTAAATATGGCATTCCTTTTTCTACCGTATGTGGTATGAGTCCACACACCCAACAGTCAGTTGTATTGATCACTAACTGATGTTGATGTAACAACTGGACGAAGGAATTGTTAAAGTATTCAGTTCTTCTGATGAGTTCATGCTGGGGAAGAGTGTGAAATAGGTGCGGAGAGATAGTAGAAGAAGATGTAGAGGTAGGAGAAGAGACAACTTTTTGCTGCAGAGTAATAATGATCCAGTTTACAGATGCCAAAAGAATACACGACAATATAATGACGCATAGAGCAATACTACAACGACTATATATTTCTTTACAATTATTCTTTACATTTTTACTTTCTCTTTTATCTAATGTAGCCTCCATCTTTCTAAGTGGATGCTCACGGCAATCTTCCTCAATCACTGTAGTCACGATTATCTACCGTCCTATGACATTGTGAGGTCCTGCAGGCCTATTGCCACTTACTCAGGTCGTAACTAAGACTCCTACCGTGACCCTGCAACCGGGATAGAGTACTACATAGGAGAGAAATTTACAAGTTCTTTGGTCTTGGTCTCAAATTATAGCGTTCCTGTCCAGAGGCAGTCTGGTTTTGAAACAATGTTCCTGGATTTGTCGTGTTCAAGCGACGATGCAATGGTATTGCTTCTTGAAGGATGTCGTCGTCCTCTTTCTCAGAAAGTGTTCCAATTAGACGTGCATCACTGAATGGTACAAATTGCGGAACTTTCTCACTTTCAAAGTCACTGATGCCTCTACGGACCCACTGATCGAAAGGCAAGGGCAAAGGCACTTTCTTGCAGTGCACGGCATGCACCCAGTTTTTCTTTCCTTCGACTTTAACTGCTGTTCTTGTGGTCAAAAGAACCAGGCGTGGCTCTCTCCATCTGGGCTCCAAATTTCTCTGTCGTTGGAAATTTTTCGTGCAGACCCAGTCACCTGGTCGGATGGAATGACCTGGGTCTGTGGAAGCCTCTGGTAGAGCACTCTGAACCTGTTGATGAAGAACACGCAATTTAGTTGTAAGGTCATGCAAGTAGTCAATCAACATCGGGTATGGCAAGTCTGAGTATTTCTTAGGGCGAGGAACTCCCCATACATTAGCTGGGCGACCAAATATCACTTCGTAAGGGCTAAGCCCCAAACGAGAGTGTACTGCTGTTCTGGTGGACAGAAGAGCCAATGGTAAAGCATCAGGCCAATTAAGTCCTGTGCTAGCTTGCACCTTAGCAATTTTAAGCTTCAAGGTTCCATTGTAGCATTCTACTAAACCAGCCGACTGTGGGTGATTCGCCGCGTGGAACTTCTGTTTTATGCCAAGACCTGCACAAACTTTTTGCATGACTTGACCCACAAATTCGCTCCCATTGTCACTCCAGACAATGCGCGGCAAACCAAACCTAGGGAAGAATTCTTTCAAAAGTATTTTGGCAGTTGATAAAGCAGTATTGTCCTTCAGAGGGTAGGCTTCTACCCATCTAGAAAAAGCACATACTACCACCAGAACATATTTGAGGTTGTTGCATCGTTCCATGTGAATATAATCGATCTGCAACACCTCAAATGGATATGTTGGAGGAGCAAAATGACCTGCTGGAGTTGGGGTTCCCTTTCCCGGATTGTACATCAAGCAAACAATACAATGTTTTACTACATTATTTGCACACTTTGGGATCCCCTCATTTTGCCACACTGGAGCCAGAAGTTTACATATTCCTTTTGCACTTAGGTGAGCTGGACCATGTGCCATAGTAACTACAGGTAGTACATAAGCATCTGGTAACAGCCAACGTTGATGTTCTGATAATTCAACCCAACATCCCATCTCATCTAACATTCCTGTACTTTCCTTCCACTTTCTCAACTCATTCTCCGTAGCCTCTCCTTGAATTGATTTCACACTCTCTACTGTATCTTCACACATTCCCTTTTCTCTTACGCAGTTTGCGGGACCTGCAACATACATTCGACTTGTGTTGTCTCTGGCTGTCTTTTTCGCTACCTCATCTGCAAATGCATTTCCTCGACCAACATCGTCCACAATCTTTTTGTGTGCACTACACTTCACGATCGCTATCTGAGTAGGCATTGTAAGTGACTCAAGAAGTTCAGTCACTAATTGACCATGTTGTATCTTAGTACCATGGGAAGTAAAGAATCCTCTTTCCTTCCATAAGCGCCCAAAGTTAAACGCTACACCAAAAGCGTATTGGCTATCAGTGTACACGTTTACTCTTTTTCCTTTGGATAACACACACGCTCTAGTTCAGGCTATCAATTCAGCTGCCTGAGCTGAGTTATGTCTAATGCGTGCTGTCTCCACAATCGTATGCAAAGTAGTAATAGCGTAGGCTGAAACTGTATCTCCATTCGGGAGCTTGAAACAAGAACCATCTACCCATAGTGTTCCATCTGGATTCACTAATGGCGTGTCTTTTAGGTCAATTCTACCCTTAGTCTCTTCTTCAGTACGGAGAAAACAATCATGCTGTTCAGAGACATCTCTCTCTTCTGGAAGAGGCAACAAAGTAGCTGGATTCAGGGTATTACATCGTTTGATGTGTATGTGACTAGCCAAAAGCGTCAGCTCATATCCGGACAACCGAGCACTCGTAAGATGCTGCGTTTTTGTCCTATTTAGTAAAGTATCCACTGCATGTGGCACCATAACAATGAGAGTATTATCTAGCACTACTCCAGCAGACTGTCGAATAGAAATTGCTGCTGCCGCTGTCGCCTTAAGACAACTAGGCAATGCTTTAGCTACTGGATCTAACGTAGCTGAGAAATATGCGCATGGTCGCTGTTGATCTCCAAAACGCTGCGTTAAGACTGACAATGCACAACCCTCTCTTTCGTGGACATAGAGCGTAAAGGGCTTACTGTAATCAGGAGTACCCAATACAGGAGCAGAACACAAAGCAATACGCAAATCAGTAAAACTCTTCTGACATTCGTCAGTCCACGGAAGAGGCTGAGGCGTATCTTTTAAAGTTAGCGCCAACAGCGGTTTAGCCAATAAAGAGAAACTCGGAATCCACTGTCTACAATAAGAAGTAATGCCCAAAAAGGCACGTACCTCTCTTTGTGTGGATGGCACTGACATTTGTGCAATTGCCTGAATTCGTTCGGGGGTCAATCGTCGTCCCTCCTTTGACAAGAGATGACCCAAATAAGTCACCTCGCGACAGACATATTGTAATTTAGAAGGAGAAACCTTGTGATTCAGATCAAACAAATGACGCAACAGTGCAACGGTCACGTTTTTGCAAATCTCCTCTGAATCAGCGGCAACTAATAAGTCATCCATGTACTGAATGAGAGCGGCACCGGACGGTAAGGAAAAGGCATCAAGATGACATTTTAGAGCTTGACTGTAAATAGAGGGACTTTCACAATAACCTTGAGGTGCGCGTTTAAACCGGAAGCTTCGGCCTCCGAGGGAAAAAACAAAAATATCTCTACTCTCTTCGGCGATGGGAATACTAAAGAAAGCATTCTTTAGATCAATAACTGAAAACCAAGTCGCTGTAGAAGGTATCATCGTCAACAGAGCAGTGATATCTGGGACTACAGGAAACTGCGGTACGACAATTTTGTTTACCTCCCGAAGATCAATTACAAAACGATAAACAGGAGGCTGAGAAGGATCAGTGCGTTTAAGAACCGGAAGAACAGGACTGTTACATGTATTTCCTCTCGTTTCCTCAACCACACCCTTCTGAATCAAATCATGGACAATTTCCAGAAGTGCTTTCTCACCTTCAGTAGAGATTCTGTATTGCGGAATACGTGGCATTTCAGCATTGGGCTTAAGAGTAACAACATAAGGTGGGATCTCAAGACAACCAACGTCATTCGGACCCGTAGCCCAAAGCGTTTCGGGAAGAGAAAGCAATTCAGGTGGGAATTGATCTTTTGATAAGTACATTGGACTAGTCATTTTCTGTCCTAGAGTGAGGTATACACCAGAAGGTGAACAATATATCGTAGCATGCATTCTTTTTAATAGATCTAAACCCAACAGATTTTCACCACAACCATTTGTCAGAAGAAGCGGAGCTTCTAAATCATAAGGGCCTATTGAAACAGGCAAAGGGCAAGAAACTGGATTGCGAACAGGGGCGCCAGAAAATCCTACAGATACATTCGTTAAGCCAGACAAAGGTGCGCCAGGGAGTTTAGAATGAATGATAGAGCTTCTCATGGCACCAGTATCTAAAAGAAATGGCTCTGAAACACCCATTGTAGTGACATTAACATAAGGTCCATTCTGATCCACTGGAATTGACGTAACCCCCTTACTTTGTCCATGGCTGTCCTATTCAAAATGAAGACTTTCATTCCCTCCTTCAATATACTGATCCTCACTGTAATACTGTGTAGACCTAACATTTTGCTGGTCAAAGTAATTTCCGGAATTTGGAGGAACAAAAGAACGCTGCTCTTGGGTTAACACACCTCGACCTCTACCTCTATTTGCTGACTGAAGACCACCACGACCTCGTGAAGCAGATGTTGCTCCATTACGCTGCAACAATGCCGGACAACTGTTCTTAAAATGACCTTCCTCCCTACAATAAGCACATTGATTGGGACCTAGCAAAGGTCTTGGAATGAATGGTTCAGGCTTTTGATACAACCTCTGAAACTGCGGAGGCTGTTGAAACTGAGGCTGAACATAACGAGGAGGATAAGCCTGTTGCAAGAGAACTTTAGTTTTTAATTCTTTCGTCTTTTTCTCTTGTTTTTCCCTTTCTTCTTTGTCTCTATTTTCATAATATTGTGCAGTAGCCAATATCTGGGCGGAAGAAGAAACTGCCCATGAACTCTCGGAGTCTTTTAGCTTGTGTGATAGTTCAGGAAGCAAGTTATATACGAACTTATCCACAAATAATCGCTGTCCCCCTTCTGTAGCCATATCTTGACCACTGTGATCAATGAATGTCTCCTCGAATCGGGTAAAGAAATCGGAAACACTTTCATCTTTCTTTTGTTTACATGCTGCTAGCTTATCCCAATTAACTCTCAAAGCAGGCATCATTGTTTTCATTAATGTAATAATCCTACCAGGGAGTTCTGAGATCAAAGCGTCGGGCTTTGCACCACCTACTTGACCTCTATCTGCGGCAATAATAGCGTTCCAATCGCCGCCTAATTCTTGAGCGTGATCCTCTCTACGAATTTTAGCCCATATTGTCTGTGGAACTACATTTCCCATCAACATGTCAATATCTGCTAGATTCATAGTACATGCATCAACTGTTTGCGACAACTCTTTATAGTAACCAGCAGGATTTTTGCGTGGATCTGGTAGTGACTGTTTAAGTGCTAAAACTTCAGACCTTTTCCAGGGGACATGTACCCATATGCGCTGAAAATGCGCAGGAATAGCTGGATTAGCACCTGCTGCTGCAACTTCTTCCTTCCATATTGGAGAAACCTCTCTCATGGGATAGTTTTTCAGTGCTGTCCTAACTGAAGGATCAGAATCAGGAAAAGTCTGTGAGAACAATAGGGATCTGAAAGAAATAAGTGTTCTGACAGCGTTTTCAACCTTAGGACCCACAATAAGTCCTTTGTCAAAGTCAGCCTGAACATCTAACAGATCCTGTGGGACCGAACCCAAATTCATATCCTCCCATTCTTTAGCGAGAGTATCGCACATAACTTTAAAAACATATCTCTGCGTAGGTGCATTCCATTGCAGAAAGGTGGACATAATATCAGACGTACTATATTGGGGACCCTTCTTGATCCATCTACAAGCAAGTGAGTCCAATTTTTCTCGCTCTTCGGAGTCTGGGAATTGACTACGAGACTGTCTTCGAGAAAAAGCTGGAGACACATTTAAAGCTTCAAAGAAAGGTGATAAGAGACCAGAGACAGTATCTGCAAATCGCTTACGCATAGATGGAGAATTTGACATAAGGATAGGGGACAAGGTATTAGGTGAATTAACTAAAGGAGCATTAGGAATTGCCAAAGGAGCAGAAGGCAAAGGAGTTAAAGGCAAAGCTGGCATAGGCAATACTTGAGGAGGCAAATGTGGAAAAGCTGGAGCAGGCGGAAGCACAACTGGCGGCTGAACAGGCTGTAACATCGGGGGTGCATTAGCACCTTGTACATAGGGCAGAGGCAATTTCAATAAGTAGGACATTAAGGGATCTTCCTCAAAATCTTTTCTCTTATCAAGGGAAGAGATAGGCAACGTCGGATAGCATTTATCTATTGCCATTCGATGCTGTCTGTCTGAAATTTCCATTGCATTATCTATTTCATCATCTTTGAATTGCTGAGCAGCCTGTATAATCGTCATTCCCTGTGTTTTCCTATCTCGTTTCGCTTGTTTAATTTCTCTCTGTTTGGCTTCCTTACGCCAAAGGCGAAAAGAGTCAAACATTGCCGGCCGGGCTTTTCTTTTAAATAACGTTGCTTCTAAATTATCTAGCACATCAGTTTCGAAACTACCATTTTCTGGCCATTTTAAAACACCATCTTTCTTTGTATATCGGGTCCATGTCTTATTAAAGGCAATAGGACCAACACCATGTTTAGAATAGAGCTCATATGTGGGAGTTCCAACCGAAGGAATCGGACAGGAGTCCTCAAGCTGGGAGTCCCTATTACAACCAAAGCAACAAAGTTTTCCAAACTTAGTCAGACCAGACATCTCACGATTTTTACTGGCTGTTCACAAACATCAAGGGGGTAAAACTTTCAGTTTACACAGCACAAATGCACTTACCCCTCGGCTTTGGCCACTGCAATGGCCAAATCTAAGGACCTAAGGACAAAACAAAGACCAAAATTTGTGGGCGCGACCCACCAAATACTTAACTAAGGATGTCTTCTTACACCAACAGAGGCCCGTCTATCGTCTCGCTTTACCATACATCATCAAAGAAAGGGCCAAGGCAGGGCGGCAGTCAGGGCAGCAGTCGTCAGTAGCCGTCAGGAAGGAGTAACCGCGCTGAAAAAGACCTTCGGACCACTTCGACATACAAGGGTCGCTTGACGTGGCTCGCGATTCCTCCAGAATTTTCTTGCGGGGTTCCTCACGACCTTCAGGCAGAACCGGTACCGCTGAAGCCGCCCCACGTTGGGCGCCAGTTGAAGAACCAGAACCTTATGGGCCTGGCGGCGCAGGGTATGCCTGAAATCTCCTTGGATTCACCTGCCTCAACTAACAGAGACACGGGACACTCTGTCAGGCGTAAAAGATCAGATTTTATTAGCTGCAGCTAGTACAGTTGTCCAAGAAGTACACAAGGTATGTTCTCAGGAGACTGCCACTTTACTTTGTGGCGCACAATCTTATATACCGTATAAAAACCATTTATTAACTACATACACTCCCAGAACACATAGAAAGGAGCCAGTAAGAATAATGTAAAGATAGAACAGAGCCAATAGAAATGTCGGAAAACAAGACAGCACCAATAGAAGGAATTGGAAAACAAAGTATCAAGTGACTTAAGGTTGCCTCCCCTCCAGCTGTGTTTGTCACCCCTCCCTTGAACTAATTCATTAACCGATCCACAACGAAGTTGCATGTGGTGCGATAAGTTTGTGTGCGTTTGGAGGACAGTTGTGAAATGAGAGAATACTAGCAAAGGACAGCGAAGGCCAGACGATAAGATAAGATCGGCGGAGAATAGTGTGAGCCTACAGATAGTTGAAACAAGGATTAGAAAACCAGACAGGGATTAGTGTACTCGGTCAGACCTTAATACCAGCCTTGTAAAGATAGAGGCAGAAGGCTGTTTTGAACACCATGTTGCAGAATAAGCAGAAAAGGCAGAATGGACTTCGTTCGCTGTGCTGCCTGAGTGAAGGCAACATAAAATGGCGGCGGGCCACAAAATGGCGGGTCGATACGATCGTATTAAAAATCGAATTTCCTCAAGTGCTGCAGGTCCACTAGTAGCATTTTATTTAGCGGTCCTATCAACACATAGTGCACTTTACTAGGGACTTGCTAGTGAATCAAATATGCTAATCATGGATAAACCAATCACCAATACAATTTAGACAGAGAGCATATGCACTTTAGCACTGTGAGCAGTGGTAAAGTGCCCAGAGTCCTAAAGCTAACAAAAACAGGTTAGAAAAAATAAGAGGGAGAAGGCAAAAGGTTTTGGGATAACACTGCAAAAAGGGCTGGGTCCAACAGTAATCCCAATGTTATCCTATCGGCGAGAGAGGCATTGCAGTAGTGAAAATCAAATCTGGGAGTTTTTCACTATCAGGGAATGTAAAACCTAAAAGTATATGTCTTGAATTTTAAATACATTGCACTCTCCCCTGAAGAACACAAAGAGCCTACCTAAGGGGTGAGTCATATATATAAAAAAGGAAGGTTTAGACATGGCAAGAGGTTTCACTTGCCATGTTGACATGGCAGTTTAAAACTGCACACACACTCTGCAATGGCAGACCTGAGACAGGGTTAAGAGGCTACTTATGTGGGTGACACAATCAGTGATGAAGGCCCGATAGTAGCATGTAATTTACAGGCCCTGGCACATGTAGTGCACATCAGTAGGGATTTATAAATATATTAAATATGCCAATTGGGTATGAGCCAAAGTTGCCATGTGCTGAGGACAGAGCACAAACACTTTAGTACTGGTTTGCAGTAGTAAGGTCCACAGATCCCTAAAGCCAGCAAAGACGAGGTACAAAAATGGAAGGAGACAGGCACAAAGTTGGGGGGAAGACCACCCCTAGGCTGTCATGTCTGACTATCTCTTAAACTGATGACACCCAGATCATCATAAACATAAAGGAGACAACAACACCACCAAAAGTTTCTACAATATATTAATGGCCAACATGGCCAACTAGATAACTAACTCATACACAACCTCACAAGACAGAAGTGAAGATATTCTGCAACATTAACTGACTCTGGAACTCCACATTGTTTCCCACATAACTGGGCCTGAGCTTCACACCCTCCAATCACCCCAGAAACCTGTCCATCATCCTGGTTACCATCCTCACCATAAGACATCAAATTGTCAACTTCAAATGTTTTCACGTATTTGCATACTCAGAATTTCTTCATATGGCTCCTGTCTGACACCTGTGAGACCATTACCCATGGTCTCTTCACATGGAGTTTGGACTATAGTGATGCCCTCTACTACAGCATCTCTGCAATCCTGCTACACAAAATGCAAACCATCCAAAACACCACGGCCAGATTAGTACTCAACCTTCCTTGGCACACAAACATCACACCTCACCTCAGGAAAATACAATGACTCCTGATTCAGAAACACTGGCAGTTCAAGATGTTCACCCATGCTTACAAGATACTGCACTACAATGGTCCCACCTAGCTCAACCACCTTCTACACTTCCACCAACCAATCATGAACCTCCGCTTTGCATCACTTGCGCTCATCCACACCCCGCAAACCCATATAAGCAAGACAGAAGGTAGGGTATTCTCTTAAATGGCAGGCTACATCTGGAGCAACCTACCCCAGCACATCAAGAAAGCTGTTTCAGTTATGGATTTGATCAAGAAACCTTACACTTGTCTCTTTCAAGTAATTAGTTGAAGAGCATGCACTTACTCATTGTCTGGATAGCTTCTCTGGTGACAAGATGACCCTGTACAAAGCCGCATTACATAACGTCACATTTTTAGCTTCCTTGCCCCAACATAAGTACACTTTTGTCATGGTGCAAGGGGGGGTCTGCATTGGCACTGGGCAGCAAAAAGTCCTACTGCCCAAGGAAAAGAGAGTTACGTGAAGGATGAAGTTACATGCCATGCATTCTTGCCCTTTCACGTAACACAGCATGGTGTCTTGCGCTACATGACAGTTTTAAAAATATGATCTCTTGTTTTCACTCACTGTACGTCTTGCTGGTCCTCTAATTCAGCACTATCCTGACCTTCCACTCCAGCTACTAGCTGTGTTGGAATGAGGGATGCCACCTGCTCCTTCAATGTGTCGAACACTTCCTGGACATCAGGTCCTCTTCCAGTCCTTGTGGCTGCCTTTAGGTTCCTGGCCAGTTTTACTTTGGTCCCATGTTTGTGATCATGCCACTAATTCGTAAACTTTAGTATTGTCAATTTTGTTTGTGCACTGCAGTTTAACTTGTCCACTATGGATTGCTAGATCACATCCTTCTTTGCTTATGGCAACTTGGATGTGACAAATAATAGGTGCTCATTCTTTGTCACCTCACAGATAAATATGTGGTTATCCTCCTCATTTAAGTTAGACTTCCTCTTCCTTTACCCCTGAGATGTTGGCAGGTCTTCATGGTTAAGGTTGTTGCCCTCCTGGCTCGCTGAGGCTCCTTTCATGCTTCAAGGTATTGTGGGTATTGGTTGTGTATGTTGTGTTACTCTGCTAGGTTTTTCAAATTTTCCTGAGATACAATGCACTCCTCTGTGATGAAATGCTGATTTGAGGCATGTAAAGGTGTTTTTGACACACAAATCAACTTTGCTTCTTGTAGGTAGTACTTGCGTTATATCACTTTGTGCCATTCTCTGAAACTTTGCGTCATGATTCATGACGCATCTCAGGACCCTGTGCCATGGTGCGCCGTATTATAAATAAAGTGTATCCATGGTGCAGGATAATGCCGCAACACAGCACAAATATTTCTGACGCAACGCTGTGTAGTGCAATGTTTTGTCAAGAATGATAAATGTGTCCCCTGAAGTTTAATAGCTTGTTGTCATTGCTATAGACAGGGGAACAAAAGAAATGTCAGTCAGTGGAAAAACACTTTTTTTTTAGAACATGACACATAACTTCTGAAAAGTGAAGTAAAATGTCATCAATATTTTAAGTTTTGTGTAGACTGAAAAAAGTTGTCATAAATACATTAGGTAAACATATTTTATGCATTAACACTTTAATCCAGCATAATATCTTCATTGTTGTCATAACTAAACATCACTTAATATGTGCATGTTCACACATCGATAAAAACATGATCAAATATTCAGTATCTTATAAGAAAAACATTTTCATATATTTTATTAATTCAGCATTAAATTCCAATTTGATTTTGGGGATGGCCCGATGTTTGTAAGGATAATACCCCTTTTCTGATTTTAATTATATAAAAATTCATTTTTATGAGTGTCTTGGAGAAACCCTGTTACAGGAGAATGTGATTAACGTTCTCTAGGCCCTCTGGCAATTCTGGAAAATAGAATCCTAAATCCCTGTTTAATTTCATGAACTGTCAAAATGATTCTAAATATTTCCTCTGTTTGCATTTTCACCTCAGGACTGGAGTCCAGAGGTACAGATTTGTTGTAAACAGTGGACTTAAGGCAATTTTCATCTCTTAATGCCTGTAGTTTCCGAGGTTGAGTTTGTAATAATCACCAGATTATCTCCAAAGGATCTCTCTCTTCTACTTGCAAATGGTTCTGCAGGAAAAATGCCGAGATACAGAAGAAAGTAATTGATTATAGGCATATCATTTTAACACATAATCCCCGGTGAAAAAAATGCTAGTCATTTTTTGGGAAGCTTGTGTTACATCAGAAAGATAGCAAAGACACGTTAACAGGGTCAGCTCCTACAATCCCCTGGCCCGATAAACCTCAACATGCCACTTATGACACGAAAAAACAGACTGCATCTGGAATACTTTTTCCACAGTTGTTACAATAGACCGCTATTTCCTATAATTAAATGCTAACAACTTTGAAATTACTGTTTCTTTTGACGCTACCTGGGGATAAAGAGTAGACGCTGAATGAAAATGTTCCGCCATAGATATTGGGCTATCCTGTATTTCAGAGATGACTTTCCACGGGCAGGCATATGACAAAAATTGGAAATCTGCTTGAAAATGTGTTTAGTCCAAGAGTAATTTAATAAACATAATGCTAAACATATCGTGAATGATCATTTCTATATCCTCGCCATTGCTTTTTTACAATGGGGAATCGGCGCTATAATTTAATTTAATTTTAATGTTGTATGAAAATAATCGATTTGTTTGTTATTAGGTAGTAGTGGCTTCCGAGGGATTGTTAACCTTTCTTCAAAAAAATCCATAAACTGGCATTGGTTTAAGTGTATACTTGGATTATTATGGAGGGCAAAGGAGAGCCCGCATTGGCTCGACAATGTTTACGGCCGGTAATGAAATAATAAATGTAGGTTGTATTGCAACAAGAATAGCAGCACGTTATGTGAACAAGTACGATGATTTCTACTTTAAAACGTGTTCTAAATCATTTATGAAAGTACAGTACACAAAAAAGAGGCACAACCAACGAACAACGATGTGACCAATTGTAGTGCTGAAAAGTATCTAATAATTGGAAAATAAATACTGAAAAAATGCCTAAAATCTGTTGTAAGTCATTTATGATAACACAGTACATAAGTACGGCACAAAGAGAAGTACCAGCGATGTGACCAAAACAAAAGGTTGGGAAAAAAACTAATAATAAATAAATAATCTCATAGGAGTGATACCTAAAATGTATTGTAAGTCATGTTTGAAAGCACAGAACATAAATAGGTAATGCGATTAATCACAGGATTGTAAAATGTTTTAATAATAAACAAATAAATACCTAAACTGTGTTGTAAGTCACTTATGAAAATACATTACAGAAGGGGGCGTGGAGTGAGTGGCAAGATGGCAGACGCACTCTGAGAAGGCTCCGCAATATACCGCTGCTAATCTGCCATTTATAATGTTGTGAGCCCACCATCACTTTCAGTAAAGGCATCCTCCTAATTACTTACGACCCTGACTGTCCCGAGACTGCTTTCCGCACCAGTGCGATCACTGGTGGGCCATGAACAGTGCAGCAGTATGACAGCCTGAAGCGGATCACTACATGTGAGCGCCGACTGGAGGTGCATATCCCCTGTCAGAAAGGTGAGTGGTGGTGACTGGGGCAAAAACAGAATGTACCTTCTGCCCTACGCTACCAAAGGGGGCATTTAGTAAGAATCCTAAACAGATCGGGAGCACCGGACACCTCCGAGAGCCCTGGAGCCTAATCGTTGTGACCTGCTGCATGCCAAAACACTGGTGGGGCCTGGGGTGAACGAGGGGAGATCGTTAGACCCCCCTGGGATTTTTCTGATGATGCGTGGCATAACCTTCACCCCATCTTACTTTCCCCGTATGCTTGGGACTTGGCCTGAAGCCTGGGGCCCGTGCCAAAAAAAGAACACCGGAGCTGGGAAAGAAATGGCCTGTCAGAAACTGACACAAGCCGCGCCCTTCCTGACTGGGCCCTGCTCCATTAGTGTTGGCTATCTGGGGGCACACAAGTTGGGCTAGATCTCCTCCTGTGCTTTTTGAGGCCCCATGTGGCAACTCCTCAACACTTGTAGACCATAATGGATTGCTGCCACCGGGCCTGTAGGCCTGCACCCAAAAAACAAGCAAAGGGTGGGATAGCGCTGGTGATATATTGGGGCACACTGTTTGCTAAAGGGCCTCTTCTGACAGTAGCTCTTCCCTTTTTGACTGGAAAATAATGTAGTTTCAAACTGTGAGTGCCCTTGGCCCCTGTTAAATAGGTACCCAGGGCCAGATCTCTTTACCCAAAAATGCACTGTGTATTGGCACTTCAGCCACCTTTTTGAGTCCCTAGTAAATGGTACTAAAGAGGGCCCCTCAGAAGTGCAGCACCAATTGTGCCACTCTGAGAGGCCCCACACCAGCCTCATGCAGACTGCCATTGCACGTGCATGACCAGGTGTATTTAAAAGTTGCAAACTCGACATGGCACTCACTAAGAGTGCCCTATCCACTAACACTGCATGCAAAATAGGTATGTGACCCCTCTGGCAGGCCTTACAGCCCTAAGGCTGGGTGCACTATAATGCTTGTGAGGGCATATGTGTGCATGAGCAAATATTCCCCTACTATGTATTTACAAAACCTTAAGACTTAGTAAGTGCACGGGGAAGCCATTGCAAATACAGTACATGTGCTGGACACCGATCATTACAAGTTCCCCAACTACATGATGCCCTCACTGAATGCTGGGTTGTTTGCTATGAAACAACTCAGAATAATAAACCCACACTGATGCCAGTGGTGGGCTCATGATATCTCAGAACCAGAGAGCACCTTAGAGGTGCCCTCTGCATTGCAGCCCTTGCATGGTTGTTGATTGGTTTTAAACCAGCCTGCCACCACCAGACACACATCTGGATTCCTGGGGTGAGAGCCTCTGCTCTCAGGAAACAGAACACAAAGCCTTTCCTGGGTGGGGTGGAGCTGGTACACTACCTCCCCCAGGCAGATACCCTGCACCAGCGGTCAGCTTCAAAGGCTTTACCGCCTTTGAAATCTGACCTCCGATTCTGCTGCTAACACCAGATGGCCTTCCAATGGTTTCTCCCCAACGTTGACTGTGAAAACCAGATGGAAAAACTTTGAGTAGGAGGAGTGGCCCCCCTGAGCCTGCATCACCCGCCAGGTGTGGCAGGTAAGGTGACCCCTCCATTTAATTTTCCTCCATCTTGGATGATAGGAAAATAGCCAATCAGGGTTAGGGATCTGACCTTCACCCACAGGAAGTGGTCACAAAGAGGGTGTAGCCACCCAAAGATAGGTGGCCTACTGGTAACTTCCAGGTACTCACCTTAATGCCCAATAAATGCAGTATTTAGTTGGCAACCCTAGGCCTGCAGATCAGATTCAATGGACACAAGAAGACCAGCGACAAAAAAGAACCAAGGCTCAAGAACAGAAGACCTGCTACTAGAAGAAGAAGGTGCTTACCCTGCCTTCTGCACCGATGACTCGACAATCGCCACTCTGGGTTCAACTGGACATTGGACAGACTAAAAAAAAACCAGAGGACTACCAGCCTTCTGAAAATTGCCAAGAACCTCCCTCCAGATTGAAGGCATCACTCCTTGCACCCTGCAGGCAACAAACTAGTGAAGTCCAGTTCACTGACCGGCAGTTGACCAATGAACCAGACCGAGCAGCGAGACAAAATTCCACCCGATGGACCCAGAGGACATACCCTGCCAGAGTACCAAGTTTGATGGCACTGTGACCTCCAGTGGCTGAGACATGACATAGCCAGGGGCACTGGACACCTAACATAAGACATCCAGAAGAAAAGTCCACTCTGGACTCTCCAAGGACCAATAGCAAGCACCAGTTGAGTGACTTTAGGAAACCCAAGAACTGCCCCCCCCAGAGTGGCCCTATTGACCTGCAATCCACCCTCAAAATGACCTGCACCTGGCTCCAAAGACTCCTTGATGCATGACCCTTGGCTGACCTATCTGCACTGCACCTGGCCTCCCTGGCCCCTGCTCTAGGGGTCTCTAACCCCTTGCGACCTCTACGCTCCAGGGAGACCGACCAGACTTCCAAAAAAGTCAACTTCTACAGTGTGTTTCCAAGTGGTCTCCTTTTCCGTTCCACACCAGCTCCAAGACTTTCATCCGCTGTTCTTGCAAGAAACGGGAACTGCCCTACTTTCTCAGGCTGGCTCACTGGACATCTTGATAACCTCAACCTAAAAACAGAAGGTGACACTTGTGAGAGCATTGCCTGATTTTATTTGCATTTTTAAAGATTTCTCCCATTGATTTCTATGGTTCATGATTTCTATGATCTTGGTCTTAAAAATGCTATAAAAATCTGAAGTATTTTAGTAAATTGGTCTCGAGTTATTCTTTTGAGTGTGTGTACACATTTATTGATACTATGAATACAACAAATGCTTAGGACATCTCCAAGATAAGCCTAACTGTTCGCCCTCACTACCACAGAAACAGAGGTTTAGGTGGTCTGCTTTTTAACCTCTGGATACCAAAGTGGGGTTGCTTAGACTCCGCACAGTGCATGTTTTTTCCATACACTATATAGAGATCAGCCTCCTACATTTGGTGGCACAGCAATGGGATACAAGACTTTGCATTTGCTGATACCACTTTGGCCCTCATTATGACACTGGCCGTAAATCTCGCTCACCACCACGCTGACGGCCGCCAGCATACCGCCGCTGTGGCGGATATCCAATCACCATATTATGACACACACACCAATCCGACAGAATACAGCCACATACACAAATCAGCCAGACCAAAGGTCAGTGCTAAAGGGGTGGTCCCAAACCCAAACCCATACCGTTACTCCAACAAAACAAAGCCCATCACATTATGACCCACAAATCACAACGGCGGACATTCAGCGGCGGTAAACCACCATTGGCTCAGAATGGACACCCACATAGAAAACAACACCACATTGGCCAATATAAAAAACACACACCTGACACACATACACACCCACATTACCACAACCCCTTACAAACAGCAACTGCTACCAGGAGACTGAGAAGAAGAGCACAGAGACAACTAGACACACACACCACTTACACCTACTAACATAACCAAAATACATCACCATACACAAGCAAAAGCTGGCAAAGCAACACCAACCATAGAAGGGAAGCCAGGGAAGTACAAATGTCATACACTTAAAGCATAATACATCATTTACATCCCCACAGGTACCCCAGCCAATATCAGTGGAGAGGGGGTGCCACCACTTTCCAAGCCGCCAAAAGAAGAGGCCCTCAGTGATTAAATGATAAAGCCCACTCACAAACTACCACAGAACCTCCCCATCAGGAACCAACACCACAGCACCCACCCAGTGTACCCACACCTCTGTCCCCAGGACACGTCAATCAGCAGTGTGCCTGCCTGTACAGGGACCCCAGTCCACATCTCGCCGCCAAGACAATCAGGGACCTGGGGTCAGTGGCAGTGGGCACACTGTTCAGAGGACAGAGGCACAGGCCAAAAGGGACACTGGGAGGACTGCTGGGTGCCAGGGGGAGGAAATGAGCAGGGAACCGACTCTCCAGGAGGCACTCTCTGAGATCCTGGGAGCCTACCAACATTCTCAGGATAGGTTGGGCCAGATCCTAGACAACGAGCAGGAGAACAGGTGGCTGCAGGAGGGACAGTATCAGAGGATCAGGGAGGACTTGCAGGCCATTAACAACAACCTGATCTCCATAGCAGGGGCACTGGCAGCACACCAGCGGGCCCCTACCACTAGCCAGTCAACTGAACAGCACTCCACTTCTGCTGCTGCTAGTGGCCAGAAGGCCCCACCACAGGACCCACAGCCCACCAGCATCCCTCTCCCTGAAGAAGGTGAACCACCCCGCAAACGTTCCCTGCGACCCACACAGAAGCCAGAGACAGTTGCCAAGACCACTGCCAGGAAATGAGACTCTCCTGATTGTACTCCTTGTTTCCCACTCAGTCACCTTGTCGACCTTGAACTGCCATTGCTCCCATTCCTATGTCCCATTGGACACTGCACCTGTGCCACAAACAAGCTGGAACAGTACCCTTGACTTTCCTCCATCATCACCCGATTCCATTGCACTTTCTCCTCAATTTCTTAGCACTACAATAAACACCCTTGGATAAAACTTGACTACTAGTATTTCATGTATGGCAAATATGTATTGATTAAAAAAGCTACATCCATTGCAATTGAACTGTACATAGTGAGAGCATAGAATGAATGACCTGTCGCTGGCTGTAGTGATCACATCTGGACATTGTTGTCATATCACCAACATCTGTAAAATTATACTTCATAGGTGACAGTAAGTGGTGGTAACAAGTGGGCAATGCCAGCATGCCACTGCCACACAGAGTATAACAATAGTCATAGAAATGTGAAGTTGCACTGTCTCACCTGTGTGTCATTGGAAGTACTGATGGATCACTAATGTTCTGTTGTCCACATCCTCATCATCTGCCTCCTCATCCTCACTGTCCACAGGGTCCACTGCTGCCACAGGGCATCTCCAGTCTCCTCCTCCTGCAGAAAAGGTACATGGCGTCTGAGGGCCAAGTTGTGAAACATGCAGCATGACACTACTATCTGGCAGACCTTCTCAGGTGCGTAGCACAGGATCCACCTGCCAGATGGAGACACCTGAACCTGGCCTTCAGGAGGCCTAAGATCCTCTCAATGATTTTTCTGATTTACCCACGTGCCTTATTATAACGTTTTTCATCCCTTGTCCTGGCATTCCTCACAGGGGTCAGCAGCCACAATAGGTTTTGGTAGCCAGAGTCCACTGCAAGTATTTTGGGACAACATTTAGCCACACACTATCCTATTTGGCTAGCAGCAGAGGCATACACTAACACACACTGGGTGGGGACCAGGGCTTACCTATAAGCCACACCCTGTGCCTCTGTACTTGGTCCATCACATTTGGGATGCTGCTATTCCTCAGAACAAAGGCATCATGCATCGATCCAGGATATTTAGCATTGATGTGGGAGATGTACTGGTCCCCCAGGCACACCATCTACACATTCATGGAGTGGAAACTCATACGATTCCTGTACACCTGTTCATTCTGCTGGTGGAGGACAAACGCAATATGTGTTCCATCAATCACACCAATAAAATTGGGGATATGTCACATTGCATAGAATCCGGCCTTCACTGTGGCCAAATCTTCCACCTGGGGCAAAGCAATGTAGCTGCACATGTGGTTTACCAGGGTACACAAGACTCTTGCCAGCACGATTGAGAACATTGGCTGTGACATTCCTGCTGCCAAGCCCACTGTCACTTGGAAAGAACCTGTTGCCAGGAAATGGAGCACAAATAGAACCTGCACAAGAGGGGGGATCTCAGTCAGATGATGGATAGCTGAGATAAGGTCAGGCTCCAACTAGGCACACTGCTCTGTGATTGTGACCCTGTCCAGTCTATAGGTGAGTATTATGTGCCTGTCCTCCAGTATAGCTATGTCCACCAGGGGTCTATACACGGGGGTATGTCTCCATCTCCTATTCATCTGCAGTGGTAGGTATCTAAGGGGCACAAGAGTGAGTAGGCTGTTACAATTTGAACAACTATACCACAACAGCAGTACACATGGTGCAATCATGTATTGGGACAGAGTAATTTTCATAGTATGTGCCTATTTCTCCTGTGATGCAACAATTATCGATAGGCCTGTTCACCCCCTCCTAAAATGGTGGCCACCTGTCCTGTGTGGAGGGATAGGTGAAAGTGAGGTAATTCCGCCAACGTTGTGCGTCGTGGTGGTAGGCGGTCGTGAACTGCTGTGCAATTCCTCAATGGATAAAATTGGTCCCAATGGGGTACAGTGGCCAATTGGGATGTACGCCGACGGTGACGGTGTACACACCTGCGGACATGACCCCCATTTTCTCAATCATACCTCACTTGTTTCCTGTCCTTCCACACGAGAAGACCGACACTGCATGTGCTGCTGTGACCTGTGTCAGGAACCTACCATGGCCCGTGTGACCGGGGAAAGGGCCCCATCCTTCACTTTGGAAGAGTTGGAGCGACTGGTGGATGGGGTCCTACCCCAGTACAGCTTGCTGTATGGCCTCCAGACCCAACAGGTGAGTACATTGTGGGCACGATGCATTTGGCATGGATGCATGGGGATGTGTGTGAAGGCATTTTGTAAGGGGAGGATTATCTGTTGGTGGTGTAACTGTCATGAGTTGGGCAATGTGTGTGCCAATGATGATGGAAATGGGCATGGTGGGCCATGTGTGTGACAGCCTGGACTACCTAGTTTAATGGTGTTTTGCTTCTGCAGGTCAGCGCCTGTCAAAAGAAGGGAAGATGGTGTGCCATCGCCAAGGAGGTGCAGACCCTAGGGGTCTATGGCAGGTGGAGCACCCACTGTTGGAAACAGTGGGAGGCCCTGAGACGCTGGGCACGGAACACTGCGGAGGCCCAGCTGGGGATGGCTTCCCAACGAGGAAGGGGTGCCCGTTGGACCCTGATCCCCTGATGGCCTGTATAATGGCAGTGGTCTACCCTGAGCTGGATGGGGGCTTGAGGGAACCACAGCAGACACAAGGCGGTGAATACAGTGGGTATCATTACTACTTATAGCTGGTGTGGTGGTATCCGGGTGGGTGTTGTGTGTTAGTGGATGCCCCTAAGGCCAGGCCAGACATTGCAGCGTGGGTCCTCTGAAGGGGAATATTACATGGCAAATACAAGTGACCTAGCTTGTTAGTAGTCATTTCTAGGCAGGGCTGCATGGGTCCCAGGTGTGATGCAGTTGGCGGTGTGTACTCCTCCTCATGCCTTGGTGACTAGCCATTTCACTGGTGGTGCAATGCATAGTGTGTAGGCCTGTTCCCTGTGTGTGAGGGTGCTGTGTGCGCCAACGGTGGTGTTGAATTAGTCATTGACCCAGTGTATCCTTTGTCTTTCGCCCCCCTTTCTTGTTTTGTCATCCTGTCTTTGTGTGCATTAGCATCATCTGACGGAGGAGCAGGGGCACATACGACAGAGGGAACTGCATCTCACAGGATCCTGGAGGCAGAGTCCATCGATGCTGAGGGAAAAAGTGGGACGGAGGGCGAGGGGAGCACCACGACTGGAGGAGACAACACAGACTCTGATAGCTCCTCTGATGAGAGCTCCCTGGTGGTGGCGGACACCTCTGTGACCACCCCACCTGCAGGTACAGCTGCCACCCCACACCAGCACCGCCCTCCCAGTAGCCCCTCAGCGAGTTGGCCGTGCCCGCTCACCCAAGAGGGTGGGCATTTTCTTCTCCCCAGCCACCTCAGGCCCTGCTAAGTGAGCCCTGCTGCCCTGAGTGAGGAGGCTATTGACCTCCTGAGATCCATCTCTGTAGGGCAGTCAACCATTGTGAATGCCATCCAGGGGCTTGCATCCCAGATGAAGCTATGCAAAGCATTCCTGGAGGGCATTCATGGTGGATTGGCGTCCCAACAGAGATCGATTCAGGCTCTGGCCTCCTTTCTGATGGCAGCTATTGTACCCTGTCCTACCGTCCCCCCTCCAACTTCCAATTCCCAGTCCCATTCTCCTCAACCCAAACCCATCCCAAGCACACATACAGACGAGCATGCACTGAAGGCACAGGTAAACACACGCACCACACTTCATCACACATGCACTCACACAAACACCATACCGTTGCAGATATGACAACATCCACAGCCTCCACTGACTCCCCCACATCCTTCTCCTCCACCTCCCTCCCAGTCACGTCCACACTCACACCTGGATGTACTACATCTACATCCACTATCAGCATCACCACACCAAGCAGCACACACACCTCACTGGCAGACACCTCCACAACAGCCATGCATGCGTTCCCTGTGCCCTCTCCCACCGTGTCTGTCCCCCCCTCCTAAAGGACACAAACGCAAGCACTGAGACACCCAACAGCCATCCACCTCACATCAGCATACAGCCCATGCACCCTCACCCAAATCAGCAGACATACACCTCTAACAACCACTCACTCATCCTCCACTCCCATTACTCCTCATCCTCCCACCCCCACGTCCCTAAAAAGCTTTTCCTTTCGCAAATTGACCTCTTCCCTACCCCTCCCCCCATCCTGCACATATGAGCAGGGTACCAAGGACACAGCCCAGCACCTCAGCCAAACAGTCCATGGGGACAGTGGTAGCACCACCTACTTGTGGTGTTAAGGATACCTGACTTACAACACTGAAGGGGAAGGAGACAGCACCACCAGGGAAGAAAGGGAAGAGTCCCGCACCAGCTGTGAAGAAGGGGAAGGGGCCTGCACCAGCTGCGAAGAAGGGGAAGGAGCCTGCACCAGCTGCAAAGAGGGGAAGGAGCCTGCACCAGCTGTGAACAAGGGGAAGGAGCCAGCACCACCAGGCAGAGAAGGGATGAGCCCATCCACCCCTGCCAGGAAGGGTAGGGATCCCCGACCCCAGGACGGGAGGCAAGGCACTCTACGCCAGCGGAAGCTGTCAGGCTAACACCTCCACCACCACCAGCTGTCACGGGGCCCACACCGCCAGCTGTGGATGTGCAGCCATCAATGAGTGCATGGGCTGCCCAGGAGCCTTCTCCAACCTCCATCACAATGCAGCTATCATGAGTGCAGGGGCTGCCAGGAGCCTCCTCCAACCACCACCACAGTGCAGCCATCAGTGATTGCAGGGGCTGCCCAGGAGCCTCCTCCAACCACCACCACAATGTAGCCATCAAAGAGTGCAGGGGCTGCCCAGGAGACTCCTCCAACCACCACCACAGTGCAGCCATCAGTGATTGCAGGGGCTGCCCAGGAGCCTCCTCCAACTACCACCACAATGTAGCCATCAAAGAGTGCAGGGGCTGCCCAGGAGACTCCTCCAACCACCACCACAGTGCAGCCATCAGTGAGTGCAGGGGCTGCCCAGGAGACTCCTCCAACCACCACCACAGGGCAGCCGTCACCGCCAGTGGACATCATATAGTCTACCCTCCAGGGGCTACTGTGCGGGCCGCCCCCTCCAGAACCAGTGGGCAAGTCACACACTTGAGAGACTGTGGCCTTGCACTCCCCAGGACAAAGCAATGGGCATGTTGCCCCATCCAGAACCAGTGGGCAAGTCACTCACTTGAGAGACTGTGCCCTTGCACTCCCGAGGACAAAGCAATGGGCATGTTGCCCCATCCATAACCAGTTGACAAGTCACCCACTTGAGAGACTGTGGCCTTGCACTCCCCAGGACAAAGCAATGGGCATGTTGCTCCCTCCAGAACCAGTGTGAACATTCCCGTATTTGGCTGAGGTCCCCCCCGAGGTGCCTTCCCACTTGCAAAATTATGTCCCTGCAGTGTTCTCTCTGTCTGTGTCAGGGAACATGTTGGGTCTTGATATGTGCCCTTTGGTCTTGTGTGCCCTTATGACTTTGGACTGGGTATTGGCCCTTTAAGGACATTTGTATATATTTAGTTTGTGGGGTGGACTTTGCTATGCTAATACATTGTTGTTACTCCACCAGCATTATGGTCCGTGTATTATTCTGCTGTGTGTCTTGTGCAATTGGTTTACATGTGCAGCTGGTTGTGTGTATTGTGTGTGTGTGTGTGTCGGGTGTATGTTGTGCGTGTGTGTGTCACTCTCATTTTCCTCCTTCCCTCCCTTGTGTGGTAGGCCGCTTTTCTCACCGTCATTGTCTTAGTCGGCGCTGGTGTTCCAGGTGGAGCATAATGTAGAATGTCACCAGGAAAACTTGCAGTTCGGGTTCCATGGCAGCGTGGATCTTCCCTGTGTCTCCAATGGTGCGTCCTTTCGCTTCTGAGCTCTGGTCCTGCCAGGCTTTTGTTGGCGTTGGTACCACCCCGGAGAAGGTGGCAGATTGCAGTGTCATGATATGGTGGGCGGTACTTTGTCTCCCGTCTGGCTGTTGGGCGCTACCGCCCTGGTGGTTGTTGTTTCCGCCCTGGTGGTTGGTGTGGTACATTGGCTGTCTTTGAGAGTTATCACCGCCATGGTCATAATTTGGCAGTACTTAAAGCCAGCCTGTTGGCGGTAAGTTGGGTTTCTGACAGGGGAGGGGGATGAGGGGTATTGTGTGTGTGTGTCCGTGTCTGTCTGTATGAATGAGTGTGTGTCTGCGTGTGTGTATGGGGGTGGTTAGAAGGGAGGGGGAACATGGATGAAAGGGGGTGTCTGGAGAGTGTTGGGGGCCTCCTATCAGTGACAGGGAAGGAATTCCATGAGTGAATATATAATGACAAATGTATTGTGGAATGCACCATTTTTTCCCAAAGTTTCTTGGGAGTAGAACCACTAAAAACCCCATTTGTAATGGTCAGGCTCACTCGCTGCACTCACTATGCACCATACAGGAGCTGAGTGAAGGTTCTTTTCCTTTGTGAGGCCTGGAGGCTGAGAAGGGGGGGTTTATATCCTCCTCATTGGTAGGGCTACCCCTTGGTGAAAGCCACCCTGTAAATCAAGGCAAGGATAATGGGGTCTGGATGTCCTGGAGAAGCCAATATTTGAGACATTTGAAACTTTTGACTCACCCGGGCCCCTAGATCCTGTGGAACCCCCACACCCTTCGGATCCAGTGGATAATTGAGCTCAAGCCACGCCATCAGAGTCTAGTACTTTGAAAAACATGTTCTTGTCACTCACAGATAATATTACAAAATGTTTTGCGGTCTCAGAAGCAAATCAAGGCGAGATAAGGCTGGCTTGTGAATCTCTAAAAATAAAACTCGACCTCCTGGCACTTGGAATATAAGCCCTTGAGGAATCAGTCGAGATTATAAAGGAGGAGTTGAGGAGGAATAAAGTAAAAATTCAACTGCTAAAAGGGAACAAGAGTAATCTGCAGGAGAAACTAGAACAGTCAGTAAACAACTCCAGAAGGAATAACTGAAGAATTTTGAATGTGCCAGAAGGAGCAGAGGGGGAATGAATTAAAAAAAGTATGCAGTTTCTCTTATTACAAAGGTAATTATACTCGACGAAAGTGAGGTAGAGATCCATATTGGAGGAACCTCAACAATAAGAACCCACAAAAGATCCTGGTGCATTTTCAAACCTACCTTCTGAAAGAAAAAATACTGGCAAAGGGTATGAGTTGGAGATCTCTAAGAGTTGAGGAATTCTCATTTGAGATCAGATCAGATATTTCTAGGGCAACATTAAATAAACAATGGGAGTTGGGCAAATGATTGGAGGAGTTTAAAAACCTAGGTGCGGTAGCCCAACTGAAATTTCCAGCGAACCTCCATGTAATATACAATAATAAAATGCATACCATCAGGGACCTCATTGCAACGGATTAATTATTAGAAGGTATTAGGAAGGGGGATACCGTGTAAGGAAAGCCGGGGTGCCCACACGCACTCTAAATGGGACCAGCAGGACCGTCAATAGAAAGGGGTATTCTCCTAGGGGGGAAGGCTAGGATACTGGGCACATATGGGGGGACAAAAGGGAGTAGTGGGGGGCACTGAGTGGGGAGCATGTGGGACAAAGGGAAAAAACAACCTAATACACCTCGGTCTACTCAAGTGTAACTGGAGAAGGCTAAAGGGAGCCAGGGAGACTGTAATAGACTAATACAAATAATGTCCTGGAATATCAATGGCCTGCGAGTTAAAGGAGGGCCAGAACATTTTTGCAATTTCCTTAGGACTCCCCAGCTCATGTAAAAATCTTGCAAGAAATGCATTTAAAAAAGGAGGAAAGCATAATCCTGTTTAAAACTCAGAAATGGGTACAATATTTTGTTAGTTCTGAGCATAACTTTAATACTAAGGGAGTTGCAATTCTAGTTAAGCAGCAGGTAAGTGCAACATCGTCAGAGGTGATATCGGATAGATTAGGTAGATGGATTATAGCTAGATTGCAGGGAGGTGGTAGGAAATTCACATTAGTAGGATTTTATGGTCCGAATTGCGATGACATACAACCCCTTGGAATGGTCTTCTCCCACCTCTTGGAGTTTCCAGATACGATTATTATGGCTGCAGACTTTAATGTGGTTCTAGATAACAAACTGGATAGGTCAGTAAAATGTAGATCGATGGGTACTCCAAAGTCCCAAGAATACCTCAAAATGATGATGAAAGATTTTTGGTTATGTGATTTGTGGAGGCAGAGGGTAGGGGGAAGCAGGGATTTTCATTTCACAATAAAAAGTATGGTCATGCTTCTCGGATTGACTATTTTTTAGGAGACCACCTAGTGTGTGGTCTGGTAGAGAACATTACATTTTCACCTCCTCTCTGATCGGACCATGCAGCAGTGATTTTAAGGACTAGTTGCCCCCAGGAAGCAGGTGGGATGAGATGGACTTTTGATTGGGCTATGTTACTGGAGGAGGAAGTCATCAGTTACCTTTGTAAAGAGGCTGAATATTTTTTCAGAATGAATCAGGGGTCTGCTTCTACAATTGTAGTTTGGGATACATTGAAGGCTGTGATGAGGGGGAAGATTGTAAGTTTTGTAAGCCATAGAAATAAGTGTTATATGGAGGAACTGAATGGCATAGAGCAGGAAATTCAGTTATGTAATACTCAGTATGCAGAGGGGGGGATAAGCAGTGTTTGAATAACAGGATAAGTTAATTGAAGCAGCAGATGGAATCTATTCTGCAGGCTAGGATTGCAAAACAATGGGAGGCAAGAAAGCAAGCCCAATTTGACTATGGGGAAAGTATGGGAAGATTACTAGCTTGGAAGATTAAGAGGGATCAAACACGGAATAGTGTAAAGGAGTTAGTGGACAATCAGTCGGGTTAGGCTTATATCTCCTGACTGTACAGAAGATGCCTTTCAAAAGTTCTTCTCACAATTCTATACAGAGAAGAGGGAAGTAGGGGGTGATGCAGTTAGTGATTGGTTGGATATGGATACACTCCTTGTCTTACACAGGGTAAGCAGTTCCAGCTGACTCGATCTATTGCTCAGGGAGAAATAAGAGCAGTTTTAAAGGAGAGTTAGAGGCGGAAAGCGTCAGGACCAGATGGCATCCATGTTGAATTTTATAAAGTTTTGGGCAATTCCATAGTTCCGATAATCTCTCAATTATTTTTGAGACATTTTTGAAGAAGTCCCATTGCCTGCTTCCTGGTGTGGGAACAACTATCTCTCTTATTTTAAATCCAGGGAAATCTCCAGCAAGATGCAAATCCTACAGACCAATATCTTTGTTAAATAGCGATTATAAGTTATTTGCTAAAATATTAGCAAATAGGTTAAGCAGGTTGATAGGCAACTTTGTAAACCCGGACCAAAAAGTCTTTATTCGAAATAGATTACTGCATGAACAAACATTAAATTTAATTGGCACTATTGATTTAGCTACTACTGTCCAAGATCCAGTGGCTGTTATAGCTCTGGATGCGATGAAGGCTTTTGACAGAGTCAATTGGAATTACTTAAATACAATCCTTGAACGAAATAACTTGGGTACTAAGTTCTGCCAGGCGATTCAATTAATTTTTCATGCGCCTGAGGCTAGGGTTCTGGTAATTGGGAAACTAACTGACTCCTTTAGGATCACTAGGGGTACTAGACAGGGGTGCCCTCTTTCCCCCCTGTTGTTTGATTTATGCATAGAACCTTTTGCTAGAAGGATTAGGCAGAAACCAAGAATTCTTCACTTTAGTAGCAAGGGGTGGGTGAAGAAAGTTGCTTTATATGCTGATGACCTTTTAGTTTATACCTCTAACGTATCTATAGCCTTACCTACTTTATTGAATACTGCAGAGGAATTTGGAAAGATCTCCATTCATTGTATCAACCCCAAGAAAACAGAGATAATGGCATGGAACTTGAAGGGTAATAACTAGCACATTACAGAATCAATGAGGTATTTACGGCTATCAATTGTGCAGGATTTGGAACAAATAGTGGTGGTTAATATCAAGACAGTAGTAACAGAGTCTGGTAATCTAATGCAAGGATGGGCACACCTACCTCTACAATTATTGGAAGAGTCAATTTGGTCAAAATTTTAATTTTACCTGAGCTGAATTTCATTTGTAATTCTATCCCTCTACAAATGGATAAAAAAAAACCTGGTCACACTTCAACAGAAAATAAACTCTTTTATCTGGGCTCAAAAAGGCCCCAGGATTTCATTGAAGAAATTGTGCAGAAGAAAAGAAAAGGGGGCCCTTACACTTCCTGACATACATCACTGTGCGTGGATATTTCACCTCAAGAATGTTAGAATGCTATTCTCCTCCCTGGACCGTTCATCGATTGGAGAGATGTTAAAATTTATGGTAGCCACGGAAAAAAGCACAGTGAAATATTTTTTATATACATTCAGTGACCCTAACTTCTTCAAAAAAGTGAGATTGAAAATACTACAAGATGCAACTAAAGCCTGGTGCAAGTTACAGAAAGTAGCAAAAATAGAGTATTATAGTCAATGGGCTCCAGTTTGGGACTCCCCGGGTACCCCGAGTGTTTAACAGATGTATTGGCTTTGCCCCTTAGGAAAGCGGGGGTCGAATTTTGGAGGGACCTAGTTGGGGACAGCTCTCTACTATCTTGGGAAGGACTTACAGAGCGGACAAGAGGATATCTCTCTAGGTTTAAGTACATTAAATTAAGAAACTGGACACAGAGGGCCACAGTTAATCTGGGGTCTGCAAATCAGCTAGAGGATGATTTAATTAAAAATCATTGGAGGTTGAAGAAGGTATCGAGCTGGGATTGGGGTATCTTGGACATGTTGGATGGTGACTTTAAGCTACCAGACTCTCTTTGGGGGGAAGTGATGCCCCCGGGTCAAGTAAAGTAAGGTGGGAAACATCAGTGTGTACATTATTTAAGGTAGTTAAACCTGCCTCATGAAGGAGGAATCATCTTTTTACTCTGCACAGGGCTTTCTTCTCTCCCTGTAAGCTTCCTGAGAAGAGAGGGGGTGAAGCAGTTAACTGTGCAAAATGTGGCTACTAAGTGCGTCCGATGTTCACATGTCTTTGGAATGTCCAGCAGTGTACTGTTTTGGGGAAAAAGTATGCAAAACAGTTTCAAGAACTGTGAAGCAAAGTATTTCAGTGAGTCTTCCTTTAGTAATTTTTTGTATACCTGAAGAATGGGAAGCAAGTAAGCAAAGTGACAAAGACAGTATTGTTCTATGCAATACGTGTAGCTAGGAGAAAACTCTGTCGGAAATGGGCATCTGAGTCCTCTCCTTCATATATAGACTGGCTCGATGCCCTTATACGCACATTAGAGATGGACATGGCAGCAAAAAATTCAAATAAGGAAACTAAAGTTAAAATATGGTCATGGTTGGTGGAATGGAGGCATACTGGAGAGTAATACACAACTGGGGTGCATCATCATGTTTGCATCCAATGACTAGGGGCCACATTACTGTCTCCTCTGGAGGCAGATCTCTGCGCCAAGGCTCAACTGAGAGAGATCTGGGTTCCCTGGTATTAGTCTGCCCCTCATATGAGAGGGTGTGATCAGGCAGTATGGAGTTGACTAGGAGCCAGAGGTGTATGAGGACACAAAAAGAAAAAAAAAGGAAACAATAGATCGACACTCCATCAGCCACATCATATGGGGTTCACACTATAGGCACCAAGTATCCTTGTTGTTGTGTCCCAGATCAGAATCAGACACAAATAAGGACATATTCACAGTCATAATATGTCCCCTTTGGGCAGGTAACTCAGACTGCAGCACAACACTACACAAAAAACATGTCTGCTCATCTCAGGCACAGGGACAGTGAAGTATACACAACATTTTCCCACACAACACCAACAACACAGCATCACATCTACAAATACAACTCACACACTCACATTGCAAATATGCCATGGTCGGTGGTCACATTCAACACACATATGAATGAATGTGGCAGTGAACACAAACACCACTCCCATTAAACAGCCCTGCATTGTACACCCACAACACCCACACTGCAACACAATGGCAGGACAATGGGATGCATAATAGACAGAAAGACAAATATCCAAAGCTCCATATGCAATTGATACCTGCATAATGTGGATGAGGGCATCAGGAGCACTCAGGGAAGGAGGCTGCACTGGGACAAATACCAATTTGCACATGCCCCTTAAACAACACTTGCACAGGAACTGGCACTTCAGGTATCTCTGGGAAAAATAATATTAGACACAAGTGACATGCCAATCTGCACAATGTGGAAGTGCAAGTCAACAAAGCAAATACAACTGCAACTGCCTGAAACATGCATCTACATGAAGTAGCTGTAAGGTACACACAGCTAAAAGGACACATGCACAGTCGAATGCAAACAAAGGTAGCGCAATTGATCACACTTCAGTTCTGCCCAAACAAAACTCAAGCTACCACAAATTAGATGAATCCAAAACCCATGTCAGGGGGACAAGTCTAACACCATACATGCTCATATTGTACAACACAAGTTGAAATACTTACCATACCAAACAGTATACAATGTTATGACACCAGCATTGCATTTACACCCACATATTCATACAGTCCACATACATTCTTGTGTTGGGGGACACCAACACTGCCCACAAAGCCAGATACTGCAAACAACGGCAAATGCATCAGGCAAGCAGGCTTAAATACACACAACTGTAGGTAAACTATACAAGTTACTCAGGAACAACATCAAGGTAGAAAAGGAATTGCTGGACAAATGTGTACCCAAAAAAAACCTACTTGTGTTTATTTATATGCAAACTTGAAAAGTCCAAGGACATTGGCCAGTCCATTTTGAAATGCACAGACACATCACTGTGCTGTCACTTGACTCCTAACTGCCAGGGAACCTCAGCAGGAAGGGGCATCAAGTGGGCAGGCAGGCACCTCATGGATCATCTTTGGGGGGAGTTGAATTTGGGATGGGTGGGTTTGGGCTTGCAATAGGTGGGTTGCTACTTAGGAGCGGTGGGCTTCTTCTTTGGGGGAGGTATGTGGGTGCTTGCAGGGTGGCAGGTGTGAAGGGGAGGACTTGGAGGTGGAAGGGATGGGTTGGAATTGGGTCGGGCCTCTTGGATTTGGGGTGTCAGTGAAGAAAACAGGGTAAAGGGGAAACTCAAACAAAACATCAGATTTAGGAAAATGGGGAAAGTCAGCAGAATGTAGTGGGAATTTGAAGGTCAAGGGAGTGGTTGTCTTCATGGTAGGTGTGGATGTCTTGGGTGTGTGCACGTGAGAGGTATGCTTGCGTTTGGGTGGTGTCTGTTGCGTGGGTCAGTGTGGGTGTTTGCATGTCTTGGGGTCTGGGAGGTAGATGTGGGGGTGACATGAGAATGATGGATGTGTGTTTGTCTGTTGGGGTGGTGTTTGCAGGTATGCTGGATGTGGTGTGTGTGCCACTGGCTATTGTGGTTGTGCCTGTGGGTATGCTTGATGTCATGTGTGTTACGGTGGTGGTGGTGGGATGTCTGGGGATGTAGGTGGCCAGATACATCCCTCTTGGGTGTGCCCTGTCTCCTTCGCTTCCCTGGGCTGATGCTGCAACTACAAAGAGAAATAGGGTCATCACATGTCCATGATCACACTTGAACAACAGCTCTGATTACCATGATGTCAAGTAGGCCCCAGCAACAAACTCCACCTAAATGTCCCATACATGTGCCATACCTTAAGCACGCATGGCATCTGAACTGTCAAAAGTTGCAAAAGGAAAATCAGGATCTGAGACAACTACACTTGCATAACTGAAGTGACGCGTGGCATCTGAACTGTCAAAAGTTGCAAAAGGAAAATCAGGATCTGAGACAACTACACTTGCATGGCTGAAGTTGTGCAATCACAGTAACCATTGAACCAGTAGGAGACCTCATCACCATCCTTACAATCACATACTCTGAGTGCATCAGTAGATGCCATTTGTCACTTTGATGTTGGATGGGCCCTGAGGCCCAGAGATTTGTAAGTACTTGTTCAAGGCCTTCAACATGTGACAAAATTGGAAGCTACATCATTGTCTACCTTTGGTCAAGCAAACCAAATGTCTGTGGATGAATGCTTGTACCCAAACACAAGTGATTTCAGCACAACTGCAAGTCACTCAGTGATGCATGCCAACAGTCAGGTTACAAACCTTACCCATTTCAAATGTGCTAAACACTTTGCTACATGATTCCAAAACAATGACATAGAAATGCACATTGTGGCCCTCATTCCAACCGAGGCGGGCGGGCTGGCGGGAACCGCCATATGGCCGCTCCGCGGTCGGAAGACCGCTGGGGCCATTCCGACCTTCCCGCTGGGCCGGCGGGCGCTAACATTGTTAGCGCCCGCCGGCCCAGCGGGAAGGCTGCCTGCGACACAGAAGCCGGCTCCGAATGGAGCTGGCGGTGTTGCAGGTGTGCAACGGGTGCAGTTGCACCCATCGCGCTTTTCACTGTCTGCTAAGCAGACAGTGAAAAGCTTCATGGTGCCCTTTTAGGGGGCCCCTGCACTGCCCATGCCAGTGACATGGGCAGTGCAGGGGCCCCCAGGGGCCCCAGGACACCCGTTCCCGCCAGCCTGTTCCTGGCGGTAAAAACCGCCAGAAACAGGCTGGCGGGAAGGGGGTCAGAATCCCAGCAGCGCCATGGCAGATTGGGCCAACCGGGGTTAATCCGGCGGGAAACCGCAGGACCCGATTTTCTGACCGCGGCTTTACTGCTGCGGTCAGAATGGCCCAGGAAGCACCGCCAGCCTGTTGGCGGTGCTTTCCGTCGTTCGCGGCCCTGGCGGTTTTTACCGCCAGGGTTGGAATGACCCCCTGTGTCTAAAAACTCTAGGCCTGCCTATCATGTCTCTCATTCCTGCTGGAGTTGTACATGTCAAATGACATTCTATGACGAATGTGAGTATGTGTCAGTCAATAAACAATGGTGGCACACTCCTGTATGTGGCACCATATGAAATGTACCCCCATCGTAAATGTCTTATTCCACACACAGTTTGCCAAGCACATATATGTGAGGGAATACAGATTTTATCCCATCAACACAGGGTGACTATGCATGAAACAGCAGCTTACACATGTTTTGCTAAAGAGAATGGTACACATGCTGACATGTAGGCACAAGGAATGTTGGCAACAGAGATGGCATATAAGTTATGTCAGTGGACATCCCCCACTTAACAAGGGTAGTTGCAACATATAGGATGGTCATCTTCACATTACAGACTGCTGTGAGGCATGAGCACCCGTCATACACTGAAGATAACTAGCCTCTGGGTGGCAGAGCCTAAAATGCTCATTTAACAAGACACATGGCTGAGGGCAGTGATCCATCACTTCCTTACCTTTGACCTGTAACATTCAGTAGTGGTTTGTTGCATACAATTTACACCTACTACAACAAACAATATATTAATGATCACTGTACATAAGCATATGTTGTCACTGGAGAACAAGTTGTTTGTGGATTATACACAGTTGCGTCATAGGTTCCTGGGCCAATAGGCAAGGCACATCAGTATGCAACACATGACATGTCTACACAAACAATCATGGATCTACTGTGGTATGCATGGCTCATCCTTAATTGTCAGGGGGAACTGTCAGAACTTAACACATTCGCTTGTCAATGTGACAGACAGGAATATGCCCTGTACTCACCCCCTTGTGGCTTGTGTGCTGTCCTCAAACCACCATGAAGGTCTGGGTAAGCTACTGCCAGAATGCAGGCCTTTAGGGGGGTCATGGTCCGATGGGCACCCAACCCATGTTGGGAGTACATCCCCAGCTGGACCTCTGAGATCTTCCAGGCCCAGTGTCTTAGGTCCTCCCACCTCTTCTGACAGTGGGTACTACACCGGCTGTGGACCCCCAGGGTCCACACCTTCTTGGCGATGGCTCTCCATAGTTCAATTTTAATGATGGGCATTGGCCTGCATGGATGTAAAAGATAAATCAAGAGATTACAATCACAAGTTTTATCACATAAATGTCAGTAGCACCAAGCTAGGACTTTTCTATTTGTTAATACTCCCTAAGTGTGAAACACACAAGCCAATAAGTACCGGGACCTGCCTAGAGACATATGTATTTGCATCTGCAGACTAACCCACTACCCTGATCATGGCCTACAATGACTAAGCAAGCTTACTGACATCAGGTAGTCCATGCTGTAGCAACCTGTACTATGAGATGAGCCACAATGAAACACAACCCACCTATATGGCTTCTGAAGGGTAAACTCCTTAGGCATGAATGTACCAACGCATTCATACTGTGCGAGAATGACTCACTGGAGACAGTCCTTACAGGCAACTGCCAGAGTACAAGCTTCATTATTACACATGAGTAACAATCAAGGGGCTGCCATTTTGGGTACAGAAAGAGTGTTCCTTTTCCATTTGTGGACATGTGGAATAACAAATGCCGACTCATACCACTTCAGAGGGTAGGGTTCTGGAACGTACCTGTACCAAAGAACACTCCTTTGGACATATGTGTCTATCTTAAAGAGATGGCATCCAACAAACAAAGGCATGCATTTTACAGTTCCTGCTATGTGACCAAGCTACTGAGTCACATATCACGGCCTCCCAGGAATCAACACACTGTCTGCACTGTGGGACTGTCAATTATGTAATAACCCTGTACAGGACAAATATGACCTGTGTGAATGTGACAACAGAGCTGTGGGAGTAATGGGTGGGTCATGAGTCTAAGACACAGATTGACAATGATGCTGAATGCATATATGGACTAGATTAATGATTTACCTCTGTACCCATTCCTAATCTAATCAAAGGAATGAGGCATTCAGGGCAGGTTGTGGCACCAGAGCATCATATTGGCCACATGACAGGATCTGCTGGGGTGCAGGGAGTGGACATAGCGCCACAGTAGCATGGCCACAGTGACTTTCTCACAGCCTAGACTAGGTCCCATACTAGGAGATATATTTGACAGGCCCTGGTATCTGTAGGCTGAACAGACAGAACCTATGTGACACTCCATTCCCATCACTTCCATGCATGACAGTACATCATGTAGCCAACAGCAAATTGGCATGTGGTGTGTGTGGCAACCTGAAGGGCTGAGTGACTCATGATATGCCTTCCACACAACAGCTTAGCAAGGCCAGATGTGGTTTGAAAGATCTGTGGCACTATACATATTGCTCACATGACTCTCAAATGACTATTACAACATGCATACACAGCTCATGCTATCATTCACATACATGTTGTCTGACATTTACAACAATCATGAGGAAAGAGATGTCAGTGGATGACAGCAATGTATCCTTACCTAGTTATGTACATCCAACACGAAGATGATCTAGTACCCCAAAAACCTCACACATCACAATGTGACTGATGTTAACATGTGACACTGGCAACCAATACCTGCACGTTGTCCATCCAATTGATGTCACACAGACTGCAACAATGGGCACTCAAGAAGTCTAACTGGCACACAAGGGCACATCCTAGCCTGTGAGGAGGGAAAGGATGGTGAAATACTGAGAAAATAGTGCAGATGAGGTATTTACATGCTCCTCTGGTAAGCCACAGAGCCATCCAGACAGGGGTACGACCTCAGTCACGAGCCTCTCCAGCTCCTCAGATGAGAAGGCAGGAGTCCTATTACCTACTGAACGTGGGATGATTGCTCCCAGAGGTGGCACACAGCAGCTCAGGTCATGGAGGTATTGCCAGCAGCAGTGTCAGGAGTCAAGGGAGTGAATCTGCAGAGCATGCTGGTCACCTCTACCACGTACATGGTCATCACGACTGGTGGACACAGCCAATGGCCCATGACCACCACTGGCAACAATGTTAGCCTATGGTTGTGTCCACTGCAGTTGCCTACCACCTTGTTGACTTCCACCAACAGTCATTTTGGCAGGTAGGATATACAGTCACATTCTGAGGGGAAATTGTGTTGAACATTTTCGAGTTTGGTCCATATCCATGTTGTGAACACCTGTTGAAAACCATGAGGGGGAAACATGTGACCCTTGTGTTATTTGCAGCTGTGATGTATACTGGATGCCATGACTATCCAATCAGAAATGCCTTGTCACATTTTATCATTAACATGCATTATATGTTGCTGTGGACACATTGACTAATGTTAGGATGTCCTCTCAACAATGTTGAAACACCTTGACCGCTATATCCAGTTTCCCTGACATGAGGATTTAACACATGTGAAGGCTGACTTTTATGATTTTGCTTGCATCCCACATGTGGTGGGGCCATTGACAGCACACATGTTGGCTTGGTCCCACTGCAGGCCAATGAACACGTTCATCACAACAGGAAGAACTTCCATTCCATCAACATGCAAGTTGTCTGTTTGGCAGATCTCTACATTTCGCATGTGTTTGCCCATTATCTGGTTTCAGTCCATGATTCCTTCATTATACAGAACAGCACCACACTCCAGCTGGTGTAACAACTGTACCCAGAGAGGGCCTAGCTCGTTGGTAAGTCACATCTGTCCTGTTTGTGTGTGTGTGCAAAGTCAGATGCGACAATCATGAAGTGAGTGACTTATTGTTGCACATATGTCCTATTCCTTAACAGGAGACTTTGCATAACCAAACCATCCTTGGTTGTTGATGCCATTAAGGAATCCAGCTATGTCAGAGGGAGTCCACTTCAATGAGGCCCAGGAAAGAACATGGCTGGTAGTGGAGCAGGCTTTTGGGCTCCTGAAGGCCATATTTAGGTGTCTGTATAGTCATCCTCTACTCACCTGGAAAAGTGTGTCTGATCACTGTGGCATGCTGCATGCTTAACAACATCTCCCTGCAGAGTAATATCCCATACATCCCATAGGAGGGGGAATCTGCAGTGCCACCGGGTGAGAATCCTGAAATGCCAAGTGAGGATGACAGTGGTGAAGAGGAAGGAGCTGACTTGTGGGAAGATCTCATCAACAGCTACTTTTCAGGAGTGTACGTATGTCATGTGCTGTAATGACTTTGCCTGTACGATGAACTGTAGTTATGAGACTGTGTGGAGTTGAGTGTTCTAGCAATATCTAGGGAGCTGATACTCTGCAAGATTCAGTCAAAGGATGCTTGAAGAGTTACCTTTTGACACTGATGATGTTGCTTTGTTTGTGTCAGTTTCCTTGCAATATAATTACATTTCCAGTTGCTTGCTATGTGATTTGTGTAATATGTATGTTTTCAAGCCTATTCTCCTTGCTTTTTATTTGTACAGATACCTGCACCATAACATCCTGTTGTGAGCATTACAGAGTTGTATCATTGGCAGGTATGTGATGCTGTTCTGACATACATAGTGGCCATGGATTGTTCCAGGTATTGTAGGTCACAGATGTGGGGTGCATGAGATCTGTGCCAAGGCAGCTTGCACAGTGTTTGGTTGCGAGGTCAGAAGTGCACATTGGACTTTTTTTGTGTGCTGTGTTGGGCCAATTGCATCATGTGTGTCATCAAGTTGTCAAGATTGTGACCAAGTCATTCGCCCTTTCCATGCTTAAACACTATTCTTGTATGACCGTTATGTAGCTGTAGATGTGTTTCATCACTGCAGGCCACAGTGCCTGTGCCGCTGACATGATCCACTTTAATTTTTGCCTATTCTACAGAACAATGTCTGACAAATCCCTTCCTTCTGTGGTCTGTTGGACTGCACCTTGGAATATGTAGTTTGACTCAGTAGGAGTCACACATTCTTGTGTCAACAAGGTCCTTGCATATGGGTAGCCTATGTGCTGTACACTGGAATAAAATGTTTGGTGTAACCAGACCCTTGTATATATGTGTTTGTGTGTAATTGTTGTAATCCTGAGCAGGACACTGCACCTGTAACATATCCCTCCTTGCACAAGTAAGTTATGTCTTCATCATATGGTTCACATGGTCTGTTTTTTTCTACATAGCTAAATGTTGAAATGAAGCAAGCAGCACATTAGATTATTATGTATGAATTTATTACAATGCCGATGCAGTAAATAGAATTTGGACAGAAAAGAAGAAAAAAATAAAGTGAAGGTGTCAGTCATGGTGAATGAAATCATTGGAGTAGATGCCACGACACTGGAAGTCCAATGTCCAGAGTACTCCTTCCATTGGAACTAGTAGGTGGTTGAGGATCAGTCAACAGAGTGAATGTGTGGCACAGAAAGGAGTTCTTTTGGGAAGAGGTCACATGCTGGCAGTGGTGGGTGTCCCTCATCACACCTGTTAGGGTGACCATGTTGGTAATGTGGGCATCCATCTGTTCTCGTATGTCCCAATGCATGTTCCTCTGTAGCTGCTTGATTTCCTGGAGTTCAGTAAAGACCTAGTCTGTCACACCTTGGGACTCCTGCTAGACACTCAAGATGTGGCTGATGGTGTTCTGGCCAGGAGCAACTCAAGTGGCCTCAGCCCACAGGCCCACAACATCCCTCCGAAGCACTCTACCCACACGGCCTTGTGCCCTTGCCACAAGGTGCCGTCTCCCACTGGTTCCTGGACCATCATTGTGTGGTGGGTTGAGCTGCTATTCAGCATCCAGGACTGGAGGGCACAAGATGGTGGACACTGTGCTTGGCATACAGGTTGTGAGGCCAATGGTTGCATGTGATGTTGAGGCAACTGGCTGGGCAGGGCTGATGTGACAACATTGAGACTCACTGTTGATGTATGACCAGGTTACTCAGATGGCCAATAACGGTCCTCCATGTCCAGAGGTTCAGGAGTGTCTTCTTACCTGAGGGCTTCCTCCAGGAGGTAGTGGCACTCTCTTCTGTGGCCTCTGTGTGCCCAGTGGCAGCTCGATCTGTTGATTTGGAAGCTACAATGTTAGTTGTTGTACTGTGACATCTACCTCTGACAATATATTATTATTATATTATGCATAGACCTTGTACAGAGTTAATTTACAGTTAATTCTATTGTGGCAAGTACCCACGGTACTAGTTGTATTGACTTAACATTTGTGAAGCATGCCAATTCCTTCTAAGCCAAGCAGCTCCTGAAATGGGCAGATCATTAGCACTAGGAATGATGGCCTGAGAAAACCATTTTGTCACCAGTGCAGAGAAAACAGTGGCTAGGCAAGGCATGTCTTTGTACAATTTGGGGCATAGTTGATTATGATGCAGGCAGACCTAGGAGTTTGTTGTATTTGTGACTGGAGTCATCATGTGGTCAGTGCATTGTGAATGTGCCTGCTGTCAATACCATTCTGGCTATGCACCTTGAGGCCTTTGGGATCATTGTTTTGAACACTGGGTAAGCTGTCCTCAATAATTCCATCTTGGGTTAGATGGTCAAGATGGCGCTAGGTGGCTAGACACATCTCAGGGATGAGCATGATCTGTATCCTGGTCACTCCCAGATGAGTAAACGCGAACAGAGAGTTAGCAGGCAAGGCAATTTAGACAAGTGACCACTGAACTAGTGTTTGGAGTTACTAAAACAGTGCATCCTGGCAGTTGCAGTCAGACCAATCTCCATACTACACTCATTTGACAAATGTTATCCTCCCAGGTAAGTAAACTTCAATTGAGAGTTCATAAATAGATGGAGTTGGGCAAGTGAACATTGTTTTTGTGGTTGGATTTAGAGATACAGGGTCTATTGGGCTTCACATTCCAAACACTCCATGTGCGTCCCACCACCATACAAATGTTATCCTCCCAGATGAGTAAACTTCATTTGAGAGTTAAGACACAGTGGTATTTGGGCATCAGAACACTGAGCTTGTGTATGGAGACGGATCTTCCTGGCATTAGCAGTCATGTCACTCCATCTACTTCATACACTTGATAAATATCATCCCCACAGGTGAGTACACTTCATTTGTGAGTTTCCAAAGAAGGGTATTTGGAGAAATGAACACTGGACAGCTGTTTTGAGTTAGTGAAACAGTGCCTCCTAGGAGTCATGTAACTCCCTGTACTATACACACTATACACATATTATCCTCTCAGTACATTTCAATTGAGAGTTAAGATACAGGGGTCTTTGGGCAAGAGAACACTGTGCTGGTGTTTATAGTTACTGAATCAGGGCATGCTGGGAGTTGGAGTCATGTCACTCTTTCTAGTACACACACTATACAAATGTTATCCCCCAAGGTGAATACACTTTATTTGTGATTACCAAACAGAAGTCTTTGGAGTTGCGGACCCTGGGCTGGTGAGGGAAGTAGCAGTGACGGACCGTCCTGGCCTTAGCAGTCATGTCAGTACCTCTACAACACACACTATACAAATGGTATCCTTTCAGCTGAGTTAACTTACATTGAGTTTTGCCAAACAGGGACCTTCTGATGAATGAACAATGTTCTGGTGTTTTGGGTTGCTGAAACAATGCTTTCTGTGAGTTGTAGTCAGGTTATTCCATCTAGGTCACACACTTTTCCACTTTTTTCTCCCCCTCCCCCATGTGAGTATACTTCACTTGGGATTTGACACACAGGGGTATTTGGGAAAGTGACTACTGTCCTGGTGTTTTGAGTTACAGATACAGGGCCTGCTGGAGGTTGCAGACAGGTCACTTTCCCTAGTACACACACTATACAAATATTATGCCCCCAGGTGAGTACACTTCATGTGTGAGTTGCCAAGCAGGAGTCTTTGGAGAAGCGGTCACTGGTCTGGTGGTTGTAGTGACAGTAATAGAGCCTCCTGGGAGTTGCATTCATGTAACTCCCTGTACTACACACACTATACAAATGGTCTCCGCCCAGGTGAGTACCCTTGAAATGAAAGTTAAGACACTGGGTTCCTTGGGCAATAGTACACTGAGCTGCTATCTGGAGCTACAGATACAGTACCTGCTGGGAAGTTGCTGGCTGTTATTCAACCAAAGATGGATGGTCCTCCAACCACATCAAGACTATTGAAGCTGGAAGCAAGAATGATCACAAAATTTCAAACAGCAAAAACAGGACTTAACGATTGTGATGAAACGTGGTCCCTAATCAGGTGACGCTACACGTGTATATATCAAAATGTGTGAATCTGCCACTGCTGTAGAGTCATAATTGTTCTGGTATTATTACAGATAATTTGAAATGACAGTATGTCGGTTAAAAAATTTGTATATTCTCTAAACTATCAGATGTAGGTATAACCATTGGGAGGTGGTTTAGAGGCAAGTTTTAAGAGATGACCTCAGAGACAATATGGTATCTTTACTCCTAGCACATATCTAGAAACAATGTATAAAATATAAAAGTAAGGGTAGCCTCTTATCGAGTCCCAAACAATTTTAAAACAGCCAATTTTTTGTGCAATAAGAGCTTGGCACTCCCTTTTGGATTGCGCACCTGTGCAAAGTGCGGATTTGAATTATAACATTATGTTTTTCTAGATATTTGGCTTCCTGGTTAAGATTATGAGCACAGAATCAAACTATCGTAGGGGTTAGAACTAGGCGAGCACCAATGCAGGCGCCACAATATGGCGTTCGGATCAGGCCATTTGAATACATGGACGCGGGCTAGCGGTAGCCCGTCTTTTGTTTTTATAAACCCCTCTGGGTGCGCTATGGTTCCTGATACTCTTGCCAGAGGAGGAGCAGCGTTACAGCTGCATGTTCTGACACCGAGAGTGCGGACTCGCGTCGTTAGTCAAAAGCTTAAAAAGTAAGTGTCCGCGATGCAGGAGTTGTAGAGGTTATGTAGCACTTACAGAGAGCCATGTCTAGATTCTATTAGATCTTTATACGCTGGATTTTCTGATGGTTTCCGAACAAGGTGAAATGATTTCACAGAGGCCGGTGTGTAAGCCAGGGGCGCCAGTAGTTAGGTAAGCCACCATTCGATGTTCCTTAGCACTTTTCCGGATGGCAGAACAGCCGCTCTTTTAAAGACTAATCGGGCTGGTTGTCCTTCTCTTTTGCTCTGTTTTTTAGCATTCGAAAACCGAGTTTGTAAGCTCGTACATCCTCTATAATTGAAAGGAAAGGTATGAACTATAACGTATAAGTCACTTGACGGATTAGTTTGCATAGCTGATAATTTGAGCCACCTGGGAGATACTTTTTAGTGGCATGCACTGTGAATACATTGTTTATTCCAGAGTGACTATTTAGGCACGATAGGTGGTGTCTTATAGTAATATGGATTTGTAAACAAGGGGCTAGTAGGGGTATTTTGACACGGATACTTGACACATTTGGTGTTAGGTGGTGGATAAGATGAATGTAAGAGGCTATGTATAATGTGCATTTTTATTTTTATAGCGTTGCCAATGTTCTCCGACAGTCCTGATGAGGCCTATAGTTGTCAGGCCGAAACGCGTCAACATATTTCCAATGAGTCCAAGGAGTCGGATCAAATAGTTAATTGATTCCAAAAGAAAACTACTTACTGCCTTGTATAAAAAAAATTAAGGCAGTATACAGCTGGGTGCAAGATCCTTGGTCACCATATAATTGTTGATCACTTTGTTTATGATATTTTGTGTTGTGACTTTTTTTAGAAATTGTTGGAGCAGGGCACATATGTAGTTATATTGTATGTATTATGTGTTTTACATGTTTGGTATTATTGTAAATATGTACATATAAGTGTATTCTAATCCACTGTAGTGTCTTTTGTGTATAGGCAGGAAGTCTGCCTCTGACCTTGATACGTGTGTGTATATTTACAAATATAATAAATAAGGAAAATAGTTTTATTCCTCCGAACCAGGAGTTAATATTGGTTTCGTGTAATAATTACTTAATTTATCCCTCTCCTGCTAAACTTTTGTTTGAGTATTGTTTAATTAGTATCCTAAGCAGTTGAGGGTGATAGGATACTCCCCTTGTTTTTGGTTAGATTGTTGTACACCTTTTTAGGTGTGTGGGATCTTCACAGGATATAAAGGCTGTTGTTCAGCAGGGTCCCGCTGGTTGCGTGACCGAATTAAGTAATGAGACTATAACACATGCTTCAGGTCAGATGTTAGACTCCTTATAAGTAGAGGATTATTTACTAGATTATTTTCAAGTACCAAGATGTCAGATTCCCAGGCAGTCTGTTATACAGAAGAACAGATTGCCAAATTATTGGAATTACCTTCATTGTTAAGTGGTGATTCACCATTGAGTGATATCCCAAAATCAGATAAAATTGAAAGACTTAAACAACTTAGGAAAAAGAATACTAGAACCCAATTGCATGCCCAGGTTTTATTGGAACACCTTAAGAATAACACTATCCCACAAGGCTTACAAGTTAAAAACATTCCCGTAATTTTTACGGGTGACCCGAAATATCTGTCCCAATTTAGTGGGGTAGGGACTAAATGCTCAAGGGACTGGCTAGCACTCTCAGTTGAGACAGCACTGAGGATTAGCGAAGCTGAGTTAAAGGAAATTGCTGAATTGGAAAGCGAAATCTTTTCAGATAAAACAATACAGAATGCTCAACAATTGTTGGAATCTGTGAATAAAATAATACTAGAGTTTAAAACAAATACGATCAATCAAAAAATTACGAAATTGTCACGAGATATAAAACATTTTGACATAACGAATGTTTATCCTTATTTAAAAGCAGATTTTTATAAGAATAACAATCCTAGTAATCTAAATTTACAGTACCAAACGCGATCACGCAAAAGATTCATCACTTTTTCAGACACCTCCTCGGATTCTGAGTTAGAATCACAGGCATTATCCCATCCGGCATACCCTTTTTTAGGCAGATGGAACCACAGAGGGAACAGAGGAGGAGGGATTCCAAGGGGTCAATTTCAAGAACAGAATTTCTTCAGAACAAGGAGAAGAGCTTACAGGAGGCAATGAAGCAATCAGAAGATGCCATACCTATTTATAACCTGTCGCTGTACTCCCTTTCACAGGTAGAGAAACAGATTTTAAGTAAGGGATTGTCCTTTGTGCCAATGAGAAATCAGGACCCCATAGAAAGTAAAATAGAAGTATTGAATTTTCTGCGGAAAGTGAGATTGAGATCCTTCTTCAGCTCGACTATGCCAATAGAAGCGAGTCCGAATAGTGGTCTTAAACCTAAATCTACTTTTCTGCCAGATAGAAATGAGATGCCTAGAGAAATTAGTGTTCGAAGATCTAGTGCTCAAAGGACTAGGGGGGTGATTCTGACCCCGGCGGTCTTAGACCGCCAGGGTCGGCGGGAGCACCGCCGACAGGCCGGCGGTGCCCCGCAGGGCATTCTGACCGCGGCGGTAAAGCCGCGGTCAGACCGGCAACATTGGCGGTCTCCCGCCAGTGTACCGCCGCCCTATTGAATCCTCCAAGGCGGCGCAGCTAGCTGCGCCGCCGAGGGGATTCCGACCCCCCCTACCGCCATCCAGTTCCCGGCGGTCCGCCCGCCGGGAACCGGATGGCGGTAGGGGGGGTCGCGGGGCCCCCGTAAGAGGGCCCCTACAAGTATTTCACTGTCTGCTTGGCAGACAGTGAAATACGCGACGGGTGCAACAGCACCCGTCGCACCTTCCCACTCCGCCGGCTCGATTACGAGCCGGCATCCTTGTGGGAAGGGAGTTTTTCCCTGGGCTGGCGGGCGGTCTTTTGGCGACCGCCCGCCAGCCCAGGGAAAAACTTAGAATACCCTCCGCGGTCTTTCGACCGCGGAGCGGTATTTCGGAGGGGGAAGTCTGGCGGGCGGCCTCCGCCGCCCGCCAGACTTAGAATGACCCCCTAGATCTCCTGAACTCTAAAAAAACGTATTTTCAAGACAATTGTTCTAAAACGGAAAAAGTAGCTATTACCCACCTCGCTGAAAATAAAGACATCGTAATTAAACCGGCGGACAAAGGTGGTGGTATAGGGGAGTTGCAGTCATGGCACACCCTGTAGTTCCCAACAATTAACAAATGGTATACTCCCTGAGCTTTGGAAATATTGCAAACAGGTGTATTTTGACAAGTTAACCATTTGCTGGTGTTTGGAGTTACAGAAGACAGAAGGGCTGCTGGGAGTTGTAGTCATGTAATTCACAGTACTACACACACTATACAAGTGTTATCTTCCCAGATGAATCCACTTCAGTTAAAAGTTACCAAATTATGGTATTTGGACAAGGGAACACTGGGCTGTTGATTGGTTTCACAGACACATGGCCTTCCTGGCCTTAGTAGTCATGTCACCCCCTCTACTTCCCACATTTGATGAACTGTATCCTCCCAGCTGAGTACATGTAAATTGTGAGTTGCCAGACAGGGGTCGTTGGACAAGTTAGCAGTGTTCTGGTGTTTTGAGTTGCTGAAACAGTGCCTCCTGTGAGTGGCAGTCAGGTCACTCTCTCTACTACACACACTTGACGAATGCCCTCCCCCAGGTGAGTACACTTCAATTGAGTGTTCACTAACAGATGTATTGTAGCATGTGACCACTGTGATTGTGTTTGTAGTTACAGGAATAGTGTCTCCTGGGAGATGCAGTCAGATCACTCTCTCTACTTCCCACACTTGACAAATGGTAAGTAAAGTTCATTTGTGATTTGCCAAAGAGGGGTATGTGGACAACTGACCACTTGTCTGGTGTTTGAAGTTGTCCAACAGTGCCTGTTGGGAGTTGGAGTCATGTCAGTCCCTGTACTACATGCACTGTACAAATGTCATCTCCCCAAGTGAGTACACTTCAATTTAGAGTCGCCAAAAAGAGTTATTTGGACTGGTGAACACTGGGCTGGTGAGTGGAATGACAGTAAAAGTGTCAAAAAGTGAGCTGTGTGCGTGCATGGCTTTGCATTTTGGTGACATTTTTAATGTTGTGGCTTACCAGACTCCACTTCCCAAGGTATTCTGTCAAGCCATCAGGATGCAGGATGGCCAAGACAATCTCCTCCCAGGAAAAGAGAAGTAATGGGGCACTGAGAGGGCCACCACCAGTCTTCTTTGGTTGCAGCTGGTGGCTGGAGATCAGGCAACAGACTTTGCTGCCTGAGGTTGTTGCACTACTTCCTAATTTCCTTCTTTGTGTGCAGGATGGTGCCTACAGCATTCACTCTGCTGGCGATCCTGTCCCACATTTCCATTTTCCTACTGAAAGATGTATGCTAGACTTGTGCTCCAAACAATTGTGGCTTTACATTAATGATTTCACCCACCATGACTCTTAAGTCATCCTCAGAAAAGCGGGGATTTTTGAAACGTGACAGGGTGGAACAAAAAAAACTGTGACATTGACTTAATTAACAGGGGAAGTGCAATAGTGTGTGAATGGACAAAAGTGTGTGTAGGGTGCTCAGTGGGAGTGCCTAGTATGTGTATTAATTGATATGGGCTTTTCGTGGTTCTTTGGCTCCGAGTGGAAATGCAAAGGATTGTGGTCTGTGATGGGGTGTGTTGTATAGTGTCCTTTGTAGGTGTGTACAGTGTGGCAAGGTGTGCCAGCTGTGTTGTTTTCAAATTCATCCAATGTACTTTTGTGTATTACTTTGCTGGCCACGGACTGCTGTGGTTCTGACCGCAATTGGCTGACTGCCATAGCGACTGTGTGCTTGTAATAAGGTGAGTGGTTGTTTATGGGGCTGACAGTGCTGGAGGTCAGACCGCCTATTTCCAGGCCTCTGCATTGCTGATGGTCTGCTTTTTTTGTTTGGCGATCGTCGGTCTTGCCTGTATAACTTGTAATAGGGCAGTCTGAAAAACAGCCAACATGTCGGTCTTTTTAGGAGTGCCAACATGATGCTCTGACCATCCAACCACCAAACTTGTAATGAGGCCTTAAGTCCAAATGTAGAAATCTTCAGTGCAACTCTGTCCAGCCTTTCCCGGATGATGACAAACCCTCCTCGTACACCGTCTGCAGCCTTTCCCCCCTGAACTTTATCTTCTCAGAAAATTTTTATCGAAAATTCTTCTAAGTCCGAAGTTAAGCTGTGAATGGCCCCAATCCACTTCTTGTATCCAACTCACACTCCATTGCACTCACCCATATTTTTCCACTGAGACCCAGTCTCACTTGACTTGATGTTCGTGGTTGGTGTTTTGATCATTTAGATGGTAGTTTTTATCTAAAACTTTAAAAAGTCATATCTCTAGTTCTACTTTTTGGAATTTTGTTGTTTTGGTGTCAAATACTAAAAAGATAATTTACTGTATTTTTCTAAATTGTTGTAGGATTTTCCAAGTGTTGTGTTTTCACTTTGTTACTCTCTGTGTGCTGCATAAATACTTTACACATTGCTGGATTGTTTTTGTGCCAAGCTATCAGACTGTTAAACAGCGGTTAATATAGTGATTTTTGTGGCTCACCCTCACAGGGATTGTGGCTGTTGCTTGAGCAGGGATAATACCTCCTCAGCCAACAACTCAATTTCTCACATGCAGTCAGCGCATAGGAATGGCTATCAAAGCATAGCATGCTCTGGTAATGCTGTCACCCATCCCTAATAATGTTCTAGCTGGCGCAACACTGTACCATGTGGTTTGTGAATGTGAGTGATATAGGAAAGGGCTGGTGAGGTTATGTTTGAGTGAAGAGGTGATGATGTGAAAGTTGTAGATCATCAGACTTCAGTACAGTGCTATCAGATCTTAGAAGGGTTCTCAGTACAATTCTCCAGGGACAATTAAGAATGATACCAAATGATGCATCACCAGAGATGCTATGTATGCTTTGATCATTTGTATTCAAAACTAATAAACCACTCTGCAATGTAAATTCTATAAATAAAGTGAGTTACTATTGCACAATGTAATAGTATTCAGTTGTTCAATTGTTCAACATAAGAGGGATGAAAATTTGAGTTGGTTTTGCCAAATTTGAGTTGGGTTTGCCAATGTCAAACTCCGATGCTGCTTTCTCTTAAATAAACATTAAGCAATGGACAAAGCAAAGGGAAAAAATGGCAATACAACACTTTGGTGTAATGCTCCTGCACATTTAACACATATAGGGTATTTTAAATTGTGCATGGACATTTTTTAAAATACGTTTAATGTTTTATTATACATTTGTCTTATTTGTGCTTGTTGTATTTGAACCCCCTAATGTGTGCTCTAAATGCAGTATCCAGACGTCTTATCCGAACACTTCACAGACTCATCTTGCAAGCAAAATACAAATTGGAAGTCACTCATGACTCAGTTCTGGTCTAGTTGCTACATTATAGTATATGGTGAGCTTTCTAACTCATGATTCATAAGGATAAGAATGGAAAATGCTGTAAAAAGATGAAATGTTGAAGGAACCCAAAGCAAAGATGTGATATGATTAGTTAAAAGAATGCAGCATTGGCAAAGCCACTCCTCATAGCTTCTAAAAACCAATGTTAATAACATGTATTTATTTATTTATTTTGGACATTTATAGAGCGTGTCTGTTACCTGGAAGGTATCCTGGTGCTAACAGCCAATAACCGGGTAACCCAGGTCCAACTCAGAAGACTTAGTAGATTTGTTTTAGGAAACAATCAGGTTTTCAAGGCTGTTTTAAAGCCAAGAAGATCAGAGTGGTATCTCATAGAAACAGGGTGCAGATTCCAGAGTTGGGCTGCCTTAACTGAGAATGCACATCTACCCTGTTGAGTTTTCTTGAACTTTGCAATACATACCAAATTGTGTGAGGGAGAATGAAGATATCTTCCCGGTGTATATTTCCAAAATATATTCTGGAAGGACAAGGGGCCAGAGCCCTGAAGGGCCTTGTGTACTGGACACAGGGCTTTATATACATCCCTCTGTCTGACTGGAAGCCAGTGCAGCTCCCATAGAGCCTCTGAGGTGGAGGATCTCCTAGGCTTATCCAAAGCCAGTTTTACAGATGGTACCTGAACTCAATGTAGTCTATGCAGTAAGTAGCCTCAGGCTCCCAGAAGGAGCACATTGCAGTAATCTAATCTGCTCATGATCACGCTGTATACCACCAAGGGTTTAACAGATGGGTTTAGCAGGGGCAGAACTGTACGCAGACCCCTTGTAAAAAAACAAGTTCCAGTTACTTTGGTGATGTGGGATCCTAGATACAACTTGTTATCAAATGTTACCGCTAAATTATACACTGTATCTGCAGAACGGAGCTCTTTCTGGGTGGGTAGAGCCCAGAATTTAGACAGCAGATTAAAGGGGACTTTACTAGTAGAGCAGCATAGAATCTCAGTTTTGTCTCTGTTAAATGTAAGATTATTGGCATTAAGCCATGTGATAATATCCTGCATGCAATTAAGGAAGGACAAGTTTCAGCCTGAATGTCTTTGTCCAGTGTTAGAATTAATTGCCTATCATCTGCGTAATTCACCATGCAGGTGTTGTGGTTGTTAATTAGGGTCAACAGGGGTTTCAAATAAAGATTAAACAGAATCGGACTAATAGCAGACCCCTGTGGGACACCTTGCTTCACATCTCTGAAGGCAGACGATACGGGGGAGAGCCACAACCTGGCTGCGTTTTAACAGGTAGGATTGCAGCCAGTTCATTGCATTTCCATGTACTCCTGCTCCAAAAAGTCTGTCTAGGAGCATCTCATGTTTTACCGTATCAAACACGGCAGATAGATCTAACAGGATCAGGATAACTGATCTACTGTCAATAGCTATCATATGTAGTTACTCAAGAGCCATAAGGAGTGGTATTTTGGTTCTGTGACCCGGACAGAAGCCAAATTGGTCTTCTTCCGGGAGAATGTTGCTCTCGAGGTATTGTGACAGAATTTTATTAACAGGTTGCTCCAATATTTTAACCGGAAAGGGTAGCAGAGAAATGGGTCTTAAATTGCCTGGAATGGCTAGATCCAATGAGGATTTCTTCAGAATAGGGGAAACAATTGCTTTTTTCCAGCTTGATGGAATGGTGCCAGTGTCCAGGGATTGATTACATTTTAACCATAGTAACGGGAAAGACTCACCTGCCAAATTTTGCCAAATTCTGTTAGGAAACAGAACCCAATGGGAGTCTATGGAGTTAGATTTTCCGAGGGCATGAAAGCCTTCATCCGAGAGGGCCTCAAATTTCACTATGATGCTGCTGCCATTAGTGCATGGAGTGCTGGGGACTGTCTCATTGACAGAGATTTGAAGAAGTACCGGTATTAGCCAGCTCTATATCATGGATCATCCCAGATGCTATTTGGCTATCTGAGGTGGAGACTTCCTTAATTTCTTCTGTAATGTTATTATCTTCTCCTCAAAGAATATTACCGAATTATCACATAGTTCATGCGACGGGCTATAGTTCTATACATACAGGCTGGGTGAGATAATTCCCGTGCCATTTCAAAACTTTTTTTGCATTATTGGGAGTGGTTAAAATGGCTGAGGCATAGTAATCAGCATTTGCTACCTAAATTGCATTCTTGTATCTTTGCATGTGAGATTTTAGTAGAGCCTTATCTTCATCCTTCCAGGAGCTGTGCCACTTTATCTCAGCCTGTTTGCATACTAGTTTTAAATGTTTCAGGGAAACGTTATATAAGGGGATAGATGGACGGTTATGATTTTGCCTTGTTTTTAAAGGAAGTTCGACGTGGAGGAGTTCAAGATTTTTCTCTTCTGTCAGTATGCAATTAGCATCCACAGATTGTTCTGGATCAAAAATGGACCTTGCAATAGGAGTCACCTATTTTATGTCAGGCCCTGTTGGTGGTATAAAAGATCTTCGTTTTATTTACCAGTTTTGGAATCTTAATATGGAGGAGAAAAGTTACCAAAGCAAGATCAGTACAATAGAGTGGTATGATATCTTGTACAGAAACCAGTCTCTAATGCAAAAATGTGGTCTATCGTGTGCCCACTAATCTGAGTAGTGCTGTAGACCAAAAACTTTACAAGCACTGTATAATTCTCTGTATGCTGGAGAAGAGGAAGATTCCTCTGCCCACATATTAAAATCACCTAGTACAAAAAACAATGAATGGGACAATGCAATCTTCTCAATTAGTGGTAGTAAGTGAGGAGATAGAAGACCAGGAGGGTGTTAGCAAAGCAGGCCTGAAAACACCCAGCAATGCTTAGCCTTCGTAGAGAAGCCCAGTATGTCAGGACCCGGAATTTCATTTAGTTTTAAAGGCTCCACGAAGCATTGATGTTTGAAAATAATCGATTTCTGGCCGCCCTTATTATGAACCGCTTGTTTATCTAGAGCTAAGAGCTGTCCCCCTGTGTATGTTAACCTACTTCCAAATCACTCAGTAAGTTCTATGGGGCATCCAGCAGCATGGCAGGCACTGTGCGCAGATGGTGCACAGACGGGCCCAGATAGACTTGCCTTTGGTGCACCTTCTGCACTCTGGCAGCGAACCTTCAGAGCACTTCCCCTGCACAGTCGCTTCAGCATGCAAATTTAATAGCCTATTCTCCACAGGGATGGGAGAAAGACTAGAGCACCAACAAATATGGCCTCATTTAGGCAGCCCCGCATTCACAGGTGGTAACTACCTACTTCCTGAGTAAATAGTGTCTGCTAAAGTTTTACAATAAAAAATGGTCCACCACAGTAAAATACGCTTCAAACACCAATGGTCCTCACAATAAAATACAGCTTGAGATAACCCTTGTTGCAGTTCTTAAAAAAACATAAATACAAGAAACACCCCAGACTCGTACTACAAGCGTCTGGCTGCAGACTGTCAGAGGCCCCGTTTAGGCTGCGCGGTCATGTCAGCATGCATATTCAATAGTCTATTCTCCACAGGGACAGGAGAAAGAATAACGTGGCAACCAATATGGAGTCACTTAGGTAGCCCGCTCTCAGACGGGAACTACCTATTTCCTGAGCAAATAGCAGCTGCCAAGGTTATACAATAAAATATGGTCCACCACATTAAAATACACTTCAAACACCAATGGTCCCCACAATAGAATAGAGTTTGTAATAACCCTTGTTGCAGTTCTAAAAAACATACTCATGCACTTCAAAAGTTGCTATCAACTCTTTCCCAATACAGGTTGCACTACTGTAAGTTGTTATCAGAGATTCCTCAGGTTAGCCACAGGTTGCACTACCTTATGCCCTTGCTATAGATCCCATAGTTGCACCCTGCCCCATTTACACAAAACCTATACACTAAAGTGGAAGTAGATTAAGTATTGTAGGTATAGTAGGTTAGATATGCTTGATACAAGATGTATGCTAGGTAAGGTAAGTATAATAGGGTAGGTAGGCTAGGTAAGATAAGTACAAAACGTATGGTTGTCTAGCTATGGGTAGGTATTTTAGCTTATATTAACGTAGGTTAAGTATGGTGGGTATAGTAGGCAGCTATATAGTAGGTTAGGTTTGGTAGGCTGGGAAGTTGGCATGCTAGGTAGGAATGACAGCTTAGATAAATTAGGGTAGGTGTGTGGCAGATATAGATGCTTTGGTATGTTAGCTATGGGAGGTAAAGTAAAGTAGGTTATATATGTTGATATACCAGGTAGGTATGACATATTAGGTTTCATAGGCAGATATAGTATGGATAGGTATGACAAATTGTACTGGCAAGGTAGGTATAGTAGAATGTGTAATAGGTAGGAATGGAAGGTTAATGATGGTAGGTACAGCAGATAGGTTGAGACTGGTAGGTTAGCTATAATAAATAAAATGCAACTTTATGTCAATATTTAAATGCTTATGTTTTTATAGGATTATTCTTTGTAAATTATTCCATTGTTAATAAAAAGAAAAAACAAATTTAATTTTAATAAAGCAAACGTTTGTGTTTTCCGATGAGTGATTTGTAAGCAAAGAGGCATATTCTTAATAATAACCTTAATATTCTTAACTGTAATAATAACAATATTGGTTTAAAAAGAACTACTTTGCTGAGCAGATTGTAGCAACAGTAAAGCCTCAGCATCAAAGAAGAAAGTGACGAGATCGAGACACAAGATGGAGTTTGAGTTGCTTAATAAGTTGAAACTAAAATACATACACAGTGAAATATTGCACAGTAGATACTTTTGACATAGGGCCAGCATTTTTGCCTGTATGCCTGCAAACGGTTACTTTATGATCAACAAAAAGCTTTAAATCCAATATGTTATTAGGACAACAAACTCAAAAAAAGAACACGCAAAGGGGAATAGTGAAGGCATGGTGACTTCAATTTGTAACAGGATTAGTTCTCTAAACATCAAGCAATAAATGTATAAATCAGCAATTAAAATGTCCTTGTGCTAGCAAAGTAAATTCAATAAAGAATACAGACAGGGTATAGCTACAAATCATGTTGCATCTGCAAACCTAGAAAGTCACATAAAAACTAATAGCTAAAAAGAAGAAACCCCAAACCCTCCCTATATATTTCTATATACTGGTTTGTGATGTCTAGTTGAAAAAGCGGAGGTTAAGTAAGTTTGTTTAAAGAGGTCAACATGCGACTCATACACCTGGTTTTGTCATATTGTTTTTCTGAAAACATCCACACTATATTTTTACAGCGTCTTTGATCGCCCAGAAAATCACTGAAACGCTATTGGCTTAGTGAATGATCCGGCACGAGCGAAGAGCTAGCTCATGCCAATAGGTTGGTACAATATGCATTGTATTTTAATTTATTTCTCTTCGAGTTTATAGATTTGTGCTGTATGCGCTGCATGAATAATAACTGCATTTTACCAGAAGGTAATTAAACTTGGGCCAATGTATCCATGAAAATACCCATTGTCTTGAGAAGGAGAAGAGCTACTAAAACACTCCTGATGATGGTGTTGAATTTTTTGCTTTTTTATGTTAGTAGAGCTACTATGTTGATTGAAAATATATATTTTATAATCAGAATCCTTCTCTAGGGGCATCCAAACTCATAAAGTAGAACTAGCCAGTTGATCTATTAATCTCGAAAGAGGAATTCTACAATATGAGCGAAAGCCTGGCCCAGGATTACATAGGAATGAAAGTACGTCCCAGGATTAAATGTGAGGCAAGGTCAGGCCCAAGATTAGTTTTATATTAACCTGAAGTAATTTTAGTTGGCTTAGTAATATTTTTAAAAGAAATAAAACTGGTCTGGCCTTGTTAAAGGTTTTTATTGTCACTAAAAACAGTATATAATGATGATACAGTCGGTGAATGAAACAAACTATCAGCACCTCATTTCCTTATGGTATAGAATTTTGTTTCTCTTTGTTTTCATTTAGCACTTCATAGGGCACATTTTATGTTACAATATTGCGTAAATAACAGATGTATTAATACTAGCTTAATGGAACTCAATTCAACGCCATCAGAATGATGGAAGGCTGAAACAGCCCTGGCGATGTTTGCCACCATCCTTCTCTGACTAGAAAATGTAGTACTTTGGAGCTGTACAGTGGAAGTTGTAGGGAGGATAATCTCAGCAATCCGTACGAGGATAAACCAGACTGCAATACAGTCACTGTCATCGAAAGAGAAGGGTGGCATTAACTATTGTCTGGTAACCAGTTTAGCTGGTGGCATATTACTCTGCATGAAAACAGCTTACTTGACCAGATAGTCTGTATTTTGACAACAAATTAGTTTAGTTTAGGTTCAATATTCCTCGATTATTCAATGTGTAGTATATCAGAGAATTAAACACTCTTTATTTGATTCTAAATGCAGTATATATTGGGGAAAAAGTAAAACATACGTAGGTAAATGAACCAACCTGTTTTGAAGCAGATTAGGTTTAACATCGAGACATCACCTCCAATAACTGCAATTGGAATTGTGCGGCAAGTGGTAGATAATAGAGAATTTAAATGCACTTGTTTCCTGACCGTATTGTTGAATCCTAAATTAAATTCAAGTGAGAGTTAACTAAATTAAGAGTTGACAGTGTATATTATGGATTGTAATCTTGGAGCTGTTATGCATTAAACTGACAAAAAAAGAGTGCAAGGGACATCGGAAAAATTACTCTAGGTAACTATGGAAGTAGTTGAAATGAAAAGCGTGATAGGAAATAAAATCAATGAACCAGGAGTTTCTCAAGTTACCGAAGCCTCTTGAGTAAACACTAAGTAATGGACAACGCTAAAGGAAAAAAAATGGCAATATAAGGAAGTCAGTGTACTGCTCCTACACATTTAGTACATTTAACACATTTAGGGTTTTTTAAATTATTATTATTATTTTTTTTTTAATTGACTGTTTTAATACGTATTTATCTAATCCGTGCTTGTTGCATTTGAACCCTCTAAAGTAGGCAATTTCTTCAATATTTGTTACACTGGACCTGCCCCGACCCCATGTATGCACTTTCTCCAGTTTTTGCTATTCTCATTCTGAATTTACAATTGCCCCTGCCTTTGATGTATGCATGTTTCCAAAATTTGTTAGGTTTTAGAAGTCCACCATTCAAGTAGTACAAGCACCTCAAATCACTTTAGCCCCATCCAAGTGTTGTTATGGGGATCCCAAGAAATGTGCCATTATAAACCAATATAAAATTACACTTCCTCTGCAACCCATTAGCCTTCCCCATGAGCATTCAAAGATCGCCTCTGTGTTGCCCTATTAGGCAGTGATGCCGCTACCTGGCCCAGTCCTTTGATTGAGAAAAATTACCCCATGTTATGCAGTTTTGGTACCTTTTGCACAGGAATGGAGAAACTCTTTGACAGAAAACACAAGTATTGTCATTAGATAAGGAACTGTTAACTTTGGAACAAGGATATCAAGATCTCCTTTCTTATATCACCAACTTTAATAGAAAGGTGGTAGAGGTTGAGTGGCTTGATGAAAAATGAGCATTCTTGTTCTATCAGTGCTTTAGGGGTGAATTGAAGGACGTATTGGCTCAAGTTGTGAACCTCTTTACAGTTTGTGAGGTGTTAATTGAACTCACTGTACAACTTGACCATCATTCATCAGAGATGAGAGATGATAAGATCAAGAGTGAGCTTGGTGTGATTATCGTACGGCCTAGTAAGCTTTCTATGGACGGGTCTACTAAGATAAATGGGGTAGAACCAAGGCATGTTGGTAGTATCGATTTCTTGTTATCCTCTGAGGCAAGAAAAAGGCAAAGAAAGTTAAAATTGTTGATAAAATGCAGCCTCAGTGGTGATTTTATAAACAATTGTAGGACTAGGGCTAAAGTGCCAGACTCAAAGAATGCAGGAAAACATCAAGTAGTTGTGTAAATAGATCGCCTTGAGGTGGAGTCATAAAAATGACAATCTCGGCTATGCCAGACAACCCATATCCAACAGTGGTGTCCCCTGTGACCTCAGCCTTTTTTTAAAACACTTTTCAAAACTCTGTGGCACATCTTGAAGTCCTTGTTTTCCTGGCATTACTATATTCTGGAGCCATCGGAAATTTTGTTGATTAAGCATTTTCTAATGAAGTAGGAATTCCCCCTATCAGAAAACCCATTCCAGAACCCATTAGATCTGTGGCCAGCTCTACCTTAACCTCAGGTCCGATTTGGTATCACACCAGAGAATTGACCATGAAAATAGGGGCTACACATGTAGGACAGATCCAATTCAGTCTCATTGATGTTCCACAATGTACCCTCATTCTTGGAATGCCCTGTCTTACTCCCCATGACCCTTCAGTACACTGGGTTACAGATAACATAGACTTAAAATCCAGTTTTAGAACTCAACACTGTCTCCCTGAGAGAAAGGGCCATAGAAACAGCTGACATATGGCTGTATGAACACACACATGCTGCATAACTTCCTTACCTGAATGCTATGCAGCCTTCAAAGCGGTTTTCTGACAAAGAAAAAGGCAGTTAACTTCTCTCACCACAAGATTATGACTTGCACATAGTTCAGTACCTGGGACAGCAATCCCATGAAGTCCAAATCCCACCATAAGCGAGCCAGAAACTCTACACTTAAAACAATACATAGAGGAAAACTTAGCTTATGGGTTTATTCAACTGTTTAAATTTTCAACATCCCCTCCACTCTTTTTTGCTCCCAAAATATTGGGGGACTTACATGCATGTATCAATTACCAGCAATTTACAAAATAACTATATAGAATCAATACCCTCTAACATTGATATTGGTTCTCTTAGGCCAGATCAAAAAGGCAGTAAGATTTACTGAGCTGGATCTCTGCGTCACATACCACCTTGTCAGAGTCCAAAAGGGCGACAAGTGGAAAATCACTTTCAGGACCAAGTTTGGACTGTATGAGTGCAAAGTCATGCCCTTGGGACTCTACAACTTCCCGCAGCCTTTCAGTATTTTATGGATTATGACCCTCATTGCAACCTTGGCAGTCGAAGACCGCCAGGGTCATTTCGTCAAAAGCACTGCCAACAGGCTGGTGGTGGTTCCCTTGGAATTACGACCGCAGCGGAAGCACCGCGGTTGCACCGCCGGGACCGGCGGTTTCCCACCACATTGGTTCTGGCGGTTTCCCGCCACATTAGTCCCAGCGGTCGGTATCCCCCAGGGCAGCGCTGCTTGCAGCACTGTCCTTGGGATTACCAGTCCCCCTCCCACCAGCCTTTTCATGGCGGTGAGAACCGCCAGGAAAAGGCTGGTGGAAAGGGGAGTCGCGTAGCCCCCTGCCATGGCCCCTTGGAGCTTTACACTGTCTGCATACTGTACCCGTCGTATTCCTGCAACACCGCCGGCTCCATTTGGAGCCGGCTCCCGTGTTGCGGCTGACATCCCACCGGCCCAACGGGGATGTCTTAATGGCCACAGCGGGAGTGCAGCCGCATTGGTGGCCGCACAGCGGTTACAACTTGGCAGGCGGCGGTAGCCTTCCGCCAATGTTGTAATGAGGGCCTATGTGTTAAGAGGTTTCCTGGAGGTGTTCTGCATTGTCTATATAGACTATGGGCCTGATTCTAACTTTGGAGGACGGTGTTAAACCGTCCCAAAAGTGGCGAATATACCACCTACCGTATTACGAGTCCATTATATCCTATGGAACTCGTAATACGGTAGGTGGTATATCCGCCACTTTTGGGACGGTTTAACACCGTCCTCCAAAGTTAGAATCAGGCCCTATATCCTTATTTATTCAGACACACCATAACAACACATAGGACATGTGAAGGCAGTCCTAAAATGGTTACATCAATACCATCTGTTGCAAAACTGGAGAAGTGCTTGTTTCATGTGCCTAAAATAGATTTTCTAGGATGCATCATATGCCCAATAGGAAATCAGTTGGATGACAGCAAAGTCAAAGCAATTCTTCAGTGGCCTGCTCCTACTAATGTGAAGAGTTTACAGAGCTTTTTGGATTCACCAATATTTATAGACAATTCATCAAAGAGTTTTACTCAGTGGTTCATTCCCTAACCAGGTTCCTCTGTAAGGGAGTTCTATTTAGATGCTCCTCAGAAACAGAGAAGGCATTTGCAAAACTCAAAAGATGATTTGTACAAGCACCAATTTTACTCCAGTCAGATGTAACTTTCCCATTTTATTCTTGAAGCAGATGCTTCCAGTCAGGCCCTAGGTGCAGTTCTATCGCAAAGGCACCCAGAAACTGGCCAAATAGACTGGGTGACATACTACTCAAGAAAGCTGTCTCCCTGTGATTTGAACTATAGCATCTCTGATAGGATCTATTGGCTATAAAACAAACTTTTGAAGAATGGCACCATACTTTAATTGGGGCTATGCACACTGATTGATGAGATCTTTACAGATCATATAACTTTACCATCTCTGAGGTCATAGCACATGCTTTGAAGCCTTGGCAGCTGCATTGGTTGCTATTCATTTCAAATTTTGACTGCAAAGTATCCTACCGGTCGGGAGGCAGATACTTTATCAAGAGCCTATGGTAACCAGAGAAAAACCTTAAAGTTGATCCTCACTTCATTTAGAGGAACACATGGTAGAGCCAGAATCAATGAGACAAAGTGTTTACCCACAAATGTATTGAAAACACTCAAGACACCAGAGAATGATAGCCAAACCAAGAAATGGCTAAATAAAGGCTCAAACTGTTCTGAAAAAGAAGGGCTGATATATAATGGTCATGCTTTATACATACCCTTTCCTGATCTCCAAAACCAAATCATACAATGGCCCCATGGTACAGACATAACAGAACATTTAGGGATATTCAAAACTGTTTCTCTAATTTTCTATTACTTCTGGTGGGCAACTATCAAAACAGATGTGGAGCGGAATGTATCAACTTGCTTCATCTGTGCACAAGTAAAATCTAGTCACTAACAACCAGTAAGCCTTTTATGTCCAATTCCAATACCATCATCCTCTTGACACACCATTTCTATGGACTTTGTAGTTGGGGTACCACCTAGGCAATGCAACACTGTGATACTTGTGGTAATAGACTGTCTAAACAAAATGAAACTTTTTATAGCACGTCCTAATCTCTTTAATGCTTTAAACTTAGCACAGGACTTTGCCCAGAACATCATCCTGCTAAATGGACTCCCTGGAATGTTCATTTCAGATTGAGGGACATATTTTACATTGCTCATTTCTGGCAACATCTAGTCAAAAATTTAAAAATTGATGATTGTCAATCCACTAGCTATCTCCCCAAGGCAGATGGAATGACAGAGGCCCTCATTACAACATTGGCAGTAAAAGCCGCTTACCGCCGTGCAGAAGACCGCCAACACACCCCTCGGCCGCGGAATACTGCGACAGCTATTATGACCCACAGTTCGGAATCCGCCAAAATCTAGACACCCACACAAGTCCGCCACACCAAAGGTCAGTGATAAACTGGCAAAAACAAAACCTCCACCGTCACGCCAACTGCGGTTGTGGCTGAGGTTCGCCCTTTATCGGAATTACATGATAAGGTGATTGTCTGTCCCACCCCACGTTATTTCTATATAGGGCGGGAGCCTGTGCTAGAGCCCATGATTTACTATAGGACTCCGCTAGTTCTCTCGGAACAAGTGGTGAGAAGGAAGGTGTAATAACCTCCTCCCCAACCGGACAGTCGCGAACAAAGTCAGGTGGCCAATCCTGTTCGGCCAGCAGAACATCATATGATTTTACCACATGGTCCCAAAAAATGGCGTTTATAATATGGTCAATGTCCCCTTCCAATCGCAGAGTCACTTCATATACTCTATCAGGATCAGAGATTCGCATATCCGCCGTCTCGACTTGTATGAAGTCATCAGTTGCTTTCACCTCCAGATGCTCTAGAAGACTCCGGCGAACTATTGTGACCTCTGCCGCGCTGTCTAACAGTGCTAACGCCCATGTCTTGTTCGTCAAGAGAACTCTCTTCTTGAGCGGCATGTCTAATTGAGACTGCTGCCACTTTCTTCTTTTGAAATTGCTGTTTTTGTTGCAGCGGTTTCTCTTCTTGTTTAATAGAAACCTCCGCCGAGCGTTGTGAATCCTGTCTCGGTTTCACGTACTCCGTCCTCCGCTCTGACCGCCCACCTCTCTCACTTCTCTTTTCCGAGGAGTCCTGAAAGGAACGAGATTGGCGTGTATCAGTATATTGATATCTATCAGGCGTCTTCAAAGTATCCCTATTCCTGAGATTATACTTATTCTGTGGGGTCTCTGGTTGTGGAGACTGTACACCATCTTTCTTAGGTGTTTGCTGTTTCTTTTCCCAGCGCTTTTTCGAACCTTCAGGTTGTTGCTGTTTAGCATTATCTTTATTATTTTTACCCTGTAACTGGGGTTTTTGTGGTCTAGCCCCTAGGCTATCACGACCAATACTAGAATATGTTTCCGCAATTATTCTCGGAAGCTCCCGCTCCTGATTAAGCAGCGGAACATCCAGAAGACGCATTCGCACTGCTAGTGCTACTGCCTCTCCTTTGAGATTACTCAAAATAATAGAAGAAACTGTGGCAAAATTGCCCAGCAACTGCATGCCCAAATCTAAGGCAGGGGCAGCCCCATATTCATCCTGAATCTGTTTAAGCACGTCCGGTAAATTAGCTAATGTCGGTGTACTGTGTGCCGTAGTGTAGAGCGCGGCAAACACTGTGCCCCAGGTATTACAAAGGTCCACCGGAGGAACCATCCCATACGGCAAACACATAGTCAAAATTCTATGTTTATCCTAAGGTCCCGTATGGGGAAATACTGCTTCCAGCGTATTAATTTTTTGCGCCAGCCAAAATGGAGTCTCCTCCCGTTTAGCCGGTACTTTACCCATAACTGAGTGCACAGTGGCCGGATTAATACCCGGAACCACAGCCTGTGGGTGCGCTGGAGCAGCACGCGCTGCATTCGTATTTAGTGTCTGCATGACAAACTGAACTAGCCGTCTATATGTAGCCGTTAATTCCGTATATAAACGACGAACTTCAACCACTGCCAATTGAGCAACCGCAGGATGGGGTGTATATGTAGCCAATAAAGCCCAGGTAGGACCATCATTACTCAGTGGACCTAACCTAACTTGTGCTACTGAGTGTGGGAGGGTGCCATCAAGCCAATTATGGTGTTCTTGATAAGATAGAGGTATTTCTAAATAAGCGTAAGCCCTGTATTGTCCAGGGACATTCGCAACAGTGTATTCATGAAAAGTATTTGTTCCCCCATCCACTGCTGGAAATCCGACCCAAGAATAAAAAAGTTCTGTTCTATAGGCTGCATGGGCGTCCACCACAAAAGTGACTGGACCCCCCTGGACTGTCAGTCCATGTGTCAACAGATGTCCCGTGAGCGGATGACGTATATTAATTACTATGTTCACTACATTAGGATTCGCCATTTTATAAAAAATAGCTTCAGGTCAGAGAAGGCACACCAATATCGGGTTTTTTCCTTTCAAAGTTCAAGCTTGAACAACCAACCACTAAGCAATAGGAAGCACCGATGCCGTGGCGGCGGAAACCCTCAGCCCCACGGACGTCTCCGTATACGGAACCGAGGAGTCAAAATATATATGAGACCAAGAGAGTCAGTCGGACCTAATCATTAGAGCCAGACCAAACATTGGCGGCGCCATGTCGCGTGGACTCTCATTATTCTAAATGAGACTACTGGATTTCTAGGCAGCAGGATCTATAACGGTGTGGGGGACTGAGTCTGACCCACGTGTAAAGAACTCTGTCACCCTAAATCCGGTTTTTGCTCCGGCTAACTAGCAATGCCTCATTTCTCCCATGTGGAAGGAATGATTTGGCAGCCGAGCGCATGACATCTTTGGAACTTCTCAGGGAAGTCGTGGTTACTCAGATCCAAACCAACTCTCTTATTTCCAATATGATCTCATATACAAATGACAAAGACAGTATAAGTTTTATATAATGTTTTTAATAAAACAACTGTATTTTAGATATTAAGGCGTGAGCCGCAATAACCAGAACGATACAACACAGTAGGATTGAAATAGTCACCAGGAGAGTAAAACATAAGAACAAAGCTATCATATTGTCTAACAGTTTCTACTCTCCCTCTGCTTGTTCTATTTAGAGCACAGCATGTTAAGCGTCTAGCTTGCCTATTAGAATCACTGTGGAGACATCAGCCCTCATACCTGAGCAAAGACCTGTGATCTTGGTTCAGCATCTGCAACGAGGCAGTCAGCGTCTAGTTGTGGTTCCCTGGTCGGAATCTCCCTCTTGCGTGTATTGGGACAAGGAAGTGATTTTATAACTAACATGTCATCGTGATTACAAAATGTCCCTTCGCAGGAATGCCAAGTCTAAACTCCTACCACGTCTATCGGCAATGTACCAGACTGTATCCTTGACTGAGGCACAGAGTAAATATGTTATGGAGAACTCCAGTGCTGAAGTAGGCAAAACAGTGTGATATGAATAAAAAACAACACCGTAGAACTGGTTATTTGAAAAATAACAGTACGAAGCCTAATAAAAAGCATATAGAGCAAAGTGCACAGAGGCTCTAAGCTGTCAGCAAATGAATAAAATATATTCAGGGCAAAGTGCACAAAGGCCTAAAGCCTGAAGCTAAAGCGCAATGAATATGTAAAACTAACCACACTACACGTCCACACTATCACGACACACTAATCCACGCGGCGGTCCTTCAACCGCGGTAATCCATTGGCGGAACACACCGCCGCGCTCAAAATACACACACTTTTACAAAACACAGCCACATTGGACAATTCAAAATACACACACCTGATACACATACACACACCACTCCCACACACCCATTACAATATAAAACACACACCCACGTCACCCACATCACCCACAAACCCCTACTACCAAAAAGTCAGAAAGAAGGCCAGAGAGAGACAGCGCCAGTAAAAACAACAGCATCCACAGGCACACACCACCATCACCCACAGAACTTCCACACACCTCACACAACACCCCACTACATATCAGCACACTTATCACCACACACTCCACCCCACACATCACCTATACCACCCCATGTTACAGCAAAGACACCCCAGGTTCTCAGAGGAGCTCAGGGTCATGGTGGAGGAAATCGTTCAGGTAGAGCCTCACCTATTCTGATTACAGGTGCAGCACACCTCCATTGCAAGGAAGATGGAGCTATGGCAAAGAATAGTGGACAGGGTCAACGCAGTGGGACAGCACCCAAGAAATTGGGAGGATATCAGGAAGAGGTGGAACGACATACGGGGAAGGTGCGTTCCGTGGTCTCAAGACACCACCTGGAGGTTCAGTGGACTGGCGGCGGACCCCCACCTCCTCACCCACAACTAACAACATGGGAGGAGCAGGTCTTGGCGATTCTGCATCCTGAGGGCCTCGCAGGAGTAGGTGGAGGAATGGACTCTGGTAAGTCAAATCTTAACTATTACATCCCCCACCCTACCTCATGCCAGCACATACCCCCACCCTCACCCTCACCCCCAGCACTCCAACTCCTTACATATGTCCCAACATCACAAACCACCCATCCCAACACCAAGCCCTTCATGCAACAACAAAGCATGGACACCCATCACTAAAGCATGCCCACTGCACATACCCATACAACCCCCTAAACCATCATCACACAAGGTCCCACACAGGAATGCAAGCACTGGGGTACATGGTCACCCACCCATTGCACACCATGCCACACACAGATGTAATAACCATCCTGTTATACCCCTGCTGGACCCCTACCCAACGTCACCGGACAGGAGGGTCCACACATGTCCACACCACCAACAGAAGAGGCCCACAGTGATGACAGCACCTCTGTCCAACTGGATCTAGATGACCAGCCCGGCCCATCGGGGACCTCGGGACAGTCGGTTCCCCTCACCCAGTCACAGGCCACCACAGACCTTCCCCCCCTCTGGAAACACCAGCACAGCACCCACCCAGCGGGCCCATACCTCCGTCCTCAGGACACGTCAATCAGCTGTGTGTCCACCACTACAGGGAACCCAGGTTAACCCACCACCCCAAAAACAACAGGGACCTGGGGGCAGTGGCAGTGGGCACACTGTCCAGGGGACGGAGGCCCAGGAACACAGGGGAACTGGGAGGGCTGCTGTGCGAGAGGGAGTGGACAGGCCAAGGGAACCCACTCTCCACGAGGCCCTCTCCTCCATCATGGGAGCCTACCACCACTCCCAGGAGACGATGGCAACGGTACTGGCCAAGTTTCAAGAGACCCAGCGCCTGCAGGAAGAACAGTATATGGGCTTCAGGGAGGAACTCAGAACCATCAGCTCCACCCTGGGCACCATCGTAAGGGTCCTGAAGGAACTTGTGAACACCAGGAGGGACACTGTGGCACTACAAGGGGCCCCTGACACTAGCAGGGATGATGAACTGCCCACCACCTCTGCCGGCGCTAGTGGACAGGATGCCCCGCCAAAGGACCACCACACCAGCACCCCACCCCCTGCAGAGGGAGAACCACCCCGCAAATGGTCCCTGAGATCCAGGAACAAGACAGAGCACGATGCCAAGACCCCCACCAAGAAATTAGACCACCCTGATTGTCATCCTACTGTCCCACTGTAGGAAAGTACCAACTTGCCTGGCATGTTACCCCCATATTTCACTGTATATATGTTGTTTTAGTGTATGTGTCACTGGGACCCTGCCAGCCAGGGCCCCAGTGCTCATAAGTGTCCCCTGTATGTGTTCCCTGTGTGGTGACTAACTGTCTCACTGAGGCTCTGCTAACCAGAACCTCAGTGGTTATGCTCTCTCTGCTTTCTAAATTGTCACTAACAGACTAGTGACCAATTTCACCAATTCACATTGGCATACTGGAACACCCTTATAATTCCATAGCATATGGGACTGAGGTACCCAGGGTATTGGAGTTCCAGGAGATCCCTATGGGCTGCAGCATTTCTTTTGACACCCATAGGGAGCTCTGACAATTCTTACACAGGCCTGCCACTGCAGCCTGAGTGAAATCACGTCCACCTTATTTCACAGCCATTTACCACTGCACTTAAGTAACTTATAAGTCACCTATATGTCTAACCTTCAACTGGTGAAGGTTGGGTGCTAAGTTACTTAGTGTGTGGGCACCCTGGCACTAGCCAAGGTGCCCCCACATCATTCAGGGCAAATTCCCAGGACTTTGTGAGTGCGGGGACACCATTTCACGCGTGCACTATACATAGGTCACTACCTATGTATAGCGTCACAATGGTAACTCCGAACATGGCTATGTAACATGTCTAGGATCATGGAATTGTCACCCCAATGCCATTCTCGCATTGGGGAGACAATTCCATGATCCCCCGAGTCTCTAGCACAGACCCGGTTACTGCCAAACTACCTTTCCCGGGGTTTCACTGCAGCTGCTGCTGCCAACCCCTCAGACAGGTTTCTGCCCTCCTGGGGTCCAGCCAGGCTTGGCCTAGGAAGGCAGAACAAAGAACTTCCTCAGAGAGAGGGTGTTACACCCTCTTCCTTTGGAAAAAGGTGTCAGGGCTGGGGAGGAGTAGCCTCCCCCAGCCTCTGGAAATGCTTTGATGGGCACAGATGGTGCCCATCTCTGCATAAGACAGTCTACACTGGTTCAGGGATCCCCCAGCCCTGCTCTGGCGCGAAACTGGACAAAGGAAAGGGGAGTGACCACTCCCCTGACCTGCACCTCCCCTGGGAGGTGCCCAGAGCTCCTCCAGTGTGCTCCAGACCTCTGCCATCTTGGAAACAGAGGTGTTGCTGACACACTGGACTGCTCTGAGTGGCCAGTGCCATCAGGTGACGTCAGAGACACCTTCTGATAGGCTCTTACCTGTGTTACTAGCCTATACTCCTTCCTAGGTAGCCAAACCTCCTTTTCTGGCTATTTAGGGTCTCTGCTTTGGGGAATTCTTCAGATACCGAATGCAAGAGCTCACCAGAGTTCCTCTGCATCTCTCTCTTCACCTTCTGCCAAAGGATCGACCGCTGACTGCTCAGGACGCCTGCAAAACCGCAACAAAGTAGCAAAGACGACTACTGCAACCTTGTATCGCTGATCCTGTTGCTTTCTCGCCTGATTCCTGGTGGTGCATGCTCTGGGGGTAGCCTGCCTCCTTTCTGCACCAGGAGCTCTGAAGAAATCTCCAGTGGGACGACGGAATCCTCCCCCTGCAACCGCAGGCAACAAAAAGACTGCATCACCGGTCCTCTGGGTCCCCTCTCAGCACGACAAGCGTGGTCCCTGGAACTCAGCAACTCTGTCCAAGTGACTCCCACAGTCCAGTGACTCTGCAGTCCAAGTTTGGTGGAGGTAAGTCCTTGCCTCCCCACGCTAGACTGCATTGCTGGGTACAGCATGATTTGCAGCTGCTCCGGCTCCTGTGCACTCTTCCAGGATTTCCTTCATGCACAGCCAAGCCTGGGTCCCCGACACTCTAACCTGCAGTGCACAACCTTCTGAGTTGTCCTCCGGCATCGTGGGACTCCCTTTTGTGTCTTCAGGTGGACTCTGGTTCACTCCTCTTCCAAGTGCCTGTTCCGGTACTTCTGCAGGTGCTGCCTGCTTCTGTGAGGGCTCCCTGACTTGCTGGGCGCCCCCTCTGTCTCCTCATCCAAGTGGGGACATCCTGGTCCCTTCAGGGCCACAGCAGCATCCAAAAACCTTGACCATGATCCTTGCAGCTAGCAAGGCTTGTTTGCGGTCTTTCTGCGTGGGAACACCTCTGCAAGCTTCTTCACGACGTGGGACATCCATCCTCCAAAGGGGAAGTTTCTAGCCCTTGTCGTTCTTACAGAATCCACAGCTTCTACCATCCGGTGGCAGCTTCTTTGCACCCTCAGCTGGCATTTCCTGGGCATCTGCCCACTCTCGACATTGTCACGACTCTTGGACTTGGTCCCCTTGTTCCAAAGGTACTCAGGTCCGGAAATCCACTTTGGTTGCTTTGCTGGTGTTGGTCTTCCTTGCAGAAACCCCCTATCACGACTTCTGTGCTCTCTGGGAGTTATAGGTGCACTTTACACCTACTTTTCAGGGTCTTGGGGTGGGCTATTTTACTAACCCTCACTGTTTTCTTACAGTCCCAGCGACCCTCTACATGCTCACATAGGTTTGGGGTCCATTCGTGGTTCGCATTCCACTTTTGGAGTATATGGTTTGTGTTGCCTATATACCTATGTGCTCCTTTTGCAATCTACTGTAACTTCACATTGCTTGCATTACTTCCTTTTGCTATTACTGCATATTTTTGGTATTGTGTTCATATATCTTGTGTATATTTGGCATCCTCATACTGAGGGTACTCACTGAGATACTTTTGGCATATTGTCATAAAAATAAAGTACCTTTATTTTTAGTATATCTGTGTATTGTGTTTTCTTATGATATTGTGCATATGACACCAGTGGTATAGTAGGAGCTTTGCATGTCTCCTAGTTCAGCCTAAGCTGCTCTGCTATAGCTACCTTCTATCAGCCTTAGCTGCTAGAAACACCTCTTCTACACTAATAAGGGATAACTGGACCTGGTACAGAGTGTAAGTACCCCTTGGTACCCACTACAAGCCAGGCCAGCCTCCTACACCCACTTTGTCACCCTGTTCATACTTAAACTGCCCCAGCTCCACTTCCTATGCCCTTGTGGGCAATGCACCTGTGAGACTAATAGACTGGACTCTGCCATGGACATTCCTCCGCCATCACCCCTCACCATTTCACTACCGCCTCCAATATTGAGCACTTAAATAAACACACTTAAAGCACAAAACAATCTGGAGTCTGTCTGTGATTTCGAAATAGTGTATTAGCAATTACAGTGACAAAATGCTCTTTCAATTGTATGGTCAACATACCTATGTCACACAGCTCTAGTCCATGAGTAATCTAAGCAGATGTCACACAGTGGGACCCACATCTGTGAAATCGTAAGGGAAAGTGACAACTCAGTGACCATACGCTGGGTGAAAATGGCAGACAGTAGAGAGGTAGTAGTGTTAAAATACATGTAGTAGGCAGGTCTGTACTCTTACCTATGTCTCACTGGAAATATTGCTGGATCACTGAGTCCCTGTTGTTCATGTCTTCTTCCTCTGCTTCCTCGTCTTCACTGTCCACAGGCTCCACAGCTGCCACAACACCGACATCTGGACCATCCTCCTACAGAAAAGGCACCTGTTGTCGCAAAACCAAGTTGTGGAGCATACAGCAGGCCACAATGATCTGGCACACCTTCTTTGGTGAGTAGAATAGGGATCCACCTGTCATATGGAGGCACCGGAACCTGGCCTTCAGGAGGCCGAAGGTCCGCTCGATCACCCTCCTAGTTCGCCCATGGGCCTCATTGTAGCTTTCGTCTGCCCTTGTCCTGGGATTCCTCACTGGGGTCAGTAGCCATGACAGGTTGGGGTAACCAGAGTCACCTGCAAATTGCGAGGGACAACTGTTAGACACACACTAACCTGTAGGGATATCCCCAGACAACCATTTCCACTGTCTTGCTTCCAGGTGCTCACCTAATAGCCACACATGGTGCCTTCTGGTTGACCCATCACATAAGGGATGCTGCTATTCCGCAGACTGTAGGCGTCATGTACTGAGCCAGGGAACATGGCATTCACAAGGGAGATGTACTGGTCTGCCAAACATACCATAGGTACATTAATTGAATGATAACTCTTCCGGTTTCTGTACACCTGTTCACTCCTGTGGGGGGGGACCAAAGCCACATGGGTCCCATCAATGGCACCTATGATGTTGGGAATGTGTCCCAGAGCATAGAAATCATCTTTCACTGTAGGCAAATCATCCACTTGAGGAAAAACGATGTAGCTCCGCATATGTTTCAGAAGGGCAGACAACACTCTGGACAATACGTTGGAAAACATAGGCTGGGACATCCCTGATGCTATGGCCACTGTTGTTTGAAAAGACCCACTTGCAAGGAAATGGAGCACTGACAGCACCTGCGCTTGAGGGGGGATTCCTGTGGGATTGCGGATTGCTCACATCAGGTCTGGCTCCAACTGGGTATACAGTTCCTGGATTGTGGCACGGTCAAGCCTGTATGTGATAATCACATGTCGCTCCTCAATTGTCGACAGGTCCACCAACGGTCGGTACACTGGAGGATGCCGCCATGTCCTCACATGTCCCAGCGGATTGTGCCTATGAAGGACAACAGCGAACACAGAGTCAAACAACTCAGAGGTATATACCCACAGTTTACCCAGAGCACCATTCATACACAAAAGGTGGCCTGTATGTGTGTTGAGTCTAGGCCTAGGTATGTGTGATGCAGTTGAAAATGAAGCCATGTGGGCCCCTGAAATGGCGGCTGCCTGACCTGTAAAGTGGGACAATGAGATGTGAGGTAACTGCGCTGGCGTTGTAGATCGTTGCGGTAGGCGGTCGCAGAATGTGGCGCAATGCTGCATGGTTAACATTGGACCCTATGGGTCCCAGGAGCCAATGACGATGTACGCCGGCGGTGACGGTACGCACCGCCGCGGACGTGACCGCCATTTTCTATCTGTTCAATCACTCGATACCTGATCTTCGATAGGAGAGGACCTACACTGCAAGTGCTGCTGTGACTTCGGTCTGGAAGAGACAATGGCTCGAGTGTCTGGGGAAAGGGCCCCTGCCTTCACATCGGAGGAGTTGGAGAAACTCGTGGATGGGGTCCTCCCTCAGTACACGCTACTCTACGGTCCTCCAGACAAACAGGTAAGTACACAGGGAGCATGTTGTATGGGCTATGCCTGTGTGGAGAAGGCTGGATGTAAGAAGGAAAGGGGGAGAGTACTGCGTGCATGAAAGACAGTGAATGCATGTGCCACATGGCAAGGGTAGGGATGGGGGCCAATCAGTTTGACGGTGCAGTTGGTAATTACTTACTCTTCCCCCTGTACATTTCATGTAGGTCAGCGCCCACCAGAAAAAAAATATTTGGCGTGCCATCGCCAAGGACGTCCGGACCCTGGGGGTCTACCACATACGGAGCACCCACTGCCAGAAAAGATGGGAGGGCAATCACCGCTGCAGCAAGAAGACAGCGGAGGATCAGCTGGGAATGGCCTCCCAACGTGGGAGGGGTGCCCGTCGCACTATGACCCCCCTGATGTTCAGGATCCTGGCGGTGGCCTACTCGGAGTTGGATGGGCGCTTGAGGGCATCACAGCAGCCACAAGGGGATGAGTACACTCTCATTTTGCTGACTTTGCGCGCAGTAGAGGTATCTGGGTGGGGGAGGTGGGCTGTGGGTTTCCCTAGGCCAGGGCGAGTTCCGTAGGTAAGGCCCCTCCATAAGGCAGGCCATGTGGCACCAAAACCCACCTCTATAGAGTGCCAAGTACACCTAGTCATGCCCCTGTGTCATCTAAGTGTGCAGATGTCGTCCATAGCCTTGTAGGCCATTTCCCAGGAATTGAACAGTGGAGACCAAGAGCGTGGCGTAGTGCAGGGGGCTTCTGTGTCTGTTGTGTCTGCCAACAGTAGCGGTAATGCATGCACTCAACATGCCTTTCTTCTGTCGCCCCCCCTTTTTGTGGTCTCCCTGTTCTTGTGTGCATTAGCATCATCAGGCGGAAGAGCAGTGGCACCGGAGCACCAGGGGGCTGCATCCCACATGGCCCTGGAGGGCGAGACTACGGACCCGGACTTCACCAGTGGGACGGAGGGTGAGGGGAACTCCACGGTGGGGACAGGAGCGGACACCAGTGACATAGACTCGTCCTCTGATGGGAGCTCCCTTGTGGTGACGGCAACATCTGTGCCACCCCCATCTACAGGTACAGCCGCCTTCCCCCCCTTCCAGCACTGCTCTCCCAGCATCCCCTCAGCCTTCGCCCCGTGCCCGCTCACCCGGGAGGGTGGGCATCAACTTCGCCCCAGGCACCTCAGGACCTGCCCCAGTCACCCCTGCTGCCCTCAGTGAGGAGGCCATTGACCTCCTCAGGTCCCTCACTGTTGGGCAGTCTAGCATTTTGAATGCCATCCAGGGTGTAGAAAGGCAGTTGCAACAAACAAATGCATTCCTGGAGGGCATTCATTCTGGTCATGTGGCCCTTCAGCTAGCTTTTCAGACTCTTGCCTCAGCAGTGATGGCAGCCATTGTCCCTGTGTCTAGCCTCCCCCCTCCAACTTCCTCCACCCCGACCCAATCCCCTGTACCTCAGCACACCTAAAGACCAGCATGTACACACGTCAACACACAAGGGAAGCTCAGGCAAACATAAGCACCACACATCCCACAGGCACTCATGCAAGCATCACACACATGCAGACACACCAACATCCACTGCCTCCACTGTGTCCCCCTCCTCTTCGGCTCCCTCCTCCCTCCCAGTCTCGTCTACACTCACACCTGCATGCACTACCTCTACAGCCACTATGTCCCTCTCCAGCACACCCACTACCACACCCCGCTCATGTGCAGTCACCACCCCCACTACCATTCACACGTCCCCTGTGTCCTCTCCCAGTGTGTCTGTGACGCCCCCTCCCAAGATACACAATGCAGGCACACACCCACCCAACAGCCATCCACCTCACGACAGCCTCCAGCGCATGCACCTTCACCCAAAGTCAGCAAACGAACACCTCCTACAACCACCACCTCTTCCTCCACTCCCAAACCCCTTCCATCTATCCGTCCCAGTGTGTCCAAAAAACTATTTCTGTCGAACCTTGACCTCTTTTCCACACTTCCCCCACCTCGTCCGTCTCATAGGTCCCGAACTAGCACCTCAGCCACAACATCTCTGGGACCAGTGGTGCCTGTAGTCACCGGAATCTGGAGTGCACCGGCCACCAGGGCAGCCAGTGTGGCACGGAGCCACAGCACAGACAGTCCCCCACCTGTGAAGCATCAGAAGTTGGCCAGTGCCCGGCGGGAGAGGGGGATGACTCCAGCCACCAAAGCCGCTCCCAGGGGTCCCGGTGGGAGTGTGGAGTCAGCTGTGACACCATCCAAGGTGGGAAAGGGCCACCAGAAACCCGGCAAGTCTGGGAAGAGCAGTACGGCGGAGAAGACCGCCATCATCCCCGCTGCCCAGGAGGCCAGCACCAGCTGACCAGGACAGGCCTTCCAGCACAAGCCCAGCTCCCCAGGACAGGACAGCCAGCACAAGCCCAGCTGCCCAGGACAGGCCTGCCAGCACAAGCCCACCTGCCCAGGAGGGGCCCACCAGCATAAGCCCAGCTGCCCAGGACAGGCCCGCCAGCACAAGCCCACCTGCCCAGGAGGGGCCCGCCAGCACCAGCCCACCTGCCCAGGAGGCCACCCCCAGCACAAGCCCCGCTGGGCCATGAAGGACCGCCAGCAAAAGCCCTGCTGGGCCATGAAGGACCGCAAGCAAAAGCCCCACTGGGCCATGAAGGACTGCCAGCAGCTGAATCCCTGCAATGGAGACCGCCGCCTCAAGCACCGCTGAACAGCACCGCTGAACAGGGCCCCGCCATCTCAATCACCGCTGAACCGGGCACCACCGTCTCAAGCACCGATGAACAGGGCACCGCCGTCTCAAGCACCGCTGAACAGGGCACCGCCATCTCAAGCACCGCTGCACAGGGCACCGCCATCTCAAGCACCGCTGAACAGGGCACCGCCATCTCAAGCACTGCTGAACAGGGCACTGCCGTCTCAAGCACCACTGAACAGGGCACCGCCATCTCAAACACCGCTGAACAGGGCACCGCTGTCTCAAGCACCGCTGGCCCATGAGCGGCAAGGGCACTGACGCAACTGAGTCCGTCACGGGGTGAATGATGCACTCTGGGCACAGACCCCCCTCCAGAACCAGCAGAGACTGTCATCCACTACCTCTGTCCTTAGCAGGATGAAGCACTCTGGGCACCATGCCCCCTCCAGAACCAGTGGAGACTGTCATCCACTACCTCTGTCCTTAGCAGGATGAAGCACTCTGGGCACCATGCCCCTCCAGAACCAGTGGAGAGATCCATCCACTACCTCTGTCCTTGGCAGGATGAAGCACTCTGGGCACCATGCCCCTCCAGAACCAGTGGAGAGATCCATCCACTACCTCTGTCCTTGGCAGGATGAAGCACTCTGGGCACCATGCCCCCTCCAGAACCTGTGGGGACTGTCATCCACTACATCAGTTCTTAACAGGATGAAGCACTCTGGGCACCATGCCCCTCCAGAACCAGTGGAGACTGTCATCCACTACCTCTGTCCTTAGCAGGATGAAGCACTCTGGGCACCATGCCCCTCCAGAACCAGTGGAGAGATCCATCCACTACCTCTGTCCTTGGCAGGATGAAGCACTCTGGGCACCATGCCCCCTCCAGAACCTGTGGGGACTGTCATCCACTACATCAGTTCTTAACAGGATGAAGCACTCTGGGCACCATGCCCCCTCCAGAACCAGTGGAGACTGTCATCCATTACCTCTGTCTTTAGCAGGATGAAGCACTCTGGGCACCATGCCCCCTCCAGAACCAGTGGAGACTGTTATCTCTTTGGCTGAGACTGTGGCTTTGCACTCCCCAGGGTTGAACAGTGGGCAAACCACCCACTTGGGAGACTTGAGAGACTGTGGCTTTGCACTCCCTAGGATTGAACAGTGGGCAAACCACCTACTTGGGAGACTTGAGAGACTGTGGCTTTGCACTCCCAGGATTGAACAGTGGGCAAACCACCCACTGTAGAGACTTGAGAGACTGTGGCTTTGCACTCCCCGGGATTGAACAGTGGGCAACCCACCCACTGTAGAGATTTGTGAGACTGTGGCTTTGCACTACCCAGGATTGAACAGTGGGCAAACCACCCACTGTAGAGACTTGAGAGACTGTGGCTTTGCACTCCCCAGGATGTAACAATGGGCATGTGGCCCCCTCGTGGATTTGGTGTCGTGCACTCAAGCGGCTGAGGTGACCTCCCTTTCCCTCCCCCAGAGGTGCCTGTTTAGTTGCTCTCTGATGCCCCTGCAGTGTTCTCTCCGTCATGGTCGGGGATCTTGTGTGGGCCTCGCCCATACCGTGTGGTCCCAGTGTTCCACGGACTTTATTGGAGCACTACCTGGACTACTATGCTTGGTATATATTTTGTTCATGGTGTATATATATATATTTCTGCCTACTTGCTTTTAATATATTACAATGGTTACACTCATTTTCTATTGTCTTTGCATTCTTCCGGGAGGCTTGGGGGTGTAACTGTGATGTATTGATATGCATTAGTGTGTGTGTTGTAGTGGGTGAGGGTGGGGGTGTTGTGTATATGACCCTGTTTTTTACCTCCCCCCCTCCCCTGTGTCGTAGGTGCAGTACTCACTGTGGTCTTCGCTGCTGGCGTTCGTGCTCCTGGTAGAGGAGCAGGAAGACTATTGCAGGTAGAATTTGGAGTTCCGGATCCATGGCGTCCTCGTTCCTCGTGGGGTGTGTAGAGGTGAACGTTTTTCCTTCGGGATTCCTATTTCCGCCATGTTTTTATCTGCGGTAAATCCGCCCCGGAAAAGGTGGCTGATTGGCCTGTCATAATAGTGTGGGCGTTGCATTGTCTCCCGCCTTTCTGTTGGCGGTGACCGCCGCTCTGTTTGTTTGTACCGCCGTGGCGGTCGGAGTGTTAAAGTGGCTGTCTTTGTTGGCGGTTTCAGGCACGGTCGTAATTGCAATTTTTTTACCACCAGCCTGTTGGCGGTCTTACCCATTAACACCGTCCGCCAGGGTTGTAATGACCACCAGAGTGATTAAATCGAATACTAGGACAATATTTGTGATGTTTAGCTGTACAACATGGGGGTGACGGGTCATAGTATCAATGGATGGCTGAATTTGTGTATAAGAACACAGGACACACCACATTAGATTGCTTCTCATTCAAAAGAAGAACCTCATAAACACTTGCATACCATCAGTCAGACTCCTATAAAATCCCTTAAATTCCCTAGAGAACTATGCTGATAGAAGGCGTTCCATAGAACCCAATTACCAAGTGAGAAGCTGTGTATGGTTAGCCACTAAACATTTAGCACTTCCTGGAAATCACAAGCTAAAACTCCCCATGTGGGACCTTTTACCATTGCTAAGCTAAAATTATCAATCAAGTCACTGTTAAACTAACTCTTTCTTCCAATTTGTGTATACACCAGTATTCCGCATATCTCTCCTAAAAGTCTGCCATCCATACATAAGAATCCTTGATCCGTATACTCTAGTGATCAAAGGGGTAGCAGAATACAAAGTTAAATAATTCCTAAATTCAATGATTATTCAGGATATCTTTTCTATTTAGACATTGGAAGGGTTTTGGACCAAAATAATGGCCTTGGGAACCCACTGCATATCTCCATGCTCCCGTCTGGTCAAACTTTTCCACAACACCCATCCAACTAAGCCCAGACCATCTCTGAAACAGTGAGTTTTGTTAGGAGGGGAGGTATTTTCATAAGCCATGCTTCTCTGAACCAAATCAGAGTCACTTGGTAACCCCATTCTCACCCCAGCCGTTGTGGGCCTTATCTGGGCTAGGGCAGTTTGGACATGGAGTTACATAAAAGCACACAGCCAATTGCCCTGAGCATACCGAAACACAGAACAGATTGACTTGATTGAAGGGTAGTAAGTGGATCCACATACCAACAGAGGTGTACGTATGGAATATTTGGCAAAACAACTAATCAACAATAGAGTGCAACATATATCCACATGGGACTGTTGCTGAAACCTTTCTAGAACTTACTTGAAAGTCATGTGAGATGTGGTAGTCTCAGCAGCCATTTTACTTCAGCGCCTATAAAAAGCTACAGCCAGTGCCACATCTTTCTCAGCAATCAAAAGGTTGTCTAAGGACAACCAAGGGTTTGTGAGGAACTTACCAGTGTCATCGGTTCCTGAGTTTTCGATGGTCTGCACCTCTCCTCTCTTTGGTACCCCCAGCAGTATGAAACCTGAAAGAAAAGAGCAGACAGCTAAGTACATTGTATTGCTAGTGATTGTATGCTCATACGACTTGACATGCAAACAAGAAGAGACTATGAATTACAGAGTGTTACTTTGATAATGACACAAAGGAGAGTGTAGCAAGCAATACTGGACAAAGGAATGCTTGTGCATAAGAGTGGAATAGTATTTACAAATAGCAGGTATGAGTGAGACTCAATCCCATATATCTGTGAAAGCGAGAGCACAACCAGAAAGTCAAGAGTGTGCATTTCATCCTTCATCTTCATAGAGCCTATTGCCTGGTGACAGACCCAGGTCTAAGAGAATTGCTTGGATTGCAACTCTGATCTTAGAATACTTTTACTGGCACTCTGGAGCAATTTGAGCAAACAAGCATATTGTGCCAGGCATTACTGACTAACTATCCCTCCTAAAAACTGGCTAATGAAATCAATCGTACATTCTGTTTGTGCTTAACCGTTGCTGTTTCTTTTCATCAGGTAGTTCTTTTCAACACCTTACTTCCCTGAGACCAGATATTCTCGAGAACATGTCCCAGAGACCTGGCAGTCCATGTCACACCTGACTGCCGCAGGGTTGTCTCTCCCCAAACTTTTTGCCTACCCAGCCTCACTTTTGCTGATCTGCTTTTGCTGGCCTTAGGACTCTCTGCACTTTACAACTGCTAACCAGTGGTAAAGTTAATTTGCTCACTCCCCTAAAACATGGTAACATTGGTGAATCCACAATTGGCATATTTAATTTACTTACATATCCCTAGTAAAGTGAACTATATGTGCCCAGGGCCTGTAAATGAAATGCTACTAGTGAGCCTGCAGAAATGATTGTTCCACCCGCTTAAGTAGCTCTTTAAAGATCTCTTAGGTCTGCCACTGCCAAGTCTGTATGTGCAGTTTCACTGCCATGTCGACTTGGCACTTAAAAGCCCTTGCTAAGCCTTAAACTCCCCTATTATGACACATAAGACATCCCTACCGTAGACTCAAGGTAGCCCATAGGACAGAGTCTAGTGTAAGGAAAAGGCAGGGCATATACTTTTAGTTTTTCAGGTCCTGGGAGTGAAAAACTCCCAAATCCATGTTTTAATACTGTGAGGCCGACCCCTCTTATAGGAAAATATTGGGAAATCCTTAATACACCTATAAAGTATAATTGCTGATTGAAATGAGTAGGACTGTTGTGGTTGGTATCTATAGACTTGTAATAATAAATCCTCCTTAATGGTAAAGTTGGATTTATGATTACAACTTACTTTAAAAATGTAACTTTTAGAAAGTTGGCATTTTTCTGCTCTTAAGCCCTGTGTGTCTGCTGCCTGCCTCAAATACATGCCTCGGATGGGTGGTATCTGGGCTTTGTGCATTACCACACACAAGGGGAGCTAAGGTGTGCCATTCAGATCCTGATGGCCCAACACCAGGCTAATGGGCCTTCCTGAGCATGAGACGAGGTTGGAGCTGAAACATGCACCTGAGAAGGGCTGTGCCTGTCCTTACACAAAGAGCTGCATACTCCCCTGTAGTGTGTCTGGAGCCATGACAGGAAAAGGAAGACTTGTGTGCTTTTAATGCCACTCTTTGAAGTTGTCCTCGCTTCAAAGGCACCACTGAGTATCAGAACTAGATTTCTGACCCCACCAACTAGTACACTTCTGGACTTGAGGATACTCTGTCAGGAGGAAGGACTGAGATGCTAAAGGGACTGCCTCTCTGCTAGAACCCTGCTGGACTTTGCTGGACTCCTGTTGTGCTGCGACTACCCTGCTGCCTGCTGTCTCCATGCCTGAAAGTGAGAAGGGTGGGAAGTGAATCTACACATAACCCAGAACCAAGGGACTCCAAGTGTTTACTGGCTTGCCTCCTGTTCTGCAGGCACAGGGACATTAAAGACTGCCTACATCTCTAACTTCACCTGTTAGTCCTACCTTGCTGAGTGGTGCCAATCCATTCATGGGCCCTTGGAATTGGGTTATTCTTTGTTGCAACTCTTGATTTTTATGTATCGCCACTGTTCTGATCAGAACTGCTGCATTTACTCCTGGCGCTGGTGCACCGCTGCTGACCCTGAGAACAAAGACTTTGCAGCACCTAATGCGCAGCTCAGGACCAATGCATCGCCTATGGCCTTGATGCCTTGCCTTCTCTTCACCTGGTTGTGCATCTCGACAACGATGCATCACCTCTGCAAGGTGAGAGTCGGAAACTGCACCACTGCTTGAGGATCAACGACTACCCAACTCGACAACAATGCATCCCTTAAGTGCGCGGATTGGAGCTCATGCATCACCTTTGCATCATCTCCTCTGTTCCTAGCATAGAATCTTCCATTTTTTTTTTTTTATTTGTTTATTGCATTTATATTTCAAAAAGGTCATATTTCCAAACAAGATACGTGTGAGCAGTCAACTACAACTCTCAACAGCAAACATATGGGGAAGAATCATAGGCAAGATATATCCAATTAGTTTGACTGTTATACAATTCATAGGTGCTCAGCAGATTGTTTCCACAAATGAGTTCCATTTGACTTGCATCTGGCACGTTAACCTGCAGCTTGGAGTGGGGCCCATCTGGTCTACTCATGTATACAGGAATGTGGCATTCTATGTAGAATCCTTCATGTTACGGACATCCACCGCCTGTAGCAGGGGGATCGGAGCTGAGCAGCTCAGGCATCAGTGGGGTGCAGAGATTGGTAACATTAGCTCCCATTGTGATGCAAGGGGGTATTTGCGCAACCCCAGCACATCTTTGCACTGAAGAGCAGTGCACTCCGCTCTCACCCCGATGGTTAGTGACTGTCCCAATGCTTCGCATGTCAGCAGATCAGTGGACCACCATTTATGGGTCATAAGGCGTTTAGCCAATAAAAAACCTAGATCCAGAAAATGTGATGTGGCTTTCAACTTTTTACCCCTAGGGAACAATCCCAGAATGCATGTCTCCCACATCTGTAGTAGGGGCCGGTCCACACAATGCATTAAATGTGCTAGGATCGCAAGATAAGTAGCGATTCAGGGTTGGGCATGACCGCATCATATGCAGGAAGTCCGCTCCCAAACCCGACAGTGCGGGCAAGTGGGATCTGTGTGGTTAAAATATCTGTTAATCTTCTCAGGTCAGGTGTGAGGTAGGCCCTCTGGGTAACATAATATTGAATGAGGCGGAATTGTATATTGCGAGGAACATACATGGGAGTTTCCAGCACAGTTTCCCATTCCTTATCAGTAAAAGGTCCCCCCCGTCCCCACTCATCACCCGCGGAGGGTCGCAAGTGGGCCAGATGTGAGTAGTCACGGAGAGTCCGCTATCCAGCGTATTAAATGTCTCCCTGCCCCAAATACAAGTAGATACTGTAGTGTGAAATGTATTTGGGGTTCCCTCATAGCGTCACTCCATGCATGATGTAAGGGAGCTATACAGGAGAAAGGTACCGGGGTGTAGACCAGAGGCTTTCATCAGTGTGTCATGGGTGTGGAGTGTACCATCTGTGTAAAGATCTCCTAGGGTGTATATCTCCCCTTCATGCTAAGACGCTAGCTCTGTGGGTGATGTGATACATGCGCCACAAGGTGTCCCTAGTGGTGGTATGGCCAGTGCATAGGGTGTAATGCCCCTTGTGAGATAACAGCATCTATGGTAGCATCGGTATGCTAGGTTTAGCAACATAGGCGCTGGTAAGGGGGATTTGGTACAAGGGTGAAATAAATGAAGCAATTTATAGCGTGACCATGCTGGTAGGTCAGTGACCATCTCCGCCAGCTGTCGGGATGAGAATCAACAAGCCACCCATTGTAGCTGCGCAGCCAGATAGAAGTGTTCCAAATTTGGAAGTGACAATCCTCCCAGGTTCATTGGGCGATAAAGTTTAGAGAGAGCCACTCTACAGCGGGAGGTATTCCAAATTAAATTGCGCACATCCTGCTCTATAGAGCAAAAGAAAGAGGCTGGGATATATAGAGGCAGATTCACAAAATAATATAGTAAGCGAGGTAGTATTATCATCTTGACAAGAGCTACCCTGCCCATGACTGTCAGTGGCAATTTCTTCCAGAATGACGTCCGGCGGTGCAGGCATGACACGGCACGCGTCAGGTTCCCATCAATATCTGTATGCCAAGGTACCTAAATGTGCTTGATTGCCACGTTAGCCCAGGGGCCACAGATGTAAGGCCTGGATCAGACATCTTGGGTGACACTTGAAAAACACAGGACTTTGTCCAGCTAATTCACAAACCAGAGACCTTTGCATGTGCATGAAACAACGGTATTATATCGCTGGGAAAATCCGCTAGGTCTCTAATAAACACTGGAAGGTAATCTTCATGTAGAGACTGCATGTGTTCCATCCCCTTGCGATATTCACCTAGCATGACCCTCCCTGCGGAGCACAACCACCAGCAGTTCCACTGCAAGAGCAAAAAGCTGTGGGGACAAAGGGCATCCCTGCCGCATACCCCTTTTAATACCAATTGGGGGCAATATGAGGTTCCCCGTTTTGGTACAGGCGGATGGGAGCATATAAAATAATTTCACCAGCTGTATAAAATGAGGGCCGAAACCATATTTTGACAGAACTGTAAAAAAGGTAGGGCCATTCTAGTGGGTCAAATGCCTTGTCCAGGTCTAACACTAGGCAGCCCGCTCGTGGCCAGTGACGGGGGCCATATCGCAGCGTACGGAAAAAGCTACGTATATTGAGGTATGTTGTGCGACCAGGCACAAATCCATTCTGATCTTCATTTACTAATGCAGGCACCAGTGTGGTTTTAGAAGGGAAACCAGCGTGAGCATGCCAGAGCTAGGGCTTCCTCATACAAAGTAAGCAGTTTGGGAGCAAGTTGAGTTTAGTAAGTCTTATAGAATTCAGCCGGTAGCCCATCAGGACTGGGTATTGTGTCATTAGCTAGGGAACGGATGGCTGCCTGTATCTCGGACAGTAATGGAGGGCCGTCGAGTTCCGAACACTGCTCAGTCAAGATCTCGGGGAGAGGTAACTCTTTGAGGAATAGGTTGCTATAATTTAGGGAAGGATGTGAGACAGTGCTGCAGAGTGACTTATAATGAGCGTGAAATGCTTCATGAATGGAATCCTGTGTAAACAGCGAATTGCCCAACTGTGTATGAATAGACATTACCAAACTAGGGGAAGTCTCTTGTCGAATCAACCAGGCAAGCAGAGTCCTCGCTCTGTCTGCCCTTGCATGCGTGTTGAATGAGTGAGCTGCATAGTTAAGGCATCTCAAACGCTCAAGGAGTTCTGAATGGGTTTTACGCATGGTCTGCAACTGAGGCAGACTGCTGGGATTCTGCACCACCTCTGACTCATGCTGCAATAGTTTCTGCTCCACGGACACCTCGTTGCCCAGCTGCCAGCGCATGCCAAAACTGATCCCCAGACAGTGACCCTGCAGCACAGCCTTAAATGTATCCCATTCCACTGAACGAGACGAGGCTGTGTCTGCATTAAGATCAAAGTAGTTAGAGATCTGTTGGTCAGTTGACTCATGGAACGCTGAGTTTTCCAATGCCGCAGGCTGCAGCCTCCACGTTGGAACAGGAGGTTTGGCGGTCAAACCGCAGTCAAGCTGAAGGTATTGAGGGTTGTGGTTGGAATGAGTACGCCCCATGTAATCAGTCTGCCTAACCGCTGGAATCAGGCTAGCCGTGCAGAATATCCTGTCAAGTTGGACATGAAGATCATGAGGGGGCCGAATAAAAGGAATGTACTCTTGTGGCAGCATTAGAATGGTGCCAGATGTCTGTCAGCTGTCAATGGTGTACCCGGGCTGCTAAAAAGCGGTTATTGGAAATGGCAGTGGTGCGCTCCAAAAGTAGGAAGGACCTGTCCAGATGTGTATCTAGGACACAATTAAAATATCCTCCACTCAACCAAGGAACATCGCTCCAATGTGCCAGTAACCAATTGAGCGCTCTTAAAAAGGGAACCTGGTCCACGTTGCATAGATATTACCAATGAGGATGGGGCAACCACTTAGTCGTCCTCGGATAAATACATACCGGCCATCCGTATCTGCGACCAGTTCCATCATATCAAAAAGTACCCCAGTCGGATCCATATCAACACCCCATGCATATGATGAGTAGTTTGTGGAGTATACCTGGCCTCGCCATTTTCTTCTAAGCACGTCTACCTCTGAACTCGTTAGGTGGAGCTCTTGTAACATGGAGATATAAGCATTGTAGTGCTTCAAGTAGGAGTATATGGCATATCTGCTCACTGTAGTGTGCATGCTGCAAATATGCCATGTCATTACGTTAACCTGCGCCATCATGTGTAGAACTAGTGAAGGGAGGAGTTGCGCATAATTGTCACAGAACTGACAGTGCCAATGATGCGTGTGCAGCAGTAGAGCGATGTGTGGTAAGTAATATCATGGATTGCCTAGCGGTGAACAGGTTATTGGAAGGGTAACAATGAGCAGCATATTGTAACGATAACAGCAAATACCAAAGGAGTAGCACACTAGAACAAGTGTCCACCCAAAGCAAGTGATAGTAACTAAAACAGAAAGATATTTGGCCTTACAGCAAGAATGACCGGATGAGGGTCTACAGTTTGTAGCAATAAAGGCACTTTATTGTGTACCACATTACTGAGAGTCCAGCATTCACGACCACATAAGGAGCATTATGCACTAACAGTGGCTACAATTGCATGAAAATACGGTCATGTAGCAACGGAACTCTCTCCATCTGAAGAGGGGGAGCCTGGAACGTCAGGGCTGGAGCACCACTTCTGGATTCTTTGTTCCAAATCTGGGACTGTGAAAAGGTCTCTGTCTATTTGTGACTTCATCCTACGCTACACCCAACAATTCTGCCGGGAACTGTCCTCCCTTGTCGGTTGCAGTCCCACTGAGCGGACGGTGCAGTCAGCTGACCCCTCAATCCAGTGCCATGCTCCCTCAGGAGTGTTAAAGAAGTGTGTGGTGTTGACGGCTACTACATGAAGTTTAGCTGGGAAGAGGAGAGAGTAATTAAATCCCATTTCCCGGAGACGCCGCTTCACTGCTGGGAAGTTATTACGTTGTTCCTGTACGTCAATCATGTAGTCTGGAAAGAACATCACTTTGGTGCTGCTCACCCGCATATCTGCCATTGAGCGGGCCTCCCTTAATACTATGGTGGTCATTATGACATTGGTGGTAAATGCCGCTTACTGCCGCGGTCACGGCCTTCAACATACCGTTGCAGAGGTGAACATCCGTTTGCCATATTATGACACACACACACTAAACTGACAGTATACTGCCACAAACACAAATCCGCCAGACCAAAGGTCAGTGTTAAAGTGTCGGTACGAACACCCATACTGTTACGTCAACAAAACAAAGCCCACCACATGATGGCCTACGAATCACCACAGTGGACATTCAACGACCGTAAACCACTGGCGGTACACACCGGCGTGGTCAGAATGGCCACTCAAATACAAAACAACAAAACATTGGTCAAAACTAAACTACACACCTGACACTCATACACACACCACACACACCCACACACAGCACTATAAAACACACACCCACATTACACACAACCCTTTGCCAACACGAAAAGACTGCAATGGCTAGCCACGCAATTCACAGAGACAACTACACAAACACACCCCAGAACCACCCACTCCACATCCTACACCCCACCACATTACTCAACACCCTCTGCACAAAACACACCACACAACACCCATGTCCCTGCTAAAGCACCCCCATTTCACAGATGAGGTGTTGCAGGTAATGGTGGAGGAAATAGTCAGGGTAGAGCCACAGCTCTTCGGAACACAGGTACAGCAAATCTCCATTGCCAGGAAGATGGAGCTATGGTGGAGAATCGTGGACAGGGTGAACACTGTGGAACAGCATCAAAGAACAAGGGGCGACATCAGGAAGAGGTGGAATGACCTACAGGGGAAGGTACGTTCCGTGGCAGCAAGGAACCAGCTCGCCATACAGAGGACTGGCGGTGGGCCCCCACTTCCTCCCCCACAGCTGACAGCATGGGAGGAGCAAGTCATGGCAATTTTGCATCCTGTGGGACTCACTTGAGTAGCCGGAGGACTGGACACTGGTGAGTCAATATTTATTACTTATCACCCCCATACCTGCATCCCATCTCACCCCTTCACCCTGACTCCCTTCACTGCACTCCATCCCATACAGTGCACCTACACATGTAACTAACCCCAATGCCAAGCCCTGCATGCCATCTTAATGTATTTACAGACTCCCAGCTCGGAATGTACACCCATCAACAAAGCATGCACAGCATGGAGAACTAACAATCCCACAATACATCACTATACACAAACAAAGGTTTGGGGGGGCAACAACAACAATATAAGGGAAGCTATGTATTATATGTCACAGACATGAAGCATAATACATCACTTACATCCTCACAGGTGCCCCAGCCAATCCCAGTGGGGAGGAGGCGCTATGACTGTCCAGACCCCCAACAGAAGATGCCCCCAGTGATGACAGCAACTCTGGACTTCCAGATCTGGATGAACTACCTGGCTCATCAGGGATCACTGGTCAGTCGGCCACCCCAGCCCACTCCCAGTCCACCACAGAGCCTCCCCCCTCATTATCCAACACCACAGCACCCACCCAACATCCAAACACCTCTGTCCCAAGGACACGTCAATCAACAGTGTGCCCACCTGTACAGGGACACCAGTCCACATCTCACAGCCAAGACAATCAGGGTCCTGGGGTCAATGGCAGTGTACACACCATTCAGGGGACACAGGCACAGGAGGACAGGGACAATGGGAGGACAGCTGTGCGCCAAGGGGGAGGGCAGGCCCAGGGAACCATGTCTCCAGGAGACACTCACTAATGTCCGTGGGGCTTACCAACAATCCCAGGACAAGATGGGCCCGATTATTAACAACATGCAAGAGAACAAGCGGCTGCAGGAGGTACACCATTAGGAGATCAGGGAACATTTGCAGGCCCTCAACACCACCATGGTCTCCATAGCAGGGGAGCTGGCTGATATGGCCAACATCATGAAAGAATGTACAGCACACCAGTGGGCCCCTTCCACTAGCCAGTCAATTGAGCAGCCCACCACATCTGCTTCAGTTAGTGGACAGGAGGCGCTGCCACTGGACCGACAGGCCACCAACACCCCTCCCCCTGCAGAAGGTGAACCTCCCCACAAACGTTCCCTGCGGGCCAGACAGATGTCAGGGACACTTGCCAAGACCAAGACCACTGCCAGGAAATTAGACCCTCCTGAATGTTCACCTTGTGTTTCACTCTGTCACCTTGTCCACTTTGAACTGCCATTGCTCCCTTTCCTATGGCCCCTTGGACACTAGACCTGTGCTACAAACAGACTGGACCAATACCCTGGAGTTACCTCTACCATCACACCATTCCATTTCACTATTCCTTCTATTACTTGCACTACAATAAACACCCTTGAACACAACTTGAGTGACAGTACTTTATGTGATGGAAATGTGCAATTATGATAACAGTTACATCTTGTGCAATTGATATGAACTTTGGTATAGTATACACATGATGAGCTGTAGCTGTCTGTAGTCATGACATCAGTGTACAGTAGTAATAACACCAATATCTGCAAATAGAGAAGGCATAGGTAACAGTCAGTTGAGATGCAAAGGAAGTGACTGCCATCCTGCTACAGCCACCCTGAAAACATAAATGATTAGAAGAATGGTCAGTTCCACTGTCTTGCCTGTGTGTCATTGGAAGTATTGACATTTTACTGATGTTCTGTTGTCCATTGCTGCCACAGGGGCATTTCCAGTCTCCTCCTCCAGCAGATAAGGCACATGTCATCTGAGGGCCATGTTGTGCAACATGCAGCATACTACAACTATCTGCCAGACCTTTTCAGGGGAGTATCACAGGGATCCACCTGTCAGATGGAGGCATCTGAACCTTGCCTTCAAGGAGGCCGAAGGTACATTCTATGATTTGCCTAATTCAGCCATGTGCATCATTATACCGATTCTCAGCCCCTGTCCTGGCATTCCTCACAGGGGTCAGCAGCCATGACTGGTTTGGGTAGCCAGAGTCAGCTGCAAAAATTGAGGGACAAACATTAGCCTTACCCAATGGGATGGGGGATTACTCCAGAAGGCATACACTGACATATCTTGGGTGGGGACACAGGCTCACCTATCAGCCACACCCTGTGCCTCTGTAATTGTACCATCACATTTGGGATGCTGCTATTCCTCAGGACAAAGGCGTCAAGCACTGACCCAGGATTCTTGGCAGTGACGTGTGAGGTATACTGGTCTGCCAGGCACACCATTTGCAGATTGAGTGAGTGGAAACCCTTCCGATTCCTGAACATCTGTTCATTGTGATGGGGGAGGACAAATGCAGTAGGCGTTCCGTCAGTCACCCAATAATATTAGGAATAAGTCCCATTGCATGGAATCCAGCCTTCACAGTGGCCAAATCTTCCACCTGGGGGAAAGCGATGTAGCTGCACATGTGTTTGACCAAGGCAGACAAACCCCTTGCCAGCACGATTGAGAACATTGGCTGTGACATTCTTGCTGCCAAGCCCACTGTTGCTTGGAAAGAACCAGTTACCAGGAAATGGAGCACTGATAGAACTCACACAAGAGGGTAGATCCCAGTGGGATGACAGATAGCTGATATCAGATCAGGCTCCAATTGAGTACACAGCTCTGTAATTTTGCCCTGTCCAGTCTATAGGTCAGTATTATATGGCTCTCATCCAGTGTAGCCAAGTCCATCTGTACAGAGGGGTTTGCATCCTCATCCTATATCTCCGCAGTGGTAGGTATCTAATGGACACAAGAGTGAGAAGCATGTCACAAACTGAACAATGGAACCACCACCCCAGTGCAACTGGGCATGCATGTGATTGGACAACGTTAATGGCAATGTATGTACAAATCACTGCAGTGACGCAGTTTCCAATTTCTGATTATTGTCCACCACTATGAAATGGCGACCACCTGTCCTGTAAGTATAGACGGGTGGAAATGATGTTATTCCACCTGCATTGGTCATCATGGCGGAAGGCAGTCTTGCACCCCATACTATTCCTCATTGGCTAACATGTGGCTCTATGGAGTACAGCATCCAATGAGGATCACCGGTGTACACCACCGTGGACGTGACTGCCATTTTCTATCTATAACCTCACTTGATTCCTGACTTTCCACAGGACAAAACCTACACGGGGTGTGTGGCTGTGACCTGTGTCTGGATTGTGTATTGGCCCATGTGACCAGGGAAAGGGCCCCTGCCTTCACTTCGGAGAATGGGGTCCTAACCCTGTATGGACAGCTGGAAGGGCCTCCAGACCAACAGGTGAGCCAACCATGGGGACGATACATGCGACAAGGTGTGGGGTATGTCTGGTGGTAGTGTACATGCAGGGCTCCGGGTGATGTGTGCCCCAATGGAGATGAAAATGTAACTTGTGGGCCATATGTGTGACAGGCCGGGTTGTATGGTTAATGGTGTCCTCCTGTCTGTATTACCTCTGCAGGTCAGCGCCTATCAGAAAAAGGGATTGTGGCATGCCATCACCAAGGATGTGTGGACCCTGGGGGTCTATAGCAGGCAGAGCACCCACTGCAGGAAAAGGTGGAAGGACCAGAGATGCTGGGCCCTGAACACCACGGAGGCCCAGCTGGGGATGGCCTCCCTACGAGGGAGGGGTGCCCATCAGAACCTGACTCCCCCAATGGCCCGGATACTGGCGGTGGCCTACCCAGAACTGGATGGGAGCTTGAGGGTAACACAGCAGCCATAAGGGGGTGAGTACAGTGAGCGTGATGTGTATGCCATCTGTGGTGTTGGTGCTGTAATTGACCCAGTGCTCTCTTTCTCCCCCCTATTTTCTTCGGTCATCCTGTCCATGTGTGCATTAGCGTCATCTGGTGGAGGAGCAGGGGCACGGGTGACTGGGAGAGCTGCATTCCACAGGACCCAGGCGGCAGAGTCCACCGATGCCAAAGAAACCAGTGGGACGGATGTCGAAGGGAGCACCACGGCGGAGACAGGAGGTGACAACACTGACTCTGATTCCTCCTCCGATGCTGTTGTGTAGCCATTTTGCTTATAGCTCCATGCACGTTATTTTAGCACACTAGGCCTGCCGCTGTCCACTTTAACCTAGATATATTTTATTCAGCTTTGTTTATTATTTTAACAATAGCGACATTTGCAGTCTTGTTTTATTTCTCTCTATCTAGCTGTTCTTTGTGTAGGCCAGCACTGTGTTCTTTAACAAAATATTTTTTAACCCTGTGCTTCTCTCAAGGCTGCAGTAAGATAGGTAGTTGGTGAACATGGTAACGTTTTGTCTCTGATATTCATAGAAACATACACATCCTTACGTAGTGACATTTTCTCAGAACATCAGCTGTTTTATTATAAAAACACTTCACTGTCCCATACACGTTAGATGGAGATTCCAGCCAGATGAAGACGATTGTATGCTGATTGCTGAATGCTTCGCTATAGCTGCTTATGCAGACTTCAGGCCTTTGCTCATGTATGGGTGATGATGTCTTCCCAGGGCAACCTGAAGGGCAGAACTAGAGCTTAACACCCTGTGCTCTAATATAGCCTTGGTAGGAATTAGTCTATTGACTCTAGTGACAAAATGGTAGCGTTATTTCGATGCTTTCCTCTCCTTTTCACAATTTTAATCCTGTCAAGTTTTATCAACCTGGTTATTGCAGTACATGCTTTATTATCTAAGAAGCAGCTGCTTCATCAAAACCCTACTGAAACATTTACTGCCTCTGCTTGTCATTGGATATGTGAGGCTTATGTAACTGAGAGAAACAGATGAGCTCTGAGTGACCACGATTTCCCATGAGGAGTCAATCATGTCATGCACTCGGCTGCCCAATCATCCCTGCTCTTTGTTAGAGATGAGGCACTGCTACTTAGCCAGAGCAAAACCCGGACTGGGGTGACAGGTGTCACCTGTAGTGGGTTAAGACTGTCTCCCATGCCACAGGCGATTCTGCCGCTCAAATCCAGTAGTCTCATTAGAATAATGAGAGCCTACGCGACAATGGGAGCTCCCTGGTGGTGGCAGACACCTCTGGAATCACCCCAGTGGCAGGTACAGCTGCCACCCCCCGTACGAGCACCGCCCTCTCAGCTGCCCCTCAGCTAATTGACATTGTCTGCTCACCCAGGAGGGTGGGCATCTCCTTTGCCCCAGGCACCTGAGGTCCTGCCCCAGTGAGTCCTGCTGCCCTGGGTGAGGAGGCTATTGACCTCCTGATATCCACCTCTGTAGGGGAGTCAACCATTGTGAATGCCATCCAGGGGCTGGCATCCCAGATGCAGAAATGCAGTGCATACCTGGAAGGCATCCACAGTGGGTTGGCAGCCCTACAGAGATCATTTAAGGCTCTAGTCTCCTCTCTGATGGCAGGCAGTGACCCTGTTCCTACCGTCCCCCCTCCAACTACCACTTCCTAGTCTCCTCAATCCCAACCCATCCCATGCACATATAAAGACCAGCATGCACACAAAACATCAGACAAGAGTAGCGCAGTCAAACACAGGCAGCACACTTCAGGTCACAAGCACTCACACAAACAACAGACATTTGCACACACAACCACATCCACTGCCTTCACAGTCTCCCCCTCCTCCTCCTTCCTCACAGACACATCCACACTCACACCTGCATGCACTGCATTAACAGCCATCACCAGATCATGCAGCACCTCACTTGCAGACACCTCCACAACATCCATTCACGCATCCCCTTTGTCCTCTCCCACCCTGTCTGCTCCCCCTCCAAAGAGACACAAACACACTCAATTGGAGCCCAATCTGACTCCCAACAGCCATCCAACTGACACATCCACACTGTCCATGCACCTGAACCAAAGTCCAGCCGACGTACACCTCCGACAACCACTCCCTCAACCTCCACTCCCATCCCTCTTCCCACATCCCGCCCCAACATACCTAAGAGGCTTTTCCTTGCCCATCTTGACCTCTTCCCTCCACCCCCACCTCCATCCTGTCAGTAAGAGCAGGGCCCCAACGACCCAGCACAGCACCACAGCCAAACAGTCTGCCACTGCCCCCATCAAATCCTCAGCTGCTGGCACAAAGGGGCCCCAAAGTATGACGGCTGCCACTCCTACTGTGAGCACACCTCCACCTCAGAAAGTGTGGACTAGGGTGGTGAAAACCAACGGACAAGGGAAGGGGACAAAGGAGGCACCTCCTAGTCCTGGAGGCAAGAAAGGGAAGGTTCACACTCCACCACCCAAGAAAGGGAAGGTACCCACTCCACCACCCAAGAAAGGGAAGGTTCCTACTCCACCAGCAAAGAGAGGCAAGAGCCCTCACCTCCAGCAGAGGCAGCCAGGGTAACACCTCCACCAGCAGTGGGTAAGGAGCCCTCACCTCCAGCAAAGGGCATGTAGGCCACCCAACAGAGACAATTGGGCAAGGAGCTTCCTCCAGAACTAGTGGACATGTTCCCCACTTCAGAGACTGTGGCTTTACACTTCCCACCAGGAACAAATGGGCAAGGAGTCGCCTCCAGAACCAGTGGGCATGTTACCCACTTCAGAGACTGTGGCCTTACACTCCTCACCAGGGACAATTGGTCAAGGAGCCCCCTCCAGAACCAGTGGGCATGTTACCCACTTCAGCTACTCCCCTTCCCCCTGAGGTGCCTGCCCATTTTCAACATGATGCCCCTGCACAGTGGACTCCGGATAATGTCAGAAGTCAAGTTGGGCCTTGGACTGTGCCCTGTGGCCATGTGGGCATTTTGTACTTTGGACTGGCTATTGGCCCTTTCTGAACATTGAGAGATGCTTTTGTTTTCGCATGGACAATGCAATGGCTGATGCCATCAAATAACAGTGTCACTTAAACCTCAATGTGGTCCTTGTTTTAATTAGACAAGGGTCCTGTGACATTGGTTTTACTCTGCAACTGGTTGTGTGTATGGTGTGTGTGTGAATGGTGTGTGTTGTGCAAGTATGCGTCACTCTCCTTTTCCTCCCTCCCTCCCTTGTGTGCTAGACGGCTGTACTCACCGTCGTTGTCTTCGTCAGCATTGGTGTTCCAGAAGGACCATGGCTTAGAAGAGCATCGGGAAGTCTTGAAGTTCTGGTTCCATGGCAGAGGTGGTCTCCTCTGTTTCTTTGATGGTGAGTCTTTTGTTTTCTATGCAGTGTTTCCACCAGGCTTTTGATGGCTTTGGTACCGCCTGTAAATCCTGACGGTTTGCTATGTCATAATATGGTGTGCTGTACCTTGTCTTCCGCCTGGCTGTTGAAGGCTACCACTGTGATCAGTGGGGTTAATGCCCAGGCGGTTGGTGTGGTACATTAGCTGTCTATGGGAGGGATCACAGCCATGGTCATAATTTCACAGTAATTACCACCAGCCTGTTGGCAGTATTACCGCCACTTTAACAGTCACCGCCAATTTCATAATGAGGGCTTATGTCTCTGTTGCGGTAATGCAGGAAACGTATCACCATCGGTCATGGGCTGCCCCCTGCTGGGGTCTACTGGCCTATGTGCCCACTCAATAGAGAAAAAATGGGAAAGTGTGCCTGGGGAGAGAACAGTGCACAATCAGTCCTCAATATACTTTACTGGGTCTTATCCCTCAGTACCCTCGGGTAGACCCACCAGTCGAACATTGTTTCTACAAGATCTGCCCTCTGTGTTCTCTGCACGCTGTTCCAGTATTCATACTCTGTCCGTTAGTTCCTTCAGGGAAGTTTCCAGGTTGTTCGTTCTGTGCGGCAGTGTTGTGACAGTTTGCTCCACCAGTGCCACCCTATCCGCCAGCTTTCTGTGATCCGCATACAGTACAAATCTGACATAACTGTGTCTATTTTGGACTCCACGGAAGTCTGCATCTAATTTGTCCTGCAATGTGCTGGGTTGCTCCACATTGGTCATAGCAATTGTTGTTTGTGGTGAAACCCTTGAGACTGGGAGGCAGGTGGTTACCCCACAGTTTGCTGACGACCCATGACTTGCAGTGTATTACTTTTGAGGAGCAATGAAGCAGTATACAATGACCTATGCCCGCCAGTCAGTACCTTGGTGGCTCGTAATGAAGCGTATAGCTCTTATTAGCGCACAGAAACAGAAGGGCTGAGCCTTCCATGAAACACTTCACCGACTAGGGACGAGATATAGAGTTGCCACCAGTGCACCCCACATCAAGGACCAATAATTCACCCCATTCACCACAGCACAGCGCTCCAAGTCCACCGCATGTGTTGCGCTACCAGATCATGCAGTATGTTATTGGTGGCATCAGGTAGGTCAGACCATGCAGTGTTTGCAAAATGAGCCGGCTCAGCAGGTCATGGCCAATGTTTGCATTATGGTATCCAGTGCTTCAGATCACTGGGGCACACAGACTTGGAACATGGGATAAGTGCCCTGCGCCAGAAGCTCCACATCCATGAGCCACCGTGGTGGACTCAGCAGCAGGCCATGACTAGGATAAACTCATAGACAGAGAGTCTGATCTCCCGGTGCCAGGCACGTCAGGAAGTCCCTCATTTCCTGCTGCCGCAACAGTGCATCTGCCATGGCAGCGGCGCACTCGTAGACCCTGAGTGGCCTCTCTCACATGAGCGCTGCCCGTTCCCTGAAGGCCTCACTGCCCACACCGCCACATCACTCCATGAACCAAGTGCGCCCCCACAGACTCACGTCTGATGCACACTCCTTACCATCTCCGACGGCATCAGCCTGGAGCCATTCAGGCAGATGGACGCAATGCGGACCCAATTTCCCTGTCGGACGGCTTGGTGCTTAGCATGTCATTTTACTGCTTAGGCCGCACAGCTGCAATGGGACTCCTCGGTCGCTGTCGGTGGCTGAAAAAAAGAGACTGCACCCAGTGCCACAGTACTTCAGCACCTCATGCGCGCCGGTTCCGGCATGTATTCCCTTGTGTTACGGTTGTTTGGTGCAGGATAAAGTGGTTGTGCAGAGGAGCTCCCCTAATTTGCGTCTGCCATGTTGGCTCCTCAAGCCATGCCCACCTCACATAGAATCTTCCATGTTGATGCAACCTTCCAGACATGGTACTGTTTCAGCGGGACAGGGCTGGTCCCTGTAGCCAGCCCATGCCCTATCACGGTGGGCCTGAACTTTAGATTTACTCGTTCTGACCAGATAGCCCCGGTTGGCGCTTTAATTTTCTAAGCGCTACAATTGCAGATATTCTTCAAAAATTCATAGCTCAACTTCTTTCGGGTCAATTTTTTTCATTTTGGTCTTATTTTGTCATTAAATTAAGACCTATTTTTCTAGCATGTGGATTATTGTTATGTGGTGTTTTCACTGTTTTACTGTTTTAGGTGTTGCACAAATACTTTACACAGTGCCTCTTAAGAGAAGACTGACTGTGGCAAGCTTCCAGAGCATGAGCACAGGTTAATTTAGGGTCTGTATCTGACTTATCCTGACTAGGATTGTGGACCCTACTTGGACAAGGTGCATACCTCTGCTACTAGAGACCCAATTTCTAACAGTCCAGGACCCTGACAAGCAGAGGCAGTTTCAGAAAGCACAGATTGGTACAGAGTGTCTTCCCTTCTTTCCTTGTGATTTTTCCCCAACCCCCGCTATGCTACCTTTACGTGGGTTAGGTAAGGGCTAACTGGGGTCATCACAGATGGGTACCTGTGGATTACACATCTCGACACACATATTTCAACAATGCTTCTGCTTAGTTTGACAGCATCCGGTTAGTGCACCTGTTTTCTCATATCTTGAGTATTCTTGAAAATCTGTCTGCTACACTTCCAAAAGAGTAGTTCTTTTCAGAGAGTTTAATATCCTTACTTTTAATTTTCACATAGGGTATCAGTTTGACATTTACATTGCTCTGGTTATCGTACTGATCACTCACTCAGTGAGTAATATATTATTTTCACAAGTCTGACTGACATGCTTTTTCATTCATTTTGTACCACAGTGATTTGTTCTCCTCAGCCAATGTAGGTAACCGTGCAATAAATACATATATAATTCTATTTTGGATCAGGCCACCTTGATTCTATGTCATTATCCTTTTCCGATGTTCAGTGCATCTTTCTGTCCCGATGAAACCAAGTTGAGGGTTGAAACACCATCAACATATATAAAAAACGAAGAAATTGGATATGCGACTAATAGTTGCTTATAAACCTTGTTGTTTGTTAAAACACACACACAAGATTGTGTTTATACCTCACCTTCACTTGTCCTGCGATATACAGGTTTGTGTTTTTTTTTGTCACTTAGATACACTGCACTTTTAAAAAAGAAATTTGTTGTGATATGAAAAATTTATGCCAAGTAATATGAGCTATTATTGATACAGGGTGGTCTGGAGACATATTTATATCTTGGCATTAATTGTATAAAATCAAACTGGCTGATAATAGAAGAACCAATTGAATGATACCAATATGAACCATTGTGATTCTGAAGTGTTAGTAGCCCAGGCACCCGTAGGTTTGAGGGTGGCTCTTGTTTAATTGAACTTTCTACAAGTGGATTTTTCATTACAATTCCAAAGACACCAAACAGGAACTGGTCACCTGCTTCCATTTGGAAATTACAGCTTATTAAATGTAATAAGGTAACTCCAATGTTATCTAGTGGAGAAGTAGACCTTGCCGGTAGTGAAAAATAAATGTAAGAGTTTTTCACTACCAAAACATGTAAAACTTGAAATTACATGCCCTACGTTTAAAATACATTGGACCCTGTTCTGTGGGCTTTTTTAGAGCCCAACCCAAGGGTGACTTATATACATTGAAAAGGAATATTTTGGCCTGACAAAAGGTATATTTTGCCAGGTCGAAATGGCAGTATAAAACTGCATGCAAAGGCTTTAATGGCAGGCCTGAGATATGTTAAAAGTGCTACTTAAGTGGATTGCACAATACTTGCTGCATGACCACATGTAGCATTTAATTTACAGGCCCTGGGCACATGTAGTTGCACATTACTAGGGACTTATAAGTACATTATATATGCCACTTGTGGATAAGCCAATGTTAAGATCTTTTAAGGAGTGAGCACATGCCCTTTAGCACTGGTAAGCAGTAGTAAAGTGCACAGAGACCACCCAAAACAGAAGGGTTTGGGCAAAAAGTTTACGGATTGCCCTGCAGAGAGGGTCAAGTCCAACAGAAGCCAATCCACCTCTTGCATCTTAACTACGCTCCATGACAGCTGGCCTTAACCTTTGACTTTGCCTTGCTATAACGCGACTTGATTGCTGGGGGTGGTGCTTTGACCTTTTCAATGATAGATTACACTAAAAACTTTAACATTACATTACTTTTTTAAGGCACTATATAATATCTAAAACAATAATATTACACAGTGAGCATGGTGCTAGTAGGGATATGTAACAAAAGACATACAGCTACCCTGTCCGAAACAAATAAAGAGGTTTGATCCAAAGGCAAAAAAGTAGACATTTACCATACAAGTCTCTTCCATCCATCCGCTGTGGTGCCAGTCTAGGTTTTGGTGGACTGATAGGAGCAGAAGTTGACATTACTGCAGGCAGTACATTGAACAACAAAGGGCCTTAAAAAGGTTAAAATGAAAGTATGAGTATGTAACAGTGTGACAGTATAAATGTCAGGTTACATTTGGATAAAATTAAAAACCATTTCTAAACACATTGTCAAATGCAGGATTTAGCAAAACAAGTGAATACAATTCCCTACATGATGTTACTAAGGGCCAGATCTCTGTCCATTTCATTTTGCGAGTCTCTGATCGTGATTTTTTGTGAGGTGCAATTAGAGACTCACAAATTGAAATGTACAAATGTGTCTCAGACACATTCAGTGATTCCCAATGGGGTTGCAAAGACCTCCCTCATCAATATTCATGAGGTATGTTGCAGTTTGAGACTCCATTGGGAATGGCTGCACTCACAGGGATAGTGACCTGCTGGGGACAGCAGACCACCATGTTGGTGACTGCTTTTAAATAAAGCAGTTTTTTTTTTATTTTTTATATGAGACCGTTTTCCTTAAAGGAAAACAGGATGCATTTCAAACAAAAAAATTTAAAGTTTAGTTTTCATTTTTTCAGAGTAGGTAGTGGCCAGTGGGGCCACTACCTGCTCTGAAAAAAATACTTATGCTTCCATTTACAAAGAGAAAGAGGTCCCTGGGGACCCCTTCACATTTGCGAATGGGTCACCCCCATCATGAAGTTGGTGGTAACTGTGACTATTTTGCGACTGCATTCACGATTGCAAAACATTCCTACATGCCAGTGTGATCTCGGTATTAGGAAAGAACACCCTAAACATGTCTCTCCCTGAAACCGAATCGCAAAAGCAAAATGTGGTTCAGTAAACAAGTTACTGAGTCACATTTTGCTTTGGGACATAGAAAAAAAAAAAATTTCCACTCCCAAATGGCATAAGGGGAAAATTGCAATCAGAAAAATGCTTCGCACATCTGTGTTAGCATAAGGACATACCTGTGTATAGGTGGGTGGCACTGCAAGACATGCAAGGTGTTTTGACCTACTGCAGTTAAAATATCTCATGTCCCAGCTGAAGCAGCCAAAGTACTTAAAAGTCTTGCTGTGCAAAACGTGCATACAAAATATGATTAGCCAAATAGTAGGAATTTACAGGCTGAGTGTTCAATGCGAGCCAGTCGCCTGAATTCTATGCGTTCTGATGGGGCGATGACAATTCCACAATCCTAGTGAAGACTAACGTGACTGCGATAAAGACTACATTGACCTCTCACAAGTCTTCAAGGAGAAGGGGGTTTTGGAAAGAGAAAAAGAGAAAATACCAGCCTCTGCTTCATGGATGGCAGAATTGGACTGCTGGACCCTAGACTGCGTGTCATGTTGGGCATCAAGACTTCTGATTTCTCAAAATACTGGGTTCTTGTTTTTATAGGATTCGGGGCTGCAAAAGACTTACTTCATTAATACATTGAGCTTGCATGAACTATTGTACATTGCATAATGTCAGTTATTGTTGACACGTGCATATTTCTATAAGGCTGAACAAGATCTCTTCCTCTTTTTACAATACTTTCAGTGTCTTTGAAGCAATGTCCAAGCTAAAAAAAAATCATCTTGACTAAAGGGCTTCTTTGTGTTCTGGAGTAATCTCTTGCCAATAATAGTTCTGATAAACTTTCCACTCTCCTAACTCTCAGGGGAGCGCTTGTTACAAGAATTATGTCTTTCCTTTATGTCTGTTTAGTGATATCTTGGATTCCCACCCAAATGATACATCATGCTAGTTCTTATTTTCATAAATTATTTGAAAGACATTGCTATTTTTTGTTTCATTAAAGTGATTATTCTTTCCTTACCTTGAAATGAAGTTACTTGCTTGAAAATTTCAGAAGAACCCAAACTGGGTTTTTTCACTTTTCTTACTTTCTCTCTTTTACAGGAAATACAGGATTGTCAGCAGAAGATAGAAGAGGAGAGCCGGCTCTCTGCATGAAGCTACCCTGAGAGGGAGGATTGCCAGACCTCGACTAGAGGCTTGGAACTTGACTGGAAGCAGGATGTAGAATGAGGAACACTGGAACTCGATTGGAGGCAGGCTGGAGAACAAGGAATGCGAATTGCCCTGGAACTCAACAGGAGCTAGGCTGGAGGACAAGGAACTCGACATGACTGGAAACAGGTGAGCAGAGCAATAGGTACGAAGCCAAGCAAGGTCTCAGACTCACGAGCATCCTTAAATAATAAAATGTGCACATGTGTCTTTTGGCAGTTGATTGCTTGTTAAGGGAATTAGCAATTATCCTTCTGATTGTGGCACATGTTCAATATGGATCATATTGTGAAGAGCACCTGTTTTGGCAGTTACAGTTAGAGCAGGTGGATTACAATGTGCATAGCTAACAAGCGTTGGTTATAATAAATGAGACATTTAACAAGCATTGGACATTGCAAATTTGATGTTCAAGGATGTAATGAATATACCCACATAAGTCTAAATGTCGCAAGCAACAGCATCTTCTTGTAATGAAGCTCTTAGAAAAACTAGTGTATTCAGAACACTGAGTGAGACAGTGTTTTTGAAGAGTATGTATGTGATATATGCCTAACAATGCAGACATGAGTGAAGGACAAATATAGGTGAATGAGTGACACTTTTACATTTTTCTTCTTTTGTAATTTTGCTTGCCAATGTGTGGTGAATATTTTGTGCTTATTCTAAAAAGACAACATTTTGAGAAGTGTAGGCCAGCATTGCTCAATTTACAGTTTTTACACAGTCCCAGGTCTGCTTTAGAGTAGGTTCATTTTTAAAATCAGCTATTAGATACTGCAATAGTTTAATGTTTTGAGCCCAAAGTCAATGAACTGCTATAGCTGATACATTTTTTTTGTAACCAAATATTAGGATTATTTGCACTTTTAAAATGCATTTCTACTTGTTTACGCTTTTATCTGTGCTTGAATCATGGGGGTCTATTGTAAATCTTTCTTCTGTCTTTTTAATTTGTGAAACTGCATGAATCACACAGATTGAATGGTTTTGTATTACTTTTATTGTTCTTTTATGATTGTTTTTAAGTAATCAAATAAAGATTAAATGAAATGGGTGAGTGATTGCAGGTTTGCTTCTAGAGAGTGTGAGATAGAGAAATAGAAGTGGGTAGAATCTTTCCTGGCACCACATTAGTGTTGTAGGAGAGAGGCAGTCCACATTGCAGGTGAGGGTACATTGTATAGAGAACAGTTTCTTTGAGGGGGTGGGACAAATATGGGATCCAGAAATACAGTCAGCTGAATCTTGGAGAACTTCTACTTCACTGGCCTACTCTCATCTCACATTTAGTAATCACAATGGTCAGGATTGCCACGGTAAAGCATTGGCAGAGTCTAACACCTCCTGGCTTAGGGCTGTGTTCTGTATTTCACTGGAGGTGAATGGATGCAACCCGTAGGTGTTTGTGGTATTCTAGCACCAGTTTAACTACATAAGCTGCCTTCTTGTTAGAAATGGGGGTTCTGGTTGGCTATTATGCACCTAAGCCAGGCAGAACCCACCACACCAGTTAGGGCACGTAAGTTACACACCAAAGATAACCTGTGCTCACCCCTGGTACAGTGGCACAGAACATTCAGGTTTATCTCCAGAGGCAATTTTTAAAGTGTTGGCACAACACACTTTCTAAAGCGCCACAATAAATACACTACAAAGTAGACTCCACACAGGATTACTTAAAAAATGTTTCTTATATTGCATTTCATAAATCATAAATAGTCTGCATGTTTTGCTATCTCTGGAATAATAATTGTTATCCTGTCAGTGCAGGTATCCTAAAGCAACAAGTATGATTACATCATACAATGAGACGCAGTAGTTAGGTTGGAGAGCCACATGAATCCCCAGGTATCCCGATAAACACACAAATCTCCCCTTGTCATGATAAAATGCTGTGCAGGTACTAAAATTACTCAGATAGTATTCATTATCCGGTTAGTGAAGCACCAAAACAACATATACTACCACATCTGAGCATGAAATGCATCAGGTTGTAGAAACAGGTACACAACTCATCACACTAGTGTAAGCAATATAACTGGATTTAGAAGACACCTCAGATCACCATATACACTCATATGGTGCAGCCTAATCACGCTCATATCTGGTGGATAGAGCACCAGCACTTCTGTTATGCTTTGCAAGGAATTCTGCTTGAGTCCTTTAGCAATTTTGTAGTTAAAGAGAGGCTGTGTCCTAGCCCCACGGTTCCATTCTAGGGGTATTCCCTTCAGATGGCTAAAACACAAGTAGTACTGCCCCCACAAAATTTGTTCTTTGCAAAGGGGGAGCAGGGGCAGCACAATCGAAGCACAACACGGGGAGACCTCATGCAGTCTTCTCTGCATTTGAACTAATGTGGCCACCAATGAGTGTGTGGTACAGCTGCTCACTTCAACCCAGCATAGTTTTTGGTCAGGACGGGCAGGGCTGCCTGGATAGAAGTGCAGAGAGGAAGGTGGTACCTGATTGTCGTGCAGTGTAGTGCCTCCCTGCCTTGCAAGCAAGTCTTCAATGTCTTCTCTGTTCGCGGGCTCCACTCACCATGTCTTTTATGGTGGTGGGGCCCCGTTAGGGGGATTTCTGACAGCTGGGCACCATTGCTCACAACTCCCAAATTGAAGGCACAGCCCAGCAAAGGCACAGTGGTTTTCTCTCCCATTTGCGGGTGGCGCGCTGGGGGCTACTGTGATAACAGTGGGACTGCCCATCCCACCACCATGTCTGACCCTCCGACTAAGGGCTGGACATAACTGCTCCTCACATGCTAAACTTCAGGGCTAACCACACGCTCTACAAGGGGGCCAGATAACACACTCTCCACATGCTGGCTGAACAGAAGGGACTCACTCTCTAGTCTCTGGTCCCCAGAGAATAAAAGAAAATTACCCCTGTAAAAACTTGGAGGTAATTCCCAATGCTAACCTATGAGAGGAGCAGCCCTCACAGTAATGAAAAACTAAATAGGCTGATGACACTATTAGGACATGTGAAAAGTAAAAGTTCATGTTGTACCTTTTACATACATAGCCCCCTGCCCTAGGGGCTACCTTAGGAGTGACTTAGATGTACTTGGCAAGTAGTCTGAAAGGCCAAGTCAATGTGGCAGTACACTGCTCATACAGGCCTTGCAGTGGCAGGCCTGAGACAGGTTTGAAAGGCTAATTCTGTGGGTGGCACAATCAGCCTGCAGGCCAACTAGTAGCACTTAATTTACAGGCCCTGGGTATATTGTATACCACTTTACAGGGGACTTACAGGAAAATGAAATGTGCCAAACGGGTGTAAACCAATCACAGCCTGTTTTAGGGGTAAGAGCATATGCACTTTAGCACTGATTAGCACTGGTAGAGTGCCTAGAGTCCTAAAGCCAACAAAAGGAAGGTCAGAAAAATAGGAGGAGAAGAGCAAAAGGTTTGGGGGTAAGCCAGCAGAAAGGGCCATTTCCAACACTCCTCCTCAGTGAAATTTCTCTACTCTTTCAGAATTGTTGTCTGCAGGCTTCAGGCAGAATCTGATACCTGCATGATCCGAATGCTGAAGAGGAAAAAAGCGGATACTATGGTGTGGCCAGTATTGATGTCTTTGGAAGGGCATGGGTCTCAGATTTAAAGTCTAGTTTCATGCATCTAAAATGTTCCTATTCCCTTTCATGAGGAGGTCCCTACCCTGATTGCAGAGGTCTCAGAAAGTGTGCAGTGCTCCCTACCCCAACTTCAGAAGTCATGCAAAGTGTGTGGAACATAAAATATTGTTGTGAAGTTACTAGAAGTAACTTTACAGTGGTTAATTAAATCTTTTTTGACTTTACCTCCTGAGGGCCTGGAGACACGTAGGACTAAACTGTGTAGCAATTTTCACTCAGAAAGGGTGAACAGCGAAAAGTAGTAAATTTACTGCAAAGTTAAACTTCTAGATTTACTTAAGCAGAGATTTACCTTTAAGAATAGCTCCCTTTCCAACTTAATGTATAGATTTTATTCATAATTGGTAAATAAATTAAAATTGTTTTCTATTTAAAAAGATTATTAATGTTTTGAATGTGCAATGGTTTATTTTCTAATATAAACTACAATTATACATTTTGTTTCAAACTTATTTGTGTGTGTAAAGTCTTTTTTTAAACAAATTGTAATATTTTATTTATTTTATGTAAAATAAATGTTCTACATATATATTTTTATGTCATATACAATTTTTAAATATATCAGCTATATAAAATCGAATGTAACATTTATTTTAAACAACAGTCATTTTAATGACAATGGCCCTCATTACGACCCTGGCGGTGAGTGATAAATTGGCTGTAATACCGCCAACAGGCTGGTGGTAAGTACTTCCAAATTATGACCATGGCGGTGATAACTCCCATGGACAGCCAATTTACCACACCAACTGACGGGGCGGAAACAACACTCACCATGGTGGTAGCCATGAACAGCCAGGCGGAAGACAAAGTACTGCCCACCATATCAAGACAGACAAATCCACCACCTTTTCTGGGGCGGTACCAAAGCCATCAAAGCCTGGCGGAAACAGAGCTCAGAAGAGAAAGGACTCTCCATCGGAGACACGGGAACCTGAACTGCAAGTCTTCCCAATGATCTTCTACGTTATGCTCCACCTGGTACACCAACGCCGATGAAGACAACGACGGTGAGTACAGCAGCCTAGTACCGCGAGGGAGCCTAGGGAGGGATGGAGGAAAACTAGAGTGACACACACACGATACACACAACCAGCTGCACACGAAAAACAATGGCACACGACACATGGCAGAATAAAACAAAGACCAGAGTACGGATGTACAGAAAATGTATTGGTATAGCAAAACCCATCATACAAACCAAATATATACAAATGTTAACAAAGGGCCAATGCCCAGTCCAAAGTCATAAGGGCACACCTGGCCACAGGGCACAGTCCAAGGCCCAACTTGTATCCTGAAATCATACAGAGAGAACACTGCAGGGGTATCATTTTACAAGTGAGCAGGCACCTCTGGGGGATGGAGGGCAACTCAGCCAAATTCTGAAACTTCCCCAATGGTTCTGCAGGGGGCTCCATTCCCATGTCCCATTACTGGGGAGTGCAACGTCACAGTCTCTGAGCTGGGGAACATGCCCACTGGTTCTGGAGGGGGCTCCATGCCCATGTCCCATTGCTGGGGAGTGCAAGTTCACAGTCTCTGAGCTGGGGAACATGCCCACTGGTTCTGGAGAGTGACTCCTGGAGAATCGGTTCCCTGCTCCTGTCCTCCCCCGGCACACAGCAATTCTCCCGGTTTCCCTGTTGGCCCGTGGTTCTGTTCCCTGAACGGTGTGCCCACTGCCACTGACCATAGGACCCTGATTGTCTTGTGGGCAGGGTGTGGCCTGGGGTCCCTGTACAGGTAGGCACACTGCTGATTGACATGTCCTGGGGACAGAGGTGTGGGAATGCTGGATGGGTGCTGTGGTGTTGGATGCTGATGGGGGAGGCCCTGTGGTGGTCTGTGAGTGGGTTTGGGTGACCAGCTGTCCAGTGGTCCCTGATGGGCCAGGTAGGTCATCTAGATCCTGAAGTCCAGAGTTATTGTCATCACTGGGGGCATCTTCTGTTGAGTGACTAAATATTCTTGGCATCTCCTCTCCACTGACATTGGCTGGGGTACCTGTGGGGATGTAAGGGATGTATTATGCTTCATGTGTATGACATATTGTACATCCCTGGCTTCCCCTCTATGGTTGCTGTTGTCCTGCCACCTTTTGTTTGTGTATGGTGATGTATTGGGGGATCGTTAGTTTCCCTATGTTGTGCATGCTTTGGTGATAAGTGTCCATGCAGGGCTGGGAGGGCTGTCTATGCATTGGTATAGCATGCAGGGGTTGGCATTGGGGTTAGTCATATGTGTAGGTGCAGTGCGTGGGATGGAGTGGAGTGATTGGAGTGAGGGTGAGGGTGTGAGATGGCATGCAGGTATGGGGGAGTGATAGGTAGTAAATGTTGACTTACCAGTATCCAGTCCTCCGTGTACTCCAGCGAGTCCCTCAGGATGCAGTAATGCCAAGACTTGCTCCTCCCATGCTGTGAGCTGTGAGGGAGGATGTGGGGGTCCACCGCCCGTCCTATGGTTGGCAAGCTAGTGCCTTACTGCTATGGACCGTACCTTCCCCCGTAGGTCATTCCACCTCTTCCTGATGTCATCCCTTGTTTTTGGGTGCTGTCCCGTGGCGTTCACCCTGTCCATGATTCTCCACCATAGCTCCATCTTCCGGGCAATAGAAATCTGCTGTATCTGTGCTCCAAACAGCTGTGGTTGTACCCTTACAATTTCCTCCACCATGCCCCCTAACTCCTCCTGAGTGAAATGGGCCTTTGTGAGGCCATGGGTATTGTAGGTTGTTTGTTGGTGAGAGTGTGTTGAGTAACGTGGTGAGGTGTGGTATGTGAGGTGCGTGAGGGATGTATGGGTGTGAGTTGTGTGTGTGTACTTGTCTCTGTGATGTCGACGGCTAGCTCTTGCAGTCTTTTGGTGTTGGCAAAGGGTTGTGGGTAATGTGGGTGTGTGTTTTATAGTGGTGTGAGTGTGTGGTGTGTGTATGACTGTCAGGTGTGTGTTTTTAGTATTGGCCAATGTGGTTTTGTTTTGTTTGTGTGTTTTTGTTTTTTGTGCACGGCGGTATGTACCCACCAATGGTTTACCGCTATTGAATGTCCGGCGTGGTGATTCGTGGGACATAATGTGATCGTGTTGTTTTGTTGGCGTAACGGTATGGGTGTTGGTACCAACACTTTACCACTGACCTTTAGGCTGGCGGATTTGAGTGTGTGGCAGTATTCTGTTGGATTAGTGTGTCTTTGTGTCATAATATGGAGAACGGATATCCACCACTGTGTTGTTATGTTGGTGGGCGTCAGTGTGGTGGTAAGCGGCATTTACAGCCAATGTCATAATGAGGGCCAATGTGTATGCTGACAATAACAATTATAATGCTGCTATTTTTGCCCATGGTATGCTTGACCAAAATATTTTGTACTTCGCATTATAAAGGTTCACTCCTGGTTAAGAAGACTTCATTATGAAATAAAATTATTAAATCCTGTGCCTCCCAGGATGATCCACCCAGTACTAGGCAGCCATCACTCTATTACTAGACACACCAATGCATCTTCAGTTACAGGAGTTGCCATATCTCCGGTGATGAAAAAGATGTCAAAGTGGTGCAGAATTGCTTGAGAATTATAGACATATCTATGTTTTTTCTTAAATTACTAAAATCCTTACAGAGGCTGTCCTTTTACAACTCTTATTTTCGGTGAATTCCATTCAGGCATTAAGCAGTGGAAAATTCTAAACTACTTCAAGTTGACCCCAGAGAGGAGCTGCTGTGCTTTAGGTAAGTATGCCAGCATCTTACTTTCATCCTATCACCAACCTGCAATTTATGGAGGGAACTGACAAAAGCATTGTTTTCTCCGAGTTGATTTATGCTAGTGGCATAAAATCAACCGCTTTGCACGGTTTAGATTACTCTTGTCAAAGCATACTCAATAAGGGACGTTAGATCGTATTCTCTCTGGGTGTGTCACGTGATGTACCATATCACTCTTCTTTCAACAGTTCTTCCGACCCAATCCCTACTTGGCTCCTTTAGCAAGTATTATCAGCAATCTCAAATTGAGGTTCCATATGAGAAGTAAAGACACCTGAAGGCACATCAGATTGCCTCGAGAAGTGGAGATACTAAAACAACTTCAAATACTGTCCCTTGCCTCTGCCTCAGCGGACAAAACCTGGGATCATGATTGCTTGAACCGCTGATCAGAGGTTCATGCACCTCCCTATACCGCAACCAAAGGATTAATTTATGATTCAGACTTGTTTTTCTTGCCCCCAAGTAAACCTCTGCTATGACCTCTATTTTCCCTCATATTTTATTCAATACCTTCTGCAGACGAGTCATTGAACTGCCATTTTGTGTACTGTACTCTACTGTTTGGATTACCGTAAGGGAAGTCTACTTAAGACTTCCATCCGAAATCTGCTAACTAGACGCCTAACATCGGCATAGAGAACTGCTTATGGTGCTCTTTCATCATAAAGGTGATATCCTTCCGGAAACATTGTCACTTGAACCCATATCAGTCATGAAGGTCACTGTTGCCACACATTTATTAAGAATATATTGTGACTCAGTGGACCAGTTTCCGTACTTGGACTAAGTGTGCCAAGGATTCTACTTTGCTTGTAATGCCAATACATTTTCATCACTTGTCAATACAAATACCTACAACTTAACATTCATACACACCCATATGTATGTATAACAAGTAACTATAACGGCACACCAAAATCGTCAAGATTATTACATCTATTCATAGAGCACCATTTATAATATACTGTATAATGATCGAGGTATTCTGGGTTTACAGGGATGCACTGTTTTCTGTACAGCTGGTCTGCATCTAACATTATTAAAAGTTTTTCATTGATCAAACTCTATAGAACAGCTAAGATTGTATTTCTAGCTGTACTCAAAGGATGGGCACACATAAGGGTGGCTAATTACTCTTGGCCAAATTCATAAATGTTAACTTACACTTTTGTTGAACTTTACGATTGTGTGCTATTCACAAACACATTATACCAGTAGTATGGTTAGGACTGCGGAGTCTCTGCCTGCACTCGTGCACAGACTCTGCAAATAAAAACATAGGACAGTCTTTTCCTTTTATGTGCGGAGTCTCTGCAATCAGTGCGGACGCACAGCAGTCGTATACATATTACTCATAATAATTGTTTGTCAAAGGTAAAAATTGCAAACTTGCACAAAAGTGCACGTTTATCGTTGAGAATCGCTCGTCCTTTGTCTTGAATGGCAGAACAGCTGCTGGGCATTTGTAGTATATGTGGCTATTTACACTTTCCATGGAGCTGGTACAAGCAAACACCAGCAGGCTGCTTGTGACTGCTAATGTACAGAATGTATTGATCTTTGTCATTCCTATTAGGTAATTCTGCTAAGTCACATTGCTGAGTAGAGACAAAGTGCACAGATCTGCCCCAGGCGACAGCGTATACACAGAATGGTGGAACCCTTCATCCTGTGCATTAGACACATGAGTAGTAGTACCTTATGTGTAGTTATTACTTGGCCATAAGAACAGGAACCGTAGTGTCGGTGCTCTTCATGGTACACTTGTGTACTGTGCACTGACTGTGGTGATGATCTGTCACATGCTACCGCTATAGGTTGAGCTGGGAATCTAGACGTATAACTCTTCAGTTTTTCCCCTAAGACTGTGGAGGTGCATCTCTCTGGGACTTGCCTCTACAACTTTCTCATTCAAAATGTGATCAAGACTCACTACTTCAATTATATATTGTTTCAGCTCTCAGAAAACAGGAAAATCTCAAATCGTGAGATTTCAACAGATCCAACATCCTGTACTCTCATCTTGATTTCCTCTGTCACTCCCACTCCTAGACATCCTAACTATCTTTGTTATTGGAAATAAACTGCAATTATCCAAAGCATCTCTTGCTTGATTATTTTGGTACTGTCTTTTCCCTACTCTACCCACAGCATTCAGCTGCTTCTCAAAGATATGTTAGTGCAGTAAAAAAAGGAAATTCATAAATAAATAAATACATTTATTAATATAACTGATTCAAATTTTAAAAAAATAAAGAGTTGTGTCAGAGGGGAAACATATATAAAGACATACCACATAGTAGATCTCACAGTGGTAAAAAATATTATTACAATATATGCAAAAAGTAGTCCCCTGGTGCAACTACTCTTAAACGTCAGAAAAAGTCCTTGGCAATGGATCTCCAGTGGGGCAATTGTATGAAGGGGTATCATGGGAACTAGTGATGGACGTGAGAATGCCTGCAGTGGTAGATGTGCTTATGGATTTGTGTGTGACCTCATGCGCTCCACCTACATTACATATTCAGCAGCATTCTCTCCCTACTCACCCTCTTCATTCAAGCTCCATAATACAATCTGGGTGAATTATTGAGATGCTCTGTTATGGTGCATAGGAGTTAAAAGTCATTGCAACAATATTTGTAGCCAAAAGTATTTCACCGGATAGGCCTGGACCTGTTGATTTCGGAGGTCCATTCCCTCAACTATCATTGGAATAACGACACAAGTTATTTATCGTAATAAGTGATTAGAGCACAAGCTAAGAACACAAAATCACATGAACCCTCGCAGTTTTCAATTGACTGAAAAAGTATCTGTTCACTAAAAAAATCTTTTATAGTGTATGTTTGGGCGCAGCCTCTAAAATGCATAGTTTTCGACCGCTCACAAAACAGTTATCTCCCAAGGAAACTTTTGATTTTTCAATTCTGTAAACATTTCATTCCAGTTCCTGATCGCAACATTTCCATAATAAAGTAGAACTATCAATTGGTTAAAGCACAGCGAGGGATGAAGGGACGAAGAGAAGCTGGTTAGATAGTCTATACTCTTCGCTAGGAATTAATTCCTCCCTGCTTGGGAAGTAAGCAATATGTCTACACAATTTTGAGATCTGCAAGGACATATTGTTTTTCTTTCCTATGCAGACGCTAAACAGTTATCAATTATTGATGTAGCATTGAAAAAGCGTCCTATTGTGGAGAACTCTATTTGTTGTTTTGTTTGTCCAACGTGTTAAGCAGAATAACTTACGAGGAGCGATAGCATTCATCGCCTGTACTCTTTTTGTTAACAGGTTAGCACCCGACCAATTCAAATAACCAGCCTTCAATGAATTATTAATCAAAAGAGCGAAAAAACAGCCATAAATAATGAATGGTGTCATCGCTTCCCAGTGGCTGACAAGCAAGGAGAATGTCTGCCATTTGAATCCCACTAGGTAAAAGAAAGGAATATTGCCATAAAAGTAGTAATTTTTTAACGATGGCAACTCCGGTTTATTGCATCCTGGCTGGCAGTCTCGAGAGGATTCTGTGCAGAGTCCAAAGAGAAAGCATCAGTCTTCAAGAGATCTGGCGATATGAAATCTCCCTGCAGTCCAGCAATGCACACCTTGTTAATACCTGTGAAAGCGTCAAGTGTCCTGAGGTTTCATAATAAATATTAATTGTATGTGGGTACAAAGCAACCGGTGAATTACTATCTTCCAATCGGTAAACTTCGCTATCAACGTGTCCGTGAAATGGAAGCAATATTTTCCTCTTGTGAATACACAATGATCAATGCAAATAAATAGGTCTCATGTTATCATTGAAAGCGGTGACATGAAACGTGAACAACCACAAAATAACTGTACAGTTTAAGTGCCATTAACCACATATGCTGGGGATTTACATTATTCAGTTTTTACTTCTGTTTAGAACTATCATGGTTCCCTAACTATTTTCTCCCAGTTTTAGAATGTTGGAAAGTAAAACCTAGATGCTTGCAATTGTTAAAATACTAAGGGCCTAATTTCAAATGGTCGATTATTTGGTGCAGTAATTCCGCACCCAGTAACTACTGAAGCCTAGGGGTTCGGTATAAAGTGTGCCCTCTCTCATGCCCTGAGTGCTGTAGGGAGAATTTCGTGACAAAGCAATAACTTAACGTTTGTCCCTATTCTGAGCTGAAAAACTCCGAATGTGTCTGTATTTCCCTGTACATATCCCACTAGGTTTACAGAAGTGAATCACATTTACTCGTTTAAAATTAAAACATCTCATCTGCTCACAGAAAAAATCTAGGGGCTACATGCCCTAAGAATAGAAATAGCAATTTTCTAATTGTGATTTCCTGGTGTCAGATGCGGCAGCGCAAGAAATCTGGCACATCAGTATTGATGCGCCAGATTCCTTTAAATCTGGGCCTATGTCTGTGATTGTTTTTAAATAAGGCAATCTTTTTCTTTTTTTAAATAGCCTATTTTCCTTAAAGGAAGAAAAAAAAGAAACTTGCAAGTTTCATTTTTTAAGAGTAGGCATTGGTCCCTGGGACAACTGTCTGCTCTTAAAAAATACCTGTTTTCCATTCTCAAAGGGGAAGGGGTCATTTGGGGACCTCTTGCCATTTGTAAATGGATTACCACCTTCTTCAAGGATTCGTTAAAATATGAATGTTCTGTGACTGTAGGTTGATTGTAAAACATTCATTCATCCCATTCAGATTTGGTATTTGGAAGGGATGCCCTACACATGCCCATTTTATGTATGACATGAAATTAAGCAGACAATTAGTGCAATTTTCAAGTTCCATGCTGTTATATATGGGGGATTTTAAATGTGGTGGTCAATAAAGTTAATTTTTTTAGTCAATGTCCTATTCAACAGCTAAAACCGCTGAACGATTGACTGCAACCTTCTGATGCACACAGAACTTTTGTCATAATAGGACCTTTTCTTGGTTTGGTTTAGGTATGTTTAGTAGATTTGAAATATCACAAAAAGGGGTTTGACAGGTTTCTATGAGTTAATCAGCTGAAAATCCTAACCATTTAATATGTGAAACATGAGAGACCTTAGGGTCTTATGTACGAAAGTTAGAGTTTGCAATTTCCTAATAGCAATATTGTAGAAATCTCTATATGAAAATAGCAAAATGAGATGTACATAGGAGAGTATTCCTATAGTAGCGATTTCTACAACTTCACAATCACAAATATGATATTTGTGAATGTGAAGTCCTATTTAGAATGTGAAGTCCTATTTAGAAATTACACAGATGCGGTTTCCAAATAAGAAATCGCAATAGGAAAACTCTAATTATGGATGCAGACAGATGATGTAAGAACCAGAAAGTTTAGAAATATAGGGTGTGGCCACAACCCATAAGCCTAGGAAGGTGCTGGAAGGAGTGCTCCTGTTTGACTTCTGGCAGTGGAAATCTTCTTTCTGAAGAACACCATGTCCAAAGAAGATGGGGACAAGGACCCTGGCAGCCGGAAGTACATTTTTATGAGACGGAGCTGGAGCTGCTAACAGAAGAATATGTGGCACACAGGGACCACCTTTTTGAGAAAGCATCATTTTCTGTTCCTGTTGCCCAGAAATCAAAAATATGGAACAGCATCCTGGAGAAAGTCAACTCACTTGGGGCCATATTTATACTTTTTGACGCACAACTGCGCCAACGCAGTTGTGCGTCAAAAATTTTAACGCCGGCTAACGCCATTCCAAAGCGCCATGCGGGCGCCTTATTTATGGAATGACGTTAGCCGGCGCAGCTGACTGGTGTGCGTCAAAAAAAATTACCCACACCAGGCTGCGCCGGCGTAGGGGAAAATGGAGCTTGGGCGTAAAAAAATGGGGCAAGTCAGGTCTGAGGCAAAATTTTGGCCTCAACCCGATTTGCGCCATTTTTTTTTACTCCCAACCCCCATTGAAATGACTCCTGTCTTAGCACAGACAGGAGTCATGCCCCCTTGCCCAATGACCATGCCAAGGGGACTTATGTCCTCTTGGCATGGTCATTGGGCATAGTGGCATGTAGGGGGGCACAAATCAGGCCCCCATATTCCATAATATGATTGAAGGATCACTCGAACCTGAAAGTGTGGTGGAGTAGGACCTTGACACCTCCAATCCTGCAGGCTCTATAAAAGGTAAGTCATTTTCCTGCTAAATTCTTACCATATGTTGGAAAGTGGATTATTAGCAAGTGCAGGTAAGTACCTACACTTAGGGCCTGATTACAACTTTGGAGGACGGTGTTAATCCGTCCCAAATGTGACGGATATACCACCTACCGTATTACGAGTTCCATAGGATATAATGGACTCGTAATACGGTAGGTGGTAGATCCGTCACATTTGGGACGGATTACCACCGTCCTCCAAAGTTGTAATCAGGCCCTTAGTAATAGGCCACAATCCCACATTAGGTCCACTCAAGGTCTCAGTAAATTAATCTTTGCTCAACCCTTGGTAGCCTGGCCCACAAGCAGTTAGGCTTAACTTAGGAGACAGGTGTGGAAAGCAATTAATATCAACAAAACAGTGACTAAGTGCAAACAACACACAATAAAAATTCAACACTCATTTATAAAAATGGGAATTTGTTTTTCTTGAAAATGACACTAAAACAACAAATATCCACTGTAGATAATGGAAGATGAATTTTTAAAATGTAATGCAAAAATGTGCTTTCCAGTGTGTAGAAGCAAAACACGCCATCCATGGACAACTGCTTGAGCATGAGTGGTAGGACTCAGTCAAAAAACTTTCTATGGATTGAGGGTCTGATTTAGACTTTGGCCGAAAGGTGTAGGAGGCTGGACTGGTTTGTAGTGGGTACCTAAGATACTTACACCTTATTCCAGGTCCAGTTCTCCCTTATAAATGAAATGTAGTCAGTGTCTAGAAGCCAGGCTGTCTAGAGGTAGCTGTAGGCAGAGCAGCCAAGGCTGACCTAGGAGACATGCAAAGCTCTTGCAATACCACTGTAGTCACACAGTACTTACACACAGGAAAGACAATACTCAGTGTTACCAAAAAAGTACTTTATTTTAGTGGCACAAGGCCAAAAATATCTTAGAGGCTATACTCCCTTAGGAGGTAAGTATTATACATAAAATATACACTAGTAACCAAAATCAGGTAAGTAAACAGTCATAAAATAGTGCAAATAGTGAAAATCACCATAGGTTACAATGGGCCTAGGGGAAACACAAACCATGTACTAAAAGAGTGGAATGCGAATGTCGGTTTCCATTCTAGGCAAGAGTAGTGTGTAGAGGGGTGCTGGGAGTGTAAGAAAACACCAAAGGTAAGTAAAGTACCCCACCCCAGAGCCCAGGAAAGCAGGTGTAAAGTACAGCAAGTTTCCTCAGAACACACTAGAAGTCGTGATAAAGAATGATGCAAAAAACAAACAAGACTGCAAGACACCAACAATGGAATCCTGGACCTGAAGACTTACAGAGAGAGGAGACCAGGTCCAAGAACAGCTGAAGAGTCCAGGAGTAACAGGAGCCCCTGGTTACCCGGACGAAGGTGAAAAAGTGGAACCTCCAGTTGGAAGAAAAACTCAGAGATGCACCAAAGAAGACAGCTGCAGGTTCCTGCTTGGTGCAAGAGATTTCCCACGTCAAAGAGATTAATGCAAGCTGGTTTTCATCGCTGGATTCCACAACAAGCCTTGGCTCATGCAAAATACACGTTTGGCAGGAGAAGGCGCTACCTGGGCCCTTGAGGAACCATGGAGTCTCAACTCGGACTGAGGAAACAGAAGGGCCCCTCAGCACTTTAGAGATTTCTCAGAAGACCAGACAGCACCCATAGGCGTCCCAGGACACAGGGACAAAGGAGTTGCAAATCACGGTCATTGCAGCACTACACAAAGGGATCCCACGCTGTCGGAGAACAACTCAGGGAGCTGAATGTAGCACGACTGAGTGCTAGGGACCAGGGCTACGCTGTGCACAAAGTATTCCTTAGAGAAACGCACAGAAGCCATAGGAGCTGCAAAACACACTGTGCACAGGAGTACTGTCTGGCTTGGGAAGGCAAGCTCTTAGCTCCACCAAATTTGGTCAGTTGGACCTTAGGATAGTCAGGTTCACTTTGGTCTACCTCCTGTGTTCCAGGATCTACGCTTGTTGTCAGGAGCGGGGACCCAGAGTACCGGTCGTTGCTGCAGAGAGGTGCCTGCTGAAGCAGGGAAGTGCATCTGCCACTCCACAGGAGATTCCCTCAGTTCTACTGGTGCAGGATGAAGACAGGCAGTCCTCGGAGCATGAACGACCTGAAAACTGTAGCAGTTGCTGGCAAGAGCTGGAGTTACAGAGTTGCAGTCGCCTTCTTAGATACTTTGTTGCAGTTGTAGAGTTCCTGGAACAGTTCTGCGGCTGATCCGATGGTAGAAGGTGAAGCAGAGGTTGCAGAAGATTCCTGCTGGATTCTTGCAAAACCGAACCTGAGGAAACACCCAGAGGAGAGACCCTCAATAACCCTGAGAGGGGGATTGGTTACCTAACCAGGTAAGCACCTATCAGGAGGGGTCTCTGACGTCACCTGCTGGAACTGGCCTCTCAGATGCTCCCAGAGTTCCCTGACCATCCTGAAAGCAAGATGGCAGAACCCAGGGACACTCTGGAGGAGCTCTGGGCACCACCACACGGGTGGTGATGGACATTGGAGTAGTCACTCTCCTTTCTTTCGTTCAGTTTCGTGCCAGGGCACGAACTGGAGGTCCCTGAACCATTGTATACTGGATTATGCAAGGATGGCACAATCCGTACCCTCCAAAGCATATCCAGGGGCTCTGGGAGGATACCTCTCCCATGCCTGTAACACCTAGTTCCAAAGGGAGAGGGTGTAACACCCCTCTCCTAAAGGAAATGCATTGTTCTGCCTTCCTGGGATTGAACTTCTCAAGCCCCAGAAGGGCAAAAGTCTGTCTGTGAGGTGGCAGCAGTTGTGGCTGCAGTGAAAACCTCAGAAGACTGGTATGGCATTCTGGGGGTCCATGGTGGAGCCCCAAAGGTGAATGCAATTGGCCCCCCAATACCAGAATCAGATTGGGGGTAAACTTTCCAGTTCCTAGACACCTCACATGGCCATATTCGGAGTTACCATTGTGAAGCTACATATATGTATTGACCTATATGTAGTGCACACATATGATGGCGTACCCGCACTCACAAAGTCTGGGGAAATAGGCCTGGACAACATAGGGCACCTCTGCTAGTTCAGGGGTGCCCTCTAACACAGGTACTACGCACCTAGCCTTCAGAGTCTGAAGGTTAGATATATAGGTGACTTACAAGTGGCCTGGTGCAGTGAAAATGGTTGTGAAATAGTGCTTACACTATTTCACTCAGGCTGCAATGGCAGTCCTGAAGAAGTGTTTTTATGAGCTCCTTATGGGTGGCAAAAGATATGATGCAGCCCATAAGGATCTCCTGGAACCCCAATGCCCTGGGTACCTAGGTACCCTATACTAGGGACTTATAAGGGGGGGTCCAGTATACCAATTTAGAGTGGAATACTGGGTTACCAGTATGTAAGTACAACTTTGGAATCAGAGTGAGCATAAGCACTGGAGTTCTGATTAGCAGGACTCCAGTGACACAGTCAAGTATACTGATAAAACAGTAAAACATACTGACATGTTGGACACAGACTATGAGCATTGGGGTCCTGATTAGCAGGATTCCAGTGAGACAGTAAAAACACACTGACAAACAGGCCAAAAATGGGGGTTAACCATTGCTAGAAAGAGGCGACTTTCTCACAAAAGGTTAGTGATATCCTAGCCACAAAATATAAATCCCATAATTTCCTGTGGGATTAACATTTCAGAGGACAGGATATCGGTCACTGTTGTGATGGAATAACCTATTCACAGAAATCTAAATCAGGGCCTAAGTCTTCTTTCTGGAGCTTGTTTTTTATGGTCAATCAAGGCTCCTCTTCAGGCCGGGTTCCTATACAACCTTGTGGGCTTGGCTCATTTTATGGAAGTCTTGTCAATGGGGAAAATCTCTGGAGCTTCAGCAGGTCGAACCTGATATTCAGGCTGAGTCGCAGATCGATGTCGCTGGCTTTACTCTTGTCGGCAGGTCTGTCCCGTTATGGAGCTTTTTTACATAGTTGCTCCAAACTTCTGGATCTTCTTCAAGAAGTCCTTTTTGGGGTCTTCTGGTATCTGCAAACTTGGTCCAAGGTTCCAGAAGCTCTGAGTTGGGAGTTAGGACTACAATTCCCAGAATGCACTTGGTCAGAATCCTCAAAAGGCCATGGGTCGCTGGTCAGCTTCTTGCAGGACCCGATTCAGGGGACTCTTGGTAGATCCTTTGCGCCTGTTTCTTACAGGGAGTCTACTCCTGGATCTTTAGAAACAAGGCAAAATACTTCTTGTGGTGAAGCCCAGAGTGTGCATGTGCTGCAGTCCTTGTTGGTGCAGTCCTTCAGGTGCAGACCAGGGGTTCAGCAGGGCAGTCCTTCTTCTTATCATCTTCTTCCATCAGGGATCTGAGTTGCTGGGCTACCCTTCCATATTTATCCTTGCTCCTGGGTTGGGAAGCAGAGGGGGACCCCTGACCAATGGGGTGCAGGGTGCAACCTTCTGCGGTGACCACATCTTGCAAAGTGTGGCAAAAATCAATCCCAGAAAGCAACATTCTTCAAAAATCCAAGATGGTGAAAATCTCTCCTTGGAGGTTAGGTCCAGCTAAGCTCACCCACTTATGTGTCTAAGTTCCCCTAACACACTTCCTTCAGCCCCTCTCCTAATCTAATTACTGGGGCTCCCGTCTGGATGAGAAAGCAGGAAATGAGGAAGGTCTGTTTTCTGTCCCTGCTCTGCCATCTGCCACAGCAGTTCTCCTCCCACCTGATACTCCCTTTGTTTATGCCCAGGTCACTTCACACCTCATTAAGGTAGTTTGCCTCAGGCTGCCAGAGGCTTACCAATCAGGAAAGGGCACTATAGAGATGATTTTGGTAACTTTCAGAAAGAGTTCTAAAACTCTTTCCCTGTACTAGTTATAGTACATCTAACATTGGCAGGTTGTTGGATTTATTCTAACTAGTAAGTTGATCTCACACCTGGCTTATTTAGCTCTTTTCTGGCAGAATTTACTACAATGGGGAAACACTAAGTTGACAGTTTTTCCCTCACCAGGGCTTATGAAAAACCTTTTATAATGTCCCTGTCTATATTTACACTGTGCCAGCGCTTAATTTGTAAATCAAAAGGTGCTGGTGCCCTTAGCCCTATTAAACACGAAGCTGCTGCAATTAAATGTGCGAACACAGAATACTGAGGCAGAGTAAGCCATCCTGCAGCCATCCCGGGCCTCTTTAATCGATATAAAGCCACTCCCTGCCCCTTCAGCTCACGCCTGCAGCTTTCTACTTTCTCCCTTTGTGACACTTTTTCATTTTTCCCTTTCTCCGCCTTTCCCATATAAGTCTTTTGCTCGTAGCAAACAGTTGAGCAGAAAAATAAGCCCCGGCCCTCAAAAATAAGTGCCAGTGCTCAGCACCGGAAACAACAAGCACAAATTAAGCACTGCACTGTGCCCAACCCTAAAGGCACCTAGGGCAAACCTTTATGGTGACCTATATATAAAAATATGGTAGTTTAAGACTTTGGAAGAACTTTTAATTCCAAAGTCAAATTTGGGTTTCATTTTAATTTAAAAGCATCCAGGAAGGCAGGCCTGCTATCAAAATGACACGGGTCACCACAGCAGGGCAAATATGGGTGCCCTAAACCTACATGCTGTATCATATACTAGGGACCTATAGGTAGGTTGTCAGAGCCAATGATAATTATGTCTGATTTGTATGCCTGATTGGCATATCGCTTTCAAAAAGAGCACTGGTCCTGGGACTGGTTAGCAGTGCACAGGGTGCAGTCAGAGTCAGAAATAACCAATATCAATAAAAAAATGGGGTGATCAGGTCCAAAAGGATGACTTTCTCACACTATGGCATATTGTTTGTAACTCCTGAATAGAACATCTTAGCTAGCAAAACTCCATTGAGATGTTTGCTGTACTTTGGCAATGTATTATGGGAGTGGTAGTACATCTTTGGTTACATGGAGGAAGATGTACTAATATTGTGAACATCTATTTCCTAATTACGGTTCTCTAAATCACAACTAGGAAATCAGTATTCCTAAAGTATGAAAGTCCTTAGAGTATCATTAGCGATTCCTAAGGGGAATCACAAATAGACCTACCTCATGATTATTAATGAGGTAGGATGCAATTTTTCGACCCGTTAGGAATCGCAGCATCACAGAGATTGTGTCTCGTTGGGCTCACCAGGCTACCATGTCTGATTGCTTTTAAATAAAGCAACCTTTTTTTTTTATGCATCCCGTTTTCCTTGAAGGAAAACAGCATGCGTTTCAAAAAGAAAATGAAAAGTTTTATTTTTATTTTTTAAGTATAAAAATGTTCTTTAAAATGTTTTTTCAATGTTCATAAAATGTTTTTACAAACATTCACAAAAGGGTAAGGGTCCCTTTAGGACCTCTTTCCATTTGCCAATGAGTTACCATCTACTTGAAGTAGGTGGTAAAATGAAAATTTTTCCGGTTGCATGTCAGTCGCAAAACATTCTTACATACCAGTGCAATTCAGTGTTAGGAATGAACACCCTCCCTCCCTAATACCGACTCAGCATATATTTTCAAGTCCAAAGTGCGATAACAATTTGGTATTGAAGCGTCCAAAAATGCATTTTTCCAGTCGCAAAAGGCCAACTTCTGAGAATCGGGTTGTTTGGGACCAAAAAAATGCTTGGTATCGGGCCCAAGGTGTACTATGTGCTGATAATAAAACCAAACATATCAATGAATGATCTCCATGTCACAAACACATGAATAAAATTTTCAACAATATTATGCAAACATATTAAACATTTATTTACAATAACTATATACATACATTTCCACAATTCACACCAAGGACATGTCTGAAACCATAGCGGTTAATGAAGCAATCTAGACATGTGGAAATAAAGGACAGCAAAGTTGCTACTCCTCTACCCATTACTCTTACTCCAACTATGTTAGAGCAAACATGTCACCACTACCAGGCTTGGATGAAGGAGAAAAGGTGCATTCACAAAGCAGGAACACAACTTAATTTGTGAGTAGGACATACAAACATTGTGAAGTCTGACAACCAACAGCCCATAAGGATAATGTTTCAGATGACATGGAAAACTGTTTCCCACTGTTTGGTGGCCTGGATAAAAACATAATCACAGTATAGTACCTGCAAGACAAACAGATAAAAACTGCATCTGCAAAGCAACAAAGGCCAATGCTGCAATTGCATAAAGAACAAGACTGTTGGTTTGCTGCGACGAAGAAGGAACAATGTCGTCAGAGATGCAGGCACAAGCAATGCATGGCACGCTATGATGCTTTCACTAAATCTATCAATCGATTGGCTGTAGCCACAACCACTCTTGCAAGGAGAACTGTCAATATTCAAAATGACATGGGGCATTGCTGCCAAGATGTTGCACATGGGCAGGTCAAAGTGACCACAGCTCTGGAAAACGTACAGACACATAACTTGTCTGTCCCTAACATTTTGCTGCCATCTCTGTGCCAGATAGACTCTGTACCAGGTAAACATGCCTACATACATCTGGAACAGGTATATGTCCCCTCCACAGCTAAGTCCTGCAGAGAATAGGACCAACATGAGAGGCCATAAAAAGTGACTTTTGAAACTTTTGAGACTACTTTTTTATGCTTGTGTTTTCAAAATGTGTTACCTTGTTAAGAAAAACACCTCTTCTAATGATACAGTTGATGATGAAGAATTACATTGTTACAACCTGAATAAAAGGTTAAATTTCAGTCATGCACAAAACATTACCATCATGTGTGTTGTCTATTCTTAGATATGGTCATCGTTCTTACCTTAACAGTAGCTGTTGGTGATCTCTGTGCATCAAGTTTGACCCTCTGCTGCAAGTGTCCCATCCTTCTGAATCTGTAGTGGTGGTAGTTCATCATATGATTCTGATTCAGACTCTTTGTTGATGTATTGCAGACCCTTCTTCATGGGTATGTTGTGGAGAGTGGCACATGTGGCAATGATTTTAGAACAGGTCTGTGGTCTGTAGGATAGTGCTCTACCAGTTTTGTGCAGGCATCTGAATTGAGACTTGAGTATTCTTATGTGTCCTGTTGTACTGCCTTTCACTTCTGGTTCTTGGATGCAAGTATAGTGTCAATATCCAAGGGTGCGAAGTATGAGCACTGTCTCCATTAGAAGGACATATTATTAAGTCATTTTGCAAACATGCTGTTGGACACTGTATGAACTGAGTTTGCCAAGTAAAAGGCCATCACCAAAATAACCCTGGGACAGACATTTATTTATTCCACTGTGGCAGAACATAAAGGAGTCACATGTGTTGTTTGGAAATCTGGCTTCAAGGTCAGTCATGATGCATGAGGCATCACACACTACCTGTACGTTGAGTGATTGTGTGCTTTTTCTGTTTCTATAAATGAATTCATTTGCAGAGGGAGGGCATTTGGGAATATGTGTGCCATCAACACAGTCAACTACAGTTGGAAACTGTGCTACCCGGTAAAACATTTGTTCGGTCTGTTGTAAATGTTGGGGATTGTTTACAAAATAAATATACTGATTCACTTTGCTAACCATGATGTCCAGAAACCTGTGGAAAAACATAGAAAAGGCACTTTGCGACACTCTTCCACCACTGCTATGAATCTCTGGTAACTACCTGAAGCTAAAAGGTGTACACAGCACAATACCTGCACATATGGTCATTGCTTCTGATTTGTGGGGTGTGTAGCTGAGATTGTAACTCAGCAATTAAATCCAGAATTTCCTCACCACTTAGTGTTTACTTCTCATATATCTCCTCAGTCTGTTCAAAGAGGATGGCCCTCATCCTAAATTACCTCTCCTGTCACCTCCTCCTACCTGACTGTGATTTAATTTAAGAGCATAGGCGATTCTTCAATGTAGCAAATTTGCCTTTTCTGTATAGTTCTCCAAGTTCTTCAACTTTTTCTGGACCGTATTTTATCTGAGAATAGGGTGCAGAGTGACACCACTGTTCAGTGCCACAGTGTGTTTGTTTACCCTAAAATGGTATCAGCAAAATTGGTTTCTCACCAATTGGCCTATTTTATTGCTCTTTGTCAATGGAGCATAAAATAGACGTATGGCATGGAAATTAAATGTTGTATATAGGCTACAAGTTGTATTTACACCATCCACACAAAAGAAAAAAAAATATGGTCTATCAGGAACACCACTGAGCTGGGGTTGGGCTTAAGTTTAAATCTACTGGATGGACACGTGTCAGGGAAAAGTACCTTAGTCATGTCCAAAAAGTTTATTATTACATATTCTTGTATCACTCCTAAAGTGTGTGCTGTAAGGCCACAGAGCATGGCACTAATATATGAAAAAGGGCACATTAAGTATTGGTGTTAGTGTCCTTACACAATGAAATGTACCCCAAAAGTAATCTCATTGTGTACGCTTTGCAAGGCTTTCCCCTGTACGTTCCTAGATGGGGTTAAAATGTATATTTCATAGTTTTCCCTGGAAAAATGTAGCAACAAGCTTCAAAGTTATATCCTAATTTACTTTCAAAATGGTTGTAAAAAATTAAAGAGTGAATTGAGGTGAGTGACTACCCACCTCAAGGAATAATCACAACCCCAGAAGTTGTTAGGGTGAACCCTTTATATCATTAAATTAACCGAATCTCAAGCCCCTGGAAGCTGTGACAGAAAGCATACAGGCTTAACTTGGGGCAATGTGTAAAGTATTTATGCAGTTCCAAAACAGTTATAAACTCAAAATGCAACACAGTAACAATCCCAAACCAAATTAGAAGAACAGAGTAAAATATAATAAATAAAATGATACCAAAATGGCAACCATCCAATAAGGTGAGAAAGAGATTTACATTTTTAAAGTTTTAAGTACGGATAGCACCAAGAAGCACAAAGTAGCAATGACAGTCAATGGTCACGGTACACCTGGACGTAGGCACACTTTTACACTGACGGTGATGGGGAGCACTATGAATAAACTAACCAGGTCAAAGAGTTTATCTTCTGATATAGGGCTCGATTTATATTTCTAGTGACAGGATACTCTGTAACAAATGTGATGGATATCATTTCTACCACATTACAAGTGTCATTTGATATAATGCACTTGTAATACAGTGACAATATCGTGTCCACTGAAATATAAAACTGTCCCTAGACCTTAAGTCTCAATCCACCAAAGAAATACATTTTAAAGCCCTTCCAGAACCTCAGGGGAAGCACTTGGAGACCAACAGGGTGTCAGGCAGAAGCCAAGTAGAAAGGTCCAGTTTAGGTTCAGTTGTCACTGGCCAGTTGGGCAGTTGCAGGAAAAACACTCATGTAGCTTGTTGTATCCCTGTACCTTTAATAGGAGGTCAGTTTTAGGGCCCTTGGAGTTCACTTCTTTGTTCTTTGAGAGAGCAAACCAAGTGCTTCCACTGCTCTTCCCACGTCAGAGACATCAGGTCCAGTCCTCTTCTGTTCTGCCTCAGGTTCAGAAGTGTTCCGAGTGAGTGCCTGATGGTGCCACATTTATGGTCTGGCACAAACTAGTGTGTGGGAACTACTCCTGGACATCCCCTAGCCAATGGGGTAAAAACATGTATGGTCAATTTGGGTATTTTCAAGATGGTAAACCACACTAAACTTTGACTCAGAGGCCTGGGGGTATGTGTGGGCAGAGTACTATGCTAATCCTAGTGTTCCTCCACATCTAACACTGAAATCCAGTTTGGGGCTCTCAGTGTACCCTCAATAAACCATGAGACAGAAGTCTGGCAGAACAAGTCAGGATTTCCAACAACTGGACAGTGGACACACACACATTGTTTTGAAATCAGTCCTGTTTCTGGTCCTTTCAAACTTGGGTCCAGTTTTATATGTAAACTCAGCTAACCTGTCAAGCAGCATATGACACTCAAGTAGGATTCCACTCTGTAATGTCAAAAAGGATGCTGAAAGCCACCAACACATGTTGTGTCAGGTTGAGAGATGTCACCTCTGGGAATTCAGTACAGCCTATTGTTGGAAGGCATTTAACCACCATTCACACATGCTCAAATGCTAAATATTGGCTGACAAAAGTGTGGGAGCAAATACAAATTGGCCCCCAGAGGCTTAAGGCAGGGAAAATGTAACTTTCTAAATGCACCTTTTCATTCTTATTTATCAAAAATCCAAATTTATTATTGAATTATAATGTTGATAACTATTAAACCTAGTGATTCAATTGATTTTTTCCAGCTAGTCTCATTCCTGAGATACAGTATTAGGATTTTTATTCTGTCCTTTGGTTTCTCCGTGGGACACATTGACCTGCCACAGTAAAAAAACAACTTTTGGGTTCTAGTCACTGTAATGGCATGATAATATTACATTACAATGTGTTTTGCTTTTAAATACCATGCACCCTGACTGGTCGAGCCTTTACAGGTAATGTAGCCCAACCTGTGGAAAATGATACCAGCTACCCTTAGATCATCTTCTGATCTACTGCACTTTAGGAAGGCTTTGAAGACTTGGTTCCTCCCTAAGTAACTTGTTGCCATCTTGTTCTCACTTTCAATATATTTTGTACCCTATACTGAGGACCTGTAGAGGAGTAAAATATACCAAGCAGGAATATTCAAGTTCAAGCATGTTTAAAGGGGAAACAGTCTTTACAACACAATTTTTGCATTGCAGTTCATTTACGACGCACTTATTACCACACAAGTTTCTATCACATATAGGTCTTTACCACGCATGCCTGTCCCATGCATTCAAGGTAAGTATGAGGGTTTTTAGGTTGTCTTCCCCCCCAAAAGATAAAAATTTAATATAAACATATATTTATTTAAACTTACCTTACTAATACTTATCTTAGCTAGACTAGTAATGTGTGGTAATGGCATGCGAGGTAAAAAGAAATGCATGCTAAAAGAATGTGAGGTAAAAAATGTGTTGGGAAGGCATACAATGTTTTTACCTGCATTGTTCATCATAGAACCATTGAAGGGGGAGCACAAGCTCATTACCACTGATTAGCAGGGTGAAAGTGCAGAGTTCTAATTCAGCAAAAGTATATTGTCCAGAAAAAGCCAAAACATTTTGGGTGATCATGCAGAAAAGGCAGAATAATTTCAGTTAGTAAGCATTACTCTTGTAATGCAAAATTAATATAATTACAATATTACATCAGCTTGAGCAATTAAGAGTAATTTGGGGCAAAAATCCAACTGCAGGAGCACAGGAACAATGATCTAAGAAAGAACGAGTGGCTGCTTGCTACTGCTGTTCTTGTCCTGTACCTTGTAGTGCTGTTAGCATAAAATGCATCCACAGGCCCATTTTGGACTTGAAGATGCATTTTGTACTAAGAAAATAGTTCTAAATGCTGGATTATGCTTCTCACATTTTTACTCATAATTACAAATAATTTTGCTGTAATTATGAATAATGTTGCTAAGAAGATTTATGCCATTCACAACAACCCCTATTTGAAACTAGCTCTGCCACTCATCACACCTCCAATGATGGAATTAATATCCTTGGCTCAGAGAGTTAATATCCTGCCTCAGATGTAAGAAAGAGCAGATGGGTATCAACTCCTGACAACTTTGCTACTTGGTTGTGGATAGGAACAGCAGTTGGAAGACTAGTTTTTTTATCTGGAATTGATAGTAGAGGCTTCTTTTAGTAATTCTTAGGACCATCCTAGATGTGTGGTTCCAGTATGAGCAGGGAAAGACCCTGTCAGGTGAGAAGTGTAAGTATTGAGCTGAAGACAGGCATTCCTGATGGTGTCAGGTTCAGGATATATTTACCTGCTGAAAGTCTCTGTCATCCTAGAAGGCAGGCCTATCAGAAGGCCTATGAAAGTGAGAAGGATAAAATAGCCAACTATAGTAGGGATCTGAAGAAAAGAGAAAAGGTGGGTGAGAGACAGAAAAAGAGAAAGACAGACTGGCCTTGTACCATGAAAAGAGATTTGGCTCAGTCAAGGAGTGGCATAACTTTATCTTTATTGTAGAGACAAGGCTTACTAAACTAGGGGTGTATGGCATTGCAACATGTGAAAAAAAACTTGCATCTTTATCACACAATTTTGAACCACGCATCATCCTTTACCACACATGCCCTTACAATGCAATGAAAAACGATTTAAGACAAGTATTATTAAGGTATCTATCTATCTATCTATCTATCTATCTATCTATCTATCTATCTATCTATCTATCTATAATTAAGTATTATTAAGGTAACTCTATCTATCTATCTCCCTCTTTATTTTGTGAGCCGAGCTTCTCTGCACCCTAAACAGCCCAATGAGCAAGAGTCAAAAGAAGGTGGCAGCATCACAGACATTCTGTATTTTATTGTAAATTTCTTTTAATGCTTTTTCCCTACCCTTGTCTATTTACATTTGACTCTCTGTTTTTCTGCAAACTTGGTATTATAAACTGCTATTTTTCTCTACACATATTTGTATGAATTTACATCTTGGTATTCTGCAAACTTGGGATCTGATTTAAGAAAAGTAGCGTTTTATCCACTGCAGCACCACTTTACTTGCGCCCCTAAGCGCCCCTCTAACGCGACCATGTTGTGCCATATTTAATATATGGTGCACCATGGCTGTAGTTAGGGAACTAGCGTCAAATTGTTTATGGTAGTTTGGCGCTTTGCAGGTTTAGGATAAAAAAAGTGACACTAAACCTGCATATTGAGGCCCTTTATAAATAATGGTGTACCTCATTTTAATGCCTTCTCTGTGCAGGCATTAAAAATGCCACAAAAAAGGCGCAAAGAACTCTTCTAGATTTCTTTGTACCATTTTGTCAGCCCCCCTAATGGGGCAACACCTCCTATGCATACATTATGGCTGGGGCAGGCATGGGTTACAAAGTGGTGCAATACATGAATTGCGCCACTTTGTAAATCTAGCGTGGTGAGTTTGGCATTGTTGGGCCACATTACCGATAAAAAGAATGATGCTAAAGTGGGGCAAGAAGACGCTAGGCCCTTGAAATCTGGGCCTTGGTCCTTTTAAACTGCTGCTTCTGTTCTGCCTGGGACTGTCTGAAATTGTATGATTTGTCTTCCCAGTTTTTCTAAAAGACTGCATTAAGCCTCACCAACCCCTTATAAGGTTTTTAAAAGGGCTAGATTCACCTCACTGAATAGCCAGAGTGTGTTTAGGTGACTGCTTAATCTGCTCTGTGGTTTAAATTGTGCTTGGAAAGTGTGTGCAGCACTTGTTTATTTAGCTTGAAAAAGTGATTTGTTCAAGTGTGCGAAAAGCAGTATTTCAGTGGTTTCAAAATTGTCCCTTACCTGAAAAGTAGCATCTGGTAGCTAGAAATTGTGGATTGAGCATGTCTGTATCCAAGGAGATTCTGAATAGAGGAGCACCTCCCTGCCCCTGCCCTAGCAGCCTTAGCTTAAGGTCACTTGCCCCTTATACAAGTTTCTATTGGTTGTTGCATCTGTTGCAGTGATTGGTAGCTAGGGCTAGTATTTCTATTGGGTCAAGGGTTACAGTTCTAATTGGCCGTTTGGGCTAGGGTTCTGATTGGCTACTAGAGCTAGGGTTTCCACTGAAGTAAGGGTTTAGGGTTACAGTTCTGATTGGTTGTCAGGGCTAGGGTCCTGATTTTCTGCTAGGGTTTTCACTAGAGTTAGGGTTTAGGTTAACAGTTCTGATTGGCCATAAGGGCTAGGGTTGTGATTGGTTAATGGGGCTTTGACTCCTATTGGACTAAGGGCTTAGGTTTTGATTGGCTGTTAGGGCAAGGGCTGTGATTGGTTAATAGGACTAGGTCTCCCATTGGCCCTAGGGTTCAGAGTTAGGAATCTGATTGGTAGGTTTGGCCTAGGGTTCCATTGGCGAATACGGCTATTTATGCCTAGGATTCAGGGTGTCTCAGCCCGAGTGTCGAGGATACCAGGGGAGAGGACAAAGGCAGCTGACTTTTTGGACCTGTTTGGAACTGGTCGGGCCTAGGGCCAGAGATGCTATCCAATTTTTCACTCACCAGCTACCACCTTAAGCCCTTCAGATGCTCAAACATCCAGGCACAATATCAGCAAAGACATTCTACCCATATACCACGAACAAACCTCATGTAGATGTCAATGTCTCAAAAACCACTTCAAAACACCACATACCACACGTATATTCAATTCTACCACAACTACAACATTATGGTACCTTCATTCTCACATAAAACACAACTCTATCCTATGCCAATAGCAAATCCACACATCACCAACACAATACAAAATCACATTACACATAACTTTCATGCATCCAGACACGCACTCCCTATTCATATAAAATACCAGCTCTTGTCACGACCTGAACGCTTCTTCCCGCTGTAATCTGCCAGTCTCTAGTTTCTTGCTTGTTCTGGATTGACCAAGATAGGGGCGACCCTTTCCAGTAGCCACGTTGCTGCTGATAATAGAACACCAACCAGGCTGTGACCTCCAGAAGGAGTCCCAGAGGAAAAAAAAAAACTTGGGAAAAACCTCTGATCAAGCAACTCCTGAAAAAGATGTTAAAGAAAAGAAAATGAGGCACAAAAAAGTCTGGAACAAAATCTGCCAACAGGAATAAGCAGGTGAAGTCCATAATCACAGGATACTGGAGCGAGGAGCACAACCAGAACGGAAGTGTGTGCAACGCAAGGAACAGAAGACCAACTGTGCTTATATACTGACAAACAGGAAGTGACACCATCTTGGATTGGGAAAGCCACATTGAAGTAAATGGGAAAAAAACGTAGTATTAAAAGTAAGGAGCAAAGCATGCAGGGAAGGAATCACAGACTCCTGTTAAAGAGAAGATATGGCCAAAGAAGAAACAAAAAGAAAAGGAGAGAAAAGAAGAAAATAAGAAAAACAGCAAAAAACAGGTAAGTAAAACTATGGGAGCAAAAGGTGGGTGCAGCGTGAAACAGAGCCCAAAGTGAAAGTTTCAGGTCGCTCTGCAGCCCAAAAAAAGTTGCGACCCGAAAAGTGGCCCACGGCAGAAACGCCCGTCTAAGACGCAGCACGCAATTGGGCTCCAACAGTCTTCACGGCGTCACAGCTCTATCCTCTGCTTCCTACTAATAGATCCCTGTTTACCAATTACACATAACCACACAACTCTTACACTCCACTCCTCCACACATATTACCTCTTCCAGCGAGCAAACGTAACACAAATACCCCAAAATCTTGTCCATCCCCTCTTACACACCAAATACACTCTTCCCCAAAACACATCGCCACCCCTGTACTATTCAAATACAACTCACCAGCAGTAACTCACATACAAATCTTTCACAGAAAAACACTACATTAATATCTCTTCCCACTACTCCACAAAAACAAAACGAAACAAAACACACACACCAGCACATAAAAATAACAAACACTTGTATAATACTTCCCATCACACTCACTCCCATCCTCATTACTGCACAAATGGTAGAAATCCTGGACCAAAATCACTCCTAAATTCTCAATTTTCACCAATATCCACCACAAATACCCTAACACAGCAACATTAATTTACCCGCCTCTCATCCATTGTATAATATAGAGTCTTAGACTATAACCCACGTGCTCCACCACTACTCCTAACCCCTACTTCATCCATCAATGTGCATATAGAAGCTATTTTTCCTTGTAGTAGCAATCTGATAATCTGAAATGCAACATGAATCCACTATGGTCGGAAATAGTGTGGAAAAGTAAAATGTCACAGTATTGATTGTTTCATGAGATAGGGTATATGCTCCTCCTATCTTCCCACAAATATTGTTAAATACTATTGTTAAGAAATGATCCACATGGATATAAAGGAAGTGAGAATAAATCAAACAGGGGTACATTTAGTGAAATATTGTATAGAGCTGTATTTCTATTAAGTATTGAGTTACTAAATGAAAAAGGAATTATTAAAATTAAATATCTGATTTGCTATTGATATACAATGCAATATGCATTACACAAGGATGGTTAATTTATTGAGCACTTAAAAGTTTGTGATAGATGTTATATTACAAGGTGGCTGCCACTGAAACGATGCGAGCAGTTGATCTGTGGTGAGAGTCCTTTGTCACTTTTAACTGCTGTATATTCATGTAAACACTATTTGTAATGGTAACGTTTGAATAACCCACGACCCGTGACCAAGGCTATAGCTGAAACGCATCGGGCGAAGCTTTCGCAATAAACTACACCTTTCATGCACCTCACAGGAGTGCCCAAATCTTTCTTTGCATGTGGATGAGCAAGTGATACGGAATGTTGCTTGGGTTACCGGAAACCCATCCCGGTCTGCCACTATATTTCGGGGTTAGTTTTTTAAACTATTAACTCAATATTACGCTTGTTCCTGCTTCTTCATTTTAATCGGTTCTGTGGTGTGGGCGTTACTGTTACATCCTGCGGCCCAGTGCTCCCGTTCCGAGGATGTAACCATTACGTCCTTGTACTGGAGCATGGGGGAGCGCTAGTGCTCCCTGTGAGCCTTTCCCCCACCCCTACAGGGCAGGGATGGAAGGGGAATTGCTTCCCGTTCCTCCCCCATCCACCCTCCCCATCTAATGACGTCAGCGCACGGTCGCACGCTTACGTCATTAGAGGGTGCCGGTCTCCAGCACGCGTTAGGAGAAATAGGTGAGTTTCTCCACCGGCACAGGGGGGAGAATTCCTATCAAAGAGACATCGGGGGAAAGGAAAGCGTTTTCCTTTTCCTCAATGTCTCTTTTAGCATTCATGCTGCCTGATCACAATGCGTTCGGGCATCAGGAATGCCCACTAGACACCAGGGATTGTCTTTTTTTGTGTATTTGTTTATGGGGGAGTTGCCCCTTAGGCAAGGGTCGCTCCCCTTAGTGGGGGCATATTATCTATGGCCATTTCTGCTCTATCGCTCTATTATTTTTAGGCTGATTTGCCCCCAAGGGGGGCATAAACCACGGGAACACCAAGGATTTTTTTTTCTGTGGGGTGGGGCGGCCCCTTGGTCAAGGGTTGCCCCCCAAGGGGGCCATAGAACTGTTGGCCATTTCTTCCAACCTTGTGGGCAGATCGGCCTCTTAATTTTTAGGCTCATCTGCCCCCAAGGGGGGCAGAAGCCACTTAGGCACCAGGGATAATGTGTACGTGTGTGTTTTTTGTTTGGGGAGGTGGTCTCCTGGGCAAGAGTCGCTCCCCTTAGGGGGCATATTATTTATGGCCATTTCTGATCGGCCTAATATTTTTAGGCTGATCTGCCCCCAAGGGGGGCAGAAACCACTGGAACGCCAGGGACATTATTTGTTTTTTTTCTGTGGGGGGAAATAGAACTGTTGGCCATTTCTGCCTCCCTTGGGGGAAGATCGGCCTATTTGTTTTAGGCCCATCTGCCCCCAAGGGGGGCACCAGGGCACCAGGGATAATGTGTATGTGTGTGTTTTTTGTTTGGGGCGGCGGCCCCTTGGGCAAGAGGCTCTACCCTTAGGGGGGCATATTATTTATGGCCATTTCTGCCCCCCTTGGGGCAGATCTGCCTATTATTTTTAAGCTGATCTGCCCCATGGAGGCAGAAGCCACGAAGACACCAGGGATTGTTTTTGTTTTTTGTGTGTGGGGGGGGGCACCACTTGGGCAAGGGTTGCCCACCAAAGGGCACAGAACTGGTGGACATTTATGCCTCCCCCCCCCCACTTGGAGGCAGATCGTCCTATTTTTTTGTAGGCCCATCTGCCCCCAAGGGAGACAGAATCCACTTAGGCACCAGGGAAAATTTCTAAATGTTTGGTGGCGGGATGTCTTTCAACTGGCAAATTATTTGCATTTGTGATTATAACAGTTTATTTCTCCTTTTTTTCTAGTTCAAAGCTTTTGCTTCCTTTGCTGTGGCTCCTTGCTGTTTTAGCAGTGGTTGACCTGTGGTTTGCGTAGTTGCATGTTTTAGGTAAGTAAAACCAAGTTTCTCCAATGGAGTATTGTTGCCATGCATGAATGACATGTTTGTAGGTGGTGAAATTGTCCTTAGATTTGTGCACAATGATATTTGTGTTGTCTTATGTCTAATTTGCATTTTTTCTTCTTTTTAGTGGGATATCATTGGTGATTGCTGTGACTGTGAAGAGTAGTTACTGGTGAGTCTAGCTTTTTCAGGCAAGTGAGTGGTATAGTTTTTGAGTACATAACTCTTTTGATAAAGTAAGATTTTGTTTATTACTTATTTTAGACAGTGCTGGTTGTTGTTGGCACATTTGTCAAGTTACACTTGTTAGAAAGGATCATAGCTTGCCGCAGAGTGACCGCTCAGCAGGTTGTTGGCATGCTTTTTGACTCGTCTTCTGACCATGATTTTGAGACTGACTCTGCATCAGAGAAAGAAGTGAGAGATTCTGGCAGTGAATTTTTTGTCTGAGAGGAATCTTCTGCTGATAAAGCCACTGTCAGTGCAGATGAAGGGCCTGTTTTAGAGGAGGACACTTGTGCCAATCGTGCAGCAGCCTGGAGCTGGAAGGTTTCCCATTGGATGACTTGAACTCTGGGTTGCTCTAAACATGGAGCAGCCAGATTTGCCTGTCTTTACTGGTCTCCCAGGGTGTAGAATCAATACAGAAAACGTGTTGCCTGTCAATTTCTTTCAGTTGTTTATGGACGATATATTTTTGGAAGAGATTGTTGAGCAGACTAATTTGAATTAGGAGAAATATTTTAGGGACAATGATGCCAGACTTAGGCCACACTTTAGAGATACCCAGTGTATTCCCACAAATTTGGAAGAGATGAGAAAGTTCTTGGGTTTGACTTTTTTGATGCTTTTGATAAGGAAGCTGTCAGTGGCTTCTTATTGGTCTACTAGTCCCTTGATGGCAATGGCTATATTTCCTGCAACCATGAGTCGTAATTGGTATTTGCTTCTTCTTCGGATGTTGCATTTTGTTGACAATGTTTTAGCCTTGCTACGAGATCACCCTGATTCTGACCATCTTTTTAAGATTAGGCCTGTCCTAGATCATTTTATAGATTGGTTTTCAGAGGTCTATGTTCCAGGCAAAGAAATAGCTGTGGACGAGTCTTTGGTCATCTTTACGGGTCATTTGGTTTTTAGGCAGTACATTCCTAGAAAGAGGGCATGGTATAGAGTTAAAATGTAAATTCTGTCTGAAACTAGTACAGGATATATGTATAATTTCCACATCTACACTGGTACGGGTTCCAGTATTGACCCCCCCTGGTTGTCCGCCGTTAGTGAGAAAATTGTGTGAGAACTTGGTAGACGGCTGTTTAACAAAGGTCACAATTTGTACATAGATAACTTCTACATTGGAGTGCAGTTGTTCAAGGAATTGTTTAGAGTGGACACTGTTGCTTGTGGCACCATCGATTCTAACTGAAAAGGCTATCCAAGGAAGCTTATCTGTAAAAAACTTGAGAGGGGACAGTGCAGTGCCTTGCAGAATGATGAGCTGCTAGCTCTGAAATTTGCAGATAGGAGTGAAGTCTACATGCTAACTACCATATATGATGAGAGTACTTCCCCTGTGACTGTTTGGGGTCAGGTTGCCTAGGTGCGCAAACCTGTGTGCCTTTTAGATTATAATAAGCACATGGGAGGTGTAGATAGAGTTGATCAGAGGTTGGAACCTTATACTGCTGTTCGTTAGTCTTACATTTGGTATAAGAAGTTAGCGGATCACCTCTTCCACTTGCAACTTTTAATGCTTTTATTATGTCAAGGATAGTTCTCCAGAGTCAAAGATGACATTTGTGAAATTTCAGGAGTCAGTGATAGAGAGCCTTATTGTGGTGGAACAGCAAGAGTTCCCAGAGAAGCAGTGGTGGAGGATGTGGCTAGATTGAAAGATTGCCACTTTGCTGTGCACATTCCTCCCACACCCTCAAAATGTGCTAAAAAATGCATATTTTCCTCACTTTTCATTGTAGGATTACTGCTCCGGCACAAATTTCCTACAACCCAGTGTTCCCCGCAGTCTCCCAAGTAAAATGATACCTTACTTGTGTGGGTCCCCAAAGCAGAGTCACCCTAAAGATTTATAAAAGAAAAATATGTGCTTTTCAACTCGCTGTGCTATCCACTCAACCTCTACAGGTTTTGGGCCTTTTTCTGTTGCAGGCACCTGGGCCACCCACACAAGTGAGGTATCATTTTTATCAGGAGACTTGGGGGAATGCTGGGTGGAAGGAAATGTGTGGCTCCTCTCAGGTTTCAGAACTTTCTGTCACCGAAATTTGAGGAAATTTTATTTTTTGGCCAAATTTTGAGGTTTGCTGAGGATTCTGTGCAAGAAAACACTGGGGATCCACGCAAGCCACACCTCCTTGGAGTCCCTCGGGTGTCTAGTTTTCAGAAATGTTTGGGTTTAGTAGGTTTCCCTATATGACCGCTGAGCCCAGGATCAAAAACACAGCCCCCCCCCCAAAACAGGTAGTTTTGAATTTCATCATTTTGATGTGTCACAAGTGAGGTATCAATTTTATCAGGAGACTTAGGGGAACACTGTGTGGAAGGACATGTGTGGCTCCTCTAGGATTACAGAACTTTCTGTCACTGAAATGTGAGGAAAATGTTTTTTTTTTGCCAAATTTTGAGGTTTGCAAAGGATTCTGGGTAACAGAACCTGGTGACAGCTTCACAAGTCACCCCATCTTGGATTCCCCTAGGTGTCTAGTTTTCAAAAATGCACTGGTTTGGTAGGTTTCCCTAGGTGCCGGCTGAGATAGAGGACAAAATCCACAGCTAGACACTTTGCAAAAAACTGCTCTGTTTTCTTTGGGAAAATGTGATGTGTCCAGGTTGTGTTTTGGGGCATTTTCTGTCGCTGGCACTTGGCCTACCCAAACAAGTGAGGTACCATTTATATTGGGACACTTGGGGGAACACTGAGTTGAAGGGAATTTGTGGCTCCTTTCAGATTCCAGGACTTTCTGTCACCAAAATGTATGGAAAAAGTAATTTTTTGCCAAATATTGAGGTTTGCAAAAGGTGTTGGGTAACAGAAACTGATGAGAGCCCCACAAGTCACCCCATCTTGGATTTCCATAGGTGTCTAGTTTAAAAAAATGCACTGGTTTGGTAGGTTTCCCTAGGTGCCGGCTGAGATAAAGGCCAAAATCCACAGCTAGACACTTGGCAAAAAACTGCTCTGTTTTCTTTGGGAAAATGTGATGTGTCCAGGTTGTGTTTTGGGGCATTTTCTGTTGCTGGCACTTGGCCTACCCACACAAGTGAGGTACTATTTATATTGGGACTCTTGGGGGGAACACTGAGTTGAAGGAAATTTGTGGCTCCTTTCTGATTCCAGGACTTTCTGTCACCAAAATGTATGGAAAAAGTAATTTTTTGCCCAATATTGAGGTTTGCAAAGGGTGTTGGGTAACAGAAACTGATGAGAGCCCCACAAGTCACCCCATCTTGGATTTCCATAGGTGTCTAGTTTTCAAAAATGCAGAGGTTTGGTAGGTTTCCTTAGGTGCCGGCTGAGCTAGAGGCCAAAATCAACAGCTAGGCACTTTGCAAAAAACAGCTGTTTTCTTTGGGAAAATGTGATGTGTTCACATTGTGTTTTGGGGCATTTCCTGTTGTGGAACTAGGCCTACCCACATAAGTGAGGTACCATTTTTATTGGGAGACTTAGGGGAACACTGGATGGAAGAACATTTGTGGCTCCTTTCAGATTCCAGAACTTCCTGTCACCGAAATGTGAGGAAAAAGTGTTTTTTGTGCCAAATTCTAAGGTTTGCACAGGATTCTGGGTAACAGAACCTGAGGAGAGCCCCACAAATCACCCCATCTTGGATTTCCCTAGGTGTCTAGTTTTCAAAAATGCACATGTTTGGTAGGCTTTCATAGGTGCCGGCTGAGCTGGAGATTAAAATCCACAGCTAGGCACTTTAAAAAACACGTCAGTTTACAATGTAAAAATGTGATGTGTCCATATTGCATTTCCTGTCACAGGCCTTAGGCCTACCCACGCAAGCAAGGTACCATTTTTATCGGGAGACTTGAGGAACACAGAATAGCACAACAAGTGTTATTGCCTCTTGTCTTTCTCTGCATTTTTTCCTTCCATATGTAAGACAGTGTGTAAAAAAGATGTCTATTTGAGAAATGCCCTGTAATTCACAGGCTAGCATGGGAACCCTGAAATTCAGAGATGTGCAAATAACCACTACTTCTCAACACCTTATCCTGTGCCCATTTTGAAAATACAAAGGTTTCCTTTACACCCATTTTTCAGTCTTTATATTTCACCAAATGAATTGCTATATACCCGGTATACAATGAAAACCCAATGCAAGGTGCAGCTCATTTACTGGCTCTTGATACCTATGGTTCCTGATGAACCTACAAGCCCTGTAAATCCATGCAATCAAAAGAGTCCAGCAGACGTAATGGTATATTGCTTTCAAACATCTGACTTTGCAGGAAAAAGTTACAGTGTAAAACGTGGAGAAAAATGGCTGTTTTTTTAACTCAATTTCGATTTTATTTATTTCAGCTGTTATTTTCTGTAGGAAAACCTTGTAGGATCTACGCAAATGACCCCTTGGTGAATTCAGAATTTTGTCTACTTTTCAGAAGTGGTTAGCTTTCTGGGATCCAGCATTGGCTCCACACCCATTTCTGTCACTAACTGGAAGGAGGATAAAAGCACAAAAAATAGTAAAAATGGGGTATGTCCCAGTAAAATGTCAAAATTGTGTTGAAAAATGATGTTTCCTGATTCAAGTCTTCCTGTTGTGGAAAGCTGGGAAGATAGTTATTTTAGCACCACAAACCCTTTGTTGATGCCATTTTCAGGGGAAAAAATGAAAATTTCGCTCTATTTTGGCTAATTTCTTGGTCTCCTTCAGGGGAACCTACAAACTCTGGGTACCTCTAGAATCCCTAGGATGTTGGAAAAAAAGGGCGCAAATTTGGTGTGTGTAGCTTATGTGGACAAAACGTTATGAGGGCCTACGCGCTAACTGCCCCAGATAGCCAAAAAAAAGGCTCGGCACAGGAGGGGAAAAGGTCTGGCAGGGAAGGGGTTAATAACTTCCTTTAATATTTCATAGGCAAATAGAAAGTATGTTCCCATATTTTAAGTCTTTCATTGAAGCAGTCTATTTGATTGATGTTGTTATCTCAATGTCAATTTCAGTGTCTACAGTGAAATTTCTTGTCATGGCTGGTAAGCATCAAGTACAAAATAAATTAGTTTGCAATGTTTACTTTGATGTCATGATAATCTAATGCTTTGGAAAAGTTGTAAGAAATAATTTGACATTTGCTTTTTTGATAAAATCCAAAAATCAGAAGAGGGCAACGATAGTAACTCCCCTTTCTTTTTATATAACTATAAGATCATATAGCATGTATGTAGAAAATTGGATTATTCCTTGATGCAAATGACTACTGACCTTGAAGAATTTTCACCACTCTAGTCAGGGTGAACCCTCAAAGTCACTAAGTTAACCTGAGGTGAACCCCCTGGTAGCTATGGCACAGAGGAAACATATAACTTCGGGCAATATGTGCTTTATTTATTCAGTAGCAAAACAGTATTATAGTACAAATACCAAAACATATAAATCCCAAAATGATTTTAAAAAACAGAATCAAAACTCCAGGGAAAAAGCCACCTAAAGTTTGTTGTTGTGTCCCTGTGTTCACACTAATTGTCAGCCATCTGACTTTTGGAGTCCACTTCTTTGTCCTGGGTAGCAGGTCCAAGGCTTGTCTCAAGTCACTAACAACAGGCCCTATCCTCTTCCGAAGTTCTGCAGGGCCAGAAAGTGTTCTCAGGATGGTATCTTGGCTGCAAATTTAGGCTTGGCACCAGCTAATGGGTGGAGTGACTCATAGGTATTTCCTAACCAATGGGTAAAATGTTCCCGGAGGCAACTCTCCTCACTTTTTCAGTAGTTCCTTTATGCCTTATTGCAAACAAGCTCAAAATGCCATGTGCTCTGGCATTTTCAAGATGGCAAATACACATTTATTCATATCATTACTTTCTTAGGCAAAAATATTTCAGTTTAATGGGACCATAGCAGCTACTAATTAGAATCTAATTGGAGTTTTAATACCTTATCATCCAGCACATTTGTCTATTACAAGATTGATGAAAACTCAGGCAAGTCATTGTGATTGGCATTCTGCCTGTTATTTAATAAAAACAATTACTTTAATCCACTTGCTCAGCGTACAGGGCACTTGCTACATTGGTGGCAGAGTATTTCACCCACCACCCTATAAATAAGGACCAAAGATATTTTACTTATGTGAAAAAGTATATTGTTGTCACACTTTAATAATATCATTTTAAGAGTGATTATTTTTTTAAGCATACTTACCATATAACCTGAAAATGTTAAATAAAATTTTATTTAAATTATTCATGTCATTTCTGTGCATCTATTGCTTACAATTGGGCATATTCACATTGCAATATTGTTAATTTTTAAATGGTATTTTTAGACAAATAAAAACAAGTATTTAAAAAAACATTTTTTAGTTTTTCTAAGTAATATTTTGACATACAAATCTGTCAATAATGCAACTGAGAGAAATGTGTGCTGCTTTATGCTCTGTAACCTTGATAACCCATTGTCTAAAGACTTTAACTGTGTATACTTTACATAGCTATAATAGTACGTACCACATGACATTTGTCAGATCACTCATGGTCAAATTAAAAAGTTAAGCACTAACCTGTATATTTGGGCAACAGGAGGGATATAGGAAGACTAGCCACCCTTGCCCCTAGGGCCTCATCATGACTTTGGCGGTCCCACAACAGGACCGCCAAAGTTGTGGGGAGGATGCCACTGCCATGGTGGTGATGTTCCCCCCTTAGCATATTACATTGTTCCCACCTTGCTGACTGTCAGGAACATTGTAATACGTATTCCTACCGGGCTCACTGGCGGGCACAGTGCTAGCAGCCATGAGTTTGTGTAACTTCATACTGCAACTCTAGAGAAACTGCCAATTTTGGTTGCGAGCAGTCTCTGTTCTCTCATCTTCTCTTTGTTTGGTTACTGCAAGGTGGATAAACATTAGAATAATTTACTGCTGCACCTCCCTGTAATCTCCCTACCTTTTGAAGTGTCTTGCTTTATTTAGAACAGAACCTTTCTAGCTCCCAGCAAATTCCATATCAGGGTGATGTAATTGCTAGATTAGAAAGTAATGAAAGCTTGGTTTAGAATGTTAAATTTCACAGGTACACGCAGAGAAATAAAGATGTGTGATTTACACCTCAGTGTGTGGCCCAGTCATTGGTGGGTTGCCAGGCTGGGGACGACACTACAACTGGTGACGAGATAGGGGGGAAGCAACCCGAAGAAGAAAGTGCTGTCTTGAAGAGTGTGCTGTGCTTGAAGCAAATTGTTCATGCATGCCATGTGTGCACTTGTTGAAGTCCCGAGTCAACGGTTGGCATATGTGGAGTCAAAGCACAACTCCGGCCAGTGTGAAACAAGTGAATGAAAAGAAAGCTTCACTAAGAAGTCTATGTATCATTGATCAAGAAACTACAACCAAGATCATATAAAAAAGTACTACGCTGGCACACAAAATAAAGTCGCACATTGTAAGGAACGTTAACTCTGAAGACGAATACAACTAGGTTTACAAAGTGCAGTTAAAGACAATTATCATGTGCCATATTATGCTGCAAATAGAAGGGCTGCAAGGCAGAGATCAACCAGGTGTCAGAAAATGCAAACTGAAATGTAAGAAGGATGAAATAGATGACTTACAGAGCCTGTAAGGAAAATTATCGCACCACAGCAGCCAACGAAGTGGCTCAAGGGATGTGCTCAGGGTTGTGCTTACAGAGATATCACCAAGCTGCAGAGAGGGGCTCAGAGCAACTTCATAGGTCTTCTACGAGCAAAGAGTTGATGACAACAGTTGGATTTGTGAAAATTGAAAATGGCAGGTAAAAGAGAAGACACCATTCCAATTATTGTTAGAAATGATCCTGAGTTTCACACGTCAAAAGACTTTAAAGAAGGATTTCACATACATGATCATCCTACAGCATCAGGGAACATTCTACTTTCAATGTCATATGGTTCCACTCTCGTCTACAATACTGCCTCCTAACTAAAACTACCATTCGATACCTCCAAAAAGCAAAATATTGGTGATAGAGGGACAACCTGGATTGAGACATTTGAAGATTTTATTGATGCACTTGAAGAGACTGATAGCAGAATTATTATATTTTTTTTTTTTGCTGGTGATGTTGTGAAAGAAGTCATAAAGAAAATGTTGAGAACTGATGAAGCAGTCACATTCTGTCAGATTAAGAAGGCGTTTAATCTCAAATTCAATCCAGTCCCAAACGTTGATTATGAATGATATGTTTTCAGTCAAGAATATTAAAGAGGGGGGTGTGGCCAACCATCATGGCCGTGTGGTTATAATCCACAACGACTCTGCATTTCACTGCGATGAACTTCATTCAACTGCACCTTTATTTCTCACCAGTCTGTCAAGACTAAATGGATCCTGGGATCGGAGGACCGGGGGGTCCCCTGATCCGTCCCGATACATCATCATTAACCCACTGTGTTAGACTTGACATAATTGGCATGGTCTCCCAGTCTTTTGGCCTCTACTTCCCGGGTTGTTTCTGTGTGCTGGACTTTGCTTTTGCTGTTTTATTTGCCCCCGACACTTTTACCACTGCTGACCAGTGCTAAAGTGTAAGTGTTCCCTGTATAAATTGTATGTGTACCTTGGCTATCCATGATTGGATAGTTGATTTACCAGTAAGTCCCTAGTAAAGTGCACTAGAGGCGCCCAGGGCCTGTAAATCAAATGCTACTAGTGGGATTGCAGCACTAATTGTGCCACCCACATTAGTAGTCCTGTAAACCTGGCTCAGACCTGCCACTGCAACGTCTGTGAGTGCAGGTTTAAACTGCCAATTCGACTTGGCAAGAGAAGAAACAATGCAAGCCAACTCGACAAGAGGAGGAACAACACACACTCTCTCTTACGAGTAAGAAATCAACGCATCCCTGGCCTTATCTGACGCTCGCTTGTGGCTTTATTTTGTCGCTACCCAGGTACTTTTGTACGCTAACAACGTTCTCACTGTTTTATATAGGGTTAAAGTCTCTTTTGCTTTTTAAATTCATGACTTGACTTGTGTATGTTGGATTTTTGTCATTTTGGTCTTGTTTTGTTTAGATAAATATTATCTATTTTCTAAACCTGTGTTGTGTCATTTTGTAGTGTTTTCACTGAGTTACTGTGTGTGTTGGTACAAATACTTTACATCTTGCTTCTGAAGTTAAGCCTGCCTGCTCATGCCAAGCTACCAAGGGGGTGAGCGGGGGTTAGCTGAGGGTGATTCTCCTTTACCATGACTAGAGTGACAGGGGGTAACCTGACTGCCAACCAAAGACCCCCTTTCTAACACACTGCTAGAAGGAAACACTGTTGCAACCCTGGGGACAGTGCAACAACGTGGTGGCTATGGTGCTGTTTCAGAGACTTTGGGCCAGAAGAAGATTCGACGATGAGCACTAATAGGAGAGAACACACCCCCATTGCCCCGGTGAGCCCTTTGAGGCCAGATATGAAGGAATTGCCACCCTGCAGCCGAGATGAGCCCAAGCTCACCAGCTTTGCCCTGACATGGCGGCAGCCATGCAGTGTGCAATGAAACTTGCAGAGGCGGTGGAGCTGAGCCGGGGCCCTCAATCTACCCTGCAGTGAGGTGAGATTTGAATTGAGTGCCCCCTTTCATAAGTCTCCACTACAGGTGCTGCGCCTGTGGAAACTGTGTGCTCCGTGTGCTGGGACTTGGTGGTGGAAGGTGAGGGGCCTGGTCCGGATCATTGCACAGCATGACAACCGGCCCCTTGGCCTTGGAGTCTGCTCCTGCTGGGCCTGCAGGCCCATGAAGATGGACACTGCCTTTACCACTGGCCTCAAGTGCCTATGGCCAGTGAACCCTCTGACAGCCTCCTGAACCACTAAACACCCCATGAGAGAAATATGGTCCTGCCACCCATTCCTAGCGATAGCTTGGAACCCAGCCATATACCAGCCTGCTGAATCCTCCACTGATGTGCTCCATGCTCCCTGAAGTATTTGTAAGCCATAAGTGCAGTAGTAGAGAGTGAGGAAGGTTACCAACAGAGCTGAGCTCTCTGGCTGGTGGTGACAGGGGTCACCCAGGTACCTGCGCTGCTCGACTGGCCGCCAGTGGTGTACCACACAAGAAGAGGTCCACCCTAACACAGGAGCCCCTCTTTCCTTACAGTGAACCTGCAGGGAGCCGTGCCCATCTTTGGTCCTCAGGGAATCGGGTGAATAAATTGGAGACCATTCACAGTCAATGCCACCTAAGAAGGGCCAGTCTAACAGAGTCACCAGCCACTGTACTCAGGAAATGTAGCCCAGCAGGGAAAAGGCAGGGGAGAGATTGCTTTGAGAAAGGACAACCTCCAGGCCTCACTAAGAGACTTTAAAAAAGAGCTCAGGGACAAACTATAGACAGACTTGACTTCATCACAGGACACCCTGAGAAAATACATCTTCCCTCCAAACTAATGTGGATTCTGTGGGAACTAGAGCACTGGATTTTGATGTGAAATGCCTAGACCTTGATCAGTGGTTGACCCCACTAAAGGCAGACACAGAACATATTCACACTCCCAACTACAGATGGCACTCCTCAAGAGCGAAGACCTGGAAAATCGCTCCAGGTGTGATAGCATCTGCATAAGGGAGCTTGAAGAGGGGATGGAGGGCCTTGATTTAGGGGCATTTGTGATGGGCCTGCTTTTGAGCCTGCTGGGTGATGACCACCCTATGGTGTGAATAGAGGGGGGTCCAGGGGGTGGGACCACAGAAGACAGGATCTTAGCCAAGCTACACTCCTTCAAGACAATGCAGAAGATCCTCATGGAGGCCCGCAAGCATGATCCAGTTTCATTTCAGGGAGCTTCCTGTTGTGTGTTTCAGGATGTACCCTCTGCTACCCTGGCAAGAAGAATGCAACTTAAAATGGTCACAGATCAACTCTAGAAGAAACATGTGAAATACAGAAAGACATATTTATTTGCCGTAGTCTTTATACTCCAAAACAGGATGCGTCACTTTACTGAGTTGGAGGAGGCAGCAGCACTATTAGGTCTGGATGCCCCTGACCCACAAGAAGAGAATGGGGCACGGCGAGATCCCCCTTCGGACCTGCCTGGGACCAAAACAAGCTGACATTGGCAACAGCAGGGCAGAAGAAGGTGCTCGGGCAAATGAAGAAACAATGACAATCCCCCTTGTTGCCTTGCAGTTGACTCTACTGATGGGAGTCTGGAGGTGCAGATCTCACTGACCTCAATTTGAATCAAAGGATTCTGCCCTGCTCAGACACACAATTCAAGTTGAGTGTCCACATAGGCCCGGAGTTCAGACTGAATCTCTCCACCCTCATCTGGGATGGACACCAGTGGAGGACGCTGGACTCTCATGTTTTTTTTAGTTGGTGCCTGCAATTTTGAACTAACTACCAGCTTTGCACAGTGTGTCTCTAGAATTGGACAAGAGTCCCCATTTATATGTATCAACAATTACGTTTTTCCAATAAGGTAAGGAGCATAGGCGACTTTCTTTTATAGTATTAATGAGTTGTGTTTTGTTTCTGAATGGATGTCCAGGCCCACTGGAGGGGGTAGGAGAAGGTTGGGCTAGGGGGTGGTCTGCTACTATTCACATATTACACGAACCTGACCACATAGAGCATTATCTACCTTTGTAAAGCCATGCCGGTCACTGTAGGCACCTGGAATCTTAAAGGCTTTAACTCCCCACACAAATGGTGCAAATTCTGGAAATATATCTTAGATCGAAGATTTGAGATAGTGGCCCTTCAGAAAACCCACCTAAAATGCACTGAAGAACACCAGTTAAAACACAGTCCAATCTTCTACTCAATAGGTCGTCAGCTATTTCCCTCCTCTCCTAAATTTCAAACAACCACCATTAAAACCAATACGGAAGGGAAGATGATGGTTAAATGCCTCTTACATGGTCACAAATTCACAATAGCCACGACCTACCAAACTCAAATCAAACATATTTCCTCCTCTCCTTTTTTCAGCCGGTTCGGGGGATTTGCAGAAGAGAACATAATGGTATTAGGAGAGTTTAATTTGATTTGGGACCCAGATGTGGACAGTACTCACCCCCCAGAGATCACAGACAGGCACCTTCTCTCAACCCATGAGGCGAGAATTAACACACCTTGGGCTCTTAGATGCATTGTGTTCATTCTGCCCCACTAACAAAGATGACCCTTTCTTCTCACATTCGCATAGAACCTACTCCCAGCTCGACAATGTCTTTGTAAGCCCAACATTGCAAAAGGCCATTAGGACTGCTAATATCTACCCCCATAATGATCCCAGATCACGCTATGGTGGAGGTAACTTTGGACTGGCTAGGCCAGAAACCCTCCTTCCACAGATTATTCTTCTGATCTCCCTGACACAGGACCGCCTCCTCAGGGACGAGCTTAGGGCGACCATTTGGGAGTACTTCCAGATGAACAACCCCCAAGACATTACTTATGGCATGACCTGGGACACTTTCAAAGCAGTGACAAGGGGGAAGTGTATATCACTTATGACTACTCTCATGAGACAAAAACTAAGGAACGCTTAGCAGTGGAGGAGGAACTTTTTAATGTTGAAGGAGCTCTTCAGCGGAATTGGACTGCACTGAAGGGTAAAATCGCAGCCATATATGCCAATAGAGAAGAACTCACCCTCTTGCGCCTCAGACAGACTACATATGAGCGGGGGGAACAAGGTAGGCATCCATCTGGTCCAGCAGTTAAGGATCTAAGAGGAAAAGACTACATAGGCCTTTTCCAGGAATCTATTGGGGTGTGACCTATACGGAAGAAGGGAAGCTGGAGACTTTCCAAACTTTTTATGAGACCTTATGCACCAAAGACCCAGTAAACACCCACAGGCAACTTGATTATTTGGCTGACACCACGCTCCATAAAATATCGCCAGCCCAATGGGAACTCCTGGACAAGCCCATTAGGGCAGATGAGGTCCAGGAAGTGATTGACTCCCTGAAACTACACAAATCTCTATGACAGGATGGTCTAACAGCCCAGTTCTAAAAATCCTTTAGCTCTGACCTGACTCCCCCCCTGACTAATCTCTTTAACTCCTTTACAGAGACACAAGCTGTAACCTGTTTCATGGCGGAAGCCCTCATAATGGTCATCGCAAAGCCAGGGAAAGACCCTAGTAAATGTCCGTCATACCAGCCGTTGCACAGCTAAATCTTGATACAAAGCTGTACACTAAAATACTAGCTAATCGACTGGAAGACATCATGCCTGATTTGATCCACCCACACCAGTCAGGTTTGATTAAAGGGAGGCAGACGCATGATAATATCAGGTGAATAGTCCACTTAATAGAAAAAGAGAACAAGAAAAGGATACCCAGAGTACTAACAGCATTAGATGCTGAGAAGGCGTTTGACCGGGTTGACTGGATCTTCCTCTTTCACTCACTGCAACAATTCAGTTTTATGGCAAAATTCATTACACAAATTCAAGCCAATTATGCCCATCCTTGCTCAAGAATCTTTATTAATGCCCTAAATGTTTGAACCCTTGGCAGCCAGAATACAAGCTTCTGCTCTCATCCAAGACATTCCCTTTGGGTCAGTAAACCACAAACTTTCCTTATTTGCAGACAATGTCCTCCGTACTTTAACCTCCTCTCAAACTTCACTAACGGACCAGCAGACACAGCTACAGTCATTCGAACCAGTGGTAGGATTTAAGGTTAATTTTACTTAATCTTTCCTACCTAATCTGATGGCTCCGCCTGAGAGGTGAAGAGACTAGGGGCCATATGTACGAACACATTTTTCCATAGACACAGAATGGGCAAAACTGCTTGCTACATCTGGCCCTAGCTTCTCAGAGGCCCTCCCACATGGCAAGAAGGGAGATCACATATTTGGGCATTAAAATCGCACCATAGGTGGTGGACCTCTACAAAGCTAACTATTGTCCACTACAACACAAACCAGCATCAAGATCTTAAAAAATGGGCCCCACTCTACCTAACCTGGCTAGGTTGTATCAATGCTATAAAAATGACAGCTCTGTCACACATTTTATATCTTTTAGGGATGTCCTTCACCTCCCTACGATCCATACTCACCAGCTTCACCTTGCAGCACCACAGAGGTTGCTTCCCTAATAAATCCCTGACTGTCCCCAAAACAGAAGAAGGCTTGGCGCTTCCTAATTTCCCCCACTGTTATAAGGTGGCACAACTCTGAGTAATGACAGAGTGGTCCTTGAGGGAGTCAGACAAACATTGGCTCCACATGGATGGGAATATCATGGAGAGAACAATCTTGGACGTCCTTTTAAAATCTAAAGATAACACTTATCTGAGCATGCCAAGTAGAACCACGCTGAAAGCATGGGACAAGGTCACCCACCAGCAAGGTTTGACAACCTCCCTTCCCCATATACCCCTATTCAATTTAACAAAACTTTTCTGCCTGCACTCGTCCTCAGGCCCTTTGATTTGTGGCAGGAGGGAGGGAGGGAGTGTGCCTTGCCATATCTGACCTATTCCGTGGCTGGGACATACATACATTTGACAATTGCCACTGGAACATCAATCTACCTACTACATAGCTATACCATTACATCCAACTTAAGCACTGGGTTACATCACAAGATCTGACTAGTAGCCACAGGAGACTTGCTCCCACTAGAGAAGCTTGAACACAAACGGGTGGTTCCAGGGGAAGTATCTCATTCCTACGTTCTCTCCTGGCGTCCTTGACTGATGTTCTTACTCCAAGATACAACAAGCATTTGCAATGCAATGGGTCTCACGTTTTCTCGAGTTAGAGCTATTAGCATTGTAAATTCCTAACTGGACTTTTCTTGCAACATAAACTGAAAAGGAAAAGTAAAACAGTTGACATAAGTGAGCTGATTCAAAGAACCACGGCTGCCATGAGCATTAGCGCGATGGAGAGACGCAACAGGAAAAAGAAGCTCGCTCGCAGTCAGACGTATCGACAAACGTGCAATTATCCATGTAACAGGGTCAGTGGACAAGGCGTTGACAAAACTGTTCCAGGGAGGGACAACCATAAAGCATTTACCAATGATAACAAAGGGTTTTTGAAAGGCAATCCCATGAACGAGTGATAGTGATGGGTGTGCGGAGGATGTGGTTAAAAGCCCACATATAGATTACAACACATCACAGAACTTGTGCGCTCGACCTTAAAAAGACATAAAATGCTCTGGGGCCAGTTCTTGGGGAAACCTATCCCTGTAGAGCATTGACAAAAACTATGGAGGGACATCCTGAGTTTAACTGATAACTGGGCCTTTGAGAAGCCCACTATAAAGTACTTTACAACTGGTATCTGCAGCCCGCTAAGCTTCACAAAATATATCCTGAAACATCTGACAAATGCTGGAGGGGATGTGGTCCTCTGGCTGATTTCTGACAGATATGGTGGAATTGTCCCACAATTCAACCCTATTGGAATGAGACACTAGCTAAGATGAAAGACATCCTTGTGTACCCCCTACCTCAAATGCCTGACTTTAACCTGCTGGGGCTGCTTGACGCTTCCCTTAACCCCTTAGCTGCTGGACCGTTTCCCCCCCCCAGTGCTGAGCCCTTTTTTGGCTATTTGGGGTAGTTTGCGCTTAGGCCTTCATAACTTTTTGTCCACATAAGCTATCCACGCCAAATTTGCGACCTTTTTTCCAACATCCTAGTGATTCTAATGGTACCCAGAGTTTGTGGTTTCCCCTAGAGGAGACCAAGAAATTAGCCAAAATACAGTGAAAATTTTGTTTTTTCCAAAAAAATGGGAAAAAAGGGCTGCCGAAGAAGGCTTGTGGGTTTTTCCCTGAAAATGGCATCAACAAAGGGTTTCTGGTGCTAAAATCACCATCTTCCCACCTTTCAGGAACGGGCAGACTTGAATCAGAAAACCACATTTGTCAACACAAATTTGGCATTTTACTGGGATACCCCATTTTTACTATTTTTGGTGCTTTCAGCCTCCTTCCAGTTAGTAACAGGAATGGGTGTGAAGCCAATGCTGGATCCCAGAAAGCTAAACATTTCTGAAAACTAGACAAAATTCAGAATTCAGCAAGGGGTCATTTGTGTAGATCCTACAAGGTTTTCATACAGAAAATAACAGCTGAAATAACAAATATTGAAATTGAGCTGAAAACAACAGCCATTTTTCTTTATGGTTTACTCTGTAACTTTGTCCTGCGATTTCAGATTTTTGAAAGCAATATACCGTTATGTCTGCTGGACTCTTCTGGTTGCGGGGATATAAAGGGCTTGTGGGATCATCAAGAACCCTAGGTACCCAGAGCCAATAAATGAGCTGCACACTGCAGTTGGTTTTCATTCTATACTGGGTATACAGCAATTCATTTGCTGAAATATGAAGAGTGAAAAATAGGTATCAAGAAAACCTTTGCATTTCCAAAATGGGCTCAAGAAAAGGTTTTGAGGAGCAGTGGTTATTTGCACATCTCTGAATTCCGGGGTGACCATACTAGCATGTGAATTGCAGGGCATTTCTCAAATAGACATATTTTTTACACACTCTCTTATATTTGGAAGGAAAAAATGCAGAGAAAGATAAGGGGCAATAACACTTGTTTTGCTATTCTATGTTCCCCCAAGTCTCCTGATAAAAATGATACCTCACTTGTGTGGGTAGGCCTAGCGCCCGCGACAGGAAATGCCCCAAAACACGACGTGGACACATCCCATTTTTTGACAGAAAACAGAGCTGTTTTTTGCAAAGTGCCTACCTGTAGATTTTGGCCTCTAGCTCAGCCGGCTCCTAGGGAAACCTACCAACCCTGTGCATTTTTTAAAAACTAGAGACCTAGGGGAATCCAAGATGGGGTGACTTGTGGGGCTCTGACCAGGTTCTGTTACCCAGAATCCTTTGCCAACCTCAAAATGTGGCTAAAAAAACACGTTTTCCTCACATTTCGGTAACAGAAAGTTCTGGAATCTGAGAGGAGCCACAAATTTCCTTCCACACAGCGTTCCCCTAAATCTCCCGATAAAAATGATACCTCACTTGTGTGGGTAGGCCTAGCGCCCGCGACAGGAAATGCCCCAAAACACAACGTGGACACATACCATTTTTTGCAGAAAACAGAGCTGTTTTTTGCAAAGTGCCTACCTGTAGATTTTGGCCTCTAGCTCAGCCGGCACATAGGGAAACCTACCAATCCTGTGCATTTTTGAAAACTAGAGACCTAGGGGAATCCAGGATGGGGTGACTTGTGGGGTTCTGACCAGGTTCTGTTACCCAGAATCCTCTGCAAACCTCAAAATGTGGCTAAAAAAACACGTTTTCCTCACATTTCGGTGACAGAAAGTTTTGGAATCTGAGAGGAGCCACAAATTTCCTTCCACCCAGCGTTCCCCCAAGTCTCCCGATAAAAATGATACCTCACTTGTGTGGGTAGGCCTAGCGCCCGCGACAGGAAATGCCCCAAAACACAACATGGACACATCCCATTTTTTGACAGAAAACAGAGCTGTTTTTTGCAAAGTGCCTACCTGTAGGTTTTGGCCTCTAGCTCAGCCGGCACCTAGGGAAACCTACCAAACCTGTGCATTTTTGAAAACTAGCGACCTAGGGGAATCCAAGATAGGGTGACTTGTGGGGCTCTGACCAGGTTCTGTTACCCAGAATCCTTTGCAAACCTCAAAATGTGGCTAAAATAACACGTTTTCCTCACATTTCGGTGACAGAAAGTTCTGGAATCTGAGAGGAGCCACAAATTTCCTTCCACCCAGCGTTCCCCCAAGTCTCCCAATAAAAATGATACCTCACTTGTGTGGGTAGGCCTGGTGCCCGCGACAGGAATAGATCACACAACGGTCAATGTTGGTCCTTACATGAGGCAGCTGTTGACCCTGGGGTGATCCATTCCTGACGCAGGCACTAGGTGTAGGCACTCAAGTGGGGTAGTGTTTTTATCAGGACAGGGGAGGAATCACTGGGTGGTAGGAATTTTGTGGATCCCAGCATATTCCTGTAGTTTGTGTGACAGAAATGCGAGAAAAATAGAGTTTTTATTCAACATTTCAGCTTAGCAGGGTATTCTGGGTAAGAAATCTTTGGGGAATCCACACAAGTCACACCTCTTTGGACTCCCCCGAATGTCTAGTTTCCAGAAATGTTTGGGTTTAGTGTGTTTCTCTATATGGCCGCTGAACCCAGGACCAAAAACACAGGTGCCTGCCTTACAAAACCAGTTTGTTTTGCGATAGATAATTTTGATGTCTCCACAATATGATTTGGGCGGTGGAATTTGGGGCTGAACTAAATTGGGGAGCTCCCAAGAGAGCAGTCTCTCTCTCTCTCTCTCTCTGCTTGCCGCCGCATTCACCTGCCCTCTGGGTTGGGCTAGCCCACTATTACCCAGTTGCACAGACTGCTTGCGAAGGGACAGCAGAACTGTCCTCATCACCTCCCTCATAATGTACTGGAAGAGGAGTTGTCGAATGGGACTCCTCCGACTGAAAAATCACTCCCAGAGTCTGCGCCATTGTCCTATCCCTCAGATGCTGTCTCAGTATCTGATGTCTCAGTCTCTGATCCTATGTCAGAGCTGTCCTCTATAACCCGAGTGACGGCAGCAGTCATCCATCAAGATGCCATCTCTGCTATTGGCTAAACTGTTGCTCTAAAACACTAGCCTACGTAGACAGTCACAAAATCGATGGTGTGTGTGAGATACGTGCAACAGTAGAGGCCACCTTACCTGCGCTTCTTTTCTCAATCAGCACGTTCTTTCAAGACACTCAAAAAACCCCTGTCACATACCATTCGTCACAGTCTTTTAGCACCTCCTGCGCTCAGTCCAACAATCATTATTGGTGCTCCCACTCCCTCCTCCTCGCATTCCCTCATTACCACCCAGCAAAAGTGCCCTTCATCTCTCCATAGCCGCCCTCCACCCCGCACATACATTTCACTTGTATTATAGCGCAGGTAATGGCTGACTTTACTAATGTACTCAGCTATTTACATAAAATACAGATTTGCTCTTTGCAGTAGGCATATAAACCTTCTGCGCTTCTTTATGGCACTAAAACTGCCACTAGACAAGTCTGACCCTTTTGTAGCAGAAACATAATCACAATACTTACTTGACTTTTTTATTGCTGCCTAAAAGCTACAGTTGAAAAGCGTCAGTTGAAGTATGTGCATTGCTTTGAAGACGCAAGCTGCAACTGCAAGACAACTGGTGGCAAATATATATATATATATATATATATCACTTTTATATGTGGGTCTATAACATGCCAAGTCATTAAGTTGGGACAAAATTTCATTGTCATAATCCACCTTATTCATCAGAACCACATTCCCACCCTTGTCAGCTTGTCTAATAATGATTTCTTTTTCTTGTCTAAGTCTTTCAAGTGAAACCAATTCAACAGGACTAAGGTTTTTTGAGAAATGTCTAAATTTATTTTTTTGCCATGTATTTGTCAAAGTTTTGACAGACCAGGTCAAAAAACGTGTCAAAAGTACCCATACCACATGATTTTGGAGTCCACCGGGATTTATTTTTCAAACCACTAGAAATGCTTTTATTAAAATCCACCTCTAGGTCATTTAATATCCTAGAAAATATGTCTGGATCCTCATCCTGCTCTGCTAAGGAGAGTATAAGTGCTGTATCCTGTACGTCCTCAAGACAAGACAAGGATTGGAGAACATATCCGTTCACTCAAAAACGGGGATGTAAGATATCCATTAGTTGCTCAGATTTTATCATGCAATTCACAATCAATGTATAAGAACTTTGAATTTTTGGGACTTGAGCATGTTCCCCGTGACCCAAGGGGGGGGAATCGTGAACTAATGCTACGCAGAAAAGAGGCAATGTGGATAATGAAGCTAAAAGCTGTTGAAATAGGCCTCAACTCTGACAGAGAGCTAGAGTACTTTTTGGGAGATCACTGAGAAGTGAACATGCCAACCACTGATGATACTTAAGACGCGTAGATTTGTGTATAGTTCTAGATCCATTTGGTGTCTAGTTTGTCAATATAAACCATGTTTCCCACACCATTATCTCTCTAATAGATAAGTCTTGGTAAATTTTAGGATTACAATGTCAAAGAGATAAACAAAAAACTTGTTGGGTTATTTTCACTATTTTAATACCTTTTCATGTTTAATTATGTCATTTCAAACCAAAATCCTCGTACCATTGTCTACATAGTGTGGAAACACTGATGAACCTCTGTTCAAATTCAATTCGGCAAATTAACAATTTTCTTTTCCTTATATCTTTTACATCATTAGAATAACTTTATTATTTCTTCCTTTTTTTGTGGACAGGCATTTAAAAATAGGTTCCATTCACCAACCTGGATGCGTACCTAACAGTGCAATGTTATTAGCAAATTAAATGATGTTTTGTGTTTTGGCCTTCATATGCACAAATTTGCTCTGTGGCCCCTGCGATTTGTTAAAAAATTATTTTGATTGATGCAGTTTGTGACGCTTGAAATAGTTTAAGGTACTCGTCTGCTAACTACGTTATTGTTATTCACGTAGTTTCAAACATTAGCTTTTGGTCCATCTTCTATGTTTACATGCGCGTTGAACTCGCGCTCCGGAAACACTTCGCACCATTGCGGACATGAGACGCGTATTCGCGTACTCGCTCCGTAACGTACTCCATTGTACAACGTTCCTGGTTCGTTTGTTCGGCAATAGGAACGCCGGGAATATATTTATACGGCTGTCAAAGCGAGACGCGTCCTCGCGTACTCGCTGGAAAGCGTTCCCTTAATATGGGAACACCTTACTTGATCCGTTTACAATTGTAGGAGGTAAGAATCTGCAGAGACTTTATTTGGACTATTTAGGTGGAAATCATCAGCTTTGATTAATGTTTATTTCTTAGGGACCACATTAAATAAATACTTATATCTCTTTGTAGCCTTGAAATATACGGACATCGAAATACTCATGAACTATTAAAATTCGAGAGCCCTGAAGAAGTCGTTGGGGACAAAAGGATTATCCCAAGACGAAACACGTGTTGGCTCAATGTGTATGGCTCAAGATGTATCTTCATGAAATTTATTGATTATCAGAAGATGTGATCCAATAAATCCTGGATGGAATTGGACTTTATAAAGACTGGCGTGATATTTAAGATTGCGTTCACTTGAACTCTACTCACTTGAATTTTGACCTGTTTGACCGCTAAAATGGATTAACTGTGTTAAATTTGTTATTTAACAAAGAAGTACGAGGGGGAACCTCACTTTATGTTTATCATTGTTGGGTTTCTTTGAACCTTTAAGGGAGGGGTGTTTTCCCTTGTGTAGGTAACCCCTAATGAGATCTGTGGCCAATTAGCTTCCTGAGCGCCATCAGTCCCTTATATATACACCCAAATTCTTTTCTTAGCTGGTGACATGGGACTGATTTCTGTGAATTACTACATGCATGCTCACCACAAATTAGTAACTCAATTCCCTTTGCTATTTTGTGATTTAGTAAAGATAAGGACTATGACAGTAAAACTGCCTATTGACGAGGATGTCCAACCTCTTGCTCAGAGACATAGATGAGTTGCTTTTCATTTAAAAGAAACTGTTGTAAAGAACTTTAATCGTTACTTAAGCATGATATTATTGAGTGTACCTCTGCTCCAAAACTATAGGTTTCTCCTATACTAGTAGTTCCCAAAAAGGACAGTGACACATATACGTTGACATGTGACAGGCAAACAAAGCAATAGAATGAGGAAGACATCTAGGGCTACACTTTGGTGAAATGATAACACAATTGAATAGTAAAAGGTCGTTTCTCTGCTTGATTTAAATAAAGGTTGTCATCAGTTGGAACTTGAAGAAAGCTGCAGATACATTGCAACCTTTTCTACACATGTTGGTTTGTTTAGATACATGAGACACAGTTTTGTTGTGTCATCAGCTGCAGAACTTTTCCAAGACGTCATTTGAAATGTCATGCATCCTGATGTGAATGCATTCAATTATAGTGATGAAATGCTAGTTTTTGGAACTACACAGAAGTGTGCCAATTACCTAAGTGATACAGGTTTGACTTTAAATGCAGACAAGTGTGAGTTCAACAAAACAAAGCTGAAATTCTTTGGTGATATCTTTTCTAATGGGGGCATGACTCATGAACCTGCAAAAGTACAAGCTTTGTCAAATGCCGACCCCCCCACAAGATGTTTCAATGGTATGGTCTTTTCTTCCCTTAGCCAATTAATATTCAAGATACATACAAGACTTTGACACAGTTAGTACTCCACTACGAGAGTTGACAAAGAAAAATGTTTCTTTTCAATGGTCACAAGAATGTAAAAAAGCTTGAAGAAAATCAAAAACACCATTACAAATGTTTCAGGAATGGCATACTTTAATTGAAAGCTTCAGGCAGAGGTAGTGGTGGACGCTAGGCAAATCGGGTTAGGCCCTATCTTTGTCAAAATAGTGGACGCCCAAATGCTTGATTGCCTATTGTGGCCTATGCTGGTAGAAGTTTGTTTGAAAAAGAACATGCTTACTCACAACCTGAGAAGGAACATTTGGCTGTATTATGGGTTTGTGAACATTTCCATGTATTCCTGCATGGATAGCCTTTTACGCTGGCAACTGATCATCAAGCTTTGCTGAGCATCTTTGGCAATCCAACAGCCAGGATGCCTCCTCGTATTGAACAATGGGGACTAGGATTACAAAAAGTACAATTATACAACTGTGCATCATCCAGGAAAAGATCATAATCCTGCTGATCACATTTCAAAAATGTCTATGCAAGGTTACGACACTCCATCCAAGGTGGCCGAGGTGTCCATTAATTTCATTGTCAAGTTCACAAGTTATGGTATTGTTAGCCCAGATTATCACTCCGTCAGCCATGATAGTGACCTGCTTAAGTTAAAAGATATAATTACACATCAGTCGTCCAAATACACTTAACCTCTCAACAATGAAGGTGAATATCAAAAGTACAAAAATGTAAAAAATTAATTATCCATAACTCAAGAAGGAATTATACTGTGAGGATGGGCAATCCTGATTCCAGAGAATCTGCAACAAAAAGTGATTGAAGTTGCACATGAGGGACACTGTGGTATTGTTGCCACAAAAAGAGGTCTCCAAGACCGAATATGGTTTCCATACTTTGATGAAAGAGTTGAAAAGGAACTCAGAGCCTGTCACACATGCAATTGCCTGTCAACCAATGTTGCTTAATATATTCTTAACATATCCGAACTCCCTACACATTCATAGGAGAAAATCACCATCATTTTCTTTGGTCGAATTGATAATGGGCATCATCTAATGGTAATTGTAGATGAATAAGCACATTTTCCTTTGGTTGAAGATCTCTCATCCACAACTCACAAAGGAGTAATTAAAAAACTTGATGCCATCTTTGCTACGTGGAACATATCAGCCATTGTAAAATCTGACAATGGTCCACCCCTCAACAGTAAAGAACTTCAAGAATTTCAGAATCATATAAACATAAAGCATCAAAAGATCATGCCTTTATGGCTACAGGCCAATGGACTTGTTGAGGGTTTTATGAGTACACTGAAGAAAACAGTACCACCTGCAACTCTTGAGAAGCTGAATTTGAAAACAGTATTACATTTTACTCTAAGTGCTTATCATTTGACAACCCACTCGACCACAAGTGAAAGGCCTGCGACTTTGATGTTTTGAACAGCAATGACAATGACGTTACCTGTTAAATGTGGAAACTTGATTCGTACAAGGGACTTGGCTAACAAACAGAAAATAAAAGCTTATATAGACAAGAGATGACTTGCAAAACATATTACATTTAGAAAAAGAGATTTGGTGATTGCCAGACAGATGCGCAAAAGAAAATCTAATGCTCCTTATAATGCTGAACTTTTCCAAGTTGTGTCCACCAAGGATCACATGGTGACTGCCCAGTGACCTGGGAAGTCTATTACCAGAGACTCTTCTCACTTCAGGTTTTCCTAGGTCTTTCTTAGGTCTTCAATTCACTATGGTGAAAGAAAGACTAACTGTGAAGACTCAGTGACTGTTGCTGATTCTTTATGATCTTTAACAATCTCTGACAATGAAAAGGACAGCTTACAGCTTACAGTAACCAGATCGGGTTGTATGATCAAAGTGCCAAGAAGAATGATTGAAGAGATATAGTTGTACATGTTTTGTTCCTTTATATATGTGTGTATGCCTAATGATTTTATTAAAAAAAAAATAATAATAATTTAACAGTGGGGGAGATGTAGGGGGTCATTCTGACCCTGGCGGCCGGTGACCGCCAGGGTCACCGACCACGGGAGCACCGCCAACAGGCTGGCGGTGCTCCCGAGGGCATTCTGACCGCGGCGGTTCAGCCGCGGTCAGAAAGGGTAAACCAGCGGTCTCCCGCCGGTTTACCACTGCCCTACAGAATCCTCCATGGCTGCGCGCTCCGCAGCCATGGGGATTCTGACACCCCCTACCGCCATCCTGTTCCTGGCGGGTCTCCCGCCAGGAACAGGATGGCGGTAGGGGGTGCCGCGGGGCCCCTGGGGGCCCCTGCAGTGCCCATGCCCATGGCATGGGCACTGCAGGGGCCCCCGTAAGAGGGCCCCGCAAAGTATTTCAGTGTCTGCAAAGCAGACACTGAAATACGCGACGGGTGCAACTGCACCCGTCGCACCCCTGCAACTATGCCAGCTCAATTCTGAGCCGGCGTCCTCGTTGCAGGGGCATTTCCTCTGGGCCGGCGGGCGCTCTTTTGGAGAGCGCCCGCCGGCCCAGAGGAAATGTCTGAATGGCCGCCGCGGTCTTCTGACCGCGGTGCGGTCATTTGGCGGCGGTACCTTGGCGGACGGCCTCCGCCGTCCGCCAAGGTCATAATCAGGGCCGTAGTGTCTTGTATGATTTAGAATGGAACCTTTCTGGCTCCCAGCGGACTCCGTATCACTGTTATGTAATCACTAGAAAAACATGTAATAATAGCTTGGTTTAAAATGTTAGAGTTCACAGGTATGCATAGAGGAATAAAGATGTATGATTTACAGCTCTGTGTGTGGTGGAGTCATTGGTGGGTACCCAGGCTGGGGAAGATGCTACTCCTATTGCAACATATCAATTAACATTCATCAACATACCTTGTCTACTTCTGTAGGTGCCTTTGTACATTTGCTTTTATGTCTTGTATGGCACACAGGTTTCTGCACTGGGGAGCCTCTGGTTCTTGTGGATCTATTATGAAATATATCACACTTTGAACCTGTAACAGTTAAGTAGCTTTCTCATTCTATACTCTATCTTTATCCACTAGTGAGTGCTCACCTGTGACCCTTTTACACTGCTCTCTCGATGTTCTAGTTAGGGTCCTTGAGTATTAATTTTTTACTTTTAACCAGGATCACTCAACATTTATAGTTGCTTTATAGTTCCTTTATAGTTTATTAGGCCAAAAATGCCTGCAGAGAATCTCAAAGTCATATGAGATTTCGCTTAGAAAGTTAGTCTCAGCCTTGTAAAGGAGAGGTATGTCCATGTCTGTAAAGGTACAATAAGCATGACTGCCTTGGCTAATAGTGTTAAGAACACCCATCGTTGGGACCATAAGTAAAGACACATATATACACACACACACACAGAGTCACATGTGAAGACCTCCTCTATGCCTGAACTCTAGCAGACCAATTGGGGTCGCAAGATGATCTTGGGGGGTATTGTTACATATGATAGTACTCATGAATGGCCTGGTTGTGGTGGTCATAACTATATTCCAGATTCCAGACCTCAGGTTACACAGTTTTGGACCAGTAGCCCTTGCTTGCTTTATATCCACATATAAAGTACCTTACATGTTTACATTAGAATACTTATTGAATGAATACAGACACTTAATAAGACCACCAAGATTATGGAAGGTAGCAATTTCTGTTGCTTCAAAAGGAGGAGGGCCACCTACAAAAATAAAAGGATACCTTCAGTTAGCAATACATTAACTTGATAACATTTATCTACAATTAAATATTATCATTTCCTCACTATCAACAATACAATATATATTAAACAATGTTTAAAATACATTTTCATTTTTAACATAAAAATGAAACAACCAAAATGTAGACAATTACTATTTATAAAATATTGGAATTAACTAACTCAATGCCAGCATGGTGGAGAAGGTCACACTCACGGAACATCATGTTAGCCCAACGATGCCGGACCTACTGCACGGTTCCCTGGAAACTTCTCACATCTGAAAAGTGATATATGATGCTCTCCTAACTTTGCCTTCTTTCCTGCACAGAATAGCCATAACCTGCTCCATCACTTACCCCAACCATATGTAGAAGGTAATGTAATGCCAGCCAATTTAAAGCTCCTACTGCCTTTCCTCAAAATTCACCTGTCTCATCCTCACCACCCACCCACCTCTACCTCTACCAGATGTTCTAAACCCTTTTATATAACTCCCACACAAACTAAATATATATAGACAAAGATGAGACAAAGACAACTCACAATCACAAAACATAATACCTAACACTACTCACACAATACCAAAGACAATCACAGTAGACAATCACATCAAACTCTTAAAATCACCCTAAAAACTCCACAGCTCTCACGCATCTACTACCAAACCCTCAAAGGAAAATGATGACTGTGCGTTTTGTGTCATATTTGGTAGGGGTGGGTGGTAGACTCCGCTCTTCTGGTGGAGTTTGCAGAGTTTTGCCTACTCTGTGCTGTGCTCGAAGTGCAGAGATCCATAAAAATTCTGATGACCCTCACATAATGGAGTTTTTTCTCAAACATTGCTTGCCAATGTTAAGTTGACGAGCGCAAGCAAGAAAATCAAGTGCTAAACTGCCTCCCAGAGAGATTTCTCAACACAGGCGTATGCAGCAGATTGCTACCTCTCGCACTGAGAAAGCTGGCAGTCATGTTGAGAAAGCTGTCACTCGAGTAGAAAATCTACTCGAGTGGCAGAAAGAAGCAGCAACTTCTGGCTAGCTGTGTGATGAGGTATGTGCTGATTTTACAGCACGGGATAAGCTCCCAGCACTAAAAATCAGTCCGAGGAGCATGACATACCAGAATTCCATCACTTGCGGAACTCCATGGAATTTCACAGATTTTTTAGATAACTCCATGGAATTCCATGGAGTGAAACTGCGAGTTTCGCCCAGAACAAATATTTGGGTAGGGTACTGATATTTTGCAATGTAGTCAATTATTTTTTTCAACACAGTGCCACGCAAAACATAGCTGTATCATATTGTGTGTGAAATATGAGACATCTTTCTGAAAATACAATGAAATTACAGCAGCTGTTAAAAAAAACTTGCATAATTTATATTTTTGTAACTATAAGTATATTAACATTTATATTTATAATATTTTAATTTTAATTTGAATATACGTTTATAATATAGCTAAAAAATACTTTGCTTTTTTATTTTATTATTTAATTTTCCGTTATTTATAATAATCAATAGAATGCTGAAAAAATGATACGAACATTTAATTTTACACATTTAAAAACATCTACAAGTAAAAATTCTTGCTGTATTACAGAATTGGCTGCCGAAATGTACTACAATCAATACCGCACCTAATATTGAATTTGTATTTTTAAATTATATAAACTAATATAATTAGAATGCAGATTCTGATTAAATTAGGCTAAAAAGCAATTAGTTAAGTGCCAAAATATATAGCCAATAATGCCAATCAGTCTCTTTTCAGTAATGTGAACCGCAGTTCTTATTACACAGATGGGGTGTGTAAGAAACTGGTTTACTGGTTGACTGGGATGTGAGCCCTAGTCCAGCAGAAACCATAATCCTAGTCAGGATAAGGCACAACAGACCCCAAATTTACCTGTGGTCACTACCTGGTAGCTTGGCACAGAGCAGTTATGCTTTACTCAGAGGCAAGGTCGAAAGCATTTACACAATATTTCGAACAGTAAAACAGTGAAAACACTCCAAAAATATTCCTTATTAAGTTAGACAAATAAAGCTTCATTTAATAAATTAAACAAGACAAAAATGAAAAAATCCAATCAGTAGACCCGGAGATATTGAATTAAAAAACAATTAGAGAAAATAGCGTCAAAATGTGTGGAGCACCAACTGTGGATATCTGGTCGTGCTGTACTGGGACACGTTCACAAGTTTAGGCTGACCACAATGGAGTGGAGGCCACCTATAGGGACCCTGTTAGGCCAGCTGAACAGAGTACCTTGAATTCTAGTTTGCAGATCGTTCAATGGATCTGCATCAAAGATGTGTCACACAGCAGAGGTGTGTCGCTTCCGAGATCTGTTGAGGCTGCACTGAAAAGTCATTTTGCTTCGTCACTGGGGATCCTGTTGACAGGACTTGCGATGTGAATATCGGTGTCGGGGATGCGGCATGCAGTCGGGGTGATGCGTCAGTTCCTAAGAGCTGCATGACTGCGATGTGGGGTATGTCATCATTGTTGGGAGTCGTGGGGGCCTGCACTGAGGATGTGTCACGCTGTGGTGGTTCAGAAAGCACTGTAGGCTGAAGCAGTGATGCAAATCTTAGTGACAGGTCGAATCCACAGAGCAACAGCAATACATTGGATCTGCTTGGGGTTGTGCCCACATAGTAGAGTTCCATTGGTACCACAGACTGGTAGAGCTCTTGAGGCCACTTCAGGGGGTCCAGGACTTGGGTGACACCACTTGGCATGGTAGATCCACAGATGGCAGAGTCCAGTTACAGATTCAAGGTTGTTGGAAGCCTGTGATGTCCCTGAGGCTTCAGATCAGGAGGTCAGCCAACTAGTCTTTGGAGTCAATCTGGGTTCTGGGTTCAAGAGATGCAGGTCCAGTCCTTCTCACCCAGGCAAGTGGGCAGCAAGCAGCAGGTCAAAGCAGCAGGGCGGCATTTCCTTCACAGCAGCAGTCCAACAGAGTGGCAGTCCTTGTAGCAGCAAAGCAGCCCTTCCTGGCAGAGTATTTATTTTACACAGTCAAAAGGGGTGAAAGCAAGATTTGTTTGATTTTGTCAATGGTGTTTGAACCCCCTATATGCTATGGGGCCTCATCAGGACCACAACAATGAAGGGGACACCTGAGAACATAAATAAATAAGAGACGCATTAGTATTAGACACAAAAGGAAAGAAAAGAAGGTCCATAAATATTGATCATATGCTATTCATATACGTAGCTGATGGTGGTAAAAAGGAAGAAGTAAGTGCGCCCAACCAAAAAAAGCTCAAAAAGTGTGTGAATGCGATATTTACACATGGGACCCGCTAGGGAACTAAATAGAACCGGAAAAATGTAAAACATAAGATTAATAACATAATAATTCACGGAATAAAATAGTCCAAGACCTGAACAACAGCCAGCACTTATCTCAGTGCAGAGGATTTTTTTTATAAATAAGTAGGGTCTTGTGGGCAAGGGTGGAGAAAAGCATCCACAGATTGCTGTCCAAGTCAGCAAAAAAGTAATTAATTGAGAGAGCAAGCTGCAAAATCCAGCTAGGTAACTAAATGCAATGGAGGAAGTATTATGTAAACAAAAAGCATGTTAATTCATACAGTTCACTAGTCCAAAGCCTCCAAGATTAGTCAAAAAGAGACAACTCTTACCCGGGTGCAGAGGAAATCCTGCAGTAAATAAGTTTGGATGTGTGATCCAGGGATCTGGAAAGGCACACATAGACTGCTGCACAAGTCAGCAAGAACTTTCAGAGCAACAAAGCAAACTGCAAAATCCAGCCTTGTTAACCAGGAGGTAACTGCAGCACATGCTGCACTCCTATCTTTATAAATAGGGATGGTGAGCAGAAGTGAGACTTGGAGCATGATCTCTCCATGGTACGGCAACCGGAAGGGGGTTGGGTCATACCTTAGCTAACATGGCCAATGCATAGAGTGCGCTGATCACATGAACTGCAGGAAAATACAAATAAAAGTATATAAGGAGATACTAATATATGTAAAATAGAGAGGGGTCCTGAAAATAAAACAAAATAACAGGATTATATTTAAATAATACTAATGATACTGTTTAAAAAAGGAGGGCATAAAGAAAACAAGTAACTGCTAGGAAATCTGGAATTATCTTTACTCCCAAACAAGGAAAAATATGACAAGGGGAAAAATATATAAAACAAAGTGAGAATAAGGAGAACAGCACAGTGAAAGTCAGTGAATCTGTTGTACCTGTAATCTCTGTGGAAAAAGGATAATGGCAGAAAAAAAGGTGAGTGGAGAATTTAAATAGGAATAATGTGAGAGTGGTAAAAGAATAGCAAAATACCTCATAAAAATGCTAACGAGCTAGTCCCCATAGTAAGAAGGCTAAAAGTAATGTCCCGGAAAAAGAAAAGGTTATCGGGTACCATGCAAAAAGTCACCATTGAGTGTGTCCCGAATGACACTTTAAGGCACTCTGTATATATTGTTACGCATATCGAATAAGAATCAAAGGCGGCACATTTATGAGGTCCCAACAGTACATCAATGTGATTGGGAAAAAAGGTATAAAGGAAAAAAATGAAAATTGTTTTTGGACAGCACAGAATATACTTTAGTTTACAACAGAGGACACATTCATCAATAAACCTCTTGATCAATCTTAATGAGACTACACCAGCTCCAAACCTCAGAGCAGGGTGGACTGCAAAAATAGTAAGGTCAGGGATACATCTCAAGTATATCATGGCAGATGTAATAAATAGGTGGATGTACTTTCAAACACCACAAAATTCAAAAGGTAACTAATACAAATCACAAAAGGTGAACATATGGGAAATTATAATGCCCAAAAAGGGAAAAATTTCCTTAGGCAAAGTCAATAAATTTGGCTACTTGTCAGTTCCTCTTGAAATTAGCACAGTCACCTTATGCAGTCAGTTTGCCTAAATAAGCCCACCTTTCCTCTGCTGGTTTGAGTCCTTGATCTATGGTATTGCAATGCCCAATCAATTTATATTCCATCCTCTGTAGGATGTGAAATGCTTGCTATATTGTTGACTTACCATCTTATGTCATTTGCTGGAAATAGTTTTTCTAAAAAAGTGGGCAAACATTGGAACATTGGTCACTGCACAACCGATTCAGCTCCGGTGTTTACAAACTCTTGCTTTCACAATTTGTGAAATCTGCCCTATATAGACTAAATTACAAGTGCACCATATTCCATAAACCACATTTCCAGAGATACAATTAGAGAAGAACTTGAGCTCCATCTTTATTGAACCATGCTCAAAAACGTTTGTGTCAAAACTAAAGTGTGTGCACAACCTACATAATTCCCACAGTGATAATGACCCACTAAGGGATGAAGATCTCAAATAGAATCCAAAGTTCTTATACCCCTCTGCATGATATTCACAGAACTAGAGTGAACTAGGTGGTCCTTGATATTCTTGCCTTCCTGAAAGCAAACTTAGGCAATTGTATTGCAGGATCTTTGCTCTCTAAAATGTGTCAATTCTTTGCCACAAATTTACAAATCGTGTTAGTGAGTGGGCAAATAGTAGTCACAAAGACAAGTGTCCCTAAAGATGTTTTAACTCTTGTACAAAGTAGTTTGTCCCTTGGTCAGTACTAAGCTTGCTTCAGTGAGGCTCTAATATTTTTTTTTATGATACTCTCTTACAAGAACCCTTTCCTCTAATAACTTAGCCTCTCTGAAATAGTCTTCTTTCTAAGTGCAGTTCCTGTGTAAACACAGGACTTTCCCAAATAGTAAACCATCTTGTAGCACTCTGTGATCGTAGATATTGTAGGTGAGGAAAGTATTATTCTCTGTATATTTTCTATACAAACTAGTGAAAAGTTTGCCTTCACTGTGGTTAATAATAAGATCCACAAAAGCAATCTCAGACGTATGTGTGGAATATGTAAATTGGAGATGTTTCTGGACCTGATCTAAATATCTCACGAAGTCTTGGAGTTCCTGTTCAGAGCCTGACCAAATCAAAAAAATATCATCAATATAGCATTTCCAACAGGTAATATTAGAGAGATACTGGTGAATATTGGATAGAACATATGTATGCTCCAAGTTAGCAGCACAGATGTTAGCTAGATTCGGAGCAAAAACAGCCCACATCGAACCATTGTCAAAGCATTGTTGGTAGAATTGATTGTAATTCTTGAATAATTGAACTGCAGTGGAAGCCATAGAATGGATATAATGAAATCAGCTGGAGCTTGCACAGGCTGAGGTTGTGTATTCAACAAATTCTCAATTACAGTCATGCTCTCCTCCTGAGGTAAGTTGGCGTATAGCAAAGCTGCATCCAGTGTAGCCAACAAATAAGTCTCAGCATTAAAAGCCATGCCTTTGATGAGATTCACCATGGAGGTTCTGTCCCCCACATATGTTCCCTGCGATGGTACAAAATCTTTAACCACTTCGCTGCCAGGCCTTTTCCCCCTCCTGTGCCAGGCCTTTTTTTGCCTATTTGGGGCAGTTCGCGCTTAGGCCCTCATAACTTTTTGTCCACATAAGCTAACCAAGCCAAATTTGTGTCCTTTTTTTCCAACATCCTAGCGATTCTAAAGGTACCCAGACTTTGTGGGTTACCTTGAAGGAGGCCAAGAAATTGGCCAAAATACAGTGAAAATTTAGTTTTTTTCAAAAAAATTGGAAAAAGGGGCTGCAGAAGAAGGCTTGTGGTTTTTCCCCTGAAAATGGCATCAACAAAGGGTTTGCGGTGCTAAACTCAGCAGCTTCCCAGCTTTCAGGAACAGGCAGACTTGAATCCGAAAACCCAATTTTTCAACACAATTTGGGCATTGTACTGGGGCATACCCCATTTGTGCAATTTTTTGTGCTTTCAGCCTCCTTCCAGTCAGTGACCGGAATGGTCATGAAACCAATGCTGGATCCCAGAAACCTAAACATTTCTGAAAAGTAGACAAAATTCTGAATTCATCAAGGGGTCATTTGTGTAGATCCTACAAGGGTTTCCTACAGAAAATAACAGCTGAAAAAGAAAAATATTGAAATTGAGGTGAAAAAAACATCAATTTTTCTCTACTTTTTACTCTGTAACTTTTCCCTGCAATGTCAGATTATCGAAAGCAATATACCGTTACGTCTGCTGGACTCCTCTGGTTGCGGGGATATATAGGGTTTGTAGGTTCATCAAGAACCCGAGGAACCAAGAGCCAATAAATGAGCTGCACCCTGCAGTGCGTTTTCATTCTATACCGGGTATACAGCAATTCATTTGCTGAAATATAAGGAGTAAAAAATTGCTATCAAGAAAACCTTTGCATTTCCAAAAAGGGCACAAGATAAGGTGTTGAGGAGCAGTGGTTATTTGCACATCTCTGAATTCCGGGGTGACCATAGTAGCACGTGAATTACAGGGAATTTCTCAAATAGATGTCTTTTTTACACACACTCCTATATTTGGAAGAAAAAAATGTAGAGAAAGACAAGGGGCAATAGAACTTGTTTTGCTAATCTATGTTCCCCCAAGTCTCCCGATAAAAATGGTACCTCACTTGTGTGGGTAGGCCTAGCACCCGCGACAGGATATGCCCCAAAACACAACGTGGACACATCACAGAAAACAGAGCTGTTTTTAGCAAAGTGACTACCTGTAGATTTTGGCCTCTAGCTCAGCCGCCACCTAGGGAAACCTACCAAACCTGTGCATTTCTGAAAACTAGAGACCTAGGGGAATCCAAGGAGGGGTGACTTGTGTGGCTCGGACCAGGTTCTGTTACCCAGAATCCTTTGCAAACCTCAAAATTTGGCTAAAAAAACACATGTTCCTCACATTTCTGTGGCAGAAAGTTCAGGAATCTGAGAGGAGCCACAAATTTCCTTCCACCCAGCATTCCCCCACGTCTCCCGATAAAAATGATACCTCACTTGTGTGGGTAGGCCTAGCGCCCGCGACAGGATATGCCCCAAAACACAACGTGGACACATCACAGAAAACAGAGCTGTTTTTAGCAAAGTGACTACCTGTAGATTTTGGCCTCTAGCTCAGCCGCCACCTAGGGAAACCTACCAAACCTGTGCATTTCTGAAAACTAGAGACCTAGGGGAATCCAAGGAGGGGTGACTTGTGTGGCTCGGACCAGGTTCGGTTACCCAGAATCCTTTGCAAACCTCACAATTTGGCTAAAAAAACACATGTTCCTCACATTTCTGTGGCAGAAAGTTCTGGAATCTGAGAGGAGCCACAAATTTCCTTCCACCTAGCGTTCCCCCACGTATCCCGATAAAAATGATACCTCACTTGTGTGGGTAGGCCTAGCGCCCGCGACAGGATATGCCCCAAAACACAACGTGGACAAATCACAGAAAACAGAGCTGTTTTTAGCAAAGTGACTACCTGTAGATTTTGGCCTCTAGCTCAGCCGCCACCTAGGGAAACCTACCAAACCTGTGCATTTCTGAAAACTAGAGACCTAGGGGGATCCAAGGAGGGGTGACTTGCGGGGCTCGGACCAGGTTCTGTTACCCAGAATCCTTTGCAAACCTCAAAATTTGGCTAAAAAAACACATGTTCCTCACATTTCTGTGGCAGAAAGTTCTGGAATCTGAGAGGAGCCACAAATTTCCTTCCACCCAGCGTTCCCCCACGTCTCCCGATAAAAATGATACCTCACTTGTGTGGGTAGGCCTAGCGCCCGCGACAGGATATGCCCCAAAACACAACGTGGACATATCACAGAAAACAGAGCTGTTTTTAGCAAAGTGACTACCTGTAGATTTTGGCCTCTAGCTCAGCCGCCACCTAGGGAAACCTACCAAACCTATGCATTTCTGAAAACTAGAGACCTAGGGGAATCCAAGGAGGGGTGACTTGTGTGGCTCGGACGAGGTTCTGTTACCCAGAATCCTTTGCAAACCTCAAAATTTGGCTAAAAAAACACATGTTCCTCACATTTCTGTGGCAGAAAGTTCTGGAATCTGAGAGGAGCTACAAATTTCCTTCCACCCAGTGTTCCCCCAAGTCTCCCGATAAAAATGATACCTCACTTGCGTGGGTAAGCCTAGCGCCGGCGACAGGAAACACCCCAAAGCGCAACGTGGACACATCCTAAATTTTGGAAAAAAACAGAGGTGTTTTTTGCGAAGTGCCTACCTGTAGATTTTGGCCTCTAGCTCAGCCGGCACCTAGGGAAACCTACCAAACCTGTGCATTTCTGAAAACTAGAGACCTAGGGGAATCCAAGGAGGGGTGACTTGCGGGGCTCGGACCAGGTTCTGTTACCCAGAATCCTTTGCAAACCTCAAAATTTGGCTAAAAAAACACATGTTCCTCACATTTCTGTGGCAGAAAGTTCTGGAATCTGAGAGGAGCTACAAATTTCCTTCCACCCAGCGTTCCCCCACGTCTCCCGATAAAAATGATACCTCACTTGTGTGGGTAGGCCTAGCGCCCGCGACTGGATATGCCCCAAAACACAACGTGGACATATCACAGAAAACAGAGCTGTTTTTAGCAAAGTGACTACCTGTAGATTTTGGCCTCTAGCTCAGCCGCCACCTAGGGAAACCTACCAAACCTGTGCATTTCTGAAAACTAGAGACCTAGGGGGATCCAAGGAGGGGTGACTTGCGGGGCTCGGACCAGGTTCTGTTACCCAGAATCCTTTGCAAACCTCAAAATTTGGCTAAAAAAACACATGTTCCTCACATTTCTGTGGCAGAAAGTTCTGGAATCTGAGAGGAGCTACAAATTTCCTTCCACCCAGCGTTCCCCCACGTCTCCCGATAAAAATGATACCTCACTTGTGTGGGTAGGCCTAGCGCCCGCGACAGGATATGCCCCAAAACACAACGTGGACATATCACAGAAAACAGAGCTGTTTTTAGCAAAGTGACTACCTGTAGATTTTGGCCTCTAGCTCAGCCGCCACCTAGGGAAACCTACCAAACCTGTGCATTTCTGAAAACTAGAGACCTAGGGGGATCCAAGGAGGGGTGACTTGCGGGGCTCGGACCAGGTTCTGTTACCCAGAATCCTTTGCAAACCTCAAAATTTGGCTAAAAAAACACATGTTCCTCACATTTCTGTGGCAGAAAGTTCTGGAATCTGAGAGGAGCCACAAATTTCCTTCCACCCAGCGTTCCCCCACGTCTCCCGATAAAAATGATACCTGACTTGTGTGGGTAGGCCTAGCGCCCGCGACAGGATATGCCCCAAAACACAACGTGGACATATCACAGAAAACAGAGCTGTTTTTAGCAAAGTGACTACCTGTAGATTTTGGCCTCTAGCTCAGCCGCCACCTAGGGAAACCTACCAAACCTGTGCATTTCTGAAAACTAGAGACCTAGGGGGATCCAAGGAGGGGTGACTTGCGGGGCTCGGACCAGGTTCTGTTACCCAGAATCCTTTGCAAACCTCAAAATCTGGCTAAAAAAACACATGTCCCTCACATTTCTGTGGCAGAAAGTTCTGGAATCTGAGAGGAGCTACAAATTTCCTTCCACCCAGCGTTCCCCCAAGTCTCCCGATAAAAATGATACCTCACTTGCGTGGGTAGGCCTAGCGCCGGCGACAGGAAACACCCCAAAGCGCAACGTGGACACATCCTAAATTTTGGAAAAAAACAGAGGTGTTTTTTGCGAAGTGCCTACCTGTAGATTTTGGCCTCTAGCTCAGCCGCCACCTAGGGAAACCTACCAAACCTGTGCATTTCTGAAAACTAGAGACCTAGGGGAATCCAAGGAGGGGTGACTTGCGGGGCTCGGACCAGGTTCTGTTACCCAGAATCCTTTGCAAACCTCAAAATTTGGCTAAAATAACACATGTTCCTCACATTTCTGTGGCAGAAAGTTCTGGAATCTGAGAGGAGCTACAAATTTCCTTCCACCCAGCGTTCCCCCACGTCTCCCGATAAAAATGATACCTCACTTGTGTGGGTAGGCCTAGCGCCCGCGACAGGATATGCCCCAAAACACAACGTGGACATATCACAGAAAACAGAGCTGTTTTTAGCAAAGTGACTACCTGTAGATTTTGGCCTCTAGCTCAGCCGCCACCTAGGGAAACCTACCAAACCTGTGCATTTCTGAAAACTAGAGACCTAGGGGAATCCAAGGAGGGGTGACTTGCGGGGCTCGGACCAGGTTCTGTTACCCAGAATCCTTTGCAAACCTCAAAATTTGGCTAAAATAACACATGTTCCTCACATTTCTGTGGCAGAAAGTTCTGGAATCTGAGAGGAGCTACAAATTTCCTTCCACCCAGCGTTCCCCCACGTCTCCCGATAAAAATGATACCTCACTTGTGTGGGTAGGCCTAGCGCCCGCGACAGGATATGCCCCAAAACACAACGTGGACATATCACAGAAAACAGAGCTGTTTTTAGCAAAGTGACTACCTGTAGATTTTGGCCTCTAGCTCAGCCGCCACCTAGGGAAACCTACCAAACCTGTGCATTTCTGAAAACTAGAGACCTAGGGGGATCCAAGGAGGGGTGACTTGCGGGGCTCGGACCAGGTTCTGTTACCCAGAATCCTTTGCAAACCTCAAAATTTGGCTAAAAAAACACATGTTCCTCACATTTCTGTGGCAGAAAGTTCTGGAATCTGAGAGGAGCCACAAATTTCCTTCCACCCAGCGTTCCCCCACGTCTCCCGATAAAAATGATACCTCACTTGTGTGGGTAGGCCTAGCGCCCGCGACAGGATATGCCCCAAAACACAACGTGGACATATCACAGAAAACAGAGCTGTTTTTAGCAAAGTGACTACCTGTAGATTTTGGCCTCTAGCTCAGCCGCCACCTAGGGAAACCTACCAAACCTGTGCATTTCTGAAAACTAGAGACCTAGGGGGATCCAAGGAGGGGTGACTTGCGGGGCTCGGACCAGGTTCTGTTACCCAGAATCCTTTGCAAACCTCAAAATTTGGCTAAAAAAACACATGTCCCTCACATTTCTGTGGCAGAAAGTTCTGGAATCTGAGAGGAGCTACAAATTTCCTTCCACCCAGCGTTCCCCCAAGTCTCCCGATAAAAATGATACCTCACTTGCGTGGGTAGGCCTAGCGCCGGCGACAGGAAACACCCCAAAGCGCAACGTGGACACATCCTAAATTTTGGAAAAAAACAGAGGTGTTTTTTGCGAAGTGCCTACCTGTAGATTTTGGCCTCTAGCTCAGCCGCCACCTAGGGAAACCTACCAAACCTGTGCATTTCTGAAAACTAGAGACCTAGGGGAATCCAAGGAGGGGTGACTTGCGGGGCTCGGACCAGGTTCTGTTACCCAGAATCCTTTGCAAACCTCAAAATTTGGCTAAAATAACACATGTTCCTCACATTTCTGTGGCAGAAAGTTCTGGAATTTGAGAGGAGCTACAAATTTCCTTCCACCCAGCGTTCCCCCACGTCTCCCGATAAAAATGATACCTCACTTGTGTGGGTAGGCCTAGCGCCCGCGACAGGATATGCCCCAAAACACAACGTGGACATATCACAGAAAACAGAGCTGTTTTTAGCAAAGTGACTACCTGTAGATTTTGGCCTCTAGCTCAGCCGCCACCTAGGGAAACCTACCAAACCTGTGCATTTCTGAAAACTAGAGACCTAGGGGGATCCAAGGAGGGGTGACTTGCGGGGCTCGGACCAGGTTCTGTTACCCAGAATCCTTTGCAAACCTCAAAATTTGGCTAAAAAAACACATGTTCCTCACATTTCTGTGGCAGAAAGTTCTGGAATCTGAGAGGAGCTACAAATTTCCTTCCACCCAGCGTTCCCCCAAGTCTCCCGATAAAAATGATACCTCACTTGCGTGGGTAGGCCTAGCGCCTGCGACAGGAAACACCCCAAAGCGCAACGTGGACACATCCACAATTTTGGGAGAAAACAGTGCCTACCTGCGGATTTTGGCCTGTAGCTCACCCGGCGCCTAGGGAAACCTACCAAACCAGTGCATTTCTGAAAACTAGAGACCTAGGGGAATCCAAGGAGGGGTGACTTGCGGGGCTCGGACCAGGTTCTGTTACCCAGAATCCTTTGCAAACCTCAAAATGTGGCTAAAAAAACACATGTTCCTCACATTTCTGTGGCAGAAAGTTCTGGAATCTGATAGGAGCCACAAATTTCCTTCCACCCAGCGTTCCCCCAAGTCTCCCGATAAAAATGATACCTCACTTGTGTGGGTGGCCCAGGTGCCTGCAACATAATAAGGCCCAAAACCTGAAGGGATAGAAGGGATAGCACAGCAAGTTTATAAGGGCATATTCTTTTATACATCTTTAGACGGACTCTGCTTTGGGGACCCACATAAGTGAGGTGTCATTTTACTTGGGAGACTGAGGGGAAAACTGGGGAGTAGGAATTTTGTGCTGGAGCGGTGATCCTACTAAGAAAAATCAGGAAAATATGCTTTTTTATGCAAATTGTGAGGTTTACAGAGGAGTCTGGGTAAGAAAATGTTGGGGGAGCCACACAAGCCACACCTCCCTAGACTCTTTGGGGTGCCTAGTTTTAAAAAGTTTCTGGGTTTTGTAGGTTTCCCTACATGACGGCCGCACCCAGGACCAAAAACATAGGTGGGCCCTCCCCCCCAAACACAGGTATTTTTGGAATATATCACTTTGATGTGTGCACATACGTCCGTGATGTGCCAAACACTAAAATTGTGAAAAGAAACACACTTAGGTTATGTGAAGAAGACCCCTCACCCACCAACCAAGTTGGTGGCATGCTTCATCATCGGGGTCCCACCTGAGGCACCTAGCGTGTCTCAAGTGTGCTGCGACGCCTGATTACAGCGGAGCAGGTTTTGTCATTTGTACCACACATACTGGTTGGATTTGGCACGAGGGTGAGTGATGGTTCAGTAGATCAAATTTTATTAACAAGAGATTTCACAAAAGTGAAATGCACTGGTAATACCTGAAAGGCCAAAAAACTGAACCAATGACTCACAGCTCGTGAGCTGTAAAGCCACGACAAGGCACCAACCGCTTTACAGTCCATTCACACACCTTTCATACATGACATGCACTAGACCATTCACGCCGCCAGCCACGGGCCCAGCACATTACAAGACTCGCATCCACAGACAGCGCCAGTCAAGGGCCCATCACTTTCATACGCCCACATGCCTGATACAGCAATCACACCAGCTGATGAGTGTGTGGACTGGCGTTTGGCCGGCACTGCCAGCCAAGCGCCACCCCACCCACACCACCAGCCAAGCGCCACCCCACACACACCGCCAGCCCAGCACCACCCCACACACACCGCCAGCCCAGCGCCACCCCACACACACCGCCAGCCAAGCGCCACCCCACACACACCGCCAGCCAAGCGCCACCCCACACACACCGCCAGCCAAGCGCCACTCTACACATGCCATCCCCTTTTTTTTGTTTTTAAACAACAAAGAAACCACTAATCATAAATTAGTACAAAACTACAAACACAAAAGCTCTAACTGAATACATGACTAATGCCAACCGTGAAACCGAACATATAAAAATATAAAACACCAGTTTACGCTCACGGAATTTCCCAATAATTCTTCTGTGTGTGGTAGCTCCTGAAACAGCCACCCACACACAGCCCAGGCTTTGAAGGACAATCAGGGCAGTACATCCTAGTCTCCTTCCTGATACCTCTTCGAGCACAGACTCTACATCTCTTAGCAGGAAAGTTTTTTTTGGCCGTGGGAGGAATGTGCTCAGCAAAGTGACGATCTTTCAATCTAGCCACATCCTCCACCACTGCTTCTCTAGGAACTCTTGCCTGTTCCAGCACAACAAGGCTAGCTATGATAGACTCCTGAAATTTCACAAATGTCATCCTTGACTCTGGAGAACTATCCTTAAACACAACAAAAGCATTAAAAGTTGCCAAGTGGAACAAGTGAAGCGCTAATTTCTTATACCACACATAAGACTTACGAGCAGCAGTGTAAGGTTCTAACCTCTGATCTACTCTATCAACACCACCCATGTGCTTATTATAGTCTAAGATGCACACAGGTTTGCGCACTTCGGCAACCTGACCCCAAACAGCCACAGGTGAAGTACTCTCATCATGGATGGTGCTTAGCATGTATACATCCCTCTTGTCTACAAATTTCAGAGCTAGCAGCTCATCATTCCGCAAGGCACTGCACTGTCCCTTCTCAAGTTTTTTACAGACAAGCTCTTTTGGATAGCCTTTCCGATTAGAGCGGATTGTGCCACAAGCAACAGTGTCCACTCTGAACAACTCCTTGAACAACCGAACTCCAGTGTAGAAGTTATCTACATATAAATGGTGACCTTTGTTAAACAGTCGTCTACCAAGTTCCCACACAATTTTCTCACTAACTCCAAAAGTGGGAGGACAACCAGGGGGGTCAATATTGGAATCCCTACCAGTGTAGACCCGGAAATTATAAACATATCCTGTACTACTTTCTGACAGCATATACAATTTAATTCCATACCGTGCCCTCTTGCTAGGAATGTACTGCCTAAAAACCAAACGACCCTTGAACAGGACCAAAGACTCATCTACAGATATTTCTTTCCCTGGAACATAGATCTCTGAAAACCGATCTACCAAATGATCAAGGACAGGTCTAATCTTAAAAAGACGGTCAGAATCAGGATGATCTCGTGGCAAGGCTAAAGCATTATCTACAAAATGCAACATCCGAAGAAGAAGCTCATACCGGTTACGACTCATGATGGCAGGAAATATAGCAGTTGCCATCAAGGGACTAGTAGACCAATATGAAGACAGCGACGGCTTCCTTATCAGCCCCATCAAAAAAGTTAAACCCAATAACTTTTTCAACTCTTCCAGATTTGTGGGAATCCACCGGCTAGCTCTAGAGTGTGGCCTAAGTCTGGCAGCGTTGTCCCTCAAAAACTGCTCTGCATACAAATTAGTCTGCTCAACAATCTCTTCCAAAAATATATCGTCCATAAACAACTCAAAAAAGTTGACGGGCAAAAAGTTTTCCGTATTAACTCGACACCCTGGAAAACCAGTAAACGCAGGCAACTGTGGCTGCTCCATGTTTGGTGAAACCCATGCGTCAGGTCTTCCAATGGGAAGCCTTTCAGCCGCTGGCTCCTGCACCATTGGCACATCACTGTCCTCCTCTAAAACAGGCCCTTCATCAGCACTGAGAGTGGCTTCATCATCAGATGATTCATCTCTGACAGAAAATTCACTTCCAGAATCCTGCACTTCCTCCTCTGCCTCAGATGCAGAGTCAGTCTCATATTCATGGTCAGAAGATGACTCAAAAAGCACACTAACAACCTGCTGAGCGGTCATCCTACGGCTGGCCATGATCCTTCCTACTAAAATTAACTGGACAAATACACCACCAACAACCAGCACTGTGTAAGATAAGTAACAAAGTATAGGTTTATCACTAAGAATTATAAACTCAAAAACTATACTGCTCACTTGCCTGAAAAAGCTTGACTCACCAGCAGCTACTCTGCACAGCCACAGCAATCACCAACGATATCCCACTAAAAAGAGAAAAAAAAAAGCAAATTAGACATAAGACAACACAATAATCATTGTGCATAACTCTAAGGACAATTTCACACACAATCCTGCATTCAGTACACCACCTACAAACATGTCATTCATGCATTGCAACAATACTCACTTGGAGTAAATTTATTTACTTACCTAAAACATGCAACTACGCAAACCGCAGGACAACTACTGCCAAAACTGCAACAAGCCACAGCAAAGTCAGCAAAAGCTTTGAACTAAAACAAAAAGGAGAAAAACTGTTATTATCATAAAAGTAAATACTTCGCCAGTTGACAAACACTCCGCCACTAACCATTTTTTCATTTTCCCGTGTCTAGTCTTCTCTGCTTGGGGGAAGATGGGCCTAAAAAAAAAATAGGCCAATCTACCCCCAAGGGGAGGGGGCAGAAATCACCCAGATTACATTGCACCATTTGGGGGGGGCGACCCTTGCCCAAGGTGCCACACCCCCACACAAAGCACACACACACATACATAGTATCCCTGGCGCTATGGGGATTCTGCCCCCCTTGGGGACAGAAAGGCCTAAAAAATAGGCATATCTGCCCCCTAGGGGGGCAGAACTGCCCAAAAATACATGTGGGCCCCTGGGGGCGACCCTTGCCCAAGGGGCCACCCCCCAACACAAAAAATAAAAATCAACAATAAAATCCCTGGTGTCTAGTGGCTTTCTGCCCCCCTTGGGGGCAGATCGGCCTAAAAATAGGGCCAATCTGCCCCCAAGGGGGGCAGAAACGACAATAAATACATTGCGCCCCTGGGGGGAGCGACCCTTGCCCAAGGGGCCACCCCCCAACACAAAGCACACATACATACATACTATTTCTGGCGCTATTGGGATTCTGCCCCCCTTGGGGGCAGAAAGGCCTAAAAAAAATAGGCCTCTCTGCCCCCAAGGGGGGCAGAACTGCCCAAAAATACATGAGGGCCCCTGGGGGCGACCCTTGCCCAAGGGGCCGCCCCCAACACAAAAAATACACATCAACAATAAAATCCCTGGTGTCTAGTGGCTTTCTGCCCCCCTTGGGGGCAGATCGGCCTAAAAATAGGGCCAATCTGCCCCCAAGGGGGGCAGAAACGACAATAAATACATTGCGCCCCTGGGGGGAGCGACCCTTGCCCAAGGGGCCACCCCCCAACACAAAGCACACATACATACATACTATTTCTGGCGCTATTGGGATTCTGCCCCCCTTGGGGGCAGAAAGGCCTAAAAAAAATAGGCCTCTCTGCCCCCAAGGGGGGCAGAACTGCCCAAAAATACATGAGGGCCCCTGGGGGCGACCCTTGCCCAAGGGGCCGCCCCCCAACACAAAAAATACACATCAACAATAAAATCCCTGGTGTCTAGTGGCTTTCTGCCCCCCTTGGGGGCAGATCGGCCTAAAAATAGGGCCAATCTGCCCCCTAGGGGGGCAGAAACGACAATAAATACATTGCGCCCCTGGGGGGAGCGACCCTTGCCCAAGGGGCCACCCCCCAACACAAAGCACACATACATACATACTATTTCTGGCGCTATTGGGATTCTGCCCCCCTTGGGGGCAGAAAGGCCTAAAAAAAATAGGCCTCTCTGCCCCCAAGGGGGGCAGAACTGCCCAAAAATACATGAGGGCCCCTGGGGGCGACCCTTGCCCAAGGGGTCGCCCCCCAACACAAAAAATACACATCAACAATAAAATCCCTGGTGTCTAGTGGCTTTCTGCCCCCCTTGGGGGCAGATCGGCCTAAAAATAGGGCCAATCTGCCCCCAGGGGGGGCAGAAACGACGTAAAATACATTTGCCCCCAAAGGGGAGCGACCCTTGCCCAAGGGGCCGCCCCCCAACACAAAAAATACAAATCAACAATAAAATCCCTGGTGTCTAGTGGCTTTCTGCCCCCCTTGGGGGCAGATCGGCCTAAAAATAGGGCCAATCTGCCCCCAAGGGGGGCAGAAACGACGTAAAATACATGTGCCCCCAAAGGGGAGCGACCCTTGCCCAAGGGGTCGCTCCCCTACACTAATATTCACTCACACACACACATACAGAAATCCCTGGTGTCTAGTGGGCATTCCTGCTGCCCGATCGCATCGCGATCGGGCAGCAGGAATGCTCAAAGAGACATCGAGGGAAAGGAAAACCCTTTCCTTTCCCTCGATGCCTCTCTGAGAGCACCCCCACCCCGCACGAAGGTGAAATACTCACCTTCTCCCTTGACGCGCTGGAAGCAAATGGCTTCCAGCGCGTCATTCCCCGTTTCCATGAAATCAGCGCGCGATCGCGCGCTGACGTCATGGGGGGGGGGGCGGGGGGGGTGGGCGTGAAAGGGGAAGGGATTCCCCTTTCAGCCCTGGCCTGGGGGTGTTGGGGGGCGGCCCTCGGGGGAAGCGCTAGCGCTTCCCCCGACTGCCAGTCCCTGGACGTAATGGTTACGTCCATGGCGCCACACGGGCGCTGCCATGGACGTAACCATTACGTCCGTGGCGGGGAAGGGGTTAAGGGAAAAATTAATATAGTGTCACAGAGGTTCCAAAATAGAGAGTTCTGATACTAAGCACTATGAAAATGTCCCATTATTCCGTTGGATACGATTAAAGATGAGATTCTGAAGGTCAACACAGCAGGGAAGAGGCAAGGTTTCATTACAGAAAAGACATTCATGTTTTTAAATACTGAAAATCCCTGTAAACTAGTCTTGAACATGCTACCTAAAGTACATAAAAATCAAAACAGCCCCAGGGTAGAACCATCTTACCCATATGTGGCTCCATATCCTTTCTTTTCAGTTCATCCAGCCAATTCATACCATTTGCCACTGCATGCTGAATACACTCCTTGACAACCTTATTCAAGCACTCAATCATACCATTGGATGTTGTTTTGTGCTTTTTACCCCTCACATTCAAAAACTCCTCCATCATTTTAGATGTCAGCTGTACACTAGTGTCTACTAGAAAAGGGAAAGGAAAGCCATCTCTTATAAAAAAATCAGTTAGAAACAAAATTATATCACATGTTTCCACAACATTACCCACCTTTAGCTCAGGCCACTGAGAAAACATGTCCATGCAAGTGATGAAACTTACCACTACCTGAGACTCTGATCAAACCCACAATTTCAAACTCAACCTCAATCCAAGGTCCAGGTATGGTCTCCCTGATCACCATAGGTTACATCAAATGTTCCATGCCCGGCCACCAATAACTTAGTCTCACTCTCTCTCTTGCTTTTGATATACCTGGATGGCTTTCATGGGTGTTCTCAATGAGCCTCATGCTCACCCTGGCTGGTGGGGACAGTCTTCCCCCTCTCATTATCAAGCCATCTTCCAATAAAATTTCATCTTTCACTTGCCAAAATCCCTTTTTATCTCAACACGGTTTATCTCCTTCAGACCAACCTTTCCTAAATCTGCAAAGTATTTCCTTCAAATGCATGTCATTGTCTGTTCTTTTTTCCATTTATCTTCTTAAATTACACCATCTGATATAGCGCAGACCATTACACTTTCATCGCCAAATTCATCCTCAAAGCCCGTGTCTTTCTTTCCACTAGACCCACACACTCAACCGAGAGCAACAATCTGCAATGATGTTCACACTACCAGGCAGATAAGACACCTCCAAATGAAACTCCTGCAATGCAACGACCCACCTTTGAATCCTACTGGAGATGCCAACTATAGCCTTCTTTCATAAAACCTCCTTTAAAGGTTTCTGATCTGTTTTCACCTAAAAAAGATTACCCCCTTCTCTATGATTCTCTGTGATAGTTAGTATCAGCTCCACACAATTATCTAGACATGAAAAGAATTGTATTTACTTTGCCAGAAGAGGCTTGCTCCAGTACTGCCCCCAACCCTTTTGTGTTGATATCTGTTCTCAAGATGATCTTAGTTCCTCATTCAAAACTACACAAGTTAGATGCCTTGGGCAGATTACTTTTCACTCCTTGAAACTCTTACTCACATTGCCCCGTTCAAGTGAACTCCACCCCTTGATAACTCTCTCATGCTAGTCCACCCCTCAGCAAACCCAGGAATCAATTTGCTATAAAACTCTGCAGTTCCTAAAAATTTCACCAGCTCATCCTTGGAAATAGAACTCAGCATCTCCTTTATGAAATTCACAAGGTATTCCTTGGGACGATTTCCAGCTGAAATAATCAGAGATCCAAAGTATTCTATCTCCGTTAAACCAAATTAGAACTTTTTGAGTTTTAGTTAGTCCACTCGCACTCAATCTCCTTAACACCTCACATGCCCTGTCATCATGCTCCTCCTAAGTTCTACCATGTACAAACACATCATCTTGGTAGATATTCACTCCATTGATACCTTCTAGTACACACTCCATAGCAGTTTGAAAAATGTCAAAAATTGAAATCAAACTGAAAGGCATCAGTAGATACTTATACGTCCCAAAAGGTATGATAAATGAGGTTAACTGTTGTGATTGGGGATGCAGAGATATCTTGTGGTATGCCAAGGTTAAGTCTAATATGCTGAAAAATTTAGCACCAACTAGACAGCACAACATCTCTGTGATGTTGGGTAAAGGATAGCGATCTGGTACCACAACCTTCTTCAAGTCTCTCATACCCACACAAAGCCTGGCTTCCCTGTTCGCCTTTCTAGCCATCACCACTGAAGGCACCCATTCAGTCAGCTCCACCTCTTGAATCACCCCACACTTCTGCAATTTGTCTAATTCCCTCTTCATTGCCTCTTTAAGCATCACAGGCACACTTCTTATCTTTCCCAACTTAGTAATTACCCCAGACTCATGTTTCATGCTGTGCACACTGTTCTTCAGATGACTCAGTTCCTTTCGAAAGACCTCAAGGAATTGTGTCTCATAGTCAGTAGCATTGTGTGCACCCTCAACCTCTGACACTATGACTCTCTCTTTTGCAACCCAACCTTTCAATTTCACTGAGGGTGTTTCATTCAGATCTAAAATATAAATAAATCTCTTTGATGAAACCAACAAATTAAGGACACCTATATGTTAGCTGGAACCATTCTAACATAAAACTCAATTGTTCCCCAAAATACCCCATTAGTTTGATAGGATGTCCCCCATATGTTTGGACTAGATGTCAGGTATCACCAGGATCACTGAATCTTTCAGACACTCCCCAAAATCAAAAAGCGTCTCTAAAGAAGAACTGTTGACCTGTACAGTCTCAAACGGTTCTTCGTACTCCCCATTTCTTATTTGTAAAACTATTTCCTCACAGTCTGGTTCAGAATCATATACTTCCTCTTTCACTTTTTGGTACTCATAACTAACCTGCAGCAAGATGCGAAATGAGCATTTGTACCATGAGTTTTGCATGTGGCAGTCCCCTCCAACCTTTAAACAGCCCTGGGGAGGTGGTGGTCCCTGGGGCATAAGTAAGCCCAGGAGGGGAGCCCTATGCAACCCCCTCCATTATTTTTATATGCCCCGGGACCTGGCCATCCTCAGGGCTTTACTAAAATATTTTAATTGCCACAAATTTGCAATATCATCATGAATTTGCTGATTTTATTTTTGCCCTTGCAGGTTCCTTCTAGGTCCCCCACACCAGAGCTAAATGGTCAGTGTGTACTAACCCTGGCCACTTTTCTTTTTTTAATCTTTTTTTTCTGGGACTCTGCTCAAGCCGAGTCCCAAGATGGCTGCCAACACTCCCTGGTTCAAGTGTTTGCAGCCAATCAGATCTCTGCATGAGATTGGGAGGATTGGCAAAGCCTTCGTGTCTCTAGATATAAAATATTAGATTTTCTTATAATTCTTAAACTACTGATAGGATTTGCACCAAGTAACAAAAAGTGTAATCAGCACTGCCTGAAAGCAAACGTTCTGCCAAATTTGATGTCATTCCATCCTGTGGTTCGGGCTGTTGTCGTGTTCAAGCATCTTTGGAAATCAACATTGGAAATGCTAGTTTTTTGGCCCGCTCCTCTTTTTCTTGGGCCCCTGCTTGATTGATGGATCAACCTGAAACGTTTTATGCTCAGCAAGATTTTTGGCATACATTTTTGGCAAAATTACTTGAAGATTCGTCAAACAGTGCCAAAGATATAGGCATGGCAAAAAATGAATTTTCAATGAAAACTAGATACTAACTGTAACTACCTACTGGTTTACTCACCTCAAATGTCTGTTTATCTAATGAAGTTTTAAACATAGGATTAGCACAGTGCTATCCATGCAAAGCTAAAAAGGGTGTGAGGGCCTGATTAGGGTTTTGTCAGTCTTTTAAGAAGACTGATGAAGCCACTGCAGTCAACAGACCACCAGTGCTGGTGGTCTGCTGACCGGCATATTAGGAGTTGTGCTAGGAATTCCGCCCATTTATGGGCGGAAGTCCGTCTCCGTCGGCCTGGTCAACGGAGTTGAAGAGGCGGTTGCATCACCAGCACCGCCACGACAGCAAGACTCTGCCTGCTGTATTATGAGCTGTAATATGGCTTGGCGGAGTCTTGCTGGCGTGGTGGTGCTGGCGGTGCAAAACTGCCAGGACCATCCCCTCCCGGGTGACCAGCTCACTGGAAAAGGTAAGGTGACTGTCCGACAAGGGTTGGGGGTGGGGAGTGATGGGTGCATGTGTGTGGTGTGTGTGTGTATGTGTTCGAATGGGGGGTCTGAGTGCTTGTATGTGTGTGAATGGAGGTGTCTGAGTATGTGTATATGTGCTAATGGGGGTATAAGAGTGTGTGTATGTATGTGAATGAGGGTGTATGTGAGCGAATGAGTAGGGGTGTCTGTGTGTAAGTGTGCGAGTGGATGGGGGTGTCTGTGTGCAAGTGTGCAGATGGGGGTGTGTACAAGTGTGCGGATGAGGGGTGGTGCATGTGTGTGAGTGTGGGAGTGGGGGTTTGTGAATTGATGTGTATGGTTGGGGGGCTGTTTGTGGGTGTGTGTGTGAGTGGTTGTGGATGGGGTGCATGTGTGAGCAATTGTGGATGGGGTAAGGGTGAGTGAGTGTATACGGTGCAGGGGAGAGTGGGAAGTGCGTGAATGTGCTGGGGAGTGGGGTGCGGATGTATGTATGCACTGGGGGGACAGGTGTGTGAATGTTTGTCGAGGGGGGTACATATGTGTGAGTAGGGATGTGTTATGTCAGTGTGGGAGACGGTGGGGTGTTTGAATGGATGTGTACGGTTGGCTGGGCTTTGGTAAGTGTGGACAGATGGGGGGGTCTGCAAGTGTGGGGGGTATGTGTCCTGGCTACAGGGATGGGGATTCCTGTCACCGGATGCATTACTAGCAGGGTTTTTGTGGCAGGGTGGCTGCCACAGAAAGCTTGACGGTCTGCAGCCTCGTAATCCGGAGGTGCTCACTGCCAGCCATGTTGGTGTGACTGCACCATCGGGCCAGGTGGTGTTGTGGTGATTTGGCTTCTGCCAAACCCCACAACTTGTAATGGTGAGGTCGTTACCGACAGGTCTGTGGTGTTAAGACCGACACAGCGAGGCTGGCAGTCTGATGACCGACAGCCTCTCAATGAGGGCCAAAGTCTTTTGCCATTTGTACAGCAAAATCTTTAAGCAAAGGATTGGCACAGAGCTCTCTCTTCTTTTTTGCATAATTTATGTGTCACTCTAACTCTGTAAGGGTTTTGTTTTGACTTCTACTGGGTGATTCCTTTTATCTGGACAAATCATAACCTCTCTGAAGAGATGTAATGACTTCGAAACAGATGTCAGAGGTGGCTTTTACTCATTCCAGGTTGGCTTGGATGGTATTTGACCAGTACAATGATGTAATATTGTGCCTAGAGTGGTGAAAGGCTTTTGTCAATATATAGCTCAGTGAGGATGGCAGATTTCCATGTAGTGTCATCTGTTAAAATGCCCTGAGCCACTTGATCCACATAGGGAGTCTCATATGAGGCTTCCTGTAGCAAACACACCCTCAACGTGTATGTCTGGTAATGAGCCCTTATCAAGAACATCAACAGATCAGTTTCCATTGAAAGTACGGACCGAGTAGAAAGAAACGGTTGTATTGCACATTCAAAAAGGCACGGAGGGCAACAAAACACAGGCTGCACACAGTTTAGTACCGGTCTGAATGACAGAGATCAGTTGCAGTACAGTTCCTCAAGGAATGGTGCTCTGAAATACTACATCATGCATTCACAACAGTTGTGCTGGTGAAAGAGCCACCAGTACTCCTTGCTGAGATGGTGCAGCCATTGTAAATGAAAAATAGCAACAGCAGAATGCCACCAATTAAGTCCAAAGTAATTGGGAATCCCCTAAATACACACAAATGTACTGAGGGTAGAGCTGAAGGTATTATGCCAAATATAGAAGAAAAGGTGCTGACAAACCCAGAACTATCAGCCTTAAAGAAGTGTACAATCCCGGCACTATTAGATGCGTTAAATATTCATCTCATGAGTTAACCAATGTGTGTCGGAAAATTTGTGTTTGAAAGGGACTGTATTTTCGAGGAAGACTTTGCTACTTGAAGCCTATAGGTCTCACTTGCAGATGTCAATACTACATTTTCCAGAAACAAAAGAGTTTTTAGACTGATCAGCTTGCCAAAATTTACATTAGAAGTAACGATATAAAGCCAGGTGTCTGCTACTTTTGTCTGTTGTGTAGGGGGGAAATGGACGTTACCGCAACAGGTCATAATTTGGGAAACCGAAATTACATAGGCAAATCTGGCTCAGATTCCACCACATCTCTCACTATTAAGAAGCACATAACTTCCATTAGAGAGCATCTGGAATGCTGGTCGAATCAAGGGGACAGGAACTCCCTTCAGTTAAAAGTCTAAATCTGCTGCCGAACCGTTACATGCTCTGTGCAAGGAAAGCTGTTTACAGAAGTCTCACTTTCGCTGCCACTAAGAAAGACCTCTTTCATGTCATTGAAAGATTTATATGAAAAAGGTAGCTCCCACACCCCATGAATGTAACTATCTTCCAGCCTTTCATATCTGCCCATGGGAATGTGTTTCAAGTAGGATGTGAATTGAAGTATTGAAATAGGCAGATTAATAATCACATGGATTAGCCAGACTGCAGATGGTATTCTGCCTCAGTAAAAGGCAACTTTTCTAATTTCTTGATGTTCAGCATAATATATGTTGCTTCTTTCTTAGGCATTATTTGTTGTTGTGGTGTCAAATTAAACGCAGCAAACAGGTCCTTGGCCCTGACGTAATTCCATGGAATGCAACCATTTTCCAATGTCTGTAGCATCCAACCTAACTGCATAATAGACCTAATTTGACTCTGTCCATGATGTAAAGAGGAGATTTCAGTTTGCATAATGTCAATTACAGATGACATTATGTTCTCGACAGTGTAAAAGCGGTCGGACAAGGTGTTAATCCTATTATCTACAAAGGCTAATGCTTTCTGTAAATTTCCCTGATCTATTTGCCTTATCTAGGCTGCGGCTTCTTATTGTGAAACTTCCAAATTTTGTTGAAAATTGCATACAAGAAGCGCATTTTATGTTGTCTTCTGGGGCCTAACACAAAATCTTGTACGTCTGTTCTTTCTTCTACAGCATCAAGGGCCAGCTGTATTATGCATTTTTGTGAACTGGGCAGTTTCAATCGCAAAAATGCATTTTGGTATGTATTAATTCCAATTTGCGGAATCAAAATTGGAATTGCGACTACATACCAATTCGGTATTAGGAAGGGGCATGTTAAGGACATCACTTCCTAATACCGATTTGCAGAGGTATGTAGGAATGTTTTGTGACCAAAATATGGCTGCAAAACATTCCCATTTTACCACCTAATTCATGTAGATGTTAACCTGTTCACAAACAGGAAGTGGTCCCCAAAGGACCACTTCCTCTTTGTAAATGCATGCAAAGACATTTTTTAAGAGCCGGCAGCGGTCCCACGCATCACTGTCTACTCTTAAAAAATGAAAAGCAAACTTTAAATTTTTCTTTTTAAACACATCCCATTTTCCTTTAAGGAAAACAGGCTGCCTTTAAACACAAAAAAATATTACTTTATTTAAAAACAATCACAGACATGGTGGTCTGCTGAGCTCTGTATCCCACCATCCCTGTGATTATAGCCATTCATAATCGGTTGTAAATTGCGACCAACCTAATGAATATTAATGAGGTAGGTCGATTTGAGAGCTTTTGGGAATCGCTAAATGAAACTCCTGGTGTTTCATACATACAAATAGCGATTAAGTAATTGCAATTCACAGATTACTGCAATGAGATAATTGTTATTTGGTAAAATGATATGTCTGACCCCTAGTGAGGTACTTTTCAACCATTGCTGGCAAAACTTTCCTACATTGTTTGTTGTCATAATACCTGAATGTTCTGGTGACACATAGCGAGGGTACTGACTGTTCTACATAACCTCCCCCTAGTGGAGTTTGCAAAATGAGCATGACAACCTTTTGTGTCCACTGGCCACAATAACCACCCACCAGGACTTGAAAATGATGTCTTAAATGTTCCATTTTGGGCCCACCGATCGAGCTGATCTTCAGTTGCATTAATGTATTTTTGGCATTTGTAAAATTTTGCAGGAGTTGGGATACTGGGCGCATTTAAATCTTTAATTTTCGCCAAGCCTAAACAACTTGTCTGCTTCACTGTGTCGTTTAAAAATAAATTTGCATAGCTGGGGGGCAAAGCAGGTGCCATGGCTTTCCCTCCCCTGCGTCTGTAGTATTGGCCTTCAATAGAAAACTAGTTGAAGAAGACAGAATTCCATAAACTGTACTGCCATTCAATTGCATACCCTACTTTTAAAAAAATCACTCCCCTGCTTTAACTCTATCTTTATGTACAATGCTTGTGTACAAACTCATGACATCAAGAGTAATCATAAGAAAATCAGCTCCCTCACAATGCCCTCAATCGTACGTAAGAAATCCTTAGTGTCTCTTATGTATAACTTAAGTCCTTGGCAAATGGGAATAGACAATAATCAACATAAATCAATGCATTTTCCAGCAGGTTGGATTTAGAGGGTATGATTGGGTATCCCAGGGGATGACTAGCATGCTTGTGTACTTTAGGCATATGATAAAATGTGGTTACTTGGGGATATTCATATTTCAGGAATTGATATCCCTCATATTCCAAAGTTATTTTGTCCCCCCATTCATCATATAATTCATAGAATGTTTAAACACCCTTCATGTAATCCATTTTCAGAACAGATTCATATCAATCACGGTCAGACAATTGTCTTAATGTCTCTTGTTCATAGTATTTCTTAGATAGCAGTATATTTTACTCCTTTTGTCAAATGGCTTGATGACGATGTTGCTGTCACTCTTCAAAGACAATTGGACTACCCATTATTGTTTTGTGATGTCATGTTTACCATATGGTTTCCTGCTATTCCTCAGTTTATCCAGTTCTTTGGTCGCTATCTCCTGAAAAGTATCCAGGGCATCACATGGAGTGTGTGGAATCACCCTAGATTTAGGCTTAAAGTGGCTTTTGCCAATGATTTGTTGTATACCTGTTTGATCCAGGTAGTGGACCACAACTTTGTTTTTCTGGTTGTCCACAATTGGTATTGCGGCTCAAAATTAAATCAGAGTTTCCAAGTCTTCTCCTAGCAAGATAACCATTAGTGTGATTTTTGGACTCCCATCGTTGTCCATTTAGGCCCTCATTACAACTTTGGCGGAGGCCGCCCGCCAAAGTTGCGCCGCAGGAATACCGCACCGCGGTCTGAAGATCGCGGCCGGCATTCTGAGTTTCCCGCAGGGCGGGCGGGCGGCCGCCTTAAGGCCGCCCGCCAGCCCAGCGGGAAACAACCTTCCCACGAGGACGCCGGCTCGGAATCGAGCCGGCGGAGTGGGAAGGTGCGACGGGTGCAGTGGCACCCGTCGCGTATTTCACTGTCTGCAATGCAGACAGTGAAATACAAAGTGGGGCCCTCTTACGGGGGCCCCTGCAGTGCCCATGCCATTGGCATGGGCACTGCAGGGGCCCCACGACAAGCCATACCGCCATCCTGCTCCTGGCGGCCGAACCGCCAGGAACAGGATGGCGGTATGGCTTGTCAGAATTCCCTCGGCGGCGCAGCAAGCTGCGCCGCCTTGGAGGATTCAAACGGGCCACGGGAAACTGGCGGGAGACCGCCAGTTTTCCTGTTCTGACCGCGGCGTTACCGCTGCGGTCAGAATGCCCTGCGGGGCACCGCCAGCCTGTCGGCGGTACTCCCGCGTGCCGCGGCCCTGGCGGTTCTATACCACCAGGGTCGTAATGAGGGCCTTAGTCTCATTTAGAGTACGCACTTTTTGTAATTTTACTTTTCTTACAAACTTGTATAAGCCTATTCTGGCCTGAACAAAATCAAACTTAGTGGAGGGACAGGACATTAAGCCAAACTGAACCACTGATGTTTCTGCCTTGGAAAAAGTTCTAACTGCAAGATTGATTTTTGTCAAGTCCTCTTCATTTTTTTTCTTGCCCCTTCCCCCCATTTGTTCCTGGTTTCCCTAGGCGGCCTGACTTCTCTTTTGTCTCTGTTGTCTTTTATTACTGCGTCTCATTTTTCTGCACATTTGCACTGTCTAGCGGTCAAATCCATTGTGGTGTTCTTTTCCAAGACTGTCATTTACGTTGATATTCCTGAAAAAGGTGTCTTCCCTATTGCTACTAATCCCTAGGATCCCCAATGCTTCACTTTTTGAGAAATCTGCATCCACTCCTACTTCTGTTTCTGAGGTATCTTTATTCTCTTGGGTCTTCAAATTTGTTATTTTAAAAATCTCTCACTTGGGGGTATCAAATTTCTTCACTCGGGATAACAGTCTCCCTGTGTCTCAGTCATGTGTTTCTCTTTCATGCTTTCTCTGTTCACACCATTTGGTATTCTCCTCCTCGACAGTCTTGATTTCATCTGTTCATATAGTTCATTTATTGTCTGGGTGTCTGGGCTTTTAGATTTGCTTCCTTTAGATCCTGTATTGCTTTCATTGGTTTATACATATAAAAACCAAAGGATATATCGACGTTATAGTTAGGTTCTCAATTTACTAGCAATATGCTTTAGCCTTTTATTTACTACTCCAATGCAGCACTTTAAAGAAAGACAGTATCCAAACTCAAAAATCTAGAATCACAATGTTCCACAGACTATATAAAGACTAGCACATCAGCCAGCTTCCTCTTCTCAGCTGCTCCAACACCAAAGACTCCTTCAAGTTGTAGAACGACTATAAGGTAACATAACTCCTGTGATGTCTTCCGAACCAATTCTGCTTTCTTCTATTGCATATCTAAACTATAACCCAATACAAATTTGAGAAAAAATTAACCATATTAGCTTAAAATCAATTTTAAAAAACACCAACGGTACTTAAACACATTATTGCATATATCCTATTTCTTTTTTTTTCCGCTCCCTCCTATTTAGAAACTCCCTGGTAGGGAAGGAGGGATAATGCTAGCCTTCATGTCCTTAATGAAATTCAGATTCTCTTGTCAGAAACTTGAAGAATCTACATTTCATATTAAGACCGGAGGCTAGCCTTATGCATGTTCAAAGCGATGAGACATGCTCCATAGGTTTTAAATAAAACCTTGCAAAAATGTCACCATTAGACCAATCTGCAGTCTTGAAAATGTCCTCAAATCTGCCACCAGATGAAAAAACCTTACTTGTCATAACACCTAACAGAATAAGCCCCAAATGTTTTCATATCCACTCCTGCTTCAACTATACAAATTTCTCACCCAATGAGCAATAGTTGCAGAACTCATCAGACTAAAAGGTTTCACAAAATAAATCAATAGATTACTCACTCCATCTTCAAGAAACTCTTGCATTTGACTCTTATATTCTTTCAAATAACAAACTACACAGAATTTTGGATATTTATTGAAACCTGGGTAGAAAACTGAAGAAGACATACTTTTTGTTTGTTTCATAACATGAAATGACACACAATCAGGATTGTAAAACTGATTACTCACCTCTAATGCTCCTACATCAAAAACCCTTCTAGAAGACATTAAACACAATAAAGTTGCTAAATTACATGCTAACTGTTTCATTCACAAATATTTATTACATGGCCAAGATTTAAATACATTGAAAATAAAATTCACATCCCATAAACTATTAAATCTAGTTCTAGGTAGTCTCTGAATTCTAATGCCTTTCAATACTTTACAAATTATTAAAGTATCCCTACCTATCAAAATACCTTCACCAATTCATGACCTGCCATGAGTGCTGAACTGTAACAATTAATTGTCCTATACCTCATAATTCTTTCAAATAACCAAGAAAGAGAATTTTCAAATTCTACCACAGAAGCTTCCACTGGATTAAAATCCCTTTCCACCCACCAAACAACCCATGTCTTCCATGTGCCCACATATCTCTTCCCAGTACCTGGAGCACAAGACTCCCTGATTAAATCCTGAGAATTTTGCGAAAGTCTTGCAAAATCCTTTCTTCCTCTGAAATCTTTGAAGCAAGAAGGTTCCAGGCTCCTTCTTTCACCAAAGGATCCAACTCTCCTTCTGGTCCTGTTAAATTGTCCTGTGCCTCTGGAATCAAAAAAGGCTCTTCTACCGTGAATTCCAACAGTCCTGGAAACCATAGTTGAGCACTCCAAAAAGGTGTCACCAGCACTATCTGACAAGCCTGTTTCTACACCTGCAATAAAACCCTTTGAATCATCCCAAAGGGGGGAAATGCGTATCGCTGACTCTGTCCAATCCTGCTGAAAAGCATCCACTGCCTCTGCTAATGGATCTGGTCTCCAACTGCAATAACAGGCAATTGGAAAGTCAGCTGTGATGCAAACAGATCTATCTCCAGGGGGCCCCATACCTTCTGAATTCTCTGAAATACTGTTCCCTTTAATTTCCAGTGGCTGTAATCAGTGAGATATCATGGATTCCAATCTGCCACTATGTTCTCTAGACCTGGAAAATACTTAGCTTGTAACCCTATCTTCTGTTCCAGAAAAAAATCCAAAATCTCCTTCACAATCTGTGTTAGATTTTTTGATCTGCTACCTCCCAGTGGATTTATATAACTGACTGCTGTAAAGTTGTCCATCTTCTACAATACATTGCAACTTTTTAATATCTTCCCAAAACTCTGTAAACCAAAAAGACCTGCTTTCATCTCCAGTACATTAATGTGCTCCTAACTCTCCTCCCAAACCCACCTTCCACATATCTCTTGATGACCTAAACAGGTTACCCATCCAAAAAACTTGTGTCTCTCTCTTTTCATAATCTGTTTGGATTCCAAAAATTGCCTTGCCATTCCAAGCATCTAAATTGTCTAACCACCAGGTCAGCACCTGCTGAGCTTCCAGTGACAACAAGATCTGATCCCCATAGGACAAACCTTTTCTCAGCCCTTCTACTTTCAGTCTTGGTGAGGCTCTGAAATGAAGAGGATTAGGAAAAAACACTTGAATGAAAGTAGAAAACAAACCTATTGTCCTTGCCTTAGCCCTCAGAGAAATATTATTTTTCTTTAGCAATTGCATCATTTCTATCTTTATTTATAGCACCTTTTTCATTGGTAAACTGAAAATTAATAATACTGAACTCACCCTGAAACATAGAAACTCCAGCTCCTGACATGGCACTAAAACTGCATTGTCTATATTTATCAGGAAACCCAACAACTCCAAAAAGTGTACCACAAGATGAAGGTGATTCATCAATTTCTCCTGATCCTGAGACATGATTATAAAATCATCAAAATACATAATCAGTTGAACCCCCCGTTCTCTCAAGAAAGCCACAACTGGTCTCAACACCTTTGTAAAGTACCAAGGTGCCGAAGCCAGGCCAAAAGATAGGCATGTAAAATAATACAGTACCCCTGTCCATCTGAACTGAAGAAATTTTCAACTGCTTTCTGCTATTGGTATGGTAAAATATGCATCCTTTAGATCCAATTTTACCATCCAATTGTTTTGCAATAAAATGTTCCTCAAAAGATGGATCCATCTTGAAATGCCTGGACACAACATACGGATTCAGGTTTCGCATGTTTATCACAGGTCGCCAACCCTTGTCCTTCTTTATCACCAGAAAAATGTTATTCACAAAACACTTTTCTTCCTCTGAAACTCTTTCTATTACACCCTTTAATAACATTTCTTGTATTTCTTGTGCCACCAACATCATCTGATCGCCTTGAAATACCAATTGTTTTGGTTTGCCAATCTGAACAGGTATTACTCTGAATTCTATCGCTTATCCCTCTACAGTTTCCAAATCCCATTGATCTTTTGTCACAGTTGTCCAATTGGATTGAAATATTCTCAACCGTCCCACAATTTATTTTGGGGGGAAAAACAGAAAGAATCTTCATACTTACCATGAGATCCTAGTGCAATCTGAGCTCTTCATCTGGCCTGACATAGCCTGCCACCTCCTCCTCCTTTGAGGTGAAACCCTGTAGCAGATTAAAACTCTCTGAAAGTACCTCTTCCTTGAGACTGGTGTTGTGACTTTTGAAGTGATCGGCCAGAGAAACGACCCCTTCCTGTGACCCAATCAAAAACACAATTATTAAAAACTCTCCTGAGAGATGATTGTGCCTTACACAGTGAAGAGAAAGTCAAAACACATTTTCTTACACCTTTAACCAAACCATCTCCAAATAATAATCCTTTTGGATTTTGTTCTGGCTCTTTTTTGAAAAATCTGCTAGTTTTGAACTTAATCTCATTAACACTGTGTTGCTACGTTCTGCCATCAAATGACTGTAGGCCATTACATGGTCTACGATCACGCTGCATCCAACAGTGTGAATCATACCTAATACACTTAAAAACATTTATGAAATTAAAATAATAGTAAGTTAACTAAGCAAATTGAATCAAGATTGTTCAAAGAGGAAAGTTTCCATATATTGGGAAATGTAGAAAAAAAGAAAAAAACACTCAATAACCTATTAACCATCAATATCAATAAAGGGAACAACAACAATAAACATTGCAATTCCTAACTAATCTTGTTAGCTGTAAAATTAAAAGATATAATAATTATACTAAGCTGACAAAGAAGCAGCAAACAAAAGAGGAAGATGGCTAAAGTGCTAGGCTTTATATAGTCTGTGGAACTTTGTGATTCTAGATGTGTGAGTTTGGCTACTGTTTTTCTTTGAAATGCTGCATTGGAGTAGTAAATAAAAAACTAAAGCTTAATGCTAGCCTCCGGTCTTCACATGAAATCTGACAGGCTGCTCCTGTTGGAAGTACATGTTTTACTGAGAATGTCTGACTTCATTCTTATATGGCTGGGAAAGATAGTGTGAATTCACAGAAAATATGCTCTCATTTTAGCTTCTGGAGCACCTTCCATACCCTCTATGGGAAAATCATGACAAAACAGTTTTTTTCCAAACATGATACATGAAGTCCCACCAGGGTAAGTTCACATTAGGCACATCACAATTCATAAAATTAGTATGGTACGATCAACAAATGATTTATATTGCAACTCAAATTTGCTATTCCCCTTTATACGTATTACTTTTTGTGACCATCAAACCCTGCCATTTACTACAATGCATTTCAATGGTGTGCTATCATGAATATTGGTCCCAAGATGGCTGCCATCACTTTCTGGTTGAAGTGCTTACAGCTAATCTGATGTCACCATGAGATCTGTGCTTAGGCTCCAACTAGATATATGAATTGTTTTCCCTTTAATATCTAAAAAACGACTACACAAATTTATACCAAAGATCTAAAAGCGAAATCTGCAGAACACAATCTAGCTTTCTGACAACTTTTCTGTAATTCTGTCCAGCGGTTCGGGCTGTATATGAATATATTGATGAAGCAGAAGAAGAAAGGCTAACAAATATTCATATATCATGTAACAAAATCGTATACGGTAGTGTGATTTTAGCAAAGAAAATTAATGTATGTGGGAAAATGTGCCCACAAGGTAGTTCGCCATGATTATAAACTAGCTTAAATTAATCATGAAGAATCGACAATGTAGTAATCCATCATAATTGCAAGTGTATTCTATGATTTTCTTGTTGAAACTGTTATATGCTTAGCTTAAATTTAGTAGAGGCTTTGGCCTAGTTGCCCGGTCACAAATTTGACTGTGTGGTTTTCACTTGTATTAACAAAAACTTATTTTAACTTTAAGGCTGTATTTTTCCAGTAGAAATGACTAATACACTTATCTCAAGGTTTCGTGCTAGGCCAGTTTCATCCCCTTTGAAGCAAGGTCAGTTTCTGCAGGTGCAGACAATAAAGACACTGATGCAGAAATAATTGGCAAACTTTGTTGCTACTTGTATTTCAAAGCTCCAAGGACGCCTTATGCATAAATGAGTACTAAGAGAAAGACACTATTCATTGGTCAAAAGGAAGCCACCCTATGAACCCTCCAATGGAAGACCCTGAAGAATTTAGAACGTTTTCTTACTTAAACCCACCGGACAAAGAGAAGTCAGCCATTTTCTTCGATGCCATTTTGAAGCCAGATTCAAGACACCATTTTAAATGACAATTTGATGTCCTTTCTCTGTCGCAGAGAAAGAAACTTTAAGAATTCTCACCCTAGAGACTTTAAACTTTAATTTTGCCCCGTCTTGCCTATGCAGTAACTTTTGCCTGCCGCAAGGAAAACCTGCCTTAAACTTTGCCCCTTTGAAATCCACCCTATGATGATCGAACCGGTACCTGAAGGACGAAGAATTATCTTGAATGCTGATTGTATTTGGTAATTATGAAAGGATAAATGTATTATTCATTGTGTTTTCCTTCTTAGGAACCAACTCCTTATTTTGACAGAGCCCAAGCTAGAAGTTTTCTAAATTTGTGTTGACTAAATTCGTTTTGCATGAAGCCCCACATGCCAATGCTAATTAGAGGTTAGTTGAGGTATTCATTTGATGCACCATGCTAAATTGAAATCTTGTTATGCTGACCGATGTAAGCAATTAGTCAAATTCAGTTGCTTATATTAGTGATTTGCATTGCTATAACCGAGTGCATTATAATCAAAATATTGCATAGATTGTGTTTCTTCCGTCGCTATGGACAACTAGTAATGTTCGTATACGTATATCATTTTATTTTGAGACTTACATATATTGTGTTAGCTTTGTTAATATAGGGAACTTTTAATAAACTGGAGTGGTTATTCATGACTGAAAGGTCATGGTGTGTCAAAATACTGATGATTATTGATTCTTGTTTGATTACTAATTGAGTATTAGTTATTGATTATAAATGGTTATTGATTATTAATTCGAGTGATCTGACTATTCTTGGATGAGGAGAACCCAACTAGGTCAAAAGGTTCACCGACCTCCGGCGTGTCCAAGTACAAGTAATTTATAAAGACTGGACGTGCTATCAATATATATATATATATATATATATAGAGAGAGAGAGAGAGAGAGAGAGAGAGAGAGAGAGAGAGAGAGAGAGATTTTGAGAATTGAAAAGGTATTAATACTCTTTTGTGGTGCGTTTTTTTAGAATGCCTTGCCGAAACTCTGCCTTAAATTTACATAAACCCCAGGAACTTTTTTGTAGAAATGTCCCATTTCCCACCACTTCCCTTGGTCACTCCCATATTTACTGCAAAGTAGTGCACCTACGTACCATACATATTTGAAAATATCCGCCCCTGTAACAGAGAGCTCCACGCACAAAAAAATAGAAGTGGCGAACACTGACCCTCATTATATAAGTAAGTAGCACTACTACAGAACTCCTTACGTAGTAAAAAATCCAGTTTGTGGATCGGGCCCAGTGATAGGGAGAAAAGGAAAGAAGAACAAATAAAATCAGGGACAGATTAAAAAATCGCATGAATTCTTACCCTTTGGCCACACTGTTGGACCTTGTATTTAGCTATTTTCTTTCGAGTTTTTGTCAAACTTTAATGTGCCACCAAAAAATGTAGAGTAATTTTACAGAACCTTTGAGTTTATACAGCTCTATTGATCAGAAAAGCGCCTTCAACGTGAGGGAATTGAAAGCTCTAGAGTTTTCAAATTGATGCGAGGATGAGCTGATGTAGGTAAAAAAATATATGTCGGAAAAATCAGAACTGTTTTCGTTGATGTCGAAATCGTTTTCGCGTTAAAATTAAGAACGTCGTGTGCTCGTTAGTTGGTCAATTTGCATTAGACTCGCTTTTGTGTATTTGCCCGTGGGCCTTGGGATCGGTGTGACTTGCTGGTTCCCAGGACGGGCACCGGTGGCAGCTAAGCATATTGTTAGACTGGTGAAGTTCTCTTTGATGGGAAAAGGATGTGGGCGGAGGTTGTGGGCAGAAGGTCACAGTTCAGAGCCACTTGAGACTTAATCTCCCAAAACACAATCGTTTGCTTCGTACTAGCATATGTGGCCGAAGGTTATAAGCTTTAATTGTGCCCATGTAGGATTGTATAGGTGAGACCAGGTGTCACACACACATTCTCACAAGGTATAGCGTTCAATGTTGTAAAGGTGGACAGATGTCAACATTTGCACGAGCAAAACCTGTTTACCAGTAACGATCACAAATATAAAAAGCATAGTTGTCTCATTTTCCATGAAGGGAACACTTTGTCACACCTTGATAAATCCGAGTTGTAAATAAATGTAAATGTCAGATAGTGTTAACTGAGTCTAATACAGTTATTGGCATGCTGTACAGTTATAGGCGGGTTAACGCGTTCTTATTATTTTTAAATAGTATTTTATGTGTATTTTCTGAAAAGCTGAATATAGTTGAAGGGGGGGGAATAATCAATGGATACTATAGAGACTATTAATACTGTTTAAGTAGGGGTGTACGAAGTTGCATACTACCCTTTCCCAACTTCACTTTTCTTTAATCTTTGGAAGCCTTACAAAGCGTTTTTCAAATTGGTAAAAAGTGGACCCTTCAGGAGTCTAGTGCACAACCTGAAAAACATTCCAATTGTTGCTTAAAGAGCAACTGGCAACTACAGCCAGGCACTACATTTCACCACCGCTGAAAGTCCCACTCTCTGAAGAAAGAGAATAGCCAGAAAGGTAAAACATTTCCCACTTTGAAATATACATCCAATGGCACGTTCGAGCAAAACATTACCCTGCTAGAAGAGATACCGTTACCCTTTCATCCATCCATCTACCCTTCATTCTTTCTTTCACTCTCCCATTCATATACCCTTCCGTGTTTCATTTTACTATTCCGAACTTCCACCATTCCGTCCTCTCGTTTACTATTCATCCTTCCTTCTTTTAACCGTTTTTAATCCTTTTTTTATTCCGTACATTCACCCGTTTTTCCTTTCACCCTTCTTCCCTTTCTTCCTTCCTTCCATCCTTATAGCCTGCCTCTCACAACTCTTTCTTTCACCTTTCATTTTGTCTATCAAGTCCTTTCTTTTTCACCATCTTTCGGCATATATCTCCCCTCCTCACTTTTCCTTTCTTATCTTTAGCCATCATTATTAGAGAATGCTACTTGCCCCATTCCTCCATCTGGCATTTATTTATTTTTTCTTCCTCTGTCTTCTTTATGGGCAGACCTGGAGGCAAAGGAGGCCCATTAACAATTAGTCGATATGCTGGTGGTACCCAACTTAGCAGTTCATGAGGCCCAGTGACGACCCCAATTTACGTGCTAGAGTGCAGGTTTAAAATGCTGCTATTCTAAATTGTGGAACATACAGCAATAAATTACCAGTTTGCTACTTGTAAACATTGTAGATTTTCAACTGCTAGACAGAGTTAAAAGAACCCTAGGTGCACCCAGTAAAATACGTGCGAACTGTGTTGTACCAACAGAACCAATTAATTCCTTCCACCTTGTTCTCAGAAGAAGATAGCCTAATCATACATGATAGAAGGACTCCCCGTATTTTATAAGAATATTAGAAGTCACTGAAATGCTATGCAGTATACAGAGGGTTAAAGCCACAGGCCACGTGTCTTCATAAGGTCGGGAACTCTGATATTACTTTTTATGTGAAACTGAGGCAGTTATTGGAGCAGCAGAGGGCATGAACGAGATAGTGAATAGCCACACCAACATTGTTTTTTTGCAATACATCAAGGGCCATATTTATACTTTTTGACGCAAAACTGCGCTAACGCAGTTTTGTGTCAAAAAAATTAGCGCCGGCTAACGCCATTCTGAAGCGCCATGCGGGCGCCCTATTTATTCAATGACGTTAGCCGCCGTTAGCCGCCGGCGCTGCCTGGTGTGTGTGAAAAAAAACGACGTACACCAGGCAGCGCCGGCGTAGGGGGATATGGAGCTTGGGCGCCAAAAAATGGGGCAAGTCAGGCTGAGGCAAATTTTTCGCCTCAACCCGATTTGCGCCATTTTTTTCGACTCCCAACCCCCATAGAAATGACTCCTGTCTTAGCAAAGACAGGAGTCATGCCCCCTTGCCCAATGGCCATGCCCAGGGGACCCTTGTCCCCTGGGCATGGTCATTGGGCATAGTGGCATGTAGGGGGGCACAAATCAGGCCCCCCTATGCCACAAAAAAATAAAAAAATAAATACTTACCTGAACTTACCTTAATGTCCCTGGGATGGGTCCCTCCATCCTTAGGCGTCCTCCTGGGGTGGGCAAGGGTGACAGGGGGGGTCCCTGGGGGCATGGGAGGGCACCTCTGGGCTCCTTCCGAGCCCACAGGTCCCTTAACACCTGCCCTGAGCAGGCGCTAAAAAACGGCGCAAAAGCGGCCGTACGTCATTTTTTTTTACCCGCCCACTCCCGGCGTGAATTTTGCCCGGGAGTGTAAATACGGCGCACATGCCACGGAGTCAATTTTTTAGACGGGAACGCCTACCTTGCATATCATTAACGTAAAGTAGGTGTCCACGTTAAAAAATGACGCAAACTCCATGGACTTTGGCGCTAGACGCGTCTAACGCCAAAGTATAAATATGGAGTTAGTTTTGCGTCGGAATTGCGTAAAAAAAAACAACGCAATTCCGGCGCAAACAGAGTATAAATATGCCCCCAAGTATTTTCCTTCACTGCTCCCTGTGTGCATAGAATGTGTTCAAGCTTCTGCATACCATTTCTCTCACACCTTCTGAAAGAAAGTGCAAGCTCCTGCCCTTTGCAGTTTGGACACTGTAATATCACAAATCGCATGAATAGAGTTATTTCAACTGAGTGATGTAGCAATGTTCTAATTAAGGTTGAATTCTTATGTCAGAATGGAGCGTAATAAAATGTACAGATGTTTACTCTGAAATAATGTTTTTGTGTATTTTTTTTATTAAACCATCCTTCAGATCATACTTCTGTATATCATAGCTGAGATGGACAGCCAAGATTTTGACTTCGATCTTGCAGTGGTGGCCGGTATTTTAAAGAGGAGGGAAGGGGAGGATACACATGCACACATACTCCTCACTCACACCCATTTACAAGACTCACTAACAAATACACATACATTCATACTCACGCGAACGCACCAAACATTAAAATAAAAAAATAAAAACTTTACCTCAGCAGCTCCCATAGGGAAGCCTCGGAGGTCCCATAAGGGTTAGGACTGCTGCCTTCCCGGTTCGGCCAGCCAATGAGGGAAAGCAGCAGTTCCAACTCGCTATGGAGTGGGATGGGGTAATTGAGACTGCTGACCCCCCCATTCTGTGATGAGGTGTCACTAATTGACACTCGGCCCAGGGCGCTTCAGAGCTTAAAAAACACTGAAGTGCCCAGGTGCGAGGCAATCAGGGATGTTCCCCCTCATCATGAGGGGGGCCTTAAGGCACCTTTGCTAGGCTGAAGAGGCCACGCCCACAGGGCTGTGACTTCTTCAGCCTAGCAAAGTTCAGCTTAGGCAGCCAAGGGTCTGCGCATTTAGCACATGTCCAACCCCTGGCTGCCTGATCCGAACCAGAAAGAGTGAGTGTCTGTCATGCTGACTTTTGTTCAGCCTGACAGATATTCTTCAGGTCAGGAAAAAGGTGGGGGGGTGTGGCCATATGAATGGGCCGCTACTGCATTCTTGGGGACCCTTAACTATTGGTGGTGAGTCTGGGAAGTACCTCAGAGCCCAGATACCCTTGTTGATCCTGAGAGGAGGAGCCCTGGTAAAGGTAGGCTTGAGCGCATATTGCTGGACTTCTCTGCCCACAGAACGAGAACGAGGCACTTACCTGTCAGTGGTGGTTGGGCGGAACTCCAGAGCCAAGAGACACTTGGGGGCAGATTTACACTTTTTGCCGCAAACCTGCGTTAGTGCAGGCTTGCAGCAGAAAGTATAGCACCGGCTAGCAGCATTTCTAGACGCCGGCCGGGCGCCATATTTAAGGAATGGCGCTAGCCGGTGCTAAGGTGCTTTTAGCGTCCTTTGAAAGGATGCAAATAGGGCCTGGGAGGTGTAAGGGAACAGGGGATTGTGTGCCAAATTATGGCAATACAATGTTTAGAGGCAAAACAATTGCCTCTGAGCAGTGTAGCACCATTTCCTGGTGCACAAGCCCCATGGACATGGCTCCTGTCTTAGTAAAGACAGGAGCCATGCCCACCACCCCAATGGCCATGCCCAGGGGACAAATGTACCCTGGGCATGGCCATTGGGGCCAGTGCCATGCAGGGAACCCCAAGTCAGGGCCCCTGAGTGCCATTGGATAGAAAAAAAAAATGCCTACCCAGACTTACCTTCGGATGGGTCCCCCATCTGTGGGTGACCTCCTGGTGTGGGTAGCAGTGGGTGGGGGTGTCCCTGGGGACAGGGAAGGGCACCTGTGGGCAATTTCCATGGTCTCTGACCATGGAAATCTGCCTCCAGGTCCCGTTACGCCTGCCCATACTTAGGCATTAAATAATGGTGCTAAGCAGAACTTGCGTCATTATTTAAGGCCCTCTTCCTCCCGTGCATAATCTTGCACGGAAGGATAAATAGGGCGCTAGGGCCTTTGAGGCATTTTTTGCCTGGAAACAACTACCTTGCATCTCATTCATGCAAGGTAGTTTTCCACAGGCAAAAAGTGTTGTTAACTCCAATATTTTGGCACTAGACATGACTAGCGCTAAAATATAAATATGGAGTTAAGTTTGTGCCGGATTTGCGTAAAAACAAATTACACAAATCAGCCGCAAACAGAGTATAAATATGGGCCATGGTGTTGCAGAGAGATGGTGATCTGGTGAAGGTGGGCTTGAACACATTCAGGGGCATATTAATGCCCTAAACACCACCTTGGCCATATTTGCATAATTTGTTTGACACAAATGTGGCGTTAAGATGGCATTTCCTACAGGCTATATGTACAAAGTGGCGTAATGCAAGCATTGCGCCACTTTGTAAACTATTGCACCACATTATGCCTGCACTAGGCATAATGTATGAAAAGGGGGCATTCCCATGTAGGGAGCCCCAGAAAAATGGCACAGTGAACTTAACTTGATTTCACGGTGCCATTTTGGCGTGATTCTTAACGCTTGGATAAGGCAAGCATTAAGATGATGCTCTCATTGAAAACAAAGGGCCTCCTTGTGCTTTGCTGCATTAGCGCCATTATTTTTGGTGCTAATCCAACAAAGTGCCACATTAATGCCATAAATGATGACGCTAATGTGAACTCGGCCACCATGGTGCACCATATTGTAAATACGACGCACACTTGGTGCCGTTAGGGGGACGTAATGGGGCACTAGAAAAGTGGCACATCATGAATGATGTACCACTTTTTCATAAATATGCCCCATAGTGTATTGATGGTGGGTCTAGGTGGGATTTCAGAGCCCCTTACTGTTGCTGAGAGGAGGAGCCCAAATGAAGGAGGACTCCAGCGCACCTAGCACGTCTTCTTCTCTGCAGCGTGGGATGTACATGGTATGTGCCCAGTTGAAGGACCAAAACAGGATGGCCCGTCTGGGCTAGTTATTGCCTGAAGACAGCTAGGTCATTACCCAATTTGCAGCTGGATTCCTTGGAGTTATCTGTTTCAGCAACGCGAAACATGGCTAAGAGGAAATCTGTGGCCAACGCTAGTAAGGATTGCACTTTAACTAGTACTATTGGCAACTTTTTACCTAATGCTATGGGAACTATGAACCAAGAGAATGACTCTTTGGAAGATCGATTTTGTACTACCAGCAGAGCTGCCCCAAGGTTTCTGGTGACAATGCCAATCCTGACCCTGTTATGACTTCTACGTTTGCATCTCATTGCTGATTGTTCCACAGTCAGTGAGAACAGGGCCAATCCATCCTTGTTCCCATTGATCAAGCCGGTGAATGTCGAACAAAATTGAGTTCTAATTCACTCTGTATGTCATAGATAGCTAAAAACCAAAATAAAGCCTCTGTGCACCCACTACGTGGGAAGGGGAAATCTGCACCCACACCAATGGTGAATGTCACCATAATATTTGTGAAGCCAGGCAGCAGGTGAGTTGTGGAGTGCTTGCCCTAGTTTTGATTCACGAGAAATTGCAGAGTATAGAAGGATTGATATCAAAGTTTATGGACTTGGTATAGGGCACTTGAAAGCTACTGAGAATAGCATCCTGGGTTTTAAAGCATGTGTACACCCCAAAAAGGAAGCTCTTCCCTATATTCCAAAGGATTGGCAATGCTTTGTTCCACATTACTAGATCTGTAGCTCTGCCAGTTAATGCAATTGTAAGTAATTTGCCTTCTGGAAACCCAAGCACTGTTCCGCCTGCCACCCGCCACCCCCCCAGGCACTTAGTTTATGAAATAATATTCTACACCAATAACTGGGAAGTCTTTTTCACCCTAGGTACCTCTGGAAATTACCCTTTATGTTGCAATTCTTAAAGGTGTCCCGATGCTTAGGTCATCACAATCAGCGAGTCATGAGCAATTTGTGAACAAAGTAGCTCGTGGTTCAAGGGGCGAGCCTGTAGTAGAGACACAATGCATGATCAGATTCACATAGTCTGGTGGGTGCCATGGTCCAGGAATAGCTCGAAATCTAATACCAATGATTTTGTTGGATTGAAATTTAGAAACCCTGATGTTTTGGTCACCATCTTCTTACAAACTAATTTGTGTCTTTCTAGGACCCAGTAGGGTTTCTGGTACTGCCTCTGGGTTATTTATACAGACCTGCATTTGTTCCATCACCCTTTTCTGCTGTTAACCATAGTTTTTTATGTCAGGAGCCCTCATTATCATCCTTCTCTTCCGCAGTAAGGAAGAGCTATTCCGTGTTGGCACGGGATATTGCCTTTGATTGACAAACAGAAAATATGCAGGGTCCACTTCTGCAGTCAATCATAAACAGTTCTTCACTGGGCCCAGGTGTAGAACAGCTGGTGTCCGAGTAAGCTTTTCTGAAACGACACGAGTATGACACATTACTAGCACCAAATATTAATTCTTCTTTGCAAACTTGATCTTCTGTCACATGAAGGTTTGTGTTATGGAATGTGGTGGGTTTTGAGGCCAAGTGTAACAATACTGCATGGTTTGGTTTCTTGGGCTATTTTTATGTAATTTTTAGGTAAGAAACCTGCGCTACTACCGCTTTCCATTTTGACGTTTTTACTTCCTATTCCCCCCCTGCCCCCCCGCAATTCATTCAAATTCGGGCAGGGCTAAGTGATTGCTGCTTACCATGGCCTCGCTTTGCTTTCAGTAAGTATTGTTTGATCCAATTTGACTTCACCTTATTACCAATTATTAAAGTTAGACTGCAGACCAAGATAACTTTTATTCATTAACTTTTATAACAAGAAGTTTGATCCCATTCACATTGATATTATTAATTTGTTGAGGGGTGGGTTGGAGAAGCTTCATGATTCTTGGAACGGGTCACTCTCAGTAGTTTGGAAGGTCGACTTTATATATTTGACATTGTCACCATTCCGGTAGTAAACCATGTGGCGTTCTAGATACTCCTGGAGAGCCTGTCAACAAATTCCCGCACACATACTGTTGTTAAGCTTACATTTGTATGTTACTGCATATCGTCTGCAGTTTTTTTTTTTTTTTTTTCAAATGTTCCAGTCCTAAAGTCACCCTTTACTCGGAGAGGCAATTCCGGTATTATATAATTTAAACTATTTCGTTTACATGGGGTTTTACTGACTATACCGTTTTAGTTAATGTGTTTAGTAACTACAACCTACTATCTCACGGGGGGAGGGGCGGGAGGGTCAAAGATTTAACTAACGCAGCCTAGTGTTAATTAACGTAGTGTCCGAGGGGAACAAGGGAATTCTACTGCGATGCTGTGTATTGATTTCAGGATTGCTTGTAAAATTGGTGACAAGGAACTTAAATTAATTTTCTGATTGCCCGGACACTGAACTAAAGCCTGAGGCTGTCGTTAGTTCTTATGCTAGACTGTCTAGGTCCACCAGGGAGCTCCTGACAGTGCTTTCATTCAGTGCTAAGGGCAAACTGAATAGATTGTTTGACTTACAGTGTTCCATTGCATCAAATATCTAGAGTACTAAAAGCAATATCCAGGAATAAAGATGATGTATGTCAATATAGGGTTAGGACGTAGGTAAGGTGCTACTGTAATGGATACCTGAAAATCTGTGTGCCATATTGGCACCCAGTTCATGCAGGGGGAACTGTGTCTTCAGGAAGGATGTTAATAGTCCTTTTTTCAAGGACTCCCAAGAGTCAGGCAATGATACCATGATTCCTCCTGACAAGTAGGTGACTCATTTCTCCCATTATTCTGTCTCACCTGCTAATACAGACTTGGCTGGGACCATGAAAGTACAAAATTAGCAGATGTGATTGCTGCTCCAAACAGATGTCCTGAAGACAAGGCACTGGGCCAATGGATCTGTTCAAGTGCAACAACCATTTCTGGGCCCATCTATTGACTAACACACTTAAGGCAATTACTACGTACGTCTTCCTATGATCTTGGCCTCATGCTACAATAGTACCTATCCTTAAGATGGGGAATCAATCTGACCCCAAGTGCTACCGGCCAATGTCTTTGATTGATTACCTAGCTAAAATTATGGGTAGGGTTGTCCTAGATCACCTCAAGACATGGTCCCAGGAGAATCATGTCCCCTCAGACCTGCAGTTTGGATTTCACATGGGTTTTAGCATTATTGCTAAATGTCTTAACCTTTATTTGTTGATTAGTAAGAATATCATAGCCAAGAAGGGTAACCTGTATCTGGCATTTATGGATTTGCGTTCTGCATTCAATCATGTAAACAGATCCAAATTATGGCACATCATGTTGAACATGGGAGTGGATGATTTCTCAGGCAACTGCTTTCTAATGTCCCCACAAACTTAAGATATGGTCTTAATGGTGAAAGAACTAAGTCAATGAAGCTTGTGATAGCGAGTTCGCCAGAGTTGTGTACTCATAATTCTTTTTGTTTTCACTTTAAATTATTTGCTTTAAGAAACATCTGGCTAGTCTGGTCATAGATTCACCTCGAGTAGGCAACCTTCCTATACCAGTTTTACTCTATGTGATGATGGAGTGTGATAGAGCGGTCCGTAGTAATAATTTATCTATATTTGGACGCTCTTTAGGCCGATGAATCTTTTAACTAAGTGGGACTCTCCGTACTCTTAATCAATCAATTTCATTAAATCAATAATCAATAACGAACATAAGCAATACCCTGATCAACATAACACTTAACAATTAATCCAGAATACATTTCGGCGAACCCTGACCTTTCAGTCAGGAATAACCACACCAGTTTATTGCAAAGTTAGTGAATTTATTTCCCTATATTAACAAAGCTAGCACAATATAGATGTGTCTCAACACCAGATGATAAACATAAATGAACATTAATAGCTGTCCATAGCGGCGAAACAAGTGCAATCTATGCAGCATTTGAATAACAAGGCATTCGATAATAGCAATGCAAATCACTAATACGATAATCTGTAATGAACTAATTGCATACATTTAGTCAGCAAAACAAGGTCTCAAATTGCATCGAGCAACAAAAGGAATCCTCATCTAACCTCAAATTAGCATCGGCATGTGGGACTTCATGCAAAAAACAATTTAGCAACATTAATTTAGAAAACTCCCAACTAGGGCTCTTATCAAAAATCAGCAGTTGGTTACCTAAAAGAAACACAATGCAATTTTACAATTTCCTTTCATATTTACCAATTACGATCAGCATACAAGGAAGTCTTCGTCTCACAGGTACCGATTCTCGATCAGCATGGGTACCGTTTCGATCGGCATGGGACGGGGCAAAGGGGCAGGGGTGGACGGGGCAATTGCCTCACGGCGGCAAAGTAAAACTACTACTTCATGCAAGGGATCAAAGTTAAAGTCTCTAGGGCAAGAATTATTCAGAGTCTCTTTCTCTCGATTAGAGAAAGCATCAAAGTCTCTTTCAAAATGGCGTTGCAGCAAGATGGGCCATAATAGCTGCAATGTCCTGCAAAATGGCGGGATGTCCAGTAATGGCTGCTTTCCTCTCGTGCACCTGGTTTTTATAGACGACAGTTCAAATCCAGTAGGGTCTTCCATTGGAGGGTTCATAGGTTAGCTTCAAATTGTCCAATCAAAAACAACAGTTCTCAAGCTTTTACTTAAGCATACATTATCCTTGGAGACGAGTACGCAAGTTGCAACATTTTATACCAATTAACTCACTTTCTGAGCTTCCATTGTCCGCACCTGCAGATTGACCTTGGAGTAAAGAGAAATATGCCAGGCTGGCACGAAACCTTAAGATAAGCATGTGAACGATCTCAGTGGAAAAGTACAGCTTCAAGCAAAAATACACGTTTTATAGCACATTGGAAAAATACGAGCATCTAAACCGTGAGACCAGGCAACTAGGTCAAAGCCTCCATTTAAGTCATGCTAAGCTAAAACATTTCTAACGAGCAAATCGTAGCACACGTTTATAATTATGTCGGATTAGTGCAATTCTAATACATCACGTTATATAAAGCACGCTTATAAATGTTGGCAAACTACTCTGAGGGCACATTTTGTCCCCGTACAATCTTTATTTGTTCGGTTAAAGTCACACATGATTATTGCAGCACTACGTTTAAGCGTAAATAAATCAAAACCTTCATTTTCTGCTTCATCAATCCCTCCTCTGATGACTACTTGTCATCACACCAAATTATGCCCACAAATTTTATTCCCTTAAAATTCTGTCAGTTCTCTTTTCCTTTTAATTCCCCTAGTTTTCGCTTTGTATTCTTCTGCCATTCTTTTCATTATTTTCTCTTCCTTCCTTCTTTTAATTCTTTTCATAATCATTATTATTCCCCTTTTTATTCCCCAAATTCCAAATACGCAAATTATAACTATCATAATTCCCTCTATTATTTTTAGCAATATCCCATTCCAAATTCCACCAATCCAATTTCCCACTGAAGCAAGTCCCTTTCCAACCTTCTCCCACACTCCTTGTTCTTTCAATTCCTTCAAATCTGCACTCTCTTTTGTTAGATTAGCAAGCATAGTTTTAATCTTCACACTATTGTCTGGAATATACGTACAACAGTGTCGTGCACCAAGCATTTTGCAAACGCCGCCATCCTTTGCTAAAAGAATGTCTAAAGCAAGCCTATTTTGAAGAGTCATAGCTTTTTCCGCTGCAAGTTCAGCATCTATCAGGATTATAGCACCTGAAAACTTTGTCAACATGTTATCCACTATAGTAGACAACTTTCTTATTTTGATGGAATTCAACACAACTCCCAATGAAGGAATCATGGCTCCAAATATATCTCCTACCACAGCAGCTGCGGTCTCTCTTTTCTGGATACGATGGGATCCAGATGTCTTTTGAATCATCAATAGGTCATCCAGTTGATAAACCTTTGGGAACACTATACCCAAATAACATCTCCCCCACCATCCCTTTGGAAGACGATAATAGGCATTATAACCACAAATGTAATATACACCTGGTATGACAGGGTCAAGTCCGTTCATCATGAATGTCCATTTGGCCTTAAAGATAAACGTATGTTTACACTCACTCGCTCCTACAAAAATGTTGTCATAATAAGATTCACCTCGATATATACAAAATTTCCCTACATGCCAAGCATCTAAAGCTATTCTCCCTTGTGTTTTTATTGCAGCAAAATCATAATTATCTACTGAAGTCCTCTTATGTAGCTCTTTTTCTAATTTTAGCATCCCAATCTTTAGCAATCTGGTTTAGCTGCGCTATTATAGGAACATATGCAAAGGTAACATCATAATTTGAGTAAAAATACTGTATGTTAGTTTGACCATAAAATCTAGACATTACTATACTACATATAATCCCGTATGTAAGAGGCATGTGGTGATAAGTCACCCCTTCCTTTACTGATGTCGGTATCTGTGTACACACATAACAATCTTTCGCGTCCATAGTCTCAACATATTCTGTTAATAAGCGATAGAAAACATTATACGAAAGCTCTTTCTTATCATGCAAGTGTCTCTCATCTAATTCTAGTCTTTTCAATGCGGTTAGTTCAGTGACAGTAACAGGAGCAAAAGTAGAAGCATCAATTTTCTCATTCTCACCCTTTCCATGCATTGCAAGCACTATTGCCATTATTATTAGTACACATGCAATTATCAAGCCTATACACACATATTTACAATATTTCTTTCTACTGTTTTGCGTCATGATCTGTATAGAATCAGAGAGCTAGAAGCACCTATAAGAAAAACTATTTAGCAATTCAGTTACAAAGCTGAACGAGCGCAATGTTCACACAGTTCTCTTCAAAAGGCCAGTCACTTCTCGGTTAGCAGCATTTGTCTCAATTCGGCAATAACTCAGTCTCTATTAGTTCAGCAAGTGTCTCATCCGGTTTAGCAATGTCTCAGCTGGTTGTTTGTATCACGTTGGATTGTAGCAAGCAATATCATTTATTACCCTTTCAATCGACAGAGTCCATAAAACTTTTCTTTTCTATTGGTATCTCTTCTTCTTCGTTCTCGAGGCTTAGAGATACAAATTCGTCAGTCCAATCGTCATTGACTGCATATGCCCATTCTGGACCGGAATATCTCCTGTTTGGTATCCTTTACCTTTTCAATTTTGCTTCTCTTTTCGATTCTGCTTCGCTGGTACTTTCCACCTTTGTCAAGTCTTTTTCTTCACTCGGGGATGGTACCGCGACAGTTACTTCTTTTCTTTTCTCTTTCACTTTTGGCCTTTCTCCGTCGTTCAAACTTTCTTCAGTCCTTTGTTTTACTGGTGATATACTTAGTCTCCTCTTTGCACCATGTCCATTTGATGGACCTGCGATCTTTTCTGAGGAAGCTTGAACCTTTTCGTTCTGTTCTGCCTTGTCCCCTCCTTCTGGGGAATCAATCACGTTCTCTTTTTCTTTTTCTGTCTCGTCTGCTTCTGGGAAAGCCCTCCTCTGATCAGGCTCTCCTGCTTTTTCACCTTTTTCGAGCCCTTCGTCACCGTTACTTTCGTCAGGCTCTTTATCACTTTCAGCTGCTTCAGGTTCCTTGTCACCTTCAGCTGCTTCAGGCTTTTTGCTACCCTCAGCTGCTTCAGGTTCTTTGTCACCTTCAGCTGCTTCGTCGCTATCTGAACTTTCTCCTTGGTCTTCCCCAAGTGAGTTGGTCTCTTCGTCCTCAGAGAATGTTTCCCTCTCTTCTGTTCCTGCCTGTTCGCTTTCAGTTCGGTTTTGCTCTGTCTCGGCACTCAGCACTGTTTTATCAGGCACTGGCAGTTTTAGCGCTTCAACTTCCTCATCTGTGGGACACAACACTTTCTTTGTGTGACTGGCGTGAATCCAGTTGGGAACCCCCGCACACTTCACAGCGGTAGTTGTCGTCAGGATCACTTAGAAAGGGCCTTTCCAACGGGGTTCCAGACACGACTTCCTCACGTGCTTCTTTACCACGACCCAGTCACCTGCTTTCAGTGCGTGTCCTGGACCTTGGATCGGTGGTAAGGTGGTCGCTTCCACCTGGTGAGAGAAAGAGCGAACCACGTCAGCCAGACCCTTGCAGTAGTCTAACACCATATCATCTGTAATATTCAAAAGCGCGTTTGCGGGAACTGCAGGAAGTCTCATAGCCCTGCCCATGAGAATTTCGTGCGGAGACAATCCAGTCTTTCTATCAGGGGTGTTTCTCATTGACATTAGCACCAAGGGCAATGCGTCAGGCCATTTCAAATTTGTCGATGCACATATTTTCGCCATTCTTGATTTCAGTGTACCATTCATCTGCTCCACCAATCCTGAGGCTTCAGGGCGATAGCTACAATGCAGTTTTTGCTCAATGTTCAGCGCTTCGCAAAGTAACTTTATCACCTCGTGAGTGAAGTGACTTCCCCTATCTGATTCTAAAGAGATCGGGAATCCGAAACGTGGTATTAACTCCCTCAACAATAGCTTTGCAACTGTAAGGCTGTCATTTCTACGTGTGGGGTATGCCTCAATCCAGTGACTAAAAATGCACACAATCACCAACACATACTTCAAACCTCCATGCACAGGCATCTCAATGAAGTCCATCTGCATTCGACTAAACGGGCCACTGGCTCTGCCAATGTGGCTCGCGTTCACAACCGTTCCCTTCCCTGGGTTCATCTGCTGGCAAGTGACACATCGATGGCAAACTGCTTCTGCAGCTTGGCGAAATCTCGGGTTAAACCAATCAGTTTTGAACAATCTTATCATGGCATCTCTCCCTAGGTGAGCCTGCCCATGATAGAACCGCGCAAGCTGTGATAAGAGACCATTTGGCAAAACAAATTTTCCCTCATTTGAAACCCATAACTCGTCTGGTCTCTTTATACATTGTGATTTAATCCAGGAGTCCTTTTCATCCTCTCTGACTCTATTCTGTAATGCTTTTAATTCATCTATTGTATCTACGACCTTCAAGGCAAATGCTTCAGCTGGTTCGAGTTCTGGTTCACTTATCGAATTCCATTAATCCCTGAGTAATATACAGTTCAAGGCACAAAATCTTGCAACTTGATCCGCATATGCATTTCCCAGAGAAACATAGTCCTGTCCTTTTGTATGAGCACTACACTTTACCACTGCAACTTCGGCTGGCATTTGAATGGCGTGCAACAATTCCCTTATTCTCTCCCCGTTTTTCACTGGGGATCCTGAAGAAGTCAGGAAACCTCTCTGTGACCATAGTTGTCCAAAGTCATGCACAATCCCAAACCCGTACTGACTATCAGTGTAAATGGTGACTTTCATCAATGCAGACAGTTGACATGCTCTTGTAAGGGCTACAAGTTCTGCTACTTGTGCAGAATAGACTCCTTGAAGCCACCCCGCTTCCAAGACACCTGTTACAGTACATACAGCATATCCTGCTTTCAAAATTCCCATCCCATCTCTTAGACATGAACCATCAACGAAAACAATCTGGTCATTTTCATCAAGCTTAGTATCCTTAATGTCAGGTCGTGCAAAATTCAGTCACCTGAAGGCAGTCATGCTCGACGTCTTCAGCGTTCTCAATTTCAGCATTTTCTCCAGGAAGCAAGGTTGCTGGATTCAACGTGGTGCACCTTTTCAGCTGCACATTCGGTGAGCCCAGAATTATCGTTTCATACGTTGTGAGTCTTGCTCCAGTCATGTGTTGAGTTCGGGAGCGAGTCAAAAGTATCTCAACTGAGTGAGGGACCATGACTGTTACTGGGTGTCCCATCACTATTCCTTCACTCTGAGTGAGGCTGATACCAACTGCTGCTACGGCGCGCAAACACCCTGGAAGTGCTGCTGCGACCGGATCCAAAGTAGCTGAAAAATACGCTACTGGTCTGTTTATGCCACCATGGGCTTGAGTCAAGACAGACAAAGAACATGCATCACGTTCATGACAAAACAATGTGAAAGGCTTTGTGTAATCAGGCATACCTAAAGCTGGAGCCCTGCACATGCATTCTTTTAATTCAATAAAAGCATCCATCTCATCTCCTTTCAGCTCAATTTGATCCAAGGCATCCTTCTGGGTCAGCTTCAGTAAAGGCTTTGCTAGAGTCGAGAAGTTGGGAATCCACTGGCGACAATAGCCCACCATTCCCAAAAACTTCCTCACCTCCCTCCTTGTCTTTGGTGGACTCATTTGAAGTACACTCGTTATTCTTTCCTTCATTATTTTCCTTGACCCTTTCTCTATCTGGTGACCCAAGTATTTCACTTTCTTCTGACAGAACTGCAATTTGAAAGGAGACACCTTGTGTCCATTCCTTCCCAAATGGTTCAACAGAGCAATGGTATCGGCTGTGCAGCCACTTTCTGTCTTTGATGCAATCAGCAAGTCATCAATGTACTGTACTAGAGTTGACTCGAATGGCAATTCTAATGCTTCCAAATCTTTCTTTAGGATCTGATTGAAGATTGACGGTGACTCAGAAAACCCTTGAGGAATTCGACACCAACTGTACACTCTGTCTAAGAATTTGAAACAAAAGAGGAATTGGCTGTCCTCATGAAGAGGCACCGAAAAGAATGCTTGTGACAAGTCGATGACCGAGAACCACTCGGCATCGCAAGGGACTTGAAACATTATCACAGCTGGATTTGGTACGACAGGGCAACACTTGACTATGATGTCATTTATTTTCCTCAAGTCCTGCACAATTCGAACCTTTCCACTTGGCTTTATTAGTCCCATGATTGGTGAATTACATGGACTGCTCAACACTTCTTTCAGTACTCCCTGCTTTACAAATTCGTCAATGAGTTGGGCAACTTTCATGAGGGTGTCTTGTGCCATGTGGTATTGTGGGGTCTGGGGAAAGATTGCATTGGGCTTTACAGTCACTTTCACTGGTTCCACTCCTTTCATCAATCCCACCTCTTTCCCTATCATATCCCACACTTTCCGACTGTTTCCCGTAATTCGGCTGGAATATCTTCTTCAGTTATCATCGGGAAAAGGCAAATCAGGGGATACTCTTCATCGACAGTTTCCATCTCATCCCCCTCTACACTGTCCTCTTCCTCCCCATCACTGCTCGTCTGTATTTTTATTCCGTCGTTCGAACACATAATCGAACAACCCAATTTGCACAATAGGTCTCTCCCTAACAGTGCTATCGGGCTTGAGTCACATACCACAAATTGGTGTAACCCTTGATAGTTACCAATGCTGACTGGTACCGGATCTGTAATTGGGTTTGTCAGGTGTCTGTTTGCTACTCCCACCACTTGAACTGTCCTCCCTGAGAGTGGCAAATTTGGTACTTCAATGCTCTTAACGGTTGAACGTGTTGCTCCTGTGTCAACCAGGAATGAGACACGATGACCCATTACTCTTCCCTCCACGTACGGACCCTTTTGATCAACTTCCAAGGATGCTGCAAGCACACAATCTCCTTCCTCTCCTGAACTTTCACTCTCCCATACATTGTTTATTCCACTCTCACTGTGTAGTGGGAACTGTTGTACGGTGCCATTTGTACTCATTACCTGACCCGAGACCTGTGGAGGAACCATCACTTGCTGCTGACTCATTGGCGCCAAAGGTATTTGCATTTGCTGATTAGGTACCATGGGTAACTGCTGTTGCATTGGCTGCATTTGCGTCATCTGCATACGAGGCATCTGCATCTGCTGCGGCTGCATAGGTTGTAATCCCTGCAACTGATTTACGGTCTGAAAATTTGGGTTTGGACCTCTCATTTTCGGTCCCCTCATTGTCTGAAATGCATTGACATCATTGTTTTGCTGACCAACACCTGCACCTTCCTGCACCACCATCGGGCACTCGCGTTTCCAATGACCGACAATTCCGCACACGTGACACGGCATCACCTTCTTCATTGCCTGCACACCATTCACAACAGTGTTCAAATCCGGTCCATTATTCACAAAACCTCCTCTGCCTCTGCCTCTGGCCTGTGGCTGAAACGCCATGTTTCCCTGCAACTGCGGCTGCGGTTGCAGTACCTGCTGTTGGAACCCTTGCATCCCTTGCAAACCTTGTAAACCTGTCTGAGCTGCTTTAAGCTGCATCATCATCTCCTTCTCTTTCAACCTTTTCTGTTTCACTTCAATTTCGTCGCTACAGTATTTCGCATAATTCAACACCTCATCAATCGGTTTCGACTGCCAGCAAATCAAATGCGACTTTATCATCTGACTTATCTCTGGTCTCAGCCCTTCCACAAATCTGAACACAAAATGAAGCATGTCCTTCGCCTCTATTGTTTCCGTGCCGCTGTAGTTCTTAAACGCCTTCAACAACCTCTCATAGTAACTATGAATCGACTCTTTAGCCTCTTGGGCAGTTCGATCGATCTTCTGCCAATCTACATTTTTCGCGGCAACCTTCGTCTTCAGGTGCTCAATCACCTTATAGTACAGGCTCATCACCATAGGTGATGGTGCACCCGTCTCCCTGTCTCTCTCTGGTTCACTCGTCGGCCAACCTACAGCTCTTTTGCAATCCTCCCACAAATCTGCCGGAACCACAATCTCAAAGAGAGTGTTCAGATCTTCCCAAAGACATTTTGCAAGCTTCACAAACCTATCAGTCTGCTGATACCATTCAATCGGTTTCTCTCTCAGTTTGGGAAAATCATCCGTAAAAGACTGAATGTCACTTCTGTGCCAGGGTACATGTATTAATTTTCCCCCTGCTGTCTCCCTCATTGGTAACATGGTTACTGCTTCGCTACTCTGTGGTCTTTTCTCATTGTGCTCTGTAGCACTGTCCCTCCTCTTTTCCTTTCTCTTTACCCACCTACTTTCCCACTTGTCCAAACACCTCCACACTTGTGCACTCTGCAGCAATTCTCTAAGGTGCGCCTTCATGCCTGCTGACCTCATGTGTTCAAAATCTGTGGTCCCAAAATCCAATCTATAGCTCCTGCTCAAGTGTTTTGTCTTGTCTATGTCAACCCCGTTTTTGTCAGCTATTTCCTGCAAACTTTTATGTACCTTATTCACTTCTTTCGTAATCCTTGGACATAGGTATCTCAGCTCTTCTTCCGAGTAGGACTCTAACCTATTCACACCCATAGTCCCTTCCACCAATTCTTGTGCTTCCATGTTCAACCTCATCCTATTCATATAATCTTCTCCCTTCCCACTGTCTGAGCTTTGTGTGCAATTCAAACTGTTGAACCACTGTGTCAGCTGTTGCGCATTCAACCCCATCAGTGTAACGTTCACATCGACTGCCATTGATGGTTGCGGCAACTTTTCAGTGTTCGATGACAGAGGTATTATCAGTGGGGGACTCGACCTCACCAGTGTCGACTGAGCACATATGGGACTAAACTCCATCAAGGATCCGGGTCCAGTTGGTTGAACCGCTATCGGAGTTATCCCTGGAGTGTTTTCTATGCACCTCCTTTCTGTCCCACTCTGCAGCATTGATCCCTGACCGCTCATTCCTAAGTTAGGCTGACTGTACAAAGGTACCGGTGGACCTACAGTAATGGGTAGTGATATCGCATCTGGGTTTTGTCCATTTCCCACGTTCTGAGGCACGTTCATTCCCACACTATGGGTCATCATTGCCGGCATGCCCATCTGGCTCCCCGTCATCTGAGCATGTGCTGTTCCCCCCTGCATCTGCTTTTGAGGCATCAAAAACTGGGTTGATTCAGCTTGTGCCAATGTTGGGTTGTGACCATTCTGTATTCCCATTACAGTCGGGTCTAGAACCATTCCCGTACTGTTGTCACTGCTGTAATATCTTGGGACCTGCGGCTGATAATTTTCTGCTGGTTTCAACATGGGCACATCTGGATATATTCTCCTAACCTGCGGTATCTGCGGGGTGAACAGTAAACTCGGGTCCTTAGACCCCGATGATGCTCCTGAACTCTGAGTTTCGCTGTTCTGTACCGGTGCCGGAGGGGCAGAACTGGTACTTGGACCTTGTCCACTCTCCGCATAAGGGGGTGGACGGTCGTTCTTGCATTATTAGCATTATTAGCTCCTCATCCTCAAACTCCTCTTCTCTTCTCAACTTTTCCTCGTCCTCTCTATCCTTGGAACACCTCCTGTTTGTCTTACAGGTAGCTTTCTTACCTGTCTCCTCTTCTTCCTTAGTAATTGCGGGAAACAATTTTATCCCCTGCAATACATCTGACCTCCACACCTTCTGTGCATTATCCCACCTAGCGTCCGCTAGTGTCTTTTCTACCTTCCTTATCCTTGTTTCGAACTTATTTTTCTGTTGCTGTCTAGCCATAAATTCCCAAATCGCTAGAGCCTCAAACTGGGCTGGCCTTGGAGGCACCTTCATGTCGTACATCGTGAACCTCAAATTCTCCAGAATCCTTATATTGAATGTCCCGTGGATCGGGAATGCTACTCTCCCATGTTTTTCTGTCAACTTGTGCCATTGCTTTAGCCAAAGGCACGGAGCTACCCCCTTTTCCTCCATTACGATGTAAGCTGGTGTGCCTTCGGGCGGCGTCTCCTCTCCTACGCTCGCTTTAATGTAAGTCTCCCCCTTCATCGCACTCCTTAATGCTTTAAAAAATTTCATTTTCTCGTCTTTTATTTCACAAAGTTTGTAATCAATAGGTGACTTTAATTCCCGGAATACTCTTCGCCTGCCTTTCCCCTTCCAATCGAGCCCCACGGGCTGCGTCCAATCCGTGCGCGACCCTTCCCTGCAACCAACCTATCCCAGCGCGGCTCCTAGTGACGTCACACTCACACACACTGCGGCTGACAAAGCCTCGCGGCTAGTCCTCCTTCACTCAGCTCCTTTCGTAACAACTTCTTGCATATATCGCGAGCTACAAAAAACTAAAACAGATCTGTCGGTTTACTACAGGAAGGGTAACACAGTCGCTTCAGGACTTTAGGGATTTTTCACTAGCCTCGGCAGTTATTCCATCTTTCTCGGTCCCCACGTTCGCAAGCAAATCTGACCCGCAGACCTACTCTCAACTTGTCAATGATCTATTCTAGTGCACTTAGAATCTTGTCAAAGCCCGAAGTCGAAGTTTCTTTCACTCCCTTAACACACTTACCGACTCGTTGACCACACCCGATCAACCTACTAAACCGCCCAGACCACAACATAGAACAACATACTCCGGAGTCTCTTGACCTCGCAGGGCCCATCTCAACAACAACAACCACGTGGACCTTTTTATGCACGAAGCGCCACACGCACATGAAGTTCGACGACTTCCCTACTCTCACACTCGGAGTCGCACCTCCGCTATCTTCTATGAAGTTCGACGACTTCTCTACTTCTACACTCGGAGTCGCACCTCCGCTATCCTCTAAAAAGAAAAAAAAAAAATCCTCACAACCTTTTCACACAATCTGCGGCAATAAGCTGTGCAAGCGCAAAACCCTAACTTCACTCATACCGTCACTAGTACCACCAATGCCGATTCCACATCTCCGTTCTCTCCATTCGCAAGCTCCGAGATCCCGGGAAAGTCGCGGTGGACCTAGCCCATCATCATTCTGTCAATCTATTTTACCCAAGAAAAATCTAATTCAACTTCTCGAATGGGGTCTCAAAGGGCGTAAGCGTTAATTCAACACCATGTACTTTAAGAGTACCGGTCCCAAAAGGCGAAACCGTCCTCTGCTACCATCTACTGATAGAGCGGTCAGTAGTCATAATTTATCTATATTTGGACGCTCTTTAGGCCGATGAATCTTTTAACTAAGTGGGACTCTCCGTACTCTTAATCAATCAATTTCATTAAATCAATAATCAATAACGAACATAAGCAATACCCTGATCAACATAACACTTAACAATTAATCCAGAATACATTTCGGCGAACCCTGACCTTTCAGTCAGGAATAACCACACCATTTTATTGCAAAGTTAGTGAATTTATTTCCCTATATTAACAAAGCTAGCACAATATAGATGTGTCTCAACACCAGATGATAATCATAAATGAACATTAATAGCTGTCCATAGCGGCGAAACAAGTGCAATCTATGCAGCATTTGAATAACAAGGCATTCGATAATAGCAATGCCAATCACTAATACGATAATCTGTAATGAACTAATTGCATACATTTAGTCAGCAAAACAAGGTCTCAAATTGCATCGTGAAACAAAAGGAATCCTCATCTAACCTCAAATTAGCATCGGCATGTGGGACTTCATGCAAAAAACAATTTAGCAACATTAATTTAGAAAACTCCCAACTAGGGCTCTTATAAAAAATCAGCAGTTGGTTACCTAAAAGAAACACAATGCAATTTTACAATTTCCTTTCATATTTACCAATTACGATCAGCATACAAGGAAGTCTTCGTCTCACAGGTACCGATTCTCGATCAGCATGGGTACCGTTTCGATCGGCATGGGACGGGGCAAAGGGGCAGGGGTGGACGGGGCAATTGCCTCACGGCGGCAAAGTAAAACTACTACTTCATGCAAGGGATCAAAGTTAAAGTCTCTAGGGCAAGAATTATTCAGAGTCTCTTTCTCTCGATTAGAGAAAGCATCAAAGTCTCTTTCAAAATGGCGTTGCAGCAAGATGGGCCATAATAGCTGCAATGTCCTGCAAAATGGCGGGATGTCCAGTAATGGCTGCTTTCCTCTCGTGCACCTGGTTTTTATAGACGACAGTTCAAATCCAGTAGGGTCTTCCATTGGAGGGTTCATAGGTTAGCTTCAAATTGTCCAATCAAAAACAACAGTTCTCAAGCTTTTACTTAAGCATACATTATCCTTGGAGACGAGTACGCAAGTTGCAACATTTTATACCAATTAACTCACTTTCTGAGCTTCCATTGTCCGCACCTGCAGATTGACCTTGGAGTAAAGAGAAATATGCCAGGCTGGCACGAAACCTTAAGATAAGCATGTGAACGATCTCAGTGGAAAAGTACAGCTTCAAGCAAAAATACACGTTTTATAGCACATTGGAAAAATACGAGCATCTAAACCGTGAGACCAGGCAACTAGGCCAAAGCCTCCATTTAAGTCATGCTAAGCTAAAACATTTCTAACGAGCAAATCGTAGCACACGTTTATAATTATGTTGGATTAGTGCAATTCTAATACATCACGTTATATAAAGCACGCTTATAAATGTTAGCAAACTACTCTGAGGGCACATTTTGTCCCCGTACAATCTTTATTTGTTCGGTTAAAGTCACACATGATTATTGCAGCACTACGTTTAAGCGTAAATAAATCAAAACCTTCATTTTCTGCTTCATCAAGTGCTAATCGCTCAAACTCCAGTAGGAAGTAGCTGGATCAACTTTCTAGCTTTATGACAAATTGAGATCTTTCTACTAATGGCAATAAAACTCATATCATGACTTATGGCTCAAATATGGTGAAGCATAAGATTACACCATGAAGAACTTCGAAATTGGATCAGGAACTACCTTTCCTTATTTGTTGAAGTCTGCAGCTAGCAAGCACTAGGGTGAATCAGGACCTCTAAGTTTGCAATGAGCAATGAGGCACTTCACACTTTTGCCTCCAAGCTGGAGATCAAACCGTCCAGGGAGTTAGTGGCAGTATATAAAGCAAAATACCTTGTCACTGAAACTTATGGTGCTGGATTCTGGTCTGGGTCAGATTACCCTCACTTACAGAAACTCGAGAATGGATTCTTCCGGATGTTGCTTGCTGCTGCTAAGAGCACCTCGACCTTTGTTTGCCATGCAGAACTGGGGCTAGGTTACATCACTGGCTATAGTGAACTGCACCCTTTGATTCAGTGGCTGTCCCATATGGACCCAACAATAAACCCAGTCTTAACAGGCTGGTTCTTTAGGATTGCCTCAAGTTAGACAGAGCATTAACAATTTCTTGCTTGGCATTTGTAAAGAACTTATGCTTCAGTTTGGACATGCCTGACTTGTTCAGTAAGCCACACATAAAAACATCTTTACCTTGCAAGGGCAATGTTAAGGCCCGTCTTTATGACTTTTGTAACAATGCTATAGATTGCTGTGAATTCCAAAAACAAACATTTAACTTGTTAACTAGTTGTTAATCCAACCATCTATAGGAGTAGCACCATACCTTAACTGTGACACAAACATGCAGCATACCTATTTTAATGTGTTTTAGGATTTAGATTATACATTTCCTGGTTGCATTCCAAAGTTCTACACCTAGGTGCACCTTGAGCCCTATAAAACAAATGTGTGAACAACTGCCCTTGATGAAGCAAAAACTAATATTATCATTACATATCTTCTTAGGAGCCTCACATAAGAGATGATCCATCAGAGTTATCTTTCTAAAATACCTTTTGCTGCTAAAACAATACTGTCTAATCTCTCGGCTATTGACATTACATCTTACATTTCCTCCAAAATCTCTACTATAACAATACATTCTTAGGCATACAACGCTCCCTCTCATCCTATTATATCTCTTATCCTCACACAATGAGGTCTTAGCTCCTATCCTCAGCTAATTAACTCTTAGCTCCATGTACCTTTGCCAACACACAACCCCCTAAATTAACACTCACATATCAATCAGCCTGCACATACTGTACCCCACCTAACCTTTTTGGATGGAGTGCACTACAGGTTGCTTCACCCCTCCCCCTACAAAGGCCGGTTGAGTGTGCCAATATTGTGGCCAGGATGCAAGTACTGTTGTTTAAGTTTCACACCAACAATAAAGTAGTCTTTTCTGAAATTCCTTTCGTCTGACAGGTCCCTTCCTCTTGCTCTCCTGTTAGGCTCACAAATTCTCCTGATTGAGGCTTGCAGAGGTGGGACCTGCACAGAGGATCCCTCAGCATTCATGTGGCTTAAAGGTTTGGATTTTTGTCAGCAAACCCAAGGCAATAGAATCAAAAAGCAGATGAAAAATCATTGCGTCCTTCACAAGATGAAGTCTGTCAAAATTGTAGCATTGCATGCAGAGAATGGATTGACAGTTCTGACAAGGAATGTGACTGAGCTGACATTCATAGAGCATTGGAACATAGTGAATTGAGGCCCGTGGAGCAAGGTGGTGCAGCAGGTACTTACTGCTCTGCCCTGCTCCTCCGGGAAAGGGCAGAAATGTGCACAAACTGCTGTCTAGCACCAACGTAGGCACCCTTACACCATAGTGCAAGGATGCCTGCGTTGTGGGAATGATTGTTTTTGTGGAGGAACGGACACCTTCCTGCACAAAAACAATCACAAGAGGTGTTTTCCTATTTCCATGTGTGCTGCAAAATAAAGCACACCTAGAAAGAGAAAAAACTGAGGAAAAACTGGGAGAAATAAAGATATTTCTCCCTGTTGCATCATTCTTACGAAACCTCTGAGGTCGCATAGGAATCTGATGCATTCCCAGACTTGTAAATCTGAGAATGCATCAGAATCCTTTCTGTTTCATTGGTGTTGCGTGGGAACACACCAAGCAACACCCATGGAATGCCCCTTTCACCTAGTATTATGCGCTAAAGGTACATTTACAAGTACATGAAAAGCCACGCAAGGTGGCTTTGCGTAGTCTTGTAAATATGGGCTGGCACACTGCACCACCAGATTGTAAAAAGAAATGACACTCTGGTGGCACAGTGTGCCACTAGAGCCTCGTAAATGAGGCCCTGAGTGTGAGTGAAACTGAGGAGTACATAAGTGCCCACAAATTATGACTCAAGGCACATGAGGAAGACTGAACACAGAAATTCATGCTGGTCTAGGAGACACAGTCAGTGCTTCAGTAGACACATCTGACAGTCTTCTCTTCCCACAGACATTTGCGCCAGCACAGGTTCTGTGTGATTTTTTCGGATGGATTAAGCATTTAGAGATTAATTTTGGATGATTTACATCAGTGTGATAAAGTTTGGGTGCTTGCATTGTATATTAGTTTAGTAGTAATCTCAGGGTTTGGGGTTGGTTGTGAATTCTCCAGGGAATAACAGAATTCAAAATGTATTATTTGAAGGGTGAGAATACCTCCTTGTATCTTATCCTACAGCATTTCTCATCACCCATTTTACGCTTTAAGCTTCCCATTTCCCACTCACCCCTTTCTCCCAATATGCCTCAAGTTTTTACGACAATTATTTTCTATTTCTTGAGCCGACTATTGCTCCCCGTCCCATAACCTTATTATTTCCCTTTAATTTTAAATAAACCGTTTCATCTACTCTCCACATTACCCTTATCATAAACCATTCCCTTAATGCTTCTTAATTACCTACACCAAATCAATTTTCTAGCCACTTATTTTTCCCTAGATTTGATGATTCCACCACTATAGTATACCTAGATAATTCATCGAGAAGTTACGTCCCCATTCAAGCATATTTGATCTCTCCGGTTTTGCTATAGAGAGATTTGTGTTTTCAATTAGACTGCGTTTTGCATTATTTGAACAGTTTATAAGTGTTTAATACATGTATTTATTTTTGTATTGTATATGTTCATTTGCACTTTGCTGCAGTGCAAACATGGCCTAAAGACATTACAGTGCTTTACATTTATTTAAATTTAATCTACAACGCTGTATTTTAATTTGATTCATTTTCAATTCTCTGGGTCAGTAGAAGGCAAGCTAGTTACATTTGTAATTCAATTAATCTTAAATCACGTGCGTGGTATAGCTTCAGGTTAAATCTGATCCTTTGTTTGGCCCCCAATTTTCAACTCAGACGAATTTACAAAACGGACAGAAGTTTGCAAAGTTATCTTTGTGGCATTCATCAAAAGTCAATTTTTTTGTAGTTTCACTTGCCTTTCCTGTGTTATCTCGGCGTCACCCTCTTCCCCTCTCTGTACTAACATAGTACAGACACAATAGCCTAATTTCTCACATCTGCCTTTTCTTTTGCAACATGGAGACTACATCTTGTAGAATATAAGGGCTCGCTCTAACGCAGTTCTAGAGGACAATGTTATCTTCTGACTTGATTTTCTGTGCAACCGGTGGTTAGGTTTGTGGTCACAAAACAGTTTCGCCCAGTCCTTGAAGGTGTGTGAAACTTGCCAGGTGGCTCACATGATGTTCAGTTGGGTTTAACTGCCTTGCACAATCTGTTTTAGTGGTAACGATGGACTCAGCTTCATACAACTGGCTCAATCGCACAGTTGCAAGATGCTGTTCACTGAAAACAGATCTGATTTAGTAAAGGTGTTTACTTTTTAACAGCTATTCATCAGATACTAATGGTATTTTAAGCTATTCTGACGTGGCACATAAAAGTACAATCCCATTCAGAGAGTTAATTACGTAGGACATGGTTCTACCCAGGGTTGGATTTTTCCCGGTTGGAGCCTGGTGTCACAATCTTTTTTGATGCCCCACCAGGACCTCCTCCTAGGATTCCCTCAATACCACTTGTCAAAAGTGCCTCTCATCTCGCCATAGCCCCTCTCCCACATACAATTCATTATTTTTAAAGTGCTGGTAAAAGTTGGCTTTACTAATCCACTCAAATATTCACATAAAATATAGATCTGTTCTTTGCAACAGGCATATTAACCCTCTGCGCTGCTTTATGGCGAATCAAAACTGCCACTAGACAAAGCTCCAATCTCCCTCTAGCAGGAACATAATTCACAAAAGTTATCTTGAAACTTGTATTTCTGCCTGAATGTTGGAGGCACAAGGAAGTCTGCAGTGGTTACTTTTAAATCATAAGTTACTGCTAAACACAGGACACACCCACCATCTAAGGTCAGTGCACCCCCTAAAGGTCAGCACCCAGTGCGACCACACCGGTCGCACCACCCTAAAGCTGGACCTGGTTCTACATGTGGTTCTACAACTTCTAAAGATATATTGATTGATAAAACGCTGATATGAGTACATTCCGAAGTTTAGAAATCATTTTTTTTCAGAGAGTTTCTTATAATATTTAGCATTTAGCCAGTCAACAAACTAAAATAAAATGCTGTTTTTGAATTGCATGTGTACGAATTTGTATGACGTTGGTTTCAAACACTTCATAAAATTATGAGAGTTTTATATACTTTTTTTTTTTTAAAACGAAGTAAAATAATCTTAATAAACTCGGTTTGCAGGAGGAAAACATTCACAATTAAACTATAACAAGTAAATACAGCAAAATAATTTTAACAAGTCCAGATTTGCTTTCATGAAAACAAGTGAAAGAATTGTAGATTTTTTTCACTTCACTGGAAAGGAACCCTAGCTGCACCTATTAAATCTAAAAATGTTTGGCTTAAACGAAGTGTAATTTGAAAAATGAATATGTCCGCAATTTCCTAAAATGCATTAGGTATCAGACAGTTTCAGGTATTGTGGCCATATGGTCTAAAAATGTCTTGTCACCTGGTGTTTAATATTCAGCATTTCAAATCCTGGAGGCATATTGACTCCGGTACAATGTTAAATGCTTAATATGTAGAATAGGTTCAACACTTGTTAAAGCAATAACCAGAAGGTCCTGCAAAAGTTGGATCCCAAGCTCTAATTTAGTATGATTTTCAGTAAACTTGAGATGCAGAGGTAGTGTGCAGCAGTTGTACTATATGCCTCGGTACTCCCATGGGCTGGTTTATTAGAGCCACTTCCAGCAGTGCCCACTTGATGCAATACCCACCAGGGACAAGGGCCATTAACATCAGAGTTCAAGATTCTCATGAAGAGCAGTGTAATCCTGTACACCAATTACCTGGAATTAAAGTCAAGTAATTTGACACATCTGCTCAGTACCTGACCACTAACTACCTCTTAGGTAAACCAGAAGTTCACTTCTCAAATGTTGAAATTCATAATCCGTCACAATTGGGGAGAAACTTACAAAATATGCTGATTTTTTATTACAGTTGTTTTAATATTGATGTGACCATAAAACTAGCAATTGTGGAATTAGGTGTTTTAACCAATTTTTAATACAAATAATGACAACAAGGTAATAATAAATTAATGAAATAAAAATTATAATAATAATAATAATAGTAATAATAATAATATGCCTTTTGTTAACTAGTGCTTAATACCACATGCATTCTATTCGCTGTATATAGTTTTTTTTTTTCTTTGAATTGTGTTCTTTATTGATGGGGAGATAAGCACAAGGATGACATTTTGTCATTCTTCTATCAGAATTGAAAATAAAGAATGCCTCTCCAGAGTGCTATTTATGGCAAAACAGTAAATACATTCTTTAGAAATGATTATGCATCATTGGGAATAGAGTTTGTGGAAAATGGTGAAACAAATGCAGAACAGGGTGTTAAAGACACTGAATTGTGTACGCATCTGATTTTTCTCTCTCATTTGTCCTCAATAATTGGTATTTACAGCCAAATTCAGAGTTCTGATCCCTGTTTGTGCAGGGAATGGAATTGTCCCCTCACCTTATATCCAGGGCCTATTAGTTTATTTGGACTTTTCTTACATAGTTCCACAGATTTAAGGGGGGGAAACAGCCATGTTGTTTACCTACATGGATAGATGGCTTTATCACCTTATTATCTGTTGACATTCATGTGCAGGGAAATATATTGAACATTCCTTTGCAGAACCGGTAATTTGAGTCACTGTAGCTCATTCAACAACATACATAGAAAAAGGGATGATGAAGACTGCACAAATAATTCACATATAAGACAGAGGTAGTATCTTCGATGGTGTGAAACTTGAAAAGAACACAACAATTTTCACCTCATTTGCAGAATGGTGCAGTCTCTACTATTGGCACTAGCCCGATTCTTTAACTCTGCCCATGCTTCTGAGGAGCTTTTACTTTGCCCTGATTTTTCAGAAAGGCATATTTGCACTGTAGAGTTTACTAAACATTTTAGGCTTCATTTTCTGACAAAGGACCTGTAGAAATATTTTTTTGTAAGCATCCCCCCAAATCTTCTATTCACCTTCATCCTCATATCCCAGAAGTGACACCTGTTCTTTGGTCCCTGGTCTTAATGTCATCCCAAATAATCCTTAAAGGTACCACCTGAAAAGATTCAGACCATTCTTGGCAACATACACTTGTCCTTCAATTATATAGTTCTTTAATTTCAAATTAGTGACAAAATATCCTCTTAGCTCAATTTTTCTTCCCTCATAGGACACAGGATTTCTGTCAGAAGTTCCAATTGTTTGTCATCCCACTTTCCCTCAAATAAATCTTCAGTGATCATCGTCATCCTAGCCCCAAAATCAGCTAACATGTTCAGATCTTTATCATCCGTCAGAAATATTATGGACCCACACAATTTCCAGAATCTTCCTTAACCACTAAATCAAGTTCTTTCATGACATTCCCTGAAAATTCATTGGCTTTTAGTCTGCATCATCTTGGGTCACACTATTAACTTTTACCCTGCTCTGACAGACTGTGGCACAATGCCTTTGCTTCCTGCAGCTACAACATGTATCAGGTCTAGCAGGACAAGCATGTCCAATAGGCACACACTGCTTCAGTGTAAATGAAACTGGGGGTTTGCCGGTCTTAACTGGCAAATTGTATTTTTCAACCTGATCCTTAACCGCTTCCATAGCCAGTTTATTATTTCTAAATATCACATTGGATGAAGCTTGAGATATCACAGTACTTTTTTTTACTATTATTGGTCTTGGGTAAATATTGATTCTTAGGAGTAAGCGACTTCTCCTGACCTTTCTTGTCCCTACACCATACCACACTCTGATCTCTTATTAGCTGAGGCATGAATTTGTTGGAGAGGAAATAAAGTGTGACAAAACTGCGCTACATCAGTCACTGGTAGAAAACAATATACGATTATATGAGGTGAAAGAACAGTGTAGGCCTAAACTTTGTGTTGAACCAGTGAGTTGAAGAGTTCTCTTGAAAAACGGAATGCTTAACCAGGAAGGTCATGGCTAAAGGAAAACCCCTGTTTGTGAGCCTGAAGGAATGTATGATTTTAAGCTCACAGCAACCTATTCTGTTGTCTCAGTAAATTACAAGCATGATTAAAGAATGGGAGTGGGAGATTCAATTAGTCTAGGGTGTGCAAGAACAGATAAGAAAACTTGGGAGCACAGTGATAAAGCACACAGACAAATGTGCAGGCATTCCAGAGTAGTGAATGGTTAGTTAATCAATCATTGTTAGAACTGCAATAAAGAATGTGTAAGAAATAGGTTAAAGGTTAAGGGACACCGATAAAGTGATTTTGCAACAAAAATGTAATTGCTAAACTTACAGATTAGCCTTTTTGTATTGTTCAATTTACAATATAAGTGGCTACCTGTGAAGGCGCAAATTGAGGCCAGCTGTTTACCTGTGTGGGGATAACTACTCTCCTTGTCCCAATAGTAAACCTGCTTTTACTTTGCCAAGAAGAGAAGTTGTTTCCCCGCAACATTTGAGCCAGCCAGGAGTCTCTTTTTGCCCTCAAACTGACTGCTGTCACTGAAATACCATCTACCCCGCTGCATAGAGCTTTGTGCCTCTCTGATGAGATAAGCAGACACCATGTTATCTCTAGAGCTCTGCCTATTCATTGGGCTTTGCAATGATCCAGTGATTGCCATCTATCAAGGTGAGGAGAGAGGAGGACTTTGTTTCATTTTTTGTATATATTGAATGAGTTGTCGCTCTGGCAATTGTAACACAGATGGAATATAGATATAAGGACATAAGAGTAACACATGCAAGATTGTGAACGTGTTGCACAATAATAAATTAAGGCGCTGCCAAGTTGGTGGATCGTTTGTCCCAATCTAATAAATTGGATGTGGTCAATGTGAGTGATTCAAAGTTGGGTTTCCAATATGTGTTCCAATATTTGACATAGAGGACAGCTGAAAGCCCATGTTGTTAAACTTTACCTCCAGATACAATCTGAATGCTCAAATTACCGTCCTGGATCTAATGTCCAGAAGTGCTCTATACGATGCATTGTTTAAGGGTTATCATCTCTTGGAGAGCGGAGTGAAGTGACCGGTTGCTACCGACAGCATCCACCATTTAGAGCTAGAACAACTGTGATTCCAATTTAGCAGCAGTTGAAGTGTTCATTTGTATAAAATGTTGGGATGAGTGCGTGTGTAGTGCGTGTGTAAATAGAAATGTGGCCACAGAGTGAAGCTGTTAATATTGCATTGTGTTATTGTGATGTATAATGTTTAATATTTGACTAGAAAGAAAAGTTGGCAGATTTCGTGTTTGAAAGGGCTAGTTTAATGAGACAAATTGAGCAGACAGATAAAAGTTAAATTGTAAATGTTGTTAGGAATAAGAAGGGATTTTGGAGACTCCTTTAGAGCATACGCAAAAGACCTTTTCAAGTGACCAGAAAAAGTATAGAAATATCATCAGGAGTGGTTAAGGCTACTCAAAAACATACATATCTTTGATCAAGGAAATGGACGTTTGATGACAAAATATTAGAAGACATTGGGGGTCATTCTGACTCCCGCCGGCCGCGGTAACCGCAGGGTCGGCGGGAGCCGCCAGAATACCGCTGCGCGGTCAGAAGACCGCCACGGTTATTCTGAGTTTCCCGCTGGGCGGGCGGGCGACTGCCAGAAGGCCGCCCGCCCACCCAGCGGGAAACCCCCTTCCACGAGGATGCCGGCTCTGAATGGAGCCGGCGGAGTGGAAAGGGTGCGACGGGTGCAGTGGCACCCGTCGCGATTTTCAGTGTCTGCACAGCAGACACTGAAACCTTTGTGGGGCCCTGTTAGGGGGCCACTGCAGTGCCCATGCCTTTGGCATGGGCACTGCAGGGGCCCCCAGGGGCCCCACGACACCCCTTACCGCCATCCTGTTCCTGGCGGCCAAAACCGCCAGGAACAGGATGGCGGTAAGGGGGTCGGAATCCCCATGGCGGCGCAGCAAGCTGCGCCGCCGTGGAGGATTCCCCAGGGCAGCGGGAAACCGGTGGTACACTGCCGGTTTCCCGTTTCTGACCGCGGCTGTACCGCCGCGGTCAGAATGCCCAGGGATACACCGCCAGCCTGTTGGCGGTGCATCCGCGGTCCCCGGCCCTGGCGGATTTTACCGCCAGGGTCGGAATGACCCCCATTGTGACATACTTTAAGAGTAAATGTGTAGGAGCTAAATTGTAAAAGTGAGAAGCCACTTTAGCTCCATTACAAGTGTTTGCGAGAACCCTAAGGACTCTCCAAATGTTATTACCCCTACTAACATATCTGTTCCCCCACCTCCCTATGACTCAATGAGTACCTCCTCAAAGGTACCTAGTATTTTTTCCATTGACACAGCTGTAGGAAGCCACAGTGGGATTTGAGAATCCTGAAGTTGAGACCCTTTCCCAATCCCCACAGGAACTCTTAATGTTGTCTCATATACTTCAAAGCTAAGACATACGAGTGCTCCAAGACAACAAGTAGGGGAATGTGATTCTCCATTTTTAGGGCAATAAGAGGCACAGTTTACACTTCATTTATGTATTGTTTCTCCCTAGGAGGATAGAGGTGAAGAGCAAGTTCCTGGAGACAGTGACAAATATATTCATGTTTCATCATTAACATCACACTTATTACAGAAGAGGGATGTGACAGGATGGGTAGTTAGGAAATGGAGATATGCAGATGATATTAGAAGGAATGACTATGTAGACAGGGATGTTAGTGTGGAGCGATGGCCAGTATACAAAAAAAGAGATGAGGATTTTAGGAGCACTAAAGATAATCTACCACCTTGGCAGAAGGAGAAGGGGAATACAATTGTTTCACTAGAAATCGTTCAGGAATGGTTATCACAAATTAAGGATTGAAGGGATGCGAGGGAAATAAGGAGAGAAGGATATTATGATATTCTTTCAGGGTAGACTCAGGAAACTTTTGGGAGGATGGGAACTAGAGTAAAGTCAACACAAAAGTGTGTAGATAATAGGGGTGAAGTACGTTGATCTTCAGAGGCGAGGCGCTCTACTTATGATATTAGTAATCAAGAAAGGCCCCTTATTGATCTTGGGGGCGATGGAATTGCCTAATCACACTGATATTAGAGAAATAGAGTAGTACATGTTCTCTAGAGCTAGGAAACCCCAAACTACTGAGCTTGAGTGGTTAAAGTTACAGGGAATGCATGGCCAGCCATGACCCAGGGTGGGATCTTGTGAAGCTTTGAGAGGATTGACACTACATGATAAACCAAGAGAGCAGATGAGTGTTCAATCAGTTTTGCACAGCACTGATCTCATCCCCAGTGAGACAGTTGCTGAAGGAGAAAATAGTTTGTACAGTGTTGTATCTTTGTGGAATATTTGGCAGGATGGGCTGAAGGCTTAGGCCCTAAGATGAGTCCATGGCCACGAGAAGGGTCCTTTGATCCACCTGACCTAGCAAATGCTGAGGATTGTATTCTTTATGGTGAGGGAGATCCAGACTGGGATGACACTTACATGTGGAAATGTTTGCATGTGTGGCAAAAATATGGTAGACAGCACAACCCCCAATATTCTGTCACACCTATCTATCAGATGCCTCTGATACATAAGAATCTGGTGCACCTCATTATGTTCCTTGGTCACACATAGACAAGGAGAATCTTAAAAAGTTGTTACCGCCACTTACAGAGGAAGCAGAGAAATGGATAAGATCTTTTGAAAAGCAAACTGCTGCCATCACCCTGGCAGAAGGTGATAAAAAGAGCTTACCTGGCTCTTTTGTAGGAGATAAAACAGATACTGTTTATCAGAAAACTGGAGTGAGAAATGTTACCCTCATTGAGACTAGGATGGTTGCCGATTGAATTGAATTCAGACAGTAGTTTGGAATCTGCTGAGGAAAATATATCTTGACAGACCAGACATTGGGTCCCTCGTGGCTCAATCAATGCACCTAAATGAGGATCCTGCCGAGTTCTTTAGTAGGATAAAAAAAAAGTGGGCCCAAGAAGTACGTCAGGTTTGGGAAGTAACAGGGGAAAGGTGTGTTGTTCCACAATGTTGTAAAAAAGAGTTTACCTTCTGATGTACAAGACAACCTTGATAGCATAGTGGCATTGGAAGGTAAGCCCTGGACAGAGATACAGGTACAGATCCATTTCTGTAAAAAGAAGCAAGAGAAAGAGAGAACCACGTAGGATGTGTCAGAGAAAGTATCGGCTAAATTAGTGTATCGCAAGTTGGCAAAGAAAGAAGAAGTGGAAAGAGCTGTAGTAGCAGCTACCACTCAGATGACTGTAATGTCTGTGGGATCAGTCCAAGGGACCACGGAGCAGCAGTCCCCATAACAGCAGAATAATGTAAGGGCACAAAGAAGTAGTAGAGGAGGAAGAGGCGCAATAGGAAGAGGCATGATTGGTCCCCAAAGGATGAATAAAACATTCTATTACTGTCACAGATATGAGAGATTGCAGGACTAAGAGATGGGATGAACAAGTGGAAGGACATGTGTTTACAATCAGCCAGGAAATACTGTAATTCAGCCACAGTCAAACACCCAAATAATATATGTACCTCAGACATCACCACCGAATGTGTAGCAATCAGCAATGCCTCAGGTGCAACAAATATCCCCACAGCAAAGTTAGCAAGCACCCCCAGTGGCAACGCCACTTCAAAGTAGACAGGAAGGTGTGATTGTGAGAGAAAGAAATCCTTTCCAGACAAATTATGTGGGAGGATACACGCAATGAGGATGCCCCCAGAGTAGTTCAATGTGTCCAGTATTGTCAGTGACACACAGGCTAGATTAGGAACCCACTGTGACGGTAGCTATCAATGACAAGAGGTATGCATTTCTCCTAAACATGGGAGCAACCCGATCTTCTATTAAAGTGAAAGACCTTAAAATATCTAAAAGGTCATTGGACACCTGAGGATTCCCTTAGGCAGTAATGGGGGTTATGATAGATGATGGAGTATAGGTCAAACACTAGAATAACTTAGGCAAAATGCCTATCACCCAGTAAGTCTTAATGTCAAGCAGAATTTGGCCCTGCCAAAGAACACCACAGTATTAAAAACTTGCTGGACGGGTTGTAAAGAAAGAGAAAATTATACAGAAGGACCTGAACATTCAACTCCAGGAACAGGAAGATCCATTAATGTGGTAAAATATATTTGTGCAATACCCAGAGCAATTTCTCTACTCAAATTCAAGGGTTCATGAGCAAACTTAAACAGTAACCATTGTATTGGTTAAATTGGAAACATTAATAGTAAGGCACCAAATTGATTGTGCCAAAATATAACACTTATGATGACACTTCATAAAATACTTTTTAGATGTGTTTTATTTAAGGTAGAAGGGGCCAGAGCAAATTCTGCTCACCACACAGAGAGACATCAGATGCACTAAGCGTCAGGATCGGTTTTATGCATCCCATCTGAAGAGAATACCAGCATGCACAGTGGTATCACTTTTAGACACCAACATAACAAAGACATCAGCACATGTATCAGAACTTCTTAAGGACTGAAGAGGAATTTTTGAAAATATCTCTGTTATATATTCGGGTCTTATGAAGGTACCATTGCTTTGAGTTAGACAAAGTAACTGTAAAGATTGACTGTGCTAGACAACTGCCTCAACAGTCAGTGAGTTATCAATTGCAGCATATTCCTGACTTAATTATCCATTTTTATAACAATCAGATTGTCGTCCTCTCCAACAGCACTGTCCCCAGCAGAACACCAATATTAGCACTATACAATAACACACTAATGGGAGAATGGGAGAAATCCTTGAACAGCTAGTATTGACTGTACATTACCTTTAGGTCTCTGGACTACATACATCAACATAACTGCACCCCCTCAGGATTGGGAGACCAGAAGAATGAATATTCTTAAAACACACAGATAGAGGAAGAATATTTGGACAGCATAGGTATGGATGTAGATAACTATCTTGATGGTAATTTTGAGCGGTACTTTGATACAACTGGGATTGAGACATCTTAAACTGGATAACTGAATGTAACTTTGATACCACTAGAGTAGAAGAGTTTGTTGCAAATTGTACAAAGTCTGTTGCTGTTGTTCGACCAATAGTGAAATATCCACCAGAGGAGCCAATGGATTAGTAATGGTGAGGAAAGGTAAATATGTGTTCATTGATCCACCCACGCTTGTGCTGCCCGACCTGGAGCAGGGGCACTCTAGCCTCAAAGAAATGCTTAGAAAGGACATTGAAAGGAAAGTTATTGATTATACCAGTTCTGACATGGCTAATCTTCAATAATTGCATATGATGACCTCTTGTTGAAAGGGCGGATATAATTGGATTCAGAGCACACAGAAAACAATGTATTGGGGTTCCAAACTTCTCTTATGGATAAAAGTATTGTTTGCTCTTAATTACAAGGACACACATGAGCTAACATTGTATACATCAGAACCAGCTTTCTTGCATTTTGGCACACTCTGTGTGAATCTTCCACTTGGAGGCTATCTAACTAAACTAACAATTTTCCCCTCTCTCTTCATTAATATAAAAGGTGTGTTCTTGTAGTCTTTATCCAGCAGGAGGGTGGGAACAAACACATTACTTGTGATATTTGTGTGTGTGTGTGTGTGTGTGTAATATGTATATATATATATATATATATAGAGAGAGAGAGAGAGCTACGTCTGAAACGCGTTGGGAGGGAAACTCTTGTGTGAGTAAAGATATTTTTGCAATTTACAGAGGGTGTCCGGATTTTCCTTTTACGTGTAAGTATAAAGCATTATGTATATATATATATATATATATATATATATATATATATAAAATATATATTACCTAGTGGCAGTTGCCATAGAGTTAGGACCTAGTTTCTATATAAAAATTGTTTTCTTACTAGCCTATATCTTTGGGGCCGCTTGATGAATCTTCACAAAACTTTCCAAAAAAAATTGATAGTCCTGTCAGCTGCTGCCTGAAAAGTTTCGGAGTGATCTGTTTGGGGGGGGGGGAGAAAAAAGGAGAGTCCCAAAAGACATTTTCCACATTCATTTTTCCATAGGGATTTTGAACAGCAATAGTGCAAAAACTACACGGTGGATTTACACAAAATATGGCGGATGGTTTGTCCTGGTCCAAAAAGACTGCTTTTTTGTTTTGGTGTAATTCCATTCAGTAGTCGAGAAATTAAGATTAAAAAAATCTATATCTAGGGACGTGAAGGATTCGCAACCCCTGCCAATCTCGTGCTGAGATCTGATTGGCTTGGCTGATGACACTTCAACAAAGGGACCCCCATCAGGGCTACAAAAACATTTTGTTGGGGACAGCAGCTCCCTGCTTCCTGAAGCATTTCATCTCTGTCCCCTGTATGCATACAGGGGACACATGAAACTTCATATTTTTACAGTGGGACCTGCTTTAAAGGCCCAGCTGTCAAAACCCAAAATGTTTGCTGAGGCTTGGCTGCACAAGCCACAGCAAAAAGATATGTCCCATGGGTGGGAACCCCAGGATGTAGCAGGAGCATGCCCTGGGGTGGCAGTCCCCAGGGCCATGCATGGCCCCCCTCCAATGAGAATAGTCCTGGGGGGTGGTAGTTCCTGGGGCTTGGGGGTCCCATAGAGACCCTCTTTTCTTTTTGAAACATTTGCACCGGGAATGGTGGTCCCCAGGGCACGGGGGACAGGCTCCCCAGCATTACATGACATAGAAGCTCTGGGGAGATTGTCGTCCCTGGGGCAGTGGGAGGGGGCTGAGCACCCCCCACATATTAGAACAAAGCCCTGGGGAAGTGATGGTCTCCAGGGCAGTGGGGGGGTCACAGGCCCCCCCATACAAATCATAAGTCCCGGCAATGGGTGTGGGACAGGAGACCCCCCACTTTTTTTACGAAAGACCCCAGGACTTGGCACACTTGGGGGCAATATAGTAATGAAGCACGGGAGGTCGCAGACCTTCACACTGAGCTTTGGGTGTTCGAATCCAGCTGGACTCATGAAAGTTTTGTAACTTATTCCCATAATTTATAAAGGCGGAGCCTGATTTCTCATGTAATTAACCATTTCAGAAAAGAACAAACTTGGCATCATTGTTTATATGTGAGAACCTGACTTTTCATTTAATTAATCATTTTGAAAAAGCATTTTCTCTGAAGTTTGCAGAAGGCCTTTGGTTTTATTTTCAAACATTTAAGTTTTATTAAGATTCTCTGAGAATTAAAAAGTTTGACCAGAATAATAGTCTCTTTTAGCAATATCCGAGGCACCAAAGTAATCATATCAAAGTATGAAAGAACACAGACTTAACAAGTTAATCACATTGTTTTCTTATTTTTGTTATTGCTGTGTTTAACATTTTCTTTTCCATATCTCCTTCCCGCGGTTTCATGCAGATCCTGAGGAAGTTGGAAATTGTTAGAGAATAGTGAGCCTACAGATTTAATTCCTCCCGGCCTGCACAATAGATTTACGCCATGGCCACCATGGATGATATCTTGAAGGTCATTACACAAATACAGAGGGATTTGGTAGAGTCCAAAAATGCCACAGCTGCGCTGGCAGATAAGGTAGCTCTAAGCCAGACAAAAATAGGGAGAAGAGATACTGGACCCACTATCTGGCAAAAGACAACTCCCTCTTCTGTTTCTACGCAACCTACTGACATCTCTTTACCTGTTTCCTTAAACTTAAATTCCATTAGCTGCCCCATAGTGTTTCTCGGGGGGTTCAAATAAAGTACAAATCTTTCTTACCCAGGTGGAGTTACACTTCACATGTCATTCAACAGCCTTCCCAGATCATCAATCATGCACAGTTTTTTTCATTTCTTATCTATCTGGAGATGTAGCCTCAGATGGCAGTTCGGTTGGTGCGTCAAGACAGCTCTTTACTATAAAACTGGAAGCTATTCCAGTAAGAATTTGAAAAAGTGTTTGTTCGAAGGGCAGTTACTTTATCTGCTGACAGAGAATTGTTAGAACTAAGACAAGGGAATAAGGATTTGGTGCCATATTTAACACGATTTAACAGACTTGTAGCAGAAACATCATAGCCACAGGAAAAAAGATCAGCAATATTTTATCAACGACTAAAAGATGAGTTAAAGGACATATTTGCACAGATTGACCCACAAGCATCACATATACAGATCTTGTTAATCTTACATTGTCTTTCAGAAAGAAAAGAGGAAAGAAAATGACCAGAGAAAACAACATGGCGATTTGACTGAACCAAAGTCTCTGCGGTACCTCCGGAGAACACTGTTGAACCAACGGAAATCTGGGAAATCCGACAACCATTAACAAAGGATGAAAAAGAGCAGCTAGATAAGAACAGGAAATGCTTGTATTGTTGTAAAAAAGGACACTTCGTAAGGGAATGTCCAGTCAAACATCGGAATAAAACGACTCAATCCAAGAAAGTCATAGGCAGTGTGAAAAAAGAGGTGGAAAATTGGCAAACCCAAGAGGCACCGAAGGGTTTACATTTGTGTGTGGTCACAACCCCTTCAAGGGTCACAGATTTTGAAATTCAAATCAATGCTATGCATTTTCGCATAATGTTAGAACTTCATATTGACACCCACATTCATAAAGTCGGAGCCCTCCTTGATTCAGGAGCAACTCGGAATGTTATTGTTGAACAGACAGCACAGCAGTTAAAACTTTCTTGTGTTTAAAAGAAAAATCCTGGGATGGTGCAAGCAGTGGATGGCAAAGTTTTATCAGGAGGCCTGGTGATTTTCCAAACTAACAAGATATGTCTGGTTTGTTATAGTAAAGAACAGCAAGATAGTCATTCTGAACATATAATCTTAGATGTAATTAGTGCTCCACAATTTGGATCTATGTTAGGGATATCCTGGTTAACATTACATAACCCTCTCATTAATTGGGGAAAAATAACTCTTCAGTTTACCTCCTCTTTCTGCCTAACAAATTGTGTTCATTGTACAACTGAACAAAAACTACCAGTGGCCATGGCAGCAGAAAAAGACATTGAGTTACCCTCTCAATATGCTAAATATGCAGATGTGTTAGATGGAAAAGGAGCCATATGAGTACACGGTCATGCCTTTCAGACTATGCAGTGCTTCTGCAGCTTTTCAATATTTCTTGGACGATGTCCTAAGAGAATTTTTGGATCTATTTGTGATTGTTTATATAAATGATATTTTAATCTGTTCCGACACTGAGAAAGATCATGAAATGCATGTAAAAAAGATTTTAATGGCCCTCCGAAAGCATAATTTATTTTGTAAACTCAAACAATTGTGAGGTCCAAGTTACCACCGTGTAATTCTGAGGAGTCATTCTGTCTTCTCCAGGAATGCAAATGGCAGACAGAAAAGAAAAAGCAGTGGCAGAATGGCCGACACCATTCTCAGTTAGGGATGTACAGTGTTTTCTTGGCTTCACCAATTTCTACTGCCGCTTCATCAATAACTTCTCCCAGACAGATTTTGTGGACATTAGAAGCACAGGCCTCATTATCAAATTTGAAAAATGCTTTTACTTCTGCCCCAATCTTAGCTCTTCCCATTGTAGAACAGCCTTTTGTAGTAGAAGCAGATGCTTCAGATGTAGCTATTGGTGCTATACTGTCACAAAGAGGTCAAGAAACTGGACATTTACACCCGGTTGCCTATATGTAAAAAAAAACTTGATGCTGTCGAACAAAATTATAGTATCGCTGAGAAAGAGTTGTTGGCCATTCAGGATGCCTTTGAAGAATGGCAACACTATCTGAAGGGGGCTAAGCATACTATCACTGTGTACTCTGAGCATTTCAATTTATAGTTCATGACTTTAGCCCAACTTCTCACTCTTAGACGATTGCATTCAATGCTCTTTTTTTTGTGGAATTCAATTTTATAGTAACCTTTTAGCCTGGAAGTGATAAGAAAAAAGCACATGCACAATCACAACAAGATTCAATAACCACACACACTACTGGACCACCTCAATCTATCATTGAGCCATCCAAAATTCTTTGTATTATCAAAACTGAAGAATTCCTTCGTATGATACGAGATTGTTTTAAAAGCATGGACTGGCAAAAATTGATCGATTAACACCCAAAGAAGACCATCATTCAAGGACTACCTATGTAGGATTCTTGACTTTTTCTACCAACCTCATAGTTACAGTCTTTTATTGGCTTCAAAGATATCCTACCGCAGGCCACCCAGGTATTCCAAAAGCCATTAAAGAGCTATTTTTGCTGGCCAACCTTACAAAACAACATAAAGAACAAGGTTTAACATTGTGACACTTGTGCGCAAAATAAGCCAGATCATTCTAAACCCAGAGGTTTATTGATGCAATTCCCAACCGCTGTGAAACCATGGGAACATATCACGTTAGACTTTGTTGTTGGACTTCCAGAAGTACAGAAACATTCAGTCATCTTGGTCGTGGTGAACAGTTTAACTACGTAAGCTCATGTTATAGCTTGTCCAAAGTTGCCAACATTCAGTCAGCTATCTACATTAATTCTTCACCACATTTTACGGCTGCATGGGCTGTCTAGGGTGATACTATCAGATATGGGATCTTAATTCTCATCACAATTCTGGCTAATGGTGCAGAACTTTGTGAATGTCATCCACTTTATCAGTAAGTCACCATTCACAAACTGATGGCCAAACAGAATGTTTAAACAAGACTCTTAAACAACATCACTGTTGTTATGCGGAAGACACAATAGATGCTTGGGTCACTTCCCTGTGGATGGGTGAGATGGCATATAATAAATCATATCATTCATCCACTGGATGTACTCCATTCTATGGGATATGTGGCTGCCACCCTAATATACTCCCCATCACTGTACCCAGTTTGGGCACAAGATACACCTGCTGTTTCAGATGCATTTCACACAATCCAACAAACTCAGAATTGTATCTAGGTCAATCTAGAATGAGCAAAGAAAACCTACAAACATCAATATGACAAAAAACATTGTCCAGGTCCTACATATCACCCCAGCAAAAAAGGTGGTTATCCACTTGACACATCACTTTCAATAAGAACCACATATTCCACCCAAAATTCATAGATCCATATTGAGTGCTACAACAAATAAATCCAGTCACTTACAAGTTGGAGTTACCCCGTACCCTATGAAAGCACCCAGTATTCCACACCTCACTTTTGAAATTAGCCTCTGACCGATCTCGTTCTCATCCAAGTCCAGTGTTGGTCCATGGGGAAAAGGAATATGAAGTCTGAGCAATTTTGGATTCTAAAAGGTGTCAAAATTCATGATGGTATTTGATTGCCTGGAAGAGTTCCGGTCCGAAGAGTGATTCATGGGTGCAAGCGAGACAAGTACATGCCCCATGATTGGTACATTTTCATCTCCCCATCCTGACAAGCCAGGCCCTGGAATGTGCTTGGGAGGGTGGAATACTATCAGGATTGCTGCTGCGTGTGTTCTGGGGCCCACCCCATCCCAGTCACGTGCAGCACTATGGCTCGCCCTATGCACCCAAAAGAAGCTCTTTCCCTGTTGTGGAAAACAGCATTATCCTCATTCAGCACGTTGGTGGATGCAGTATCCTGCACTGATATAGTATTATGCAAAAGAGTGTCAATGCTTGTTACCTTAATAATTACTCTTTGCCAAGGCTTGTTGTTTCCTCCACTTCCACCTTTGGGCCAGGAGTACACTCGGCTCCACCAGCCTGCCTCCGTGCCCCTGACCCCGCCTTTGCTGTAGAAGGCAGTTTGAGGCCCTCCACCACCCGCTGACACCCGCCTGCGCTTCATCCCTGGTGCCTAGTGGCAGGCATATCTAGTGTGGATTGTACCTTGTATTTCATTTTTTGTAAATCGTATTTTGTTTTTTGTAATTAGTTTTTTGTTTTATGCACTGTTTTTAACCTTACCTGTGCCCATTTTCTGCTCTGCTTTGTCTTATTCTCCCTGATTGTGCCCGTTTTCATTTTTGGCTCTTGCTGGTTGTTCCGACCTTGCCGCTGGTTCCCCTGCGGCCCCGCCCCACTCACGCCCCCATTGGCCACTCCCTCCCACCTCCCACCTCCCGCCTCCGAGCTGCTCCTCCCTCACACCTCCCCTTCTTAATGGCGGCTGCTGCGCGGCGCCAAGTGTGACCCCCTGACCTACCATTTGCGCCAAGAGTACACTCAGTCCACTAGCCTGCCTCCGTTCCCCTGACCCCGCCTTTGCTGCAGAAGGAAGATCGAGGCCCTCCACCACCCGCAGGCACCCACCTGTGCCTCATCCCTGGTGCCTAGTGGTAGGCGTATCTAGTGTGCATTGTACCTTGTATTTCGTTTTTTGTAAATCGTATTTAATTTTTTTTAATTTGTTTTTCGTTTTTATGCACTGTTTTTAACTTTACCTGCTGCCCATTTTCTGCTCCGCTTCGTTTTATTCTCCCTGATTGTGCCCATTTTCATTTCCTGCTACTGCTGGTTGTTCCGACCCTGCCGCTGCGTCCCCTGTGGCCCCGCCCCCCTCGCGCCCTCATTTGCTGCTCCCTCCCGCCTCCCAGCTGCTCCTCCCTCCCACCCCCCCTTCTTAATGGCAGCCGCTGCACAGCCGCGCCAGAGGCAAGCCCGTCTGGCGCCCATCCGCGCCTGGACCGTGCTCAGCGCCCATCCCCCTGGTCCACGCTCCTCCGGCCACCCAAGCACCACTACTCCTCCACAGAGCTCCTTGCTCTTAACCCCGGCAGCACACTGCCTGCGCCCAGGCAAACCCCAGACCCACACACGGACCTTTCACATGCCACTAATGCCACTTCTCCTGCACTCACACCAACACCAACAAGCATCACAACAACACCAAATCCCCCAATCACCTCAACTGCATCCTCCTTAACACCTGCTCGGTCCACAAGCACGCCATTGAGCTTTGAGACCTACTCACCACAAACTCTCCCGACATCGCCTTAATCACTGAAACATGGATTAACTCCTTATCGGAACCCGACATCGCCATAGCCATCCCAGAAAGATACAAATAACCCGTAGAGACCGTACCAACGAACCAGAGGGAGGAATCACCATAAAACACAGAAATTCCATCAACATTTCCACCAACACCAACAACACCCTAGACACCGCAGATCACCTACACTTTCAGGTACACATCAACACCAACACCACCCTAAGAGGAACCCTCATCTACAGACCACCAGGACCCCACCCCCCATTCTGTGACACCATTGCCGACACTATCAGCTCCCACACCCTCGCTTCCACGGACTACCTACTCCTCAGTGACCTTAACTTTCACCTGGAAATCACCCACGATTGCAACTCCACAGCCCTGCTGGACAACCTCGCAAACCGCAGCCTCAAGCAACTGGTCACCTCACCCACCCACTCAGCCGGGCACATGCTAGACGCCATCTTCACCTCCAGCAGCCACATCGCCTTCACTCACACCACCACTGCGCCCACTTCTCCTTCCTGAAGCCCACCACCCACCACCAACAACATCCTACCCCCTACCGCAAGTGGAACAAGATCTCCAAAGAATAACTGATCTCAAACCGCGCACAAGCTCCACCTGCCAGTACCAATGACCCCAACACCGCTGCCCTCAACCTCACACGATGGCTAAAAGCATGCGCAGACTCCCTCGCCCCACTCAAAATTACCAACAACACATGCACCAAGACAGCCCCCTGGTTCACCACAGAACTTCAGTCTTCCAAACGTGAATGCCAAAAAGTTGAGAAAACATGGTACCAAAAACCCTCAGTGAGCAACTTCTCCGCCCTTAAATCAGCCATGTGCAAACATCACCAGCTCATCCAGACCACCAAACGATTCTTCTACAAAGAACGCATAGACAACAAGGCACACAACAGCAAATAACTTTTTGCTGTCGTCAAAGAACTCACCAAACCCAAATCCTGCGCCATCGACCCTCCACACTCCCAAGACCTCTACAACTCCCTCTCCAACTAGTTCCACCGCAAGATCGCAGACATACACAACAGCTTCATATCGTCATCACCCACCATCACCACCACCGACACAGCCAACACCACAGCACCCTGCCGCACCAACGACTGAACACCTGGACTCCCACCAACAACGAAGAAACTGGCAAAACCATGAGCTCCATCCACTCAGGCTCCCCAACAGACCCTTGCCCCCACCACATCTTCAACAAGGCCTGCCAAATCATCGTTCCCCAGCTCCGGGCCGTCATCAATAACTCCTTCGAGACCGCAACCTTCCCAGATATTTGGAAACACGCCGAAGTCAACGCTCTTCTCAAAAAACCCAAAGCAGACCCTGAAGACCTCACAAACTACTGACCTATCTCTCTACTCCCCTTCCCCACAAAGGTCATAGAGAAGATAGTTAACATACAACTGTCTCGCTTCCTAGAAGACAACAACATACTTGTTGACTCCCAGTCTGGATTCCACAAAAACCACAGCACCGAGACCGCCCTCATCGCCTGTACAGATGACATCAGGACCAGATTGGACAAGGGCGAAGCCGTTGCCCTTATCCTCCTAGACCTCTCCGCAGCTCTCGACACCGTATGCCACCAAACCCTTCGAACACGCCTCTTCAATGCCGAAATTCACCACAAAGCCCTAAAGCCCTGGGCTGGCTCACATCATTCCTCTCCGAAAGACCCCAAAGAGTTCGCCTCCCTCCTTTCCAGTCTACAGCCATTAAGACCATCTGTGGGGTCCCCCAAGGATCCTCCCTCAGCCCCACCCTTTTTAATATCTACATGGCTCCACTCACCAACATCATCCGCCCCCACGGCCTCACCATCATTTCATACGTTGACGACACCCAGCTCATCATCTCCCTCACGAAGAAACCATCTACCGCAAAGAATAACCTACACGCCGAACTCCTCGCCATCGCTAACTGGATTACAGCAAGCCACCTCAAACGGAACTCAGAAAAAAACGAGATCATCATCTTTGGTCCCAACAAGACAGCATGGAACAACTCTTGGTGGCCCACCACACTTGGACCACCCCCAACACCCACCACCCATGCACGCAATCTCTGCATCATTCTGGACTCATTTCTCTCCATGACTCAGCAAATCAACGCCATATCATCCTCCTGCTTCAACACCCTCCACAGGGTATGCAAGACTTTAAAATGGATTCCTTTAGAAACAAGAAGAACAATCACCCATGCCCTCATAAGCAGTAGACTGGACTACGGCAACGGCCTCTACACAGGGACCACAGCCAAGCTTCAGAGGAAACTCCAGCGAATCCAAAGCGCAGCCGCACGTCTCATCCTCAACCTCCCTCGCCACAAACCCATCTCTGCCCACCTCAGATCCCTACACTGGAAGCCCATCAACAAAAGGATCATTTTCAAAATCCTTGTCCACGCTCACAAAGCCCTCCACGACACCAGATCGGCCTACCTCAACGAACGAATCAACTTCCACAAACCAACTCGACAGCTCCGCTACGGCGACCTCGCCCTTGCTACAGTCCCCCGCATCCAACGCACCACCTCGGGCGGCAGATCCTTCTCCCACCTAGCTGCCAAAACCTGGAACTTCCTCCCCACCAACCTACGCAAGAACCAGGACCTCCTAACCTTCAGAAAGCACCTCAAAACATTGGCTTTTTGAGCAGTACCCCACTCCCCACCCCCAGCGCCTTGAGACCCCAAAGGGTGAGTAGTGCGCTTAAGTAATTTATTGATTGATTGATTGCTTGATTGCCAATGCTTGTTGCCTTAATAGATGTTTCCTCCACACAAATTTGTAATTAGAAGCCTTGTACTGTGCTCATAGGTCCTTTTCCTTTTGCACCACACTACATTTCCCAGCTGTCTTGGGCAGCCATCTTGAGTGTGCCCTAGGCCTACTTATGCAGTCCCACCCTTGGGGACCTGCCTGCTTTTCCTTCAGTTCAAGACAGAGAAAGAGAGGTGGATCTCTGTCCCTGCTTCTAGAGTTTGGCCGGGCAGCCCATGGGGATTTCCTTTGCCCCTCCTAATCATCTGGTGAGTTCTGCTCAATGAATGAAGAATCAGCCCCAGTGAATTCCTTTCACTTCTCAGCAGCATTCTGATTCCCTGCTGGCAGCTACTGCTTCACATGATCCTCAGCACCCTTCAAGTTATTTGGATAGTAGTTCACTGTTCACTGTTGGGCATAATTATCAGCGCGACTTCTACCGGCACTTCAGAGCGGGTTGTGCTCTGTGTGGTAAGTGCATCTTCAAACCATTCTTGTTGTTTAATTCCAGGGAAGCAATCAGTGTTTTAGAACTTATTGCCATAATTTATAGGGTGGGAGCCTGATTTCTCATGTAATTAACCATTTCAGAAAAGAGTTTAAAACAAACTTGGCATCATTGTTTATATGGGAGAGCCTAACTTTTCATTTAATTAATCATTTTGAAAAAGCATTTTCTCTGAAGTTTGCAGAAGGCCTTTGGTTTTATTTTAGAAATTCAAGATTTATTAGGATTTTCTGAGAATTTCAGATGTTTGACCACAATAATGGTCACTTTTAGCAATATCCGAGGCACCAAAGTAATCATGTTAAAGTATGAAAGAACACAGACTTAACAAGTGAATCATATTGTTTTCTTATTTTTGTTACTGTTGTGTTTAACATTTTCTTTTCCAGATCTCCTTCCAGGGGGTTCCCTTCCCCCACCCTTCCCCTCACCTGGCAACTCTAGCATTCTGCGCTGTAAGATCAATCTGAATTATAACTGCCTGGAGATGGGCCCTAAATCTGGTCGTGCAGATCCTGAGGGAGTGGGTAACTGTAGCCGGACACCAACTCAAGTTATATAGGCACAAGGCAATATATATCAGCAAGTGCAGACCAAGGTGTAGGTTCAGTAGTTGAAATATCATCTAGAGGTGGGAAATGTTGGAAAGGAAATGAAATGTGAAGAAATTGTGCTACGTCAGAAACTGGTAGAAAACAATATAAAATCATATGTGGTGAAAGCGCAGTATAGGCCTAAATGTTGGGTTGACCCAGAGAGGTGAAGAATCCACTTGAAAACAAAATTTATAACCAGTAAGGTCACGGGTAAAGGAGAACCTATGTTTGTGAGCCTTAAGGAATTTAAGATCTTAAGCACACAGACATGTATACTGTTGTCTCAGTAAATTACAAACATGAATGAAGAATGGAAGCAGGAAATTGAATTAGCCTAGAATATGCAAGAACTGATAAGATAACTTGGGAGAGAGTGATAAGGCGCGCACAGATATACACATGCATTCATGCATAGTGACTGGTTAGTTTGTTTAGCATTGTTAGACCTGAATGTGTAAGAAATAGTTTAAAGCTAAAGGGACACCGATAATGTGATTTTGCAACAAGAAAGACATTGGTAAATGTACAGAATAAGCCTTTTGTATTGTTCAATTTACAATATAAGGGGCTGCCTGTGAAGTATGAAAATGGAGACCCACAACAATTTCCCCAAATTCACATTCAGCAACTAATATGCATATACCTTCATCCATTTGCTGTTCCCTAGCAAAGAATTAATGTCTCAAAAAAAAGACTCCATTCTTCATCAAACCTTTTTTCCAATCTACACACAGTGCCCTGAAATTCATCCACCTCTTCCTTCCTTTCTGCAATATCCAAAGTTGGCAAATGTTCAAGTACTACTTGCCCTCCAAACCCCAATATATGCAATAAAAGAGATCTTTTATGCTCAGCACTGAATCTATTCCCCACAAAAGCACTCACATACTTAGTGAATGCTCTGAACTATGTCTTCCATTTATTCAGTGGATCTCCCAAGAGCTGTAAAAAAGATGAGGTGGATGAACACTCTGTATGCTGTTCATCAAAGAAATATGTTGCTTGTCTAAAGTCATATACATAATGTTTTCCTCTTGTTCAGAAAAATCACTCAGCTTGCATGCAATAAATTGAAGAAATAGTCCTACTTAAAAAATCCGTGCCACCACGTAATGTGTTGACACTGAACGTGGAACGCTATCCCCACTCACTTGATGTGAATGTCTAAAGAACACAGTAGAAAAACCTTTCCAGGAAATCTTTCTGAAAAACACTGGACTGACCCATTGTTTCCAAAATTTGTATGAGGTGAACTACTGGGCTGTATAATTAAAATTGCTGTAATCCTTCCATGCTCACAAAAAAAATCAGATGCTTAAAATTCACTATGTATTTAGCCCTGAAATTAAAAAGAGGAGAAAGTGAACAGTGTATGAATTTTACAGCTGTCCATGGCTCCAACAACTCACCCACCAAGATGGCTGCAAAAATGAGAAACATGTAGAAGACAACGTTTCTAAATTCAAAATGGCATCACATCACCGCTCTCCATAATGAAGTTACGCTTGCCAAACCACAATGGCGCTGAAATACTGCAAGATAAATGACAAATTGCCCAACAAGATAGCCAACAAGATAGCCCTGAACATGAGAAACTTGCAAACGTCAGCATTCCCTTTTTTAAATGGCACCACAGCTCTTCCTTCAGTAGTGGAGCCACACCTTCTGCACCAGTTGTAAAAGGAAAAGTACAGGAAATCCAGCAGATCACCATCAACTCCACAGAGTGGTTGATTCAGCAGATATCCGCCAACTCTGCCGAGCAGTGTGAGATGAGCTAAAAAAGTGTGGATCCCATGGTTAGCTTCAATAACGAGCAGTCTAGTGGATATATTAAGAAAGAAAAGTCAAGTCTGAAATGAAATACAGTCTCACCATGTACTAACTGAGGTTTCCATGTGCTGGGACGCTACACACTGATAGACATTTCCTTCAAGAAGCACTGGAGGAGGACAGGATGTTATCTTTGACCACCAGATCAAGATTGTACACACTCGCAGAATATGTAGAAAGGTTTTTAATATGCATTGGTAAGGCTGTGGTGAAACTCGTCACCAAGCTTTTAATCTCTTCATGCACAGCTAAGTGGAAAGAACACCCTTTATTCAATGCAGTCATCCAGCTCCCAGAAGTCTAACAGAAATAGAGCCGCTGTTGGACTTGAAGAAAGGAACATTCCAATGGAACTCTACATATGTCAGCACAGGAATCATGAAAACAACATCACCTCATTTACAGAGCCATAGTATTTTGCTATAGGGCAAAATATGCAGATTTAAGTTTTCTGTATGTATATTTTTGGTGTTTTCTATTAAAGAATATCAAGTAAAAGAATATCGAAACACACAAATATTGCCAAAACATATTGGGGCAGATTTAAGCAAAGTGGAGCTGACCAGTCCAGCACCACTTTATTTGCTCTCTTAACACCCCCTACTGCCACCATGTGTGTGCTATGTTTAAAATACAGCACACTACGGTGCAGTGTAGGGGGCAATAACATCGACATTTTTGTCGCTATTGATGTACTGTTCAGGGTTAGTGCCAAAATGTTGGCGCTAACCCTGAACAGTAACTAGTGGCCCATTGTAATCAATGGTGTGTCCCTTTTTAATGCCTGCTCTAAACAGGCATTAAAAATGCTGGAAAAATCCCCCCCCCATGGGCACAGGCATAATGTGGTGCAAGGGGTTACAAAGTGGCGAATGCATGCATTACGCACTATGTAAATATGACACAGTGAATTCTGAAGCCTAACGCCACAGTAGCATAAAAATGATGTTAATGTGGTGCTACAGCTTCTTAAATCTGGGCCATAGTGGGTCTCTATACTTACACAAAGAAATACACAAATAGCAGTTATGTAAACATCGCAGTTAAAACTATCTAATATAACTAAGGTGGTCATTACAACCCTGGCGGCCTGCGGAACACTGGCTGTAACACTGCCAACAGGCTGGCGGTGCTCCGCTAGTGTATTATGACCCTGGCACATTAGCCACGGCCATACTGCTGGCCCCTCCACTATACCGCCAGGCGGTCATAATCCCCAGGACAGCGCTGCAAGCAGAGCTGCCCTGGGGATTATGAGTCCCCAACCGCCAGCCTGTCCACGGTGGTAAACACTGCCATGGAAAGGCTGGTGGTAAGGGGGATTCGTGGTGCCCCAGGAGGCCCCTGCACTGCCCATGCACTTGACATGGGCAGTGCAGGGGCCCCCAGGCACAGCCCCATTGCGCTTTTCACTGCCCGAATTTTGGGCAGTGAAATGCGTGACGGGTGCTGTTGCACCTGCTGCACATCAACATGGCCGCCGGCTCTATTATGAGCTGGTTGCAATGTTGATGTGACTTTTCCACTGGGCAGGCGGACGGAAATGCTGTTTCCGTCCACTGGCCCAGAGGAAATGTCAAAATAGGGTGCCACCAATACCGCCAGCACTGGCGGTATTGTGGCGCTTGCGGCTTCGCGGTCTTTTTGCAAGACCGCCGAAGTCGTAATGAGGGCCTAAATATTTAAACCAAAAAAGACATACACAATATTGTTATCACATTAAATATTTACAGACCTACACATATACTAAAAATTAATTTATCGACAACCAAACTATTGTTAGCGATAGTTAAAAACATATATATTATAAATTAAAATACAGTAGATTAATAACGTAAAATGTATTAAAATACACAGTAACACATTCAACTAAATTATTAGAATGATTTAAAACTAACCATCAATAAAAATTCTAAATATTAATAAAAATATAAAAAACTAAAATGTTATTACTTTAAAAAAAAGAACATTAAACCATTATTAATGCTAAAACATATAATTAAATTCACTAATACAAGAACTGTATAAAATAATTATTAATTAAAATATTAACTGTATGGAAATGATAAATTATGGCTTCCGAAAAGTATATGTTTAATATTAATACTAATTAGCATCTATCAAAAGTTATGTGGTGGTAGGCAGATTTGAAGAGTGGAGGGTTTCCTGGTGCTGAGCAGTTGTGTGTCTAAGCACACCTAGGTCTACTGGGACTACTCAAAAGACAGGTCTTCAGCTTCTTGCAGAATTCAAGAGGTGAGGATGAGGCTTGTTTCTTGTGCAGAAGGTCATGCCCTTCTTTAGGAGTGATGAAGGAGAATGCTCGATCGCCAGATCTGGTTTTCTGTATACGTGGGATTTGGGAAAGTAGGAGTCCAGACAAGCGGAGGTATCAGGAAGGTTTATGAAAGTAGATGCTGTGCCAGGTATGCTGGGCTAGTGTTATGTAGGCCATTGAGAGTGCGTGATGTTGGCTAGAGGGATCATGTATGCGTTGAAGAGGGTGGCATTCAGGAAGGATCCTTGTGGAACTCTGCAGATGAGGTTGCGGGCATCTGAGGTGTACGGTGCTAGGCTGACTGACTTGTTCCTTCTAGGCAGGAAGGAGCACTTCCATTGGAGTATGTTTTCTTGGATTCTGATGTTGTATAGGTGTTGGATGAGGTTGGGGTGGGATACTGTGTCAAATGCTGAGGAGAGGTCCTAGAGGATGTGGGCTGCCATGTCTTTCCGGCCCAGATTCATACATATGAGGGAAGTTTCAGTGCTGTGGTTAGGTCTTCAATAATATAACAATTGTCCTGTGGGACTCATTCAAAAGTGATTCCTTCTTATGTGTCTTAGAAAGAATCCAGAGTTACTCAGACGTATTCATCAGACCAAAATTAATTACAAAAGAAGACAAAGCACAGGACTGATCCAGTTTGCATCTTGTATTATTTTGACTTCCAATCATGTGTTACAATCAACAAAATAAGTGATCATAGAGCAGATAATGCAGTGCTCCAATGGTGATTATATTTAGAAAGAGCACAGAAATAAATCACTGTACAAATTCCCAATGGTTGTGTGCATTTCTTCATAAAATTCATAACAGGGTTTGCATATGTCAGTGTGGAATCCCTTAAAGTTAAACAAAATGTAACAACCAAGTGGGAGAGTTCATCAAAGTTTTCACCCCGTGTGACTGTTGGGGTCTCTTCAGGATATAGGGGGTTATTCTAACTTTGGAGGAGGTGTTAATCCGTCCCAAAAGTGACGGAAAAGTGACGGATTTACCACCAGCCGTATTACGAGTCCATTATATCCTATGGAACTCGTAATACGGCTGGTGGTATATCCGTCACTTTACCGTCACTTTTGGGACGGATTAACACTCCTCCAAAGTTAGAATAACCCCCATAGTCATCTGACTACTAGGTCTATCCCAGTCAAAATGTTTCAGTGCCAGGGTGCATTCTTTAGGAATCAGTATTAATCCTCTTCATACCAAACAGAGAACGTCTGTAGTTGGTGAGCACTGAAGGGTCCACAGAGAGTTTCTTCAGCAATGGGAAGATAGTTGTGTGTTTCCATTTGGAAGGTCACAGAAGAGGTGGAGGCATTCAAAATGGGTATGAGCATGGTGCTGATGGGATGTAGTCCTATGTATGGTGGGAGGCGCAGAGGTCCACTGCAGCACATGAGTGGATGGGCTTCTTCTAGCAGTTTCCTTTGGGGTGATGGCTTTTCTTGTGGTTAGCATAGGCTGTTTTGGATGAGATTAGAAGGCATTTGGCAATGTCTATCAAGTCTGGTTGCAGGCTAAATTTGCCCTACATGGTGGTGATTTTGGATTTCGCTGCTGAAGAGTAGAGAGAGATTGCTGCAGAGAGCCTGAGAGGGAATGATCAAGTTTGAGGTGGCTGCTAGAGGAGAGAAATCTTTCACAATGGCAAATAGTTCTTTGTTTCCGCTGATGCTTGCATTAACTAAATAACAGTCAAAATGCAAAAATAATGTCAAACTAGAACGGCAGACTCAAATCAATCTGATTTATTTAAACATCTTATTAAAATATGTTTTTACTAATCAATCAAAAATATATACTTTGCTAGACACAAAACCCAGTAAGACTGACAAATACCTTCAAATTTATGAAAACAGGAGAACATTTGTTTAAATCACAACACCTAAAACAAGTTACCAAAAAATACAGACAGTGCAAGACTCACTGCAGAATAATATAACAGAAAGAATGTTAAAACAAATAATACTCCCCACCCATCAAACTTGAAAGTAAATATAACTTCTTTCTTTTGCTACTGAAGTTCATGATTTTAAAGGAATCCACAAAAAAGAAAAATATCACAAATAGAAATAAAAATAAGTCCTAAAAATGCAAAACAAATGTAAAAAAATCCATCCAAAAAGAGAAAACAGTAAGTCTGACAATACCTATAAAAGAGAAAATATCTTACCGGACACCACAAATAAAATCATACACAGAAGAAATCAAATAACAACAGTTCTAAAACACAGATATATAACATGTTTTAATAAACTTTATATTAAAAGATTCCTAATACATTAAGGCCTACCTCACTAGACTACCAAAACTAAAACTACAATCTGACATTTAACCACAAAATAACCACAAAACACTAATGTTGGACCTGTCAGCCTTAGGGTGGTCTTCTCTGAACTTTTTTGCCTTCACTACTCCTGTTTTGCTGAATTTGTTTTTGTTGGCCTTATTACTCTGCACATGTTACCACTGCTAACAAGTGTTAAAGTGTGTGTGCTCTCTTCTTTAAACATGGTGAAACAGGTTTACTACCAATTGGCACATTTAATTTACTTGTACATCCCTAGTAAAGTGTGCAATATGTACCCAGAGCCTTTAAATTAAATGCTACCAATGGGCCTTCAGCACTCACTGTACCACCCACTTAAGTAGTCTGTATAAACATGTTTTAGGTCTGCCATTGCAGCCATGAATGCAATATTAAACTACCATATTGACCTGGCTAATAAACCTTTTGCCGGGCCTATATCTTCCTTCGAGATACATATGTCACCCTTAGGTAAGGTATAAACAATCATTAGGGCAGGGTGTGCTGTATATAAAATATAGGTCATATACTTTAACATTTCACATGTCCTATTATTAAAAACTCCTAGATTTGTTTTTGCTACTGCAAGGCCTACCTATCCCATAGGAAAGGCCAACCCATCCCATAGTATAACATTAGGTTATCTTATTACATTTAATAAGTAATAACTTAATAAGTAATAACTGTTATGTGGGAACAGGTAGGAATTTCATGTTTGGTGTCTGAGGAATTATAATTTAAAACTCTCCTTAATGGTAAATTCAGATTATAAATCACAATTCTGAAAATGCCACTTTTAGAAAGCTGGCATTTTCTTATCAATACCATTTGGTTTCTGCAGCCTGTTCCTGGGTCACATTACTAGGTGTAGTTGGCAGTTGGTCTTTTGTGTATTCCTCCAAGACAGTATCAAAATGGACCATCTTGGTGTTAGCCATTCTGACTTGATGGGTGAGGTGGAGATGCCACCTACCACACTTGCACTTCAAAAGCACTGGCCCACTTCACACACAAAGGACTTCACGCTAGCCTATTGTGCCCCCAGACACACTATGGTCATTTTAGGGAGACAGGAAATTCAAGACACTTCAGTAAGGGGAAAACTCTGAAAGCTTCTCCATTTCATATAGTCTACCAGGAATAAAAATGAGACCTTGTGACCCAATCGTCATTACACGCCTGGACATGGAATACTATAGATGAACTACCACCCTGCTGCCCTGCTGGTTGAGGCCTGCCATGCAATCTGTAAAAGGAGACTGGACTAGCACCCTTTATCACAGTCTCCAGTAAATCCAAGGTCAGCTGACTGAGCTTCTCTTCTGGGATACAGGGACACAAAAGCTCCAAAGACCTACCTGCAGATGTCTGATCTGCTATACTGGACCTGCTTAGACCTGCAATTGGACTTGTCTCACCCCTCTTGGCTTCTGCTGAAGTATGTTCCTGATCCTGAAGAGGTGCTACACAGGTCCTAGACCCTTGGATAGCTTGGTTATGGAAAGTTATAGAGTTGATGTAATTTTCTGGATGTGGAAACCTACCTTGCGTCTATGAGATGCAAGGTAGGAGTTCCTGTGCAGAAAACAAGTCTATGGCCCTTGTGCCATATTTATCCCCTAAAAGAAAATGAGTATTCCTGATGTTTTGGGCTCTTCGTGACAGTTAACAGACCTGTTCACACGCCTGTGCCAGCTGCCAATGTGAAGCTCTGAAAAACCAAACTCCTGCCCCTAAAGTGACTGTCAGTGGTGACTGGCAAAGCAAGACCTGCACTTTGCACTATAGCATTAACAACCAGTGGTGACAGCCAACAAGGAGCTCCATGAACAACCATTCATGATTCCCAAAAGGATCTTCATGCTAGAGTGACAATTATCATCGACTCTCAGCTGTTTTTCATGTTACAATGACAAGTATCTCCAAAATTCGTCCTGCTCCCATCGGCATCCTCCACCGTGAAGGTAAGTATTCATGCTGGACTATATAAAATTAAATACATAAAGGTATATTTAAGTACCTTATAAATATATAAAACAGGAATACTCCAACATAAAAATAAAAGGTATGTCAAATATTTTTAAGAACACAGCAGTTTATTGATGTAAGTGAAAAGGTTAACATTTTTATAATCTTCAAACATAAAAACTAATTTCAATATTGAAACTTTTCCTTTGTGAAAAGAAAAAAGAAAAACCACAAAGTACAAATACAAATAAGAATACTTTGAACATTTTTTAAAATGCTATTTAAATAATCCTTTTCCTAAAAAGATTTAAAACAATAACAAAGACTATATTATAAAAACACTCCCTAACCTTTTCATCTCTGAGCTCCACAACCTCAATGTTAAACAAACAACACAACACTACTTAAGAGATACTACATGCTCACTCCAATAATTACCACCAAATATTAAAGATACATATAAAGATTTCTATTGCAAAAATAAAGATTTCAAAATAAAATTATAAGCATATTTTAAAAACTACCTACCACGTGTTCATATGAAAACATTTTGGGGGTGATTCTAAGTCTGGCGGGCGGCGGAGGCCGCCCGCCAGACTTCCCCCTCCAAAATACCGCTCCGCGGTCGGAAGACCGCTGAGGGTATTCTGGGTTTTGCACTGGGCTGGCGGGCGACCGCCAAAAGGCCGCCCGCCAGCCCAGTGCAAAACTACCTTCCCACGAGGACGCCGGCTCCGAATGGAGCCGGCGGAGTGGGAAGGTGCGACGGGTGCAGTGGCACCCGTCGCAAATTTCACTGTCTGCAATGCAGACAGTGAAATTCTTTGTGGGGCCCTCTTACGGGGGCCCCTGCAGTGCCCATGCCATTGTCACTTACACCTGAAAGGGCTGTGCCTGTCCTCACGCAATGCAATCTCTGACCCTCTGGTGAGTGTCTGGGGCCTGGCCTGGGCAAGGCAGGATTTCACATTCAAAAGAGACTTTACTTTGAAGTAGGCCTACTTCAAAGGATAAATTGGGTATAAGAAGGGCATCTAAAACCACAGACTTTAGATCACTTCTGGACATCAAGAAGAACCTCTGCCTGGAGAAGAGCTGAAGAGCTGAGGAGAAGTGCTACCCTGCCTGTGACATGGCATGGGCACTGCAGGGGCCCCCAGGGGCCCCACGACAACCCATACCGCCATCCTGTTCCTGGCGGGCGAACCGCCAGGAACAGGATGGCGGTATGGGCTGTCAGAATCCCCATGGCGGCGCAGCGAGCTGCGCCGCCATGGAGGATTCAAATGGGCAGCGGAAAACCGGCGGGAGACCGCCGGTTTTCCACTTCTGACCGCGGTCAAACCGCCGCGGTCAGAATGCCCAGTGGGGCACCGCCAGCCTGTTGGCAGTGCCCCCGTCATTTTAGCCCTGGCGGTCTTGGACCACCAGGGTTAGAATGACCCCCTTTGTTTCTAAAATATTTAACCATTTTAAACAAGTAATAGATATAATAAAAAAGGAAAGAAAAATATCATAATATTGCAGACAAAATATTTGTTACATAGATTGATATTATATTCAATGATTTTTTTACCAACAATATTTAAAAAAACTCAGATGTCATAACTGGATTAGCTTTAAACCCTGTTGGTGGCTTCAGTGAAGGGAGTCCTGACCACAAGTGCATTTTCTGAGGTCCTGCAACCTTTGTTTTTTGTCCGAGGGTATTCTGACTTCCCAAATCTAAACCCTGGGACTTTTCCAAGGATTTCTGCCTGGGGAACTGACAGAAAACCAGGACCAACCTGCTATGCTGAACTTCAGGGGGTGCATCGCTGGATAGCCTGACATCAATGCAAATTCCAATATGCTCTTCTCCATAGCAGCATATCCGTATCAGTGGGCCCAACCTGAACATCATTGTTAGAAATGGGGTCTTTGGTTGACAGCCAGGTTACCCCCTGTTCAAGCAAGGACTCTCACTATAGTCAGGGTAAAAGAGAATCACCCTCAGCTAACCCCTGCTTACCCCCTTGGTAGCTTGGCAGAGCAGTAGGCTTAACTTCAGAGTGCTAGGTGTAAAGTATTTGTACCAACACACACAGTAACTTAATGAAAACACTACAAAATGACACAACACAGGTTTAGAAAAATAGGAGATATTTATCTAAACAAAACAAGACCAAAACAACAAAGATCCGACACACACAAGTCAAGTTATGAATTTTTTAAGATTAAACAAAAAAATAGCGCTTAGAAACACAAAATTCTTCGATGAGGTGTTAACATGGCGTCGTGACGAAGTCGTTCCCAACAAGCCGACTCCAGCGGCGCAGACACAGAGTCGCGTAAACCCCCAAGTACAGTACCTTTGGTGAAGTGTTAAAACAAGTCAATGCGCGAAGTCGGGGATCGCGGCGTCAGTGCGAAATGTTGAATCTGCACACTTTGAGCGGTGTCGGTCACGACGTGGTGCGGCGACTTCCACTGAGTCGCGGACTTCAGCGGGGCTGCAGCGGCGTCGGGCCTGTGAAGGCCGTCGCGTTCCAGAGAAGATCACGGAGTCAGTTGCATGCCGTGTCACCGGATTCAGCAGTGGCGTCAGTCTGAAGTCGTCCGAAGTCGATTTCCTTGGATTTCCACCAGCTTTCCTTTCAAGGGCCCAGGAACTGGATAGGGCACCACTTGTCGAAGCAGTAGTCTCTCCAGAGACTCCAGGTGCTGGTAGAGAGAAGCCTTTGCTGTCCCTGAGACTTCAAACAACAGGAGGCAAGCTCTAAATCAAGCCCTAGGAGATTTCTTCACAAGATGGAAGGCACACAAAATTCAGTCTTTGCCCTCTTACTCTGGCAGAAGCAGCAACTGCAGGATAGCTCCACAAAGCACAGTCACAGGCAGGGTAGCACTTCTCCTCAGCTCTTCAGCTCTTCTCCAGGCAGAGGTTCCTCTTCATGTCCAGAAGTGATCTAAAGTCTGTGGTTTTAGATGCCCTTCTTATACCCAATTTATCCTTTGAAGTAGGCCTACTTCAAAGTAAAGTCTCTTTTGAATGTGAAATCCTGCCTTGCCCAGGCCAGGCCCCAGACACTCACCAGAGGGTCGGAGATTGCATTGCGTGAGGACAGGCACAGCCCTTTCAGGTGTAAGTGACCACTCCTCCCCTCCCTCCTAGCACAGATGGCTCATCGGGAAATACAGACTACACCCCAGCTCCCTTTGTGTCACTTTCTAGTGTGAGGTGGAACCAGCCCAACTGTCAAACTGACCCAGACAGGGAATCCACAAACAGGCAGAGTCACAGAAATGGTATAAGCAAGAAAATGCTCACTTTCTAAAAGTGGCATTTTCAAACACACAATCTTGAAATCAACTTTACTAAAAGATGTATTTTTAAATTGTGAACTCAGAGACCCCAAACTCCACATGTCCATCTGCTCCCAAAGGGAATCTACACTTTAATCAGATTTAAAGGTAGCCCCCATGTTAACCTATGAGAGGGACAGGCCTTGCACAGTGAAAAACAAATTTAGCAATATTTCACTGTCAGGACATATAAAACACATTACTACATGTCTCACCTTAACCATACACTGCACCCTGCCCTTGGGGCTACCTAGGGCCTACCTTAGGGGTGCCTTACATGCAAGAGAAGAGAAGGTTTAGGCCTGGCAAGTGGGCACTGCTGTGCGACAGGGGGCGGACAGGCCAAGGGAACACACTCTCCACGAGGCCCTCTCCTCCATCATGGGAGCCTACTACCACTCCCAGGAGACGATGGCGACGGTCCTGGCCAAGTTTCAGGAGACCCAGCGCCTGCAGGACGAACAGTATTTGGGGTTCAGGGAGGAGCTTAGAACCAGCAGCTCCACCCTGGGCACCACCATAGGGGTGCTGAAGGACATACAAAAGACCATGAGGGACACCGTGGCACTACAAGGGGCCCCTGACACTAGCGTGGACGATGAACTGCCCACCACCTCCGCTGGCGCTAGTGGACAGGACGCCCCGCCACAGGACCACCACACCAGCACCCCACCCCCTGCAGACGGAGAACCACCCCGCAAGCGGTCCCTGAGATACAGGACAGAGCAAGATGGCAAGACACCCGCCAGGAAATGAGACCACCCTGATTGTCCTCCCACTGTCCCACTTTGTTACCCTGTCCAGATTTGAACTGCCCCAGCTCCACTTCCTATGCCCATATGGGCAATGCACCTGTGTGACTAATAGACTGGACTCTGCCATGGACATTCCTCCACCATCACCCATCACCATTTTGCCACCCCCTCCAATAATTAGCACTTCAATAAACACCCTTGAACCACAAAACAATCTGGAGTCAGTCTGTGATTCTGAAAATGTGTATTAACTATGACAATGGCAAAATCCGTTCAAAAATGTAATGTCAACATACCTATGTCACACATCACAAGTCCATGAAGGATGCAAGCAGATGACACACGTTGGTAACCACACCTGTGAAACCGTAATGGAAATGTACAACTCAGTTACCATATACTGCTACTAATTGACAGACAGGATAGAGGTAGAATTGTGAAAGTGAATGTGATAGTTAAAAAAATGTTCTCACCTGTGTGTCACTGGAAATATTGCTGTATGACTGACTCCCTGTTGTCTATGTCTTCTTCCTCAGCTTCATCCTCATCACTGTCCACAGGCTCCACAGCTGCCACAACACCGTCATCTGGACCGTCCTCCTGCAGAAAAGGCACCTGGCGTCGCAAAGCAAGATTGCGAAGCATGGAGCAGGCGATGATGATCTGGCACACCTTCCTTGGTGAGTAGAATAGGGAACCACCTGTCATATGGAGGCACCTGAACCTGGCCTTCAGGAGCCCGAAGGTGCCTTCGATCACCCTCCTAGTCCGCTCATGGACCTCATTGTAGCGTTCCTCTGCACTGGTCCTGGGATTCCTCACTGGGGTCAGTAGCCATGACAGGTTGGGGTAACCAGAATCCCCTAATAGCCACACACAGTGCCTCTGGAGTTGACCCATCACATAAGGGATGCTGCTATTCCGCAGGATGTAGGCGTCATGCACTGAGCCAGGGAACATAGCATTCACCTGGGAGATGTACTGGTCTGCCAAACATACCATCTGTACATTCATGGAATGATAACTCTTCCGGTTCCTGTACACCTGTTCACTCCTATGTGGGGAGGCCAGAGCTACATGGGTGCCATCAATAGCACCTATGATGTTGGGGATATGTCCCAGGGCATAGAAGTCACCCTTTACTGTAGCCAAATCCTCCACCTGAGGGAAAACGATGTAGCTCCTTACGTGTTTCAGCAGGGCAGACAACACTCTGGACAGCACGTTGGAAAACATAGGCTGGTACATCCCTGATGCCATGGCCACTGTTGTTTGAAATTATCCACTTGCAAGGAAATGGAGCACTGATAGCACCTGCACGTCAGGGGGTATTCCTGTGGGATGGCGGATTGGTGAGATCAGGTCTGGCTCCTACTGGGTATACAGTTCCTGGATTGTGGCACGGTCAAACCTGTAGGTGATGATCAAATGTCGCTCCTCCATTGTTAACAGGTCCACCAGCGGTTGGTACACCGGAGGATTCCGCCATCTCCTCAAATGTCCCAGCTGACGGTGCCTAAGAAGGACAACAGCGACCACAGAGTCAACAAAATCCCAGGGATGTACCCACAGCTACACAGAACACAACACCAAATACAAAACTCATCATGTATGTGTGTTGAGTGTAGGCCTAGGTATGTGTGACGCAGTAGTAAATGAAGCCATGTGGGCCCCTGAAATGGCGGCTGCCTGACCTCTAAAGTTGGACAATGGGGTGTGAGGTATCTGCGCTGGCGTTGTACACCGTCGCGGTAGGCGGTAGTAGACCGCGGCGCAATGGTGCATTGGTTAACATTGGACCCTATGGGTCCCAGGAGCCAATGACGAAGTGCGCCGGCGGTGATGATACGCACCGCCACGGACGTCACCGCCGCAGAGGTGACCACCATTTACTATCTGTTCAATCACTCGATACCTGATCTTCGACAGGAGAGGACCTATACTGCAAGTGCTGCTGTGACCTCAGTCTGGAAGAGACAATGGCTGCTGCGTCTGGGGAAAGGGCCCCTGCCTTCACTGCTCAGGAGTTGGAGAAGCTAGTCGACGGGGTCCTCCCTCAGTACACGCTACTCTACGGTCCTCAAGACCAACAGGTAAGTACACAGGGAGCACGTTGTATGGGCTATGCTGGGTGGAGAGGGCTGGATGTCAGTAGCAAGGGGGCAGAGTTAAGCGACCATGAAGGACTGTGAATGCCTGTGCCACATGGCAAGGGTAGGGATGGGGGCCACTCACTTCGATGGTGCACTTGTTAATGACTTCTCTTCTTCCCCTCCACCAGAGACGGGGCACCCACTGCCTTAAAAGATGGGAGGACATTCGCCGCTGGAGCAAGAAGACGGCGGAGGCTCAGCTGGGGATGGCCTCCCAACGTGGGAGGGGTGCCCGTCGCACCATGACCCCCCTGATGTTCCGGATCCTGGCGGTGGCCTACCTTGAGTTGGATGGGCGCTTGAGGGCATCACAGCAGACACAAGGGGGTGAGTACAACATAATTCTGCAGACTTTGCGCACAGTGGAGGGGTCTGGGTGGGGGAAGAGGGCTGTGGGTTCCCCTAGGCCAGGGCGAGTTAGGTAGGCTAGGCCCCTCTGTAATACATGCCATGTGGCACTCCACCTCTGTAGAGTGCCAAGTACAGGTATACATGCCCCTGTGTCACCTATAGCCATGTAGGCCAGATCCCAGGAATTGCATCTGTAGAGGCCAAGAGCACGGCGTAGTGCAGGGGGCTGCTGTGTCTGTATTGTCCGCCAACGGTAGCGGTAAGCCATGCACTCAACCTGTCTTTCTTCTGTCGTCCCCCCCCCTTTTTGTGCTCTCCCTGTTCTTTTGTGCATCAGCATCATCAGGCGGAGGTACAGTGGCACCGGAGCACGAGGGAGCTGCATCCCACATGGCCATGGATGGCCACACCACAGACTCTGAATACACCAGTGGGACGGAGGGCGAGGGGAGCTTCACGTCGGTCACCAGATCACCAAACAGCAACGCGGACTCGTCCGCCGATGGGAGCTCCCTTGTGGTGGCGGCACCATCTGTGCCCCCCACTTCTACAGGTACAGCCGACACCCCCCCTACCAGCACCGCCCTCCCAGCAGCCCCTCAGCCTTCGCTCCGTGCCCGCTCACCCAGGAGGGTGGGCATCACCTTTGCCCCAGGCACCTCAGGCCCTGCCCCAGTCACCCCTGCTGCCCTCAGTGAGGAGGCCATTGACCTCCTCAGGTCACTCACTGTTGGGCAGTCTACCATTGTGAATGCCATCCAGGGTGTAGAAAGGGAGTTGCAACACAGTAATGCATTCCTGGAGGGCATTCATTCTGGTCAGGCTACCCTTCATCGAACCCTGCAATCTCTGGTTCCAGCACTGATGGCAGCCATTGTCCCTGTGTCTAGCCTCCCCCCTCCAACTTCCTCCACCCAGACCCAATCCCCTGTACCCCAGCCTAGCCCAAGCACACCATCAGACAAGCATGCACACACCCCAACACACAAACGTTGCTCAGGCAAACATAAGCACCACACATCCCACAGGCACTTACACAAGCATCACCCACATACAGACACAGCAACATCCACTGCCTCCAGTGTGTCCCCCTCCTCGTCGTCTCCCTCCTCCCTCCCAGTGTCGTCTACACTCTCACCTGCATGCACTACATCTACAGGCACTAGGACTCGCACCAGAACACCCAGCACCATACCCCACTCACCTGCACTCACCACCCCCACTACCATTTATACGTCCCCTGTGTCCACTCCCAGTGTGTCTGTGATGCCCCCTCCCAAAGTACACAAACACGGGCACCCACACACCCAACATCCATCCACCTCACGACAGCCTCCAGTACCTGCACCTGCACCCAAATCACCTAAAGTGACACCTCCTACAACCACCTCCTCTTCCTCCACTCCCAGACCCCCTCCAGCTACCCATCCCAAGGTTCGTCAGAAACTCTTCCTCCGCGACGTTGACCTCTTTCCCCCCACCCCCACCCCTCCAATTCATAGGTCCCGTAGTAGCACCTCAGCCAAAAAAAGTCCGGTACCAGTGGTGCGTGTTAAAGGTGTGTGGAGTGCACCGGCCACCAGGGCAGCCAGTGTGACACGGAGCCAAAGCACTGCCAGTCCACCCCCTGTAAAGCACCTTAAGTTGGGAAGTGGCCGACGGGAGAGGGTGAAGACTCCTGGTGGAAAAACAGCACACAAGGGTCCCGGGGGGAGTGCTGAGTCTGCTGTGACTCCTCCCAAGGTGTTGAAGGGGCAGAAGAAGTCTCCAAAGTCTGGGAAGAGCACCACCGCGGAGAAGGCCGCCATCCTCCCCGCCGGCCGGGACGCCACCACCAGCAGTATCGTCACAGGTCCGGAGACCACCGCCAGAGTCAGTGCCCTGGAGGGCACCAGTGTCTTCACAGGTCAGGAGACCACCGCCGGAGTCAGTGCCCTGGAGGGCACCAGTATCGTCACAGGTCAGGAGACCACCGCCGTAGTCAGTGACCTGGAGGGCCCCGGCAGCCACAGCCCGGCTGGGCACTGAGGGACCGTAATGCCACACACTGCTGCACAGGTCAGAGACAGCAAAGGCAAGCACCGCTGAACAGGCCAAAGACCGACATGGTGAGGACCGCTGAACAGGGCAAAGCACCGCCATGGTGAAGACCGCTGAACAGGGCAAAGCACCGCCATGGCAAAGCACCGCTGAACAGGGCAAAGCACTGCCATGGCAAAGCACCGCTGAACAGGGCAAAGCACCGCCATGGTGAAGACCGCGGATCAGGGCAAAGCACAGCCATGGCAAAGCACCGCTGAACAGGCCAAAGACTGACATGGTGAAGACCGCTGAACAGGGCAAGGCACCTCCAAATCAAGCATTGTTAGCCCATGTTCAGCTGGGACAGTGACGGAACAGGGTCCGTCACGGGGAGCGTGATGCACTCCGGGCACCAGTCCCCCTCCAGAACCAGTGGAGATCTGCATCCACTCTGTCTGTCCTTCACAGGATGAAGGACTCTGGGCACCAGTCCCCCTCCAGAACCAGTGGAGACTGTTATCCACTTGAGAGACTGTGGCTTTGCACTCCCCAGGATGGTACAGTGGGCAACCCACCCACTGTAGAGACTTGAGAGACTGTGGCTTTGCACTCCCCAGGATGGTACAGTGGGCAAGCCACCCACTGTAGAGACTTGAGAGACTGTGGCTTTGCACTCCCCAGGATACATCAATGGGCATGGAGCCCCGTCGTGGATCTGGCATGGTGCTGTAATCTGGCTGAGGTGCCCCACCTTCCCTTCCCCCTGAGGTGCCTGTTGTATTTCTATCTGATGCCCCTGCAGTGTTCTCTCCGTTTGTGGACAGGTATCTAGTGTGGGCCTCGCCCATGCATTTTGGGCCCAGTGGTCCACGGACATTGAAATGTGCATACCTGCACTACTAATCGTGATGTATATATTTGGAAAGTGTATATCTATCTGTATATAGTAGGTTACTGTATTTTGATACATTACAATGTTTGAACTGATTTCGTTTTGTCTTTGCATTCTTCCGGGGGGTTTGGGGGTTGTTACTGTGCTGTTTGGAACTGCATTGGTGTGTGTGTTGTAGTGTGCGAGGGTCGGGTTGGGGGTGGGGGTGTTGCATGTGTGTCCCCCTGACTTTTGCCTCACCCCTCCCCTATGTCGTAGGTGCAGTACTCACCATTGTCTTTGGCGCCTACGTTGCTGGTGATCGTACAGGAGCAGGAAGACAAGCGCAGGGAGTATTTGTAGTTGGGGCTCCATGGTAGCCTCCTTCCGTCGTGGAGTGTGTTCAGGTGAGCATTTTCGCATTGCAAAAGCTGTTTCCGCCGTGTTTTTATCCACGGTGAATCCGCCCCGGAAAAGGTGGCGGATTGGCGGATTGTGATACTGTGGGCGGTACTTTGTCTTCCGCCTGTCTGTTGGCGGTGACCGTCGCGCTGCTTGTCTGTACCGCCGTGGCGGTCGGAGTGTTAAAGTGGGTGTCTATGTTGGCGGTTTCCGCCACGGTCATATTTCCCTTTTTTGGTCCAACGGACTGTTTGCGGTATTACCGCTGCTTTAGCACCGTCCGCCAGGGTTGTAATGACCCCCTATGTTTGCACCATTTTTTCATTAGAATTAGAGGCCACTCACATACAGCTAAAAATAAGAAAAGGGAAGGAGATTATCTTGGACAGAAGAACCTAATGTCAGTGATGAGATAGTTGCACATGCAGTTTGGGAATTCTTAATATGGTTTCTGCATGGCCAGGAAGCTACATTTGCAATAATCCCAATAGGTGATGTAGTTATATTGGTTATTGATGCCATGGGGTATTACTTAGTAATTGGTGTAGGCACTGATCAGAAAATCCTCCTAGGCTCCTCATTAAAATAAAATATGTTGTAATACTTCAGATTAAACCTTTTTGCTCAAATGAGAATTAACCTTAAAAAACAAAAGACCAGAGGTGTCTGGCACAACAGGAAATGGTTTGTTTAATTAAACATTACGGACAAAAAAGCAGTTACAGAAATGGGATCTGAAGACTGTCTCTCATAGTAGATTGAATTGATTCAGGTTTTATACATTTCTCTGGGTGCATTAAAGTCATAAAATGTTAGCATTTGTCAGAGAGTCATAGATACAATCCTAGATAGGGAACCCAGGTGGGCCTCGACCTGGCGTGGACACAATGTGGGCCAGCGAGTGCATATCCAGATGTCTGCCCTGAGCAGCGTATGCTCACTGCGTGTGCTGTGTGTGCTGTGTCCTGATTGGCTAAGCGTACCTAAGTATGTGTGGCATCTGACTTTATGGTGTTTTTGGAATTAACTCATCCCTCCAGCCATGTGTGCTTTATTGGGGTTAATCTCCGGGGGCCATTGCAGTGTTGCTGCCCATCTGAGGTATCTGTCCGAAGTTTTCATGTTTGTACGTTTGGCTGTTAGCTAAGTGTTAACTCAACTGTGACCTGTCAGTCATTAACCCGTACCTATGAGCTGGGGGTGACGAGAGTTCACGGCCAGGGACTCTAACAGTGGTGATGCGACTTTGTTCACGTAAATGTGCTCATCGTTATTAATCAGTCCAGTATCAACTACCTATTTATCATTTCTGTAGGTTTTTACCATTTATCATAGTTGGGTCTAGTGTAATAAACAAAGTATTAATTATTTCGATATAAGTGACATCTGCTATTGTATAAAATAGAAGAATATCCTGAAGCAATGTTTAATAAAAATAAGCCACATTTTTTGCTGCAAGTTGCTAATTTAATAGGGGAAATGCGTTATAACTAGTTTGAAAGATGTATGTATGATTTGGTATTTGAAGATTTTAAACATAATTATAAGGCAACAGAGAACTGAACAGAGAGCAGGATGCATGGGAATATATGACATTTGCGGAAGGTCAAGGAAGACTTTCGGGTAAGAAGTAATGCTCCTTTGAAGGGATGTGTCTTCATGTTTTTTCTGACTTGTAGGAGACTTGCAACTGATGTGATGCTGATAGGAATGCTGTTATAGATCCTAAAGGCAATAATAGGCCATATTTTTCATTTCTCCAACATTTTATCTCCACTCTGGTGCTATCCAAGCACCTGGACTGGTGTTGTTTCCCAGGGCTGGCTAGGTTGTTTGCTTGGTAAACTGGAGTCAAGTCATTGAGGTCTGTATACGTGATGCAGCTAGTCTTGAAGACATTCTGGGCTGCAAGGAGATGCCAGTTTTGGTCTTTTAAGACGGGGTGATATATTTGAATTTCTTTGAGCTCTTGATAAGTCATACCATACCTACTGCATGTAGGATACTTTCAGGGGTCCTATGATGGTACAAAGGAGACCAATGAGCAAGACGGTTGTACGGTTGTTTTGAAGTCATCTTCTAGGAGAAACAGCTTCATTTCTTCAAGACGGAGAATAAGAACCAAGCCTTCTTAGTCTTTCCTCTAATTTATGGCATTTTTAAGTTGGAAAGACAGGCATCAACATGGGATTCAGGGTTTGGTGGCTTTCTCGAGATGTTAAATGCAACCCAAAATTGGATGACTTTGAGACATGGTTTCAGTCCCAGTATATTAGTGGCTGAGGATATTTTTCGGTGAAGCTGGGTATCATTTGCATGCTAATGGCTCTTGATCCACGAGTGGATCAAAGGAGTACCATATAGAGATTAGATCAGACAGGAAGTGTCTGTGACCTAGTGAGACATATTTGCATGAGCTGGATCCAGCTGTGGTTTCAAAGTGTTTGATCAGAGCTGAATGGTTGACTTTGTCAGAAGCTGCAGAGATATCAAGCAAGATTAGGAGGCAGGGCTCATTTCTCTCTTTGAGATGAGGTGATCCTTGATTTCTTTGGAGTGTGGCTTTCTAAATGCTGCAGAGTGGTATGAAGCCTAACTGGTAGTCCAACAGAAGATTAGTTTTGCATATTTGCTCCTGTAGCTGGATGGTGACTTCTATGTCAATCATTCCCCCTATGAATGGAGAAATAGAACATAGGTTGGTGAGATTGGCTTCGATCAAGGAAGGTACCTTTAGCAGGAGAAGGATAAAAACCACTTTAAAGAGTGTCTAGGAATATTCCTTGGCTAGGGGAGCCTTCCAAAAGTGGGTGAAAAAAATGTGAGGGCCTTATCTTGGAGTGATTTAGTGAGGGAAGAAAGAAGGATATTTTAGAGCTCCATGGGCTAGAATGGATGGAAAGGTCAATTTGGCAGTGAGGCACTAGGAAATGTCTGCAAGTAACTGGGCTTTGGAAGTGGCAACAATATTAGATCTGATTTTCAATCTGATCAATCTTTCTGATGAAGAAGAGACTGATGTGTTACATTAGCGAGGATCGGTGCAGTGTCTGAAGACAGATTTGCTTCTGTACTTGACTGGATGATGGCGGTTTTAATGTAAGAGGCCTCAGCTGTGATGATGAGGAATTGTTGATTAGAACAGAGTGTTTGAGTAGAGTGAGGCCACCTTGGACTTTAGATTTTCCCCATGTCTTCTCCTGTTTTCATATGGTATATTTATTTACCTTATGCTCATCCGTTGATCAGGATGCTTTGGCTTGGTGTATCAAGTTTTCAGTGGAGTTTAGCATTTAACAAGTTTCATAATAGTGTTGCAAATGTTTGACATCTATGGTGGCTGGATATGTTCTAATAAGTTGTTTAGGTTATTATGAACTTTCCATCCAGATGAGGGCTTTAAAGAAACAGAAGATTATGTTTCCTTATGGTTACTGATGAGATGTTTTATTTCCAGGTTGTATAGTAGTGGGTAAAATGCTTCCTTTAATCTTTTTATGATGAAGTTGCTGGCAAGGTTGACGAATATGAGGAATGTGAGGTGGATGTGTTGGATGGAGGTAGAGGAGATGAGGTCTGAAATCATTCTAGAAAGTGCTTGTTTTGTTCTGGTGGTCTGTGGTTCAGATGACAGGAGACTGCTTTTGGTGTTAAGAGAATAAATGTGCAAGATGGGAGGTTTAAAAATGTATGTATGGATGGAAGAGTTGCTAATAGTGCAAGGTCAAGAGGTTCTGTGTATGACTGCAAGACATCACCTCATTTGAGTATGATGTCTTTGTGTTACATGCTATAATCATTGGCGATGAGGATGTCGAGGTTCTGTTAGGAGAGGTATGTGAACTGAATTTCAGTAAATTGCATCTGCTATGTTGTCGGAGGAGTGAGTAGTATGTGGATACGTTTAAAGGAATTAGATGTACAAATTGGGTGAACTTGTTTGTATGATGTGTGCATGAGTGTGGGAATGCTGTGAAATGTGAGGTCTATGAAGCTTTTGAAGAATCTAGTTTAACAGGAGCAGTCCTTCAAGATATAAACAGGTCAAAACAGGTGATGCCCATGTCTTGCAAGAGCGGTGGAAGCCCTAGTCATGGCATACCGTGAAGACTTGATTGAAGTAGGGAAAGAGGTAGAAAATGGCAGATGGAAGTCAGTGATATCACTTCCTGTAGAGATGGATGTTGGGAAATCTAGAAAAGGCTACACTCTATGATGGATGCAGGGAAGGAGGTCAACTTGCCTATCTTCTCCTTTTAAAGGTGGTATTGGTGGGAAACCAGAGGGGTGATTTGTTTCAGAGATGGATTCTGTGAAATACAATGATTTCACTTCTTGTAGAGAAGGATGCTAGGAAATCCAGTGATATTACTTTCTGTCAAGGTAGAGGTTGGAAATCTGGAGATGGCTTTCTTGTGATATGGATGGTACTAACAGTACTATGTAATGGTCTGAATATGTGCCAGATATCCACATTGCAGCATTCCCTTCTTAATCATAGTTCCAACAGTATGATGGTCAATCACTTGCAGGAAACAGTCAACAGAGCTATCCCATTGCATATCTGGCCCATATATCATGGTTGCAGTACTCAAGAAGTACTACAAATGCTAAAGATGCAGATTAAAAAGGAGGGAAGGAGGAATGGAAGCCAAGACTGTGACCAAGTGAACAACCGTCATAGGGAAGCCTGAAATTGTTAACCCCAGATTTACACAAATCCTTTCAGAGGTGTTGTGAAGTCCAATGCCTGCCTCCCATCTCACCCTAGTAGCCAATCTTAGCATCTGATTGATCAACTGTGAATGGAACTGGTAAAGGGGAAACTGTGTTGGCTCAGAATGCACCTCTCATTTGAACAACTTTTCTGTGTGTAGAGCAAAGAAGAGGGATACAAGGGAAAGACAGAATGTGAGAAACTCTAGCATCCAGTACACAAACCACCTCATATAAACATTGTCTCCTTAAAAATATTTGAATCACGTATCCCACCTCTTTAATCCAGGTTTGGAAACTTTGCATTGTTTGCAGGAGGCTACTGGGAAGATTCCCTACAAAGAGAAAACAAATATGTGTGTTTGAGTAATCATATATTTGATGCACAAACACCAAAACAAACGTAATACCCCCTCTCCTGGGATGCATACCAAAGGCAGCAATGATCTGCATATTTCGTGCAGTTCTTCACAAGACAATTTTTTGTCATGGTTTGCACTTATCTTAGCTCAGGCTTTCTGAGTGTCTGCTTGGTTACTTTGCTGTAAGAAACAATTGTTCGTCTATTGTACTGTGAGTTCCCACATAGTGGTTTGCTTTGTTTTTGCAAAATTATTTGTTACTTTATTTTGCAGTGAGGGATGTCCTACTTTTTTGCTTTGTCCTTAAAAAAATGAATGGTTTTTGGGTGACCTAAACTTTTCTTCAGGTTTATTTTCTTTCTTTACTGTAGGTGAAGTGGATGCTTGTTCATGGTATTGTGGATCCTGAACTCCAGGCAAAAGGGTGAGAAGGATGATTTTTCTTTCAGAGTGAGATCGGAAACTAAGAAGGTACTTTCAATTTTATCACAAATCTAATCAAGCATTTCAGGCAGTGTGAACGTTATCTGATACGTCAATCTCAAGACCACCACCCATAATCATGCAAGATGAGAAAGCTCATAGAATCTCATATGATTTTGTTATCGATAACATCTTACTGGTATGCACTTGACAAACCGCTTGCTAAGATGGAGTCCTGCATTGACGGGGAATTGTCTGGCTAGGAACCCTCATGATTCTGTTTGTCATTGATGTATACTAGGTCTGAGCACAGGGAAAAACACTGTCACAGGGGTGAAAGGAGATTCTATGGTCTCTGGGGGTAAGTCTGGTAAGCCAGGTGCGAGGGGTCTGCAGCGATGTTGATTATCCACCTAACCCACCTTGAAATACAGACCAAGGAGCCTAACACATGTGTGTGTCACAGGTCCAAGCGAAACCCTACAGCACAATGAAGGTGAGGGCCGGCTGAGGTGGGATCTTGCCAGGCCCCACTAGCGGATGCACTACCAGCCCATCTCGCCCACTCCATTGGAGAGGTGGAGCATGAGCATGTGTGATAGGACCAAAAAGATGATGAACTATGCCTGAGCAGGGTAAAGCTAGAGGAAAACCTGATGGCGGTCCGTAACAATCCTGACATGCTAATTGGTCATCCAACCTGCATAGGGATGAAACACTAACTGAACCATCAGTCATTTCCCTCAAGATAGCTGGCTCAGAGAAACCCCAATAGTTTCTAGTAAAGAGAATGATTAGTGGTCCTGGGGCAAAAACAATTGGAACCTGTTCTCAAACTTTAAATGGGTAAGAAGCCTGACTCATTAGTGTGGCACCAGGAATTGAATGCAAGAGCCTATAGGGCCACTTTTGATAAGCAGAACTGGCACTGCGGGATGAACCGAAATCCGGGTTAAGGAGCCCAGTGCTGATGCTCATCAGAACACAGAACATTTGTTGCGGGATATAGACAGCAGGATGGTATCCAAGAAAGTTGGAATCCACTAAGGAGGTAAAAGCTCACCTTTTGAATGAACTAGCCCTCCAAATGGTTAGCGCTGGAGCATCAGGCCCATACCCAGCTGTCAGCGGTGGTGAGAGCTGTGTGGGCTAAGCCGTGAAGAGTAGGAGGGCCACTGTGTTATGCATGGAAGCCCCGGCGGAGGGGCTGGATGGAGCTGGTGCAGTTGTGGATCTTGGTGGTAGTAGCAAATATTCAAATGAGAACTTTGAAGGCAAAAGTGGGGATGGGTTCCATGTGAACAGCAGTTTAACACGGATGAGTCGGTCCTAGGAGATGGGGGAATGCTGTTTGGAATGGATGGGCAATGCCCTCAATTTCCCTCAGCTGCTTTAAATGGAGTTGAGCTGAGATGCCCAAACCTGGAGTGTCAGAGACAGGCACCCTCATGGCATCCAGTGCGGTACTGCACACAATCTTGTAGAAGCCGATGGAAGGCAGAGGGTGAGTTTTCTTTTCTTTGCGAAGGGTAGAATGGGTTCACCCAGAGAAAGGGTCCAGATCCTTGGGTAGCATCATGGTTTCAGCAACATTCAGTGGACTCTCACTGGTCCTTGAAAATCCAGGGGAGATGGTATAAATCTTGCACCGGGCTATACGCATATCTGCAGTAGGTCTCTAATGTGAACAGCCTCTATAATTTCGGACAAATGTAGGTAAGGGAAGTCGGCAAGACAAATCCATAGCTTTGGGAAAAGGAGTAGATCTAAAGGCTGGGTCAGTTGCGCTGAGGTTTTAAGCGGGACTGGATTCTTGACAAGGCTAGACGAGGTGTTGCCCCCCAGGACGATGATGACTCAAGATGCCCTTCCTGTGGAGCACCCCAGCTGTGCTGGTTGCCGCTCCCTGTACTCCTCCCCCAGGGTATGAGGGCAGCATTTTGCCTCAGCAGGCACCTATCAGATGAATTAGAACTGGTGTGGACCCATGAAATCCAGCTGTTTAATTAAAACAGGAATTATGAAGGCCCGAGGTGGGTGTTGACGTGATGTGATTTCTTCCCAGTGCTCAGAATGTCAAAGTGAAGTAATTCAATGAAGCACAGCTAAACATCAGGCACAACTATGACTCTCTTAACCTCTTATCAGTCATAGTGACTTTTACCTACTAGTGGTCCTGATGGTTACTATCGCTATACTACTAAACTCTTTGAGGAGAAATTTGTGGAGCTGGGCCAAACAAGGTTCTATCATGGCCAGGACCATGATAGTGAGAAATGGTGAAGCAAATTTTCTCAATTCTAGGTGGGGTAGTTCCTGGATATTCAAAACCCAGCTAAGATTGCAAAAGAAGGTGATGTTTTTTCAACAAATTGTTAACCTCCTGACTGATTTTGTTGATTCCGCACCTAGAACAACATATCAAATCACACAATATTAAAATGTACAGACTTCGTACTAAGATGACAGAGAAAATTTAGACCCCAGGGAAAGCATTGAATTCATAGCCTCATCAGCTAAGAATGACACAATTGCTTCAAAATTTGAAAGACTCCCAGATATGTATGAGTTCAAGGACAAACTTAATGTCAAGCAAAGTCACTTCACCCAAAAAGTCACATACTGGAAATATCCCATTGAAAAGTACAACTGCAGTTTGTAAGGAAACATAACAGGAACCTTCAAAGAGCTGAGAAAACATATCTCCAACAAACACAATAGATTGTTCCTAAAAACATATTGCTCAAAGTGTGATAAAGATGCCGAATTCCACAATTTGCATGTCTATGCAAAATGCAAGCGTAGAATTAAGAAAGGAGAGCTGCAGGTCCTCTGTAGCGTCTGTGACCTCAGATTCTGAACTAAAATTGGTATGTCACAATATTCAAAGCATGCACATGCCAAAGCACAAAATGATGCTAGACTCGCAGCACTAGCAAGCAGCAAACAATCCAAACGTTGGTCAAAAGAAGAACTACTGCTGCTGGCAGAATTGGAAAAAGTATTTTAAAACAAAATAAATATTAATGTGCTTATGTTTCTGCATTTTGAGAATGAAAACAGGAAACAAATTGCAGAAAAAAGAAGGGCTAGAAGCGATAAAAGAAAAAAAACAGGCAATGGATGTGTAGCAGACATCCAATAGCACCGAAAGTGATTCCAAGGATGAACTTGAAATACCAGTGGTAACAATAGAAGAAAGGTGCAAAGATTTTATCAATAGAAAAAGGGCGCCTAAAATCAATAACGGTAATGATTTAAATGATAGAATATCAGAAGTTCAAAGATATTCCTAAAACCCTCATCATCATGAATCTGCTGTGGGCTTAATGGAAGAAATCTTGGACTATAAATCAGAAAATACCAGTGATATAAGTTGAAAGCCAGTCATTCGCAATGAACACCCAAATGAAACTGGAAACAAGCCTATGAATACTGCTCAAGAGGAGCAGCAGAATACCCCAGCTCAGAGTAAAATTTCAAAAAAGTATAACAAAAATTGGAACTCAATAGAACAGAGTAGAAAAGATATGCAAAAGCAAAGGGCAGCTGCAAGGAATACCAGGCAATGTTCAAAAAAGACTAAAAGAAAAGTGCCAGAATATTCACTGATAGTACAGAAGACGCTACCTGCCAAATCAGTGCTGATGATATCTTTCAATACTACAAAGACATTATTGAGAAAGAGAATAAGAAAAATTGCAAAATCATTCCTGTTGACAAGGTACCGGAAGGATGGGATCTTGAACGACTATGTAAGGAAATCATACTTACCAAAGTAATTGATGCATTCAAAGACTCTAATTTGAATAAAGCAGTGGTGCCTGACAATATAGGCCTAAATTATCTTCAGAAAGTACCCAACAAAGAACCGAGACTGATGCCCAAAGTAATATTGACTTAGTTGACTATGAGAAGGGGGCCAAAATGTATAAAGAAGAACCGTTCGATTCCAATTCCCACAAATGTACCAAATGAGGAACTAAACAAAATAAGAAAGTAATGGAGGATGATTACAATTGGTACATCATTCATGTAATTGCTCACAAAAATACTTACCAAAAGACTAATTTCATTCATTCACCTAAACACGAGACAAAAAGGCTTCATAAAAGTAAAAGGATGTCACGGAAATTTGACACTGATTCAAAACATCATTAAAGGGGCACAAAAGAATAAACATTCACTCACAGTGCTGTTTTTAGGCATTTCAAAAGCTTTTGATTCTGTCAGCCACAGTCATATTTTAAAGAGCCTCAGAAGATACAGAGGGGGATATTTATACTCTGTTTGCGCCGGAATTGCGTCGTTTTTTTTTACGCAATTCCGACGCAAAACTAACTCCATATTTAAACTTTGGCGTTAGACGCGCCTAGCGCCAAAGTCCATGGAGTTTGCGTCATTTTTTAGCGTGGACACCTACTTTGCGTTAATGATATGCAAGGTAGGCGTTCCCGTCTAAAAAATTGACTCCGAGGCATGTGCGCCGTATTTACACTCCCGGGCAAAATTCACGCCCAGGAGTGGGCGGGTCAAAAAAAATGACATACGGCCGCTTTTGCGCCGTTTTTTAGCGCCTGCTCAGGGCAGCCGTTAAGGGACCTGTGGGCTCGGAAGGAGCCCAGAGGTGCCCTCCCATGACCCCAGGGATCCCCCCTGTCACCCTTGCCCACCCCAGGAGGACGCCTAAGGATGGAGGGACCCATCCCAGGGACATTAAGGTAAGTTCAGGTAAGTGTTTTTTAAAAAAAAAAATTGTGGCATAGGGGGCCTGATTTGTGCCCCCCTACATGCCACTATGCCCAATGACCATACCCAGGGGACAGAAGTCCCCTGGGCATGGCCATTGGGCAAGGGGGCATGACTCCTGTCTTTGCTAAGACAGGAGTCATTTCTATGGGGGTTGGGAGTCGAAAAAAATGGCGCAAATCGGGTTGAGGCGAAAAATTTGCCTCAGCCTGACTTGCCCCATTTTTTGGTGCCCAAGCTCCATATCCCCCTACGCCGGCGCTGCCTGGTGTACGTCGTTTTTTTTCACGCACACCAGGCAGCGCCGGCGGCTAACGCCGGCTAACGTCATTGAATAAATACGGCGGCCGCATGGGGCTTCAGAATTGCGTTAGCCGGCGCTAATTCTTTTTGACGCAAAACTGCGTTAGCGCAGTTTTGCGTCAAAAAGTATAAATATGGCCCAGAGTTCCTTTGTACATCAGAGATCTAATAAAAAACGTATATACAAATTCAACACCATACTCAAGGGTTAAAACAATGAATCTGGAAATCAGAAATAACATTGAAATCTGGGGTAAAACAAGGTGACTCTTTATCTCCTGTGTTGTCTGAATTTCCATGGACCTTTTAATATGTGGTCCTCAGAAAAATGTCAAGGGCTTTACATTTCGATCTGATGGACTTATTGGGTATATCACCACTCTAGCCTATGCCGAAGGCATTACAGTATTTGGTAACACATGAGAAGGAATGAGTACGAATCTTAAGATCGTTGAAAAATTCAGCAAAATAACAGGTCTAAAACTAAAAGTGAAGATGACCCACAGTTTTTTAATAACCCATAATATAGACAATATCCTGGTGAACAGCTGTAAAACACATCAATTTGAAAAACAAAATATTGGGAACATACTCCAAGGTGACAGTGAGAGATACCTCAGATGTAACTTTGATGCTCACGCTGGGCATACACCATACAGCAAAAAAAAGAGGTCCTAACAGGTTGAGCACAAAAACTTGAAAGACTTCCACTCAAGCCCTCACAAAAGGTTCAAATACTATGCCAATTTCTGGTTCCCAAGCTGCCATTTAAATTGGGATTGACAGGCACAGAAGTAGATTCTCATTGCTCTTGACAAAACAATCAAAAAATATGTCAAGCACTTCCTACACCTACCTGCATATATCTGTGATGGTCTCTTCTACTCCAAAAGATCAAATAGGAACCTAAATGTACCTAAAGCCTTGTACAACAATCGCACAAAATTAACAATCTTCTATACCCTATAGAAACTCCAGATTTATACATAGCTCACTCTTACATGTATGCAGAGCTAATAATAATTCACAAAATTGATCAAGCCATCAAAACTTACAAATTGAACATTTGAAACAGTAGATTTCTGAACTACGATATACAATTGCTAGCAACATATGACTGGAGAAAGGATGAATTTGAAAAATGGAAAAAACTCACTGTCCAAGGTGATGGCATTAAGGCCCGAATTTAAGAAAAGTGGTGCTGCATTATATGCACGCCACTTTTCTTGCTCTCCTTAGGGCCCCTCTAACGCTACAATATGTGAGCCATAATTAACATACGGTGCACCATGGTGCAGGTTAGAGACAATAGCATCATCATTTTTTACGCTGTTGTACATTGCAGGATTAGCACCAAAAATGTTGGCGCTAATCCTGCAAAGTACACAGGGGCTCTTTAGGAATAATGGTGTGCCCCGTTTTACCACTTGCTCTATGCAGGCATTGAAAATAGCCACAAAAAATGGTGCATTGGAATCTCATAGATTCCACTGCACCATTTTGTGGTCCCCTTAACGGAGGAACACCCCCCTCGCATACATTATGCTTTCTGCAGGCATAATGTGGGGCAATGGGTAACAAAGTGGCACAATGCGCCACAATGTAAATCTGGTGTGGTGAATTTGGCCTTGTTGGGCCTCATTAACGTCATAAAAAATGATGCTAATGTGGGGCATGGAGGCACTAGGCCTTCTTAAATCTCGGTCTAAATATCTAGAAAATAATCCAAGATCCATTTTCTCAATTAGGAAACACACAAAATTGTGGGAAAATAAATATATAGCTGCATTGACGTTGAGAACGAATGTTCTGTACACCAAAGAAACCATTTCCAGAGGGAGAAATCGAACATTTGCAACTTGCAAAGATGCTTGTGAAAGAATTGCTCACATATCTGGTACTTTTCCCAAAACATAGGATTAAAAGACACATTTTAGAACTTCCCATTGATAGAACAAAAAGATGTGGTTGGATGACATACAGAGAACCTCATGTTAGAAATAAGGTGAAATAAGAAAATAGGATGTAGTATTCAGAAAAGATGGGACAGCTGTAGTGATCGATGTTGCAATTTGTTATGAAACTCACAAAACGCCCTTGAACAAGAAGTTGAAAGTAAAGTCAACTACTGTGAAACAAATCACAAGAAATTAAAAACCTCACACACTGTTCAAATATGAACATTCATGGTTTTATCATGGGATGTCGGGGTATTTGGCCTCAATGTGTTGATGTTGCTCTGGCTAATCTTGGACTACAAATGGCGTTTCCTTTTAAGAAGAATGTGTGTCTGACTACTTTGATGGAGACTCTAAAGTGTGCTAAGTATTCATGTATAACTAATCAGTTAACGTATTGCATTTCACATATTTCAGATACTGTTTTCACATTTTTCTTTTTAGTATGATGTTTTACGAATGTCTGTTTACACATAAAGTTTAGTATAGTTAACAAGATTACAAATTAATATTGGCATTAGAAATAGTTCACTTTTCCTACATTCATAATATTTATGTGTTTGAAGTTTGATAGCTTTCTAGTAATTACTTACACATAATCAGTGTATAACTCAGCAATGATTCTTAATGACATGCTAATCATACCTTACTTTGCACAGGATATCTATATTTGATTATCCAGTAGTGCAATAACACATAGACAATTTATACTGCTAGAGAAGTACAGATCATGTTCCAGTGAGGACAGCTTTAAGTGCAGCTGTACCTGGGACACTTGTTGTGTTGTTAGACGCAGATCGATTTGACATTGACGAGCAGTAAGATTAACCCAGAATGAGCCATTTCGTGGTGGTACAGGAACAACCAAATGTGAAGTTATCTAATTAGTAACTCACATGAATGGATGAATGAGATTCCTACTGTCAATCGAATGGGCTTGGCTGAGACAGTGGGGAAAGAGGTCCCTGTTGAGTTTGCCTCTTGCTTGGCACTGTGAAGAAACATGAAAGATGTAGGATAAGTGAGAGGCACTAGGGCAGACGGTGAAATACTACTACTTATCGGCGTTTCACTTACCTGAAGAGGTGGAATCGAGTAATGTGGGGCTCTCTCTTCTGGCTTCAAGCACCCGCTGCCTGGTGGACTCGACCGACTCTGGGGACAGTACCAGGTGGGGAGATTGACTGGGGTGATACACCTGTCAAATGATAATGCAGGTGTCGTAAGGCGAGATTAGGAATGACAGAAACCTCCTGTGGAGCAGAAGGGCAAATGCTCACTTGATCTTGATTTTCAGTATGAATGCAGAACTTGAAAGTGAGGCCTCACAATCCTTCTGACCTTTTGGGTTTCAAGCAGGAGGAGTCAGAAGAGTTACCATAGGGATATCTGGATTGTGGTGGCCAAGCACTCATAGCAACATTGCTTTTTGGTCCTTCAATGTTTGCCCTTCCCATCATTGTGAAGCAGAATTCACACAGTGACGGATAGTTCACCCACTAGTAGGGAAGATGAACTGGGTTTAGGACATTGTGAGATAGGTTAGTTTTACTCTACTGGTGTGTTGTTGCAATAGTATTCCTGCTCAGTATGAGACAAATCGCAGGTTCAGACATTTGGAGGTCATTTTGACCTCGGCGGTCTTTTCCCAAGACCGCCGAGGGACCGCCGTGCGGAAGAACGCCAGTGGTGGCGGTTTGCCGCTCGGCCTATTATGACCGTTGGCAGCTCTCCGTCCTTTTACGGACGGAGAGCCGCCAACAGCCATACTTGCGGGCGGCGGGGAAGTGGAGGTTGCTCCACCTCCACCGCCACGCCAACAGACCCCTATCAGTGCCAGGGAAGGAATTCCCTGGCACTGTTGGTGCTTACCTCCATGGATTTCATGGCGGTTTCAAACCGCATGAAATCCATGGCGGTCAGCCGGGTCCAAATACCGCCGGCGGTATAGTGACGGCCGCCGGGCTGGAGACCCTGGTCTCCAGCCCGGCGGTCATCTCCGCCCTGGCAGGCGGAACGGAGAACCGGCGGATGACCATGGCGGTAACCGCCATGGTCATAATACAAAAAAAAGACCGCCAGCCTGTTGGCGGTCTTACCGCCACTTCTCCGCCTTCCGCCAGGGTAATAATGACCCCCTTGGTGTATGGGCTTGGCTGAGGAGCAAAGTTACCATCTGTGGTATTACTACTGAATGCCTCTAAGTCAGAATCCCCCATAAACTCTAATGACACCACAGTAACATTGATCCTCGTTTGGCCTGGGATAGATGGCCTCTGGGCTTGTGGGTAGGGCTGCTTGTTTGGAGACTGGAGCACAGACTGAAGGGAGCAGTCTCCATCTGCCTTATTGCACTACATGTTTGTTGGGCACCTGGTGCTAAATCATTCATAGGCAACCTGAATCTGGGTCAGGGTTTCATTGGTAGCAGGGCAGCTATTTTGTTGCAAGCCATTAGAAAGTATCCTCTGAGCCAACCTTTTGTGTCTGCATGTGGGTGTTCACATCCCCAATTCCCAGAGGGAAGCAGACCATGTGAGACCACTTCCATTGCATGCCACTCGGCATGGGAGCCTCCTTCTCCAGTCCTGTGTAACTCGGTGCCCTGATCCCTTGCAAGTCAGCAGGTCAACAATATGCTGAAGCAGAATTCCAATCCACACAGGATTTGCCTGGAGACAAGTAACCTTCCGAGTGCTTGTATCAGAGATCACCTGCCACTCTTGTCATCATCGGACTGCTGTGAACCTGAGGTCTGGGTAGCTCTGGTCTGTCCTAGCTGTTCGGTAGGTGCCTCAGCCTGGGCCATATGGTCATGGGCTGACTGTCCAGAAGGATGGCAAGCCAACCTGGGTGCTAACTATGACTTTCCCCCCCTGGGTATTGTAGGTGGGGGCTTAATAGTCAAGGAAAATCAGCTTCCCAGGCAGGCCCGAAGGGAAATGATTTGGTGTGTGCTGGGCTTAACACTCCTTGGCTTCTAAGGCCTGGGCTCTAGGAAGGTGAAGGCACTCAGCAAAGTCAGCACCATCAGCCCATGGTATTGTGGTGGCAGTCACTACCCAGGGCAGGGTGGCTGCAGACCAGGGATGACACTCTTGTTCCTCCACTGCGTTTAGGTCTAGATTGGAGATCTGCCCTGCATGAAGACCTAGCCCCCTCAACACGATACCAGGAGAGCTCCAAGAAACCCTTAGAAGAGGCCTGGGTCCAGTCTAAAGGGCAGCGGCTGTTGATGTCTTGCATCACCCAGGAGGTATCATCGGTAGGCCCAGTACAAGGCTTACCGTTCTCTGCTGTGCATCCCCTCACTAGAGCGGGGCCTGGCACAGGGGAAGCAACAAGCCTAGCTAGGAAGCCATCTCCCCCTCCTAAGGCAGAGAGGGAAGCTGTGGTCATGACCTTGGTCAGAGCTCTGGTAGGGCCCGGGCTTCATCGTTGGCCCTCTCTGTTGCTTACTTCTCTTTTTATAAAGAGTTTTTATTGGTTTTGCAATTGAATAAAATAGTACAAAACAAGCCAAACAATTTAATACAAAAATAACAAGGCGCCAACGGGCACCAAACAGTGGTCAAATCCAATGCCCCGGCCAACACCCTAAATGAATAGATTGCACAAGTTGATATCGACATATCGCGTGTGTGTGTACCCCATTTCCACCATAAGAAATAGAGGAGGAATGTGTGTGGATTATACCTCCCATTGTGTCGGTCAGCGGCATCAGGGGTTAAATTGTCATGCCTTCCCACCTCCCCCAGATCTTGTGGTATTTATTCGGGCACCCTCTAGCCTCATATACAAGCTTCTCACATTGGGCACACCAATCCATCCCTCTCTTCCATTTGGTTAGGGCCGGTGCCTTATTGGCTTTCCAGTCTGCCACGATATCTCTTTTAGCCACTAGGCATGCCACCCCCAGCAAGGTTCGCTCTGCTCTGCGTAATCCCGAATCCCCCATAACTCCTAGTAGGGATGTCAATGGTGTCAGCTCCATGTCCACTTGCAGGGTCAAGGAGATCTCTCGCGAGATCATCTTCCAATAAGTATTGATAGTCGAGCATGACCACACCATGTGAAAAAAGTCAGCGTCTGGGCTCATACATCGGGGGCAGTCAGCTGTAGGCCGGAGCCCCGCCTTGTGCATTTTGGAGGGTGTAAGGTAGGCAGTATGGAGGTAGTAAGTCTGTATTAGTCGGAGGCGTGTCGCCATGGTCAGGGTGTGGGGAGCTGCCAATGCCTCAGTCCAGTCCTCCTCTTCCATTGGGCCCACCCATCCCTCCCATTTCCGATGAAGTTCCTCCAGGGAGCAGGCAGTGGAAGTGATTAATGTGCGATATACCTGGGAAACGCCTCCCCTACCCAGATTCCCCATCAGGGCCCTCCTCTCCATGGGACTGCTTTCGGGTATGTTGTCCCCTGTTTGGACCTGCGTCAGAAGTGCATGCCGTACTTGGAGATATTTGTGGAATTGTGTCTTATTTAATGCAAAGGTATCTTGGAGATCCTCGAAGGAGCGCATATGCATGCCCTCCCATACATCACCCAGTGTGGAGATGCCTATATTATCCCATTTCTGGAAACCCTCAAGACCCGCCACCTCTCCCAAGCATGTCCCATGCCACAGTGGGGTCTGCTGAGTAGGGCGCCCCCACCATCCTGAAATCTTTTGAGCCGTCCGCCATCCCTGCAACACCACCCCTGTCACCCCAGGGGTCCCCCGTGTGATCGGACCGCCATACAGGGCGTCAAAGATCTTTGGGTAGCTCAGTGTCTGAAGTTCCAGTCGGTACGCCGGGTCTGTCCATCCCCCTCCCAACCAATCGTTGATCACAAGTAGTTGCATCGCCAAGTGGTAGTAAAGGACATTAGACATTCCTAGGCCCCCTTCGTAGACATCTCTCTGGCAAGTTTTAAGCGCTAGCCGGGGACGGGTACCACTCCACAGAAATTGGCGTGCTAGCGAGTCCATTTCTCTAAACCATTTCATGGGGATGGGGTTTGGATAATTTTGGAGAAGGTAGAGAAGCCTGGGAAGGACCATCATCTTATAGAGTGCGATTCTGCCAAGCAGGTTAAGGGGGAGGTCCTTCCACTGTTGAAGATCGTCTTTGATTCTTCTGGTTAAAGGCGTGACATTGAGCTCCCATGTTAATTCCGGGAGCGTTGCGACATGCACCCCCAGGTATTTAAAGCTATTCCTCCGCACTGGTATACTTTGTTGCCAGTCTATACAGTCTCTAGACTGATGGAGCGGAACCAACAGGGATTTTTTGGGGTTTAGGGCGAGACCCGAGGCCTCCGAGAAGATGTCTAGAATTTGCATGATACGGGGGCCGCTCCTGGCCGGGTTAGCTATGTATAGTAGGACATCGTCTGCATATAATGCCACTCGGTCTTCTGGACACGCGGGCCAAGACCAGCCCTCCATCAGAGGGTCATCTCGAAATAACTTCGCCAGGGGTTCTATTGTTAATGCAAAGAGTAAGGGGGATAGCGGGCATCCTTGTCGAGTGCCAAGGCCAATCGGGAACACACCCGAGACCACTCCGTTTACCTGGACCTGAGCCGTTGGGTTAGAGTACAGCAGCCCCACAAGGCCTCGGAACCTGGGTCCAAGTCCATTTTTTTTTAATACTTGTTCAAGATAGGACCAATCCACTGTATCAAAGGCCTTCTCAAAATCAAGTAAGAGCAGCGCCAGAGGGGTGTGTGACAGGATTTTGTGGTGTGCCAAGGCGAGATGTAATCACCTGATGCAGTGCCTGGTGCTCCGCGCAGGAATGAAGCCGCATTGGTCAGGGTGCACCAAGGCGGGCATTGCCTCTTTTAATCTAGTGGCGAGGATTGACGCTAACACCTTGATCTCAGTGCTGAGGAGGGAGATCGGCCGGTACGCCGAGCAGTTTGGCGATGGGGGTTGAGTCTTTGGGATTACTACTATTGTAGCTAGGTCCACTCCTGAAGGGAAGTGACCTTTTTCCTCAGCTTCTTTATACATCTCAAGTAAGTGCGGGGCCAAAATGTCACTACATTTCCTATACAGTTCCGCAGGAAACCCATCTGGTCCTGGCGTCAGACTGGCTATCGCATTCGTTATTTCTGTGAGATCAAGTGCCTCGTCTAGCCTGTCTTTGGTCGCCTGAGAAACTCTGGCGAGTGTTATGTCATTCAAGAGGGGAGAAGCTTTTTCAACCGCAGGCCGGGGGTGCTCTGCATACAGGCGTGCATAATAGGAAGCAAAGCTCTGAGCAATCTCGATGGGTGTCTTAAGAAGGATACCTGTGTCATCTCTAATTTCGGGAATGATTCTGTTAGCTAAGGGCCGCGTGGCCAACCAGTGCAAGAGCTTCCCATTTTTGTCTCCCCATCCATATATTCGGGCAGACGATGCCCTCCACATATGCTTCGCTGACTCAAGTGCTAAGTGTTTGATTTCTTCACGGACCCTGGTGAGCTGCCTCAATACGGAGACCTCGGATAAGGTTGTTTGCTGGCGTTCCAGTTTTAACGCTTCAGCTTCTAGCTCGGACATTCGTGAGTCACGGGTGCGCTCCCGTGCACGCAGGAGGCACTTCGCATGTCCTCTTAAGGTAGCCTTGTAGGCAGCCCATATTGTGCCTGACGACTGGACCGTTCCCGCGTTCTGTTCAAAGTACTGCGTGAGACGATCCCTAATCTCAAGGGTATAGTCATCGTCCTGTAAGAGCCATGCGTTTAGGCGCCATATCGGACGTTTAGTGAGATCTACTCCACCCAGCCGAATTCGCACCGGTGCGTGGTCCGACACCCCTTGAGGCAGAATCTCTGCCCCGTGACACCGGTGAAGTCCATGGCCGGCATAAATACTAGGTCAATTCTAGAGTGTGTCCGGTGGGCAGCAGACGTGTGCGTATATTGACGCACCATAGGGTGCCAGGTTCTCCATACTTCACATAGGCCAAGGCTGTCGGCCCATCCCTTGAGGCCTGCGGCTTGGGTAGACCTGCCCGCAGTGACATCTCCTGACACATCTAATCTAGGGTCTAGAACCGCATTAAAGTCCCCTCCTACTATTGTGGTTCCTTGGGGGAGTCCCGCTACCACCTGTCGAAGGGAAAGTAGAAAGGCGTCAAATCCCGCTGGGGGGGCATACACGCACACAAGATTTAGTGTCACCCCACGAAGTAACCCTGAGACTATAACAAATCTGCCTTGCGGATCGGATCTCGTAAGTGTAACCACCATTGGTAGTGAGCGGTGGAGCAGGATAGCTACCCCCCTGGATCCCCTAGAGAATCCTGCGTGGTAGACCCTATTGAATCCTCCTCGAGCCAGCATAGGGCATTTAGTTCCCATAAGGTGGGTTTCCTGCAGTAGGGCTGCCAAGGGGGAATATCTACCGAGAGTGTTAATTACTGCGGATCTTTTGATCTTATCTAGCAGCCCGTTCACATTCCATGAGATGATTTGTGTCAATGGGAACCAGGCGTGAGTCGCGTAGGAGTCTTACGGTGTTGGGTGTCAGTCAGTGGACAAAGGAATGACCAGTTAAAACTTAACAGTGCAATACTCAAAATATACCTATCTAACCCTAACTTACCCTTCTTCCCCCAAAACCACCCCCCTCCCCATACTCCCACCCAGGAAGCATCTGTCGCCCTAACAATCAACCAGAACAAAACAGCCATATAGGCTGCCATAGGTGTGGAGTGGTGGACCCCTCCATTAGGTCGGATCATTTACAACTAATCACGAAAAGTCATGCCATACTTTACAAGTCTTAAGGAAAGCCCATATTCCCGATGCAGCCCTTCACGGATTTCCTCGAGATGGACCGGGCCCTTCGGCCCCCCCCATATACACTCCGTTTGGGGTTTCGTGCAGCATGTCAGCCAAGCGCCGGGGATTGACTCAGGCAGTCATCGTCTCCAGTCTGCGTCTGAATCCGCCCCTCTGGAGACCCAACAGGCAACCCCTCTCTCCGTGAGCCCGTCTCTCCCACCGTCTCCTCACCCATGGGAGCGTCCGGATTTCCTCGTCTTCCTCTCCGAGACCTAGTGCGCTTACGGCCCCTCCGCGGCCCCCCAGCGGGGGGGGATCCGCCCTGGAGGGCTCCCCTCTCCCCGCCGCGGACCTCCTTCGAGCCCCAACGCCCTCCTCAGTTAGCCAATCCCATGCCTCCTCCGGGGAGTCGAAGAAGTACGCCTTGCCCGCCATAATGACTTTAAGTCTCGCTGGAAAGAGGAGCATATACGAAAGTTGCATCGCCCTAAGTTTTTGTTTAACTTGCTCATATGAGCGGCGACGGGTCTGGACCTCCCTGGTGTAGTCCGGGAATACTAGGATTTTATGGTTTTCCCACTGGAGATTTTCGGAGCGCCTAGCCTCTTTAAGGATATTGTCACGGTCTCTGAAGTTGAGGATTTGGGCAATCATCGGGCGTTTTGGACCGCCCGGAGGGGGGCGCGGGGCAAGGGCCCCTGTGAGCACCTTCCACTGCAAACCAGGGTGAAAGAGTTTGGTCTGGCATCCAATTTTTGATCCACCGCTCTAAGAATTCTGTGGCTTTGTCTTCCTCCGAGCCTTCCGGGAATCCTACAAAACGTAGGTTGTTTCGTCTCGATCGGTTTTCTGCATCTTCCGCCCGGCGGTGTAGTTCGGATGTTCGCGTCTGTAACTGGGCCACCTTGGTCCTAAGGTCAGCTATTTCGTCCTCATTGTGGGAGACTCGGCCCTCCACGTCAGTGATACGATTTACCGCGTTTCTGAGGTCCTGCCTGATGAGGCCCATGTCCTCGCGCACCTCCCCGATTTTAGTCTCCACAGCTGTTTGCGATGATTGAATTGCCAGAAGAATGGCATTTACTCCGTCCGGTGCCAGGCCCCCCGCTGCCGTCTCTCCGTCTCCTCTAGGGCCTGTTGGAGTTGTAAATTGATCAATCTTTTGCTGAGAGGGCGGGGGATGTTTATTCGCTCTATCCTTCCCCATTTTGTCTCGGAGGGAGGGGATGGAGTGTCTAGTCTGAATTATGCAGCTCTTCTGCCCAAATTCTACACCCTAGACGCATCCACAGGGAAGGTCCCGAAGGAGGACCATCGGCAGGGTCTCATCAGGGCGCATCAATGATAGATGTCGCAGTCCCCTCCCCGGGGCTTGGTGGCCTCCGGTCAGCCACGTGTTGCTGGTCTGCCAAGTGTCTGGTTTCTCTCCGTTCCAGGAGACTTCAACACGTCTTCAGTGGGTCCCCCACACCAGGGTCTGTTGGCGTGTTTTATCAATGTTATGGCCGTGGGTTGGGAACCGGTCCTCGGGGAGTCTCTTTACTTTGAAGAATGGAAATCGCGGGGGCACAACACTGTTGCCCAAATCTGCTGCGCCCTTTTTGAGTTTCCAATGCAATGTTTATTCTTTCCTTCTTCTTAGGAGGGGGCAGCCCCGCTCCCGGGCGGCCGGACCCGGGGGCCGAGGGTCACCCACCCCACCCCGGCCGCCAAGGGGCAACGGACAGGCGCGTCTCACACGGCTCACCGTGCGGCTCACCTCTTTAGCGCCAGTATCGATGCAATCATATCGTCAGGGCGGGGTACATCAATTCGGCCGTGTCGCCTCTTCTCTTGCGGGGGGCTCCAGATTTAAACGGCTCGCTCGCCCGCAGCAGCTTTATTTGCGGTCAGGCCCCCGTCCTGGGGCCCGGCCGCGCAGGTCTGAGTCAGACAGGGGAGCCCCCGTCCCGGGGCTCACCCTCTGCAGGTCCCCTCTGCTCTCCGAACCCGGCTCCACGGAGTCCGAGTCTCTGAGGGCCAACAAGGGACGCCGGCCGCGTCGCTCCACCATCCGCCGGGGGCCCCAGGTCACAGTCCGCTCCAGGCACTTGAGCGCTGCGCACGGCTCTCACTCCGGTGGCGGCCCCGTCAGCGGGCGGGCCCCGGTCCCCGGGCTCGTCGAGACGCCGTCAGCCCGGCCGCCATCTTGGGAGACCTACCGATCCGGTCGCGACCAGCGCACGCGGCTCGGGCCGCGCTGACACCGGTGCCGGAGGTCTCATCAGTGTCTGGGAGCTAGCGGGAACAAGTAGGGCAACATAGTAAATTTCTCTGGTGGCAGCTTCTTAGGGCGGATGACGGAGGGGTCCAGAGCACTCTCAGAGTGCGACCGCCATCTTGACGCCCGAAGCCACATTCTCTGTTGCTTACTTCTCTGGCTATTCTGGCAGCCTGGGTGAAGAAGCTTTGACCAGGCCCAGAGTCAGAGCTCCTATGGAGAGCAGACAGGAACACGAAGCAGACATCCCCGTGTAGGGTGGCATACTTGCGAAGGGTCCAGCTAGCACCATACTCCATTCGATTGGACATGCCTGGTCCATTTATAGACTGTTTGGCTAGCCTCAACTTTTATTTCATGTGAAGTGCTTCCACCCCTCCAGAAACTGCTCTATTAGAGGGCCTGCCTATTGCAGAGGCCCTACCCAGCAGAGCAAAGGCCGAACAGCCTGGAAGATTGTATTCCCAGTAGCCCGGCCAGAGTGTAAGGGGTCAGTTTGCTCCTGAACCCCAATGCTGCCTGGCAGTCTGGGCCCTGCAGCCACACCATCACCCACCCAGCACATTTCTACAGTAGCTCAAATGAATGTTCCGTAGAGTGTTCCCACCACCCAGGTTGGCACCTCTGCATCTCACTCAGGCTGCGCCTTGTCGCACCCCTCCTTTCTATCATCACAGAGACAGCCAGTTTACCCAGGGCCCATGCAACCAACCTGTCCCTCTGCAAATCTCCTGCGGTAATTCTAGATGCTATGAGCGATGACCTCCTGATATGCCTGCATTTATTAGACCAAAACCAATCCTGGCTCACCCAGCTGCTTTGGTGACTATAGAGAACCTTGGGCCAATTGCACATCCCAGTGATGGTAGAGATGCATTTGGATATTTGCCCTATCAACTTTCAATCTTACTTTCTGTACCTGCTATGGTGACCAACGGTAAGGGAGAATTAGGGTTTGATTCTGGAGAAGGAAACTGAGAAATGAGTACTACATCCAAGGAAGGTAGCAGGAATGCAGATTACCCACTCTCAACACAGGGAGGTAGCAATGTAATATAACAATACAGGACACTTTTGAGGCCCTGTTATTGGAATGCGTACATTTTAAATCCTTTAACGAACATGCATTAGAGGGCAAGTCTGGTGCCCACAACAGCAGTAATTCTAGCTCCAATAGTTCAAATTAAAGTTCCTGCCAACAGAAAGCTTGTATTTGGATCTTGGGATAGACCTGGGGGTCGGCCATTGAGGTGAGCTGCTGTCTGTGCAAGTCCATGCCCCTCTGCGCCCCCCTGGTGCCCTTCACTGAGTGTGCTGAGGTCCAAAGAGTTTACATTTAAAAAATGGGAGTGCCTGAATACTTCAGCTGGGGATAATAGAACAGGACTGCGGTTCTATTTGGTTGCTTTTCAGGACTAAAACTATGATTAAGAGAGACTGTGCCACTGATGGTGAAATTCTTGGCCAGTGCAAGATGAGACGAAGTGGAAACATTTGCCAAGAATGTTTTCAATCATCAAGAGTAAAAGTCGGAGGTTCAAAGACTATCAGAAACCAATGTTGTTCCGACCATAAACGATGTTGACTCGCGATCTGACTGTGTTATCCCCATGACTCTCAAGCAGCTTCTGGGAAACCAAAGCCTTTGGGTTTGGGGGAGTTTGGTTGCAAAACTGAAACTTAAAGGAATTGGCAAAAGGGCACTACAAGCCTGCAGCATAGTTAGACTCAGCATTATTAACCTCACCCGGCCGGTACAAGGAAAGGATTGCCAGATTGACAGTTCTTTTTTGATTCCGTGTGTAGTGCTGCATGGCCATTCTTAGTTGGTGCAGCAATTTGTCTGGTTTATTCCGATAATGAACAAGACTCCTCCATGCTAAACATGCTAAATATTGAATTAGGTGGGCAGAATTAGAGGCCTGCCCGAACAGTCCTTACTCCACGGGGCTGTTGGAGATTTTAATCATGTTGAGGACAGAGTGGTCTCTGCCGTGATTAATCCTACGGTTCAGCTGCTTTTTAAATTGGTGGGCAGACCAAAATCTTGATGGAATTTATGTTCCAATGCTGTTGTGATAGAGTATTAATGCCAAGATATAAATTCCATATGTAAACTTTATCTATTTATATTTTCCTAACATGACCATTAAAGTGTGGGGGAAACCGTGTTCAACAGCTGTTTAAAGTCCATAATAAACTGGAAGTAAAGTAGCTATTGTTGTGCCTTTCAGGATTCATGAAAATATAGTGACAGGTATATGTAAAAGCTGTTTAACTTCCATCATCCGAGATGCTGACAATCCCTATCCATATTTCCTACCTTGAACAATCGTAAGGCATTTCCAGATATGTTCAATGGCCATGAAATACTCATTATTTCCCCATGCAGAATACAGTTATGGCCATTTATCTTAAACATTTACTAAATAACAGTGCCAGATATATGTACCAGCTGTTTGACCCCCATCATCCCCATAAAAAAATCAAGTTGCTACGCTACAGTGGCAGGTGTATGTAACAGTCATTTAACATCCATCATGCCCCGTGTAGAAATTGTTATGGCCATTATCCCATTAGGACTACATAAAATACCACGTTCAAGGTATGTAGTAGCCTTCTACCCCCCCATAATTTCCCATGTACACATTATCTATTCCTATTTTCCTAATAAGACCTTTATAATATAGGGGAAATGGTGTTCAACAGCTGTTTAAAGCCCATAGTCCCCTGTGAGTAATGTAGCTATTGCCACTTAAAGTATTCATGAAAATACAGTGGCAGAGATATGTAAGAACTAATTTATGCCCATCATCCCCAAAGTAGATAACCCCAATTCCCATTTCCTACCTGGAGCAATTCTAATACAGCCCCAAATATTTTCAGTGACCATATACTTCCCATAATCCCCCATGCAGAACACAGCTATGCCAATTTTCCTTCAACATTTACTAAATAACAATAACAGGTATATGTAGTAGCCATTAAACCTAATACAGTCCCACATATATTCAGTGACCATGTAATTCCATTAATCCCCCATGCAGAACACAGCTATACCCATTTCCCTTCAACATTTACTAAATAACAGTATCAAACACATATAAAAGTGATTTATTGGCCATCATCCTGATGTAGAAAATTCCTTTCCCCAAATCCTACCTTGAACAATCCTAATTTATTCCTAAATAGATTCAATTGGAATGGAACACCCATAATCTCCCATGCACAACAAAGCTATGCCCATTTTCTTCATCATTTACTAAATAACAGTACCAGGTATATGTAATAGCCACTAAACCCCCATCTTCCCCCTGTAAAAGTAACAGTCAGTGCTAATTATATGTTCTTACAATCATTCAATAATCCCTCTTTCATAATTTAAAGTGGGTGTCCAGCACTACTATAAATAGCTGTATTGCAGCTGTATGTGATCCAGCAATGTAACAGTTAAATCAGCATATAATCGTCTTGAATTGACAATGGTACAAAAACATCATAACTGTTAAGCGGTGCACAAAACGCTCCCAACACAAATAACTACAGAGACTCCTCTCAGCAATCCACAGACAGTATTTACTAACCGTTGTAAAAGGGAGAAAAACACTATGGACTGCACCTCAGCCCTGCTCAAGCTACCTCTTCGGTTTTTCACCAATGCCTGTTCACAGGCAGGCTTTTTTATACAATTTTATTACACATGGTAAATAATGACTAATTTGCAACTGACAGATTCACAAAACCTGACCGAAAAACATTTAAAGACACGCAACCCCATAGCCCTAAATTCCTGAACCAAACCATTACACATTCTTCACTACACTTTGGACAGTGCTTTATGACAGGGCATTCTTTGGTCCAAGAATGCGTGGGTGTTTCATAGTAGATGTAAGCTCCTTAGAGTGCTGGCAGCATTGTGTGCCTGAGGCCTCCATGTGCTTAGAATTTAGGCCCCATTAAGAGGGCCTAGCGCCAACTTAGAGTCATTTATTTTGATGCTAAGGCAGCACTAAGGTGACCTTTTCGCTTCGCCAAATTTACAAAGTGGTGCAATGCATGCATTGCACCACTTTGTAACTCTTTGCATTACATTATGCATGTGTCATGCATAATGTATGCAAAGGGGGCATTCTCCCTTTAGGGGGGCTGAAAAAATGATGCAAAGAAATTCTAAGAGATTTATTTGTGTCATTTTTTTCGGCACTTTTAATGCCTGCTCAGAGCAGGCGTTAAAAGGGGGCACATCATTGTTTACAATGGCCCCCATGTACTGTTAAGGGTTAGTGTCAAAATTTTGATGATAACCCTGAACAGTACATCAATAGCTTAAAAAATGTCAATGCTATTGCCCCCTACCCTGCGCCATGGTGTGCGGTATCTTAGATATGGCGCATACATGGTGGTAGTAGGGGGGCTCTAAGGGGTGCAAGGAAAGTGGTGCTGAAATGGATGCAGCACCACTTTCCTTAAATCTGCCTCTGCATTTCTTCCCTGCACCCATTGTTTAGTCAACCACCTGTGTGATCTGGACTAATTCGATTTTGAACCTATTGTCTTATCAGGCCAAAATCTGTTTGAAGACACAGAGGGGATGCCGAGGGACTTGTGTGCTGATGTTGTAAATGTTTTTGGGTCAGTTAGACATGAGTTGGCCTTTAACTGAAAAACCCTTTCCACTACATTCTTAAGTGAACTTTTTACCTTGTTTGTGTCAGTGTGGAAGTTTGGCCTAAACTGTTTTTTAACTATGCACAGCTGTGTGGTTTCTGCATGGGACTGATGTTGCACGATAATTTCGGGTTTCATATTTTCTACACTATGTTTATTTTTTACACTTCCAACAACATTCTCCTCTCTAGTTGATATTTCAACTACTTTATTTAGATCTTGGTCTGTCCTTGGCATCAGGTAATCCAGGTTACCCTAGGAACCTACCTGTGTAGGTGTCCTAATTAAAAACATCCCTCCCTCCTTAGCTCCTATCCTCCTAAAACATGCTAAAATTGCTTGTATCATAAAGTATCTCAGTGGGAAGATCATAGTTGTTGGTAACAAAGCTCCCAACAGTACCGACATCCAGGATGGTAGTGACGCAAACCAACTATTTAACCAACTATCTGGGGCACCTCCTTCACCTACCATTGTAGTTTGTAAATTATGCAGTGTCTGCATTGCTTCTGAGAAAATCACATTTTCTGCATCATTTACTGGGATAAACGTACACAGCCCACCTTGCATGGTCCTCATAAGGTACAGTACATAACGGTGTGGCACCACCATCATTCTTAGGGCACGCAATTCCTTTTTCATTGCATTGAAGACATTATTGGTGGTGTTGATAACCTTGAGAAGTTCCAATCTTGTGATTTAGAGCCAACAAGCTGTTGCTTTAGCTTGGACAAAAGGCAAGATGCTCCCAAAGAAAAGTTTAGCATCTTTGAACAGGCAATACTCTTGGGGACTTCATTCCAGGTGTTTGTGCCATGATACTCAGCAGTTCTCTTCCTTTTGGCTGTGATGTAGCAAGGTCGTTGATTGGCTCATGGCTTGCTTGTGCAAAGCAGATATGTTTATTCTAGGGATCCACAAAACTAGAGCAGGCAAGCTCACTATGGAATAGATCTATCCCCAGTTTGGTGGTAACTGTGCATTCCAAGAGTTCTCCACACTGCCAGAAGAAATCCATAAGACCGGAGGTGCTCCCCTGCATGTCAGCGTGGAAGATTGTGACCTTGAAACCAATATTTCGACCTAAGTAAATGGTGTAATTTCCCCTGAAACATAAATAGAAGTTAGTTTCATGACAGTCTAGGAACTTACAATACTATCTACACAAGTATAGTGCTGAATATTCTTGTGCCAAGTGTGTATACATTTCTCTGTTGCATCCTGGCTGACATCAGTGCCATTCCATAATTACACAGCCCTAAAGGAAAATTAAATGTTGGGATGCCATTGATCATGGGCAAAGACTGACCTTGTCACTTTAAACCTTGGTCTTAGGACACAATCGGGGGGTGAAGGGTTGGAAAAACAGTGGTTACCATCAGTTGGTGGGTGTGATACTCCTAGAAATTCTAAATCTAGGACAATTTGGGTCCAATTTACAGTGGTGGGGGGACCTGTCTTTCTCATACATGATATTTCTTTTGTGACGCCCTGCCTATCTGTGAGAATGTTCTGGTAAAGCATCATATCTTGTAGCCTTAACTAGGAAACATACTACTTTGACTGCATTTGGGCCTTAGTTCTACACATGTACAGATGTAATAAATACTGAGCTATGTTTGGGGGTACTTCTTTCATGTAGTGCAGTCTATCTGACCCATGAGGAATGAGGGAGCACACAAAGCATGTCTCCTTGTGGTCTCTGCAACTTTTTCTGACGTGCTGATACCACATGTTATCTGACAATTTAGAGTGGGCATTACGGGTCACATTGCTATTACACAGTTCTCTCAAGTCAATAAAGTGATTAACATTAGAGAGTACTTTGCTAAGGATAGTATTGAGAGGCAAAAGAGAAGTATAAAAACAAAAATACACATCTTTTGTGCTGTCTTTTAAAAACAAATAGTCCAAAAATACAGTTGGGGGTGCTTTCAAGGTGACAATCCATTTGCAATGTTCATTTGTTTGGGTAAAAAACTGGGTCGAGACGCACATGACTGTGATGAATCCAGTGTTTCCTGCCACCCACTTTGAGGGAGGTTGGTGTGACCATGGTCACTGTGTGAAGGCCCTCGAAATGTTCCATTTATGGACCCAATTGCATATAAACACTTGGGGGGTGATTCTGAGTCTGGCGGGCGGCGGAGGCCGCCCGCCAGACTTCCCCCACCAAAATACCGCTCCGCGGTCGAAAGACCGCTGAGGGTATTTTGGGATTTGCCCTGGGCTGGCGGGCGACCGCCAAAAGGCCGCCCGCCAGCCCAGGGCAAATCATCCTCCCCACGAGGACGCCGGCTCAGAATTGAGCCGGCGGAGTGGGAAGGTGCGACGGGTGCAGTGGCACCCGTTGCGTATTTCAGTGTCTGCATAGCAGACACTGAAATACAAAGTGGGGCCCTCTTACGGGGGCCCCTGCAGTGCCCATGCCATTGGCATGGGCACTGCAGGGGCCCCCAGGGGCCCCGCGGCACCCCCTACCGCCATCCTGTTCCTGGCGGGAGACCCGCCAGGAACAGGATGGCAGTAGGGGGTGTCAGAATCCCCATGGCGGCGGAGCGCGCTCCGCCGCCATGGAGGATTCACAAGGGCAGCGGAAAACCAGCGGGAGACCGCCGGTTTTCTGCATCTGACCGCGGCCGAACGGTCGCGGTCACAATGCCCTGCGGGGCACCGCCGGCCTGTCGGCGGTGCTCCTGCCGACCCTGGCCCCGGCGGTCTCTGACTGCCGGGGTCAGAATGACCTCCTTGGTCTCCTAATTTTACAGCTGGGAGGTCGATCTCGATGTTGTTGCGCTTTTCTTTTCCCTTGGTTGCCTGTTTGGAGATGAACTTTGTACACTTCATCAGTTCACACAAGTACATATGTATTTCATCATTCAGTGCCTGTGACAAACTTTCTCCCTGAAACAGACTGGCACAGACTTGGACACTAATAGACCTTCCTGTTACTATTTAATGGGGGGCCAAATGATGGTCTGAACTTGGTGTATTCCTCAGGGAAAACAGTTCTATTGCCAAACAGTATAACCATTTTTGTTTAAAATAGCACATAGCTTGCTGATCTTGCTCTTCAGGAGGCTGTTCAGTCACTCCACTGCACCATTACTTTGGGGGTAGTACACAGAGAACAATTTGTGCTTTGTCCCTCACAGTGTTGTGTTGTGTTAAAATATTGCATTGGAAAAATGAGTGCCATTGTCAGATCGTATCCCTTCTGGCATTTCCCATTGTGAAATCACTTCCCAAACTAGGAATGTGGCTGCTGACTTGGCACCACAATGGATCCATGGTCCTGCTTCAACCTATCGAGAGAAGGGGGAAACCACCACAGTGAGGTACCTGCAGTTACTGCATCTATCGATCATATCCACAAAGTACAAATGAAGGGCTTTACAGAGACCTTGTGGTTGTAGAATGCTGGAACTTATCACTTTTAAGGTGGGGTTAGGGGAGTACTGCTGGTAGATCATACATCTGCACAGATATATAGTAATTATGTTGTGTAAATTGGGGACAAACCAATCTTGTTGTATTTGCATTGCCAAATAGTACCTGAAGGTGTGGGCTGGCTAATGGATCTGATCCAGGGTGATTGCAAGCAAAGCCTGTGGCATTACAAGTTTTCTGTAGACAGCTGTCTATACACTAGGTCATCCTCTTACTGGATGCACCCTATATCTTACCATAACTACTTTTCGTGTGAAGAAGCAGCTTCCTGCAATTCTCTCAGGTATAAGCTCACTGCCTCAGCGTAATGAGGCGTGTGCTTGTCTTTGGTAGTCTTGGAGCAAGACCCTGTTGTTGAGGCAGTCTGAACACCAGAACAGGGGCTGGTTATGGGTCTGATGGTACCTTTGGAGTTGAGCATCTAACGGCATGATTAGCTGCCTGATCTGCTAGTGCATTATTCCAGGACAAAAAATCCTTGTGTACACTGCACACTCCACAACACCATTGCCTGTTGTAATGCAAATGCCTCTATTAGGGCCTCCAAAAGGCTGCTATGCATCACCGGACTGCCATCTGACTTAAGAAACCCTCTCCTGCTCCATCTTATGATGCGTGAGTGCACAGTTGTTGTTACATATGCTAAGTCTGCGTTTATGGTAACTACTTCTCCTGCTCCTGACTTAAGGGCCACTATTAATGCTGTTAGTTCTGCTGCCTGGGTAGAATAATGTGCGGGTAACGTTAATTTTTCTATGACCAGCAGTGTATCAAAGGAATCTTGCTCCTGAGCCTTGACTACTGCTGCCCCTGTATGTTTAATTCCTGTCTCTAGGTCAATTGTGGGGAAACCATCAACAACAAAGACAATGCTACCTGGTATAGGGTCCTCTATTGCTTGATAGCAATAGTTGGGACTATATGTGGAACAGTTGTGTGCATCCTATTCAGAATTTAATGTTGGAGAATTTCACAGGACTCACTGTTTGACCATGATAGTGATAGTATTGCCTCCTATCCTTACACTATCTGAGTGGTCAGAGTGGTCTTAGCCTTCTGAATAATAACAAATACTGAATGTTCTGCATGGAGCATCAAGGGTGCCCCCATATCTATGGGGGTGCTCTTCTGTACTGCAAAGGCTGCAGTGGCCCGGGCCTGCTCACAGGGATGGTGTCCTTTCATGACTGAGTACAGAAGCCCACTGAAGTATGCAATTTGTTTATACCCTAGCAACTAATTGTGGGTGAGGACAGCTCTCATCACCTGACTGTTGTAATGGTAGAATAAATAGAACTCCTTGATGTAATCCGGAGTTCCCAAGACTTCTGAAAAGTTTCCTTCATCTCTGATGTCCAAACAGTCCTGCCCTCTCTGTCTTTGCCTGTTTGATAGCAGCTAACAAGGGGGCTATTCACGTGCCATAGTCAAATATCCGCAGTCTTACATAATTACAGAGACCCAGAAACTTCTGCATTCCTTTGGCAGTTTCTGGCAGTGTCATTTGCCGAATGGAGTTTGCCCTTTCAGGTGTACATGCCTCCCAGAAGCCTACAGTGATTGTCCTAAATATTGGACTTCTTCCTGGCAGTACTGAATTTTCTCCCTCACCACTTTGTATCCTACCTGGGCAAGAATGGTCAAAAGAGATATAGGACCTGATTATGACCTTGGCAGATGGGATACTCCGTCACAAACGTGTCGGATATCCCACCTGCTGTTTTGCAAGTTCCATAGGAACTTGTAATACCGCGGATGGGATATCCATCACGTTTGTGATGGAGTATCACATCCGCCAAAGTCATAATGAGGCCCATAGTGTCTTTTCTGCACTGCTGTTCAGTAGGACTACAAACCACTTGTAATTGACATATTGCAACAGAGTGCTGTCACATTGCAAATTTGACAGATCATTTTTTATTGCTTTGCTGAACATGCTGGTGGACTTTCAATACCCTTGGGTGCAAATGAGAGTACAAGTACTGAGTCCTGCGATAAGAGGATGCTGTCAGATAGTGGCTGTCTGGATGGAGGGGGATACTGAAAAGACGTTCTTCAGATCAATAACTGAGAAATACCTGGCATCCTGTGGAATATCTGTCATGATGGAGGGGTCAGGTACAATTGGGAAATTCTGGTAATACTATGTTGTTCAAAGGGCACATGTCTTGAAACAGGTGCCAAATATTGTCTTAGCTTTATTGGTGGGTAAATATGGGTGTTGCAAGGAGACACTCCGGGGTAAATTACTCCCTGTTCTAGCAATGCCTTTATAATAGGGGCGATGCCCTCGTCTGCCTCCTTGGTTAGGGGATATTGCTTCACTCTGGGTAAGAGAACTCCTTCCTTTAACGTAATCCGGAATGGTGCCGCAGTGTGGATAAGGCCAATATCATGGGGACCATAAGTCCACATGGTGTCTGTTACTAGTAACAGGTCTGCTTCTTTTACTGAACCAAACACTTTGCTTGGTGTGGGCCTTCTGATTTCTAGCACAGTTCTTAGTGGTATGTCTTCCTGCGAAGGTGCCACCATTTTCATGGGGTCATTCCCAAACAGTTGGACATCCAGCACCTCCCTAACCATCTTCCCTGGCTCAAGGAAAATAACATATGCCCCTAAAATATTATTATGGTTGTTGTCTACTAGAGCGCCATAGGTTGGTGTTAATTCCAATGCCTCTATGTGTGATATCATTTCAGTATCTGACAGCCCAGAGTCCTGTTCCTGTTGTCTAATTAGGAAATCCTTGCACAATTGAACCTCCTTTCCCAGTACTACTTCCTGTTTACTTTTTTTTTCTTTCTCTTGCTTTTTCTTGCAAAAATGGATTATGTGTGCCTGAATTTCGGTCCATGACTTGGCATCCAGTGCCACTATGTTATCTAGGCTGTCCTGCACATCAGGGGGCAACCCTTTCTTGATGGCATTATAAAATAGTACTGTATTACCTCCTGTCACTTCCCAGCCCTGACCTACTTCATGGTTCCATTTTTATTTCATTTTGTTGATGTACTGTGCAGGATTTGGTTGCATACAGTCATGATAGATCTAATGTCAGGTCTGTTGGGGTACATTTTCCTCAGCTGGTCCCGCACAACAGATCTGACCAGATTAAATGGACACCCATCACACCCCATATCAGTGAGGGTCACATTTCAAACTCAAGCCTTTTGAAATACTGTGTCGGTTTCATCTCCTATGAGGGAACTAAGCAGGCTTTTTACATCCCCTTCTACCAGGGTGATACCTGCAGTTTGTTTTTCAAATACCCTGATCCACTTCCCTGCTCCCTCTGTGAGAAGCGGCAACTGTTTTCTGAGGTTTTCCTTGTCTATTAGTGGCCCAAAAAACATAATGTGATGTCCAAGGTCCCGTACTTCTCAATGGCATCTGACGCAACCCGGTGGTGACAAGTTGGTTATGCTGCTGCCTACCATACTTCTGCCATATACGCAGACATTTCCTCATGTAAAGGTAGTCCCAATCTGGATTACCCCCTCTATACAGAATGCAATCTTCAGCATTCGCCATGTCATGTGGGTCAAAGGACCCATCTTCTGACCATGGGCTCATCTGTGGCATTAACTGCTTGGTCCAGTCTGCTAAATTATATACAAATGGCACAGCAGGGTGCCAGCTATTTTCCGCTTCAGTGACGGTCTCACTTGGAGTGAGACCTGCGCTGCATGAATTTGCTTGGGCACTCATCTGCTGTGCTGGTCTTTTGTGGCGTGTCAACCGTCCCCTAACCTCACTGGATCCCATTCTGGGGTCTGGCTGGCCATGGTTGCTTTAGAACTGTAACCGCTCAAGTTCTGTAGCTGAGGTTTTCTACTTCTAAGCACATCTCACTCTTTCCCTTGCATCAGTTAGTTTAAGCGCTCTCCACGTGCCCCTTGTGCAGTTTAAGTCAATGAGCAGTCTTTCTTGGATATCATAAGTACAGTGACTTACTACTTGAGTTTGAAGCAGTTCACCCATACTCTCCACATGCTAGTTTGTTGTTTTTATGCTGTCCGCTTACTTCTCAGAGTTTGTCCTGTAAAGTCATTGTCATACCCTTCTCAGCTTTCTTTACTTGTCTCTCTCCTACTCCCACTGTGTGATAGACAGTCCTGCATACTCTCTGAGACTACAATACCCAACTTCTTCTGCCAAAGGGTAGGACTACCTTCAGTCCTTCTTTGCTCCTGCTCCCTTCCTTGAGATATTGACTTTTGTACTGTATCTACAGTCCTGTATACATAGTCACTCCACCCTGCATTCCCTATGTCCCTTTGCTGTAAAGTGGGTGCCTGTTTTATAATTACTCTTCCTGTAGTATCTCTTTTCTGAAGCAACCACAACATTGCTGATGAAATATGTGATTGGTCATCACTATCCCCTGAACTCTCTTCTTTCCTCTTATCTTGCTGAGAAAAGGTTGGATCTAAATGCAATGCAAACCTCGCCTCTAAATGCCCCTAAACCTGGGGGTCCCCTACCATAGTTTTCTGCCTAGGAGTGCTTGCTCTCTTTGGCTTTGGTATTTGTGGGGTTGCCTTTGGGGTCACTGTCTAGAAGTGTGGAGTGATTCCAATTTCAGGGTTCTCAAACCTTACAGCAGTTTCTTGCAGCTCCACCAGTGGGTTGATGCTAGGTACCTTGGGCGCAGCGCTCATAGGGTCATATGGGGGTGGAGGAACAGATGAGGTATCAGGGGTATTTCCTTGTGAGGAGTCTTTTGACTTCTTCACAAAATATTCTCCATAAGGGTATGGTGGCTTTAATTTGGCTCCTAAATGTTTACTTCAGAGGTACATAAGAACATACTCAATTACCCTATCATTGAACATTCCTTCTTTTGGACAAGGATACTTATGTTTAGGGTGGGTGTAAACCACTCCATGCTATACTTTTGTAATTTCTTCTTGTCACTGGGGAATACCTTCTGCAAATGCTCTAAGGGGGTCGATATAATAATATTGTTAATAACTTTTCTTTTATCTATTCTGCGACCAGATTAAATATTCTTGCATGAACCTTATAGTGGTAATATATTGTCAGTTTTCTACTTATCGTATTAAATTGTACATACAACTTTTAACTTTGCTTCACCAATTCTACGGGGCACATTACACTATAAAATGTTCATTTCATGCAATTCATTTTCAAAACAATAGTTTGCAAGTTATACAATACTACGCGACATCACACTTGTGGTCACATTCGATTAAAAAATGCACCAGCTTACTTTCAGTCACACAAAAAAATACAACACAAGATTTTATTCTAGGGCGATAATCACATCTCTAATCTACTTTTTGGTAAATACATCTAGCAACACCTGGCCATATTCCTCCAGATCCCAGAGGATGTACTTTTCAGACCATGCACTTTAGAAACTACGGGAAGACTGCTGAACATTAGGTCCAGGATTGGGATTTTGAATGTTCAAATTTTGACTGGAGATAAAGTTTAGCAACACTAGTTTTTCAGCTGTCCCTCAGTGTCAAATAGAACACATCTCTGTGCCTTCCGAGTTCAAAGTTCCCACGTTGGCCACTTCCATCCCATTGTAAGGAATCACAGGTTAACTAGTTATGTAGGCGCCTTGTTGATTGTGCAACATGTGTACGCAAATCTTCAGTATAAAAATAAATTGCAATTACTATCTTAAATCTTATATTTACATAATATTTACATCTGCATTTAACATTGCCAAGAAGAAATTGCTAATTTGTAAACAAGGATAGTGATCCACTTAGTCCTCACCTTAAAAAGACACCAGTCCATGGATCCTTCCTAACCCCTGTGCCAAGGCAGAACTTCAGCTTAAATCCGGGTTCTGCTTACCTCATTCAAAATGTTCACACTGGTCTGTCTGCAGCGGGGGTTAGGCAATCTTCTGGAGCCAGCCGTCAGGCGGGGGCAAATAAATCTCCTATTCTCTGGCTCACCAACTGTTATAGGGTAGACAAAGCAGTGCTTTATGACAGGGCATTTCTTGGTCTATGAATGTGTGGGTATTTCAAAGTAGATGTAAAATCCTTAGAGTGTGTGCTGGTAGCAGTGCACATATTTAACAAAAATGATGCACAAGAGCGCTAGCGCAGTTGTGCGGCAAAAATATTACAGCGAGCTAATGCCATTCCTTAGCATGATCTGTGCACCATATTGATAAAATGACTCACAATGGCGCTAAGGAATTGTTTGCATAAAACGTTTGTGACATGCCTTAAATAAAAATGACACTAATGCTGCAAAAGGGGTTTTAGAACGTTTTGCTGCACGCTTTTTGATGCAAAATGTGTTAGCGCCATATTTGACAGCATTAGCGTAAAAAAAACACTCAGAAGCAAGAAAAAAGAATTGGGAGACAAGATGGAGAATGCTGGCCAGGAGAGTCCCCAGAGAGATCCCAATCAGCCCAGTACCAGCCTGGAGGGTCAGCAAAGTCCTAGGAAAAGGAGAAGAAGAAGCAGAAGTTTTGCTTTAGTGAGGAGGAAAATGGCATCTTGATCAAAGAGGTGACGGATCACCAACACCAGCTCTTCGTCACCTCCAAATTGCCAATTGGTAAGAGAGAGGCTAAATGGCAGGCAATAGTAGATAAAGTCAACAGCGTGGCAGAGGAGAAGAGGACTGTCACTGATTGTAAGAAGTGCTGGCATGATTGCAAGCGCAAAAGTAAGGAGAAACTGGCCAGGAACTGGAAGGCAGCACTGCAGACTGGAGGTGGAAGTCCTGCACCCCAGGAGGACCTGGATAAGCTGGAGGAGATGGTGGCAGCAGTCATCCCAGAAGAGCTGGTCCCTGGAATAGCAGGACAAGAAAGTGCAGACTATTCAGAACTACCACAAATGCAGTGTAAGTTGCGGGGGGACTATCTGGAATTTTACAAATGGCAGAAGGGGGAGGCACATAGGACACACTGAATGCATGCAAAAGAGTTGCGTTGGGACACATAGAGCCAGAATCAAAAGGCCCCAGTGGCACCCTGAGCCTCACTTTTTGTGACGCTCTGGTGGCGCTATGCACTCCAACATATACACAACATGGTTTAAAGCCACTTACTGTTGCTTAACACCACCTTGTAAATATGGCCCCTACACATGCAGCACTTTGCGTGGAAGAGGCATGCAATCCTTGTGGCTCTGGCTGTGCCACAACAACACCTATTGCATATTGTTGTTGTCCTAGATCCAAGACTACATGTTAACTTGAGGCTATGACTAAAGTCAATACCACCCCAGAGGTGGAGTTAGGATGGCACAACAAGGTGAAATGCTTTCCTTCCTCCTCGTGTCATTGCGCTTCTTATGTGTGCTGCACCCTGCAGCACAGATAAAAATGCCAATTTGCCATAATCGATTGTTTATATGCAGGCTGGACACCTTCCTGCATAAAAACAACGTATCCCCTCAATGCAGGCATCCTTGCACTATAGTTAAAGGATGCCTACATTAGTGCAGGGAGCTTAATTCTGCAAAGGCACAGGGGCAAATGCTGGGGTATGCCGTATTCCTGTAAATACGGTGCATCACTGCATTTTAAAATTGGTGCAGAGCGGTGCAGCTATTTTTGCCACTGCACTGAGCTGCGCCACTTTAGAAAACATCTGAGCCTCAGTTTGCTGCATGTCCTATGCAACTAGCAGAGGGTGGCCCAACAACAACTCTCACACACCTCCAAGCTCCATTTGTGAATGGGGACAAAAGTGAACACATACACCATATGGGGCATGTCTGTGATCACCATTTGTGCTGCTGTACAAGTTGCTTCAATTTCACCATGTAAAAAGGTTGCCTGTGTAGTGGGAATGGTTGGTGTTGTGCATAAAGGGACACCTTAATGCGTAAGAACAGGCACAAGTGGCATCAATGTTGCACTAAGGGCACTATGTCATCATCATATAAATAGTTGCCAATGTGGATCCAAGCTGCCCATTCCCATCGTGCCACATTAAAAAACTGTCCATCCTTACACCAACATATGCCTGCGGCAAATATGCTGTCTGCAAAAAAGTGTCCCTAATGTAAGGAGGGACGAACTAATGGGCTGACAATCCATTAAGATAGCACTGTGCCATCCAATTAGCACATGTGTGGGGCCTGCTAAAGGCAGATGACTACATTACACAAGCATTGTAAGCAATGGACCTCCCTGTGCTTTGCTGCACTAGTGCCATCATAGTGAAAACACTCATTACACTAATGTGGAAATGTCCACCATGGTGAATAGGAATGTAAATGACATGTAACTATGGTGTCAGTGGCAGGGGAAAGGAGGCTGCAAGGAATTTGGTTGTATGGGATAAATGCAGAAAATAGCCTGAAAGGGGGCCCCATGTGTGAAGAGCAATACAACACATAATAAACAACTACAGCCTGGGGTCTGAAACATGTCACTGAGCCACCAGTAGCAAGTAAATGATGAGACATGTCAGCAACAGTCACTACACTCAAAGAATGACATTTCACTATCACATTGCAGAAGATGATGCCTTACCTCCTGCCGACCTGCCTGTCCTGGATTTTACAGATGACATGGATGGCCAGCTGCCTACCATCAATGAAGACACTCTCCAGGATGTCCTAGGTTCCTTCCAGACACCACCTCAAGTTGCTGGGAGAACACACAGCATTGCAGGGTCTCCACAAGAACCACAACACAGCACCAACTAGTCCTGCCACAGCCCTGGACTCTGAGGACCCAGACATCACCTTTCAGAGCAAAGTCATAGGAATTCAGTGGGAGCTGGCACAGCAGGTGCAGGAGGGGTTGGAGACCATGGCACGCAGCCTAAAGGAGTGCGGAGGTGCCTCAGTCCAAATAAGGACAACTCATCTGCTATCAGAGGCACTCACTCTCTGCAAGCACTCACTCCCCACTATGTGGACTCCAGCAGTCCCTGGCCAATGTAGCTGCTGTCATGAGGCAGAGACTTCAACAATTGCCCTCCCAAAGTGACAGCAGCATGATAGATAACAAGCTGCGGGCGATAAAAAATGCCCTGGAGTCCATACAGCAGGACATGGCCTCCCTCAGAGAAAGCATGGCTGACTACGACAGTGATGTAGCTACAGTATTGAGAAATCAGCAGTTCCTTCTTGCTGCAGCGATGCCTTATGTGTTCCCACAAATGGCAGTTGCCGGGACCTTTGATTCCACATCTCTATCCTCTGATGTGAGTGGCCACCTCAACTTCAACAACAGCACCACCCATGGCATAGGAGGCAAAACACATATCAGAGAATGAAAATGTGGAAGGAATAACATTCACATCTAAAACCACCCGGTAGCACCAGTCTGTGCCACATGGCAGTGCTTCTTAATTCCGTGCTTAGGTTCATGCCAGTGTTGTGACAGCTGGCATGTGCCTTCTCCACTCAACCACTGTTGCAGGGAGAACACACAGCTTTGCCGGGTCTCCACATGAACCACAACATAGCACCAACTAGTCCTGCCACAGCCCTGGACTCTGAGGAACCAGACATCACCTTTCAGAGGAAAGCCGTAGGAATTCAGTGGGAGCTGTCACAGCAGGTGCAGGTGGGGTGGGAGACCATGGCCCCCAGCCTAAAGGGAGTGCATAGGTGCCTCAGTCCAAATAAGGACAACTCAGCTGCTATCAGAGGCACTCACTCCCTGCAAGCACTCACTCCCCGCTAGCACTCACTCCCTGCTATGTGGACTCCAGCAGTCTCTGACCAATGTAGCTGCTGTCATGATGCAGAGACTTCAACAATTTATCCCAAAGTGACAGCAGCATGATAGATAACAACCTGGGGGCAATAGAAAATGCCCTGGAGTCCATACAGCAGGACGTGGCCTCCCTCAGATAAAGCATGGCTGACTACTACAGTGATGTAGCTGCAGTGTTGAGAAATCAGCAGTTCCTTCTTGCTGCAGTGATGCCTCATGTGTTCCCACAAATGGCAGCTGCCGGGACCTTTGATTCCACATCTCTATCCTCTGATGTGAGTGGCCCCTCAACTTCAACAGCAGCACCACACATGGCATAGGAGGCAAAACACACATCAGAGGATGAAAATGTGAAAGGAATAACATTCATGCGTAAACTCCACCCGGTAGCACAAGTCTGTGCCACATGGAAGTGCTTCTTAATTCTGTGCTTAGGTCCATGCCAGTGTTGTGACAGCTGGCCTGTGCCTTCTTCACTCAACCACTGTTGACTTATCTGCTATGGACTGTCATTATCTCAATTCCTACCTATTGTCACTATGGATGCACGTCACTAATGCACACTACTCCTATCCATGTCTCATGACATGTCCCTCTCCCTTGGACTCTGAATGTACATCAAATGGCTCAGGATCTTTCATGGGGTCAGTGAGCTGGACATTGTACTGCATTGGAAAATAAACTTGCAGAATTAAATAAATCTCACATGTATCGTGTCATCTTTTACTGTGATCCATCAACTCATCTAAATGTATGCTGTAGGAAGTTGGCTCTGTATGTGCTATTTCAAAGTAAGGAATAGCATGCACAGAGTCCAAGGGTTCCCCTTAGAGGTAAAATAGTGGTAAAAATAGATAATACTAATGCTCTATTTTGTGGTAGTGTGGTCGAGCAGTAGGCTTATCCAAGGAGTAGTGTTAAGCATTTGTTGTACATACACATAGACAATAAATGAGGTACACACACTCAGAGACAAATCCAGCCAATAGGTTTTTATATAGAAAAATATCTTTTCTTAGTTTATTTTAAGAACCACAGGTTCAAATTCTACATGTAATATCTCATTCGAAAGGTATTGCAGGTAAGTACTTTAGGAACTTCAAATCATCAAAATTGCATGTATACTTTTCAAGTTATTCACAAATAGCTGTTTTAAAAGTGGACAGTGCAATTTTCACAGTTCCTAGGGGAGGTAAGTATTGGTTAGTTTTACCAGGTAAGTAAGACACTTACAGGGTTCAGTTCTTGGTCCAAGGTAGCCCACCGTTGGGGGTTCAGAGCAACCCCAAAGTCACCACACCAGCAGCTCAGGGCCGGTCAGGTGCAGAGTTCAAAGTGGTGCCCAAAACGCATAGGCTAGAATGGAGAGAAGGGGGTGCCCCGGTTCCGGTCTGCTTGCAGGTAAGTACCCGCGTCTTCGGAGGGCAGACCAGGGGGGTTTTGTAGGGCACCGGGGGGGACACAAGCCCACACAGAAATTTCACCCTCAGCAGCGCGGGGGCGGCCGGGTGCAGTGTAGAAACAAGCGTCGGGTTTGCAATGTTAGTCTATGAGAGATCTCGGGATCTCTTCAGCGCTGCAGGCAGGCAAGGGGGGATTCCTCGGAGAAACCTCCACTTGGGTAAGGGAGAGGGACTCCTGGGGGTCACTTCTCCAGTGAAAGTCCGGTCCTTCGGGTCCTGGGGGCTGCGGGTGCAGGGTCTCTCCCAGGCGTCGGGACTTTAGGTTCCAGGAGTCGCGGTCAGGGGAAGCCTCGGGATTCCCTCTGCAGGCGGCGCTGTGGGGGCTCAGGGGGGACAGGTTTTGGTACTCACAGTATCAGAGTAGTCCTGGGGTCCCTCCTGAGGCGTCGGATCTCCACCAGCCGAGTCGGGGTCGCCGGGTGCAGTGTTGCAAGTCTCACGCTTCTTGCGGGGAGCTTGCAGGGTTCTTTAAAGCTGCTGGAAACAAAGTTGCAGCTTTTCTTGGAGCAGGTCCGCTGTCCTCGGGAGTTTCTTGTCTTTTCGAAGCAGGGGCAGTCCTCAGAGGATGTCGAGGTCGCTGGTCCCTTTGGAAGGCGTCGCTGGAGCAGGATCTTTGGAAGGCAGGAGACAGGCCGGTGAGTTTCTGGAGCCAAGGCAGTTGTCGTCTTCTGGTCTTCCGCTGCAGGGGTTTTCAGCTGGGCAGTCCTTCTTCTTGTAGTTGCAGGAATCTAATTTTCTAGGGTTCAGGGTAGCCCTTAAATACTAAATTTAAGGGCGTGTTTAGGTCTGGGGGGTTAGTAGCCAATGGCTACTAGCCCTGAGGGTGGGTACACCCTCTTTGTGCCTCCTCCCAAGGGGAGGGGGTCACAATCCTAACCCTATTGGGGGAATCCTCCATCTGCAAGATGGAGGATTTCTAAAAGTTAGAGTCACTTCAGCTCAGGACACCTTAGGGGCTGTCCTGACTGGCCAGTGACTCCTCCTTGTTGCTTTCTTTGTTCCCTCCAGCCTTGCCGCCAAAAGTGGGGGCCGTGGCCGGAGGGGGCGGGCAACTCCACTAAGCTGGAGTGCCCTGCTGGGCTGGGACAAAGGGGTGAGCCTTTGAGGCTCACCGCCAGGTGTCACAGCTCCTGCCTGGGGGAGGTGTTAGCATCTCCACCCAGTGCAGGCTTTGTTACTGGCCTCAGAGTGACAAAGGCACTCTCCCCATGGGGCCAGCAACATGTCTCTGGTGTGGCAGGCTGCTGGAACTAGTCAGCCTACACAGACAGTCGGTTAAGTTTCAGGGGGCACCTCTAAGGTGCCCTCTGGGGTGTGTTTTGCAATAAAATGTACACTGGCATCAGTGTGCATTTATTGTGCTGAGAAGTTTGATACCAAACTTCCCAGTTTTCAGTGTAGCCATTATGGTGCTGTGGAGTTCGTGTTTGACAGACTCCCAGACCATATACTCTTATGGCTACCCTGCACTTACAATGTCTAAGGTTTTGTTTAGACACTGTAGGGGTACCATGCTCATGCACTGGTACCCTCACCTATGGTATAGTGCACCCTGCCTTAGGGCTGTAAGGCCTGTTAGAGGGGTGTCTTACCTATACTGCATAGGCAGTGAGAGGCTGGCATGGCACCCTGAGGGGAGTGCCATGTTGACTTACTCATTTTGTTCTCACTAGCACACACAGGCTTGTAAGCAGTGTGTCTGTGCTGAGTGAGGGGTCTCTAGGGTGGCATAAGACATGCTGCAGCCCTTAGAGACCTTCCTTGGCATCAGGGCCCTTGGTACTAGAAGTACCAGTTACAAGGGACTTATCTGAATGCCAGGGTGTGCCAATTGTGGATACAATGGTACTTTTTAGGTGAAGGAACACTGGTGCTGGGGCCTGGTTAGCAGGGTCCCAGCACTCTTCTCAGTCAAGTCAGCATCAGTATCAGGCAAAAAGTGGGGGGTAACTGCAACAGGGAGCCATTTCTTTACACAAGCCCCCCCCAGCCCACAGGCCAGGAGACTCAGCCCAAGCTGGGAGAGTCTTCCTAGTCTGTCAGGCGAGGAAGAGTAGGAGAAATAGGCTGGTTAGTTGCAGGGCCTACTCTGCCTTACATCCTTCTGTTCAGGTCATTCCCTTTGGGGAACTGACCTACTTCCACAGTGATAGGACCTAGTCTGAATTGCCTCTTGTCTGCCTCTTCAATGTCTCCACCCATTCTTTCTATTTTGGTCTTAGAGGTATCCACCTCTGCTAACCTTATCTTGGCCAGGGTTACCCCTAGCTTACCCAGAGAGGTTACCCAGAGCTGGAGTAACCCCACCATGACCAATAGGGTCAGGGGGCCTAACTTGCTATTTGGCATGGGGTCAGACCACCATGCTAAGGATAGTGCAGCCATAAAGGCTAACACCCAGCAGAGGCCACTGACAGCTGTCAGTGCCCAGAACCACACCTTTAGCTCTTCACCTAAAAGGGAAGGGGCTAAGTTACAGGCTTCTTTGGGTTCAGGTTGCCTGTCTGCTGTATTAGAGTGGGGGGTTACCACATCTTGTAGTAAACACCCTTCTTCCACTCTTTCTTCTGTTAGCTGAGGAGCCACCCACTCAGGTTTAACAGTTGCCTGACTAGCCAGGACTTCTTGTGGGTCAGGTTGGACTTTATCAGGGCCATTTTTGGAGTTCTCCCCTACTGGAGCAGAATCTCCTTGGCTTGCTGTAACCTTGGCTAAAGGTTGTCCACCCTTCCTACTCTGTTTTCTTTTCTTCTTCTTCTGGGGCCTGCTTGCATTTACTGCAGAGGCAGGACTTCCAGAATCCTTGGGAGAGGACTGGCACTGGACCAGTTCCTCTCTTGGGCTCTGACTAACCTCTGGGTAGTCATTTCCAAGGAGATAATCAAGGGGGAGGTCGGTACTGACTACTACCCTTCTCCAGCTAAGAGTGCCACCCACTTCTATGGGCACTAAAGCCACAGGCCTCTTAGTGACCCTGTCTAGGCTAACTCTTACCCTGGCAGTCTCACCTGGGATGTACTGGTTTGAGAGCACCAGCCTGTCATGCACAATAGTGTGACTGGCACAAGTGTCTCTCAGGGCAGTGGTTGGGATTCCATTCACCAGTAGGTGGTGGAAGTGTCTACTTCCCTCTGGAATCTCCAACTCACCTGTTGGGCCCTGTTTCCAGTTGAAGGCTAGGAAGACCTCCTCATCTGAGGAGTCATCTCCCATGGCTACACTGGTTACCCCTGGAATTTTGTTCTGGGGTTTGTTTTTGGGACAAGAAGTGTCCTTGGTGTGGTGCCCAGACTGTTTACAGTTGTGGCACCATGCCTTAGTGGCATCCCAGTTCTTACCCTGGTACCCACCTTTGTTTTGGGTTGTGTCTTGGGGCCCACCCACCTGTTCTGGTTTTTGGGGGCCTACAGAGGACTCTTTTTCTTTGTTTCTAGTGTCACCCACTTTCTCCTGGGGAGTTTTTGTAACCCCTTTCTTTTGGTCACCCCCAGTGGAAGTTTTGGTTACCCTAGTCTTGACCCAGTGGTCTGCCTTCTTTCCCAATTCTTGGGGAGAAATTGGACCTAGGTCTACCAGATACTGATGCAACTTTTCATTGAAGCAGTTACTTAAAATGTGTTCTTTCATAAACAAATTATAAAGCCCAACATAGTCACACACTTCATTTCCAGTTAACCAACCATCTAGTGTTTTTACTGAGTAGTCTACAAAATCAACCCAGGTCTGGCTCGAGGATTTTTGAGCCCCCCTGAATCTAATTCTATACTCCTCAGTGGAGAATCCAAAGCCCTCAATCAGGGTACCCTTCATGAGGTCATAAGATTCTGCATCTTTTCCAGAGAGTGTGAGGAGTCTATCCCTACACTTTCCAGTGAACATTTCCCAAAGGAGAGCACCCCAGTGAGATCTGTTTACTTTTCTGGTTACACAAGCCCTCTCAAAAGCTGTGAACCATTTGGTGATGTTATCACCATCTTCATATTTTGTTACAATCCCTTTGGGGATTTTTAGGATGTCAGGAGAATCTCTGACCCTATTTAAGTTGCTGCCACCATCGATGGGACCTAGGCCCATCTCTTTTCTTTCCCTTTCTATGGCTAGGAGCTGCTTTTCCAAAGCCAATCTTTTGACCATCCTGGCTAACAGGGGGTCATCTTCACTGGAGTTATCCTCAGTGATTTCAGAGGTGTTGGTCTCTCCTGTGAGGGAACCAGCATCTCTGACTATTATTTTTGGAGTCAGGGTTTGAGGGACCCTGTTCTCCCTAGATAGGACTGGTAGGGGGGAATTTTCCTCCAAGTCACTATCCTCTTCCTCTGAGTTGCCACCCTCAGAGGGGTTGGCCTTTTCAAACTCTGCCAAAAGCTCCTGGAGCTGTATTTTGGTAGGTTTGGGGCCCATTGTTATTTTCTTTATTTTACAGAGTGACCTTAGCTCCCTCATCTTAAGATGGAGGTAAGGTGTGGTGTCGAGTTCCACCACAGTCACATCTGTGCTAGACATTTTGCTTCTAAAAGTTGGAATACTTTTTAAGAATCTACAACTGGTTCTAGAATCTAATTCAAACTTTTACAAACTTTTAAACTCTAAAAGAAATGCTAAACAGGATCTAACACAAGGCCCTAGCAGGTCTTTTAAGAATTTAGAAACCTTTTCAAATTGCAAAAATCAATTTCTAATGACAATTTTGGAATTTGTCGTGTGATCAGGTATTGGCTGAGTAGTCCAGCAAATGCAAAGTCTTGTACCCCACCGCTGATCCACCAATGTAGGAAGTTGGCTCTGTATGTGCTATTTCAAAGTAAGGAATAGCATGCACAGAGTCCAAGGGTTCCCCTTAGAGGTAAAATAGTGGTAAAAATAGATAATACTAATGCTCTATTTTGTGGTAGTGTGGTCGAGCAGTAGGCTTATCCAAGGAGTAGTGTTAAGCATTTGTTGTACATACACATAGACAATAAATGAGGTACACACACTCAGAGACAAATCCAGCCAATAGGTTTTTATATAGAAAAATATCTTTTCTTAGTTTATTTTAAGAACCACAGGTTCAAATTCTACATGTAATATCTCATTCGAAAGGTATTGCAGGTAAGTACTTTAGGAACTTCAAATCATCAAAATTGCATGTATACTTTTCAAGTTATTCACAAATAGCTGTTTTAAAAGTGGACAGTGCAATTTTCACAGTTCCTAGGGGAGGTAAGTATTGGTTAGTTTTACCAGGTAAGTAAGACACTTACAGGGTTCAGTTCTTGGTCCAAGGTAGCCCACCGTTGGGGGTTCAGAGCAACCCCAAAGTCACCACACCAGCAGCTCAGGGCCGGTCAGGTGCAGAGTTCAAAGTGGTGCCCAAAACGCATAGGCTAGAATGGAGAGAAGGGGGTGCCCCGGTTCCGGTCTGCTTGCAGGTAAGTACCCGCGTCTTCGGAGGGCAGACCAGGGGGGTTTTGTAGGGCACCGGGGGGGACACAAGCCCACACAGAAATTTCACCCTCAGCAGCGCGGGGGCGGCCGGGTGCAGTGTAGAAACAAGCGTCGGGTTTGCAATGTTAGTCTATGAGAGATCTCGGGATCTCTTCAGCGCTGCAGGCAGGCAAGGGGGGATTCCTCGGGGAAACCTCCACTTGGGTAAGGGAGAGGGACTCCTGGGGGTCACTTCTCCAGTGAAAGTCCGGTCCTTCGGGTCCTGGGGGCTGCGGGTGCAGGGTCTCTCCCAGGCGTCGGGACTTTAGGTTCCAGGAGTCGCGGTCAGGGGAAGCCTCGGGATTCCCTCTGCAGGCGGCGCTGTGGGGGCTCAGGGGGGACAGGTTTTGGTACTCACAGTATCAGAGTAGTCCTGGGGTCCCTCCTGAGGCGTCGGATCTCCACCAGCCGAGTCGGGGTCGCCGGGTGCAGTGTTGCAAGTCTCACGCTTCTTGCGGGGAGCTTGCAGGGTTCTTTAAAGCTGCTGGAAACAAAGTTGCAGCTTTTCTTGGAGCAGGTCCGCTGTCCTCGGGAGTTTCTTGTCTTTTCGAAGCAGGGGCAGTCCTCAGAGGATGTCGAGGTCGCTGGTCCCTTTGGAAGGCGTCGCTGGAGCAGGATCTTTGGAAGGCAGGAGACAGGCCGGTGAGTTTCTGGAGCCAAGGCAGTTGTCGTCTTCTGGTCTTCCGCTGCAGGGGTTTTCAGCTGGGCAGTCCTTCTTCTTGTAGTTGCAGGAATCTAATTTTCTAGGGTTCAGGGTAGCCCTTAAATACTAAATTTAAGGGCGTGTTTAGGTCTGGGGGGTTAGTAGCCAATGGCTACTAGCCCTGAGGGTGGGTACACCCTCTTTGTGCCTCCTCCCAAGGGGAGGGGGTCACAATCCTAACCCTATTGGGGGAATCCTCCATCTGCAAGATGGAGGATTTCTAAAAGTTAGAGTCACTTCAGCTCAGGACACCTTAGGGGCTGTCCTGACTGGCCAGTGACTCCTCCTTGTTGCTTTCTTTGTTCCCTCCAGCCTTGCCGCCAAAAGTGGGGGCCGTGGCCGGAGGGGGCGGGCAACTCCACTAAGCTGGAGTGCCCTGCTGGGCTGGGACAAAGGGGTGAGCCTTTGAGGCTCACCGCCAGGTGTCACAGCTCCTGCCTGGGGGAGGTGTTAGCATCTCCACCCAGTGCAGGCTTTGTTACTGGCCTCAGAGTGACAAAGGCACTCTCCCCATGGGGCCAGCAACATGTCTCTGGTGTGGCAGGCTGCTGGAACTAGTCAGCCTACACAGACAGTCGGTTAAGTTTCAGGGGGCACCTCTAAGGTGCCCTCTGGGGTGTGTTTTGCAATAAAATGTACACTGGCATCAGTGTGCATTTATTGTGCTGAGAAGTTTGATACCAAACTTCCCAGTTTTCAGTGTAGCCATTATGGTGCTGTGGAGTTCGTGTTTGACAGACTCCCAGACCATATACTCTTATGGCTACCCTGCACTTACAATGTCTAAGGTTTTGTTTAGACACTGTAGGGGTACCATGCTCATGCACTGGTACCCTCACCTATGGTATAGTGCACCCTGCCTTAGGGCTGTAAGGCCTGCTAGAGGGGTGTCTTACCTATACTGCATAGGCAGTGAGAGGCTGGCATGGCACCCTGAGGGGAGTGCCATGTTGACTTACTCATTTTGTTCTCACTAGCACACACAGGCTTGTAAGCAGTGTGTCTGTGCTGAGTGAGGGGTCTCTAGGGTGGCATAAGACATGCTGCAGCCCTTAGAGACCTTCCTTGGCATCAGGGCCCTTGGTACTAGAAGTACCAGTTACAAGGGACTTATCTGAATGCCAGGGTGTGCCAATTGTGGATACAATGGTACTTTTTAGGTGAAGGAACACTGGTGCTGGGGCCTGGTTAGCAGGGTCCCAGCACTCTTCTCAGTCAAGTCAGCATCAGTATCAGGCAAAAAGTGGGGGGTAACTGCAACAGGGAGCCATTTCTTTACATATGCATTGTGTGAAGCTATGTCAATGTGAACGGAACCTAATTACATGTGCAGCTTACTGTCAGACATAAAACCACACACTAGGACTCCAACATAAAAAGGTGACTAATAGTGTAGTGGGCTACAACCAAATTACAGAGCCTTAAAAGCATGTATTGAACAAATATTCATGCAAGTTGACATTTGGCATGTGTGGGTCAGAACTCAAGTGTCTGGAATGTTCCCTGATTATAGGACTAGTACAACAAATATGTGTGGAACAGAAGAGGCAAAATTGATCAGTGACGGGCAGCTGTCTGTGTGCCAGGATACATACCCCAAGTAAGGGGAAGTAATATGTGCCACACTTTACAAGAATATTTGTGACAGATCTCAGTGATGACAGTTGATGTTCCATTCTTACCTGTCAAAGATTTTGTATACGTACACAATGTGATTGTCAGGAATTGGGGGTGAAACATGTTTTGAGTAGGTGATGTCATATTGCAGCCAATCAGACAGTTCCTTGGTCTTAGGGGATACACAGTCATACATTTAAATCAATAGAGAAAACATACCCTAAGGCATTCTTCTAACTTGGCCAGTGCACACATGAGAACACCCAGACACTCAATTATCATGGATACCTAATTGTCGACAACTAACAGGATTTATTGGTACTTAAAAACACCACCTTATAAAAAGCTAAAGTAAACACTATCCTACACTAAGCTAGCCTATACTATCTTATCTAAACTTACCCCGACAGCTATCTATCCTAATCTAAACGTATCTAATATATGTAATGCCACACACTAAACATTGTCCCCCACCTCCCTTAAGAGACAAGATATGAGTAGGACAACATTAACTAAAGCTACACATATACTATCTTAACCTATATCCTAAACAAATATATATTTTTTCATAAATCCGTTTATGGAATTTTTATTTGAAACATAGAGACCCATACCTAGCCCCCCACCCAACCACCCCAAAACAAAAAATTATACTAAAACCCACCCTCTCATCTATACTTACTCTATTGTAAAACTAACCTAATCTATGCTACCTAAGTTATTACTACCCACCTAAAACCCACTAAAACTAAATACAAAATATAACAGGAAAAGGGAAGGAACTGGGAGGCTGTGCATATACAGGATTACAGTTTCTTAAGCTTCTTTTTACACAATTTTAAGAGTTTGTAATTCCAAATATTCTCCTGCTCCAGTCTGTCCAACCTGGCCATAATAGCTGCCATGTCCCTCCTCATGTCTGCCTTAAAGATGGAGGATGTTGCTGCTGCATGTGGCTGTTGGGATGCCTGTGTTGGCATTAGTGCTGTGGACGTGGAGGGAGTTGGACGAGCTGAGGCACCCCTGACTCTTGATGTGGTGCCCAATGTGCTTTGCCCACTTTCGGCCTATTTGCGAGGTCCCCCATGTGGGAAGGCAAGCCCAACCCCAGATTACTTTTCCTGCCAATATCTCCTGGACATCCTCCTTTACCCTGCTTGTACCTCCATGATGTGGCAGAAACACTCTTCCCTTTTAAAAGCACGCTTGTGTGCTGGAGTCATAGTGGCAGCTAAAACATAAGGAGAACATGGTATCAAACACTGCATTGGGTAGAGGTAGAATAAACATGCAATGTATACAACATCATCAGATGACACATGCTGTCCACCAGACATTCCACAACAATGTCAATTACCAAATCAAGACTAAACTTCCTACCAGCCATCTGCAGGTATCATGTTCATGTCACAGGGTTAACAGCTATCTATTGTTGACCATTAGGGCCCAGAGGTACGTTGGACTAGTGCCTTCATGTGCCACATTTTTGTGAGGATCAACTAGCCCAACAAGTCCCAAATCCCTGTGCCATAGACACAAAGTGGCACAATGCATGCATTCCGACAGTTTGACAAACCTTGTGCTACATTAAGCCTTGGCAAGCAATCATGGATGCAAGATGGGGTTCATCCTGGAGAGGGCAGGAAAAATGGCACCAGGAACTCTAAGAAATTCCAATGCATGATTTATGTTTCATTTGGTTAACACCTGCTACGAGCAGGCATTACAAGGGGGCACACCATTGCTTACAATGGGCCCCTCCGTACAGTGCAGGGTTAGAGCCAATATTGTTTGCCCTAAGCCTGAACAGTACATCTATATTTTTTACAGATTTTGTACCTATTGCGTAGGCATGATGTGCAAAACTTTGTAGGCAGCGTTCACATGGTGGGGGTAGGGGTGCCCTAAGGAGCCCAGGAAGAGTGGCGCTGCACTGGGTGCAGCAACAGTTTTTCTTCTTATTGAACTACCTATGCACATGCATGTTTCACATCACCTAAGTACCAGGTAAACACTCACCATCCACATTCTATATACAGTTGCTGTGACCAAGCTCATTCACAATTATCATGATGGGTAGCTCAGGAACACATAGGTTTGTGATTTATAAACATTTAGGAGCATTGACAGCTGTCACACATTCAGCTTGTTAGCTGAGTAAGCTAGTCAACTTTGTGGTAGGAATGAACAACTGACAACCTGTACATTTCTGTCTGTAAGACAAAAGGGCCAGATCAAAGAGGGGCTAGCGCAAACAGAGCATCACTTTCTGTGACGCTCATGTGGTGCTTTTCACAGCACCACATGTACAAGGATCTGTTATGCCGCTTTTTGTAGCTAACATCTCTATGTACATATGGGGCAGCATGACACAGTATTCTGCAATGGTTGTTGCAGTGACCGTTCCATTGTAAAACCCATAGCTTTTGACGCTCCCTCTGATTTTCAAGATATCATACTTACTGCCAGCTCCAAAGGAGTAACAACAGCCCAGAGGTGGTGTTAGCATGGCAAAAAGATGAGCAATGCTTTAAAGCTTCTTGTTTCTTGCTTCCGATATGTGTGTGCCATTTGAAGGCACACACAGAAGAGGTAAAATGCCATGGATGTTTACTTATGTGCAGGTAGACGTTCCTTCCTGCACATTTACAAACTAACATAACAGATGTTTTGGCACTACTATGGGGCCTGCAGTCAGCAACACACATAGAAGTGGCATCTCGCCATTGTAGATTGTTTCTGTCCAGGAAAGGATACCTTCCTGCACATAGACACTCCCCTCAACACAGACACACTTGCTCTGTGGTCCAATTATGCCTGCCTTGGCGCTGGCTGCTGAGCTATGTGCCGGTGAAGGCGCAGATGCAGGCCTGCCCCATACACAAGGGAATAGGGAGCAAACCTGTGCTTAAAATCCAGCACAGTGCAGTGCAGCTGATGGTGGCACAGCACTGCGCTGCACCTGTTTCTCACATATGTGGCTCATAGTTATCACTCAAGAACATGCACAGATTTGAGTGGAAGACATATGTACATTTCAGATACATATTTATATCAATATAGGGGGACAGAATACTGGCTATTGGCTAAAGCTTTGAATCTTGCACTTGATCTATGCGAAGAAGCAGGCAACCACTCAGATGCTTGCCTGTTTTCAATCACATAGCACCAACACATACCTCCATCATGTGCATGCCATATGTATCATATGGGACACCATGGCTGATGTCAGGACACTGATTCTGGGAACCCTGTCAGTATGATTGCACTTGGCATGTTAAGCACCATACATGAATATGCTACACATGCAAAGTGGAAATTTGTTTTTTTTATGACAAGGGAACCGTCAGGTAATCAAACAGCCTTTGGCACAATTATTAGTTGACTCCAATAATGGAACAGTGTAACCAAGTTGATGTTAAGGCTATATTTTTTGGGTGGCACCTATGGCAGGAATACACAGCTTGCGTTCCTCAGACCTGGTTCTGGCAATATGTGCCACCGGCCTTCCACATTGCCACAATGCTTGCACTTGTCAAAAATTGACATATGGTTAGGTAGTAGTTGCCTCCATTGGCAACATTACCTTCAAAAACTTTAGACAAAGATGTAGCATCATGAGGCAATCCCTCCTTCTTACATATGTTTAACTTTCGTGTCACTCTGCACATACATGACTCTTGGTACACACACACACCCATGACAGACAATACTCCCACGTCATGTTTCCCATCACTTTAACATTACTTACCCCATTTACACAGTTGTAATGGCCAAGATGGACATGTAATTTTGTGCATGGGAAACATGTTCTCTTGCACCATTGGACATGTGTGCCTGATATTTGAAACTTTATGGTGCATATGTGATACACAATGTACACAAAGAGGAATGTGCATTTTGTCTGCAACCGGTTCATTGCTAAGCTCTCTTAAATGCTGTTTGGTTTAGACGCTAAACTTCCTGCCCTCACCCTTGACAAAACATGCTGCAGTCAACTGTTTATCCTCTTGTCATGCATATGCAAATGAGGATGTTGAAATGCAAAAGGGGTACTTACCAACTGGTCTACCAATCCGAATCACCAGGTGATCCAGGAGATCTCCCTCTTGCGCAATTTGGTCTTCCCACTGGTGTTTGATTTGGTGGTCCATCCGTACAACACCAAAGATTCTTCGTAGGTGGTGGAGCACCTTGCCCCACCACAGCTTCCCTGCCTCCATTGGGTAGCCCTGGATGACCCAGCCACCCATGCTCAACATCATGGAGAGGTAGCGATTCACCAACCAGATGAACCCTTCCACTTCATCCTCATTCATGCTTTGGGCTCCCTCCTTCTCCGACATGTTGCAGCTTCCCTTCACTGAAAATATGTTAGCCCCAAAAATAATGAAACACTATCCCAACTAAGCCCGAATACCCCAACAGACTACGCTACCCCAACGCAAAACACCCAACAGAACAATTACTATGACAAAACAAAAACACTGCACAAAACTTACAAAAATGACAACAATGACAGGACAGCAACAGGGCACAGCACAAAACCCTGAAAAAACACCACTCCTCGACCAGCACCAGCTCCACACAACCTCTCACAATCACAGACAAAAAGACTGTAAAGTAAAAGTGAAAGTGAAATCAGTGTACAATGTTTGCAGCAAGGAATTCCTGTTTCATCACTTCCTGGGTGAGTGTGTCGTTTTTTTTTTTTTTTACTTGACGTTCATGCGTGGTCATTTTTTCCATGAAGGCTGACAAGGCCAGTTGACTTGCGATTGACGCGCAGGGGCCAGACGTCATTTTTTAATTTGCAATGTATGGAGAATTGCCGTTTGCGTCAAAACGTTTTGACGCAGAACAGGAATGCGAATTTGTTTTCTATGAATGCTGACAGGGCCTGTCAACTTTCTTGCATTGCGATGTTTGGAGAATTGCTGTTTGCATCAAAATATTTTAAGCATAACGGGAATGTGTGGATTTTGTTGGAAAGGCTGAGAGAGCACCCAGATTCACATTCCTTGATACAGGGGATGTGCATTTATGTAGTCATGTAAACATGTTTGTTTTCACCGTTACATATAATGGCATACAACTGTATTGCAGGGTTGCTGTCAGGCAATGATGGCACCCTAGTCATCTTTGCTCCTGTGGCATTTTATATACGCACAAATACCCATGGTTACATGTATTGATGCCGGTTGACGGCGCCCCCTTCAGTTCAGTCCACTGTGCACAAGCAGCAGGCACCTGACTGTGTCAAGAGTCAATGTAGCCTCACCAGGGGAGTTAGGGGGGTGTAGGGCGGGGATCTGCCTTCTTCATGATTGCTCTTCAGCAGTGAATTTCACAGTTTCCTGCAAACAGCCACCTGATCCCATGGCCTAGCATGTTTTGTTTTCTTTGGGGTACTTGATGTCAGGCTTGCTCTATCATCTTGGAAGGCCAGAAACTTTGATTTATATTTACAAAGTGGCCCAATGCATGCATTGCGCCACTTTGTAACCCCTTGTGCCACATTATACCTTCGCCAGGCATAATATATGCAAGGGGGGCATTTCCCCGTTAGGGGGCCAAAAAAAATGGCTGCTCAGAACAAGCGTTAAAAGGAGGCTCCAATTGATTAAAATGGGTCTCAGGGTGCTTTGCAGGATTAGCGTAAAAAATTCTGATGCAAGTCCTGCAAAGCGCTGAACTAGCCTCAAACATTGTGATGCTAGTTCTCTAACTACTGCCATCTTGAGCCGTATTTTAAATACGGCGCACACATGGTGGCGTTAGAGGGGTGCTAAGTGCAGCTAGAAAAGTGGTGCTGCACTAGGTGCAATGCCACTTTGAATAAATCTGCCACAATCTTTTATGGGCACGACCTGTTAGATTTGACAAGCTAGTTTTAAATTGTATAATATTGTAGCTTTTCTATAGCACTTATCTAACTATTGGCGAATCCACAAAGTACTTTCTTGAATGGCTTGGTGAGTAATTACTACATATATGTAGCACACAGCTGGAAAAAGATTGTTGGTGAAAGTCAGCTATATTAGTTATCTGGTTTGGTGCCGAGTGTGAGGCATGCAGAGTGTGATCCACAATGAGTTTAGCAGCATGCATGCACATATTAAGCCCGCTTGTACATTTCCTATTCACAGATTAAAACTTTCTCATAAATGTTTCACATTTTCCCCTAATGTTTATTTTTATTTCTATAAATTTACAACGTATTGTGAGTGGTTTCCCCTTTCTGTCTTGCAGAGATTGTGTGCTATCACGCATTTTCACTTTCTATTATATGTCTGTACTCTTAATAGACAATTTAAAAATTCTCAAACCATTACATGTGCAATGCAGTGAACAGACTATAAAGTGACAATCCATTGCGCGAAGAATAAAATGCAGTCTCTGTCTCCTTTAGGTGAGCTCCAGCCTAATTGTTAAATTTTACTTTTTCCATCCCTAATGGATTTTACTCGCCAGAGAGAAAATCTATTAACATGTGAAGTAGAGGGCATTGGTTATGTGTTAAGGACGAAGAGGCACTGTCCAGCCAGGTAAAGAAAGAATGAAATCTAATCTCTAAGTAGACATAAACACTCCCATAAGGACCGTCGCCGACAAGCTTAGTCCTGCTGTTTTTTCAACTAATCATCTGTAATATTGAAAAAAATGACTTCTGGTGGGTGAACCACAGCAGGGCAATTAGGATGATGCTACAAAGGTAGACATCTGCTCCCCGAAAGAGACTTTGCCACTGAAGCTATCTATAGCTACATTCCTTCCGAGATATAAACAATATGTGAGAGTCATATGCAGAAGGAAGCTTTACATTGAGTGTTGTGATCAGAGGCTCTCCTCTAGTCCCTTCAGGACCAGTAAACATATGGGTGTAAAGAAAATGACAAGTAACAGGTCAAACACACCAGAGGACACGCTATGCGTGCATGAGGATGAACATGCCGTTTTCTGAGAAAAAAACACGTGTATATTAATACGAATAAACCTTTCTGTTAGAAGATTGCAAACTATAATTTAAATGTAAAAAATAAAACATAAATCTAACCTTATCTCACTATGAATTACTAATCTTTATCGTTTTTTGCTAATTTTCCATGGTGTTAACCTGTGTCGTGATTTCCTAAAATAGCATATGTTTTTATAGTTTTACCATTTTGATACAATGTCCATTTTTGGGCTTGCATTAGCCAAGACCTTTTGAAATTACTAAAATAAAATGATATCATTATAATACTTACAGGGGCTTTCAGACAGCTCTCTTCAACTAGTAGTCTGTTAGTATGCCATTGACATTTTTGTTCCACCATTACCCACAAGGAGCTTGATCAGGGAAGGGGGCAAAAACGATGGGGAGTGATATTTTGACACAATAAGGAAGAGGAACGTCCCACAACGTACTGCGCAGAGAAGTATCATTACCATGGGACTGGGTGCATACTGAGGGGAGTTGCCGGAATTGAGAGACAGCCTATTAGAAGATGTTCCGCAGGGGTCATTGAAGAAGGCTGTCACTGTTGTTTCGATGTAGAGTATCATGGGGCTACATTGGAAAAGTTCAAAGCACACAGGATTATCAGATGCTCCCTTCTAGGGCTAAATAGGGTAACCAAATCGCCCTAAAGTGTCGAGTTTGTCAGTGATTTAATACATTGTCCATTTGTGAAGGGCAACCCTGTATAGCTGAGCCAGCCATTCACTACATATTAGTGTGGCAGCCAGACGCCAATTCTGAAGGATGGGAATTTTGCCAGCGCTAGTGAGTTGGGAAACCAAAAATGCCTTTAGACATAAAGATCTGATATGTTGGACATGTTGTGGGGAATCATCATTTGAAGGGAGGGGCATATCGAGACAGAACTACAACAATGTAAAAGCAACAGCACTGCCTTACAATAGCGTTCTAAGGCCAACATAGGTAAAAAAGTAAGACTATCCTAGAGTCATTCTGAAGTCATCCAATGTCTTTAGCTGAGCTATTCCTGTAATTGTCTGGGGAAGTCATCACAGGCCACCCTGAAGTATGTGTTTAGGGTGAAATATTTAAATGAGATGACTCTCGAGTCATGACAGAAACTATTCCAGGATTGCTTCCTGATTACCCCAGTGGAAACATGTGATGATCTTTTACAGCTACAGGATGATACCACAATGTTATCAGAATTAGGTTGTTTTACTCCAAGATGGTTTCCTGATTATTCCACTGGGAAGCATATGATGATCATGTACTATGGCAGGATGATCTCAAGATGCTTTCAGGATTAGTCTGTTATTACTCCAGGATAATTCTAGGAATATTTCAGGATGGTGAGTATTATTACAGAAGGATCTTGTGAAGACTTCAGAATGAGGCTCTATTACGCAAGGATGATCCCAAAATATCTTTAGAATGAGACTATACTAGTCGATGATTACTAAATGATGGAGATGTATTACCCCAAGATGGGATATGGCTGTATTACTGAATGATAATTTCAAGATGAAGATGTATTACTCTAAGATGATCTTGAGAGATGTATGTGAATAAATGGAAAAACAACACGCACTGGCAAAGTCAAAAGGCCTTGCCTACGCAAGAGCTATTGGCTTTGTCAATGTGTTTTAGCCATGTTATATGCTGTTAAGCATAGCTAAAAGTTAGTGGCATCGAACGGAGTGGAGTAGGATGGAGAAGAATGTAATAGAATGGAGTGTTGTGAAGTGGCATAGAGTGGAGAGGAGCGTCATGCAGTGTCATAGAGTGGAGTGTTGTGGTTTAGAGTGTCATAGACTGGGGTGACACAGAGTGATGTTGAGTAGTGTAGAGAGGAGTAGCAAAGAGTAGAGTTAAGTGGCATCTAGGGAGTTGCTTAGAGTGGATGAGTGTGTTGTAAAGTGGAAGGGCATAAAGTCGAGTGTTGTGGAGTAGAGTGTTGTGAAGTCTTGTGGGGTATCATGCAATGAGGGTCCTAGAGTGGCCTAGAGTAGAGTAGTGTAGGATGGAGTTGAGTAGCACTGGTTAGAGTAGAGTGCCGTAGGGTGGAGTAAAGTGGTCTAGGGGGGAGTATAGAGGACAAGCACAGTGTGGATTAAACTTGTAGAGCAGTGTAGAATGTTGTACAGCATAGGGGGATAGAGTGTAGTACAGGGGAGAGGCTTAGGGGAATGGTTGCAGAAATGTTGCAAAGGATATGGCACATGACTGAAAAAACATTGCTGGGGTGGTGTAAGTGGATATGTGACAGGCCAGCATTATTGAATGACTGTGACAGTGCTTAATTTGTGCTTGTTGTTTCCGGTGCTGAGCACCCGCACTTATTTTTGAGGGCCGGGGCTTATTCTTCTGCCTCAAGCATTTGCTGCGAGCAGAAAAGAAATATGGGAAAGATGGAGAGAGCAGAAAGCTGCCAGAGTGAGCTGAAGGGTCTGGGAGTGGCTTTATATGGATTGAAGAGGTGCGAGGTGGCTTCAGGAATAAACCGCCTCAGTGTTCCGTGCACGCAGATTTAATTGAAGTAGCCGCGTGTTTAGGAGGAGGGCTTTGGGCACCGGCACATTTTTATTTACAAATTAAGCAGTGGACTGTGGGTTAGTGCAGAAAATAGCTGAGGATGTGTTATGTGTTGTGTTGTGAAGGACTTTGATAAGTAATGAGTGGTGTGGGCTGCTTTTGATGTGAAGTCGTGAATGAATGTTGCAAGTGGCAGAGTTGAGAGTAATTGCAGGTTGGGGTGTGAGTTGTGAAAGGAAAGTTGAGCGGTTCGGTCATGCAAGCGTGAGCAAGTTAGTGTGTGAGCGGCTACAGCTCATTGCTGGTGTGAGTGAAGGATGCAATTGTGGCTGGTCAGTGATGCGGATGATTAGTGCTGATGAATAGCGGTAAATGATTGATGCATGCAGATTAAATCACTTGGTTTGATTAAAAGGTGTTAATGGCTGTACTAACTGAGGTTGCAAGAATATCTTCTGAAGAGTAGTGTTGTGACCGAGTAGAAAAGTGGTAGAGTGGCTACTGGAGAGGTGTGTAGTGAAAGTGGTTTTGTGAATGGTCAAGTGGGGTATACTGGAGTGCAGTGGATTGGAGGTGGGCAGATTGTTTTGGATTGGAGTGGGGCAGATTGGAGTTGGACAGATTATTTTGGATTGAAGTGGGACAGATTAGAATGGGACTAATTAGAGTGGGGCAGATTTGAATGGGGCTAATCAATCTGGAACAGAGTGGGGCAGACTGGAGTGGGACAGATTGTTTTGGATTGAATGAGGCCAATTGAGGGCATTATTTTGGTTTGGAATGGATTGTGTCAGATTGTTTTGAATTGAAGTGGGGCAGATTGGAGTGTGGCAGACTGTTTTGGATTTGTGCGGGGTAGGCTGGAGTGGGGCAGATTGTTTTGGACTGGAGCAGATTGGACTGGGGTAGATTGTTTTAGGTTGGAGTGGGGCAGATTGTTTAGGATTTGAGTGGGGCAGATTGTTTTGAATTGAGTGAGGTAGATTGGAGTGGGGGGCTTTGGGAGTATTGGAGTGTGATGGATTGAAATGGATTAGGGTGAGGGATTTGGAATAGGGCAGACTGGATTGCTCTGGGGTCATATGGATTGAGTGGGGAGGATCAGATTGAGTGTGGTAGATTGGCGTGGGGTAGGTGGGGTGGATTATTGTGGACTGGAGTGAAGCAGATCGGGATCTACTGCACGATTATGTGTTAAAGCATAATTTCAGAAATGACAGATAAACAAACAATGTCGCTTTGCAATAATTTGAACAAGGTAATTGTCATCTATTGTAAAAGCACTTATGAGCAAGAACAAAACAAAACCTGAGGCAAAGTAAAAAAGATGACCTGGCAAAGTAAAAGAGTTATCTATTGATAAAATGCTATTTTGTTTGTCCTGCTGAGTACATTTTTGCCTAATGATGCTTGGCCTGCAGTGAAAAATTAAAGAATTAAAGATGAGTACCACGCAAGCCCTCAAATGGTAAACAATGGGCGGACTCGAAGTCCTTTTTAGTTAACAAGAGAATCTTGCAGGTGAGATGCATATAGTAGGGAATGCTGTTGCAGGCTAAACCCTAACAAGTTTACTCTACTGAAAGGCAATCACATATCTGTTTGTAACCTCAAAAACACTTTTTGTAATCTACTAAAATCAATTTACGATCCAAAAAGGCTTTACAAATCATTAAGTATGTTAAGTGGGTTAGGTAACCATTTAGGAATCACAATTTGGAAGTGACATTTCCAGAGCATCCCTTCCAAATACAGAATCTTTAAAAAATGTATTAATGTTTTGCGACCAAAATCTGGAGGCAAAACATTAATGTTTTACCACCAAATGCATATTGGTGGCAAGTCATTCACAAACGGGAAGGGTTCTCCAGGGACCTTTTAACATTAACTTTTGACAATGTTGACAAAAATATTTTTTTAGGATAGGGAGTAGTACCACTGCCTACTCCAAAAAATGTTTAGTTTTTCATTTTTTTCAAGTGTTTTCCATTTTCCTTTTTCGGAAAACCGCGTGCAATTAAAAAAAAAATGCTTCATTTAAATGGTCTGCTGACCGAAGCAGGCCTTGTTTCCTGTGAATCTAGCCAATGGTGGCAGGTTGCAATTACAACTTATGACTTGCTCATGTGTCTATTAGTACGTAAGTCGGTTCACAGAAGTAATTTCCATTCACAACAAATTGGTGTGCAATCTGCAATTACTTTTTGCAAATAGGAAATTCGTATATCAGACATTTGGATCAGAAGCCATACTATCATTTGTTTTATCATCTAAATCCTATTTTATGTGATTTCTGGTGACATTGTTGTGCCAAAGCTATAGTTTGAGATTCTGTCTACAGAATGCTATTTAGTGGTTTTGAAACCTAACAGTTCCTCAGAGGGCTTCGGAAAAGCTTATTAGACAGCCACCTTGTGCTTGACCTTTAAAGTAAGTGCCTTTGGAACCTTCAAATGAGACATGATTTCACGGGAGAAGATGTAGTCTAGTGGCTATAGATATCAACCCTGTCACATGGGGAACCAGCAGAGGCATAGCCAGTGTGTCATGGGCCCTAGTGCAAGGAAGAAATGCCCCCTGGCTGATATTTGAATTGTAAGACACAGAAACAATAAGTGTTCAATGAGATGCATAGGCTTATGTACTCTAGTGCCACTGCATCTGTTGCACCAATGGAAGCTACACCCCTGGGGACCAGATTCAAATCTCAGACTAGGTTCAAGAACCGGTGAATCTGTCCAAATGTCCTTGTGCTGACAAAAAAAATTGGTTTGTGTGTTTTGAAGCGCCTTTATATCCTCTGGAAAAGTTCGCTTTGTGCTATATAAAATTGCCAAAAAGTGTTTTTTGACTTTCATACAAGCTCTAGACATAAGAATAAGAATCTAGACCAGTGGCTCCCAACCTGTGGTCTGGGGACCCTGGGGGTCCGTGAAGCCTCCTCAGGGGGTCCGCAACTGTGTAGAAATTTAAATATTATTAACAGATTAGGTCCCCAGCTTTTAATAATGACTCAGTGGGGGGGGTGTCCCAGGATTCCAATAATGATTCTGTGGGGGTCCCCAGGTTCCAGTAATGATACATTGTGGGTACACAGAGGTCAAATGATAGGGAACCACTGATCTAGACCACCGATAGGGTGCATATGACAATAGACTTGCTTTTTAGTACTCAAACAACACCCGGAAAGGGTGACAAGAGGTGGGATAAGTAACTCACCTCACCTTCTGCCTCTCTCCTGTCCCCACCCCTCCATAAATGGCAAACAAAATGGAACAATGTTTCCCCTCTCTAGTGAGCACGGTACCGAATCCACACACTGCTCAGACAAGCAGCACTTTCGCCTCCTCTTGCCCACGGTACTTCCGCTTCCATTCCGATGTAAAAGTAATACATTTGGATAGAAGAAACAGAAAAGGGACTTCAACAAATAAACAGTACATTTATTAACTTGGCGACCATCAAGCACTGGCAATGACGACCAGTGTCTTAGCTTCTAGACTGTGCTACCAACAGCCTCTCTGAAGATGGACACACCATCTGTAGAAGCCTTCATTTTTTCTTAATGGAGCTAGCTATTGTAAAAGTAAGAAAGAGACAGCACACATTTTAATTTGTTTCGAACGTCAAACCTTTAAGTTTCTGTTTTATAAAGCACAAACTTGTCCCAGAGGCAGCAACGCCCTTTACATGAAAACAAAATATTTTTCCATTAGAGTCAGATGTTGAACTTTTTTTTTTAGGTACATGCAGGTTAAGAATCATGGCATGTTGAGCAGAGGTCAGGATTCAAACCTGAAATTTGTTTCAAAGCTTCACTTGGAATGATGCTCTTTTATCATTCAATCTGCATTTATATAGCACAACTTATCACCCGGGGGTCTCAAGGCTACAGCGGAAGGAAATGGGACAGTCGAAGAGCCAGGTCTTGAGGTCCTTCCTGAACTGAGCCATCGAGGGGGACTGCCTGAGGTGGAGCGGCATCATGTTCTGTGTTCTTCTGGATTCTGGGGATGGTGGCGAGGGCCAGTTGAGCTGAGTGGAGCTGCCTGGAGGGTGTGTCGAAGGAGAGATGGTGGTTGAGGTAGACAGGTCCGATGTTGTGAAGTGCTGTGTATGCATGTTTCAGGAGCTCAAAATTGAATTGTCTGTTGACGGGGAACTGATGTAGGTCTCTCAGTAGGGCAAAGATGTGGCTGTGGCTGTGGTGGGGGATGTCCAGAATCAGTCTGGCCGCGGTACTCGGTATTCTTTGAATTCCAGTTTGGAGTTTCTTGTTGAGTCGGGCATAGAGTGTGTTGCTGTAGTCGAGTTTACTGCTGACGAGTGTGTGAGTGACTATCCTTCTTGCGTCAACGGGTATCCACTTAAAGATCTTCCGGAGTGGATTGAGAGTGTGGAAGCATGAGGATGGAATGGAGTTGATTGGGCGGGTCATGGATAGTGATGAGTCGAGGACGATGCCGAGGATCAGTGCGTGGTGGGTAGGAGAAGGGGCAGTTCAAGGGCGCTTGGCCACTAGCAGGAGTCGTCCCATGCAGTTGTGATGGGGCCCAGGATGAAGGTCCAAGTAGAGCTTGAGGCAGCTGTCTCTCTTCCAGTCGGCATGTGCCTTCATTCCATTGTGAAAGTTGTCTTTTCTGTTGATGGTTCATCAGTGAGGGAGAGAATGACCTGTAAGTGTTTGGTGTATCAGGATATGTTGAGCCCATGGTGTCTGGCGATCTTGACGAGTGGGGTCATGTAGAGGTTGAAGAGTGTGGGGCTCAGGGAGAATACCTGGGCAACTCTGCATCTGGTTTCTGTTGGCTTTGAGGTGAAGGGTAGGAGCCTGACTCTCTAGGGTCAGCTGGTGAGGAAGGAGCGGATCCACTTCAGGGCTTTGCCACAGATGGCGGCATCATGTGGTCTTTTGCCCAAGATGGTGTGGTAGACGGACATGAAGGCGGCTGAGAGCTTGAGGAGGATTAGGGATGCTGTTTTGTCGCGGTCAAGTAGAGATCAGATGTCATCTGTGGCTGCTAAGAGTACAGTTTCGGGGCTGGGGATACTCCTGAATCTGGATTGGGAGGGGGTCGAGGATATGGTTGGTCTCGATGATGTCGGTGAGCTGTGCGTTGATCACTTTTTCATTTACCTTGGCTGGAAAAAGGAGCAGTGAGATCGGCCTGTAGTTTTTCAGCTCCGTTGGTTCTGTGGAGGTCTTCTTCAATAGGAGGTTTATCTCAGCATGTTTCCAGGTGTCTGGGAAGGTGGTGGTCTCAATGGAGCAGTTGATGGTGCAGCATAGTTTGGGTGCAATGGCGGTGCCGGCTCGATTAAAGATGTGGTGGGGACAGGGCCCAAAGGGTGCTTCAGAGTGGATGGTATTAATGAGATTCAGGGTGTCCGCAAGAGGAGGGTCCAGTGGTTCAAGATGGGTTGGGGGCTGGGGTCCATGGTGGTACTGGTGGGTGGGGGGGCTTTGCTTGCAAACCCCTCATAGATGTCCTGTATTTTGCAGTGGAGAAGGGGGCAAGGTTATTGAATAGGTCATCTCCACAAAGACGCACTAGTAACAATAACATTGCCAAAGGCACACAAGGTTGCTGGAGACGTTTACCCCATGGCCCATCACGTACCCCTAGTGTACAATATAAACGTAGCAGATGCCGCAGTTGAAGCTCAGCTTCTGGAAAGGACAAGCCACCCTAACTCTTGGGCTTGGCAAAGATAAAGCAAGGCTGTGCGCTCAGAGATCCCATAGCAGAAAAAGATCTAGAATCCTTCCTGGAGGTGAACTGATGATGTACTGGAGCGTAATCTGTATCTGACCGTGAAGCGCGGTTTCTATCTTCCTCTCCGGGAGACACAGAGTAGAAGGTTCTCCCTTCATAAAGCACCTGTAAGCTCCGCCTGCTGAGCCACGCCCCATCCACCCTCGAAGTAGGTAAAGGAATTCCCGCCTCTTACCAGGATGATGGACAGCTTTCCCAAAACGACCCCACTGCGTTTACCGCCGATTCCAGTGGTGCGTTGTTGATGCTCAGAAGCACGAGGACATCTCCACAAAGACGCACTAGTAACAATAACATTGCCAAAGGCACACAAGGTTGCTGGAGACATTTACCCCGTGGCCCATCACGTAACCTTAGTGTACAATATAAACGGGCGTATAAAACATGCTAGGTAACGCTTACTGACATACTCGTAGAAAATACCCCGGTTGGGTAGGCCACGATGCTCATTTTACAGAAACTAAACCTCAAAGGAAGCACTTACAATCATAATCGTAGCAGGTGCCGCAGTCGAAGCTCAGCTTCTGGAAAGGACAAGCCACCCTAACTCTTGGGCTTGGCAAAGATAAAACACGGCTGTGCGCTCAGAGATTCCATAGCAGAAAAGATCTAGAATCCTTCCTGGAGGTAAACTGATGATGTACTGGAGCGTAATCTGTATCTGACTGTGACGCTCGGGTTCTATCTTCCTCTCCGGGAGACACAGAGTAGAAGGTTCTCCCTTCATAAAGCACCTGTAAGCTCCGCCCGCTGAGCCACGCCCCGTCCACCCTCGAAGTAGGTAAAGGAATTCCCACCTCTTACCAGGATGATGGACAGCTTTCCAAAACGACCCCACTGCGTTTACCGCCGATTCCGGTGGTGCGTTGTTGATGATCAGAAGCACGAGGACATCTCCACAAAGACGTACTAGTAACAATCACATTGCCAAAGGCACACAAGGTTGCTGGAGACGTTTTACCCCGTGGCCCATCACGTAACCTTAGTGTACAATATAAACGGGGCGTATAAAACATGCTAGGTAACTATTACTGACATACTCGTAGAAAATACCCCGGTTGGGTAGGCCACGATGCTCATTTTTACAGAAACTAAACCTCAAAGGAAGCACTTCCAAATATAAACGTAGCAGGTGCCGCAGTTGAAGCTCAGCTTCTGGAAAGGACAAGCCACCGTAACTCTTGGGCTTGGCAAAGATAAAGCAAGGCTGTGCGCTCAGAGATCCCATAGCAGAAAAAGATCTAGAATCCTTCCTGGAGGTGAACTGATAATGTACTGGAGCGTAATCAGTATCTGACTGTGACACGTGGGTTTCTATCTTCCTCTCCTGGAGACACAGAGTAGAAGGTTCTCCCTTTATAAAGCACCTGTAAGCTCCGCCCGCTGAGCCACGCCCGTACACCCTCGAAGTAGGTAAAGGAATTCCCGCCTTTTACCAGGATGATGGACAGCTTTCCAAAACGACCCCAATGCGTTTACCGCCGATTCCGGTGGTGCGTTGTTGATGCTCAGAAGCACGAGGACATCTCCACAAAGACGCACTAGTAACAATCGCATTGCCAAAGGAAAACAAGGTTTCTGGAGACGTTTACCCCGTGGCCCATCACATACCCTTAGTGTACAATATAAACGGGGCGTATAAAACATGCTAGGTAACGCTTACTGACATACTCGTAGAAAATACTCCGGTTGGGTAGGCCACGATGCTCATTTTACAGAAACTAAACCTCAAAGGAAGCACTTACAATTATAATCGTAGCAGGTGCCGCAGTTGAAGCTCAGCTTCTGGAGGTGAACTGATGATGTACTGGAGCGTAATCTGTATCTGACTGTGACGCGCGGGTTCTATCTTCCTCTCCGGGAGACACAGAGTAGAAGGTTCTCCCTTCATAAAGCACCTGTAAGCTCCGCCCGCTGAGCCACGCCCCGTCCACCCTCGAAGTAGGTAAAGGAATTCCCGCCTCTTACCAGGATGATGGACAGCTTTCCAAAACGACCCCACTGCGTTTACCGCCGATTCACGTGGTGCGTTGTTGATGCGCAGAAGCACGAGGACATCTCCACAAAGACGCACTAGTAACAATAACATTGCCAAAGGCACACAAGGTTGCTGGAGACGTTTACCCCATGGCCCATCACGTACCCCTAGTGTACAATATAAACGCAGCAGATACCGCAGTTGAAGCTCACCTTCTGGAAAGGATAAGCCACCCTAACTCTTGGGCTTGGCAAAGATAAAGCAAGGCTGTGCGCTCAGAGATCCCTTAGCAGAAAAGATCTAGAATCCTTCCTGGAGGTGAACTGATGATGTACTGGAGCATAATCTGTATCTGACTGAGACGCGCGGGTTCTATCTTCCTCTGCTGGAGACACAGAGTAGAAGGTTCTCCCTTTATAAAGCACCTGTAAGCTCCGCCCGCTGAGCCACACCCCGTCCACCTTCGAAGTAGGTAAAGGAATTCCCGCCTTTTACCAGGATGATGGATGGATGACTAAGTATTTTTTACCCATGATTCTAATTATGTATTGTATGTGCATATGTGTGTGTAGTCATGTGTGTGTGTGTATAAATATATACATATATGTGTATGTATGTGTATATGTTGTTTCTGTGCCTGGCATGTTTGTGGATCATTGCATGGCTCCTGTTTTTTTTTTTTGGGTTGTTATACTAGATATCTATGAATTTCTGCTCCCTTTTATCACACTTATCTACTCATCACTCTTATGTCATGTCTCTATCAAACTATCCTCTATTCTCACTCGGACTCATCCCAAATCCCTTCGACCACTTTCATCTCCTAAATATCTCTGCCTGAGCTCTTCCCTCCACCTCCACATCTAACTCACCAAACCTCACTCTACCTCTGTGACCTCCCACACAACCCTACTAAATTCTCCTGCATTCATCTCACCCTGCTACCATGCTCTCCCTAACCCTTCCACATCCTCTTTCCCCTCCGCCCCCCTTTTATTCATCCCAAGCCTTTGGATTGAGTAAATGAAGGATAAACTCCCAATTAACACTTCTGGATTTCTTTCCTCCTCCACCCCTCCATTACTCCAGTCAATCTAACTAACAAACTCTCATATCCGCAACTCAAATTAACTCATAATAATACTAAAACTGTACTCCTTATTAAATTATACTAATCCATCACTAATTCTTGTTGGGTACCGGAGTAGCGTGCTACTCATCGAAAAGCGCTTCGACGCCTCGTCAGGGGTAGTAAGCGCTATATAAATACGATTACAATACAATACAATAGGTCTTGGGAGGGCGAGATGTTGGTGGTGTCTGTGCCGGGTTTCACAAATTCCTTGACTATGGTAACAAGTTCCTTGCTGTTGTGTGTACAGGTGTTGATTCTCTCTTGAATGGCTGATTTTCTAGCTGCTCTGATGATCCGGTGGTGTAATGTGATGGTGTCTTTGAAGGCCTTTGCTAGACCTGGCATTCTTGGCGTGGTCTCCCCTAACTTTTTTCCTCTGCTTCCCAGGTTGTTGCTGTGTGCTGGACTCTGGTTTTGCTGTTTTTGTTGCTCCAGGCACTTTACCAATGCTGACCAGTGCTAAAGTACAAATGCTCCCTATGTTTAAATTGTATGGGTAATTGGCTTTTCCATAATTGGCATGTTTGATTTACTAGTATGTCCCTAGTAAAGTTCACTAGAGGTGCCTAGGGCCTGCAAATCAAACGCTAATAGTGGGCCACCCACACAAGTAGTCCTGTAAACATGGCTCAGACCTGCCACTGCAGTGTCTGTGTGTGCAGTTTTAAACTGCCAATGCGACCTGGCAAGTGTACCCACTTGACAGGCCCAACCTTTCCTTTTTATGTATGTAAGACACCCGTAAGGTAGGCCCTAGGTAGCCCCATGGACGGGCTGCAGTGTATGTTAAAGGTCAGACATGTACTGATGTGTTTTAAATGTCCTAAAAGTGAAACAATGCCAAATTCAGTTTTCACTGTTTCAAGGCCTATCTCCCTCATAGGTTAACATGGGGGCTGCTTTTAAATATCCTTAGTGGAGTTTCCCTGTGAGAGCAGATAGAGATATAGAATTTGGGGTCGCTGAACTCACAATTTAAAAATACATCTGTTGGTAAAGTTGGATTTCAAATTATTTGTTTGAAAATGCTCCTTTTAGAAAGTGTGCATATTCTTGCTTAAACCATTCTGTGACTCTGCCTGCTTGTGTATTCCCTGTCTGGGTCAGACTGACAGTTGGGCTGTATGTGAATCCCCTCTAGAAAGTGACACAAAGGGAGCTGGTGTGTAGCCTGTATATCCTGATGAGCCATCTGAGCAAGAGTGGAGGGAGGTGTGGTTGCTTACATCTGAATGGGCAGTGCCTGCCCTCACACAATGCAGTCTCCCACACCCTGGGCTGAGTCTGGGCCCAGGCCTTGGCAAGGCAGGATCTTGTGAACTACAGGGATTTTTCTTTGAAGTTTGCTCTCTCCGAAGGCAGAAAGTGGACCCAAACCCTCAGATTTTTAGATCACTTCTGGAATCAAGAGCAACCTCTGCCAAGGAGAAGAGCTGAAGAGCTGGAGGAGGAGAACTGCCCCTTTGCCTGTGACTGTGCTTTGTGTGTTGGCATGCAGTTGCTGCTTCTGCCGGAGAGAGGACAAAGACTGGACTTTGGGTTGGGCTTGCCTCCTGTTCTGAAGTCTCACGGCCATCAAAGACTTCTTCTCCCAGAAACTGCACTCTCTGCTGAGACTCCTGCCAAGTGGTGCGCTAGCCAGTCCCTGGGCCCTTAAGAGGACAAGTTGACAGAAAAAGGACTGAAATCCACGCACACTGTGCGGGCAAAATTTCGATGCACCACCTGCAACGAGGCTAAAAAATGTCACGCCACCCACTTTGCAGCTAAAATCAATGCTGCACCTGCATTGCAGCTGGGAGATGGACGCATCGCGGCTGGAGAAATGACAAAACACCTGCTTGCAGCTGCTGATAACAATACAAACCACATGCAGCGTGGTTTCTTAATACTGTGCGACCAGATTTCTCACTCATCATGTCTGGGCATCAAAAGTTAAGGCAAGCCTGCGCAGATCAGAGGTGCCCATCTGGAAATCAACGCATCACCCTCCTGCAGGAGAGGAAAAATTATGCATCGCCAACCAGACCGGAGAAGAAACGAAGCACAACCTCACTTGAAAGTTCGGAGTCGACGCATCGCTGACTTTTCCGACGCATGCTCGCCCATGTGGCTTTCTTTTGACGCAAACCATGAAAATCAACGTTTCCATGTTTTATATTGAGTAAAACTCTTATTCTTTTGAAAATGTATATCTTGACTTGCGGATGTTGGATGTTTGTCATTTTGGTCTTGTTTGATTTAAATAAATATTACCTATTTTTCTGAACTGGTGTGGTGTCCATTTTATAGTGCTTTCCCTTTATTACTGTGTGCGTTGGTACAAATACTTTATACATTGCCTTTGCGATAAGCCCGACAGCTTGTGCCAGCTACCAAGGGGGTGAGCAGGGGGTTATCTAAGTGCGTACCTCCATTGCCCTGACAAGAGTGAGGGTCCCTGCTTAGACAGAGTGCAAACTAACTGCCAACCAGAACCCCATTTCCAACAGTGTTGTGGTCTGTTGTGCTTTTACTGCTTCTCCACTTTCTCTCAAGTCATCTACATGTGCTCTTGGATTCTTTGAGGTTGGGGGAGAACCAGCTGGGTCTCCTGTGGTGTTGATTGCAGGTGGGTTTCCCTAGAGGGGGCTAGGATGTTGGTGCAGTCGGTGATCCATTGGTGGAAGTTGAGGGCCGAGGCATTAGCGTCTGTGGTGACTGGTTGTGGGGAGTGGCTGAGAGCAGTGGTGAGTTGAGCTTCAGTGACTTTGGTGCAGTTCCTGCGAGGGAGCAGTGTGATTGGTGCTCCTGGACTGTCTTGGCGAAGGTGAAGTGGACGCAGTGGTGATCGGTCCATTGGAGTTCAGAGGTGTGTGAGAAGGCAATGTGTTTCCCGACAGAGAAGACAGGGTTGATGGTGTTTCCTACTGAGTGCATAGGGAGGTTGACCAATTGTTCGAGTCCATGGATGGCGAGGCTGTCCATGAGGGTTGAGGTGTTCGATGGCTGTGGTTGTCGGGGTGGAAGTTGGGGTCACCTAGGCGTATGTAGTCCATAGAGGTGAGGGCATGGGAAATTATGAAGGTGAGGGCATGGGGAGCTGTGTGTATTATTATGGACTTGTTTATTCTTTTACTGTACCACACCACATATTAGTTATTACAAGAGCCAGTGGAATTATGCAATAATAGAAAAACAAACTTTGACAAGGTTGAGTAAATTAAGTGGCAACAAAAGACAAATTGCGCAGCACATTCTGTGACATTATTATTTTGTTAGTTTTTTTAACACACTTTGCTAGAGCGATTTGAACACCTAAAAAAATACAAATTTTTCTTAAGGGTAAGATCAATAAATATCTTATTTATCAGGTCCTATGCAAAATCTTATTTAGTAAAAAATGATGGTGTTGTCTTGCCTCGATGTTCAGAAGAACCACTGTATTAAGACAAGGTTCTTCTTTGCTATAACCATGGTGGGTATTTGCCTCTGGTGTCCTGGGGAGCATCCCTCTGTAAATTGGGCAAAGTATAATCCTTCAATACTTTACTGTCAGGGTCATGAAGAAGACAGTCAAAGGCATCTCATATACGTAAACTTTATACTACAATATTTTATATTACTATTGTATAATGCATAATACTACATATATATATATATATATATATATATATATATATATATATTCCAACAACGACCTCAAGACAGGGGCCCTCAACCCTGCAGGGCAGCTTCAGCTTTCAAGGGCGGAGAAACCCATATTTAAAGTCCAAACAAAATTGCCAAAGCCTCAGTTTCAGAAACATCCGAGCATTTATTCTCAGTTGAAATGGCAGCAAGCTTAAAATCCTGACGCGTTTCGGCTGAATGTCTTGATCACAGGTGAGTGGTTCAAAGTGCACACAACACAGGTGTTTATCAATCAAATGTCACGTGACCCTGTAGTAGTAAAATACATCTCCCATAATGCACTGATAATGTTTCAGTAATGATGCAATGCACTGTAGCTTAGTATATAATCCTGCTTCATAGCGTCCAAAAGCCACAGTCATATTTCACAGTTGTAACAGTGCATACAGTTTGTAAAGAGTAAATGAAATGGCCACGAGCTTAATAGTTTTCATTTGTTCATGTGAATCACTTAAAAATATCACTCGTTGCTGCTGCCAAAAAATATATTTGTAATGCAAGGAAGTCTATAAACTGCAGAAAGTGAGGTAAAACCTCTCCCTCATCCCTTTCTCACCTCCGTGTTCAAATTATTCTGGTAAAATACCTTGTGTTGAATGGAGACAAGCAGGTCATGCCCCCATTATGATTCCAACAACGTCCTCCAGACAGGGCCCCCCAACCCTGCAGGGCAGCTTCAGCTTTCAAGGGCGGAGAAACCCATTTTTAAAGTCCAAACAAAATTTGTTTCAGCCTCAGTTTCAGAAACATCCGAGCATTTATTCTCAGTTGAAATGGCAGCAAGCTTAAAATCCTGACGCGTTTCGGCTGAATGTCTTGATCACAGGTGAGTGGTTCAAAGTGCACACAACACAGGTGTTTATCAATCAAATGTCACGTGACACTGTAGTAGTAAAATACATCTCCCATAATGCACTGATAATGTTTCAGTAATGATGCAATGCACTGTAGCTTAGTATATAATCCTGCTTCATAGCGTCCAAAAGCCACAGTCATATTTCACAGTTGTAACAGTGCATACAGTTTGTAAAGAGTAAATGAAATGGCCACGAGCTTAATAGTTTTCATTTGTTCATGTGAATCACTTAAAAATATCACTCGTTGCTGCTGGCAAAAATATATTTGTAATGCAAGGAAGTCTATAAACTGCAGAAAGAGAGGTAAAACCTCTCCCTCATCCCTTTCTCACCTTCGAGTTCAAATTATTCCGGTAAAATACCTTGTGTTGAACGGAGACAAGCAGGTCATGCCCCCCATTATGATTCCAACAACGACCTCCAGACAGGGGCTCCCAACCCTGCAGGGCAGCTTCAGCTTTCAAGGGCGGAGAAACCCATATTTAAAGTCCAAACAAGATTGCCAAAGCCTCAGTTTCAGAAACATCCGAGTATTTATTCTCAGTTGAAATGGCAGCAAGCTTAAAATCCTGACGCGTTTCGGCTGAATGCCTTGATCACAGGTGAGTGGTTCAAAGTGCACACAACACAGGTGTTTATCAATCAAATGTCACGTGACCCTGTAGTAGTAAAATACATCTCCCATAATGCACTGATAATGTTTCAGTAATGATGCAATGCACTGTAGTTTAGTATATAATCCTGCTTCATACCGTCCAAAAGCCACAGTCTTATTTCACAGTTGTAACAGTGCATACAGTTTGTAAAGAGTAAATGAAATGGCCACGAGCTTAATAGTTTTCATGTGTTCATGTGAATCACTTAAAAATATCACTCGTTGCTGCTGCCAAAAAATATATTTGTAATGCAAGGAAGTCTATAAACTGCAGAAAGAGAGGTAAAACCTCTCCCTCATCCCTTTCTCACCCCCGTGTTCAAATTATTCCGGTAAAATACCTTGTGTTGAACGGAGACAAGCAGGTCATGCCCCCCATTATGATTCCAACAACGACCTCCAGACAGGGGCTCCCAACCCTGCAGGGCAGCTTCAGCTTTCAAGGGCGGAGAAACCCATATTTAAAGTCCAAACAAAATTGCCAAAGCCTCAGTTTCAGAAACATCCGAGCATTTATTCTCAGCAAGCTTAAAATCCTGACGCGTTTCGGCTGAATGCCTTGATCACAGGTGAGTGGTTCAAAGTGCACACAACACAGGTGTTTATCAATCAAATGTCACGTGACCCTGTATTAGTAAAATACATCTCCCATAATGCACTGATAATGTTTCAGTAATGATGCAATGCACTATAGCTTATATATACAGGGAGTGCAGAATTATTAGGCAAATGAGTATTTTGACCACATCATCCTCTTTATGCATGTTGTCTTACTCCAAGCTGTATAGGCTCGAAAGCCTACTACCAATTAAGCATATTAGGTGATGTACATCTCTGTAATGAGAAGGGGTGTGGTCTAATGACATCAACACCCTATATCAGGTGTGCATAATTATTAGGCAACTTCCTTTCCTTTGGCAAAATGGGTCAAAAGAAGGACTTGACAGGCTCAGAAAAGTCAAAAATAGTGAGATATCTTGCAGAGGGATGCAGCACTCTTAAAATTGCAAAGCTTCTGAAGCGTGATCATCGAACAATCAAGCGTTTCATTCAAAATAGTCAACAGGGTCGCAAGAAGCGTGTGGAAAAACCAAGGCGCAAAATAACTGCCCATGAACTGAGAAAACTCAAGCGTGCAGCTGCCACGATGCCACTTGCCACCAGTTTGGCCATATTTCAGAGCTGCAACATCACTGGAGTGCCCAAAAGCACAAGGTGTGCAATACTCAGAGACATGGCCAAGGTAAGAAAGGCTGAAAGACGACCACCACTGAACAAGACACACAAGCTGAAACGTCAAGACTGGGCCAAGAAATATCTCAAGACTGATTTTCTAAGGTTTTATGGACTGATGAAATGAGAGTGAGTCTTGATGGGCCAGATGGATGGGCCCGTGGCTGGATTGGTAAAGGTCAGAGAGCTCCAGTCCGACTCAGACGCCAGCAAGGTGGAGGTGGAGTACTGGTTTGGGCTGGTATCATCAAAGATGAGCTTGTGGGGCCTTTTCGGGTTGAGGATGGAGTCAAGCTCAACTCCCAGTCCTACTGCCAGTTCCTGGTAGACACCTTCTTCAAGCAGTGGTACAGGAAGAAGTCTGCATCCTTCAAGAAAAACATGATTTTCATGCAGGACAATGCTCCATCACACGCGTCCAAGTACTCCACAGCGTGGCTGGCAAGAAAGGGTATAAAAGAAGGAAATCTAATGACATGGCCTCCTTGTTCACCTGATCTGAACCCCATTGAGAACCTGTGGTCCATCATCAAATGTGAGATTTACAAGGAGGGAAAACAGTACACCTCTCTGAACAGTGTCTGGGAGGCTGTGGTTGCTGCTGCACGCAATGTTGATGGTGAACAGATCAAAACACTGACAGAATCCATGGATGGCAGGCTTTTGAGTGTCCTTGCAAAGAAAGGTGGCTATATTGGTCACTGATTTGTTTTTGTTTTGTTTTTGAATGTCAGAAATGTATATTTGTGAATGTTGAGATGTTATATTGGTTTCACTGGTAATAATAAATAATTGAAATGGGTATATATTTGTTTTTTGTTAAGTTGCCTAATAATTATGCACAGTAATAGTCACCTGCACACACAGATATCCCCCTAACATAGCTAAAACTAAAAACAAACTAAAAACTACTTCCAAAAATATTCAGCTTTGATATTAATGAGTTTTTTGGGTTCATTGAGAGCATGGTTGTTGTTCAATAATAAAATTAATCCTCAAAAATACAACTTGCCTAATAATTCTGCACTCCCTGTATATAAATGTATTTATTTACATGTGCTAGTCAGTAGATGGAATAAATACATACCATAATACTTTACACATATGTAAATCATTAAAAAATACAGTTATAGTTACAGAAATGAGACACCCCCATTGTAACAAACTGCAAATAAATGTACTCCTGATGTACTTATCTCAATGTAATGACTCCTGATGTAGTGCATTGCAAACTAACTACTGATATTCTTATTTGCATACATTAGCAAACTTGTGTAATGAGGTACTTGTCCTCGAATCATCAGTAGCAATCTTGTTTTGTGATGTAATCAGAAAGCCATTTTCAAATCATCCTCATCTCCTCTGTAACAATCCCACCTTGTGAAGTAATCAGGTAGTCATTTTTATGTTATTCTCAAATCACCAGACCTAGTTTCCAAAGGCTCCTGATGGCTTCAAAAGCTTGATGATGTCTGCTGACATGCAAATGACTTCTGGAGTAGTTGGATGATCATCCAATGACTAGAGGATGGCATCTGAAGTAAGCCTATTAGACCTTGGAGGAAAGACCATTATATTTTATATAGGTTGCAGTTGTCATGGACACTTTTCCAGCAATGCTCACATGGCAGTAACTTTGCTATTTTTACTTTCCAGGGAGCCCAATACCATTTGTTCAGGACCTTAAAATACAAAAAAAATGTAGCCTTTATTTTATAAATATCCTGTCATGGCCAACTAGCTATGTCGTCCAGTTCTCAGTTGAGTAGTCTTTGTCAACATGTGTCTCCCAAGTGAGCATGGTAATGATGAGGGTGAGGTTAGAGTGGAGGATTGTGATAAGAACCCATGCAGTGTTCATGTTTGATAGAGGTAGGCCCCCCAGCTGGGCTTCTGTTCCAATTCTGGGTGCTCTCAGTCTGGCCCTGCACCTACTCCAGTCATAAGACCTGATGTCTGCCTCAATCAATTGTTAGGGACCTTGAAGGGACAACATTTTGGAAATATTGTTAAATCTGAGGGCCACAGACATTTTGATACACTGAACCTTCCCCATAATGCTGTAATGACAGGTTCAGATGCATCCACTTCAGGAAGTTTTTTTCACTCGAGCTATCAGAGGAAGATTATTCTCAACCATGTTAGTGAGGGCCCAAATGATGCGGATACCCAGGTAGCAGAAACCTTCACAAACCCTTTGATGTTATGGTCATGCATACATAACAAAAAAGGGCAACCCAGTATATCCGTATCGGCTTGGGCACTGAAATTATAACAGCAAGAGTGCCCACAAGTGATTTTGTTTAAGGAAATGTTTTATGATTAGTCCTTGCTTACAGATGCCTCTCCATAACATCCAAATTGAATTAATTTATTTAACATGAGCATAACTCAGAACACCATGTGTGTCTTTTTACAAATCTATATTAAGAATCAAGTATAAAGTTAAACATAAAATACACAAGATCAGGGGTTCTATATCAATGATGTTTCAAGCAAATTAGCAATGTCTAAACTAAAACAATTATATACAATCATAGCCTGATATTGTTGACAAATGTCAACGTACTCACAGCTCACTTTCGAAATATATCTGGAGATTGTATGTCTGAGGAACATAGCATAGGCTCAAATAGATAGTGCAAATTGTCCCAGAGAAAGATGGGTAGTGTGTCAATGTTTCGGTCTCAAATTGTATTAATCCACGACACCATCTTAAGGACGAAATTATTTGCATGAAACAAAAAAGTCCCTGTGGTGGTTCAAAAAAGATTATTTAAACTTTTATAGGGTCCTAAAACTTCAGATCAAGTCATTGTAGTCATCAATATTTTCACATTAAATCCGTCAAAATCTCTGCTTGGCTGGCTGGATTATGGTAGTAAAGAATTTAGCTCCAGACTCAGAGGTTTCTATTGTATACCAGGCTAGGTCAATAGTTCAAATGATCAATAGTCTTGTCAAAGAAAGCCTGGATAAACTGCAACTGAAGGAGTAGATGCAAAACGAATTAGTTCAATCCCTCAGTTAGAAAATGATAAAACTTATTTAAACTTAAAGAGAATATCTGCATTTCTGCCAGTCAAAGGTTCTGCGCTTGTCAATACCAACCTTGGCACAGGAAAAGCCAACAAAAATGAACTGAGCATAAAGCCAGGGTATCCTAACCAATACCTTTATGGGCGTCCCTGCTTATGACAATAGAACACAGACAATGGCCCATTACTGCCGGGGCACTTGTCAGTTTAACTTTTTCTGAACCCATTTGGATCCCTCTGTCTATATTCTCCTGAGCCACTGAACTGACTCATGGGGATCCTTTCTCCTCATCTGTGGACCCTATCTGTGCAGCACCTAACTTTATCTTTCTCACAGATGCATCCAAGATGGCAGACAGTACCACCATGTCCAACAAATTGATGTGGCCAATTCTACCCCTTGGGTCTGACTTCTTTTCCAAACCCAGGGAAAACTCTGTCCACAAGTGCAACAATCAACAGAGGCTACTGATAGCTGTCAAAATCAACAACCAGTCCTCAGGCCATAAAGATGTCTATGACCTCTGTGGTTTCTCAGAATGGGGGCAGTAACCACAGATGCCTTGCAACCTTTTACCACTCTACCTGCCACCAGTTCAGTGGTGGCATCCTGAAACAGGCCACCCAGCCTAGGATCCACACCCTGAGGCTGAACAGGAGATAGGGGTGGAATCTTCCTCACCCTCCTCTTGCCTCTCTGGTCCTGTACCCTTCACTTGGGAGTGGTACCCCCAGAAAACTGAATGGTCAGGGTGCTTGTGGCAGCCACCCCACCCATTTCTCTTGACACCAGGGGCAACTCCTTCTCCAGAAGGCAGTTTATGGGCATCTGGGGACTGACTATGGCCCCCCTCTGGGTCACTTACCCACCCCACTCTGGGGATACCAGGGACCATAGGCTGGTGTCATCCTACACCCCTGACTGGTATACTGCTCTGGGGAAACTAGCCTTTCCACCATCATGGCATGGCTAGCCCCAGTGTCCCTCTGAGCAGTGATTGGGACCCCATTCACTGTACCCTGAGGGAAGCGAAGACTCCCACCCTCAGGGATCACCATCTCACTCTCTGAGTCAATCTCCCAACTAAAGGAGATCACGGGATAGTCTATGACCGGCCCCTGGGGACTACTAACCCCTAAGGCCACATTGGCATTCTGCTTGTGTCCTAGCTGAGAACAATCAAAGCAGCGGTGTAATGAATGGGGTGCCTTGGGCCACCTCCCACCAGAACCTCCTTCCTTTTTCTCAGAAGGAACATTGGAACCTTTTCCTTCCCCTTACCCTGGGGTTTGCCTGGGTCTCCCTTGACCTTCTCCTCACTCTGCTGAGGTTAACCTGAACCACTCTCTTTAGGGTCACTCCCAGGTACCTTCTTGTGTACCCCAGTTCTGACTCAGTGGCCAGCCTCATTAGCAAGCTCCCTGGGCTCAGAGCGCTTAGTGTCAACAAGGTGTTTGTACAGATCTGTAAAACAAAGACTGAACAGGTGCTCTGTTACAAACAAATAGTAAAGGTCCTGCTAATCCTTTACCTCTCTGCCCTTCACCCAACCACCCTCTGCCTGGCAAAAGGAATCCACGTAATCCACCAGGTCTGTTGGGATAGTTTCTGACTGTCCCTGAACTTCTGTCTGCACTTCTCTGGGGCCAGACCAAACTTCTTTATTAGGGCCTCCTTCATGGGGGGGATACCTCATCCCTTCTAGGGCCAGTAAAATACCCTCCACCTCACTGGGAATGTGCCTTCCCACACTAACTCCCCAATCCCCCTCAGGGGGCCTGTGCAGCTGTAGAGCAATTTCTGGGCCTAAAACCATTTGTCTGTGTAATCTCCTGCCACAAAGCCAGACACCATACCCCTGGATATGTGGATCTTCTTATAAGAGGGCACAGAAGAATTGCTGCCACCATCACTACTGGAATTCACCTATCTGGCATTAATGTACATCTCTCTCAAGCTCAACTCCTGAGCCAACATTAATTTATTTTTCTCTATAGCCAACATCTTTTGGCTTTTCTCCATCTCCATGGCCAGCCTTTTCTCCGCTACGGTTTGATTTCCTTTCTGTGCCTTCAGCTGTAGTTTGGGAGGGTGTAACCTAAGTTTGCTCTCTTCCCTCCTGCCCTCCAGCTCCTCTGCAGTCAAGTCTTTAAAGGACATACTGCTTCCTGCTCTGTGGGGGAGGGTCCACTCCTCGCAGGCTGGATGGCCCCTGTTCAACTGGCAGTCCCAGATTCTCCACTGAATTCTGACCCAGCTCATCATTATATTCCATCTCTACATCCTCCTCCGATCTGGTTTCAATGGCTGCATCTCTATATTCCCACCAGGCCCATAGCACCTTTTGCAGCTCTACCTTCTTGGTAAAGCCCTTGGTAGAGACCTTAAGCCCCTTGCAAAGATCCTTGAGTTGCTTTACTGTGTATTTCTCCAACTTGGACAACTCAAAATCCATGGTTGCAGGTGCAAGTGCAGTTAAGGCACCTCCACTCAGAGACATGATCTAGAGTGAAAACCCAAAATTGGCAATCAGGGAAATTGAAACCTTTTAAAAAATACCAATTGGATAGATTAGAGAAAAAAAACTTGCCAATGGGGATCAGAGGCTATTGATTCAAATTGGTCTCAATGTGAATGGTAGTGTACACCAAATTACTGAAATGTACTGCACAAACACAAGTCCTATCCCACTGCTGCCACCAGTGATAGAAACTGGGTCTCTAGTTGGACAGAGGTATGCACCCTGTCCAAGTGGAGACCACAATCTTAGTCAAGGTAAGTCAGGTACACAACTTTGTTTTCAGAATATTCCTATGACCACTTCAATCCAATTAGAGCATTATAATGTGTCCCCTGAATTTTTTTGTAGTGTCCAGCTGTTCTGTGTCCAGAGTAGAACAAGGTAATTCTTGTGAGGTTTGAAATGAATCAACAGTGTTGAGAACAAGGGAGTGCTGTGAAAAGACACCACTGACATTCAGGGAATATTTGAATGAAACATGACAATGGATATATCCTTGCTTAGTGCCAATCTGAACACAGCCCATTAGGTTTTTAGTAATATTGAATGGACAAAGGCCACTCATAGGCGTATAGTTTCAGAACTGGGACATATCAATTATTTGCACAATCCATTTTGTTGTGTCGTCATAGGGTGATTCAATATCATAATATTTTGTCATGTTTGATGTCAGTGTGGATTTTTAAAAACAGAAAATGTCAATGTAATATTTCCTTGGGTTGGTTTAGGTTCTACTGTTTACGACCATTTTGTCAAAAAAAATCAAACAAATGGCATATATATTTTGTTGAAAATAAATGGTAATCAAAGTAATTCAATGATGTGTTTACTAATGTAAATTAACATTTTTTGTAAGTGAGGTCAGTATTGGCTCCTGTTTTGTTTTAATATTATATAGTAGGCCAGCCTTGCCGACATTAAGCGGGCCCAACCCTCTTTTCCTGCCAACTTCCTAAAAGTGGAATTTTTAGACTTACAGTTTAAAATTCAACTTCAAGTTGTGATTTTAAATTGTGAGTATAGAGACACTAAACCCCACATTTTTATATTTTCCAAATTGGAAGCTATACTTAGAGGTCGCCTCAAGGTAACCCCGATGTTAACATATGGGAGAGATAGGCTTTGCAGCATTGAAGAAATTTAATCGTTTTTCACTACCAGGACATGCTAAACTTAAAAGTACATGTCCAAAATTTTATATACACTGCACTCTGCCTTCAGGGCTAACCAAGGCCTATCATAGGGTTGACATCTATGTACTAAAAAGGAAGGTTTGAGGTACACTTGCTAGGCCAAAATGGTAGTTTAAAACTTCACATACAGACTTTGCAGTGACAGGCCTGAGACATGTTTAAAGGGCTACTGTAGTGAGTGACACAATCAGTGCTGCGGGCCCACCAATAGTTTTTATTTTAGAGACCCCGGGCACATATAGTGCACTTTTCTAGGGATGTACAAGTAAATTAAATATGCCAATTGTGGATAGGCTCCCGCTAAGAATTCTAAACCTAACAAAAATGAATTCAGCAAAAAGCGGACGGAAAGGTAAAAAGTCTATGGATGACGCTGCAGGAAGGGCCAGGTCCAACACCAGTTATGAGTCAGGATAGGCGTGCAGTGAAGTGAGTCTTGTGAGTATAAGGAGCATAAATCAACCCTTCAGTAATGGTCTATCAAGGTTAAATCATTTGGTGAATACCCAGTGATCCTCATCATCTACCCACATTTCAGAATCTTACAGGAGAGTCTTCTCCCTATGAGAACAGCTAGGCAGATTTTCTTTGAACAGCCTGTAGAAGGAGAAGCACCACCTTGGGCATTGACTAATCTGCTGCTACTGATAGCAGAGCCTACCCAATCTCATTTGAGATTCAGCGGGCCTTTTCAAATGATGCTGAGGATCAGCAGTGGCCTGTGATGTCTTGCCGCTAGCAGAATCTGCATAGGCAGGCTGACGACGAAGGTGTCATAAGAGGCAGCATAATGGCGGTGCCATTCTGCTTTTCGGAGATGCAATAAGGAGCTGGAGGAGGCAAGCAACAGCATTCTGAAATGCTTGGAGATTGGCCCAGACCTGTTTTTCTTTCAAGCACAGTCATGCAGCAATTTATTGGGGACCAGTTTTCCCAGATGTAGCATGTTGGAGCATGGTGAAGTACATGGCTGTGTGGGCAACAGGTCAGCAGAGCAGAAACAGTAAACCTGAAGAATATTGGACCCACAGCAAAGCAACACTGGGTATTTCTTCTTCAACCTGAATTGCTCCTAGAATCCCTGAAGGCACTTTATCCATCTCTTCTAAGTTGGCCATTGCCAAAGGACTGTATAGCGGTCTACAACAGCCAGATGTTGATGATTCTAACTCAGTGGTCTCCTTAGTGATCACAACTTCTGAAGGTGATATGGCTCTGGAAGTGGATTAGCCAGGTCCCCCCACGGAATCCCAGGATGTGGCAAGTGAGGGCCGTCAGTATCCCCTGCTTGCTCTATTGAAGCGCATGGCACACTATGTTAATAATGCCAGCACTGCTTTAGAATCATCACAGTCTGCTTCATTTGATATTTTCAGGTTCAAACCTACAGGCTTCAACAATGTTTCAAAGATCCCCTGCCAAATTGGCTCCTAATGTAGATATGGATACCGTTTGCTGTTGCTGGCTGACTAATTTCCTGCCCCTCTAACTGCTGTGATTGCAGAGGTGATTCTTTCATTGGATCCCTCACTTTATTCTCTACTGGAGACTACTTTGTCAGAGGTTAGAAGTCTGAAACCTTCAAAAGAACAGTCTCTGGCCCATCTTGAAAATAAACTGAGGGGTCTTGACTGAAAGTCATTAAACACAGCTGGTAGGCCTGAGGACTTGGAACAAAGGGGGTGATTCTGACCGCGGCGGACGGCGGTCGCCGCCCGCCACGCGGTTCCCGCCGAAAGACCGCTCTGCGGTCAAAAGACCGCGGCGGTCATTCTGGCTTTCCCACTGGGCTGGCGGGCGACCGCCGAAAGTCCGCCCGCCAGCCCAGCGGGAAACACCCTTCCCACGAGTACGCCGGCTCAGAATTGAGCCGGCGGAGTGGGAAGGTGCGACGGGTGCAGTTGCACCCGTCGCGAATCTCAGTGTCTGCTAGGCAGACACTGAAATTCTTTTTGGGGCCCTCTTATGGCACCCCCTACCGCCATCCTGTTCCCGGCGGGAGAACCGCCAGGGACTGGATGGCGGTAGGGGGTGTCAGAATCCCCATGGCGGCGGAGCGCGGTCCGCCGCCATGGAGGATTCTCAAGGGCAGCGGAAAGTCGGCGGGCAGCGGAAAGTCGGCGGGCTACCGCCGACCTCCGCCATGGCGGTAATTACCGCCAGGGTCAGAATGACCCCCAAAGTGTCTCTGATTTGAGACATCAGAATAGGGCATTTCAGAAATATTCAGAAGACCTGGATAAAGAGTAAAGAGTACTGAGAGATAAACAAGAGGACTAACAAAACCACTCGGAAAGTTAAAACCTCAGGTTCATAAGTATTTTGAAAAAATAACTATGGCATGATTCCTTCTGCTTAACGCCTTATACAGAGATTCATTCTTCCTAACTATTCTGTGAATTTCTCCATCACGAGGGATATTGGGTCCCTAGCCGGATTTGTATCCCCTGTCCTAAGTACCCATTGATGGTTAACTTTTCTGATTACCTTATAAAGGAACACATCCTGACCAATTCCATTTAAAAGAAATCTTTTGACTCCTCTTAGGAATTCTCTTTTCAGGTTTTTTCCATGATGGCTACTGCTGCTAGAAGAAGTAAAGAATTCTGCAATATGTTGGTTACTTTTAAAGCGGCTGGCACAAAGGCCGTTTTGTTTCAGCACTCTAAACAGAGAGTTTTTCATAAGGGCTGTTTTCATGTTTTCAATGTAGTTGAAGCTGCACAAGATTTTTTAAAGACTCTACAGATTAAGCAGAATGGTTAGGAAGTTTGGTTCTGTATTTACATGTTATATTCCTTTATTCCTGTGAGGCGGACTTCACTTACTTAAGAGTTTTACTGATGCTGACTCTCTCCCTCCTATGTGTGGTTTTTCCTTTATTTCTATTTTCTTTCTCTGACAGTTTTTACTGCTCCCTCCCTCAGTGGTGATTGGGTGCAGTGTCTTGGTGCCCCATGTAGGAGGTTCTAGGCTCTCATTAACTAAGTGGATTTCTTAGGTGCAGTTTGCCTTGCCTAACTTGGCTTGTAGAGGGGTGGCTATCCTTTTTAGGAACACATTGAAGGTTGAGATTATTAACTCTGATAGGGATACTATAGGGAGATGGCTTTGGGTTAGCACCCTAGTTGGGGCAGGCTGATGCAGCAATTGTATTCCCAAGCTGTTCACACTAATAGCCCAAACATTAAGGATGCCAACTTCAATTTCTTTAAGAATCCAGAATTAGACGCCTTATGGAAAAAGTAAGGCAATCTAAGCACAAGAAAGCAGGCTTTATTGCCACCTTCAAATCTGATTTTGGCCTTATAGACCTGTGACGATCTCAATTTCTGTTACTTAGACAATACACCCGTTTCACCGCCAGGCATAGTGAGGCATCTAGACTAGATTTTTTCTTGATTTCTCAGTCTTGGATGGTTTTGAGTCTTGAATTATTAGAAATAGTTTTTCCGATCATGCAGTTATTTCTTTGAATTTTGCGTGGGACACTCCGAAGTAGAAGGTGGAGTTTCAGCAAACAATTGCTGTACAATCTGGAATGGGTCACAGTGACTCTTTTGCTTGTGGAGCTTTTTTCAAATTAAATTGGATTCTGCCCCTCTTCCTTCAGTTTGGGATGCCTTCAAAGCTGCATTACGCGGCCAAGCAATAGAGCACTCTGCATTATTGGCTAAAAACAGAACAAATCTGATTTTAGCCCTTCAGAAAAATGTTGATCATGCTTCCCTCTTCATAGGCTCATTTATATCTCTAATTTTTGAGTGTAATATGCAGGTGCTGGATACACCAAAACAAAAACTTAAGGACAGGAGAGGAACTACTAAGGAGGCAGAGCATATATCAAACCTGTCTTGAGGCAAATGAGCATACTGGTAAACTGTTAGCCTGGTCAGCTAAATTTAAGATTTATGCACGTTTTGTGAAATTCATAGAGGACCCAGCAACTAATCAGCTTGTGTCCTACCCACGTCACATACAGAAGTTTTTTTTATCCTTATGTGGCCCTTTATCCCTCAGATGACTTTAGGGAGACTAGTCAGATTTTGATTTTTCTACTTAAGATTACAAGTCTCATAATGCCAACAACTTGAGGGTTAGCTATTCTGGCCCCGATTTCAGTTGAGGAAATAAGGACGTTTGAAGGATTTGAAAACAGGAAGAGTGTAATGAGAGATGGACTCTTAATAGATATTTGAACAACTTTCTTCCCTTAGCTGCAGGAAATACTGGTTAAACTATTTTTTTCAATAATGTGGGACCAGTACCCTCCTCATTCACTGAGGCGATCGTTATTAGTATTCTGAAAAAAGATAAGTCAGCAGTCCACCATGGTTCATACAGCACGGTTAGCCTTCTAAAGTTGGACTACAAGCTTTAAATTAACATTTTAACAAACAGGGACATGTTAGTTGCTGCAACCTTGATTAATCCAGATCAGTATGGGTCTTCTGAGAATAGATCAATTTCAGCCAATTCTCATTATTTGATACAGCCTACTGACTACTTCACTCAGAAAAAATGCAAGACTCCATTCTGAAGTTTGCACATAAAAAGTATTTGATTTGGTTTGTTGGGAGGCTTTTTTTACATTTTGAGGGCTTTTTCTTTTCCTTCCCAGTTTTTATCACTTCTTAAAATCCTTTATGTGAATGCCTCAGCTTTGATAAAAATCAATTTGATTTAAGTGGGCAGACCAGACAAGGATGTCCGTTGTCCCCAATTCTGCTCACCCTGTTCAGCAAACCACTTCTTATAGCTATTTGTGAGGATGATATCATTTCTCCTCCACTTCTTGATATCTCCAATTTGAAATTGTATGCAGACAAATTTGTGGTGTATCTGAAGGGAGAGAAATCCTGTGTTCATAAATTACTTGGAAAGATATCCGGGTGTGTGACTAGGCTAGGTGACACATAATAGGGTAATGACATCTACTACCCACAGAGGTCGACTCACATCTTTTGACTTAGAACGGAGTAATAAGATCATCAAATCGAACAAAAAGAAACAATAGCCATAAACAACAAAGAAAATGTAATGAGGATCCAGTAATTTACTCTCACCATGACCTACGTGGCCATGAATCACCCCACCAAATTAATAAACATTTATTGCCCTTATATTAACAATGCTAAAGTCACGTAAATAGTACGCAAAACCAGATAATAGCAATACAGAAACAACACAGGCTGGGCAAAATGTCTGAAGAATCTTAATCTAATAATTACAATCACCATTAAACACTGCAAAATGATTATACAGAATAACAACAGAATTATTTAAGAAATAGCATCAGATTTCATTAGTTGTGCAGTTGAATCAGTCATAATCAATTAATAAACACATATTTCAGTTATTGGGTCAGACATCCTTGCTACCAAATTCTAATTAAAAAAGCATGTGTGGGCTTTGTCACGTGCAAAAATTAAAATGACGCAATAATTAATTTGGAAAACATTGAAATTATGGCGCTATCATAGTAATGCAGTTGGATTCCTGCAGGGAAACCTGTAAAGAAAAACAAATGCACATTCATCATACCTAAAGGAAACAGCAGTTAGCAGAGTCTTTGTCAACAGAGCACAGGATCAGCAAGTCTTCAGCGATCAGCATCAGGAACATGAAAAGGGCAACAGTTCAGTAATGTTCGGCATAAGTATCTGAACTGTTAGAATCATAAGTCATCTATATAGAATTGAGCACAACACTACATAACTGCATCTGAACATAACTGGAAATGTTCTGAACTGACCTGAACTTCATTACTCAGAACTTTTCCTAATTAGTCCTAAAGGTTACTAGGTAGACTCTTATTGGACAAGACTATGGCCCTCATTGCAACCCTAGCGGTAAATCCCGCTTTCCGCCGTGCAAAAGACCGCCAACATACCCCTGCGGCCGCGGAATTCCACTACAGGTATTACGACCCACAGCTCGGAATCTGCCACAATACAGACACCCACACAAGTCCGCCACACCAAAGGTCAGTGATAAACTGGCGATAACAAAACCGACACCGTCACGCCAACAGAAATACGCCCACATTATCACGACCCACGAATCAACGCGGCGGTCTTTCAACCGAGGTATTCCATTGGCAGTACACACCGCCTCGCTCAAAATACACACACATTTACAAAACACAACCACATTGGACAATTCGAAATACACACACCTGATACACATACACATACCGCTCCCACACACCCAATCCAATATAAAACACACACCCACATCACCCACAAACCCTTACTACCAAATTTTTGAAAGAAGGCCAGAGAGAGACACTACCTAAAACAACACCAGCACCCACAGACACACAACACCATCACTTACACAACATCCACGCACCTCAAACAACACACACCAGCACATCCCCTCACACATCACAACGACACCACCTCACACATCACCCACACCACATCATGGCACCTCAACAACATCCCAGGTTTTCTGAGGAGGAGCTCAGGGTCATGGTGGAGGAAATCATCCGGGTAGTGCCACAGTAATTCGGATCACTGGTGCAGCGGACATCCATTGCTAGGAAGATGGAGCTATGGCAGAGAATCGTCGACAGGGTCAACGAAGTGGGACAGCATCCCAGAACACAGGATGACATCAGGAAGAGGTGGAACGACCTACGGGGGAAGGTACGTTCCGTGGTATCCAGACACCAGATTCCTGTACAGAGGATTGACAGTGGACCCCCAACTCCTCCCTCACAACTAACAACATGGGAGGAGCAAGTCTTGGCAATTATGCATCCTGAGGGCCTCGCAGGAGTAGCAGGAGGACTGGACTCTGGTAAGACATATCTTTACTACTTTATCCCCCACGCCCCTCACCTGCATGCCATCACATACCCCCACCCCCACCCTTACCATCACACTCATCACCCCAACAACCCACAGATACCCCTCTAACACAACCTACACACCCCAAAATCAAGTCCTGCATGTAACACCAATGCATGGACACCCATCACCAAGCATGTCCACTACAGCGACTCACTCATGCCCCAAAATCATCAATCACACAAGGACCAAGCCAATAATGCAAGCACAGGAGTAGAGGGTTACTCACCCATTGCACAAGATGGCACACACAGATACAATAACTATGCATTTACACCCCAACAGGACCCATACCCAACGTCACCGGACAGGAGTTGCCAGCAACATCCAGTCTCCCCACAGAAGAGACCCACACTGATGACAGCAGCTCTGCACACCTGGATCAAGATGACCAGCCCGGCCCATCAGAGAACTCGGGACAGTCAGTTCCCCTGACACCGTCACAAACCACCTGAGAGCCTCCCCCCGCAGGAAACACCAGCACAGCACCCACCCAGTGGGCCCATCCCTGTGTCTCTAGAAAACGTCAATCAGCAGTGTGTCCACCACTGCAGGGAACCCAGGCAACCCCACTAACACAGGACGATCAGGGACCTGGGGGCAGTGGGCACACGGTTCGGGGGACAGAGGCTCAGGATAACAGGGAAGCTGGGAGGACTGCTGTGCAACAGGGGAGGGCAGGCCCAGGGAACCTACTCTCCACGAGGCACTCTCCAAAATCATGGGAGCTTACCACCATTCCCAGGAGACCATGGGCACAGTACTGGCCAGGTTTCAGGAGACCCAGCAGATGCAGGAGGAACACTACCTGGGGATCAGGGAGGACTTGAAGTCCATTAACACCACCCTGGTCACCATTGCAGGGGTGCTGGCAGACCTTGTCAACACCCTGAGGGACACAGTAGCACACCAACAGGCCCCTGACACTAGCCTGGACGATGAACAGCCCTCCACCTCGGTCGGCGCTAGTGGACAGGAGGCACCACCACAGGACCAACAGGCCACCAGCACCCCACCCCCTGCAGAAGGGGAACCACCCCGCAAACGGTCCCTGAGATCCAGGAACAAGACAGAGAACATTGCCAAGACCCCCGCCAGGAAATAAGACCCTCCTGAATGTCACCCTTCTGTCCCACTTTGTCACCCTGTCCACCTTAAAATGACATTGCTCCCCTTCCTATGCCCTATTGGACAAAGCACCTGTGAGACCAAGAGACTGGACTCTGTCATGGACATACCTCTACCATTACCCCAGCCCATTTTACAACCCCCTCCACTTATTTGCACTGGAATAAACACACTTCAATCACAAAACAATCTGGAGTCAGTCTGTGCTTTCACTAATGTGTAATTGCAATATCTATGGAATATAGCAATGTCAATGTAATTGTTCGCATACAAATGTAACACAGCTGTAGACCAGGAGTAAACATAGCAGAGGGCACAAAGTGGGACCCAGATCTGTGAAATGGAAAGTCAAAGTGACAAGTCAGTGTCCATACACTGAGTGAAAATGACAGACTTATGCTAGCTCCAACAATAGTATGAGATGTGGGAAGCAGTTACATCTTCTTACCTGTGTCTCACTCAAAGTATTGCATGATGATGTTGTTTCGGTTGTCGATATCCTCGTCTTCTGCCTCCTCTTCTTCACTGTCCACAGGCTCCACAGCTGCCACAAGACCACCATCTGGCCCATCCTCCTGCAGAAAAGGTACCTGGCGTCGCAAAGCCAGGTTGTGCAGCATACAGCAGGCCACGTTTATCTGGCACACCTTCTTCGGTGAGCAGTATAGGGAACCACCTGTCAGATGGAGGCACCTGAATCTGGCCTTCAGGAGGCTGAAGGTGCGTTCGATTATCCTCCCAGTTCACCCATGTGCCTCATTGTAGCGTTCCTCTGCCCTTATCCTGGGATTCCTCACTGGGGTCAGTAGCCATGACAGGTTGGAGTAACCAGAGTCACCTGCAAATGTCGAGGGACAACTGTTAGACACACACTAACCCTTAGGTACAAACCCAGACACCTATGTTAACTGTATTGGGACCTTGGCCTCACCTATTAGCCACACACGGTGCCTCTGGAGTTGCCCCATCACATAAGGGATGCTGCTATTCCTCAAAATGTAAGCGTCATGCACAGAGCCAGGATACTTGGCATTGACATGGGAGATGTACTGGTCTGCCAAACACAACATCTGCACATTCATCGAATGGTAGCTCTTCCGGTTTCTATACACCTGTTCATTCCTGCGGGGGGACAAATGCCACATGTGTACCATCAATGGCACCAATGATGTTGGGGATATGTCACTGGGCATAGAAGTCACCTTTCACTGTGGGCAAATCCTCCATCTGAAGGAAAACGATGTAGCTGCGCATGTGTTTCAGCAGGGCAGACAATACTCCGGACAACACGTTAGAGAACATTGGCTAGGACATCCCTGATGCCATGGCCACTGTTGTTTGAAAAGACCCACTGGCCCTGAAATGGAGTACAGACAGGACCTGCACTAGAGGGTGTATCCCTGTGGGATGGCGGATAGCTGACTTCAGGTCTGGCTCCAACTGGGCACACAGTTCCTGGATTGTTGCACAATCAAGTCTGTATGTGATAATTATGTGTCTCTCCTCCATTGTCGACAGGTCCACCAGGGGTCTGTACACTGGAGGATGCTGCCATCTCATCACTTGCACCAGGAGACATGCCCTATGGAGGAGAATAGCGAGCAGAGAGTCATCCAACACTGAGCTATCACAATGTGTTATTTGCAGAAACGTTAGTAATCCGCTATGTGCCAGTATCTGTCAGTATTACCGGCCTACATAGGTGTGATACAGTTTATTTCCATGCAATGTGGCCCCCTGAAATGGCGGCTGCCTGACCTGTTCGGTGGGACAAGGGAATATGAGGTAACTGCGCTGGCTTTGTACACCGTCGCAGTGGTGGGTCGAAGACTGCGGTGCAATTCTGCATTGGTTAACATTGGGCCCTATGGGTCCCAGGAGCCAATGACGATGTACTCTGTCGATGACGGTACGCACCGCCGTGGACATGACTGCCATTTTCTGTTTGTTCACTCACTTGATACCTGACCTTCAACAGGAGAGGACCTACACTGCAAGTGCTGCTGTGACCTGTGTCTGGAAGGGACAATGGCTACAGTGTCTGGGGAAAGGGCCCCTGCCTTCACTTCAGAGGAGTTGGAGAAACTAGTGGATGGGGTCCTCCCCCAGTACACGCAAGTGTCCGGTCCTCCAGACAAACAGGTGAGTACACTGTGAGCATGTTGCATGGGCAATGCCTGTTTTGAGTGGTGTGGATGGAAGATACATGGGGGGGCTGAGGCCTGCATGTGTGGATGGGGAGTGTATGTGCATCAGGGCATGGGTGAGAACTGGTGGGCAATGACTATGACGATCCGGATGGGTGAGTAATTTCCTTTTCCCCCGTACCATTCCTCTAGGTCAGCGCCCACCAGAAGAAGGGTATTTGGCGTGCCATCGCCAAGGACGTCTGGACCCTCAGGGTCTACCACAGACGGAGCACCCACTGCCGTAAAAGATGGGAGGACCTGTGCCGCTGGAGGAAGAAGACAGTGGAGGCACAGCTGGGGATGGCCTCCCAACGTAGAAGGGATGCCTGTCGCACCATGACCCCCCTGATGTCCCGGATCCTGGCTGTGGGGTATCCGGAGTTGGATGGGCGCTTGAGGGCATCACAGCAGCCACAAGGGGGTGAGTACAATCTCCTTCAGCTGACTCTGCAAGCATAACGAGGTATCTGGGTGGGGGAGGTGGGCAGTGCATTCCCCTAGGCCAGGACGAACTTGGTAGGCAAGGTCCCTTGTGAGGCAGGCTATGTGGCACCCCAACCCCACCAGTGGTAAGAACCATCTACACCTAGTCAGGCTCCTGTGACTTCCAGGTGTGCAGCAATTGGGCTTAGACCTCGTACCCCATGGTCATGTGAAATTTCTAGGAACTGTTAGTGCATGGCGTAGTGCAGAGGGCTGCTCCCTGTGTGTTGTGTCCGCCAACGGTAGTGGTGTTGCATGCACTGAACATGTTTTTCTTCTGTCTTTCCCCCCCTTTTGTGGTCTCCCTGTTCTTGTGTGCAATAGCATCATCAGGCGGAGGACCATTGGCACCGGAGCAGGAGGGAGCTGAAACCCACTTGTCCCTGGAGGGTGAAGCAACGGAGTCTGAAGCCACCAGTGGGACGGAGGGCGAGGGGAGCTCCACGGCAGGGACAGGAGCAAACATCAGTGGCAGCGACTCCTCCTCTGATGGGAGTTCCCTTGTGGGGGTGGGCACCTCTGTGCCCACCGCATCAACAGGTACAGCCGCCACCCCCCCCCCACCAGCACCGCTCTCCCAGCAGCCCCTCAGCATTTGTCCTGTGCCAGCTCACCCAGGAGGGTGGGCATCTCCTTCATCCCAGGCACCTCAGGGCCTGTCCCAGTCAGCCCTGCTGCCCTCAGTGAGGAGACTATTGACCTCTTGAGATCCCTCACTGTTGGGCAATCTACCATTTTGAATGCTATCCAGGGTATTGAGAGGCATTTGAAACAAACAAATGCATACCTGGAGGGCATTCTTTCTGGGCAGGTGGCCCAACAGAGAGCATTTCATGCTCTGGCCTCAGCACTGATGGCAGCCATTGTCCCTGTGTCCAGCCTTCCCCCTCCAACTTCCTCCACCCAGACCCAATCCCCTGTACCTCATCCTATCCCAAGCACACCATCAGACCAGCATGCACACACATTAACACACAAGAGTGGCTCAGGCAAACATAAGCCCCACACATCCCACATGCACTCACATAAGCACCATCCCCATGCAGACACACCAACATCCACTGTCCCCACTGTGTCCCCCTCCACGTCCTCTTCCTCCCTCCCTGTCTCGTCTCCACTCACACCTGCATGGACTACATCCTCAACCACAACCTCCATCACCAGCACGCCCATCACCACACACCGCTCACGTGCAATCACCACCCCACTACCATTCACACATTCCCAGTGTCCTCTCCCAGTATGTCTGTGAGCCCTCCTCCCAAAGTACACAAACACAGGCACACACCCACCCAACAGCCATCCACCTCACAACAGCCTCCGGCCTGTGCACCTTCACCCAAATTCAGCAGATGTACACCTCCTACAACCACTACCTCTTCCTCCACTCCCAAAACCCCTCCATCTTCCAGTCCCAGTGTGTCTAAAAAATGTTTCCTTGCAAACTTTGACCTCTTCCCTTCACCTTCCCCCCATCCTTCCCCTAGGGCCAGGCTTTCCAGGTCCGAGCCCAACACCTCAGCCACTAAATCCCCAGGCATAGTGGTGCCAGCAACTGCGGGGTCATCGAGTGCGCCACCCATCAGGAGTGCCAGTGTGCCACGTAGTGAGAGCAAGGAAATTCCGCCACCTGCCAAGGTAAAAAAGGTGCCCACATCCCGGAGGGAGAAGCCGAAGCAACCAGCCACCAAGGCCTCAGCAAAAATAAAAGGGGATAGTGGCAAGACAACTGCGGCACCATCAAAGGTGGGGAAGGGCAAAAAGCAGAAGAGCAGGTCAGTGAGGGCATGGTGGCACCGACTGAGGGACCAGTGTCACACCTTCTGTCCATGACCACACCAACCTGTACGGCGGTGAACACCGCTAGCTTCCCCGCCACCACAACCGCCACCTGCACCGCCACCGGCACGTCTACAGCCTCTGCGACAGTCCCCAGCCTCTTCCCCAGTGGGCAGCTGTCCGAGGCTGCAGGAGACGTCCTGCTGTGTCCTTCAGCAGGTGCTGGCCCATGCACCGCCACCAGAACGCCCGCCACAGACACCGCCACAAGCACCGCCACCACAGACACTGCCGCAAGCACTGCCACCAGCCCCACGACGTGCTCCGACAGTGGCACCCCCGCTGACATGGCTAACATCCCCAGTGGTCAGTCGTCCGAGGCTGGAGGAGAGTTTCTGGACTCTGGGCAGCTTCCATGAGGCATGACTTCCATCACTGTTTGCACCTGCAGATGGAAGGCGAAGCCGCAGAAGTGTGGGATATGTGTCTGCTTCCGTGGCATATCATGCTACCTGTACCTTGGCAATCTCATGGCACACAAACCCAGATGAGGGAATTGTACTGGCCACACTGCACGTCGAACACTCTGGGCACCATGCCCCCTCCAGAACCAGTGGAGATTTACATCCACTACCTCAGTCCTTGGCAGGATGAAGCACTCTGGGCACAAAGCCCCCTCCAGAACCAGTGGAGAGATACATCCACTACCTCAGTCCTTGGCAGGATGAAGCACTCTGGACACAAAGCCCCTTCCAGAACCAGTGGAGATTCACATCCACTACCTCAGTCCTTGGCAGAATGAAGCACTCTGGGTACAATGCCCCCTCCAGAACCAGTGGAGACTGTTATCCACTTGAAAGACTGTGGCTTTGCACTCCCCTGGGCCAATCAGTGGGCAATCCACCCACTTGAGAGACTTGAGAGACAGTGGCTTTGCACTCTCCAGGACCAATCAGTGGGCACCCCACCCACTCGAAAGACTTGAGAGACTGTGGCATTGCACTCCCCAGGACCAATCAGTGGGCAACCCACCCACTTGAGAGACTTGAGAGACTGTGGCTTTGCACTTCCCAGGACCAGTCAGTGGGCAAACAACCCACTTGAGAGACTTGAGAGACAGTGGCTTTGCACTCCCCAGCATACAGCAATGGGCATGGAGCCCCCTTGTGCAGCAGTGGCGTCGTGATTTAATCTGGCTGAGGTGCCCTCCCTCCCCCTCCTCCTGAGGTGCCTGTATATTTTTGGTGTGATGCCCCAGCAGTGTTCTCTCCGTTTCAAGTCAAGTATCATATGTGGGCTTCGCCCATGCATTGTGGGCCCAGTGGTCCACGGACAATGATTGGTACACTATCCGGATTTGTGCAGTTGGTGTACATATTTGTATATACTGAATTTAGAATTTTGACTATCTGATTTTTCATGATTAAACTGGTTACAAAAATGTTCTTTTGTCCTTGCGTTCTTCCAGGGGGTGGGTGGGTGTATATGTAATGTTGCTGCACGTATTTGTGTGTATGTTGTTGTGGGTGAGGGTGGGGGTGGGGGTATTGCATGTTGCGTGTGTGTGTCACTCTCTTCCCCACTCCCCTGTGTTGTAGGTGCAGTTCTCACCGTGGTCGTCGCCGCCGCCGTTGGCACTCCTGGTAGATGAGAAGATACACCAGCATGGGCAGTACGTGTAACTCAGACTCCATGGCGTCCTGGTTCCTCGTTGGGTGTCGAGAGGTGAGTGTTTTCCCTTCTGTGTACTGTTTCCGCCGTGCTTTTGATTGTGTTGGCACTGCCCCGGAAAAGGTGGCGGATAGGCGTCTTGAAATACAATGGGCGGTACTTTGTCTTCCGCCTGTCTGTTGGTGGTGACCGCAGCTGTGTCTGTTTCTACTGCCGTGGCGGTCAGAGGGTTAAAGTGGCTGTCTATGTTGGCGGGTTTCGCCATGGTCATGATTCCATTTTTTTTCCGCCGGCCTGTTGGCGGTCTTACCGCCACTTTAACACTGACTGCCAGGATTGTAATGAGGGCCTATGTGTTGTGACAGTGAACAACCAATTGAATGTCACTTTATCTCCAGCTGGCATAAACATGATCAAGGGGGTTTGTAAGTTGATCTCCTTGCTAAACATCTTCAGAAAATTCGGCAAAAGAGACTGGGCTCAGGATCACAGCTAAGAAGTGGGAAGACCTGATCCAATTTAGCTATACACTATTTACAGCTGCCATATTTAGGTGGATTGAGTGTTGCTTCTTGTTGGCTGGTCTACTTTACTCCCATACATATGAACACGTTTGGTCCCTCTGTGAGTAATCATTGTTTTTTAATCCTTTCGGAGGGAGTTTGGCTCCATGTTATTGCTACTTTTCCTGTTCTTAGGAAATGTTTGAATCAATTAGTAATTTTTCTGAGTTCATTTATGAATAAATCTCTTGAGCTAGATCCTTTCATTAATCTGTTTGAGATTAATAGTAATGAGGACTTTTGCAAAAATGTTTGCAATAAAAATAATAGTGTTTGATGCAACTCAGATTTTGGTGATTTTGCATTTTGTGAGTGATTATAGCAGGATTTTCCCCTGACCTATGTTTTGCATTATATCTGCGTATGATACCTAAGCTATTTGTATTTCTGTTATAATGAATTTTGCTTATATCCCCCTTTTAATGTATTTTTATTCTCTTGTGTATGTACCTTCACCCTAAGATACTACTTTATTTAAGATCTATGTTTGTGTCCTGTTTTTTATGCTACATATAAAAAAAGAGTTTCAGTGATTTCTCCGACATAGATACATGTCTTGAATAAGGGTGTTATCAACCTGTTTTGTGTGCAGGTAATATAGTGTCATTTTATGTTTGATGTAATGAGCTAGACCATTGACATTCACAATGACTAATGATAATGAGTTAGACATTCCAAGTCACCATAATGAGCCACTAAGGTTGTTAGAGTGTGCTTGGTGTACAGAAGGTATAGAAACACCTAGGGTGCAAATAAGGGAACCGAAGAATAACTGATGCCCTTAAGGCACATGTAAAGGCTGTGGAACATGATTGGGCACACAGAAGATGCAAGATTATGAGAGGTGTTGTGGAAAACTGTGCATTGAGTATAATACTAATTGTGGTAGCCACCCATGCGTGTTGAAGGGAAGGACAACTAAACAAATTTGAATCTATGTAGACTGAGTCTAACGTGCTCAGGAGGGGATGGGTATACTAACTCTGAGAAGGGGGTGAAAGGGAAAAGCTCCAGTAGATAGAATATTAATTTAGAGAACTGGGGGGAAATTAAAGGAGGTAGGCACTAAACTTTGAGTCCTGAGGAAAGTCCTGTGCCAACCAGACCTTGCCTAATTCTCCATCCCTGCCTTGAGTTGTACAGTGTGATGGTGGATCTATTGTGCAGGGGGTAATCAATGTCCTGTCCCCACTCCAGAAGGTTTTCATAGAGGGATTCCACCAACCACTTTATCCAGACTGCTTTGAAAGGAGGACACCTCCTGTCACATTGATTTCACTTCTGAGGTTAGGTCAGCCATCTCGACATCCACAGTATATAAAGTTGTGCCAAAGACTTATATTTGCTTCAGGAGTGCCTCCATGGTGAGTTCTGTCAGCTTCAGAGATTCTTCCTTACAACACCCAGCTGCCTCTAAAAGGAAAAGCTGGTGTACTGAGAATTGGTTTGACATAATGTGGGTCAATTACAAATGCAGGGTCTGCGCATTCTTACATCCTGGTACATCCTCCTTCCTCAGGTTCAGTTTATACTATGGAGCCTGGGTGATGATGCACCAGTGCTTGTAGGTCATGCATATGGGCGCTAAACAGTACAATTGATTTGTGGAAACAAAGTGAACAATAGGGACACTAGACTGCACCCAGGATGGATGTAGGGAGGCGTTGCCCATGTATTTGCTTGTTAATTCTGGTCACGATCTTTCAAGGGCCTGTGCAATGAGGTATACAAATTAAAGTTACAGTATGGCCCAAAAATGTGCAGAGACCATGGCAACGACCACACTTTAGGAGGTCAGTCACTCTGCAGACACTGAAGAAATGAGGCTCACATCATATCACTCCCAGGCCTAGGTCTGAGGAGCTCCCCTTCTAAGCCAGCCATACACAATCCTTGAGGGTCCAAGTCTGTAAGTCTTGTTCTGTGTGTCCCAGACCGGGAAATATAGTCCTTCACTGCTAAACCAGTCCCTGCTTGGGGTCCCTTATATCACTGTAGGGTAGAGAGGACTGAATAATCATTTGCTTCAATGGTCTCTCCTGGGGGGCTCTGTAACTGCGTGCCAACAAGTGTTGGGCGTCCGCCCTATGGATCTAATCCCTAAGCTGCATGGCCTGCAGTGTCATGGGCTGAAGTGTTTCTTAAGCACCCCTAGAGTGAGTGATTATGGGTTCTCAGTGATGCAGTGGAAAGATGCTCCAAAGTGCTGGATTCCTGCTGCTGTTTGAGCTCTAGTCTATTGGAGTCAAACAGGACAGCCGCCACTGTGTACATTTAAGCTGCCTTTGTTTGTCTCCTGTAACATGTGGTCCACATTACCACAGGTCACTGTGGCATTTCAATGGCTGCAGGGCAGGCGTTCATGGCTTCCCATGTGGTAGTGTTGAGGTGAGCTCTCAATAGCTTAACATCCGCTGAATATATGTTCCCAAGCCACTGGGGCAGGGATGGGCAAGCCAATGACCCCACTGAGCTTCAGCACAGAGCACCCATTTTGATTGGCTCCTAACTCCACCTCTTGTTATCATTACTTTCAAATAATTAGAGGTGAGGTAAAATTGCTTTGCTACCTCACCCTGAGTTTCTTTACAATTTGAATATACTTTTATTGATTGCAGTTATTTTTGAGTGTAGTAAATTTTATTACACAATTGAACTAATTTTGCTTTAATTTTACTGATCTAACTTTATTATATTTTCAACACAACTCAATTTTTGGCTTCAATTTAGTTTTTGATAAATCTACAGCCTGTTTTCTCACTCCAAAAGAAACCCACAACAGACCTCAAGCCTTGACATGATGCTGCCGAATCCCCAATCTTTATAACATAGCCAAAAAATTGAATGATTTCTAAAAGATCACAAGCTGCTACACAGCCTACAATCTGACGAAGCCACTGATGCCACTGATGCCAGACAACCGAGAACACTTTCTAGAACTATGAAGCAAGGCTAACAAACCGCTTTGATTTTACTTGACCTCTTGAAAGTATACAATATTCTGCTGGACACCCAGAAAGAGGGATTTGAGATATATAGAAATGTTCTGTCCTTGAGCAGTTTATTTATTCAATAGATGCACATTTGATGCTCAGAATTCAATCTCTTGTGGGCTGCGATGTGATGTTATCTAGGTTTAACATTTTCTCCACTAATGTTTAACTGTTACATGTGTCTCTTGTCAAATTTGTTACTGCAATCCAAATTAAATTTTCTGATGTAAATGACAACACTGAAACCTGTGTCCACCTAAGGGACAATTCAGAGTGTTCTCTCAACATTAACACATGCTAAGATCTCATCCAACATTACAGAGATAGCTTCCTGTGTCTAAACAAGAAAATGGGGAATTCTGTTCTTGGCAGGACATCAGTTCACCTCTTTCCCCTTTAACTGGAAAACTTACTCCACCCATCAAAGTGAGTACTTGGAACGTTCCTTCACTGCAATATTAATTCTCTTGACAATAGAGTCAAGCCGCAAATATCTATGTTAAAAAAAATATGCTATCTACTTCAGATGGCCTAACTAAGAAGATGCCTGGTCATAGGGCACACAAACTGCGGTAACGTGACCTATTACAAAAGCTGGGTAACAATCTTCAAAGGCTTCAAAACCAAACCACCATGATGCGATAAAACTTTCAGCGCTCCACAGGCTCTTTTCAAATACTAGAATGAAACTAAAGGGGCCAGATGTATCAAAGCTTTTTGCATTTGCAAACGGTGCGAATGCCCGTTTGCGAATGCCAAAAGCCATTTCAGAATGTATCAAAGGCATTCTGAATGCAATTTTAAGGCATCGCTAAAATAGCGATTCCTTAAAATTGTGAACCTGTTTAGAGAGTCGCAAATTGTGACTCTCTAAATAAGAAATCGCAAATAAGGATTCCTTATTTGCGATTTCTAAAGCACGTGTAAGAAGCAATTCCTTAATGTGAATTGGGCATTAAGGAATCACTATTACATCCAAGTTGAACTTGGAGGTAACCATGTGCACATTTTTAAAATGCATTTAAAATGCATTTTTAAAATGTACATGTAAAGCACACATGCCCTTTTGGCATGTGTGCACCTTACATGTTGTAAAAAAATGTTTTGGGGTGCAGCAGAGGGGGCCTTAGGCCCCCCAGCACCCTGGACTTTGCATTTCCCAAAATTTGGGACATGCAAAATGTTCGCAAATATGGGCCGACAAGCCCATAGATGCGTATGGGGGCTGCATCACAATTTGCGATTCGGTAATAGCATTTGCGATTTTTAAGAAATCGCTATTATCGAATCGCAAAGGTGATACATTGCATTTTGCGAATCAGAAATAGGGATTTCTTAAAAATCGCTATTTCTGATTCGCAAAATGCATTCTTGATACATCTGGCCCAAGATGTTGTGTATAATCCATTAGACCTAATAATTAGATGGTAGCACACCAATAGGTTGATATGCAGATAATATCACAAAAACCTAATACTTAGACACAAAAACACAATCTGGTGAGATATTTAAGAAATAGATTACCAACTCATTAAATTAACCATAATAAATGCTCTATTAAACCCTAATCTTTGTTTACACACAGTATTCCATGCTTTGGATGTTACAAAGACACTTTGGGACTCATTAGGAGGCTGGTGGCCTTGAGACTGCCAGCCTCACAGTGGCGGTCAGGACTGCCACTGCCTTGGTGGTCTGACCGCCACGTTATGACACTGGCAGTAAGACTGCTGGGGTACCACCATTTCTACCGGGATTGAGGGTCCGACGGGCTGATGGTGACAGAGGTGGGAATTAGCCAGGGCTGCGCTGCATGCAGTGTCATCCTGCTGATTATGGCCTGGTTCTCCACCAGCCTTTTCATGGCTGTGAGAAAACAGGGCTGATTGCAGAGGCCCCATAACTTTTTGCCCCCATTTTCCACTTTTTGCTGGTGTTTTCCTGACTTTAAAGGTGCCCTGGGTACTGCTAACCAGTCCCAGGGCCTGTGCTCTGTGTAAAATGGATATGCAAATTAGGCTAATTATAATTGGCTAAGTTAACCTACCTATAAGTCCCTAGTATATGGTAGGGCATGTAGGTTTAGGGACCACAGCATAGGTGGTGCACACCTAGGTGCATTGCTGAGGTGCCCAGTGTCATTTTAAAAGCAAGCCTGCCTTGCTGGCTGCTTTTAAATTAAAGTTATATGCAAATTCGACTTTGGAATTAAAGGTACTTCCAAAGTCTTAAACTACCTTATTTTTACATATAAGTCACCCCTAAGGTGTGCCCTATGTGCCCCTAGGGCTGGGTGCCATGTAACTATAAGCAGGGACTTTATAAAAATAGATTTATAAGCCCTGGTGAGGTAAAAACAGCCAAATTTGTTTTTCCCTCAGTGAAGTAAATGGCCTTCATAGGCTAGAATGGGCAGACTTTATTTTAAATTTTAAAGTCTCCTTAAATGTTACATACCAAGAATTTGGTATCAAATTGATTGTTGTAATAAATCCCACAACTTCCAGTTGTTGGATTTAATATAACTTGTCCAGGTAAAAAGTTTAGACTTTACCTAAAAAGTTGCCAATTTCAGCTCTGCATTGTTTTTGCTGCTGTGCTCTGATTGGCCAGCCTGCAGCAGCTTCTGCCAGGCTGCCTTGATGAGGTGTGAAGTGGCCAGACTTCACACAAAGGAATGTGCTTGGGGGAGAGAATCTCCCCTCAGCAGATGGTGAGGTAGGATGGGGGAGGGCTGCCAAAATGGTCTTCAAAGGCAGAGAAGGACATTTGCAGCACCCAGCAACACCCCCACATCCTGCAACCCCAGACAGCTAGGTGCCCCCATGATTAGATTAGGAGAGGGCAGGAGAGGGGTGTGTTTATGATTTTTAGCCACACCAGTGGGTGGGCTCAGCCAGATGTAACCTCCAAAAATCAGATTCATCCATGTTGGATTTTTAGAGACTGTTGCCTTCTGGGATGGATTTTTGCCACACTTCCCAGGAAGTGGTCATCACAGGGGGACGACCCTGTCCCTGATTGGAGAACCAGGGCCCCCCTGCTTTTCACCCAGGAGCAAGGATAAAACTGGCAGACCTGCACCCACACCTCAGATCCCCTCCAGAATTCAACAAGAAAGGAACTAAAGAAGAAGAAGGACTGCCCTGCTGGACCCCTGGCCTGCACCTGGAACCTGCACTCAGAAGGACTGCACGAGCTGCACACTTGGGCTTCACCACAAGAAGGACTTTGCCTGGCTTCAACTGGTTCAAGGAGGGACTCCCTGTTTGCTACAGGTGAAAAATTGCTATCCAGAGTCCCCCTGCACCAACTCCTGAAAAGTGACCAGCTGACCACTGTCCAGTGGCCAGAAAGGAGTTTGCGCCAGGTGCATTCTGGGAGTGGAAGTCCGCACCCCCCAAGGACCATCACAGAACTTCTGGACCCTTGGGGTGAGCTGTGGACCCCTAAAGAACCTTAAAAGAACATCTGGGTGAAGCCCAGAAGTTTGGAGAAGATTTGACAAATTTTGTAAAAAAGCTCCAGAGAGGGACCGACCCGCCGCGGAAATTCTAGCCGGCTTGCCTCAACGGCGACCCGGCCTGACTTCGTGGTTCGTCCCGGTGAAGAAAAATCTTCAAAATAAAGACTAAGTCAGAAGGTAACTTTTTAACCGAGGCCTCCCGCGACCTGTAGCCGAGCAGGGCTCCATCGCGGTCGGCCTGAAAGTTTGACTTTGCCCCGGTCGTGGTGCAACCAGATGACCCGATTGGCGCTTTTTGTTTCTAAGTGCTAGAAAAGTAATAATTCTTTAAAAATTCATATCTCCGGTTCCCTTTATCCGATTTTATTCGTTTTGGTGTCATTTTAAAGATAAAAATATAAACTATTTTTATGAATTGGTTTTGGATTTTTAAACTGTTTCCTGTGTTTTATTTAATTACTGTTTTGTGATATTTGAATGCTTTACACTTTGGTGGTCATTCCAACCCTGGCGGTCCATGACCGCCGGGTTGGAGGACCGCGGGAGCACCGCCGGCGGTGCTCCAATGGGCATTCCGACCGCGGCGGTAAAGCCGCGGTCGGACCGGCAACACTGGCGGGCTCCCGCCAGTGTACCGCCGCCCATTGGAATCCTCCAAGGCGGCGCAGCTAGCTGCGCCGCCGAGGGGATTCCGACCCCCCCCTACCGCCATCCAGTTCCCGGCGGTTCTCCCGCCGGGAACCGGATGGCGGTAGGGGGGGGTCGCGGGGCCCCTGGGGGCCCCTGCAGTGCCCATGCCACTGGCATGGGCACTGCAGGGGCCCCCGTAAGAGGGCCCCTAAATGTATTTCACTGTCTGCTGCGCAGACAGTGAAATGCGCGACGGGTGCAACTGCACCCGTCGCACAGCTTCCACTCCGCCGGCTCGATTCTGAGCCGGCTTCATCGTGGAAGCCTCTTTCCCGCTGGGCTGGCGGGCGGCCTGAAGGCGGCCGCCCGCCAGCCCAGCGGGAAAGTCAGAATTACCGCCACGGTCTTTCGACCGCGGAACGGTAACCTGACGGCGGGACTTTGGCGGGCGGCCTCCGCCGCCCGCCAAGGTCCGAATGAGGGCCTTTGTCTCCTAAGTTAAGCCTTGACGCTCATGCCAAGCTACCAAGGGTTGAGCTGGGATTAATTTACTGAGACCTAACTGTACCTAGGTGGAGGTTAGTGGCTTGTTGCTAGGTGTAGGTACCTACCTGCCCTACCAATAACCCATTTTCCAACAATGGCAGTTTCACCGCCATGAAAAGGTTGGCGGAGAACAGGTGCAGGGGTCTTCCTGCCCAGTCTGCTGGGCAGACAGTGGGCATTTCGAGGGTATTAGTGCCCCCTGCAACATTGTCGCTGGCTCTATGATGAATCGGCGACAATGCTTCTGCTACTTTCCTGCTGTGCTGACTGGTAGAAACCTTGGTTTCCACCTGTCAGTCCTGCAGGAAAGTCGTAATAGGCCGGCGGGGAGGTAGCCAATATGGCTGTCGAAACTCCTAATCGGGCCCATTGTTTGCTTTCGGCAGGTGAGATTTTCTATTGAAAATCACCGGTCCCAAAGAGGTACTCCTCAGTTTCAACTTACCAGCCTCAATACCAGGGCACTCATAATGAGGTTGTCAATAAAATTATCAGGGCCCTCACAAGAGGCTGTTGGAAATTGGCATATTAGCTGAAGTGGGTGAATATCCATCCACAATCCTTGTTAGGGTGAACCACTAAAATCACTAATCAAATCTCATCTCAGCCCCCTGGTACTATGCACAGAGCATGCAAGCTTATCTTAGGGGCAAAGCATATCTCTGCAGAACCAAAATAATAATAAGGCCATCACACAATGAAAGAAAATTCCCAAATCAATTTAGGAAACTAAAGTACACTATAATAAATAAAACAGCACCATAATGACAAAAATCCAATCAGGTAAACATGAATTAATGTTTTAAGTGTAAGTATTAAAATAGCACCAAAAGCAGCATTAAGTGCCAACCCTGGCAACCTGATTGCGCTTGACTGGTACCAAGGCACATGTTAAGGCTGACCGTGATAAAGCATAGGTCAGCTACAGAAACCAGGTTTGGACCATTCAGAAGTACTACCTTTTGACTTCATCTCTGAAATGTAAGCTAAAAACCCTCAGAGGGCAAGGCAGCAGGCTATGGCCGAAGAGGGCTCCAGGATGTTGGATAGCCACTGAAGGAGGTCCAAGTGAAGCTGTGACTTTTGGCGGAATAGCTCAGGGCAGGAGAAATGTGTAATTTGTGCCCAAGAAAAGTTGCTCACCAGTCAGATACCTTTGGTGCCTTTGTACTTGAAGATTTCTTGTTCCACTGTAAGAAATTGGGTTAGTAGTTGAGGGGGATACAACCGTTCCCAAGCAGCCACCACAATCATTGTCATTGTGACTTCACAAGCAAATTGCTATTAACCTGTGCTCAGTGCTCTGGTAGCTTAGCATAGAACAGTCACGCTTAACGTAGGAGAAATGTGTAAAGTATTTATGCAGCAAATCAAACAGAAATCCCATCCCAGTTTAGAAAAAAATAGTAAAATTGTACACATAGGTGGTCATTCCAACCTTGGCGGTAACATCAGCTTACCGCTGTCATAAGACCGCCAACATACCGCCGTGGCCGCGGTAAACCGCCACGGTCATTCTGACCCACAACAGGCAAACCGCCAAAATACAGACATCCACAAAAGTCCGCCACACCAAAGGCCATCGAGAAACTGGCGATGACCAAACCTCCACCGTCACGCCAACAGAAATACGCCCACACTATCACGACACACGAATCCACGTGGCGGTCTTTCAACCGCGGTATTCTATTGGCGGTACACACCGCCGCGCTCAAAATACACACACACTTACAAAATACAACCACATTGGACAAATCAAAATACACACACCTGATACACATAGAAACACCACTCCCACACACCCAATTAAATATAAAACACACACCCACATCACCCTCAAACCCCCACTCCTCCAGAATCGGGACCACACACAGAGAAATAGAGATCCGAGCACCCAGATGCGCTTTTTACTTTCACCCAGCAATATTACCACGCACTTCACACAACACACCAATACACATCACCACACTTAGCACCACACAATCCACCCCACACATCACCCACAGCACCCCATGGCACCGCAAAGACACCCCAGGTTTTCTGAGGATGAACTCAGGGTCATGGTGGAGGAAATTGTACGGGTAGAGCCACAGCTCTTCTGGACACAGGTGCAGCACACCACCATTGCCAGGAAGATGGAGCTATGGAGCAGAATAGTCGACAGGGTAAATGCAGTGGGACAGCACCCAAGAAATAGGGACGACATTAGGAAGCGGTGGAACGACCTACGGGGGAAGGTGCGTTCAATGGTATCCAGGCACAACATCGCGGTGCAGCGGACTGGCGGCGGACCCCCACCTCCTCCCCCAGAATTTACAACATGGGAGGAGCAGGTCTTGGCGATCCTGCATCCTGAGGGCCTCGCAGGAGTACCTGGAGGAATGGACTCTGGTAAGTCTCATCTTCACTACTTCATCTCCCCCACCCCACCAGCATGCCAACTCATACCCCCACCCTCACCCTCACCCCATCACACCTACTCCTTGCAAATGTCTCACCATCACAACCCACCCATCCCAACCCCAAGCCCTGCATGCGACCACAAAGCATGGACACCCATCACCAAAGCATGCCCACTGCACATCCCCATCCCCCCCCCCAAAACACCGTCACAAAAGCCCCCACACAGGAATGCCAGCACTGGGGTACACGGTCACCCACCCATTGCACACTATGGCACACACAGATGCAATAACCATCCATTTATACCCCCTGCAGGACCCGAACGCCACGTCACCGCGCAGGAGGGTCCACAAATGTCCCCTCCATCCCCAGAAGAGGCCCACAGTGATGACAGCACCTCTGTCGACCTGGATCTAGATGACCAGCCCGGCCCATCGGGGACCTCAGGACAGTCGGTTCCCCTCAGACAGCCACAGGCCCCAGCAGACCTTCCCCCCTCTGGGAACACCAGCACAGCACCCACCCAGCGGGCCCATACCTCTATCCCCAGGACACGCCAATCAGCGGTGTGTCCACCACTACAGGGCACCCAGGTTAACCCACCACCCCAACAACAACAGGGACCTGGGGGCAGTGGTAGTGGGCACACGGTCCAGGGGACAGAGGCCCATGGAAACAGGGGAACTGGGAGGGCTGCTGTGCGACAGGGGGGGGACAGGCCCAGGGAACCCACTCTCCACGAGGCCCTCTCCTCCATCATGGGAGCATACCACCACTCCCAGGAGACGATGGCGACGGTCCTGGCCAGGTTTCAGGAGATCCAGCTTCTGCAGGAGCAACAGTATATGGGGTTCAGGGAGGAACTAAGAAACATCAGTTCCGCCATGGGTACCATCGTAGTGGCCCTGAATCAGGTAGTCACCACATTGCGGGACACTGTGGCACCACAAAGGGCCCCTGACACTAGCATGGACCAAGAACTGCCTACCACCTCTGCTGGCGCTAGTGGACAGGAGGCCCCGCCACAGGACCAACAGGCCACCAGCACCCCACTCCCTGCAGAAGGAGAACCACCCCGCAAGCGGGCCCTGAGATCCAGGAAGAAGACAGAGTAAGATTCCAAGACCCCCGCCAGCAAAGGATACCTCCCTGATTGTCATCCCACTGACCCACATTGTCACCCTGTCCATCCTTAAACTGCCCCTGCTCCACTTCCCACAGCCATTTGGACAATGCACCTGTGATAATACTAGTCTGGACTCTGCCATGGACAATCCTCCACCATCACCCCTCACTGATTTGCAACCACCCACCAATATAGAGCACAGAAATAAACACAGTTATTGCACAAAACATTCTGGAGTCTGGCTGTGATTTAGTACAAATGTATTAGAGATTACTGTGCCAAAATGCATATTTACATTGTGATGCCAACATACCACTGTCACACAGCTGTAGTCCATGGGGAAACAAAGCAGATGTCACGCAGTGGGGCCCACATCTCTGAAATCGGAAGGGAAAGTCACATCTCAGTTACCATACACTGGGGGAAAAGGACAGACAGTAGAGACGTAGTAGTGGTTAAGTATATGTAATATGCCGGTGTGGATTCTTACCTGTGTGTCACTGAAAATACTGCTGTATTACTGTGTTCCTGTTGTCTATGTCGTCCTCTTCGGCTTCCTCGTCTTCACCCTCCACAGGCTCCACAGCTGCTACAATACCACCATCTGGACCATCCTCCTGCAGAAAAGGCACCTGGCGTCGCAAAGCCAGGTTGTGAAGCATACAGCAGGCCACGATGATCTGGCACACCTTCTTTGGTGAGTAGTAGAGAGAGCCACCTGTCATATGGAGGCACTGGAACCTGGCCTTCAGGAGGCCGAAGGTCCGCTCGATCACCCTCCTAGTTCGCCCATGGGCCTCGTTGTAGCGTTCCTCTGCCCTTGTCCTGGGATTCCTCACTGGGGTCAGTAGCCATGACAGGTTGGGGTAACCAGAGTCACCAATTAGCCACACACTGTGCCTCTGGAGTTGACCCATCAAGTAAGGGATGCTGCTATTCCTCATGATGTACGCGTCATGCACTGAGCTAGGGAACTTGGCATTCACATGGGAGATGAACTGGTCTGCCAAACACACCATCTGTACATTCATCGAATGATAACTCTTTCTGTTTCTGTACACCTGTTCACTCCTGTTGGGGGGTACCAAAGCCACATGTGTCCCATCAATGGCACCTATGATGTTGGGGATATGTCCAAGGGCATAGAAGTGACCTTTCACTGTAGGCAAATCCCCCACCTCAGGGAAAACCATGTAGCTGCACATGTGTTTCAGAAGGGCAGACAACACTCTGGACAACACCTTGGAAAACATAGGCTGAGACATCCCTGATGATATGGCCACTGTTGTTTGAAATGATCCACTTGCAAAGAAATGGAGCACTGACAGCACCTGCACTAGAGGGGGGATCCCTGTGGGTTGGCGGATTGGTGACATCAGGTCTGGCTCCAGCTGGGCACACAGTTCATGGATAGTGGCTCGGTCAAGCCTGTATGTCAGTATGACATGTCTTTCCTCCATTGTCGACATGTCCACTAGCGGTCTGTACACGGGAAGATTCTTCCATCTCCTCGCATGTCCCAGCGGACGGTGCCTATGAAGGACAACAGCGAGCACAGAGTCAATCAACCCACAGGTACGTAACCACAGCTTGCACATAACACGATTCCCAATGCATTGAATGGCTTGTATGAGTGTTGATGCAAGGCCTAGGTATGTGTGACTCAGTAGAAAGAAAGCCATGAGGGCCCCTGAAATGGCAGCTGCCTGACCTGTGAAGTGCGACAAGGGGATGTGAGGTAAATGCGCTGGCGTGGCACACCGTGGCGGTAGTCGGTCGAAGACCGCGGCGCTAAGCACCATTGGTTAACATTGAACCCTATGGGTCTCAGGAGCCAATGAAGATGTGCGCCGGCGGTCGCGGTACGCACCGCCACGGGCGTGACCGCCATTTTCTATCAGCTTAATCACTCGATACCTGATCTTCGACAGGAGAGGACCTACACTGCAAGTGCTGCTGTGACCTCGGTCTGGAAAAGACAATGGCTCATGCGACTGGGGAAAGGGCCCCTGCCTTCACTGCTCAGGAATTGGAGAAACTTGTGGATGGGGTCCTCCCCCAGTATGCGCTACTCTACGGTCCTCCAGACCAACAGGTAAGTACACTGGGACCATGCTTTGTGGGCAATGCCTGTGTTGAGTGGGGTGGATGAATGATGGTGGGGAGGGGAGCGATCGAGGCATGCATCAAACGACGGATGAGAGCATGTGCCACATGGCAAGGGTAGGGATGGGGGGCCACTCACATTGAGCATGCAGATGGTGATTACTATTTCCCCCCCCTGTACATTTCACATAGGTCTGGGCCCACCAGAAGATCGATATTTTGCGTGCCATCGCCAAGGACGTCCGGACCCTGGGGGTCCACCACAAACGGGGCACCCACTGCCGGAAGAGATGGGAGGACATCCGACGCTGGAGCAGGAAGACGGCGGAGGCTCAGCTGGGGATGGCCTCCCAACGTGGGAGGGGTGCCAGTCGGACTTTGACCCCCCTGATGTCCCGGATCCTGGCGGTGGCCTACCCCGATTTGGATGGGCACGTGAGTACACTCTCATTCTGTTGACTTTGCGCGCAGTGGAGGTGTCTGGGTGTGGGAGGAGGGCTGTGGGTATCCCTAGGCCAGGGCGATTTCTGTAGGCTAGGCCCCTCCGTAAGGCATGGCCCTGTGCCCCCGCCCCCACCTCTGTAGGGTGCCAAGTACAGCTAATCAAGGCCCTGTGTCATCTATGTGTGCAGATGTCGTCCATAGGCTTGCAGGCCATGTTCCACGGATTGAGTGGTCGACCCCAAGTGCGCGACGTAGTGCAGGGGGCTTCTGTGTCTGTCCTGTCCGCCAACGGTGTCGCCAATGCATGCACTCAACATATCTTAATTTTCTCCCCCCCCACCTTTTTTGTGGTCGTCCTGTTCATGTGTGCATTAGCATCATCAGGCGGAGGAGAAGTGGCATCGGAGCACGAGGGAGCTGCATCCCACATGGCCATGGAGGGCCATGAAACGGACTCCGAATTCACCAGTGGGACGGAGGGTGAGGGGAGCGACACGGTCTCGTCCTCTGAAGGGAGCTCCCTTGCGGTGGCGGCAACATCTGTGCCCCCCGCAACAACAGGTACAGCCGCCACCCACCGCACCAGCACCGCCCTCCCAGCAGCCCCTCAGCGTTTGCCACGTGCCCGCTCACCCAGGAAGGTGGGCATCTCCTTCGCCCCAGGCACCTCAGGCCCTGCCCCAGTCACCCCTGCTGCCCTCAGTGAGGAGGTCATTGACCTCCTGAGGACGCTCACTGTTGGGCAGTCTACCATTTTGAATGCCATCCAGGGTGTAGAAAGAGAGGTGCACCAGAGTAATGCATACCTGGAGGGCATTCATTCTGGTCAGGCTGCCCTACAGCGATCGTTCAACACTCTGGCCTCAGCACTGATGGCAGCCATTGTCCCTGTCTCTAGCCTCCCCCCTCCAACTTCCTCCACCCAGACCCTATCACCTGTACCTCTGCCTATCCCTGACACACCATCAGACCAGCCTGCACACACCTCAACACCCAAGGGAAGCTCAGGCAGACATAAGCACCACACATCACACAGGCATTCAAACAAGCAACATCCACATACAGACATACCAACACCCACTGCCTCCACTGTGTCAACCTCCTCCTCGTCTCCCTCCTCCCTCCCTGTCACGTCTACACTCACACCTGCATGCACAACATCTTCAGCCACTACGTCCATCACCAGCAAACACACCAGAACCCCCGTACACGTGCAGTCACCACCCCCACTACCATTTACACGTCCCCTGTGTCCTCTCCCAGTGTGTCTGTGACCCCCTCTTCCAAGATACACAAACGCAGGCAGCCACCCGCCCAACAGCCATCCACCTCACGACAGCCTCCAGCCCAAGCACCTGCACCCAAAGACACCAGACTTCATACTCCTACAACCACAACCTCTTCCTCCACTCCCATACCCACTACACCTACCCGTCCCACTGCTCCTAAGAAGCTTTTCCTGTCCAAACTCAACCTCTTTCCACCAACTCCCCCACCCCGTCCATGTCATAGGACTATAGTCAGCACCTCAGCCACGACAAAACCGGGCCCTGTCATGACAGTCTGCCATGGACTGTGGAGTCCCCCACCCTCCAGGGCAGCAAGTTCAGTACGGAGCCAAGGCACGGGCAGCCCACCCCCGGAGAAACATCCAAAGATAGGAGCGAGAGGGTGAAAACAGCAGGGACTAAAACCCCTACCATGGCTCCGGCAGGAAGTGTGGAGACAGCTGGCACACCGCCCAAGGTGGGGAAGGGACACAGGCGATCAGGGAAGGCTGGGAAGGTCAGCACGCCCGACAACACCGCCATCAGCCCAGCTGGCAAGGAGGGCCCCGCCAGCCCCATCCCAGGTGGGCAGGAGGGTCCGCCAGCCCCATCCCAGGGGGGCAGAAGGCCACCAACAGGCCCGGCACTGCAGCCAAGGAGGGCCCCGCCAGCCACAGGACAGATGGGCAGGAAGGCTCTGCCAGCCACAGGACAGGTGGCAAATGACCTCCACGCCATAGCCAGATCCGCTGCACTGGGCACCGCCGTCTCAAGCACCGCTGAACTGGGCCCTTCATCTCAAGCACCGCTGCACTGGGCCCTTCATCTCAAACACCGCTGAACTGGGTCCTTCGTCTCAAGCACCGCTGAACAGGGCCCTTCATCTCAAGCACCGCTGAACAGGGCACCGCCGTCTCAAGCACCGCTGAACAGGGCCCTTCATCTCAAGCACCGCTGAACAGGTCACCGCCGTCTCAAGCACCGCTGAACAAGGCCCTTCATCTCAAGCACCGCTGAACAGGGCACCGCCATCTCAAGCACCGCTGAACTGGGCCCTTCATCTCAAGCACCGCTGCACTGGGCCCTTCATCTCAAGCACCGCTGAACTGGGCACCGCCATCTCAAGCACCGCTGAACAGGGCCCTTTATCTCAAGCACCGCTGAACAGGGCACCGCCGTCTCAAGCACCGCTGAACAGGGCCCTTCATCTCAAGCACCGCTGAACAGGGCACCGCCGTCTCAAGCACCGCTGAACTGGGCCCTTCATCTCAAGCACCGCTGCACTGGGCCCTTCATCTCAAGCACCGCTGAACTGGGCACTGCCGTCTCAAGCACCGCTGAACAGGGCCCTTCATCTCAAGCACCTCTGAACAGGGCACCGCCGTCTTAAGCACCGCTGAACTGGGCCCTTCATCTCAAGCACCGCTGCACTGGGCCCTTCATCTCAAGCACCGCTGAACTGGGCACCGCCGTCTCAAGCACCGCTGAACAGGGCACCGCCGTCTCAAGCACCGCTGAACAGGGCACCGCCGTCTCAAGCACCGCTGAACTGGGCCCTTCATCTCAAGCACCGCTGCACTGGGCCCTTCATCTCAAGCACCGCTGAACTGGGCACCGCCGTCTCAAGCACCGCTGCCCCATGAGCGGCAGGGGCTGGCCCGCATCTGTGTTGGGCAGGGCTGCACGAAGCACTCTGGGCACCAAGCCCCCTCCAGAACCAGTGGAGACTGTTATCCACTTGTGAGACTGTGGCTTTGCATTTCCAAGGACGGTCCAGTGGGCAAACCACCCACTGCAGAGACTTGTGAGACTGTGGCTTTGCACTCTCCAGGATGGTCCAGTGGGCAACCCACCCACTGCAGAGACTTGTGAGACTGTGGCTTTGCACTCCCCAGGATGGTCCAATGGGCAACCCACCCACTGCAGAGACTTGTGAGACTGTGGCTTTGCACTCCCCAGGATGGTCCAGTGGGCAACCCACCCACTGCAGAGACTTGTGAGACTGTGGCCTTGCACTCCCCAGGATTGAACAGTGGCCATGGAGGCCCCTCGTGGATCTGGCGTTGTTCACTCATCTGGCTGAGGTGCCCCCCCTTTCCTTCCCCCTGAGGTGCCTGTAGTTTTGCTATCTGATGCCCCTGCAGTGTTCTCTCCGTTGGAGTCAGGTATCTTGTGTGGGCTTTGCCCATGTGATTTGGGCCCAGTGGTCCACGGACAATGCATGCTACAGTGCTCGGACTTGTACATATATGTATATAAGATTTTTTGATGTGTAGATATATTTTTAAGCCAGTTATACAATATATTCCAATGTTTGGAATCATTTCATTTTGTATTTGCATTATTCCTGGGGGTTTGGGGGGTGTCACTCTGATGTGTTGCTATGCATTGATGTGTGTGTTGTAGTGGGTGAGGGTGGGTGTGTCGCGTATGTGTCTCCCCGTAATATGTTCTTCTCCCCCCTCCCCTGTGTCGTAGGTGCTGTACTCACCGTTGTCTTCTGCGCCGGCGTTCGTGCTCCTGGTAGAGGAGTAGGAACACTATCGCTGGGAGTATGTGGAGTTCAGGTTCCATGCTGTCCTGATTCCTCATGGGGTATATGGAGGTGGGTGTTTTCCCTTTGAAATGGCTGTTTCCGCCGTGTTTTTATCGGCGGGGCTACCGCCCAGGAAAAGGTGGCGGATTGGTAGGTTGTGATACAGTGGGCGGTACATTGTCTCCCGCCTGTCTGTTGGCGGTGACCGCTGCGCTGTTTGTTTGTGCCGCTGTGGCGGGCGGTGTGGTAATGTGGCGGTCTCTGTTGGCGGTTTCCGCCAGGGTCGGAATTCCATTTTTTACACAGCCAGCCTGTTTGCGGTTTGGCCGCAGGTTTAACACCGACCGCCAGGGTTGGAATGACCCCCATAGGGGGTCATTCTGACCCTGGCGGCCGGTGACCGCCAGGGTCACCGACCACGGGAGCACCGCCAACAGGCTGGCGGTGCTCCCGAGGGCATTCTGACCGCGGCGGTTCAGCCGCGGTCAGAAAGGGTAAACCGGCGGTCTCCCGCCAGTTTACCACTGCCCTACAGAATCCTCCATGGCTGCGGAGCGCGCTCCGCAGCCATGGGGATTCTGACACCCCCTACCGCCATCCTGTTCGTGGCGGGTCTCCCGCCAGGAACAGGATGGCGGTAGGGGGTGCCGCGGGGCCCCCGTAAGAGGGCCCCGCAAAGTATTTCAGTGTCTGCAAAGCAGACACTGAAATACGCGACGGGTGCAACTGCACCCGTCGCACCCCTGCAACTACGCCGTTTCAATTCTGAGCCGGCGTCCTCGTTGCAGGGGCATTTCCTCTGGGCCGGCGGGTGCTCTTTTGCAGAGCGCCCGCCGGCCCAGAGGAAATGTCTGAATGGCCGCCGCGGTCTTCTGACCGCGGTGCGGTCATTTGGCGGCGGTACCTTGGCGGACGGCCTCCGCCGTCCGCCAAGGTCATAATCAGGGCCATAATGTTTAAGTGAAATTAGCGCCAAAAGCACAAAATGCTATTTGTGGTTATCTGGTTACGCGGAACAGGACAAAGTCACAAATTCAGGACAACCGCGATGGAGTGTGGGCCAGGTACAGGCGCCCAGTTACGTCAGCTGACATAAAGGTCCTGAAATCCTGGCTGTGGAGAATTGTGCGATCCTGCATCAAGGAGGAATTGAGCAACAGTGATACCTAGGAGCTGCGGAGCTGAAATGCAAGGTCCTACATCATTGCTGAGGATGCTGTTGATGAGGGGCTTGCAATGAGAATACCCGCAATGGGATGATTTCTGTACTGGCTGATTCTGAAGAAGCTGCAGTGCTTTTTAATGCAGAGTTCTGTGCTGAGGATGTGTCATTCAGTGGCAGTTCCTGGAAGGCTTCTTCAGTGATGCAAAATCCAGCACTGGAGATGAACCATATAGTAGTCCCGATGCAGAGTCTGGTAAGATGATGTGTTGTGAAATGGCTCAAATGTGGAGTTTCTGGTCAGCAATGTGTTGTGCTGCAGCACTGATGTGTCTTTTCTGCTGGGACCACAGTTGGGTTGGCAGAGCACCTTCAGGCCCACTTCCGAGTGTACAGGACTAGGTAGGCACCATTTGGGAGGGGAGAACTCACTATTGGCACAATCCAGGTGGTGGGTTCATGGTGGTTGGAGCCTTTTGTTCCTGAGGCTGTGTTCAGGTGGCCGGTCAATTAGCCCTTGAGGACACTCTGGTGTCCTGAGTTCAAGAAGCAGATCAACTCCTTCTCTCAAGCAGCAGTGGTGCAGCAGTGCAGCTGTGCATCAGAATAACAGAATAGCAGTCCTTCTAGAAGACCAGCATGGCAGTTCTGCTTCTGATTTTTGCCAAAGCTGTCTACTGAATTGTTGAATCTAGGGGTCCAATATTTATACCTGTTGCTCACTCTGACGTAAGGGAAAGCTTCTAGAGGTTTCCACCCTCTGAGGTGTCAGGCATCCCCTTCTTCTCTGTCCTGACCTCAGCTTGTCACTAAAGACAAGTGCCAAACTCTTTGTGTGAGTGCCCAGGCAGAGCCTTTGTGATATGCAAGCATGGTAGGTGACAGCTCCTCTCCCTCATCAACTCAGAGTGCCCCATCATGCCAACACTTATGTTTCCTTTGTATGTCTATCTGGGATCAATACACAAAGACAAACTGCCAGTTAGACCTAGTAATGTGACCTAGGTTTGGGCTACAGCCACCAATTGCTTTCCAAGAGTGCTATTTTCAGAAATAACATCAAAGAAGGCTTTTAATTACAGTTCTTTACACACCAAACCCGACCTGTCTACCTGCTCCCAAATCAAAGTGATCAATTATTAAATGTAATAAGGTAACCCAATGATTTGCTACTGGAGAGGCAAGCCTTTCAGTAGTTAAAAAACAAGTTTTTCACTACCAAGACATGTAAAACCTAAAAGTACATGTCCAGTTCTTTAGTTCCACCTTCAATACTTTTTTATTGCAGTTTTTGCATAAGGGAGAACTGACAAAACAAGGTGGTGAATGCAGCCACCTATGAGCTCTGCCACAGAACATCCCTTCAACCCCCTAATCACCCTCCCCCACCCCCCTCTGATTCAGCCGGTGTCACAATAATGGAACATATCACTTCAGCCCTCTGCAGACTCACGGGTACCAAGTCTGGGATAGCAGAGGTGTCCACCAGGCCTAGGGCCCTGTAGTCTTTGCTAAGGTAGGAAAGGACAAGGCTCCAGAGCTTGAGAAAGCGAGGGGAGCAATTTGCCAAGTCACAGGCTGACTCATGTCCCAGGAGATTTCAGAGTTTGTGGAACCATTTTTCATTGGTTGAAAAGGTGGCCTTGCTCCACAGGGAAAGGATATTGTGCTTGGCCGCCAGCAGGAGGTGAGAGATGCGCTTGCCTGAGAAAGAGTAGAGGGATTAGAAATCCTCCAACAGCCTGTCGAGGAGGGCTATCTCGGGGAGCTTGTTGAAGGGATGGCCTTCTATTTGGAAGATGACGAGGAAGATTTCATCCCAGAAGTCCAGCTGGTGGCGACATGGTGATATTGTGTGGAGAAGGTTACCACATTCTCCACATCCACACCAACATATATGCTGGCCTGTAGGTCTATAGTGTGGTGTTTGGCTGGTTGCATAGGATCTCTCTGGCATGGAGGGCAAAGTTGGTGCTCTGGTATAGATTTCATCAAACTGTTTATGGTCAAGGGAAATAATCAGGTTGTTTTTCCATTTCTATTGGAAGTATTGCATATATGTATGTGTTGATGGATAAAATAAATCTGTGGGACAGACTAAGGCTCTCATTAAAACATTGGCGGTAAATGCTGCCTACGGCCGCGGTGACAGCCGGCAAAATACTGTTGCCGCGGCTAACAGCCGTCTGCCAAATAATGACCACAGCTGCATTTCCGCCACAAGAAGGGCGGAAATCCAGCTGTGGCCATGCTGGCGGATGGTGCTAATGTGGCACTGCTACCACCAGCAGCGCCATACCAGTAGACTGCCACCAGCTGTATTATGTCATCCAGGTAAGTTGGGTTTCCGACAGGGCAGGGGGCGGGGGTAGGGGGTGTTGTATGTGTATGTGGGGATGTGTGCATGAATGTGTGCGTGTGTGAATTTGAATGTATGTGTAGTGTTGTTCGCGTGTGTGTATGCATGTGTGAGAATGCGTGTATGAATGGATATGTGAATGCGCGTCTACGTGTCAGTGTGAATGTGGTACGGATGTGTGCAAGTGTGTGTATGCTTGGTGCGTGGGGAAGGGGGCCCTCCTAACAGTGATAGGGCCTACCGCCATGGTTTTCGTGGCATTACGAATGCCACGAAAACCATGGCCGTAGGCAGGGTCAAAATGCCTGAGGTGGTACAATATCGGCCACCAGACGGGAGATTCTTATTTCTAGCCCGGCGGCTGCTACCGCCATGGCGGTTAGAGTGGTATATTGGCAGGTTGGCTTCAGCAAGATATGTCATCTTTCAAAGTGTGAAGTGGCATGGCCTGGAAGAGATAAAAATCTGCAGGAGTATAGTCATCTTCAGTAGCTCTGGCCTTGCAGAGGTGGCAATCAAAGAGTTGATAGCCCAGGTAGCAGATGGAATCCATAGACCAGCAGAACAGTGTAGTGGGTGGAGAGAGTCCATCAATTACATCCCGCCCACCAGGACCAGACCCTCAGCCTTGGCCATGTTGATCTGGAGGCCAGCCACTGTGGAATTCCTTCAGGACTAGGACAAGCATTGACAGAGAGCTCTGGAATTTAGGAAAGGTCAGAAGGCTGCCATCTACAAAGGCAGATACCTTGAATGTGTATCCATCTGTGGTCACTGATTTTCGGCAGGAGGTGCTCCATGAAAAGGACAAAGAGAAGGGAGGAGAGGGTACAGCCCTGTAACGTGTCACAGGAGATAGGCAGGGGTGTTGAGGCTTGGCTTTTAGCTCAAGCCCAGACTTTCGAGGGTGTGTAGAGCACAGGTATCTGACCACAGAATTAAGGTCTCATGCCACATTTATATAGGGAGAAGAGAACCATAGCACCGCCCTTTTTCCTTGTGATCTCAATGAGATGCAAGACCTACTTGGCCTTATTGCCACTTGTGTGTTGAACAACAAAGCCATCCTGTACGGGGTGGACTAAGTCAGGAAGGAGTTTGTCCAGATGGTTGGCTAAACTTTTAGCAAGAAGCTTGAGTTCCAGTAGCGATATGGGGCTGTATGAAGAGTAGAGCAATCAGTGCTGCAGGGCCACTAGTAGTATTTAATTTGCAGGTCCTGGGTACATAGATTACCACTTTACTGGGGACTTACAAGTTAATTAAATGTGTCAATTGGGTTTAAGTTATTCTACCAGGTTTAAAGGAAAGAACACAAGAACATTAGCACTGGTTAGCAAAGGGTAAAGCATGTGAGGCTTAAAGCTAGCAAAAACAATGTCAGCACAACTGGAGAAAACAGGAGAATTGAAGGCAAAATGTTGGTGGAAAACCACACCAAGGATGTCAGGTCCAATATCAACCTTCAAATGTTCTCACTATTTTTGATTCTTCCATTGGACAAACGCTGTAGGCTGTAGCTGAAGAGGGTTTCACAAGTCCTGATACCTTTCCTGCAAGGTCTTGAAAACAGGATTTTCTGCAAATGAAAATCTTTGAGCAGAAGCAACATCAATCTTATGCCAAGCAGCAATTGAACTTTGTCAGATCGGCCTTGCAGGTTTGTTGCAGTCCTCTAGAGGTCCTTGAAGTCAGAATGTTTTTAAGTCCCAGGACTGGGGAGCTGATAGGAGTAGTACATTTCAACACCAGACAAGGGTCTAGGACTTTGGGGACAGCACTTTGGGGGTTCAAGCCTCACTCCAGCAGAGGGCAGTCGCAGTTTCCAGGGCAAGTCGAGTTGTAATTGGTCACTTGGGCAGATGCAGAAAAATGTCTCTTGTAGTTAGTTGTGACCTTGTAGATTGAACAGGAGATTGGTCTTTTGAACCTGAAGAGCAGATCCAGTCTTCTAGGCTCTTCTCAGGATCCAGACAGTAGACTCAGTTTTCTTCTGTTCTTCCACAAGTCCAGAAAGTGTTCTGAGGAGGTAACTGTGTACACCACATTTTTGCTTGACATTTGCCTTGAGTGAGTGTGACCTCTAGTTCCTCTCTAACAAATAGGGAAAAAGCTCACAAGAGAAACCCTTCCCCCTTTTGCAAGAAACCCTGTGTGCGCGACTGAAAGAAATGCACATTGCCCAATTCTACATAAAACCAAGATGGCAGAACATTAGTTCCCCTGTGCAGAGTTCCTGATCCCTCCCCAGATTTGTGGCCAGGGAAATGAGTAATCCCTCTTCCTAGCAAGAGGTGACACTATTAAAAAAATCTAACATAGTATTCCAATGTTTTCCTATGGAACAACCAGTCTTGCGGCAGTAAAAATAGCATTTAGGGTGTTTTCACTGTAAGAACATGTGGAACATTACACTTTAAATGCGTTCGTTTTTAATACCATCCACCCTGCCGTATAGACAGTAAAGCCTACTTAGGGGTGACATAACAATATTTAAAAGGAAGGTTTTGAACTGTCAACAAAGAGTTATTTTGAATGGCTCAATTTGCAGTTTAGAACTGCATAACTAAGCAACACATAGGCTTGAAGTCATGTTTGCACTGCCACTGCAGTGGGTGACACAATGGTTGCTGTAGACCACTAATGGCATTTACCTTACAGGCCCTGGTTATCCCTTGTACCATATACTAAGGACCAATAGGTAAGTTATATATACCATTCAGGGGGTACCAATTGTATCATGCTGAAAGGAGGAGCACATGCACCTTAGCATTGGCTAGCAGGGGTAAAGTGCACAAGGTTCTCAGCCATAAAAAATAGAAAATAGCAAATAGCAAAAAATCCAGGCTGACCAGAATGTCAGGTTTTCTATAGAAGTCCTAAGAATAGCTCAATTTAAAGTCTACACAATGGTTGATGGAAACACTTATCCATCCTTGTCTTCATCACAGAAGTGTACTGGTGCAACTCCTCTTTAGTTTCCCACAATTAATATTTTTGATTACAATGTCATGACAGCGTGCCCTACCAGAACATAAATGCTTAATTTAATCACTGCATATTTAACAATAAATCACTTTAGTTTTTGTATGATGAGAAAAAGCACCATCTGCCCAACCGCACTTTACTTCCAGGAAACTGAAGGAACGGATGTTGTTTTTCACTGAGTGTTTTCAGTCGTCTATACTTAACTCTTAGGAACTGAATTAAAATGAGATGTAATGCATTTAGCCATGGTGGGGTGCTTGAGGAATTTAACAGGTCAGTCAGGATCTTTTTGTATGCATCAGCTGATTGCCCTTAAATCTGTGCACTTTATAGAAATAGTTTTAACTAAAACGCAGAAGGTTTATAGAAATGTTGCCTGGGGAGAAAGGCACAGTCACATTGTATATCTTGATGAAGAAAAAAGCAGAGATTGTGATAAGACCCTTCTTGGAGTGTATTATACAGTGGGGTTGCTACCATGAATGAAATATGGGAAACTACACCAGGGCCTATTGGTGCAAATTGTGCCTTACAATCCAAAGTGTGGCAGGGCATTTATTGTTGTTGCTTACATTAGGGCCATTCTCCCAGGTATACCACTAATATTGTAGTTGGAAGCAAGCCAAAACTACAGAAGAGTACAGGATACCTTTAATAAAATCATTGTCAATCATTTTTCACTTGAGAGATTTATTGACAGGTTAATTTGTTGTATAATTTTGATGGTTCAATTTCATTTTATACCTTTTGTATGTTTTGTAAAGCACATGTACAAAAGGTAGCATATTGTATAACAGAGCAATGGCTTAGCTCACTGCCACAAACACAGAGGATTGCAACATTTGTCAAATGCTTGCTCATCTCTCCATACTTACACTCATATTATCACAATCATTGAGAAATAAGTAGTAAATGGATAAGGGTTTTCTTGTAGACATCTGGCAGAAACACAAAGAAGTGAGTGGGTTGTCAGGTGCAGGGGAAGGAAGGGTTAAACTTCTGAGATGTGTTTGTAGTAGATTTCATAATACCTTACCGGGAGGAAGGGAAGAAGCAGAGGACAGAAGGAGCCCCTTTTTCCAGAAGTATGTAATTTAAAGCAATATATTTCACTGTTCTTACACACAACAAGATTTAAAATAAAAAATTGATAATTTCTGTGATTGACATTTTAATTTCAGAGGGGTTGGGTGTGATTTTTGTCATAGTACAGCAGTCACTATCAGCTTTAGTTAAGTTTCACGCTATGTTATATTATGTGTATTTGTATAGTGCCCAACTCACCCAGGAGGGTAATCCTGGTGCTGAAGTAGGGTCTGTTTGGGTTGAGCTAGGGTTGGGGCTAGGTGAAAAGATATATCTTCAGTTTCTTGTGGAATTCAAGAACTGAGCAGGGGTCTCTGAGGTGCAGAGGCAGGTCATACCCTAGTGATATTGACTACTGCACATTGAGCTTAACCCACTGTTATAGGAGAGTGAAGTTATGCTTCAAATGGTTTGGTAAGTTATAGTATGTACTGTGACATTTTGCTATATGGTGTTGACATCTGTTTTCTTGTGACTTTTATTGTGTGGGAAATGCAGGAAGGTCTGAAGGGCATGCTTGAGTTGTACATTGCAGACTTGTAAACATTAGGGTCATATTTATAACTTGGTTTGCGTCGCTCTTGCACCACTCAACGTGCCACAAGAGCATCGCAAACCTTATTTCAGATTTATGAAGCCACACAAAGCCACTTTGCGGCTCCAAAAACCTGGAGTAATGCAATGCAGTGCAAATTGCTGTGTTGTATTACTCTGCGCAAGGGATGCATTCCATGGGCATTGCATAGCTGTTCCCAGGAACTTATATGTTTTTTACACATTTCCAGTTTTACCAAACCTGGTAAACCGGGGGATCCGCCAAAATGATACACCTCCCCAGGAGAGGTGTAACGCGGATAAATATTTGTATTTCACCTTGTTGCTTCCTCTTTGTATGTGTGGTGCATTCTGCAGCACACATAGAAAGAGGAAAAAGCCTCTGCACAAGAACAATCCTGCCTACAACACAGACACTCTTGGATCATGTTGTCAGGGTGCCTGCTTTGATGCTAGGCAGCCAAAACAATGCAAACGCAAGAAACAAGGACAGGAATGCACTGTATTGGATAAATGTGGAACATTCCTGCTTTGCCCCTGTGATGCAGGGCAGCACAGAAAGGTGAGTTGCTGCAATGCCCCACACCACAAAATCATAAATATGCCCCTAGGTATTTGCTATATGTAAATTGAGTGGATGTGATTTTGCTTGGCTGCTTGTACTGACGTCATGCTTAGGTTTGTGTTGACTATGACATGTATTGAGTGGATGGTTAGTAGTTTACTCATGTGGTGCTGTGGTAAGTGCTGTGGTGTTTAATGCTGTTTTTGAGGAGAAGTGCAATGATCGTTGTGTTTTGCGTTAAGCATGGCACACATACAATAGTGAAGTGAGGTATAATGTGAGTTGTGAAGTGTTGGGTGTTTGCAGAATGGTGTGAGACATGTTGTTCTATGTTGTGGTAGCTATCTAATTGTGTCCTATAAATTGTTGTGTAATGTGGTTTCTTGTTTTGTGTTTTTTAGTTGTTATTTGTACACAAGTTAGGTTGAGAGCTTTACTTTGTTTTTGTGAAAGTGCCCCCTGATGTTCTGTTTGGGGCTTTGATGAGATTTTAATAATCCATCAGATTAGTGAGGTGAACAAACCACTTTTAGAACCTTCCTAAATGTCTTTTCACACATTGGTGCTGCCAGAGCCTGGCTTTAGGACCCTCCACTACCACTTCTGATGTTTTTTTCACCTTTTTCTTTTTTCCTCTGCCAAGTATACATCAGGACAGTGAGACATAGTTAAATTTTTCATACAGCCTTGGTCTTTTCTTTTTTTCTTCTGTAACTGCTTCTCTCTTTATTGTTTTGCCAGCCCTTTGTTATCTGTGTGCAATTTAGCCCTGATGATGACCTTCAATAATTGTGGTTGAAACGTCGTCAACATTTAAAACAGCAAATTCCAACTTATTATTTATACATGATTGTCATTATTTTTCTGGTTTACCATTCATATACTAAAATCTTGTAATCACTGCCCACATGCTGTTCTCCCCACGGGCACAATGTGTTCACTTTCTTTTATTCACTGCTCTTGGTCTAGATAATTGCTGATGCTGCTACATGCTGTATTTCTTGATCTTGTGAATACAATTGTAGTAATTTGCTTGCTATTTTTCTCTTGTGTTCATTATTTAGTAATGTTGTTGAAATCATTTTTGATTGATACCTGTTCAGACGTTGTTGGAAATTATTGGTATTGGCGGGAAGAGCTCAAAGTTGGAACATTCAAATTTTCAGGCTGCCAAAGTCCTCTCTGCAGCTGATTACTTTTCAAGCCTTTGCCCAATCAAGAGTTCTACTTCCAGATTAAGGGCCTTATTTAGATATTAGTGGAGGAAAATACCCAATTACATACTCCAAAGGGTATAATGGGATCGTAATATGGCAGATGAGATAACCGTCATATTTGTGATGGGGTTTTTCCCTCCGTCAAGATCTAAATCAGGCCCTTGGTCCCTTTTTTGGAGCATATGTCTGAAGATGTATGCGACAAAGTCATTCTGGAATCACCTTTGCTGTGATGTCCCGTTTAAGCTTTGGAGGTCTTGGAACTCAAAACATTTTCTCAGTCCCAAACGTTCCTACTGTGGGAAATACTTTCTCTTAGCCACTTCAAAGGCTCCCAGACCACCTCAGAGCCAGCACGTAGGGAGCAGAACACAACTTCAGAAGAGACCACCAGCAAGGTCAAATCGATGGCTTCCTTAGAGGGAGTATATTACACACTCTTCCCCATATGTGTAAGGTAATGAACAGCCCCCCCCCCCAGTCAACCACACCAAACTGCTTCTGAGGCTAGCTCCCTCCTCCACTGAAACTAAATTCAGGGGGATAAAGTGTGTTTTAAGATCAAAAGAACCTTCTTCTCTACGCTTCCTTTAGCACTAAATGATAAAAATATGTTTCCCCTGTCCCTTTTAAGTTATTGAATTTTAAAACAGCCTTGCTTCGGTTATCCTGCTAGGCCCAAGCCATTGTCTTTGTACTAGAGCAATTTTTCAATCTTTGTCAAAGTAGTGTTTTTATGTAGGCTAGGGCTTGTAAATACTAATTAGCCTTCATGAGCTTCAGGTATGGAAAGTCTAACTTTGCAAAATGTACTTTGCTTGTATATTTATTAAGAAGTCAACTTTACAATTGAATTGGATTTTTAATCAATATTAAAAACAGTGGGTGGAATGTGTTTGAGGCTTATTCCAAACCAAATATGCAAATATAACCTTTTTAACTGTACTTCAGCTTTTTTGTCATAGGCCTAGCTGTAGCCACAAGAGCTGAAATAGCTTTTGCAGGCTGGTGACGGTAGGAACATGCCCACATTAAGGAGATGAGAAGTAGCGCAGTGAGTATTAATTAGCAACACATTTCTGAAAATGATTTGTAGGAAATAATAGAGTCTGCAAATATTTAGCCTGAAAAACTAAATCAAGAACTAATGATAATCAAATTAAATATATCAGGAGTAACAGGAAGGATTGAAGAAGATCCTGCTCACTTTTCTGAAATGTTTTTGAGATTTTAGCAGGACTTATACACTGAAGAGACAACCCCTGTGGAATCCGATATAATGAATTCTCTGAAAGAGGCAGAATTGGATCAGTGGTCTTCAGAAGAACATTAAGGGCTCACCCAACCTCCGGGAGAAGCTGCAGTTATCTGGCTAATATTACATTAACAGTCACCACAGACCACAGTGGGGTGCAATGCTCAAGGAAGTATGTTAAGTGTGTAAATCATTTCTATCCCTCAATTAAAAGTGATTTATGATAGCATAAATATGTGCAGGGTACTCCTTCACATCCCAACCTTTTTAAAAGCTCTGGAAAGAGCATATGGGTTGTGAAATGTACTGTTCCATTATACTTTTATGAATAGATTCTAAGATGTTTATGAAAATCATAGCAATGAGACTGTTGAAAAATATTCAGAAAGTGGTAAAAAAGAATAAAACAGTTTTTGTATTACAATAAATCACAGCTGTTAATGAGAGAACTTTTTTTTGAGAAGCAGTTGATTGTGTCAAAGGAAAGGAAAATCCTCTCAAAATGTGGTTCCTGCATGTGGAAAAATGCTTGACCTGGTTCTCTGGATATTCTTAGAGTACATACTCAACCCGTTTTTCAAGGATACTCATTAATTTGTATTGGGAAATGCTAACAGGCTGAGATTAGATCATATTGCAGTGAGGATGACAGCATTCCACTGTGGCACTAGATGGATTGCCCTCCATCCTCCCTATTTCTTGTCTTATTCATTAAGAAATGTGATTTGATCAAGGTTAGCCCAGATATTCTAGAGGCAAAGCAAATGTTACTAAGCACATATTATGTAGAATATTTAACCCCTGTGATTCAGTTAGTTGATAAATTCTCTCGTATATCAGGCTGCAAAAGTAATAGGGCTAAAACAGACAAAGTTTTGAAAATACCTGAAAAGCAGAAATATAACTTGGGGCCATATGTTCTACTTGCCGCTCACAAGATACTGTTCACAATTTGTAATCAGTATTTTTGTGACCAGTATGAAAAAAGCTTAAGAACCAACCGATGTGCTAACAAATCAGTTCTTAAAATTTCAAATCGTGGTGGGTTGTGCATACTAATGAAGTGGGTCATAAATGTTGTCTTGCTATGTTAGGAAGCCTTTACAAGGATAGTGGCTTGCTGGGTCAGGAAACCACCCTGTCAGCAATTGCTTTTTAATAAAACAATTTTTTTATGCAGGCCATTTTCCTTAAAAGAAACAGGACTTCATTTACAAAGAAAAGTTTATCTTTTTTAAAGTTTGCTTAAGAGGAGGCAGTGGTCCTTTGACTACAGTTTCCTCCTGAACAAACTTTTTATTCTTTATTTTTATTCACAAAGGGGAAGGAGTCCAAAAGGGAACGCTTCCCTTTTGCAAAAGGGTTACCATCTCAATCATATTGCGTTACAAAACATTGATACCTTAGATACCAATTTGGTATTTGGAAGGGCTTTTTAACATTTGCATGTTTATTGGAAAGTTCAGAATTGAGAGCTGGTACCATTTTGTAAACATATACAGTAGAGATGTTTTAGAGTAAAGAAGAAAAATGAGAATAAACATATTCAAAATAATTTTTGGGCAAGACTGTTGCAGGGGCTTAATATTCCTCATATATAGAATTTCATCTGATCAAACCCTACTGATTCTTCTAAAACTACAAAAATGTAAGCAGAGAAGCTTCAGAGAAAAGGTGGCATAATTTCAAATTAAATATGCACTGGTTATCGGTTACATCAGATCTTAGGAAAATTCAATACTTCTCCTTAAAAAGAGAATACTGTAATCTGGGACACCTACATAAGATCTTTCCAACCATACTAATCTATGCCCAGAGTTCCATAATGCAATTGGCAGCTAGGTTCATATGCTCAGGGAATGGTTGAAATTATCTAGCAGGGTAAAAATGTATAACAGCACATTTCTTCACAGAGGAGTTCTGAGTGGTATCAAATAGACCAGAAGAGTGAAGAAGACTGATCTGTCTATGATATCACTCACAACCCTGGGTCAAAAACACCACTGTTTTGAGGGTTTAGGTTCACGATTCCAGCTCCAGTCCTACAAATGTGTAGCTCCATCGCCACAAACTTTGGGGAAAATTCATATATTTGGGGAAGGGCCAGACTTAATTTTCTAACCCCAGTCCTACAAACATTATGGAAAGTGAATATACTTGAAGTGTCAGGGTTACTAATGTAACTTCAGTCCCACAAACACTGAGGAAAGTGAACATTCTTGTGGCAGAGCACATAATTTCTGTTCCAACACTAGTCCAATAAAAAGTATAGAAAATGCTTACATTTCGAAGAATCTGTAAATATAAATGTATTCATTAAATATTTGATTTATCATAATAAATATAAGAATACATTCAATCATAAAACAATAATTAACTATGTATAAAATGAATATCCATAATAAATAATGATGCAGCCACACAATTCACTAAAAAATAAAGAACACATTTGTAGATATTTTCTAAAAGTAAGTAATAAATTATTGAACCAGAATATTTACTTTACTTGTTTTCAATTCTATAATAAAAGGAATCATTTAAATAAAATTAAAAAGTCATCTAAAATGTCATTAAAATACAACAGCATTGATTGTTAAAAATACAAAAAATATAATTACTGTTGATATTTGTGAATTCACTATTTTTGTAGTCCCAATATAACTTATTCACAAGTATTCTGTTATCTTTCAAATTGTTTAATTCAACTTGTTTCTCATTAAGAATGAACTTTAGAACAGCAACACTTTCTTCCCTACATAAAACATTAGTTTTCTTAACTGTAATGAAGTAAAAAGCATGTTTTTTGTGAAAATGAGAAACATTTATTGTATGCTGCCTGTATTCCAACAATAGAGAAACAAAACTTCTATCAGTTCATAGCAATTGCTGGATCTCAAAAGATAAAGGCTACCTTAAAAAGGGTATATTCTGAGGCTTTCTAGAAACAGATCACATTACACTGGTACAGAAAGCACCAGAAGATCCTAATGAACTTTTAAACTACAGACTTGTCAAAAACCTCCCATTGTTTAGCAAAGCAACAGAGTGATATGTGACAGAACAGATATAATTTCATTTGTCATAGATAATATTCTAACCCCTAACCAATCTGGCTTCCACTAGGGCTGCAGTATAGAAGCTACAATGTATCAGTATCCTTTGACACAATTGATCTTCACAAGCTCATATATATGCATTTTTGACTAGCATGTGCTTCAAGGCTAAGGATCTGAGCTGATGACCTCATTTTATTTTTATCAGAAGGTAGTTGAAGAGAATGACTACTAGTTGAGAGAACTCTCTCATTACTGATTGACTCAGGGGCCTTGTAAGGATCTGCACTTGGGGGTATGTTTGTGAGAGGCTTGCGCTGCACCAAACTTCTTGACACAACAGCAGTGCAAGTACTAGTTTACATCTATGGGACAACACATTTGCCCAAATGTGTCATTTTTTAAGGCTCTTGCCGGCTGAAAGCTGGACCTAAACCAGCTGCAAAACTCACACATTAAATTATGCAAGGTAGCCTTCCCCTGCAAAATATCATGCAAGACTAACACAATGATAAGTATGGTTTGGCAATGTGTGACGCATACTTTGGATGTGGAGCGCAAAATCTGAAATGCGCCAACAAATATGTGCATAGGTAACTCAGGCTTAAGAAATGATTCAGTGGCAGAGGTATAAAAAGCTGAGCATTCAAAAATACTTTGACAAGCTCAATTAAGCCATGAAAGTTATGATCCTGCAGCTGGGCTTTGCAAGGAGATCGCCACCACCATATAGGTAGCGAAGGAGGAGGAAGCGTGTGTTCTGGCAGAACATCTGCCTCATCAACCTTAGGGAGGATGAGGTTAGAAAATTATATAGGCTCAGGAGGAAATCTATAAGATAGGTGCTCCACAAGATTGGGCCAAGTCTTCTGCCACCAACTGCCAGGCCCACCAAGATTCCTCCCCAGGTGAAAATGGTGGATGTGCTCCACATGTTTGCGTCTGGTTACTTCCAGGTCACAACAGCAAGAGTAGCAGGAATATCTGAGGAACCATTTTCTGCCTTCCAACCCACTGTCCTGGATGCCGTCATCCACCTCATACCCCAGTACCTCCATTTCCCCAAGATCCACCAACAAAAGCTGCAGACCAAGCAAGGCTTTTAAGCCTACGCGGGATTTCTCCATGTCTTGGGTGCCATGGATTGCACTCATGTGCAATCAGTTCCCCCTGCAGAAACATCACATCAGGACTGCAAGCACACCTACTCAATCAATGTCTGGGCCATCGTGGACCATCTGTGATATTCAGCAATGTGATGGCCAAATAACCTGGAAGTGTGCATGATGCCTACATATTCTGACACAGTATTATCAACAAGCTCTTCTAGAATGGCTGACGTGGGAATGGCCAACTTGTTGTTAAGTAAATTTGAAGTATGCTACATGCCAACAAACATGTAGAAATGTATGATATAATAGCCACCTCTGTGTCTATGATAAAGCTATGTGTTTATGTAAAAGTGGTGTGCCTCATATTTGTACCATGCATTGTGGTACATGTGTGATGCAAACTCCTAAGTCATATATTTGAGGACATGCAAAGCCACTTTGTATGCATAGAATGGTGGACAAAATCTGAAGTCAAGCAACATAACGACAAATGCTATGTTGCATTATTGTGCATAAGGGAGGTGTTCCGTGTGCCTTGTGTGGGTGTATCCATGCAACTCCCATGGCTGATAACACGTCATGCATACCAAACTTGGTAAACCTGGGAATGCATAAAAAATGATGCCTTCCTAGGTGATGCGTTACAAGGATAAATTACGTTAAGTCATCCAAGTCACTTCTGCTTCCTATGCATGCTGTAGCATGTGGCACACATAGATAGAGGAATATGCCTCTAAACCTTGTGTATGTGCTGGAAGGTACCACTTCCTGCACTAAAACAATCATGCATGCAACGCAGACACACTTGCACCATGGTGCAAGGGTGTCTGTATTTTGTGCTAGGCAATCCCCTGGGTGCCACTGCAGGGTGAAAGGACAGGACCAAATGGCTTTAATTCTGTGCATTCCTGTCCTTCCCAGTGATGCAGTGCAGCACAGCAAGGTAACATGTGGTACATAAGACAACATAATATTAATATAAACTTCACATGACATCTAAGCAGGGGATGAGTGCTTTTTCAGTTGTGTACCTAGTCTCAGGTGTCAGTTAAACTTCAAATAAATTAATGGTGTGCAAACTAATTCTGTGTTTATAAGAACGAGTGTCACACTTGAAGGAAGACATGTATGTTGACCATAGTTCCTGAAGCAACTTTGTAAGAAGTAGTTGTAAATTCACTTTGTGACACGTAATGTAAGTGTAGGCCACAGTCATGTGTAAAAGTAAATGTAGTGTACCAATGTGAAAGCCAACATTACAAAACACACATGTCTGTCTCAGGTATACTGACAGTCTACGTACACACACACATACATATGTACTAGGTGATATTGACACATGTAACAAAAGTGATTGATCACCAGTAATTTTTTGTAACTTGTCCATATTTGAATTTGAGTCCAATGTTGAACTTACTACCTCAAACACAATGCTGTAAAACATGTCATACACATGTAACTAACAAAGAATGGAGTGCAACTATGGCAAGGTATCACAATGTACGCACCATCCTAACCTCTACATTCTCAAGCCACATCAATGATAACAGAATCAAGGCATGGAAGTACAGAATCCCCTGCAAGGTAGAATTATACACATACATGGTAAACATTAAAGTATTGTGTCCTGGTCTAAAATAGAAAGCTACTTGTATCTACATCAGTGTGTCCTACATACTAATCGCCCACATTGCCACACCTATGTGTCTAAGTTCAGCATTACTTGTCTGACAACAAGCATTAGCTGAAAGCTGACGACAAAATGTATAACTGTCAATGTCACATTTTGCAAATGAAGTACATGTAGGCAGCAATTTTAATTGCCAAAATAAGTGAACAAATCAAAGGATGGGTCAAAATCTTGTGGCGAAGCAACAACATTCAGAGTTTGCAAGAGGACATATGTATATGTGAGTGTCAAACAGGTTGCCACTGTCCAAACCTACCTAGCGCTAAATGTATGATACAAATTTGGACCACTACTTTGTCTCTGTGTACATGTAGTGTGTGTACAGAGCATAGAGTTGTCCACAACGTTCAGAAATTCCTGTCTTAGTAATCTACTGCCTGAGCATGAAAGTCAGCATGTGGAAGTATCTGGACATGCGAAACATTAGCATTGACACAGATAACCTGAAAACATGTGTTCCAAACCATGGTCAACTGTATAGTTCAATACTGTAAGAAATATCTACGACTTAGGGCCTTGTTACGAGGCTGGCGGTCTGAAGACCACCATCCTCATGGTGGCAGTCGGACCCCCGCAGCTGTATCGGTATGACCGCGATATTATGAGATTGGTGGCAAACCAGTCAACCTACTGCCGTCAACACCACGATCAGTGATCCCGATGGCTGAGAGTAGTCCTGGTCCTAATCAGCCAGGGCAGCGCTGAACAACCATGTTCTCCATCAGCATTTTTCATGGTAGTCTGACTGGTGGAGAACAAGTGCAGACAGTGTGTATATCGAGGGTGCAGGTGCCCACTGGGTGCGGCAGCATTCTCGCCGGCTCTATTATGAGCCAGCGAGAATGCTGCCGCACTTTTCCCACCAGTGGAAACCAAGCTTTCCACCAGTAAGCCGAGTGGGAAAGTCATAATGGGGCAGACGGGGAGGTCACCAGCAATGTGGGCAACCTCCCCATCGGGAGTTTGGCAGATGGATGTTTCCATCCACCAAACTCATAATCAGCCCCTTAGTCAGTATAAATAGCACACATGAACAGGTATGTTGGTGTAAAATGTGCATAATAATTAACATAGCTTTGTCTACAGTAGTGAGTCATTACCCCATTTCCCATCTCCAGATGGAGGCTGAAAAACCATACTACCAGGCACTGGTCAGGGCTTGGAACGTTGTGGAATAAACATTTTGTTTTCTGAACTCCAGGATTGGGTGCCTGGATATGTCTGAAGGAAGATTGCTCTACATGCTCCCTATAGTGTGCAAGATCATCTTGGTTTGTGACATTCCACACAATATTAGTGTCAAAGCAAATGTCCTGTGGGACTTGGAGGCAGAAGAGAGTGAGCCAATGGAGGAGGAGGATGACAGTGATGGAGACCTCCAACACGCAATGGCTGGATGTCGGCAACACAACACCATTGTATCAAATTTATTTTCATAATTACTTTTGTCAATGGATAAAATGTTTGAAATATTCATCAAAGTTCAATATGAAAATAAATGTTTGGATCCATTCATTGTGTTGTCTTTATATCACAGTTGATGTAAACATCAAGTCAAGCACATCTTCACAACTAGAAGTAGGCCTAAACATGTATCAGTCATGCTGTCAGATCCTTTGAGCAACATGGAGCTACGGCCGCAAACATTCAGTCAACCAGCGCAGCAATACAATGTGATGAAGTGTACTGCCTGTAAAGGACAGGCCAGGCTTGCCACACATCCACCTCTAAATAGTACATTTCTGTCCCCACGCTCTTGAGCAGTGTAGTGCTGCACAGCCAGCAGTCTTGCTGTGTTCTGCAGCAGCAAAATGTGTTTTGTATGATACTCGGTGAGTTTTTCAACAACAATCACCCAATATATCAATAGCTCAGTGTAGTTTGTCTGACCAATGCTGTAGCATGTAGAATTGGAGAATTTTGCAGGAGAAAATGTTGTAGCACATATATTCACAGATCATGAGTGACAGTTATTATGGACAATGACCAAGTATGAGGTGTACAAGTTCAAATTTTGTTTGTACAGAATGTATACATACATGTCTGGGAATCCTCAAAACACTACACTTGAGTCAATTCCGGGCCATATCATCAACTATACCACTTCAGGCCACAGTCGTAAAAATACACATTTCACAGGCAATGCACAGCGATGTGATGAAACGTAAAGTCCTGTAACACAACAATATGAGCAGATGACTCTGCAATGTGAGTAATTACCCAGAGAAGTATGACAATGGAAATAGTTTTTCAAACATCACAACACCTGATGAATACAATGTGGAAGTGTCTACAACTGTATGTGTACACACACTAACGCATTGAACATGGTGTGATGGATGAATTTGGATATAAACTTACCTCTGCATGACAAGTGAAGTTTACCCCTGCCCTGAGTGTACAAATACACAGTTACAGGGATCAGAAATCTTGTATCATCCCAAAGGGGAAATAGCATTTGGGTGTGTGCCAATACATATGCCTGTGTCAGGGAATGCAGTCTTCTTGGACCAGGAGGAGCAAACAAAGACCTGCCCTCAGAGTAGATGTTCTGCTACTGCCTTCGACAAAAATAAGACAGAGATCATGTATGTTTGGCAGAATGATGTTCATTGAACATCAGTAGTGAACATGACCATGTGACTCTGCTTCAGTGCAGCGAGACCTAATGGCTCAATCACTTATTCCAAAGATCTGTTGCTGTGTGTCACACTCATCGCTGCCCAAATCATGTTGATAAAAATAGGTGTGCAGGATAATACAGTGTGCAGAATACATGTGCCTGTGCCAGACATACACAACACAAAGGTTGCAATGTGGAACAGTGTGAACATGATGAGAGTCTGTGTGCTGCATGAGTGTTCTCAACTTCAGACACTCTAGCACAGTTCAAAGGGAGTGTAGAAACAAACAGTGTGCGATGACTGAGTGTGTGTTCTGCATGTCATGATGTTTGTTTACGTCCGACACATGGTTCACAGTATAGTTTCCCTAATGTCCTATGCCTGTAAATAGAGGGTAATATGAGTGTGGACACACAGTGCAGCACAAATAGTCTCCCTACTGTAGGGCTATGTGTGAGAGCAAATTGCAAGTAATGTGCTGTATCTAACTGAATACAAAACAATCATGCCCTTTCCCCTGTGACGGTGCTGTTTTGGCTCCCTTGGGCCAACGCAGGCACACTTGCATCATGGAGCAAGGATGCAACTATTGCATGCAGGAATGTATGTGTGCATGAAGGGGCATCTTTCTGCTAACCAAAATATCCTGTGAGCCATATTCCACCATCTATGTGTGCTGCAAAATATAGCACACATAGAAAAATGAAGTAAGGTTGAGCATTTTGGGCCATATTTATACTTTTTGATGCACAACTGTGCCAACGTAGTTGTGCTTCAAAAAAGTTCACCGCCGGCTAACGCCATTCCAACGCGCCATGCGGGTGCCTTATTTATGGAATGACGTTAGCCGGCGCTGCGGACTGGTCTGAGTAAAAAAAAAAGACTCACACCAGGCAGCGCCTTCGTATGGGAAAATGGGGGTTGTGCGTCAAAAAATGGTGCAAGTCAGGTCTGAGGCTAAAATCAGGCCTCAAACCGGACCTGCGCCATTTTTTTTGACGCACAATCCCCATTGACATGACTCCTGTCTTAGCAAAGACAGGAGTCATGCCTCCTTGCCCAATTGCCATGCCCAGGGGACTTATGTCATTGGGCATAGAGGCATGTAGGGGAGCCCAAATCAGGCCCCCCAATGGCACTTAAAAAAACGTAAAAAAACACGTACCTGAACTTACCTCTACTTCCCTGGGAAGGGTCCCCTCATCCATTGGTGTCCTCCAGGGGTGGGCGAGGGTGGCAGGGGGTGTCCCTGGGGGCAGGGGAGGGCACCTCTAGACTCCTTCCGAGCCCACAGATCCCTTAACGCCTGGGTCAGGCGTTAAAAAACGGCACACATCAGGCTGTGCGCCGTTTTTTAAGGCCCACCCCTCCTGTGCGTCAAAATGACGCTGGAGGATAAATAAGGCACACAGGCCTTAAAGCCATTTTTTGGAAGGGAACGCCTACCTTGCATATCATTAACGCAAGGCAGTTTCTCGCTTCCAAAAAATGACGCACATGATGGAATTTTGACGTCCGCGGGGTCGGGCGCCAAAGTATAAATATGGGGCACGGTTTGCGCTGAATGTGCGGCAAAATATTTGACGCACATTCGGCGCAAACAGAGTATAAATATGCCCCTTAAGGTCTTACTCCTTGTAATGCCACTTCTGGGAAGGTAGTATTTACTTGGACATTTCAAGATTTACCTGGTTTGGTGTGTTTGGGAATGCATATATAAACATCAGATGTGAATGGGAAACCCCATGCAATGTTCAAGGAGCCTCTTTCAGGTGCAGAGTAAGGCAATGCAGTAATTTACAATACAATGTGTCGCTTGTGATTAATGACACTTGTCGGGGTACAGAAGATGGCCTTCTTTGGCTCAAATGATACACAAATAGATTGAATAGCACATTTACCATGATGCATTGTGAAATCGCCACACATACCAGTTCAGAAATGTAGCCCTAAGTGCAGACATATCTTTACCACTAGATTACATGGCAGACCTTATGTTTTTGAAAAATCTAGTAAAGCAGCAATCGGGGTGGCACATACACTGTAGTATGGGTGAGCCAGTCTTACTCTGTGGTTCCCTAAGTGTGCGTTGCATCCGTGACACATCTTATGGCAGGATTCCTGACAGATTGAATGAGAAAGATGTTGGGCAGAATAGGGAGTACAATAGCGCACATAGGACCCTGAAGCAATCTTCACAGGAACACATGACTGTGGGAGGCATTCAGGTGTGTATCATGGTAACGGCTGTGACAACGGAAGCGTGGTCAGATAGCTCCTTATTCCTGAAGAGGAATGCACATGTACTCCTTGAACCCAGACTAACTCCATGTCCCATGTGCCAGTGTAACTGTCATGAAGTGACACGGGCATTAATGAATTATATCCACCCAGATTTACCACCTGGATACTGTGCTCTTTCACACAGACCTGCCAAGTGGTGCAAACCCAGTCCACAGTTCTACCAAGTACAATGCAACACTGGGTGTAGTAACGCATATATGACATAATTTTAGCATCACCACAGCTACCTAGGTCCACCCAAGCCTACTACAAACCACAAAAGGAAGATGTGATTTCCTGAATTGCACAGTCCCCTACATTAAATCTCACAGGTCTACCCAGCCAAGGATAAGAAAGAACAATAGGAGCGTGTACGCTGGCATCATCAGAAGACATTTGGGGTGGATCCAAACAACATCCAGATCAAGCATTTTGTTATATTGTTTGTTCAAATTGCAATGTGCAAGATGTATATCAAAATAAGAAATTAAGGTAAGTAAGGGAACTTTGTGTGCATCCTTGCACAATGTTGGAAGGTACAAGGATTTACCACTAGTCAGCACTCTGTGCACCAGTGCCAGTAGAATCTTATATGGCATTTATGATGTCACTTACGGCGTATGCCTGTCCTTTTCCATCAAACACTTAGTTCTTCCGAGGGTCAATGTTTTTACCCATGTGTCTTAGTACAATGGAGTCTCGCCAGCATTACTAAGAACATCACATGGCTGAGGCATGCTTCCAGAACTGGATGATGGATACATTTGAACCTCATCATCCAGCCAATTGAGGCCTGCAAGTAGACTAGCTGCATCCAAAAATCTTGTCTTATTTAGATATGTGTGTCTAAGCTGTTGTGTAAATCTGAAATTCAGGGATAGCAAAATTCATAAGATATAAATGTAAGCATATGTGAATGTAAGCACATGTGAATGCACTATTTACAATGTAATGTTCAAAATATAAAGATATAAGCATCATTACATTTGTGTGAATGTTCGCATGTCTGTAGTCATGTGTGAGTACAGTAATCATCATCTGGTGTATAACCTGCATGTGTTCAACACAAACACATTAGCTCATACAACATATGTCACTAACCAAAAAAATCATGTTTCAATGTATCTAACAGCACGGTGAAATGTGTGTGCTAAGCATGTTTAGGCACGGTTCAAATGCATATATCCAAAATTGTGTATGACACATGTCCATATGATGGACAATGTATAAACACAGACACTATCAGCAAGCATGAACAGGTAGGTATCATGGAATCAGAATCATACACCATGTGTGATTTTGTCACATATGTTCCATCAACATGCAGCATACTTTGATCAGGCATGCTGCATACTTTTACCTCTCCAGCTACACCGTTTCAGTGTGTCTGATCATAAGGGTGGCCAAACACATCTGCTGTGTTACACCTAATTTGTTTGTAAACAATATAGTTGTCCCTGTAGCAGTATGACAAACCAAAACCCAAATTGTAAAAACATATATAACAGTGTCTGCAGGGCAGCCATCATAATCTAACCACTTTTGAATATGATAGTTGCGGCACATGTTTGGCATATGTTTCGAGATAGACAAAATTCTTCATAATTAATTGATCTGACCCATGCCATACAACAAATGGTATGGCCAAATGTGTCTGTTCATGTGTTTGTACTCTATCATATGGACATCTAGATATCCAATTTCGTAGCCTACCATGAGGTATGGTTTTTGTAATCCAGCTTCTCTCAGAGACATGGTGCAAGGGTCCCTGCATTACATGCAACAAAGCTTTTGGCCAGATGAGTACTCAGGCATGAATACACACACTACTGAGATGCATTGTCTAATTTAGAATGTGTGGAGCTAACTGCAACCCTGCGATTATATATATACTGAAACATGTTTAAGTATGACTCACCATGTTTTTGTCTAGAAGTGTGAATAGGATGCTACATGTCACATTTTGAAACATTTGCCTGAGACTAAATAATTGTCATGTGCCCAAGTCATGTTTTGCAGGAGATAAATGACAACCCACTATTCATGTATTGGCTATCTCATGCTGAGTAAGTGAAGCCAGCAATGTGTGCTGCCTTGTGTTAGTCCAGATGGGGTATGCTGCGCAGAGCCACACTACCTGGACTGTAAAACCATAAACACTTCTGTCCTCGAATTAGGATTTACCTTAAAAAACAGAGACAAGGGGCATCTGACAAAACAGGAAACAGTTCGTATAATTAAACATTATGGCTGGGAGAGCAGTGACAGCACCGGGTCTGAGGTCTGTCTCTCGTAGAAAATTGAAATTACCCACGTTTTATACATTTCTCTGAGAGCAATAAACATAAAAACATTCTTTTCCTGGAGAAGTATGCAAACCATTGACAAGGAATCACAGATACAATTTCCAGATAGGGAATGTAGGTACGCTTTGACCTGGAGTGGACACTACGTGGGCCAGCGAGTACTTGTCCAGATGCCCGGCCAAAGGGGCATATGGTCGCTGCATGTGCTGTATGTGCAGTGTCCTGATTGGTTAGGTGCACACAACTACATATGGCATCTAACCTTATGGTGTTTTGGGAATGCATGGTCCCTTTGGCCATTTGTGATTTATTGAGGCCAATCTCCGGGGACCATTGTTCTGTTGCTGCCTATCTGTAGGATCTGATCTAAATGTATGTATGCTTGGCTGCTGGCTTAGTGTTACCCCTCCTGTGACCTGTCAGTCATTAACCTTCAGGTCTGGGCTGCAGAGCTTGCCTGACCACGTACCTACATGCTGGGGTTGACAGTTCATGACGGGGAATCCAATAGAGATGATGTGACTTTGTGTGTAAAAATGTGTTGTTCATAGATAAAGGTGTCTTCTTGTTGTGTGCATCGATTAGTCTAACATTAACTCTCCTCTTGTGGAGGGTGCGCTATCCTGCTCTTGGGCTGGGTTTCCAGGGTACTCCCTCTCTCTCTCTCCTTCATTCACACCTTTCCTCTGACTCCACTCTAGATTGCCTCCTTCTCTCAGAGCTATGTGTTGTCCTTCTAAGTTGGGACTCGCTCTCACGCTCGCTCTCTGTGGTTTATTCAACTACCTGATCACACCCTGTGGTTCCCTCCTCACTGCCAGATCTCAGAGGGCTGGGCCTTTTCCCTCACTCTCACTAGCTATTTCCCTATCCAAGATGGCTATAAATCTTCCCGTTACTCGTGTTTGTACCCCAGAAATAGCGGGGTGCATGCTTACTGTGCCACCGAGGCTTAGTCTGCTGCCTACTAAAGATGAAGGGTTGAGCTTTGGGGTGCTCTGGAGCTGGACTGGGGTGGTGAAGAGAGTGTAGGGGCGTGTGGGCTTGATGAACCACCAGGCCTACAGCTGACAGCTGGCTCTTTGGTAGAGGCCCCTTGAGCTCCCTCGACTGCTGGGTTAGGGTATACCAACATGGGGATAGGAGACAATAGGGAAAGCACCTTCATACCTACATATAGTGGTGGCGATGCAGATGCCTTGCTTATTGGTGATAGGTCAAAGTTATTAGCCTGGACTTCCTTGAAAATGGCCTAGAGCTCTAGTAGTGTTTCCTTTTCTGTCCTTCCTTTGACCTGTTTGTACTTATGCCCTTGTGTGTGCAATAATAAAAATGTTGAAGGTTTCCTCTTAAGGCCAGTGGAACATGTGATTCTTGGTATGTGCGTGTAACTTGTGGCAGAGTTTACTAGGCTTTTTAGCCTGAGTGGGGAACTTACTCTGCATTCGTTCATGAGGTTATCCCATGGTTTTATTTGGGTCATCTTTTCAGGGGACGGTTACTCTGCTAGATTTTGCTTTCTTTAGGAGATTCTTTAAGTTACATAAGTTCTAGCTTCCTCTGTTTTTGTAGGGTTTTCTATCTTACATTTCTAAGGGAAGTATATACATGGGAACCACAGGATCTCTCTGGTAATACAAATTATATACAAAAGGCGTTTTCCAAACCTAATCTGGTGGAGGAAGGAATATACACATAGGAATTCCTAGATCTAATGAGCTCAACATTATTCACAGATGCATTAAAGACAGTTAACAGGCAAGTGCATGAAGGGACACAGTCCTATGAAAAACGTGCAATTATTAGTTCGCAACAGCCTGCAGTTTGGCGAGAAAATAGCGAGCCTTACTTTGGCATCAAACAACAAATCATGCAAATTAACAATTTCTTCAAGTATTCATTAAACATTGACAACAACACAACATTCAGCATTTAAGACAAACATAGTCACATTGGTCTACCAGCATCATAATATCAAAATGACACCATTTCAACTGGGTGGGGGATGCTGATTAGGCCCCAAGAATCAGGGCAAAGGCCCTTCTGTAATACCTTAGCCCTGCCCAATCCTAGTGCACGTTATCCTGTGATCAAGGGAAGCTCTGTACTGAGTGAAGCTCAGAGGGAAAAAATTGCACCAATTTATCTGGAGAAAGGAAGGAGTTACTTCAATGACGATAGACCGTTCTTTCCTGATCTCCGGGATCCCTATTGCTGAAGTACCCTTATGTCCGAATTTCTCCCATGTCACTTCCAGGTTTCCTGCATACCATCTGTGTCATGCCAAGCAGTCCAAGTAAAGCATACCTCTCACTTCTTTTAAATACCACCAGTGTTAAGAAACCGGTGGTACTGAGAATATCAGGATAGCCTATTAAGATCAAGATGTGGGCCTTATATCAGAACCAGAGCCATTGTGTACAGACTGCATCATGTCCAGCGGTCGAAGCGAAGGCACCTCTTAAAACAGAGAGCTGGCACCTATTTCACACCCAGAGCCTTATGCGTATCATCTGTGTCACGCCCAGCGGTCCAATCGGCCAGCAACCCAAAAACCATGTATTACACCCAAGGGTCAAGCGTACCATCTGTGTTATGCCCTGCCAGGGGTCAAGCATACCATCTGTGTTACCCCCACGGTCCAAGAGATCAACCTTCCCGACGCTGATAATGAAGAAGGAGACTTCTGTGGATTATGATTTTTCTAGTTTGCCACATGCCAAATGCTAGGACTAAGACTATGATGTAGTCTTTTACCCTTATGATGGTGGCTTCAGGATGTACCTCTGCCCTCCAGGTTCAGCAGAACTTCCAATCAATTGTGGCGTCTGCTCACCTTTCATTATTTGCGCAAATGTGAATCCATCCGGGCGGGGTCTCCTTCCTTTGCTCACAGTTAAGTTCAGAGAACCAATCAGCTCATGACTGGTTTTCCAAAATATTGCTTGAATGCGGGTTTACCTTTACAAAATAAGAGACAAGAGGCATCTGGCAAAACAGGAAATGGTATGCATAATTAAATGTTACGGCGGGGAAAGCAGTAACAGCACCATGGTCTCAGGACTGTCGCTCATAGAACATCCAAAAGACCTGCTTTTTATACATTTCTCTTAGAGCAATAAACACATACATATTCTTTTACTCATGAAATATGCAAACTATTGACAGGAAGTCACAGATACAATTTCCAGATAGGGAATGCAGGTGCGCCTTAACTTGTGTTGGCCAGCACGTACATGTCCAGATGTCCGGTCTGAGGGGCGCGTGGTTGTTGCATGCACTGTGTGTGGAGTGTCCTGATTGGCTAAATGTACCTAACTACATGTAGCATCTAAATTTCTGGCGTTTTTGGAATCCATGGTCCCTCTGGCCATTTGTCTTTATTGGGGCCAATCTCTAGGGACCATTGTAGTGTTTCTGCTTATTTCTGGGATCTGTTCTAAGCTTGTGTCTTTGGCTGACAGCTAAATGTTACCACACCCTCGACATGTCAGCCATTATACTTCAGGCCTAGGCTGCAGAGCCAGCCTGACTGTGTATCTACGTGCTGGCGTTGACAGAGAGATCATGACAGGGCATCCAACAGGGATAATGTGACTTTGTTTGTGTATACAAATGTATTGTTTGTGTATAGAGGTTTCTTGTTGGTGTGTGCATCGATTGGTCTATTATTAACACTTTCACTTATGTTGATGAGCACAGATCAGCCTACTTGCTTAATCCAATACCAAAACCCAATGTTCCAAATTCTGGACCATGTGTCCAATGTAAAATCTGAGCATCATCATGAGTGTGAATCATTCTTCAGTATGATATAACTGTAATCTCATTGTGACTACATTTACATATTTTGCACCTACACAGATGGCACCTGACTCAGTTTTTCTTGCTCAAGTAGTGGATGTCTGTGTAGTGACAGTATATTGTCCATATATCCACCCCTATTTCTTTCTGGAATTGGTCTGGTCAGGCACATATGAATTTGTTACATTGTCACTATATTTCACCCATGTACAGCTTGTGCTAAAATGTTTTTTCTGACCACCTTAGATAACATGACAACTGAAGAGGCCAGGACCTCTGAGATGCAGTGGGACTGTTACCAGCAGATTAGGTATGTTTCAAAAGCCTACCACAAAATGGCCACATTATATGAGTGTGCTAAGTCAGTGGGACCCTGGAATGTCCCTTGGAGCACAACACCCCACAACCCCAGGTACCAGTGGCCACACGTGCAGCAACCCAGCACACAACCACACGGGCCAGGAGTCACAGAAGATGCTGCAAGTCATTTTTCAAATACTGTATTTGAATGGAGTTAAAAAAAAAAAAATCTGAGGCTGGATGAAATGAAGAGGGAGCAGGCAAGCCTGCGGCATTGTGTGAGACAATGGAGGTGGCCCTGGGGCACGTGTCCCAACTTGTGTGAACTCTGGCATGGACAAAATTGTTGTTTGTTTATGTTTCTTGTTTTTTTTAAATAGTTAGGCATAGAGCCAATTAGTGATTAGGATAGGTTTAGTGTAGTTAGGTTTTAGCTTTTAAATGTATTTATAGTTAATTGTTTCTCTTTTTGTCTGTTGTTAAGATGTTAAGATTTTTAGTGCATGGGGGTTGATGTTTAGTATTTGTTTAAAAAAAGTATATATATATATATATATATATATATATATATATATAGTCAAAAACCAAGATTTGTTTAGGTTTACATGTTTAGGGGTAGTTGCTCCTTGTATTGTGCCAATCTATGTGTGTTAATGGGGGTGGAGGGTTGATGTTTAGCATGTTATTTGTCTTTAGTGCTTAAGATAGGCTAGGATAAGTTACATTAGTGTAAATTAGTGAAAATTAGTGTTAAAGTTAGTTAGTGTAAGACAGGTAGTTTAGGATAAGTTTAGATAGTGTTTAGGTTAGTTACTATAAGATAGGTAGTTGTAGTTTATTAAATTAGATTGCTTAGTAGTAAATATTCTTATACTTTAACAACATCTTAATCATTTCATCATTAAAAGTTTATAACATTGAAAAGGTTGAGTTGAGTACATGATGTAGCTATTGTCCTGCAGTCTTTAAAGGTATATTTGTTTTGTTAGAGGCCTACAGTCAACAATTAGTGTACCTCACATTTGAGTCTCTTCAGGACTATTTCACATTTTTAATGCACTCTAAGTGGTCCTCTTAGTGTGATTTGAGCACAGCACAACACATACAGTCTCCTACTGTAGTACTGTGTGCAAAAGAGATACAGCATGTCTAATTTGGATGGTTTTGTCACTATCGGTTACACATTCCGAGCTGTGCTGGGACACACACTGGTTCCTGCTACTGATGAACACACCCTTGCACCATTGTGCAAGTAGGTAATTGTTGTTAGCTGGTTACAAATCATGAATGTGTCCCCCACCTGCCTGGAGAATTCAATTATCCTTGGCATTGAGTACTTGCTAAGTGTGGCACTACATGCACGCAGCTTTTTGCAACTACTTGCAAAGTTTGAAAACCATAAGTCTCCCATTTCCTCTTACCCTGGAGAGGTGTTCCGCTGTCCCTGGGTGTGTGCTCTCGCTCCTAAGCAGTGATATGTGTGTATATTATACAAATGATGCTATGCGGGGTGTTAGACTTGGCACCTTTGGCGTGGTCTCCCTGAACGTTTTGTCTCTGTTTCCCAGGTTGTTGACGTGTTCTGGACTTTGTTTTTGCTGTTTTTGTTACTCTGGGCACTTTACTACTGCTATCCAGTGCTAAAATGCAAGTGCTCCTATGTAAAATGTATGTGTAATTGGCTTTACATGATTGGCATATTTGATTTACTAGTAAGTCCCTAGTACAGTGCACTAGCGGTGCCCAGGGCCTGTAAATCAAATGCTACTGCACTGGTTGTGTCAACCACATTAGTAGCTCTGTAAACATGGCTCAGACCTTCCACTGCATGAGTGGGAGGGGATGAGTGATCACTCACACCTGAAAGGGTTGTGCCTGCCCTCACAAAATGCAGTATCCAACCTCCTGGTGTGTGTCTGGGGCTGGGCCTGACCTGGGCAAGGTCCAAGGCAGGATCTCACAAACAAGAGGCCTACTTCAAAGGCAGAAAGGGGTATAAGAAGAGCACCCACAACCCCTGAAAATTGGATCACTTCTGGAATCAAGAGGAACCCCTGCCAAGGAGGAGAGCTGAAGAGCTGAGGAGAAGTGGTGTCCTGCCTGTGAGTTTGGTTTGTGGAGCTATCCTGCAGTTGGTGCTTCTGCCTAAGAAAGGGGACAAGGACTGGACTTTGTTGTTCATTCCTGCTTGTGAAGAATCTCCAAGGGCTTGAACTGAGCTTGCCTCCTGTTGTTGAAGTCTCAGGGTCATCAAAGATTTTCCCTGCCAGCACCTGGACTCTCTGCTGAGACTCCTGCCCTGCCAAGTGGTGCCCTATCCAGTTCCTGGGCTCTTGAAAGGTGAAGCTGGCAGACAAAGACTAAAAATCTACACGCAGACTGCAGAGCGTGGACATTTTCAACGCACCTTCCATGACATGGCAGTTAAACAATGCGCTGCCAGCTTTGCGGCTAAAATCAACGCTCCACCTGCATCGCAGCTGGAAGATCGATGCAACGCAGCTGGAGAAACAACGTGCAACAGCCGCTAACGGAGGCTGATAACGACACAAACCCCAGGCAGAGCGGTTTTGTCATACCGTGCGACTGGATTTACAATGCAACATCGCTGGGTGCAGAAAAACAATGCAAAGCCTGCCCGGACCCGAGGTGCCTGTCCGGATCGATGCATTGCTGACTTGCGGGAGAGGAGAAACAATGCACACCGACCCAACCGGAGGAGGAACGACACACGGTCTCACTTGCAAGTAAGAAATCGATGCATCGCTGGCCTTTTCCAACGTACACTCACCAGTGCGGTGTTATTTTGATGCGACCCAGGTACTTTTGAATGCTAACAACATTCTCACTGTTTTCTAAAGGATTTAAGACTTGTATTCTTTGAAAATTAATAACTTGACTTGTATAGGTTCTTGTTTTTGTTTAGATAAATATTCTCTATTTTTCTAAACCTGTGTTGTCTCATTTTGTAGTGTTTTCACTGAATTACTGTGTGTGTTGGTACAAATACTTTACACATTGCTTCTGAAGTTAAGTCTGCCTGCTCGTGCCAAGCTACCAAGGGGGTAAGTGGGGGTTAACTGAGGGTGATTCTCCTTTACCCTGACTAGAGTGAGGGTGTAAGGAAATGCCTCCTTGGCATGGTTGCCCCCTGACTTTTTGCCTTTGCTGATGCTATGTTTACAATTGAAAGTGTGCTGAGGCCTGCTAACCAGGCCCCAGCACCAGTGTTCTTTCCCTAACCTGTACTTTTGTATCCACAATTGGCAGACCCTGGCATCCAGATAAGTCCCTTGTAACTGGTACTTCTAGTACCAAGGGCCCTGATGCCAAGGAAGGTCTCTGAGGGCTGCAGCATGTCTTATGCCACCCTGGAGACCTCTCACTCAGCACAGACACACTGCTTGCCAGCTTGTGTGTGCTAGTGAGGACAAAACGAGTAAGTCGACATGGCACTCCCCTCAGGGTGCCATGCCAGCCTCTCACTGCCTATGCAGTATAGGTAAGCCACCCCTCTAGCAGGCCTTACAGCCCTAAGGCAGGGTGCACTATACCATAGGTGAGGGTACCAGTGCATGAGCATGGTACCCCTACAGTGTCTAAACAAAACCTTAGACATTGTAAGTGCAGGGTAGCCATAAGAGTATATGGTCTGGGAGTCTGTCAAACACGAACTCCACAGCACCATAATGGCTACACTGAAAACTGGGAAGTTTGGTATCAAACTTCTCAGCACAATAAATGCACACTGATGCCAGTGTACATTTTATTATAAAATACACCCCAGAGGGCACCTGAGAGGTGCCCCCTGAAACTTAACCGACTATCTGTGTAGGCTGACTAGTTTTAGCAGCCTGCCACAAACCGAGACATGTTGCTGGCCCCATGGGGAGAGTGCCTTTGTCACTCTGAGGCCAGTAACAAAGCCTGCACCGGGTGGAGATGCTAACACCTCCCCCAGGCAGGAATTGTCACACCTGGCGGTGAGCCGCAAAGGCTCACCTCCTTTGTGCCAACCCAGCAGGACACTCCAGCTAGTGGAGTTGCCCGCCCCCTCCGGCCAGGCCCCACTTTTGGCGGCAAGGCCGGAGAAAATAATGAGAAAAACAAGGAGGAGTCACTGGCCAGTCAGGACAGCCCCTAAGGTGTCCTGAGCTGAAGTGACTCTAACTTTTAGAAATCCTCCATCTTGCAGATGGAGGATTCCCCCAATAGGGTTAGGATTGTGACCCCCTCCCCTTGGGAGGAGGCACAAAGAGGGTGTACCCACCCTCCAGGCTAGTAGCCATTGGCTACTAACCCCCCAGACCTAAACACGCCCTTAAATTTAGTATTTAAGGGCTACCCTGAACCCGAGAAAATTAGATTCCTGCAACTACAAGAAGAAGGACTGCCTAGCTGAAAACCCCTGCAGCGGAAGACCAGAAGACGACAACTGCCTTGGCTCCAGAAACTCACCGGCCTGTCTCCTGCCTTCCAAAGATCCTGCTCCAGCGACGCCTTCCAAAGGGACCAGCGACCTCGACATCCTCTGAGGACTGCCCCTGCTTCGAAAAGACAAGAAACTCCCGAGGACAGCGGACCTGCTCCAAGAAAGGCTGCAACTTTGTTTCCAGCAGCCTTGAAAGAACCCTGCAAGCTCCCCGCAAGAAGCGTGAGACTTGCAACACTGCACCCGGCGACCCCGACTCGGCTGGTGGAGATCCAACACCTCAGGAGGGACCCCAGGACTACTCTGATACTGTGAGTACCAAAACCTGTCCCCCCTGAGCCCCCACAGCGCCGCCTGCAGAGGGAATCCCGAGGCTTCCCCTGACCGCGACTCTTTGAATCCAAAGTCCCGACGCCTGGGAGAGACCCTGCACCCGCAGCCCCCAGGACCTGAAGGACCGGACTTTCACTGGAGAAGTGACCCCCAGGAGTCCCTCTCCCTTGCCCAAGTGGAGGTTTCCCCGAGGAACCCCCCCCCTTGCCTGCCTGCAGCGCTGAAGAGATCCCGAGATCTCTCATAGACTAACATTGCCAACCCGACGCTTGTTTCTACACTGCACCCGGCCGCCCCCGCGCCGCTGAGGGTGAAATTTCTGTGTGGGCTTGTGTCCCCCCCGGTGCCCTACAAAACCCCCCTGGTCTGCCCTCCGAAGACGCGGGTACTTACCTGCAAGCAGACCGGAACCGGGGCACCCCCTTCTCTCCATTCTAGCCTATGTGTTTTGGGCACCACTTTGAACTCTGCACCTGACCGGCCCTGAGCTGCTGGTGTGGTGACTTTGGGGTTGCTCTGAACCCCCAACGGTGGGCTACCTTGGACCAAGAACTAAGCCCTGTAAGTGTCTTACTTACCTGGTTAACCTAACAAATACTTACCTCCCCTAGGAACTGTGAAAATTGCACTGTGTCCACTTTTAAAACAGCTATTTGTGAATAACTTGAAAAGTATACATGCAATTTTGATGATTTGAAGTTCCTAAAGTACTTACCTGCAATACCTTTCGAATGAGATATTACATGTAGAATTTGAACCTGTGGTTCTTAAAATAAACTAAGAAAATATATTTTTCTATATAAAAACCTATTGGCTGGATTTGTCTCTGAGTGTGTGTACCTCATTTATTGCCTATGTGTATGTACAACAAATGCTTAACACTACTCCTTGGATAAGCCTACTGCTCGACCACACTACCACAAAATAGAGCATTAGTATTATCTCTTTTTACCACTATTTTACCTCTAAGGGGAACCCTTAGACTCTGTGCATGCTATTCCTTACTTTGAAATAGCACATACAGAGCCAACTTCCTACATTGGTGGATCAGCGGTGGGGTACAAGACTTTGCATTTGCTGGACTACTCAGCCAATACCTGATCACACGACAAATTCCAAAATTGTCATTAGAAATTCATTTTTGCAATTTGAAATTTTTCTAAATTCTTAAAAGTCCTGCTAGGGCCTTGTGTGTTAAGTCCCTGTTTAGCATTGTCTTTTTAGAGTTTAAAAGTTTGTTAAAAGTTTGAATTAGATTCTAGAAACAGTTTTAGATTCTTAAAAAAGTATTCCAACTCTTAGCAGAATAAAGTCTGATACAGAGATGCAGGTGGTGGAACTCGACACCACACCTTACCTCCATCTTAAGATGAGGGAGCTAAGGTCTCTCTGTAATATCAAAAAAATAACCATTGGCTCCAGACCTACCAAAATTCAGCTCCAGGAGCTGTTGGCAGAGTTTGAAAAAGCCAACCCCTCTGATGATGACCTCACAGAGGAAGAAATTAGTGACTTGGAGGCCAATGTCCCTCCTCCAGTCCTAAATAGGGAGAACAGGACCCCTCAAGTCCTGTCTCCAACTGTGTTAGTCAGAAATAGTGAGTCCCTCACAGGAGGGTCCCACATTTCTGAAATCACTGAGGATGCTCTCAGTGAAGATGACCTCCTGTTAGCCAGGATGGCCAAAAGATTGGCTTTAGAGAGACAGCTCCTAGCCATAGAAAGGGAAAGACAAGAGATGGGCCTAGGACCCATCAATGGTGGCAGCAATATAAATAGGGTCAGAGATTCTCCTGACATGTTAAAAATCCCCAAAGGGATTGTGACAAAATATGAAGATGGTGATGACATCACCAAATGGTTCACAGCTTTTGAGAGGGCTTGTGTAACCAGAAAAGTGAACAGGTCTCACTGGGGTGCTCTCCTTTGGGAAATGTTCACTGGAAAGTGTAGGGATAGACTCCTCACACTCTCTGGAAAAGATGCAGAATCTTATGACCTCATGAAGGGTACCCTGATTGAGGGCTTTGGATTCTCCACTGAGGAGTACAGGATTAGGTTCAGGGGGGCTCAAAAATCCTCGAGCCAGACCTGGGTTGACTTTGTTGACTACTCAGTGAAAACACTAGATGGTTGGATTCAAGGCAGTGGTGTAAGTAATTATGATGGGCTGTACAATTTATTTGTGAAGGAACACCTATTAAGTAATTGTTTCAATGATAAACTGCATCAGCATCTGGTAGACCTAGGACCAATTTCTCCCCAAGAATTGGGAAAGAAGGCGGACCATTGGGTCAAGACAAGGGTGTCCAAGACTTCAACAGGGGGTGACCAAAAGAAAGGGGTCACAAAGACTCCCCAGGGGAAGGGTGATGAGACAACCAAAACTAAAAATAGTAAAGAGTCTTCTACAGGCCCCCAAAAACCTGCACAGGAGGGTGGGCCCAGAGCCTCTTCACAAAACAATGGGTACAAGGGTAAAAACTTTGATCCCAAAAAGGCCTGGTGTCATAGCTGTAAACAGCATGGACACCAAACTGGAGACAAGGCCTGTCCCAAGAAAGGTTCCACTCCAAACTCCCATCCAGGTAACACTGGTATGGCTAGTCTCCAAGTGGGATCAACAGTGTGCCCCGAGCAAATCAGGGTCCACACTGAAGCTACTCTAGTTTCTGAGGGTGGGGTGGATTTAGCCACACTAGCTGTCTGGCCGCCTAACATGCAAAAATACAGACAGCAACTCTTAATTAATGGGACTAGAATAGAGGGCCTGAGGGATACAGGTGCCAGTGTCACCATGGTGACAGAGAAACTGGTTTCCCCTGGCCAATACCTGACTGGAAAAACTTACACAGTCACCAACGCTGACAATCAGAGAAAAGTACATCCCATGGCAATGGTTACTTTAGAATGGGGAGGGGTCAATGGCCTGAAACAGGTGGTGGTCTCCTCAAATATCCCAGTGGACTGTCTGCTTGGAAATGACCTGGAGTCCTCAGCATGGGCTGAGGTAGAACTAAAAACCCATGCAGCAATGCTGGGTATCCCTGAACTGGTGTGTGTGAAAACAAGAGCACAGTGCAAGGCACAGGGTGAACAAGTAGAGCTGGAGTCTGGAAGAATGGCCCAGCCTACCAAGAGAACAGGAAAGTCAGTTGGGAAACCAACTACAACACAGCAAAAGAAAGGGAACCTCTCTTCTCAGGAAGAAGTTCTGCCCTCTGAGGGAACTGAGCCTTTGGAGCTTGAACCTTATCAGGTTGAGCTCTTAGGCCCAGGGGGACCCTCAAGGGAGGAGCTGTGTAAGGGACAAGAAACCTGTCCCTCTCTTGAAGGCCTTAGGCAGCAAGCTGCTGAAGAGTCCAAAGGCAAGAAAAATGGAACACATAGGGTCTATTGGGAAGATGGACTCCTGTACACTGAGGCCAGAGACCCCAAACCTGGTGCCACTAGGAGAGTGGTAGTGCCTCAGCTGTTCAGGAAGTTCATCCTAACATTGGCCCATGACATTCCCCTTGCTGGACATTTGGGACAAACCAAGACGTGGGAGAGGTTAGTCAACCACTTCTACTGGCCCAATATGTCCAACATGGTTAAGGAGTTTTGCCTCTCCTGCCCCACCTGTCAAGCCAGTGGTAAGACAGGTGGGCATCCAAAGGCCCCCCTCATTCCACTTCCAGTGGTGGGGGTTCCCTTTGAAAGAGTGGGTGTGGACATAGTTGGTCCACTAGAACCTCCCACAGCCTCAGGAAATATGTATATCCTGGTAGTAGTGGATCATGCTACCAGGTATCCTGAAGCTATTCCCCTTAGGTCGACTACTGCCCCTGCAGTAGCCAAGGCCCTCATTGGTATCTTTACCAGAGTGGGTTTCCCTAAGGAGGTGGTGTCTGACAGAGGTACCAACTTCATGTCAGCATACCTAAAGCACATGTGGAATGAGTGTGGAGTGACTTATAAATTCACTACACCATACCATCCACAAACTAATGGCTTGGTTGAGAGATTCAACAAGACATTAAAAGGCATGATCATGGGGCTCCCAGAAAAACTCAAAAGGAGATGGGATGTCCTCTTGCCATGTCTGCTTTTCGCTTACAGAGAGGTGCCACAGAAGGGAGTAGGATTCTCACCCTTTGAACTTCTGTTTGGTCATCCTGTAAGGGGACCACTTGCCCTTGTTAAAGAAGGCTGGGAGAGACCTCTCCATGAGCCTAAACAGGACATAGTGGACTATGTACTGGGCCTTCGCTCTAGAATGGCAGAGTACATGGAAAAGGCAACCAAAAACCTTGAGGCCAGCCAACAGCTCCAGAAGTTTTGGTATGACCAAAAGGCTGCACTGGTTGAGTTCCAACCAGGGCAGAAAGTCTGGGTTCTGGAGCCTGTGGCTCCCAGGGCACTCCAGGACAAATGGAGTGGCCCTTACCCAGTACTAGAAAGGAAGAGTCAGGTCACCTACCTGGTGGACCTGGGCACAAGCAGGAGCCCCAAGAGGGTGATCCATGTGAACCGCCTTAAGCTCTTCCATGACAGGGCTGATGTGAATCTGTTGATGGTAACAGATGAGGATCAGGAGGCAGAGAGTGAACCTCTCCCTGATCTTCTGTCATCAGACCCAAAAGATGGCACAGTAGATGGAGTGATCTACTCAGACACCCTCTCTGGCCAACAGCAAGCTGATTGTAGGAGAGTCCTACAACAGTTTCCTGAACTCTTCTCCTTAACCCCTGGTCAGACACACCTGTGTGCCCATGATGTGGACACAGGAGACAGCATGCCTGTCAAGAACAAAATCTTTAGACAATCTGACCATGTTAAAGAAAGCATCAAGGTGGAAGTCCACAAGATGCTGGAATTGGGAGTAATTGAGCGCTCTGACAGCCCCTGGGCTAGCCCAGTGGTCTTAGTCCCCAAACCTCACACCAAAGATGGAAAGAAAGAGATGAGGTTTTGTGTGGACTACAGAGGGCTCAATTCTGTCACCAAGACAGATGCCCATCCAATTCCAAGAGCTGATGAGCTCATTGATAAATTAGGTGCTGCCAAATTTCTAAGTACCTTTGACTTGACAGCAGGGTACTGGCAAATAAAAATGGCACCTGGAGCAAAAGAAAAGACAGCATTCTCCACACCTGATGGGCATTATCAGTTTACTGTTATGCCCTTTGGTTTAAAGAATGCCCCTGCCACCTTCCAAAGGTTGGTGAATCAAGTCCTTGCTGGCTTGGAGTCCTTTAGCACAGCTTATCTTGATGATATTGCTGTCTTTAGCTCCACCTGGCAGGATCACCTGGTCCACCTGAAGAAGGTTTTGAAGGCTCTGCAATCTGCAGGCCTCTCTATCAAGGCATCCAAATGCCAGATAGGGCAGGGAACTGTGGTTTACTTGGGCCACCTTGTAGGTGGAGGCCAAGTTCAGCCACTCCAACCCAAGATCCAGACTATTCTGGACTGGGTAGCTCCAAAAACCCAGACTCAAGTCAGGGCATTCCTTGGCTTGACTGGGTATTACAGGAGGTTTGTGAAGGGATATGGATCCATTGTGACAGCCCTCACTGAACTCACCTCCAAGAAAATGCCCAAGAAAGTGAACTGGACTGTGGAATGCCAACAGGCCTTTGACACCCTGAAACAAGCAATGTGCTCAGCACCAGTTCTAAAAGCTCCAGATTATTCTAAGCAGTTCATTGTGCAGACTGATGCCTCTGAACATGGGATAGGGGCAGTTTTGTCCCAAACAAATGATGATGGCCTTGACCAGCCTGTTGCTTTCATTAGCAGGAGGTTACTCCCCAGGGAGCAGCGTTGGAGTGCCATTGAGAGGGAGGCCTTTGCTGTGGTTTGGTCCCTGAAGAAGCTGAGACCATACCTCTTTGGGACTCACTTCCTAGTTCAAACTGACCACAGACCTCTCAAATGGCTGATGCAAATGAAAGGTGAAAATCCTAAACTGTTGAGGTGGTCCATCTCCCTACAGGGAATGGACTTTATAGTGGAACACAGACCTGGGACTGCCCATGCCAATGCAGATGGCCTTTCCAGGTTCTTCCACTTAGAAAATGAAGACTCTCTTGGGAAAGGTTAGTCTCATCCTCTTTCGTTTGGGGGGGGGTTGTATAAGGAAATGCCTCCTTGGCATGGTTGCCCCCTGACTTTTTGCCTTTGCTGATGCTATGTTTACAATTGAAAGTGTGCTGAGGCCTGCTAACCAGGCCCCAGCACCAGTGTTCTTTCCCTAACCTGTACTTTTGTATCCACAATTGGCAGACCCTGGCATCCAGATAAGTCCCTTGTAACTGGTAATTCTAGTACCAAGGGCCCTGATGCCAAGGAAGGTCTCTGAGGGCTGCAGCATGTCTTATGCCACCCTGGAGACCTCTCACTCAGCACAGACACACTGCTTGCCAGCTTGTGTGTGCTAGTGAGGACAAAACGAGTAAGTCGACATGGCACTCCCCTCAGGGTGCCATGCCAGCCTCTCACTGCCTATGCAGTATAGGTAAGCCACCCCTCTAGCAGGCCTTACAGCCCTAAGGCAGGGTGCACTATACCATAGGTGAGGGTACCAGTGCATGAGCATGGTACCCCTACAGTGTCTAAACAAAACCTTAGACATTGTAAGTGCAGGGTAGCCATAAGAGTATATGGTCTGGGAGTCTGTCAAACACGAACTCCACAGCACCATAATGGCTACACTGAAAACTGGGAAGTTTGGTATCAAACTTCTCAGCACAATAAATGCACACTGATGCCAGTGTACATTTTATTATAAAATACACCCCAGAGGGCACCTGAGAGGTGCCCCCTGAAACTTAACCGACTATCTGTGTAGGCTGACTAGTTTTAGCAGCCTGCCACAAACCGAGACATGTTGCTGGCCCCATGGGGAGAGTGCCTTTGTCACTCTGAGGCCAGTAACAAAGCCTGCACCGGGTGGAGATGCTAACACCTCCCCCAGGCAGGAATTGTCACACCTGGCGGTGAGCCTCAAAGGCTCACCTCCTTTGTGCCAACCCAGCAGGACACTCCAGCTAGTGGAGTTGCCCGCCCCCTCTGGCCAGGCCCCACTTTTGGCGGCAAGGCCGGAGAAAATAATGAGAAAAACAAGGAGGAGTCACTGGCCAGTCAGGACAGCCCCTAAGGTGTCCTGAGCTGAAGTGACTCTAACTTTTAGAAATCCTCCATCTTGCAGATGGAGGATTCCCCCAATAGGGTTAGGATTGTGACCCCCTCCCCTTGGGAGGAGGCACAAAGAGGGTGTACCCACCCTCCGGGCTAGTAGCCATTGGCTACTAACCCCCCAGACCTAAACACGCCCTTAAATTTAGTATTTAAGGGCTACCCTGAACCCGAGAAAATTAGATTCCTGCAACTACAAGAAGAAGGACTGCCTAGCTGAAAACCCCTGCAGCGGAAGACCAGAAGACGACAACTGCCTTGGCTCCAGAAACTCACCGGCCTGTCTCCTGCCTTCCAAAGATCCTGCTCCAGCGACGCCTTCCAAAGGGACCAGCGACCTCGACATCCTCTGAGGACTGCCCCTGCTTCGAAAAGACAAGAAACTCCCGAGGACAGCGGACCTGCTCCAAGAAAGGCTGCAACTTTGTTTCCAGCAGCCTTGAAAGAACCCTGCAAGCTCCCCGCAAGAAGCGTGAGACTTGCAACACTGCACCCGGCGACCCCGACTCGGCTGGTGGAGATCCAACACCTCAGGAGGGACCCCAGGACTACTCTGATACTGTGAGTACCAAAACCTGTCCCCCCTGAGCCCCCACAGCGCCGCCTGCAGAGGGAATCCCGAGGCTTCCCCTGACCGCGACTCTTTGAATCCAAAGTCCCGACGCCTGGGAGAGACCCTGCACCCGCAGCCCCCAGGACCTGAAGGACCGGACTTTCACTGGAGAAGTGACCCCCAGGAGTCCCTCTCACTTGCCCAAGTGGAGGTTTCCCCGAGGAACCCCCCCCCTTGCCTGCCTGCAGCGCTGAAGAGATCCCGAGATCTCTCATAGACTAACATTGCGAACCCGACGCTTGTTTCTACACTGCACCCGGCCGCCCCCGCGCCGCTGAGGGTGAAATTTCTGTGTGGGCTTGTGTCCCCCCCGGTGCCCTACAAAACCCCCCTGGTCTGCCCTCCGAAGACGCGGGTACTTACCTGCAAGCAGACCGGAACCGGGGCACCCCCTTCTCTCCATTCTAGCCTATGTGTTTTGGGCACCACTTTGAACTCTGCACCTGACCGGCCCTGAGCTGCTGGTGTGGTGACTTTGGGGTTGCTCTGAACCCCCAACGGTGGGCTACCTTGGACCAAGAACTAATCCCTGTAAGTGTCTTACTTACCTGGTTAACCTAACAAATACTTACCTCCCCTAGGAACTGTGAAAATTGCACTGTGTCCACTTTTAAAACAGCTATTTGTGAATAACTTGAAAAGTATACATGCAATTTTGATGATTTGAAGTTCCTAAAGTACTTACCTGCAATACCTTTCGAATGAGATATTACATGTAGAATTTGAACCTGTGGTTCTTAAAATAAACTAAGAAAAGATATTTTTATATAAAAACCTATTGGCTGGATTTGTCTCTGAGTGTGTGTACCTCATTTATTGCCTATGTGTATGTACAACAAATGCTTAACACTACTCCTTGGATAAGCCTACTGCTCGACCACACTACCACAAAATAGAGCATTAGTATTATCTCTTTTTACCACTATTTTACCTCTAAGGGGAACCCTTGGACTCTGTGCATGCTATTCCTTACTTTGAAATAGCACATACAGAGCCAACTTCCTACATTGGTGGATCAGCGGTGGGGTACAAGACTTTGCATTTGCTGGACTACTCAGCCAATACCTGATCACACGACAAATTCCAAAATTGTCATTAGAAATTCATTTTTGCAATTTGAAATTTTTCTAAATTCTTAAAAGTCCTGCTAGGGCCTTGTGTGTTAAGTCCCTGTTTAGCATTGTCTTTTTAGAGTTTAAAAGTTTGTTAAAAGTTTGAATTAGATTCTAGAAACAGTTTTAGATTCTTAAAAAAGTATTCCAACTCTTAGCAGAATAATGTCTGATACAGAGATGCAGGTGGTGGAACTCGACACCACACCTTACCTCCATCTTAAGATGAGGGAGCTAAGGTCTCTCTGTAATATCAAAAAAATAACCATTGGCTCCAGACCTACCAAAATTCAGCTCCAGGAGCTGTTGGCAGAGTTTGAAAAAGCCAACCCCTCTGATGATGACCTCACAGAGGAAGAAATTAGTGACTTGGAGGCCAATGTCCCTCCTCCAGTCCTAAATAGGGAGAACAGGACCCCTCAAGTCCTGTCTCCAACTGTGTTAGTCAGAAATAGTGAGTCCCTCACAGGAGGGTCCCACATTTCTGAAATCACTGAGGATGCTCTCAGTGAAGATGACCTCCTGTTAGCCAGGATGGCCAAAAGATTGGCTTTAGAGAGACAGCTCCTAGCCATAGAAAGGGAAAGACAAGAGATGGGCCTAGGACCCATCAATGGTGGCAGCAATATAAATAGGGTCAGAGATTCTCCTGACATGTTAAAAATCCCCAAAGGGATTGTGACAAAATATGAAGATGGTGATGACATCACCAAATGGTTCACAGCTTTTGAGAGGGCTTGTGTAACCAGAAAAGTGAACAGGTCTCACTGGGGTGCTCTCCTTTGGGAAATGTTCACTGGAAAGTGTAGGGATAGACTCCTCACACTCTCTGGAAAAGATGCAGAATCTTATGACCTCATGAAGGGTACCCTGATTGAGGGCTTTGGATTCTCCACTGAGGAGTACAGGATTAGGTTCAGGGGGGCTCAAAAATCCTCGAGCCAGACCTGGGTTGACTTTGTTGACTACTCAGTGAAAACACTAGATGGTTGGATTCAAGGCAGTGGTGTAAGTAATTATGATGGGCTGTACAATTTATTTGTGAAGGAACACCTATTAAGTAATTGTTTCAATGATAAACTGCATCAGCATCTGGTAGACCTAGGACCAATTTCTCCCCAAGAATTGGGAAAGAAGGCGGACCATTGGGTCAAGACAAGGGTGTCCAAGACTTCAACAGGGGGTGACCAAAAGAAAGGGGTCACAAAGACTCCCCAGGGGAAGGGTGATGAGACAACCAAAACTAAAAATAGTAAAGAGTCTTCTACAGGCCCCCAAAAACCTGCACAGGAGGGTGGGCCCAGAGCCTCTTCACAAAACAATGGGTACAAGGGTAAAAACTTTGATCCCAAAAAGGCCTGGTGTCATAGCTGTAAACAGCATGGACACCAAACTGGAGACAAGGCCTGTCCCAAGAAAGGTTCCACTCCAAACTCCCATCCAGGTAACACTGGTATGGCTAGTCTCCAAGTGGGATCAACAGTGTGCCCCGAGCAAATCAGGGTCCACACTGAAGCTACTCTAGTTTCTGAGGGTGGGGTGGATTTAGCCACACTAGCTGTCTGGCCGCCTAACATGCAAAAATACAGACAGCAACTCTTAATTAATGGGACTAGAATAGAGGGCCTGAGGGATACAGGTGCCAGTGTCACCATGGTGACAGAGAAACTGTTTTCCCCTGGCCAATACCTGACTGGAAAAACTTACACAGTCACCAACGCTGACAATCAGAGAAAAGTACATCCCATGGCAATGGTTACTTTAGAATGGGGAGGGGTCAATGGCCTGAAACAGGTGGTGGTCTCCTCAAATATCCCAGTGGACTGTCTGCTTGGAAATGACCTGGAGTCCTCAGCATGGGCTGAGGTAGAACTAAAAACCCATGCAGCAATGCTGGGTATCCCTGAACTGGTGTGTGTGAAAACAAGAGCACAGTGCAAGGCACAGGGTGAACAAGTAGAGCTGGAGTCTGGAAGAATGGCCCAGCCTACCAAGAGAACAGGAAAGTCAGTTGGGAAACCAACTACAACACAGCAAAAGAAAGGGAACCTCTCTTCTCAGGAAGAAGTTCTGCCCTCTGAGGGAACTGAGCCTTTGGAGCTTGAACCTTATCAGGTTGAGCTCTTAGGCCCAGGGGGACCCTCAAGGGAGGAGCTGTGTAAGGGACAAGAAACCTGTCCCTCTCTTGAAGGCCTTAGGCAGCAAGCTGCTGAAGAGTCCAAAGGCAAGAAAAATGGAACACATAGGGTCTATTGGGAAGATGGACTCCTGTACACTGAGGCCAGAGACCCCAAACCTGGTGCCACTAGGAGAGTGGTAGTGCCTCAGCTGTTCAGGAAGTTCATCCTAACATTGGCCCATGACATTCCCCTTGCTGGACATTTGGGACAAACCAAGACGTGGGAGAGGTTAGTCAACCACTTCTACTGGCCCAATATGTCCAACATGGTTAAGGAGTTTTGCCTCTCCTGCCCCACCTGTCAAGCCAGTGGTAAGACAGGTGGGCATCCAAAGGCCCCCCTCATTCCACTTCCAGTGGTGGGGGTTCCCTTTGAAAGAGTGGGTGTGGACATAGTTGGTCCACTAGAACCTCCCACAGCCTCAGGAAATATGTATATCCTGGTAGTAGTGGATCATGCTACCAGGTATCCTGAAGCTATTCCCCTTAGGTCGACTACTGCCCCTGCAGTAGCCAAGGCCCTCATTGGTATCTTTACCAGAGTGGGTTTCCCTAAGGAGGTGGTGTCTGACAGAGGTACCAACTTCATGTCAGCATACCTAAAGCACATGTGGAATGAGTGTGGAGTGACTTATAAATTCACTACACCATACCATCCACAAACTAATGGCTTGGTTGAGAGATTCAACAAGACATTAAAAGGCATGATCATGGGGCTCCCAGAAAAACTCAAAAGGAGATGGGATGTCCTCTTGCCATGTCTGCTTTTCGCTTACAGAGAGGTGCCACAGAAGGGAGTAGGATTCTCACCCTTTGAACTTCTGTTTGGTCATCCTGTAAGGGGACCACTTGCCCTTGTTAAAGAAGGCTGGGAGAGACCTCTCCATGAGCCTAAACAGGACATAGTGGACTATGTACTGGGCCTTCGCTCTAGAATGGCAGAGTACATGGAAAAGGCAACCAAAAACCTTGAGGCCAGCCAACAGCTCCAGAAGTTTTGGTATGACCAAAAGGCTGCACTGGTTGAGTTCCAACCAGGGCAGAAAGTCTGGGTTCTGGAGCCTGTGGCTCCCAGGGCACTCCAGGACAAATGGAGTGGCCCTTACCCAGTACTAGAAAGGAAGAGTCAGGTCACCTACCTGGTGGACCTGGGCACAAGCAGGAGCCCCAAGAGGGTGATCCATGTGAACCGCCTTAAGCTCTTCCATGACAGGGCTGATGTGAATCTGTTGATGGTAACAGATGAGGATCAGGAGGCAGAGAGTGAACCTCTCCCTGATCTTCTGTCATCAGACCCAAAAGATGGCACAGTAGATGGAGTGATCTACTCAGACACCCTCTCTGGCCAACAGCAAGCTGATTGTAGGAGAGTCCTACAACAGTTTCCTGAACTCTTCTCCTTAACCCCTGGTCAGACACACCTGTGTGCCCATGATGTGGACACAGGAGACAGCATGCCTGTCAAGAACAAAATCTTTAGACAATCTGACCATGTTAAAGAAAGCATCAAGGTGGAAGTCCACAAGATGCTGGAATTGGGAGTAATTGAGCGCTCTGACAGCCCCTGGGCTAGCCCAGTGGTCTTAGTCCCCAAACCTCACACCAAAGATGGAAAGAAAGAGATGAGGTTTTGTGTGGACTACAGAGGGCTCAATTCTGTCACCAAGACAGATGCCCATCCAATTCCAAGAGCTGATGAGCTCATTGATAAATTAGGTGCTGCCAAATTTCTAAGTACCTTTGACTTGACAGCAGGGTACTGGCAAATAAAAATGGCACCTGGAGCAAAAGAAAAGACAGCATTCTCCACACCTGATGGGCATTATCAGTTTACTGTTATGCCCTTTGGTTTAAAGAATGCCCCTGCCACCTTCCAAAGGTTGGTGAATCAAGTCCTTGCTGGCTTGGAGTCCTTTAGCACAGCTTATCTTGATGATATTGCTGTCTTTAGCTCCACCTGGCAGGATCACCTGGTCCACCTGAAGAAGGTTTTGAAGGCTCTGCAATCTGCAGGCCTCTCTATCAAGGCATCCAAATGCCAGATAGGGCAGGGAACTGTGGTTTACTTGGGCCACCTTGTAGGTGGAGGCCAAGTTCAGCCACTCCAACCCAAGATCCAGACTATTCTGGACTGGGTAGCTCCAAAAACCCAGACTCAAGTCAGGGCATTCCTTGGCTTGACTGGGTATTACAGGAGGTTTGTGAAGGGATATGGATCCATTGTGACAGCCCTCACTGAACTCACCTCCAAGAAAATGCCCAAGAAAGTGAACTGAACTGTGGAATGCCAACAGGCCTTTGACACCCTGAAACAAGCAATGTGCTCAGCACCAGTTCTAAAAGCTCCAGATTATTCTAAGCAGTTCATGGTGCAGACTGATGCCTCTGAACATGGGATAGGGGCAGTTTTGTCCCAAACAAATGATGATGGCCTTGACCAGCCTGTTGCTTTCATTAGCAGGAGGTTACTCCCCAGGGAGCAGCGTTGGAGTGCCATTGAGAGGGAGGCCTTTGCTGTGGTTTGGTCCCTGAAGAAGCTGAGACCATACCTCTTTGGGACTCACTTCCTAGTTCAAACTGACCACAGACCTCTCAAATGGCTGATGCAAATGAAAGGTGAAAATCCTAAACTGTTGAGGTGGTCCATCTCCCTACAGGGAATGGACTTTATAGTGGAACACAGACCTGGGACTGCCCATGCCAATGCAGATGGCCTTTCCAGGTTCTTCCACTTAGAAAATGAAGACTCTCTTGGGAAAGGTTAGTCTCATCCTCTTTCGTTTGGGGGGGGGTTGTGTAAGGAAATGCCTCCTTGGCATGGTTGCCCCCTGACTTTTTGCCTTTGCTGATGCTATGTTTACAATTGAAAGTGTGCTGAGGCCTGCTAACCAGGCCCCAGCACCAGTGTTCTTTCCCTAACCTGTACTTTTGTATCCACAATTGGCAGACCCTGGCATCCAGATAAGTCCCTTGTAACTGGTACTTCTAGTACCAAGGGCCCTGATGCCAAGGAAGGTCTCTGAGGGCTGCAGCATGTCTTATGCCACCCTGGAGACCTCTCACTCAGCACAGACACACTGCTTGCCAGCTTGTGTGTGCTAGTGAGGACAAAACGAGTAAGTCGACATGGCACTCCCCTCAGGGTGCCATGCCAGCCTCTCACTGCCTATGCAGTATAGGTAAGCCACCCCTCTAGCAGGCCTTACAGCCCTAAGGCAGGGTGCACTATACCATAGGTGAGGGTACCAGTGCATGAGCATGGTACCCCTACAGTGTCTAAACAAAACCTTAGACATTGTAAGTGCAGGGTAGCCATAAGAGTATATGGTCTGGGAGTCTGTCAAACACGAACTCCACAGCACCATAATGGCTACACTGAAAACTGGGAAGTTTGGTATCAAACTTCTCAGCACAATAAATGCACACTGATGCCAGTGTACATTTTATTATAAAATACACCCCAGAGGGCACCTGAGAGGTGCCCCCTGAAACTTAACCGACTATCTGTGTAGGCTGACTAGTTTTAGCAGCCTGCCACAAACCGAGACATGTTGCTGGCCCCATGGGGAGAGTGCCTTTGTCACTCTGAGGCCAGTAACAAAGCCTGCACCGGGTGGAGATGCTAACACCTCCCCCAGGCAGGAATTGTCACACCTGGCGGTGAGCCTCAAAGGCTCACCTCCTTTGTGCCAACCCAGCAGGACACTCCAGCTAGTGGAGTTGCCCGCCCCCTCCGGCCAGGCCCCACTTTTGGCGGCAAGGCCGGAGAAAATAATGAGAAAAACAAGGAGGAGTCACTGGCCAGTCAGGACAGCCCCTAAGGTGTCCTGAGCTGAAGTGACTCTAACTTTTAGAAATCCTCCATCTTGCAGATGGAGGATTCCCCCAATAGGGTTAGGATTGTGACCCCCTCCCCTTGGGAGGAGGCACAAAGAGGGTGTACCCACCCTCCGGGCTAGTAGCCATTGGCTACTAACCCCCCAGACCTAAACACGCCCTTAAATTTAGTATTTAAGGGCTACCCTGAACCCGAGAAAATTAGATTCCTGCAACTACAAGAAGAAGGACTGCCTAGCTGAAAACCCCTGCAGCGGAAGACCAGAAGACGACAACTGCCTTGGCTCCAGAAACTCACCGGCCTGTCTCCTGCCTTCCAAAGATCCTGCTCCAGCGACGCCTTCCAAAGGGACCAGCGACCTCGACATCCTCTGAGGACTGCCCCTGCTTCGAAAAGACAAGAAACTCCCGAGGACAGCGGACCTGCTCCAAGAAAGGCTGCAACTTTGTTTCCAGCAGCCTTGAAAGAACCCTGCAAGCTCCCCGCAAGAAGCGTGAGACTTGCAACACTGCACCCGGCGACCCCGACTCGGCTGGTGGAGATCCAACACCTCAGGAGGGACCCCAGGACTACTCTGATACTGTGAGTACCAAAACCTGTCCCCCCTGAGCCCCCACAGCGCCGCCTGCAGAGGGAATCCCGAGGCTTCCCCTGACCGCTACTCTTTGAATCCAAAGTCCCGACGCCTGGGAGAGACCCTGCACCCGCAGCCCCCAGGACCTGAAGGACCGGACTTTCACTGGAGAAGTGACCCCCAGGAGTCCCTCTCCCTTGCCCAAGTGGAGGTTTCCCCGAGGAACCCCCCCCCTTGCCTGCCTGCAGCGCTGAAGAGATCCCGAGATCTCTCATAGACTAACATTGCGAACCCGACGCTTGTTTCTACACTGCACCCGGCCGCCCCCGCGCCGCTGAGGGTGAAATTTCTGTGTGGGCTTGTGTCCCCCCCGGTGCCCTACAAAACCCCCCTGGTCTGCCCTCCGAAGACGCGGGTACTTACCTGCAAGCAGACCGGAACCGGGGCACCCCCTTCTCTCCATTCTAGCCTATGTGTTTTGGGCACCACTTTGAACTCTGCACCTGACCGGCCCTGAGCTGCTGGTGTGGTGACTTTGGGGTTGCTCTGAACCCCCAACGGTGGGCTACCTTGGACCAAGAACTAAGCCCTGTAAGTGTCTTACTTACCTGGTTAACCTAACAAATACTTACCTCCCCTAGGAACTGTGAAAATTGCACTAAGTGTCCACTTTTAAAACAGCTATTTGTGAATAACTTGAAAAGTATACATGCAATTTTGATGATTTGAAGTTCCTAAAGTACTTACATGCAATACCTTTCGAATGAGATATTACATGTAGAATTTGAACCTGTGGTTCTTAAAATAAACTAAGAAAAGATATTTTTCTATATAAAAACCTATTGGCTGGATTTGTCTCTGAGTGTGTGTACCTCATTTATTGCCTATGTGTATGTACAACAAATGCTTAACACTACTCCTTGGATAAGCCTACTGCTCGACCACACTACCACAAAATAGAGCATTAGTATTATCTCTTTTTACCACTATTTTACCTCTAAGGGGAACCCTTGGACTCTGTGCATGCTATTCCTTACTTTGAAATAGCACATACAGAGCCAACTTCCTACAGAGGGTCCTTGCTTGGACATGGGGCAACCTGACTTTGAACCAAAGACCCCATTTCTAACACGCGGTTACTCTCACACTCAATATATGTGGGGCCTCTCATGGGCAGAGAAACACATGTACCCTATGTATTCCACTGTACCTTTCAACACCATTTATTAGTTGACACAGAACCCCAACAGTAATTAGTTGCAGTTCATGCATACTGACATCCAAGATCTTGGACTAATCTTGTACATACTTGTGTGACATAGGTATGATGCAAATTCAGGAGGGGTCTGGGCATGAGTATCTGCCTATTATTAGTACAAAAATCATCATCTAAGTACTTTATATGTGCTTGATCACATTGTCATGTTAACGAAGCTAGATCTATGTGGATGAGTGAAACAGTGTTATTGGCTCACATGCCGCATAGGCCCCATTTTGAGCAGGGAATCATTTGTGTATTTAGTAATGCCTTGTCACTGTGCACCAGTCAAGTAACTGAAGCTTATTTTCACAGCATGATGTTCAATTGGGAGAGAAGGCATTCTGCATAATGCCATTGCAGTCAATGTACAAGACGGTGGGACATATACAACAAGAAGAGGTGACAGTGACTTTAGCTCACACTCCTTGAGATGCTAAGAAGTCGGTTTTGTATATACACATCCACCATAGTGTAAGTAGTCCTGTCTGCAACAGACATAGGACACTCTGGTTTATATGAGTGAATTTATTTACAAGAGCATAAGCATTTTAGCATTGGTTGGGGCAACAACACCATCACTGATTGAGAGCAAAGGATTTTCAGACAGAGTCCACTTGGGGGACATGTCATGTAACATATAGAGGTGAGGAGGAACAAATAGCTTTTAGGGAATGTAGATCTCTTCAACAGTTCACAACTGTATACAATTTATAGGGACACAAAAAGTTACAGTACTGGGAGACAAAGCAAGTGATATGATGTTAGACATAGGACCAGTGGGGAACTGGCCAGGCGGCACAGGCAAATGTTACCTGGCGGTTCTCCTATGGAAATTGGGGATGTCCATATCTTCCTTCTCTGATGGGTGTTGGGCCTCCCCTTCAGTTGGTCATATGTGTGTTAGAGGCATCTGAGGCACACACACAACAGTAATTGAAGATGTGACTCTCCTATCTGCTCTAGCATTTGTCTGTTCTAGCAAGAAAAAGCAGCACCGCACTGACAAGGGTCTGACAGCTTCTCAGCAATGCGACAACGTCTCTATGGAGGGCACCTGCTGTTGCTATGTAGGAGTCCAACTAGTGGTTCATAGATGCCATGACATTAATGATGGTCCCCTGCCTAGTGGTGCAAGCGCGCCAGGTCCTTACTAATTAAACTTACAAGGGGACGCGTATAGGTCGATAAACCTTTTGAATCGCATGGAGTATCCTAGTCATGTAGTGACCATTGAAATCAATAATTAGCATAAACTACCATTAATAAAACATTTTCTACTAAATAACCACAACTCGATGAAGTTATACAATTTTTATTTTCCGACTGATTGCAATTCTAAATCATGTTAGATCAATCTTTGTTCAAGCAGTTCAATTATTAATTAGTTAATGAAAACATCATTTCATAACTTGTAGAAAACATACGAGTAAATGCACCTTCATACGCCAAAAGAATACCAGCATTAATAGCAGAGTTGAGCAGATAGCTCGTCAGTTATTTCTCACCGTCAATGTCACCCCTAACAGCCTACCTAACCAAGATTAGCATCAGCATGTGGGGCTTCATGCAAAACAATTTAGTGAAAAAGCGTTAATTTGGAAAAGATCTATCTCAGTGAGAATTCTATAATCAGAGCAGTTGGTACCTAAAAGAAAAGGCTTAATTAGTCAATCACATTTTCGTAGCTACCTATCCACAGACTGGATCATCTTCAGGTCATCAATTAGTCAGCCTCACATCAGGCTCTCAGAGTATGAGCCCAACGACAGAACTTCAGGCAGTGTCTCCTGACATCATCAATTTTCCCCTCGCATCTGCAGTTTTAGCCCCTTGTCATGACTTTTTATTAGGGTCTCCCAGTCCATCCCCCTAATTCTTAATTGGTCAGTCGGTCAGCAGATATGACTTTAACCTATAGTTTTTGTTTACCAAATCTACCAATTTTAATATCAGTCTTTTCACAAGATGCGGATTGGTCCACTATACGATGTCCTCATCATCCGGCTCTTCAGGTATCAAAATTGTTGCTTGTTCCTCTTCAGTCAGTTCCTTCATTGTTCAAGTCCTGGGAAAGTACATTTCACCTACTCTACACATAATTGTATCAAATTGTCTTCATCATCTCCTGTCCGCCAGTACATTGCTGAAAATTCTAGCTAAGCAACTTTAACATCGGTGAGTCAAGGATGGGTCGTAGCAGCTTCTTGCAAACGCGGTTATTGTGTCTGCTCTCTGTGTGCGAGGCCTAGGAAGACTAGGCCTTAAAATTCAGCTAAGTTAACACTACAAATTGAAGTAAAACATAGGTTATACATTTCAATATGACATATTACTACATTTTTCTCATATATTTTCATTGTTTCATACAGTTTCAGTTCTATTAGTACAATCTCGTACACATGGCAGTCATGCCCCGAGGGCACATTTTCAAACGTGACATTATTTTCTCCATGAATCATTATTCTACAAGCTTTTCATTATTTAGGCACATAAACATCATTAATAATTTTCTAATTAGCATATCTGCTTCGACAGTCCCTCCTCTGATGACTAAATATGTCATCACACCTTTCTTTACCAACATCTTACAATTCCGTTTCTGCTGTATTTTGCCTTCTTCTCAAATTGTCCTTATATATCCTTTCCCTGGGTTGCTCTTCCCTCCCCTGATTATTTTTAGATCTCCTTAATTTAATCCCTTGCCATAATTTGCATATGCCCCATAATCCTAATATACAAGCCATCACAATAAATATTCCTTGTACAATTTTCAGCAATACCCCATTCCAAATTTAACTAAACCAATTATCCACTGAAGCAAGTCCTTTTCCAACTTTCTCCCAAACCCCTGGTTCTTTCAATTCTTTTACATCCTTACTTGAATTAGTCAAGTTAGTTAGTAAGTCTCTTATCTCCTTATCATTATTGGGAATATGTGAACAGCAATGCCTAGCATTAATCATCCTACAGACTCCGCCGTCTTTCACTAAAAGAATGTCTAAAGCATGCCAATTTTGAAGCGTCATAGCTCTATCCGCAGTGAATTCAGTATCTAACAGGAGTATTGCCCCTGTAAAATTTGTCAGCATGTTATCCACAATAGTAGACAACTTCCGTATCTTAATTGAATTCAAAATAACTCCTACAGAAGGAATTATTGCACCAAAAATATCTCCAAAATTGCAGAAGAGGTTCACCCCTCTGTCGCTTATGATGTAATTCAGTCACTTTCGGAAACTTCTTTAGATCATCTATCTGATAAATTTTAGGGAAAACTATCCCCAAATAGCATGTCTCATACCATCCTCTAGCAAAACGGTAGTAAGCATTAAGTCCACAAATATAGTAAATTCGATTAATCGCAGGGTCCTGACCATTCAGCATAAAAGTCCATTTACTCTGAAACAAAAACACATGCCTACATTCACTCATACCTACAAATAAGGTGTCTGTGCATGATTTTGGCCTATATATACAACGTTTCCCTACTTGTGATACATCTAAAGCTAACTTCCCTTGCGTCTTAATAGCAGTGTAAGCATAATCATTCTTATAAGTCCTTTTCTGTAATCCCTTTTCTAGCTTTTCCTTCAATGCCTTTCTCCTGTCGTCAGTATGCCCTATGAAGCTCTTTTCTAATGGTGTGAGTAAACATGTTAAGTTATTCTTGTGAGCGTATGTGGTACCAAACATTAATGTTGGTTTACAGAAGCCACTAACTAATACTATATCATGCTCCGTAGCTACTTTGCTCAGATATCTAATAATAGGTACAAATGAAAACACTAAGGCCCTCATTACAACTTTGGCGGGCGGCGGAGGCCGCCCGCCAAAGTTGCGCGTCGTGAATACCGCACCGCGGTCGGAAGACCGCGTCGGGTATTCAGAGTTTTCCCCTGGGCTGGCGGGCGACCGCCAAAAGGCCGCCCGCCAGCCCAGGGGAAAACTACCTTCCCACGAGGACGCCGGCTCGTAATCGAGCCGGCGGAGTGGGAAGGTGCGACGGGTGCAGTGGCACCCGTCGCGTATTTCACTGTCTGCAATGCAGACAGTGAAATACAAAGTGGGGCCCTCTTACGGGGGCCCCTGCAGTGCCCATGCCATTGGCATGGGCACTGCAGGGGCCCCCAGGGGCCCCACGACAAGCCATACCGCCATCCTGTTCCTGGCGGCCGAACCGCCAGGAACAGGATGGCGGTATGGCTTGTCAGAATCCCCTCGGCGGCGCAGCAAGCTGCGCCGCCTTGGAGGATTCAAACGGGCCACGGGAAACTGGCGGGAGACCGTCAGTTTTCCTGTTCTGACCACGGCGTTACCGCCGCGGTCAGAATGCCCTGCGGGGCACCGCCAGCCTGTCGGCGGTGCTCCCGCGTGCCGCGGCCCTGGCGGTTCTATACCGCCAGGGTCGTAATGAGGGCCTAAATCATAATTGGAATAAAAATATTGTATACAGTCTTGGTTATAGAATCTTGTTAGTAGAGATTACAGTTTATGCCATATGTTAATGGCAGACTATGGTACCTAACCACTTCTTCTACTGAGGAAGGAATTTGCATACATACAAAACAATCCCTTGCATCCATCGTCTCAACATACTCACTCAACAAGCGATAGAATACATTAGAAGAAAGCTCTCCTTTAGCATTAGTATAATCATTCAAGTATTTCTCATCTAACTTGAACTCTTCCAAAGCAGCTAGTGTATTAGTTTCAGGAACATAAATAATAGTAGTCTCTTTCATATCATGAATAGACATCCCCACAATCATTATTATAAACATTATTCCACATTTAACTGCAACTCCAACACTCAAATACCTACAATACCTAACATTCCTAACTTGGTTATTTAATTCAGCCATGATCTGTAAAGAATCAGAAAGCAGAAGTAACTCCTAGATAAAGTGCAAGAGAGGAAAAATAAAAAATGAAGAAAAATACTTCTCTTTTCACAGTTCAGTTTCACTTCCAGGAACCCTTTTTCCTTTTTTCACATCCAGTTTTCAATTGTCATATCAGGTTTCTAATGTCTCTTCCAGTTTTATTTCAACAGTCTTTTCTTATGTTTTCTTTAGATCAGCTCAACAACTCATTCTTTTGATCTCCTTCAGATTACATCAAAGTACTGACTCAGAACTTCTCTATCAAAGCAAAAGGACATAAACTTGTGTTGCAATTCATTTGTAGCTGCATATGCCCACTCAGAACCTGCGTATCTTCGACTCGCTATTCTTTTTCTTTTCAACCTACGCTCACCACCTAATTCTCCTTCACCCAATTCTTCCTTTCTCGTAGTACCCACTTCTTCTTCTATTGTTTCATTTATGACCAGTTCCTTCTTCTTTCCAATTTGTGATTCAGGCCAATTATCCACTTTCTTATGTTCCTTTTGTTAATATTCTCCTCAGGATTGGACTCTTCTCCTTTTCTTTCTCTATGGTGTTTTCTCTTGATGGACTTGCAACGGGTTCAGGAGGAGTCGAATCACTTTGATCCGTGTCAATTCTTTCACCCCCTTGATCTGGCACGCTCTCTGTTTGCTTTTCAGCACCGTCTGCTTCTGGGAGAACCCTTGCTGTGCTCAGTTTTCCTCCTGTATCCGTTGAGTTAGGCTTTTGCTCACCTTGCTGTAATTCTTCACTCTCATCTCTTACAGGGGTGATAGACCCATCTTCCACAAGTTCAGGCTCAACCTGAAGCTCAGTTTGCTCTTGATCCGGTTCAAGCATAGCTACCTGCTTTGCTGTTGTTGGTGCTCTCAAGAACATTTCTTCATGCTCTTGCAGACTCACCACTCTCTTTGTATGGCTTGTGGGTATCCAGTTCAGCAGTCCTGAACACTTTACAGCTGTCGTAGTTGTTAGCACCACCTGGTAGGAACCTTTCCAATGAGGTTCCAAACAGGCCTTGCAAACATGTTTTTTGATGACGACCCAATCTCCAGTTCTAAGATTGTGACCTGGGTCATGGATGGGTGGCAGGGTAGTGGCCTGCACCTGCTGAGAGAAAGAGCAAACCACATCAGCTAGACCTTTGCAGTAGTCCAACACCATATCATCTGTAATACTGACAAGTGCATTGGCTGGAATTGCTGGCAATCTCATTGCTCTGCCCATGAGAATCTCATGGGGTGACAGCTTTGTCTTCCTGTCAAGTATGTTTCGCATCAACATCAACACCAAAGGTAATGCATCTGGCAATTTCTGATTTGTTGCAGGACACATCTTGGCAATTCTTGATTTCAAAGTACCATTCATTTGTTCCACTAGTCCTGATGCTTCAGGGCGATAGCTACAATGCAACTTCTGCTCAATGTTTAGTGCTGCACACAAGAGTTTAATCACCTCGTTATTGAAGTGAGTTCCCCTATCTGATTCTAAAGAGATCGGAAATCTGAAACGTGGTATTAACTGTCTAAGTAACAGCTTTGCTACTGTGAGACTGTCATTCCTTCGTGTGGGGTATGCTTCAGTCCAATGACTAAAGACACACACAATCACCAACACGTACTTCAAACCACCACATGCAGGCATCTCAATGAAATCCAATTGCATTCTGCTGAATGGACCTCCTGCTCTTCCAATGTGGCTCAAATTCACCACTGTCCCTTTTCCCACATTTTCTTGGACATACTGCCTCTGCTGCTTGCCTGAATTTAGGATTAAACCAGTCAATTTTAAAAACCTAACTATGGCATCCCTTCCAATATGTGCCTGCCCATGATAATAGCAGGTCATCTGAGACAATAAACTAGTGGGCAACACCATCTGACCCTCCTCAGAAATCCAAATTTCATCAGGCCTTTTAAAGTATTTTAGTTTTACCCAAAGTCGTTTCTCCTCTTTATCTGCATTTTCCTGCAATGTTTTCAATTCTTCTAAAGTATCAATCACCTTTAATGCAAAACTTGTGCAAATATTTTATCCTCAGGCATCAATTCCCACTTGTCTTTAAATGATATACAGTTCAATGTGCAAAACCTTGCGACTTGATCCGCATATCCATTTCCCAATGAAATGTAATCCTGCGTCTTTTGGTGTGCACAGCATTTTACCACAGCAATTTCTTCAGGTATCTGTATTGCGTACAACAACTCCTTTATCTTGTCACCATTTCTCACTGGTGTTACAGTAGAAGTCAGAAAACCTCTTTGTGACCACAATTGACCAAAATCATGAACAATTCCAAATCCATATTGTCTGTCTGTATAGATTGTGACTCTTAGTCTCGCAGAAACATGGCATGCCCTAGGAAGAGCTACACCTCTGCCACTTGTGCAGAATGTACACCTCGAAGCCAAGAAGCTTCTAATGTGCACGTGATTGTGCATACTGCGTATCCTGCTCTCAATGTTCCTGTTCCATCTCTGGGACATGAACCATCAACAAAGACAATTTGGTAATTTTCTTCCAATCGTGTGTCCCTAATATCAGGCCTTGGTTTTGTACATAGCTCAGTTACCTCAAGACAATCATGCTCAATGTCTTCCTCTTTTTCAATTTTAAAAGAATTACTTGGAAGCAATGTCACTGGATTCAACACTTTTCAATGTTACATCCAGAGCACCCAATATGCTCGTCTCATACCTTGTCAGTCTTGTACCAGTCAAGTATTGCGTTTTTGTCCTTGTCAGTAGGATTTCAACAGAGTGTGGTACCATTACCGTCAAAAGGTATCCCATGACTAGCCCCTCACATTGAGAAAGACTTTGACCAACTGCGGCTACTGTACGCAGACAACCTGGTAAAGCTGCTGCGACCGAGTACAAGGTAGCTGAAAAATAAGATACTGGGCGATAAGCACCTCCATGGACCTGTGTCAAAAGAGACAAAGAACAAGAATCACATTCATGACAAAACAATGTGAATGGCTTTGTATAATCAGGCATTCCCAACACTGGAGCTCTGCACAAACTTTCTCTCAATTCAGTGAGCGCCTTCATCTGATCTTCATCTAGGGTAATGGGATCTGTAACTTCCTTATGAGTTAACTGCTGCAATGGTTTGGCAATTTCAGCAAAATTTGGAATCCACTGTCTACAATACCCCACCATTCCCAGGAACATTCTAACATCCCTTTGTCGGTGGACTTCTCTGCAATATCATGGTAATTCTCTCCCTGGAGATTCTTCTTGACCCTTTCTCAATCTGATGTCCCAGGTATTTTCCTTTCTTTTGACAATACTGCAGTTCTACCTTATGTCCAAAATTTCCCAAATGATTCAACAGGGCAATCGAGTCGTACTTACACTAGTCCCTTGTTCTGGATGCGATCAGGATATTATCAATATATTGCACTAGAGTTGATTGGTAGGGTAATTCCAACAACTCCAGATTCTATTTCAGGATCTGATTAAACAGTGATGACGACTAGGGTATAAGGGTATCCATATACACTTGTGGGAGCCTGCACCAGCTGTCGACTCTGTCTAGAAATTTGAAACTAAAAAGAAACTGACTATACTCATGAAGAGGCACAGAAAAGAAAGCTCATGACAAGTCAACCACTCTGCATCGCAATGAATCTGAAACAGAATCACTGCTGGATTTGGCACTACTGGACAACACTTGACTACCAGATCGTTCACTTTTCAGAAGTCCTGCACAATGCGCACTTTCCCACGTGGTTTCTTTAAACCCATTATCGGTGAATTACATGGACTGCTCAACACTTCATTTATGAACCCCTGTTTTAGGAAATATCCAATTATTTGTGCTACTTTCATCAGGACATCCTGTGCCATGTTATACTGTGGAAATTGCGGAAATACTGCGTTTGGCTTTCAAGTGATCTTAATTGGTTCGACTCCCTTAATCAAACCCACTTCTTTACCTGTCAGGTCCCAGACATCTTCCTTCACTGTTCCCTGTAAATCCGCATGCAATTCTCTCACAGTAAACATTGGGAAAAACTCAGTTAATGGATATTCCTCATTAGCATAGTTGATCACTGTGTCAGTCACCTGCTCTTCTTCATCATCACTATTAGTTTGTACTTCTATTTCAGTATCTGAACAATTAATGGAGCATTTTGTTTTACACAACAAGTCTCTTCCCAGTAGGGATACTGGACTTGAGTCACAGACTACAAACCTATGCAGTCACTGGTAATTACCAATTTCAACCTGTACTGGATCTGTGATTGGATTTGTCAATTGTCTATTCTTCACTCCCACAACTTGAACTGTTCTGCCTGAAAGAGGTAAATTTGGGACGGCCACACTTCTTACTGGTGAACGTGTAGCTCCTATGTCCACTAAAAGTGAGACCTTGTAACCCATCACTTTCCCCTTCACAAAGGGTCCTCTCTGATCTACTTCTAGGGATACTGCAAGCATATACGGTCCTTCATCCGAACTGTCACTCATCCATTCTTTGTTTATTTCATCCTCACTATAAAATGGGGATTGGTGTACTGTGTCATTACTTCTGTCTTGTTTCTGACCTGTGACCTGCTGAGTAAGCATCATCTGTTGCTGTTCCATCGGAGCTTGAGGTATTTGCATTTGCTCTCTAGGTACCATGGGAACCTGTAGCTGTATTGGTTGCAACTGTGTCAGTTGTGCACACGCCACTTGCACCTGGTGCATGGGTTGGAAATTCTGCACTCGGTTCTGAAAATTGGGAATAAATCCTTTCATTCTTGGGAATTTCACAGTTTGAGATGTACTGACATCACCACCTTGCTGAACAACACCATCCTGTGACATCAATGGACACTCCTGCTTCCAGTGTCCCACGTTTCCGCACAAATGACACAGTAACATCTTTTTCATTCCTTGCATGTCATTCTGAACTGCCACAGTACCCAAATCCAGACTATGCATCATGTCCATTCCACGACCTCTACCTCTCATTTGAGGCTGGAATATAATAGTTCTCTGCCGCGGTGGTGGCATCGGTGGTACTACGGCTCCTTGCACTCCTGCCTGAGCTGCCTTTATCTGCATCACCATTGCTTTCTCCTTCAGCTTTTTCTGTTTCAATTCAATCTCATCACTAAAGTATTTTGCGTACTGCAACATCTCATCAATCGGCTTTGCCTGCCAGCAAATCAAATGACTCTTAATCATCTGTCCTATTTCTGGTCTTAACCCTTCGACAAACCTGAACAAAAAATGCAACATGTCTTTTGGCTCAATTGCTTCCTTACCACTGTACTCTTTAAATGCTTTCAACAATCTCTCATAATAGGTATGTGTCGACTCCTTAGTTTCTTGAACTGTTCTTCAGTCCTCTACCAATCAATTTTTTTGTGAAAAATTCTTGTCTACAGGAACTCAATCATATTATAGCAATGTTTTATCACCTCAGGTGAGGGTGCACCCGTTACTCTATCCCTTTCTGGTTCACTTGTTGGCCAATCCACTGCTCTCTTACATTCGACCCACAAATCAGGTTGAACCACTATCTCCAATAATGTATTTAAGTCTTCCCACAGACATTTAGAGAGTTTCACAAATCTGTCTGTCTGCTGATACCACTCAACTGGTTTCTCTCTCAGTTTTGGATAATAATTTGTGAATGACAATATATCACTTCTGTGCTATGGGACATGAACAAACTGCCCTCTTGGAATTTCTCTCATCGGAAGCATCTTCACTGATTCCCTTTCTTTCTGAACATCTTCAGACCCTTCTTGAGAATCTCATTTTCACTTATCCTTCTTCTTTGCCCATCTTCCTTCCCACTTTTCTAATGGTCCCCAGATCTGAGCACTCTGCAACAATTCTTTTAAATGAGCCTTCATACCTGCTGACCTCATGTGCTCAAAATCCTTTGCCTCAAAATCTAACCTGTAGCTTTGTTTCAATTGTTTTGTTTTCTCAATGTCATTTTTTTGCCAGCTCTGCCAATTTCTGATGGATTTTACTCACTTTCTTTGTGATCTAGACACAAGTACCTCAGCTCTTCCTCTGTGTAGGATTCTAACCTATTCACTCCCATTGTTCCTTCAACTAGCTCTGTTGCTTCTGTAGCTAACCTTGCACAATTTAGCTGCTCTTCACCCTTAGATGTATTTTGAGGTGTATTTAAACTGTCCAACCATTTACTCAATTGCTGAGCTGTCAATCCCTGTAACGAGATGTTACTTGCAGTTGGTACTGGTACCTGCTGCATCATTGCACCTGGAGTTTGCAGTTTCAGAATTTTCAAACTTTGACTCACATTCGGGCCACTTGCTGCATCTGGAAGTGCTACAAGCCGACTAAGATCCATTAACGGTCTAGACCCATTGAAGGTCTGACCCACAGATGACATCATCTGCACAGGATCACTCATTCCCCTTCTCACGAGGCTTTGTGACATTACACTCTGATCTCCTGCACTCGCTTTCTTTTGTGCAAATAAAGGTACCGCTGGACCAACAGGAATCGGCAGGGATATTGCATCTGGAGCGGCCCTGACACTTGCACATTGCGGGAAAGTTACCCTCATAACCTGATTCATTACCGGTGTAACATCTGACTGTGTTCCTGTTATCTGTATAAACTTCGGCAAACCCTGTGGCTGTGCCGGAGGCAATAACATTGGAGTTGGCTCAGTCTGAACTAGCATTGGCCTCAGGAGCACTTGCTCCGATGGCACTACTAAGTTTGAGATTGTCTCAAGAACTGGCATATCTGGATAAATTCTCTGTATCAATGATGGATGCATCTGTGCTTGGACCACAGTAGTAGTCCCTGCATTAGGTGTACTCTGTACTACCCCTGGTATCTGTCCACTCTCTGTCGACACTGGTCCCTCTGTTCCTGATGTTTGCGCTGGAGCAGTTACAGCGGCACTAGTACCCAGACCCCCTGGAAGAGTCCCACAGGGTGGAGGTCAATCCCTCAACAACTGTGTAATAAGGTCATCAACATCTGAATCCTCATCATCTTCATAAGGCTTTTTCTTTTCCTTTGTTCCTGTAGTTTCACCTCCATTGGCAGTATCTTCTTTCTCTGACTCATCTTTGTTGGCGAAAGCAGGAAACAATTTATTTCCCTGTAGTGTCTCTGTTCTCCACCTTTTCTGTTCCCAATCCCACCCAGCTTCTGCTAAGGATTTCTCCACTCTTTTCATTCTCCTCTTAAATTTCATCTCTTGTTGCTGTCTGGCCACTAGCCCCCAAACCGCTGAAGCCTGAAACTGTGCTGGTCTCGGTAATGGCTTTGTCTCATATAGTGCCATTCGCAATTCGTCCAAAATTCTCAAATTAATTGTTCCATGCTCCTGAAACGCTAAAGCTCCTAACTTCTTTGTCAACTTGCACCACTGCTTTAGCCAAAGACCTCGCTCTTCCATTACAATATAAGCCGGAGTATTGTCCGGTGGGGTTGGCTCCCCCACTGACGCCTTAATGTAAGAATCACTCTTCATAGCACTTTTGAACACCTTGAGAAACTTAATTTTGTCTACTATATTCATTTTGATTCAATAAGGAAATGACTTTAACTCCCAAGATTCCCTTCACCCGCTTACTCAACCAATTGCCTCTTACGGACGGCTGTCAATCCGCTCACGACCCTTCTTACTGGCCAAACTATCCAAGCGCGGCACAGTCTGATGTCACACTCGCACACTGCGGCTGACAAAGTCTTGTGGCTTGCCCTCCTAAACTTCAATTCACACAAAACGAATGCAAGTTTGCGAACACTTAACCTAATAACTAAAACAAATCTGCTGGTTTACTACAGGAAGGGGTTTGCGTTCAGTTGCTGCAGTTAGATAGAGCCCTGCACAGTGTGAAGGCATTGTGATGGGACACCTCCTGACTATTACGGTCCCTCACTCCATTGAAGCTTTACTTACACAAACAAAGACACAGTACCTAACAGATGCCAGGCTGACTTGCTATGAGATGAGCAGCCTGGGGTCCCCAAACGTATAATTGAAAAGATGTACAGTGCTTAACCCGGCAACCTTACTCCAAAATGAGAATGTTGAAATTGAAAATTTGGAAGATATTGAGCATGATTGTCTTGAAGTAACTGATCTGTGCACAAAACCGAGACCCAATATCAAAGACACCTGATTGGAAGAAAATTACTAAATTATCTTTGCTGATGGTTCCTGTCTAAGGGGCAATACAGGAGTACTGAGAGCGGGATATGCTGTGTGCACAATTTCTGGTATACTTAAGCGTCCTGGGTTCGAGGAGCATACTCCGCACAAGTAGTGGAACAGGTATTCCTTACGGGAGCATGCCATGTTTCTGCGCAGCTTAAAGTTACCATCTAAATGGATAGCCAGTATGGATTTGGAATAGTGTATAATTTTGGCCAATTGCGGTCTCAGAGAGGTTTCCTGACCTCTTCTGGTTCACCGGTAAGAAATGGTGAAAGACTTCAGGAATTGTTGCAAGCCATTCATATGCCTGAAAAGGTTGCTGTGGTGAAATGCAGTGCACATCTGAAATCATAAGATTTTGTGCCAATGGGAAAAGGATTTGTGGAATCAAGTTGCAAGGTTTTGTACATTTATCTGTATATCATTCAAAGATAAGTGGAAATTGTTACCTCAGGAAGACGAGACATTTCCAAGTTATGCATTCCATGTAATAGATACATTGAAAGAGCTGAAAACACTGCAAAATAATGTTGATAGGGAGGAGAAAAGGTCATGGGACAAAATGAAATGTGTACAGAGTCACGATGAACTGTGAATTTCAGAAGAAGGTCAGTTGGTACTGCCGAACAGTTTGTTGACTCAAATGGCTAGATATTATCATGGTAAAGCACTTGTTGAGAGGGACGCAATGATTCGATTGTTCAAGCAAAATTGGTTCAATCCAAAGTTTAAACAGGTTGCTGAAGCAGTTTGCCATTGTTGATTCATTTGTCAACAAATGAACGCTGGTGAAGGGACAGTGATCAATTTGAGCCACATTAGAAGAGCATGAGGTCCATTCAGCAGAATGCAGATGGATTTTATTGAGATACCTCTGTGCGGAAGATTCAAATATGTGTTGGTGAATGTCTGCATCTTTAGTCACTGGATTGAAGCTTATCCTACATGAAGAAATTACAGCCTCACAATAGCTAGAATCAGATAGTGGAAGTCACTTCAACAATGAAGTAATTAAAATACTATGTACAACCTTAAACATTGAGCAGAAGTTGCTTTCTATTTACCACCCTGAAGCATCAGGACTTGTGGAACAGATGAATAGTACCTTGAAATCAATAATGGCAAAAATGTGTGCGTCCACAAATCTGAAATGGCCCGACGCACTACCGTTAGTTCTTATGACAATGAGAAACACACCCAACAGGAAGACAGGACTGTCACTGCATGAGATCCTCATGGGCAGAGCAATGAAGTTCCTGCAAATGCTCTTGTGAACATAACAGATAATATGGTGTTGGACTACTGCAAGCGTCTGGCTGATGTGGTTCACTCTGTCTCTCATCTGGTGGAAGCCACCATACTGCAACCGACTCAAGATTAAGGACACAACCTGAGAGCAGGTGACTGGGTTGTGATTAGAAAGCATGTGAGGAAGACGTGTGTGGAGCCTCAGTGGAAAGGCCCTTTCCAGGTAGTTTTGATCACTACCATACCTGTGAAGTGCGCTGGAGTTCCGAACTGGATCCACGTAAGCCATATGGGAAAAGTGGCATGTCCTTGGTCCGCGAAGAAGAGTTGTTGAGAGTGACAACAATGACCAGACCAACCTCAGAGCTGGAAAGAGGAGAAAGAGGAACTGAGACCGGATATGAGCAAATCGAGTACCGTTTAGCCACTCCTGTGAGAGACGAAGGAGAAGACCTACAGAAAGGTGAAAGTGAACCAATCTCAATTGAGGCAGCAGGAGAGTCTAGTCAGTGGAGGGCTCTCCCAAAAGTAGACAATCTTGAGAGACAAACAGAGCAAACAACAGACCCTGAGGGGGAAGGAGTTGAGGCGGATCAAAACCACTGTGGTCGGACTCCTCCTGAACCAGTTTCAGGCCCGTCTAGAGAAAATCCTGCAGAGCAAGAAGAAGTTACAAGTTTGATCCTTAAAAGAGCATTGGCAAAAAGTCAATTGAAAAGAGATAAGTGGCCGGATTCACAAGCAAAGAGAAAAGAAGCAAATGTAGTGACAACTATTGAGGAGGAAATAGATACGACAAGGGGAGAAGATCTGAGCGAAGGAGAGTTGAATGGAGAATGAAAGCTAAAAAGAAAGAGAACTGCAAGTCAAAGGTATGCTGATCCTGAATGGGCATGTGCAATAACAAGTGAATAGCAAAGAAAATGTTTGTCTTTTTGTTTTGATCGAGACATTCCAGGTCAATAGTTTGGCACTTGAAGGAAACCAATTAACTGAACTGTTAAAACTATTCACTGAGGGAAGTGCAAAATAGAAAAAGAGACTATTGAAAGTAACTGGAAAAGGCTTTTGATAACCTGATTTGACAAAATAACCTGATTTGACAAGCTGCTAAACTTATTTTTGACGACAATACCGATTTTGACAAAAGGATACTGGAAATAAGACAGAAAGCTGTAAATAATTGCTGAAAGAAGACTGAACAACTATGATGTTGTGTTTTTGTATGTCCCCATAATTAAGTACCTGAGTAGAATAGCTAAGCAGAACACTATAGAATTAATGAGAGGATTCTTTGAGCCTACATTACCCTTTGACACTGCATATGCACATAGAAACAACCTGACATGCTTGCTTACACCACTAGAAAAGAGCTTCTTAGATAAGACAGATCACAGGAGAAACGCATTAAAGGAGAAGTTAGAAAAGGGCTTAGAAAAAAGGACATTTAGAAATGATTATGCATTCAATGAAATAAAAATACAAGGGAGATTAGCTTTAGATGCACAACACGTAGGAAAGCTTTGTATATATAGCCCTAAATTTAGTACTGATACTTTGTTTGTGGGAATGAGTGAATGTAGACATGTGTTTTTGTTTCAGAGTAAATGGACGTTCATGTTGAATGGACAGGATCTAGCCATTCCAGGAATTTATTACGTCTGTGGGCCGAATGCTTATTACCGTCATCCAAGAGGATGATATGGCACATGTTACTTGGGGATAGTTTTCCCAAAGATATTTCAACTTGAGGATTTGAAAAGATTACCGAAAATGACTGAGTTACATCAACATTAGACGAAAGAGAGAGTCTGCTTCTAGTGTAGTGAGAGATATATTTCGAGCAATAATTCTTTCAGTAGGAGTTGTTCTGAATTCTATAAAGATTCGAAAGTTGTCTACTATTGTGGATAACAAATTTTTCAGGAGCCATGATCCTAATGGATACAGAAATGGCTGCGGTAAGATTTATGGCTTTTCAGAACCGTCTTGTGTTAGACATTCTTTTAGCAAAAGATGGCAGTATTCTCAAAATGCTGAATTTGAAGCATTGTTGCTCATATATTCCTGATAATAGCAAAGAAATTAGAAGCTTACTTACTAATCTGACTAATGATAGTGCTGATTTGAAAGAGCTGAAAGACCCAGGTGTTTGGGAGAAAGTTGGCAAAGAATTTGCTTCAGTGGGAAATTGGCTCAGCAACATTGGGAAAGGGATAATATTGAAAAGAAAACAAGGAATATTGATTATTGTGATTTGCATAATTGGAACAAGGGGAATATGTAAATTGTATCATGTGATTAAATCAAAGAAAATGAAAAATTATCAGAGGAGGGAAGAGATAAAAATTGAAAAATTGTTTAGAGAAAATTCAAAGAGGGACCGAAGATTAAAAGGGATAGAAATGACACATTTTAGCTGAAGTGAAAGTTTGTGTGGGAAGATGTAAGTGTGATGACATATTAAGTTATCAGAGGAGGGATTGTTAATGCTGGAAATTTACAAATGAATATTCATGTATTTTGAGTGTTAAATCTGCATAGAAAATGAATTAATATAGAGAAATAATACACAACTTTGAAAATGTGCCTACTTGAGTGACAACCAATAATCACAAAGTGTATTTATTAACTGCTTATTAATGTAAAATGTTGTGCTCATGTTTGAAATAATGTAGTAGTATGTCATATTAATGGTGATGTATTATGCATTTGGTTTATTAATCGTAGGCATTAATTTAGCGAGGTTTTGGGCCTAAGTGCACGGCCTCATGTCAAGTTGCATTGCTTAGACCAATCATAGAATGGCTGCTTTAGAAAATTAAATTGTAATTTTCCATTCAATTGACTAAATGCTAGTAGTTAGAATTATTTCCCATGAGAACTGCTTGCTAGAATATGCTGTACTATCTACTTTGTAAAACTTAGTGTGTGTAGAAGGGATGTTCCCAGGAACTAACAATGGATGCACTGACTGGAGTATAAGCTAATACAAATTTTTACCTGACGAGCCCAACAACGGGAACAGGAACAGAGGAGCCAATCATCGACATGTGAACAACGGTTTAGTGATATCTTAAACTTGAGGTCCTACTGTCATTGGACTAAACGTAAAAGTACAATTCTGTGACCAATAGCAATGTGGGAAGTAGTTTTAGGGAATCTAAGTTAACCAAACTCCACCAAGAGGAGAGACGCCATTATCTTTCTTGACCGAGAGGAGACGTGCTCACTTTTTTCCCTAAATCGTTATTGAGAAGCGACATTCTATTATGTCCGTTCCTGATATATATATATATATATATATATATGTATATATTTCTATCTTGAATTTTATTGCTGAATTCTGATGACCGAACAGATGTCCAGTTGACGAAGACAGTCACAGCTTGCTGAACCAAACTGAGGCAAGGTATAAGAAGATGTTACTGATTGAAATGTCTATTTGCTTTTGTTTTTAGGTACCAACCGCTAATTTTGCTATTGATTTGCACTGTAACTCTAGAATATACAGTGACCCAAGCTTTAATTAAATTGAGATTCTTTAGAAGATTCGGTCAAGTAGTATTGTTTCTGTATGCTTACCATTTGATTTTGAGACTAAATTACTTGATATTAGCATTGTTAATATAGAGAAATAAACATTCCAACTTTTACATAAAGGCGTGGTTATTCATGGCCAAGGGGTCATGGTGTGTGGAAGCTACTAACTTTCAAGATTATTGATGTTATTGATTGGTATTGCTATTGATTGGTATTGAAACTGAGTCCGATGGTGGGAACTACTCTAAGCACAGTCAAAACCTCCATTGAACCTCCAAAGTGTCCCCTTATAAACTAATGATAAGAAACCAAAGAAGGTCAGACGCGCTAACAAACCTTTGAAAAAGGACATTTCTCAGCCGTGTCATGCTACTTAATGTGGCTGTGACTGCAAGATTGCTTTCCTAAGCAGAATAGCCCTCTCCACGCTACAGAGATGGTTCTTCATTACTGGGACTTACTACGCTGATGCCATGTCATATCCTCCAATCGGTTCATCCTCTCCCTGATACTGCACATTTCCCACTTTCCGCCAAGGCTCCACGATAATCTCTTTAACAGATGAAGAGATGGTAATCTTCTTCGACTGGGAGAACTGTATGGAGTTGGGGAACCACTAAATCGGCTGTCATGTAGGGGGGATTTTGATCTGACTAAACAGGAGTTCCAACCAATGCAATTACTAAGCTGGGCCACCAACGCCTAAGTATGCTTAAAAGGTATCAGAGACAAGACTTCTCTCAACGCTAACACTTTTTCAAGCCTCTTTATGAAAGGGTATCTCTTGCCTTTACGCCGCCCTGCTAACATCCTCACACTCCCTTGTGTGATGACACAATGGTACTTTACCTCGGTGTGTTTATATGCCATGTTTGGTACCTCAGACCTTTGATAGAGGGGATGTGATGAACAAGCCCATTACATACCTATCTGTTGGCATTGGCCCTTAGTGAAACCATTTTGGACTTAAGTGGTCCTACATATTAAAGGGGTTTGCACAGTTGAACTCCTACTAGGCCCACTCAGGGCTCCTCCTAGGCCACACCAGAGAAGATTCCAAATTCCACCCCACAACACCCTGTGGTAAATTGTTCACTTCTTTCTTACTAGCAGCCAGATTCACAATAGCCCACATGTAGAAGAAACTGGAGTCTCTTAGGTGGACCAAGATCTGGCATATTTATGCCATGGAGCGCCTCAATTCCCTGGTCAGGGACAAAAAGGCCAAATTTGATAAGGCCCGGTTGCTTTTTTGCAACTTTGTGAAGATGGGTTGGTACATGCAGGGCCCAGGGACACAGATGCCATGGACAATGCAGCTGGCACATCTAGGGGGCATCTCCTCAGAGGGTAGTGACTCTGACAATAAGACTTGTGAGTAGTCAGTCACTCCAACTGCTCACCCTGGATTCACTATCTCTTAGGCCACACCAAGGGTCCACGATGTGTGGGGCACACCTTGGGGGCCAGGGGCTTGCTCTAGTTGGATCTGGGTGCTGATAGAGGTGGTTATGAGCCTGTTATATCCCTGTGGCTCTGAAAAGAAGGCCAGTAGACTAGCCCTTAGATTCACTCTGGGAGTCCTGTGTTCAGCTGCAATCCCTCTGACAGGCAGAAGAGCAGCAGGGCAGCAATCCATCATGGCAGTAGTCCAGCAGAGTGGCAGTCCTTTCAGCAGCACTTCAGTCCTTCTTCCTGGCTCTATAGGTTCAGAAGTGTATTGAAGATTTGGTGTCTGACGTCTAATATTTATACCATGTGCCTCCTTTGAAGTGGTGGAAACTTCTAGAGGTTTACCTTTAAAGTGCACAGGTTCCCTGCTTCCCCTCGCCCGGCTTCAGAATGACTGTAGTAAGTATGTAGCCCTTTGTTTGGAGGCAGGACACAGCCTATTCAAGTGTATGTCGAGCGGTCACCAGCTCCACCCTGCCATCCTGCCAGTGATGGCCCTTCTAGGGACATCTACGTTTGCTATTGTGTGTGGCTGTCTAGGAGGAATACACAAAGCCCAACTGTCAGCTACACTCAGCCATGTGACGCAGAGACAGGCTACAGGAATAAACGGCTAGGGCAGGAAAATGCCAACTTTCTAACAGTGGCATTTTCAAAATTTTAACTAAATGCCTGCCTTCACAATAAGAGAGGATTTTTCATTACAATTCCTAAGACACCAAAAATAAACTGATTACCTGTTCCCATTTAGAAGTTACAGCTTATTAAATAGGGTAACTCTGATGTTATCCTATGGGAGAGACAAGCCGCGCAGTAGTTAAAAAAATAAATAGGATTTTTCACTACCAGGACATGTACAACATAAAAGTACACGTCCAGCTTGTTAAATAGCCAGCACCCTGCCCTCTACAATGTTCAAAACAAAACTTAGCGGTGGTTTATATGCATTAAAAAGGTTTGGGCCTAGAAAAAGGTTTATTTGCCAGTAGAAATGGCAGTTTAAAACTGCACAAACGGGCTGCAATGGTAGGCCTTAAACATGTTTAAAGGGGTTCTTAATTGGGTGGCATAATAAATGTTGTAGACCCTTTAGTAACATTTAATGTACCAGTACTGACTACACATAGTACCCCTACACAAAGGATTTACAAATAAATTGCATATGCCAATTGGGAGTAAGCAAATTCTAACATGTTTAAAGGAGAGAACCGAAGCACCTTAGAATTCGTTAACAGTGGTAAAGTGTACAGAGTCCTATGAAAAGGAAAAATTAGATCATCAAAATAGGAATGATCAAGCTAAATGTTTAGGGGAAGACCATACTAAGGCTCACATGCCTAACACTATCTATCTATCTATCTATCTATCTATCTATCTATCTATCTATCTATCTATCTATCTATCTATCTCAATCAATGTAAATTTTGAAGTTTTACAGTCAATCAGTCATTTGTAGAGCACTTCACTGTCACCCCAGGGGGTATGTGGGTGCTGGGGTGCGAGCCAGGTCTTGGGTCTCCTATTGAAGTCTTCCAGTGAGGGCGTATTTCGGAGGGGGAGAGATAGGTTGTTCGAGGCCTTGGCGGCGATGTAGGAAAAAGAACAGCTGTCGCTGCAGCTGCTTCGGATTTTGGGCATGTGTAAGAGGGCCAGAGAAGAAGCGTTCAGGTGTCTGGTGGGTTGGTGAGAGTGTAGAAGGTGGTAATCTGGTCCTTAAACATGGAGGGCTTTTTAGGCATGCATAAGGAGCTTGAAATTACATCTCTTCTGGACGGGGAGCCAGTGGAGGTTTCTGAGCTCGGGGAGTGAATTGGGTCCACCTGGGAAGGCCCAGAATGAGTCTGGCAGCAGTGTTCTCTATTGTTTGGAGTCTCTTTAGGAGCTGGGAGGACAAGCATGCATAGTGAGTGTTACCATAGATGTGGTGGCTGGTGATGATGGACTCGGTGAGAGTTTTCCTGGTGTTGGCTGGGATCCATCTAAAGATTCTGCGGAGCATACGAAGGGTGTGGAAGCAGGAGGGGAGTGCTTTGATCTGCAGCTTCATGATCAGCTCAGTGTTGAAGATGATGCCAAGGTTGTGAGCGTGGTCTGTTGGCATGAGAATGGGTCTGAGGTTGGCTGGCCATCAGCTATTGTCTCATATGGAGGTGTTTACCCAAAGAACAGGACTTCTGTCTAGTCAGAGTTGAGCTTCAGGCAGTTAGTTTTCATCCATTCTGCTACGATGGTCACGAAGTGTTTCGGAGGTGAAAGGGGGTAGTTGGACGCTCTGAGTGTGTCCTGTCTGGAAGGAGGTGATCCATTTGAGGGCATTGTTTTGTATTCCGATGCTGTGGAGTCTGTTGATGAGGGTGTGGTATAAGATGGTTACAAACACAGCCAATAGTTTGAGGAGGATCAGTGCAAGTGTTTTCCCATGGTCCAGGAATGCTCTGACATCTTCAGTGGCGGCAATGAGTGCAGTCTAAGTGCTGTAGTTGAAACAAAAACCTGATTGGGAGGTGTCCAATAGGTTGTCTTCTTCCAGGTGGCCAGTGAGCTGCTGATTGATGGCCTTCTCAAGTACTTTGGCTGGGTAGGGTAGTAGAGAGATGGGTCAATATTTTTTGTGTTTGTTGTGGTCGGTGAAGGGATTTTTGGGAGCGGTTTGATTTCCACATATTTCCATTTGTCCGGGAAAACTGCCAAGATGATGGCATTGTTGAGTCGATGGTTGCCCTGGAGTGAATGGAACACATGATGGATGAGGTGGATTGAGTGGTGAGCGGTACCTACATGGAGACAGTGCTGTTGGTGCTTGCTGGGGTGTTGAAAGAGCAGAGGTTGGAGACTGTGGGTTGGGGGTCGAAGTTGTTGTAGATGGTGGCGATCTTGATGTGGAAGTAGCCTGAGAGGCTGTGCCAGAGTTCTTGGGAAGGAAGGATGGTGTTCTCTGTGACTGCTTGGTTGGAGTATTCTTTAACTAGTTTGAAAAGCTCGGTTGTGTGGTTGGATGCTGAGTCAATGCAGGTTGTGATGCCTGCTCTCTTATCCTCCTTGATTAGAGGTGTCACTTAAAGTTCTATAGTGTTATTTAATTTTTACATTTAGTACATACTTTGAAATATAAATATATATAGATATATAGATGTATACAGTATATACATATAAACACGCACACACATATAAAAATGTATATAAATACATGTTAAAAAATATATTTAAAAAAATGTATATATATATATATCTATATATATATCTATATCTAGATACATAGATATAGATATGGATATGGATATAGATATAGATAATCCTACTGGCGGTTGCCAGTAGGTAGTTATGGTTAGGACCTAGTTTCCATAGAAAAGCATTTTTTGACATGGCTATATCTTTGGTACCGTTTGATGACTCTTCATGAAACTTTCCAAAAATAAGTGTCTTGTTGTGCATGGAATTTTTCAGGGTAATCCATTATGCAGGGGCAGAGAAAACAGGGGTTCAAAAAAGTGTGTTTCCTATGTTAATTGCCATAGAGATTTTAGACACGACTGCAGCCCGAACCGCTGAACGGAATTACACCAAATATGGCAGGGATTTAGCTCTTGGTCCCAAAAGCATGCTTTTTCCTATTTAGTGTGAATCCATTCAGTAGTTTTTTAGATATTAAAGGATGAAAAATTTTATATCTGCGCAGAACGCAAGCACAGACCTCATGATGAGATCTGATTGGCTGTCAGCACGCCATTATAAAGCATTGTAGTGAATGGCAGGTTTTGAGGATCACAAAATGCAGAATGCATAATGGGTGATACATTTTAATTATATTATAAATCATTTGTTGCTAAGGTGATTTTACCCTGTGAAAAAGCCTTCTCCTGGGATTTCATGAATCATGTTTGAAAGGAAACTGTTTTCTCGTGATTTTCCCATAAAGGTAATGGAAGGTGCTCTACAAGCTAAAATGAGAGCATATTTTCTATAAATTCAAACTATCTTTCCAGGCCATATGAGAATGAAGTCTGACATTCTCAGTAAAACATGTACTTCCAAAAGAAACAGCCTACCAGTTGTTCTACTGCAGCCTCCCAGAGTGTTGTAAAGTGCAACTAATGCACTACCAGTGTTCTAAAGTGTTATAAAGTGCAACTAGTGCACTAATAGTTTTGCTTATGACAAAGTATGTCACACCTGAATCCATCTTGATTGAATCAAAGTGGTGAAACTTAAATTATTCAATTTAGAAACAAGCAAAATGCGGGAGTTCATTTTGTCAAACATATTATGGTTACTGTTGTAGTATGTGAGTTCTAAAATATCTTCCTTTTGTACTTCCAACAGAAGCAGCCTGTTAGTTGATTCCCTTGAGTTCTACTGCAGCCTACCAGAGTGTTCTAAAGAACAACTAGAGTGCTAATAGTCCTATATGACAAAAGTGGGGCACACCTGAAGCCAACAAAAAACATTTAATTTAGAAAGGTCCTAAATTAGGGGTTTCATTTTGTCATGAAAATTATGGGCAGTACTGTAGAAAGAAAAATTAGGACACGTTTTTAGTTAGTTCTCAAAAATCTTCCTCTTCTTTTTCATTAAAATGTTCTGATATACAAACTGAAACATGCACTTTTGGCACCAGCGACAGACTGCCAGTTTACTCTCAGATGATCAGATGTTTACTACAGTGTTCTAATGAGCAACTACAGTACTAGAATTCAGAATTTATGCAAAAAGTGTGGCATGCCTGAATGAAATCTTGATGAAAGCAAAGTGGAAACTGAATACATTTCCTACTGAGGAAACTGCAGTAAAAGAGGAAATTAAGGCGCTTTATAAAAAATAAGTTTCCCAAGATGGCCACCAAAGCAAAAAAGAGCCCAAATGTAGCACAAATCTCACCCAAATGTAGCCCAAGTACAGCCTAATGACAGAAGTGTTATTTAATTTTTTTTGTGCTTTTTTATATAGTACAGATTTGACCAGAAACTGAGTGCTTTACATGAGCATTAGTTACACTATACAATGGCACATTCATTTAAGGCTTTAGGTATGGGGAGATGAAGTGATTTGCCAAGAGTCGCAGGATGTCAAGCTGACGGCAAAACTCAAAACTGGTTCCCCAGTTGCAAAGTCTGAAGGTCTGGCTGTAACACCGCATCCTCTCCCCTAGCTGTAACATATAATTAAGTGATCAACTAGATAAAAAACCATCAAGATAGCAAATAATTTAAAAGTGCTTTGTCGCTATTTCAGAACTGAGAAAATATGTCATCATTTCAGTTCTTTAGAGCACCAACCATAATTTCAGTGGGAATAAGACCCTAACAGATTTATAATTTGTAAAGGAAATGCTTTAGGTATAACAGTTTTGATGACATCAAGATGACGTCAGGTGTGCCACACTTTTGTAATAAATTAAGAATATTAGCAGTTTAGTTGTTCATTAGAAAACTGTGGGGAGGCAGATGACAGGGGCACAGACTTGGATAATTGAGGGCAGGGAGGAGGGTGCAAAGGCAACAAGTTGACTACACTGAGCAGACGGGAGGGGCAGTGGCAGGACAACAAACCATGGAGGGCAGGGGAAAGGGGCTGGGGCAACACACCAACCATGCAGGACAGCAAAGAGAGGTGTGGCCATATAACAGACCCTTGAGGGCAGAAGAAAGAGGCAGTGGCAGTGCAACCATACATGCCAACAGACCTAATTCTGGCAAGAGACTCACAATCTTTTTAAGCCCAAAAGGGCTTTATTTTAACTGTCTCCTACATAAAACTCCTCTTCTTCAATGTAAGTCAATGTGGTAAATCAATTCCTACGTTTTTTTTTTCAAAATCTCCCTCTTACCAAGTTCAAAACGTTAGCAACTATGGTACATTGATCACGGAGGGCAGGAGAAACGGGGTAGGGGCATGAACTAGGATAACAGGGGGCAGGAGGGAGATGGGAAGGTGCACCAAACTGACCTTACAGGGCAGGTGTCAGGGTTTGGAGCAGGACAATACTTCACACAGGGCAAGCAGGACGGCAGAATAGCACAGCAGACCAAGGAAAAGAGACAGGGCCATGCACATGGTCAACAGAGAGCAGAGGAGAAAGAGGCAAGGGAAGCAAGCTGACCATAACGGACAAGACAGGAGGGACAGTTGCAGCATAATGGGCCATGAAGGGCAGGAGGGAGGGGATAGAGGCCTGCACGTGGAAAACAGAAGGCAGGAGACAAAAGGGCAATGGTGCAGGAGCAGCAAGCTGACCATGAAAGGCAGGCGGGATCGGCACTAGAAGCACAACACGCAATGGAGGGCAACTGTAAGACTTTAAATGGTGTATACACAGACTAGGGAGTGAAGGTGAGAGGGGTCAAGGGAAGCAGGCTGACCAGACTGGGCAGGTGGAAGGGGCTGTGGCAGCACAGAAGACCATGTATGGCAAGCACAAGGGGTAGTGACAGCACAACAGCCATGGTGGGCAAGAGGGAGGAGGCAGGGCCATGCATCAAGGACCATGGAGGACAGAAGAGAGGATTAGGTGCTGGCACAGACAAGAAATGGCAGGGGAAGGGGCTTCACAAGAGACCATGCAGGGAGGACAGGAAGAGCAGTTGCAGCTCAACAGAGCTTGGAGAGCTGAAGGTAGTGGCAGCAAAATGGACCATAGAGGACAAGAGGGAGGGAATAAGGGCAGGCAGGGGGAAGTGGCAGGTACAGGCGGCAGCCATCCAACCTTGCTAGACAAGTGGGAGGGGCACTCAGAGTAGATAGCAAGGACAGTGGCAGATCCATTGAACATGTTGGGCAAAAAGGAGGAAGCAGGAGCATGCACACAGACATCCGAAGGCAGTGGAAAGGAGAGTAGGGTCAGCAAGCTAAGCACAGAGGCTAAGCAGGAAGGCAATAATGAGGCATAGAACTGGGCAACAGAGGGCAGGAGGAGTGAGTAGGGACAGTATGCAATATGGAGGGCATTGGCAACACATTGGACCATGCAGGGCAGGAGGGAAGGGGCTGGTGCATGGACTTGGACAACAGAGGTAGGGAGGAAGCTGATGGAGCAGCAAGTCAAGTGGTTAGGGAAGGTGGGAAGGGCAGTGGCAGAACAATGGCCATAAAGGGTGAAATTAAGGGAGCAGTGGCATGGACTTGGACAGTGTATAGCAAGGAGGGTGGGCAAGTGTACCAAGCTTTGGTGGGGCAAGCACAATGCCAGTCCAAGTCCTGCATCCAAGCCCACCCCATGCATTACGATGGCCATCTTAACATAAAAAAAAAACTAAGAAATTCACTAGAAAAAAAAAGGTTATAGGGACGTTATAGTTAGGAAATAGAATTTTTAAAAAACAACTTTGAAATTCACTAAAAAAACAAAGGTTACAGGGACCTTATAGTGAGGTTCAGATTTTACATGCACAAACCATAGAAATTCAGGTTTTATGGTTAGAGTTATTACAAGTAACTATAACTCCTGCCTTATGTTCTAGAACTCTCACCCTCACCATGCACATATAATTAGCCCAGATATTACATCACTCATGACATCTTCTTTAACATCATTGATAATATCACTGTAACATTTGTAGTAAAAGTATTGATGAGAAATCTGTGAATGGCGAGGGCGCAAGTGTTTTGTATGAAAGACTCAGGCCCTCATTATGACCCTGGCGTGAGTGATAAAGTGGCGGTAATACCGCCAACAGGCTGGTGGTAATTACCGCCAAATTATGACCATGGCGGTGAGAACTCCTATAGACAGCCAATGTACCACACCAACCGCCAGGGTGGAAAAAAAACACTCAGAACCCTACCTGTGAGGTGGCAGCAGCTGTAGCTGCAGTGTAAGCCTCAGAGAGCTGGTTTGGAAGTACTGGGGGTCCATGGTGGAGTCCCTTGGATACATGGAATTGGCTTCCCAATACCAGATTTGGAATGGGGGGACAATTCCATGATCTTAGACATGTTACATGGCCATATTCGGAGTTACCATTGTGGAGCTACATATAGGTATTGACCTATATGTAATGCACGCGTGTAATGGCGTCCCCGCACTCACAAAGTCTGGGGAAATGGCCCTGAACTATGTGGGGGCACCTTTGCTAGCTCAAGGGTGCCCTTGCACTTAGTAACTTTGCACCTACCCTTCAGCAAGTGAAAGTTAGACATATAGGTGACTTATAAGTTACTTAAGTGCAATGAAAAGAGCATAAGCACTGAGGTTCTGGTTAGCAGAGCCTTAGTGACACAGTTAGGCACCACACAGGCATACACATTAGGCCATAAACTATGAGCACTGGTGTCCTGGCTAGCAGGATCCCGGTGAGATAGGCAAAACATACTGACATATAGGTTTTTATCTATGAGCACTAGGGCCCTGGTTAGCAGGATCCCAGTGACATAGTAAAAATACACTGACACACACTCACAAACAGGCCAACAGTGGGGGTAACCATGCTAGAAAGAGGCTACTTTCTCACAGCCATCCCTAGGCCCACATGGTCTTTCAGGGCATGACACATCAACTTCATAGATATGGCTGATCGGTGTGCTAACTATTGGTACTTGATCATAGTGGTATGCCTCTATGATAGGTGGATCAAAGCATGTTCCTGTGCACACTGTGACAGCAAGGCAGCAGCAATGTTCCTGGTCAGAAAAGTAATACCAAGGTGGTGGGTGCCAGACACCATCCGGTTAGACAGTGGAGACACTTTGTTAACTCTATGTTTGACCATATCTGTAGCCTATTAGGGATCACACATAAATTAGCCTCCATTTACCACAGCTAGAACAATGGTATCGTTGAGAGGCCAATCTGCCTATTGAAAAGCAAAACAAGTAAAATCAGTGCCAGTCTAAAAAAAAAAGTGGCTCTAATGCTTGCCCCTAGCCTTATTCGTGCTGAGAAACAAACCCAGCAGTGATCATCACCTCTCACCACACCAACTAGTAACTGATTGATGAGGACACCTATCTCCAAAACTCAGCCCAAATTGAGTTCTAAGTCTAGCTCTCAAGCCCTATGGGACAAAATGCATGTGTGCATGTCAGAATTCAAAAACGGCCAAGTTCTTGTCCAAACAGGTTACTCCTCGGTGTGCCAGGTACACCACCACCCAGCTGCTATACGAAATACCCCAACCTGGTCAGGAACTTTACATTCAGAACTTTTTCAGAAAGTGGAAGCAAGCTAAAAGGACCCTACTGGGTATATTCACCACACCTATCACCCTCAAGTTGGAAGGGAGAGATGCTTGGGTCCAACTTTCCGATGTGCAGCTGAAGTTTCCCATAACACAACCACCATGAGCTACATAACTCAAGAACAGACATGAGGGAACTCAGAGCAAGTGTCTGACCTTCCACGTAACAAGATCAAGAGGTTGAAAGAGCCCAAAACTAGCCTAAAGGAAACATTGAGAAGAGGACACAGTCAAGACACCTGGCACCACATGGGAGGGTCACATACTGTGCCGCTTGCTGAGACTAGATGGGTGCCACCGTGACCTCAGGGCAAGTTGTGATCACCAATCTACACCCAGTACGACATGCCTCCTCTTTCACATCCCCCTCACACATGCAGGAGAGAGACGCCACACCACTCTGATGACACCTCCCATGCATACACTAGAGTGCCAAAGGGTTGGCAGCACCAGCAGAACACCAGCTTAAGTTAGAAACTATCCGACCACCCCGGAAAACATTCCCCTCACACTTGGTCAGGCACAGAGGAACCCTGATGACGTGTAGATAAAAAAGGAGAGAATGACATATAAAAATACAATTTCTATAAAATGAACACTATTTTCCTCCAAAACAAGGTATCTCAATCGGGGCCGACCTCTAGTGCATCACCAAAAGTATGGGAAACGCAGAAATGCTCACATATTAATTTGGCAATGTACAAAATGTAATGTTATTTTCTCTTATATCATCTTACCCAACAGGTTTGTAGTTGAGCCGTTAAACGTGCATCAGCTCTCCAGAGGAACAAGTTCCTCTCAGCAGCCGCACCAGCTCCCCCAGCAGGATAGAGAACAAAATACTTTTTGGCAAGAAGCCTCTCATATTAAGAACTACAACCCACCGCAACAACTTTATGCATCCACACCCCCAACAGGATCCCATACAACACGTTGTCCAAAATACTTTTTCAAACTTTCCCCAACCGTTCACATGAAGAAGACAAATTGCCTCATCATAATGAAGATCACGGTTGTCTCTTTATTGGAGACACTTTGAAACCTAAGATGTTTCCTAAGTTATGTACAATTATGCGCACAATGCTTCAGTAGTTGTTTATTGCAAAAAAGACAATAATTCCATAAACTTATAATCCAGTTGAATTAATGGTAATCTTGAAGCTGAAATAGAGTTCCAAGAATCATCAACTGAGTAATCCAAACAACTTTTGTCAGGAATGGAGAGAAGGTAAAGGGCAATATTCGATGGAAGAGCAGCCAACACGTGTTTCGCCCCATATGCAAGTAGGCGGGGGCTTTCTCAAGGCCAATTCAGAACATAATAGCAAGCTTCTGACATCAATTCTGACAGCGATTGAACGCAGGACGCGCCGGCGATTTTACGCCGATATTCTTTCTTGCTTATCGCTTTCTCAGATTTCTATCTATAATTGAGACAATTGATGTCAGAAGCTTGCTATTATGTTCTGAATTGGCCTTGAGAAAGCCCAAGCTGTTTGGCACCAAGACTTTCACAAGAAGAGATTCTTGGAGGTAGCTAAACCACCCAGCCAGTGCAAACAAACATCGCCCCCAGCCTCCATCTATGGTCCTAGGATGGTTCTTAGTGTGTCTGGGGCTGTTTCATCAATAACAAATGGACCCCAGACATGGAGTTTCAGTGCAAGGCTTTGTGTCCACGCCAGGTCGAGGGCCACCTGCATTCTCTTTCCAGAAATGATGTTCATGACTCAAGAACAGCTGTTCTCATTTTACAGTTTTATGGCCCCTGAGAATGGTATAAAATGTGCTCCAAGCAACAGTCCTCAGACCTGATTCTGTAACCGCTCTCCTGGCTGTAATGTTTGATTAAACAACTGTTTCCTTCTCTGCCAGATGTTTCCTGTCTTTTGTTTTTAAGGTAAAATCTCAATTCAAGCAAGAGGATGAGGTGAAATCATGACTACCTGACTAGGGAAGAATAGCAAGGAGCAATGGCGAGTTCTTCCTCTAGAGTCAGGTGGGTAGTGATGTATGTTACAAATGGGTTTCGCCCATTTGGTACGCGGTAATTTTTCATTTTTTGATCACCTGATTTTTTACCTTTATTTTGTGTCTCACTATTTGAATCTCACTGCCAGTAATTTCATGATATATTGGACTGCACGTATTTACTACCAGTGTTTACCTTTTACGGCAAGGATGTGGCGACATATCTATGGTAAGGGGCAGTGGACTGGTTACATGGGAACACGTGTGCACACACATAAAGACAGTTGCAGGCTGCATGTGAGAGACTACAGTTATGCGCAGCCTGGTAGCTGCACACAGACACAGGCAAATTTGACCTGCTCTTTTTGACAGGCCTAAACCTTCCTTTTAAATATTAATAAGTGACCTCATGGAGGCCTTATTGTCCATAAAGGAAGGAAACAAATATTTAAAAGCATGTAGAAATTAATGTTGAACATGCCTTTACAGTGAAATATAATATCCCCAAAAAGATTTTCACTGTATCAAGGCTGGCTGCTGCAATAGAGAATCATTGGGCAGCAATGTTACATTTATAAAAGGCTGAATTCAGATTGGTAGCAGCTAGAAAAATGTGTTTTATACGCTTTTGTATTCTAGTTTAAAGTCCTCTTAATGTCAGGGTTGGATTTGAAATTATTATTTTAAAAATGCCACTTTTTGAAACTTGATATTTTCCTGCCTATAGTTTCTGGGAGTTTCCAGCTGCCTGGGCTGGTTATTTCTCTCCCTTAGGGAAATGAGAATTGGAGCCAGACACTGCACAAAAATGCCTGGATGTAGGGAGGAGTGGTCTTCCTGACAGGATGACTGGGAGAAGTTGGGCCTTATCCATATTACACTTCGAATGGAGTTTCCCCAGCACACACAAAGATACCTGACAGTTTCACTAGCAAGCCCAGAGCCAAACCCAGGGGAAATGGATTAAGTGACCAGAACCAGTTTTGGGGTTAGACAAAAGGGTGTCCGCCACCAACAGGCTTGAGAGGGTATAAAAGTGACATCCAAGAACATGAAGAGAGCAAGACGCTGCTCCTGTACTGTGACAGCGGCAACACCATGGACAGTTAGAGGGACAAACCCTATGATGCCCTTATGGACTGAGGATTCTGCCTACAACTGACCCCAGGACTAGTAGGTCTCTTCATGGCCGATAATGCTGGCCCCTTACATCTCCTGAGGAACTGAAGAACAGGTGACATAAACCCTGGACTTCTGAGTCCCAGCAGGAGGAGAGGAGCAGCAAATACCAGCCCAAGAGAAAAGCTGGTGCAGAGAGGCTGTGAACCCCACTCCCTGCAAATGATGTGTTAAAGAGGCCATATATTCTACTGCAACTACTCCTAGATCACCACCAGGAGTAAAACAAGCCCAGGATCAGAGTTATGGATCTACAAAGTTTCCTATTTTTACTTGGTTAAATACAGGCCAAATGAGCATACCAGGTTAAATTCAGGGGCTAGTGCTCTCCATACAGTAACTAAAGCCATCACCCCAGCAGCATCTTCTATGATATCCCCCAGGGAGGGCCGAATCTCCGGGAACAAGGCAACTCTCTTAAAAAAACAACACGGTAGTAGGGTCGTCCCCAATCATTTTGCCTCCTTCCTCCTAATTTTTCTGACAGTTTTTGTTGGCTTTAGGACTCTGGGCACTTTAACACTGCAAAACAGTGCTAAAGTGCATATGCTCCCTGAGTAAAATGTACTGTTGATTGGTTTATCTATGATTGGCATATTTGATTTACTAGTAAGTCCCTAGTAAAGTGCACAAGAGGTGCTCAGGGCCTGAAAACCAAATGCTTCTAGTGGGCCTGCAGCACTGGCTGTGCCACCCACATTATTAGCCCAGTAAACATGGCTAAGACCTGCCACTGCATTGTCTGTATGTGTGCAATTTTAAACTGCCAATTCGACATGGCATATGTACCCACTTGCGAGGCCCAAACCTTCCCTTTTATTACATGTAAGGCACCCCTAAGGTAGGCTCTAGGTAGCCCGTGGGCAGGGTGCAGTGAATGTTTAAGGTAGGACATATCCTAGTGAGTTTTATATGTCCTAACAGTGAAATACTGCCAAATTTAGTTTTCACTGTGCAAGGCCTATCTCTCGCATAGGTTAACATGGGGTCTGCCTTTAAATATCCTTAAAGCGCAGATTCGCTTTGAGAGCAGATGCAAATGTGGAGTTTAGGGTCTCTGAACTCATAATTTAAAAATACCTCCTTTAGTGAAGTTGGTTTTTCAATTGTCTGTTTGAAAATGCCACTTTTAGAAATTAGCCATTTTCTTGCTTAAACCATTCCTTGACTCTGCCTGTTTGTGGATTGTCTGTCTGGGTCAATTTGACAGTTGAGCTGTTTTGCACCTCTTTCTAGACCGTGACACAAAAGGGGTGGGGGTGTAGCCTGCATATCCTGATAATCCATCTGAGCTAGAGGGGAGGAAGGAGTGGTCATTCACACCTGAACACAATGCAGTCTCCAACCCCCTGGTGTGTGTCTGGGGCCTGGCCTGGACAAGGAAGGATCTTGCAAACACTTGAGACTTTGCTTTGAAGTTTGCCAACTTCAAATGCAGAAAGGGGTAGAAGAAGAAGAACCAAAACCCCAGACTTTTAGAAACTTTCTGGAATCAAGAGGAACCTCTGCCCAGGAGAAGAGTTGAAGATCTGAAGGATGACGCTCCTACTGACACCAGCGCCGCTGCCTGCCCGTGGCCTGTGGACACCGCTCGTGAGGTACACAAAGCACCGTCCCATCCCTCACTGCTGCCCCGGTCCACCGACGCCAGCATCATTGACTCCAGTGTCGTCACCAGCCATCCTGCCCACACTGTGGCGTGTGGACACCGCTTGTGAGGGTCACGAAGCACTATCCCATCCCTCGCCACTAGCTTGGGCCTGCCAATGACACCACTTCAACAATGATGACACCGCTCCTTGCACCGTGACCTGGTGACAAAGCACGTTGCACTGCCATGCTTCACACCACAGCCCTGGTCTCACCGCCGCCGCTGGACACTATCACCGAGCCACTTCCTGCACCGTGACCTGTAGGCACTGCACATCACATCGTCCCTCTTTGCACCGCATCCCCAACGCTATCCACACCGGCGCTCCTGACTTCATCAGCCCGGAGTTCGATCCACAACGCTTGTGACTCCAAGGGCCCGATGACCCACGCACTGACTCCGGAACCAACACCACGACGCCACCAATAGCGCTCTCTGGAGCTCACTGTGAGGATCACAATGCCCTGCAAATCCAAGGTACTGTTTGCAGGTCTTCTCGACACCGTAGCTTGCCCACGACGCCACATCCGGCCGGCATGAACTGTTGGTTTTGTTGATCATGATGCCGTGATAGCCCCAGGTGGAACTATTGACTTCAAGGAGCTGTATTTTTTAGTAAATCTTGCAGAATTCATATATCTATTACTGTATGGTGGATTTTTATCATATTTGGTCTCATCTTATATAGATAAATATTGGCTATTTTTCTAAAACTGGTGTGGTGTCCTTTTGTAGTGTTTTCATTTATTACTGTGTGTTATGTGCAAATGCTTCACACATTGCTTCTGAGATAATCCTAACTGCTCGTGCCAAGCTACCAAGGAGGTGAGCAGGGGTTATCTGAGTGGGTATCTCCCTTATCCTGCTAAGAGTGAAGGTCCCTACTTAGACAGGGTTCAAACCGACTGCCAACTAGAGACCCCATTTCTAACACCCAGGATGACATTCTTCGCTCATGTTATAAGGAGTGTGGGTGGATGATGCCTGGACCCCCCCCCCAGTGACAATGGGCTCAACTCCACTCCTCATGCTTGTGTTCATGTTTGTGGGTAGAGGGACAGTCACCCCAAATGTAAACCCTGTCTGCTGGAGCAGGCATGGAGAATGCTGCTTCTGGCTCCCTTGCTAGCAAACAGCAGTGCAGGACAGGTTGGGAGCCGCCTGGAGCAGACGGAAGGGGCTCCCTGGGTTGCCACCAACATGAGAAGCACCCAGGTGTCCCGTGAGCATGAACATCAAGGATCTAAGAAAAGGAAAAAAGAAACCATGCAGCATAAAGCTGCAGAGCAAACCCGCTTATTACAATTCAGCTCTCCTGGGAGGAAGCACTCATAATGTCCTACAAGACCTGAATTTGCACATTCTTTGGCTCATGGTGGCCCTAAAATGGGCAAGGGAACATATCTGAGGTAGGGTTTGTGGGCTGCAGGAGTGTAGCAGCCCGCATATGGTATAACTTTTTAAAGTATCCCTACATTTTCCAGGTCCCAGGATGCAACCTTAATTTCAAATAATTTTCTAAGTTGGAGTTTTTGCTTGACAGCAAAGAATACAGGGCTCTCTACTTGTTGGGAATTTGGGTGCATTTTATGTGACCTAAAGGTGTATAAGAAAGATTCAGACTGTTGATTTTCAGTGCTTTATTGACAACATATGTTTGACAGTTTTTTATGATAAATAATTGCAATATTTTTTTGACAATAGTGATTGGATGTAAATCATGATTTAGTAATAAAATGATGATTTTAACATGTGGTTATTGGTCTACAAAATGTAGTGACCTCTTGAGAAATTCAAGATGCTTGCCTTATACCGTAATGTGGTGACTGCTTGACAAAGCCAATATGCCTGCTTTATTTGAAGGGATGTCCTGTTGCAAATGGTCCTTTTTGCAGGGTTATCACCATACCTTCTGCCTTCTTTCTCTTATTTTGTTCTGATCTGTTTTTGCTGTTTTTAGGACTCTGAGCACTTTACCACTGTTGACCAGTGTGAAAGTGTTCTCTATCTAAATTGTGATTATGACTGGTTAGCCATGATTAACCTTTTTGAATTACTAGTAAGTCCCTAGTAAGGTGCACTGGAGGTGCCCAGTGCCGGAGATCAAATGCTACTAGTGGGTCTGCAGCACTGATTGTGCCACCCACATGAGTGACCCTGTAAACATGTCTCAGACCTGCCACTGCAAAGTCTGTGTGGGTAGTTTGAAACTGCCAGGTGCACTTGCCAGGCCCAAACCTTCCATTTTAGTACATGTAAGGAGTCCCTAATGTAGGCCCTAGGTAGCTTCATGGGCAGCTTGCAGTGTATTTAAAAGGTAGCACATGTACTGATGTCTTTTACATGTCCTGACAGTGAAATACTGTCAAATTCGTTTTTAAATATTGCATGATCTATTTGTTCTATAGGTTAACATGGGGACTGGCTTTAAATACATATTCACTGTACTGTCCCGGGGACGCAGATAGAGACATTGAGTTTGGGATCTCTGAACTGACAATTTAAAAATACATCTTTTGGTAACGTTGGTTTTTAGATTGTGAGTTTGGAAATGCCATTTTTAGAAAGTGGGCTTCTAGAAAGTAGGCATTTTCATGCTTAACCATTCTGTGCCTCTGCTTGGCTACTGAATCCATGCTGGGTCAGACTGACAGTTGGGCTGTTTGTGAATTCACTCTAGACAGTAACACAAAGGAAGCTGAGGTGTGTCCTGTACATCCTGATGAGTAATACTGTGCTAGAGTGGGAGGGAGAAGCTTACACCTGCACTTGGAAGGGATGTGCCTGACCCCTCACAATGCAGTCTCCAACCCCATAGAGTGTGGCTGGGGCAGGGCAAGGAAGAGGAAGGGTCTGGTGCACTACAAAGACTTTCCTTTTGAAGTTTGCCTACTTCAAAGGCAGAAATGAGTATAAGTAGTGAACTTAAAACCCCAGACTTTTAGAACACTTCTGGATTAAAGGGAACCTCTGCGAAGGAGAAGAGCTGAAGAGCTGTGAGGAGCACCTTGCCTCTCTTGCTGAGACCCCTTAACTTGTCACGTGGTGCAACATTTGGTCCCTGGGCCCCTGGAAGGAGAGCTGGCAGAACCTGAGTGCAGATCAATGCATCTGAGCTGAGTGGTAGAAAAAATTATGCAGCACCACACCGTGGCTGTAAAATCGACCCAGCACCTGCCTCACAGCTGCGGAAATTGACGCATCACCAAATCAGCACAACTTTACTGCTGCTGTGCGTCTGGATTTTCCACTCAGCATCCCTGAGCATCAAAATCTTCAACATCACTGCATGGACGCGAGGCTACTTGTCCGGAAATCAACCTTTCCCTTCCCTGCGAGGAAAGAATCAACGCATCACTTACCCGGCGGAGAAAGAATCAACGCACTGCCTCACTTGGAATCGATGCATCGTTTGCTTTTACAAAGCACGCTCACCCCTGCAGCTTTATTTTTGATGCATACCAGGTATTTTGTGCTAAAACAATGCATTAATTGTTTCTTATAGATTAATACTCTTTGTACTTTAAAATTTGATATCTTTACTGGTTTGTTTCGGATTTTTTGTCATTTTGGTCTTGTTTGATTTAGATAAATATTGGCTATTTTTCTAAACTGGTGTGACATCCTTTTGTGCTGTTTTCACTGTGTTACTTTGTGTGTTTGTACAAATACTTTACACATTGCCTCTGAGATAAGCCTGACTGCTTGTGTCAACCTACCAAGGGGGTGAGCAGGGTTTATCTGAGCTGTGTATTCCTCTTACCTTGACTAGAGAGAAGATCCCTACTTGCACAGGGTGTAAACTGACTGCCAACTAGAGACCCCATTTCTAACATACATCTTTATGGTGTGATGTTCTATCTGGTATAGGTGGATGGGGGTACTGTGATTTTGGGGGTCATGACCCATTAGGAGAGGTCACATGTAATTTTAGAATGTCACTGATGGTAATTCTATCTACCTGATGTATATATTTGTAAATGAATGCACAATATTTATCAGTGTAAGTGTAGAAAAAGCACTGACTGGACAAGCCTTTATTGAGTATTATTATTTTGTGCCAGTGAATTGTTATTACTAGCTCATACTGCCTCCCCTAATTTAGGCCTTAGATGACTCTAGTCCAATACCTTGTGAAAGTCAAGTGCTACAATGGGGTGCTTGCTTCCCAATGACGGGAAAATTGTGGACCTATTATTTGCACAGTCATGTATCCAACATTTAAAAGATCTGCATAATCAAATATTGTGGTGCCTCTTCCACAGTGTCATCAGTGGCCTATTCGTTTGTGAGACAGATGGACCAAAAGTCACACTTTCCTATACAATTACCCCAATGTCAATACTGTGAGTTTACATAGCAGGCCAACTAACAGCAGCAAAATCACTCCAATGATAGACCCCTATTAATGTGGAAACTTTAAAAATGTACAGCTTGGTATGTTTCCCTATGCTTCTGTGGTGAAAATCGTGACCAAAGTCAGAATGCTCAACTCAGTATTGAAGTCTTACTTCTTTCTAAAACTAGCTGTCCAGTTTTTCCACATTAGGCCTCACCCCATTGGTAAACACTCAGTTAACCAACAAAAAGAAACATATCTGAACACTCATCATCACATTAACCTGTTTCTATGTAAAAAAGCAATACGAAAAATGTTTTGTTTTTACAGCTCAATGGAAAAAAGAGAAAAATAGAAAATAAATAGCAAGGTTTAATGGGTTCTACTTATATGACAGCTAGAGAAAAGGAGGGGTGCCTTGTGGCAATTAATTGTCTACCGAATCAATTTGAAATGCTATAGTTTGCTTATGGCACTGAGGTTGATATCTATTATAAAAAGAAAAAAGTGGACCATGGTCAATGTTTCTAGCACAATTATCAGATGTGCACTTTCTATTATCTAACTGCCTGTGCATACCACAGCCTCCATACCTCATTGGCATGGCCAGACTTCCAACAGCCAGGATAACATTTATTTTATACCCATTTCTGGATTTAGTTTGTGTATGTGACAAATGAAACATTTTGTTAATAGATGCACGTATTTTCATTGATTTAATCACCGAAAAGTTTGATATTGATGCGGGTTTTTTTTGTACTAAAAAGCACGATGTTGTGAAATAAATACTCATTGTTGAACAACCTAAAAAACAGGTTAAAAGGGGGTAAAAAAGCACTCAGCCAATTTCGTGATTAAATTACCTTGTGTTCGTGTTTTCGTCAGAGCATGTTTACTTTTATTAGAAATGCAGCTGAGTGAATAACATGAAGCAAATAAACAATTTGTGTACCACGTCCTATGTTGTTTTCACTACACCCTTCCTCAGCCACTTTCGTGAATCAGGATTTCATATTTCGAACACATTTATTATTTCACTCTACATGCCTAGGAATTAATGCCTGCAACAATCAACAAATTAGGCATTTACTTTACCCAAAGGTTAAAAAAACACATGGTATTTCCTATACCAAAAAAACTCATTGTGTGACCTTTCGTGGTGCAGTCAGAAAACAGCTTTCATCAACATGATTTAAATTGTCATGAACATACAGGGAATTTCACACAAAGGAAAAGAAAAATACTTATCTGCCAGAAATAGATCTGTGACTAGCCAGGGACCTCAACAAGACCCCCTTGGACCAAGCAAACGCTTGCTTTTTCCATCTTAGGGACAAAGCCCTACACTGGGCTAATTATCTTTTTAAATTCATATCTAAAACTACAGGCTGTCTCCTGGGAATAACACGGTATGCTTTGCAAATTGAAAATAAGATAACTGTTAGGGCCATATTCTTCCCTCCATGATTAGAGCAGCAAACATTGGCAAAACATTAATTTACATCTATTATAATGGATAAGCACAGCCCGGGATTTTCTTTTTATCCCAAAAAAACTAAACATTTTGTAGAAGTGATGTTCTAAGGAGGTAGATGTTGAGCAATTGATAATGCGACTCCATTAAGAGGTAAATAACAAGCTGTAGGCAAAAGAGTGGCGGACTTCTGATCCCAGGAAAAAAAAACATGTGCTGCACATACAGAATAATCGTTTTGTGCTGAATCCAAATTGGCAAAAGTCCGAAGTAAAAGAAAAAGAACCTGTACAGAAATATCAGACAATCATTCTAGTGGGATTTAGGAACGGATGTATTTTTCACAGTGTTGATACTAACATGTCATATTCAAATTATAAAAAATCTCTGTAACATAGGACGTGATTGCCAGGGTAGCAATTTTACCGAGGAGGCATCCCCTCAATTTTTAATTTCAATTACCAAAGTAAATCTAAATCTCTGCATACAAGTATCCCCATTGCCGTTTAAAGAATAAAAGTAACTTAGGTTGGTGCAGAGATGCATTTTGTTTCCCTCTTTAGAATATGAAAGATCTGTAATCATTTCCTTGGAGTCTACTGTCTAACTGCTTGAAAGTACTTTCTTTCGGCTGGCAGAAGATATTTTCTGGAATGAATGGTAATTCATTATAGATAAACCTTTTTGAATAATTTTGTTTTGACACTGGCTTAAGGATGCAAACACGTTTCCCCCAGACGAACACTGCAGTGCTATTTTTTAGCACGTTTTCGTAGTTTCTGCATGATAGATACTAAACTCCAGAAGTTTATTTTGCTGGTTTCGGTGTTGGCTGATGGATATAGATTGTATTTTGTTCATGAACAACGAAAACGCCATTCAGGGAATCTAAGACAAAACAAAGCACATTAGATATGTATACATATCTTTAAACGTGTATATACACGACAAACGCACACACACATATGCACTTCTGAGTTTGACTTCGTGACTCCTTAGCCAAGGTCTTAGCCTATTTTTCCCCGAAAAAATAGGTACGTTTGAAGTGTTCAGGTGTGGGATGTGGAGCATCTTCCCCAGCCTGGGTATTCCCCAATGACTACACTGCACACAAAGCTGAATATTGCTCGTCTTTACTCCTCTGTGTGTCAATGCGATCTCAACATTCTAAACCAAGCTTTCATTCCGTTCCCCTCTTCTACAGCCTATTTGTCGCCAAAAGTATTCCATCTTAAAACTGGCAAGACACAACAGGATGCAACAATAAAATTCCCACATGTACACTTTGCTGCTGATCTTCAAATAAACATTGTCCTGAACTTAATACTGAATGAAAGTGGCCAAAACTTGAAGCCAATAGAATGTACGATATCATGATGTGTTTTTAGCAAGTTTGAGGCATCTACCTTTACTGTTTACATTTCCCTGGAAATACTTACACTCAAGTGGCCTGGTATTTGCGATCCTGCTGGTAGCATGAGTTACCGGCTAAATCAGGAGTCACAAGTGGTGCAACATTACTGCATGTGGTATTTCCGCATATCGGAATACAGCCTATTTACAGAGGAGGGATCCACCATGTCATACCTGAAGAACATTGTCCTCAGTAAAAAGAATGGAATTAATGAGTTCACCTGAGGCTATTGATGCAGAAACACTGAATCTATGTCACGATCGGAAGCTTTGGATTGTGCATTCTCATCCTTCCTTTATTGAAACAGCAGCTACATAAACAAAATGTAACCATAGAGTTGTCTTAGAAAAAACTACAAAACCGAGAGTCACAACATGAGCTACAAATCCGAATACTAAAAGTCTAGTACCCAATCAGAGCAGTTCCTCTAAACAGATTGATTCACGTAAGCACCTCCTCTTCATTGCTGCACGGGGGGCACGTTAAGTACGTCACATATTTTTCTAAAAGTGTCTTGTTTATGTATTTATTAACTTCTTTTAAACGGGATTGGGTACAGTTTACCAATTGCTTTCGTTTTAAGGAGCACACTTCTCTGCTCCGGTGGCATTTGTCATATTTGTTGTCACCCACTGGTCAGGCCTTTTAACGCTTCCCACACACCACCATTTTACAGTTGTGTATTCTGGCGGCGGTTGCGAGAGCCTCTCCTCATCTTCTTCTCTCTTGTGAGAGCACTGGTAGTGCCTAAACAGCACTGTTAATGATGCTCCACGCTCCCGGTGGTTTATCAGGCAAATGCCTGATTGCTGGAGCACTGACTCTTGCTTGTGTCCCTGCCACACCTCGAACTAGCCCTGACTGGTTCACATTCCCTGCCACGAGGGTTCCCCTTTGATTGTTTGGAGGTGGTCTGTGCTCAGGGCTGAAAAATTATCTCTTGAATGCCCATTCTACTTGGGCTGTAGCAATAGTAGAGTACAAGTTTGTGTCTAGAGGACTGTGATAGTATTATTTCCTTATCCAGTGCAGATGTTCCTGACACTGTGTTGAATTATTTCAATATAACTGTAGGATTTATATTGATTTATGTGCCTCTCCATAGTCAGACCCCACCTTATTTTCAGAGATTCTCTGTGGCAGAAGCAGTCATTACCCTTTATAATATTAGGGTGATTTGTTTGGGACTTAAATTTACTCTGCCTAATTCTGTACGATGTTTCGAAGTAATTTGGCCAAGATGCCTATTTATTTGACAACTGAATGTATTCTGGAATTGGTATTAGATGCAGGTAATCCTGCTCTTAACCACGCATTTCGAAATTATCCATAAACCTAAAGTGGAGGGTGTCCACCTGTCCACTGAGCAAGGTTGGGAAGTCCCTGCTAAACATTGGTGCATGTGTGACCTTTGAACCCAACAAGCCCTCACATTTGCTCCCATGAGGCTTGGATAATCTCTATTGCCATGCTTCTTGATATGGATAATCTCCAGTTTTCAATCAACTCACCCTGTTTGAAAGGTTGGGTAGCTGTCACTTGATCTTGCATGGAATATGGGTAGTTCATAACTCCTGCTCAGTACAGGATAGGAGTTCAAGGGCCTTAGAGATTCTGATGGAATCTGCACATCTTGCAAAGCAGATGAAACACAAAGAACATAGAGAATATCAAAGTGCTCCCTCCTACTGTGAGGTTGAGATGGTGAGTACCTTAACAGGTGAGGGCCCATATTACTGTTCCCTCCCCTCCCCTTGGTTTTACCTTCAGAATTATTTTCAAAGGACCATTTCAACATCACTAGGCCCCCTTTTGGACCAGATTCAGAACTTTTTTGCTTGCCTGCCTCGGACAACTCCAATGAATCGAGCTTGAGGCCAATCAAGATTTGCATTGAAGTCCTCTTCTGGAACAGAGGCTCTTGACCATCTGAAACAGTTGTAGTTAGAATCCCTGTCTTTTTTTCCAGAAGTAGATGAGGAAGATGAAGCTGGTAGTAGAGTTTTACTGCAAGATAGACCTGAAGAAGAGTCACACACCTCTGATAATGAAGAAGGCCGACCCTGGCTGTCTGCCCAAAAAGATCTGTCAGAATGATCTTGACACAGGGGAAAGTCCTTCAAATCCATCATCATACCTGTTGCATGACACAGTTGATCCTGAGGACCTAGTTCATTCTTGCCCTTCTGAAAAGACACCACCTCCTTAGACAACATTGTTCATTCAAACTTGTCTGCGGAACCATTCCCTACGGAGAACAGGAATAAGCTTACGGTGGAATGCCCACAACCTTTCCTCCAAGCACTCACACCCTACATAGACCCTAAACTTTACACCTTTTTGGAAAAATTAGCAAGGCCCCCCCCCCTAAAAAAAAGGCATAGATCGATCCAGGAAATCATGTCAGGACAAATTGCTTGATGCCTCTCATCCAATGGCAACATTTTCAGATCTAGCCTTCACCACAAAACAGCAGAATTCCCCTATGTATACAGACATTCTGGCCAGCTGGGCTCAAAGAGCCATTAGTTTGCTGGGAAGTAACAATCACACCCTTTCCTCTGAATTTCCCTGCTCTGTCCTTCTGTAGATTGATCCTAAGGCAACTATTGAAGCAGGGCCCTCAGCTGCAGGCTTGCTCTTTGGTGATCCCTTTGTAAGGTAAATTATAAGATTTCTTAACTATTTAGTTTTAGAGAAGGCACAGTCGCCCTTAGGATGGTTTTTCAATCTCACCTTTTTGAAACGGCTGGTTGAGGTAAAGGTTGATCCACCAGTCATCTCACCTTTCCAGGCCCCTATATAGGGCAAACCAAGTGCTGCTTCACAATTTGGAATGACTCGCTAATAGGAACTTCTCTCTTTCTTCTCGTCTTGAGTGAGAGGCTTAAGAGAATGATTTCACAGAGGAAGGATGCTCAGAACAACCTCTACTGCCAGCTTTCAAGGTAAGGGATGTCCCTTCTTCACATCTCAATTTGGGGGAGGCAGAATTTGTTTCTTTCTCCATAACTGATTACTCATAACACAGGATTTGGGAGTCCTGCAGGCAGTGTAGGGTTTCCTATTGGAGTTAAATGCAACTCTCTGTCAAATTGTTGAAGCAACACTCTTGTGATGGAGGGAAGAGGCCAGGTGGCTTTTAGAAGGAGAAGTCTGCCAAGCTGGTCCTGTTTGTATTGATCCAAAGAGTCTTCAAGGTTTTTCATCAGTAGACGCTGCTTCCTGGAAGGATCTGGCAAATGTCATCCAGTGTAGAGTCTGAAGCCATTTAGTAGGCTGAATGCTGGACCCACAGCAGTACAAATTTTGACAGTTTGCACCCAGCCCCTGACAACCTAATGCTAGTGTTGACACTACTGTGCTCCTGCCGCCCCACTATGTGCAACCTGGAGATGCCACGAATCTTTGAAGCCGAGACGCAGTAGCTTTTAGCACCTTTCAGAGATGCTCTAAAGCAGAGGAGCTCTGCTAAATCACCAGTATGATTATTCTTTAATTTTCTCCCCCACAAGGGGTCACTCGCCGATGGGTCTCTTTATGGCTCATAGCCCTGCAAGTGTGAGGAGAAGCAGTAGGGGGGGATAGCAGCTCAAGTCAACTAACTGGCAGACAAACTAATATTAAAGAATGGTTGCTGTGCTGTAATTAGAGCCTTCTGGTGGCACTAGTGGTGGAGAAAGATCTGGATGCAAAACTAACATCATTTTTGGTGCTCTGAGGCATCATGCAACTTCTGAGCCTAATGAATTTAGGGAGCCAGAATGAGTTGGGGCGTGGCCTGTGAAGGGCACATTTTAAGCACAACCCAAGTACAATTTATGGTCAATTCACTGTCAAAGGCAGTTAACACAATTACTTTACCTCAGGCATATCTGGAGACAGGCTCATGGAAGGACATAAACTTTGCAATTTCTACACTCTATGCTAGGAGGAACTTGGGAACTGCAGAAGTTGAGGAGTACCTGCAGCTATTACACTGGTGTGAGCAGTTGAGTGGTGGCAGCTTTGCACATAGTAAGTCAGGAGGATAAGGTAAGTACATACTGTTTTGTGAGCATACGAGTGATTTAGCGATATTATTTCTCATATAGTGTTGCAGTGGACACATTGGTCAGTTGGGATATATGGGCTAAGCTCCGTAGACCTCAGCTCCCATTTGAAAATTGTCAGTGAGAGTAAATAAATGTTTTATGGAGCTGAAGTTAAAGGCCAACAGTATGGCCCCCACAAGAAACAAACTGATTCAAGGACATAATCTACAAACATGAAAGGAGGAAAGAAAAGGCAATCAGAGTGAGCTGCAAATAGGTGAATCAGTGGAGCAAATGACAGAAGCAAGGAATCATTTACAGGGAGAGTTAAAGAAGAAACTAAAAAAGAGCCCGCCATTAACAGAGACAGGAGGGCAATCAGTATCTAAGTCAATCAAAGACTTTGTGGACAAACATTTTAAAGAAACACAAGCACAGATTGACTTGTCACATTTAAGAGAGAGAGTTAAGAGTGGCAGTGACATGAGGAGTGAAAGTTAGCAGTCTGAATCTGTGCATGCCGAGTATTAACAATTAAGACTTCACAGAAGGAAATCAACTTTTGCCATAGTCTAGACTATCCTCCTCCCCATGGTTGTTCTCCCTACTGGACAATAGGACTTCGTAAGATTATGTAATAGGGAGTGCAAGAGATGAAGTGGGGGAAAAGAGGCCAGGCTATGAAAATAGGGATGCACCTGGTGATATACTGGATCAGAGTCTTGGGTTGGCAAAGGAAGAAGTTGGAGGGTCTGATCAACATTCTACTTTAAATCTAAGTCACAGCTACTCCCTCAGCCTCATTACTAGATATAATGTTAATTATGCAAAATACCTTGCAAGCAATCTTTGAGGTGACAGTGTTAAATAATGACATTTTAAAATCTCAGAATACTTATCTGGGGTCAATTGCCCGAGAGCTAAAGCAAAAAAACAAACATCTAATGCCAAATGTAATACGACTTGTAGAGGAAAGTGGGGAATCTAAGACCCAGGAAGCACAAGAGCAAGATAGTGAAACCATCGCTAAAGAGGAAAGGGCATTAACATTATATGTTTCTAGACACCTGTAAGGAAATGCCTCCTTGGCATGGTTGCCCCCTGACTTTTTGCCTTTGCTGATGCTATGTTTACAATTGAAAGTGTGCTGAGGCCTGCTAACCAGGCCCCAGCACCAGTGTTCTTTCCCTAAACCTGTACTTTTGTATCCACAATTGGCAGACCCTGGCATCCAGATAAGTCCCTTGTAACTGGTACTTCTAGTACCAAGGGCCCTGATGCCAAGGAAGGTCTCTAAGGGCTGCAGCATGTCTTATGCCACCCTGGAGACCTCTCACTCAGCACAGACACACTGCCTACCAGCTTGTGTGTGCTAGTGAGGACAAAACGAGTAAGTCGACATGGCACTCCCCTCAGGGTGCCATGCCAGCCTCTCACTGCCTATGCAGTATAGATAAGACACCCCTCTAGCAGGCCTTACAGCCCTAAGGCAGGGTGCACTATACCATAGGTGAGGGTACCAGTGCATGAGCATGGTACCCCTACAGTGTCTAAACAAAACCTTAGGCATTGTAAGTGCAGGGTAGCCATAAGAGTATATGGTCTGGGAGTCTGTCAAACACGAACTCCACAGCACCATAATGGCTACACTGAAAACTGGGAAGTTTGGTATCAAACTTCTCAGCACAATAAATGCACACTGATGCCAGTGTACATTTTATTGTAAAATACACCCCAGAGGGCACCTTAGAGGTGCCCCCTGAAACTTAACCGACTATCTGTGTAGGCTGACTAGTTTTAGCAGCCTGCCACAAACCGAGACATGTTGCTGGCCCCATGGGGAGAGTGCCTTTGTCACTCTGAGGCCAATAACAAAGCCTGCACTGGGTGGAGATGCTAACACCTCTCCCAGGCAGGAATTGTCACACCTGGCGGTGAGCCTCAAAGGCTCACCTCCTTTGTGCCAACCCAGCAGGACACTCCAGCTAGTGGAGTTGCCCGCCCCCTCCGGCCAGGCCCCACTTTTGGCGGCAAGGCCGGAGAAAATAATGAGAATAACAAGGAGGAGTCACTGGCCAGTCAGGACAGCCCCTAAGGTGTCCTGAGCTGAGGTGACTCTAACTTTTAGAAATCCTCCATCTTGCAGATGGAGGATTCCCCCAATAGGGTTAGGATTGTGACCCCCTCCCCTTGGGAGGAGGCACAAAGAGGGTGTACCCACCCTCAGGGCTAGTAGCCATTGGCTACTAACCCCCCAGACCTAAACACGCCCTTAAATTTAGTATTTAAGGGCTACCCTGAACCCTAGAAAATTAGATTCCTGCAACAAGAAGAAGGACTGCCCAGCTGAAAACCCCTGCAGCGGAAGACCAGAAGACGACAACTGCCTTGGCTCCAGAAACTCACCGGCCTGTCTCCTGCCTTCCAAAGATCCTGCTCCAGCGACGCCTTCCGAAGGGACCAGCGACCTCGACATCCTCTGAGGACTGCCCCTGCTTCGAAAAGACAAGAAACTCCCGAGGACAGCGGACCTGCTCCAAGAAAAGCTGCAACTTTGTTTCCAGCAGCTTTAAAGAACCCTGCAAGCTCCCCGCAAGAAGCGTGAGACTTGCAACACTGCACCCGGCGACCCCGACTCGGCTGGTGGCGATCCAACACCTCAGGAGGGACCCCAGGACTACTCTGATACTGTGAGTACCAAAACCTGTCCCCCCTGAGCCCCCACAGCGCCGCCTGCAGAGGGAATCCCGAGGCTTCCCCTGACCGCGACTCTTGGAGTCCCAAGTCCCGACGCCTGGGAGAGACCCTGCACCCGCAGCCCCCAGGACCTGAAGGACCGGACTTTCACTGGAGAAGTGACCCCCAGGAGTCCCTCTCCCTTGCCCAAGTGGAGGTTTCCCCGAGGAATCCCCCCCTTGCCTGCCTGCAGCGCTGAAGAGATCCCGAGATCTCTCATAGACTAACATTGAAAACCCGACGCTTGTTTCTACACTGCACCCGGCCGCCCCCGCGCCGCTGAGGGTGAAATTTCTGTGTGGACTTGTGTCCCCCCCGGTGCCCTACAAAACCCCCCTGGTCTGCCCTCCGAAGACGCGGGTACTTACCTGCAAGCAGACCGGAACCGGGGCACCCCCTTCTCTCCATTCTAGCCTATGTGTTTTGGGCACCACTTTGAACTCTGCACCTGACCGGCCCGGAGCTGCTGGTGTGGTGACTTTGGGGTTGCTCTGAACCCCCAACGGTGGGCTACCTTGGACCAAGAACTGAACCCTGTAAGTGTCTTACTTACCTGGTAAAACTAACAAATACTTACCTCCCCTAGGAACTGTGAAAATTGCACTGTGTCCACTTTTAAAACAGCTATTTGTGAATAACTTGAAAAGTATACATGTAATTTTGATGATTTGAAGTTCCTAAAGTACTTACCTGCAATACCTTTTGAATGAGATATTACATGTGGAATTTGAACCTGTGGTTCTTAAAATAAACTAAGAAAAGATATTTTTCTATACAAAAACCTATTGACTGGATTTGTCTCTGAGTGTGTGTACCTCATTTATTGTCTATGTGTATGTACAACAAATGCTTAACACTACTCCTTGGATAAGCCTACTGCTCGACCACACTACCACAAAATAGAGCATTAGTATTATCTATTTTTACCACTATTTTACCTCTAAGGGGAACCCTTGGACTCTGTGCATGCTATTCCTTACTTTGAAATAGCACATACAGAGCCAACTTCCTACATTGGTGGATCAGCGGTGGGGTACAAGACTTTGCATTTGCTGGACTACTCAGCCAATACCTGATCACACGACAAATTCCAAAATTGTCATTAGAAATTGATTTTTGCAATTTGAAAAGTTTTCTAAATTCTTAAAAGACCTGCTAGGGCCTTGTGTTAGATCCTGTTTAGCATTTCTTTTAGAGTTTAAAAGTTTGTAAAAGTTTGAATTAGATTCTAGAACCAGTTTTAGTTTCTTAAAAAGTATTCCAACTTTTAGAAGCATAATGTCTAGCACAGATGTGAATGTGGTGGAACTCGACACCACACCTTACCTCCATCTACAGATGAGAGAGCTAAGGTCACTCTGTAAACTAAAGAAAATAGCAATGGGCCCCAAACCTACCAAAGTACAGCTCCAGGAGCTTTTGGCAGAGTTTGAAAAGGCCAACCCCTCTGAGGATGGCAACTCAGAGGATGAAGATAGTGACTTGGAGGGAAATTCCCCCCCTCCAGTCCTACTTAGGGAGAGCAGGGCTTCTCAAGCCCTGACTCCACAAATAATAGTCAGGGATGCTGGTTCCCTCACAGGAGGGACCAACAACTCTGAAATCACTGAGGATAACTCCAGTGAAGAGGACATCCAGTTAGCCAGGATGGCCAAAAGGTTGGCTTTGGAAAGACAGATCCTAGCCATAGAGAGGGAAAGACAAGAGATGGGCCTAGGACCCATCAATGGTGGCAGCAACATAAATAGGGTCAGAGATTCTCCTGACATGTTGAAAATCCCCAAAGGGATTGTAACTAAATATGAAGATGGTGATGACATCACCAAATGGTTCACAGCTTTTGAGAGGGCTTGTGTAACCAGAAAAGTGAACAGATCTCACTGGGGTGCTCTCCTTTGGGAAATGTTCACAGGAAAGTGTAGGGATAGACTCCTCACACTCTCTGGACAAGATGCAGAATCTTATGACCTCATGAAGGGTACCCTGATTGAGGGCTTTGGATTCTCCACTGAGGAGTACAGGATTAGGTTCAGGGGGGCTCAAAAATCCTCGAGCCAGACCTGGGTTGACTTTGTTGACTACTCAGTGAAAACACTAGATGGTTGGATTCAAGGCAGTGGTGTAAGTAATTATGATGGGCTGTACAATTTATTTGTGAAAGAACACCTGTTAAGTAATTGTTTCAATGATAAACTGCATCAGCATCTGGTAGACCTAGGACCAATTTCTCCCCAAGAATTGGGAAAGAAGGCGGACCATTGGGTCAAGACAAGGGTGTCCAAGACTTCAACAGGGGGTGACCAAAAGAAAGGGGTCACAAAGACTCCCCAGCAGAAGGGTGATGAGACAACCAAAACTAAAAATAGTAAAGAGTCTTCTACAGGCCCCCAAAAACCTGCACAGGAGGGTGGGCCCAGAGCCTCTTCACAAAACAATGGGTACAAGGGTAAAAACTTTGATCCCAAAAAGGCCTGGTGTCATAGCTGTAAACAGCATGGACACCAAACTGGAGACAAGGCCTGTCCCAAGAAAGGTTCCACTCCAAACTCCCATCCAGGTAACACTGGTATGGCTAGTCTCCAAGTGGGATCAACAGTGTGCCCAGAGCAAATCAGGGTCCACACTGAAGCTACTCTAGTTTCTGAGGGTGGGGTGGATTTAGCCACACTAGCTGTCTGGCCGCCTAACCTGCAAAAATACAGACAGCAACTCTTAATTAATGGGACTAGAATAGAGGGCCTGAGGGATACAGGTGCCAGTGTCACCATGGTGACAGAGAAACTGGTTTCCCCTGGCCAATACCTGACTGGAAAAACTTACACAGTCACCAACGCTGACAATCAGAGAAAAGTACATCCCATGGCAATGGTTACTTTAGAATGGGGAGGGGTCAATGGCCTGAAACAGGTGGTGGTCTCCTCAAATATCCCAGTGGACTGTCTGCTTGGAAATGACCTGGAGTCCTCAGCATGGGCTGAGGTAGAGCTAAAAACCCATGCAGCAATGCTGGGTATCCCTGAACTGGTGTGTGTGAAAACAAGAGCACAATGCAAGGCACAGGGTGAAAAAGTAGAGCTGGAGTCTGGAAAAATGGCCCAGCCTACCAAGAGAACAGGAAAGTCAGTTGGGAAACCCACTGCAACACAGCAAAAGAAAGGGAACCTCTCTTCTCAGGAAGAAGTTCTGCCCTCTGAGGGAACTGAGCCTTTGGAGCTTGAACCTTATCAGGTTGAGCTCTTAGGCCCAGGGGGACCCTCAAGGGAAGAGCTGTGTAAGGGACAAGAAACCTGTCCCTCTCTTGAAGGCCTTAGGCAGCAAGCTGCTGAAGAGTCCAAAGGCAAGAAAAATGGAACACATAGGGTCTATTGGGAAGATGGGCTCCTGTACACTGAGGCCAGAGACCCCAAACCTGGTGCCACTAGGAGAGTGGTAGTGCCTCAGCTGTTCAGAGAGTTCATCCTAACATTGGCCCATGACATTCCCCTTGCTGGACATTTGGGACAAACCAAGACGTGGGAGAGGTTAGTCAACCACTTCTACTGGCCCAATATGTCCAACATGGTTAAGGAGTTTTGCCTCTCCTGCCCCACCTGTCAAGCCAGTGGTAAGACAGGTGGGCATCCAAAGGCCCCCCTCATTCCACTTCCAGTGGTGGGGGTTCCCTTTGAAAGAGTGGGTGTGGACATAGTTGGTCCACTGGAACCTCCCACAGCCTCCGGAAATATGTATATCCTGGTAGTAGTGGATCATGCTACCAGGTATCCTGAAGCTATTCCCCTTAGGTCGACTACTGCCCCTGCAGTAGCCAAGGCCCTCATTGGTATCTTTACCAGAGTGGGTTTCCCTAAGGAGGTGGTGTCTGACAGAGGTACCAACTTCATGTCAGCATACCTAAAGCACATGTGGAATGAGTGTGGAGTGACTTATAAATTCACTACACCATACCATCCACAAACTAATGGCTTGGTTGAGAGATTCAACAAGACATTAAAGGGCATGATCATGGGGCTCCCAGAAAAACTCAAAAGGAGATGGGATGTCCTCCTGCCATGTCTGCTTTTCGCTTACAGGGAGGTACCACAGAAGGGAGTAGGGTTCTCACCCTTTGAACTTCTGTTTGGTCATCCTGTAAGGGGACCACTTGCCCTTGTTAAAGAAGGCTGGGAGAGACCTCTCCATGAGCCTAAACAGGACATAGTGGACTATGTACTTGGCCTTCGCTCTAGAATGGCAGAGTACATGGAAAAGGCAACCAAAAACCTTGAGGCCAGCCAACAACTCCAGAAGTTTTGGTATGACCAAAAGGCTGCACTGGTTGAGTTCCAACCAGGGCAGAAAGTCTGGGTTCTGGAGCCTGTGGCTCCCAGGGCACTCCAGGACAAGTGGAGTGGCCCTTACCCAGTACTAGAGAGGAAGAGTCAGGTCACCTACTTGGTGGACCTGGGCACAAGCAGGAGCCCCAAGAGGGTGATCCATGTAAACCGCCTTAAACTCTTCCACGACAGGGCTGATGTCAATCTGTTGATGGTAACAGATGAGGATCAGGAGGCAGAGAGTGAACCTCTCCCTGATCTTCTGTCATCAGACCCAAAAGATGGTACAGTAGATGGAGTGATCTACTCAGACACCCTCTCTGGCCAACAGCAAGCTGATTGTAGGAGAGTCCTACAACAGTTTCCTGAACTCTTCTCCTTAACCCCTGGTCAGACACACCTGTGTACCCATGATGTGGACACAGGAGACAGCATGCCTGTCAAGAACAAAATCTTTAGACAGTCTGACCATGTTAAGGAAAGCATCAAGGTGGAAGTCCACAAGATGCTGGAATTGGGAGTCATTGAGCGCTCTGACAGCCCCTGGGCTAGCCCAGTGGTCTTAGTCCCCAAACCTCACACCACAGATGGAAAGAAAGAGATGAGGTTTTGTGTGGACTACAGAGGGCTCAATTCTGTCACCAAGACAGATGCTCATCCAATTCCAAGAGCTGATGAGCTCATTGATAAATTAGGTGCTGCCAAATTTCTAAGTACCTTTGACTTGACAGCAGGGTACTGGCAAATAAAAATGGCACCTGGAGCAAAAGAAAAGACAGCATTCTCCACACCTGATGGGCATTATCAGTTTACTGTTATGCCCTTTGGTTTAAAGAATGCCCCTGCCACCTTCCAAAGGTTGGTGAATCAAGTCCTTGCTGGCTTGGAGTCCTTTAGCACAGCTTATCTTGATGATATTGCTGTCTTTAGCTCCACCTGGCAGGATCACCTGGTCCACCTGAGGAAGGTTTTGAAGGCTCTGCAATCTGCAGGCCTCTCTATCAAGGCATCCAAATGCCAGATAGGGCAGGGAACTGTGGTTTACTTGGGACACCTTGTAGGTGGAGGCCAAGTTCAGCCACTCCAACCCAAGATCCAGACCATTCTGGACTGGGTAGCTCCAAAAACCCAGACTCAAGTCAGGGCATTCCTTGGCTTGACTGGGTACTACAGGAGGTTTGTGAAGGGATACGGATCCATTGTGACAGCCCTCACTGAGCTCACCTCCAAGAAAATGCCCAAGAAAGTGAACTGGACTGTGGACTGCCAACAGGCCTTTGACACCCTGAAACAGGCAATGTGCTCAGCACCAGTTCTCAAAGCTCCAGATTATTCTAAGCAGTTCATTGTGCAGACTGATGCCTCTGAACATGGGATAGGGGCAGTTTTGTCCCAAACAAATGATGATGGCCTTGACCAGCCTGTTGCTTTCATTAGCAGGAGGTTACTCCCCAGGGAGCAGCGTTGGAGTGCCATTGAGAGGGAGGCCTTTGCTGTGGTTTGGTCCCTGAAGAAGCTGAGACCATACCTCTTTGGGACTCACTTCCTAGTTCAAACTGACCACAGACCTCTCAAATGGCTGATGCAAATGAAAGGTGAAAATCCTAAACTGTTGAGGTGGTCCATCTCCCTACAGGGAATGGACTTTATAGTGGAACACAGACCTGGGACTGCCCATGCCAATGCAGATGGCCTTTCCCGGTTCTTCCACTTAGAAAATGAAGACTCTCTTGGGAAAGGTTAGTCTCATCCTCTTTCGTTTGGGGGGGGGTTGTGTAAGGAAATGCCTCCTTGGCATGGTTGCCCCCTGACTTTTTGCCTTTGCTGATGCTATGTTTACAATTGAAAGTGTGCTGAGGCCTGCTAACCAGGCCCCAGCACCAGTGTTCTTTCCCTAAACCTGTACTTTTGTATCCACAATTGGCAGACCCTGGCATCCAGATAAGTCCCTTGTAACTGGTACTTCTAGTACCAAGGGCCCTGATGCCAAGGAAGGTCTCTAAGGGCTGCAGCATGTCTTATGCCACCCTGGAGACCTCTCACTCAGCACAGACACACTGCCTACCAGCTTGTGTGTGCTAGTGAGGACAAAACGAGTAAGTCGACATGGCACTCCCCTCAGGGTGCCATGCCAGCCTCTCACTGCCTATGCAGTATAGATAAGACACCCCTCTAGCAGGCCTTACAGCCCTAAGGCAGGGTGCACTATACCATAGGTGAGGGTACCAGTGCATGAGCATGGTACCCCTACAGTGTCTAAACAAAACCTTAGGCATTGTAAGTGCAGGGTAGCCATAAGAGTATATGGTCTGGGAGTCTGTCAAACACGAACTCCACAGCACCATAATGGCTACACTGAAAACTGGGAAGTTTGGTATCAAACTTCTCAGCACAATAAATGCACACTGATGCCAGTGTACATTTTATTGTAAAATACACCCCAGAGGGCACCTTAGAGGTGCCCCCTGAAACTTAACCGACTATCTGTGTAGGCTGACTAGTTTTAGCAGCCTGCCACAAACCGAGACATGTTGCTGGCCCCATGGGGAGAGTGCCTTTGTCACTCTGAGGCCAATAACAAAGCCTGCACTGGGTGGAGATGCTAACACCTCTCCCAGGCAGGAATTGTCACACCTGGCGGTGAGCCTCAAAGGCTCACCTCCTTTGTGCCAACCCAGCAGGACACTCCAGCTAGTGGAGTTGCCCGCCCCCTCCGGCCAGGCCCCACTTTTGGCGGCAAGGCCGGAGAAAATAATGAGAATAACAAGGAGGAGTCACTGGCCAGTCAGGACAGCCCCTAAGGTGTCCTGAGCTGAGGTGACTCTAACTTTTAGAAATCCTCCATCTTGCAGATGGAGGATTCCCCCAATAGGGTTAGGATTGTGACCCCCTCCCCTTGGGAGGAGGCACAAAGAGGGTGTACCCACCCTCAGGGCTAGTAGCCATTGGCTACTAACCCCCCAGACCTAAACACGCCCTTAAATTTAGTATTTAAGGGCTACCCTGAACCCTAGAAAATTAGATTCCTGCAACAAGAAGAAGGACTGCCCAGCTGAAAACCCCTGCAGCGGAAGACCAGAAGACGACAACTGCCTTGGCTCCAGAAACTCACCGGCCTGTCTCCTGCCTTCCAAAGATCCTGCTCCAGCGACGCCTTCCGAAGGGACCAGCGACCTCGACATCCTCTGAGGACTGCCCCTGCTTCGAAAAGACAAGAAACTCCCGAGGACAGCGGACCTGCTCCAAGAAAAGCTGCAACTTTGTTTCCAGCAGCTTTAAAGAACCCTGCAAGCTCCCCGCAAGAAGCGTGAGACTTGCAACACTGCACCCGGCGACCCCGACTCGGCTGGTGGCGATCCAACACCTCAGGAGGGACCCCAGGACTACTCTGATACTGTGAGTACCAAAACCTGTCCCCCCTGAGCCCCCACAGCGCCGCCTGCAGAGGGAATCCCGAGGCTTCCCCTGACCGCGACTCTTGGAGTCCCAAGTCCCGACGCCTGGGAGAGACCCTGCACCCGCAGCCCCCAGGACCTGAAGGACCGGACTTTCACTGGAGAAGTGACCCCCAGGAGTCCCTCTCCCTTGCCCAAGTGGAGGTTTCCCCGAGGAATCCCCCCCTTGCCTGCCTGCAGCGCTGAAGAGATCCCGAGATCTCTCATAGACTAACATTGAAAACCCGACGCTTGTTTCTACACTGCACCCGGCCGCCCCCGCGCCGCTGAGGGTGAAATTTCTGTGTGGACTTGTGTCCCCCCCGGTGCCCTACAAAACCCCCCTGGTCTGCCCTCCGAAGACGCGGGTACTTACCTGCAAGCAGACCGGAACCGGGGCACCCCCTTCTCTCCATTCTAGCCTATGTGTTTTGGGCACCACTTTGAACTCTGCACCTGACCGGCCCGGAGCTGCTGGTGTGGTGACTTTGGGGTTGCTCTGAACCCCCAACGGTGGGCTACCTTGGACCAAGAACTGAACCCTGTAAGTGTCTTACTTACCTGGTAAAACTAACAAATACTTACCTCCCCTAGGAACTGTGAAAATTGCACTAAGTGTCCACTTTTAAAACAGCTATTTGTGAATAACTTGAAAAGTATACATGCAATTTTGATGATTTGAAGTTCCTAAAGTACTTACCTGCAATACCTTTCGAATGAGATATTACATGTGGAATTTGAACCTGTGGTTCTTAAAATAAACTAAGAAAAGATATTTTTCTATACAAAAACCTATTGACTGGATTTGTCTCTGAGTGTGTGTACCTCATTTATTGTCTATGTGTATGTACAACAAATGCTTAACACTACTCCTTGGATAAGCCTACTGCTCGACCACACTACCACAAAATAGAGCATTAGTATTATCTATTTTTACCACTATTTTACCTCTAAGGGGAACCCTTGGACTCTGTGCATGCTATTCCTTACTTTGAAATAGCACATACAGAGCCAACTTCCTACAACACCCAATAATTATAAAAAAATGGGGAGAACCCAGTACAGGGAGTATATACCTCATTCATAACGGCTAAGAAAAGGTTAAAGGAGGGGGTAACATGAAGGAAAGATGTAGAAAGTGAACACAAGTGTACCTGCGAAGATAAGACATACTACAAAAAGCCCCACCAAGATTCCACAGAGGTGCACACAAGGAGACCACAATAAGATGGACTTGGAAAATTAAGGAATAAAAAGATGTATGGGGGATGATCGCACACCACTACGGAAATAGGGGATCAGTTGTGTTGGTAAGCAAGGAGAAGAAGCTAAAAGCAAAAGGATAGGTAAATAATGACAGGCAAGCCAAAACAGAGATATCAGTAAAGCAGAAAGTAATATAAGGGAAGAAGGGGAATGTGATAGAACACTGATAGAGAACAGGGGGAGATGAAGAAAAAATATGGGTATTCTTATAGCCCTTGCAAAGAGAGAGAAAAGGTTAAAAAAAACAGGAAAATAGTCATCCTGAACTGGTCTCAGTTACTATTCTCCCTGTCAAAATGCCCAGGCTAAAAGGCTACATCATCAAAAGATCTAATGCAAGTAGGACTCACTAATGACACATAGGGTAGCAAGGTGACTAAAGTATTATTGCATTCTGAAATTGTAAAGATAGTGCTAGTGAAAGAAGTTGATGAACTAAAAGAAGGCATCAGATTTGGATCTGAAAGAGAAATCTTAGATTGGTGAAACCTCAACAGGCCCTTTCTCAGGCATCACTCAGGTCTTGGGAAAGGCAAAGTCATCCTTGACGAACAACGGTTAATAACAAGGAGACATGTAAAAACTATCAAGAAAAGAGTGTTAAAAGTAATGGTCCCACTACAAAGTCCAGAAGAACGAAGGGAAATCATTAGTGAAGGCAATTATTGTAATTGTTTTTAAATAGCTCTTACTAACCCTGACAAGGCTCAGACATTTTTGGGTGAGTAGCACGCTACTCCAGAACCCAAAAGTATTAGTGATGGATTAGTATAGGGATATAGAAGTATAGTATTAGTATAGGGAGGTATGAGTTAATTTGAGCAGAGGACATATGAGTCTGTTAGTTAGATTGAAATAGAATAATGGATGGATAGAAGAGGGAAGAAACCAGAAAGTGTTAATTGGGAGAACATAGTAGTAAGATGAAACTGGGGATGAGTAAAGGAACGATGGAGGAGGGAAGAGTATGTAGAAAGGGATTAGGGAGATCATAGTAATAAAATAAGATTTGGGATAAGTCAAACCGGAGATACGTGAAGGAGAATTTAGTATGGTTGTTTGGGAGATCATAGTAGTAAACTGAGGTTTGGGGTGAGCCAGGAGGGGTAGAGGAGGCAAGAGCATAGGAATTATTGTTTTGGAGATCAAAGTAATAGAATGAGGATTGTGAAGAGTCAGAGTGGAGCTAGAGGATAGACTGATAGAGGTATATGGTGAGACAGAGTGATGCATTTGAGATAGTGATTTTTTTAACCTTTTTTTTCTCTTGTACAGTAGGACTAAATTATGTCACAGAACGGGCCACTTCAGCTGTAAACGAGACCAACGGGCTGACCAATATAGATTATGCTGAAAGGGGTTCCACAGCCTAGGGATCCTATCCTGAATATCTCGGGTTTAAGAAAATTTAAGGTAGAAGTGTTTAAAGAGAGGCTGGAAATATATGAGGTCCTTTGCATGCAGAAAACCTGGCTGTGCAACAAACCTCCAGCTGTAGATGGGTTCTTGCAGGTGAAATAAAAGGCTAAGAAAGTGAGCCTTGGACCCCTTCTGGGGGGCTGTTAATTATTTTATCCACAAAGGCTGCAAGAAAGAAAACAATGATAAATGTAAGCTGTAACTGGATAGTGGCCTGTATAGTACACCTATATGTAGGATACCCAAGGTAAAATCCTATCACAATAATCAATATGTACATCCAAGTGGGGAATATGAAAGAGTATGGAAGAGAGTTAAAAAGGCTTAAGGACGATGTGGAATGGATTTGGACACACTATCAGTAGGACATGATTCTGTTGATGGGATCATAGACTGAACCCGAAATATTTGGAACCCAGGTTTAAAGAAAATAGGGAAGCATATAATATTAAGAACGCCAGACTTCCTGCATGTAAAATTGCAACATGTGATGCAGTGAACTATTTGGGGGACAACGGGGATGTTCGTTTTAAATGCAGCAAGAAAGACATTTAAGAATGGCATGCAGTTTTGCCTGATTGATTATATTTTTATGCATGCCTGGTTAAGATCAAAAGCTTTGAAGTAAAGTGTATGAGGGAAGTGATCATTATTCTCTGCATTTGGAAATTTCAAAAGGTGAGGGTATAGACAGAGAATGGGTCCTCCTTGAGGTAGTAGACTATCCTAAACATCTTTCTACTAGGATCTCCAAGAAACATTTGGAAGAATTAGCTAACTTTCAACATAGCAAAGACAAGGCATTAGCTCCGGCTGATAGCATGGGATGGTGTGATAAACAAACCTCCAGGTGGTACAATGTGTAAAGTTGGAATTAAAGGCAAATGGGAATAAGCAGAAAAAGACCCTGGAAGATACAATAAAAGGGAAGGCTGGTTACATACAGATTGCAGAAAGGTAACACGCCTCAAGAGGAAGGAGAGGAGAAACCTCAATCTCCAGAACTTGAAATATAAAAAAACGGATAAATTATTGGAAGAGAGCCTACAAGAAGAGTTGCTAGAAAAATATGTAAGAATCCATTAAAAAAAATTCAAAAAATTTCTGATAGCTTGTGAATAGGGCTGCGGGATGGGGAAGGTGTCTTTGAAATGTGTAGTGGAAGAAAAGCATTGGCAGAATTTTTAAAGGAAATGAATGGTGCAGGCCGTGAGGGTGGGAGTGTAATAATTTTAACTGATATAGATGAAAAGATTAAATGCCTATTTTCCCTACAAAACATTAAAGATAATATAATGGTCTTGAAATGAACCAGAGCGGTTGGCCCAGACAATCTCCCTGCTGTCTTAATTAAAACTAAAGCTGTCTGTTGGGCAAATCATTTCTATCTGTCGTTCCAAGGATTCCTTTCAACTGGAAAGTTCTCTGAAAATTGGAAGTTTGGTATCATAAGACCTATACGTAAGAAAGAAGATGCCAAAAATCCTAAAAATTACTTCCTTGATGTGGATGAAAATCTGTTCTCAAAGATCACCTTAAGCATTCTGAAGGAATGGGTAGTACTCCATGAAATTATCTCAATGGAGCAAGAGGTGATTTAAGAAAGGACATTCTATGTTAGACCATTGTTTCAGCTTGCGGTCTTGCACAATGAAGGCTGTGAAAGAAAGGTGCAACTTATTTTGCTGTTTCAATGATTTCCGGGCACCATTTGATTCATTAGATTGGATGTGTCTATAGGAAACACTGATTCAAATGAAAAATCCCCCAAGTCTTTTTACCATCAGACAGAGGCCCTCATTACAACCCTGGCGGTCGGTGTTAAAGCTGCGGTAATTCTGCCAACAGGCCGGTGGAAAAAAAATGGAATCATGACCGTGGCGGAAACCGGCAACATAGATTGCCACTTTAACACTCCGACCGCCACGGCGGTAGAAACAAACACAGCGGCGGTCACCGCCAACAGACAAGCGGAAGACAAAGTACCGCCCATTGTATTTCAAGACACCTATCTGCCACCTTTTCCGGGACGGAAACAACGCGATCAAAAGCACGGCGGAAAGAGTACACAGAAGGGAAAACACTCACCTCTCGACACCCAACGAGGAACCAGGATGCCATGGAGCCCGAGTTACATGTACTGCCCATGCTGGTGTATCTTCTCATCTACCAGGAGTACGAACGGCGGCGGCGATGACCACAGTGAATACTGCACCTACAACACAGGGGGGGGGGGGAGATAGAGTGACACACACACACACACGCAATAACCCCATCCCCACCCTCACCCACATCAACATACACACAAATACATGCAGCAACATTACATATACACCCCCTGGAAGAACGCAAGGACAAAAGGAAATGATTGTAACCAGTGTAATCATGAAAAATCAGATAGTCAAAATTAAAAATTCAGTATATACAAATATGTACACCAACTACACAAGTCCGGATTGTGTACCAATCACTGTCCGTGGACCACTGGGCACAAAATGCATGGGCGAAACCCACACTATATACCTGACTCGAAACGGAGAGAACACTGCTGGGGCATCAGACCGAAAATATACAGGCACCTCAGGGGGAGGGGGGCACCTCAGCCAGATGAAATTACGATGCCACTGCTGCACGAGGGGGCTCCATGCCCATTGCTGTATCCTGGGGAGTGCAAAGCCACAGTCTCTCAAGTCTGTCAAGTGGGTGGTTTGCCCACTGCTTTATCCTGGGGAGTGCAAAGCCACAGTCTCTCAAGTCTCTCAAGTGGGTGGTTTGCCCACTGCTTTATCCTGGGGAGGGCAAAGCTACAGTCTCTCAAGTCTCTCAAGTGGGTGGTTTGCCCACTGCTTTATCCTGGGGAGTGCAAAGCCACAGTCTTTCAAGTGGATAACAGTCTCCACTGGTTCTGGAGGGGGCCTGGTGCCCAGAGTGCTTCATCCTGCCAAGGACTGAGGTAGTGGATGTATCTCTCCACTGGTTCTGGAGGGGACATTGTGCCCAGAGTGCTTCATCCTGCCAAGGACTGAGGTAGTGGATGTATCTCTCCACTGGTTCTGGAGGGGGCCTGGTGTCCAGAGTGCTTCATCCTGCTAAGGACTGAGGTAGTGGATGTATCTCTCCACTGGTTCTGGAGGGGGCCTGGTGCCAAGAGTGCTCCACGTGCAGTGTGGCCGGTACTATTCCCTCACCTGGGTGTGTGTGCCACGAGATTGGTGAGGTACATGTAGCATGATACGCCATGGAGGCAGAGACATACCCAACACTGCTGCGGCTTCGCCTTCCACCTGCAGGTGCAAACACTGATGGAAGTCATGCCTCATGGAAGCTGCCCAGGGTCCAGGAACTCTCCTCCAGCCTCGGACGACTGACCACTGGGGATGGTAGACATTTCAGCGGTGGTGCCACTGTCTGAGTGTGTCGCGTGACCGGTGGCGGTGCTTGCGGTGGTTCTGGCGGTGGTGCATGGGTCAGCACCTGCTGAGGGACACAGCAGGACGTCTCCTGCATCCTCGGACGGCTGCCCACTGGGGAAGAGGATAGGGACTGTTGCTGAGGCTGTAGATGTGCTGGTGGCAGTGCAGGTGGCAGTTGTGGTGGCGGGGCATCTAGCGGTGTTCTCTGCCATACAGGTTGGTGTGGTCGTGGACAGAAGGTGTGACACTGGTACCTCAGTCGGTGCCACCATGACCTCTCCAGACCTGCTCTTCTGCGCTTGGTCCTTCCCCACCTTTGATGGTGCTGCAGTTGTCTTGCCACTATCCCCTTTTATTTTTGCTGGGCCCTTGGTGTCTGGTAGTTTCGTCTTCTCTCTCCGGGATGTGGGCACCTTTTTCACCTTGGCAGGTGGCAGAATGTCCTTGCCCTCACTACGTGCCACACTGGCAGCCCTAATGGGAGGCGCACTCGATGACCCCGCAGTTGCTGGCACCACTGTGCCTGGGGATTTGGTGGCTGAGGTGCTGGGCTGGGACCTGGAAAGCCTGGCCCTAGGGGAAGGACAGGGGGGGAGGTGAAGGGAAGAGGTCAAAGTTTGCCAGGAAAAGTTTTTTAGACACACTGGGACGGGAAGATGGAGAGGGTTTGGGAGTGGAGGAAGAGGTAGTGGTTGTAGAAGGCTGCTGTGAGCTGGATGGCTGTCGGGTGGGTGTGTCCCTGCGTTTGTGTAGTTTGGGAGGAGGGCTCACAGACACACTGGGAGAGGACACAGAGGATGTGTGAATGGTAGTGGGGTGGTGATTGCACGTGAGCGGTTTGTGGTGATGGGCGTGCTGGTGATAGAGGTAGTGGCTGAGGATGTAGTGCATGCAGGTGTGAGTGGAGATGAGACAGAGAGGGAGGAGGAGGAGGACGTGCAGGGGGGACACAGTGGAGACAGTGGATGTTGCTGTGTCTGCATGGGGATGGTGCTTGTGTGAGTGCCTGTGGGATGTGTGGTGCTTATATTTGCCTGAGCCACTCTTGTGTGTCGATGTGTGTGCATGCTGGTCTGATGGTGTGCTTGGGATAGGCTGAGGTACAGGGGTCTGGGTGGAGGAAGTTGGAGGGGGGAGGCTGGACACAGGGACAATGGCTGCCATCAGTGCTGAGGCCAGAGTTTGAAATACTCTCTGTTGGGGTGCCTGCCCAGAATGAATGCCATCCAGGTATGCATTTGTTTGTTGCAAATGCCTCTCAACACCCTGGATGGCATTCAAAATGGTAGATTGCCCAACAGTGAGGGATCTCAGGAGGTCAATAGCCTCCTCAATGAGGGCAGCAGGGCTGACTGTGGCAGGGCCTGAGTCGCCTGGGGCGAAGGAGATGCCCACCCTCCTGGGTGAGCAGGCACAGGACACACGCTGAGGGGCTGCTGGGAGGGCGGTAAAGGTAGGGGGGGTGGTGGCTGTACCTGTTGATGTGGTGGGCACAGAGGCAAGGGAGCTCCCATCAGAGGAGGAGTCGCTGTCACTGGTGTCTGCTCCTGTCCCCGCCGTGGAGCTCCCCTCACCCTCCATCCCACTGGTGGCTTCAGACTCCATTGCTTCACCCTCCAGGGCCAAGTGTGTTTCACCTCCCTCCTGCTCTGCTGCCAATGCTCCTCCGCCTGATGATGCTATTGCACACAAGAACAGGGAGACCACAAAAAGGGGGGTAGACAAAAGAAAAACATGTTCAGTGCATCCAACACCACTACCGTTGGCGGACACAACACACAGGGAGCAGCCCTCTGCACTACACCATGCACTAACAGTTCCTAGAAATTTCACCTGACCATGGGATATGAGGCCTAAGCCCCATTGCTGCACACCTGGAAGTCACAGGAGCCTGAATAGGTGTAGATGGCTCTTACGACTAGTGGGGTTGGGGTGCCACATAGCCTGCCTCACAAGGGACCTTGCCTACCAAGTTTGCCCTGGCCTAGGGGAACCCACTGCCCACCTCCCCCATCCAGACACCTCGTTATGCGCACTGAGTCAGCTGAAGGAGAGTGTACTCACTCCCTTGTGCCCGCTGTGATGCCCTTAAGCGCCCATCCAACTCCGGATAGGCCACTGCCAGGATCCGGGGCATCAGGGGGGTCATGGTGCGACGGACACCCCTTCCACTTTGGGAGGCCATCCCCAGCTGGGCCTCCGCCATCTTCTTGCTCCAGTGGCGCAGGCCCTCCAATCTTTTATGGCAGTGGGTGCTCTGTCTGTGGTAGACCCTGAGGGTCCAGACGTCCTTGTAGATGGCACGCCAAATACTCTTCTTCTGGTGGGTGCTGACCTAGAGGAATGGTACAGGGGGAAAGGAAATTACTCACCCGGTCGGACCGTCATAGTCATTGCCCACCAGTTTCCACCCATGCCCTGATGCACATACACTCCCCATCCGCACATGCAGGCCTCAGCCCCCCATATATCCTTCATCCACACCACTCAAAGCAAGCATTGCCCATGCAGCATGCTCACAGTGTACTCACCTGTTTGTCTGGAGGACCATACAGTAGCCTGTACTGGGGGAGGACCCCATCCACTAGTTTCTCCAACTCCTCCGAAGTGAAGGCAGTGGCCCCTTCCCCAGACACTGTAGCCATTGTCGCTTCCAGACACAGGTCACAGCAGCACTTGCAGTGTAGGTCCTCTCCTGTTGAAGTTCAGGTATCAAGTGAGTGAACAGACAGAAAATGGCGGTCACATCTGCGGCGGTTCGTACCGTCACCGCCGGCGTACATCGTCATTGGCTCCTGGGACCCATAGCGCCCAATGCTAACCAATGCAGAATTGCGCCGCGGTCTTCGACCACCCACGTCAACAGTGTACAACGCCAGCACAGTTACCTCATATCCCCTTGTCCCACCTTATAGGTCAGGCAGCCGCCATTTCAGGGGGCCACATGGCATGGAAAAAAACTGCGTCACACCTATCTAGGCCGGGAACACAGACAGATACCGGCACATAGCAGATTACTAACGTTTCTGCAAATAACACATTGTGATACCTCAGTGTTGGATAACTCGCTGTTCTTCTCCATAGTGCACGTCTGCTGGGGCAGGTGACGAGATGGCGGCATCCTCCGGTGTACAGACCCCTGGTGGACCTTTCAACAATGGAAGAGAGACACATCATAATCACATACAGACGTGATCGTGCAACAGTCCTGGAACTGTGTGCCCAGTTGGAGCCAGACCTGATGTCAGCTATCCGCCATCCCACAGGGATACCCCCTTTAGTGCAGGTCCTGTCTGTACTCCATTTCCTGGTCAGTGGGTCTTTTCAAACAACAGTGGCCATGGCATCAGGGATGTCCTAGCCAATGTTCTCTAACGTGTTGTCCAGAGTGTTGTCTGCCCTGCTGAAACACATGAACACTTGCACAGCTACATCGTTTTCCCTCAGGTGGAGGAATTGCCCACAGTGAAAGGTGACTTCTATGCCCTGGGACATATCCACAACATAATTTGTGCCATTGATGGTACACATGAGGCATTTGTCCCCCCCGCAGGAATGAACAGGTGTACAGAAACCGGAAGAGCTACCATTCGATGAATGTGCAGATGCTGTGTTTGGCAGACCAGTACATCTCCCATGTGAATGCCAAGTATCCTGGCTCTGTGCATTACGCTTACAGTTTGAGAAATAGCAGCATCCCTTATGTGATGGGGCAACTCCTGAGGCACCGTGTGTAGCTAATAGGTGAGGCCAAGGTCCCAATACAGTTGACATAAGTGTCTGGGTATGGGGCTGTCCTTAAGGGTTAGTGTGTGTCTAACAATTGTCCCTCGACATTTGCAGGTGACTCTGGTTACAAAAACCTGTCATGGCTACTGACCCCGTTGAGGAATCCCAGGACAAGGGCAGAGGAATGCTACAACGATGCACATGGGCAAACTAGGGGGATAATCAAACTCACCTTTGGCCTCCTGAAGGCCAGATTCCGGTGCCTCCATCTGACAGGTGGTTCCCTATACTACTCACCGAAGAAGGTGTGCCAGATAATCGTGGCCTGCTGTATGCTGCACAACCTGGCTTTGCGACGCCAGATGCCTTTTCTGCAGGAGGATGGGCCAGATGGTGGTCTTGTGGCAGCTGTGGAGCCTGTGGACAGTGAAGAAGAGGAGGCAGAAGAAGAGAATATCAACAACCGAAACAACATCATCATGCAATACTTCCAGTGAGATACAGGTAAGAAGATGTAACTGCTTCCCACATCTCATACTATTTTTGGAGCTAGAATAAGTCTGTCATTTTCACTCACTGTATGGACACTGACTTGTCCCTTTGACTTTCCATTTCACAGATCTGGGTCCCACTTTGTGCCCTCTTCTATGTTTACTCCTGGCCTACAGCTGTGTTACATTGGTATGTGAACAAGTAAATTGACATTTCTATATTCCATAGATATTGCAATTAAACATTTGTCAAAGCACAGACTGACTCCAGATTGTTTTGTGATTGAAGTGTGTTTGTTCCTGTGGAAATAAGTGGAGGGGGTTGTAAAATGGGCTGGGGTGAGGGTGGAGGTATGTCCATGCCAGCGTCCAGTCTATTTGTTTCACAGGTGCATTGTCCAAAGGGGCATAGGAAGTGGAGCAATGGCAGTTTAAGGATGGAAAGGGTGACATAGTGGGACAGAAGGGTGACATTCAGGGGGTTCTTATTTCCTGGCGGGGGTCTTGGCAATGTTCTCTGTCTTTTTCGTTGATCTTAGGGACCGTTTGCGGTGTGGTTCTCCATCTACTGTTGTTCCAGTGGCGGTGTCTCCTGTCCACTAGCGCCGGCAGAGGTGGAGGGCTGTTCTTCGTCCAGGCTAGTGTCAGGGGCCCGTTGGTGTATTGGTGTGCCACTGTGTCCCTCCTGGTGTTGAGAAGGTCTGCCAGCACCCCTGCAATGGTGACCAGGGTGGTGTTGATGGACTTCAAGTCCTCCCTGTTCCCCAGGTAGTGTTCCTCCTGCAGCCGCTGGGTCTCCTGAAACTTGGCCAGTACCGTGCCCATGGTCTCCTGGGAATGGTGGTATGCTCCCATGATGTTGGAGAGATGCCTCGTGGAGAGTGGGTTCCTTGGACCTGTCCTCCCCCTGTCGCACAGCAGTCCTCCCAGCTTCCCTATGATCCTGTGCCTCTGTCCCCTGAACCATGTGCCCACTGCCACTGCCCCCAGGTCCCTGATCGTCCTGTGTTAGTGGGGTTGCCTGGGTTCCCTGTAGTGGTGCACACACTGCTGATTGATGTGTCCTGGGGACAGAGGGATGGGCCCGCCGGGTGGTTGCTGTGGTTGTGTTTGCTGAGGGGGAAGGCTCTGTGGTGGTTTGTGACTGTGTCAGAGGAACCAACTGTCCCGGGGTCCGTGATGGGCCGGGCTGGTCATCTTGATCCAGGCGTGCAGAGCTGCTATCATCACTGTGGGTCTCTTCTGTGGGGGGACTGGATGTTGCTGGCACCTCCTTTCCGGTGACGTTGGGTATGGGTCCTGTTGGGGTGTAAATGCATAGTTATTGTATCTGTGTGTGCCATCTTGTGCAATGGGTGAGTGACCCTCTACTCCTGTGCTTGCATTATTGGCTTGGTCCTTGTGTGATTGGTGATTTTGGGGCATGAGTGAGTCTCTGTACTGGACATGCTTTGGTGATGGGTGTCCATGCATTGGTGTTACATGCAGGGCTTGATTTTGGGATGTGTGGGTTGTGTTAGTGGGGTATCTGTGGGTTGTTGGGGTGATGGGTGTGAGGGTAAGAGTGGCGGTATGTGATGGCATGCAGGTGGGATGTGGGGGATAAAGTAGTAAAGACATGTCTTACCAGAGTCCAGTCCTCCTGGTACTCCTGCGAGGCCCTCAGGATGCATAATTGCCAAGACTTGCTCTTCCCATGTTGTTAGTTGTGGGGGAAGAGGTGGGGATCCACCGCCAGTCCTCTGTACAGCAATCTGGTGTCTGGATATCACGGAACGTACCTTCCCCCGTAGGTCGTTCCACCTCTTCCTGATGTCATCCCGTGTTCTTGGATGCTGTCCCAGTGCATTGACCCTGTCGACGATTCTGCGCCATAGCTCCATCTTTCTAGCAATGGATGTCTGCTGCACCTGTGAACCGAATAGCTGTGGCTCTACCCAGACGGTTTCCTCCACCATGACCCTGAGCTCCGCCTCAGAAAACCTGGGGTGTCTTTGAGGTGCCATGATGTGGTGTGGGTGATGTGTGAGGTGGTGTCTGTTGTGTTGTGTGAGGAGATGTGTTGGCGTGTGTTGTTTGAGGTGCGTGGATGTTGTGTAAGTGATGGTGTTGTGTGTCTGTGGATGCTGGTGTTGTTTTAGGTAGTCTCTATCTCTCTGGCCTTCTTTGAAAATTTTGGTAGTAAGGGTTTTTGGGTGATGTGGGTGTGTGCTTTATATTGGATTGGGTGTGTGGGAGTGGTGTGTGTATGTGTATCAGGTGTGTGTATTTTGGATTGTCCAATGTGGTTGTGTTTTGTAAATGTGTGTGTACCGCCAATGGAATACCTGGTTGAAAGACCGCCGCGTTGATTTGTGGGTTGTGATACTGTGGGCGTATTCCTGTTGCAGTGACGGTGTTGGTTTTGGTATCGCCAGTTTATCACTGACCTTTGGTGTGGCGGATTTGTGTGGGTGTCTGTATTGTGGCGGATTGTGAGCTGTGAGTCATAATACCTGTAGCGGAAATCCGCAGTCGCAGCGGTATGTTGGCGGTCTTCTGCACGGCGGAAAGCCGGATTTACCACCAGGGTTGTAATGAGGGCCAGAGTTTGCATTCACAGCATTGAGCCCAGGTAATAATTGATTTAGAAGGAAGATTGACCCGCAATATTCCAATCAAGAATGGCCTATGTCAGGGGTGTGTCCTGGCTCTTTTCTCTGTTCATTGCTGACCTACCGGTAGTGCTAACCGCAACAAAGGACCTTAGCCCAAAAGTGGATGGTATTAATATAGCATGTCTCTTACAGGCAGATGCTTTCGTCTTAACAGGTATGACAGGAAAAGGCCTGCAAAACAGATTGAATATGTTCCTGTAGTACTGTGAAAAAAGCTAAAGATAAATAAGAACAAGACTAAGGTGTTGGGGTTTGGGAAAAAACTATTTGGGGCCCAATAAACTAGAAATAGTAAATAAATGTAAATACTTAGTATTATAGTTTGAGAATTGAAAATGGAAAGAACTTATTGAGTAGTGTAAAGGGGGAACCTAGGCGTCAATTAGGAGCCTTAAAACATTTAATAAATGTTATGAAGACATGTGTCTAAGAACTGTATTGACTGCCTACATAGCCATGATTCACCCACAGTTGTATTATGGATTTGAATTACAATGCTTAAGTGGCAAAATGAAGTGGGAATATGAAGAGGGAACATCCATATAAACTGTCTTTTCATTACCAAGGTCAGAAATGAACCAGGCATTTCACAGGGAAATAGGATTAACATCCTGAGGTTACTCACCATATGCTGAGATAGTAAGATTCTGGGTACTCTTGGAGACAGAAAAGGGCAAAAGATATGGTTGTGAGAAGAAATTATATCCTGCACAGTGAGTTGAAATGGGTCAAGAGTGCCAAAAGAAACCTAGTGGAAATATGTAGGATGCTGGGTTTAAGATGAAAACCTGCAGATAGGGATGTCAAAGGGTACATTTCACGTTTTATAAAGCTAGAGAACAGGAAATGCACTATGTGCAGAAAGAACCCTCTGTTCAATTATGCTAACGTCCTGGCAGAACGAACAGTGACTTCCCTATGTTGATTTTCTACCTAATACCAGTATAAGGACTGCGATTTAAGACTAAGAATTGAACTAAATCTGTGCCATGGTAGTAGTAAAGTCATTAATGTTGGATGTGCATGGTAAATGTACTTGTAGCTACGGGTAAAATGCAATAGCCGGCATGGTCTTCTAGATTGTTTAAAGTTATAGATAGCTCAGAAAGTAATTTGAAAGCCACTCATCCTTAAATGGGATGTTTATGAAAGGAGGCAAGCAGCAGCACTATAAATTGAAATGTGTTTTTTGGATGTAAAATGTGCCATAGGAAGATTAGCGGTTGCCATTAAAATTATTTTACGTGACTTTTAAAGTGGGATTTTAACATGATTTTATGAAATGTACAGATTTTATGCTCATTGGTGTAATGTGTTTCTAACTGTTTTTATATGCAGTAGGATGATTTTTAATGGTTTTTATGATGTTTAAAAACTAAGGTCAAAATAAACATTGTCTTGACTGACTGACAAAATGCTATCCCAAAACCAGCCTCAGGAAATTCCTGCTCTGCTTTGCATACATGCTATTGCCGTGGGTTAATGTTACACTCTGCTTGGGCATACATTTTTTTAGCTTGGCTTAGGCTTGCGGCCTGTACCCTTTTACATACATATGTGCTGTGATTTATTCTCTTTTATTCATTTTTAATGAGCCTGCTTCCAGCGGGGATGTTTTTATTTTCTAATCAACCGTAACTTTGTGATTCTGCAAAAACATTGTTATTATTATTCTGTGCACAACATTTCACCATGTACTCCTGTCCAAGGTTGACAAGTCTGGTGCAAGAGGAATCCAGATAGTAATTGTCACCATAAAAGTTTGCAATCTGTCTGACACCTAGGAACTTGCCTACGTCAGGCTTATTCACACAACAAAAAAATATGTTTTGTTATAAAAACACTATGTAGGCCAAGGGACAAAAGGGAGGTCATTCCAGCCAGGATTCCATCAATGCTGCATGCAATTTAATTGCTGACCTCGACCCTGTCTTTTTAGCTAATCCAGGAGATGGCGTGTAGGCCTCTTTCCTTCAGGTAATGGGGATGCTCCTCTCATGCGCTAAGCATGGAGAGATTGGGCTATCACTGCTATCCTCTCGCATAGGAGTTAGAGGGCTAGGTAAAATTATTCTAAGTATATCATTGAAATATTTTGGGACTGTTTATTGTCTTCTCACTGGTAACCACCACTCTAATACTGTTATGCCTTACTGCCTTCATAACTGCAGCACATATATTTTATCGTAGATTGCAGTCTTTTCATCAGCATCTCCTTCTTTGCCCGTGTGTGTATGAGACCTTTTGCAACTGAGAGAAAGGGATGAGACTTGTCAACCACATCTTCCCCTGAGAAGCCACAGAGTATCATGTTTCAGGCTGACACAAATCACCTTCTCTTCCAGGTTTTGGTGAGGTGCTGCTATCTAGCCAAAAGATTTGGTCCGACAGCTGCCAACGCTGTCACCCTCAAAGAGTCTTGTTATAAAACATGAGTCCTCTGACATGGCACCACCAACGATGGTTAATCACTAATTATACAGATCCACTGAGTATCTCTGTCTCTCACACACTAAGGTACCCTAAGTATCATTTTACAGAGACATCTGTGGTATTAGGGAGAATCCTTTTCAGCTGAATTGTGAGCACCTATCTAGACGGTAGGTTGTTCAAGCTTGAACACTATAAGGATTCCCCCATTGGTGTTGCAGACTCTGACACCTACTCCTTAATATGGCAAAACCAGTTAGCATTCAAGAAAACTGTAGATAACCAGTCACACAGTTCCTTTTAGCTAATGGACTAACAAATGAGGGTGGGGATGTCACATTTGTAGTTGAAGCTCAAGACACTTATAGAAAATAAATATTCTACACATGGGTTACCTTCCCAGAAACAAACGTTGACTCTAACACATTCATACATACAGAGTAGCGAACATATCCTTACAGTACAGAGATTACCAATATTTTTTTTTAAGGTAAATCAGCTTTATTAAAATCAAAAAACATATGGGTTATATACTAACAATACAAGATATCTATCATAATGATAATGATATAATTTAAAAACGAGTTGTAAAAGCTGTTTAACATTTTAAAGTATAAAAAAAAAGGGGAGGAAACAAGGAAAACGGGACAAGACCATTTACAATGCGAAAAATGCATAGGAACTTCAACAGTTAAATATAAGAAAGTAATATTAAAAAAAGCATAAATGTAAGCTAAGTTAAAATTCACTCAAGAACAAAGAAAATAAAGAATTCATGGTGGCTTAAAATTCTCAGATAATGTACAATTAGTAGAATTACGAGCAACAGCATTAAGATAATCAGTCAAAGGTAACCAGTACAAATCTCTGTTTATGGAAGGGCAGCATAAAGAGGTAAAAGCAATATCTAATCTATGGTAGTGACTAACATTATTCCATCAAGCTTTATAGGAAATATTGGATGAATTTTTCCAATTGAGAGTAACTTGTTGAAAAGCCAAAGCTAACATGAGATCCAACAATTTTAAATTATCATCATCTGAAACAATGTCAGCAGAGAGACTACCTAAAAAAAGCACCAGCGGAGATAATTGGGTTTGCAAATGAAAAATGCAGGTAAGCTGACACCAAACTTTTCTCCAAAAAGAGACAGTATGAGTACATTCAAAAAGGATATGCACAAGATCTCCCTTTGGGCTATTGCAGGACCAGCACCTTGGAGTGGAGGAAACAGAACATTTTGCTATAGTAGAAGGGGTAAAATAAAGTCTGTGATAAAGAAAGAAAAGTGACTGTGTGGTAGAAGCTGATCTGGATATTTTATAAGATCGATGCCACACCTTCTTCCAAAAGGAAACAGTCCAGGTACATCCCAAATCCAATTCCGATTGAGATTCAATTTTAGATTTAGGGCGCGTCAAAACAGGAGACTGAAAACATTTATAGATATTTGATGCCTTAGGATATGAGATAAGAAAGGAGGACAAAGAAAAGGGTAATTCCGAAGAAGAAGAAGGGGAAGGCAAGGAAAAAAGTACATCAAGAATAATATTAATAAAAAGAAGATATTTAGGCATAAATGAATTGGGACAATGAAATAGAAGTTGGAATTGTGAAAAAGAAAGTGGAGTATTATTGGAGAATAAATCCTTGACCCAAATTTTATTTCTAGGTCGCCAGGATTTCCAAAATAAGTGTTTTTTATTAATAGTGATAAGACAATTATGCCAAATAGGGGAATTCAGAAAAGAGGAATGAGAAACCGAAGGAGGTAAATAGTGAGAACGCAGAAGAGAGCAAGTATGTTTAAGAAGCAGAAAGGAGATAAGTGAAATATTATAGGAAAAGGATACCACCTCACTAGGGGAAAAAGGCAAAAGAAAAGAACACTCAGGCGGTCATTCTGATCGCGGCGGGCGGCGGTCACCGCCCGCCATGCGGTTACCACCGAATGACCGCACCGCGGTCAAAAGACCGCGGCTGTCATTCCAACTTTCCCGCTGGGCCGGCGGGCGACCGCCAAAAGGCCGTCCGCCGGCCCAGCGGGAAAGCCCCTGCAACGAGGAAGCCGGCTCGGAATGGAGCCGGCGGAGTTGCAGGGGTGCGACGGGTGCAGTGGCACCCGTCGCAATTTTCACTGTCTGCAAAGCAGACAGTGAAAATCTTTGTGGGGCCCTGTTAGGGGGCCCCTGCACTGCCCATGCCATTGGCATGGGCAGTGCAGGGGCCCCCGTTCCCGCCATCCTGGTTCTGGCGGTGGACACCGCCAGAAACAGGCTGGTGGGAAGGGGGTCGGAATCCCCATGGCGGTGCTGCAAGTAGCGCCGCCATGGCGGATTCCCTGGGCCAGGGTAAAACCGGCGGGAAACCGCCGGTTCCCCTTTTCTGACCGCAGCTTTACCGCCGCGGTCAGAATAGCCCAGGAAGCACCGCCAGCCTGTTGGCAGTGCTTCCGCCGCCCTCCGCCATGGCGGTCATGGACCACCAGGGTCAGAATGACCCCCTCAATATCCAACCATAATGGAGTAAACCTAGAGTCTGACAGGGAGACCCACCTAGAAGCTTGGCGCAAACAAAAGGATTTGTGCTACAATCTAAAATCAGGAAAATGTACTTCTCGCTCCTGTTTAGAATGGCAAAGATGACTAAGAGAAAATCTAGATTTCTTATTGTTCCAGAGGAATTTAGGCAATTTGGAGTCCAATTGTGTAAAAAAGGTACCAGGTAAAGGAAGCAGAATCATGGATAGGATATATAATATGTTAGGAGAAATCATCATTTTAATGGAATCAAGACGACCCCACCAAGATAAAAATAAGGGATTTCAAGCCAGAATCGATCTATCAACTTTCTCTAAAGCCTCTGAAATATTTACTTCAATGGACTTTTTAATGGATGAAGTGAACCAAATACCTAAACATTTAGGCCCTCATTCTGACCTTGGCGGGCGGCGGAGGCCGACCGCCAAAGTCCCGCCGTCAGGTTACCGTTCCGCGGTCGAAAGACCGCGGCGGTAATTCTGACTTTCCCGCTGGGCTGGCGGGCGGTCGCCTTCAGACCGCCAGCCAGCCCAGCGGGAAAGAGGCTTCCACGATGAAGCCGGCTCGGAATCGAGCCGGCGGAGTGGAAGCTGTGCGACGGGTGCAGTTGCACCCGTCGCGTATTTCACTGTCTGCGCAGCAGACAGTGAAATACATTTAGGGGCCCTCTTACGGGGGCCCCTGCAATGCCCATGCCAGTGGCATGGGCACTGCAGGGGCCCCCAGGGGCCCCGCGACCCCCCCCTACCGCCATCCGGATCTCGGCGGTCCGACCGCCGGGATCTGGATGGCGGTAGGGGGGGTCGGAATCCCCGCGGCGGTGCAGCAAGCTGCGCCGCCGCGGAGGATTCAATGGGGCCGCGGTACACTGGCGGGAGCCCGCCAGTGGTGCCGGTCCGACCGCGGCATTACCGCCGCGGTCGGAATCCCCATTGGAGCACCGCCGGCCTGTCGGCGGTGCTCCCGCGGTCCTCCGCCCTGGCGGTCAAAGACCGCCAGGGTCAGAATGACCACCTTAATCTTGGAAGAATTCCAGTGAAAACCAGTTATATCAAACGATGCTTTAAAACAAAACCCTCAATTTCCCAAAGTAGAGTCGGAATCGAGAGCTCAGGGTTTGGGATATATAAAAGTATATCATCTGCATATGCCGTTAATTTTAAATGTTTCCTGCCATACTGGAAACCTTCAATTTTAATGTTATTTCTAATACTGGATAGAAAGGGCATGAGAGCTAGAATAAATAGGAGTGGAGAGAGCAGACACCCTTGACGTACACCTCAGCGTAATACAAAATATCTAGACAATTTCCCATTTACCGATATCGATGCCATTGGCGATTGATAAAGCAAAGAGATAAATGAAATGAAATGAGGCCCTAAACCATGCCAGGCTAGAGCTTTTAATAGAAAAGACCAATCTAACCGGTCAAATGCTTTCTCAGCATCTATGGAAATTGCCGCTAGAGAATACGACAGAGCGGGAGCCTTGCTGAGTACATTAAAGAATGTTCTAGAATTGTCAGAAGCAAGTCTACCTTTGACAAAACCCCTTTGTTCCTTACTTATCATCGCAGGTAAAAGGATATCGAGACGTAGGGCTAATAATTTAGCAAAGATTTTATAATCTGTATTAAGAGGAGAGATTGGTCTAAAATTTTTACAAAAAGTATGATCCTTACCGTCCTTTGGAATTAGGCAAATCTAAGCTTCCTGAAATGTGCCCCCTGTAAAACCAGAATCTATGAAGAATTGGAAAAGTTGAAAAAGCTGAGGAAGTAACAGGTCAGAAAAATGTAAAAAAAATTCCACTATAAATCCATCCAGACCAGGAGTTTCCCCTTTTTTTTAGAGATTGGAGGGGTTTAAAAATATCTAACGAAGTAAAATCTACTTCAAGTGAAGTAGCATCAATCAGTGTCTTATTAGGGTTTGGAATATTCTTTAAATAATCATCAATCTGTAAGGGGGTCGGGACTGACTCAGGTGTATAAAGTGTCTGGTAATAATTAATAAACTCAGCTAAAATATCTTCATCCTTAAAAAGGGACTCATCAGTATCTGAAACTATAGACTTCACATTATGGTGTTGCTATCGAACTTTTAAATAATTAGCCAGAAGCTTCCCCGCTCTATTCTGACCTCCATAATAATGAGCACTACTACGTGGAAGAAAAGAGGAAGCATTATCCGTTGAGATTTTGTTAAATTGCAGTTTTGCCTGAATAAGTTCTTGTATATTAAAATTTGAGGAGGAAGAGTAGTACTGATGTTCTAAGCGTTTAATTTTGAGAAGCAGTGCTTGATGCTGTGCATTGAAAGTTTTTTTTTTATTACAGACAAAATGTATTAAATGACCACGAGCCGCAGCCTTAAACGAATCCCATAAAAATCGTGCAGAAACGTGAGAATCTTCATTAAATCGAAAAAATTCGGCCGCAAAGGCAACAAAGGAAGTGGAAAATTTAGAGTGAAATAATAAAGAGTTATGTCAACACCAGGACAGTGCGCGCTCTACGGGCATCTAGAATGCAAAAACCCAACACTCGCAAGATAAAGTAATTTATGCATTGTGATGATATGTTATTGTTTAAACTTTTGCATTGCAGAATTCCATCCAAAAGATTCATTTTTAAGGTGCTTATAAATACTGAACATTTACAATGTATTGCTGCAGACATTCAGAGTGTGTTAGGGTGTGGTCCCTTTCCAGGGCCTTCTGGAGACTTTCCCTGCAACATGCCTGGGCATGGTTCTAGGCTGGGCCAAGACTCTATAAAAGAGAGTCAGCCCAACTTCCAGTGCTCACTATTCAGAGGTCCTGGTGCAGAGCAGCAGCTTCTTCCTGAGCTCCTGTCCCGACGGCCTATTTGGATTTTCCAGTCTTCTGCACTCATCTCTCATTGGTGATCACTGTTTCCAGGCGGTAAGACGGTGTTTGGACATTTCCCAACACCGTAATTGAGAATCTTCATATTTTTTATTTTAATTCTTAAATGAATAACACATTACTTGTGCGCTGCCATTTTTTGACATTTGTATGGTGGTTTGCAAATAGGGAGGACTCGCAATTTATTCCATAAAGATTTGACTTCGTTATTACATTATTGTTCATTGCGCGCTGATATTTCTTGACATTTACATGATGTTTTACGAGATGGCAAGACGTGCAACTCGTTTCATGAGCATTTCAGTTTGTTGATCATTGCGCGCTACCTTTTCTTGACATTTACATGGTGGCATTCGAATCGGCGAAACGCGATTCACTTCTCGTGTGTAATTCATGCTGTTCATTGTGCGCTACCATTTTCTGGCATTTACATGGTGGCATTCGAATCGGCAACACGCGCAATTCTTTCCTTGAGTGTTTTTTCATGTTATTCATTGTGCGCTACCATTTCTTGGCTTTTGTATGGTGGCATTTGAATCGGCAAGACGCGAAATTCTTTCCTTGTGTATAAATAATGTAAGTTACTGTGCGCTACTATTCTAAGACATTTTCTTGGTAGCATTTCAAGTTGACATGTCGCGTGATTTATTCCTTGAATCTACGTTGTGCGATTTCATGGTGCACAAACCTTTATGGTGTTTAATACTCATATAAAAATCTGCAATGTGCGCACTTTACTTCCCAATGTTTTTTTCTGAGATGAACACAACAATACCAGAGTTCTAGATGTAATGCTGTGTGTTCCTGATATGTATTCCTAAAAGGAGATTCATATGGTTGTTTAGAAATTGCTCAGAGTGTTTCCTGATTCTCATGCTAAAGAAAGTACTTGAATCTGAAAGTCCTATTTAACTTTTCCTGTTTCCTCCTCAGGTATTGGGTCATCTAAAGCCTAGTCAGTTTTAGGATTAATCTAGGGTTGTTCATGTTTTTTCCGGAAAAGACGAACCTTAGAGTTGTAGCATGGTACTGATTTCATGAGATGTAATTTTGATGTTGTGTTTTAACCTTTTGCTTCCTACAGGTCTCCTTCCCAGCTGTTCCTGTCCTAATCACCTTTTCCCCACTTGGACTCTCTTAGACTCTGTGATAAATCTAATCAGAGTATTGGAGCTGTCTTGTGGTGGAAGTGTTGGGAACGTGCACGGACCCCGAGGATCTGGTGACTCTGACAAGTTATTAAATCGCCACCTATTGGATTTGGGATGCACCAGGAGTAAGTCAAAATCTGTAATGACTGGGGAATGATCAGATATCACCATAGGTTCAATGGAGGGGTTAATAAGATTTTGGGATAATGATTTAGAAACGAAAATATGGTCAAGTCTAGATAAGGAGCTATGTGGTGGAGAATAAAATGAAAAATCCCTATTATCAGGATTGCAAGTTCTCCATGAGTCAATTAAATTACATTGTGAGAAAAATGCCTTAAATTGTTTATGAATTTTATGGGGAGAACATTTTATTACATATTGCCTATCTATAAAGGGATCAAGAATTTGATTGCAATCCCCTCCAATAAGAAGAAAATCATCATTATAATGCAAACATTGTTTAGTGATAGTGGGCCAGAAAAGATAGTCTGAATTAGTTGGACCATAAATATTGCCAATAGTCATTGTAATCCCATTAATACTAAGCCTCACAAAAAGTCACCTACCATCAGAATCCGAGTCTTGTGAAATAACATTAACTGATAATTTTTTATGGCAAAGCACAATTGCACCATTTTTCTTTGTAGACGAAGGTGAAGTAAAAACATTGCCCACCCAGCCTTTTTTAGGTTTCATAGCTTCAGAGTCCGTCAAATGGGTCTCCTGTAGAAGAACCAAGTCTGGATTATATTTAGATAAGTGGGATAAAATTCTCTGCCTTTTGATTGGCGTAATAAAACCTTTGACATTCCAAGAAACAACCCTGAATTTACGTCACATAACCATATATGTGCAAGAAAGGCCTTGTACCATAAATAACTGAAAATACACATAAGGGAAAAGAAAACAGAAAAAACGAAAGGAGAGAAGAGTAAAGGGAAAACAGCAGGAGAAAGGATGGAAAGTAGTCGAGAAAAAAAGAAGAGACAGTACATGTCAAATAAAGACGACTGCAAAAACATACCTGAGATAAATGGACAATAGGGGAGGGGTGGTGACAGCACAGCCTGAAGACGGCACAGCAAGGGAACGGAACGCATCAACGGACAAAGGCTACGAGCAAAAATAATTATTATAGAACACCAGGAACCTGTGAGAAGAAAACAATACATTAACAAAAAAGGGTCTGTAGTCACGTCAATATAGTATACTGTATAAACTGCATATAAAGGACCATCAATTCTAACGCAATAATAGTGATAGGGCATAATACATTAACAAACTTATATAGTCAACGTGTAGAAGGACCAGCTGTTTCCATAGAATTTGTAGAGTGTATTCGTAGAAAATCACAAAGAACTGCAGGAGAGGTAAATGAAGTGGTCTTGTTTTGATATGTCACTTTGAACAAACATGGATGGAATAATCCAAAACGAGCTCCCAAGACACAAAGCTGTGGACGAAGATCCAAAAACTCTTTCCTCCTGTCTGCTGTAGCTTTGGACACATCCTGTGAAATTAAGATTTTACTTCCCTGCGAAGAAATTTTTTTGGGGGTTTTCGCTGCGTTAAGAATTCTCAATAAGTCAGTAAATTCAAGAAAGAAAATAATCACGCCTCTTGGTTTAGATGTAGAGGAATGCAGAGAACGATGACCAATGCGGTGCGCTCTTTGGATGTTTAATACTGTAGAAGATGGTAGATCCACCAACTGTGGAAACAATGAGGTGAAAAATGAAATTGGGTCACTCCCTTCAAGACCCTCCGGTAATCCATAAAGGCGAAGATTATTGTGCCTATTTCTGTTTTCCAAATCCTCTGTAAGAGTCTTCAAGGTTGCCAATTCCTTTCCCAAACTAATAATTTTATGTGTTTCATCCTGCACGTCGCTGACTCTTTGTTCCAAAGCAGAGACTCTCACTTCCATTTGAGACCACTTAGAATCAAGATTTTGTATCTGAGAATTAGTTTCTTCAATAAAAGGATGCAGTGCACGTATTTCGTCAAGCACAAGTTCAAGAGATATCGGCGAGGGAGATTTTACTGGTGAAGGTGGGTCCTGTTTGACCCTCTTATGAGTGGATGCAGAAATACGCTGAGGAACTTTAGGCGAAGAAGAAGATGAGGAAGACATCTTTGAGATGGAAGAAAAGACGCTGCAGCAGAAGTGTCCAATTGAAAAAAGTGCGAAAGTTTGTCAGCTGAGGAGGACTGATGCGACAGAGCTTTTATTTTCTTTAGTTTGCTCATATGAAAATAAAAAGCCTTCAATAATGAAGCAAATGACACAGGAACTCTAAAAATATGTTAGCGAAACAGCAAAAAATAAAAAAAACAGGCTTGCGCAAAAAAGAAAGTCAAATATTCAAAAAAAGTATAATGTAATGGTGAGCAAAGCTAGTCAAAATGGCCGCATTCCAGAGGAGAAATAAGAAAATGTAATTAAAGAGTCAGGAAATATGCTAGGCAGCCCAAAAAACGATGAAAATGCTCACCAAAACATCCCATGGTTGTTTTCAGGGAAACTACATTAAAAAGAAGAAAAAAACCAGCTCCGGCGGTAGAAATCTGTCCGGTGATGCGCGGAGCTCTGTTATCAGGCTGCCATCTTGGTCGTCGGCTTGCGCGCAGCTCGATTACCAATATTTTTAAATTCCTCTAAATTATCAAGAACACCAAGATTGGTTTTATGGCACCCTTCCACATTTAAGACAACCAGATAGGTTAGGTCCTTTAAGCACTGAAGTTTCAATGTGGCCAGCAGTTTCCACATATACACCACATTCCAATGTACGCATGCTATACAATGAGCTAGTAGCAATATATAAATGATTAATACAATTTGTAATGTGGACCTTAAACACTGCCCCAGCAAGGGCTGCTCCAGTCCAGCTAGACATCAATTGGCTGTTACAGGGATTAATCCACAAACTGTCTATTCAATAGTACGAAAAGCACCCACTGAGCGGGAGAAGATTTTGTCCTGTGCTGTGCAAAAAGCAAATCAGCTGGAAGTAATGTTTCTGCTGTTAGAGGGATTAATCCACAAACTGTCCATTCAATAGTAGGAAAATCAGCCACTGAACAGGAGAAGATTTTGTTTTCCCGAGGGTACCCTAAGATAAACATATAATTCTCTCAATGTGCTTGCCTTTCAGAATGCTCCCTTCAATTGACAACTGCTCCACTTGGGGCACAGTCTTTGCTGCGATATACACCACTATACATTGTACATGACACATGCAAATTTACCAGAAGTGTTGAAATAAATTCAAAATGAACACAGGCCATCTCTGGCCCTGGACTTGGGGATGAAGATGATGTCCAATTTTGACATGGTCACTCAATAATTTTAAGCAATAATAAAGGGGAAGCAGCAGCACTGGAAATTCGCTAGTTGCTCCAGGCAGTTTCTTAGTGGGACTAGGAGCACGAGCTGCCAAAGATTATTTCTGAAACTTATACGACTATAGGTCAGGATAGTCTGGGAGCCAGACCAACTAAACCACAACTGCAGAGTACCTCCGCTGAGGAGGATACTAAGCAAGCACAAGACAGGTCAAAAAAAATGTTGTAATAAACAAAAACAAACTAAAGACAGAAGACCACAAAACGTGGAGAATCTCCACCACCGGAGATCTCTGAAAAAATGACAACCAAAGAAATAGGGATACTTTAAAAACACCAGATAGATAACAATATACTGACAGTGGTCAATCTCGTTCCTTCCAGAACATACCGGATAAACAGAGTGACAGAGGAGATTGATCAGCACACCCAAGTGATTAAGCGAAGCCAAAAAAAGACTTACAATGCTCCTCAGGGACTTTCACCAAAAAGAAAGAGAAACATCCACAGCAAAAGCCCAAATTTAAAAAGAAAAAGGTGGCAGCAATTTCAATTTAAGATGCCACTCCTGCTGATAGCGATGTTGAAGAACAGGACTTGGTCAGTGGCTCTGCTAGACAGCACAGCAGAGGTCACAATATGTCACCAGAGTCTGACAGTTCTTCTCAATGTGACACCGATTAACGACTTGCCGGAAGTTGAGACAGTGGCAGGTGCGTCTCCCCACCCAACAGGGTTTACAGATTATATATTCAGATTGAGGGAGACATTGAGCACACTTTCAAAATAATCTTCTGGAGGAGACTAATACTAAATTATGATATTTTATTAGCAGAAAACGATTGGGCACTTGAATTTGTCCACATGTTCCCATAAGTGGAAGATGTCATTTTGTCTTATTTCTCAGTCGTAGTTCCAGACTTAGTAAAGGAGGCCTACTCTGCTGATTGGGCTTTGGCACAGGGTCCTGCACTGTATTGCACCCACGTAGGGTGGGACAGGGATTTCCCCTACTATGTAATGCCAATTAGATCTGCTCCATGGATTTAACCTCACGATTCAATTAAACAAGAAGCAATTCAAACCTCTGTCTCTGTGATTAATAACCTGTTATTCCGCCCAGCAAAACCCAACCATTCATATACAATAGTCTTAGATTACATTTAAATAGTCACACATGCATATTTGCAATACAAATTGCACATAGCACAGTACTCATTTACAATACAGTGAGAAAAAATACAAAACAACCTTGGACGTTTCCAATGTTTTTTTCTGCCAAAATCTAGTACCTGAAAGCTGGGATCTAAAAACCTTTAGTGCATTACTCTCTCAGTGGTGCTTTTACAGATTGCCCCAAGGATATACGAATAGCCCTGGGTATTTTCTGCCCATGTAACATAAATATTACATGATATTGATTCGGAGGCGTTATTTTATGCCAATGATATATACTTAAAAGCTGACGACCTCATTTGGCCCAGGTGGATCGCATTGTTTTAGGATTCGCGGCCCAAAGCTACAAATCAAACTTTAAGAAACCAAAAATTGCATTCCAAAGTGTCCTATTGCTAGGATAAGAACTATCTGATGAAGGCAAAAGCCTAGCTCTGTACTTTCTCGAAAAGTGCTCTTAACTTCAACCTCTAAACACCATCAAAAAATTGCAGTTCTTACTAAGATTCTTTAATTTTAGCAGAACATATATTTTAGATTATGCATTTATGCCTGGCGGAATCCACTGGTGACAACCTGCAGAGAATGGGAGGGAGACTGGGGCAGGGAGATTATCATGTACGATTGGGAGACAGCTACTGAGTACCCTAGGCGAGTGTCCTACCATTCAAAGTTTCAATATATTCAACATAATATATTACACAGAGCGTACTTCTTACCGCCTCTCTTTTCCGCATGTTTGGCTCTCCATCAGCATGTCCACGATGCCAATAAATAGGTAGTGATATTAAATACATGTTCTGGGACTGCCTGGCTGTTGTGGAATATTGTACTCGTATATTAAATGAGATAGAACGGGTTGCACAGATCTATGCACAAAGGAGGGGACACTACTTGGCCTCTTTCGCAGGTCGTTAGCTGCAAAGGCTAGCAATAGGTTTATTGACCTGCTGTTGATCTTGGCCCGCAGGCTTATTGCGATATACTGGAAATCATAGACATTTCCCAACACGGCACACTGGCGGGCAGCAACACTTAAATGGGGCCGAGCAGAGGCAGTAGCCTTGAGGTGCGATGGATTAAGAAACACTACTTCTGGACTTACACTCACACTGGGAAGTACTCAATCTCCCTCAAGACAACCTCTGAGACCCCTAAACACCCCCACACCCCCATACACTTCACATTACTACAAGTGCATGCGCACTCAATTAGTGCAGCATCTCAGACGAAGTTAGCATTGCACCCACAACCTTAAGTTAAGATACAGACCAACTCAGATCATATTTATCTACACACAATGGGCATATTTAATGCATCACATGATGGTGTTTTTGTTGTTACGTGATATACCTATGTCAATATATGTACTGTTTGCTCCTGTAATGCCGCTGGTGTTTCATATGCTATACACAATGTGATATGTAAATGCACCTGTTTACAATGCCACCAGTTAGTTTGCTTTTTTGTCCTGAGGTGTACCTTTGTCTTCTCAATAAAACTGGTTTAAAAAAATGAAGGTGACACAGGACCATTAGCCTACAAATCAGATTTGAACTGCAATGCAGAACACAGTTTTGCACCAACAGAAATAAAACTGACTGCTGTACAGACGGCTGTCATTAAGGAGAGGCCCATTGCCTAAGGGAAACACATCATCATTGTTACCCTGGCACCAGCCCTTCAGGCGGTTGCCAAAACTAGTGTCTCAAATGCAAAAACATTACATGCATGTTGGATTCAATGGGCAACCTCCTTGACTACCACTGATGTTGATGATGTTTTCCACCCCAAACTACAGACCCAAGAATTTCTACAATATGAACTTGAGTACCACATGCCCTCTAACATCATACCTCTTGATTAATACAGAATGATCATTTACACTGATGGTTCAGCACAACCAGCCATAGGTATAAAACATCAGTACTCCGCTGCTTGTGCAGTAGATAGTGGACACATGAAAGATGTCAATTTCCACCATAAAAATAACTGCATCTAGACCCTAAGGGACTGCACTGCACAACTTGCTGAGCTGAAGGGTCTTATCTTGGCACTGGAACATATGGATCCTGAACAATCAACTTTGATTGTGTGTGATTTATATTATTGTGTCCAGTCCTATAATGATTACTAGTTCAGAGCTTCAAAAGAGAACACCATCAAACACAGAAATACGTGGGGGAGGGTAGTTGATTTTAAGGGCAGACTCATGTAGTCTTTACATTGGGCCACTAATATGTAGGAGTACACATTGTAGGAAACACTTTTTCTGATGAAGCTGCCAAATCTACAGTAGCCACAGCTTCTGTTGCTGCAATTACTCATTCTCCCACAAGACTAAGCAATGAGACATTGGCTTCTCTGAAAGGCTCAGCTGAAGGCAAGCCCCTACCAAAAGCTTACCCTGCTAAATATACCTATGACCCACATGCCCAAAATATTGCATTTGCAACAATACAATTCCAGGAGTGGGTGATCATGTGATCCCCAACCAAGATCAGGGACCAGATCTCATTAAAGCAGCACACGAGGGTGTTTCTTCTGCCTATGCTGGTGTGGAAGCTACTATTTCCTTGCTACAAAACTCTGATGGTGGCTGGGTATATACAAACAGACCAAAATGTATGTCCTTTGCATTGACATCTGTCAACAGATAAAAGGGTCCATCATCAAAGAACCACTGCAGACACCTTTCGTTATGTCTAATAAACCACTACAATGACCTGGTCCATTGCGATCCCTTACAAGCTGATGGTGCATACAAATACATCTTAGTCACTGTTGAGTCATATTCTAAATTCCTTTGGGTATGGCCACAATGATCTGCTGATGCCCAAACCGTTACTAAAGATTTGAAAGTCTTCATTGGGACATATGTGGTTGCAGCATTCCACTCAGACCAGGGCCCTGCTATTGCCTCCAGGGCAGTCAGGGACACCATGGCAGTGATGTGTATTCAAATCCATTATTCCTCATTCTATCATCCTGAGGGAAATGTTGTTGCGGAGAGCAAAAACTGAGACTTCCCGCAATCCTTAACAGAGATAAAATTAGGTTATGGATGTAGTGGCTTCATCACCTATATGGGGTCCAGAGAGTACTAAATTGTTTGTCCAGAAGGTCCTTGGGAGGACGCATCCCTTACAAAGTCTTGTTTGGGATACCAATGTATGTCCTGGATCTTGATGGCCCTGGCACGTTGACAGCAGAAACACCATTTTACATAAATGAACTTGTGAATGTTTTACAAGAAACAAAAAATTCTGCCATGAAAATTAACCTGCCTATGCCGCCACCTTAGGAGTGAGAGATTTTCCAATAACATCTACCAGCTGGATTCTTAAAGTTGGGGATCTGGTATGAGAAAAGATTGTTGTAAAAAAGGAGTGTGGCCCATCCTGTAGGGTACCGTTTCTAGTCCTGGGAATACACAGTGCCAGAATTGTCATAATACCACCACTGCCTAGTTCTAAAGAACATTTTGTATCAATTGACAATGTCAAATTGCACCATGTGGCCAATGTTGCACGGTAGACCACAAGGATTCCTGGGTAGTTACCTAATCTCCCCCACTACCCAAAGGGATATATCTCTTCAAGCAGTAAACAATACTTCTGCAAGTACCAATTCTACAGTATTCTCCCCGAGATTGCGGAGGGTGGAGAATGAGCTTCTGCTTCTTCCTGTCACTTCACCAACAAAAAAAATGTCCAAACTATGGATATCTACTATTCCAATTTAACACAGACAGATGACATTGTTTATTATGAACCAACACCTTTGGGTCCACCTATCAGTTCTGCACTGGCTCCTGTCTTTGCACAAACAGCTTCTGATTACTTGGTCGACATAGATGACCGTGCTTCAAATTTTACTTAATCTACAACTGCAACTGTGCCAGCAACACATAAGCTTTATAACGGAATTAAAAACAATTATTTGGTTTGCCCATGGTGCTATCTATGGATAATACTGACATTGCTTGCCTTTCTGCTTTGGATTGGTTTTGTCATAGTTTTCTTTCTGCTGATAAATGGTCATTCTCTTCCTGAACCTCTGCTGTTGAACTGGTGGTTGAGGTTTTGACACCTTACCTTTCTTCCCATACGGTCCGAAGAGACTTGTCCCTTGTGAACCTTTCAGCTGTTCCAATTCCTGAAGGGACTGTGTGGGACGAAGTACCATATGATGTATTCAGTCCTACTGAGATCCTTCAAATTTCATACATTTTTAAAGCTTCCATGTACTACGCTATTACACCTGGGTTTGTTTCAGATGATTGAGATGTTAAAATAGTTGATTCTGTTCTTTCTGAGCTTAAATATTATAGTGTCTTTGAAAGTGAAGATGTATATATGAATACAGCGAATTATGGGGAAAGTTTTGTTGCCACCATTATGGAAATCACTTTCTGCACTGAGCTAGTACACCAAGATCTGTTTTTAATTTCATACAATGGGAGCATTGACCGACTCCACTAGTGGGGAATTCTAAAAAGTATATATATAGAAAAGTTTGCATATTTTTCTGGGCATAATGTTAAAAATGCAGAGTCATATTACTTTGAATAAACCCCTTTATAAGGTGAGGAAAATATTAATAACCAACACCAAATTGATCTACTTGGATTCCTTTGTTTCCCGGCTGGCCATTTAGGGCTGAATTCAGAATTAACTCTGTAAAGTTAAAGAGTGTATGGGGAACACGACTGACAGATACGAGTTAGGGAAGCTTTATTTAGAGCACAACATATTCCCTTACAAATAATATTTCTGAATGACACAATTCAACAAACAACCTGCCTGAGGTTATCAAAAATAAAAGAACTGCATGCGCCCAGTATCCTGACACCAGCAAAATTTCATAATTGTGAGAAATTTTTAAATGACACAGAAGAGCAGCTTACTAGTTGGCTTCGGAATGGTACCTTTAATTCCTCACTTTCATGTCCCAGCGGGTGGTTATTGTGGCCAGGGGACAAATGGTTGTCAGGCATATTTTGTTAGCTCCCCATGGGGTTTCAGAGCAAGCTGACCAGACCCTTTCTACGTTACAATTCAAAACTCAGGTATCATTACTACATGTAGTGTGGGTAACAACAGTGGTTATGTTCTTCCATATTAGCAGCTGTCAAAGAACACCTTAGTCTCCTTTCAGAAGTAGTCGACATACAAGATTTCTTGCTGGTTCCTAAAAAAAATCATTTTCTATATGCCATATATAATGAAATTTGGAAACTTTTGCAAATGGATGCTGTTGCGTCATTACGGCAGATCGACAAAGAAAACATAGAGCAAGCCATGTCAGTAATGGTATGAACACATTGTCCAACAACATTTTCACACTAAATAACATTGTGTCATCTGCAATAGCCATCATTCAAAATAATATGTCATTCTTACATCATGGACAGAGTCAACTTAGGTCCATTATGCAGCTGGGTTGGAGGCTGCAGGTCCTTAAAAGTGGCCACGTGCCTTTGCAGCAAGTTAACTCTACTGAGTTATTTTCCACCTTTAATTTGACAAAACAACAACAGATAAGGGCTAAAAAAAATCTAGTTACTTCCTTCTTAACATCGAGGATTTGGAAAAGTGGCCTTTTACTGTAGCAGGAACTCCATCAGCAGAATGGCTATAACACTGGGTAATCAACCTTCCCATTTTAACATTTCAGTTTAGCAAGTGTTTAAAACATTTTGTAGTTGGCAGATTTGGGCAGTTAGGAGACAATTACATCCACGAGGTGTGGGAATTGCCTTTCACTTACAAACGTTTGAATGACAGAATGGAGGTCTTTCTAAGCAGAAGTGAATGTGAGACTACTGTTAGTCATTCTATGATTTGCAAGCAGGTATTCTTGCTTGGCACTTGTAACACTGCCATTGTAAACTTGCCATGCTATTTGAAGGGTACTCTTGCCTCTTTGATTAACCCAGTATTTCAGATACTTTTGAATCGAAGTTATGTGGTGCTGAACAGTTAAAGCTTTTGCAGAATGAAGCCTAGCATTGCCTATGTAATTTCAGTTTCTCAAATTGTAACTTGCTGCGGCCATGTGCTACATACCCCCGCACAAGAGATAAAAGTAGCAAAAATGTGGCCACACATTGCTGCTTCAAATGTAAATTTTCACAAGCTGAGCAGACTAAAGGCACTATTGTTTCAAAAACATGTAGCTCTTATATCAGCCAGAGAGACCCATGACCTCCAACTTGCAAAGTCATCAGCACAGATACTGTCCTTATTAAATACCAACTTTCCCAATCATTTTGGAGAACTGGTAAGCAGAATTTTCAACGCATCCAACACTGCAGGAATTGTGCACTTTTTTAAGACTGCTGGTTCTGGATTTGTTAGCACCTTCCAGACTATGGGCCTTAGTACGAATTTAGCGGTCTTTTTGGAAGACCGCCACTGTGGAGGCTGTCAAAAGACTTCCAGGTGGCAGTAATCTGACTGCCACATTACGACTCACATCATGAAGACTGCCAAAAAAGAATAAAGAATCTCATCTCCAGGAGACAGGAGGGCGGGAAAGAGGAGGTTCCACCACCAGAACAACCACGCTGACACATTTCCACCCACCAGATTATGAGCCACAAATCAGCACAGCAGTTCTTTCACAGCGGAAAACTATTGGCAGTGAGAACCGCCACCCTCAGAATTCACCACAGTCAGAACACAACACCACATTGGAAAGTTTTAAAATCCCACACCTAACACACACCAGACACACCTACTCATAGCACTATATAACACATCCCAACACAACCCACAATCATTTCCTACAAATTTGATTTACACATACACAGAAAGCAGTTAAATTCACCCATATAGCACCATTACACCATAGGTACAGATACACATCCCACCCAGCACACACAACACAACTGCACTACCAACACAAAACACACATAACCACACACACACCACAAGCGTCTATCACCCACTAAGCACTACCCAAACCCCATCAATCACCCTACACTCCACCCTTCCACAAACACAACAATTCCCTCTCACCCACAACACAACCACTACCATGTCCCCACAAAAGCACCCACAATTCATAGAGGAGTTGAGGGTAATGGTGGATGAAATTGTCAGGGTAGAGCCACAACTGTTTGGAGCACAGGCCCAGCAAACCTCAATTGCCAGGAAAATGTAGTTGTGGCAGAGAATAGTCACCATGGTCAACTTAGTAGGCAACAATCCACGCACAATGGAGGACATCAGGAAGAGGTGGAATGACCTATGGGGGAAGGTGCGTTCCATGGCATCACAACACCAGATCGCTGTGCACAAGACTGGCGGTGGGCCCCCACCGTCTCCCCCACATTTCACATCTTGGGAGGAGAAGGCCTTGAACATCCTGCATCCCGAGGGCCTGACTGGAATAACTGGCAGACTGGACTCTGGTAAGTACACAAAACCTCATGTCACAAAATTGTCATGTATTGCACGCTTCCTCACCACCCAAATACTCCCCCAATGCACTGCATGTCTCACTACATGTCTCACCTATCCAGCTAATGCCCCTCTAATGCATGCCACACCTTTACCCAGCCCAACTGCCCACATGGCCCTTGCAAAGGCACACCTAGCATGGGCTAATACTAACAGTACGACTCCCACAATGTACAAGCCCATCTACCTGAATACCTGTAATGTGCACATCACATCCCTTGCATGTATGCCTATACCAACTAGATGTTACGACTGAGGACCACAACATGGCAATGACACCAATGCAATTATTCAACACAATGCCAAACAAGGCTAAACATAGCTGCAGCACTGTGACTAAGCTAACTGGCCACTAATCAGGACCCACAACCCAGAAAGTCAACCACCATGGTATGGTATGTCAGACTCCATGCACATGCACAGAATTTACAGACAGCAGAATTAACCTCGCATACTCCCATACCCTCCACCCAATGGGACACCATGCTGCTATGTCCAGCCTTCTACCACTCACAACTACCAAGCCTGAATAGTCACTAGCTAACAGTGCAGAACAGTCATGTGAAGTATGATCCTGTACCAGTACCCATCCACACAGCCAAATGTACTAAACCTGAATGACACCAACCTAAATGGAGTATGTAAGCATGTCACAGACCACTACCTAACTCCAAAGGTATGCTGTGCAGCATCTGTGACTGTCATTGCTGGGAATCATGTCAAGCCACTGTATGCATATGATAAAGAGTTAACCAAACACATCACCAATATGTAACTCCCTCTCTCACTCCATTCACAGGTACCCCTGCCAGTCCACCACAGGATGAATGCCCAGTGAAGACAACACGCCTGGATGTCTGGACATTGATGACCTCCTGGCCCATCTGGGACACCTGGTCAGTCTACCACTCCCTGACTCACCCTGCCCACATCAATCCCCCCAGACTCTGTGGCCTCAACTTCACAGCCTACCCTTGATTCCCAAACCTGTGTCCCAAGGACAGATCAAATTGTTGTGGGCCCCACAGTACAGGGACCTGAATAGACCTCTCACTCCCAGGAAAATGAAGGTCCTGCAAACACTGGGAGTGGGCACACCGTGCCTGGGGTATAGGCACATGGGGGCATGGGGTGTTCGAGGGAAGCTGTGGGCCAGAGAATGGGGCCCCAAAGGGACTCTACAGACCAGGCTACCATCTCCCAAGTCCTGGGAGTACATCAACCACCCCAGGACAGGATGGGCTAGATCATAACCATGTTGGGGGAAAACCAAAGGCCACAGAGGGAATACCACCAGGAGGTCATGCAGCAGTGACAGGCCCAGTGCCACCATGGCCTCCATTGCAGGGGTGCTGAGGGATATCAACACCACCCTGCATGCTTCTCCTAAACACCAGCAGGCTCCTTCTGCTAACAACATAACATCAGACCCATCCACATCAGCGGTAGCCAGCAGAATGGAGGCCCAGCCCTCAGGCACCCCTTCCTCTGTAGCTGAAGAACCCCCCCGCAAACGTGGATGTCCATCCAGACATCCGGCTGGAGCATATGCCAAGACCACACCTACTGCCAGGAAGTGACCCTCACCTGATTTGTCTCCCTTGTGTGCCACTGATACACCCTTTTGACTGTTCCATCTACCATGACCACACTTATCAACTCTGGGACAACGTTTGCACCATATCTGTTTGCTACAATATCAATATGTGCACAATAAACACCAATAGAACACAGCTACTGTATATGTGTCTTCATTACAACATCAACAAATGGTTATTCACACTTAGATCCAACAGGCAGTGTAATGGACAGGAGAGGGAGGCATCCTCAGCAGGAGACACAATACAACAGATATGTTCCAGGACACATGTCAGACAGTCCAAAATCCTGAACCACACAAGAGTATAGTCAGCATGTGTAGGAAAGTCCTTTTTTTTTGCCTGATCACCCCCACTCTTTCTGGATAGGTACTGGTGGTTACTGACTCTTGGCTGTGCCCTGGGTACTGCTTACCAGTCCCAGGGCCAGTGCTCTGTGTAAAATGGATATGCAAATTAGGCTAATTATAATTGGCTAAGTTAACCTACCTATAAGTCCCTAGTATATGGTAGGGCATGTAGGTTTAGGGACCACAGCATAGGTGGTGCACACCTAGGTGCATTGCTGAGGTGCCCAGTGTCATTTTAAAAGCAAGTCTGCCTTGCTGGCTGCTTTTAAATTAAAGTTATATGCAAATTCGACTTTGGAATTAAAGGTACTTCCAAAGTCTTAAACTACCTTATTTTTACATATAAGTCACCCCTAAGGTGTGCCCTATGTGCCCCTAGGGCTGGGTGCCATGTAACTATAAGCAGGGACTTTATAAAAATAGATTTATAAGCCCTGGTGAGGTAAAAACAGCCAAATTCGTTTTTCCCTCATTGAAGTAAATGGCCTTCATAGGCTAGAATGGGCAGACTTTATTTTAAATTTTAAAGTCTCCTTAAATGTTACATACCAAGAATTTGGTATCAAATTGATTGTTATAATAAATCCCACAACTTCCAGTTGTTGGATTTAATATAACTAGTTCAGGTAAAAAGTTTAGACTTTATCTAAAAAGTTGCCAATTTCAGCTCTGCATTGTTTTTGCTGTTGTGCTCTGATTGGCCAGCCTGCAGCAGCTTCTGCCAGGCTACTTTAATGAGGTGTGAAGTGGCCTGGCTTCACACAAAGGAATGTGCTTGGGGGAGAGAATCTCCCCTCAGCAGATGGTGAGGCAGGAAGGGGGAGGGCTGCCAAACTGGTCTTCAAAGGCAGAGAAGGACATCTGGAGCACCCAGCAACACCCCCACATCCTGCAACCCCAGACAGCTAGGTGCCCCCTTGATTAGATTAGGAGAGGGCAGGAGAGGGGTGTGTTTATGATTTTTAGCCACACCAGTGGGTGGGCTCAGCCAGATCTCTCCTCCAAAAATCAGATTCATCCATTTTGGATTTTTAGAGACTGTTGCCTTCTGGGATGGATTTTTGCCACACTTCCCAGGAAGTGGTCATCACAGGGGGACGACCCTGTCCCTGATTGGAGAACCAGGGCCCCCCTGCTTTTCACCCAGGAGCAAGGATAAAACTGGCAGACCTGCACCCACGCCTCAGATCCCCACCAAATTTCAAGAAGATGGAACTACAAGGAGAAGAAGGACTGCCCTGCTGGACCCCTGGCCTGCACCTGGACCCTGCACTCAGAAAAACTGCACCAGCTGCACACTTGGGCTTCACCACAAGAAGGACTTTGCCTGGCTTCCACTGGTTCAAGGAGGGACTCCCTGTTTGCTACAGGTGAAAAATTGCTATCCAGAGTCCCCTGCACCAACTCCTGAAAAAGTGACCAGCTGACCACTGTCCAGTGGCCAAAAAGGAGTTTGCGCCAGGTGTATTCTGGGAGTTGAAGTCCGCACTTCCCAAGGACCATCACAGAACTTCTGGACCCTTGGGGTGAGCTGTGGACCCCAAAAGAACCTTAAAAGAACATCTGGGTGAAGCCCCAGAAGTATGGAAAAGATTGGAGAATTTTTGAAAAAAAGCTTCATAAAGTGACCGACCCGACGCGGAAATTCTAGCCGGCTTGCCTCAACCGCGACCCGGCCTGACTTCGTGGTTCGTCCCGGTAAAGAAAAACATCCAAAAAAGAGACTAAGTCCGAACGTAAAAAGTTGACCGGGACCTCCCAGCCATCGTATCCGAGAAGGGCTCCATGGACGTCGGATCAAGATCCAGGTTTACCCCGGTCGAAGGATTTTCATCTCGAAAAAACGACTAAGTCCGAAGGTAAAAATCACCACCGAGGAAACCGACTTTGCGTATCCGGACAAGGGCTCCAGGAGGTCGGATTCAACTGGCAGGTTCGTCCCGGTGAAGAAAAACATCAAAAAAGAGACTAAGTCAGAAGGTAACTTTTTAACCGAGGCCTCCCGCGACTTGTAGCCGAGCAGGGCTCCATCGCGGTCGGCCTGAAAGTTTGACTTTGCCCCGGTCCTGGTGCAACCAGATGACCCGATTGGCGCTTTTTGTTTCTAAGCGCTAGAAAATAATAATACTTTAAAAATTCATATCTCCGGTTCCCCTGAACCGATTTTAATCGTTTTTGTGTCATTTTAAAGATAAAAATATAAGCTATTTTTATAAATTGGTTTTGGATTTTCAAACTGTTTCCTGTGTTTTATTTAATTACTGTTTTGTGATATTTGAATGCTTTACACTTTGTCTCCTAAGTTAAGCCTTGACGCTCGTTGCCAAGCTACCAAGGGTTGAGCTGGGATTAATTTACTGAGACCTAACTGTACCTATGTGGAGGTTAGTGGCTTGTTGCTAGGTGTAGGTACCTACCTGCCCTACCAATAACCCATTTTCCAACAGCATGCAAACCTGCAAAAAGGCAATGACAGAGAGTACCATCAGGATGGAAGGCATACAAAGCCCATATGCAGCATATAGAGGTCATCCCCATTGTAGATTACCTCCTAACCAGGGTCCCCCAGTGATTACCTATATAACACCAGTCACAGAATGATCATCATTAAGCACTGTAACTGCCATCTGTCATTTACAACTCTCAATTCTCAAATTATACTGCAATGGCTAGTGACTATAAAAGCCTCAAGCCATAGGTAGCAGAGGCACATGTTTTTTACCGCAGTCAGTAGGTGGAATGACATGAGTACAGGAGAACGCAGCACACACTGCTCAATACTGCTCTGTCCATTGGAGATTTGATTCAAGGAAACTTCAGTGGGTACACTTGTTAGATATGAGAAATTCTCACTGTGCACATGACATACAGTCTGCTCCCCATAACACACATGGGGATAGGACCAAATCACACCACCACGGATAAGTCAACACAGGGGAACAGTTGTCAGCAAATCATGTGAATTTACAACACTTGCCAACCTATAATCATCATACCTGTATGTCACTGGAAGTACTGATTGATGAGGTCAGTCCTAGAGTCTGCTGCACCTTCCTCCTCAGACTCCTCACCACTTGCCAGGTCAGCATTACCAGCCACTGGTCCAGCAATAGTATCTGTATCTCAGGGCTAGATTGTGGAGCATGCAGCAGTCTACTACTGTCTGGCATATCTTTTGGGGTGAGTAGAGGAGGCCACATCCAGATAGGTCCAGGCAAATCTAGCTTTTAGGAGGCCAAATGTCCTTTTGATTACATGCCTCGTACTCCTGTGGGCCTCATTAAAATGGACTTCCCCATCCATGGCAGGGAACCTCACTGGTGTCAATAGCCAGGAAAGCTTAGGATATCCAGAGACACCTGTGTGATACATAACAGGTACAGTGACTGGGAAGAATTTAATGACAGCTGAAATAACAGTGAACCACATTCAATGCATACATACCAAGGAGCCAGGCCCTCTCTGTGTGTAGTTGTGCCATCATGTGTGGGACATTGCTGTTCCTCAAATGAAAGATTCATGGACAGATCCAGGAAACTTGGCTGTGACCTGTGAGATATACTAGTCTGAAAGACACACCAGCTGAACATTAATAGAGTGGTAGTTCTTCCTGTTCCTATACAACTGTTCATTGGCACTAGGGGGCACCAGAGCAATATGGGTCTCATCAATGACACCTATTACATGAGGGATATGTCCCGCATCATAAAAGTCTGCCTTCACATAAGCTGAATCAGCACATGGGGGAACCTGGTGTAGCTATCCAGGTGTTTCAACAATGCATACAGTACATCCTTTAACACTAGACTGAACATTAGCTGTGGCATCCCTGCTGCCAAGCCCACTGTATTCTGAAAGGAGCCTGTGGCAAGAAAGTGTAGCCTTGACAGGACTTGTGCTGTGGGAGGGATGGAATAGGGATTGTATATGGCTGGTAACAGATCTGGCTCCAACTGTGTACATAGAGCACGACGGTCTGACGATTCAGACAACATGTTTCAATTATATACCTGTCCACCAGGGTTGCAAGGTCAGCTAGTGGATGGTACACTGGTAGTTGTCTCAGTTTCCTGATGGAAGGATATCTAGGTAAAGAGAAGAGAATGTACATTGAGAAATGCACTTGCTACATGTAGGCAGAACATGTCAAAATAGCACACACCTAACACTGTTGGACATGCGTAGCCCTGTTGACATATACAAAAATGGACATGCAGAAGCACTTTGGACACCAGCCTTGCAGCATAATGCTGAACCTGTAAGTTATTTAGGACACATGTCAGATGTGTCAGCACTACCATGATAGCACAACATGAGGTTACTTCCCAATTTATCCTAATATGTGTATGGTACACTTAAACTGGCACATCAATGCATGAGATGTGCACAAAATGGCAGCTACCTGTCCTGCAGCACTGGGCAGATGGAAGTGACCTAAGTCCGCCGACGTATGTTGTCATGGCGGTAGGCAATCGCTACCACTGTGCAACTTGTCATTGGTTAACATTGTTGCCTACGGGGGATTAGAGTGAATGGCGATGACTGCCGGCAGTGACGGTCCTGTACGTGGCATCCGTGGCCACCATTTTCTGCAGTCTTGCACACATGACTCCTGAAACTGTTGCCAGCAAGACCTCCATGACTTGAGCTGTTGTGTACTGCCTCTGAGAGCCATCATGCCATGTCCTGCAGGTGATAGGACCCCAGCCTTCACATCAGAAGAGCTAGAGAGGTTTGTGGATGGGGTCCTACCCCTGTGTGAACAGCTACATGGGGCACCAGGGGAACAAGTGAGCCGAATCCCATGGTCATGTGTGATAGGGGTGTGTGTGATGGTGAATGGGGTAAGTGTACCGGTGAGGGAGTATAGATGCATGTAGAGGGCATGAAGTGAAGGCGTGTGGGCAGAGAGGATGGGTATGTGGGGGCACTTGGTGAGTTTGATGTGTATAGGCCTCTCCTGTTAGTATGGTGCCAGTGTACATGACTTTCTCCTTTTGTTTGTGCCATCCATGCAGGTGATCGCCCATCAGACGAAAAGGATCTGGTGTGCCATCGCCGAGGAAGTGTGGACCCTGGGGGTCCATAGCTGGCGGAGTACCCATTGTCTCAAGCAGTGGGAGGACCTGAGAAGCTGGGCCCGGAAGACCAAGGAGGCCCAGTTGGGGATGTCCTCCCAACGAGGGAGGGTTGCCCATCAGAACCAGACCCCCCTAATGGCCCGCATTTTGGTGGCTGCCTACAGTGAGGTGGATGGGTGTTTGAGGGAAGCACAGCAGCCACAAAGGGGTGAGTACTGACTGTCTCCTTGGACTTTGCTCGGGTTGTATGGAATTAACTGTCTCACTGTAGCTTGAGTGAAAATGTAGTCAATGCAACATATATGTACCCTTGGGGGAAATGGGTAGTATCCATCCAGCCTGAGCATTAATTGTAGATGTGTCATGATGGTTTGCTGTCAGTGGATGTACATCTCCCATATCCAGTATTCTACATGTCTGCATTGTGGAGATGTCAAATGGTATTGGGACATGTGTGACTCCATCCTGCCTTTACTATGGATGTGAGCTTGTGTGCCACCCTACCCACTGAGTATGACCTGCTCCATCCCTCTGCAGTTGGGAATTTGTGGCTCTAAGGTGTCAGTCCACTCCCATCTGTATGGCACGCCTGTATATGCAACTGTGTGACTCTGCTTTCATCATTGGAACAATAGAAATCTGCTACTGGTAATGGTGTTGACTCCATGTGAATCAACCATTACATTTCCAACACAGATATGGCTTGTGTATGATTGGACTAATGGCTTGACAGTTGTATGCCCATATATTGGTAATCTGCTAGCTATTGGATTTGTGAAGTTTGGTCAAGTAGGCTCATTTGAATTGTTGCTTGGAAATGGCCTGATTGCTAACATCATGCATTTCTAAGAGTTAGACTTGAGGGGATGAAAACTTGAATATAGTGGGATAGTACTGGAGGTGGTAAGTGCCAAGACAGACCTCGTCATTCACAATGTGTAATGTTAATGCCATGTATACCAATGGCCTAACAATTACAGTGATACATGGATTATTGGCTACCTACATCATCTCTCAATTGTTACTTGGGGGCACATCTGATGAAGAGAAAACAAGTCAGCTAACCTAGGCATAGCTGAAGTGGGTGATTTGGACAGGATTGGGTGTTGTATGACAAATGATATGTTGATGTGAAATGAATGTTGTATTTTCTTTGCTGAGGCAGCCCTATGTAGTAGTGTGATGTATTGTCAGTGCCAAGGCGGTGGTGTTGGGCCATGAATGCATATCTCATACATATATTGAGTGTCAGATGTGTGTGTTGTCAGGTCTTAGGTACAGATGTTATCATATCAGGAATGGTGTGATTGAGCGTGGTGTTATGATGGTTTGAAGTCCTACTCATGAAAATACATATGTGGTGTTTTTGTATGTGGACCATGATGTCATATATGTGTTCCTGATGTTCATCAGGTGTGACACTGCACTCAGTGCTTGGGTATGGATGTGTAATATGTGCAATATGGGCCACTGTAGATGCACTTAGATGTATTATTAGTTGTGATACATATGCGTTGGGTGTCTGCAGATCTTCCTCTGTGATTAGGTTAGACTAATCACATGCCTGTACCCATTACTTGTATTGTAAACATCAGATGTCACCTGTATGGCTGTGTAACTTGTAGTCGCTTAATCAGTTATTATAAACAAATTTCCATTATTGTACAGAGTGTTATATCAGCCATATAATGTGACAGGCAGATGTTGTGTGGTGTGTGAGTGTAGTAGTAATCACTGTCATGGATATCTCACAAAGGACATGGCCTGATCAGCTGTTCAAACTGTACAGACCTGATGTCTTTGGTTCAGTCAGCTGCACTTCCAATAGGTGATAGGAGTATGGAAAGGTCTTGTGTGAATTCAGGGAGACATTTGTACATCATCTAGGGCATGATATGCATGCAGACATGGCTGTGGTGGTGATCATGTGGATGGCTGCAGTTGTACAGACTTACTTGAATGTTGCTGTAGGTGTGAGGGTTGGCACACAGGGGTGGGGAGTGGTGCATGTTGTTACATGATGTAGGACATGTGTATTGCGACCTTAGATAGCCTAGGCAGGATATGTATTGTCACAGATGTGAATGTTTACAAGTGTGTATGCGAGGTATGAGTTAACCCTCTCTCTCCCTATCTCTCTCCCTCCCTCCTTCTGTCTCCTCTTTCTGTGCATCAGCATCGGCAGACAAAGGAGAAGGGTTACAGGTGAGTGGGGATGTTGCAGGCCACGGGACCCAGAGTGCTGCTATCAGTGACATGGCGGAGACCGGATAATCTACTTCCTCTTTGGAATCCTCCTCCAGTGGACACTCCCTGGCAGTGGCAGACCGTTCTGGGACTACCCCAACACCATCATTGTCCACCAACCTCCTTGCACACCACCATCCACTACCTGCACCAACTTCCCCACCACCCCCTCCTTCACAGACACTACACCAGACACATCTGCAGGCACTGCACCAAAATTGGTATTTCCAGCCACAACTCCTATCTTACCCACAGTCAGCACAATAGCAGACCCGCAGAAATCCACTCCAGTCACAACATCCACAGCCACCACAACCACCGTCACACCCACATGCAGCACACCTACCATACCTGAAGACACCACCACAACAGACTGTCACCCATCCAGCATGGCATCTCCCAGCACCTCCTCCCCCACTCCTCCCAAAACTCAAAGACACCCACACTCACCCATACAACAGACACCCAGCACCCACAAGCATTCATTGCAAGCATTTGCACCAAAGACATCCACACCAACATCTCATACAACCAATCCCTCTACCTACACTCCAAAGCCTTTTTGCCATGACTGCCTCACGTGCCTAAAAAGGATTTCCTCTCTGATTTTTTCCTGTTCCCTACTCCTCTCCTACCCCGTGATACCCCTAAACGGTGTATGTCCGTACCCAAGTCCAGCCCTTCCACCTCCAAGGCCTCCCCTGAACTCCATGCTAGTATCCAGGCCACTCCCCCTGTCAAAAAGTCAACCCCTTCCAAGCCCAAAGACCACCTCCCAAACCCAAGCCCAAACCCCCACCTCTGCCCCCCCATCCCCTGAGGTGCCTGCCTGCCCCCTTGATATCCCTACCCTTTGGAGGTCTTTTGGCAGTCAGGAGGTAAGTAGGGGCACACAGAGGTGCAATTTGTGCCTTTGGCACTTTGGACACTGGACTGGCCAATAGGCTCATTAGTGTATATAGTTATTTATTTTCTTGCTTACTTAACTACTTTAATATATCTGGCTCAACCTGTTGTTGGATTTGAAGGTAACATACTTGTCTTGCCTTTCTTTCCACATGGCTGTATTGTATTTGGCACCTTTAGTTTGTTTGTGTGTGATGTGTGTGTGGGTTGTGCTAGCTGTAGTATCTGGCCTGCATGTGTGTGTGTGGTCCTGGCTTTTGTCCTGCTGTGATGGCTATGTATTGTGTGTAGGATATGTTTGTGTTTGGTACATGCATGTATGTGGGTTAATTGTGTATTGTTTGTGTTGAGATGTGTAATGGTGGTGTTGAGTGCCCTTCTGTGGTTGTTGTGTGTATGCATGTGTTTGTGTGGTGATGGATATGTCAGATGTGTTGTGTGTTGTGTTTGCGTGGTTGTCAGGTGTTGTTATGTGTTATAGTATGTATGTGTTGTCATGTGGAGGTGTGTACTGAAATCGCTTGACAAAGCGTTTGTGTAGTTATGGTTGTGGTGTTGTTGTGTGACTCAATGCTGTTGCGTACTGTTGTGTTCAACTGTGCCAGTGCTGTGTCTATTGCACGTGTGTGTTGGCCATGGTGTGTGTAGTATGGGTGTGGGTGTGTGTATGTAGGTGTGTATGTTCCTATGGGCCATCGCCACCCCGGATGAGTATGGTGTATCAGGTAGGTGTATGTACTCACAGTTGTTGTCATTGTTGCTGTAGCTGGTTCCAGAGTCAATGTGCGAGCAGGAGCAGTGGGAGGACTTCCAGTTCGGGTTCCATGGAGGCTCCAGGCTGGTATGTGTTCCAGAAGGTGAGTGTTTCCTTTCATAGTGTTGGTTTCTGCCAGGGTTTTCATGGTGGTGCGACCTCGGGAGAAACCTTGGCAGTTTGCGGCCTCGTAATGTGTATGGCGGGAACATGGTCCCCGCTGGCCTAAAGGTGGCTACCATCGTCCATGGCAGCATCACCGCATTGATGGTACTGGCAGTTGTTTGGCTGTCTTTTGTTGAGAAGACCACCATGGTCATAATTTGGCAGTCTTCTCCACTGGCCCGTTGGCAGTACGACCGCCCCCACTGACATGACGGTCCTGGTACCCCCAAAACTAGTAATGACCCCCTATATTTGGAGTGATACCTTCAGCCATCCATTCACTCTTTTCAAGTGTCTTTGGTGGATTCCCAATAACTTTGGCATTCATTAGTGGCTTTCTGCTGTTGCTTTTTTAATATGTAATGGCTATCCCATCTCAGCAAAGCAGAGTACTGGAGCTTCTACAAGCCCACCTGTGTCATGACCACATGATGCAGTACTTTGGAGCTTCACTGTTGGAGGAGCTTAAGCGTAATTGGTTGTTGACATTCCGACCAATACTGACTTGGGTGCAGCAGATTTTCCACTGCTTGTGGTGCTTCTTCGAATGTGCACCTCAGGTGTGCCTTGCTGAGCAGCCTGTGCCTTCCGTGGATACGGTTCTGTTAATGTTCTCGCTGAGGGCTCATTCACGGACATGCCCATTGAAACCGCAGTTGATAATGAGGCATCCTATCTGCCACCTCTTGTGGATTTCTTGCCTCCTTCACCATCTGCTGCGGCCAGGAATGTGCCTCCCTCAGCAGGTCCTATGGCTGAGGTTTCTGCACACAGATGTTCTGTGGATCCTTCAGCTAACGCGCTGTTCAACTTGTCGCCTGCAAATGTTGAATCCTTCTTGGCTTCCATCACCATTGAAGACATTTTAGATTTCCTGCACAACTATAATTACTGTTGAATTTGATTGAATGGCTTTTTTTTGGTCACAAATACTAAATTGCCTATTAATTTGCCTGACTTTTGGCCTGCCTTGCTTGTCATCCTCAACTTTGTATATCTTTTATGTGTATTTTACCATGCTTTTAGTTTTTGAAGTTTAGGAGCACTTTTAGGTTAACACTCTTGTCCTGACAATGGGGAGGGTGTCCTGGGTTCATTATACAATCTGCTTAGGCACACATTTTTTAGCTTAACTTAGGCCTGGGGCCTGTGCCCTTTTACCAACTTATTTGCTCTGATTTCATTTAATCAATTTTATTAATTTTCCATTAGTCTGTTTCTGGTGGGGATGTTTTTATTTTCTAGTCAGCTGTAACTTTGGAATTCTGCTAAAGCATTGCTATTATTATTCTGTGCAAAACATTTCACCATGTACTCCTGTCCAAACTGATGAGTCTAAGTACATGATAATCTCCATAACAATTGTCACCACAAGAGTTTTAAATCAGTCTGAAACTTAGGCACTTGCCCACATCAGGCGTTGTCACAGAATGAAAATATGTTTTCTCATAAAAACACTGTGTAGGCCAATGGACAATAGGGAGGTCATTCCAGCAGGATTTCACCTCGGCCTTGTACCTACAGCTAACCCAGGAGATGGCAGGCAGACCCCTTTCCATCAAGTAAAGGGTGTGGGTGCAGTACAGACGGATTTGGCTATCACCGCAATGCTCTTGATTGGTAGTTGGGACCTAGGTAGAATTCATCTATGTATGTCATTTAATATGTTGGGACTGTTTATTTCTTCTCGCTCGTCACCACCATTTTAATAATGTAATGCCTCATTGCCTTAATAATTGCAGCACATATATTTTATTGTTGATTACAGTCTTTTCAACAAATATTTTGAAAACCATCCTGTATCTCTTTCTTTGCCTGTGTGTATGTATGAGACCTTTTGCTAATGAGAGAAAGGGGTGAGACTTGCCAACCATGACTTCCCCTGAGAAACAACAGAGTTTCATGTTTCAGGCTGCCACAGACACCTTCTCTTCCAGGTTTTGATGAGGTGCTGCTAACTAGCCGAAAGGGTTGGGCCAACAGCAGCCAAGACAGTATGGGATTGACTCAATCACCCTCAAAGTGTGGTGCTGCCACCCCTAATACAGCAGTCTCATTCTGACAACGGTAGTCCTATGACACTATTGCTCCTTAAAATCAACATCATTGTAGATTCCTGAGCACCATTTTTCAACACTTGAATCCTCTATCATCATTTCAAGATGAAGGGGATTCATTTGTCGAGAGACCTCTTAAGAGAGGCGATTTCATGGTTTCACTTAACTTCAATGACACCTATTCGGCTTTCCCGATCTTTTCTTCTCATCGACAATTCCTAGAGTTTCAATGGAGGGACAAATGTTGTAAATTCCGTGCAAAGCCCATTGGCCTATCTTGAGCCCCTTGGTGCTTTACCAATCTTCTCAAGCTGGTGATGGAGATCCTGAGGGCCAGAGGTAGTCACCTAATCATCTATTTAGATGATTTCCTCCTAATGTCACAGAATCCTTTCAAAATCAAACAGGACTTAGACTTAGCAACATCTCTCCTAGAAGAACTAGGTTATATCATCAGTTTGAAAAAGTCTGTCTTCATTCTATCCCAAAAGATCATTTTTCTGAGATTTGCCATTTACTCAGTCTCAGCCACTGTAGCTCTTCTTCACCAAACTATCAGAGCAATTCAGAAAGAGATTCACAGAACACTTTCAAGATAATTGCTGACCCTATGCTGGCTGGTGAGATTGGAGGGGCTTCTGGCGTCCTCCAATCAGTCCATCTTTACTGGCCTGTTGCTTTGTAGTGCCCAGCAATGCCCAAAGATATCTCACTTGTGGAAGGACCTATCCTACTAAGTTCACATTCGATTGACTATGGATGTGCGTCACAAGCTACAATGGTGGCTCAACCACATGCTTATTTGGAATGGCAAGGTAATTTTCAGTCTCATCCCGAACATGGTAATCAAATCCAATAGGAGCCATTTAGGTTAGGGTGCTTATTGTGGAAATCTGACTATTGGTAGGAGATGGTCCAAGTCTGAACTTTCTTTGCACATCAATTGACTGACACTTGGCAGAAGTGGGGACCATGTCAGATGGATCTCTTTGCAACTTGACTAACCTGCCAATTACGATTCTTCTTCGGTTGGAGGCTGGATTAATTGGCTTAAGCAACAGATGCCTTCTTGCAAAAGTGGAAGGGTCTGAACTACTCTTTTCTCCCTTTCTCAATCACTTTGAGAGTAGCCCTGCAGGTCAGACAGCAAACAGGGGAAATAATCATAATCTCCCCCTTATAGCTACCCCAGACTTGGTTCCCAACTTTTTGGGAACAGTCTTGCAATTACCCTCACCTTCTTTCATGGCTCCCATATCTCCTTTTCGACCCTCAAGTTCATAAACATCATTTAGTTGTGACTCATGGGCTATAGATTTTCCGGTGATGCTGACAAGTGTCAGACCTTTCAGAACAGGCTCTTAACCTCATTGATAAATCTGGGGCAGGCACCACTCACAAGAGGTATCAGAAAGCCTGGACACATTGGATATGCTGGTGCTTGGACCAGGATTTGGATCCTATGGCAAACTGATGTAGTTCACATCACAAATCTATTTGTTTTTTTGGAACTGATGGCTTCTCACACAGGATGATCAATTCTTAAAGATCGCCAATTTTGGCTGTGGATATTGCAGTGGCTAACAGACCAGTTGGCGAACATCTATTGATTTTTAAACTATTGAGAAGTATTCGGTTTTTTTGCCCCTCCTTAACCTAAATATTCCACTCTTTCGGATGTGTCCCCAGCCCTTATCTCTTGGTCAGACAATCTGATGTTGTCTAGAAAATAACTCTCAACAAAACTGACTCTTCAACTCTGTTTGGTCTCTTTCAAATGGGTAACAATGTCCGATCCTTGGACCTGGCAGGTACATCATATTCCCCAAAAGGAGTTTCTTTTAACATTAATAAAATAACTAAATCAGCAACCAGATTGATGTCTTTCCCAGCTCTACCAGGAGAGCACAAGCTCTGTGTAGTTTTGTGTCTACAAGAGTGTTGGAAAATGGGTTATTGGTAGGGCAGGTAGGTACCTACACCTAGCAACAAGCCACTAACCTCCACATAGGTACAGTTAGGTCTCAGTAAATTAATCCCAGCTCAACCCTTGGTAGCTTGGTAACGAGCGTCAAGGCTTAACTTAGGAGACAAAGGTGGTCATTCTGACCCTGGCGGTCTTTGACCGCCAGGGCGGAGGACCGCGGGAGCACCGCCGACAGGCCGGCGGTGCTCCAATGGGGATTCTGACCGCGGCGGTAAAGCCGCGGTCGGACCGCCGAGATCCGGATGGCGGTAGGGGGGGTCGCGGGGCCCCTGGGGGCCCCTGCAGTGCCCATGCCACTGGCATGGGCATTGCAGGGGCCCCCGTAAGAGGGCCCCTACATGTATTTCACTGTCTGCTGCGCAGACAGTGAAATACGCGACGGGTGCAACTGCACCCGTCGCACAGCTTCCACTCCGCCGGCTCGATTACGAGCCGGCTTCATTGTGGAAGCCTCTTTCCCGCTGGGCTGGCTGGCGGTCTGAAGGCGACCGCCCGCCAGCCCAGCGGGAAAGTCAGAATTACCGCCGCGGTCTTTCGACCGCGGAACGGTAACCTGACAGCGGGACTTTGGCGGGCGGCCTCCGCCGCCCGCCAAGGTCAGAATGAGGGCCAAAGTGTAAAGCATTCAAATATCACAAAACAGTAATTAAATAAAACACAGGAAACAGTTTAAAAATCCAAAACCAATTTATAAAAATAGTTTATATTTTTATCTTTAAAATGACACAAAAACGATTAAAATCGGTTCAGGGGAACCGGAGATATGAATTTTTAAAGAATTATTACTTTTCTAGCGCTGAGAAACAAAAAGCGCCAATCGGGTCATCTGGTTGCACCTTGACCGGGGCAAAGTCAAACTTTCAGGCCGACTGCGATGGAGCCCTGCTCAGCTACAGGTCGCGGGAGGCCTCGGTTAAAAAGTTACCTTCTGACTTAGAGGGTCATTCTGACCCTGGCGGCCGGTGGCCGCCAGGGCCACCGACCACGGGAGCACCGCCAACAGGCTGGCGGTGCTCCAATGAGCATTCTGACCGCGGCGGTTCAGCCGCGGTCAGAAGCGGAAAGTCAGCGGTCTCCCGCTGACTTTCCGCTGCTCTTTGGAATCCTCCATGGCTGCGGAGCGCGCTCCGCAGCCATGAGGATTCTGACCCCCCCTACCGCCATCCAGTTCATGGCGGGAAAGCCGCCATGAACAGGATGGCGGTAGGGGGGGTCGCGGGGCCCCTGGGGGCCCCTGCCATGCCCATGCCAATGGCATGGGCACGGCAGGGGCCCCCGTAAGAGGGCCCCGAAAAGTAATTCAGTGTCTGCCTTGCAGACACTGAAATACGCGACGGGTGCCACTGCACCCGTCGCACCTTCCCACTCCGCCGGCTCGATTACGAGCCGGCATCCTCGTGGGAAGGTCGTTTTCCCCTGGGCTGGCGGGCGGTTTTACTGGAACCGCCCGCCAGCCCAGGGGAAAACTCGTAATACCCGCCGCGGTCTTTTGACCGCGGCGCTGTAATTTGGAGGGCGGGATCCTCCGCCGCCCGCCAGGGTCATAATGAGGCCCTTAGTCTTTATTTTGAAGTTTTTCTTCACCGGGACGAACCTGCCAGTTGAATCCGACCTCCTGGAGCCCTTGTCCGGATACGCGATGTGGGTTTCCTCGGTGGAGACTTTTACCTTTGGACTTAGTCGTTTTTTCGAGATGAAAATCCTTCGACCGGGGTAAACCTGGATCTTGATCCGACGTCCATGGAGCCCTTCTCGGATACGATGGCTGGGAGGTCCCGGTCAACTTTTTACGTTCGGACTTAGGGGGTCATTCTGACCCTGGCGGCCGGTGACCGCCACGGTCACCGACCACAGGAGCACCGCCAACAGGCTGGCGGTGCTCCCGAGGGCATTCTGACCGCGGCGGTTCAGCCGCGGTCAGAAAGGGTAAACCGGCGGTCTCCCGCCGGTTTACCGCTGCCCCATTGAATCCTCCATGGCGGCGGAGCACGCTCCGCCGCCATGGGGATTCAGACACCCCCTACCGCCATCCTGTTCATGGCGGGAAACCCGCCATGAACAGGATGGCGGTAGGGGGTGCCGCGGGGCCCCTGGGGGCCCCTGCAGTGCCCATGCCAATGGCATGGGCACTGCAGGGCCCCCCGTAAGAGGGCCCCGCAAAGTATTTCAGTGTCTGCCTTGCAGACACTGAAATACGCGACGGTGCAACTGCACCCGTCGCACCCCTGCAACTACGCTGGCTCAATTCTGAGCCGGCGTCCTCGTTGCAGGGGCATTTCTGCTGGGCCGGCGGGCGCTCTTTTGGAGAGCGACCGCCGGCCCAGCGGAAATGTTTAAATGGCCGCCGCGGTCTTTTGACCGCGGTGCGGTCATTTCACGGCGGTACCTTGGCGGACGGCCTACGCCGTCCGCCAAGGTTAAACTCACCCCCTTAGTCTCTTTTTTGGATGTTTTTCTTTACCGGGACGAACCACGAAGTCAGGCCGGGTCGCGGTTGAGGCAAGCCGGCTAGAATTTCCGCGGCGGGTCGGTCCCTCTCTGGAGCTTTTTTTCCAAAAATTCTCAAATCTTTTCCAAACTTCTGGGGCTTCACCCAGATGTTCTTTTAAGGTTCTTTTGGGGTCCACAGCTCACCCCAAGGGTCCAGAAGTTCTGTGATGGTCCTTGGGGGGTGCGGACTTCAACTACCAGAATGCACCTGGCGCAAACTCCTTTTTGGCCACTGGACAGTGGTCAGCTGGTCGCTTTCTTCAGGAGTTGGGGCAGGGGACTCTGGTTAGCAATTTTTCACCTGTAGCAAACAGGGAGTCCCTCCTTGAACCAGTTGAAGCCAGGCAAAGTCCTTCTTGTGGTGAAGCCCAAGTGTGCAGCTGGTGCAGTCCTTCTGAGTGCAGGTTCCAGGTGCAGGCCAGGGGTCCAGCAGGGCAGTCCTTCTTCTCCTTAAGTTCTTTCTTCTTGAAATTTGGTGGGGATCTGAGGCGTGGGTGCAGGTCTGCCAGTTTTATCCTTGCTCCTGGGTGAAAAGCAGGAGGGTCCTGGTCCTCCAATCAGGTACAGGGTCGTCCCCCTGTGATGACCACTTCCTGGGAAGTGTGGCAAAATCCATCCCAAAAGGCAACAGTCTCTAAAAATCCAACATGGCTGAATCTGATTTTTGGAGGAGAGATCTGGCTGAGCCCACCCACTGGTGTGGCTAAAAATCATAAACACACCCCTCTCCTGCCCTCTCCTAATCTAATCAAGGGGGCACCTAGCTGTCTGGGGTTGCAGGATGTGGGGGTGTTGCTGGGTGCTCCAAATGTCCTTCTCTGCCTTTGAAGACCAGTTTGGCAGCCCTCCCCCTTCCTGCCTCACCATCTGCTGAGGGGAGATTCTCTCCCCCAAGCACATTCCTTTGTGTGAAGTCAGGCCACTTCACACCTCATCAAGGTAGCCTGGCAGAAGCTGCTGCAGGCTGGCCAATCAGAGCACAGCAGCAAAAACAATGCAGAGCTGAAATTGGCAACTTTTTAGGTAAAGTCTAAACTTTTTACCTGAACTAGTTATATTAAATCCAACAACTGGAAGTTGTAGGATTTATTACAACAATTAATTTGATACCAAATTCTTGGTATGTAACATTTAAGGAGACTTTAAAATTTAAAATAAAGTCTGCCCATTCTAGCCTGTGAAGGCCATTTACTTCAATGAGGGAAAAACGAATTTGGCTGTTTTTACCTCACCAGGGCTTATAAATCTATTTTTATAAAGTCCCTGCTTATAGTTACATGGCACCCAGCCCTAGGGGCACATAGGGCACACCTTAGGGGTGACTTATATGTAAAAATAAGGTAGTTTAAGACTTTGGAAGTACCTTTAATTCCAAAGTCGAATTTGCATATAACTTTAATTTAAAAGCAGCCAGCAAGGCAGGCTTGCTTTTAAAATGACACTGGGCACCTCAGCAGTGCACCTAGGTGTGCACCACCTATGCTGTGGTCCCTAAACCTACATGCCCTACCATATACGAGGGACTTATAGGTAGGTTAACTTAGCCAATTATAATTAGCCTAATTTGCATATCCATTTTACACAGAGCACAGGCCCTGGGACTGGTTAGCAGTACCCAGGGCACCATCAAAGTCAGGAAAACACCAGCAAAAAGAGGAAAATGGGGGCAAAAAGTTATGGGGCCTCTGCAATCAGCCCTGTTTTCTCACACAACCCCCCCCCCAGCCCACACGCCCAGGAGACTCAGCCCAACCCTGGGAGAGTCTTCCTGGCTTGTTAGGCGAGGAAGACAGTGAAGAAAACTGGCTGTCCCTTTGCAGGGCCTACTCTGCCTTATATCCTCCTGTCAGGGTCACTCCCTATGGGTAGTAAAGCCATCCCAACAGTAAAAGGACCCAACACAAACTGAAACTTTCCTCTAGGGGGGTCTTCCTCCTTTCTCTCTGCCAACTTGGGTAGTGAGGTGCCCACCTCCCCTACTCCAAACTTTGCTAGGGCAACACCTAGCTTACCCAAAGAGGTCACCCAACACTTGAGCAACCCCACCATGACCAATAGGGTCAGGGGGCCTACTTTGCTATTGGCCCTGGGGTCTGCCTCCCAGGCCAAGTACAGTGCTGCCTGGAAGGCTAGCACCCAGCAGAGGCTACTGACAGCTGTCAGTACCCAGAACCACACCCTAAGCTCTCCACTGACAGGTGGCTGAGCTGCTTTAGGGGCATCTTTGGGGTCCTGGCACCCCTCTTGATGTCTAGAGTGGGGGGCTACCACCTCCTGTGGCAGACACCCTCCTTCCACTCTCCCTTCTGTCAGTGCAGGGGCAACACCTTGCATCTGGACAGCTGCCTGACTACTCAGGACTTCCTTGGGGTCAGGTGAGGCCTCACCAGTGCCAACTCTGGGCTCCCCCCTTACTGGGGCAGATGGCCCTTGGCTCCCTGGAACTCTCTTTAAGAGTGGCCTACCCTTCCTTTTCTTCTTTCCTTTTCTTGGGGACCCCTGTCTCCTAACTGTAGGGACTGACTCCCCAGGACTTTGGGTTGGGGGGGCGCCCTGGGCGACCACCCCATCTGTGACCAGACTCACCTCTGGGAGGTCATTGCCCATGATACAATCTAGGGGAAGGTCAGCACTGACCACCACCCTAATCCAGTCAAGGATACCCTCCCTCTCTAGGGGCACTATGGCTACAGGTTTGGAGGTGACCTCCCCTGTGGCTATCCTGACTTTCTTTGTCTTTCCTGGGACATACATGTCTGGGGTCACTAACCGGTCACTCACTATAGTGTGACTGGCACAGGTGTCCCTCAGGCCAGTGGTAGGGATCCCATTCACTTGAATGTGGTGGAAGTGCCTACTCCCACCCTCAGGGATCACCAGCTTACCATCTGGTCCTGTCTCCCAGCACAATGCTAGGAGGACTTCATCATCTGAGGAATCCTCCTCTATGGCTACACTGGACAGCCCAGTGCTAACCACCTTCCTTGGACAGGCTGCATCTCCTCTGAAGTGACCTGTCTGCTGACAGTCAAAGCAAGCCCTACTGTCCAAGAGTTTTTTTAACCCTGGGTCTCCCTGTCTCTGCTTGTCAGAGTGGGAGTGGGATTTACTCTCCTCCTTCTTAGGGTTCTGGGGTACAGAGGGAGTCTCTGTGGTGGGCTTACCACCTCCCTCCTTAGGTTTTTGGGGACCTGTCCCCCCCTTCTTGGAGTCTCCCCCCTGGGACTTGACAACCACCCTGGTTCTCAACCACTCATCAGCTGCCTCCCCTAGCTCTCTAGGGTTGGTCTGCTTAGAGTCCACTAGATGCTGGCGTAACCTTTCTTGGGTACAATTGGTCAAGATGTGCTCTCTCATGATCAGATTGTATAACCCCTCATAAGTATCTACTTTGTTACCAATAATCCAGCCCTCTACTCCCCCACCCATGGACACCTCAGCTTCTTTATCGCTGCTTCCATCTCTTTTCTCTTTGTATGCCCACTTTTTCTTTTCTAGGGCCAGCTTCTCTGCTTCCAAAGCTATGTATGCTAGCTGGGCCTCCAGCTCTCTTTCTCTGATGGATGGGTTCTCCCCTCCTGAAAGGACCCCCTTCCCACCACTAGCTTTGGGTCTGCCCCTAGTGACTGTATCTACTGAGGACCGTTCTTCCTCATCCTCACTTAGGCTCAGATGCCTTCACTCCCCTGAGTGGTTAGAGCTTGCATCCTCCCTTCTTTCTCCCTCCTCTGGAGCTTCTTCTGACTCTACCTCTTGGGCCTCAGCCCATGCTGTCAGGGATGTGATCAGGATTTGCTTCCTGAGATCAGTGGTTGCAGGCAACCCTCTTTCAATACACAACCCCCTAAGCTGGACTACTGTCAGTGTGGGTAGGCTAGCCAGATCAAGCTCCATGGTTCCCTAGTTTTGTGTCAACAAAAACTTTTTGCAAAAATTGGAAACTAGAATTTAGAAAAATTACAAAAAATCAATAATTGAAATTAATCCAAATTTAAAAATGAAAAACAATTTTTGCACTAGGACAATTTAAAGGATTTTTTATTTGTTTTACCTAAAACTGTAACGTGATATTGAACACAAGTACAGGATCCCGTCGCTGCTTCCAATTATGTTGGAAAATGGGTTATTGGTAGGGCAGGTAGGTACCTACACCTAGCAACAAGCCACTAACCTCCACATAGGTACAGTTAGGTCTCAGTAAATTAATCCCAGCTCAACCCTTGGTAGCTTGGCAACGAGCGTCAAGGCTTAACTTAGGAGACAAAGTGTAAAGCATTCAAATATCACAAAACAGTAATTAAATAAAACACAGGAAACAGTTTAAAAATCCAAAACCAATTTATAAAAATAGTTTATATTTTTATCTTTAAAATGACACAAAAACGATTAAAATCGGTTCAGGGGAACCGGAGATATGAATTTTTAAAGAATTATTACTTTTCTAGCGCTTAGAAACAAAAAGCGCCAATCGGGTCATCTGGTTGCACCTCGACCGGGGCAAAGTCAAACTTTCAGGCCGACCGCGATGGAGCCCTGCTTGGCTACAGGTCGCGGGAGGCCTCGGTTAAAAAGTTACCTTCTGACTTAGGGGGTCATTCTGACCTCGGCGGTAAAAGCCGCTTACCGCCGGTCAGAAGGCCGCCACAATACCGCCTCGGTCAGCCGCCACGGACATTCTGACGCACAACTGCAAAACCTCCGAAAATCCACCCTCCACTGCAGTCCGCCACATCAGCGGCCAGCGGTAAACTGGAGAAGACCAAACCTCCACCGCCACGCCAACAGAAATACGCCCATCCCATTATGACCCGCAAATCGACGCGGTGGTCATTCAACCGCGGTATTCCATTGGCGGTACACACCGCCGCGGTCAAAATACACACACCTTTACAAACCCCTACCACATTGGACAATTTGAAAGGCACACACCTGAAACACATACACACACCACTCCCACACATCCAATACCATATAAAACACACACCCACATCACCCACAAACCCCTACCAACAAAAACCAGAGATGAAGGAGAGAGAGACACATCAGAGAATAGAGAGCCAGACACACAGAGGCACACCACAACATCACACACACCACATAGAAGCACAAAGCACCACACACCAACACACACATCATCACATACACCACCCCACACCTCATACACACCACCCCATGGCACCACAAAGGCACCCACGCTTTTCGGACCAAGAACTCCGGGTCATGGTGGAGGAGATCATAAGAGTGGAACCCCAGCTCTTTGGCTCACAGGTCCAGCACACCACCATAGCAAGGAAGGCGGAGCTCTGGCAGCGGATCGTGGACAGGGTCAACGCGGTGGGACAGCATCCCAGAAATCGAGAGGACATCCGCAAACGATGGAACGACCTACGGGGGAAGGTGCGCTCGTTGGTCTCGTGACACAACATCGCGGTGCAGAAGACTGGCGGGGGACCCCCACCCACTCCACCCGAATTCACAACATGGGAGCAAGAGGTACTAAACATCCTGCATCCTGATGGCCTCGCTGGAGTACACGGAGGAATGGACTCTGGTAAGTACAAGGCCAACCACTTCACCCCCCCCCCCCAGCATGCTAACCCCCACCCTCACCCCCAACCCCCCAGCACACATCCTCCCTGAGAATGTCTCCCCAGCACAACCCACCCAACACCAACCCCTGCATGCCACCCCCAAACTATGGACACCCATCACCTAAGCATGACCACTGCACATACCCATCCCCCCCCCACAAAACACCCTCACAACACCTCCCCCAAGGGAATGCCAGCACTGGGGGACAAGGGCACCCATAAAACGCAAGCTAATGCACACACAGAAACAATAACCATACCCTCTTACCCCATGCAGGACCCGAACGACAACACACTGGTCAGGAGGGAACAGAAATGTCCATCCCACCCCCGGAACAGGCCCCTAGTGATGACAGCAGCTCTGTCGACCTGGAACCTGACGACCAGCCCGGACCATCGGGGACCTCTGGGCAGTCGGTTCCCCTCACCCAGACACAGGCCACTGCAGACCCAACCCCCTCTGGGAACAACAGCACAGCTCCCACCCAGCGGGCCCATGCCTCTGTCTCTAGGACAGGTCAAGCAGCGGTGTGTCTACCACTACAGGGCCCCCAGGGTAACCCACCAACCCAACAACAACAGGGACCGGGGGGCAGTGGGAGTGGGCACACCGTCCAGGGGACAGAGGCCCAGGGACACAGGGCAACTCGGAGGGCTGCTGTGCGACAGGGGGGGAGGAGAGGCCCAGGGAACCCACTCTCCAAGAGGCCCTCACCACCATCATGGCAGCCTACCACCACTCACAAGAGACGATGGCGACGGTACTGGCCAGGTTCCAGGAGATCCAGGCACAGCAGGAGCAACGCTACATGGGGTTCAGCGACCAACTCAGCAACATCTCAACCGCTATGGGGAGCATAGTCCAGGCCCTGAACCGTATAGAGGACACGTTTCGGGACCATGTGGCATCACACAGGGCCCCTGTCACTAGCCAGGAACAGGAACAGCCTACCACCTCCGCCGGCGCTAGTGGACAGGAGGCCCCACCACAACGACAGCCCACCAGAACCCCACCTCCTGCTGAACAACAACCGCCCCGCAAAAGGAGCCTGAGATCAAAAAAACCGACAGAGTAGGATGTCAAGTCCCCCGCCAGCATCACATACCCCCTGAAGTCCTCCCACTGTTCCACATTGCCACCCTGTCAAACCTTGAACTGCCCCTGCTCCATCCTGCCACAGGCATATGGACAATGCACCTGTGAGACTGAGAACTGGACTCCGCCATGGACATTACTCCACCCCCACCCATCACTGTTTCACTATCATGTACCGATATCTATGCACTAATAATAAATCACACATTGCACTGAAATCAATCAGGACTCAGCCTGTCTTATTTACAAATGTATGACACATTACATATCAATTACGTATTATTAACATTGTGAATTACACATACCGAGGTAACTTAGCATTAGTCCAAGGGCCAACCAAGCCGAGGTCACGCAGTGGCTCATACAGCACAGAAAAGGGAAGGGAAAATCAAACATCATGTTTATAGGTCTGGGGGGAAATCGACAAAGTTGAGATGCAGGAGGCTTTCAGGAAATGTAAAATGGCATGGGTGATTATTACCTGTGTGCTACTGGAAATACTGTTCTATTACTCTGTCCCTGTTGTCTGTGTCGTCCTGTGAGTCTTCCTCCTCTTCACTCTCCGCAGGCTCCACAGCTGCTTCAACACCACCATCTGCACCATCCTCCTGCAGGAAAGGAACCTGACGTCGCAATGCCAGATTGTGAAGCATACAGCAGGCCACGATGATGTGGCACACCTTCTTTGGTGAGTACGTCAGGGATCCCCCAGTCATATGCAGGCACCTAAACCTGGCCTTCAGGAGGCCAAAGGTCCTTTCGATGATCCTCCTAGTTCGCCCATGGGCCTCATTGTACCGTTCCTCTGCCCTGGTCCGGGGATTCCTCACTGGGGTCAGTAGCCAAGGCAGGTTGGGGTAACCAGAGTCACCTATTAGCCACACACGTTGTCTCTGTAGCTGCTCCATCACATAGGGGATGCTGCTATTTCGCATCACATAAGCGTCATGCACTCACCCTGGGAACTTGGCATTTACATGGGAGATGTACTGGTCAGCCAAACAGACCACCTGGACATTCATCGAATGATAACTTTTTCTGTTTCTGTACACCTGCTCATCGTCTTTTGGGGGTACCAAAGCCACATGGGTCCCATCAATGGCACCAATGATGTTGGGGATATGTCCCAGGGCATAGAAATCACCCTTCACTGTAGGCAAGTCACCCTCCTCTGGGAAAATGATGTAGCTCCGCATGAGTTTCATCAGGGCAGACAACACTCTGCTCAAAATCTTTGAAAACATAGGCTGAGACATTCCAGATGACATGGCCACTGTGGTCTGGAATGACCCAGTTGCCAAAAAATGGAGGACTGACAAAACCTGCACCAGAGGGGGAATCCCTGTGGGTTGGCGGATGGGGGACATCAGGGCTGGCTCCAGCTGGGCACACAGTTCATGGATAGTGGCACGGTCAAGTCTGTATCGAAGTATTATATGGCGTTCTTCCATTGTCGACAGGTCCACCAGCAGTCGGTACACGCGAGGATTCGTCCTTCTCCTCGCAAGTCACAGCGGACTGTGCCTAGGAAGGACAACATGGAGCACAGAGTCAGGCAAACCACAGGTACGTACAGACAGCTTGCACAGTTAAAGAATGGCAATGGGTTGAAAGGCGTGTATGTGTGGCAATGCAAGGCCTAGGCCTGTGTGTCGCAGTCAAAATTAAGCCATGTAGGCCCTTGAAATGGCGGCTGCCTGACCTGTGAAGTGGGACAATGGGATGTGAGGTCAATGCGCTGGCGGGGCACACCGTGGCGGTAGGCGGTCGAAGACCGCGGCGCAAAGCCGCATTGGTTAACATTGAACCCTATGGGTTTCAGGAGCCAATGACGATGTGCGCCGGCGGTCGCGGTACGCACCGCCGCAGTACGCACCGCCGCGGGCGTGACCGCCATTTTCTATCTGATTAATCACTCGAGACCTGATCATCCACAGGAGAGGACCTATACTGCAAGTGCTGCTGTGACCTCGGTCTGGAAGATACAATGGCTGCTGCGACTGGGGAAAGGGCCCCTGCCTTCACGTCTGAAGAGTTGGAGAAGCTCGTGGATGGGGTCCTCCCCCAGTATGCGCTACTCTACGGTCCTCCAGACCAACAAGTGAGTACACCGGGTGCACATGGAATGGGCTATGCCTGTGTGGATTGGGGTGGATGTAAGTTGGTGGGGTGGGGGGCGAATGAGGAGTGCAACGCACGACAGATGAGAGCATGTGCCATATGGCAAAGTTGGTGGGGGGGGCCAATCACATCTAACATGCAGGTCATTGATGATTTCCTCCTTTCCACCCTGTACATGTCAAATAGGTCAGCGCCCATCAGAAGATCGAGATTTGGCGTGCCATCGCCAAGGAAGTCCGGAACTTGGGGATCCACAACAGACGGGGCACCCACTGCCGCAAGAGGTGGGAGGACATCCGCCGCGGAACAAGGAAGACCGCAGAAACGCTGCTGGGGATGGCCTCCCAACCTAGGAGGGGTGCCAGTCACACCATGACCCCCCTGATGTCCCGGATCCTGGCGGTGGCCTACCCTGAATTGGATGGGCGCCTTAAGACATCACAGCAGACACAAGGGGGTGAGTATCAGCACATTCTCCTATCTTTCTGCGCAGTGGAGGCGTCTGGGTGGGGGAGGAGGGCTGTGGGTGACATTAGGCCAGGGCGCTTTCTGTGGTGTAGTCCTCTCCCTTAGGCATGGCCCTGTGCCCCCGGCCCCCACCTCTGTAGGGTGACAAGTACAGCCATTGAAGGTCCAGCATCTCCCATGTGCGCGTTTGACGTCTCTTGGCCTGTTGTCCTAGTCAATAGTACTGAGTAGTGTACCCCGAATGCGCGGCTTAGTGCATTAGGCTCCTGTGTCTGTCCTCTCCGCCAACGGTGTTGACATTGCATGCACTCAACCTGGTCTTCTTTTTTCTCCCCCCACCCTTTCTCTTCATCTTCTTGTGCATGTGTGCATTAGCATCATCAGGCGGAGGAGATTTGGCATCGGAGCACGAGGGAGCTGCAGGACACAAGGCCCCGGTGGGCCCAGGAACAGACACCGAGGGCACCAGTGATCCGGAGGGCGAGGGGAGCACCACGACGGGGACCGCTGGTGAGAGCAGCGACAGCGACACGTCCTCGGATGGGAGCTCCCTAGCGGTGGCGGCAACATCCGTGCCCCCCGCCTCTACAGGTACAGCCGCCACCCAGCGCACCAGCCCCGCCCTCCCAGCAGCCCCTCAGTCTTCGCTCCGTGCCCGTTCGCCCAGGAAGGCGCGCGTCTCCTTCGCCCCAGGCACCTCAGCCCCTGCCCCTGTTGCCCCTGCTGCCCTCAGTGTGGAGCTCATTGACCTGGTAAGGACGCTCATTGTTGGGCAGACGACCCTTTTGAATGCCATCCAGGGTGTGCAAAGGGAGGTGCAACAGAGCAATGCGTACCTGGAGGGCATTCATTCGGGTCAGGCTGCCCATCAACGAGCGTTCACTGCTCTGGCCTCAGCACTGACGGCAGCCATTGTCCCTGTTTCCAGCCTCCCTCTTCTTACTGCCTCCAGCCTTTCTCTGTCTCCTGTTCCTCAGCCTATCCCATCCACACCATCAGACCAGCCTGCACACACCTCAACACCCAAGAGCAGCTCATCCAAACACAAGCACCACAGATCCCACAAACACTCACCCAAGCAACACCCAGATGCAGACATTCCAACAGTCACAACCACCTCTGTGTCCCCCTCCTCCTCGTCTCCCTCCTCCCTCCCTGTGACGTCTACACTCACACCTGCATGCACCCCAACATCAGCCAGTGCTTCCATCACCCCCTCACCTTCCAGTACAGTCCACACTCGTGCAGTCACCACCCCCACTGCCATTTACACGTCCCCTGTGTCCTCTCCCACTGTGTCTGTCACCCCCTCTTCCAAGACACACAAACGCAGGCAGCCACCCACCCAACAGACATCCACCTCACGACAGCCTACAGCACCAGCACCTTCACCCAATGACAGCACACCTGACTCCTACAACCACCTCCTCTTCCTCCACTTCCATCTCCACTTCTCCTACCCTTTACCTTGGCCCTAAAAAACTTTTCCTGGCTAATCTTGACCTCTTTCCCTCCGATGAGCTCCCCCCTCCATCTGCAAAGAGTCCCAAGAGCACCGCAGCCACCACCAGCCCAGCTTCGGGTGTCACTGTTGTGCATGGGTTCTGGAGCCCACCCTTTGCCAGCAGTGACACATCGATCAGCAGCAAGGACACGTCCAGCCCCCCCCCCCGGCAAGAGGACCCGCAAAAACAAGGGCCGCCGTGCGAGGACCGACAGGGCTTCCCCCAAGGAGCAATGTGCGGCCACTTCACCACCCACACCATCTAGGGGAGGCAAGGGCCCGAGAGCCCCATCAAAGGAGCGGAAGGGCAGCAGGAGCGCGGAGAAGGTGGACCCCATCCCAGCTGGGAAGGAGGACACTAAGGAGGCCAGGAGTCCGTCCCCGAAGGGTCCAGAAACGTCACGGTCCGAGGGCGACTGAGCAGGGAGTCCAGGCCAGGTCTGGCTCCCTTGACCTGCTGGATGAGCACCGCTGAACAGGGCCCGCCGTGGAGAAGAGCACCGCTGAACAGGGCCCGCCGTGGAGAAGAGCACCGCTGAACAGGGCCCGCCGTGGAGAAGAGCACCGCTGAACAGGGCCCGCCATGGAGAAGAGCACCACTGAACAGGGCCCCGCCGTGGAGAAGAGCACCGCTGAACAGGGCCCGCCGTGGACAAGAGCACCGCTGAACAGGGCCCGCCGTGGAGAAGAGCACCGCTGAACAGGGCCCCGCCGTGAAGATAGGCACCGCTGAACAGGGCCCGCCGTGGAGAAGAGCACCGCTGAACAGGGCCCGCCGTGGAGAAGAGCACCGCTGAACAGGGCCCGCCGTGGAGAAGAGCACCGCTGAACAGGGCCCCGCCGTGAAGATAGGCACCGCTGAACAGGGCCTGCCGTGGAGAAGGGCACTGCTGAACAGGGCCCGCGGTGCAGAAGAGCACCGCTGAACAGGGCCCGCCGTGGAGAAGAGCACCGCTGAACAGGGCCCCGCCGTGAAGATAGGCACCGCTGAACAGGGCCCTCCGTGGAGAAGAGCACCGCTGAACAGGGCCCGCCGTGGAGAAGAGCACCGCTGAACAGGGCCCGCCGTGAGGATAGGCAACGCTGAAGAGGGCCCGCCGTCTCAAGCACCGCTCCGCTGGGCCCCGCCGTCTCAAGCACCGCTCCGCTGGGCCCTTCTTCTCAAGCACCGCTCCGCTGGGCCCCGCCGTCTCAAGCACCGCTCCGCTGGGCCCTTCTTCTCAAGCACCGCTCCGCTGGGCCCCGCCGTCTCAAGCACCGCTCCGCTGGGCCCTTTATCTCAAGCACCGCTCCGCTGGGCCCTTCATCTCAAGCACCGCTCCGCTGGGCCCTTCTTCTCAAGCACCGCTCCGCTGGGCCCCGCCGTCTCAAGCACCGCTCCGCTGGGCCCTTCATCTCAAGCACCGCTCCGCTGGGCCCTTCATCTCAAGCACCGCTCCGCTGGGCCCCGCCGTCTCAAGCACCACTCCGCTGGGCCCTTCATCTCAAGCACCGCTCCGCTGGGCCCCGCCGTCTCAAGCACCGCTCCGCTGGGCCCTTCATCTCAAGCACCGCTCCGCCTGGCCCTTCTTCTCAAGCACCGCTCCGCTGGGCCCTTCTTCTCAAGCACCGCTCCGCTGGGCTCTGCCGTCTCAAGCACCGCTCCACTGGGCCCCGCCGCCTCAAGCACCGCTCCGCTGGGCCCTTCATCTCAAGCACCGCTCTGCTGGGCCCCGCCGTCTCAAGCACCGCTCCGCTGGGCCCCGTCGTCTTAAGCACCGCTCCGCTGGGCCCTTCTTCTCAAGCACCGCTCCTCTGGGCCCCGCCGTCTCAAGCACCACTCCGCTGGGCCCTTCATCTCAAGCACCGTTCCGCTGGGCCCCGCCGTCTCAAGCACCGCTCCGCTGGGCCCTTCATCTCAAGCACCGCTCCGCCTGGCCCTTCTTCTCAAGCACCGCTCCGCTGGGCCCTTCTTCTCAAGCACCGCTCCGCTGGGCTCCGCCGTCTCAAGCACCGCTCCGCTGGGCCCCGCCGCCTCAAGCACCGCTCCGCTGGGCCCTTCATCTCAAGCACCGCTCTGCTGGGCCCCGCCGTCTCAAGCACCGCTCCGCTGGGCCCCGCCGTCTTAAGCACCGCTCCGCTGGGCCCTTCTTCTCAAGCACCGCTCCGCTGGGCCCCGCCGTCTCAAGCACCGCTCCGCTAGGCCCCGCCGTCTCAAGCACCGCTCTGCTGGGCCCTTCATCTCAAGCACCGCTCCGCTGGGCCCCGCCGTCTCAAGCACCGCTCCGCTGGGCCCTTCTTCTCAAGCACCGCTCCGCTGGGCCCCGCCGTCTCAAGCACCGCTCCGCTGGGCCCTTCATCTCAAGCACCGCTCCGCTGGGCCCCGCCGTCTCAAGCACCGCTCCGCTGGGCCCTTCATCTCAAGCACCGCTCCGCTGGGCCCTTCATCTCAAGCACCGCTCCGCTGGGCCCTTCATCTCAAGCACCGCTCCGCTGGGCCCTTCATCTCAAGCACCGCTCCGCTAGGCCCCGCCGTCTCAAGCACCGCTCCGCTGGGCCCTTCCTGTCAAGCACCGCTCCGCTGGGCACCGCCGTCTCAATCACTGTTTATGTTTCACTGTGCCCACCATGCCTCCTCCTTGACCAGTGGAGACTGTCATCCACCTGATGGACTGTGGCTTTGCACTCCCCAGGATGGTACAGTGGGCAGCCCACCCACTGTAGAGACATTGAGAGACTGTGGCTTTGCACTCCCCAGGATGGTACAGTGGGCAGCCCACCCACTGTAGAGACATTGAGAGACTGTGGCTTTGCACTCCCCAGGATGGTACAGTGGGCATGGTGGCTCCTCGTGGATCTGGCGTCGTGGACTCATGTGGCTGTGGTGCCCCCCCCTTCCCTTCCCCCTGAGGTGCCTGTAGTTTTTACATCTGATGCCCCTGCAGTGTTCTCTCCAAAGGACTCAGGTCTCCTGTGTGGGCTTTGCCCTTGTTTCTCAAAACTTTGGCCCACGGACATGATGAATTCGTAGGATGTGCAGGACTTGTTACTTCAGTTATACACTGATGTGTATGTCATTTGTTTTCTTGTGAATATCTTTCATGGTTGTACGATAATTTTCAGGAGCTTTTTGGTACATAAATATTTATTCCAAATTTGATTATGTCCTAGCATTTTTCAGGGGTGTTTGGGTGGTGTCACTGTGACTTGTTGCTCTGCATTGGTGTGTACATAGTTGGGGGGGGGTCGCATATGTGTGTGCCCGTAACCTTTCGTCCTCCCCCCTCCCGTGTGTCGTAGGTGCAGTACTCACCGTTGTCGTCTGCGCCGGACTTCGTACTCGTGGTAGATGAGAAGGTAGACGAGAGCAGGTAGGATGTTTAATTCGGGTTCCATGCTGTCCTCCTTCCTCCTGGAGTGCGTAGTGGTGAGCGTTTTCCCGTTCGTAGTCTGTTTCCGCCGTGTTTTTATCGGCGGTGTTCCCGCCCCGGAAAAGGTGGCGGATTGGTGAGTTGTGATAGTGTGGGCGGTACATTGTCTGCCGCCTGGCTGTTGGCGGTGACCGCCGCGCTGTTTGTTTGTACCGCCGTGGCGGGCGGAGTGTTAAAGTGGCTGTCTGTGTTGGCGGTTCCCGCCAGGGTCAGAATTCCATATTTTTTACCGCCAGCCTGTTGGCGGGTTGGCCGCCGCTTTAACACCGACCGCCAGGGTTAGAATCACCCCCTTAGTCTTTATTTTGAAGTTTTTCTTCACCGGGACGAACCTGCTAGTTGAATCTGACCTCCTGGAGCCCTTGTCCGGATACGCGATGTGGGTTTCCTCGGTGGAGACTTTTACCTTCGGACTTAGTCGTTTTTTCGAGATGAAAATCCTTCGACCGGGGTAAACCTGGATCTTGATCCGACGTCCATGGAGCCCTTCTCGGATACGATGGCTGGGAGGTCCCGGTCAACTTTTTACGTTCGGACTTAGGCCCTCATTCTGACCCTGGCGGTCGGCGGAGAGACGGCGGTCGGACCGCGAACAGACCGGCGGTATTAAAAATGGCATTCTGACCGCGGCGGTCCCCGCCGCGACCGACCGCTACTTCTCCACTCCGACCGCCACGGCGGTCATGACCGCGGGGCTGGAGTTTGCGCACTCCGGCCCGGCGGTCGTCCCAAGACCGCCAAGGGTATTATGACCCTGCCTACCGCTGCGGTTTCTTGCGAGCGGGAACCGCCGTGCGAACCATGGCGGTAAGCACTATCGGGGCCAGGGAATTCCTTCCCTGGCACTGATAGGGGTCTCCCCCACCCCCCACTACCCACCCGAGTCCTCCCCCCACACCCTCCACCCCCCTGCCACCCCCCAGAGGTGGTACGAACCCCCTCCCCACCCCCACCCCGACATGCACATACATGTACCCCGACATGCACACACCCCCAACATGCACATATACACACCCCCTACACACACATACACAACGGGGACACATACCCGCACACATACATGCCGACATGCGCACCTGCCGAACAGCACACATTACCCATAGACACAGCAGCACCCCCCGCCCGCATACACGCACTCACACACCCCCTCTACACACTCACACGCACACCCCCATGCACGCACACATCACACAACACCCCCCCACCCCCTCCCCTCACGGACGATCAACTTACCTTGTGCGTTGGTCCTCCGGGAGGCGACGGGAGCCATAGGGACGTGACCGCCAACAGAAGACCGCCAACAGAAGACCGCCACACAGAAATGTGGGTCGTAATTCTGTGGGCGGTGTTCTGCTGGCGTGGCGGTGGAGGTTGACCAGTCTCCACTTTCCCGCTGACCGCCAGTGTGGCTGCTGGCGGTTTTCCGGCGGAACGCTCCCAGCGGTCAGAATGCGCACAGCGGCACACCGCCGCGGTCGGCGGTCTTCACCGCGGCGGTAACTCAGCGGTCTTGCGAAAAGACCGCCAAGGTCAGAATGAGGGCCTTAGTCTCTTTTTTGGATGTTTTTCTTTACCGGGACGAACCACGAAGTCAGGCCGGGTCGCGGTTGAGGCAAGCCGGCTAGAATTTCCGCGGCGGGTCGGTCCCTCTCTGGAGCTTTTTTTCCAAAAATTCTCAAATCTTTTCCAAACTTCTGGGGCTTCACCCAGATGTTCTTTTAAGGTTCTTTTGGGGTCCACAGCTCACCCCAAGGGTCCAGAAGTTCTGTGATGGTCCTTGGGGGGTGCGGACTTCAACTCCCAGAATGCACCTGGCGCAAACTCCTTTTTGGCCACTGGACAGTGGTCAGCTGGTCGCTTTCTTCAGGAGTTGGGGCAGGGGACTCTGGTTAGCAATTTTTCACCTGTAGCAAACAGGGAGTCCCTCCTTGAACCAGTTGAAGCCAGGCAAAGTCCTTCTTGTGGTGAAGCCCAAGTGTGCAGCTGGTGCAGTCCTTCTGAGTGCAGGTTCCAGGTGCAGGCCAGGGGTCCAGCAGGGCAGTCCTTCTTCTCCTTAAGTTCTTTCTTCTTGAAATGTGGTGGGGATCTGAGGTGTGGGGGCAGGTCTGCCAGTTTTATCCTTGCTCCTGGGTGAAAAGCAGGGGGGTCCTGGTCCTCCAATCAGGTACAGGGTCGTCCCCCTGTGATGACCACTTCCTGGGAAGTGTGGCAAAAATCCATCCCAAAAGGCAACAGTCTCTAAAAATCCAACATGGCTGAATCTGATTTTTGGAGGTTACATCTGGCTGAGCCCACCCACTGGTGTGGCTAAAAATCATAAACACACCCCTCTCCTGCCCTCTCCTAATCTAATCAAGGGGGCACCTAGCTGTCTGGGGTTGCAGGATGTGGGGGTGTTGCTGGGTGCTCCAAATGTCCTTCTCTGCCTTTGAAGACCAGTTTGGCAGCCCTCCCCCTTCCTGCCTCACCATCTGCTGAGGGGAGATTCTCTCCCCCAAGCACATTCCTTTGTGTGAAGTCAGGCCACTTCACACCTCATCAAGGTAGCCTGGCAGAAGCTGCTGCAGGCTGGCCAATCAGAGCACAGCAGCAAAAACAATGCAGAGCTGAAATTGGCAACTTTTTAGGTAAAGTCTAAACTTTTTACCTGAACTAGTTATATTAAATCCAACAACTGGAAGTTGTAGGATTTATTACAACAATTAATTTGATACCAAATTCTTGGTATGTAACATTTAAGGAGACTTTAAAATTTAAAATAAAGTCTGCCCATTCTAGCCTATGAAGGCCATTTACTTCAATGAGGGAAAAACGAATTTGGCTGTTTTTACCTCACATGGGCTTATAAATCTATTTTTATAAAGTCCCTGCTTATAGTTACATGGCACCCAGCCCTAGGGGCACATAGGGCACACCTTAGGGGTGACTTATATGTAAAAATAAGGTAGTTTAAGACTTTGGAAGTACCTTTAATTCCAAAGTCGAATTTGCATATAACTTTAATTTAAAAGCAGCCAGCAAGGCAGGCTTGCTTTTAAAATGACACTGGGCACCTCAGCAGTGCACCTAGGTGTGCACCACCTATGCTGTGGTCCCTAAACCTACATGCCCTACCATATACTAGGGACTTATAGGTAGGTTAACTTAGCCAATTATAATTAGCCTAATTTGCATATCCATTTTACACAGAGCACAGGCCCTGGGACTGGTTATCAGTACCCAGGGCACCATCAAAGTCAGGAAAACACCATCAAAAAGAGGAAAATGGGGGCAAAAAGTTATGGGGCCTCTGCAATCAGCCCTGTTTTCTCACAAAGAGTGTGAAAGAGTCACTTTCCCTTTGAGGAGTTCACCTAGGGGTCAGTTGTGGATTTAAACATTACATCCTCATGTTCCTGTGTCCTGTCTGACATTAGAGCAATGGGTGAAATGACTTCTTGCTAAAGTGGGGGTGGATGTTTCTATCTTTGGGGCACATTCAATCTGAGGTGCCATGGCCTGAAATCTTTTGCCGTAGGAACTCTCTTAGAGGAAATAATCTGAAGGACAGATTGGTCTTCTGATTCAATGTTCAAAGAATTTTATCATAGTCTAGTAAGTAATCCTTTTTCCATGGTTGTTGAAAAGCTTTGAACTAGCATAATTTGAGGCATCCAGTGCTCATATAGAATCACAAATTTATAGCATTTGTGAACAAGAATGTTTAATTCTATTAAAGGCATGGAGGTGAAGATTATCCAACCTGTCTCCTGTAAAAAGGGGATCAATCTATTGTAATGAAGGTCTGTCTTGATTGAACTAGTGCTGGATGATGTTATTATTGCTAATGCTGGATGATGTTATAATTGCTAAGCTGTTTTTTTCTGATTAAGCCCACCCAAGTTTATAGATCATTGGGTTAGTTGTTTATTTCCAGTTTAAATCAGAATCAAGAATGAAGACAGGGTTTGGTGCTTATGTGAATTCTCCAGTTTATAGGATATCAAGGGGCGCCGATTGGATATGGGACTTTTAGTATTGGGATTTGTCAGTCATGCTGGAATTCTGAGCTTTGTAGCTTTTTCTATGACAATGCTATGGTTATACTGTGTTTATTTACATAGCTGCTGTTTGAATTAAGCAAAGAAGAGAATGCATAATCTTCACCTCCATTTCCTTAATAGAATAGAAAATGCTTGTTCATGAATGCTACAAAATTTTCGATTGCCTAATTTTTTTCCTCATTCTACAAGGGGCACTAGAGGACCAATGTGGGATCACAGCACACAATAAACAAATGTGCCCCTATAGGTTCTCATATGTGAGGGCCCATTGTCCCGATTTGAGGGTAACTACCCAGTCCAGAACATTTTCAAATTCCCAATTCAAGAGGGCAGGACCTAGAGGGTATATTCTAAAAATATACAGGATGACCTCAAACACCCACTGGGTGTCAAGCTTCATCATTAGCAATTCCGTGCTTGCCAGAGAATTCTCTAGTGGCTGGTGGGCCATCGTAGCACACTGAAAGTGCAGGGATAGTTCAAAATGGAGGGGAAAGGGACCTAGATGTAAAAATCCCAGTCACCTACACAAGATTTTATTCAAACTTTATTGAATGGGTGGTGGGTGAGGATTAAAATAATTAGGCGGACATATAAGGATTTTTTATGCAACTAATGTCCAAAGTGGGTGATGTTTCAGACCTGAAAAGGTCCCAAACATGGGGTCCGGGGCCTTCCTCAGTACCGGAATCCTATTTTTCCCTAGGATATGCCACTGTCTATGTTGTCACACACATACAGTTCAGACATACACTCCAGTTCCAAAATCTTGATAGGTGCAAATATATTGCTTGTGAATAATTTGTAGGTCCTGGAAAGACATAAAACATATACATGAAATCGAATTAAAGTGCTTTTATAATAAACCAGGTGTAATACACATGAAAATGAAAACAGAGAAACTGAGACATGCTTCAAGCAAAGGCCAGAGAGCAATTGCAGGCCTTTAAATTCATGCCGTGCCACTTGTTGTGTCGCTAGTCGGTGACGTAACCGACTATCCGACACCTGATGAGCCATGGGGGAGTACCCAGGCTCGCCCAGCCTGGGTGGTTCCCAGATGTTGGAGCATAGAGTTACCTCCGTTTTGTGTGTTGTTGGTTTCCCCCGAGGCTTCCGGCCCGGGGGTATTTAAATAAACGGGGCATGGTCGGGGGAGCAGGGAGACCCGACACACCGAAGGTAGAGCAGCCCGCTGCCACCCAGAAGCGCGATCCCAGGCCCGTCCGACCACGTGGATCCCACAACTGCATACTGGCATTAACGAGTCTTTATTCATGACGGCGCCGTGGCACTAATTGATCGGTCAGTCTTTGACGACCGATATAACATTTGGCGACGAGCGGAGCGGCTCCACGCCGTAGGAATTGCCCTGCAGCGGCTGCAAATCACGCGGTGCACGTGCACGGAGGCAATTCCCCCCCCCAAAAAAATATAAAATAAAACTTCAAAGCGGGCGCTTGCCACGCGGTGCTAGTGCCGTTTAAAAAAAAAAAGAAGCCTGATCAAGCGTTTCGGGTCCACAATCCAGGGCATATCGACGCTAATGGAAAATGATGGACTGCGGACACCATAGATTACCAGACACATGGCCAGTCTCTGACAACCAACACCCACCCCTCACAGACTGACGCTCCTACAAATACAGTGAGTACACTGATGCCTTTACACCAATACCTATGGTAAAAGACCAATCAGCATCACCTCACAGCACGGCCAGCACTCCTGATACATACCTGTCTGACGCTGCATTAATACTACAGCCCGTTTAGCCAGCATGTCTGCCATTCCTCCAGTTGAGCCATTCATTGTTGAAGGGGCCCCTTCTGCTCAAGCCCCCAGATGGAAGGAATGGGTAGAGAGAGTACTCCTTTTCTTCGAGGCCACAAAGGTAGCGAATGACCAGAAGCGCGCCATGCTCATCCACATAGGAGGGAGAGACATATATAAAATATCAAAAAATCTGGTAGAAGATGCCCCAAAAAAACACACAATGCTCATAGCGGCATTGAACAGGCACTTTGAGCCCATGGAAAAAACCGAATACGAGAGATTCATATTCATGCAGGCGAGACAGCATGGAGAAGAATCACTAGTCGCCTTTCACATGAGGCTGAGAGAGTTAGCTAGCACCTGCCGGTTCGCTGATGAGACAGAAGAAGTGAGAGGACAACTCATCCAGGGGTGTGCCTCCCTCAAGCTCAGAGAGCGCATTCTAGAAGAATCCGGAAAGCCCGTACCGGATATTCTGCAAATGTGGCACACGAAAGAGCTGTCACGGGCCCGCGCATCTCACATGGAGGCGGTCCTGCAGCGACCCATAAAAGAGGAGATGGCCAACACGGTCACGACACCTACGAGCAAACCCAGACAACGGCCGAATAGGACTCAAGTTAGACAGTGCGGATACTGTGGCGGAGTCCCACATAAACCATCAGAATGTCCAGCGAGGGGCAGGATATGCTCGAACTGTGGGAAGATAAACCACTTTGCAAAGGTTTGCAGATCCAAAAGAACCAAAACTGGGAATGCGTCAGTCAACACCGCGGCGGAAAGTGCCACCTCAAGCAAGTCAGAGCCCGGGAGTGACATGGACGATGATGAGGCCATAGTACACGTAGTCCACTCCCTTTTCACGTCACAAATGCGCACACTCTCCAAGCAACGCTGCCAAGGTGTCAAATCCAAATGGGTACGCATGAAACAATAGCAGTAGTAGACACAGGAGCGTCCAGCAATCGCCTGGCCGCAGAGGAATACTGCAGGATGATACCGGTCCCACCGCTAACCAAAGCGAATGTGAGAGTCTACGCGTACGGGCAGAACACTCCACTTGCCCTGAAGGGCATGTTCCGAACTACCCAAACTCATGGGTCGCGATCCACCCCAGCGAAGGTATACGTGACGGAAGAAGAACGAGGGATGCTACTGGGATGCAAAGCAGCCGAACAACTGGCAATAGTCACTTTTGCATTCAGCATCCACCAAGAATCAATAGCCGACCTGCTAACAAGGTACGAAGGAATATTCGAAGGAATCGGTTGTCTCCGAGACTGTGAGATTAAACTTCATATTGACAAGACAGTACAGCCAGTAGCCCTCCGGCACCAGAGAGTTGCATTTCACCTCCGACCCCAAGTGGAAAGAGAACTAGACAACCTCGAAAAAGCAGGTATCATCGAGAAAGTCTCCGGACCCACCCCGTGGGTATCACCCATCGTGGTAGCCCGTAAACCAAAGCAACCAGGGGAGGTCCGCATATGTGTGGACATGCGCCTCCTCAATGCAGCCATCAAACGAGAGAGGCATCTTACTCCCACAATTGACAGTATTTTGGGAGAACTTAGTGAATCTCAATGGTTCTCAAAGCTAGACCTCTGGTCTGGATACCATCAGCTGGTGCTGGCGAAAGAGTCACTTTACATTACAACCTTCTCCACACGTGTTGGACTGAGGAGGTACAAGTGGTTAAGCTTCGGGATATCGAGTGCCGCAGAGGTATTCCAAAACATCATCCAAGAGCTGTTAGCTAACCTTCCTGAAACCATCAACGTCAGCGATGACATCCTTGTCCACGTGCCAACTGTCGCTGAACACCATTCTCGCCTCCAGAATGTCCTACAGCGCATCCAGGAGTCTGGGCTCACCCTGCACTTGCGTAAGTGCGAGTTCCTCAAAGACAGGATACAATTTTTCGGATACACCTTCTCAGCAAATGGCGTTGCTCCAGATCCAGCCAAGGTGAATCATATAAAGAGTGCAACTCCTCCCACTAGCACCAAGGAAGTACGGAGTTTCCTTGGGATGGTCAATTACTGCGGCTGTTTTATCAAAGACCTGTCCAACCTCACTCAACCACTCCAGAGGTTAACAAAAGCCTCCGAACCCTGGAAGTGGGAATCCGAGGAACAAACGTCTTTTGAAGCCATAAAGCAGGCTCTGTCCAGCGAAACCACTCTTACTTTGGGTACTTTGACCCAAAAAAGAGCACCACGATTGCCATTGACGCCGGACCAAGAGGATTAGGTGCCATACTGCTACAGGAACAAGCAGAAGGGATGTGGTCCCCAGTTGCCTACGCAAGCAGGTCACTGACCGAAACTGAGCAGAGATACGCTCAGATAGAGAAGGAGGCCATTGCCGTACACTGGGGCTGCAAGCATTATCATATCTACGTTTCTGGCCGCCCTTTCATTGTGACCACCGACCATAAGCCTTTGCTCCCTCTCTTCAATGGCACCGCCTCAAAACCTCCGCCGAGAATTGAGAAGTGGATGCTGCAGCTGCAGGACTATTGATGTCAACTAGAGTATCGACCGGGGTCTGAGAACCCGGTAGACTACCCATCGAGACATCCCAGAGCGGCTTCTGATACAGAGGTGGATGAGGCTCGAGAAACTGAAGATTATGTCCGGTACATCTCTGACAGATCCAGACCAATGCCCATGTCAATGGAAGAAATCGTGCAAGCTACTCGAGCTGATGACTGCCTCCAAAAGGTCCTGGTCGCATTGAGGAATAACCAGTGTCATGTATTAAAAAAACGACTGCCATTGTTGACCTTAGAGTCCCAGCGCACTTTAAGCAGCGTGTACCATGTCCGTGAAGAGCTTACAACGGATCCGGAAGGATGCATCCTAAGAGGGAACTCGCTGGTTCTCCCGTCCTCTCTTACCACTCGAGCTGTTAATCTAGCACACAATGGTCACCAAGGAATGGTTAAGACAAAGGGGTGCCTGCGGTCAAAGGTTTGGTTTCCTCTAATGGACGAGCAGGTCGAGGACCTGGTGAGATCGTGTGTGTGGTGTCAGGTCACTGGCGAGCCCAGCAAGCCAGTTCCGGTCAAGATGGAGCCCTCCCCAGAAGGACCATGGATGTCTGCTAGCCTTGACTTCGGGAGTTTACCGGATGGCCGCCACACCATGGTTCTCATCAACGACTTCTCAAAATACCCTGAGGTGGAAATCATCCCAGCCCTCACGGCGGATATAGTAATATCAGGTTTGGAAAAAGCCATGGCCAATCATGATTTGATTTCCAAACTAAAGACTGACAATGGGCCACCTTTCCAAAGCCGAGAGCTAGCGGAGTACCTGAGAATCACTGGCACTCATCATCAACGGATCACGCCCGGTGGCCTCAGTCCAATGGTGAGGTGGAGAGGTTCATGTGCACGCTGAACAAAGCAATTCGCATTGCCATGGCGGGTGACCAGGCAGTGGACTATGCGATTTTTTCATTTCTGCGCATTTATCGCCAGACGCCTCACTCCACTACGAACCGGGCACCTAGTCACATTGCATTTGGGAGGGCATCTGTGGACACTATACCTCATCATCCCTCGTGGAACCCTCCCGCCCTGTGTCAGGACCACATTCTAGAGAAGCGGCGTGCAGCCAACCACCATGCCAGCATGAGATAGCATGCCACTCCGTCTGACCTCGCCATCGGGGACCAGGTGTTGCTGAAGCGTGCTCTTCCTGGGACTAAGTTCCGTACACTTTTTGACACTGCACCGCCGAAACTTATTATTTTTTTAAAAGATTCTACCCGCCAAGCAGAAGTCACAGCGGAGTGTTTCGCAGCAATGCCGATGATGACTCATCCTCCTCACCGATCGAGGATAGTGGCCCCGACTTGCCATCCGTGAGTCTTGGAGGTGACATGCCGTCCCCTGGGACGCAGAAATACCGAGCACATCGTCAGGTTTGGGTTCCACACTGAGTCGATCAGGAGTCACCAAATACAATCTGCGCAACAATCCTTGCCCTTCAACTCGTTTGCGTGATCACCTATGTGACGTTTGAAGCTGTATGGTTTCGGTGTGTGTGTTGTTTGTTGTTTATACATTTTTGGAGGAATGTTGTGTCGCTAGTCGGTGACGTAACCGACTATCCGACACCTGATGAGCCATGGGGGAGTACCCAGGCTCGCCCAGTCTGGTTGGTTCCCGGATGTTTGAACCTAGAGTTACCTCCGTTTTGTGTGTTGTTGGTTTCCCCCGAGGCTGCAGGCCCGGGGGTATTTAAATAAATGGGGCGTGGTCAGGGGAGCAGGGAGACACGACACACCTAAGGTAGGGCAGCCCGCTGCCACCCAGAAGCACGATCCCAGGCCCGTCCGACCACGTGCATCCCACAACTGCATACTGGCATTAATGATTCTTTATTCATGATTGCGCCGTGGCACTAATTGATTGGTCAGTCTCTGCGACCGACATAACACCACTCTCGTGTGCACCTCCAAGTGAGTGCAAACATTGCAAATAAACCAACACGCGCATGTGTAAGCTCACATACTGAACACTCATGCAGTAGTGAATAATATATTAACAAGCATACAATGACGGTAGTAAGGAATGTGGAAAGAAACACTTATAGAGTCAATAAGTGTAGGGCAGTGTGTTGTGTGAAAACGCTATGGGCAGAAATGAGTATCTTACTTCATCAAAGGTCATGCCCTACTCTGATATCTATTGGCGCATTTGTGGTCCCGTCATGAGCTTAACATGCAGAGGGTAAACCACGGCATTTTGTTGTGTGGGCTCTGAGAATGTCGGCACCAGCAATAACAGGCATAAGGCACCTGCGTTTCCAACGATTACTGGGGAATGTAGTTTGGAATCATTCTTCTGGATCCGAGCGTGTAAGGCACTCATGGAGAGTTCATGGGGAGTCGGTGGAGGCTCCGTCAAGGGCCAAATGGGCCATGTTAATAGAAGACACAAACAGTTATTCAAAATAATCATAATGAATAAGGATAGAATGTATACTCTAATGCCCTTCCTATAGTGCTGGAACGCTCTAGCCATATTTGTACACGTCACTAATTTCGCTTTCGAATGGAAATAAGAGCAGAGATATAGGTCTATGATTACATAATATGGTGGAATCTGCTGTGGGGATATGAGATGGTGCACATTTAAACTTTTCTTCCAGTCTGTAGGGACTGTGACTCTTCTGAGCGAGGCTGTACAGGTTTAATCTTTGGCAATGCAGAGAATGTGTGGAGCCAAAGAGAAGTTGGATTTCAGTATCTTAATAATGGAGTTGATAGCAGCAGTAAGAGAAGAGAGTTCAATGAGTGGAGGCTGACTGCTCTTACATAGGATCTATGACTTTACAGCCAGTGATAGCTAGTAATCTAGCTGTATGATATGGCTAGAAAAGGTAGGTCAGATTTTATTGAATGAAACAAAATCTCCAACAAAAAAGCAGAAATGCTTCCTGTTAGAAATGGGGTTTTTGGTTGGCAGTCAGGTTACCCCCTGTCCAAGCAAAAGCCCTCACTCTAGTCAGGGTAAGTCACACACAATTCAAGATTATCCTGTGCCCACCCTCTGGTAGCTTGGCACGAGCAGTCAGGCTTAACTTAGAAGGCAATGTGTAAAGTATTTGTGCAATAAATCATAGAATACCACCATATAGCACCACAAAAATACACCACACAGTGTTTAGAAAAATATATAATATTTATCAGGATAATTGTAGGTCAAAAAGAATAAAGTTTGCAATGGGAAATTGTAGAGATATCACTGAAAAGTGATATAAAGTGTCTTAAGTCTTTAGAATATAAACAAAGGGGGTCATTCTGACCTCGGCGGTAAAAGGCCCTTACCGCCGGTCAGAAGTCCGCCATTCTACCGCCGCGGCCGCGGTAAACCGCCACGGTCATTCTGACCCACAACGGCGGAACCGCCAAAATCCCGACATCCAAGGAAGGCCGCCACATCAGCGGGCCGTGGAAAACTGGAGATGACCAAACCTCCACCGTCACGCCAACACAAACACGCCCATGCCATTCTGACCCACGAATCCACGCGGCGGTCTTTCAACCGCGGTATTCCATTGGCGGGACACACCGCCGCCGTCAAAATACACACACAGCTCCAAAACACAGCCACATTGGACAATTTGAAATACACACACCTGACACACATACAAACAACACTCCCACACATCCAACCAACTACAAAACACACACCCACATCACCCACAAACCCCTATGACCGAAGATCATAGACGAAGGAGAGAGAGACACGTCACAGAATAGAGAGCTACATCACACTACACACTACACCATCACACACACCACATAGAAGCACAAAGCACCACACACCAACACACTCTTCACCATATACACCACCCCACACCTCATCCACACCACCCCATGGCACCCCAAAGGCACCCACGCTTTTCGGACCAAGAACTCCGGGTCATGGTGGAGGAGATCATAAGAGTCGAACCCCAGCTCTTCGGCTCACAGGTGCAGCACACCACTATAGCCAGGAAGGCAGAGCTATGGCAGCGGATCGTGGACAGGGTAAACGCGGTGGGACAGCATCCCGGAAATCGAGAGGACATCGGCAAACGTTGGAACGACTTACGGGGAAAGGTGCGCTCGATGGTCTCGCGACACAACATCGCAGTGCAGAAGACTGGCGGGGGACCCCCACCCACACCACCCGAATTCACAGCATGGGAGCAAGAGGTACTAAACATCCTGCAACCTGATGGCCTCGCTGGAGTACACGGAGGAATGGACTCTGGTAAGTACAATCTCAACTACTTCACCCCCCCCCCAGCATGCCAACCCCCACCACCACCCTCACCCCCAACCCCCCATCACACATCCTCCCTGAGAATGTCTCCCCAGCACAACCCACCCAACACCAACCCCTGCATGCCACCACAAACTATGGACACCCATCACCTAAGCATGACCACTGCACATACCCCCCCCCAACACCCCCACAACACCTCCCCCAAGGGAATGACAGCACTGGGGGACAAGGGCACCCATAAATCGCACACAATAGCACACACAGAAACAATAACCATACTCTCTTACCCCATGCAGGACCCGAACGCCAACACACCGGCCAGGAGGGTCCAGAAATGTCCATCCCCCCCCCGGAAGAGGCACCCAGTGATGACAGCAGCTCTGTCGACCTGGAACCTGACGACCAGCCCGGACCATCGGGGACCTCTGGACAGTCGGTTCCCCACACACAGGCCACAGCAGACCCAACCCCCTCTGGGAACAACAGCACAGCTCCCACCCAGCGGGCCCATGGCTCTGTCTCTAGGACAGGTCAATCAGCGGTGTGTCTGCCACTACAGGGCCCCCAGGCTAACCCACCACCCCAACAACAACAGGGACCTGGGGGTAGTGGTAGTGGGCACACCGTCCAGGGGGACAGAGTCCGGGGGAAACAGGGCAACTCGGAGGGCTGCTGTGCGACAGGGGGGGGAGGAGAGGCCCAGGGAACCGACTCTCCAAGAGGCCCTCACCACCATCATGGCAGCCTACCACCGCTCACAAGAGACGATGGCGACGGTACTGGCCAGGTTCCAGGAGATCCAGGCACAGCAGGAGGAACTCTACATGGGGTTCAACAATCATCTCACCAACATCTCTACTGCTATGGGGAGCCTAGTCCAGGCCCTCCACCGGATAGAAGACACGTTGCGGGACCATGTGGCACCACACAGGGCCCCTGTCACTAGCCCGGACCAGGAACAGCCTACCACCTCCGCCGGCGCTAGTGGACAGGAGGCCCCACCACAACGACAGGCCACCAGAACCCCACCTCCTGCTGAAGAACTACCACCCCGCAAGAGGAGCCTGAGATCAAAAAAATCGACAGAGTAGGATGTCAAGACCCCCGCCAGCATGAGATACCCCCTGAAGTCATCCCACTCTCCCACATTGCCACCCTGTCCAACCTTGAACTGCCCCTGCTCCATCCTTCCAAAGGCATATGGACAATGCACCTGTGAGACTGAGAACTGGACTCTGCCATGGCCATTACTCCACCCCCACCCATCACCGTGTTTATATCATGTACCATTATCTAGCACCAAAAATAAATCACTCAATGCACTGAAATCATGCTGGAGTCAGGCTGTATTATTTACAAATGTAAAACACATTACCGATCAATTATGTTCTGTAAACTTTGTGCTGAACACATACCGAGATCAATAAGCATTAGTCCATGGGCTAACCAAGCAGAAGTCACGCAGTGGGTCATACAGCACTGAAAAGGGAAGGGAGAATCAAACATCAGTTTCAAATAACTGGGGGGTCATAGACAAAGTTGAGAAAAACGAGGCAGTCAGGAAAATTAAAATGGCGTTTGTGATTCTTACCTGTGTGCTACTGAAAATACTGTTGGATAACTCTGTCCCTGTTGTCTGGGTCGTCCTCTGAGTCTTCCTCCTCTTCACTCTCCACAGGCTCTACAGCTGCTTCAACACTACCATCTGGACCATCCTCCTGCAGGAAAGGCACCTGACGTCGCAATGCCAGATTGTGAAGCATACAGCAGGCCACGATGATCTGGCACATCTTCTTTGGTGAGTACATCAGGGATCCCCCTGTCATATGCAGACACCTAAACCTGGCCTTCAGGAGGCCAAAGGTTCTTTGAATGACCCTCCTAGTTCGCCCATGGGCCTCATTGTACCGTTCCTCAGCCCTGGTCCGGGGATTCCTCACTGGGGTCAATAGCCAAGGCAGGTTGGGGTAACCAGAGTCACCTATTAGCCACACACGTTGTCTCTGTAGCTGTTCCATCACAAAAGGGATGCTGCTATTACGCATCACATACGCGTCATGCACTGACCCAGGGAACTTGGCATTCACATGGGAGATGTACTGGTCAGCCACCTGGACGTTCATAGAATGGTAACTCTTCCTGTTTCTGTACACCTGCTCATCGTCTTTTGGGGGGACTAAGGCTACATGGGTCCCATCAATGGCACCAATTATGTTGGGAATATGTCCAAGGGCATAAAAATCACCCTTCACAGTGGGCAAATCAACCTCCTCTGGGAATATAATGTAACTCCGCATGTGTTTCGTCAGGGCAGACAACACTCTAGACAAAACCTTAGAAAACATTGGCTGAGACATTCCAGATGACATGGCCACTGTTGTCTGGAATGAGCCACTTGCAAGAAAATGGAAGACTGACAGCACCTGCACCAGAGGGGGAATTCCTGTGGGTTGGCGGATGGGGGACATCAGGGCTGGCTCCAGCTGGGCACACAGTTCATGGATGGTGGCACGGTCAAGTCGGTATCGTAGTATGATGTGGCGTTCTTCCATTGTCGACAGGTCCACCAGCGGTCGGTACACGCGAGGATTCATCCTTCTCCTCGCAAATCCCAGCAGACGGTGCCTAGGAAGGACAACATGGAGCACAGAGTCAAGATAATCACTGGTACGTTCACCACTGCTTGCATGGCACACGGTTATCTAGGTATTGAAAGGCGTGTATGTGTGGCAATGCCAGGCCTAGGCCTGTGTGTCGCAGTAGAGATTATGCCATGTGGGCCCTTGAAATGGCGGCTGCCTGACCTGTGAAGTGGGACAATGGGATGTGAGGTCACTGCGCTGGCGGAGCACACCGTGGCGGTAGGCGGTCGAAGACCGCTATACGGAGCCGCATTGGATAACATTGAAGCCTATGGGTTTCAGGAGCCAATGACGATGTGCGCCGGCGGTCGCGGTACGCACCGCCGCGGTACGCACCGCCGCGGGCGTGACCACCATTTTCTATCTGCTTAATCACTCGAGACCTGATCATCCACAGGAGAGGACCTATAGTGCAAGTGCTGCTGTGAACTCTGTCTGGAAGTGACAATGGCTGCTGCGACTGGGGAAAGGGCCCCTGCCTTCACGTCTGAAGAGTTGGAGAAGCTCGTGGATGGGGTCCTCCCCCAGTATGCGTTACTCTACGGTCCTCCAGACCAACAGGTGAGTACACCGGGTGCACATGGAATGGGCGATGCCTGTGTGGAGTGGGGTGGATGTAAGTTGGTGGGGTGGGGAGCGAATGAGGAGTGCAACGCACGACAGATGAGAGCATGTGCTATATTGCAAGGTTGGGGAGGGGGGGCCAATCACATCTAACATGCAGTAAGTTGATGATTGTTTCCTTCCCACCCTGTACATGTCACATAGGTCAGCGCCCATCAGAAAGTCGGGATTTGGCGTGCCATCGCCAAGGAAGTCCGGGCCCTGGGGGTCCACGTCAGACGGGGCACCCACTGCCGCAAGAGGTGGGAGGACATCCGCCGCGGAACCAGGAAGACCGCCGAGTCACTGCTGGGGATGGCCTCCCAACCTAGGAGGGGTGCCAGTCGTACCCTGACCCCCCTGATGTCCCGGATCCTGGCGGTGGCCTACCCGGAGTTGGATGGGCGCTTGAGAGCATCACAGCAGACACAAGGGGGTGAGTATCAGCACATTCAGCTATCTTTCTGCGCAGTGGAGGCGTCTGGGTGGGGGAGGAGGGTTGGGGGTGACATTAGGCCAGGGCGCTTTCTGTAGTGTAGTCCTCTCCCTTAGGCATGGCCCTGTGCTCCCGGCCCCCACCTCCGTAGGGTGACAAGTCCAGCTATTGATGGTCCAGCCTCACACATGTGCGCGCTTGTCGTCTCCTGACCTGTTGTCCGAGTCAGAAGTACTGAGTAGTGTGCCCTGAATGCGCGGCTTAGTGCATGCGGCTCCTGTGTCTGTCCTCTCCACCAACGGTGTTGACATTGCATGCACTCAACCAGGTCTTCTCTTTCTCCCCCCACCCTTCTTCTTCATCTTCTTGTGCATGTGTGCATTAGCATCATCAGGCAGGGGAGATTTGGCATCGGAGCACGAGGGAGCTGCAAGCCACAAGGCCCCGGTGGGCACAGGAACAGACACTGAGGGCCCAAGTGAGCCGGAGGGCGAGGGGAGCACCACGACGGGGACCGCTGGTGAGAGCAGCGACACGTCCTCGGATGGGAGCTCCCTAGTGGTGGCGGCAACATCCGGGCCCCCCGCCTCTACAGGTACAGCCGCCACCCAGCGCACCAGCCCGCCCTCCCAGCAGCCCCTCAGCCTACGCTCCGTGCCCGCTCACCCAGGAAGGCGGGCGTCTCCTTCGCCCCAGGCACCTCAGCCCCTGCCCCTGTTACCCCTGCTGCCCTCAGTGAGGAGGTCATTGATCTCCTCAGGACACTCATTGTTGGGCAGACTACCCTTTTGAATGCCATCCAGGGGGTAGAAAGGGAGGTGCATCGGAGCAATGCCTACCTGGAGGGCATTCATTCGGGTCAGGCTGCCCATCAACGATCGTTCTATGCTCTGGCCTCAGCACTGACGGCAGCCATTGTCCCTGTTTCCAGCCTTCCTCTTCTGACTGCCTCCACCCTGTCTCTGTCTCCTGTTCCTCAGCCTATCCCATCCACACCATCTGACCAGCCTGCACACACCTCAACACCCAAGGGCAGCTCATCCAGACACAAGCACCACAGATCCCACAAACACTCACCCAAGCAACACCCAGATGCAGACATCCCAACAGTCACTACCACCCCTGTGTCCCCCTCCTCCTCGTCTCCCTCCTCCCTCCCTGTGACGTCTCCACTCACACCTGCATGCACACCAACATCAGCCAGTGCTTCCATCACCACCACACCCTCCTGTACAGTCCGCACGCGTGCAGTCACCACCCCCACTGCCATTTACACGTCCCCTGTGTCCTCTCCCACTGTGTCTGTCACCACCCCTTCCAAGACACACAAACGCAGGCAGACACCCACCCAACAGACATCCACCTCACAACAGCCTACAGCACCTGCACCTTCACCCAATGACAGCACACCTGACTCTCCTACAACCACATCCTCTTCCTCCACTTCCATCTCCACTTCTCCTACCTTTTACCTTGGCCCTAAAAAACTTTTCCTGGCTAATCTTGACCTCTTCCCCTCCGATGACCTACCCCCTCCATCTGCAAAGAGTCCCAAGAGCACCACAGCCACCACCAGCGCAACTTCGGGTGTCACTGTTGTGCATGGGTTCTGGAGCCCACCCTTTGCCAGCAGTGACACCTCCATCAGCAGCAAGGACACATCCAGCCCCCCCCCCGGCAAGAGGACCAGGAAACACAAGGGCCTCCGTGCGAAGACTGACACGGCTGCCCCCAAGGAGAAGAGTTCGCCCACTTCACCAGCCACAACGTCTAGGGGAGGCAAGGGCCCGAGAGCCCCATCTAAGGAGCGTAAGGGCAGCAGGGCGGAGACGTCAGCCAGCAGGAGCGCGGAGCAGGTGGTCCCCACATGCCACATCCCAGCTGTAAAGGAGGACCCCAAAGGGCCCAGGACTCCGTCACCGAAGGGCCCAGGAACATCACGGCCAGAGGGCGTCTGAGCACGGAGTCCAGGCCAGGTCTGGCTCCCTTGAACCTACTGGATGTGCACCGCTGAACAGGGCCCGCCGTGCAGAAGAGCACCGCTGAACAGGGCCCGCCGTGCAGAAGAGCACCGCTGGACAGGGCCCGCCGTGCAGAAGAGCACCGCTGAACAGGGCCCGCCGTGCAGAAGAGCACCGCTGGACAGGGCCCGCCGTGCAGAAGAGCACCGCTGAACAGGGCCCGCCGTGCAGAAGAGCACCGCTGAACAGGGCCCGCCGTGAAGATAGGCACCGCTGAACAGGGCCCGCCGTGAAGATAGGCACCGCTGAACAGGGCCCGCCGTGCAGAAGAGCACCGCTGAACAGGGCCCGCCGTGCAGAAGAGCACCGCTGAACAGGGCCCGCCGTGCAGAAGAGCACCGCTGAACAGGGCCCGACGTGAAGATAGGCACCGCTGAACAGGGCCCGCCGTGAAGATAGGCACCGCTGAACAGGGCCCGCCGTGCAGAAGAGCACCGCTGAACAGGGCCCGCCGTGCAGAAACGCACCGCTGAACAGGGCCCGCCGTGCAGAAGAGCACCGCTGAACAGGGCCCGCCGTGCAGAAGAGCACCGCTGAACAGGGCCCGCCGTGAAGATAGGCACTGCTGAACAGGGCCCGCCGTGCAGAAGAGCACCGCTGAACAGGGCCCGCCGTGCAGAAGAGCACCGCTGGACAGGGCCCGCCGTGTAGAAGAGCACCGCTGAACAGGGCCCGCCGTGCAGAAGAGTACCGCTGAACAGGGCCCGCCGTGAAGATAGGCACCGCTGAACAGGGCCCGCCGTGAAGATAGGCACCGCTGAACAGGGCCCGCCGTGCAGAAGAGCACCGCTGAACAGGGCCCGCCGTGCAGAAGAGCACCGCTGAACAGGGCCCGCCGTGCAGAAGAGCACCGCTGAACAGGGCCCGCCATGCAGAAGAGCACCGCTGAACAGGGCCCGCCGTGAAGATAGGCACCGCTGAACAGGGCCCGCCGTGAAGATAGGCACCGCTGAACAGGGCCCGCCGTGCAGAAGAGCACCGCTGAACAGGGCCCGCCGTGCAGAAGAGCACCACTGGACAGGGCCCGCCGTGCAGAAGAGCACCGCTGAACAGGGCCCGCCGTGCAGAAGAGCACCGCTCCGCTGGGCCCTTCTTCTCAAGCACCGCTCTGCTGGGCCCCTTCATCTCAAGCACCGCTCCGCTGGGCCCCTTCTTCTCAAGCACCGCTCCGCTGGGCCCCGCCGGCTCCAGCACCGCTCCGCTGGGCCCCTTCATCTCAAGCACCGCTCCGCTGGGCCCCTTCTTCTCAAGCACCGCTCCGCTGGGCCCCGCCGTCTCAAGCACTGCTCCGCTGGGCCCCTTCATCTCAAGCACCGCTCCGCTGGGCCCCGCCGTCTCAAGCACCGCTCCGCTGGGCCCCTTCATCTCAAGCACCGCTCCGCTGGGCCCCTTCTTCTCAAGCACCGCTCCGCTGGGCCCCTTCTTCTCAAGCACCGCTCCGCTGGGCCCCGCCGGCTCCAGCACCGCTCCGCTGGGCCCCTTCATCTCAAGCACCGCTCCGCTGGGCCCCTTCTTCTCAAGCACCGCTCCGCTGGGCCCCGCCGTCTCAAGCACCGCTCCGCTGGGCCCCTTCATCTCAAGCACCGCTCCGCTGGGCCCGCCGTCTCAAGCACCGCTCCGTTGGGCCCCTTCATCTCAAGCACCGCTCCGCTGGGCCCCGCCGGCTCCAGCACCGCTCCGCTGGGCCCCTTCATCTCAAGCACCGCTCCGCTGGGCCCCTTCATCTCAAGCACCGCTCCGCTGGGCCCCTTCTTCTCAAGCACCGCTCCGCTGGGCCCCTTCTTCTCAAGCACCGCTCCGCTGGGCCCCGCCGGCTCCAGCACCGCTCCGCTGGGCCCCTTCATCTCAAGCACCGCTCCGCTGGGCCCCTTCATCTCAAGCACTGCTCCGCTGGGCCCCTTCTTCTCAAGCACCGCTCCGCTGGGCCCCGCCGTCTCAAGCACCGCTCCGCTGGGCCCCTTCATCTCAAGCACCGCTCCGCTGGGCCCCGCCGTCTCAAGCACCGCTCCGCTGGGCCCCTTCATCTCAAGCACCGCTCCGCTGGGCCCCTTCATCTCAAGCACCGCTCCGCTGGGCCCCTTCTTCTCAAGCACCGCTCCGCTGGGCCCCACCGTCTCAAGCACCGCTCCGCTGGGCCCCTTCATCTCAAGCACCGCTCCGCTGGGCCCCTTCATCTCAAGCACTGTTTATGGTTCACTGTGCCCACCATGCCTTCTCCTTGACCAGTGGAGACTGTTATCCACTTGAGAGACTGTGGCTTTGCACTCCCCAGGATGGCAGAGTGGGCAACCCACCCACTGTAGAGACTTGAGAGACTGTGGCTTTGCACTCCCCAGGATGGCAGAGTGGGCAACCCACCCACTGTAGAGACTTGAGAGACTGTGGCTTTGCACTCCCCATGATGGCACAGTGGGCAAGCCACCCACTGTAGAGACTTGAGAGACTGTGGCTTTGCACTCCCCAGGATGGTACAGTGGGCAACCCACCCACTGTAGAGACTTGAGAGACTGTGGCTTTGCACTCCCCAGGATGGCACAGTGGGCATGGTGGCCCCTTCATGGATCTTGCATCGTGGACTCATGTGGCTGTGGTGCCCCCCCCTTCCCTTCCCCCTGAGGTGCCTGTAGTATTTTCATCAGATGCCCCTGCAGTGTTCTCTCCAAAGGACTCAGGTCTCCTGTGTGGGCTTTGCCCTTGTGTCGCTACACTGTAGCCCACGGACTGTTCCATTTGACTTGGATGTAGCGGACTAATTGCCTCGGTTCGCCATGGCAGTGTGTATAGTATTATTTTGTTATGGATATTTTGCATAGTTGCCGATACGTCTCAGAGTCTATTTTTTATATAAAAATTTGGTTCACAATTTAATTATGTCTTTGCATTTTTCAGGGGGGTTTGGGTGGTGTCACTGTGCATTGTTGCTCTGCATTGGTGTGTACATATTTTGGGGGGTTGGGGGTCGCATATGTGTGTGCCGGTAACCTTTCCTCCTCCCCCCTCCCGTGTGTCGTAGGTGCAGTACTCACCGTTGTCGTCTGCGCCGGAGTTCGTACTCGTGGTAGATGAGCAGGTAGACGAGTGCAGGTAGGATGTTTAATTCGGGTTCCATGCTGTCCTCCGTACTCGTGGAGTGTGTTTTGGTGAGCGTTTTCCCGTGCGTAGTCTGTTTCCGCCGTGTTTTTATCGGCGGGGCTCCCGCCCCGGAAAAGGTGGCGGATTGGTGAGTTGTGATACTGTGGGCGGTACATTGTCTGCCGCCTGCCTGTTGGCGGTGACCGCCGCGCTGTTTGTCTGTACCGCGGTGGCGGTCGGAGTGTTAATGTGGCGGGCTGTGTTGGCGGTTCCCGCCAGGGTCAGAATTCCATTTTTTGGACCGCCGGCCTGTTGGCGGGTTGGCCGCCGCTTTATCACCGACCGCCAGGGTTAGAATCACCCCCAAAGTCTCTTTCAAGCACAAGTACCTGGTTTAGAGTGGAAAAATCTCCTCAGAGGGCCACAAAAGAAGAGGTGCGCGGAAAAAGGGTGTGTGCGTCGATTTCTCCCCAGCACACACGGACTTGCGTAGTTATTTTCCACGCGGGGAAGTCATGCGTTGTTTTCCGGCACAGGGAGCATCCAAGTGAAAGAGGGAAGTCTTTTTGGTCCTGAGACTTCAGGGAACAGGAGGCAAGCTCTATCCAAGCCCTTGGAGAGCACTTTCACAGCCAGACAAGAGTTCAGCAAGGCAGCAGGCCAACAGCAAGGCAGCAGTCCTTTGTAGAAAGCAGACAGGTGAGTCCTTTGAGCAGCCAGGCAGTTCTTTTTGGCAGGATGTAGTTTCTGGTTCAGGTTTCTTCTCCAGCAAGTGTCTGATGAGGTAGGGCAGAGGCCCTGTTTTATACCCAACTGTGCCTTTGAAGTGGGGGAGACTTCAAAGAGTGGCTAAGAAGTGCACCAGGTCCCCTTTCAGTTCAATCCTGTCTGCCAGGGTCCCAGTAGGGGGTGTGGCAGTCCTTTGTGTGAGAGCAGGCCCTCCACCCTCCCAGCCCAGGAAGACCCATTCAAAATGCAGATGTATGCAAGTGAGGCTGAGTACCCTGTGTTTGGGGTGTGTCTGAGTGAATGCACAAGGAGCTGTCAACCAAGCCCAGCCAGACGTGGATTGTAAGGCACAGAAAGATTTAAGTGCAAAGAAATGCTCACTTTCTAAAAGTGGCATTTCTAGAATAGTAATATTAAATCCGACTTCACCAGTCAGCAGGATTTTGTATTACCATTCTGGCCATACTAAATATGACCTTCCTGCTCCTTTCAGATCAGCAGTTGCCACTTCAACAGTGTAGGAGGGCAGCCCCAATGTTAGCCTATGAAGGGAGCAGGCCTCACAGTATTGTAAAAATGAATGTAGGAGTTTTACACTACCAGGACATATAATTACACAGGTACATGTCCTGCCTTTTACCTACACAGCACCCGGCTCTAGGGGTTACCTAGGGCACACATTAAGGGTGACTTATATGTAGAAAAATGGGAGTTCTAGGCTTGGCAAGTACTTTTAAATGCCAAGTCGAGGTGGCAGTGAAACTGCACACACAGGCCTTGCAATGGCAAGCCTGAGACAAGGTTAAGGGGGCTACTTAAGTGGGTGGCACAACCAGTGCTGCAGGTCCACTAGTAGCATTTAATCTACAGGCCCTAGGCACATGTAGTGCACATTACTAGGGACTTATAAGTAGATTAAATAGTCCAATCAGGTATGATCCAAAGTTACCATGTTTAAAGAGGAAGAGAGCATATGCACTTTAGCACTGGTTAGCAGTGGTAAAGTGCGCAGAGTCTAAAAGCCAGCAAAACAGGGTCCAAAAAGTAGAGGGAGGCAGGCAAAAAGTTAGGGGTGACCACCCTAAGGCATGTCAGGTCTATCACTTCCTATAATAGTTCATGCTCTGTTCAGATATATGTGCACTTAGTCAGTTTTACATGATATGTAATATCAAGCACAAATACATGACCAGAAGGGCAGTCCGAAACACAGAGAGGTGTAATGTCAATGCCAATATTTGAGAGTAATACATTTCACCTTTAATCATTGTTGTGCTGTGTATGCAGATTATTTGAATGATAGTTGTTAAATCATCTGCATAATTATTTTATCTTCTGCCCGAATATGCAGGTGTGTACTGTACGCAATATTTCCAGTTTCATAGGAAATGTAGAATTTCTTTATTCAGCTCTCAATGTGTTCTACTGAGTTCTGCCAATCCATGACGCTTTCTGTCTTCGAGATTGCCTTTATATAGAATCATTATTCATTGTTGGTTGAGGGGGTGAAACTCTACTCAAGCAACAGCTGCGATCTTTGTCAGGGTGAACCACAAAAAGTCAATAAATTCACCCATGTTTAGCCCTCTGGTAGCTTGGCTCAAAAGCAGCCAAACTTAACTAAGAGGCAAAGGTAGAGGCAACGTGTGAAGTATCTATGCAGCTCTCAAACTGTTTATTTTCACCCTATTTGATCTGGGTGTATGTTTTTAGGTATTTGTTGTTTTGTATTTTTATGAAGAGACTTGATTTGTGAATTGTGCAATTTATACTGATTTTCATCACAATGCACTTTTATGGCTTTGAGCCGCAATAAAGTAACTAAACGAAACAAATTGAACCGAAAACATAGCACAAGAAAACGCCCATACCAATTTGAAAACATAGACTAAAAGAACAAAAATTCAGTCAGTAGAACCGTCGTTATGAATTTTTAAAGGCTAAAGAAGGAAATAGCTCTTAAAAGATCTAAGCACCAATCATGGAAATCTGGTCATGCGAAACGAGGGCAAAGTCAAAAGTTATGACCGAGTACAAGGGAGGCAGTTCAGATACTGGAGGTAGAATGGGTCTGGTCGCCGCTTATCTTCGGACTAAGAAGAATTTTAAAGAAAAAAGCAGTCTGAGGAAGCAAAGTTCAGCTGAGCAAGTCTGTTGGGGGGAGTGCCTGTGGAGGAGGCGTCATTGGCTGGAAGCTGCTGGATGACGTCATGGTGAAGATTTCTACTTTCGGACTTGGGACTTGATTTAGATCTTGGCAGTGTTACAGCCAAGCTGCGTCGGCAGTGGAGCCGATAAGACCGTCAAGTCAACAGTGTTCCGCCCGCCATATTGAGATGTTACATCTCTGCAAGCGGAGGACTGTCAACAGATTGCCGTCGGAGGGAGACGCTGAAGGACCCGGTGAACTTCATACAATGGCAGTATCTATGGAATAAAGGTAAGTGACACACACACACTCAACCTTTGCAATATGTGACCCCACGCACTACACAACACACCACATACAGGCCATCTTATTTTACAATTCCAACACAATACAACCCATACATACTGAACACACCCATTGCCCTAAATCCATGACACAACACACACACTATAGACACTGCACCCACACACGACACAACTACAGCAGCCAAAACAACTACACACTTAGCTAGACAGGCACACACACATGCACAACTACACACATCATAACAATGTCTGCCACACAACAACAACTCTCACCTAAATGTTTTACCCGGCAACACAACATACACAACAACATCAATCTCACATGTAAATGACACATAAACAGACACAACCACACCACTCACTCCAGCTCTCTCCACCTTAACAGCCAATACATACACACACATACTGACACACTTACACAACAGATAGGAAAAATCTACCCCAACAGGTACCCTTCTACGCGCACACATGGACACCGTTGTCCAGTGTGAGTTGCACTGTCATTGTGGTGGCTGACGTCAGGGTGAAGATTTCTACTTTCAGACTTGGGACCTGATTTAGATCTTGGCAGTGTTACAGCCAAGGTGCGTCGGCAGTGGAGCCGATAAGACCGCCAAGTCGGCAGTATTCCGCCCGCCATATTTAGATGTTACATCTCTGCAAGCGGAGGACTGTCAACAGATTGCTGTCGGAGGGAGACTCTGAAGGACCTGGTGAACTTCATACAATGGCAGTAGTTATGGAATAAAGGTAAGTGACACACACACACTCAACCTTTGCAATATGTGTCCCCCTGCACTACACAACACACCACATACAGGCCATCTTCTTTTACAATTCCAACACAATACAACCCATACATACCAAACACACCCATTGCCATACATCCATGACACAACACACACACTATAGACACTGCACCCACACACGACACAACTACATTAGCCAAAACAACTACACACTTAGCTAGACAGGCACACCCACATGCACAACTACACACATCACAACAATGTCTGCCACACAACAACAACTCTCACCTGAATGTTTCACCCAGGAACAAAACATACACAACAACATCAATCTCACATGTAAATGACACATAAACAGACACAACCACACCACTCACTCCAGCTCCCTCCACCTCAAACAGCCAATACATACACACACATACTGACTCACTTACACAACAGATAGCAAAAACCTACCTCGACAGGTCCCCTTCTAATGCGCACTCATGGACACCGTTGTCCAGTGTGAGTTGCACTGTCATTGTGGTGCCATCATCCACTTTGTAATGAATGATGACTCCACAATGACAGATGTGTATGTGTGAGACATTTGTGTTTTGCTAGTGTGACACAATTGTCTTCCTGACATATACATGCCACAGTGATGTAAAAAAATGACTGTGACATGTTTAAGTCTGCAGTGGTCACAAGCTCCCCTGCAGTGCCCACCTAAAGTACCCTGGCAATGCAGTGTCCCTACCTTATATATATTAAAAAGAAAGGTTTATGCCTGGCAAAAGGTTAATGTTGCCAGGTCGAGAAGGCAGTCTAAAACTGCACTACAAGCTGTACTGACAGACCAGCAGCATTTTTGGGGTTGAGGATGCAAAGCGCTGTGTCGCTGGTGTAATCTCTCTGTGGGCTTTTAACCATGCCAATGTCACGCCCATCAGTTTGGTTGGTTCATGGGCTTGCCTTTTAAAATTCGCTTGATTCAATTAGTGAAAGGCATGTGTACGTCATGCCTTTTTTCGGTGTTTAACCCACTTCGAGCGCACCAGCCAACTATTGAAAACATAAGAGGCTCCATGTTTTCAATATGGTTTCTGGACTACTTTTTCTTTTTATTTCATTTGCAGTGTGATCTCGCTGGGCAGTAGTGGAGCGCTTTGCATGACATCGACCCTGTTACATGGATATTTGCACTTTTGCTGGTTGCATGGATAATTGCACTTTTGCAGATACGTTTCACTGCAAGCAAACTTCTGTTTCCTTTTGTGTGTCTGCTTTGCGTTCATGGCAGCCACCGGCTTACTTATGCAAAACTATTTTACTTTTAATTTTTAGTTTATGTGTCAAGAAAAGTCAAGTTTGGAGTTTACAACGCTAATAGCTTTAACTCGAGCAAACGCAAGACATATTGCATTGCAAATGCTTGTTTAAATGGTTACTTTAGTGGGTGGGTTAATGAGTGCTGCAGATCCACTAGTAGCATTTTATGTACTGGACTTTGGTGCACGTAGTACCATTTACTAGGGATTTACAAGTAAACTAAATATACCAATTAGGTGTAAGCCAACTTTACCCTGTTTGAAGGGAGAGAGCACAAGCACTTTAGCATAGGTTAGCAGTGGTAAATGACACAGAGCCCTAAAACCACCAACATCAAATTCAGCAAAAAGGAGGAGTTAAAGCAAAATGTTTTGGGGAGTTCATTGCTAATCTACCATAAAAATAATGTGCAAGTATGGCTAGTTAAGATCAATTCGAAGTCAATGTAATATTATCTAGATTGCCAGACATCATGAAGTTTGATTTACTGAGTTCAAAGCCTCACTACAAAGTTTACTCTCCCAATGGCTGCTTGAAGAAACCTTGATTGCATGGTTTGTTAGCCCACATCATTGTACAACCTGAAGGACAATACCTGTATCGAATCAAGAAACTCTTTTGTACTCAAGTTCAAGAAGGAATCTCAAAATCACATAGTTTACCCATCTATCACTATTGCCTGTCAATATCCATCTAACAAATACATTTTGTAATGAGTGGTACACATTTGTTTAAACCCAGCTTCACACAATTTCCCCAGCATTATAAATATTATGCAGGGGCTGATTTGAATTTTTTTTTTTACATTTAGGGATACTTCTGGCGTACTGCTAAAACTTAGAAATGTGAGTGGTGTACTTGTGGCTTACTCCTGAAATTCAAATGTAATTGTGGAGTAATTTAAGAGTATGGCACACCTACTAATAACAAAACATATGCAAAACAGGCCCATTTTCATTAGTTCTTCTATGTGCAACTGAATTGTGTGGTAGCCCCTTTGATATGTGCCACTCACGATATTCATTGGTTGTAAAAAGTGATAAATGTAATTTTAAAACTGCTGCAACAAAGCTGATATTCTGGTAGTTATGGGCCATGGGAGGAGGGGCATGAGGTTATCATAGGTATGTCATGGGTAGGAATTACAACACTGGCATCATATGATACTCAACAAATTGATCCTTATTTGTTTTCTCAGGGATAATATCACTTCACATAGCTTAACAAGGTATCTGATCATTTAAAACATCCACTATGAGTCACCAGATATTTATGAATAAATCAATCCATTTTAGATAAATCATTGAGCTGCTGAGGTACATGAAATGTTAATTATCATCACAAGTATGCCACCCTCATTGGAAGGTTGGTATACAATTGAAAGATCCATATCACTAAGAGCTAAAGAGAGGCTGAGATCCACCCTGCATCTACCTCAAGTAATATGTCACTACACAAATTGACCACATGGCTGGCTGGATAGGCACATTTGTGATTTGTGTCCCTCCAAAGGTTTGCATCTACCTAATGTTCTTCCCTACACCACAACTAGGCAATTCCAAACCCTAGTAAGATGGTACTACCAGAGTGTATTCATCCTCATGTGGGACTATCATGAAGGAGTTCTTGGAAGTTACCAGTCAGGTATTTGAACTAAAATACCTAAGGCAAATCATAAGGATTTTTTTATTGGGTGCTACCCCTTGAATGTATAAAAATACTCTAGAAAAGTGTAGTCAGGGGACTTTTTGGGGGCCATGAACTTTATGTACCCCCATGGTGCTGACATGTTCCTGCCCTCTGCTAGAATAACTAGACCTCAGGCATTCACCAGGGCTTATCTAAGAATCACTATAGATGATCTATGTGAAAAATCAAAGAAAAGGACCTACATCTCCTTATGAGAACAATGGCAAATTTACCTAATGTAAAGAGACTACTGGAAATCGTAATTTTAAGGTAGACAATCAATGCGAAAAACAAATAACACATTGAAGTCATCCAATACCTCCAAAAGTATTTAAAAACATTTAAAACACACTTAAGGCACACGTCACACTAATGACAGTCACAAAACATGCTCTGGTGAGTGACATAGCACATGAGCAGGTAAACTGCATTCTCAACTGCTGTATAAGAATAACAGCTACCAACACCTCAGTACACAACCTCTGCCAATAGATCGCCAACTGCGCCAGCATCCTAGCTCCCCTCTGAATGACCACAGGGAAACACACCACAAAGAAGGCCAGTTGGTTCAAACCCCACTCCAGGAATCAAAGCGCACCTGCAGGAGATAGGATAAAAAATGGAGGAACAGCAAATCACCAGAGGACCTTGCAGCCTTCAAATCCGCCACAAGATCCCACCATGGACTCATCAGAACTACCAGAAAAAACACTCTGCAGGATTGTATCGACGACACCTCCCACAACGCAAAAAACTTTTCGCTGTCATCAAGGAATTTCCCAAACCACAAGCAGAGCCCACTAACATCCCTCCATTCTAAGACCTCTGCGACATACCAGCTGCCTTCTTCCATCAGAAAATCAAGAATATCTACAACAGCTTCAGGTGCCAAGACGCCCCAAACCCACCCACAGTGCCCCAACCTGGATCCACTGAACCAGCATAGTTCCTGCCGGCCTGGACCCCCATCATGACATATGATACTTGCTCCATCATGAGCAGCATCCACTCCAGAGCCCCCACCAAATCCATCTTCAACAAAGCCAGTGCCTCGATCGCACCCGAGCTCCGCAAGATCATCACCTGCACCCTAGAGTCATCCACTTTCCACGAGGACTGGAAGCACACCAAGATCCTCCCGCTCTTGAAGAAACCCTCAGCTGGCCCGACGGATCTCAAGAATTACCGCCCCATCTCACTGCGGCCTTTCCCAGACAAGGTCACCTAGAAAGCAATCAGCACTCAGATCTGCCAACACATTGAGGACCACAACATACTAGACATCTCCCAATCAGAATTCAGACCTAATCACAGCACCAAAACTGCCCTGTTCGCAACCACAGATAATACTTGCTCGCTACTAAACTGCGGCCAAACAGCAGCCCTCATCCTACTGGACCTATTGGTTGCCTTGGACACGGTGTACTACCGCACCCTATGCACCAGACTTCATGTAGGCATATGTGGCAAGGCCCTTTGTCGGATACACTTTTTCCTGACAGGCAGAATGCAGAGAGTCAAACTTCTCCCACATCTGTCAGAACCTACAGAGATTAGCTGTGGAGTACCCCAGGGATCCTTGTTGAGTCCCACACTGTTCAACATCTACATGGCCTGCTCACCCCAATCGTCAGAAACTATGAATTGGACATCGTCTCCTACACCGATGACTCTTAGCTGATCAAAAGCCCCACAACGACCAAGAAAAACGTCCAAGACAGAATGGAAGCTGTTGCAGTCTGGATGAAGGAGAGCTGCCTCAAGCTAAATTCCGACAAATCTGAGATACTCATCCTGGGACCCACCTCCTCAGCCTTTGACGACTGCTGGTGGCCCTTAACACTTGGCAGCCCCCCACCCCTACAAACCATGCATGCAACCTCAGTGTTGTCCTCGACTCAGTGCTCATCATGACAAGACAGGTAAACTCTGTCACCTCCACCTCTTTCCCAACCCCCTGACTCCTCCAGAATATCTTCAGATGAATTTCGAGCGACTGCCACAAGACCGTGACACATGCACTGATCACAAGCAGACTTGACTATGGCAACACCCTCTACACCAGAACCACCAAGAAGAACCTATGCAAGATACAACAAATATAGAATACCTCCGCCAGACTCATCCTGAACATCCCCCGCTGAGCACACATCAGAGGAAATCTGAGAGATTTCCACTGGCTCCCCGTCAAGAAGAGGATCAACTTCAAGCTCATCGTACATTCAACAACCTAGGACCCAGCTACCTCAACCACTGCATATCCTTTTACTCCCCTTCCAGACCATTACGTGCCTCCCAGCAGTCACTCGTCACTGTACCCCACATAAGAAGTCCTCAGCTGGATGGAGATCCTTCACCTACCTTGCAGTAAAATGCTGGAACACCCTACCTCTCCAACTTAGGCAGTCGCTGATGATTGATTTACATATATATAATCCCTGCTACCTTACTGAATTTAGGGAGACCCTGTGCCTCATGGTCTGTTCATGGGTGGGTGACTTCTTTTGTCACACTCTGTGAGCAATATATAGTATATATAACTCTATCAGTAGGGGTTGGCATTTTGCATTTTCTGGCCCCAGCAATGCACATGGTAATATAATCTTTCCCACATTATGCATCAGTTTACCCTAATTTCTGCCTTCGTATAAAAAGACCATATTTCTGTCAGTAGCCAAATTCAACAAACATCATAGTCTTAGGCTATAATTGAAAAAATATTGAGTCAAACTTAGAAGGAAGATTTCCTGTACTGGAAAAAGCGTATGTCACTTACTTTGTCAAGGAAGCTTGCAATCTGCATTCCTCCTCTGCTCTTCTGGAGAACTGTCTGGAAGAAAGGTGAATTGCATTTGACGGCCATTTTATGTCATCTTAAAACCGCACCTCTTTGGTGCAGAATCTCTTCCACCTGTACTGCTTAGCTGATCTTGTTCAGTGCGCTAGGCAAGGGGTGATTAATGTTTCTCACTATTTGTCAAGGACGCGACATATCATGTCAAGGAGGCGTGTTCCATTAAGGCTCAGTAATGTGTAGCGCATTAGGTGCCCCGCTATTCGTTAAGGATGGGACACATCGTGCCAAGGAGGGATGTCCCAATAGGGCTGATGACGAGATGTTCATTGTATGCCCAGCTATTCATCAAGGCTGCAGCACTTCGTGCCACTGAGGCATGTTCCAAAGGGGCTAAGAGATATAGGCCCTCATTACAACCCTGGTGGTTCGTGTTAAAGTGGGTGTAGTACTGCCAAGAGGCTGGCGGTAACTAGCACCAAAGTATGACTATGGCGGAAAGATTTGTGGTGGAAACAACAGCCACCACTGTGGTAGGCGCCTACTTGCCAGGCAGAAGTCAATGTTCCGCCCACTATTTGAAGACACTGTAATCAGCCACCTTTTCCGGGTTGGAACCAATGACATCAAAAGCCTGGTGGAAACTGTGCACAGAAGGGAAAGGACTTACCATTGGAGAAACAGGGAACAACTACGCCGCCATGGAGCCCGAACTGCATGTCTTCCCCATGATCTTCTATGTGCTACTCCACCACGAACACCAACGCCAATGAAGATGACTACGGTGAGTACAGCCACCTAGCACACAAGGGAGGGAGGGAGGAAAAAGAGAGTGACACACACACGCACTACACACCCCCAACACCGTACACACAATCAGCTGCATTACTAAAACATTTTTACCCCGTAACTCGGATGAGTAGTGCAAGGACAAAAGGATTTTGAAACAGTGAATGTAATGAGAGCAAAATAAGTTATGCAAGATTACAGATATATACATATGTACAGAAAAAGGGACACAGCCCAGTCCACAATGTTTGTAAGCCACATGGCCACAGGCCAAAGTCCAAGGCCACACATGTCACCTGCCTCAACACGGAGAGAACACTGCAGGGGCATCAGTTGGTAAATAGGAGGGCACCTTCAGAGGGATGGGGGACGGGGCACCTCAGCCGGGAGATGGAACAAGACCACTGGTTCTGGAGGGGGGAACATGCCCTGTGCTTGGTCCTGGGTAGTGCAAGGCCACAGTATCTTGAGTGGATGACTTGCCCACTTGCTCTGGAAGGGGCAACATGCCCTGTGCTTGGTCCTGGGGAGTGCAAGGCCACAGTCTCTCTAGGGGGTGATTTGCCCACTTGCTCTGGAGGGGGCAACATGCCCTGCGCTTGGTCCTGGGGAGTGCAAGGCCACAGTATCTTGAGTGGACGACTTGCCCACTTGCTCTGGAAGGGGCAACATGCTCTGTGCTTGGTCCTGGGGAGTGCAAGGCCACAGTCCCTCTAGGGGGTGATTTGCCCACTTGCTCTTGAGGGGGCAACATGCCCTGCGCTTGGTCCTGGGGAGTGCAAGGCCACAGTATCTTGTGTGGATGACTTGCCCACTTGCTCTGGAAGGGGCAACATGCCCTGTGCTTGGTCCTGGGGAGTGCAAGGCCACAGTCTCTCTAGGGGGTGATTTGCCCACTTGCTCTGGAGGGGGCAACATGCCATGTGCTCTTGATACTGGGGAGTGGTTGGTATGTGGGTGTCTTACCCACTGGTTCTGGATGGGGCCTCGTACCCTCTGCTCCTGATCCTGGGGAGTGTTGGGTATATGGGTGTCTTACCCAATGGCTCTGGAGGGGGCCTCGAGCCCTGTGCTCTTGATCCTGGGGAGTGTTGGGTATGTGGGTGTCTTACCCAATGGTTCTGGAGGGGGCCTCGTGCCCTGTGCTTTTGATCCTAAGGAGTGCAAGGTCACAGGCGGCTGTCACACCCACTGGATTTGCAGGGGGCAGGCCTGCAGCAGCCCATGGAGGCAGGATTACACAACGCCTGCCGGTGGTGACGGCTGCTCAGTGGAGGTGGTGCTGCTGCTGGTGGGGGGAGGCTCCTGCCCATACCCTGCAACCTTGGATGGCTGCTCACTGGAGGTGGTGGTGCTGCTGGGGGGAGGCTCCTTTGTCTTTCTGGCAGCTGGGGCAGACTCCTTGCTCTTTCTGGCAGCTGGGGCAGGCTCCTTTCCCTTGAAGATGCCTGGTGCAGGCTCCTTCACCTTCAGGACATGTGTCCTAGATCCTTTTCCACCATGAGTGGGTGTGGTGACGACTGGGCCCGTAGACTGTGTGGCTGAGGTGCTTGGCTGGATTCTTCCTATACCCATACAAGCAGGATGGGGGAGGGGTAGGGAAGAGGTCAGTGGTGGATAGGAACTGTTTTTTCGGAACATTGGGTTGTGAAGAGGGAGAGGAAATGGGAGTGGAGGAAGAGGGAGTGGTTGTTGGAGCTGTCTGTCTGCTGCTTTTGGGTGCAGGTGCATGGCCTGTATGCTGTTGTGAGGTGGATGGCTGTTGGGTGTCTGAGTGCTTGCATTTGTGTACCATAGGAGGGGGGACAGACACAGTGGGAGAGGACACAGGGGACGTGTGCTTGGCTGTGGAGGTGTCTGCCAGTGAGGTGTGTGTTCTGCTTGGTGTGGTTATGATGCTGGTAGTGGATGATGATATAGTGCATACAGGTGTGAGTGTTGACGGAACTGGGAGGGAGGTGGAGCAGGAGGAGGAGGAGGGGGAGACAGTGGACCTAGTGGACGTTGGTGTGTCTGCATCTGGATGGTGTTTGTGTGAGTGCCTGTGGAATGAAGTGTGGTGCTTGTGTTTGCCTGTACCACTCTTGTGTGTTGTCTTGTGTGCATGCTCGTCCTGTGAGGAGAATGGGACTGGGAAGAGGAAGTTGGAGGGGGGAGGGTAGAAACAGGGACAATGGCTGCCATCAGAGAGGAGGCCGATCGATCTCTGTTGGGCCGCCAAGCCAGTGTGAATGCCCTCCAGGAATGCATTAGTCTCTTGCATCTGGGCTGCCAGCCCCTATATGGCATTCACAATGGTTGACTGCCCTACAGAGATGGATCTCAGGAGGTCAATAACCTCCTCACTCAGGGCAGCAGGGCTCACTGCGGCAGGGCCTGAGGTGCCTGGGGCGAAGGAGATGCCCAATCCTGGATAAGCGGGCATGGGCAACTCAATGAGGGGCTGGTGGGAGGGCGGTGCTGGTATGGGTGTGGTGGCTGTACCTGTAACTGGAGCAGTCACAGAGGTGTCTGCCACCACCAGGGAGCTTCCATCGGAGGAGGTATCTGTGTCAGAACTGTCCCCTCCAGTCCCCGCCTTGGTGGGCCCCTCGCCCTCCGTCCCACTGGTGCTCTCACCGTCAGTGGACTCTGCCTCCTAGGTCATGTGGGATGCAGCTCCCTCCATTGCCTGTGCCTCTGCTCCTCAGCCAGATGATTCTAATGCACATAAGGACAGGGTGACAAAACAATAAGGGGGGAAGAGACAAAGAATACACTTGGTCAAAGGGTGCACCAACACCCCCGTTAGCACCCTCACACACAGGGACCAGCCCTATGCAATATGCCATAGCACTACCAGAGAAATAGTTAGCAGCAAAGCCATGGGCAGGGGCACACACAGCCAAATGCAGCACACCTGGGACCCACGCAGCCCCGACCAGTAGTGGATGCCTACAAGCTAGGTTGCAAGATTTTTCCTTCTGAACCCTAGCCACCAGGGGACCTGCGCTGCAATGTCAGTCCTGGCCTAGGGACACTCACTAACACACATCCCCCACCCAGAATACCACCCTACCATGCGTAAGTTGTAATGAAGGGCACTGTATTCACCCTCTTGTGGCTGCTGTGATGCCCTCAAGCCCCCATCCAGCTCAGGATAGGCCACGCCAGTATATGGGCCATCGGGGGTCTGGGTTCAACAGGCACCCCTTCCTCATTGGGAGGCCATCCCCAGCTAGGCTTCCGCCATCTTCCGTGCCTAGTGTCTCTGGTCCTCCCACCGTTTGCGACAGTGGATGCTCCACCTGCCATGGACCCCCAGGGTCCGCACGTCCTTGGCAATGGCTCACCATATACCCTTCTTTTTATGGGCACTGACATGCAGAGGCAATACACACAGGAAAATGGAATTAGTCAAACAGTCCTGCCTGTTACACTTATAGCCCACCATACCCCTTCACATCATCATTTACACACACATGGCCCAGCACACAACCTATATGCCACCCAGAGGACATCCACCCACCCCCCTTTCATGAGGCCTTCACACACACCACTCCATGCATTCATGCCACATGCATTGTGCCCACAGTATACTCACCTGTTGGTCTGGAAACCCATACAGCAGTCCATACTGGGGTAGGACCCCATCCACTAGTCTCTCCAACTCTGCTGAAGTGAAGGCTGGGGCCCTTTCCCCAGTCACACGGGCCATGGTAGGTTCCAGACACAGGTCACAACAGCACATGCAGGGTAGGTCCTCTCCTGTTAAAGATCAGGTAGCAAGTGAGGGATAAGATAGAAAATGGCGGTCATGTCCGCGACGGTTCATACCGTCACCGCCGGCGTAGATCACCATTGGCCACTGTAACCCATATGGCCCAGTGTTAACCAAGTTGTGCAGCGGTTCTGGACAGCCTCCCGCAACGGCGCACAACATCAGCAGAATTACCTCACTTACACCTTTCCCTCCACACAGGACAGGCCATTCAGGGGGGGCAGGCCCTGGATAATTGCTGCCTCACTGGTGAAATTAGGACATACTGGGCAAATCACACTTACCCATTTCAAAGTAACAGCATGGAAAGTTCTGTTGTAGCTCCATTGTTCAGTTTGTGACCAGCTCCTCACTCCTTTGCCCCATAGATTCCTACCTCTGCGGATGAATAGGAGATGGAGACATACCCCCGTGTACCGACCCCTGGTGGTCTTGGCAACAATGGAGGACAGACACATTATCCTCACCTATAGACTGGATAGGGCCCCAATCACAGAACTGTGTGCCCGAATGGAGCCTGACCTGATATCTGCTATCTGTGGCCCCACTGGGATCCCCCCTCTTGTGCAAGTGCTATCAGTGCTCCATTTCCTGGTAACTGGTTCTTTCCAATTGACAGTGGGCTTGGCAGCAGGAATGTCACAGCCAATGTTCTCAGTAGAGCTAACAAGAGTGTTCTCTGCCCTGATTAAACACATGTGCAGCTACATTGTATTTCCCCAGGTTGAAGATTTGGCCACAGTGAAGGCCGAGTTCTATGCAATGGGACATATCCCCAACATAATTGGGGCGATTGATGTAACACATATTGCATTTGTCCCCCCGTCAGAATGAACGGGTGTTCAGAAATCGTAAGAGTTTTCACTCTATGAATGTGCAGATGGTGTGCTTGGCGGCTCAGTTCATCTCCCATGTCAGTGCTAAGTATCCTGGGGCGGTGCATGATGCCTTTGTCCTGAGGAATAGCAGCATCCCAAATGTGATGGGCCAACTTCAAAGGCACAGGTTACGGGTAGTAGGTGAGCTCTGGTTCCCACCCAGTATATGTTGGTGTATGGGTATGGTGTGGGCCATATGGGTTAGTGTGTGGCTAAATGTTGCCCTAAAAATTTACAGGTGACTCTGGTTACCCCAACCTATCATGGCTGCTGACCCCTGTGAGGAATGCCAGGACAAGGGCAGAAGAACGTTACAACGAGGCCCATGGGCGAACCAGAAGGATAATAGAAGGACCTTGGGCCTCCTGAAGGCCAGGTTCTGGTGCCTCCATCTAACAGGTGGATCCCTGTGCTACTCACCCAAGAAGGTCAGCCAGATAGTAGTGGCATGCTGCATGTTGCACAACCTTGCCCTGAGACTCCATGTGCCTTTTCTGCAGGAGGTGGAGGCTGGAGATGCCCGTGTGGCAGCAGTGGACCCTGTGGACAGTGAGGATGAGGAGGCAGAGGACGAAAATGAGGACAACAAAACATTAGTGATCAGACAATACTTCCAATAACACACAGGTAAGACAGTGTTACTTCACATTTTAATGACATTTGTTTGAATTTCTGTGGCACTGGCATGCTGTTATTTCCCACTTCTATGCTCACTTACTGTACGCTCAGGCAATTCATTTTGCAGATGTTGGTGACCTCACATATGCTTCTGGTATGATCACTGCAACCACTTACAGGTCATTAATCTATGCTCATTTTGGGTACTTTTGAATTGCAAAGTTTGTACCTGTTTAAATGAATACATACTTGAAAGATTTGACATACTCCAAACTTCTGTTTTTTTCAAAGGGTGTTTATTGAAGTGCCAAAATATTTAGGGGCAAGTGCAATGGGATGGGGTGATGAGGGAGGAAAGTCCAGGGTGTTGTTCCAGTCTGTTTGTAGCACAGGTGCATTGTCCAAGGGGAAATAGGAAGGGGAGCAATGGCAGTTCAAGGTGGACAGGGTGACAGAGTGGGACACAAGGTTGACAATCAGGAGAGTCTCATTTCCTGGCGGGGGCCTTGGCAAATGTCTCTGGCTTCTGTCTGGATCACAGGGAACATTTGCAGGGTGGTTCCCCATCTGCCGGGGAGGGGTGCTGGTGGCCTGTGAGTCCTGAGGCGGGGCCTCCTGGACACTAGCAGCAGGAGAGGTGGAAGACTGTTCGGATGTCTGGCTAGTGGTAGGGGCCTGCTATTGTGTGACTGCCTCCCTCATAATATTGGCCATGTCTGCCAGCACCCCTGCTATGGAGATCAGGGTGTTGTTGATGGCCTGTAAGTCCTCCCTGATCCCCTGGTACTGTTCCTCCTGTAGCCACCTGTTCTTCTGCACATTGTCCAGGATCTGGCCCATCGTGTCCTGGGAATGATGATATGCTTCCAGGATCTCTGCAAGTGCCTCCTGGAGAGTTGGTTCCCTGGGCCTGTCCTCCCTTTGGCGCAAAGCAGTCCTCCCAGTGTCCCTGGTGGCCTGTGCCTCTGTCCCCTGAACTGTGTGCCCACTGCCACTGACCCCAGCTCCCGAATTGTCTTGGGGGTGAGGTGTGCCCTGGGGTCCCTCTAGAGGTGGAAACACTGCTGATTGACGTGTCCTGGGGACAGAGGTGTGGGTACGCTGGGTGGGTGCTGTGGTGGTGTTTCCTGATGGGGGAAGCTCTGTGTTGGCGTGTGACTGGGCCTGTGTAATCGGCTGTCCAGAGGTCCCTGATGGGCCTGGTTGGTCATCAAGATCCCGAAGATCAGAGTTGCTGTCATTACAGTGGGCCTCTTCATTTGGGGGACTGGATATTGATGGCACCTCCTCTACGCTGACATTGGCTGGGGTACCTGTGGGGATATAAATGATGTGTTATGGTTTATGTGTCTGACATATTGTGCACCCGTGGCTTCCCTCTTTGGTTGGATTTGCCCTGGCAGCTTTCACTTGTGTACGCTGGTGGAGGGTGGGATAGTTAATTCTCTGTAGTGTGCATGCTTTAGTGATGAGTGTCCATGCAGGGCTGTGAGTGATGTCCATGCATTTGTAGAGCATGCAGGGCTTGGCATTGAGATGAGTGAGATGTGATGGTGGGGTGTGTGGGAAGTTGTGGAGTGAATGGTGGGAGGGCGAGGATGGGGGTATGTGATGGCATGCAGGTAGGGGGTAGTAGTAGTAGACAGTTGACTTACCAGAGTACAGTCCTCCTCCTATTCCGGACGGGCCCTCAGGATGCAGGATTGCCAAGAGTTGCTCCTCCCATGCTGTCAGTTGTGGGGATGGAGGTGGGGGTCCACCACCAGTCCTCTATACAGTGAGCTGGTGTCTTGCTGATGTCATCCCTAGTTCTTGGGTGCTGTCCCACAGTGTTGACCCTGACCACGATTCTCCGCCATAGCTCCATCTTCCTAGCTATCGATATCTGCTGCACCTGTGCTCCAAATAGCTGTGGCTCTACCCTGATGATTTCCTCCACCATGACTCGTAGCTCCTTCCCTGTGAAGTGGGGGTGTCTTTGTGGTGTCATGGGTGTTGTGTGAGGTGTGTAGGTGAGGGTGTGTGGGGCAATGTGTTTGGATTTGTGATGTGGAGTGCGTGAGTGGTATATAGGTGTGTATGGTGTCTGGCTCTGGTTGTGTCTGTGGTCTTGATGTCTCTCTGGTGGCAATGGTTTGAAATGGTAAAGGGTTGTGGGTAATGTGGGTGAGTGTTGTATGGTGGTGTGGGTGTGGTGTGTGTATGGGTGTCAGGTGTGTGTTGTTTGAATTGCACAATGTGGTGTGGTTTTGTTTGTGTGTCCCCATTTTGAGTGCAGCGGTATGTACCAACAATGGTTTACCACCGTTGAATGTCTGCCATGGTGATTCGTGGGTCATAATGTGATGGGCGTTGTTCTGTTGGGGTAAACGGTGTGGGTTTTGATACCACCAGTTTATCACTGACTTTTGGGCTGGCGGATTTGTGTATGTGGCTGAATTCTTATTGAATCGTGTATGTGTTTCACAATATGATGAACGGCTATCCGCAGCGGTGGTGGTAAGTAGCGGCAGTCAGCGTGGTGGGAAGTGGGATTTGCCGCCAATGTCAAAATGAGGGCAATAATGCTCTATGTTCATTATGGCCCAAATCATGTAAATGGTCGCCACTGCAGTGTGTGAGGCCAGCACTTAACCGGGTGATTTATATAAGTCTGAGCCAGTGATCTGGTCCAGTTATATAAATATGATATCTAATGCAATAGCAGCTGGACGTCCAATACCATGGCACCTGGAAAGGGGCTGAAGTAGTTCCTATGCATAAAAAGGGAGTGGTGAGTTCCCCTGTTAATTACAAACCTATTAGCCTCATTGACAACCTCCAAAAAATCTTTGCCAAACAACTTTTGTATAGGCTTTTCGATTGGGTTGACATTCATCCTGTGATTTCTTCACTCCAGGCAGGTTCTCACCCTAAAACTAGTACTGTAGACCAGGTTTTTAGGCTGGCACTATTATACTGGAAATATGTAACACTTGCTAAACAAAATCTGTATGTTGCCTTTGTGGACCTTAGGTCCGCGTTTGATATGGTCCCTAGAGGGAAATTATGGGATGTTTTATATAAAATTGGCACACCACCAAACATAATCCATCTCCTACAGTGGTTACATGAGGGCACACATGCTCAGGTGAGGTGGGGTAATCAGGGAGAATTGACAGACCATATTGCCATTCAGCAGGGGGTTCGTCAGGGATGTGTTCACACTATATATCAATGAGGCGGTACAAGCTGTATTTTCCTGCCGAAATGATGCCCCCTCCCTGAATTCACAAAAGATTCCCATTCTGCTTTTTGCAGATGATTCTCTCCTCATCTCCAAGACCCCAGTGGGTCTCCAGACCCTCGTGGACAAGTTTATAACTTTTTGTACTGATTATGGCCTGGAACTGAATGCTAGTTAAACTAAACTAATGGTGTTCAGCCCAGGACCGGTTAGGAGATGTACTATCACTTAGCTGGGGCTCCTTTGGGGAAGGTTAGTTCAATAGATTATTTGGTGGTGAGGACCTCTAACAAATTGCATTGGGAAGAATAGACCAATAAGAGTAAGTCTCTTTTCCAACATAGATCTGGGGCCATTTTGCACTTTTACAAAAGTATTGTTACGAAAGCCGTTTCTCCAGCAATACAAATCTATTTAGCTAAAGCACAAAATGCTTCTACTTATGGTGATGAGGTGTGGGGCTTCTGTAAAACAACTAAGCTGTCTGTGGGTGAGAACAATTTTTTCAGATCTCTGCTTGCGTGCCCAGGTGGTACTCCCCTGATCCCTATTTTCCTGGACCTTGGTGTTAATCGTATCTCTGATACAATAGCTTTAAGACAACTACTCTTTTGGGTAAGATCTGGTCGACTCCCCAGCTTGTGATTTATAGGGACTTTCTTCTTGTTCTTTTACAAAGATCTAATGTAGCCTCTATCCCATGGTTTAAGCATGTGTCAAGCTGGTTTCATACCCTGGGACTTGAGAATTACTGGGAGAATCTACAGGATTTAGGGAAGTCTCATACATTTCCTCTGAAAAAAGCTTATTGGTCTCATGTCAGGAATAACAATCTTTTTGATACAACGCATGGACGATTGACCAATGCATTCCTTGATTTTAAATGATATCCCCAGTATGAGTATCTTATTCCTGATTCCTTAGGAAAGAGTTTGTATGCTCGTTTCCGTTATGGGTGTCTACCGCTATTGTCATTTGTTGGCAGCTGGGGGACACCGTTGGTGTTCAACTTATGTCCATGTTGCAATTCTGTTCTGGAAACAGTTAAACATATTATGTTCTTTTGTCCAGTGCATGCTATTCCCTGACACAAGTGGGTTTGCCCAGTATGTCAGATGTTGGGCTTTAAACTATTTGCTATTGCCCTTAGGATTTTAAAGAGTGATACTTCTGCTATCTTGATTTATGCAGTTAGTAAGTTCCTTGTGGCTGCATGGTATACACGGACTCGCCTCCTAAAAACATTGTAATTTGTAAATATGTATGTTTTAGGGCATGTACTGAGTGATTTTTTCCGATTTTATTGTTGATAATGGAAGGTGTTTTTTTATTTTTTATATTCTCTCTTTTAAACTTGTTTTTGTAACTTGTAATTATATAGGAGTATTGTTTCTGCTTTGATGTTTTTTATGACCGAATAAAGCTTGTTGACTGACTGACAGCATTTAGGGGGTCATTCCGAGTTTGGCGGGTGGCGGTTGCCACCTGCCAAACTTCCCCCGTCGAAAGACCGTTCCGTGGTCAAAAGACCACGGGGGCCATTCCGACTTTCCCGCTGGGCCGGCGGGCGACCGCCTAAAAAGCACCCGCCGGCCCAGCGGGAAAGGCCCTGCAACATTGAAGCCGGCTCCTAATGGAGCCGGCGGTGTTGCAGGGGTGCGACGGGTGCAGTTGCACCCGTCGCGATTTTCACTGTCTGCAAAGCAGACAGTGAAAATCCTGCTGGGGCCCTGTTAGGGGGGCCCTGCACTGCCCATGCTGGTGCCATGGGCAGTGCAGGGGCCCCCAGGGGCCCCACGACACCTGTTCCCGCCATCCTGTTTCTGGCGATGAAAACCGCCAGAAACAGGCTGGCGGAAAGGGGGTCGGAACCCCCCTGGTTGCGCTGCAAGCAGCGCCGCCATGGAGGATTCTCCCAGCCGGGGGAAATCCGGTGGGAAACCGCCGGACCCGGCTGGGCGACCGCGGCTTTACAGCCGCGGTCGGAATAGCAAAGGAAGCACCACCAGCCTGTTGGCGGTGCTTCAGTGTTCGTCCAGGGTCAGAATGACCCCCTTAATCTGGCTGGGATGCATGTCTCCAAAGTTCAGAGTGAGCTTAGCCCCACCATAACTCTGCACATCTGGTGCATGCCCTGAAGGGGGGAAAACAAAATAGACAGTTACGTATAATGAATTTGGCAGATACAAAACTTTCCAAATATGTATTGCCATGTCACTGTAGCCCTATAAATAGAAAAGAGACATGAGTGCTTTTCTTTCCCTGCATTATGATACAAGGGATATATTAACATATTATGCATAATACTACCATATTATGGACGTCATACCAGGTAGTTCATAGGTTCGAGGAATGTTACTACATACATAACTCCATAGAATGATTACATGACCTCAAGTTTAATGAACATCCCATATATTCAACAGCGTATAAAATATACTTGGAATGTTGTGGGAACTCCATAAATGATTACTATTGCCTCAATATAGTTATCTCCCAAGAGTATCCCATGGGATATCATTGTTCAATTCCTGGTTGTCAATGTGTAATCTAAACATTCAACAGTGTTCATATTTGAGGAATGCTTTATTCATGTTGGTGCCACTTCTTTCCAGTTTTACAATAATATACCACTTGATGTCGTCAGAGCTGTGCTTGTTTTCACTGAAACAGTTTGTGTTAATTTTTTTACATCTTATTGTGGTTCTGGGTTCTGTTATTCTTGTGCAATACCTCATTTCAGTGATATCTTCTAAATTGGCAAACTGTAAAAAATGTTACAACATGGATGGCATTAAAAAGGAAAGAAAATAAAAAGTTAAAAGGAATGAGACATTTCACTTGTTCACCAACATTTAAAAAGCTTTAAAGGATTCAAAATCCAGAAAGATCATTTGCCCTTCTTTCTCTTTGGATAACGGGAGAAATTAATGAGGCAAAAGAAATATATAGTCATAAGGGTGCATTGGGTAAATATGAACACATATGTTTAAATACACACAAAAAACACACACACACACATAAATAACTTACTCACATACATCTACTCACTACCAAGGACATCAGGTGAACTTATGCCTACCACCCCTCCTGGAGAACAGGTCATCAACCAGGACTCTCCAGCCACTCTGTCCAGGACAGACCATTTTTAATCTGACTCCAGGTGTAACCCATCTCCTTGCAGTCAGCTTCAAGACCTCAACGCCTGGGGCCATATTATACAAAGTGCCTGAGGGTGCAAAGGACATGTGAGCCCACTTTACTCACCCAAGGGGCACTTCGGTATTACAGAAAGGGCTTCAGGTGCTTGTGAGGCCCATTCAATTATACAGATAGCGCTGGCACAAATATAGTTCCAGCGCTATCACCAGAGGGTTTTACCTCATTTACATGTTGACGTGCTGTGCCCCAGGGCACATTATCAAATATGGCCCCTGACATTCAGTCCTTGAGACTCACTGCAAGGAGATGGGTTACACCTGGAGTCAGATTGAAAGAAGCAAGAAAGCTGTCAGGAGGTGTGGTGCACTGTTAGCGCACCCCTTAATGCAAGCCCTCTACAGGGGGTCCTACGGAGCCCCAGTCATCCCCTTGCAGGCAGGTGCTGTCACTCACTGCACCCGCTTGCAAGGGGATCTCTAATCCCCTTAAAAGTGCAGGTGGGTTGCTGCCTGCACAGTGAAACAGAACGGCTGCTTCAAAAATCCTATGTTTTTCACTTGAATGCACTGCCCTCAGGACAGTGCAAGTTTGTGGCTGTCCTGGGGCAGTGCATTCAATGTAATACGGTGCACTTTCACTGTTTGCGCCTGGTGCACCTGTTTTAAGTTGAAAACAGAGAAAGCGTGCCTTATATCTAATAGGCCAACAGGTGTTTCTTAGCCTTCTGCTTTTCCCTTGAAGGTTCCAAATGAGGGCTTGCCTGGTGGTGTTTGATGTGGGCTTGAAGAGGCTGTGACCTATCCAGCCCCAGCATAATTTCATTCTTTCTTCATGATCAGGGAGTAGGAAAGTTCTTTGAGCCGGAGGTGTTTGGCCAGTGGAATTGGAGGATTTTCCTCATATAGGTGTTGTAGAAGGTCTGGACTCTGTTGGTAGTAGTCACTGTTGTCCTCCAAGTTACTGCTCCATACAGAAGGTCAGATTTTATGTTTGTGTTACAAAGCCTGATCTTGGTTTGAACCATTGAGTCCTTGGAGCTCCAGATCTTCTTTAGCCCTTGCTTTGCCGATTCTTGCCTTGACATCACCATCTGTGCTGCCCTGCTTGTCTATGACATTGCCCAGGGAAGAGAAGGCCTCAGCTTCTTCCTGTGAATTGTCTCCAAGCGTGGCTGGAGTTGTGATGCCCATGTTAGCCTTCAGGATCTTGTATTTTTCCCTGTGGATATTGATGCCAAGTTATGCTGATGTGGCTGCCACTTTGTCAGTCTTATCTTGTATCTGCAGATGGGTATGGGAGAGTGGGGTCTAATTGTCTGCAATGTCCAGGTCATCGGGCTGTGTCCAAGGTGTCCATGGGATCTCATTTCTTCTCATTGCTGTGGGTGTCTCGCCAGTCTATTGCCATCAGAAAGAAAAAAGGTAACAGACAACAACCCTGGTGGCCTCTGGTCCTCACTTCAAAGGGTACCGTGCATTGCCTTTCATGGTCAATCCTGCAGGTCATTCTCTTGAGAGAGTTCCTAGGGACTCTTACAAATTTATCTGGCACACATAGTGGTAGAGGAGTTTCCAAAGAGTCACTCTGTTTATGCTGTAGAATGCCTTCTTATAGTCAATGAAGTTGACATAGAGGAGAGAGTTCCATTCCATCGGCTGTTTCATGACGATGCACAGTGTTGCAATGTGCTGTGTGCAGGATCTATCATTGCATAAGTCTGCTTGCTGGTCTCACAAATGAGCATCCACTTATTCCTTCGTTCTGTTCAGGAGGACTCTCTTGAACTCTTTGCCTTGGGCTGATAGAAGCATTATCCCTCTGTAGTTTTCACTGTTACTTAAGTCACCTTTCTTGAGGATCTTGATCGAATAAGTCTCCTTTCACTCTTGTGACACCTTTTCCTCTTTCCAGATTCTTACAAACATGGGGTAAAGAATATCTACTTATGTTTCAATGATTGCCTTTAGTGCCTCTGCAGGAATGTTGTCAAGTCTAGCTGCCTTCCTATTTCTCAGATGTTTGGTGGCTTCCCGTATTTCTTCCTTGGTTGCTTGTCCTTGTCAACTGGCTGTATGTCAGGAGGAGACTGCAGCACAGACTGGTTCAGCAGTTCTTCAACGTGCTCCACCAATCTTAGCTTGTCTGCCTTCCGTTACTGATGATTGTTTTCCCATCTTTGTCTTTAGATGGTCTTTCTGTTTTGCTGTATCTGCTGGAGAGTTTCCTTGTTATGTCGTAGAGTTGATTCAGGTTTCCTTGGGCCAAGCGTCCTGGGCTTCTGTGGCAAGACCCTCAATGAATCTTCACTTGCTTGCTCTGAAGCTTCTCTGTTTTCTTGTTGGTTTTGCTGTGTTCACCTGGAGATTTCACTTTTTCTGCTCATGTTCAGCTGGTATTGGTTGCAGCTTTGTTTTCCTTTCTTACTTTGATTTTACAGAGAGTCAGGGTAGAGATCTGTTTTTAGGCTGGTGTTGCTTGGGACCCAGTATCTCCTCTGACAGGTCACTCTTTCTTTGGTCTTCTCTCATTGACTTTCTACTGGGTCTCTGTCATCCTCTAGTTCTTGCGGGACTTGAAACTTGTCACTGAGGGTGGCTGAGTATTCACTGCTTTCGGTGCATCTTTGAGGAGGGTGGTGTTATCTAGCTTGCATTGGATTGTCGGTTCCATTTATGTCTTCTTTAGTTTTAGTCTGGCCTCTAAAGGTGATGGTTTGATGCCATGTCCACTCCTCTCATCACTCTCACAAGAGACTCTCTTGTCAATGCAGGCATGGTTGATCAGATTCTCTTTTGAATGGACTGGTGACACCTATGGTGCCTTATGTATTATTTGGTGTGGGAATACACTACCACCTATCACCAGACTCTTCAGGGTACAGAGATTTGCAAGAATTTCACCATTCTAGTTCATGTCTCCAAGGTCATGGTTGGCCATGACTTCTTTGTCCACAGTGTTGTTCCTTCCTGTCTTGGCATTGAGATCCACCATCAGTATGGTGATACATGAGAGGTGTGATAGCATGAGTGAGTGATGTGAGTGAAGAGTGAATCATGAGTGGGAGGAGGTCACATACATCTAGTCACTGCCAAGATATTAGGTGAACAAACGAGTGATGTCAATGCATAAGTGAGTGATGTGAGTGAAGAGTAATCATGAGAAGGAGGAGGTCAGAGAGAGGTGAATGTAGTCATTATGATGAGTGGTTAAGGTGAGTGGAGCTAGTGATTGAGTGAGATAACGCACACATATATGCACTCACACATATGCACATCCAGAAGGGAATTGAAAAGTGAGTGCAATAGTGAGAAGGGGAATGAATTTGTGAGTCAAAGCACTGGTGAGATGTGAGGTGCCCTTGACAATGTTCAGGTGAGATGTGTGGGTGTATGGGTGTGTGAGAGAGAGAGAAAGAGAGAAAGAGAGAGAGTGAGAGAGAGAAAGAAAAAGAAAAAGAAAGACATTGTGCACACCGATAGTCACTGTGCCCTACACAGCCTAAACAGGATCCTAGGTAGCAGTCTATCAATTCTGGACATTATTATGTTTCCTGCTATTTTATTAGAATCTGGAAAACATCAAAGTCATTGAAAAGGTATAGGTAATGTTCACTTAAGCTTATATCAAAAGAATTGAAACTCACCATTTGAGGTTGCTGGCCATTGTATCAGTCTCCTCAACAAGACACTGAGCACATAACTACAGATTGTGTAACAAAAGTCACCATTTACTACATTGTAAATGTTATAATGCAATATGACTACTAGCATCATCAATAATATTACTGGGGACTAAAGGTCGAGAAAATCAGAAGGAGAAATTATATGGACACCAACAGGGGGTCAAATGATGCCATCGAAAATATGAACTGAAACTGAATTAGAAAGGTGCATGGAGAAGTGGAAAATGGCACTCAAAAAAGACTGCATAAAATATCTAACAAAGAAGTTATTTTAGAGAGATGGTAAGTTAAAAAAGAGAAAGAGAGCAAAAGAGATAAAACAGGAGTAGAAAAAGAATACAGAAATCTAAACAAGCATTGACAAAAGCCATCAGAGTATACCTATGTGAAATCTATCAGCTTTCTCAATGTTTTTGGTCCATGTAATACTTTCATGGGGCATAACACTCAGAAGAAATCAGTTGTAAGAAGGTACATTTCACAGTCCACCCACTCACTATACAACATGTAAACATATATCAGGAGCCCTCTAAATGGATTATCAATGCACACAGCAGCAGCCTTCCCCTGTAATGCTGGAGGTCAGCGCAAGGTTAGAGACATACACCTCACCCAACAGGCACATACCTTTGCATGATGTGCTTAAAGTGCCCTCCATTCAGACAGCTGAAGAAAGCAAGACTATGAGAGAAAGGAGAATATGTGGCATAACGGCCAGAGCTGCAGACTTCGGAGCTGGTGAACCATGTTTGAATCTCGGCACTGGCATAGAGGCCCCTCTTCCAGGCCTTTTAAAAGTCCAGGGACTATCACCTCCGATGAATATATTTGAAAAGTATGCAGTGGGGTTGTGCAGACCCCCCTGGTGACCACCACCTCCCCAGTGTTACATGTTATGATTATACAGAGGGGTCATACGGACCCCTCCTGGCTCCAGGGACCACAAAATCCCTGGGGCTACATCATAAAAAATGTTGGGTGGGTTGTGCAGACCAAGCTGGGTCCAGGGATCACCATCTCCGGAGACAGCATTAACAAAATGTATGGAGGGCTGCACAAACCCCTCCCCCGAGCCCCAGAGACCACCACCTCCCCGGGGCTACATTTTAAAATTATGGAGGAGAGAAGTGTAGACCCCCTCCCCCCAAGTACCACCACCACCATATCTTTAAAATATGTATATTGGAAGCTGCAAGGATTTCCCAAGATCCCAGTGACCACCACCTCCCCGGGACCAAATATATATTTTTTAGAATGGGATGGGGGCCACATGGCCACATCCTTAGTTCAATTTTGACCCTGGGGACTCACTCCCCCGTGCCCAGACACATGTTCCTCAGTGCTCTGGTACCACCCGGTGCACCCAGTATAGATTCATGGAGATAGAGGAGGGAGCCTCAAGGTCCCCGCGGTCCAAGCCGGCTCCTCTCTCCTGTGGGAGCCACCACTGCTTTTGCATGCAGGGAACTGCTGCAAATAGCAGCTTCCTGCCTGCAGTAGCAATAATTTCATCTCTTTCTCTGCCACCATGTCTGCAAGCAGGGAACGAGATTAAGAGCCAGATGTAGCAAGCCGTTTGCATGTCGCAAACTGCGAAATCGCAGTTTGCGCCATGCAAACGGCCTCCCGTGATGCACATTCACAAATTGCGAGTCGGTACCGACTCGCAATTTGTGAATGCGACTCGCAAATAGGAAGGGGTGTGCCCTTCCTATTTGCGACTCGTATCGCAATTCAGAATTGGTTTGTGACCGCGAATGCGGTCGCAAAGCAACTCGCAGTAACCACCAGTGTCACACTGGTGGTAACTCATTCGCAAAAGGGAAGGGGTCCCCATGGGACCCCTTCCCCTTTGTGAATGTCGACAAAAATATTTTTTCAGAGCAGGCAGTGGTTCTATGGACCACTGCCTACTCTGAAAAAAACTAAACCAAATGGTTTCGGTATTTTTTTCTTTTTGCAACTCGTTTTCCTTTAAGGAAAACGGGCTGCAAAATGAAAAAAAAAAACTGCTTGATTTAAAAAGCAGTCACAGACATGGAGGTCTGCTGACTTCAGCAGGCCACCATCCCTGTGAGTGCAGGGACTCGCTTTGGGGTCGCAAAATGCGACCCACCTCATGAATATTGATGAGGTGGGTCTTTGCGACCCCATAGCGAGTCGCAGAAGGTGCCTGAGACACCATTCTGCATATGCTTTTGCGATTCCGAAATTGCGAGTTGCACCGACTCGCAATTCCGGAATCGCAAAAGCATATCTTGCTACATCTGGCCCTAAGTCCCCACTTCCAGCATACGGGAGCATTTTTAAAGCTCATGCTTACTAGATGTATAGTGTTTGCCTTTGCTTGACATGAGCTGTCACAGCTCCCACCAAGCCAAAACAAACAGCTACCTCCTGAGGATAGATAAATATTACCTTTTTTTCTAAACTGGTGTGGTGTCCATTTTGTAGTGTTTTCACTGTATTACTGTGTGTGTTGGTACAAATTCTTTTCACATTGCTTCTGAAGTTAAACCTACCTGCTCTTGTCAAGCTACCAAGGGGGTAGCAGGGGTTAACTGAGTAGGATTCTCCTTTACCCTGACTAGAGTGAGGGTCCGTGCTTGGACAGGGGGTAACCTGACTGCTATCCAAATACCCCATTTCTAAAAGAATCCCAATCTGCTGCTGTGACCCCTGCAGAGGCCCCTGACTGCCTCTCATTGGAGGGCCACAGATCCAGCCTTACCTCCTTTGAGTGTGGCTGTGCACCAGTGTCTTAAATTAGGCAGGGTATAACTATGGTTCTATGAACTATGAGCAGCACCAGATCAAGAAATCTGTTAGTAGCGCCTCCGGCCTTCCTGCGCCTGAACAAGCACATGACCCCACTCGCCATAGTGTAGAGGTCTATGCGAACAATGGTTATAGTCAGTGCCCCTGTGACTTCTTGCATAGTGTGGCCAGGATCAGACAGCTCACAAACATGTGACCCAGGTCTGCGTCTGGGGTGTAGCATCTGGGGCAATGCAAGGGTGAATACAGGAGTGTGGTATGCCCTGTGAAGAACATTATGTTGGAGGAATTACATGTGGCATTACATGAAAGCTTTCAATGGTATTCTAATGTCTTTTCCCACTCTTTCTGGGACAGTTTTCAGTCTATGTCCTGTTTCCATTTCTGTCTTGTGGGCAGTAAGGGGTCCTGTGAAGCTAATGATCGAGTGAGCCAGGTAGGGAGTCGGCAGCCTCCGCTAATAGTGGGCAGTATATGTATCAAGGGGTGTGCTTGCAGTTCTGTATCCGGTATTTGGCAGAAGCATTGTATTTTGGCCAATAGTCTAGTATAGACCACGAAAAGACCAGCTGTCAATTCACTATCCATTTGGAGCTGTGCAAATGGGATGAGTGCTCCATTTTGGAATAGGCTGCCCACTGTGTCCACACCGGTGGCTTCCCAAGTTGCTATTCCATCGCTTCCAACTAGATTGCAGAAGGGCCATATAGAGCTGATACGGATCTCCAGTGTGTATGGTGTACCAACCAGCATCAGACGCAGGCTCCTGTGAAAACTGCTGTGTGCCATGTGTAAAAGAGAACTAGACCTGCAGGGGACTCTATCCTGAGGAAGGAAAGTTTCCTGCACCAAGTGTAGCTCTCTGTCTGCCACGGTAAATCCTAATTCCTCCAACAAGTGACCCACGAGCCAGCGGGAGTGCAACTGCAGCTGCACAGCTAAGTAATATTGTTCAAAATTGGGGGCAACAAAGCCCCCGTTGTCCACCGGGAGCTGTAACTTATGCACTGCAACACAGCACCTGCCATTGTTCCAGAGGAAGCCCTCTGACATGCTGTACAGGGTGCAGAATGTGCTGCAGAGTATGTGGGAGGTTATAAAAAAGATACAATGGTCGATGGAGCATCACCATTTTAGCCAGCGATACTGTGCCCTGAAAAGTGAGGAGGAGTGTGCTCCAAAACATCAGTTGGGGGGCAAAGAGGGGCAATAGCTCTGGTGAGGTCCCTGTCAATTAGGTTGTGTGCATTGTGGTACATCTGTGTACCTAAGTATCAGAAAGTGTGTGGTTTCCTGAAAGAGTAGGTGCTCATCTTATCAGTATATGCAGTGCTTAACATGCTCACACATCTATTATGTCAAAGTAATCAAGAATACGTTCGGAAGATGTACTATGATAAACATAGATGTCTTTTTTGTATTTCAGAGTGCTTAAGGTTATATAATCATATATTCTGGAACATTGTAGCTTGGTTAATTACTTGTTTCAGATGAGGAATTGAACTTTGTTGTGCTTGTTGCAGTTACCTTTATTTACCCAAAATACTATTATTCAGTTACTACACTCTATAAACATACTTACACTCTCCCAACTGCCTTTTAGATATCAGCTTAACCTTCCACAGCAACATTATACAGTCTCACAACTAAGAACAATTCACTTTTGAACAGATCAGGAATGTTGTAGGTGTGTCATAGTTGATAATGTCTCTTATAAGATATCCCCAGGTTGAATTATAGTGGGATATGGATTTTCGTACAAACCTTTTAAGAAACACTATGGAGTTTCACCTTAGAAATGACTCAAGAATGTAATTAGCCAATATTTTGTAGCAAAGATATTCTACTCAGAACATCATGGGACACAATATTGAAGGTATGCATGTTATTTTGCTTTGCTGAAAATATCAGTGTAAATATTGTTATTTTCCATAATATTGTTATAGTTATTTTTATTTTTGCAATTTATTGTTAAAGGATGAATTATTATTTGGCTTGGGAGACTGGCCGCCTCAATCAATAAAATGGGGAACACTCAAAGTCACTAAATTTACCTGAGTTCAAACTTCCGGGTAGCTACGGCACAAAGAGGCTTATTGTAGGGCAAAGTGTGAAGTATTGATGCAGTACTAAAATAGTAATAAAGTGAAAGCACCAAATAATGGTTGTCCTAAAATGAATTTAAAAAATAAAATAAAGGTTAGTAAACACAATGATGGGAATGAGGGGAACCAGAGATATAATTTTTTTAAGGTTTAAGTAAAAATAATACCAAAAAGCTATGGGTGCCAATGATCATCTATGGCAGCAGAAATTCCAGTGTTGAAAATCGGTTTACTGGTTGAAAGGAGTGAAACCCTTCTCAAGCAGGAGCCACAATTCTTGTCAAGCAAACCCCAAATTAACCTGTGCTCAACCCTCTTGCAGTTTGCCACAAATGAAGTCAGGCTTAGTTTAGAGGCAATGTGTAAAGTGTTTATGCAGCATTTCAAACAGTAATAAGGTAAAAATACAACACAAGAAAAATCCCACACTAGTTTAGAAAAATAGAGTAAAATGTATTACATTATTTGGATTGAAGACAACACAAATCCAATCATTAGAACCAGAGATATGTGTTTTATAAGTTATATATACAAATAGTGCCTAGAAGCACAAAGTGGCAACTATGCTTATCTGGTCATGCAGGACTGGCACAATTTCATAAGTACAGGCTGACCACAATGGAGAGCAGGCCGGATACAGGGACCAAGCTAAGACTGCTGAACAAAGGACCTTAAGTCCTGGTTTGTGGAGGGTTGTGAGATCCTGTGTCGAGGATGTGTCGCACATCAGGGATTCCAAGGAAGCTGTGGGGCTATGATGTGGAGTCCTGCGTTATTGTCAAGGATGCCGTAGACGAGGGGCTTGCGATACAAAGTCCGGTGTTGATGAAATGTCACACATCAGCGGTTCCGTACAAGTTGCAAAGCTGCTTTGTGGATTCTTGCTTTGTCGTTCAGATTGCTGTTGATGAGGGTCTTGTGATGCAAAGGCCTGCTTTGAGGATGCATCATGCATTGGCCTTTCTGAGGAGACCACGAACAGTAATGTAAGGTTTGGCATTGGGGGATGTGTTGGATGTGGCGGTTCCAAAGCTGAGCTCATAGGAGATGAATTGCGCTGTTGCGCCTGCCCTCATGACCTCAGTTGAGCTGTCAGAGCACCTTAAGGCCCCCCTCCAAGGGTCGAGGACTGGGTTGGCACCACTTGGGGGGCAAGAGTCACAACTGGTAGAGTCCAGGTGCTGGGCTCCATTTGGTTGAAGCCTTTTCTATTCCTGAGGTTCTGATCAGGAGGAGCTTTCTACCCCCAGAGGTGTCTGGACTTTCCTGCTTCCCAGCCTTGGCCCCAGCTTGTCTGGAATCATAAAAGACTAGTATGCTCAGGCAGAGCATTTGTGATGCAAAAGTGTGGAAGGTGATAATTTCTCCCCTTGCCAAGTCAGAGATACCGCATACTGCCAGTATCTAGTTCCCCTTTGTCTCTCTGTCTGGGAACAATACACAAAGACCAACTGCCAGCTACATATGGCCATGAGACCAAGGATACAGGATATAGGCACCAAATGGTTAGAAAATGCCAACTTTCTAAAAGTGGCTGTGATGCCTGATGTATGATGTAGTCTAGAAATTATAGTGCCAGGCCCCCTGCTAACCAGGATCCCTGGGCCAGAGTTCTTTCCCTAAAACTGTTGTGATGCATTGGCACAATTGGATACACCATTAGCTACCACTATAAGTCCCTAGTAAAAGATACTTAGGTAGCCAGGGCACGGGGTACTATCTAAAGACCCCTGAGGGCAGCAGCACTGATTGTGCCACCCTCGGAGGCCAAGCATCCAGATTTCCCCAACACTGCCATTGCAGGCTGGGTGTTCTGGTGCAAACCTAAAACACAGACTCGACATGGCACACTGCCTGTGTGCCCTGCCCACCATACACTGCATATACTATGAGTAAGACAACCCTCTGGCGGGCCTTCCAGCCCCAAGACAGGGTGCACCATATCATATGTGAGGGTATAGCTGCATGAGCAATATGCTTACACTGTGTCCTTGCCAAACCTGGGACATAGTGAGTGAACAGAGCAGCCATTTTAATACATGTGCTGGACACTGGTCAATAGGAGCTTCCCAGCTACATGATGGCCACGCTGATCCCTGGGTTGTTTGGTATCAAACAACTCAGAATGATAAATCCAAACTGGTACAAGTATTGGCTTTATCCCTAAATGTACCCAGGGGTCACCTTAGAAGAGCCCTGTCATGGTTGCTGACTAGTTCTATCCAGCCCGCCACCTCCAGGACCCAATCTCCAAACCTTGGGGAGAGAGATCCATCTCTCTGGTTTGTAGAACAATGCCCTTCCCGTGTGGAGGTGCCAACACCCCCTCCCTCACGAATCTGCACTGCCCTGGCAACAAACTTCAAAGGGCTAACCACCTTTGAAACTCAACACCCAGGCCTGCTGCTAGCAGCGGATGGTAACCCATGTGCAAACCCCCACTTGTGTCAGGAGCAATGGTGGGGAAACTCAAACAAAGAGTAGCAGGAGTGGCTCCGCCTGGCATGCACCACCCTTAAGGTGTTGTCTGTGAGGTCGGCTCTCCATTTAAGTTTCCTCCTTCTTGATAGAAGGAAAATAGCCAATCAGTGATAGTGAAGTGACCCTTCCCTCAGGAAGTGGTCACTGTAGTGGGTGTAGTCATCCAAAGGTAGGTGACCAATCGGTCACTACCAGATTCTCCGTATAACACCCACTAAATATAGTATTTAGTGGGTACCCGTAGACCAGGAAATCAGATCGATGGACAAAAGAACACCAGCACAAGAAGATCTAAGGCATGAGAACTATAGACTGGCTGCAATAAAGAAAAGGTGCCAAACCCTGTCAGCTGCACCTAGGACTTGGCAATCACCGCTGAGGAGCTGCTGGACAACTGGAAAAACTCTAAAGAACCCTAGACAACCTCCAGGCTTCAAGAATCACCAAAGAACTCCCTCCCAAGTGGAGGTACCACACTACAACAGTAGGAAACCATCAAGTCGGTGAGGGTCACTTCACTGACCAGCCACTAACTCCTGGAATGGAAGTTGCAGATGGACCCAACAACACACCAACAACCTTGCAAATGTGCTAAGTTTGGTGGCACTGCACCCTCTAGTAGTCAAACACACTAATACCCTGGATGTTGGTCAGCTAACATCAGACACCAAGAAATCAACCTGCCCGGGGCTGAAAAAGGACAAGGACAAAGCCCCAGTCAAGAGACTTCAGGAACACCCTGGAACTCTCTCTACAGTGCCCCCGTTGTCCTGTAAACGACCCTTGAACCAACCAAGCTCCTACTCCAGAGGGCATGCTTGTGCACAGCTCCTGGCTCACCCATTTGCTCGGCACTCGGCCATCCTGTGCCCCGTAAAAAGAAGGGGTCCCCCACCCCTTATGACCGTGACACTCCAAGGTGACCCCAAGGAGCCATCTTTAAACTTACCTGTGTAGTGATTTTCAAGTGGCCCCCTGCAATGGCCCTGCACCAGCTCCAGAGGCCTTCTCCAGTTGATCCCACCGGAACCGGGAGCTGCCTGAACTTCTACAGCCCGCACAGTGTGCCCACTGACAGCCTCGACCAACCTGCAAAAGAAGAACTTAGTAAACCCAGTGTACAATTTTATTTGTATTTTTAAAGTGATCCTCCATTGATTCGTATGGTCTTTAATTACGCACAAACAAAAGACAGTTTTTATTAAACTTCAAAAATTCAGATCTCAAAAAGTACTTAACTATTTTTGGTAATCTTGGGTTTAAAAATTACATAAAAATCCTAAGTATTTTTATAAATTGGTCTTGAGTTATTCCTTTGAGTGTGTGAGTTGCAAGATTGATACTGTTAGTACAGCAAATGCTTTGCACTTCTCCAAGACTGGCCTAACTGCTTTACCAAGCTACCTTAAATATTAGAGCATTAGGTGATCTAGTTTTCACCCCTGTAAACCAATCTGTGGTTGCCTGCAACTGTTACACAGTGTGCCTAGCTTTGCACACTACATAGAGGGCCAGCCACCTGCTGTGGCATTTTCAGAGTTGTGGCTTAAAATCTTCTTTCACCATCACAAAAGAGTTTTAAATTACCATGGGTTAGATACCAAATTTGACAATTGAAAGTTATCACTTATTAAATGTAATAAGTTAACGCAATGTGCTCCTATGGGAGAGGGAGGCTTCAAGTAATCCAACCCTGCATACACAGCAAAAAAGACCAAATGTAACTGCCAGAAATGAACAAGCTTACCTGGTGGCCTGTATAGTGCAAAACACTGCTTCCTCAGTAGAAGGAGACGCCATGTGCCTCTCCCAATTTAAATGTATGTTACTATCTCAGAAATGGAATATGGCAAACCATGCCATGAAGAACCATGGTGCATGCTCAGCGGCCATTTTAGTAGTTAGAAAAGTAAAAGTAGCCATATGCATACATGCAAACCAAACGGAATCATACAGAAATATTAAAACCATTATTAAGAAGGATCCAAGCATACCAGAAGCTCTAAAGAGTATGAACGTGACGTCTCAAATATGAATAGCACTTTGCCTTTCCTTATTCAAATACACATGAGAAACGACTGATGCTCCTCAAAAGCTATAGTGCAAAGGCAGCGGCCAGATTGGCAGTAACACTAGCAGGAAAACTACATATGTTATATACTGGTGATGTGTTAAATAGATTTCTTGCCCACATCTTACCACAAAAATACTTTTTAGGCCAGTATCAACTTGACACAGCTTCTGGTTCTTATCTTTTACTTACTGATATAGGTTTATTATAGGTGGTGGTATCCCTATTGATTTTAATGTTATCTTCTTCCACTCCTTTTTCTGATTGGTGGATTATGTTTCATCACTGGGTTGAGTCATGTTTCTTCAAAGGATATATCACCTTGTAATTTGCATACTTTACAGCCTTGAAAAAGTCACGTTAGCGGCAAAACACATTTTGGCTGTGACTGTGGATGTTTCTATATTTGTGCGCTTGCAAGAACAATGCTTTCAAACACCAATAAAAGGATCTAACCTTTCAAGTTTTCTATGGACTTATCTTGGTTGACAATATATTGTGGACTGTCTATGAGTGCTGCAGTAGACTTGTAGCCATTATTGTTAGATGTTATGTTGCTGTGGTGTTGCTGTTGTGTACACTTCACTGTCCCTGTCTCTACGATGTGCAGATGTGTGTTTTTGTGTAGTGTGACAGTGCAGTGTCAATGGCTTGTCCAAAGAGGGCTTTTGATGGCTGTGAAGGCGTCCTTTTTTGTGAATGACTGTAACTGTGGACACAATGACACATGAACTTGGTGCCCAAAAGGCGACCCCCATATCATGTGTATGATGGTGCGATGATCAGTTGTTAAGGTTGATGGCACAAGCAGGTGTGTGTACTTACTGTGGGTTGCATCCATGGCGGCATGAACTGTCTGCACCTTTGATGGGCAGCGCCAGGATGAGTGAGATGCCCGCTGGGACATGGTAGTTGGACCTCCACAGTGGCGCTGTGCAACATCATAATGTTTCCAGCAGAAACCCAGGCTACACTGGCCTGTTTGCCCTGCCTCGTAACTGCAGTGGTCGGTGCTGCATGGCAGTGCCAATGGAATTGTGGCAGTATTTGTTCCATAGGCCCCCCCAGGGCTTAAAGGCCAATGGAGGTCAGACCGCCACTGCTGCAATGGCAGTTCCTGGACCACCAAAATCGTAATGAGGACCTTAGTAATTTTGGAGTTAGATTAGTAAACCTAACCTTGTTAAAATTCAATACACTTCCTAAAGTTATTTGGTTTAGAGCCAGAATAGTAAATCTGTCCAACCCAAATAAATATTTTCCTCAAAATTTGTAAGAATAGAATGTCTATAGATATAGAACCTGCTGTAGAGGATCAAATGCTGTGGCACTTTTTTGTTTTCCTTTTCACCACCTTAAGATTGCTTACAAGCTTGCAATATCTGCTTGAGATAATTGCTGATCCAACATTACTTATTGAACTGTACTTAATTTAAATGCTATGTATTGTGTGACATTCATGAGGTTTAAATTATATGCAAATAAAATTTAACAATCTAATTTCCATTACAAGAGAGGTATATAACAGGCAGTTTTCTTGATATTCTGGAGAAGTATCAGTTTTACCCATGTTTGCATTTCCTATGTTTTTCAACAGGGGATTTTTCTATTCATTTATTCGTTTTGCTATTTAATTTATTAATTCTGAGTTGTTTGTAGAGTTTTTTTTCCATTAGACATAAAATAGATACCTTGGTTTCCTGCTTCTGTTAACGTGAGTACTCTTTACAGTGATATTGTGATACATGTTCTCTGTGTTTTGACTCCTATTTGTATAGCCTGCTTTTTTTCCTGAACTTCTATTCTATGCTATTGATTATATCAAATGTTACACTGATGGAGATCCCGTTAAGGACTAGAAAGTCATGTTGTCCGTGCTTCATGGAAAGTAAGAAGGTATACCACGTTGAATAAGAATTAGGAATGGGTTCTCAAATGTTGACTCAAAGGAAGTGATCAGGAGGAGGTGATGTTTTTTCGCATGCGATGAAGCTCCAGCTTCCACATAGGGAGTAAAGTACAACTCGTTGAAGTCTGTAGCTTAAGAGCAACAAAAGTGGGAACGCAGATAAGGTATTTAAGATATGTTTGAAACAAATTGCTTTTGCTAAATAAAGTAAAGGTTCCGGTGCAGGAATATTCAATCGTATTGCAAATGGAAGGTATTTTTATACTGTGTACCATTTCTATGTATATTGTGAACTGGAATACAGTTTGTTTACCAAAATGTCATACTAGGTACACAAAGATGAACTGATTGAGAGATCATCTCAATATTATCCTACTTTCTTTGAAATTCTGATATTTGAAAGGGGCAATCAATTTTGCATTTCTGAAAGTGGATCAATGTATAACGAAAAAAGCATAGGTGAAGTCAGATATATGAGCTCTTGCAATTCTATTTAAGAATTTGCTATAATTATAAGTTCATGACTAGTTTTTCTTTATCTAATGCTGCCCAAAGGAAGTCTCAGTATATTATTTAAGGGCTTTTAGCACCTATTGAAGTCATCATCAGAGATGACTGATTAGTTTTAGTCACGTCTGGTATGCTATATTACAAGATATGTTAAACCCAAAAATAACTTTTGTACGGTGATTATTTTTGGTCTTGGATAATTAGTAATGTGTTACTAGTATTCGGATACAGGTAAATACTTTAAAATCAATGTACACATAGTTGTGTAATGGCAGTGGTTGTCCAGGTCTTCTCCAGGTTTGTTGAATAATGGCATAATTGTTTTAATTTTGGAGAACAATGCCTCGCTCCATTTAACATTCTTGATATAACTTCTTTAAATGTATTAGCAGCAGATGACTAGAAACATTTGTATCTTCAAAACATAACTTTATGCTTTGGCTTGCTGTGTTAGAAATGCTCCTTTATGTTCACAGTAATCAAATCTGTTGAACCTAACTCTTTTTGGGATTTCTGATGCACCACTCCAATAAGGCCTGGTATACCTATTTCTTCATATAGAGAGGTGGTGATCTAGAAAACAGGGAGAGACAGCTCTTTTTAAAGCAGAACATAAATGATGTGTATCTATCTGTTAAAATGACAATCACTCAGATAAATGCCTACAGAGTTAACTTGTTTCAAATAATATACCTATTTTTCTATGCTTTTGTAGCTTCACTTAAGAAACAAACATGGTATAATTCTGACTATTTGGTGATACAGTTGACAAAGAAATCAATGGTCCAGCTCATTGCTCAGAAGCAGATCTAGAACTGATTAGCATTTTGCTGGGTCAAAAATGGTGTGGCTGGTGAGCAAAAGAAAGATGGATTTAACCCAGATCTGTGACTTGGGGTGAGTGTTTGAAAAGTTTCAGTACTCCATCCATCATCCTTTTGTGCTGCTAAAGTTGCCTGAAGTGGCCAGGCTATGCCCTGATGTGGGTCCCTTGCTAACTGTGCCACTGGATTCAAGCTAGTCTGGATGATGAGGGGTGATAACCTTAAACTAACCCCAGGATGCTTGTTTCTGGTTCAGGAAGGACCTGGCTTGGCAGTTCGGCTGGACAGTTCCCATGAGGATCAGGTTCACGACTGATTTGCATATGGCTTAGTCCAACGTGGGGTGATGTGGCAAGCAAAGTATTAATGAATTAAATTCATATCTATGACTGGGAGTGTTTAAAAAGTTTCAACACTCAGTCCATCATTTTATTTTGTGATGTTGCTATAATTATGCAGAAACATTCATACAAAATTACATTATATCTAAAATAAATTTAAAAGCAATATAGAAATGTTCTAATTTATCATGGATATAGAGCATATATTAAAAATATTATATATTTAACAAATACAATAAACATTTACATGTAATTTAAAAACATAAATAATAATGCCCTAAAATGTATTTAAAATGAAACGTTGTGAATTTAATATTTTACCAAAAAGAAATACAAATCATAAATTCATAGATCTCTTATCTATATTCTGCACCATAATAGTTTTTAAAACCTGTGGAGAAATTCCACACTCTCAAACATTGGAAGAAGTTCATGGATTGGGGAATTCCTATAGCTCCAATCAAATAAAGGACTGTTTGCATTTTGCAATAATATTACAATTATTTAAAGAAAATATGACATATTTTGTTTTAATATGAACAAATAACCTTATTTTATTTTGGCTATCTAAAAATGTCATCATTTTCAGGTATCCAAAAATAAATGTTTATCATATAAATATACAAACAAGAAATTAAAACATAGACACATATAACTTGCATATAATAACTTTAACACTGAACTCCAATTACTATTTTCTAACAATATTCTAAGCATGATTAATATTATCACGTTAATGTCACTTTCATACCCAATATGTATGCAAAATAATCATTCTAAAATTAAAACACAACCCCAGAAATCACCTGTTACAAATCATTAGCTCCTAAAAAAAAGGTAAATACAATTTCAAACTAAACTATTATTCAAACCCCAATACCTTTTAATTTGTTTACAAAAATAGGCAATTTTATTAAAATACATTTATATAAGGAATTGAATTTCAAAAGTAATCATTTTTACAAACATTGAAATAAATCACTGCCCGCCAGTTCCCCAACAACCCTAGCAGTCCATCAAATTAAATACAATGCAAAATTCTAAAATATATAAAAACAAAATTTAAACCCACACAAAACTATTCAACTGTTTAATTAATTAAAAACAAGAAATATGTTTTGAAAATATTGATTGTAAAATGCTACCCACTGATTACCCCTTTCACAACTTACAGCCTCAAAAAGTAACAAATAGAAAATAATATAATTAACAGTTAGAACATATGTCTATGTAAATTTGTAACGAAATACACACAATAGTATACAAATAACCTATATTAAATATTGTGATGTGTTAACACAACATACAATAGTGAACATAAACACCTCGTAGCTCTATATGTAGATTTTGGCTGCCAGGGTATGCCATCTCAAACATAACTGAATGACTCGCCCAGCAAGCACTTGGTCTATTTTTCTGGAACTTAAGTATTTCATAAAGTCAATGAATACTTTCTCTAAGGACCGATACTGAAGGCACTGTCAGAGGAAAGATACTGCACTGTCTATCGTATTCAAGGTCTGTAGCCTTTTAATTGTCCATCACCACCTGTCCATGAGGGACAGCAAAGAAGGAATAATAACCCCTAAGCCCCGAGACAAAGATCCTAGAGTTTGGAGTAATTTGTTTTTTCTTTGTCAAAAACAACTCCTACTTTGGGAGTTTGTTTTTGAAAAATAAACTGTCAAACGGCTCAGTTCAATGTACAGATACGCCTGTAGGGATGATGGTCCATCCTCAATTGTGGTAGGCAGAATACCCTCAGAATGGTGGACATAATGGAACTCATTACGAGTTTGGTGGTCTGACGGTCAGACCACTGTGGTGGGGGTCGCAAAATGATACTATGTTGGTGGTCATAAAGACCGCCGTATTATGAGTTACGCAGCCAAGACCGCCAAAAAACAGCAAGAATCTTGATACCTCCAGGACTCAGGAGGGCAGGAAACAGGCGGTCCTAACACCAGCACTGCCAGCCCACCAAAAAATCATTAAAGCTATCACGACCCACAAATCATAATAACGATTCTTTTTTGGCGGTAAACCAATGGCGGTGCAAACTGCAGCAGTAGGCAGTCACCACAGTAATACACCACACCACATTGAAGAATTTGAAAACGCCACACCTGACACACATCCACACATCCAACACATCTATACACTGCACTATAAAACACACCCCTTCACACTCCACAATTCTTTGCAACCAGAACACGATACAGAGCTAAAAAAAGAGCACACTCAAATATCAGTATCCATAGATTAGCCACCCGTACACACTTCACATTGTACACATCACACACCTGCACAACATACCCAAAACAACAATAAATCCCCCACACATTAGACACATCAAATATCTAATCACATCACAGCACCCACACTTCATCACGAATTTGAATTTCCTTTTGTTTTAACATCTTTGCTGTCTTGCCACCACTACCATGACCCCACAAAAACTTCCCCGTGTCATAGATGATGAATTGAGGGTCGTAGTGGATGAAATCATCAGAGTAGAGCCACACCCTTTGGGAGCACAGGTCTAGCAAACGTCTGTCACCAGGAAAATGGAGATGTGGAAAAGGATAGTCCAAAAGAGTTAATTCTGTAGGCAACTATCCACGTACAAAGGAGGACATCAGGAAAAAGTGGAATGACCTCTGGGGAAGGTGCTTTCTATGGTGCCAGGCACCAGATGGTGGTCAACAAGACTGGTGGTGGGCCCCCACTTCCTCCCCCACAGTTGCATCATGGGAGGAGAAGGTCTTGGACATCCTGTATCCTGAGGGCATGACAGGATACCTGGGGAAGTGGAGTCTCACAAAGTCACAACACCTATGATGTCACCATAAACTGTTGTCTTACATGATCACTGATCACAATTTGACATCTTAAATGCCAAACCACTTACCACCCCTGTGTCCAACTATCAAACTACCCCTCTCTGCCATCCCACGTCAACTAAACTCACCTTTGGCCCCTGTATCTGTGTAAGGCATGTGTAGTATAGTAACTGATAGCACTACATCTCCCTGAAGGCACTGTTCCACCATAAACCAGAACAGTTTACTTCAAATAAAATTGCTTTGCCTGTTAAACTAACAAACAATTCAACACACCTGAATGCTCCACAATTGTACAGTCTATGGCATTGACAGCAATGCTATGGGCATCTGCCAGTACAATACCATCCAGCACCGCTACAACTGTTTTTCCTGCTAAACTGGCCTTTACATCTCCATTCAAACTATGTAAGTACTCTCCTGGGGGGCACACAGTAAATATATGAAGCTGGATGTACTTAGAGTACACCAATACAGAAGCCCATGTCTAATGCTTACTCCCATACTGTTTACCAGCTCTGTTTCCATTGTACATTGTGCAGCTGTTCCTTGATTCTGATGCCACATACCTAACATTAAGACACTGTTGGACTTTTGCTTATGCAGGGTCATCCCCAGTCTTTTTCGCCTCCTGCCTCCTATTTTTTTTCTGACATGTTGCTGTTGGCTTTTCAACTCTGAGCACTTTACCACTGCTAACCAGTGCTAAAGTGCATATGCTCTCCTGTTTAAATTGTATGTAAGTGGTTTATCCATGATTGGCATATTTGATTTACTAGTAAGTCCCTAGTAAGGTGCACTAGAGGTGCCAGGGCCTGTAAATCAAATGCTACTAGTGGGCCTGCAGCACTGGTTGTGCCACCCACATAAGTAGCTCTGTAATCATGTCTCAGACCTGCCACTGCAGTGTCTGTGTGTGTATTCTTACACTGTAAATTCGACTTGGCAAGTGAACCCACTTGCCAGGCCTAAACCTTCCCTTTTCTTACATGTAAGGCACCCCTAAGGTAGGCCCTAGGTAGCCCCAAGGGCAGGGTGCAGTGTATGGATAAGGTAGGACATATAGTAATGTGGTTTATATGTCCTGACAGTGAAATACTGCCAATTTCGTTTTCACTGTTGCAAGGTCTGTCTCTCTCTCATAGGATAAAATGGGGGCTACCTTTAAATATGATTAAAGTGTAGATTCCCCTAGAGAGTAGATGGACATGTGGAGTTTGGGATCCCTGAACTCACAATTTAAAAATACATCTTTTAGTAAAGTTGATTTTAAGATTGTGCGTTTGGAAATGCCACTTTTAGAAAGTGACCATTTTCTTGCTTAAACCATTCTGTGACTCTGCCTTGTTTGTGGATTCCCTGTCTGGGTCAGTTTGACAGTTGGGTTGTTTTTCACCTCACACCAGACAGTGACACAAAGGGAGCTGGGGTGTAATCTGCATTTCCTGATTAGCCATCTCTGCTAGGAGGGAGGGGTGGAGTGGTCACTCTCATCTGAAAGGACTGTGCCTGCCTCTGACAATGCTGTCTCCAACCCCCTGGTGTGTGTCTGAGGCCTTGCCTGGGCAAGGCAGGATTTCACAAGAAGGTGTGAGTCCCCTTTGAAGAAAGGTGACTTCAAAGACTAAAATGGGTATAAGAAGGGCACCCAAACTTACAAACTTTAGAAACACTTCTGGAACCAAGAGGAACCTCTGCCTGGAGAAGAGCTGATAGCTGAGGAAAAAGTGCTGCCCTGCCTGTGACTGTGCTTTGTGGAGCTTTCCTGCAGTGCTGCTTCTGCCAGAGTAAGAGGGCAAAGACTGGACTTTGTGTGCCTTCCATCTTGAAGAAGAAATCTCCAAGGGCTTGATGTAGAGCTTGCCTCCTGTTGTTGAAGTCTCAGGGATAGCAAAGACTTCTTCCTGCCAGCACCTGGAGTCTCTGGAGAGACCCCTACTCTGCTCTGTGGTGCCCTTCCAGTTCCTGGGACCCTGAAAGGAGAGGCTGGCAGCCTAAGGACAAAAATACACGCACCGAGCGCCGTGCGGAGAAAAGATCGACGCGAATCCGATCGCGGCTGAGAAAACGACGCGACGCCGGTTCCGCAGCTGAGAAACGACGCCGCAGGAAACGCGACCGAAAAACCGACGCCCGGAGCAGGAGAAACGACGCGCAGCATCGCTGACGGAGGCTGAGAGATCGCACCCTGCGCCGCGGGACTTTCGGATCGTCGTGTGGTTGGCTTTTTCAACACGCACCGCCGTGCCGAGTTGTTTTCGACGCACACAGCCGTGCAGGGTTACTTTCGACGCACACCGCCCGTGCGGGGTTATTTTTGACGCAAACCAGGTACATTTTCACGCTAGCAGCGCTAGTGTGGTGTTACAACTACCTAAAGACTCTTTTTATTTTAAACCTTTAAAAAAATCATAACTTGACTTGTGTATGTTGGATTTTTGTCGTTTTGGTCTTGTTTTGTCTAGATAAATATTTCCTATTTTTCTAAACTGGTGTTGTGTCATTTTGTAGTGTTTTCATTAAGTTACTGTGTGTGTTGGTACAAATACTTTACACCTAGCACTCTGAGGTTAAGCCTACTGCTCTGCCAAGCTACCAAGGGGGTAAGCAGGGGTTAGCTGAGGGTGATTCTCTTTTATCCTAACTAGAGTGAGGGTCCTTGCTTGAACAGGGGGTAACCAGACTGTCAACCAAAGACCCCATTTCTAACAGACACTTTAAAATGTAAATGAATTTAGCAGACAAGATATGAGTCTATGAACAGACATCCAACCACCAAGATACTCCAATATTTTGAGGCAAGGTGTATGATATAGGGAACCACTGTTTCCCATATAGCTATAACACAGATTTGGAAGCAGGTGTCGATGTCATATCGGGATCAAGTAAAGGCTTTGTGTGCATGTCACATAGCATGTCTACCAGTTAAAGTTTGATGTCACTTCTTGCATAATTGACAGTAACTGTGTGTTCCACTTCTCCTACAGGTAGCCTAGTATTGTGACAATGGGAAGGACACTAGAGACAGCTACTTCCTGTCTGGATGAAGCCCTGAGTTAGGAAATCATCCTCAGATGTGTGGACTTTGAGGATGACTCTGGCCCATCTGGGATACCTGATTAATCAACAACTGTCAGCCTTAACCTGCCCACATCGACTCCTCACAGCCATGCTGCTACAACATCTCATGCAACCATTAGCCCCCAATCCTGTGTTCCAAGGACAGTGACAACCGTCATGTGCCCCCAGGACAGGCACCTGAGTCACCAGTTGTAAACCCAGACAATGATGGACCTGGCACCACTGGGAGTGGGCAAACAGTACCAGGGGTATAGGCACATTGGGGTAGGATGCATGGGAGGGATGGTGTGGGCCCGGGGATGGAGGGACCTAGGGATACAACTGGCCAGGACACTATCTCCCAAGTCTTGGGAGCTTACCAACAATCCCAAGGTACAATGGGCCAGGAACTTACCATGATGGGGGAGATCAAGCAGCTGCAGAAGGACAACTACCAGGCAGTGATGCAGCGGTGGGATGCCCAAAATGCCCATTTGGCTGCCCTGGTAGGGGTGCTGAGAGACATGAATACCATCCTGAGTAGGTTATGTCTACAACAGCTGGCCCCTTCCAATAGCAATCTGACATCTCCCCCTTCAACATCTGTGGCAGCCAGTGGAATTGAGACCTTGCCAGGAAGGACATGCCTCAGATACTCCTGCCTTTGTAGCTGATGAAGTCCCCCGCAAACATGGACATCCACCTAAACATTCAGGAGGAGCAGGTGCCAAGACTTAAACCAATGCCATGAAGTGAACTTCTACTGATTTGTTCCCCTTGTTTGTCACTGTGATACCCTGTTGACAGTCCTACAATCAATCTTTATTTTCAATGGTACAAGAACACTGGATTTCATCTACCATGACTGAACGCTTCACTGTTCATAAGCATTTGATTTGATCCAACTCCCACTTATGAATGTGCACTCCTCATTAAACGCTACTAAACCACAGATCATGTGGGAGAGTCATTTGTCCTCTATATTTAACTATTAACTGTAATACCTCATGCACATAAAAGATATGCACAAATGTACCAATGTTTTAAAATCCCATCTCACATGTACTGTTTAATCCGGGTACATGTTGCATTTGATGATACTGATGGACAAACCTATTATCAATTTCATTGCACTTTCCTACATATAGGTTGGGAAAAAGCAAATGATCACACAGGAAAGTACTACTGCTCACTTTATTGACTCAGCATAGGTATGAAAAAGTAGCACCCCACAGACCACAGAAGTAAGAGACATGTCAGTCTTTGACTATCCGAATTGGCAAACAGATTGGTCCACTGTATCATCAGCTAAAGCCTTATCAAATACCCATACCATACCTCCACAACTGCCATACCCCATAATACTGACAGAGGTCTGTACAAATACACCCAATCATTGAACCTTCCACTTACCATGGACTGGTATCAGTAGGCATGCTACTCACCTATGCCAGTCGTGTTGCACATGAACTGTGGCCTGAAATGAGGAAACACAGTGACAGCTACATACAAATAAAGTATTACCAAAACTCAACCCATTAAGATGGTTGAGGGTATGGATTGCACAGGATGACATGTGTCAGAGACACAAAACCACACATGTGGCCCATTTGGCCCACCTACTACTGTTAACAGGTCTATAGTGTGGAATAGGACACTACCATCCCACTGTCCTGAAAGTCTGGGCATAGAACTCACATACCAATATCTCATGCCTGACAATACCTTGTTCAATCCATTTTCACTTCACATGTCAGTTTGCAAATCCCAGCTGCCTGTGACGCTGTCAGATATTGCCAAATGAGGATGACCTTTTGAAGTAATCTGCAAAATTAAAATGTAATACATAAGGTATAGGCAGGAATTGATTGTAAAACATCATACAGATATGTCCTATATATAATGGTAACTCTGATTGTTTATTGTGATGTACTCAGACTATGGCGATCAAAAAGCTGCATACTACTCAATGTAGTATTCAGCATGCACATCTGAGTAATGTGCTTTGAAGCTACTTTTGACCTGTCTGATAGTCATACTAAGACCCTTATCAAGCATACCTAACCCCCCCTCCTATACCCCAATGAGTTAGTAATATTACAGGACATGACATACAGACAGTCAGGTGAAGTACTGATTGATGAGATCTGCCCGGATGTCTCTAGCTTCATCCTCATCATAGTCATCTCTTGACACATCTGCATTGTCACCCGTAGAAACTGATGGCTCCCTCTCATCTGGTATAAATGGAATTTGACGTCTCATGGCAAGGTTTTGGTGCATGCAGAAGCAACAATAATTTGGCATATTTTGGTGGGTGAGTAGAAGAGGGCTCCACCAGACTTATCAATGCTATGGGATCTTGCCTTCAGGAGCCCAAAAGTCTGCTCCACGACGTGCCTTGTCCTTTGATGGGTCTCATTGAAGCGGATTTCCCCTGGCATGGTTGGGTACCTAACAGGTGTCAACAACTAAGGACAGTTTGGGTAGCCAGAGTCCCCTATAAGAAATAGTTACAAAGTGACAAAATTTAATCTTGGGCATCCTAACATTTGGTAGCAGATAAAAGTTGCAGACACACATGACATATATGACTTGCCAACCATCCAGGCCCTCTCTGTATACTATTGTGTCATCAGCAGTGGGATATTGCTGTTCTGAATGTTGAAGGCATCATTTACTGACCCTGGGTACCTTGTACAAACTTGTGAAATGTAGAGGTCAGCCAAACAGACTACTTAAATGTTAATGGAGTGGAAGTTTTTCCTTTTCCTATACCTGTACATTGGCTTTTGTGGGAACCAAGGCTACATGGATGTCATCAATGGCACCCGCCACATGTGGGATGAGTGCCGGAGCATAAAAATCAAGTCTTCACTTGGGCAAAGTCTTCATGTTGTGGGAATGAGATGTAGCTCTCCAGGTGTTTCAACAATGCAGACAGTACAGCCTTCAAACCCAGATTGAACATATGCTGAGACATCCCTGCAGTTAGGGCCACTGTATTTTGAAAGTAGCCTGTGGCCAGGAAGTGCAGCACTGATATGACTTGTACAATGGGTGGTATGCCATAGGGATTACGAATGCCAGGCATCAGATCTGGCTCCAATTGATGACAGAGATCCATGATTGTATGCCTATCCATGCAATAGATATGGATGACATGTCGATTCTCCATAGTCTGCAGGTCTGCCAGTGGAAGGTACACTGGATGTTTTCTCACTCTTCTCATGCCAAGGTAACTATGTGTTATAAAACCAAGATATATGTGTTTTTCTCACTCTTCCCATTGTAATTGTTAATAATCATTATGTCACACATAATGCTCCAACATGCCACATAAGATTGTAGAAATATTGTACAGAGTACATACCTAGGCAAATAATGGCTTCTTCCTGCAATCACACTCCCTTTCCTCACTCATGATTTAGAAATGGATGGGGTTGTCACTAAAAGTCTCTGTGGTGATGCCATTCATACCATGTTTCACATTGATAAGACACAAATGCCATATTTCTGATTGCCATTGGTGTGCTAACTATAGTACTAAAGTTACATTAGTATTAACTCATCAAGTTTACAACCTGTACATAGATCCTACATTTTCCTACATGATTGCTCAAAGTCAGCAGTGAACACAAGGTTGTAAATATGTCTCACAGCTTGTGACACAACATTGATCTAACGTTACCGATCAGCTTTGAGCCTTAAAATGGCAGCTGCCTGACCTACTGAATTGGACATTAGGAAATTACCTAACTTTGTCGGTGGAAGTCGTCAATGTGGTAGGCGGATACAACCACTATGAACATTGTCATTGGAAAACATTGCTGCCTTTGGCGGTCTCGCACCAATGACAATGTTCGCTGGTGGTGACGGTGTCTTATGTGGCGGATATGACCGTCATCTCATACGTTATCTCTCATTTGACTCATGACACTGACCCTGGGAGCAATCATGCCACGTCCTACAGGTGATAGGGCATCTGCCTTCTCCCCGGGGGAGCTTGATTAGCTTTTGGAGGAGGTCCTACCCCTGTATGGACAGTTGTACGGTGCACCAGTGTGGCAGGAAAGTGCACCATGTGCACATATGTATATTTCCCCATCTAACCTTTGTTTTGACAAGCAATAGATCATGGGTTAAGTTTGTGATGATGTCTGGGAAATGTGAAAGAATGAAGTGTCGTGGTGATATGTGTGGGTAGATGGGCATGTGCATATGTGATAGATTGTGAGTACTTAGACATAGTAGAGAGTGTGTAATGTATGTTCCCTGGCCCACCTACTGACTGTAAGATGGTATGACAACATTTCCCAGGAAGACCATCTTTACAGATATGCATGTGGTCTGGTCATATGTAACAAGCTGACACCTCTTCCTGGATATTCATGTTGTATGCCTGTTCCAACATCACACATGGTCTGACTTTATATGTTCATTTGTCATTGAAGGTGATTTTAAAGACACTCTGAGTTTGTCTATTTGCACTAACCTGTTTTTCACCCTGCTTGTTTTGGAATGGTGCATGTGGACAAGACATTCTATTCTTGCCTGTGTCATCCATACAGGTCAACCCCCATCAGAAGAAGGGGATATGGCGTGCCATTGCCAAGAATGTGTGGACCCTCGGAGTCCACAGCCGGAGGAGCACCCACTGAAGGAAGAGGTAGGAGGACCTGAGACAGTGGGCCCTGAAGACCGTAGAGGCCCAGCAGGGGATTTCCTTCCAACGAGGACAGGGTGCCCTTCAGACCTTGACTCCCCTAATGTCCAGCATATTAGCGGTGATCTATGCAGAGTTGGATGGGAGTTTGAGAGCAGCACAGCAGCCACAAGGAGGGAAGTACAGACTTAACACAATTTCACCCTTTTAGAAGGTTAGCTCCTGATATGACAGATTGTTAGCTCTGACAATATGGTAAGTGCAAAGGGTCAAACATCTCCTGTCACAACATTGATGTACAGCCCCAACAATGGTATAAAAATGTGCACATTCTAATGCATATAGGGACATATTACTCACCTATGCTGCCCACTCTGTACAAAAACAGATGCTGATGCACATGTGACAGTGTCATAAGTGTACCACAATACAGCTTTTCATAACCTGGTGGTTGTTCATTCCCAACTAGAGATCAATAATCCCAATATCACGATGGGAAGTTGTCCAGGTCCTTGCTCTCTGTCAATTGCAATGTCCCTTGATCTATGTCTATGTGCAACATTGAGTCAGACAATTTGAAGCCATTCCTACTTTTCACAAGTGTACAGATGAGTAACAACATCATGTGAGGCTGGGATGTCCATCTGACATTTCACATGACATACTTGCTTCACTTATTCAGACCTGGTACAAGGTGAACCCCCTTGGTAAGAAAGAGATGTACATAGACCTTTGTAATGTCTCTTCTGAGTGGACAACCTACATCTTGGGAACCATGGAGGTATTGCTGGACTCCTGTTGGATCACATACATTGGTGTCAGGACAATGAAAGTTAGTACCATGTTCATGTTCAGTAGGTGGTAAGTGGCTACCCAGCATTTTACTTAGCCATATTGTTAAAGGTATGATAAAAAGTAAAATAAATCTTATTCACAGTTAAAATATTATCATTTGTTGCCAACATCATGTGTAAATTTAAAGGTTCTGTTATGATTCTACATTGTAAAGAGTTATATAAATACTTTCAGTTGCTAAATAGGTTATGTTTACTGAGTCCTGCTGTATGGAAAAGCTATTGTTTGCACTGACACCAATGTGGTACAGGTGTGGTAGTTCACATACACATGTGAGTGGCTTGGTATATGTATTAAGACATTTGGAATGGATCATGGTGGGTGCACCTGTAATGGTAGCATCAGATGTGGTTTGTCTCTCAGAAGTTGTTCACTGACAGATGGAAGGGTAGTCATGTCTGATGTACGGATAGTGATGTTGCCACCCAGTCAGTCATTGGGCTGTTTATGGACTTATTGCATGATTAGGTAAACCTTCATGCACATGATAGTGGTCCATTGACTAGAAACAGAAGATATACTAGCTGTTGTTGTTTGTGGGTAAATGCTCTGAGCATTTTATGGCCGTTATATAACTGATTTACTTTGTTTTCTTGAGGACAATGACTTAGATGCCTTGCTCCACCATGCATTTGCAATCCTTCCACTAATCATTATTGGTACATGTGTAGGTGACATGTGTTTAGACTCTTTCATCAACAAAGATTTAGAGTATGGCAATTAGAAGAGTTCCATGATTGCAGATAGCCATTGTGCATGTTGTTAACTATATCACATGAAGTGGTTATGGGTTGTGTACACCAGGCTGTCCAGAGTAAACTATACAACATGTTTCATTGCCTGGTAAATAACATTAGGCTTATTTGTTAGTATGTGTTGAGTTTGTGTATTTAAATTGTGGAACTCAATGTCACATTTCTGAACTATTGCTTGATTGTTGTTTGACTATGTTGCTGTGGATAGGGAACCTGTAGCATGTGGCAAAGACACCTTGTCATAGAATGGTCAGTGTGATAGGTCTACTGATATCATGGGATTGTAGGTGTGAGATTTGCAGCTTAGCCGGTGTGTAAACATATTTTTATAGAGGGACATACATTGTATCTTGCTGTGACATGATGTTGGCACTCAACTGGTACTACCTGTTGGTCAATTGGATGTAATGTTGCTGATGTGTAAAGTATGATAGAAGTGGTATGTAGAGAATGTGATGCCCATACCTCACTTTCTGTTTTGCAGCATCGGCAGGTGAAGGAGACAGGGCACAGCCGAATGGGGAAGCTGCTGGCCATAGGACCTCCAGTCAAGAGAACACCGACATTGAGGGACCAGTGGCCAGGAAAGTGAGGGACGTGCCAAGGGGGAGACCGGATCAGGTACATCATCCTTAGAATCCTCCTCCAGTGGCCACTTCCTGACAGACACATTTGGGACTACCCCAGCACCATGTCTGTCCCCCACCCCCTGTCTCTATCACCGCCCTCCCTGTAGCTCCCCACCCAGTTGGCAGTTACACCCATCCAGGAAGATGGGCGTCTTCTTCACCACATGCACCTCCGCCCCAGCCCCTGTTAGCCCTGCTGCCATCAGTGAGGAGGCTATTGACCTCCTGAGGTCGACCTCTGTGGTGCAGTCGACCATAATGAATGCCATCCAGGGACTGCCACCTCAGATACAACAGAGTAATGCATTTCTGGAGGGCATTTATGGTGCACCGGCTGGCCTACAGAGATCTTTTCAGGCTCTGGCCTCCACACTGACGGCAGCCAGCAACCCTTTGTTTACCTTCCCCCTCCACCTTCATCTTCCCAATCTGAAATCCCCCTTCCTCGACCCATCCAAAGCACACAAACAGACAGGCATGTATCCACCTCAAAATCCAAGGGTAGCACAGACAAACCACAAGACACACCACCGGCATACACACAAGCAACATCCCTCTGCACACACAACAACAGTTAGTACCTGCCTGACAATCCCACCACTCTTAGCATCACAGACACAACACCTGACACACTTGCAGACACTGCACCAACATGCAGTGCTACAGCCACCATACCTTTCCTACCCACAGGCACCATGCCAGCAGACCCTAAGACATCCACCCCAGTCACCACACCCACACCTACAGACACCACAACCACAGACACACCTACATGCAGCACATCCACCATACTTGCAGTCATCACCCCAAAAGACAGCCACACTCCCACCATGACATCCCCAAACAACTCCACCTCCTCAGCACAAGACACATAAACTCCCTCACTCACCTTCCCAACATCAACCCACAAGCATACCTCCCACAAACAGGCACCAAGACATCCACACAACACCTCTTACAACCACTCCCTCTACCTGCAAACCCAAACCCTTTTGTTATGACGGACCCTGTGTGTCTAAGAAAGTTTTCCTCTTAAGTTTAAACTTTTCCCTACTGTTCTCCACCCTTGACACCGCTAAAAGATATGTTTCCTTCCCCAAGGACATCCATTGCACCTCCAAAGCCTCCCTTGCCAATACCAATGCCCCCTCTCCCCACCAAGTAGTTGACCCCTCCCAAAAAGACCCAACTCTCTCTCAAGCCAAAACCAAACTCCCCCAAGACTAAGCCCAAATGCCCCCAGCCTAAGCCCAACGCCACCCAATACCCCCCAAAAGTCACTGCACTGAGGTGCCTGCTTGCCCCCTTGATGCCCCTACCTGTGGAGGTTACATTGAAGTCAAGAGTCAAGTTGGGGCACCACTTTGTGCCTTTGGTGCAATGGACATTTGTGCATCTGGACTATCCAATGGCCTCGCACTTTTATCTGTTTTAACATTTTTAGGAATATATTTTGACCAAACAGTTGTTGATTTTATGGCTACATCTTTGTCCTGCATTTCCTTTCCTAGGTTTTAGTTCTTTCTGGCTGACATTGGTTGTGTCCTAGTGGTTGTGTGTGTGTGGTGCTTGTGTTTTATGTGTTATTTGAGCAGTATATGAGGTTTTGTGCAGTGCTTTTGTCCCCTAGGGATAGAGTGTGTATTGTGTGATGGGCATGTGCATGTTGCTGACATGTTGTTGTCATGATGTGGTATTGTATTTGTATTGACATGTGTTTGTTGTACGGGATTGGGTGAGACTAGGCCTGTGCTGTTGCCATGTGTAACTGTGTGTTCTTGACGTGGAGTATGTGTGTGTGTGTTGGCTGCTGTGTGCTTGCTGTGTATATGTGGGTGTATTTGTTGCTGTATGTAAGTGTGAGTGTCATTGTGCTGTTACGTGTGAGTATGGCCCTTGCACCCCGCTCCCTATGGCATGTTGTATGCCTATATAAAATTTGACAATATACAAATGTAACAGGTGATTGTGTGTACTACCAGTAGCTGTCGTCCACGTCGGAGATGATTCCGTTGTCCTTCTGCGAGCAGGAGCAGTGGGATGACGTCTAGTTGTGGCTCCATGGAGGCTCCGGACAAGTATGGCTTCATGGAGGTGAGTGTCTCCTCTTATCCAGTTTGTTTCTGCCTGGGGTTCCGTGGTGGTCTGACCATGGCAGAAATGTTGGCTAGGTACAACCTCGTAATGAGTCCGACTGAAACATGGTCTCCGCTGTCCTGTTGGTGACTGCAATTGTCCGTGACGGTCTGACCACACTGGCAGTGCCGGCAGTGTTTTTGCTGTATTCTGTTGGCTTGACAGCCAAACTCATAATTTGGTGGTCCGGCCGCCACCACCAACATGGCGGTCTTCGGATGGCCAAACTTGTAATGAAGCCCAATGTCCTCAACCATCTCAATAGACATTACTCTATCTGCCAAACTTGAAATTGGGGCCTTGGCCATTTCTTATCTGATAGGTTTTCATAATAAATATTTATTTTCTCAATTGATATTGCCCAGTACTGAATCTAAATGAGTGTCATTCACTTCCTCCAAAGAAACATCATTCGCGTAACAGTGTTACTGGAGTTGATGTTTGTTGACACACAGCATTGTTAGCACAGGTTATTCAGGTTTGTGCTAAGATTAATTACTTGAGTTGGGAGGATAATACACTGGCATAATGCAAACCATCTAATGGAATGGAAAGGTATTAACAATTATGTGATTGAATGTGATTGATAGATTAATCATGACACTTGAAACTAAAAGGACAGTCTACTTAGTAAAGGTGTGAAGTGTAGTCTGCCAATGAGGGATCGTTTCCTATTATGTGTTCTTAACACAGTGAATTTACTTACAGACATACTATTGACTGAAAAGGAGTTATATTGATGGCATGCTCTTTGTTGTATGAGCTAGGCTGAAAAATAGAAGTCTACAACTTTTACAAAGCACTTGGGTAGGGACAACTATGGCAGCTTTAGCCTAGAGAAGTCTAACATAAACAGTTCCAAACCCAAAGTTAACAAAAGTGAAAAGGGTAACCGTGCAAAGTAGATGGAATTTAATACACTTCATCTTCTTCACTAATGCTGCAGAGGTCAAGAACAATAAATGGAATATTTACCTTGGGAATTGTCAATGATTAAGATGAGCTGTAACATTTCCTTCTATCGTAGTTTAAGCACTTAAGTGACACACTAATGGATCCTTGAGTTAATAAATGATGCAATTGATTGTTATTCGGAGCACCTCTGAGTATTTAAAATTAGCTGTATAAGTGAATCTGCTTAATAGGTATGGCTGTGGAGTTAATGACTTCATCTGCTCTGGTAATAAGTCACTGTTTGTTAGCTTTTGAACCACTTGCTTCGGACATCTTCTGTGATTTGAGGTCTGCTAAAAGGTTCAGATACTGTACAGTCTTTGTTAAAATGGCAGCATTGTCACTATGGGACTGGCCTTACATTATCCATGTCACTTGATGTGTACTAAAAGGTATGTAAATATTCATAGCTAAAAGACTATTCCATCCTTGCCACCTACATACACAACCGACAGGCTAACGGAGTAGGGGCCACCAGAGGTTTGGCCATGGGTTCACCTGTCCTATTTAGAGTGGGTAAACACATTGGCAGTCTTCACTGTCCAAAACCATGAGCTAAAACCTGCCAGTAATCAGCAGTTTCAACTGCAAAATGAATCCCCCAAACACCATGGGAGAAATCTCCCATGCCAAGAAGGTCATTGTGTTTTTTTATTTTTCTTATTTTTTATTTTTATTTTCAAAAAGCAAATCCTGCTTTGGGATTTTATTTTTAAATTAAAAAAAAAATATTGAAAGATGACCATACAGTTCCATCATGTTGGCGGAACCGTCAGTCAAAATTTCAATTCATTTACAGGCACCACCGCAACAGAGGTTTTGTAAATTGAAAGGATGTCCACTGGGCCAGTGGACATCTCCAACTTTGGTGGGTGGGGTGCTCTAGCCATGGCAGGTGTACAATACTCTACCATTAAGTCATTAATTAATCCATCTGCCAAACTATGACTCAGGCCTTTCATCTTGAAACTGTGTAGTGTGACTTTGGGAAGTACATCACTTTATTAGGGAATTTCCATGTTCAAGCCACATTTCCCTTAAAATAGTAAGTTCCTCTAGATCACATAGTCAGATGGTGGTGAATGAGATAAAAATCTTTGTTCACCACGTCAGGCACCTTTTCTGGAATTTAGATGGAAGACAGCCATCGTTTACATGCTGATCATGCACAAAAAAGATAGCCATGCCAAATATGGTGTCTAATTTACACCACATATGATGGTGTCTCATCCTTTCCCTTGGTCTTCTTCAATATGGAGCCAGCAACGACTGCACTATTGAGAACACTGCCTCCCCAGCCCTCAATTAAGGGAGAGGAATGCAGCTGAGGGATGTTGAGAGTCCCACTGTCTTTGGGCTGTATTCCTTTACCACTCTTTTATAATTTAGGCCTTATCTCTTTGTCTTAGAAGAGTCACAAACCTGATCATAGGATCTTTCTACTCACAACAACTGCCTGGTTACCTCTTGTTTCCATGAAAGTAGAGGAGAACTTACCTGTTTTTATTGAAATGGGCATGTGCAATTTATTTGTTCATTCTGATTGAAAAAACTGGAGTTTATACATTGAATGTTTTTCGGTTATGTGAAGATGTTTTCAATTTAGTAAGCATTTTGTCATAATGTTATTTCCTTCAAATTCTTTGAGTGATCTAAAAGGTTTGAAACCAATTTTAAGACATGATTTACATTGTTGTGCTAAGACATAAGAGGCATATTTATGAGCCCCTTGTGCCGCTGTTGTGTCACTTTTTGTGATGCAACAGCAGCGCAAACCTTGAAATCAATGTCTATAATGCCACCCAAAGCCACTTCGTGTGGCTTTGAATGGCCTCATTGGTATGGGGTTAGGGCAAGGCAGAATAAATTGCTGCTTTGCCTTACTGTGCCCAAGGGATGCATCCCATGGGCTTTCCAATGGGTGTTCCAATGCAACACTCATGGATTTTGATGCATCCCCAGATTTACAAGACCTTATAAACCTCTGGAGGCACCAAAACCTTATGCCTCCCGAGGGGAGGCGCAGCAAGGAGAAATATGTCTATTTCTCCTAGTTTTTTTCCTCTTTCTATGTGTGCTGCATTCAAGCCTCCCAGGGTTGTTTTTGGGCAGGAAGGTGTACCTTTCTGCACAAAAACAATCCTGCCTGCAATGCAGGCAGCCTTGCACCATGTTGCAAGGCTGCCTGCATTGGCGCTAGGCTGCCAAAACTGCTCCAGTGCAGTAGAAACCAACAGTAATGTGCAGTATGCCTATAGATACCAGCACATTCCTGCTCTTTCCCTTTGACACAGGTCAGCACAGGAAGGTGACTTGCTACGCTGCCCCGCACCAAAAGTCCATAATTATGTGCCTAGGCATCTTTTATATGTTGTTTCTTTCATTATTGGTTTTGCAAAGTGGCTCTTTTTGGAAGGTCGTCCCCCAATTTGTGCTGCTGTTGTTTTTGACTAGTTAGTGTACTGAGGCCTATTAACGAGAGTTCAGTACTTGTGCTCTTTCCCTTAAACTGTATGTCAAATTGCATAGATCAATTGGCAAGGACTTAACCACCCCTGTAAGTCCCTAGTAATTGATACCAGCAGTACCCAGGGTAGTAAAGGGGTCACCTGGGCTGCAGCACTGATTGTGCCACCCTGTGTGACCCAAGTAAAAGCCAGACTCCAAAGCTGCCATGTTAGCCTGCACGAGAAGTCTGCTGCTCGAGTGTGACTCTACCAGGAGCACACCAGGTGCATGGCAGAGTCCCTGTACTGCCATAGGCAGGTCAGTCACCCCTAAGGTAGGCCTCCTATAGCCTAGGAGGCAGGGTGCATTGTACTATGAGTGAGGACATATGTGCTTGAGCATATATGACCCTCTGATAGCATGTAAAATGTAATGCTAACACAAGTAACCAGTGGTCCAAAGGATAACATGGACTGGCACCTGGGCAGTTCCCAGATGTCCATCCCCATGATGGTCCAGACAATCCCCCTGTGTTTGGTATCAAACACCTTGCTTTTAACCCTGCTCAGGATTAACTAACATGCCCTGGTGGCACCGTTAGAGGGTGCCCACCAAGTTACCCAGCTCTCTGCTATTTTGGCTGGCTCTCTAACCACCTAGCACCTCTGCCACCACAGACAAGTCTGCCCTCCTACTGGTTGTGCTAGTACTTCCCCAGAATGTAGACAAAAGGGCCTGGGCAGGCAGGAGGTCACACTTCGACCCTCCCATGATGGCCAGTGTGAAAGGTAATCAAGGAGGTGAGCCTTAAAGGCTTCCCCTGTTCTTGATAAGTAATTACTTGTCCTCCCAATGGAGGACAAAGCCCTTCCAGCCCTGCTCAGCCGAGCAGGTGGAAAAATTACCTATGCAGGAGGTGTACACCTCCAAAAGACTAGGCACACCTTTAAGGTGGGCTAAGAGGACTGTACAGCCAAAGAAGGGTCCTGCCATCTTGGCAACACTTAGGAGTAATATGTTCTGGGTAGAAAGTGTCATCATCCCACTGAAAATTGTCAATGCAGTGGCAGACTAGCCTTGGGGACCTGTAGCCATTGGCCACTGTTCCTCACACCCTTACTACCCCCTAAACTAGGATTTCAGGGGCTCCCCTGACACCAGACCCTCAGTTCTTACTTTCAAAGAAGAAGAGGCACAAAGAAGACGTTACCACAGACAACAGGACCTGAATTCCAGCTGCAACATGAACAGAGGACACAGAACTGACCTAAGGAGACCACCACTGGAACTGAGTGACCGACATGTGCCAATGGTGAAAACTCATTAGTCCCAGCAAGAGAGCTCCAGTGGACAATCAGAAGCCAGGAAAGCCTCCCCTGATAAGTGGTACTAGTCTCCTGCAAATTCAAGAGTAAGCACTGTGCTGAAGTAGACGAAATGCAACCCGACAGGCTCTGAGTTAGTGAGCCTAAAGAAACTCGTTGCCTAGCATCCAAAGAGTAGGAGTGAGGTGTCTGCCAAGTTTCAAGCTTCTACTCACTGCCGTGCGACCTTCAGCCATCGAAGTGCCAGGGGACCACCTTTGTGAAATTCATATTTCCAGTTATATGTAAGATACAAAGTTTGTTTTGGTGTCTAAATATATATAAAAATAAGTTTATTTTTCTAAATTGTAGTTGGTTTTCTTTTGAGTAGTGTCATCCATGTAGGAACTATAAAATGTTTTACATCACAAGACATGGCTGTTCGAGCAGTAGCAGCCCCCCTGCCCCCTCAGCGCCTTGAGACCCTCACAGGTGAGTAGTGCGCTTTGCAAATCCCATGATTGATTGATTGATTAATTACACATTTTCCTATAAGCAGCCTGGCTGCTCTTAGCCATACAACCAGTACTGAGCTAGGGTTTACTATTGTGAACCCAAGACCCAATACTGGGTAATGTGCTAGTGTTACATGGCAAGACTCCCCAGTCATACCACATAATACTGTCACCTTGCTACAATTGGCCAGTACTAACTTATCCAATGGAATTGGCCGAAATTTTGTAAACAGGCCAGTACAAGAATTTGGAAAGGAAAGAAGGAAAATACTTGAATATAGCTATTGATAAAAATGAGTTAGATCAGGACTAATTACAATTGGTCTCCTGACGTAAACCGGAGAATTATTGAGGTAATGTCCACTGTGAAAGTGTGTTCACCTAGTTGGGACATTAGTAATCCTGTAAGCTGTAGCATGAAAACAGTCTTGTTTTTACAGAGGAATCTGCTGATCTACACTGGATGTCCATTTATTGGGAGTGATGGGATATTAGAGGGATAATAGCCACATGTGAATGGTATTCAAAAATCAGAGAAAACCTAACAACATTTCAGACAAATTGACAGGGTGACTTGAGAACTGTTCTGGACATTTCACAAAAAATACTGAAGAGGGAGACCCTCATTTTTATTCTAAAACAAAAAAAAACTGGAAATCTCCATGTCAAGAATAGGAGAAACTCAGAAAAAGAAGCTCTGTACGCTGATGTAAACAGTATTTTGAGATATTATTTTAGATCACTTGATCGACAACTGCCACAAATTGAATCTAATCCCCGGGAACCAAAATACAGCTCTGAGGTGCAATGTTGGCCAAGTCTAAGACTTCCACTAAAGCTTTCTGGTGTACTGACACTTTAAACTTGAGCTATCGAGCCATGTAAAATCCAAACTTGAAATAGTCTCAAGCTTCAAGATTTTTGGCTTCCATAAAGGTTTCTACGTTCAAGTAATTTGATTTCTGCAGAGCGTTTGTAATCAGTCATGTGAACGTGAATGTACACATCTTGCTTTGCACTGGCTTAAGACCAACATGTAGGGAAGAATTTACAATGCTCCTCACAAGCAGAATAGAATACCGCACCCTGCCTGTACCTGGGGGTGCAATTGTTCTTTACAGAAATGCAGTAACAACTCACTGTTAATTCAAACAACAAACTCCTGGGGATGATTGTACATGATGAAGTTACCCCAAACCTTTTCCACTGTGAAAGCAACCAGCTTATGTGAAGTTACTTTCAAATCCCCATTTTTAGGTTGAGTATGTCAGCGCTTCTGACCTGTTGTTATCTATGCTCTGGGCTTTAACTACACCCATCTCACGCACATCACTTTCATTTGATCATGGGCTTGCGTTTCAAAATTCCCTTCATTTTATTTGCTAAAGGCATGCATATGCCATACCTTTTCTGGTGTTTACCCTTCCTCGAGAGCACCAGCCAACCACTGTTAACATATGCAGCATCCATGTTTGACGGACGGTTTGAGGACTACTCTTTAACATTTAGCTTGACCTTCTCTCGATTGGCAGTATTGGAGTGATTTGCATGACTGGCAGTTACATGTCATTGTTTCTGTTGTTTTTAGTCTCGCTCATGGCGCTTATATTTTTTGTACAGCGGGAACTCTTTTGGCAGTATTAGAGTGCTTTATGCTTCAATACTGCCGATCGAGTTCCCGCTGTATGAAAATTGAAAGCGCCATGAGCGCAAGTCAAAAACAAAAGAAACAATAACAAGTAACTGGCAGTTATGCACATCACTCTAATGCTTCAGATCGAGTTTCTGCTACTGGTGCTTAATCTGCAGCATTGGAGCAATGTGAATAACTAACAGTTACTTGTCATTGTTTCTTTTGTTTTTCAGTCACGCTCATTGCGGCTATGGCACATTGAGGGCCATATTTATACTTTTTGACGCCAAACTGCGCTAACGCAGTTTTGCGCCAAAAAAATTAGCGCCGGCTAACGCCATTCTGAAGCACCATGCGGGCGCCGTATTTATTCAATGACGTTAGCTGGCGTTAGCCGCCGGCGCTGTCTGGTGTGCGTTAAAAAAAACGACGTACACCAGGCAGCGCCGGCGTAGGGGGAAAATGGCGTATGGGCGTCCACAAATGGTGCAAGTCAGGCTGAGGCAAAAAAAACGCCACAACCCGATTTGCGCCATTTTTTTACGACGCCCATCCCCCATTGAAATGACTCCTGTCTTAGCAAAGACAGGAGTCATGCCCCCTTGCCCAATGGCCATGCCCAGGGGACTTCTGTCCCCTGGGCATGGTCATTGGGCATAGTGGCATGTAGGGGGGCACAAATCAGGCCCCCCTATGCCACAAAAAAGAAAAAAAAACTTACCTGGACTTACCTTAATGTCCCTGGGGTGGGTCCCTCCATCCTTGGGTGTCCTCCTGGGGTGGGCAAGGGTGGCAGGGGGTGTCCCTGGGGGCAGGGGAGGGCACCTCTGGGCTCATTGTGAGCCCACAGGTCCCTTAACGCCTGCCCTGACCCAGGCGCTAAAATCCGGCGCTAATGCGGGTTTTTTAGACTCGCCCACTCCCGGGCGTCATTTTTGCCCGGGAGTATAAATACGACGCATATGCATCGGAGTAATTTTTTAAGACGGGAACGCCTACCTTGCATATCATTAACGCAAGGAAGGTGTCCACGCAAAAAAATGACGCTAACTCCATGAACTTTGGCGCTAGACGCGTCTAACGCCAAAGTATAAATATGGAGTTAGTTTTGCGTCGAATTTGCGTTGAAAAAAACGACGTAACTTCGGCGCAAACGGAGTATAAATATGCCCCTGAAGTTTTACACAGCACAATGGGCAGTATTGGAGCACTTCGCATGACTGCAAGTTACTTCACATTGTTTATTTTGTTTTCATTTGCGCTCATGGCGGATGTGGTGCTCTTAAGTTTTATACAGTTCAATGGGCAGTATTGGAGCACTTTGCATGCCTACCAGTTACTGCTTATTGTTTAATTTGTTTTTCCTGCACGCTCATGGCAGCCATGGTGCATTCAAATTTGCCATAGTTCAATGGGCAGAATTGGATCGCTTTGCGCGACTGCCAGTTGCTTCTCATTGTTTATTTTGTTTCTCATTTGTGCTTGTGGTGTCCATGGTGCTTTCAAGTTTTACACAGTGCAATGGGCACTATTGGAGCACTTTGCATGACTACCAGATACTTTTCATTGTTCCCTTTTTTATCCGACGTGCTCTTGTGTGCCATGTTGCTTTCAGGATTTACACAGCACAATAGGCAGCATTGGAGCACTTTGAATAACTATCTGTTACTTCTCATTGTTTGTTTTGTTTTTCCTTCGCACTCATGGTGCCCATGGCACTTTCAAGTTTTACACAGAGCAATGGATAGTATTGGGGAGATTTGCATAACTACCAGTTGCTTGTCATTATTTGTCTTGTTTTTCCTCTATGCTCATGGTGCTTTCTAGTTTAACACAGAGCAATGGACATTATTGGAGCGTTTTGGCTACCAGTTACTTCACATTGTTTCTTAGTTACATCACATAACAGTTACGGAGAGGGCAGTGCATCCTGTTCGCGCACACATTACAAAATGTCAGCACAAAGCTTCTTTGACTGTAGTGAAGCACTTACATTTTGTTCATCATTGTAGAGAGCTATCATACCCTATCTTTCACAACCCTTGTTTCACTGTTTCTCATTAAAAGTTTGCTTTCGTCACGCATGATCTTATAGAGCTGCTCGCTCAGTGGTATTATGTGGCAGGAAAGTAATAAATTATGAGGCAGGGTTGACCAATTTATGTGGCCAAAAAATGTGGTAATCCATTTACAATGCCAATAACTTTAGCTCTTGCAAATGCGTGACCTATTGCGTATCAAATGCTTGTTTAAAAAAGCAACGACTTGCAAACATAAAAACAAAAATAGTGAAATAACATGACGCTCCAAAGGTGCCCCTGAGTAGTCTTGAATGCACTGCACTGCTCAGCCATCCCCTAGAGAGCATTTGGATGCAAACCGCCAACAGTGTGCGTATTTGTGTGGTATCTAATGCAAGAGGAAAGATTTTGATTTACAGTGCTGATTTAATGATTCATATGGAAACCAATAGAAGGTACATTAGCAAGTGAGCAGATGGCTTGCCTAAAGAAAAAGGCTTGACTAACACTGCCATACTTTCTTTGAAGTAGGTATTAATGAGCAGTAAATACGTGAGTTTTTTCAAAGCGAAAACTGTATGCATTGAAAGGAAAAAGATTCAAATACTTTTATTTACATCGCAGAATTTTGCAACAAGACAACAACACCAACGAAACAACAAACTGAACTATCTGGGGGAATGAACACGTTCTGTATGTTAATATTGACAAAATGTGTTGCAATATATTCAACATGTCAGAAATATATTGCAAATCAGTTTTAGGGGGTCATTCCGACCCCGGCGGTCAAGGACCGCCGGGGCCGGGGATGCGGGAGCACCGCCAACAGGCTGGCGGTGCCCCGCAGGGCATTCTGACCGCGGCGGTTTGGCCGCGGTCAGACCAGGAAAACCGGCGGTCTCCCGCCGGTTTTCCGCTGCCCTGGGAATCCCCCATGGCGGCGCAGCTTGCTGCACCGCCATGGGGTATTCCGACCCCCTCACCGCCATCCTGTTCCTGGCGGCTCCGACCGCCAGGAACAGGATGGCGGTGAGGGGTGTCGTGGGGCCCCTGGGGGCCCCTGCAGTGCCCATGCCAATGGTATGGTCATTGCAGGGGCCCCCGTAAGAGGGCCCCACTTTGTATTTCAGTGTCTGCTTTGCAGACACTGAAATACGCGACGGGTGCCACTGCACCCGTCGCACATACCCACTCCGCCGGCTCCATTCGGAGCCGGCTTCCTCGTGGGGAGGGGTTTCCCGCTGGGCTGGCGGGCGGTCGCCCGCCAACCCAGCGGGAAAGCCAGAATGGCCTCCACGGTCTTTTGACCGCGGAGCGGCCATATGGCGGCTCCCTCCAGGCGGGCGGCGCCCGCCGCCCGCGGGGGTCAGAATGACCCCCTTAGTCTCTTTTGGGTGCCACAGACATATGAGCTATTGTACTTTATACAACCATTGTTTACATTTTCTTCTGGTTTGTATGTCACGTTTCGATCTAGAGTACAATACTGCAGAGTTTGGCTTCACAGTGAGAAAAATGAAAACAAGAAATAAAAGTGTTTGTCATTATTTTCTGTGGGCTTGCCTTGATAGAGCAATGAGGCTCTGTGGTCAATCTAAACATTGAAAAGATGTCCAGCTTGATCACGAAGAGTGCAAAATGAGGTTATCCTGAGCTAAAAATTAGATCTCTCTATTCAGATGTAAGAGGCCACAAGGTACTAAAATGACTGTCTTTCTATACCAAAGACCTCGTCCAAAGTTTAGACTGTTGTTCGGCGCAAGGTAGTCTGTTAGTGTACATCATAAGATTAGCACTGTTAATGGCAGTCGCTCAAACATGGAGCCGGAAAATCTGACGAGCCTAAACAAGCAACAATGCACATGGTCCCCATCTTCTGAGAGAAAACGTCCACCACTTTAGGGACTTTTTTTTTGCTGTTTTTGAAAAGCAAACTCACCTTTGTATGGTCATTTTCTAAAAAACTAAAAAGTGGCTGCTGTGCTGAAAGCAGTGAGAATCCCACCATAGAAGTAGGAGTTTCATGATATGTCAGGCGCCCTCGCCATGAGAGCAGAGGCTGTACCGTCTGCTGCCCTGGTGGGCTGGCAGGTCACCTGCTGATGGATGCCTACATTACCTTCCAAATTCCAAATTATACATGTCTGGGAAAGCCACCTCAGTAATTCTACAACTGGGATAGGTTATTCCCAATGTTTCTAGTTTCTACTGGGGAATGGGAAATAGGAATTGCTATGCGATTCACTGCTTGCATACCAGGTCTAGCAGTGATTTATCGTACTTTGAACCTTTTCTCCACAGACATAGCGCTGCTACCCCTAGCTCTTTCAGGTAAGTACCATTAGTGTTTATCACAATACCATGCATGCACGTAATAATGCCAGGACAAAGTTTGTGGGTATAATATGTCGCAATTTATTGGTTTCACAGGTAGGGTTAGCTTACGGGCGATCCCGGTGTCGGAGATGAGTTTATTAATATTGGCCGACACCCATCCTGAGAAAGCTAGAGCTGTTACGTCTGGTGTTCTCTGCACCAACATGTTTAGCATCTTACAGCTCGTTCCTTTATCGTGGTTTTTACCACTTTATTAGTTTGTCATGCTCCTGACAAGTCAGAGCGAGACCCAGGCCAGTCTCCACAGTTGCTCAGGATTCCAACTGTCCCTTGCGGGATTAAGGAGCGCCGTCGCGTCATCCCAGGACCCCGCCGTCAAGGCTCCCAGGGCCCTGAGGAATACCTTTGGCTCCAGGAATCACCATCTGGAGGCCTTTTAACCAATTTTTAAGCTTTAGGATCGCCCTGTAACTCCGCATTGCGACGGTTTGTAATTTCCTGTAAAGAAAGGCATGTTATCCTCCTGTTCCACTATCCCAACCTTTCTTTCCACTATGCACGCTTCCCTGCCTTCTATTCTCCTTCTGTAGGGTGGGTGGGTAGGACTTCGCCGCCGTGACCCCAAAGAGGCCCAGCCTTGCCAGGTCTCCCCTTAAGAGACCTCCCGGCCTTACTCCTCCCTTCTAACACCTAGGCGGCCATAAACCAGCTGGGGACCACCCTCTCCACTACGGAGGCCTCTCCGGACCACCTTTTGGGCAGGCAGGGGAGCGACGCTAGAAAGCTGTCCCCCTTATCGTCGCACTGCGTGCGACGGGGCCAGCCACACTTCCTCTGTTTTTTCCAGGAGAAAAACAGGGAAAAACCTAAAGGCTGTGCGGCAAAACGTGCAATTCTCACTTCACTGTAAAACTCTGTTTCTGCCTGAATCTGAATTACAATGTTACTCTAAGGAGTGTTTACTGTTTGTTTGCTTAGCTCTTTGTATAATGCTACCTAACGGTTGCTTCATGATACTCTCTCCTGTTGAGTGATTTACAATAATGCAACTATTGTGTCTACTTTCAACGCTTTAATTTGATTTGTTAAGGACTATATAGCAATGTATTTCTATCCTCAAAATGGAATGTCAGCCACAAAACACTATAAAGTGTGGGTCTAGTCATTTCATAATTAAAATGAATTTGTAAAATGTAAACACTAAAGTCACACACCCCAAAACTTTTGGCAAATGCTCCCCATAACTTGGGGGAGCCACACATTTGGACGTTCGTCATTGCCGGAGCTGGAGGTGGTGGAGTGATACATCACCGCCTCGCAATGACGGGGCAGCAATTGGCTCAGCTAGAGAGCATGGCTCCAGACGCACTTGTAGTGCTTCGGGGGGTCGCTCTCATGAAAAAAGGGGCAAGCCCGGCCAATAAAAGGAGCTGCAAGGCCGCAAGAGGGTCACTGTTTCCCCACTCTCTGCCTTGCTGCACGGATGCCGCCCTGTTCCCTGGGGTCCGCACCAATCTTCACCCACACCTAGGATTTTTGTTTGTTTTTGTCTTTTATGCAGGTCTCCCAAACACAGCACGCACAGCTCGCCTCCTGGAGTCTGCATTACACAAAGCAGCCATCTTTTGCTGGGGGCCGCACTGGGTAGAGAGCTTGTTTCTCGTTCGACTCAGGTACTTAGGTACTCTGTGGCTGCTCCGGTGGGGGGCATTGCAGCTGTAGATGAGGGGGGGGGGAAGAAGGGCATTTGTGTTTTCTAGTCCAGGATTTACTGGGGTAAGTTTACTTGTGCTGAATAGGTTGGGCTATTGGTGCTTGTTGGGCCATATGTTTTGTTGTTGTGGTTTCTGAAGCTGAGAGGAGCTATAAAAAGGGACATTGACCGCGTTTTCTTGCAGACAATTTTCCATGGGATCTTTTGGCTCATCCTGACCAACCATTATGGGCAATTTAATTCTTCTTGCCAATAGCCTGTTGTGGCTCTTGGCATTCTTAGGATTGTTTTTCCAGCCAGGAGGGGAGAATGGGGAGTGCTCAGACTTATTTCACAGGTGCAGTTTAGCTACGTGAGGCTTGTGTCTGTCCTAGAGACACAAGTATAAACTAAGGGGCATATTTAGAAACCTGCTCAGGGCAAGTGTTAAAATGATGCACCCAGAATCTCTTATGGGCCACCCTGTGCTTTGCTGGACTACCGTCAACATTTTTGCACAAGTAAAACAAAAATGTTGATACTACTGTGTTATTGTGTGCCATGGTGTACCGTATTGCAAATAAGGAGCACCCATGTGCCAGTAGTGGGGGCAAGAAAAGTGGTGCATCAATGCTAATGCGCCACTTTCTTGTAAAGATGTCCCTAAGTGTTTTTGTTGTGTTTTTGGGATTTTTGGGCTACACTGCTGTGAAGACATTGGCTCAGCTGTCAGTGCAAATTTTTGTTTGGTAAGAGACCCTAATTGCATTTCATAGACTGAGGACATTTTACCTTCATTGGAAGCATGTAGAACAGCAGGTTTGGTTCGCTTTATTTGGTGCTTGTTCTAGTAACCGCTTGTTTTGGTCTGAGGATGAGTGGTGGTGCAAGGAAGGGTTCCAAGTGCACATAGGCTGAGTGAGATTTGGAGACTTTAATGCATAGAATGGGTGCAATGGACGAGGTATTAGTCTTGTTTAGGTCACAGGCACTTGCAGGCAACATAGCGTGCCTTCAGTCCCAGCAGGGAGGCCCAGAAGACCAGGAATTGCTCCTAGAGTTTCTCCAAGTTCAGAAGGGGGCCAAGGGGCAGGTAAGGGAATCCTGGGGGAGACCTGCAGTCACTGTCAGTGCTCCCATGATCTCAGCATGAACCAGAAAGCAAAATAATATTATGATGAAGATCAACTATATATTAATATGCTGCATTGAACAACTTGCAAGGAAATTGTGCTTTTGACTGTTAAGTTCATTGTTTACCATATCTGAAGATTGATTTGTTAATATTTCTTGTACTATTTGATGTTTTCTGGTTCTACATGCTTTCTTTTTTTAATGTGCAGTCAGTTGGTAAATGATGTATGAATGTGGAATAGTTGAAATGTTTATGAGTATGAATGTTATACTTTAGTTTCGAGTGGACTGTCAAGTGGTCTGAGTCAAACTATATATTTGATTTGTTATTATGGTTAATGAAAAATGTATGCTACATATAAATAAAGAACATGATTGGAAATAGTTTAAGAGTTACTGCATGTTTTGAGGCTCCATTTATATTATCTGTTATATTAAGACGATGGCCCTCATTACAACCCTGGGGGTCGGTGATAAAGAGGTGGTAATACCGCCAACAGGCCAGCAGTAAAAAAAAATGGGATCATGACCACGGCGGAAACCGCCAACATAGACAGTCACTTTAACACAGGGCCAGGGCGGTAGCAACAAACACTGCGGCGGTCACCACCAACAGACAGGTGGAAGACAATGTACCGCCCACCGTTTTACAAGGCACCAATCCGCCAGCTTTTCCAGGGCGGTACCAACGACATCAAAAGCACGGTGGAAACAGTACACTGAAGGGGAACCACTCACCTTTCGACATTCAACGAAGAACCAGGACGCCATGGAGCCCGAACTTCAGGTCCTCCCCATGCTGGTGTATCTGCCAATACGGGGAACCATAATGAGCATAGGTCTACAGTCGACTTCGCAACTTTAGTAAAACCACAGAGGATTTTACACATCTCGATGTTTGTCCCCCGATGAGGCCCTACATTTATTATTTGAAGGGTTCTGCTTCCCCTAATATGGGCAGCCCAAATATTTGAAGGATTAGGTACGTCTTTGAGGTCCTGACGAATCGCATAAGCGAGAAACATGTTGACCTGTAATGTAGAGTAGCACAGGGGATCCTGTGTTTTCTTCTTTCTGTTTTTTCACCACTCTTTAGTATGAGGGTTGGTGGCTATAGTTAACATCATTTTGTTATACTTTATGGGGAGTGTAGACATTATTTTACCATATCCCTATTCTTTGTTTTTAATCTTGTCAGAGGCACTAACATTTAATTAAAGATATCAACGGTTTGTACCTCTAGACATTTTTAAACTTTTCCACTCCAATCCTCGATTCCTATTTCTGACCGGTGCGCATTTCGCTCAAAAGATCTCCGGCAAAGAGCCCCCGTGTGGGGCCCGTCAGGCATTGCAGCGCCGGCCTGACGAGGAGCACAGCCCTATGATGAAGCATGTCACCGAAAGGTGAGTGAGGGCTCGTGCTTACAACCTTTTGGTTTCCCTGATATGCAGAACCGGTAGATACAATTTTCCTCTTTTTGGAACTGTGTGTGCAATTTTTTGGTTTATACAGTATTGGGAACTTCACACACTGGACCAGGAGTCTATCCTCCGAATATCCCACTCTCTGCCCCCCTTGCTGTTGTTTTTTGAGTATCTGCCAATACACCAGGAATTTCAAAGAAGGCGGCAGCGACGACCACAGTGAGTACTGCACCTAGCACACGGGGGAGGAAAAAGAGAGTGACACACACACGCAACACCGCCACTACCACCCTCACCCAAAACACCATACAGACAAACACATGCAGCAACATTACAGTTACACCCCGTAACCTGGAAGAACACCATGACAAAAGGAATTTAGTCAAATCTATGATATTTAGAAAATGCATATAAAGTTAACGATTGTAAACAACATTTTATACAAATATTTACAATATGTACAGGGGGCCGTACACTGTCCATTGCAAATGTCCATGAACTAGTGGCCCAAAAAATAATGGGAGAAGCCCACACTTGACTCCTGCCTCAAAACGGAGAGAACACTGCAGGGCCATCAGGTCGAAAAAACACAGGCACCTCAGGGGGATGGGGGGCACCTCAGCCGGAAGATGGGACTATGGCACTGCTCCTGGAGGGGGCAACATGCCCCCAGCGAGTGCAAAGCCACAGTCTATCAAGTCTCTCAAGTGGGTGGTTTGCCCACTCCTTGTCTGGGGAGTGCAGAGCCACAGTCTCTCAAGTCTCTCAAGTGAGTGGTTTGCCCACTGCTTGGTCCTGGGAAGCGCAAAACCACAGTCTCTCAAGTGGGTGACATGTTCCACTGGTTCTGGAGGAGGCCTTGTGCCCAGTCTGCTTCATCCTGCCAAGGATAGGGGGAGTGGATGCATCTCTCCACTGGTTCTGGAGGGGGCCTTGTGCCCAGTCTGCTTCATCCTGCCAAGGATAGGGGGAGTGGATGCATATCTCCACAGGTTCTGGAGGGGGCATTGTGCCCAGTTTGCTTCATCCTGACAAGAATAGGGGGAGTGGATGCATCTCTCCACTGGTTCTGGAGGGGGCCTTGCGCCCAGTCTGCATCATCCTGCCAAGGATAGGGGTGAGTAGATGCATATCTCCACAGGTCCTGGAGGGGGCATTGTGCCCAGTTTGCTTCATCCTGACAAGAATAGGGGGAGTGGATGCATATCTCCACTGGTTCTGCAGGGGGCCTTGTGCCCAGTGATGCTGCACCTGGGGTGTGGCAGTTCCCATTCCCTCACCTGGGTGTCTGAGGCACGAGATGTGCAGGGAACAAGTAGCATGATACTCCATGGAGGCAGAGCCAGACTCCATCCTACGGCGACTTAGGCTGCAAACTGCTGGTAGTGCCAGTGCTGGTGGTGGTGCTTCAAGTGGTGGGTGCAGGGTCCAGGTCGTCTCCAGCAGCCTCGGATGGCTGCCCACTGGGGATTCTGCTGATGTCCGATGTAGTGGCACCGGCTGGGCATGTGGCAGTGCATATGGTGGTGCAGGTGGCAGTGCAGGTGGCAGTGCAGGTGACGGTGCCTGCGGTGGAGATGCTGCTAGTGCTGCCCATGGTGCAGGTGCTGGTAGTAGTGTAGGGAGACACCAGGCCATCTCCAGCAGCCTGGGACTGCTGCCCACTGGGGATGATGCTGCTGACTGTCGTTGTGGCAGTGGCGGTGCAGGGGGCAGTGCAGGTGGCAGTGCAGATGGCGGTGCAGGTGGTGGTGCTTGCGGCGGTGCTTACCTCGGTACAGGTTGCTGACCTGTCAGGACAACTGGTGGTCACCAGTCCCTCACCTGGAGGCTCTGAACCCTGAAGTGTCTTGCCTTTGGTTTTTTTCCCCTTCCCTGAAATGGTAGACGCTGCTGGGACCTTGGCACTGTCCTCTTGTTTTTTAGATGAGGCCTTGCTGGATGCGTCATGCGTCTTGTTCGTGCAGCATGCTGGTCTCTTCTTAACCTTGGCAGGTGGCGGAATCGGTTGGTCTTTTGCATTGGTAAGTGGCACACTGCCAGCCCTGACGGGTGCCCCCTTCGATCCCCTCGGACTTGCAGGGACCACAGCGGACGCCGAGTTGGTGGCTGAGGTGCTGGCCTGGCATCTTGACATCCTGGCCCTAAGGGAAGGACGGGGGGAGGTGTAGGGAAGAGGTCAATGTTAGCCAGGAACATTATTTTAGACACACTGGGCCAGGAAGATGGAGGGGGTGTGGGAGTGGAGGAAGAGGAAGGGGTTGTAGGAGGTGTATGTCTGCTGAGTTTGGGTGAAGGTGCGTGGGCTGGAGGCTTTTGTGAGGTGGACGGCTGTTGAGTGGGTGTGTGCCTGCGTTTCTGTGCTTTGGAAGGAGGGCTAACAGACACACTGGGAGAGGACACAGGGGATGTGTGTATGGTTGCGGAGGTGGTGATTGCTCGTGAGGGGTGTGTTGTGATGGACGTGCTGGTGATGGAGGTAGTGGGTGAAGATGTAGTGCATGCAGGTGTGAGTGGAGACGCTACTGGGAGGGAGGTGGACGAAGAGGAGGAGGGGGACACAGTGGAGGAAGTGGATGTTGGTATGTTTGCATGGGTATGGTGCTTGTGTGAGTGCCTGTGTGATGATGTGTGGTGCTTATGTTTTCCTAAGCCACTTTTGTGCGTTGATGTGTGTGCATGCTTGTCTGAAGGTGTGCTTGGAATAGGGTGAGGTAGAGGGGATTGGGTCGGGTAGTGGAAGTTGGAGGGGGGAGGCTGGACACAGGGACAATGGCTGCCATCAGTGCTGAGGCCAGAGTCTGAAATGCTCTCTGTTGAGCTGCCACACCAGAATGAATGCCCTTCAGGTATGCATTTGTTTGTTGCAAATGCCTCTCGACATCCTGGATGGCATTCAGAATGGTTGACTGCCCAACAGTGAGGGATCTCAGGAGACCCATAGCCTCCTCACTGAGGGCAGCAGGGCTGACTGGGGCAGGGCCTGAGGTGCCTGGGGCGAAGGAAATGCCCACCCTCCAGGGTGAGCGGGCACGGGAAACACGCTGAGGGGCTGCTGGGAGGGCGGTGCTGATAGGGGGGGTGGTGGCTGTACCTGTTGTTGGGCTGGGCACAGAGGTGTCCGCCACCGCCAGGGAGCTTCCATCGGAGGAAGAATCGCTGTCACTGGTATCCCCTCCTGTCACCATCGTGGAACTCCCCCTCGCCCTCCGTCCCACTGGTGCCTTCACCCTCAGTGGATTTCCCCTCATGGACCATGTGGGATGCAGCTCCCTCTGTCACCGGTGCCTCTGCTCCTCTGCCTGATGATGTTAGTGCACACAAGGACAGGGTGACAAAACAAAAAGGGGTGGAGAGACAGAGGATACACTTGGTCAATGCCAGCAACACCACTACCGTTGGCGTACACAACACACACTGAGCTGCCCTATGCACTAGGCCATGCCCAATCAGTCACTAAGGTAGTCACCAGCCCATGGTGTACAATGCCTAATGCCAGCACCTGCACACCTGACACCAGCAGGACCCTGCCCAGTAGTAGTTTGCCACTTGTACCATTGGGATAGGAGTGCTTCAGAGCCTGCACATAAGGGACCTACCCTGCCATGATCGCCCTGGCCTAGGGGCACCTACAGCCCACATCACCCACCCAGCTAGCTCCTAATGCACGCAAAGTCAGCTTTCTGAATCTGTACTCCCCCCCTTGTGGCTGCTGTGATGCCCTCAAGTGCCCATCCAACTCCTGATAGGCCACAACCAGGATGCGGAACATCAGGGGGGTCATGGTGTGACAGGCACCCCTTCCACATTGGGAGGCCAGCCCCAGCTGGGCCTCCGCCATCTTCTTGGTCCTCCCATCTCTTGCGGCAGTTGGAGCTCCGCATGTGATAGACCCCCCAGGGTCCGCACCTCCCCGGCGATGGCACGCCAAATACCCTTTTTCTGGTGGGTGCTGACCTGGAGGGAAAAGACAGCAGAAAAGGAAATTATTCACATGTCTGGACCGGTATACCTATTGCCCCCTAGTTCACACCCATGCTCTGATCCACATACACTGACCACCTCTCATGCAGCACACAGGACAGGCCGCTTCAGCACCCCCAAAAAAGAATATGTTGTGTCAGACCTAACTAAGACTAAAGGCTAATGAGAATTGGTTGACAGTAAGGAACTGGGGTTTTTATAACTGTGGTCATTGTGGTGTTTGTAAATGGGCTTTTCATGGTATAAAAGAATATGTTGATCATAGTGGGAATACCTATCAATTAAGATCACATAGGACCTGTGGTACAAAATATGTACTATATATCATAAAATGTAAATGTGAACGTGTATAGGTTGGTAGCACAATACGCTCATTGAGAGTAAGAATTGGTGAACATCTGCGGGCATTAAAAATGATGGTTGTACAACACATACTGTCGTGTATCAATCAGAACACACATGTAAATATAAAATTCTTTGGTTTGGAACAAATCCCTGTAGACCCCCGGGGAGGTAATAGGGAATTACAATTGAGACGCAAGGAATCACTATGGATTATGAAATTACAAGCGGTAGAGGTGGGTCTCAACACAGACCATGAATTTGAATATTTCTTGGGAACATAAACACATTATCTGAATAATAAATATTTGTTAAGGGCAATCGTAATACATGCACACACAATCCTCAATATAGTATAAGCTGTAGTTTATAATAGAATTCATTTGGATTAGGACAATGATTATCAAAGTTTTGGAATCGTGTGCAAAGGTTATCATAAACAATATATATATTGAAAATACCATGATGATAACTGAAGCCATAGTAAGCAATAAAATTAAGCTTATCAATTACTATGGAAATCCAGAAACGTGGAATATTCATATATAGCTCTAATCTTAAAATTTACACTTGTGGGAATAGTTTAAGTAGTGTGATAGGAGAGGGATAGGTATACACAATATGCAGGAAAAAGAAATGGCAATTAAATCCTCTATTTACTGTTATGGTTACTAGAAGGACAATAACTTGGAATAGACGAATCAGAGAGTGATATAGACTTGTGCGCGTATTTTTCTAAAAGCGATTGAAATATCAAGCAAGTACTGAGCCAGCATTCTGAATGCACTTGTTTACAGAGAGGGAATGGTAACATAGTTCTCTTTCAACTTCCATGAAATCTAGGAAGTCAGTTACGCGACCTCCAGCAGGGGAATCGAAGTAGGATAAAAGCCTACCCTCGCATTACGTAGAAGCTACTATTTAACCAGCGCGTATCTGCTGTGCTTATTTGTTGGGCGTACTCACACAATGGCATAGAAAGATACTGGAGAAGGGATAGAATCAGGTAAGCGGCGAGCGTAAACAAATATTTTAAAAGCTATAAGTGGCATTTTACCAGTTCAGTCATTGAAACTGACATACAATAATATTTTGTGTCACATACTCAAACTGAGACGTGAAGTCTTTAAAAAATATATTTACAACCGTGTCGGGTTGCTAGAATAATCGTACATTTTGTTTACGGACATTTCATAGGTCTACGGATATATTCGGTGCCAATTCATAATATGATGACTGAATAATCTCAGATGTGTTCAGTTTGTATGGTGAATATTTAATACATCTATTTATAATCTAATGGCTGTGAATTTTACATAATGAATTACAGTTTAAGCATTATGGAAGATAGCTACATTAACTATTACTTTTTTAGATAGAAGGAAGAAATAACCAGAAATTATGATTAATAATGAAGAAGAATTTCATGACATCATAAGGATCAGAATTTGATTATAATATGGACTCTTATAATAAGTAAAGGTTGGTCCTCATGGTATAGTAGTTAAAACTCACAGGTGTGTGCATGTACACAAGTTGTTCATATATTTGGATACAGGGTATTTACATAAATATAGCTCTATAAAACACATTATAATTTCTACGTATTGAAATGATTAACAAAACAACCACTTGATAGCACCAATTATTTATAATTTATTATAGAATTCACTTGAGGGAATAGAACACAATTAATTATCACAAAAAATCGACAATAATATTGATATCATTTGAGTGATATTCACTGAGCACCGTATGGGAGAATATATTGGTAACATTGAAAGTTGTTTCATTATGTTTTATGTTATATATCATCAAGGCCCTGATGAAGTCTAATACGAGATTTCCCAGACGAAACACGTGTTGGCTGGTTTGAAGGACTCAAGGCTGATATAATGTGAAGATTTAACGTAAAATACACATGTTGGAATTTGATACGAATATTTAAAGAATTTTGATGAACTTTTCACAATTACAAGGATCAATGTGGAGGCAATGTGGGCCTATATATTGACAATGAGGAAATAAAAGGGATAACAAATAAAAGAACCATTTGAAACAATTTAGAAGTATTGACGATATTTTAAGGATAAATGACCATTAAAGCGAACTCGGTCAAGAGGATTGAAGAATGATTAATTGTCATTAACATTTCCTGACTGTATACTGTGAATTGTACTAAGATGAATCAATAGCTAGATGAATGCCTGACATTATGTTAATTTATTTACCAGTGATTTTGGTTGCTGGTATACAGGAACTTTTTGGGGGTATTCATTCTCTTCAGTGCACCTTCTAGGCTAATGAACTAGTAAATCAAGGGTTGGAGGTGCCATTATACTCTGTGAAAACTTCCCTAAATATAACAATTACATACACACCACTCAAAATATACATTGGGCACACATCATGCTCTCAGTGAACTCACCTGTTTGTCTGGAGAACCGTAGAGTAACGTGTACTGAGGTATGACCCCATCCACCACTTTCTCCAACTCCTCCGCAGTGAAGGCAGGGGCCCTTTCCTCAGACACTGTAGCCATTGTCGCTTCCAGACTCAAGTCACAGCAGCACTTGCAGTGTAGGTCCTCTCCTGTTGAAGGTCAGGTAGCAAGTGAGGAAATAGATAGAAAATGGCCCAATAGGGCCCAATGATAACCAATGCAAAGTAGCGCGGTGGACATCGTCCGCCTACCGCGATTCAGCAGAATGCCAGCGCACTTACCTCATTTCCCCTTGTCCGTCCTCACAGGTCAGGCAGCTGACACTTCAGGGGGGCACATGGCATGGCACCTAGCTGCATCACAGCACATATTGGCACATCCACTGACTCTTGACTTCACACACTGCTTCTGTGACATACATTCAAAAACAGTTGTGCCATCTTTGTGGAAATATGACCTTCTGCTCACTGTTCTCCTCCATAGGCTACAACCGCTGAGGCAGATGATGAGATAGCAGCATCCTCTGGTGTACAGACCCCTGGTGGACCTGGCGACATTGGAGGATAGACACATTATCATCACATACAGACTTGATCGTGCCACAATCCAAGAACTGTGTGCCCAATTGGAGCCAGACCTGATGTCAGCTATCCGTCAGCCCACAGGATCCCCCCCTCTAGTGCAGGTCCTGTCAGTGCTCCATTTCCTGGCAAGTGGTTCCTTTCAAACAACAGTGGCCATGGCATCAGGGATGTCTCAGCCAATGTTCTCCAACGTGTTGACCAGAGTGTTGTCTGTCCTGCCGAAACAAATATGCATCGTATTCCCACAGGTGGAGGATTTGGCCACAGTGAAAGCTGACTTCTATGCCCTGGGACATATCCCCAACATCATTGGTGCCATTGATGGTACACATGTGGCATTCCCGCCCCCCCCTCAGAAATGAACAGGTCTACAGGAATAGAAAAAGCTATCATTCGATGAATGTGCAAATGGTGTGTTTGGCTGACCAGTACATCTCCCATGTGAATGCCAAATATCCTGGCTCAGTGCATGACGCCTATGTCTTGAGGATTAGCAGCATCCCTTATGTGATGGGGCAACTCCAGAGGCACCGGGTGTGGCTATTAGGTGAGGCCAAGGTCCCCACACAGTATAAGTTGGGGTCTGAGTATGGGGTTGTCCCTATGGGTTAGTGTGTGTCCAACAGTTGTCCCTTGATATTTACAGGTGACTCTGGTTACCCCAACCTCTCATGACTACTGACCCCAGTGTGGAATCCCAGGACAAGGGCAGAGGAACGTTACAATGAGGCACATGGGCGTACAAGGAGGATTATTGAGAGGACCTTCGGCATTGTACATGGCAGCCTCTTACCCTCTGTCTATGGACACTGACTGTTCCTTTGGATTCCCTTTTTTCAGATCTGTGTACCCCATTCAGGCTCCTGCTGTATGTACTGCTGCCCACCAACTGTCATCCTGTGGTATAATGCACTGAACATAGACGCTGCAATGCTTTGAGAATGTTGTAAGAATACATCTTTCCGATCATTACACTGACTCTAGTATGGATTATATTTCAAGGGTGTTTATTTTTGTGCTAAATAGTATGGGGGTAAGTGCAAGGGGCTGGGGTGATGGTGGTGGAAGGCCCAGGGTAGAGTCCAGTCTCTTGGTATCACAGGTGCATTGTCCAATGGGGCATAGGAAGGGGAGTAATGGCATTTGAATGTGGACAGGGTGACAGAGTGGGACAGAAGAGTGACAATCAGGAGAGTCCTATTTCCTGGCAGGGGTCTTGGCAGTGTTCTCTGGCTCCTGCCTGCAGGGTGTGGGGTGCTGGCGGCCTGTTGGTCCTGTGGCGGGACATCCTGTCCACTAGCACTGGTGGAGGTGGAAGGCTGTTCCTCGGTTTGGCTAGTGTCAGGGGCCCTTTGTTGTGCCACTGCCTTCCTCATGGTCCTGCCCATGTCAGCCAGAACCCCTGCAATGGTGACCAGGATGGTGTGGATTTTTGTGAGGTCCTCCCTGATCCCCAGGTACTGTCCCTCCTGCAGCCGCTGGGTCTCCTGTAACTTGGCCAGTACCTTGCCCATGGTGTCCTGGGAATGGTGGTATGCTCCCATTATGTTTGATAGTGCCTCATGGAGGGTCGGTTCCCTGGGCCTGTCCTCCACCTGTCGCACAGCAGTCCTCCCAGCTTCCCTGTTTTCCTGTGCCTCTGTCCTCTGAACCGTGTGCCCACTGTCACTGACCCTAGGTCCCTGATCGTCCTGTGTTTGTGGGGTTGCCTTGGATCCCTGTAGTGGTGGACACACTGCTGATTGACGTGTTCTGGGAACAGAGGTATGGGCCCACTGTGTGGGTGCTGTGGTGGTGTTTCCTGAGAGGGGAGGCTCTGTGGTGGTATGGGGCTGTGGCAGGGTAACCGACTGTCCAGAGGTCACTGATGGGCCAGGTTGGTCATCGTGATCCAGGTGTGCAGAGCTGATGTCATCACTGTGGGCCTCTTCTGCGTTGGGTAGGGGTCCTGTTGGGATGCAAATGAATTGTTTTTGTATCTGTGTGAGCAATCTTGTGCAATGGGTGTGTTTCCCTGTATAATTATGTTTTCCCTGTCGCCTTGGCCTTGTGTGAGTGGTGATTATGTGGGCTGGGTGAGTCTCTCTAGTGTGCATGCTGTGGTGATGGGTGTCCAGGCAGGTCTGTGATGGGTGTCCATGCATTGTTGTTGCATGCAGGGCTTGGTATTGGGATGGGTGGGTTGTGATAGTGGAATATATGTGAGTTGGTGGAGTGATGGTAGTGAGGGAAAGGCTGGGGGTATGTGATGGCATGCAGGTAGGGTGGGGATATAATAGTAAAGATTTGACTTACCAGAGTCCAGTCCTCCTGCTACTCCTGCGAGGCCCTCAGGGTGCATGATCACCAAGACTTGCTCCTCCCATGTTGTTAGTTGTAGGGGAGGAGGTGGGGTCCACCGCCTTTCCTCTGTACAGCAATCTGCTGTCTTGAAACCACGGAACGCACTGGTCGTTCCACCTCTTCCTGATGTCATCCCTGGTTCTTGGGTGCTGTCCCACGGCATTGACCCTGTCGACAATTCTCCGCCATAGCGCCATCTTCCTTGGAGATCTGCTGCACCTGTGATCTGAATAGCTGTTGCTCTACCCGGATTATTTCCTCCACCTTGACCCTTAGCTCCTCCTGAGAAAACCTGGGGTGCCTTCAGGGTGCCATCATAGATGTAGTGTGAGTGATATGTGTGTGGATGTGTGATGTGATGTGTGGGGTGATTTGTTGGGGTGTATACTGTCATGTGCATGGATGGTGTATGGATGATGGTGTTCTGTGCCTCTGATTGAGTGGGTGCACTTTGCTTGTCTCTCTGTGCTTGGTCACTTTTTTTTTCATTGTAAGGGGTTGTGGGTAATGTGGGTGTGTGTTTTATAGTGGTATGAGTGTGTGGTGTGTGTATGTGTGTCAGGTGTGTGTATTTTGAATTGTCCAATGTAGTGTGGTTTTGTAAGTGTGTGTGCATTTTGAGCGCGGCGGTGTGTACCGCCAATGGTTTACCGTGGATGAAAGACCGCTGCGTTGATTCGTGGGTCATGATACTGTGGGCGTATTCCTGTTGGCGTGACGGTGTGAGTTTTGCTATCACCAGTTTATCACTGACCTTTGGTGTGGTGGACTTGTATGGGTGTTTGTATTGTGGCGGCATTCTCTGTGTGGGTCATAATACCCGTGGTGGATTACCGCTGCGGTCACGGTATCTTGGCGGCCGTCGGCACGGCAGTAAATGGCATTTACCGCCAGGGTTGTAATGAGGGCCTATTTCCTTGAGTGGGAAGTTTTGAGTGCTGTTGTAGTTTGCTGCCAGCTTTTAACCCTGGTCCACTAGGGGCTCAGGGCTTTGTGTGATTAGTGGTGGTGCCTGCTGTGCAGACCCTTGTGGCAGGTAATTCTGGTGCTCAGGTTAAAGTCTCAGCCGTAGTGGTGCCTGCGGCAGGCGGTAGTATTGTCTAGAGTTCTAACTGTTGTATGGCAATTAGAGTTACACTCACGGTGGGCACTAGCCAGCCTGACTTGGTGCCTAACTTAGCCAATGTTTTACCCTGGCTGTCCAAGGTTGGAATGTTAGCCACTCCCCTTTTGGCGGGTGCCCTTTTCAGTGTCACTGACAGTGACGATTTTGTGATTGTTGGCCCAACTTGACTGTACAAGGAATGCCAGGGAGTGCTACTCCCGTATTGGGAGTCACAGCAGTTAGTGGCATGCCACCAATTCATTCTGTGGTCTAAGGGCCTACAGCCCCTACTGATAGTGAGGATGGGCATTGGGGGTCGCCCTGGTGGCAGGAGTTAGTGGGTCTCCCCAGCCAGAGGTACAAAGAACTTCAGATTCAGGTACTCCAGTGTCGGGCAACGTGCCCATGGTGGGTTCAGTAGAGACAGTGTCACCTCCCCCTATACCAAAACCAGTGATTTCAGGTACAGGGACTTCATTGCCAATCATTGGTCTGGGGGAAGTAGAGTCTGAGCATGACCATCTGGGCAGACATGTCCCAATAGAGGTGAAATAAACATATGGAATAAGTCGTACATGGACATGTTTGAGTAGCTTGTGGATAGACCTGAAAAGGAGGAGGCCAAGCACTGCAAGAAACGTTTGCACTGTAGGGACTGTGGTCATTGGCAATACAAAAAGAGGGTGGAGGAAACTCAGGTGAATTGGGTGAAAGGTTTTTTAATTTTCCAGGCTATCATGGCTGAGTGTTTTCTAATTTAGGTGCCCAATTCTCATGCTGTCAGACTAGAGCAGGGTGCATGCATGATGAGTATGGTGGCACAGCCCCAAACAGTATGATAAGGAATCCAGGAGGATTAAAGCTCCCTCCTCGTTTAATTGGTTGTAAACGGTTCAGTGGCTCAATGTGTACAATAATCCTGCAGTAGCTAAGGCATTGCACAAAGGCTTCAAAGAAGGTTTCAGAATTCCAGAAGAGGTAGGGGTGGGCATTTCTTATTGCAGGAATCAGCAGTCGCTCAGGTCTAATCATGGAGTGGATATGGCTAAGATTCTCAAGGAAGTGAGTCTGAGGAGGGTGGCAGGTCCCTTTGATTCAGTCCCTTTCAAGGGCTTTATCTGCTGTCCTTTGGGGCTAGTCCCCAAAAAGCAGTCCTGAGAGTAGAGATTAATACATAACCTATCAGCACCCAATGGTCAGTCAGTAAGCTAAGCCATTGATGGGGCCTTATGCTCCATTAGGTGCACTTCCCTGGACCAGGCAATTCAGATGCTGAAGGTATTGGGACATGGGACTCTCCTAGCAAAGTCAGACTTAGAATCGGTTTTCTGCTTGCTCCCTGTGTATCCACGGGACTTCCATCTCCTTAGTTTTCAATTTGAGGGCTCATTTTATTTTGAGAAATGCATGCCTATGGGCTGCTCTGTCTCATGCTCCTACTTTGAGAAGTTCAGCATGACCCTTAAATGGGTCTTTAGACAGAGGTCAGGCCATCAGTGGGTGTTGAACTACCTTAACAACTTTCTCTTCTTGGGGCCACCAAGAATGGAGGAATGCACTGAGGTCTTGAAGTCTTTCCATGAGCTGATGGAAGAGTTTGGGGTACCAGGGATGCAGGTCAAGACATCGTGGTCTGCAACTACCATTGAATATCTGGGGATAGTTTCTAATCTGTTGCTGAGGTCCTGAGGTGACCCTTGGAAAAGGTTAACTCCTTTTCACAAGCTTTGAAGGAATGTCTGGGAGCTAGGAAGGTCACCTTGCAACAATTGCAGAATAATGATCGGGCAGCTGAATTTGGCCTTGCGTATCATCCCCATTGGCTGCCCCTTTTCTCTGTCAATTGCCCAGGCCATGTCCAGCCTAAAGGAGAAACACCATCACACCAGGTTGTCCAGTGAGGCCTGGCAGGATATGAAGATCTGGGAAGCATTCTTGCAGGATTTTAATGGGATGGTGGTGTTGTCCAGTCTAGCCAGGACCACTGAAGAGATAGGTCTGTTCACTGATGTGGTAAGCAGTGAGAGTTTAGGCACTATTCTAGGCCCAGCATGGTGTGTGCAGTGATGGCCCACTAATTTGGTGCAGTCTGGTTGCTAACATTGGTTTTCTTGTGTTTTTTTCCCATTCTGGTTGCATTATCCATCTGGCCAGAACAGTTCAATAACCAGTCAGGCATATTCTGGTCTGATAACATGACTGTGGTAGAATGCATCAAATCAACAGACAGCAAAATGCAAAATGGTCCTTAGATTGTTGAAAGGAATCATACTGCAGTGTTTGAAACTCAATGTGCTCAACATGCCAAACATGTCCCAGGAGTGATAAACAATGCTGCTGATGCTTTATGTCATTTCAAGAAGCAGACTTTCTGGTGCCATCACCCAAGAGTAGCTGAGTTCCTTACGTCCTTGCTGGAACAACTGTGGTGGCTTGGTGCCCAAGCTTACTGGACCTCGTGGCAGTCAGTCTAGTTCCCAGGACAAGGTGTGCCTATGACGGGCATTTAGCACATGTTGCAAATTCTGGAGCATGTGCGGGCAGAGGATTGGTTTGCCCCACTTCAGTTCTTGCATTCCTGGGGTCCCTAAGGTATGAGGGGTGGTCAGTTACATGCGCTAGACGCCACACTGAAGTCGTAAGCTTTTATGACAAGTTGCTGGGATACACTGATAGGACAATAACTTTCTTAGTGCAGATGGGTTTAAGGGGATGGCAGCTTCTAGAGAAGACCAGGCCTGACTCCAGGTGCACCATCGACACAGGCAAGCTGGCTGCAATATTGGCCACCCTGGTGACCATTTGTAGGTCACCAGATGAGGCCCGCCTCTATAGGGCACCATTTGCCCTCACTTGCTATGGGGCCCTGAGGGTGAGTGAGTTGGTGGCGAAGAACAAGAGGGATTCTGCAGCAGGTGGACATTCAGTGGGTGGGTGGCACCTGGAAATTAGTATAGCCTGCTCAAAGACATAGCAGGCAGGTGAGGGGATCATATCCTCTTGCAGAGGGCTCCAGGTAATGAATGCTATCCCCTTAGTAACCTGGAGCTATTCCTAGCTCGTCGCCTCCAGGGAACTGGAGCCCCCTCCTGGTACATGTTGATGGGACACCTCTTGCCAGATTACAGTTCTACAGAAAATGAGGCCCTGAGGGGTTGCAGGGTATGATCCTACAGAGTGTGGGTCTCACTGTTTTAGGATAGGTGCTGCCACTGCTGCAGCAGCAATGGGGCTCACAGGCACAGCAGTGCAAATAATTGACAGATGGTCTTTTTGGATTGCTGCAAGCATTACATTCAATTGCATATGTTGCAGGGCATTCAGTTAATTCCCATCGTCTTTTCCTTTTCTCTCCTGTGGATACAGGTGGAAGGCGTAGGGATTAGAGTCAGTCATTGGATTTCTTAGCGACCCCTGTCAACACGGAGGTGACAGAGATTACAGAAGTAACAGTCCTGGGCCATTCTAACATGTGACACACGAAAGCCTTTTATTTTGCAGGTGGTTTTGCTGACAGGGCGCGTCAAGCAGGTAATCACCTGTTCTACCGCAGTCAAGGAGGGCTGTGTTTGGCCCATTTGATATTTTCAATGGACAAAATGTTGCCCCAGTGGTGTAGGCTCCATGGAGTCATTATAGTGCATCTCATTAGCAATGATTTGGTGCACATTGTCAGGAAAGACTTGTTTGAACTCGTGATCTTGGGGATTTGTTGGCTCACAATGAAATTTCCGCAGGCTGTGCTGACATGGTCCTACATCATCCCAAGGTTGCAGAGGAAGGGGGAGTCGGTCAGAGCACTCAACGACTCAGTGACGCAAGTGAATAATAAAAATAATATATTAGCATCTCTGTTAACATTAGGCATCAACACATGTAAATAAAGATGTAAGTATAATCGGTTACTGTGTATTATCATGGGAATGTGGTGTTTCTTGCTGTGATTTTGTGTATAAATACGGCTGGGGGTTATGACTATTAATCCAAAAGAAGAATTGCTTATAGTGTCTATCTAAGGTGGGAGGATGAAAATGGGAGGTGTCTAATGTGAGGTTCAAGTTTCAACATGTCTTGAGGCCCAGGTGATAGGGCACAGGCTCATATAGTGGTTCACCATGGCTGGAGCTGTGGATTGCTTGTGATGTGCTGCCACCTCGCAGTGAGGTGGGCAATGAATGGATTAGCACTTGTAGTGCTTCAGGGGCCACTCTTCTGTGAACTGAGGCAAGTCCTGCCCATAAAAAGGTCTGCAAGACCATGAGCGGGTCTCTGTTTCCCGCTCACTGCCTTACTGCATTGATGCCGCCTTGCTCCCGGGGGACAGCACCAGTTGTTGCCCGCATCTAGGATTTTGTTTTCCCAACCACCATCCCTCTAGCAATCTGCACTTGGTGGAGTATGCTGAGTATGGTTGGCTCTTGGTGGAATTGGAGTAATGATAGGCATATAACAATATGATGTCTCCAAGAGTTTTTTAATTTGTCGATGTGTCCTCAGGAGGATTGAGGTGTTCCTTGAGTGATTGGCATGCTAAACAATTTTCTATTTCAGCCTATTTACCATGTCGTATTTATGAAATATTGTGTAGCATTACTGGGTGAGGGCATGATTTGTGGGTCAGTTCAAGTCCATAGAAGTCATCCTTTTCCTTTTAGACAAACATAACAGTGGTGTCACAAGGGATGTTGACAGTGAGTCAAATTAAGACTGCTGCGGTGACGTCTGCCAACAGACCACCGTGAAGGCGGCAATCTGCCCGCTAGATTATGACACACAAACACAAAACCGACAGAAAGCAACAAAAACAACAATCCTGCCAAACATAACGGAGGTGAACAACAGTCCATCCCACCACCCTCCCCACTATGCCTGCAACATACCGGCCTCCAAATTATGAACCACAAATCACCACAGCGGATACTCAGCGATTTGGCCACTCCATACCAACAGAAGCCAACATTGGCCAGATTGAAAAAAACACACCTGACACATACTCACACCGTACACACCCACCAACAGCACTATAACCCCCCCACACAACCCACAATTATTTGCAAACTAGACAATTCTGAAACACGGTGCCAGCACATACAATGACAGAACTGCATACACACACACACCACAACCACCTACACACCCATCAAGCATCACACACCACACCCCATACCTCAACACCTAACACCCTCTGCACAACCCACACACACTACACAATAGGCATGTCTCCACAAAAGAACCCCTGTTTCACTGATGAGGAGTTGCACGTGATGGTAGAAGAAATCGTCAGGGTAGAGCCACAGCTGTTCGGTGCACAGGTCCAGCAGATATCTATTGCCAGGAAGATGGAGCTATGGCGGAGGATTATGGACAAGGTAAACTCTGTGGGAACCTATCCATGCACAAGAGAGGACATTCGAAAGAGGTGGAACGACCTACAGGGGAAGGTGCTTGCAGTGGCCTCCAGACATCACATTGCCATAAAGAGAACTAGAGGTGGACCCCCCTTTCTCCCACACAGCTGACAGAATGGGAGGAGAAAGTCTTGGCTAACCTGCATACAGAGGGCCTCACTGGAATCAATAGAGGGATAGACACTGGTAAGTCACCATTACTACCACAACACCACAGATACCTGAATGGCATGTCACGGCCTCACCCTGACTCCCTTCATCCCGCTCCATCCCATACAGAGAACCACCCCCATAACCATCCTCAACTGTGTACCCCTGCATGCCGTACCATCTGCAAGCACACCCCTCTCAGATCTGCATGCACACACAACAGTATGCATGCACAGCATGTAGCACTACCAATCCCACAATCCATCACCATACACTAACCAAAGATGGAAGGACAACATCCATCTCATAGGGAAAGCCAGAAATTCTGAATATGTATCTGACAATGCCTGTAACAAATCTTATTCATGTCCACAGGTACCCTGGCCAATGTCAGCGGCGAGCATGTGCCAAGGCAACCCAGTCCTCCACCAGAAGAAAGCTCCAGTGAAGGCAGCAACTCTGGATGTCTCTATCTCGATGATCTCCCTGGCCCATCTGGGACAACTGGTCAGTCGGACACCACAGCCAACACCCAGTCCATCACAGGGCCTCCCCCATTGGACTCCAACTCCCCAGGACACGAAAATCAACAGTGTTCCCACCTGTACAGGGACCCGAGTCAACACCACACAGGCAAGACGATGAAGGCCCTGGTGTTAGAGGAAGTGGGTACACAGTTCAGGCACAGAGGGCCAGGGCCAGTGCAAGGTTAGCTGTGTGCCAAGGGGAGGCCCAACCTAGGGAACCAACTGCACAGGAGGCACTAACAGATGTCCTGGGAGCCTACCAGAAACGGCCAGGTGATTACCATCTTGCAGAAAAACCAGCAGCTGCAGTGGGAACACCACCAGGAGGTCATGCAGCAGTTGCAGGGCTTAAATACCAACATGGCCTCCATTGCAGGGGTGCTGGGTGAGATGGCGAACATCATGCTTGAGTACACAACACACAGAGGGCCCCTTCCACTAGCCGGTGTACTCACCAACCTTCCACATCTGCTGCAGCTAGTGGACAGAAGGGCCTGCCACAAGACTCACAGATCACCAGCACCCCTCCCTCTGCAGCAGAAGAACCACCCTGAAAATGTTCCCTGTGACCGGGACACCAGAGACTGTAGCCAAGACCCAAACTACCACCAGAAAACGAGTTCCTCCTGAATGTCTCCTTTGTATGCCACTGAGACACCTTGTTCACTTTGTACTGCCATTGCTCCTTTGTTTATGGCCCCATGGATACTGGACCTATGCTACAAACCAACTGGGCCACTACACTGAAGGGTTTGTGGACCATCACCCCACTTTATTACTTTATCACTTCCTTTGTGTCACTTCAATAAACACACTTGAACACAACTGAAGGTTTTGTGCTTTAATTACAACAATATGCAATGTCTTGGCCTGTATTATCCTGAGCAAATGTCATGTAAAGTGTGAATCTATCCAATAGACAATCAGTTTGTGGTACACATAACCAGTGTGAAAGCATGCCACAAGTCACTATCCACCAAACTATGTGAAAGCAGTTTGTGGGCATCACACGAGTTCACAGTTGTGACCACATCGACATCTGCAAAAAGAGAAACCATTAGTGACATTCAATTGAGAAGTAAAGGAAGTAGAGCAACATGAGCCCCCGTAACATAACAGCCTACATTCAGCTAGTCACTTCTCGTCGGTAATTAGCACAGCAATTGACTCCAAACACCATAAGTGAGGAGAAACAACTCATTTCATGCCCTCACACAAGATACCATAGTACTAGCTATGCTATGTTGTCAGTATGCCAATCCCTCTCCTGGACCACCTAGTCTGGGCCACACTGTCAGGGAAATTGAAGTCACAGAGCGGTTGTGTAAGCACATTGTAAATCACATGACATTCCTGGCAACGTATGCTAAGTACTGTATGGGATGAGGACACAGTTTGCTGTGGACATGAATTTGAGAAAGCTAAACTACAGACACATTGCATGGGCTGAATAAGCTTGCTCACCATCACATAACACTCGCACGACTGACCACAATGGAACAATGTCAGGTCACATAATGCACACATTTGTGCTTGGCACAACACAGCAGCCACACAGCTTTTAATTGTAATGGAGGTATGAACCGAAGTACAGTCTTACCTGAGTGTCACTGGAAGTACTGCTGTTTCAGATGTGTCCTGTTGTCCACATCCTCCTCCTCCCTATCCTCATCACTGTCTTCAGTGTACTCTGCTATCACAGGTGCATTGTCTCCCCCCTCCTCTTGCAGGAATGGCACATGGCGTCTGAGGGCCAAATTTTGCAGTGTGCAGTAGGCCACTATTATCTGACAGACCTTCCCAGGGGCGTAGAGTAGGGATGCACCAGACACATGGAGGCACCGGAACCTGGCTTTCAGTAGCCCAAAATCCTTTCAATTACCCTTCTGGTCCGACCATGTGCTTCATTGTACCATTTCTCTGCCCCATACCTCGGTTACTCACTGGTGTCAACAGCCAGGATAGGTTTGTGTAGCTAGAGTCACCTGGAAGTAGTGAGAGACATGCATTACCCATGTAAAATAGCACAGAGTACAACTTCAGGTGGCATACAGCGACATACATTGGGTGAAACCTCACGCTCACCTATGAGTCACACTCTCTCTCTCTGTAGCTGTGCCATCACCTGCGGGATGCTGCTTTTCCTCAATAAATAGGCATCATGCACAGATCAAGGTAACTTGGCAGTAACATGGGAAATGTACTGATCTGCAAGGCACACCATCTGGACATTTATTGAGTGGTAACTCTTCCTATTTCTGCAGACCTGCTCATTTGTCCTGGGAGGGATCATGGCAATATGGGTCCCTTCAAAGGCACCAATCACAGGTGGTATGTGTCCCATAGTGTAGAATGCAGCCTTCACAGTGGGAAGATTATTACTGTGGGGGAATGAGCTATAGCTGCTCATGTGTTTCATCAAGGCAGCCAAAACTTTTCTCAGCACAGTTGAAAACATTGGATGACATACCTGCAGCCAAGCCCACAGTCACCTGGATAGAACCACTGGCCAGGAAGTGGAGCACTGACAGTACCTGTACTGCAGGGGGTATTGCTGTAGTGTTACAATCATCAGGAATCAGATCTGGCTCCAATTGTTGACACAGTTCAGTAATTGTGGCCCTGTCCAGACAATTGTTTAGTATCATTTGGCGTTCCTCCGGTGTAGCCAAATCGTCTAGGGGTCTGTACACAGGTGTTTGCCTCCTCCTCCTCCTCACAGTGGTTGGTATCTAAGTGAACCAAACATCATAAGTGTGTAACTACAGGAAGGATGGACACAAAATATCACAGTAGACAGATCAGTCACATCCAGTTTACGCAAACAATAATTGTAATTTGCACTATTGTCCTTTACATGCAAACAAACTTCCTCCAAAATACCAATACTTTTCATTAGCCATTGTGTATCACAGATGTAGTCGGAGTTGTGTGTCGTGATTAGCAGCATCCCATTTTAAATGTTCTGTCAACTACTCATCTGCAACCAGTGCACTAGTCTGAGATCTAATTTGAGTGCCAGATTCTACAACTAAACCAAAGTATGTAGCCGACTGGAATTGCCTTGGTGTATACCATCGGTACCTGTTACGCACATGAAATTGACCACATTGAGTACCAGTATCAGGAAATGGCAACCGCCTGTCCTGCATGCAGGGACAGGTGGAAGTGCCCTCACTCCATTGGTGTTTGGCGTCATTGCGGAAGGTGGTCTGCACCGCCGTACAACTCCTCATTGGTTAACATGGAAGTCTATGGAGTACAGGAACCAATGATGATCACCACTGGCGGTGACGTTGTTCACCGGCGAGGACCTGACCCCCATTTTCTCTATCCCACTTCACTTGACTCCTGACTCTCACCACATCAACACCTCCACTGCGTGTGCTGCTATGTCCTTTGTCTGGAACACGCAATGGCCCATGCTACAGGGGATGGTGCCCCAGCCTTCACATCTGAGGAACTCAAGAAGCTTCTGGATGGGGTCCTACCCTTGTATGGCCAGTTGTATGGGCCTCCAGATCAACAGGTGAGCATCTTTTGGGTACTTTGGATACAACCTTGTTGTATGTAGATGTATGTGTGTGCTGGCAGTGTGTCATTTGGGGAGGGTAATTTTGCTGCATGCAATGTGTATGCAGAGGAACGAGTAATGTGTGAGGTTAATGTGGGATCTATGCAGTATGTAAGCCATTGCTGTAACAGAATGTGGTGTGGGGTTCATGTTGTTCTTTTGTCTGTGTTCCCTATACAGGTCAGCGTCCATCAGAAGAAAGGGTCATGGCGTGCCATCACCAAGGACGTGCGGACCCTGGTGATCCATATCCGGCAGAGCCTCCACTACAGAAAGAGATGGGAGGACACTGCGACGCTGGGCCCAGAAGACCGTGGTGGCCCAGCTGGGACGTCCTCCCATTGATGGAGGGGTGCCTGTTGGAGGCAGAGTCCACCGACATTGAGGGGACCACTGGGTTTGAGGCAGAGGGAGGCACCACAGGGGAGAGAGGAGCTATGACTACAGACTCTGATTCCTCCTCCAATGGAAGCTCCCTGGTCCCAGCTACATAATCTTCTGCCATCCCCTGTACCAGCACAGCCCTCCCAGTAGTCACCCACCCAGTTGCCCTTGCCCGTTCACCAGGAGGGTGGGCATCTGCTTCACCCCAGGAAGGTCAGGCCCTGACCCAGTCAGCCCTGCAGCCCTCACTGAGGAGGCTATTGTCCTCTGAGATCCATCTCTGCAGGGCAGTCAACTGTAGTGAATGCCATTCAGGGGCTGGCATCCCAGATGCAGCAATGCCTACCTGGACAGCATTCACGGTGACTTGGCTGCCCTACAGAGATCATTTCAGGCTCTTTGACGGCAGCCAGTGCCCCTGGTGTTTCCGTCCCCTCTCTAACTACCTTTTCCCCGTCCCAAAGCCCTCTCCCCCTACCCATTCCATGCACACAATCAGACCAGCATACACCCAAGACAACAGACAAGACTCGCAAAGACAAGCACAGGAACCACAGATCACATCATGAGCACACACACACACGGCCAACACCTAGGTGCACACACAACAACAGCCACTGCCTCCACTGTCTCCCCTCCTCATCCTCCCTCACAGTCACATCAGCACTCACACCTGCAAGCAGTGCATCTGCAGTCACAGATCCTGCCACTTGTATAACCTTGCCCACATCACCACAACAGCAGACACGCAGACTAGCACCCCATTCACCACATGCGCAGAGACCACCACTAACATCGCAACCACATGCAGCACACCTACCTCACTTGCAGACACCACCACAACATATATGCACACAACCTATTTGTCCTCTCCCACCATGTCTGCCCCCTCCAAAAACACATAAATGCTCCCACTCAGACACTCAGCAGTCATCCACCTCACACACACACACTGTACATGCACCTCTAACTCAATCCAGCACACCTACACCTCTTACAACCACTCCCTCTACCTCCACTCGCAAACCTCCTCCCACATTCCACCCCACTGTACCAAAACAAATTTTACTCCTCTCACAGTCCTCTGTGTCTCTGGAGGTGGGTGTCTCCTTTTATATGATTCATTTCCCTCAGGCTTTTCAAGGCGGTGGTCCCTCCCCAGAAATTCTGGCAGTATGCTATGCCATATTATGGTGGGCGGCCACCAGCCTGAAGATGGCAACCGCTGTGGTCGGTGGCCGGATCTCACTGGCGGTTCAGGTGGTTCATTGGCTGTATATGGAGGGATCACTGCCGTGGTCATAATTTGGTGGTCTTCACCACCAGCCTGGCGGTGGAACTACCGCCAATGCTGGTGTGGCAGTCAGCTGACTACCAATGTCATAATGAGGGCCAAAGTGTCTTTGATTTTGTTATTTTTGGGTGGGATATTCTATGATGAACATGTTCCATAAAATCTATACATCCCGTTCCATTCCCTGTATTGCAGTGCATCATTTTTCCACCATCTACTTACAGCAGACAGGTTATTTATTATCTGCATGTTATACATGACGTGTGTGATGTATTTATCATCTAAGTCTTTGGAGTCAGGGTAGAATTGAAAAGGCATTTGAAGAAGATCAGGGCCATTAAAATCAAAGCAACTTTTTTGCCCATCGCAGCTGCCCCAGCTGCGTACGGCAGAGAGCAGCAAAGTTGTACCTGATGCACTAGGTAGCACACCTTCAGTCATTTAGCACAGCAACAATAGAATACTTGTACTCCATAGTGGATGATGCCTTACTACCCTACTCAATAATCTGTTTTTTATTCCTACAAAAAGTCTCTGTGTGGTTTACGTTTTCTAGGAAATCCTTTCCAAGAGAAAAAAATCATTCTGATTTGTTTAGTCTTATGCTGCCTTCTTTCAGCCAGTCAGTGCTTTTATGTGAGGCATGATTTGGTAAAATCATGTCCAATGACTTTTCTTATCACAAGAAAAATTCCAATGGCCCTACGGTACCAGCAATGTACTTATATTGTGAAAGACAAGTGTTTTCACAGAACATTTTTTACAATTTGTCTTTTTTATTTATTTTTCTTTCTTGATATGGCTAACTCTTCTGCTACATCACCACCACCGACCCTGCAGGAGATAGAGGCCGAGCAGCAGAAGCTGGAGACCACCAGGGCTCAGTATCAGCGGCTGATGGACGAGGAGAGCCAGGCACATGCTTCTGTTCCGGGGCCCAGTTCTCCCAGCCAGCCCGGTAGCTCCAGCCTGCAGGCCACACCAACACCAGTGTCACTGGCATCTTGGAGCTACCGGTTCCCAACCATAACCCACCATTGCCACCATTCTTTCATACCAGCTGCACCATTGCTGTGCGATCTGGCACATTTGGGACAAAGGATGGCATGCCTAGAGGCCCAGATCCAAAATCTCTGGACCCTCGTCAAGAATGCTCTCTTCTAGCCTTTTTAAAAAAAAAATGTTTTGATGGGAGGGAGTTTGCTGTGGATGGAGAGGCTGGGAATTTGGGATGGGCATTTGTTTTCTTTGAGGACATTTTGAAATGTATTGATTTTGGACATTGGTTGGGGATAGAGATAGGGGTTAGGGGATTGAAGAATAGATTGGAAAGAGGATTTGGGGACAAATACAAACCCCCCAAAATAACAATATTATTCAGGTTGATGAGCAGCACATCATCAACAATCTGTTGTGGAAGGAAATGGAGGAATGAGTATAACATAGTCCTGCCTCCGAGACATAAGTTATTAGACATCTAAATGTTCTGCCATCTAGGTGTGACAAAATCAAATTATGGAGGAGAGAATTTAACCCAGCCAGTTCTAAAAAAATATGATTGTTAAAAGAAAAATGATTCTATGTTGCCAAAGGGCAGTGCATCTGTCTTTCCCTCGGGAATGTCTGTCACTCGGGTTCCTGTCTGAACTGGTCCTATAGGTAAGCAGGAGTGCTGAGCTCAGCTTTCACCTTTCATTCATGTAGGAGAGTAGAGGGCCTGCGGATTATAAAACAGAAACGGTATTGTAGAGTCACGGAGAAGGTCAGAAGGAAGGCAAGCTTCATGAGGAGTGCACTAACAAGACTCAGAGGCAGAGCAAAAACAAGAGGAATTTCACGCTTGCCAGCAGTGCAGCACACACACTCAGCAGTACCCAAAGCAATGCATCTCCTTCTATTCCACATAGCTGAGTACTAGGCCCCAGAGTACTCATCATTGAGATCAATAACATCCTTCTTCAAGCTGTTGAGGTAGCCCCACCCTGAGTCCTTCCAACCTCTTCCTGACTCCGAGTAACTTCGTCTTAGTCCTGACCGAGGAGATAGACCTGTAGTGCACTGCAGCTGAAGAACCAGTACAGAAAATAATTACAGTATTTTGTAGGGATTTGTGTTTGTTAACTAAAGTGACTGGACTGTCTCTGTAGAAGCAGAAAAATAGTGGACTGTACAGGTAATGTTTTTGCTATGTAAGTTTTCTAAATGCCACTCACCTTCAGGAAAAATAATCACCATTCAGGCCCCAAACATTGCAATTCATTGAAATCAAGTTTACTATTAGTTGAACACCCTCCCTTACTGTCTGCCACCACATAAATAATTGATCATCACTCACAATCACTCACTCATTGGTGCAACAGTTATAGTTACCTCTTCCAATCCAAGCTGGTGGTACGTACACAATGTTATCTTTGATACATTTAGATTTGGCATTGGTAGTCTTGCAAATCAATTATTTTCTGGGGGCACCCTTGCTAAGTGATGCAAAATAAGGGTGGGCATGCAAGAGAGGCAGGCATTGTCTCCAATGCCATGAATGAATTGTGGAGACTTCTTCACTGTGCACTGGTCCAACTCCAATCTGGCCATTGACGCATCTTCTTATACCAATACACCAATAGGTTTCGATCCACATAGACCTCTTTTCGGTCATCCAGATTATCCTGGAACATCCTCTGAATGGTCATTGGTGATGCACTTGCTTGACCTCTTTTGCCTTCACCTCTACACTGGACTTAAGACTTGACACTTGAAACCAAGCCAACGGAGAGGTTGAGTCCAATTCTTCTGTTGCTGCTGTTGCCTTTCTTCTTCTTGCTGGGTGTTGGCTGTTGTGAGACAAGACTGCTCTCTCTGGAAGTTGAAGGCAGTACCCCAGAGCTGCAGAGTGGGACTCTAAGTTCCAGCTGTTCTTCTTCTTTGTCTCTGGCTTGCTCAACAATCCACCTATTGTATTTGGAAACATAACCTTCAGAAAAAAAACGAAAATGGACAGACTTTTTGTATACCATTGATCAAGTAGTGTGGCACAGATGTACTCTCTGGACAAGATGATGTCATTTTGCAACCTTGCCTTACAAGCCAAGCAAAGGATAAAGCACTCAACCAAAGCATGCGCTTCTGCATTTTCATTCACACCTACAACTGCCAACCCTTTAGACACCTTCTTCAACTGGTTATGCAGCAGATGCAACAATGGGGAAAGATTTGCCCATCGAACTGTTCTCCTTGCTAACTTCCCATGTGAAAACCTCAAAAGGGAGTAGCATTTGTGTCAGGCATTAGACTAGGCCCTCTTATTCCGCAACCATGGGCATAGCTTTCCCAGTTGCAACCCCTCCTTTTTGAATGACTTAGTCCCTCATTTTAACCTCGGCGGTCTTTTTCCAAGACCGTTGAGGTACCGCCGTACTGAAGACCGCCAGTGCAGGCGGTTTTCCGCACAGCGTATTATGACTGCTGTCAGCCCTCCATCCTTTTTCGGATGGAGAGCCGCCAGCAGCCATACTGGCAGTCGGGGGGAAGTGGACGCTGCTCCACCACCACCGCCACATCATCAGAACACCGCCTACCGAATCACGTCCCATGATTCGGTGTGGCGGTGTTCTGGTGACGGGGAGCTGGCAACGGAGCAGCCCCCATGGATCCCGTTCCCTGCCGGAGGATCACCAGACCAGGTAAGGTGATCGTCCGTTAGGGGAGCGGGGTGGGGTGGTGTTGTGTGTTGTGTGCCTGCACGGGGGTGTGCCTGTGTAGAGGGGGTGTGTGAGTGCATGTATGCATGCGGGTGTGTGTTGTGTGTTTTGAAAATGTGTGCATGTCTGTGAGTATGTGTACGTGTATGTGTGCGTGTATGTCTGTGAGTATGTGTGCATGTATGTCTGTGTGTGTGTCTTTTGGAATGTCTGTATGTGTGTGGGTATGTTTAGTTGTAGTGTTAATGTGCGTGTGGGGGTGTGTGTGTTGATGTTGTGGGGGGTGGGGAGGGGGTTCCTGCCACTTTTGGGGGGTGGCATGGGGGTCAGGGTGTGGGGGGAAGACTCAGGGGTGGGGGAGGGGAGTGGGAGAGACACCTATCAGTGCCAGGGAAGGAATTCTCTGGCACTGATAGTGCCTACCGCGGGACAGAACCCCACGAAATCCATGGCGGTATGCGGGTCGTGATACTGCTGGCGGTGAAGTGACAGCCCCTGGTCTGGAGACCGACGTCTCCAGCCCAGGGGTCGTTACCACCCTGGCGGTCGGAGTGGAGAAGTGGCGGTTTAGCATGGCGGTCACCGCCATGCTTATAATGCAATTGTTTTTTTCACCGACCTGTTGGCGGTATTACCGTCATTTCTCCACCGACCGCCAGGGTTGTAATGAGGGCCATAGTCATTGATTTTCTGTATTGCTCACACAGACATTGCAGCATTTAATAGATCGAGTTCCAAAGTATAAGCATCTCCTGTATGAGGGCTTTGACTGGTACTCTATTAGCATGCTGAATAATCCGCAACTACTTCTGGGCTTTACAAGAATGGCTGAAGTGAGTGCATATTCTTCTACAAGTGGTCTGTATGGTGCTGACTAGGTCTTCTTTTTTGAGAAACTCATGCACAACTAGGTTGACGCAATGCACCAAACACAGGACCCTGAAATAGCCACTACCCACTATAACCAGCTATGGCCTTGACTATGTTACTGCCATTGTCTGTGACAACAATTTCAATTCAGAGACCTCTGGGTCACAGCCATCCATTTATCTTGCTATTAAATGTATCCAAGATGTTTGTAACTGTATGTGATTTCCCCATGATGAACATGGCTACTGTTGCATTCCGCCAAGCACTCTTAAAACTGTCTTCAGTGCCAAGACCTGTGGATAGTTGTTTTATTTCCCCCGGAAAAGAGATCCAGTGTGAAGTGATGCACATTTAATCATTCACCTGCCAGCTGGTCCACATGTCTGTCTTCAGGTGGATAGTGTGAACAACACTTTGATGCAAAGCTTGTCCACCTAAAGTAGCACATTGTGATGCAGCACTGGAACAGCAACTCTGGCTAAATTGATCTGACTTGGACTTGGATATTTCGGGCAGATGGCCACCACAAATTCTAAGAATCCCACTCCTTCCACAAAAGAAAAATGCAGGAGGTCCAGTGCTAACATTTTTGCTAACTTCCCATTGTACAAATGTGCCAGTGGGTGGTTGCGATCGTAGGGCTCCTCCTGCCTAAACATGCCCATAAAAGTAACCTTGTTTTTCTTCTTTTCTGGTACCAATAATGAAAGTGGCTTTCAAGAAATAAGTGGTGGCAGACTCAATGTGCGCCTTGGGGCAGTCACTGTATGCCCTGGTGTCTCCATCAGTCTTTTGCCATTGTGAGGTCGCTGAGGCAGGTGACTCAGGCACAAGACTGGAGACAGGGCTGTTTTGCATGAATATGTCACCCTCTGCTTCCTTATGACCTTCCCTTGTGATTGGACTTGCAGCTGATGTTTTCCACCTCTCCTCACCTTCACCAAGACCACGTTTAAAAAGGTTTTAAGGTGCTTGTCCCACTGGATTGAGTGATGTTTTCCCATATGGTCATTTGACCTCCAGTACCATAATGTGAACCGGGCTTACCTTGAACACTTGTGTGGCAAATGGAGCATATTGCAATGTTCTTCTCCTGTTTGCCAAGAAAAAAAAAGTCCAAACTTTGGAGAAGTACTTTCTCAGTGGGCCAGCACACCACAGGTGGAAAGCTGCTTCTTCTCACTGCCCACTTTCTTGACAGCACCTTTCTTTGGAGCCATCATAAAACTCTCAGTTGGAAGTTACACTAAGCTGCACAAGTAGAACAGAATGGGGGACTGACATCACTGTACGGGGGTTCTCTTTGGGCAGTATTGTGGGTGATGTTTCTTCTTCTCTTTTTCACCTAACATCAAACAAGCAAGAAACACTTTCAGTGAAACATGGCTTTGTCGCAGTTTGAATTAGTACAGACAAAGGCAATCTAATTTAGCGTGTTTGGTTACTTAGGTAATAAATTACAATTTATCTTACCATTTGGATCTCAAACCGCACCACCATACCTTGGAATGTAATTTCCATTCAGGATAACACAACACACAGACGTAGCCCATTGCTTTATGTGCATCTATGCTAAAGGAGACACCTCCTCAGTCAGAAAGGTACATGGGAAAATGGAATGATCCTTAAAAAAATGAAGGTTAGTGTGCGCCCATGGCAAGCAAGTTGGTCCAGTGGGAAATGAATAATCTTTTTTTTTTAAATGAATAATGCTGAAGTGTGTGCAGTGCAACTACTCTTTGACAGGCAGGGTGTCCAGGAAGAAATGGAATTGTGGCTAAAAAAGAAATGTGATTATCTGGCTGTGTACCTATGGTGGATGATGGATCGAGGCATAAAAATTTTAAAAAACTAAATAGAAACTAAAAGAGAAAAGAAACTAAAAAAGGATAATTAATTGCTGGTGTTTGTAAGGGAGTATTGCGAAACCTATTGTGAGGGAAGGAGATGTGAATGGAAAATGCAAAAAAATGCATGTAATATAAAGCACTTTTCATCATAAAATCATGTTCATGATACACACATTCTACAATGATCTTCCAGCATATAATTAACTGATATCACACCCATCCAAGCCTATGGCAACAGCACACTGGCTGGATGCACAAAATGGCCACCAGCACATGGTCAAAAAATAACAGCGAGCAAGGAGACATGGAGAAAAAATAACACATGCAAGCCTATGGCAAAAACACACTGGCTGGTTACACAAAATGGCCATCAGCCACATGCTCAATCAACAATAGCGAGCAAGAAGGCATGAGGAACAAAGAGCACATGCACGCGTATAGCAAAAGCACACTGGCTGGATGCACAAAATGTCCATCAGCTACATGGTCAGACGCCAACAGCTGGCAAGGAGGCATGGGGAACAAAGAACACATGCAAGCTTCTGGCAAAAGTACAATGGCTGGATGTGCAAAATGGCTGCCAGTCACATAGTTAAACAACAACAGCGAGCAGGGAGGCATGGAGAACAAAGAACACATGCAAGCATATGACAAAAAAAACACTGACTGGCTGCAGAAAAATGCCCCCAGCCACATGGTCAAACAACAAAAGCGAGCAAGGGGGCATGGAGAACTAAGAACACATTCAGGCCTATGGACACACATTACACAAAATGGCCCCTGGCCATATGGGATGGAGAACAAAGAAAATGGTGGTGAATGACAAACACACTCATACACATACTGTCCAGAAAAAGTGGCATGGTAACACTGAAGAAAACACTACCATTAAATCAGCAAAGCCAAATAGGAAAATTAACTGAGTTATAAAAAACACACATCCTCCTATGGCATCAAATAGTACCCCATGTATACCCTTTTTGCAGAAACAAACATCAAATACAAAAAAATTGTCAACATTTTTAATTTAATCCAATGTAATCCCTGCCCTAAATGATGTTTTAAAAAACATATACTGCAGAAAAATGTCTTTCAAGAAATGCTGACAAGCACTGGGCGTACTGGCTGGATGGCCCGTTGGAAGACTAGGCCACTTAGTACAATAAATTAATATTGCAAATGTAACAAATGGAGGAAACATACTGAACTGTGCAACATTTTTACTTTACAAAAAGTAGAAAAATTAAATGCAAAAAAATAACTAAGCCCCTACTCAAACTCCAGTCCACCTACCACAATGACATTTAAAAATCAAAGAAATGTAATAAGAAATACTGGTGGAAGTTCCAGAGCAGGAGACACTGAGACTAGTCATGATCTCACTTGAAGGACAATATGTGGATACGTAGGACCAAGTTTAGATATGGTTAGTAAAAATCCATGTATTAGCATCTCTGTTAAAGTTAGACATCAACACGTAGATAAAGATGTAAATATGATGGGTTACTGCATATGAGAATGGGAATGTGCTGTTTTTGCTGCAATTTTGTGTATAGATTTGGCCAGGGGTTACGACCCCTAACCCAAAAGTAGAATTGCTTGAAGTGTCAAACTATGGTGGGCTGGATGGGACTGGGAGGTATCTACTGTGGAGTTTAAGTGTCAAAATGTCTTCAGGCCTAGGCAAACGACACCATATTGTACACACAGATTAAAATTAGGCTATCAAACATGCTGTCAACATACCGAAAAAACAAACATTCACACATGCATAGGAAATGTACAACGTGGACATTTCTCAGCTAATGAATATTTTCATCAAACAAAGGGGCCTATTTGTGAAGGGGAAAGTTATATGTACAAGTCTCAAATCTGAAAAAGACACTAAAATACAAATGTCCTTATTTTTTTAAAATCACAAGGTCAATCTCTTGAGCTATAAAAATATAAATATCATACATGACATGTGAGTTGTGCAACAAACATATAACAGTCATTACCAGCATCCGGGGCTAAATTGAAGCACAATACATGTGCCAGGTTATCTTTCTAAGAATGCCAGCTTGTGAAATCCAAAGATACATATGCATTAACACATATAAAATAGAAGTCATGCATAAGCATCTGGTCCAAAGAAACAAATGTCTGCACATGTAAATTTTCTACAAAATAAGAAACAGTAATGTTATGCCAAATAAAGGCATGCGTGCCTCTGCCAGTCCATGGAACTTTTGACAGAGGGATCTACGATCAAATGGTTGCATATCTTGTATCTTTCTATGTATAACACACGAGTGCTCAGAATATGTGCATCTATGAGACATGTAGGTAAACTTTTTGAAATTGCTTTTAACAGAATAATTGAAGTCTAACAATGGAAGTGGTATACCAGGGCAAAGCTTTTCAAATCCACAAACCCAACTGTTCATGACAGGTGTTCAGTGGGATTATTTTATATGATGAGACGGGATAGTCAGTGTTCTTTGAATACTGGCATCTACCCTAAGCTCTTAACCTTAAGGAAATTCACAAACTTTTGAAAAGGCAGATCTTGTCTTAAATGGAAAGCACATATTGGTGGAGTAAGAGTGGATGTCCACATGTGAAAGAAAATAAATCCAACACATTTTCACATAGTGGGTATAGGAAGGAAAGATGTAGTGTGCGAAAATATTTTAGGGCAGAGAAAAATGTTTACTTCATTTTTTTATCTTCAATTTCCTAATTGTTGTTTGTGCCTGCGGTGTGTGCTGTGCATAGTGTAACTTACATAAATGTCATCCACAGACATTGACATAAATTCTTGTGTTTTGTGATTACCTATATTTCAAGTATAAGACAATCTTAGGCTATGTACCATTGACTAGTTTCAGGCAATGCAGGATGAGGCGAAACTTAAGTATGTATGTAAGAATAACTAACAATTAGCACACGCTCTATCGCTTTGTACACCTGCCCCATTTTTTTAGAGTTATGCATGGTAACGTGGGTTTCTGAGAGAATGGCTGGAAGGATAGCCTATGAGAAGGTTTTCACAATCCTCCTCAGTGATTTGTCATACCCTCTATGACAACCTAAATGTAATAGCAAAAGGTGGGGAGTAAATGTGAAAGATGGGTGTGAAAAACAACCATCATAACCATAAATTCTTCCGGGGGTGTAGGAGAAGGCATTTCTCCACAATTTCCTCCACAAAGATGTTTTTTCTAAGTGCACAAAAAAGTAAAGGTGTACCTTACTCCTACATGTAAAATGGAAGATGTTCAGCAGCAGCAACAGTGGTCGGTTTACAGTTCTTCCTAGGTTATGAAAATCTATGGTTTTCACGGGCCATCGAATTTTTGTGAATCTGGAGACGAGGACCTGCATAAAAGTCGTAATTAAAAGGTTATTATTTCGTTTCTAAATTGCCCCTCCTTGCTAAATTGAGTAATTCTTGTTTTGTTTAAATAGATGAAATTAACACATCTGATGCCGTTAGTTGATCAATCACCTGTAAATAGCCATTAACTTACATATGCTCTGCTCCTGTTGGACGCTCACACCTTTCGTAGAGGTGTGGAAAAAATCCGACTGTTGCCTCTGAAATTCCCAGTGATTCGTGTCTTTCATACTATTACTACACATAGCATTCTAATTGTTGTTTTTCGTGTTAACATTATGATCTACGTTCACTAGAAGCTATCCCAATAAACAAAGATCATCAAAATGAATTCATGAGGAAAACTGCATTGAACTTAGCTTGCGGGGAAATGGCACATCCATTTTTAACGCCATTTTGCATGTCTGAGGAAAATGTTTCCAGGTACCAAGGAAGAAATACTGCAAGAGTAAACGAAGGAAAAGCATACATCTCTGCATACCATAGGTAGGCCAGTAGTTGAAACGAATCCACACTTTGCTGTGCAATAAAAACTTGCACTCCACTGGTGTGCTTATGTCACACTGTGGAACGTTCACATATTGCGAATATTTGGCAGTATGCATGATCACTACTCTAAGCAAATGTTTACAACTAGCTAGAAAAAACAGCACCTCTTGCACAAGCAATATCCAAATCGATTTATTTTTTACTTTCAGCGATTCTAATCTGTTTATCTTTTCGATTTCTGACATTTTATGTTGGGCGCTTACTAATTACAGCCACTCAGTCTCAACGTGTATTGCACCTCACGTTGCTCTATCACAAAATATGTTCTTCATTAGAACTAGATTATGCAGAATGGTATGAATGATATATGGCTAACCTTTCACATATCCCGGTATTTACAACCTTTTTTCACCTGAGTAATGTTCCGTGCAATAATCCCTTATATATTTAGACAGATTTGTACCAACACTACATTGTTCCACTTGACTTCCTCTCTTTTTTAATTATGTAAAAAAATCACATTAAGCCGGATCTAATTACTGCAATGTATATTAGAAGCAGGGCACCATCAAAATTTTATTTAAATTAATCAGGTTTTGATTTAAGATATTAAATTCAAATTAATCATGTAAAAATGGAAATGATCCCTGACGTGCTTCCAGCTGTGACTTCAGTCTGTTTTCTCGCGTGAGCCACTTTCGGGATGTCTTGGGGGGAACATTACAAAAATTCACGCCGGTGCTATTTCAATTAGAGTTACTTAGCAGGACAGATGTAAAGAATATGGTATAATTAAAAAGAAGCGGATGACATGACTTCAAATTTCTATGATCAAAACAGGGGTGCTGCTCGTGAAATGGGACCACTGGCCCTTCACGCCAGGATCAGTCATGGTGAGGTGGCCCTCATTAGATGAACAAAAAAGACTTTCAAAAGCAAAATTAGTGGAAATTTTCCTATGGCAATGTAAAGGTTTCTCTTATGTTTTGCATTATGAAGATTCATTAGTGTACTGCTTCCATTTGGGAGTCAATTGTTCTCATTTTAAAATAATTTTAGTGATTTAATTTTTGAGTTAATCTTACCTCCAACCTCACAAAATATCAAACGTGTTGTCGACAGTATACAGCAGCTGAAAAGTCATATGTATACCAAAGCCATGTGATAATCTGTTTGGAAGGAACTGACGTTCTTTTATTACTATTTGCAACACAGCCCACGGGTATCAGTGCACTACAGAGTGCAAGAGAAAGTGGGAGAAAAAAGTCCCACAATGACATTTAAACATTGGTAGGAACAGAAAAAGGTAAGCATGTTTTCAAACGTGTGAGCTTCTTTACCCTTGAAATCAAATAAAATGAGTGGAATCCTGTTCATTGCAACTGTGCACTCTACAAATGTTTTCATTCATTCATTCAGTGACATTGGGGTTCCTATAAATTATTGGAGAATATTTCTGACACTTCCATGTAGTGGTGGATGAAATCATAAATGTTTTTGTCAAACGTTGCAGATATCTACAAAAATTAGATGAAATTATTTGGACATTTTCCAACATGTGTATGTTACTTTGGCCCAGTTTCAAGAGGGCCTAGCGCCATGAAACAACACATTAGTGTCATTTTTTTAGGCTAATTTGGCGTTAGATGGCCAAAAACACTGTGCCATATTAACAAAGTGATGCTACTTTGTAACCATTCACACCACATTATGGCGGTCATTCTGACCGCGGTGGGCGGCGGTCGCCGCCCGCCATGCGGTCACCGCCAAATGGCCGCTCCGCGGTCAGGAGACCGCGGATGCCATTCTGGCTTTCCCGCTGGGCCGGCGGGTGACCGCCAAAAGGGCGCCCGCCGGCCCAGCGAGAAAGGCCCTGCAACGAGGAAGCCGGCTCCGAATGGAGCCGGCGGAGTTGCAGGGGTGCGACGGGTGCAGTTGCACCCGTCGCGATTTTCACTGTCTGCAAAGCAGACAGTGAAAATCTTCATGGCGCCCTGTTAGGGGGCCCCTGCACTGCCCATGCCAGTGGCATGGGCAGTGCAGGGGCCCCCAGGGGCCCCACGACGCCCGTTCCCGCCATCCTGTTCCTGGCGGTAAGAACCGCCAGAAACAGGGTGGCGGGAAGGGGGTCGGAATCCCCATGGCGGCGCTGCAAGCAGCGCCGCCATGGAGGATTCCCTGGGCCAGGGGAAAACCGGCGGGAAACAGCCGGTTCCCCTTTTCTGACCGCGGCTTTACCGCCGCGGTCAGAATGGCCCTGGAAGCACCGCCAGCCTGTTGGCGGTGCTTCCGTGGTCCCCGGCCCTGGCGGTCATGGACCGCCAGGGTCGGAATGACCCCCTATATCTGTGCCAGGCATAATGCATGCAAGGGGGCAGTCTCCCTTTTGGGGGGGGTGAAAAAATTGTGCAAAGCAATCTAAGCGATGTCTTTGTGTAATTTTTTTCTGGCATTTTTAACACCTTCGCAGAGCAGGTGTTAAAAAGAGGAACACCATTATTTATAATGGGTCCCTATGTACGGTTCAGGGTTAGCACCAGAATTTTCACTCTAACCCTGAACAAGTCATCAATAGTGTCAAAATTCTGACACTATTGCCCCTACCCTGCTGCATGGTGCACCGTATTTTAAATAGGGCCCACACATGGTGGCAGTAGGGGAGTGCTAAGGGGCGCAAGGAAAGTGTTGCTACGCTGAGTGCAGCGACGCTTTTCTTAAATATACCCTTTTGTCTCATGAAATTTGAACTGGAGGGCTAACCTCTTGTTCAACAGTTATTCAGATATTGTCATGAGAATAGCTCAAGGAGAAAATTATTGTACTGCATTGTTTCACTGTTCATGCAAGACATTTTATGCTCAGTAATGTTTTCTACAGATGAAAATCACGCACATTTTCATAACCCTCTTATGTCATGTAATCTTGCAAAACTCATGCAACGTAAAATGCACACATTTCTTAAGATTTTGTGGGAGTAATGAAAATTTAATCTGGGCTAAACTCTACTAATCTTACATTCTCCTGCCCCGAGTAACATGGCAACCACGCACCAGAAAGCTAAATAATTCCCCAAACTCAGTTTGTTCAAGCGCAGAGTCATGTTCTGGGACCCCACATATGTTGCTCGTTCACCAAGCTTTTTCTGTGATCAATAATGTCTTCCTCTATTGTGCTTCACCTGGGTATTCAGGCTTGATTTGCAAAACAGCCTAAAGTGTAACCTACTCATGTATTTCTAAGATTAATGCACAGAAAAACGTATTTGTTAATCATAAAGCTCTTTTTGCTATGTATATGCATGTTTCAATACTGGAATCCGGCCAGGACACTCAGGAATAATGCACATCGATGACGCATGAACCACAACAACTCATTCAGCAAACCTTGTGATTCACTAGTGTGTCAGCATATCGAGCACACACATATTGTGCTACAAAATGCCATAGAATATGTACTACCAAAGTAAGGTGGAGGTAAGTTGGTGGGGCCAAGTAAAGGTTTGATATTCTTAACATCACATTTATATATGATCTACATATACATGTTGCCAAGGTACATATGTGGAGTTTAGTAACTTCGTGGGAAATTCCACAAAAGGCTTTGTCCAGGAAATCAATGGGAAGGTCTGTTCAGTCAAGATTTGCTTACTTTACTATTCTTACATTTCCATGATCCCTACATTGTAAGATGCTAAATTGATTAATCCTGAAAGTGCCATACATGTAAATTGTGAAGAGTGAGGATACTTCAGGTGTATTTCTGAAAAGGTTGAATAGATGAATGTATCCTGCATAAGATGATATACATAGATGTTAATTGCGGCAGCTCAGCATAGGTTTTTAACTGTGGTTTACAGCATGAGCTGTTTTCTTTGTGAACTCTGATGCTGTAGTAGGATATGTCAGTGTCTTTCCTTTACAATTTCACACACTCTGAAGATAACAGGAGAGAAAGTAAATTGAAGTAGGGCGCTAATAAGGGGACACAATTTTCCTGAAGTCATTGAAATATGCACGTGGCATCTGCCACGTATCAGTACGTGATTTCATGTTTGAAAATAGGAATCAGGTATAACATATGCACATGATTTTTATGACCATGTCTTATACATGGTTATGGCGCTCAGTGTTTTACCCTCTGATGTACGACCAGCTCCTAGCTGGTTTTAAAATGGATGGCTAAACCCTAGCTTGCTATATTGGTGCTCAAGTCAAAACGCTGCTATTCATGAATCAATTCCAAGTAAGATTCTTTCCATATCATGAGTTCTAACTTGTGGACCATGTGATGCTTCAACTCTGTGAAGCCAAACATAAAGTGATTTATGAGTAAGTGATGTAGTACTAGGGGTGTCGTACATGCCTTTGTGAAAAGACACCGAAAACATTCAACTTGCAGTTAGTAAAAGTGCGAAGAAGGCACTGCCACTTTTTGCATGTTCACCCCCCAATTTATAGGCTGATGGTCCTGGTGTATGGATTTTTTTTAACACTGAAGCACGGTGGTCCAGAGCCCAGTGTATGTGCTCTGAGCTCTAAAAACATATAAAATCGACTATTCCCTGACTGGCATATTTAACTTGCTTATACGTCCCTAGAATATGGCACTCTGTGTGTCCAGGGCCTGTGGCTGAATGTCACGAGTGGACTACAGCATCTATTTGTCTCACAACTAAGGTGACAACGCATAGCATGTCTTTAGGCCTTCCCCTGCAGCCTGGGTGTGCAGTTTTAAAATGCAAATTCGACCTGGCAAAATAAGCCTTTTGTCAGGCCGTTAGAGGTGACTTATAAGTCACCTCTACGGTAAGTCCTAAATGCCTATATGGCATGGTGCATCATATTTAAAAAGAAGGCCGTGTACTTCATTCTTACATGCCTTGTCAGTGAAAAATCCTTTCTGCAGCAAGGCTGGGTATCCCAATAGAAAAGACCAGGAATTACATTATTTCAATTAATAATATGTAACTTTGGTTTGAGAATAGCTAGAACTATGATTCAAAGACTCAAATAAATAGGAATTTAAAATTGAATCTGATGGTGGATTCACTATTTTGAAAATATTTTTTTTAGAAAAATTGCATTTCCCTGCCTAAAAGCCTCTAGTCATCCTTTCAGAGATAATTCCTGAATATCACCTGGCAGCTTTCTGAGAGTTGTGAATTACACTCAGAAAAGGGCACAAAAGGCATTGGGTGGGAGGAGTGTGACCTCCTCCTGACAGGATGGCCAGGGAGAGGTGGCCACCAACTGTACAAGCTTGAAAGGGACAGCCCCTATCACAGGAAGGTGTTACTCACATCTCAGCTGGGTCCTGCCATTGTCTTTGTAGCAAGAGTGGATCAATCCTGTTGGAAATGGCCCTTCTGCAGGGTTATCCCCAGACTTTTTGCATTCCTCCTTCTCTTTTTCTGTCCTCATTTCTGCTGGTTTTTAGACTCTGCGCACTTTACCACTGCTAACCAGTGCTAAAGTACATATGCTCTCTCCCCTTAAACATGGTGACCTTGGATCATACCTGATTGGACTATTTAATCTACTTATAATTCCCTAGTAATGTACACTATATGTGCCCAGGGCCTGTAGATTAAATGCTACTAGGGGGCCTGCAGCACTTGGCGTGCCACCCACTTAAGTAGCATCCTTAACCTTGTCTCAGGCCTGACATTGCAATGCCTGTGTGTGCAGTTTCACTGCCACCTCAACTTGGCATTTAAAAGTACTTGCCAAGCCTAAAACTCCCCTTTTTCTACATATAAGTCACCTCTAATGTGTGCCCTAGGTAACCCCTAGAGCAGGGTGCTGTGTGGGTAAAAGGCAGGACATGTACCTGTGTAGTTTACATGTCCTGGTAGTGTAAAACTCCTAAATTCGTTTTTACACTAATGTGAGGCCTGCTCCCTTCATAGGCTAACATTGGGGCTGCCCTCATACAGTATTGAAGTGGTAGCTGCTGATCTGAAAGGAGTAGGAAGGTCATATTTAGTATGGCCAAAATGGTAATACAAAGTCCTGCTGACTGGTGAAGTTGGATTTAATATTACTATTCTAGAAATGCCACTTTTAGAAAGTGAGCATTTCTTTGCACTTAAATCTTTCTGTGCCTTACAATCCACGTCTGGCTGGGTTTAGTTGACAGCTCCTTGTGCATTCACTCAGACACACCCCAAACACAGGGTACTCAGCCTCACCTGCATACATCTCCATTTTGAATGGGTCTTCCTGGGCTGGGAGGGTAGAGGGCCTGCTCTCACACAAAGGACTGCCACACCCCCTACTGGGACCCTGGCAGACAGGATTGAACTGAAAGAGGACCTGGTGCACTTCTTAGCCACTCTTTGAAGTCTCCCCCACTTCAAAGGCACATTTGGGTATAAAACAGGGCCTCTGCCCTACCACATCAGACACTTGCTGGAGAAGAAACCTGAACCAGAACCTGCATCCTGCCAAGAAGGCTGCTCAAAGGACTCACCTGTCTGCTTTCTACAAAGGACTGCTGCCTTGCTGTTGGCCTGCTGCCTTGCTGAACTCTTGTCTGGCTGCAAAAGTGCTCTCCAAGGGCTTGGATAGAGCTTGCCTCCTGTTCCCTGAAGTCTCAGGACCAAAAAGACGTATCTTTTTCATTTGGACTCCTCGTGCGCCGTAAAATTTTACGCACAGCTTGCTCCGCGGTGAAAAATATACTGCACGCTGATCCAGAGAGGCGCCGCTCGACGCGACGCCTGCGGTGCGACCGGAACTTTGACGCACGTCCTCGCATGGACTACACCGCCCGACTTCCAGAGAGGAAATCGACGCAACGCCTGCCGTGAGAAAGAAAATTCCACGCACAGCCTCCTGGAACGACGCGCAGCCAGATGACAAGCCGAGGAATCCACGCACAGACACTGGGACATCTAGTAATCCCGCGACCCACAGAAGTTGACGGTCCTCGTGCCGGAAAACAACGCACGTCTTCCCCGAGTGAATAATAACAACGCAAGTCCGTGTGTGAAGGGGCGAAACCGACGCACACACCATTTTTCCTTCCGTAGAATGACGCACGTCTCCCCGCGTGAAAAATCACAACGCAAGTCCGTGTCTGAAGGGGCGTAACCGACGCACACACCATTTTTCCATACATCTCCTCTTCTGCGGCCCTCTGCGGAGTTTTTCCACTCCAAACCAGGTACTTTGTGCTTGAAAGAGACTTTGTTTGCTTTTTGAAAGACTTAAGACACTTTATATCACTTTTCAGTGATACCTTTACAAATTCATATTGCATCTTTGATCGTTTTGACCTGCAAATATCCAGATAAATATTATATATTTTTCTAAACACTGTGTGGTGTATTTTTGTGGTGCTATATTGTGTTATTGTATGATTTATTGCACAAATACTTTACACATTGCCTTCTAAGTTAAGCCTGACTGCTCGTGCCAAGCTACCAGAGGGTGGGCACAGGATAATTTGGATTGTGTGTGACTTACCCTGACTAGAGTGAGGGTTCTTGCTTGGACAGAGGGCAATCTGACTGCCAACCAAAAACCCCATTTCTAACAAATCCCTTTTGGGGGCAACTTGTCCCAGAACTGGTATTGCAGGGGGAGTTCCTCATTGCCCCACACACAATTCATGGGTGTGCCCAAGCCCCTGACCAAGAGAAGAAAGATTCTACCATCAGCAGACTATTCTCAATTACAGGTCACCTATTTATATATATATATATCAATAGGGATGCTGTTCTCGAGGTTGCATACAGAAAGGTCCATTCCGGTATGAAAACATGACCCTTAAGCTTTTCCTGGCTATAAGCAGGCAGTGCAAAATTAAAGGTCCTCCTATAATGATGGCAAGAAGAGGTGCAAAGAACTGAATTTAACATGGATGACGTTCCCTATCAAGTTCAAGGTCTTACAGGTTAGTGGTTCACAATGTGTCACCACTTCACACAAGTACAGGCACAGAGCGAACTGGAGAAAGATAGACAGGAAGCAAGCAGATTTGATGCCATAGATAATCAAAGAGAACTCCAATTCAAGCAGTAGTCATGTTTGGCCATACTGTTTGGGAATGTGTAGTGCTGCAGGGGTGAGTTACCGGAATAGTTGTCACTATTGTGGGCATAAAGATGATATAATTATGGCATTGCTTGCCACCCCACCACCTGCATCCTTTCTTAGAAATGCAGGTTTCTTTTGGATGGTGTTGCCTTGGTCCCTGGGTTCAGTTGAATATCTGTACCTGAAATGTATGGATTATTTGTTTGATTTCATCATGTTTAACATTAATATTCTCCTCTTACTACAGAACAGAGGTGGTCATTTAATAGAGCTAATGTATGCAGTACAGATCTTCAAGAGAATAGAGGTGGGTATGATCAGGTGTGCACTGAACATTGGAAGGTGGAGAGTTGTTTGTTTACATTATATTTCATTAATTAGGGAGGAGTGGTGGCCAGTGAAATATGACAGTGGTGGGGCATAAACACCCACCTGGAACTACAAGGAGCGGGAAAACAAAGCAACTGAGTCAATTCATTGTATGAAGAGACATAAGTATAAAATACTGATGCTTCTTTTCAAGTGCACTAGTTTGCTTCGACAGACACTGCTAGGAAAATGCCTTGATGAGAACACTCCATGCTCCAGATATTGAAGACTGTAAATGTTCTTCTGATCTGCACAGTGTAAACTATCTGTTAAGCCTCCAGTCCTTATACTCTGCAGAATGAATTCTTGTTTACCAAGATAGCTTGGATTCCCAGTCACAGTGGAGAAAGGGAGCTTCACATTCTGTCCTTACGTTCTACTTATGCAACTTCAATTTTTTGATTATCCTACCCAGAATGCTCCGGGGAGGTTTCCAACAGTGTAAGTAACATTACAAACACAATAAAGAAATAACAACCCCACCTTCCCAATGTTTGACATGGCTGATAACCTGCATTACCCACAGAGAGTGGCAAGTAAGGTGCATAGCTCCCAAGTTTCCTGTGTCTATGCGTGAATGGGCACGTCAGTCCCAGTTTTTTTCTTAGAATTCTGAGACTTGTAGTCCTGGTTTTATACTAGGCTAGATAAGTCTACAAGTCACAAAATTGTAAACAAAACTGACTGGCCTAATTATTCAAGATGGTCATGGGGACCTTGGCAGCAATGGGAAGATATGGACTGACCTTCAAAATGCAGAATTACACTGGTTCCAAAATGTGCTTCACCCCCACTAGCTCACTTCCATTCAAGGCTCTGAAAGATAAATATACATGTAAGGTACATTATATGAGTGGATGAACTAAACACAGAACACCTCAGAAGATGCCAGACTGGGGGCCAGCATTTGTTTTTATAGTGGACTGCCTACTTATCAAGGCTAACACTGTAACTACAATGGAATTTGGCAAATGTCTCTTATTACATTTTTTTATAGAAATAAACCACTGATAGTATACTTACTTTTAGATAGAAAATGTCGCAGTAAGTAAGCCTGCTAAGCGATTAGCTTTAAAATAACATTGCCCTTCCTACACAGAGCACGGACTGGCACGTTCTGATGATGTTAAAAGAGAAACTCAATTGCTTTAAATAAAAGTCCAGTTTTAAAAGTTGCTTAATGTGCGGTCCTCAAGCGGTGTGTGGGAAAACAGAGGTGGACTGCAGAAAGTTAGCTAGAACGTAAACACCACCACAAGATAATATTTTCAAATAACCTCACCTTGACAAATGTTTGTACGGCAAATCACACATGTTCCATGATGAATAACAGCTTAATTTGTTATGCCTTTTAAATACTGATGATTTATGCAGCATTATCTGGAGGAGTGAGTGACAAGGCACGCAATGGTGTGACAGGGACTTGCAGTCAAAGGCGTTTTGGGTGGTAGGATGGCCCGTAATCGAAATCAGCATGCTGCTGAATCAATTGAGATCAGTCATCAATGTGATGACACAGCCTCTTGTGAACCCCGCCCCTTTCCCAAATCGATTCAAGGAGGGGTGGGATCAATGAGACTTGCTGTTCCCACCCTGTGAAGAGATGGTAATGGTAGGTATTGTAGTGGCCTCGTGAATAGGCCCTCAGGGTTGCAGTGCAGTGTGGTCCAGACAGATATGCTCACACACACTAGTGCAGTTCGGGGCAGAAGTCCTCAGGCAGCTTGGCCCTCATTTATTTATACGCTCTGGCCATGCCTGGCCAAAGGAAGTCAATACCACCGAGGGTCCCTGCTTTGATATGGTAGCTCATCCAGGGAAATTAAACAATTAGAAATGAAGGTAATGGAGCTACTCTTTAATTGTACTCCAAGGATATATATAGGAAACCACAATTGTAAACCTAATCAATATGTGTTTGATACGTATGTCAGAAGCTTATTGTCTCAGAAGTCCCAGCATAAAGTATTCATAAATGGCACTATGCTTCACTTCCTTCATGGGGAGTCAAGTGACACCCCATGTGTATCTGCTTATTCTATTCATTTAGGCATACTTCATTAGATCAGTCATATATTTATTTGATATGTTGATTATATTTTATAACAAATTGTGACAATAAATGTATCAGGACAATAATGTACAAAGATTTCCTAAAGACAATACAGTACAATACAACCCAAATATTCCACCACACATCAAACAACAAACAACAATAACACTTATACCTCATTCATACTCAAACGTAACTAGACTCAACCATAAAATCGTGGAACCAATGAATCGTCCAAAATCTAATACAAAATTAATCTATTAATCATGTAAAAACAAATATATACATTCAACTATATCAAAATGAGTTTAATCAATTCCAATAATCTTTCATATTGAAGAAAACACTTTGATGGAGCCTGTATTGATAAAGTCAATGAAACAAAGTTTCGGAATCCATAGCCTACGCGCGTTTCAGTATCCCTCTGATAGGGAGGTCACCTTCATCAGGGCGGTTCCAATTCAATAGTTCATGTAGGGGAAGAACAAAGGAAATACTGGCATACTGAACGTCAGATTTTTTTGGATACAATCACGTCCGTAGATGATTTCTTATAGGGCAAAATTGTATAACACTCTCTTATTGGAACAAATCTCCATTGGGATATATTCAAGTCCAAACACTCTCCTGAGGGTATCAGGGACTGCAGTAGCAGATTATCTCCAGTTGAGATATCTGTTCTGTGGTTTTAACTCCTTTGGGAGTACAGGTCCTTCAATTTGTCACTCACAGCCATGGAGATAAGAACGATACCCACTGATACAGAGCTCAAAAGTCACGTCTTCCGTTCAAGTCCTCGTGCTTGGAAGAGGAAGTGCTCATGGTGCATTGGGGTCAAAATAAATAACAACAACAACCTCTGTGTGCCACTAGACCAGCACAGCATTGCTGCATCCATCTCCAACTTGGTTCAACACATTTAATTGTTCAGATAGCACACAAAAGCCTTCAGTTTCTGGCTGTGCGGTGGATTGGGCCGGAGACTGCATCGCTTTTGGTGGAAGCGGCTTGCCCCTCCTGAGCCAGAGGACAAGTGTCTACAGGGAGTCTGGGGAGGCTCAATCCAGTCACTAATTCCCTGTCTTTTACGTCACTGGTCTCCTGTTCATCGCATGTAGGTTCCCAGTGAGGGTAGTCAAAATCTAATGCCTCGTCTGAGGCTTCCACAAAGAACGCTTTGCAGAACCAAGAAATATTCCAGGCCACCTTCTCACCTCCTTTCTGTACCGTCACCATGGTGCCGGCCACTCCAATGACTGTCCATACCCTGGGCTCATATGGCATGAGGAGCTTACAGTCATATCTTCGGTCTTTGATCATCATTCGATCAACGATTTGTAGATGCCACATCGCCACATGTCTTCTTCTGCTTGCCCAATCACTTGTCTCCCTCTGCTTTGCTTGTGTCTTTTTTTACGGACAGTAGGGAGGTGGCTGCTACCCAGGATGTGTGGGGATGGTGTCTTGTCTCTCCTCCATTAGCATCAGAGTCCACGCGGCTCATCTCATAGTAAAGTGAGGTGTTCCTCTAAATTGCCTGAGAACATGATGAAGGCTAAGCTCAGGGCCAGCTTCCAAGGTGGTTATCTGTAAGGTTGTGTTGAGCATAGGTATAAAGCGCTTAACCTCATTATTGGCCTGAAGGCAACTTCGGGGTGATCCACTGGTGTTGGAGGCACAGGCTCCTCATCAACTCTTGAAATTTGGTCACTTGAAAGAGTGGTCCACTCTCTGCTTTGATCTCTTCTGGGAGCCCAAACACAGCAAATGTTTACCCAAGTACTGGCACAACATTGCTGAGTGCTGTGGATTCAATGACTTCTACAACTGGATAGTTTAAGTACCCATAAATTAGAACTAACGTGATGCTGCCATTAGCGAAGTTCCTACAGTTAAGGCTGACCTTGGACTACAATGTGGTGTATGGCTCCTCCATCGTGACCGCCGCTGGCACATCAGGGCTCCTAATTAATTGGCAGGCCGGGCATTGCCTCACAACATCATCTATCCTGTTTTCCAGGCAGGGAAACCACACCTTCTCCCTCATGGTTGCCTTCATCTTCGCCATGCCTTGGCGTTCCCTTAGTGCTAGCATGGTCCCTCGTTGTTGCAGAGTCAGGAAAATCACAAGGTAGTGTCTGCATAGCAAGAGACCACCCTGGATTGAACTGAATTCATTTCGAACTCTCCATAGCTTCGTCAGCCAGTCTCTCTCCTGCTTGTTCAGTCATTGGCATTTCTGAGAAAATCATGTCAGGAGCCGCTATCCAGAGCTTGTCTCACTCTCATCAGAATAGCACCTCCTGTGATGGCATGGGAGATATCTTTCATGTTTAGGGTTCTAAGACAGTTACTGCGAGTGCTCATAAATGTTCCTCAACTGCCTCCTCCTCCCTCACATTTTCTTCAACCTGCTTTGATGGATGTCTGGATAGGAAACCATCCGGATTTCTCACCTTGGGCTGGAACACCACTTCTATGCAGTAATGTTGGCGCTGGATGGCCCACCGTTCTATTCATGGGGGTGAGTGCAGTGCAGTCCCCTTGACAAAGACACTAGCGGTTGATGGTCGGTGATTGCCCTAAATGGCTTTCCACAGTGATACAAGTGGAAATGTCAAAAAGCCAATTTTATAACAAGGGCCTCCCTTTCGATTTGCACAAAGCACTGTTCTGTCGGTGCCAGCGCCTTGCTGGCATATGTAAGTGGGGCCCACCAGCTAGGTTCACCTTCCTGATTTAGGACAGCACCCAGGCCCACTGGACTGGTGTCAACAACCAGCTCATTCGTCTTAATTGCCTCAAAGTTCACCATGGTGGTCTTGCACAGTAGCGCCTCTTTTGAGTGATTGAAAGGCCTCTTCCCCACCCCCAGGGAATGTCAATGTCACAGTGCCCTTTCCTCAGGATCTGTGCGCTGTTGAACAAAAGGCCCACCTCTCGGCGTCACCAACTCAGAAAGCTATTACAGCACAGAGTTATGATGAAGCCAGGCGGGGGAAGGGAATTAGGGTAGGGAACTGCAGGGAGAGAGATCTGAAAAGAAACGGTTAGAACAAATATGCATACATTCATTCATAACAGTATAACTCACCAATAGACTCTTGAATAAAGGCGTCTCCGTGATATCAGATTGAGACCCTTTGTGAATTGGGCGTAGCCCCTTCATTGAATCATGGATCAAGAACAAACTGCAACCTCTGAACCTAGAGATAGCAAGAGCTGTGGACTATGGTCATACTCTGAAAATCAATCATGTAACAATTATGCATTCATAAGATAAACGTATGATCTCAGCCTAGAAATTCTCTAAGACTTAAATATGTCTCTCACATATTATGCTTCCCAAAAAACATTGAAACTATAATTTGCTTATCTCTGAAACATTTTCACATTTACTACCTAGGCCTGAAAGTTTACTCATTGAACTTGAAGCGTTTTGTTCATTAGGCAGAAGCACCTTGCTTGTTGTTCATGAAGCGGTTTGATCATCATACATGAAGCGTTTTGTTCCTTATGCCAGGGAGCGCTTTTGCTTGCTTTTTCTGAGCGCTACGCTCGTTATGCTAAGGGGCGCTTTACTCATGTGCCTTGAAGCGCTTTGCTCGTTTTGCTAAAGAGGCGCTTTACTCATGTTAACTAAAGTGTTTTGATCCTCGTGCCAAGACCTCTTTACTCATGTGACCTGAAACACTTTGATTGTCGTGCCAAGGGCGCTTCACTCATGCGGACTGAAATGCTTTGATTGTTGTGCTAAGGGCACTTTACTCATGTGGACTGAAACACTTTGATTGTCGTGCCAATGGCGATTTACATGTGTGGCCTGAAGCACTTTGCTCGTGTCCACCAATGTCCTGACCCTGCAGCTACATGAGCTTTACGACAGGGCAGGCGATGCGGATGACAACTTTTAGAACACGAAGGGATGACAAGTGGTGCACATGAAGTGCCGCAAATACGGGCAGCAGAGTTTCGGGGGGGACTTAGACCGCGCACAGCCTTATTCCTGACAGTCAGTATTCGTAAGGGCCCAGAGTGGCTCTGGCAGAATGGCAAGGTTAGGTATAAACTTTCCACAGTAGGTGGTCATGCCTAGGATCTCTGTGCTTCAGTCACAGTTTTTGCCTCCGTGGCTTGCTTCATAGCATGGTACTTCCACGCATCCACCTTGACATAATTTTGGTTAAAGACATAGCCAAAATATTTGATGGAGGTTTGAAAAAAGGAACACTTCTCCTTATGAAGAGTGAGCCCATGTTCTGCCAGTCATTTGAAGGTGGCCCTCAGATGCTGATGGTGCTCCTCGTCAGTGGTGGAATGGATTAGGATGTCATCGCTTACGTTCATAGCATCCTGTAGCCCTGACAGGGTCTCCCGGATGGCATCTTGGAACACTTCTGCCACAGATAATATGCTGAAGCTTAAGTATTTATATCGCCTTAGTCCCAGATGTGTTGAGAAGCTGTTTATGTACCTACTCTCCAGGCCTAGCGGATGGCATTTAAGTCTAACTTGGAGAACCACTTTGAGCCATTGAGGTCAGCAATGATGTCATCTATGGTGGGCATTTTATGTCTCTCGCTTTTAATATTTTTGTTGGGGAGGCTCATGTCAATGCATAATCAGATCTTTCACGACTGTTTGGGCTTCTCTGCAATGACCATGGGAGATAACCCCTGGGTGGGCCCTAACACTTTCTCTATCACCCATTTGTCCTCCAACTTGTTTAGTTCTTGCACCACAAAGATAAAACAGGATGCATCTGTATTGAAGGATACCAGGCTTTATGGGTTTGTCAATGTGTATCTGGATGAGGGGCACCTTGAAACACCCCAGGTCAGCAAACAGTTCTGGAAGTTGCCGCAACAGTTTTTCTAACTGGAATGCTCTTCACCTTTTTTGCAAAGGATACCAGTCCAAGATCATCTGCTGAGTGGCTGCTGAGAATGGTATCTGCTTTTCTGTTAACCATGTGAAACGTGGCTTGGATCTCTTTGTCATCCGACCTGACACTAACTGGCATCCAGCCCTTCAGCAGCAGGGGTGTGAGGCTCACATATGTAAATACTTTGGTGGCGGACAGTACCCGTGTTGGGCGAGGTTGAAGTCACCGATACTGCTGCATGTCCATTACATTTACAGATGCTCCAGTGTCTATTAGTGTTCTCCCCTTGGACCCTGCTACTTCAATCACACGCGTCGGCTGGGGTCTCCTGTGCTGCTTCAGGTCATTTGTAAATGAAATTAGGAACACTTCTTCTTCTTCCAGAGAAGAGTCTTCGGTTGGGTATTGTGGCACCTGGTATTGTGTAATACCAGTGCTTCCAGCAAGAGTTGTTTCATTGTCCTTGTGGGAGCATGTCTCAATCTCACTCCCCTCCCTGTTGAACCTCCTCTGCAGATGGTCACAAAGTGGTTTAGCTTACCACAGTTGCAGCATTTCAGAGTTTAGTCTTCTCTTACGCAATATTCACAATGTCCCTCCTAAACCCTGGAATTTCTCCTTGCCTGCTGTGTTTGCATCACATCAGCACATTCAACCTTTATCACAGGGGCCTTGTCAGGTACTTGTCTGATTTCCAGGTCTATTTTGGCTGCTCTGGTGGCTGATAGCTTGTGTGACCTTGCCATTATTACGATGTCATCCAGTCTAATATTGGGCTGCCTCAGGATGAGGCCTCTGATCGTTTCTTTCTACATGATTAGATGATCTGTGCATGTATTTCCTTCGGTTGACCACGTGTTTACGAGCACCCTGAGCCATGCATAGAATTTAACAATGGATTCTCCTTCCCTCTGACGTGGCTGGCGTAGCTTAAATAGTTCAAAATCTGGATTCAGTTGTGGATCGAATTGAGTCCTCACTGCTGCATCATAGTCATCAACTACACCAGTGTTTGGGAGGGGTCGGAAAAGTTTGTATATCTCATCCCCCCAAAATGTAGAAGAAGTGACCTTTTGACTGCTCTGTCGTGTTCACGAGTGGCCACAACATACTTCTCTAACCTGCTCACCCATATCCTCCAGCAAGGAGATGCAATTGCTGGATCTGCCAGTTAACTAAACGGGTGGAGCACCCCTGCCAGAGTGTGCTGTTGTGGGTTTTGTAGTGGATTAGTTGCCGGAACAGGGTCATCCTCCATGTTTACTGAGCAAGCTGCCCTCCAATTAGGCCAATGAGGATCATTTGTATTGCACTCCTCTGTCTGCTGATGCACACGCAAATGTCAGTCAAGCCAATTATGTCACGCAGTGCACCATGCAATCTCTGCATCCGTAATGCTGCTGTAGTGGGACACCACTGGTAAGAACAATGAGGGCTGTGTATGTCTGGTTAACTACCACACTGGGATTGCTGGTTGTAGCAGTGTCTTATATTTGTAGCAGGTGCAGGACGTGGAGACATGACCTGCAGTGGAGACCACGTGAAGGGAATCCATATAAAACAGTCATATTCCTCCAACAAATGTAGTAAAACACAGCCTCGCCATCCTGTCTGGTGCCATGACACTCAAAGTCACTGAGCTGCAGGCTACAAAATCATCGATTGAGCCCCATGGCAGTGGTCGCTGAACAAGCCTCTCAAGGGCTCCTTTTGGCTCTGGTGTGGTCCTGTGGGCAGACCTCTGACTGGCTCAGTTGAGAGGATGAGAGCAGGACTTAGGGGAGGAGTCCGCACAAGCCTGGGGCTGGATCAGCACACCTTCTGCTGGCGGAGGTCACCCATCATGGGAGGACCGCAGGAGACAGGGGACACCACCAGGCTGGTGCAGCAGCTGGGCCAGTGCCGTACCGCCCAGCAAACCACCCATCACCTGTATAGTAGCCAGGTTGCTAGGCCATTCATGGTCACAGCTTGGAGTGCGGGCCAGGCAAAGATGCACGCACACACACACTAGTGCAGTTTGGTGTTGAAGACCTCATGTGGCTTGGCACCCATTTATTTATAGCCTCTCGCCACGCCTGGCCAGAGGAAGTGCTCATGGTGCATCTGGGACACAACAATAACAATCACTGCGTGCCACCAGACCAGCATGGCACTATTACAAGTATGAAAACTCACTCATTGATACACTGCCTGGTGAAGCACAGAGCTGAAGTTTAATACACTCGGCATGTGCTCAAATAGTGAGCTTGCATCACATCCGAGGTGGTCTGGTCCTACAGCTTGGAGGGCCAGAGCTGACAAAAGTTAAGCCCGGTTTAAACTGTGATGGCAGGCATGTGCGTACTAGCTTATGTGCCAATGAAAATTGCCTGACTGCCTGGGTCAATAGGAGACAAAGGTTGTCACTAACATTAGGGGAATATTACTATCAATAATAAAAAAGTGGCAGGAAATGAGGGGGGCTGGTTAGGCCCCAATGCACATGATAACAAACCACTACTGTTAGGGAGTTAGATGGAGTTATAGCAATACTGTCAGAGAACATGTTGCGAATGGATACAGTGAGTATGCTCTTTAAAAGGAGACCAAATGAGGGATTCTCATATCTGATATGAATGTTGGTATTACGTTTGAAATACTGTTAAATATTCCATACATTAAACATTTCCTATGGCCCGTATGCCCCATTATGGGATCTTCTTACTTTCAGTAAGGAAGCTATAAATGAAAATAGAAACAAAGTGTATGTGATGTATTGGAACATCTGTGCAGGGGGATGTGTGCGTTCTGCTTGAAAGCATACAATTGAGTTATGCAATAAATAGGGGCAATTTCTTCACTATTGTATTCTGTGCAAGACAGCAAATGATGAATGGCAGCCCTCCTTACAGACACTATCATTTTCACTAACAATCTCTTCAGTGCAAAATGTAACAATTTGCATGGGGTGACCTCAATGTTATATAAAGCTATCAGGACTGATATCAAGAAAAAAGACTGGTGTCAAAGGTCTCAACTAATTTCAGGTCAATGACAGCACACACACATTAGACAAAATATACCAGAGCACAAAGCTATTGTGTCCAGGTATGAGGCAGATGAAGAAGTAGCAGATGGCTGTGATAAAGACATGGATATGTAAAGGTTGATGGCACTTAAAGCATGCTTATTGAAGGTTTTCTCATTCAAGGCTATGTAAGAAGGGAAAAATACATCTCAGGTAATATTACTCTTAGATAACATGAGAATAGCAATTCATGGGTTGTCTGGAAGGGCATCCAAAATCAAATACTGGAAAAAAGATGCAACAATGTTATGAACGGCTGGGGCCGCACACATGGGGATTGTAGGAAGCTGGCTCTGTATATACTATATCAAAATGAGATAAAGGTCTTTTTGAAGGGCCGTGAAAGCCGCGGGCTCCAGAAGACAGCTAGTGCTGGTGGTGTTCCGCCCACCTTATTACGAGTACTGCAGGATGTGTGCCACATTTTGGGTGGAAATCCTGCAGTAGATGTGCTGGTGGGCAGAGGCGCATAGGAGGTTCCACAACCAGCCCCGCCCCACCAAAAGGATTCCACTAGCTGTAGTACGAGCAATTATATGGCCTGACGGTGTCCTGATGGCAGGGTGATGCCGGTGGTGGAAGCGCCTGTTCCCGTTCCCTGCAGGACAACCACCTCGCCGGACAAGTTAAGTTGGGCATCCAACAGGTGAGGGGGTGGGAGGGTGTTGTGTGTCCGTATGTGAGTGGGTTTTGTCTCCGTGTGTCCATGTATTTGTGTATGCATATGTGTATGGGTATTTGTATGGGTGTGTGTATAGGTGTGTGTATCCGTGTGTGCATGTATGTGTGTTTGCACGGTTGAATGCATGTATGAATGTTGAATTGAGTGCAATTATGAATGTTGAAGTGAAAACGTGTATAAATGCTTGTGTGTGTATGCATGTATGAATGCTTATGAGTGTATACGTGTATGAATGCTTGTGAGTGTATGTGTGTATGACTGCTTGTGAGTATGCATGTATGGATGCTTGTGAGTGAATGCATGTATGTCAGTGTTGGTGTATGTGTGTTTGCGAGGTCCATGAATGAGTGTATGCAAGGTGCATGTGGGTGTCTGTGTGCGTGTCCCTGTATGCGGGGTCACTGTACTAGAAGGGGGGTAAGGGGGTGCTGTATTTGAAGGGTGGGGGCACTGTACCAAAAGGGTGGGGTGTGCTGTACTAGAAGGGTAGGGGTGCAGGGGGTATTGTGCTTGCGGGGGGGAGTAATCTACCAATGACAGAGAAGAAATTCCCTGTCACCGGTAGCCTGTCTGCCAGGGTTTTCGTGGCGGTGCTACTTCTGCTGAAAGCCTAGTAGAAAGCCGGCTCATAATACCACCAGCGGTCTTCATTGACCGCCAGGTCGGAGATGCTCATCTCTGGTGCGGTGGGTCCAACTGCCCTGGCGGTCTGAGCGGGGATGTGGGGGGTTGGCAGAGGCCAACCTGCCAAAATCATAATGTGGCGATCTTCACCACCAGCTCGTCGGTGGGGAAACAGCCACCATGGCCCAGGTGGTCAGAAGACTGACAGGGTCATAATGACGGCCACAGTGTGCACAGAGTCCAGGGGTTCTCCAGAGGTTTAACAGAGGCTAAAGTAGGTAATACTAATGCTTTCTTTTGTGGTAGTGTGGTCAAACAGTTAGGCTTATCAGAGGGTAGTGCAAGGCATTTATTATACACACACAGGCAATAAATGAAGCACACACTTAATGACTAAATCCAGGCCAATTTTTTATTTATAGCAAAAATATGCTTTCTTACTTTATTTCTAGAACCACAAGATTCAAGTTGTAGGTAAATACATTTGCAAGTAGGTATCCAACATATGTATAAATACCACTTTGTTTAAAATTTTCAAGTTATACACTTTTTAAGCAAATAGCAAATATCTGTTTTAAAAGTTGACATTGCAATTTTCAGAAACAGTTCTAGGGAGGAAGACAAGTTAGTACAGTTTCAAGGTACATACAAGACTTACAGTTCCAGTCTCTGGGGTCTAGGAAGTCCACAGGTTGGGGTTCAAGTTAAACTGGAAAACCAACCACCAGCTACATAGGGCCAGCCAGGTGCAGAGGTCAAAGTGGAGGTCAATTTAACATGGGCATGGGCACTCAGATTCAGGCCTGCTTGCAGGTAAGTACCAGTTTCTTTGGAGGGCAAACCAGTAGGGTTTAGAGGAGCACCAGGAGGGCCACAGGTCAGCCCCAAAAGCACACCCTCAGAACCCGCGGCTAGGTGCAGGGTGCAAACACAGCATTGGGCTTTCCTATAGGGGGACCCCAGGGGCCACAAATATGCTGTAGGTGAAGTCCGGGGGGTCAGTACTGGGAACAAAAGGCTGGACCAGGAGGGGTTGCCTGCTGGATGTTGCTGCACCAAAGGTCGGATTCCCCAGGGCCAGGTGGCTGCGGGTGCAGGGATATCTTTTGACGTCGGGAATCTTCATCCGGTTCTGTTGTGGTCAGGTGGGTACTCCAGATTCAGGCTGAGGGAGTCTTTGTGGTGGGCAGGAGGGATCAACCCAGGGTGGGCACTGGCACAGAATCACCTGGGGACCAGCTCTAATCAGTTGGGCCACCTGGACACTGGCCGTGGGTGTTGGGTGCAAAGTGGACAGGACTCACGGATCCCGATGGTGGATCTGGGGATGGAGCTTCTTCTTGGACAGGGCCACTGTCCATGGGAGAACTTGGGCCTTTGGGGTGCAGGCAGTCCTCTGGAGGCCTTTCAGAGGTCTCTGGTCCTGCAGGATGTGTCACCTTCTTTTTGCTGAGTTTTTGAAGCTGGAGACAGGCCGGTACGGCTGGAGCAAAGCCAGTTTGCGCCTTCAGTCTTCTCTGCTGGGATTCAGCTGATTTCTTCTTTCATCTTGTGGGGTCACCGGGAATCTAATGAGCTACGTTCAAGGGAGCCCAATAGCTACTATCCCTGAGGGTGACTACACCCTTCCGGTGTCTACTCCCTTTGAGGAGGCGGGCACAGACCTAACTTTACTGGTCACTGTCCTCCAAACCAAGATGGAGGATTTTGCAAGGAGCGGGTCACTTCAGCTATGGACACCTTAGCGGTGGTTCCAGCTGAAGTGGTCACTCCTTGTTTTCCCTACTTTTCCCACCGGACTTGCCACCAAAAATGGGGCTTTGTCTGGGGGGCGGGCATCCCCACTAGCTGGAGTAACCTGGGGGACTGTAACAGGAGGCCTTGGCCTTTGAGGCTCACTGCTAGGTGTTACAGTTCCTGCAGGGGAGAGGTATGAAGCACCCACACCCAGTACAGCCTTTGTTCCTGGCCACAGAGAGCACAAAGGCTGTCACCCCTTGTGTTCAGAAACTCGTCTGGAAGTGGCAGGCTGACACAGACTAGACAGTCCTGCACTAGAAGCTTGGCTAAAATACAGAAGGCATCTCTAAGACGCCCTCTGGTTCATTTTTCAATAAATCCAACACTGGCAACAGTGTGGGTTTATTGTGCTTGGAAGTTTGATACCAAACTTCCCAGGCTTCAGTGAAGCCATTATGGAGCTGTGGAGTTTGTAATGACAAACTACACTCTATATGACCACAACGCACTTACAATGTCAAAGAATGGACTTACACACTGTAGGGGGTATTGCTCATGCCGCTATGCCCTCACCTGTGGTATAGTGCACCCTGCCTTAGGGCTGCTAGAGGGGTGACTTACCTATGCCACAGGAAGTGGTTTGTGGGCATGACACCCTGAGAGGGGTGTCATTCCAACTTTGCCTTTTTCTCTCCACCAGCACACACAAGCTGCAAAGGCGGTATGCATGTGCTTGGTGAGGGGTCCCCCAGGGTGGCATAATACATGCTGAAGCCCTTTGGGACCTTCCCTGGCCACAGGGCACTTGGTACCATGGGTACCTTTTACAAGGGACTTTACTGTGTGCCAGGGGAGTTCCATTTGTGAGAACAATGGCACAGGTTTGGGAAAGAACACTGGTTCTGGGGCCTGGTTAGGAGGACTCAAGGCAGCATCAATATAAGGCAAAATGTGTGGGGGGGTAACCATGTCAAGGGGGGCACAGGGATGTTCGGTTCTGCTAACAGATTTGTACATGACCTAATGGATTAGCATAAATTGATGCAGGATATGATATAACCCAGCATTGAACATGTTCCTTGAGATCAATATTGACTGTGTATGTTTCAGATTGTAGACACATCTTAGTATTTAATGGGTCAGTTTATGCAACGGGAGAAGGCTATACCTGTAATGCTTGCTGATGTTTGCTTTAGTTGGGCAGACACTTGTTTACAGTGTTCAATGGAGGTTCACACTGTTTGTTAGAACTAACATCTTTTGGCATGGTTCCCCCAGACTTTTCAGCTTTCTGACCTCCTGTTTGACTGTGTGCTGAACTTTGTTTTGTTGGCTTTAGGACTCTGCACAATTTACCACTGATGTCCAGAATAAAAGTACATGTGCTTTGTGTCTAAAACAATACAATACTGACTTCTCAATGATTGGCATATTCGATTTACTAGTAAGCCCCTAGTAAAGCGCACTATGTATGCACAGGGCCTGTAAGTCGAATGCTACTAGTCGGCCTGCAGCACTGGTAGTGTCACCCACTATGATAGCCTTTCAAACGGGGAACATCCTTTTTTACTACTTTTTTTTTCCGAAAGTCGTGGTTATCAAAAGCGCAACAACGCTTTTTTTAACCACGACTCCGTTTTTTTGTGCCTTAACTACGTATGTTCTGAACAACGAACATGCGTGGTTAAGGTACAAAGAAGTGAGTTGGCGAAAGTAAGTGGTGGGTTTAGGTTTTGGGGAGGGGGTGGGGGGTCAGGGGGTTTTAGGTTTTGGGGTGGGGTTGGGGTTGGGGGGTGGGGCGTTTTTGGTTTTGGGGAGTGGGTGTGGGGTCAGGGGGTTTTAGGTTTTAGGGTGGGGTTGGGGGGGTGGGGCGTTTTTGGTTTTGGGGAGTGGTGGGGGTCAGGGGGTTTTAGGTTTTAGGGTGGGGTTGGGGGGGTGGGGCGTTTTTGGTTTGGGGGAGTGGGTGGGGGGTCAGGGGGTTTTAGGTTTTGGGGTGGGTTGGGGGGTGGGGCGTTTTTGGTTTTGGGGAGTGGGTGGGGGTCAGGGGGTTTTAGGTTTTGGGGTGGGGTTGGGGGGGTGAGGGATGTAGGGTGAATGGTGCCTATTGCTAATGATTTGATCAGGAATGCCTTTACAACGAAATATTGTTGTTAAGGCATTCGTGGTAAAATCATTAGTAGTAGCAACGAGGTCGGTGTTCCGACCTCCTTGTTAAGGCAGTAGTTGTTTTTGAAGTCGTTGTTTCGTCGTACAGTCCTTTCAAACATGTCTCAGGCCTGCTGTTGCAGTATAAGCTGCATTTTCAGCCTGACAAGTGGGTACACTTCCTTTTTATTGCCTGTAAGTCACCCCTAAAGTAGGGCCTGGCTAGCCATAGGGGGAAGGTGCAGTGTATTTAAAAAGTTAGACATGTACTTTTAAGTTAAACATGTCCAGATATTGAAAAACGTTTAAATTAGTTTTTCACAGTTGCAGGGACTACCTCTTCCATGGACTAACCTTTGTAGTTACCTTGGAACTTCTAAGTGTAATTTCCAACTGGGAAAAGACAGCAAATGGAGGTTGGTGTCTCTGGACTCTCAATTTAAAAATACATCTTTTGGTAAAATGGGTTTTCAAAGTGCAGGCCTGAAAATGCCACTTTTAGAAAGATGGTGTTTTCTTACTTAAACCAATCTGTGCCTTAGCTTGTCTTTGAATACACGTCTAGGTTTAGGTGACTGCTATGTTTGTGCATTCTCTCCAGACAGCCACAAAAAGGAAGAGCTGGCTGTGACAGGAGATACATCTGCATACTGATAGTCATCCTGGGCATGGAGAGGGAGAGGGAGTTCACACTTACATCTCAATAGGCTGTGTCCTGCTCCCACACAATGGGCTGATTACCACCTGTTGGAAGTATGGAGCCGGGGCTGGGTTGAATGGGATGATCGTGCACGTTAGATAAGTCTTTTGAAGTTACCAATATATCAAAGGCCATTTTGGGAATAAGTACTGGGCCTCAGACATCATATACTTAGAACACTTCTGGACTGAGGACATTCTATCAGCAAGAAGGACCATTGTGATGTCAGGGGAGACTTCCACTTTGCTTTTTCCTCTGCTGAGTTGGCCTGCTGCCTGCTACATTTTGCCTGGTAGAGAGAGGACTGCACCTTAGTCTCCACATCCTGCAATCTAAAGCTTCTCCTAGAGCCTGACTGAGCCTTCCCTGTGTTCCTGAAGTCTCAGGGACATCAAATACTTCACTTGCATCTTGCTGCTAGCACCTGGGCTCCTCTGCTGTGAGTCCTGCTCTGCCAAGTGGTGCCAAATCCAATCCTGAGCCCTTGGAGGTGAGTGTGATGCTGCAACCCAGGAACTGACACAACCACCCTGGCGCGGCCCTAGGAATTGATGCATCCTGCTGCAGAAACACCACTTTGCTGCTGCCTGTCCCAAAGGCACAGACACCGCTCACCCACTATGGGATGCAACATCCCCGACTTACAACACAGCCCTCGCTTGGCTGACACAGCACTGATGAGTCTGAACCAGTACTCATTGCTTCTGGACATTGATGCATCAACAACGTTGCCCAGTCAGGAAACAATGCATTGTCTGGTAGAGCAACACATCTCCTCCACTGGATCAGCCCATTGTCACTGAGCATCGATGTACTGTCAGAGGGTCTGTGTGACTCCTATACCCAGTCCGAGCTCCATCGCAGTCAGACTGCACTTTTGGGATTTGCCCCGGTCCAGTGTGACCAGATAGCTCTGGCTAGAACTATTGTCTTATAAGCACTACGTTTGATTCAATCTTTGAAAATTCAGAACTTGTCTTGTGTATGTTGGATTTTTGTTGTTTCGTTGTTTGACACAGATAAGTATATGCTATTTTGCTAAACTGGTGTGGAGTCTTTTGTGGTGTGCTCACTGTGTTACTGTGTGTGTGTGTGTGCGTGTGTGTGCACAAATACTTTACACATTGCCTCTTTTGTTTAGCCTGACTGCTCTGTGCAAAGCTTCCACGAGGTGAGCACAGGTAAACTTTTATTGTGTTTCTTACTTGCCCTGACTAGGACTGTGGTCCCTGCTTGAATAGAGTGCAAACCTCTACAAACTAGAGAACCAATTTCTAACACTGTCACATAATATTTTTTTACAATTTTTGTTCAAAGGTACATGAATTCCCACTTTCTTACAATCTCTCAGCGGAAAGAGATTTTTCAGTGTTGTTACTATGTAAAAGTCAATAAAATATATTTGACAAAAAGATGTTCTGATATCTGCCAGACATCTGGTGTGGAGGTAGACAACATGAGTGGCTGGTTCATAACGCCTTAAGGACAGTGTGAAGTAGCCACATGATGCCAGTCAAACTTTCTGCTTCCACATCTTGAACAAATTCTAAATTTAGAAAGTATTCAGTGGGAAACACTGTGAGACCATCTCTGATCACAACTCCAGGAGCTAAAATGAGAAGGGGGGGAAACAGGCTACAACACTGGCACTTCAGAAACAGCAAAGGGACAGATTTAGGAAAAGTGGTGCTTCGCATAGGGTCGGCTATCCCTTGTACCATCTGATGACACAGCCTCATCTTCTTCTTCTATGTTATTTATATATGAGTACGTTTGGTAAGGCCCCCAGATGTATCTCGGGTGGGTGCATACAGGGAGGAGCTCTCTGTAAATGTCAGTTTGCATATTGCATTATGCCATGTCACTATGCCATTCCCTGATCATGAGCAGTGGGTTGCGGACCCAGCCCATTGCTACCCCACGCCTTGCGAGCAGCAAGCCTATCACCACAAGTCAGCGAACCTCTCCTCCCACATCTTTATCATACCCAAACAGGGCCAGCAAGGGGTCCCTGTTCAGCAATTGAGAGGTAATAGCCTCCAGTTCTAGGAACACTGCCTGCCAGAAATTCTGAATCACGGGCAGTGCTGCGCTAAATCTCAGAATTCTGTCTTTTCTTCTTCATTGCACTATTGGGAACCAAAGACACCAGGACAATGTTATGTGGAGCAACTATAGTTGTGAACCAACCTGACGCTCCAGAAAATGCCTGCCAGGAACTGATTTTAACATTGAGATTTGAAGTCACAGTGTCAGCCACCAGTTTCCCAAATAGTGCTTTGGGCAATGTGAGTAGGGCTGCCACATTCCTTTCCAACCACAGGTACAGGAGGTTGTGTGGGCCATGTATCCAGGAATGCGCATACATACATTGGGCTGCTGTATAATACACGTCAGCATTGGGGCGTTGAACCCTCCCATGTTGTAAGGTAAAGTCAAAGTTTCCCAGCACACACGCTGCAGTTTCCCTGCCCAAGCTAGTTGAATCATAAGTTTCTTCAGAGTATCAAGCAATGATCTGGGTAAAAGAAGTGGAATGTTTGTGAAGAGGAAAAGGAATTGGGGGAGCACCACTATTTTCATAATGGCTACCCACCCACCCAGCGAGTGATAGTGGCAGCTTAATCTAGCATTCTATTGCTTCCATAAGCTTCTGTACTGCCCTGCTGTATTTGTCAAGTATCACTACATCTGGGTCTGTGTGTACTTGTACCCCTAAATAGGATATTCCGATTGTACATGTGTTGAGGCTGATTAAAGTGTAAAGATAAGCTATTTGTCCCACTTTATTTGGACCACAGAATGTCCCCCAAATAGGACTTCCTATTGAAGCATCAGGGTCAGATTATGCTCTGGGTCACGAGCACAGAGATTGGTATCATCTACATATGCTGAGATAATTATTTAGTAATGAGAGAACCAAAGGCCCCGGTGCAGATGGTATTTGTGAAGCACACAGGTCAATGGCTTTGCCACCAAGGTATACAGTAATGATAATAAGGGGGACCCTTGACGGGTGCCCTTCGTAATGACAAAAGGCTCAGGGACTGTGCCATTGATAGTGATACGAGCAGTCAGCAGCATATAGAGTACATTTATATTACAAAAATACACCTCTGACCCCAAACCGTCCCAACATGACTCACATAAAGTTCTACTCTACTGAGTCTAAAGCTTTTCAGCATTGAAAAAGACTGCTGTAGCATGCACACTCGGGTCCAATCTCAGGATCACTCAAAATAGCATTCTAAGATTGTATGCCAAATAATAAATCCAGCCTGCTCAGGGTCCACTATCCCTGGGAGTAATGGGGCAAGCCAATTAGCCAGAATCTTCGCATGAAGTTTTGTGTCCACATTCAGGAGTGACAGTTTTCTACATGAGGAGCAGTTGTTCATCAGTTTTCATGGTTTTAGCAGGGGGACCAGCAATACCTCAAGCATAGTGGAAGGTATTTGGCCATCTTTGGTCATTTCCTCATACAGAGAGACCATATGGGGGATCAGAAAATCCTGGTAAGCCTTATAAAAGTCCACGGTGAGCCCATCTGTACTAGGCACCTTCCCAGAGGGCACCACTTTTAGTGCAGCCTTTACCTCTTCTGAATGCGGAGGCACCATCAGATGCTCCCTGTACACTCTCGTAAGCCGGTTCATCGCTATATGTGCTGAGTACTCTGCTGCGGAGTTCCCATCGCTGTTTTGCAGTGACACATACAACTCAGTGTAATACCTATGGAAATGGGCAGAAATGGCATCAGTGGTGTGCAACGGCTTCCTTTGTTCATTCAGCTTCTCTAGAATCATGTTGTCTTCCCATCGTGGTTGCAGCAGTGTAGCGAGTGTAATGCCTTGGCATTCACCTCCACCATACGTTCAAGTGACTTCATGTTTCCCCAAATGATTCACTTCGCTCTGTGCTGTTTTGTGACATTCATCTATCTTGGCTCTAATACTGCCTAAGAAATTTCTCTCTGCTGTTTCCCAATATTTTTTTTCTAGATCTGTGATCTCTACTTCTAAGCTAACCAAATGGCTACGGAGAGATCGCAATACTCCAGTGTGTTTAGACAAGGTAACACCCCAAATATACACTTTAAATGTCTCTCACACAGTGGTGAACTTGTCTACAGAGCCTACATTTATGCAAAAGAATTCCTCAGTTGCCTGCGCCAGTTCATCCCTGAAAGCTGTGCCTAATAATGAATAGGGAAGGAAATGCCATATGGATGAAGTGCATCACGTGGCTCACAGTTCAAGTTCAAGCACGATCGGCGAGTGATCTAAATATGTGTGTGGTAGAGTTTCACATCTCTGAATGCGGGGAGCTAGCTCACACAACAAAAGGCAGAAGTATATTTTTGTATTTCTATGTTGTACTGTAGAGTACTACATGTACCCTGCCACTGTTGGTAACCAGTGACGTCATATGTCTGGCAGTATATTGTGTGCAGCTATGTCTACAATGGTGTGGGCCGCCGTTGAGGGACTCCAAGGTGGGTCCCTGGAGCAGTTGTGGTTCGGGTATAGTATGCAGTTATAGTTGCCTCCCCATATTTGAGGTAAACTACCCCACTGAGTCAGTTTGGGGTTGAGAGTGTGATAGAACAGGGGGTCATCATAATTGGAACCATACACATCCAACAACAGGCTGACAGATCATGTTTGCTACAACATACTACTACATAGCATGCACCTTGATCCGTACACACCTCTTGTAGTTTGACTCATGAGCCCCTATGCACCCAAACAAGTACCCCTGGGGTGTGTGGTGGAACCTCTTGTATAGTAAAGGCCTTGCAATCGGCTGTTTTTTGGCAATCTGCTTTTAGGTGCTAAATGTGTTTCGTGAAGTACAGCAACATCTATTCTGTGCTGCTGTTGCAAGGCTACCACTTTAGGCGACTTCCTGCAATCGTTTAACCCCCCTGACAGCGCTATTAAGGAACAGGTTCTGCGATGGGCCACCCGGAGCACCCACGGACCTGGTCACTTCATTCTCCGGCGTCTACTACTACCACACATCTTGAGGTGCCTGTCCAAGAGTTTAAACACTGCCAAATTCAAGTCCTACATTCTTGTAACTGCGGTAAGTAATGAATCCCACTCTCCCATGCTGTATCCTCCCAAAACTGATGCTGTGTCCATTTCCCCTAACGAATCCCACCCTTTCTGCGACCATTGAACCCACACCATATTGAGTGGCAGATATCTTGGGGTAATGTGTGCAACTAGCATTATAACGATACAGAACTGTTTTTCCATGACCTTAAGGGTCATTACACTCTATAAACATAGGGAGGACCACTGTGCCCCCAACTGTGGCAACCATGGAATACCTGTGCACACCCTTGACCCCCTGCCTCTTGGTCACCTATTCTCACTCGTACTAATGTACAACTAATACAAACATACTTATCAAACAACTAAATGGTGTATGTGGCAGGACACCCATGACAGGAAAGCCCTCTACCCTCCTTAGGCCTACACAGTGTTTATATAAAAAATTGAACAGTGTTTTAAGAACAGGCCAGTTGTGATAATTTGTCTGAAAATCGAGAGCTGTCTCCATAACTCATGGAGCGGCAATACTAGTTAGAATACCATCTACCAAACTTGACAGCAGGGCACAGAGTGAAATGCATGCAAATGGCTGATACAATGTGCAACGCAAACAACTGTGTCTTCCCATAAAAGGCAGCTGAATTAAAATATAAAAACAACGATCTAAAAGTCGGCTGTGCTATAAAATATAAAAATGAATAAAACATGTATATGTGTGAAAAGGCACATGATGTGAGCCTCAAGCCAAAATAAGGGTGCCCAACATAGGTACTAAGGGGACCCACAACAAAATTGTAGCAACTTTTTTGGGTAAGTGAAGATGGTAGCCCTGCCATCAAGAACTAACCTCTACCTAGTGGGGTATATCAAGTTGTATTCAAGCTGCAGTTTTGGCAACTTTCACTTGGATTGGGTGAACTGCTTCTTGGCCTCCTGTATCTTCAGAGTAAAATCTGGATATATAGACAGCTCAGCACCTCTATATTGGAGTTGCTTATGTTCTGTAACCTCGTGGAGGGCAGTATTCCGGTCCCTATAGTTTAGCAGGCTTGAAATGATGGGGCAAGGAGCAACATTAGGAATTGGTTGAGGTGTCAAAGTACAGTGTCCACGTTCCACAATGAACATGTCCTAAAATGTCTCACATCCCAGCATGTCTGAGAGAAACTGTTCTACAGAGCACTCCAAGTTGGTGGTTTCAGCTATGCCCACGTTTCTAAGGTTATCCATCTAGAGCGTGCTTCAACAGCTTCCATCTTTGCCTGAGGTGTAAGGAGAAGTTTGTCCATCTATTTGCTTTTCATTGTAGTTGTGATCTGTTCATCCACAACTTCTGAGACTCATAGTTTCACCATATCCAAATGTTCCATGTGCTTATCCATCTATTCAGGCATGTGATCCATCCTAAAAGTTAGGACATTGATCTTGCCATCGATTTTCGTAAGACTGTGTTGTATGGTCACTAAGATCTGTTTTAAGTCTGCATTGGCTTCCATGGTTGGTTCTCTGTCTGCATCCCCCGAGGTGGCTGCCTCCTCTTCTTCGGTTCTGGATGCCTTTCTGAGGTTGAAGTACAGCTTTGGCTGAGACTTGTCTGTTTTATCCATCTTGCGGCCCAGTGCCCATGCACTCCTTTCAAGAGGAGTCCCGATCAGTCAGCTCCAGCAAATCAATAGAAGTGGCCATACCAATGTCAGCTCCATGCCTGTTCACAGCCTCTTGCAGGAGCCATTAGAGACGCTAATACATGAGCAGTCCCCTATACAGGCATAGGTTATCTGCATGAAAGATAACTTAGCAGGACAGGCAAAGGTGGAACACATCTGTCCCTATTTGTCCCCACCACAAGAAGGCAGATCCTATCATTCTATGCCCATGTTGCTAGGCCCTTTGTTCTATTGACTCTTCTGCAGAGCAGGACACAAAATCAGCTAACCTCTGCTGCCATGATCCTCTGACCCCCAGGGGTCCACCCTTGTCAATTCACAGACTGCCAGGTACCTCTAGCACAAGCTTGGCAGTCCAGGGACAGTAATGCCACTGCATAAATGTTATAGGTTCTCAGGCCCAAACACTTTCCGTTACTGCCCACCATCACAGCTCCACATATTTTCCCCTCCCAACAAGGTGCGAGGGAGTTCCCAGTTATGCAGCAATTGCTCTGCCTTGGTTTGGGCTCAGTCAGTGCCTGCAACCACCTCCACTCCTCTGCGAGTGCACAGTTCATAGCAGAGGCCAGCACCTGAGAGCCACAGGCACCCCATCCATATGTAATCTCCTCTGCTGGTTGGGCTGCACCCATGCAGACTACAGCAGCCACTCTTCTTGAGCTTCAACACATCTCTGCTCACCTCAGTGCTCTGCTGTCAAGCCTAACCATTGCTTCAGGACTAGAGAAGGCCTGTTACTTGCAGCAGCAGCAGCTGGGCACAAGGGGTAGGAATCAGGCAAGGGACACTGCCCTGTTGATGGAATCACCAGCTGGATTTCTCGCAGTGCCACTGCACCACCTGACATAGTTTTCAGGCTGCTGACTTGTCTGTGACAGGTCTTCACAGCACATACGGTCCAGGGTCCAGAGCAAGCCATTGATGCAGTTGCAGCAGTGGGGGGAAGAGAAGCCAGTTGCCTGCCTTCTTTGAGAGCCCTGAAATCCTGAGGAAGATTGGCTGAACAACTCCTCTCTAACACTCCCAAAGTGCAGCAGCCAGCACACAGCGGCCCCACCATGAAGCCACCTTCCGATCGGGCTCGCTGCAGTCAGGCAATACGATGGACGCCACTTGATGTCAAATATGCAGCTCTTTGGTCCCAGCAATCAGTATGCGCTCGGTCACAGTAACTTTAGTGCATTATTTGCATCAGGACTGAGTAGGATTGTTGATTGCCTGATGGTACTTCCCTAGCAGGCAGCCATTTTCCAGTTAAGCAAGCTCTGGCCCCCCTAGTGAACACTCTTACATGGGACAGGTGCAGGGGTTGGTGCTGGGCTTGTCTTTGTGGCTTCAGATTTGGATCAAAATCAGAAAGGGGGGAGGGACCGGGAGATTATTGGTCCAGTGTACGGTCTCCCAAATGAATCAAAATACCAAGAGTACACTGTTCCAAAAAAGTTTAGGCCAACCAGAGGACCAGAAATTACAAGAGTGTGGGACCCTCATACATCTCAATGGATGACTGGCTTCATCCTCAGGAACGCTCTTCACCAGACTGGTGCTGTAATGCCTGGTAAGTTCCCCTAAAGGGGCTCTTAACTGTAATGCTCTCTAGGTAGCAAGTGGAACCAAATTAGATGGATGGGTACCTCATTAAAGGTCCCAGTGCAAACCGGAGAGAATAGTACAGAGATAAAATTGGTTATCCATCTCAAAGGAACATCATAGATTTAATCAGTATAAATGAGGTGGAGACTAAGATTAAAAGCAAGGTGAAAGTAAACCTAATGAGTGACAATGCTCAATATTTTCAACAAAAACCTTAAGAACTCCAAAAATCAAGGAGCTCTAGACTTGGGTTGATACGTCATCAAACGGTCCAAACGGATCCTACGACACTTCATCAGGACCAAAAAAATGTTTAACAACGTCTTCTCCAAAAATTACTTGCTACCTAGAAAGCATTACGGTTAAGAGCCCCCTTAGGGGAGACCACCAGGCATTGCAGCACCAGCCTGGTGAAGAGCGTTCCCGATGATGAAGCCAGTCATCCATTGAGATGCATGAGGGTCCCACGCTCTTGTAATTTCTGGTCCTCTGGTTGGTTCAGATTTGGATCTTCATAAGATTTGGGGGCAGATATGTAAGCTTTTCAATTAGTAAGAATTCTTCTCAAGAAAAAGAATAAGGAAAGCTTTCCTTTTTTCTCCATTCCTAACTGGTTTAGAAGGTCCAGAGAATTGAGCTGTTTCTGAAACAGTAAATTGTTCATGCTATTGATAGGTACAGTTACAGAAACCTCTGACTAGCTAAATTGTCAGCACTGCTACTTTCCTGAAGGTGGGATGTATTTCTTGCCCTGACAGAGTACCTTCAGGCTACACCAATCTCCAGTCTCTAATAGGGCTTCTCTGGACAGAGAACACTTACATTGCATCTCACAGACCCTCTCAACTTTCTGCTAACACCTTTACAGCAAATCTCACATAAAGATATCCAAAGACAACTAACAACATTTTCAGATGAAAACTTGCCAAGAGGATAAACTGTATATCTCATCTATGTTAGAGAGCAGGATGACAAACCAGCTTCATTGACCAATCTCCTGGCTTTCATGTAAAATCCTTGAAAGTATAATGGACTTTTTCATGCACTGATTGGACTTTCTTACAATCTAACAAAGGTAATTACTTTAAGTATTCATTATGATGCCAAAAGATAAGAAAATTTCATCTGTTATAGATTAAACAGAAATGGCAGTCATCCATTTTTGAGTCTACATTTTCAGGGTAGAAACACAAACACCTGAGTAATTAGGGGCATATTTAAGAAAAGTAGTGCTGCACACAGTGCAGCGCCTCTTTCTTGAGCCCCTTAGTGCTCCCCTAATGCCACCATGTGTGCACTGTATTTAAAATAGTGCACCAATGCGGTAGTTAGGAGACTAGCGTCAACATTTTTTATGCTAGTTTGGAGCTTTGCAGGATTAGCATCAAAACAAAAATGTTGACACTAATCCTGCAAAGCCAATTGAGGCCCATTGTAATCAATGGTGTGTCTCCTTTTAATGCCTGTTCTGAGCAGGCCCTAAAAGTGCCATAAAAAATGACAGAACAAAGGCCCTCATTATGACAATGGCAATAAAAACCACCTACCGCCGTGGCGACTGCCGCCAAAAGACCATCACCACGCCTACCATCCGCTCGTCGAATAATGACCACAGCAGGATTTACACCACAAGAGGGGTGGGAATCTGGCAGTGGCCATACTGGTGGATGGTGGTAAGATGGCGCTGCTACCATCACCAGCGCCACGCAGTAGAGAGCCGCCAGCCGTATTATGACAAATAATACGGCCTGGCGGTGTTCTGCTGGCGGGTGCTGCTGGCGGTAGCAGCACCCCCTCCTGTCCCCTGGCGGAAGGCCCTCTGGATCCCCCTGGATCCAGATAAGTTGGGTTTCCGACAGGGGGGTAGATGGGAGGTGTTGTGTGTGGGGGGGGTGTCTGCATGTATGTGTGAGTGTGTGCATAAATGCGAGTGTGTGTTTAGTGTTGTTTGCATGCGTGAATGAATGTGTGTGAGTGCATGTATGAATGTGTGTGAATACGTGTATGCATGTGTGTGAGTGGGTGTATGAATGGAAATGTGAATGCGTGTCTGCGTGTAAGTTTGGATGTGTGTGCTGATGTGTGCCTGAATGAATAAATGCATGCGTGTGTGAATGTGTATATGCAAGTGTGGATGAGTGTGTGTCTGCATGTGTGTCTACATGTGTGTGTGTGTGTATGAGGGGAACGTGGATGTAGGCAGCATCTGGGGATGTTTGCGGCGGGAGAGGGAGCCTCCTGTCAGTAACAGGGAAGTATTTCCCTTTCACTGATAGGGCCTACCACCCTGGTTTTCGTGGCGTAACGAACACCACGGAAACCCTGGCAGTAGGCAAGGTCATGACACCGCCGACGGCACAATGGCGGCCAACGGGCTGGAGATTGTTATCTCCAGCCCGGCGGCTGCCACGGCCATGGCGGTCGGAGTGGTATATTGGTGGATTGGCATCAACCAACCCGCCAATGTCTTAATGTGACGGTAAATACCGCCAGCCAGTTGGCGGTACTACCGCCACATTAGCTCCGACCACTGGGGTCATAATGACCGCTCTTTTTCAAATATTATGCCTGGCAGAGCATAATGCAGCGCAAACGGTTACAAAATGGTGCAATGCATGCATTGCACCACTTTGTAAATATGGTGTGGGCATTTTGGCATCGTTGGCCCATAAAAAAAGAATGATGCTCATGTAGTGCAAGTAGGCACTGGAGGCTCTTTAATATGCCCCTTGGGCCCATGTTTATGCATTTTGCCGCAAAACTGAGCTAGCGCAGTTTTGCAGCAAAAAGTTTAGGGCCGGCTTGCGTCATTTAACAACGCCAGCCAGGTGCCGTATTTATTGGATGGCGCTAGCCGGTGCTAAACTTGGGCTAGTGTCCTAGAAGAAAACGCTAGCCCGGGTGGAGATGGTGGTAGGGAAGGAGGGGGTTGTGCATCAGAAAATTATGCTAGCATGGTTAGAGGCAAAAAAAAATTCTCTAACCAGACTAGCGCCATTTCCTTGTGCACAACCACCAAGAATATGAGTCCTGTCTTATGAAAGACAGGAATCATGCCCACCACAGCAATGGCCAGCGCACAAGTGTCCCCTGGGCATGGCCATTGCTCCCTGTGCTATACTTATCAATATTTACCCTACTTACCTGGGATGGGTCACCATCCTTTGGTGTCCCTCTGATGTGGGTGGGGGTGTTCCTGGGGCTAGTGGAGGTCACCTGTGGACCCATTCCATTCCATGGTGTTTAACCATGAAAAGGGTCTACAAGCCCTCTAACACCGGTGTGACCCAGGTGTTAAATAATGGTGCAAATCAGGCTTTGCACCATTATTTAGCCCCTCCTCCCACCTGTGCGTAATTTTATCAGAGGGGATAAATATGGGGCTATAGCGATAGCATTTCTTGGATGGGGACGCCTACCTTGCATCTCATTGATGCAAGGTAGGTGCACACATCTAAAAAATGGTGTAAACTCCTATATTTTGACGTTAGTCGTGTCTAACATCAAAATATATATATCGAGCTAAGTTTGAACCGAATTTGCATCAAGAAAATGAGGCAAATTTGGCACAACTGAAGTATAAATATGGGCCTTAATGTTTTACTGTTTCTCACCAAACTGTACATAAAACCTAGAGTTAAATTATTCTTTCCCAAAGAGAGTTGGGATATTTGATGGCTCTCAAACTTGCATTAGGCATATTAGACCACATAAGGCACTTCTGGGTATGGGCAAACTGGGGTGGTGATGAGTGCCCTCTGTGCACATCTAATCTACTCTTACATTTTTGAGTAACATTTGCTACCTTTGACTATTTACAAAATCTGAACATAAAGGTACTGAGAAGTGTAGACTTAAATATCTCCACTCTCTGAAAAAAGAGGTGAAGGCATACTTATACGTAAACGTTATTGCTGCTACAAAAAAAACGTTGAAAGTCCAGAACCACACATGGATAACCACTGGAACTGCAACACCCGCCCATGGAAAATAATGGAGGTAGGGACTTTATATTTAAAACCCATAGGAAATAATGTTACATTTAATAAATTTAGCTTCAAATAAATTAAATTAAATTATTTAAAGTAGTTAAGAAGATAACTAAATGTTTTTTAAGATTAAAACATATTACAATAACTAATTTTAATGAATTCTACACAACATTAATATTAATGCATAATAACAATATTTTTTTTTTACTTTAGGTAACAATTTACAGTTTTAATTAAAACCTCAGTCCATAATTGTTGTTTAATTGATCATATTTATTATATTGAATTTAATTAAGGATTAAATTCACAATTAAGCTAATAGTGCTGTAGCATTTATTAGATTGTTTCTACAGTTAAAATAAATATATAAAAACTAATTAACATTAATATTTAACATAAATTAATTTTATGCATGCATTATGAAGTTTAATATTTTGTTTTTATTTTCACTGCACTTTGCCAGAGGTAAAGCTCCACCCCAATTGTGGAGTCTCTTTATGTTAAAGTATAGCAAAATTAAGAACGTTTAACGTAAAACACATATGCATTTACATTAGCGCCAAAAACTAACGCCACCCTACGAGTGGCATTAGCATGGCGCAACAAGGAGAAATACTTTTATTTCTCCTCGTTTTAACTTTTTCTATGTATGCTGCATGCAGGAGCACACATAGAAAGAGCAAAAGACCATTAATGATTGTCTATGTGCAGGAAGGTGTCCTTTCCTGCACATAAACAATCATTAAATAATGACAATTGCGCCTTCTATGTGTGCTGCAGAAGTAACTAATCGCCATTGTTGATTGTTTATGTGCAGGAAGGAAGACGTTTCTGCACATAGACATTCATTCCCTGCAACTCATTCCTGAACCAAGCAGGCCTTTACAACAACTTGTTTTAGGGAACAGGTTGTAGGACTGGTATTGGATTTTAAGTCCAACACCTTCCCTACTGTAGCGCAGACTGGAGTTGGAATAGTAAATTATACTATTCCAAAGTCCAGCGCCACCTAAAGCTAATTTTTGTAAAGATCTGCGTGGTTCAGCAAGGTGCGGTAAAGATGCATTCGTTGTTTAAACTGCTTTGTAAAAGCAAGCATTAAAAAGGCCTGCTTGGTTTCGTCATACAACCTGTAAGGGTGCCTGCTTTGGTGCTAGGCAGCTATATTTAGTGCCAGCACTAGGGGAAACACAGGGGTGCACCATATTTTAAATATGGTGTATCCCTGCGTTTCTGAAGTGACGCAGTGTGGTGCTGCCAATTTTGACACTGCGCCACTTCCTTGCAAATATGCCCCTAATAATGCTACCAACTCTAGTATAACTCATCCTCAAATGGGACAGGAAAAGCCCATCCCGATTCCTATCATTTCCTACGAATTTTAGAGAATAGGAGCAACCGTTTTATCTATGGAGACTCTTTCCACCTATCCTCTCTTTCTGATATGCAGCAGTACAGACAGACCACCCCTCATTTGATTCTTCGAAGCAAGTGTTCTGCAAATAAGCTAATCTATGCCTGGTTCACACCCTAACCTATACTTTAACTCACACAACCGATGTCTCATTATTAATATTATTACTTTGAAGTTTGGTGGTATCTTGTCGGCAGAATTGCAAATAATACAGCTCATTATGGGGGTTATTCCAACTTTGGAGGAAGTGGTAATCCGTCCCAAAAGTGACGGTAAAGTGACGGATATACCACCAGCCGTATTACGAGTCCATTATATCCTATGGAACTCGTAATACGGCTGGTGGTAAATCCGTCACATTTGGGACGGATTACCACCTCCTCCAAAGTTGGAATAACCCCCTATATGTCTTGTGCAGCATAAACCTATTCACCAGGAAATTGCTTGAAATTGCCTTACATGGCTCATTTATGAGTGGTTTTGCTTTTCTGCATGGATCTTCGTGCACTTTTATGGACAGGGCTTGACCACTGAACAACTTTAGTCATGTCCCTGATATGCACTTAACCTGCTGGGTGCCTGGGATGTTACGGTTACGTCCTGGGCAGCACTGCTCGGATGCCGAGAAAGTAACCGTTACATCCTGCACCAGGACTTCGGGGAAGCACTAGTGCTCCCCACAAGGGCCTCCCTACCACCCCCAGGGCAGGGATGGAAAGGAAATCACTACCCCTTCCCCCTCACCCCCTGCTGCCGGCCTCCATCTAATGACAAAAGTGAGCAATCGTGCACTGACATCATTAGAGGCTGCCTGACGTGCTGGAAGCCATTTGCTTCCAGCACGTCGAGGAAGAAGAAGGTAAGTTTCTCCTCTGGCCAGGGGGGGGATTCCTCTAAAAGAGGCATCCGGGTAGGAAAGGGTTTTCCTTTCCCTCTATGTCTCTTTCAGCATTCCTGCTTCCTGATCGCAATGCGATCGGGCAGCAGGAATGCCCACTATACACCAGAGATTTTGTTTTTTATTTTGTTTTGGGTCTGTTTCACTATGGGGGAGCGGCTCCTTTGGCAAGGGTTGCTCCTCTAAGGGGGCATAATGTTTTTCGCCATTTCTGCCCTCCTTGGGGGCAGATCGGCCAATTATTTTTAGACCGATCTGGCCCCAATGGGGGCAGAAGCCACAGCGACACCAGGGATGTTTTGCTCTTTGTTTTTTTTGTGGGGGGGTGGGCCCTTGGACAAGGGTCATCCCCCAAAGGGGGAAATGCACTGTTGGGCAGTTCTTCCCCTCTTGGGGGTAGATCGGCCTATTTTATTTAGGTCCATCATCCCCAAGTGGGCAGAATCCACTTAGCTCTAGGGATCTTGTGTGTGTTTGTGCTTTGTGTGGGGGGGTGGCCGCTTGAGTAAGGGACACTCCCCAAGGGAGGCCAATACCATTTACACCATTTCTGTCACAGATCGGCCTATTATTTTTAGGCCCATCTGCCCTCAAGGGGGGCAGAAGCCACTAAAGTGCCAGGGTTTTTTTTTTTGTGTTTTTTTGTGTGGGGGTCTGTCCTTTAGGCAAGGGATTCAGCACAGTATCATTAGGTATCATTTTTATCAGCAGACCGAGGGGAACATTGGGTGGTAGGAAATTTGTACCAGCACAGTGATCCTACAAAGAAAAGTGTGGAAAATTTGATTTTTTTTAGCTATATTTAAGGTTTGCAGAGGAGACTGGGTAACAAGATTTTGGAGGATCCACACAAGCCACACCTCCCTGGACTCCACTGGGTGTCTAGTTTAAAAAAATGTCTGCATTTGGTAGGTTTCCCTAAATGACCGCCGCGCCCAGGACCAAAAACGCAGGTTCCCCCCCCCCGGAAAAAGAGGTAGTTTTCTAATAGATCATTTTGATATGTTCATGTTGTGTTTTGGGGCATTTCCTGTCATGGGCACTAGGCCTACCCACACAAGTGAGGTACCATTTCTATCAGGAGACTTGGGGAATGCTGGGTGGAAGGAAATTTGTGGCTCCTCTTAGATTCCAGAACTTTCTATCACCGAAATGTGAGGGAAAAAGTGTCTTTTCTGCAAATTTTGTAGTTTGCAAAGCATTCTGGGTAATAGAACCTGGTGAGAGCCCCACAAGTCACCCCATTCTGACTACCATTAGGTGTCTAGTTTCCAGAACTGTTCAGGTTTGCTAGGTTTTCATAGGTGCCGGCTGAGCTAGAGGCCAATCTTTACAGCTAGGAACTTTGCAAAAAACAGGTCCGTTTTCTATGGGAAAATGTGATGTGTCCACGTTGTGTTTTGGGGTATTTCCTGTCGTGGGCACTAGGCCTATCCACACAAGTGAAGTACCATTTTCTTTGGGAGACTTGGGGGGAATGCTGGGTGGAAGGAAATTTGTGGCTTCTCTCCGATTCCATTACTTTTCATCACCGAAATCTGAGGAAAAAGTATTTTTTGCCAAATTTTGATGTTTGCAAAGGATTCTTGGTAACAGAACCTGGTGAGAGCCCCACAGGCCACCCTATCCTGGATTCCCCTAGGTGTCTAGTTTTGAAAAATTACCAGGATTGGTAGGTTCCCTAGGTGCCGGCTGAGCTAGAGGCCAAAATCCATAGCTAGGCACTTTGCAAAAACCAGGTCAGTTTTCTTTGGGAAAATGTGATGTGTCCATATTGCATTTTCTGTCGCAAGCATGAGGCCTACCCACACAAGTAAGGTACCATTTTTATCGGGGGACCTGGGGGAACACAGAATAGAAGAACAAGTGTTATTGCCCCTCGTTTTTCTCTACATTTCCTCCTTCCAAATGTAAGACAGTGTGTAAAAAGACGTCTGTGTGAGAAATGCTCTGTACTTTACATGCTTGTATGGGGACCCTGGAATTCAGAGATGTGCAAATAACCACCGCTTCTCAACACCTTATGTCATGCCCATTTTAGAAATACAAATGTTTCCTTGATACCTATTTTTGACTCTTTATATTTTACCAAATAAATTGCTATATTTCAGGTATACAATGAAAACCCTTTGCACGGTGCACCTCATTTACTGGCTCTGGGTTCCTTGGGTTCTTGATGAATGTTGGACCTTTTTCCTTACGCAGGGTCATCCCATATCTTTTTGCCTTTTGCCTCCTATTTTTTCTCATCTGTTTGTGTTGGCTTTAGAACTCTGAGCACTTTACCACTGCTATCCAGTGCTAAAGTGCATATGCTCTCTGTGTAAATTGTATTGTTGATTGGATTTCCATGATTGGCATATTTGATTTACTGGAAAGTCCCTAGTACAGTGCACTAGAGGTGCCCAGAGCCTGTAGATCAAATGCTACTAGTGGGCCTGCAGCACTGGTTGTGCCACCCACATTAGTAGCCCTATAAACATGGCTCAGACCTGCCACTGCAGTGTCTGTGTGTGCAGTTTTAAATGGCCAATTCGACTTGGCAAGTGTGCCCACTTGCCAGGCCTAAACCTTCCCTTTTCTTACATGTAAGACACCCCTAACGTAGGCTCTAGGTAGCCCCATGGGCAGGGTTTCAGTGTATGTTTAAGGTCAGACATATACTAATGTGTTTTATATGTCCTAAAAGTGAAATACTGGCAAATTCGTTTTTCACTGTTGCAAGGCCTATCCCTCTTATAGCTTAACATGGGGGCTGCCTTTAAATATGATTAAAGCGTAGATTCCCTTTGGGAGCAGATAGACATGTGGAGCATGGGGTCTCTGAACTCACAATTTAAAAATGCATCTTTTAGTAAAGTTGGTTTTGAGATTGTGGGGGTGATTCTGAGTCTGGCGGGTGGCGGAGGCCGCCCGCCAGACTTCCCCCACCAAAATACCGCTCCGCGGTCGAAAGACCGCTGAGGGTATTTTGGGATTTGCCCTGGGCTGGCGGGCGACCGCCAAAAGGCCGCCCGCCAGCCCAGGGCAAATCATCCTTCCCACGAGGACGACGGCTCAGAATTGAGCCGGCGGAGTGGGAAGGTGCGACGGGTGCAGTGGCACCCGTCGTGTATTTCAGTGTCTGCATATCAGACACTGAAATACAAAATGGGGCCCTCTTACGGGGGGCCCTGCAGTGCCCATGCCATTGGCATGGGCACTGCAGGGGCCCCCAGGGGCCCCGCGGCACCCCCTACCGCCATCCTGTTCCTGGCGGGAGACCCGCCAGGAACAGGATGGCGGTAGGGGGTGTCAGAATCCCATTGGCGGCGGAGCGCGCTCCGCCGCCATGGAGGATTCACAAGGGCAGCGGAAAACCGGCGGGAGACTGCCGGTTTTCCGCATCTGACCGCGGCCGAACCGCCGCGGTCAGGATGCCCTGCGGGGCACCGCCGGCCTGTCGGCGGTGCTCCCGCCGACCCTGGCCCCGGCGGTGGGCGGTCTCTGACCGCCGGGGTCAGAATGACCCCCTGTGTGTTTGAAAATGCCACTTTTAGAAAGTGGGCATTTTCTTGCTTAAACCATTCTGTGACTCTGCCTGTTTGCGGATTCCCTGTCTGGGTTAGTTTGACAGTTGGGCTGTTTGCACCTCTCCTTCAGACAGTGACACAAAGGGAGCTGGGGTGTAGCCTGCATATCCTGGTGAGCCATCTGTGCTAGGAGGGAGGGGAGGATTGGTCACTTACACCTGAAAGGGCTGTGCCTGCCCTCACACAATGCAGTCTTCAGCCCACTGGTGTGAGTCTGAGGCTTGGCTTGGGCAAGGCAGGAATTCACAAACAAGAGAGACTTTCCTTTAAAGTGAGAGCACCCAAAACCACAGAATTTAGATCACTTCTGGAAATCAAGAGGAACCTCTGCCTGGAGAAGAGCTGAAGAGCTGAGAAATGCTGCCCTGCCTGCGACTGTGCTTTATGGAGCTATCCTGCAGTTGCTGCTTCTGCCTGGTGAAAGGGGACAAAGACTGGACTTTGTTGTGCATTCCTGCTTGTGAAGAAATCTCCAAGGGCTTGTCCTGAGCTTGCCTCCTGTTGTTGAAGTCTCAGGGCCATCAAAGACTTCCCCTGCCAGCACCTGGACTCTCTGCTGAGACTCCTGCCCTGCCAAGTGGTGCCCTATCCAGTTCCTGGGGCCTTGACAGGTGAAGCTGGCAGACCAAGATTGAAAATCCACACACAGGCCGCTGTGCAGGGAAATTTCCAATGCAACCTCCAAGATGCGGCTGAAAAAATGATGCGCCGCAGGCTTCACAGCTGAAATTGACGCTCCTCCTGAAGGGCAGCTGGAAGATCGATGCACTTGGCTGGAGAAACGACACACCACACCACTAACGGAGGCTGCTAATATTGCTGATACCGTGCAGGAGGATTTTTGACGCAAACCTTGCTGGGTGCAGAAAAATGACACAATGCCTGCCCGGACCCTAATGCTTGCCTGAATCAACGCATCGCTCTCCTGTGGAGAGGAAAAACGACTCACGCCGACCGGTCTGGAGAATGAAAAAACGACGCACGGTGTTGCTTGCGTGTGACAAATCGACGCATCGCTAACCTTTTCGATGCACCATCGCCAGTGCATGTTATTTTGATGCTACCCAAGTACTTTTCAACACTAACAGTGTTTTTACTGTTTACAAAGAATTTGAGACTTTTTTTGCTTTTAAAATTATTAACTTGACTTGTGTATGTTGTATTTTTTGCCGTTTTTGTCTTGTTTTGTTTAGATAAATATTTCCTATTTTTCTAAACCTATGTTGTGTCATTTTATAGTGTTGTCACTGAATTATTGTGTGTGTTGGTACAAATACTTTACACCTAGACTGAGACGTTAAGCCTGCCTGCTCGTGCCAAGCTACTAAGAGGGTTGAGCGGGGGTTAGCTGAGGGTGATTCTCCTTTACCCTGACTAGAGTGAGGGTCCTTGCTTGGACAGGGTATATTGCTTTTGAAAATCTGACATGGAGGGAAAATGATACAGAGTAAAACGTGGAGAGAAATGGCAGTTTGTTGCCTCTATTTCAATATTTTTATATTTCAGTTGTTATTTTCTGTAGGAAAACCTTGTAGGATATACACAATGACCCTTTGTTAAAGTCAGAATTGTATCTACTTTTCAGAAATGTTTATCTGTCCAGGATCCAGCATTGGTTTTACACCCATTTCTGTCACTAACTGGAAGGAGGCTGAAAGCACAAAAAATAGTACAAATGGTGTATGTTCCAGTAAAATGCCAAAATTGTGTTGAAAAATTTGGTTTTCTGATTCAAGTCTGCCTGTTACTGAAAACTGAGAAGATGGTGATTTTAGAACCACAACCCCTTTGTTGATGCCGTTTTCAGGTAAAAAAACACAAGCTTTCTTCTGCAGCCCTTTTTTCCAATTGTTTTGGAAAATAAAAAATTTCTGTGTATTTTGGCTAATTTCTTAGTCTTCTTCGGGGAAACCCACAAACTCTGGGTACCTCTAGAATCCTTAGGATGTTGGAAAATAAGGATGCACATTTGGCATGGGTAACTTATGTGGACAAAAAGTTATGAGGGCCTAAGGTCGAACTGCCCCAAATAGCAAAAAAAAGGCCTGGCACCTGACGGGGAAAGGCCTGGCAGCGAACGGATTAATATATGAGCAGGACAGGTACTGTCTTTTTCTTCTTACTGCACTTTACCTGGATTTAACTCACATTGTTTGCACATAGACAATTAACGGTTTGAGTTTTATTCAGATTATACTGCGGGCTTGCTTGCATCAAGTATACTGTGGAATCCTGTATCCATTATATGTGGTTGATTTTCAGATCTTTCGTACTGAATCTCTTCTAGGTCACAGCGCCATATTCACACCTAATTTGGGTGAGTGTGTTCTATTATAGTTACTGGCATCAGTAAGTTGGTATCGAGCTACAGTGACATTTGCTTGCACATACATTATCGATTTAGACATACTAAAGCAAATCTTATTTATTGCATAGGTGCATTTTCGAGTCAGATGAGTAGTTATGATGAGGCCCGTTGAATAGGAATTGACCCAAAATGTCAACAGGATATACCCCGGTTTTCTATTACAACTTCATACCAGGATGACCTTAGATTTGATCCTCAGGCCTTATTGAATTTTTACTATTAGAAAAACCAGGTATGTTGTATACTGTTGTTCTTTTGACTTTCTCTATATTTTGTGTTGCATTAATCTCTACAGACTGCATCATCTGCACTTTAGTCATAATTGTTCTTTCTTTCCCCCATGTGAATATGATGAACCACTATGTATAAGCAACTAAGAAAATTGAGGCTAAAATATGTATGGAATTATGGTTCGTTCTATTATATATACCCTGGTCCTAGTAGGGTAATAGAGTTGGTCTTTGTTTTGATTAAGATAATACCCTGCATGGATCAATATCAATGGTCAGAATCATAACTGGAATCTTGGTGAATCATCTAATGGCTAGTACTTCTAGTTAACTATCATAATATGAGGTTTTTGTTAGTCTTTGGAAAAGGTAAAAGTTCAGTAATATAAGACACCTTCCACTATATGCAGAAATTGTATGTTGCTTAATTAGGGATGTTATATTGCAGGTGCGCCTGGTAAAATACATTTTCATCGCTTGATTGAAAAGAAAGAAGGAAAGAAAGAAAGAAAGGAAGAAAGAAAGAGGAGTTGACCACGGACATGAGGAAAAATGAGAGGAGATTAGAAAAAAGGAGAGCAGAAGAGGAGGGAGTCAGTAGAAGGAAAGGAAAGGACAATTGAATTGCATTCTGTCATTGGTAAATAGCACGGTTTTCAATAACCTCTAAGGCCCAGATTAATGTTCTTTTGCCGTAGGGCAGTGAAACAAGTCACCTTGCTGTGCTGCCGTGCAGAACAGGCAGGAATGATCCGTATTTATGCAAAAGGCACATTCCTGTTCTGTGCAGGATCACAAACAAAAGTTTGGACCCACAGCATTCCTGTTCTTTTTCACTGCGCTGGCGCTGTTTTGGCTATCTAGCACCAACACAGGCACGCTTGCACCTGGTGCAAGGGAGTCTGAGTTGTAGGTAGGATTATTTTTGTGTAGGAAGGGGAACCTTCCTGCACAAAAACAATCCTAGGAGACTTTTTCATCTATGTGTGCTGCAAAATGCAGCACACATAGAGGAAACAACGAGGAGATAGAAAGATATTTCCCCTCATTGCGCCTCCCCTGGGGAGGCGTATGGTTTTGCACAGCACCAGGTGTACAGTCTGTTGTAAATCTGGGGATGCATCAATATCCATGGGTGATGCATGGGAACACCCACTGCAACACCCATGGAACACCTCCCTAACGCAGAGTAAGGGAATGCAGCAACTTGCGCTGCCTTGCCTTCTTCTGTACCTATGAGGCCATTCAAAGCCATGCAAAGTGGCACTGCTGGCCTCATAGATAGGGATGAAAGGTTTGCGCAGCTGTTGCATCACTAAAAGTAATACAATGGTGACACAGGCCTCTCATAAATATGTCTCCAAATGTTCACTAAACACTTAGTGTAAGTAATTTGGTGATAACACATACTGGGCGAATGTTTTGTGTGTGATGCGGAACCACTGTGTACGTTATCAAGTTAAAAATGTACTTTGAAATAATGCTACTACAGCTAAAGGGCAGAGAGCAACAGCTGCGACCAAGCCTCCTCCTCCCCCCTCACACACCTCCTGTTTTGCAAAGATCTTAATCCAGTTGAGCTGTTTCACCAGGGACCCTTTTGGCCACAGGTGAGGATCCCAGCCATCTTCAATACTCAGTAGGCCAATCAAGCTAGCCCTGCGTGAGGTAAGATGGATAGTCTCGCTGTGTGCCCTCAGCTCCCTCTGAAATTTCAGCAGATCAATGTCACTGTGGCTTTTAATTACCCCTTTGCTTCATCATTATTTCATGGACTTTAATATGCCCTGCAGGACAGCATCAACGGTTTACAGATAAACAACTAGCAAGCACTATTCCCTCTGGAAATACCTCCTGAAAGTAACAGCAACAACACGCAATTTACCTTTTCAGGCTGACCTCAAGATTTCCTTGTAGGATTGCCAGTTATGTTTTTCACATCTCAATGTTTGTGCTTTTGTATTGTCCATTTTGGCGGGCATTTTACCAATGGTAAAATTAGGCAGTTTTGCTGAATGAACGAATGATAAGTATATCACCTTTGAAATAAAAGTTTATTTTCTATTTAAGGTCGGTCGCAATGGGCCCCATTTTTTGGTGACAAATGTGCAGCAGCTAATTTGTGGCAGTACATAATGTGCAAATTAGCAGGTGCATAATTTGCACCTAATCACAAGTTTGATACCATGGAATGAAGAATAACACCCCAATAGAGCACATTATTCCCCCTAGCAGGGTGCACAACCAGTGCAGTTGAATGGTTTGCTCCCTCAGTTTCAAATCAGAAGTGCAAACACGTACGAATTGCAATCAACTTGTAATCACATTTTAATCACAAGCAGAAGTTAGCACCCACAGGATGGCTACTGAGCCCATTGTAATCGGAACTTTTATTTTTAACCTAAAGCCTGATCACAGTGGATCAGCACTTTGTGGGCTAAAATTGCGCACAACTGATTTGTGATGGTGCAGAGTGCACATCTCAGCAGGGACACCATTTACACCCGCTCAATTGTTTGCTACTATGCAGTGGGGAGAACATACTAATGATGCATGATATCCCTCATACCAGGTTCACAAAGAGTGCATGTACACTATTTCAAACTTTAGTTTCAAATCATGATGGCAACCAGTCTCAAATTGCACGTAATTAGTCATTTCGATTTTTACGCAAATGGGAGCTTCTAATCAGAGCCTTAGTAATGACAAGGATAATTTCAAAAACAGATATGAGCACTAAGGTGTGCCGAACAGTAACTTGCTTTCCCCGAAAGATGCGCATCTGCTACAGTGTCTTTAAAAGTAGAAATGAGCTAGAAATATATATGTGATTTTGCTCAATAATTCAGACTTTATGGAAACTCCAAATAAGGTCTCAAAATGATTGTGGAAGAAAAGGGTTTGCTTTTTTGTACTGTCGAGAGTGGCCGGCCACATTAACTAAACAAAGAATGTTCAACTTTTTTTCAGAGATTGACCCAGGAAACATTCAATGATCATTAATGGGCTTGACCACAAATGCAAAGGGCTTGGACTATTTTTGCAGTGCTTTGCTAATATAACTGATTAATATTAATAAATGTATGATTAACTACTAAAATTGGTATTTTCCCAGATGAGTTGAAGCAACATCTATGACTGTATCATAAAATACAGAATTTCTGTACTAAATGTACTGTGGCCCACATTCCCAGTCAAATGTAAAATATGACGTGTATTTTACATCTAATCTCTGTGCTTGTTCTCCTAGTCACACAATGTGATTTACGCCACGTTTTCTGACTCTATGTGCTTGACTATAAACATTGCATACACTAGGCATACTTAAGTCCAGGAAATGTGTAGTCTTTTTTCTTTTCAATGTTTTTAAAAATATGAAAAAGGTTCTCGCTTAAATGTCAACCTTTCTTACACTAAGTTTTGGATATATTTAAAATGGTGGTACGTTTAGTGCAGCACTTACACCTGAACCTGTCTTATGTAAGTTAAATTCTTATGTAAAGATGACTAAAGAAAGTGCATTCCAAGTGTTTGTGAATAGCCCACAACGTTCTAAACGTGTGTTATTCAAGCATTTGCATTACAGGTTCCTGACTACTCACTTGACACTTTCATAGGCGTACCCACTGACCAAACTAAGGGCAAAGTACGCACATTGATCATACACAAGAATGTGCACACTATGCACAGGCAGGTCGCTTGCATTTATATGTGTCTCTCACCTTGTGACTGGGGCAAAAATTATTCAAGGACAAGACACTACGTTCACCGGTTCAGTTCAGGCTTACATATGAAAAACAGGTGGTGATTAGTAGACAATAGCTTTTATTTTTAAAGTGCTGGTTTTGAAGATGCGATTTCTTATAACGAATCCCGGTGTCAGCATAATCATATGAAAAGAGGAAACGGGAATCCTAAAGAGGGAGACTGTTGCAGTGTGTCAGCAATGGGACATTGATTGCATGGCTGTAACAGGAAACCGGGTGTTGATATTTACTTGAGGTATTGTCCATCTGTTTTCAGACTTAAGTTGCATCACACTGCTTAGAAAATAAAAATTCCAAACTGCTAAAGACCCTCTTTTCTTGGGCCTTGGTTACTCATTACTGGCTCTAATAAATTGGCAGTTTTGACATAGTGGCAACATACACTTTGTTGTTGATACTGTAGCTGTTGGGGAGCTTTCAAGTAGGAAGGATATAAAAGTGTTTTTTGTGTTGTTAATAACTTTGACACCTGTTAATGGACTTTCATGAAATTTCCCCAAAAAAAATATTTTTGCCTAGTTTGTTCATGGAAAGTTTTGGGGAAATCCATTAAGCAGTGGCAGAGAAAAACCTGGAGATCCAAAATGCAAAATCTCTTTACAATTTTCAGAAACCCTTTTAAGAAGCACTACCACACTACCACAATAATTGCTGAATGGAATTGCTCCAAATTTGGCAACAAGCTGGATTTGATCCATACATTATGCTTTTTGTGATTCGTTGTAAATCCATTCAGTAGTTTTGAGAAAATTAGGTGGAAAAATATACTATATCTGGATGGTTGGGCTCGACGTACTCTTGAGTGAGTCCTTTAAACACAATTAAAAAAAGCATTTTGATTGGCCCAGGAAGCTTTTTCCCCTTGGACCTTGGGACAATTCTCTCCAGTGGGAGTCAGACTCTCTGACTAATAGCCAGCAAATGAGAAAAATGTTGCTGGCTGCCATTAAAGGACTCAGGAACTTAGTCCCCTGTCCTGTAATTATAAAAAAAAAAAAAAACACTAATATAAAGGGGCAGGGTAGGGATGCACTGACCTCTAGGCCATGTTAGGGGGGCCCAAAAAAAAAAAAAAATCAGGTGCAATTTGCCACGATCCCATGGGACTCCTGCAGAATTATGGCCTGCCATTTCCTTAATAAATATTTGGGGAGAAGGAGTAAGTAGTGTCCCCCAAGCCCATTTTGAACCCTCCCTTACAATTAAAGTATGGCCACCGGGATGGGATCATTGGAGTCCATTTAGCCTGGGGGTGCTGAACACCCTCTCCCCTAATGTTAATGTATTTGGCCCTGAGGGATGGTTTCCTCAGGGCCTTTTAAGGCTTTGGGAGGTGGATCATGGTCCCACTCCCCTAATAATACATTTTTCGACCCCACAGTTGGAGTCCGGGCCATTGGGAGCTTGGGAAGAAGGCTGTGCACACTCCCTCCCCTTTCTAAAAAAATGAGGGGCCCGAGTCCCTGGGGCCGGCTGTGGCATGAGGAGGAGGCTGTGTGCCCCCCCCCCCCTCAGTTCGTAGGCGGACTGTATGCTTGGAGGGTCTTGGTCAGCCAGGCAGTGCAGCCAACATTATGCTATGCACGCCAATGGCAGTGCATGGCATGTGGGTTCTTGACTGTGAGGCGTTGGCCTTAGGGTCTGATAGGAGGCCATGCCTTGCAACCACACCTTATCACACACGGCCTGATTAACTTTAGGTATGGCAATAAAATATTACTTAAAGTTTTAAAAAAACTAGAAAATAGCTGACAAATAAAAGGTTAAAGTAACATTATAGTTAGGTGTCATAAAAGATCTGTTTTTGTTTTAAAAAACTTAGAAAGACACTGAAAACATCAAAGGTTAAAGTGATGTAATAGTTTGGTGAATGTGTCAGTGCCAAGCTAATGTTTGGAACTCAAAAACACAGAAAATTTTAATATAGATATTTTGTTCTTAACTCCTTATTTATTTTTTCACTTTATATACATATGTATATTTTCACTGAAAAAAACAAACCAAATGTTAGAGTGACGTTATTGTTAGGTATTTTGCATTCGAAAAAAAACTTAGAAATTGACTAAAATAACTAAAACTTACAGAGACATAATAGTTAGGTGAAACTTTCAGAGAAAAATTGTGTTGTAAATGAATAAAACCACTGATGGCTTCCTAGTTGACAACCATCATGGGTGCCGGCAAGAGTCAGCATTTTATTATTAAATAGGTCCCATGGTACTCACCTGACGCACCCATATTGATACATTTGTTGGGGCCATGGGGGGCTTCTCATGGGCCCGTGTACCCAGCCGTATCCCCTGGCAGCAGCCAGACATTTTTTGATTTTTAGGTGTGTGCCCCAGTGTCCACCTAGGGGCACCCTCAATGCAAGGCACATTAGGGACTGCAGTGGAGCCTTAAGGTCCCTGTGACCTCAGTTGGTTCAAAGCTAGAACCATCCTGAGTGTTGGCAGGAGCCGTTACTGTTCCTTTGCTTCTGCCTGAAAAAGAGCAGCATTTTTTCCATATCCGGAAGAGGGCTGGCAGGGCATGCCTACAATCTTGGGGGCAGGGAACTACTGTGTACCACAGGTGGGTTCCCTGGGCCACTGCAGAATATCTGTCTCTGGCTCATGGGATCTCAGTTTAAGGGGCAGCCCACATATGCCACCTTCCCTGCATTTGAACAGAAAAGCAGGGGTTGGGGTCCCCTGGGCCTAATTGAACCTCAGGAGGGAGGGCAGCACCCCCACTCCCCTTAATTAAAAAATGGACCCCTGGGATTGCCCTCTCTCTTAACAAATACATTATGCCTCCACCTTGAGGCTTGGCGCAGCCCTGGGGGTAAAGGGGGGCGGGGTTTTAAAAACATTATATCAATATATCAAAAACCTAAATATATAAAACCTAGTGGCTAGTGGCCTTTGCCACTAGGTAGGTATAGTTAGGGCCATGTTTCCATAGAAAAAGCATCTTTTGATTTGCCTATATCTTTGGCACCGTTTGATGAACCTTCACAAAATTTTCAAAAAAACGTGCCCCAGTGATTCTTGTTGCGCATGGAAAGTTAGGGGATGATCCATCATGGGGGGGCCGAGGAAAAGGGGTAAAAAACGTTGTGTTTCTCATGTTAATTGCCTTAGGACATTTGAACATGATTACAGACCTAACCACTAGACTGAATTACACCAAATGTGGCTGGAAGCTATCTTTCAGTAGCCAATTGTGCTTTTGCTTATTGGCTGTAAATCCATTCAGTAGTCAATTAAGATATTAAAGGAAATCCAAATTTGTATATCTTTGATCATGAAGACTTCGCAAACAATGACGAGCTTGTGCAGGGAAATACACAGCTCTGATTGGCTTCCAACACTTCAAACCAGAAAGTGGTGGCAGCCATCTTGGGACTCAGCTTGATCAGAGTTCCACAAAAAGTGTAAAAAAAGACGAGGGGCTAGGGTAGAGTCACCCTGAACCCCTTAGCGCTGGTGCTGGGGTCCCAGAGGGACCCCTAGGGAAAAAAAGCATTTAAAAAAAAGAATTACTGCAAAAAATTGTGACAATGCTGAAAATTTGTGGGATTTTTTTTTTAAAACAAGCACCGGCTCCAACCTTTGTTTTTTAATAAGCTCCTGGATGGACCATGTTCTGGGGGCATTGTTTTTTTTACTACGGGGAGCCAGCTGCCCCCCCCACAGCCCTAAGGGACCACCACCTCCCTGGGGCGGTTGCTAAATTTGGTGCAGGGGAGCTGTGTGGCCCCGTGCTCTGGGGGCCACCTTCTCCCCTGGGCAAAATGATTTTCTTATGTGTGGGAGGCAAGACGCCCCCACAGCCCCTGGAACCACCACCTCTCTGGGGCTTTTATCTAGTATGGTGCAGGGGACCACATGGCCCCCGCAGACCCAGGTACCACCACCTCCCCAGTGCATTTGACTAATAGGTGCTGGGGCCACCCGCCCCCACCTGCACCCTCATGGACCACCACATCCCCTGGGCAATTAGGAAAAAATTTGAAGGGGGTCTGTTTCACACCCTCAAGCCCCAGGACCACCACTTACCCCAGGGATATTTCTACTTTGGAAGGGGGCCAGGCAGCCCCCCTCGATGGGCCACTGATGGCCCTAGGTATTGCCAGCCACCAGGGGCCGGCTTCTGCTATGTCCTGGGGTGCCCACCCCTGGGACATAGCTGTTTGCTTTTGTTTGGTGGCAAACAAAAGCAAAAGCAAATATAACTTCACTTTCTGACAGTGGGACCTATCAAACAGGTCACGCTGTCAGAAAGAGGAGTTTTCATCTGTGTTTCCTGCATGCAGACATGCGTGCAGGGAAGACAGATGAAAACATTGCTCCAGCAACCAGGAAACTGCTATTAAAAACAGCTCCTTGCTTGCTGGAGCAATACCTGCTCACAAATGAGGTTGAGCTGACTGGGACAGTGGGGGAGGCATTGAGGGTCCTCCCATGGGCCCAGATAGCCAGTAAAGGGCAAAAAAAAATTAAAAATGAATATCCGTTGGGACCGTGGGGGAGTCTTTCGCACTGTGAGTTGAGGATTCGACTCCAGGTGTATCCGTAGTCATTTCCCTCCTTTAATTTCTTTTCAACTGCAAATGTTTAATGCTCATACTGAAAGGTGATCTTACTTTTTTTAAATGACAAATATATTTTTCTTTTCAATTTGTGAAGAAATATCTAATTGTAAGTATATCATCCATCAAAGCCTAAGAAACTCTATCTATATCTCTCTTCTTCTCACTCTCTTTCACTCTCTTTCAGTCTCTTTCTCCAACTCACACCACCACTCAGACCCTTATGCATCTGCTCACAGACCCACTCACTCACGCATCCACTCACAGGCCCACTCAGGCCCTTGTCCACCCACTTACAGCCCCAGTCCGACCCTCACGCACCCACTGACAGACCCACTCAGACTCTCTCACACACACTCACAGACCCACTGACACCCTCATGCATCCACTCACAGACCTGAACAAGCACAAAAGACACTAAGACACTGATGCACCCACTCTCATGCCCAGACAGAAACTCTCACAGCCACTCTCACCCCCAATACTCCCTGTAACACTCATTCTCACCCCCAGAGAGATAGGATAAGGGCCATGTGCAGAGTAGGGCTGGGTGGTTAGGGGGCTTGGCTGCATGGCTGGCTGCAGGCACGGGTGAAGGCCTTGCACGGTGCAAGGTTGGGTGCTTATAGGGGGTGTGGCCAGGCCCTATGGCCAACTGCTGCCATGCACAGCCGAAGGCTCTGTGCAGTGGTGGTTGGATTAACATAAAGGGGGTCATTCTGACCCCGGCGGTCTGAGACCGCCGGGGCCAGGGTCGGCGGGAGCACCGCCGACAGGCAGGCGGTGCCCCGCAGGGCATTCTGACCGCGGCGGCTTGGCCGCGGTCAGATCTGGAAAACCGGCGGTCTCCCGCCGGTTTTCCGATGCCCCTGAGAATCCTCCATGACGGCGGAGCGCGCTCCGCCGCCATGGGAATTCTGACACCCCCTACCGCCATCCTGTTCCTGGCGGGTCTCCCGCCAGGAACAGGATGGCGGTAGGGGGTGCCGCGGGGCCCCTGGGGGCCCCTGCAGTGCCCATGCCAATGGCATGGGCACTGCAGGGGCCCCCGTAAGAGGGCCCCACAAAGTATTTCAGTGTCTGCTATGCAGACACTGAAATACGCGACGGGTGCCACTGCACCCGTCGCACCTTCCCACTCCGCCGGCTCAATTCTGAGCCAGTGTCCTCGTGGGAAGGGTGATTTGCCCTGGGCTGGCGGGCGGCCTTTTGGCGGTCGCCCGCCAGCCCAGGGCAAATCCCAAAATACCCTCAGCGGTCTTGCGACCGCGGAGCGGTATTTTGGAGGGGGGAACTCTGGCGGGCGGCCTCCGCCGCCCACCAGGGTTAGAATCACCCCCAAAGTAATGAAAATTACTATATATAAAAAAAAAAAGAAATTCACAGACAAAAACAAAGGTTACAGAGACATTCAAGTTAGCCTCACATTTTAAACATCCAAAACCATAGAAGTTCATCTTTTAGAGTTAGGGTTATCCCAAGTAACTATACCTCGTGCTCTGAGGTAACTGTAACTCTCGCCCTCGCCATGCACTGCTAATTACCCCACAAATTATGGAACTGGTGACAACTTTGATAACATCATTGATAATATCAATGTAATAAATGCAGTACCATTTTGGGTGAAAAAACTGTGTATGGCTGGGGCTCAAGTTATATTTACTTTAGGGCACAAGTTATAGTTACTTGAGATAACTCTATCTATAACAGTTGAATTTCAATACATGCATTTTCCTATAGGGATTTTGAACACGACTACAGCTCAACCCAATGCACAAAATTACTCTAAATTTAGCAGAAAGCTAGCTTTTGGTCCAGAAAGCATGCTTTTTGTGATTTGGTGTAAATCTGTTGAGTAGTTTTTGAGATATTAAAGGAAAAAGAAATATAGAGATCTAGGGTCATGAAGGCTCCATGGAGTCCCAAAAAAAGTTTAAAAAAAGAAAAGGGGGCAGGATAGGAAGACCCTGACCCCCCAGCCTTAGTGTTGGGGCACCCCGGGACCCTTTTTGCAAAATTTGCAGAGCATCCACGAATCTACCAAAAATGTAAGAAAAAAAAATAAGCATGGTGTCCCATGCTTGTTGCTAATTTAGCCCCTGGGTGGGCTAGGTACCAGGGGCATGAATATAATATAAAATAAAGAGAGGTTGCATGGGACTCCCCTCCATGGGCTTTTGTAAGCCCGGGAACCACCACCTCCCGAGAGCTGCATATAAGAAATAGGCAGGGGGCCGCATGGACCTCACCTCACCCCAGGGACCACCAGCTCCCCAGGGTTTTTGTTTTATAAAAGAGGTGGGCAGTGTGGACTCCCTTTTTGGTGTTTTCAAATGCCCCTGGGACCACGACCTCCCCGGGGCATATTATATCATTAAGGAGGGGGGTCAGCTCTGACCTCTCAGCACCGGGGACCACCACCTCCATGGGTGAAATATCATTTTTTAAACAGGAAGGGGGGCCTCAGGGCCCGCCAGTGCAGTAGAAAGGAGGACAGCCACACCTCCTGGAGCCATTAATGGATCTGGCCACCACCACCCCTCAGGGCCAGCTCCTGCTATCTCCTGAGGCGCCCAACCTCGGGAAACACCACAGAGGTTGCAACACAAAATTTAATTGTTGGCTTCTCCTAATGCGTTTCAGCCCAGCCAGGCCTTGATCATGGGTACCTATGATCTAGGCCAGCTGGGCCGCAATGCGTTGGGAAAGGCCAGCAAATACATTTCATAAATCTCTAGGAAGGAGTCCTGGTGAGCATATTTATCTTTTATTTAAATGTCCTAAGTTTAGTATCTATTTTATTCTTCGTATAAGAGTTTGAGGACCTTTAGATTTACCTCTGTGACTAAATATAGCTTTTTATTAGCTACATTTTATAGTAATTTAAAAAAAAAAACACCAACGCTACTCCCTTTGTAAAGAGCTACCTTTAATCAGAAAGAAAGTAATAAACATGATTTTGTTCTGACCTAACAAATGTTCTGATTAATTCCTTTTCAAGGACCTATATTGGTCATAGTTGGACTGTGACATCTGATCCTACACTGATCTGATAAATGCCTGTGCCCCAATGACAGATCAAGGTGTCCCTTCTATAATATGCCACTTTGTCCTATACAAAATAAAGAAACGTTATCCATCTATCTTTAACCTAAAACAAATTGAATCCCGGTGTTGCAGGTGATGAACTCCGCTATTTTCTTACTACAAAACTTATAAATGTAGAGAGGTGGTCCAATATCAATTTTAATTATACACCACTTCTAGGTTCTTGTATTGTTCTTCTTATCATCTCATTCATAAACAATCCTTCTTTCTTATAGAAGTATCACATTCCTTCTCGACTTACTGTTAGAGCATTGAGAAGTAGATAGCAAAAGGAGATCGATGGTGTCTTTAAAATAATTTGGGCCTGTTAGAAATGGGGTCTTTGGTTGACAGTCAGGTTACCCCCTGTTCAAGCAAGGACCCTCACTCTAGTCAGGGTAAAAGAGAATCACCCTCAGCTAACCCCTGCTTACCCCCTTGGTAGCTTGACCCTGCATAAGCAAAAGTCCAACAGGGCCTAAATATATTGGGATACTGTTTAGCAGAACATGACTGATTTGGTTTGTATGTTTTGGTCTCACAGTCACATGACCCTTCTATCACCACATAATCTCCCTTCTCACCTCTTCGTAGGTCTGGCAGTTGTCTCTGGGGCTGTATTCTTCTCTCTCCGTGGAATCTCAGGAATGGTAAACAATTATTGTCTACTGGCCGAACTGCAGCTTTTCGTAAACAGATCATGTAATATATAATCAAACATCAGCGATGTGGTCAATAATGTCATTCCTGATGTGGTGTGCCGTCATCATTAAGGGGAAAAAACATAATTGCTGGTGCAATATGTGATGTCACAAGTTTGAAATGAATAATATTATTTTAAGTCTCATCTGCAATATATGTCATGTGTGAGGTCATGAGCAAATCATGAAGGACATTTTGGATGCGTAGCTAAGATTAGGTGATGCATTCTGTGTCTTTTACGTTAAGAATTATTAACACGATTTCCCTTCAAATTACGTTTTTAGTGAGTCAGATGCATTTTTTACTGCATAAATTAGTAGAACGAAGACCTGAGCTGAAACTATTTTCTTTAGATCTGTGGGTCCAGATGAATGTTTTGGAAATATACAACAAATTTAATGGGCCATGTGGTTTGAATTTGTAGATTCACTTCATGATAACTTTCGTAAAGTCAGCCAACAAATCATTTGCCTCCAAAGTTTTGTAAAGAGTTGCGCGAGCTCAAGACAGTGGAGAGGGATTATGTAATACTTCTCCTCATTAGGAGATGTGAGTATGAATAGCATTCACCGCTTCGTTCATATGGCATTTACCACCAGTTCCTCCAGAACCCCATATCATTTGTTAAATAGTGAACAGGGGTAATGGGACCTGCAGTGCGGGTGCAAACCAGAGCTCCTCTTTCACATATGTCAAGTATAATCTGGGTATAGAGCCTAGCATTGTGCCAGGCACTTGGCCAGCTAACATCTAAAAATATCCTACTACGTACAGTTTACAGCATTGTAAGAAGGAGTTGGGAGATGGACAGGATCTTTTCCAAGCTATGTACCCACACCTATTCTCCATGTGGACATTACCCACTGTGTTGGCCTTTTGATTTGTAGCTTTGTACAGTGGGGTTTGAGTGAAGGGCTTCTCTCTTGAACAGGCCCTAGGCAAGGCCACATGTGAAGATAAATCAATACCCTTAGCCTTTTACATTACAAAGCGGAGAATGAACCTAGGACCTCTTTGGAACTAAGTCACATGTGGACATGACTAACGCTCCCTGCCCGTCTACCAAGGAGGTTACCATAGGATGGTCTTTGGAAAGGTCTTAAGCACATATCTTCTCCTTGAATCTGGCACAGGTCCCCAATGTGCATAATTCAATGTATCTGACCTTTGCGCATTAGGGCTTTGATGAAGGTTTTGGACAAATACTGTGGGTTCCCCTTTATTTTAAACTGTATGTTTAAAATTTGCAGTTCCAGTTTTGTAACTCAGGATTCAAACTGGAGCTGAAGATCTATGGTGGTGACTGGTATCTTGGTATGTACAAACCCATTTGTTTGTGTTCAACAAATCATTGGGGCTGTCAACAAACATGTGTTTTACATATTCAAGATACACCCTGTGCCCCTGATGCCAATCCCATTTTTTTGTTTTTTTTTTGTTGCTTTTTGCTTCTTTGATCTTGGTCTGGTTCAGCAGATCCAAAGTAGCATTAGGGATCCGCAGCTGTGGTCAGCTCCTTGAGAACTTCACTTCTGATGTGGCTTTGCAGACTTCATACATACAAAACTTCAGCTCTGATGATATGTGGATGTCCTTATGAAGGGAAGAATCTCATGGCAAAAATAGTGTAGGAAGAGTCTACTCTTCTGCATCACCCATTTTCTCCCTGGGGTTAGAAAGTGATCCCCTTAGCTCCTTAAAACACATTTATGTATTCTGACCCAGGCTCAGCCGATATTTATGGATACCTCAAACAGTTTAAAGGGATCTGCAACAAAAAATGCCTGTAGCACCCAGCCAATCATATTATTTAGCTCGGTAGTGCCTTTGAGAATCTACCAATCTCATTCATTTATTTTTCCCAAAAACTTTCCTTGGATCCTCCTCCATCTGTTTCACTGAAAACCCATGGATAAATGCTCAATATGTCAATTACACTAACACTTCAGAGCCAACTGGCATCTTTATAATGCAAATAAATAAAAACCACTGAACTGATTCACAGATACTAGATTCATGACCGCAATAGGATCTATTCTGAGTGAAGTTCTTTTGATGCCCCTACTGTAGCATACAGAGTAAATTCATGAGACCAAAAGAGAAATATTTTTCACTCCACCTGTTCAATTTTATAACCCTGGGAGGACATGCCTGAAACATGACATACCAAAACTTAGCTGAATGGTCTAATTGTGTGCCAAAAAATTATGTTGATCCATTGTTGTTGTGTAGCTGTGCTGTGATGTTTTGTATTTTTTTCTTGTCTTGTGTGTGATTGTGGTTTGATATGTTTTTTTTTTTCTGTAGTGAGGTTGTTGCTGTGTTAAGTTCCGTCCTGTGGTATATGTTAGCTTCCATTGCTCCTGCAGTGTCCTTTTTTTGTTTATTTCTTTGTGTTGTTGTGTGGTGTCTTAACATGAAAAACATAACATAAACAATATGAGTGGATCCTCTGAGATTTATATCCCTTTAGCAGGTGCTGCTCCTCCGCTAGGGTGGAGGAGCGGTGCCCCCCAGCCAGCAGCGGCAGCTGCAAACCTTTTAATACAAAGCTATAATAAACTATGTTTATTATCGTTTTATATTAAAAGCGGCGTGGCATTGGGGGTGATGAGCCCTGAGGGGATTGCACAGAGCACTCCCCTCAGTGCGCATGTATGCTTGGCCGGCCCGGCTGGAGAGAGCCTGCACAGGCTCCCAGTCTGCCTGGGAGCGCCCTGGCTGGGCACTCCCTGCCAATCCTGACACTGCTCTGAGCAGCATCAGGATTGGCCGCAGGGCAGGCTGGGAGCCTGTGCCTGTAGCCTGGAGCGACGATGGAGGAGCGGAGCAGCGTGCCGTGGAATTGAGGTAAGATTTTATATATTTTTTATTTTATTCCCCCCCCCGCACACTGCATCGTGCTGCCCTGCCACTTTTCCCTTCCACAAGCCGCCACTGCCCCTTCGTTACCATTATTGAGGGATTAGTTGGTGCTATGGCCTTCATAAATCTAGGCTGCTCATAAATAACTGCTAAGCTTCACACTCAGTAATGGTAAAAAACACTTTGTACTCAATGCATTTGCTTATATTTTATACATATGTGGTGTGTTGTGACCTATATGTGTACAGCCTTACTGTCAAATATTGACATCTGTCTTCTAAAAAAAAATATCGCATCTTTAGTTTGTATTCTTGTGCCATTGGCAGCAGAGTGAATTCATCCAGTCTCCTCATAGACTTACAAACGTAATTAAGCCTGATGTACAGTAAGTATGTTTTTTGGTCTGAGCACCTTATAATGTCTCTTGAAAAATGCTCAGCTCCCGGTATCCAGATTCTAAGCTCAAATTCAAATTTGAGTATGAACAGTATCTACTTCCCTAGCCAAGCATATATCTCAAAAACGTTTGAAGCTTTTTTTATGTCTCCTTTTTTTTAAACAAATGGACACATTTATCCTAATATAAATGCCTTTAAATTCCAGTGGTAATGTTCTTCATAACAAATTTGTTGTTGTTCCATCCAGAAGTTTAGGATGTCAGCGAGGATAGCTTCCTATGCAAAATCGAAAATGTGACTTTTGGGAGCTTGCTGTAAATGTTCCTCTCTTTGCCATTCAGCGTGCAATTTACCGGGATAAACTTCACATGCATGTCATTTTTCAATTTCGGATTTTCACATGAGGCTAAACCCAGAAATTATCAAAATGCTTTTTCGTATTGACCAATGGTTTCAACACTATCACTAGTCCCTCTAGCACAGTGTCTTGTATGTACATCTATCTCTATATGCATAAATATGTGCTTATACATCTATCTATCCATCTATTATATAATATATATATATATATATATATATATATATATATATATATAATAAATATATTATATATATATTGATAAGTGTGTGTGTGTGTGGGGGGGGTGTCAGTGTTTTTTATGATTTGTCCTCAGCCCTGCTGAGTCTTCAATAGCCCAAGTTCGTAGTCCGCTTCCATTTCCCAATCTCCCATGGGCAGGTGTTTACATCAGTAAAACCACCGCCACAATTGATGTTAAGTACTACCCTTCATGGCAGATAGTCCCTGCACAGAGGTCAAGAATTGAATAGGCATGGGAAAATCACTGCCCTTTTGCTGCCCGTGCTCCCCATGGAGAAGTCCAGGCCATATTGGCCGGCCAATGTGGTTAAGACTGTTCTGCTAGTGGCCTGGCTGCGCATTCCACTGAGACAATTAGGGAACTCACATTTACCGTGTTGTTTACCTAACGACTTAAAGCATTTAAAAACAAGTCTTCCTCATCAAATGCCTCAGTAACGCTGAATGGATTTTACAGTGAGTGTTGAAAAAGTAGTGTGAACTTTTTATTAAAATGTAATTTTGATGCGGCATTTAGAGCACTTTAACGTTAAGAGCTCGGAATCTCAATCGCTAATCTTTCTTTGCTTTCTAGAAAAACAAAATTAAACTAAGCCGTGCTCTCAGTATAGACACACCGACCTACAGAAACGTGAACACGAAGAGTCTGTTATTTATAAGACACACTGCTGGTGCAGAGTGGGAAAAATGATTGTACTATTTCACCTGCAGAAAACTCTCTTTTGTGGGTTCCTATGATCATTAAACTATAGTACATCTAAACAAAAACTTCCTGATTTTTCTGCATGGGTAATTTCAAACACTGCTATCACTGTATAATTATCTGGGATGGCTTGAAGGATTCAGATCCACTTTCAAACGCATAAGCTAATTTTTTTTTTACACTGAGAAAATGTATTCAGTGCGACTGTTCGGTAGCGAAAGCAGTAAAACACCTTAATCCCTGGTTGAAGAAAGGTAATACCTTGACAGATGTGTGCCTCCTACTTTCCTCGCGGCCATGTTTCAACAACAAACCTTTCTTTTCTGCTTCTTGGCTGCAGCAGAGCAAAAAAATAGGAGAGGCGCAATAAAGCAGTCACACAAGCCTCAAGAGCCAGGAGGCAGTGCAGTGGCAGTGACAGATTTTTAATGTGGCAGGAGAGATTGACAGGAAAATGTCTTCAGAGCAAACCCACACCAGATGGAATGCAAACGGTTTATTGGAGAATAGAGGCACCGCTGAACCGTAGAAAGGGTGTACTCACGCAGGGGGCCGGTTGTTCCTTACAAACCCAGTGTCGGTATTGTTGTATGCTCCAAACGCCTTACACAGAAGTAACCAGAGACATTGGTCGTCTACATTTGTGCATAGGCATCACTTTAAAGCACACCATTTGTTTGTGGACAGCGAGTGGAATCGTAATTAGCCAAGAGTATTACTAGGAGAAATACGAAAAATGGATCACTGAGTTGTTGAGAAAATATAGAGATGACTGAGGATGTACCTTGGAACCGAAAATGACGGGATGTTACCGCACCGGGAAAAAAATAACCTATAATATCCGAATTTCACCACGAGTATTAATTACTGCACAAAAATACTGGACCAGTCAGTATGATAGTTTAAGTACTGAACAAACCCCACATCTATCACAACTTTATTTTCTAGTATGTTCTACTTAACACTAAAAAAACGATTTGGTTTGTGAAATGACTTCATGTTAGTCACATAAGAAGTCAAGTCTGCCAACTTTGAATGAATCATGTAGTTCTGTGACTAGCAATGCATCGTTTATTTTTGTTTAAAGCATCCAGTAATGAAACACTCTAGCTTTAACAACAGCAAATAGAATCTTCTGCCTGGTAACCTTAGGGTGGTCTTCTGGTCTTCCCCCAGGCATTTTGGCTTTCACCTCCTGTTTTACAGCATATCTTTTAATTGACCTTAGGACTCCGAGCACTTTACCATTGCCAACTAGTGCTAAAGAGCATGTGCTTCTTCCCTAACCATGGTAATATTGGTGTATCCACAAATGGTGTATTTAATTTACTTGTAGGTCCCTTGTAAAGTGGTATACCATATACACAGGGCCTGTAAATTGAATGCTACTAGTGGGCCTGAAGCACTGATTGTGCTACCCACGTAAGTACCTCTGTAAAAAAGTCTCAGGGCTGCCACTGCAGGGTCTGTGTGTGCAGTTTTACTGTCACCTTGACTTGTCTTTTAAAACTTCTTGTCAAGCCTTAACTACTCTTTTCTTACATATATGTCACCAATAAGGTAGGCCCTTGGTAGCCCATAGGACACGGTGCCATGTAAGTCAGAGGCAGCACATGTTGGTTTAGGTTTTACATGCCCTGGTAATGAAAAACTCCCAAAGTCATTTTTCGTTACAGTGAGGCAAGCTCCTCTCATAAGCCAGCATTGAGAGTTCCTTAATATACTTTTAAGTTGTAATTCTTGATTCGAAAGGGAAAACTGCATCATGTTTCATATCATTGAAATCATAATGATAAACCCTCTTTACTGGTAAAGTCGGAGTTATCATTACTATTTTAGAAATGTCACTTTTAGAAAGTGAGCATTTCTCTGCTCTCGTTGCTCTGTGTGCCTGACAATAAGACTCCAATGCAATTCTGGTCTGGGGTGAGTGGCAGCTATGTTTCTGCATTCCTTCCAGATACCCACAACACAGGACAATCAACTGCATTTGCATTCATCTGCATACTAATGGGTCTTCCTGGACTGTAAGGGTGGTCACATCTACACTTCAGGAGGTAAGTGCCTGTCCCTACACAAAGGGCTGCTTACCCCTGACTGATAGTCTGGAGCCAGGGCTAGGGTGAAAGATGGACCTGCAAAATTGAGAAGGATCCTTAGAAATCATCCCCCACAAAAAATACACTTTTTAGTATGAGTACTGGGACTCTGACACCCTGAAAACAGTACACTACTGGACCTGGAAGTAACTACGCTGGTGTAACGGCTGCTGTGCTGAAGGATTGTCACCTTGCTGTGCCTGACTTTCCTGAGGACCTGCTTTCCTGCTAGATTAAGCGACCCTGCTGCCTGCTGACCACTGTGCAGCTAGAAGACTGAAGGATGAAAAACAACCCCAGAGTGACTCCAACAATTTGGTGGCTTGCCACCTCTTTTCCCCAAGGTTCCAGTGAATCAAAGACCTCACTTCTGTTTTATTTTGTCATAGTTTGTTACCAAAGTCCATCACAGCCTCATGGCTTGTGAACGACTGAAAAGGCCGTTCTGCGCTCTCTGCTAATGTTGCACCGCAAAGCCACATGCCTCTCTCAAGCTGCAGCGTAGAAATCATAAACACCTGCTCCGAAGTTCTGTGGCCCTTCTTCTACCCAATTCCAGGGCAATAAGGCTACCAGAGCCCTCAGCAATTTTATTCCTGGCCCAGCCTCACACTGCAACTCGTGGAAGCATCAGCAATGCAGACAGAGCGACGGAGCTGAGGTTGGCACTGACGGGGACCTCGCCGCTGCCACATGAAGGTACTTTTGACTGGGATCTGACCCGAGCGGTCTTCAGATCACTTGATTTCACTCCATGCAGCCGATCACACATTTCAACTTTTGCCTGAGACCTGACCTGAACGGTCTTCATATCACTTGGTTGTGCTCAACACAGCGGATCACACAGATTTACTTTTGCCTGAGATCAGACCCAAGCGGTCCCTGTATTTCTGTGCTGCTCTCCTCACAAACCCAAGTGGAGCCCTAATTACCCTAAAAGAAGCACAATGGCTTCTAAAATCACCATACTTCCTGTATTTGTCAGATATGTACCTACATTATAATGCACTCTTTTGATGAATTTAAAAATGCATAACAGCTTCTACTGATTGTATTTTTGTCGTTTTGGTCCTATTTTAATGAGATAAATATTCTCTATTTTTCTTAACCTGTGCGGAGTCTTTTTGTGGTGTTTCCATTGTGTTGCTGTGTGTGTTGCACAAATACTTTACACATTGCCTCTTAAGTTAAGCCTGCCTGGTCTGCACCAAGCTACCAGAGGGTGAGCACAAGTTAATTTAAAGTGTGTATCTGACTTACCCTGACTAGAGTGGTGGTTCCTGCTTGTACATGATGTATACTCTGACAACCAGAAACCCCATTTGTGACATGGAATTTTAGAAACCTCACATTGTAAGATTTACAAAGGGTATTTCAGAGCTGCAGATATCAACCAATAAGAAGTCTGGGCAGTGGCTTAGACGAATAGTGGAGGCTCCAAAAGGAAACGTAATGATAGTAGAAAGACTGCCAAAGTAAATAAATGTAAGCCCACCTAGAGGATGGAGCAATTTTAAATAGAATAAACAGAGAAAACAACAGGTACTCAGAACAGAAATGATCCAGAAAACTATTTTATATTTCCTAATATAACAAACAGAGCATTGGACTGCATCAGGAAATGTACATGGTTGGATGATAGATGCTTGATGATTTCTGGTTCATGCATCCGGGGATTTTAAAAGATGTTGCACAGTAAACAAAATAAAAGCAAAACTAATTGGGTGCCCTAATTTGGTCACTTTTTATGTGGGCTATTTGCTACTGGCACAAACTCATCAATATGTCTTTGCTTGAATGCATCTGATCTGCTGTTATTCACTGATTTTTATGACTTCAAAATATCTCAATCAATCAATCAATTTGTAAAGCGTGCTACATACCCGTGAGGGTTTCAAGGACCTGGGGGTGGGGGGGTTGGTTGCTGTTACTGCTCGAAGAGCCAAGTCTAGAGGAGTTTTCTGAAGGAAAGAAGGTCCTGGGTATGTCATAGATCCGGCGGAAGGGTGTTCCAGGTCTTGGCTGCGAGGTACAAGAATGATCTGCAGCCGGAAGATTTGCGTCGGATGTGGGGGATGGAGGCGAGGGCGAGGTTAGCGGAGCGGAGATGCCGGGTGGGGGTGTAGAAGCTGAGTCTGTTGTTCAGGTATGATGGTCCGGTGTTGTGGAGTGCCTTGTGTGCGTGGGTGAGGAGCTTGAAGGTGATCCTCTTGTTGACGGGGAGCCAGTGAAGGTCTCTTAGGTGGGGGGTGATGTGGCAGTGGCGAGGGATGTTGAGGATGAGTTGAGCTGAGGCGTTTTGGATGCGTTGGAGGCACTGGAGGAGTTTGGATGAGATACCGGTGTAGAGGGCGTTGCCGTAGTCAAGTCTGCTGCTGACGAGGGCCTGGGTTACTGTTTTTCTTGTCTCTGTTGGGATCCATTTGTAAACTCTGCGAAGCATGCGGAGGGTGTTGTAGCATGAGGAGGAGATGGCGCTGACCTGCTTTGACATGGAGAGTGAGGAGTCGAGGGTGAAGCCGAGGTTTCGTGCGCTGTCGGTGTCAGTGGGGGACCCAGCGTGGACGGCCACCATGAGTTGTCCCAGGCGGAGGGGTTGCGCCCAAGGATGAGGACTTCTGTTTTGTCCGAGTTCAGTTTTAGCTGGCTGTCTTTCATCCAATCAGCGATTACTTTTAGTCCCCGTGGAGGTTGGTTTTGGCGGTGTGCGGGTCCTTGGTGAGGGAGAGGGTGAGTTGGGTGTCGTCGGCGTAGGAGATGATGTTGAGGTTGTGCTGATGGGCCACTTGTGCGAGGGGGGCCATGTAGATGTTGAATAGCGTCGGGCTGAGGGATGAGCCCTGGGGTACGCCGCAGATGATGTTAAAGGCTTTGGATTGGTACGGGGGAGGCGGACTCTTTGGGTTCTGCCGGCGAGGAAGGATGTGGTCCATTCGAGGGCCTGGTCCTAGATTCCTGCTGCGTGGAGGCGGGATTTTAGGGTGTGGTGACAGACGGTGTCAAAGGCAGCTGATAGGTCTAGGAGGATGAGGGCTGATGTTTCTCCATTGTCGAGGTGGCTTCTGATGCCGTCTGTGGCGGCGAGGAGGGCGGTTTCGGTGCTGTGGTTGCGTCTGAAGCCGGATTGGGAGGGGTCGAGGATGATACAAAACATCAGTTCATAATATTGACACACACACATATCAACAAGAAAAACGTTAACCAAAAAGAGTAAAAGAAACACAGGATTTCCATAGATTAAGATTCTGAAAATGCCCCCCCTTTGCCACAAATACTTATTGTTTATAGCACAACAATGGCTCCATTGTGCTTTAGGGAACTTTATTAGGTACGTCCCTTAGTGGTCATGCTACGTGAAATAGATTTTTGACATTCCCACATTTACCTTCCAAGGCAAGTGAAAGAGAAACGCTGATTGTGAGGGCAAGCATAGACGCACCTACCTCTTATTTCCCTTTGCACTAATTGATATATCCAGAAGAAACAAGCACCTTCGTGGATGAAAAACCACCAAGGAAATACATAACTAGGGGCCAGATGTAGGTAGGTTCCAATATGCGACTTGCAAATTGCGAGTCGCAAATCGGAATGTAGGATGGTGTCCCTGACACCATCTGCGACTCGCAAGGGGGTCGCAAAGACCCACCTCATGTATATTCATGAGGTGGGTCACAATTTGCAACCCCCTTGAGACTCGCAGCACTCACAGGGATGGTGGCCTGCTGGAGACAGCAGACCACCATGTCTGTGACTGCTTTTACCGCTTGGGTGCCTTGGACGAGGTGATCTCCTCCAAGGCACTGGTTCCCGGGTGCCTTGGACGAGATCACCTCGTCCTGCACCCGGGAACCGGGGGGAGCGCTAGCGCTCCCCCCATTTGCCCCCCACCCACACCCCCCCGGTCGTGGATGGAAGGGGAATCCCTTCCCCTTCCACCCCCAACCCCCCCTGTGATGTCAGCGCGCGATTGTGCGCTGACAATCACAGAGGCCTCCTCCCATCGCGCTGGAAGCTCAGCTTCCAGCGTGATCGGAAGAGAAATGCAAAGCATTTCTCTTCCGATCAAGTGGAGGAGGCCGGAGAGGCTTCAAAGGGAAGGAAATGAATTTCCTTCCCTTTGAAGTCTCTCTGAGCGTTTTAGCAGCCGGATTGCAAGCAATCGGCTGCTAAAACGCCCACTAGACACCAGGGATTTATTTTTTATTAGGAAATTGGCATAAGGGAGCGACCCCTTGGGCAAGGGTCGCTCCCAGGGGAGGCATTTGTTTTTAAGGCCTTTTCTATTATTAGGCTGATCCGCCCTTAGGGGGGGCAGAAACCTCTAGGCACCAGGGATCATTTTTTTTTTTTTTTTTTAGAGGTGGGGATCGACCCCTTAGGCAAGGGTCGTTCCCCTAGGGGGCAAATTATATTTAGGCCATTTCTGCCCCCAAGGGGGACAGAAACCACTAGACACCAGGGAGTTTTTTATTTCTTCGTGAATTTCACGCAAGGGGACGACCCCTTAGGCAAGGGTTGTTCCCCTGGGGGGCAAATTTATTTTAGGCCATTTCTGCCCCCTTGGGGGGCATATCAGCCACTAGGCACCAGTTTTTTTTTTGTTGTTGTTGTTGTTTTTCAGATGGTGAACGACCCCTTAGGCAAGGGTCGCTCCCCTGGAGGGGCAAATTGTATTTAAGCCATTTCTGCCACCTTTGGGGGCAGATCGGCTGATTTTAGGTCAATCGGGGCAGAAACCACTAGGCACCTGGGATCTTTTTTTTTGTACCAATGTCACGCAAAGGGAGCGACCCCGTTTGCAAGGGTCGCTCCCCGGGGGGTGGGAGGGTAAATTTATTTTGGGCCATTTCTGCCCCATTGCAGATCGGCCTATTGTCATTAGGCTGATCTGCCCCCAGGGGGGGCAGAAACCTCTAGGCGCCAGGGCTAATTTTTTCTTTGTGTTTTTTTTGTTTTTTTAGAGATGGGGAGCGACCCATTAGGCAAGGGTCGCTCCCCTGGGGGGCAAATTGTATTTAGACCATTTCTGCCCCCCTTGGGGGCAGATCGGCCGATTTTAGGTCGAAACAACTAGGCACCGGAGATTTTATTTTGTGCCAATGTCACGCAAGGGGAGTGACCCCGTAGGCAAGGGTCGCTCCCGGGGAGGTTGGGGGGGTGGGCGGGGGAATTTATTTTAGGCCATTTCTGCCCCCCCTGGGGGCAGATCGGCCTATTGTTATTCGGATTTAATTGTTTTTGGAAGGCCCATCCGCCCCAAGGGGGGGGGGGCAGAAAGCCCACCAGAGGCCAGAGAAGTTTTTTCCCAAAAATACGATGGGGGGGGTATGGCCATACCCCCACCCCCAAATAAATGGGGCCAAAGTTGTTCTGCCCACTAGTGAGCAGATGGGGCAATTACCCCTGATCCACACCCCTGGGGGGCAGAAAGTCTACTAGATGCCAGGGAATTTTAAAAAAAACTAAAAGTATTGGGGTGGTGGCTACCAACCAGTATGGGCCTGGTTACGCCCCCACCTCAACTGAAGGGGGTAACAGTCTTTCAGCTCTCCCCCGCACTCTAAAACATCTTATCCCACAGAAAGCAAGAAGACATTTGATTATTTTGGGTTTTAGTTTTACATTTGGGCCATGAGAACTTGGCTTACTCTCAAAATCGTCCCACTTGGAATGGTGAGGGCTGCACTTTATGGACTTTGGGACGCTGATATGTAGAAAAATCCACAAGACCTAGACACATCTGAAAATTAAACATCTGGGTGATTCCACGGTGGTGTGTTTCACATGCACACCGCACCATTTTTGTACCCACAATCCCCTGCAAACCTCCAACTTTGCTGGAAATCACACATTTTTCCCACGTTTTTGTGATGGAACCTTCCGGAATCTGCAGGAATCCACAAAATTCCTACCACCCAGCATCGTCTCATCTATACCGATAAAAATTCTGCTGCACTTGTCAGCCTAAAAATGTTTTTTTACAAACTGCCCTTTTGGACTCCCTTTGTTCCCCCTCAATATCGACATGTTTTGGATCTTCCCTTTCACAAGCACTTGGCCCACCTACACAAATGAGGTATTATTTTTACCGGGAGACTGAGGGGAACATTGGGTGGTATGAAATGTGTCCCAGTGCGGTGATCCCACACAGAAATGTGGGAAAATGTGATTTTTTAGCTAAATTTGAGGTTTGCTGAGGGTTCTGGGTAAGAAAGTCATACCTCACTGGACTCCCTCGGGTGTCTAGTTTTCAGAAATGTCTGGGTTTGGTAGGTTTCCCTAGAAGCCTGCGGAGCCCAGGACCAAAAACGCAGGTGCCCCCCTGCAAAAACAGGTCGTTTTGCATTTGATAATTTTGATGTGTCCACGTTGTGTTTTCAGCCATTTCCTTTCGTGGGCGCTAGGCCTACCCCCACAAGTGAGGTACCATTTTTATCGGGAGACATGGGGGAACGCTGGGTGGAAGGAAATTTGTGGCTCCTCTCTGATTCCAGAACTTTCTGTCACTGAAATGATAGGAAAAAGTGTTTTTTTGGCCAAATTTTGAGGTTTGCAAAGGATTCTGGGTAACAGAACCTGGTCAGAGCCCCACAAGTCACCCCATCTTGGATTCCCTTAGGTGTTTAGTTTTCAAAAATGTGCTGGTTTGCTAAGTTTCCCCAGGTGCCGGCTGAGCTAGAGGCCAAAATCCACAGGTAGGCACTTTGTAAAAAACACCTCTGTTTTCTGTGAAGAAATTTGATGTGTCCACGTTGTGTTTTGGGCCATTTCCACAAAAGTGGACACTAGGCCTACCCACACAAGTGAGGTACCATTTTTATCGGGAGACTTGGGGGAACGCTAGGTGGGAGGAAATTTGGGGCTCCTCTCAGATTCCAGAACTTTCTGTCACCAAAATGAGAGGAAAAAGTGTTTTTTTGGTCAAATTTTGAGGTTTGCAAAGGATTCTGGGTAACAGAACCTGGTCAGAGCCCCACAAGTCACCCCATCTTGGATTCCCTTAGGTGTCTAGTTTTCAAAAATGTGCAGGTTTGCCAGGTTTCCCCAGGTGCCGGCTAAGCTAGAGGCCAAAATCCAGAGGTAGGCACTTTGTAAAAAACACCTCTGTTTTTTGTGAAAAAATGTGATGTGTCCACGTTGTGTTTTGGGCCATTTCCTTTCGCGGGCACTAGGCCTACCCACACAAGTGAGGTACCATTTTTATCGGGAAACTTGGGGGAATGCTGGGTGGAAGGAAATTTGTGGCTCCTCTCAGATTCCAGAACTTTCTGTCACTGAAATGAGAGGAAAAGGTGTTTTTTGGTCAAATTTTGAGGTTTGCAAAGGATTACGGGTAACAGAACTTGGTCAGAGCCCCACAAGTCACCCCATCTTGGATTCCCCTAGGTGTCTAGTTTTCAAAAATGTGCTGGTTTGCTATGTTTCCCCAGATGCCGACTGAGCTAGAGGCCAAAATCCACACGTAGGCACTTTGTAAAAAACACCTCTGTTTTCTGTGACAAAATGTGATGTGTCCACGTTGTGTTTTGGGCCATTTCCTTTCGTAGACACTAGGCCTACCCACACAAGTGAGGTACCATTTTTATCGGGAGACTTGGGGGAACGCTAGGTGGAAGGAAATTTGTGGCTCCTCTCAGATTCCAGAACTTTCTGTCACCAAATTGATAGGGAAAAGTGTTTTTTTGGTCAAATTTTGAGGTTTGCAAAGGATTCTGGGTCACAGAACCTGGTCAGAGCCCCACAAGTCACCCCATCCTGGATTCCCCTAGGTGTCTAGTTTTCAAAAATGTGCTGGTTTGCTAGATTTCCCCAGGTGCCGGCTGAGCTAGAGGCCAAAATCCACAGGAAGGCACTTTGTGAAAAACACCTCTGTTTTTTGTGAAAAAATGTGATGTGTCCACGTTGTGTTTTGGGCCATTTCCTTTCGCGGGCACTAGGCCTACCCACAAAAGTGAGGTACCATTTTTATCGGGAAACTTGGGGGGAACGCTGGGTGGAAGGAAATTTGTGGCTCCTCTCAGATTCCAGAACTTTCTGTCACTGAAATGAGAGGAAAAGGTGTTTTTTTTTTGTCAAATTCTGAGGTTTGCAAAGGATTCTGGGTAACAGAACCTGGTCAGAACCCCACAAGTCACCCCATCTTGGATTCAGCTAGGTGTCTAGTTTTCAAAAATGCGCTGGTTTGCTAGGTTTCCCTAGGTGCCGGCTGAGGTAGAGGCCAAAATCCACAGGTAGGCACTTTGTAAAAAACACCTCTGTTTTTTGTGAAAAAATGTGATGTGTCCACGTTGTGTTTTGGGCCATTTCCTTTCGTGGACTCTAGGCCTACCCACACAAGTGAGGTACCATTTTTATTGGGAGACTTGGGGGAATGCTGGGTGGAAGGAAATTTGTGCTCCTCTCAGATTCCAGAACTTTCTGTCACCAAAATGAGAGGAAAAAGTGTTTTTTTGGTCAAATTTTGAGGTTTGCAAAGGATTCTGGGTAACACAACCTGGTCAGAGCCCCACAAGTCACCCCATCTTGAATTCCCCTAGGTGTCTAGTTTTCAAAAATGTGCTGCTTTTTCTAGATTTCCCCAGGTCCCGGCTGAGCTAGAGGCCAAAATCCACAGGTAGGCACTTTGTGAAAAACACCTCTGTTTTTTGTGAAAAAATTTGATGTGTCCACGTTGTGTTTTGGGCCATTTCCTTTCGCGGGCACTAGGCCTACCCACACAAGTGAGGTGCCATTTTTATCGGGAAACTTGGGGGAACGCTGGGTGGAAGGAAATTTGTGGCTCCTCTCTGATTCCAGAACTTCCTGTCACTGAAATGATAGGAAAAAGTGTTTTTTTGGCCAAATTTTGAGGTTTGCAAAGGATTCTGGGTAACAGAACCTGGTCAGAGCCCCACAAGTCACCCCATCTTGGATTCCCTTAGGTGTTTAGTTTCCAAAAATGTGCTGGTTTGCTAAGTTTCCCCAGGTGCCGGCTGAGCTAGAGGCCCAAATCCACAGGTAGGCACTTTGTAAAAAACACCTCTGTTTTCTGTGAAGAAATTTGATGTGTCCACGTTGTGTTTTGGGCCATTTCCACAAAAGTGGACACTAGGCCTACCCACACAAGTGAGGTACCATTTTTATCGGGAGACTTGGGGGAACGCTGGGTGGAAGGAAATTTGGGGCTCCTCTCAGATTCCAGAACTTTCTGTCACCAAAATGAGAGGAAAAAGTGTTTTTTTGGTCAAATTTTGAGGTTTGCAAAGGATTCTGGGTAACAGAACCTGGTCAGAGCCCCACAAGTCACCCCATCTTGGATTCCCTTAGGTGTCTAGTTTTCAAAAATGTGCAGGTTTGCCAGGTTTCCCCAGGTGCCGGCTAAGCTAGAGGCCAAAATCCAGAGGTAGGCACTTTGTAAAAAACACCTCTGTTTTTTGTGAAAAAATGTGATGTGTCCACGTTGTTTTTTGGGCCATTTCCTTTCGCGGGCACTAGGCCTACCCACACAAGTGAGGTACCATTTTTATCGGGAAACTTGGGGGAATGCTGGGTGGAAGGAAATTTGTGGCTCCTCTCAGATTCCAGAACTTTCTGTCACTGAAATGAGAGGAAAAGGTGTTTTTTGGTCAAATTTTGAGGTTTGCAAAGGATTCTGGGTAACAGAACTTGGTCAAAGCCCCACAAGTCACCCCATCTTGGATTCCCCTAGGTGTCTAGTTTTCAAAAATGTGCTGGTTTGCTAGGTTTCCCCAGATGCCGGCTTAGCTAGAGGCCAAAATCCACACGTAGGCACTTTGTAAAAAACACCTCTGTTTTCTGTGACAAAATGTGATGTGTCCACGTTGTGTTTTGGGCCATTTCCTTTCGTAGACACTAGGCCTACCCACACAAGTGAGGTACCATTTTTATCGGGAGACTTGGGGGAACGCTAGGTGGAAGGAAATTTGTGGCTCCTCTCAGATTCCAGAACTTTCTGTCACCAAATTGAGAGGGAAAAGTGTTTTTTTGGTCAAATTTTGAGGTTTGCAAAGGATTCTGGGTAACAGAACCTGGTCAGAGTCCCACAAGTCACCCCATCTTGGATTCCCCTACGTGTCTAGTTTTCAAAAATGTGCTGGTTTGCTAGATTTCCCCAGGTGCCGGCTGAGCTAGAGGCCAAAATCCACAGGAAGGCACTTTGTGAAAAACACCTCTGTTTTTTGTGAAAAAATGTGATGTGTCCACGTTGTGTTTTGGGCCATTTCCTTTCGCGGGCACTAGGCCTACCCACAAAAGTGAGGTACCATTTTTATCGGGAAACTTGGGGGGAACGCTGGGTGGAAGGAAATTTGTGGCTCCTCTCAGATTCCAGAACTTTCTGTCACTGAAATGAGAGGAAAAGGTGGTTTTTTTTGTCAAATTCTGAGGTTTGCAAAGGATTCTGGGTAACAGAACCTGGTCAGAACCCCACAAGTCACCCCATCTTGGATTCAGCTAGGTGTCTAGTTTTCAAAAATGCGCTGGTTTGCTAGGTTTCCCTAGGTGCCGGCTGAGCTAGAGGCCAAAATCCACAGGTAGGCACTTCGTAAAAAACACCTCTGTTTTTTGTGAAAAAATGTGATGTGTCCACGTTGTGTTTTGGGCCATTTCCTTTCGTTGACTCTAGGCCTACCCACACAAGTGAGGTACCATTTTTATTGGGAGACTTGGGGGAATGCTGGGTGGAAGGAAATTTGTGCTCCTCTCAGATTCCAGAACTTTCTGTCACCAAATTGATAGGGAAAAGTGTTTTTTTGGTCAAATTTTGAGGTTTGCAAAGGATTCTGGGTAACAGAACCTGGTCAGAGCCCCACAAGTCACCCCATCCTGGATTCCCCTAGGTGTCTAGTTTTCCAAAATGTGCTGGTTTGCTAGATTTCCCCAGGTGCCGGCTGAGCTAGAGGCCAAAATCCACAGGAAGGCACTTTGTGAAAAACACCTCTGTTTTTTGTGAAAAAATGTGATGTGTCCACGTTGTGTTTTGGGCCATTTCCTTTCGCGGGCACTAGGCCTACCCACAAAAGTGAGGTACCATTTTTATCGGGAAACTTGGGGGGAACGCTGGGTGGAAGGAAATTTGTGGCTCCTCTCAGATTCCAGAACTTTCTGTCACTGAAATGAGAGGAAAAGGTGTTTTTTTTTGTCAAATTCTGAGGTTTGCAAAGGATTCTGGGTAACAGAACCTGGTCAGAACCCCACAAGTCACCCCATCTTGGATTCAGCTAGGTGTCTAGTTTTCAAAAATGCGCTGGTTTGCTAGGTTTCCCTAGGTGCCGGCTGAGGTAGAGGCCAAAATCCACAGGTAGGCACTTTGTAAAAAACACCTCTGTTTTTTGTGAAAAAATGTGATGTGTCCACGTTGTGTTTTGGGCCATTTCCTTTCGTGGACTCTAGGCCTACCCACACAAGTGAGGTACCATTTTTATTGGGAGACTTGGGGGAATGCTGGGTGGAAGGAAATTTGTGCTCCTCTCAGATTCCAGAACTTTCTGTCACCAAAATGAGAGGAAAAAGTGTTTTTTTGGTCAAATTTTGAGGTTTGCAAAGGATTCTGGGTAACACAACCTGGTCAGAGCCCCACAAGTCACCCCATCTTGGATTCCCCTAGGTGTCTAGTTTTCAAAAATGTGCTGGTTTTTCTAGATTTCCCCAGGTCCCGGCTGAGCTAGAGGCCAAAATCCACAGGTAGGCACTTTGTGAAAAACACCTCTGTTTTTTGTGAAAAAATTTGATGTGTCCACGTTGTGTTTTGGGCCATTTCCTTTCGCGGGCACTAGGCCTACCCACACAAGTGAGGTGCCATTTTTATCGGGAAACTTGGGGGAACGCTGGGTGGAAGGAAATTTGTGGCTCCTCTCTGATTCCAGAACTTTCTGTCACTGAAATGATAGGAAAAAGTGCTTTTTTGGACAAATTTTGAGGTTTGCAAAGGATTCTGGGTAACAGAACCTGGTCAGAGCCCCACAAGTCACCCCATCTTGGATTCCCTTAGGTGTTTAGTTTCCAAAAATGTGCTGGTTTGCTAAGTTTCCCCAGGTGCCGGCTGAGCTAGAGGCCAAAATCCACAGGTAGGCACTTTGTAAAAAACACCTCTGTTTTCTGTGAAGAAATTTGATGTGTCCACGTTGTGTTTTGGGCCATTTCCACAAAAGTGGACACTAGGCCTACCCACACAAGTGAGGTACCATTTTTATCGGGAGACTTGGGGGAACGCTGGGTGGAAGGAAATTTGGGGCTCCTCTCAGATTCCAGAACTTTCTGTCACCAAAATGAGAGGAAAAAGTGTTTTTTTGGTCAAATTTTGAGGTTTGCAAAGGATTCTGGGTAACAGAACCTGGTCAGAGCCCCACAAGTCACCCCATCTTGGATTCCCTTAGGTGTCTAGTTTTCAAAAATGTGCAGGTTTGCCAGGTTTCCCCAGGTGCCGGCTAAGCTAGAGGCCAAAATCCAGAGGTAGGCACTTTGTAAAAAACACCTCTGTTTTTTGTGAAAAAATGTGATGTGTCCACGTTGTGTTTTGGGCCATTTCCTTTCGCGGGCACTAGGCCTACCCACACAAGTGAGGTACCATTTTTATCGGGAAACTTGGGGGAATGCTGGGTGGAAGGAAATTTGTGGCTCCTCTCAGATTCCAGAACTTTCTGTCACTGAAATGAGAGGAAAAGGTGTTTTTTGGTCAAATTTTGAGGTTTGCAAAGGATTCTGGGTAACAGAACTTGGTCAAAGCCCCACAAGTCATCCCATCTTGGATTCCCCTAGGTGTCTAGTTTTCAAAAATGTGCTGGTTTGCTAGGTTTCCCCAGATGCCGGCTGAGCTAGAGGCCAAAATCCACACGTAGGCACTTTGTAAAAAACACCTCTGTTTTCTGTGACAAAATGTGATGTGTCCACGTTGTGTTTTGGGCCATTTCCTTTCGTAGACACTAGGCCTACCCACACAAGTGAGGTACCATTTTTATCGGGAGACTTGGGGGAACGCTAGGTGGAAGGAAATTTGTGGCTCCTCTCAGATTCCAGAACTTTCTGTCACCAAATTGAGAGGGAAAAGTGTTTTTTTGGTCAAATTTTGAGGTTTGCAAAGGATTCTGGGTAACAGAACCTGGTCAGAGTCCCACAAGTCACCCCATCTTGGATTCCCCTAGGTGTCTAGTTTTCAAAAATGTGCTGGTTTGCTAGATTTCCCCAGGTGCCGGCTGAGCTAGAGGCCAAAATCCACAGGAAGGCACTTTGTGAAAAACACCTCTGTTTTTTGTGAAAAAATGTGATGTGTCCACGTTGTGTTTTGGGCCATTTCCTTTCGCGGGCACTAGGCCTACCCACAAAAGTGAGGTACCATTTTTATCGGGAAACTTGGGGGGAACGCTGGGTGGAAGGAAATTTGTGGCTCCTCTCAGATTCCAGAACTTTCTGTCACTGAAATGAGAGGAAAAGGTGGTTTTTTTTGTCAAATTCTGAGGTTTGCAAAGGATTCTGGGTAACAGAACCTGGTCAGAACCCCACAAGTCACCCCATCTTGGATTCAGCTAGGTGTCTAGTTTTCAAAAATGCGCTGGTTTGCTAGGTTTCCCTAGGTGCCGGCTGAGCTAGAGGCCAAAATCCACAGGTAGGCACTTCGTAAAAAACACCTCTGTTTTTTGTGAAAAAATGTGATGTGTCCACGTTGTGTTTTGGGCCATTTCCTTTCGTTGACTCTAGGCCTACCCACACAAGTGAGGTACCATTTTTATTGGGAGACTTGGGGGAATGCTGGGTGGAAGGAAATTTGTGCTCCTCTCAGATTCCAGAACTTTCTGTCACCAAAATGAGAGGAAAAAGTGTTTTTTTTGGTCAAATTTTGAGGTTTGCAAAGGATTCTGGGTAACACAACCTGGTCAGAGCCCCACAAGTCACCCCATCTTGGATTCCCCTAGGTGTCTAGTTTTAAAAAATGTGCTGGTTTTTCTAGATTTCCCCAGGTCCCGGCTGAGCTAGAGGCCAAAATCCACAGGTAGGCACTTTGTGAAAAACACCTCTTTTTTTTATGAAAAAATTTGATGTGTCCACGTTGTGTTTTGGGCCATTTCCTTTCGCGGGCACTAGGCCTACCCACACAAGTGAGGTACCATTTTTATCAGGAAACTTGGGGGAACGCTGGGTGGAAGGAAATTTGTGGCTCCTCTCAGATTTCAGAACTTTCTGTCACTGAAATGAGAGGAGAAGGTGTTTTTTTTTGGTCAAATTTTGAGGTTTTCAAAGGATTCTGGGTAACAGAACCTGGTCATAGCCCCACAAGTCACCCCATCTTGGATTCCCCGAGGTGTCTAGTTTTCACAAATGCGCTGGTTTGCTAGGTTTCCCTAGGTGCCGGCTGAGCTAGAGACCAAAATCCACAGGTACGCACATTGTAAAAAACACCTCTGTTTTCTGTGAAAAAATGTGATGTGTCCACGTTGTGTTTCGGGCCATTTCCTTCCGTGGGCGCTAGGCCTACCCACACAAGTGAGGTACCAATTTTTATCGGGAGACTTGGGGGAACGCTGGATGGAAGGAAATTTGTGGCTCCTCTCAAATTCCAGAACTTTCTGTCACCGAAATGAGAGGAAAAAGGTTTTTTTTGGTCAAATTTTGAGGTTTGCAAAGGACTCTGGGTAACAGAACCTGGTCAGAGCCCCACAAGTCACCCCATCTTGGATTCCCGTAGGTGTCTAGTTTTAAAAAATGCGCTGGTTTGCTAAGTTTCCCGAGGTGCCGACTGAGCTAGACGCCGAAATCCACAGGTAGGCACTTTGTAAAAAACACCTCTGTTTTCTGGGAAAAAATGTGATGTGTCCACGTTGTGTTTTGAGCCATTTCCTTTCATGGGCGTTCGGCCTACCCACCCAAGTGAGGTACCATTTTTATCGGGAGACTAAGGGGAACACAGAATAGCAAAACAAGTGTTATTGCCCCTTGTCTTTCTCTACATTTTTTCCTTCCAAATGTAAGGCAGTGTGTAAAAAAGACATCTATTTGAGAAATGCCCTATAATTCACATGCTAGTATGGTCATTCAGAGATGTGCAAATAACCACTGCTTCTCAACACCTTATCTTGTGGCCATTTTGGAAATACAAAGGTTTTCTTGATACCTATTTTTCACTTTTTATATTTCAGCAAATGAATTGCTGTATACCCGGTATAGAATAAAAACCCATTGCAAGGTGCAGCTCATTTATTGGCTCTGGGTCCCTAGAGTTCTTGATGAACCTACAAGCCCTATATATCCCCTCAACCAGAAGAGTCCAGCTGACGTAACGGTATATTGCTTTAAAAAATCTGACATCGCAGGAAAAAGTTACAGAGTAAAACGTGGAGAAAAATTGCTGTTTTTTTTCACCTCAATTCCAATATTGTTTCATTTCAGCTGTTATTTTCTGTAGGAAACTCTTGTAGGATGTACAAAAATGACCCCTTGCTGAATTCAGAATTTTGTCTACCTTTTAGAAATGTTTAGCTTTCTGAGATCCAGCATTGGTTTCTCACCCATTTTGGTCACTAACTGGAAGGAGGCTGAAAGCACAAAAAATAGTAAAAATGGGGTATGTCCCAGTAAAATGTCACAATTGTATTGAAAAATGGGGTTTTCCAATTCAAGTCTGCCTGTTCCTGAAGGCTTGGAAGATGGTGATCTTGCCACCACAAACCCTTTGTTGGTGCTATTTTCAGGGAAAAAAACACAAGCTGCCTTCTGCAGCCCTTTTCCCCATTTTTTGAAAAAAACAAAGTTTTCACTGTTTTTTGGCTAATTTCTTGGTCTCCTTCAGGGGAACCAACAAATTCTGGGTACCTCTAGAATCCCTAGGATATCGGAAAAAAGGACGCAAATTTGGCATGGGTAGCTTATGTGAACAAAAAGTTATGAGGGCCTAAGCGCGAACTTCTCCAAATAGCCAAAAAAAGGCTCGGCACAGGAGGGGGGAAAAGGCCTGGCAGCGAAGGGGTTAAATAAAGCATTTTTTTTGTGATGCAGCCCATTTTCCTTAAAGGAAAATGAGATGCATTACAAAACAAAAAAATGAAACATTTTCGTTTCATTTTTTCAGAGCAGGCAGTGGTACATAGGACAACTGCCTGCTCTGGAAAAATGTTTTTAATGACATTCACAAAGGGGAAGGGGTCCCATGGGGACCCCTTCCCTTTTGCGAATGGGTTAGCACCCATTTGAAATGGGTGCTAACTGCGATTGTTTTGCGACCGCGTTCGCGGTCACAAAACAATACAACATTGCGCTGCGACTCGCAATTAGGAAGGGAACACCCCTTCCTAATTGTGACTTTTGCGACTCGCAATCCCTTTTGCGATTCGGTAACCAGGCTACCGAATCGTAAAATGGGGTTTGGGCATCGCGATGTGCTTTTTGCACGTCGCAAACTGCAAAATTAGCTGTTTGCGACGTGCAAAAAGTTTAGTACATCTGGCCCTTGGTTCATTACCTAAATAAAAATATTGTACATCTGGAGTGAGGACAGATGGAAGAGTGTTAATTTCTCCTGAAATGTGTGCACCTAAAAACAATATTGAAAATATCAGTTTTCAGAGAATGCGGTCTGCTTTTCAAACATTGAAATTAAATAAAGAACAATGAGTCCGAATTTCATATTGATATCATTGAGACAATTACATAAAACAAAACATTATGTCACATCTGCATGGTTTATAACAAGAAGGCTCATGAAAAACAGTTGCACTGAGTGTGCAGTTGTGCTGCAATAGTACTTGCACAGAATTCAAATTCTTACTTATATGTAAAATTTTGGGCCAATTTTGTTTTAAATTAACAGAGATTTAGTAATAAGTATATGAGTTATCTGGACCACAAACAAGAATTGAAGGTCCGTTTGATGGTGATATACATCCCGGCATTACAGCATTATTCTACATCCAAATACTATTGCGCTTTGCAGTATGCAATACAATCGTGTATTCTGCTATATATATCCAGAGATCACATAGAGGAGTAGGTGAGTGGTACCAAGCAAAGTGATATGGCATTTAGTCCAATAGTCAGTTCATGTCTTGCTCAGAAATCAAGACGAGGTCATTGTTATAAATCTTTTGAGACAGAGTATTTCTCTCAGGCATGCCTACAGAATACAGATAATTATGGAAATGGTGGTTCTCTGGGGGAATTCATTGATGGCCACATTTTCTATACTGTATTATCTATCTTTACCGATTTAGTCTCATTAACTATTGATATTACTATATATGTTTATCATGCAGCCATCTGTGATCAGTTGGTTTTGGATCCAAATTTCTTAATCTGCTAGTTTTTTCTAATGTTCAAATATTATGTTTTCAGAATTGGTTTATGTGCCTTTGATCCTTCTTTAAGTGCTCAGCAAGGAGTTATTGGCTGCTTTTGGTGAGTTTACTATATTAAGTTCAGGCAAAGGATTACATTGAAATACATAGCCTTCAACATTACAGTTAAATTGACTGGAAGAACAAAGGGAAATTATGAACTTCCTCAATAAAACTAAAATACCAAATTCAACTTCGATGGGAGGATTACAGTCTTCAGCCATGATGATTTGTTCATTTTATGATGTGAAGTGAGATGTTACAATGTGGAAGAGCAACATTATTGCATATATAAACCGAGGTGAGCGTGTGTGTCCGTGCTTTTACTGCTGCTTTTACTACTAATGTTTAATAGTGCTCTATTACGCGATTGTTATTATTGTTAAATTGAATCTGTGTCCTAATTCATTTTTAAAGTACTGAGGGCCGGTTTTTAGGCTCTTTTAGACAGATACCTTTTACTCCCACGTGCACCTTGCATTTTAGCCAAAACATTTTATTAGGCATTTTTTACCTGGCTGACGCTTTCCTGAGGGTTGTTGGGGATCACATTTTCTCGGGCCGGGGGTCCTTTCAGCTTTTCGGACCTGTTTTCAGGCAGTCTGGGCCTGTTAGAGCCCACTTCCGGTTTCCCCGGCAGGGACCGCGGTTAGCGGTCTAGTTGTTCTAGCTTCACTAGATCGAGGGGGGATAAATGAAGGCAGCAACACGGCCGCGCTGACAGAGGTGAGCGCGTGTGTCCGTGCTTTTACTGCTGCTTTTACTACTTTTGTTTGATAGTGCTCTATTACGCGATTGTTATTATTGTTAAATTGAATCTGTGTCCTAATTCATTTTTAAAGTACTGAGGGGCCGGTTTTTAGGCTCTTTTAGACAGATACCTTTTACTCCCACGTGCACCTTACATTTTAGCCAAAACATTTTATTAGGCATTTTTTACCTGGCTGACACTTTCCTGAGGGCTGTTGGAGATCACATTTTCTCAGGCCGGGGGTCCTTTCAGTTTTTCGGACCTGTTTTCAGGAAGTCTGGGCCTGTTAGAGCCCACTTCCGGTTTCCGCGGCAGGGACCGCGGTTAGCGGTCTAGTTGTTCTAGCTTCACTAGATCGAGGGGGGATAAATGAAGGCAGCAACACGGCCGCGCTGACCGAGGTGAGCGCGTGTGTCCGTGCTTTTACTGCTGCTTTTACTACTTTTGTTTAATAGTGCTCTATTACGTGATTGTTATTATTGTTAAATTGAATCTGTGTCCTAATTCATTTTTAAAGTACTGAGGGGCCGGTTTTTAGGCTCATTTAGACAGATACCTTTTACTCCCACGTGCACCTTACATTTTAGCCAAAACATTTTATTAGGCATTTTTTACCTGGCTGACGCTTTCCTGAGGGTTGTTGGGGATCACATTTTCTCGGGCCGGGGGTCCTTTCTGTTTTTCGGACCCGTTTTCAGGAAGTCTGGGCCTGTTAGAGCCCACTTCCGGTTTCCCCGGCAGGGACCGCAGTTAGCGGTCTAGTTGTTCTAGCTTCACTAGATCGAGGGGGGATAAATGAAGGCAGCAACACGGCCACGCCGCTGGCGCGCCAAAGGCAAGCCCGTCTGCGCCCGTCCGCGCCCGTCCGCGCCAGAACATGTCTGAGGGCCAGGGACCTTACACCTTGCTCTAGAAGGAATAGTTATGCCTGTTCTGAACGTAAGAGTTTCGCGGGCCCTCGATGCACGCACACACTAATTCCTGGCATTTCCTATGCCTGGAAGTGTGCGCAGTGCAACTGGACGGCACCTATGCCACTTACGGTGGAAGAACAGAGAACCCGGGGAGCCCGGGGAGAAGGAGGAAACAAGCCAGAACATGCTCCTGGTGGAGGCATAAGGGATTTTAGAGTTGTGGGCCACTTTGCCCTCATTAATGCCAGATCCCTCCCCAAACACAAATTTGAAATCAGTGAACTCATTTCCACCTTTAATATAGACTGTCTCATCTTAACAGAAACTTGGGCGAGGCCGGACTCGGATCCTGACTTCATTGCGGCAGCTCCCGTCGGCTTCTCTTTCCATAGGGTAGACAGGACCACGGGCAGAGGAGGAAGCCTGGCTATTATCTGCAGGTCCGACCTCATCTGGAGCAGCACGAGCTGCACATCAGAGGCCTGTGAAACTATGGCCTTTAAACTCTTTTATGGCAATTCCTTGGTCTCAGAAGGCTTGCTAATTTATCGCCCCCCTGGTCCCCTCCCTAAGTTCCTCTCTACATGGACTCTCCTGTTGGAACCCCTCATCAGGGCCCCTAAAGCAATTATTTTAGGAGACTTTAAAATTCACTTTGAAGATACAAGCGATCCGCTGGTTATTGAATTTCTTAACCTCATGGCGGCTTTGGACTGGGTTTTAAAGGAAGGGCTGGCCACTCACAGAGCATACCCTCGATGGGATTTTTACCCGTCCTGAGGAGGAACTTAAACTTTTGACTACCCCATTAAAGTGGACTGAGCACTCTCTCCTGACGTTTAAATTTTTGGTTAGACAGCCTCTTCCGACACCCATTCCCCCGAAAAAACTGCTAAGATCTTGGAAAAGTATTAAGGCAGAACCTTGGAAACGCCATTAAAACAGAGTTGGAAAGATCCCAAGGTGTCTACTCTGTCACTGCTTGCCAGGTTCAATTAGGGCATCACTCTGGCAATGGACTCATTAGCGCCGGCGAGGGCCTATGCTCCACGCACTGGGAAAAAACCCAGCCAACCATGGTTCTCTCGGGATCTCAAAATATTACAGAGGGAATACCGACAGAAGGAGCGCTGCTGGAAACTGAATCCTAGGGACAATGAGAGAGCCGATTTAAAATTAGCATTAAATACTTATAAAAAGGCTTGTTTTGTAGCTAAATTGGACTATTTTACACTTAGAATCATGGCGGCAGCTAACTCCTCCAGAGAGCTATTTAGAACTATTAATGTTCTTTCTACTCCCTTAGGCATACCTAAAGTGGAGACCTCCCAAGATTTCTGTAACAAAATTGGCAAATTCTTTGAAAGTAAAATTCTTAACATCTATTCTAGCTTCACCCCGGGCAAGGTGCAGGTGAATTCTTCTCCCTGGACAGCTACGCCGTTGCTCCCTGTGGTGGCATCTACTGGGGCTCCAGATAAGCCATGTCTACTTTCAAGGTTTAAAACGCCATCTCAAGAGGTTATTTGCAAGCTGCTTCTTGAATGCAAATCAGGTTCCCCATTAGACTCTTGTCCCCCCGCCATCCTTCAACTGGTCCCGGAGTTGGTGGCATCCACGCTGCTCCCTATTTTTGAGGAGGTCCTTACGACTAGCATATATCCTAGGGCATGGAAAGAAACCATCATTATCCCCTTAAAAAAGAAGGAAACTGGTAAACCTGATGATCTGACTAATCTACGCCCAATAGCTCTGCTCCCCTGCCTGGCCAAAATTCTGGAAAAATACATTAATAAAGAACTGGTCGACTTCATGTTAGACTCAGGGGGCCTAGACAGCTCGCAACACGGTTTCTGGAAATCCCATAGTACGGAATCAGCTCTCATTGCCTCATCCGATACCATACGCAGACTGGTTGATGAGGGTCAGGGTGTCTTCCTGGTTCTACTGGACCTGTCGGCAGCATTTGACACCTTTGCCCCACATATCCTGCTAGAACGTTTACATCAGGTAGGCATTAGAGACCAAGCTCTTAAGCTTATTGAATCCTTTCTATCTGATAGATGGGCCACAGTCAGCAGTGGTGACTGCAGATCCCCTGTCTACCTTCTGCAATGCGGGGTCCCTCAGGGCTCTTCTCTTAGCCCGACGCTATTTAACTTGTACGTGGCCCCGCTGGCAGAACTAATTCGCTCTTTCGGTTTTATCCCGACCTCCTACGCAGATGATACCCAGCTTATCATCCCGATTAACAAAGACATGGAGGAAGTGGTGACCTGCTTTAACGCCTGCATGATAGCGGTGAACAGCTGGATGAAGGCCAATTGGCTAAAATTGAATTGCGAAAAAACTGAGATCCTGTGCTTTGGGATCAAGAGGGAATATTGGTCCTCCATTTGGTGGCCCAAAGAGTGTGGCACTCTCCCTTTGCCAGGGTCTACCTCTAGGAATTTAGGATTAATGTTCGACGATCAACTGTCCTTTAAACCCCAGGTTAATCAGACAATTAAAACTTGCTTGTGGACTCTGAAGAAATTAAAGAAAGTCTTTCCCTTTATCCCACAACCTTGGAGAACTACTGCTACTCTGGCTCTGGTCATTTCCAGACTGGACTACGGGAATGCGCTTCTGCTCAACCTGGATAAAGGATCGCTAAATAAGCTGCAGCTGATGCAGAACACCGCTGCTAGGCTACTATTGAAGCTGCCTCGCTCTGCCTCTGCTAAGAAGTGTCTCAAAAACCTGCACTGGCTTCCGGTAATCCAACGGATCTCTTTTAAAGCCCTCTGCATTACTCACAAAGCTGTCTATGGGATTGGGCCTAAGGTCTTGACTACTAAACTGCAATGGTATAGACCTAAAAGGTTTTTGCGCTCTGCCACCACCTATCGAATTCAAACTCCCCGCACTAAAAAGGCGAAGTGGGGCGACAGAGCTTTGACTATTGCAGCTGCTAAAGCCTGGAACTCACTTCCACTGGAACTGAGTAAAGAACACAATTATCTGACTTTTAGGAGACTGGTTAAGACCTGGCTCTTCCCGCGATAAGATCCGGAGTCTCCCCCTTAGTGGATACAGCCTCACCCTAGTTAGCGCTTCGATGCCCTTGGGCCGGAATGCGCTTTATAAATACTCAATACATACATACATACATACATATATATAGCAATACTATTGCCTTTGCATAGTGTAGATTTTAAAAAGTATACAATTGGTATCAATGCAATTGTAAAAATGTAAACAAATTGACAAAGGTTCATAATTATGAGTTGTCTATTTAATTAAGGGACTTTTTAAATATATTACTAATGGTGTCGTCACAGATGATATCTCAAGAGAGAAGCAGATTTGATAGTAATGATTCCCAATTGGGAATATCTTAGTTTTGCACAAAGTACCAAACACAGCCTAATATAGTTCCCAAAGATGAAGGTATGGACCTCATTTTCAGTAGCTGTACATCATTCTGGGGGTGATTTTTATCCTTATCTTCATGAAGTGGCCCCAAAACCAAGACAGGAAACTGACGTTCCTAGTTCTGAAAAGAGAGAGTCAATTTAAGGAAAATACCAGTCATTCTTGTTTCCCTGACAGACACTAGATTTTGTTCGTGCAGCATGCAGGGGGGCTTTTCTTCTCTAATGTTCTACCTCACTTTATTTAGTGACATGATGGTAGCAGGGTACATGGAATGTAGTGACAGTTGTTATTATACTCCTGATCAAAGTTTCCTCCTGTGAATGAAAAAAAGAGTCGACTGATTACAATCTGAACCTATTGACTCATGGGGCTCAAGCTACTAAATGGCTGATTTAGTTCTGACACTGCTGTTTATCATACACACATCTTGTTTGCCTGCAATGCAACGTTAGATTATATTTTCCAACATGGGGGCTAACCATTATCTAGTAGCACATTTTAAAATACCTACAAGTATAGAAAGAGTGCTCCAGGATAAGAACCTGAAGAAGAATTTGAATTTATAATTTACAAAACAATGAAAGCAGCTAAGCGGAATTCAGCACAAGTAGCAAATTATCATAACGTGCTTAATCGATAATATTGCAGAAAGTTCTGTTTTTTTAATTTATTCCATAGTTTCATAATAATCTTGATATTATAAAGTGTTGGTGACAATGTGGAAAAACTGGGCTGATTTCAGAAGCCCCCACATGTGTTACCGCTGTTATTAGCCGATATTGGTGTTTTCTGTCCCTGACTGTGCCCTGGGCACTGCTAACCAGTTCCACGCCACTGCTCTATGTCAAATGGTATATGCAATTTAGACATATTTATAATTGGCTCTGACAACTTACCTATAAGTCTCCAGTATATGGTAGGGCAAGTAGATTTAGGGACCCTAGTGTAGATAGGGCACCCCTGGATGCACTGCTGTGGTGGTGGTGTCATTATAAAGGGAGGCCTGACTTTCTGGCTACTTTTAAGTTAAAATTACCCCCAAATTCGACTTTGGAATTAAAAGTAATTTCAAAGTCTCCAACTACCTTCTTTTTACACATGTCACCCCTACAATCTGCCCTAGGTGCCCCAAGGTTTGGGTGCAGTATAAATATAAGCAGGGACTTTATAAAATATGTTTTACAAGCCCTGGTGAGGGAAAACAGCCACATTAATTTATCCACATTGTAGTCAATGGGCTCCAAAGGCCAACACTGGGAGACTTTATTTTAAAATAATAAAGTCTTATTTCCAACAGAGATGAACTAAATATATCAGATTTTATACCAAATGAAATGGTATAACAAATCCAACAACTTGTCAATGTTGAATTTAATATAACTAGCACAGGGAAAGAGCTTTAGAATTCTTTCGGAAGCTACCAAATTCAGCCCTGTAGTGCCCTATTCTGATTGGTCAGCCTCTGGCAGCCTGAGTCAGGCTATCTTAATGAGGTGTGAAGTGGCCTGGGCTGAGCCAAAGGAAGCATCTGGGGGAGGAGAACTGCTGCAGCACGTGCCAGAGCAGAATGGGGGATGAGTAGCCAAAATGGCCTTTAAGGGAGGGAAAGCCACTTGGGACAGAAACTGGACCTGCCTCATTTCCTGCTTCCCCAGACAGATGTGTTCCCCAATGATTAGATTAGGAGAGGGTCTGGAAGGGGTGTTAAGGGAGAAGTAGCCACACCAGTGGGTGGATCTAACCTCCAAGGATAATTTTTTCCATGTTGGATTTTTGGGGATGTTGCTGTCTGGGATAGATTTTTTCCACACTTCACAGGAAGCAGTCACCTCAGAGGATGTCACCCTGCACCCGATTGGACAGGCGCATCCCCTAATTACCAACCCAGGAGCTAGGATAAATATGTCAGAGCTGCCCTACAACTTGGATTCTTGTTGGAAGAAGATACTGGAGAAGGGCTATCCTGCTGAACCCCTGGTCTTCACCTGAAGAACGCCACTCACAAGGACTGCACCAGCTGCACATTTTGGGCTTCACTAAGAAAAGGACTTTGCCTTGCTTCTGCAACTTCAGAGGTGGACTCCCTGTACCTGGTCAGTTCCTACAGATAAAAGGAACTGACCAGAGTCCCCTGCATCAAGTCCTGCAAGAAGAGCCCAGCTGACCAGCGTCGAGTGGCCATTTGAAGATTCTAACCAGGTACATTCTGGGAATTGTAGTCCTAACTCACAAGGAGCACCTTGTAGCTTCTGAAGCCTTGGATCAAGTTTTTAGACACTTCAAGGACCCAAAAGGACCTCTGAAAGAAGATCCAGTAGTTTGGAGAAGTTTGGAGGAACTGTTGTAAAAGGCTCCATAAGTTGAAGAAGTGCATTGTGGGAGTTGTAGTTCCAGACAGCAAGAGGCAAACCAGAGCCCCTGAGCCCTTGGCTGGTGCTGTCGACCATTTTCCTGAATCAAGAACCCCTTCTGAAAGTAATTGTAACAGTGGTACATCATGGCTAGTCTGAACTCTGGACTTTGTCCCTGTCCACAGCAACATTTTGTAACTCTTTGAGCGGTGTTTGCTTCTAAGCAGTCCTTCTACTTTCAATTTTCACAAATTCATATCTCCGGTGCCCTGCATTGGATTTTTGTTATTTTGGTGTCATTTTAAAGATAACAACATTCCTATTTTTATAAATTGGTGTCCGATTTTTATTGTGTGTTATATTTTACATAAACACTTGTTTTATATTAAATGCTTTAAACATATGTCTTCTAAGTTAAGCCTATCTGCTTGCAGGCCAAACTACTGAGGGTTGTTCAAGGATTAATTTATTGAAACCTTGACTGGACCTAGTGGGGGATTGTGGCCTATTGCTAAGTGTAGGTACCTACCTGCCTATACCAATAACCCACTTTCCAACAGAAAACAATTTTTCTTACTTGAAACTTTTAACCAACTGTGGAAATGTTCTGAAGCCCAAGTTCAGGGGACTTCTACAGAAAATCTCCAGAAATTATTCTTGCATAGCCAGACACAATAAAATTAAGCAATTAACAAGGGATTATAGAAAGCCCATTTAACAAAGTTAATATGGTAGTTTTGGTTGGCACTTGTTTCTTACTATTAAACAGAAAGACACAACATTCTGATATTTATAGGATGGAAAATTATAAAGTTGATTCTGATTCTCACAATGCTCATTGCACATGAGCAGAACTGTAAAAATGTATAAGATCTCAAAAAATATAAAGAATTAACTATGGATGATATTTTTTATGAGATATATGTCTGTATGTGATCTGAAGCCCGAGGGCCTAACAGTCTCCCTTTGGATATATTTCAACAAGATCTAGAAATATTGGCAATAATGGACTCTGTTGTTTAAAACCATTATGACACACTGCCTAATTCTCCCATCATAGATAGGGTCTATTTTGCAACCAATATAAAAAGACTAACTTAATGACCCTAAAAATTATTGTTTAAATGCTCTGCTTGGTTCAGCGTTGAAGAGCTTTACAAGATCTGTTATGCAAAAACGTATGTTGTGGGTAAAGACTAACATGCCATTACATTTTGCTCAAAGTTGATTTTGAAAGGAATTCTGAACATTGAACAATACTATGACACTTTCAGTATTAGCTAACAGAGTTCTACAGTGTGATTCAATGGTTTATTCATCTGCTCTATTCTCTTTAATGCATCTTTCAACAGAGTAGGTCACGCACAATTATGGAAAAGCAATGCATGGGGGTAGGAGATCAACAACGCCTTATGAACCTTATAATCATACTGCATTGAAGACATGATTCAGGGTCAAACTACCAATTGGAGGTAGATGCACCCCTAAAGAATAATGACAGAAAATGGATTGAAACAAGTTTGCATCCAAGATTCCATTTTATTTTCTATACATATGTCTGACCTACAAAGTAATTTAGATTCCTGTAAGGTATCTCTCCAAAACTATGTAGCAAGAAGATTACAAGCTTACCTTCTGTCAAAAACCCAGTATGGATTACAAAGATCATTGGAAAGTCTTGAAGAATTTATGTCCTTGAATTATCTTATAATCAATATATAGAAAACTAAAATTATAGTCCATTAGTAATTCCAAGAGTAATCATGATACTGGGTATTATTTTTCTTCTAATATGGGAATCACATTTTTGAAATTTGAAACAGCAATAATCATGTGTAACCTTTGTTTAAATTTTTTTGAATCAATGTGGTAGTTGATCAGTCATGCAGTTGTATCTGTGTTTAAAGTCTAGTTCGTACCAATTATGTTGTTGGTCATCTGGCTTTTGGGGGAAAAGTCAAAGGCCTGTGTAACACATTTGGTTCAGACGTTCAGATCTATCCCCTAGCCCATGAAAGAATTGCATTTGTTTTGAAGCCTAATCCTCTTGAATTGCTAATTTTCTTATTAACCTGTTCCTGGGAAACCCTGGGCATCCTGAGTAAACCACACATGAAATTATTATTGGCCAATAAAATTAGTCCGCAGCCATTAACTGAAATTCTGGAATCACATAACGTGAAAAAGCACTCCATCTAAGGTATTGAAAAGTCACCTCAAAAGAAACAAGTATATTTTAGCTGACTCTCACTTCTACTGTTAAAATGGTCCATTTTGGAATGTTTCTACCTTTTTGTGCATTTCTAGAATTTCTGATGATCCATCAGGGTTAATTGATTTTGTGAATGGGAGAGAGAAACAGACTGTTACAAATGCAAGCCTGTAAATTGTTGTCTTAAAAAACTTCCAAAGATTTTCAACAAAAGTCTGAGGCCCTCATTCTAACTGGTGCAGGAGGTCAGACCTGGTATATGAATAGTGGAATTCCAAGTTGACTAGAGCCTGGAAACTGAGAATTATTGTGAAGCTATACATGTAGCCAACCTTCATATATGTGACATTGAGCATATTAAACCGATGCCCATTCATGCAAACTCACCTTCAAAATATTGTTATTGTTGAGATCCTTGCTATGGCATTTTTGTGACATGATTAGAGTCAATATCGCAATAGTATTCCTCATTTATGGGTTTGCCATGCCTTGCTACCTTTAGGTATATTCTTTTCAATATGTTGGGAAACCCAAATAGACCTCCCATTACATAATTTATCAACCATCCATCCTCACAGTACAATATAGGTATGTCAGATCTCCGGCACAGCGATAAAATATTGCACTCAGTAACAAGGCTATACCCAAACTGCCCTACAGTGAACTTGTGGACAGGTCACAGGTAGATTCTATTTAGTCATATAATCTCACCCCCTTCGAGTACAAGTGTTTATCAGGCAGACAGTCATGCTTGGACAGGATTGAGCCTTCTTATACAAAGCTTTCTTTTATTTGACAATCAGGCTTGGAGTTTTCCATTTTCCAAATACACTAAAGGTTGAGGTCCTTATTGACAATCATCTGATAATTGTGTACATTGTTGCAATAGCAAAAAATAATTAACTTACCACTTCCATATACATTGTCTTTTATGAACTAGAGCCAGAATGAAAAGGAAGTGGCTACCCCAGGATAACGTACCAGAAAAACAGACACTGCTCTATCCTGCATCTGTGTTAATCTACTACCATCAAAGCATTGACTTCACATCAGCTTAATATATAGAGGACGCTTGAAGGTGTAAATATTTTAGGGAATACAGGTGAAATGTTTTCCACTCCTAGGCTACACATTATTAGCTCCAAATTAAACATGATGGAATTGTATTTTGTTTTCATTTATGATATATCTGTGCTATAGAAAGGGTTGTTTAATCAGTTATGGGTAACTTCCGATCACCAATTGTGATTTTATCTATTTTTAGCATTTTGGCAGTTTTATTGTATTATTTCATTTTTTTTAATTGCATTCTATAATCTGTGATTGTGTCTTCCACTTGGTTGAACTGATTTAAGGGTTCTTACACCTAAACTAAATGTGATTGATTCAAGAGCCAATTGTCATTGCACCTACCTCACCAAAGCAAGATAAAATAAAATATCCAAATATCTAATGGGTCTTCAGGCCTTAGGGAAATGACAGATCAGGGGTGTGCTGCAGAATCTAGGATTCATACAGAAAAAATGTTCCATGACCATAAAGGGCACTTTTGGGCCCTGCTCTGTGATTTAACAGTTGGTTTGAAATTAAATTCTATTTGAGTGGTTGTTCCCCTCACCAAAGGTAGTTTCTGTATGTATGGGACTTCCAGATCGAATGTGCTGTTGATCTTTAACCCTGCCTATCCTTATGGCATATTGTGTGCCCCTGCAATCTTTAAGTTTGTGGAGGAAAGATTCTTGATACATACACAAATCACCCCAGTCACCTGTAAGAAAACAAGAAATGTGAATGGGGAAACCCATTGAATAAGAACTTCCCATATTTAGGGTATAGGATGCGAGTGTGACAATACCAGAGCATACTGTGGACTACAGGACCATCCTTTTTTTATAATTCGTTCTCCTATATATGAAAAAGAGGAAAACATGAAAATAAAAATAAGATAACTTAACAGCTACTCCATTTCTCTTGTGCTTTCACTCCTCCTTTATCCTTCGTCAAAAAGCTTCCATCCTGTCACCCTCCCTTTCCTCCTATGACAGTCTCTTCCCTGTCCAAAAATTCATTTAAATATGTGAAAAATTCTATCTACGGCTTTGTCCCTCTTTCTGCTAAGCTATCTTCTCCCCCTATCAATGATCCTTACTTATTGATCTCACAGTAAGAGAATGTAGATCATGCAACAGGCTGTCAGTGTTTGTCAGGGCTACTGCAAGGCAAAAGAGAGATGTGTTGCCTCTCACTGGTGTGTGCGAACCCAGGTGCCATTTATCACCTTCTTTGTATATATGAGGACCTAAGAAAGACAGCAAAGTAGGATACATGGTGGTTCAAAATCTGCTATTCAAGTAAGTCCAAGAAGAATGAAGAGGAGAAGTGTAATAATGACACAGCATTAGTCACACTTCCCAGTCTTCCTTTGGTTTGCTGCATTTTGGGAGAGTGTTAGAATCTGAAGAAGAGGGTTGAATTTAATCTCTCTTCAGCGCCTGCCAGGGCACATGATCAGTGCCTAACCTTCTACCAGTTATCCCAGAATGGAGGAGGCCTGAACAAGGCAGTTGAAGTGCAGAGAAATGACTGCTTACCTGCATTGCATCATCACAGTGGAAAACAAGTTTTGTTTCTACTATTGTACCATCTCATTGATGAGTAACAGAATTTCAGATCTGGTATTTACAAAACAAACATTCTGTGGAATCAATGCACATCATGCACAATTATAGAAGTGTATGTACCTATGGCAGGATTCATATCCATAAAGATGTGGGTGGAGATAGGATGATTTAGTTGTCTGTGATGTCACTTGTAACTCTAAGATGGAAAGCCTCCAATTCTTGATAACTGTATCAGCTGCAACATTATCCTGTGTCCAACATTAGCACTAAACCTCCGCCATGGAGCTGGAGATCTCCCTATGAGAAAGCCAAATGGATTTTATAGAGCTTAATATTTACTCAAAATAAATACAAATATTTTAAATAATAACATTAATTGAAATTATTTTACAGTACACATTTACAGCACATTAAACTTGTATTAAATAGTAAAGTGATTGAAATATATTTATTACCTTTATAAGTATACTTTTTTAACCAGTAATTTAGAAACATTTGCACCCTCACTAACATTTGTTATTTAATATTGAGTAAAGTTGTATAAAATTATTTATTTAATTAATCTAAAAAACTTTCAATGTTTTCATATAAAGGGTTAAAGCTGAATGCAATGTTGAAATTACATTTATTATTACATTTTAAAAAGTATTCATAAAAATTAGATCTAATTTTGGAAGCCCTTTGTCCATTGTGATCCAAAGTCAGAAAAGCAAGATTTGACTCCCTTAAACTGAACTCTAAAAAGAGTGGAGAAATGTGATTTGGAGATCACAACTTTACATCTCGGGCTGCACTTTCCTGATTTAACCCCTTAACCTCTAATTGCCTTCATCAGAGCTGTCATCACAATGGCACCATTGAGGACAGTGAAACTTTTCTGAGCTGGCAAAATGTTTAATGCTAATCAACAAAGTTTTTTGTAATTCAAAAACAAACTTCTAAACAGTGTGTTTATGATTGAATATCTTACGAGTCAACAGTCAAAGGTTACTTCCAGTGGAGCCAGCATAGCTCCTGCTGTCAGAAAAATAATATTTCTCTAATTCTAAATATGGCGGGTAATTTCAAATTTGTTGAGTGGGACATCTGCCTCAATTATAAAGGAGTATCCCATCTTCCAAACCTTAAATGAGGGCCTTTGTTTTTATACGTCCAATTAGGATTTAACTGTTCCTTTCAAACTGTTAAATGAAAGTCTGACTATTCCACGAGATCAAACATTGTCGCTGCAAAATTGTAGAAAGTATACAACTAATGTTAGAACTGAAGATGAACTGGCAACCTTGAAGTGTGGCAACTACAAAAAGTCCTATTTGAATCACTTCAGAGTGAAGTATATTGTCTTAGCTGCCACACATAAACTCAGATCAAAGAAAACCAAAGGCTCCATTATGCAGATTCAAGTAGCAAAAAGCTGTAACCTTTTCAAAAGAATGGGGCATAATGTTTTTATTTTGTGCACAGTATGCCAGCCAATTGGTCAGCGTGTCATTTCAGCTTAGCAAACATCTGTCTGTGTTTTCAAAAAAATCTTAAAAATATGTACCAATATCAGTTTAGATAATTTCCCAACACTCAATAGTATTAGTACAATTTCCATAAAGGAAATCCAGTAAAGTTCTTAGAGAGCTTTGAGGAGATAACTTACAACTCACAAATGTTGTCATAGAAGTCATTCTCAGGTGTCCTTAAATGACTTATGACATCCCAGCGTAATGAAACAGCAAATCTATTAGCTACTATTACTTTGTAACAGCTGATTGAAGGCTGTAGTGCTAATAGCATAAGGACCCTTTAATTTATCTGGTTACTGCCATATTTTAGCCAATCTGGTAAAGAAACCTACTTTCTTGCATCTACTCGGTTTCTTCAAGATGGAAATTCACCGCCCCTAAGTCAAACTTTTTGCCCCAGCACTAATTAGTTCAGTCACTGATTCTTAAATTGTTCACAAAGCTACTAAGAATGCTATAGCTGTGGATTACCGCTGAATCATATACAGTGGTGGATGTTAGCACAGTTCCTCGCTCTCCATTCTACAATGGAGCTATTAGCCTCAACCTCAGATGCCTCTCTAAGTAATAGCTCTGCCTGGTTGGAAGTGATAGGTTTTGCTCCAATACTGGTCATTAATGTATGCGACATGGGCATTTGTATTGATTGTAATCTATCTCTAGACACACAGATCAGCAAAGTAGCAAGAGTGTGTTTTTTTTACTACAAAAATCTGTTCAAGATCACTGTAGATAAGAACATAATAACAATTTGTGGTGATGGTTTTGAGACATATAATCGATTTGTAAAAAGAGTTCTGGCAGTCCTGAAAGCAAATGACTATTATGATTGTGCTCCTATTATACTAAAGTGTCATTCAGATGGGGTGGTTCAATAAAGAGTGCCATGATTTACGGATGGATGAAAATTTTATATTTTGAAAAATGCCTGTCAAATGTTGATGACCCCAAAAAGAGAAGTTTTATCAGTTGAATTGTAGTAAAATGCAGAAAGCAATATTGCACACTAATTTGAAATGATGTCGGTGCTTGGGAACTAGAAAGCTTGTAATTTTCAAACACATCTGGATGCACAAGTATCTAAAACCCAATGGGTTAAATTCATTTTGGATTTATATAACATCTCCACCCCCAAAAAAGCAACAAGGTGTACTTCAAATTATTTGAAGAGAATAATTAGTAATATAAAATTGTCAGTGCCATGGGATCTGGATAGCTTATCAGCAGCACTGTTTAAAACTGACCCTCTCTTGTGGGGGTATGTCTTAATTTTCATTTTGAAATGGGTTTCTTCTTGATGCAAATACACAACTCATGGTAGAGAGCAATCACAAAGCCTTTTCATAAGAAGGGTTTACTGATCAAACTTATAATTATAGATTGATTTTCCTTTAGATTCTTCTTTTCAGATTTATGTTCAAACCTTGTTGAAATGTCTTGAGGTGTGGGCATTTGGGAATGGTTATATTCAAAAGGAGCAGGGGGATTCAGGCAAACTCAGTCTAAGTTTGATCACTAAATGGTATATTTTTCAGCAGTCTGGAGGGCAACAGCTACTGTGGGTAAACCGTATTGTTGTTTTGTTGACTTCCAGGCTGCTTTTGATGGTGTTGAACATTGTATCATCTGGGAAATCTTAAGAATTAGAAATATTCCATGTGATTAACTGGTTATTCTGTAACATCTTCATTGTAATAACTGGGTTCTCTAAAAGGTCTGGGCATTCTATCTAAAAACAAACAGAATTGAAAATGGGAAAAGGCTTTGTGTGTCTTAGCACCCTTCTATTTAATCTCTTTATTGCAGATCTTCTGATGACATTATTCAATACAAATTCCCTTTCACTTTATTGTTTTATGTATGCTGATGATTTGGTCATAACAGACTATCCTTCGGGTTGGCCTACAATGTAAACTTCATGCTTTCCATTCTTATTGTGAGTGTTGAAAATACAAAGTCTCTGATTTTTCTCAAGCAGCCAACCAAATTTATTTGGTATTTCAATTTAGTTCCCCTAGAACTGATTAGTGGCTATAGATATCTTGGTGTCACATTTGCGACTAAGTCAAATTGCGTATACATGTAGAAAAAACAGTAACCTCACTTCTTGCTACCATAAATGCCCTGACAGGGTTTGACTCTCATTTTGGATGCTTCTTGTTAGAGCCCATAAAAATCCAAAAATTGATAACTAATTACAACCTGCGTTGCTTCGAGCAGAGTCACTCTCCATTGTCCCAAGAGTCAAATGGGAGTCCTTGAAGAATCTACCATTAGAGACTCTTTTGGGTCTCCCAGACTAATCGATGATCCAAGCTATAAGGCTAGAGTTATGTCTTTCTTCTAAGTTTGAGTTTATTGAGAACAGCAAGAAAAAAAAATTCAATAAATGACATAAGTTATGAAATAACAAATAAAACAAAAGTAATACGCTTAAAGTACAATACATAGCAAAAAGTATTGAAAAAAAGATATAAGTAGTGATACATAAATTCCATTCTGTAAAAAACTATGGACATTTATGAGGAAGAAGGGAAGGGAGAAAGGGGGGAGGAAGAAATAAATAGTTACATCGAAAAATATTAATGAAACTTTAGACATTATGAAGAAGAGAAAAAAGTAAAAAGAAGTACATATACATAGTTATGGCTATTACATATATCATAAATTAATATAGAATATAAAAGGCAGAGTGGATAAATTAAATGTGGTTTCCTTACTTCCTCAGGTACAACAATAGCTTTACTAACAGGTGAGGAGGATAAATATGTAGTTAGAGCCACAGAAGATCTCTTTTTATAGCTAAGGATATAGGAAAGGCATAGGTGGTGTCTAGTCTATGATGAAAGCAAATGGCATTTTACCAGCACCTAAAAGTGACATTATGTGCTTGCTTCAAGTTGTATGTTTTTAAGTGAAAATCAATAGGAAACAATAAATCTATCAGTTTATAACCCAGATGGAAGTAGAGCCATTGAGGAGCCAAATTACTCAGAAAGATATTGGTTGAGGAAAAAGGGATAGCAACTTTAAAAAACGTGTTGATTTGGTGCCAAACCAATTTCCAAAACCAGAGAATAGGGGGGACAATCAAGGAGCATATGTTTTAAATCAGCATTTGAACCTGAACAAGACCAACAGGATGGGTTTGCAGTTGAGCAAAATGATTTTAGAGTCATAGGAGTAAACAGCAAACAATAATAGACAAAGTAAAGGATTTGTATAGTGACTGCAGCCTGGGTAGTTTTGCAAAGCTTAAGCTATATCTTATCCAATAAGACAGTAGGCCAACATTCCAATAAATCTTATTCCAAAGCCAATTCAGTCTTTGATTTGGTTAGATCTAAAGGAACTTGTAATGATTTATAGATAATAAAAGCCTAAGGGTTAGTGGTTCATAATGGAAAAAGTGTAGTTGCAATGGGGTAAGGGGTAGACATAAGAGGTAATGCTGAAATGTATTAACTGACAGATGTACATTAAAGTTCATATAGTGGTCTGAGAGAAGATGAGAGGGAGAATTTAGTTTGGAGGTCAGATAAAGATGGAAGTTTATCATAATTGAATGGTTGTGATAAGCAACAAAATCCTTCAGTTTGCCAGCTTTTCCATTAAATGGAATGATCCTGAATTTGTAGTAATCTATTATGCCATTTAGGTTGATGTTGGAATGTGATGACAGAGAGGTATGTTGAAGGAAGGAAAGGTGTTAAAATTTTGCATGAATGAGAAGTAATTGGAGCATGTGAATGAGGGGGAGTTGTTGTGACGTCAAGAACTTCTTTAAAATCAAAAGGGGGAAAAAAGATTTCTCTTTCTGTGGTCAAAAAGGAGGGTGTAGTGAAAGGTCTAAAGTGAGCCATCAGGAAGCCTGTTTTAAAGAAAAGGCATAATGATACTTTTTAAAATACGGGAAATTAAGGCCTCCATTAGATGTATCTTCTTTTTAAAGAGGACAGAGCTATAGATTTGCATTTCCAAAGAAATTTTGATAAAAGGGAATCTATTTTTTTTAAATAACAATCAGGAATATGGACTGGAATCATGGCAATAGTATATAATATCACAGGGAGAGCATCAGTGTGATAGAGTCGATCCTGCCCCACCAAGATAGAAAAAGTGGATGCCAATGAGTAATATTATCATTTAATGTCTCAGTAATAGAATCAAAGTTTAATTTTAAAGTTCTTTTAAAAAATCCGTGAGAACCATAGCCCCTAATATTTTAGTTTAGAAGGCTGCCAAATGAAACCAGTGTGCGCAAAAAGCTACCTTTTCCACAAAACTTTTAAAGGTAAAACTTCACATTTATCAGTATTAGGCAATATCCTGATAGATGTGAAAGAAGGAGGGAGGAAACTGTAGGATTAGAACAATAAAGGAAGATATTGTCAGCATAGACTGACAACTTAATTTGTTGAGACCCATTTGGAAAGCCAGATATGAGATTATCTGATTTTGGTAAGAAAGGGTTCCAGTGCAATAATATACAGAAGAGGCGATAAAGGGTAACCTTGACAGAACCTTCGAAACATCGGGAAGTAATCTGACAGCATACCATTAGCAACATTTTAACCTTTGGAGCCTGTGTACAGAAAAATAATTAAAACAATCAACTTTGGTGGAAGGCCAATCCAATTAAGTGTCTGAAACACAAAATCCCAATTGATCCTATCAAAGGCTTTCTCTGCATCCAAAGCTATAGCAGCAATGGGATTATGTAGTGTAGAGGACTTGCTTGGGGCAATGAAAAAGACTCAACCATTGGCAGAGGCTAATTGACCTTTAACAAAACCAGATTGTTTGAGGCCTATTAGGTCAGGAAGAATAGGGTCAATGCCTAATGATAAAATGTTTGCAAACAAATTTTGTCATCTGTACTAACTAAAGAAATGGGCTGATAGTTCTTACATTGTAAGAGATCTTTGCTACCTTTTGGAATTAAGCAGATCATGGCATCTTGGAAGGAGCATTGAAAGGCACCTTTAGTGATGAAAGAGTTAAATAAAATTAAAAGGTTGGGGAGGAGAAGCTTTACAAAATTATTATAGATTTCAATAGTAAAGCCACCAGGCCCAGGCGCTTTACCCCTGTCTAGTATAGAGACTACATGGGTGATTTCTGAAAGTGAAATATCAGCCTCTAGTGGAGTGAAATTAATATGCTACAAATGAGGGGAAGTAATGGTTTGGAATTATTTGATCAAATCTGATTGTGCTGGAGCATAAACATTTGTATAAAAGTTAACAATGTTTTAAAGATATGTTTATCTTCAAAAAGAATAGTTCCTGAATTATTTCATTAGGATTCTATTCTGGTTCTGTTTTTTAAGTAGTTTGCAAGTAATATTCCCATTTCATTTTGACCTCTGTAATAAGGCGCACTACTCTCTAAAAGGTAAGAATAAGCAGCGTTAGTAGTTAATCTGTTAAAAGTGAGTTTAGTATTATTAGAATGTGGTCAAGAAATGTGATAGTGTGTATGTTCCATTTTTTAATTTTATCAAGTAGTTGATTGGGTTTCCATAGATTTCTTCTTTTGTGAGACATAATTTATTATAAAACCTCTTGCTGCTGCTTTAAAGGAATCCCAAATCAACAAAGTAGGAATTAGGCATATGGTTAATAACAAAAACTTCTGAAGCAAAGGCTTCAAACTGAGATGTGAAATTTTTATCTGAAAGTAATGAGTAGTTAAACGCCATTTAACTGCATGTGGGGAAAAGGTTAGAAGGTCAATGTCGGCATATACTGGAGCATGATGTGATATCAGAATTGATGATATATCATACAGAAGAACATATTGGACCACTGGTCTGATATCAGATTTGATCCTATTTGAGCCTGAAGGATATGTTGAACCAGTGATTTGTTGAGAAAAAAGATAGGCCCATATTTATACTTTTTTTACTGCCGGCTAACGCCATTCCTACATGCCATGCGGGCGCCTTATTTAAGGAATGACGTTAGCTGGTACTGCGGACTGGTCAGAGTAAAAAAAAAGACTCAAACCAGGCAGCGCCGGCGTAGGGGAAAATAGGGGTTGTGCGTCAAAAAATGGTGCAAGTCAGGTTTGAGGCAAAAATCATGCCTCAAACCGGAATTGCTCCATTTTTTGACGCACAATCCCTCTTAAATGACTCCTGTCTGAGCAAAGACAGGAGTCATGCCCCCTTGCCCAGTGGCCATGCCCAGGGGACTTCTGTCCCCTAGGCATGGTCATTGGGCACAGTGGCATGTAGGGGGGCCCAAATTAGGCCCCCCTATGCCACTTAAAAAAAATATATACTTACCTGTACTTACCTGGGATGGGTCCCCCCATCCATTGGTGTCCTCTGGGGGTGGGCGAGTGTGGCAGGGGGTGTCCGTGAGGGCAGGGAAGGGCACCTCTGGACTCCTTCCATGGTCAGAGACCATGGAAGTGAGCCCACAGGTCCCTTAACGCCTGCCCTCACCAGACATTAAAAAACGGCGCACATCAGGTTGTGCACCGTTTTTTAAGGCCTGCCCCCTCCTGTGCCTCAAAATGACGCAGGAGTATAAATAAGGCGCACAGTCCATAAAGTCATTTTTTGGCGTTTTGGGTTTCCCGCATCCAAAAAATTACGCACACAGAGGAATTTCGACATCCACGGGCTCAGGCGTCATAGTTTAAATATGGTGCATGGTTTGCACCGAATGTGCGTCAAAAGTTTTGACGCACATTCAGCACAAACAGAGCATAAATATGCCCCATAGTCTGTATGGGATTGTGAATAGTGTGAGGCTGAATAAAATGTATATCCCCAGAGATATGGATGGCATAATCTCCTACTATCCAATGATTTACGTTGAATTGTGGACTTGCACTGTGAGTGCATTTTAGTGTGAGCAAACGTGCCTGTTGAACTTCTGTCTAATATAAGGTTGTGTATTTGGTTGTAGTCTCCCCCAGTTATAATATGATCAACATTACATGAATGCAGTTTGTCAGACATTTCAGTCCATAAAGTATTATTAAGAGAAACTGGATGGTTAACATTAACCCCTTCGCTACCAGGCCTTTTCCCCTCCTGTGCCAAGCCTTTTTTTGGCTATTTGGGACAGTTCACGCTTAGGCCCTCATAACTTTTTGTTCACATAAGCTACCCATGCCAAATTTGCGTCCTTTTTTTCCAACATCCTAGGGATTCTAGAGATACCCAGACTTTGTGGGTTCCCCTGAAGGAGACCAAGAAATGAGCCAAAATACAGCGAGCATTTTTTTTAAATGGGAAAAAAAGGCTGCAGAAGAAGGCTTGTGTTTTTTTCACTGAAAATGGAATCAACAAAGGGTTTGCGGTGGTAAAATCACCATCTTCCCAGCTTACAGGAACAGTCAGACTTGAATTAGAAAACCCCATTTTTCAACACAATTTTGACATTTTATTGGAACATACCCCATTTTTACAACTTTTGGTGCTTTCAGCCTCCTTCCAGTTAGTGACTGAAATGGGTAAGAAACCAATGCTGAATCCCAGAAACCTAAACAATTCTGAAAAGTAGACAAAATTCCAAATTCATCAAGGGGTCATTGGTGTAGATCCTACAAGTGTTTCCTACAGAAAATAACAGCTAAAATAAAAGAATATTGGAATTGAGGTGAAAAAAACAGCCACTTTTTTCCACATTTTACTCTGTAACCTTTTCCTGTGATGTCAGACTTTTTAAAGCAATATACCGTTACGTCAGCCGGACTCTTCTGGTTGCAGGGATATATAGGGCTTGTAGGTTCATCAAGAACCCTAGGTAACCAGAGCCAATAAATGAGCTGCACCTTGCAATGGGTTTTCATTCTATGCCGGATATACAGCAATTCATTTGCTGAAATGTAAAAAAGTGAAAAATAGGTATCAAGAAAACCTTTGTATTTCCAAAATGGGTACAAGATAAGGTGTTGAGAAGCAGTGGTTATTTGCACATCTCTGAATTCCGGGGTGCCCATACTTGCATGTGAATTACAGGGCATTTCTCAAATAGACGTCTTTTTTACACACTGTCATAAATTTGGAAGGAAAAATGTAGAGAAAGACAAGGGGCAATAACACTTGTTTTGCTATTCTGTGTTCCCCTAAGTCTCCCGATAAAAATGGTACCTCACTTGTGTCGGTAGGCCTAGCGCCCAGACAGGAAATGCCCCAAAACACAACGTGGACACATCACATTTTCACAAAGAAAACAGAGCTGTTTTTTTGCAAAGTGCCTAGCTGTGGATTTTGGCCTCTAATTTAGCCGACACCTGGAGATATCTAGCAAACCTGCACATTTTTTAAAACTAGACACCTAGGGGAATCCAAGATGGGGTGACTTGTGGGGCTCTGACCAGGTTCTGTTACCCATAATCCTTTGCAAACCTCAAAATTTGGCCAAATAAAACACATTTTCCTCTCATTTCGGTGACAGAAAGTTCTGGAATCAGAGAGGAGCCACAAATTTCCTTCTACCCAGGGTTCCCCCAAGACTCCCGATAAAAATGGTACCTCACTTTTGTGGGAAGGCCTACGGCCCACGAACGAAATGCCCCAAAACACTATCTGGACACATCAAAATTATCAAATACAAAGCTACCTGTTTTTGCGACGGGGGTAACTGCGTTTTTGGTCCTGGGCTCAGCAGCCATCCAGGGAAACCTACCAAACCCAGACATTTCTGAAAACTAGACACACGAAGGAGTCCAGGGAGGTGTGACTTGCGTGGATCCCCCAATGTTTTCTTACCCAGAATCCTCGGCAAACCTCAAATTTAGCTTAAAAAAACAAATTTTTCCCACATTTCTGTGTGGGATCACCGCACTGGGACAAATTTCATACCACCCTTCGTTCCCCTCCGTCTCCCGGTAAAAATGATACCTCATTTGAGTAGGTGGGCCAAGTGCTTGTGAAAGGGAAGTGCCAAAAACATGTCGATATTGAGGGGGAACCAAAGGGGGTTCAAAAGGGCAGTTTGCAAAAAAACATTTTTAGGCTGACAAGTGCAGCAGAATTTTTACCAGTATAGATGAGACAATGCTGGGTGGTAGGAATTTTGTGGATTCCAGCAGATTCCGGAAGGTTCCATCACAAAAACATGGGCAAAATGTGTGATTTCCAACAAAGTTGGAGGTTTCCAGGGCATTGTGGGTACGAAAATGGTGCGGGTGCATGTGAAACACACCACACTGGAATCACCCAGATGTTTAGATTTCAGATTTGTCTAGGTCTTGTGGATTTTTCTACATGGCAGTGTCCCAAAGTCCATAAAGTGCAACCCTCACCATTCCAAGTGGGACGATTTTGAGAGTTAGCCAAACTCGCATGGCCCAAATGTAAAACCAAAACCCAAAATAATCAAATGCCTTCTTGCTTGCTGTGGGATAAGATGTTTTAGAGTGCGGGAGACAGCTAAAAGACTGTTACCCCCTTCCGTTGGGGTGGGGGCATAACCAGGCCCATACTGGTTGGTAGCCACCACCCCAATATATATATATTTTTTTAATTCCCTGGCATCTAGTAGACTTTCTGCCCCCCACGGGGTGTGGATCAGGGGTAATTGCCCCCATCTGCCCACTGGTGAGCAGAACTACTTTGGCGCTATTTATTTGGGTCCATACCCCCACCCTCTTATTTTGGAGAAAAAAAACTTCCCTGGTCTCTGGTGGGCAGATATGGCCAACAGTGATGTGCCCCCATGGGGAGCGACCATTACCAAAGGGGCTGCCCCCTAAAGAAAACACACACACACATACACCAATCCCTGGTGCCTAAGTGGTTCCCCCCCCCCCAGGTCAGATCGGCCTAATAGAAATACATCGATCTGCCCCCAAGGGGAGCAGAAATGGCCACAAAAAAAAATTGCCGCCCCCCCCGGGGAGTGACCCTTGCCTAAGGGGTCGCTCCCCTTGTGTGTAATTGAAAAAAATCCCCGGTGACTAGTGGTTTCTGTCCCCCTTGGGGGGCAGAAATGGTCTAAATACAATTTGCCCCCTGGGGACCGACCCTTGCCTAAGGGTGAAATTGAAAAAAATCCCCGGTGCCTAGTGGTTTCTGTCCCCCTTGGGGGGCAGAAATGGTCTAAATACAATTTGCCCCCTGGGGACCGACCCTTGCCTAAGGGGTTGCTCCCCACCTCTAAAAAACAAAAAAACAAAAAAAAAAAAGATCCCTGGCGCCTAGAGGTTTATGCCCCCCCCCGGGGGCAGAAATGGCCTAAAATAAATTCCCCCCCCGGAGCGACCCTTGCCTAAGGGGTCACTCCCCTTGTGATGAATTGGCGCAAAAAAAAGATTCCCGGCTGTGGGGCAGAAATTATATAAATACAATTTGCCCACCCTTGCCTAAGGGGTTGCTCCCCACCTCTAAAAAAAAAAAAAAAAAAAATATATCCCTGGCACCTACTAATAATAGGCCATTCTGCCCCCAGGGGGCAGAAGTGGGCTAAAATAAATTCCACCCCCCCCCCGGGTAGCGACCCTTGCATGAAATTGGCGCAAAGAAAAATATCCACGGTGCCTAGTGGTTTCTGCCCGCCTTGGGGGCAGATTGGCCTAACAAAAATCAGCTGATCTGCCCCCAAGGGGGGCAGAAATGGTCTAAATACAATTTTCCCCCCAGGGGAGGGACCCTTGCCTAAGGGGTCGCTCCCCACCTATAAAAAACAAAGCATAAACAAAAAAATAACCCCCAAAAATTATCCCTGGCTCCTAGAGGTTTCTGCCCCCCTGGCGGCAGATCGGCCTAATAACAATAGGCAGATCTGCCTCCGGGGGGGCAGAAATGGCCTAAAATAAATTTGCCCCCCCCCCGGGAGAGACCCTTGCCTAAGGGGTCGCTCCCCTTCCGTGAATTTGCCATAAAAAAAACTCCCTGGTGTCTAGTGGTTTCTGCCCCCCTTGGGGGCAGAATGGCCTCATAAAAATAGGCCGAACTGCCGCTGAGGGGGGCAGAAATGGCCTAAATATAATTTGCCCCCTAAGGAGCGACCCTTGTCTAAGGGGTCGCTCCCCAACTCTAAAAAAAACACACACAAAAAAAAAATGATCCCTGGCACCTAATGGTTTTTGTCCCCCCCGGGGGCAGATCGGCCTAACAACAATAGGCCGATCTCCACCCGGGGAGGGCAGAAAAGGCCTTGAAAAAATCGCCCCATGGGGAGCGACCCTTGCCCAAGGGGTCACTCCCCTTATGCCAGCTTTTTTTTTCAAAATAAATCCCTGGTGTCTAGTGGGCATTTCAAAAGCCGGATCGCTTTACGATCCGGCTTTTGAAATGCTCTGAGAGACTTCAAAGGGAAGGAAATTCCTTTCCTTCCCTTTCAAGTCTCTCAGGGCCCCATCACATGATCGGAAGAGAAATGCTTTGCATTTCTCTTCCGATCGCGCTGGAAGCTGAGCTTTCAGGGTGATGGGGAAATGGCCTCTGATGAGGTCAGCGCGCGAATGTACGCTGACGTCGTTAGACGTCACTGGGGGGATCAAGGAGGGTCGGGAGTGGAAGGGGAAGGGCTTCCCCTTCCATCCCTGCCTTGGGGGGGGTGGGAGGGATGCCCACAGGGGGAGCACTAGCGCTCCCTCTGAGCTCAGTGCTGAGGTTATGAGCACGGTGCCGTTGGACGTAACCATTATGTCCATGGCACTGAAGGGGTTAAAAATAGATGAAGGTATACTATCAACAAGAAGTTTAACAACAATCCCTCAACCATCAAAATCATATTCTTGGTTAGCAACTGTAATATGTAAATTTTTGTGACAAAGAATTCTTAGTCCATTTGTTTGCCCTAGAGCATGTGAAGCAAACACATTACCCACCCAACATCTCGTTAATTTGGCTACCTCTAGCTCGGAAAGGTGTGATTCCATTGCAGCATTCACTTTTAATCTAGCTAAAAGCAATAACACTGTCTGCTGCTTAATAGGGTTACTTAACCCTTTAATATTTCATGTGACAACCCTGAATTAACTACTACAACAGAAGCCTGTACAATTAGTATGTATACAGTAACAAGAATAACAAACAAGTGAATGAAATAGTGGAGAGAATAAAACTTTTGTTCAAAAAGAAATGAAAGAAACAAAGAAGTGATAGAATGAGAGGGAGGTTAACAAAGGGAGAGGATGGAACCATAGAAATAAGCTTCTGTAAAACAGTAACAGAATTAATATCAAAGTGTAAAAACAAGAATAAACAATAAAAAATCGGAGAACGTTGAAGTGACACTTAATAAGGAGAGGGAAAGCCAGAAGGGAAGTAGATTATGGATAAGGAGGGGAAATATAATAAAGTAAAATGACAAGAAAGAGAACAAAATGGAAAATAGCAAAAAGGGACCCTTAGAGAAAGTATAAGTCAAACAAATTATGACTGAAAACAAACCTAGGAAGGCAAAATAAATAAGGGGAAGGTGGTAACATCGGAAGACGATTGCAACAACATCTTCCCTCCAGAAGACCAGCAAGGCAATTAGACATTGAAATAGAGCATCATATGAAATTGGGACCAAAAAGTAAAGAGATGAAAACATTAACACCTATATAAGTAAGGAAAATAATATGTAAATAGTGTTTGTCATGAGGTGAGAAATATATCACAGGACCAAATCACACAAGAAACCATAGCAACTGTTTTTCGATGAAAGAAAGCAATGTAAAGAACAATTAATAATTAAGAAGTTTCTTGAAGTTTCCATACCTTCTGCTCAATGTTGTTGACAAAATTTCCTGAGAGCGGCAGGATCTTTTTAAGTAGAGGTTTTTTTTTTATAGGTCACCTTAAATAAGCAAGGATGCATTGGACCATATCTAGGGTTCATGGCTCTCAACTGAGATCGCATGTTCAAGAATTGCTTCTGATAATCAGCTGCATCTTTTGCCACATCTTGGGAGAAGTAGAGTCCATGGCCAGCTCAGAGTATATGTTTTTTAGATTTAACAGTAGACATCCCCTGCAAAAGATCTGTATACGCGGCATAAGCAGTGACCCCTGACCTGATTTTAGGTTGGGTTTCACTCCTCACGCCGCGCAGCTCCTCCTGACTGCCTCCGTGCCCCCGACCCCGCCCTCGCTGTGAGTTCGAGGCCCTCCACCACCCGTAGGACACCCGCCTGCGTCTCATCCCTGGTGTATAGTGGTTGCCGTAAGTATTGTGTGTCTGTCCTAACACCCTGGCTCGCGCACTCCCCATGCCACCAGACGCTACTACAGTGCCAATGAACTCCACGCCCTCAACCCAGGCCACTCCAATGCCTGCTTCCAAGCCATCCTGGGGCACTCCACGGACCCTTCCCCTGTCGGATCTGCAGCTTCACCTGCCCCCAAGCCACCAAGCGCCACGCCAGAACCACACACAACAACCTCGACTGCATCCTCCTCAACACCCGCTCCATCCACAAGCACACCATCAAACTCTGGGATCTACTGACCTCATCTTCCCCAGACGTCACCTTCCTCACGGAAACCTGTATGACTCCCTCCTTGGAACCTGACATCGCCATAGCCATCCCCGAAGGCTATAAGATCACCCGCAGAGACCGCACCAACAGACCGGGAGGAGGAATCGCCATAGTCCACAAAAACACCATCGGAATCTCAACCAACACCGATGACACTCTCAATGCCGCCGAACACTTCCACTTCCGGATCCATATCAACGCCAACACCACCCGCAGAGGAACCCTTATCTGCAGGCCCCCAGGCCCCTGACCTCAGTTCAGCGATTCCATCGCCGACATGATCAGCACCCAGGCCCTTGCCTCAACGGACTACATTCTCTTCGGCGACTTGAATTTTCACCTCGAGAACGCCAATGACAGAAACTCCACTGCTCTGATCAACAACCTCACCAACCTCGGTCTCAAACAACTGGTCACGATGCCCATCCACTCCACCGGCCACACACTCGACCCCATTTTCTCTGCCAGCAGCCACGTCACCTTCAGCCATACCACTGAACTCTACTGAACCGACCACCGCTGCGTCCACTTCACCATCTAGAAACCCACCACGCCCAACAAATCCCCTGCCACAGCTGGAACAAGATCTTGGAAGACCAACTGATCTCCACCCTCCCCTGGACCCCGCCACCCAGCACTACCGACCACAGCCGTCCTCAACCACAGACATTGGATAGACGACTGCGCCAACACCCTCACTCTGCCCAAGAAATCCTCCAACAACCGCACCAGCACCAAGGCCTCCTGGTTCACCACCGACCTTAAGGCCTCCAAGCAGGAGTGCCGGAAAATCGAGAAGAAGTGGCGCAATGAACCAACAGAAAGCATCCATGCCGCCCTCAAGACAGCCATCTGCAAGCACCACCAGCTCATCCGGACCACCAAAAGATCCTTCTACAAAGATCGCATTGACACAACGCCCACGACTGCAAAGAGCTCTTCAGCATCGTCAAAGCACTCAACAACACAGGTCATGCTCCATCGAACCAGCTCCATCACAAGACCTCTGTGACTCCCTTGCCACCTTTTTCCATTGCAAGATCATGGAAATCCACGACAGCTTCAACTCCTCGCCCCCCACTGCCACCTCTGCCACCACCAACCCCAACACACCCAGCCACACCAACCTCTTGCTCTCCTGGACCCACATCAACGATGAGGACACCATCAAAGCCATGAGCACCATCCACTCTGGATTCCCCTCCGACCCCTGGCCCCACCATGTCTTCAAGAAAGCGAGCCCCATCATCGCCCCCCAACTTCATATGATCATCAATAGCTCTTTTGAGACCGCCACCTTCCTGGAGAGCTGGAAGCACGCTGAAGTCAACGCCCTGCTAAAGAAACCCAAAGCGGACCCCGAAGACCTCAAGAATTACCGACCCATCTCCCTCCCTTCCCGGCGAAGGTCATCGAGAAGATCATCAATGGGCAACTGACCCTCTTCCTGGAGGACAACAACACAATAGTTATCTCCCAATCCGGATTCCGCATGAACCACATCACCCAGACCGTCCTCATCGCCGCAACCGAAGACATCAGGACCATGCTTGACAAAGGCGAGACCGCAGCCCTCATCCTCCTGGACCTCTGGGTTGCTTTTGACACTGTGTGGCACCACACCCTCTGCACTCGCCTTTATGACACCGGGATCCGCCACAAAGCCCTGGACTGGATCACATCCTTCCTCTCCGGCAGAACCCAGAGAGTCCGCCTCCCTCCCTTCTTGTCGGAAGCCACCAAGATCATCTGCGACGTCCCCCAAGGGTCTTCTCTCAGCCCTACTCTTTTTAACATCTACATGGCACCGCTCACCAACATCGTCCGATCCCACAACCTCAACATCGTCTCCTACGCCGATGACACCCAGCTGATCCTCTCACTCACCAAGGACCCTGCCACCATCCAAAACCAACCTCCATGACGGACTGCATGCCATCGCCAACTAGATGGAGAAGAGCCGCCTCAAACTTAACTCAGACAAGACAGAGATCCTCATCCTCAGCTTCAACCGCTCGGCATGGGACGACTCCTGGTGGCCAGCCACCCTAGGAACCGCACCAACACCCACTCACACAATCTAGGTTTCATCCTAGACTCATCACTCACCATGACCCAGCAAGTCAACGCCATCTCATCTCCCTGCTGCAACCCTCAGCATGCTTCCCAAGATTTTCAGATGGATCCCCACCGAAACAAGAAGGACGGTCACCCATGCCCTCTTCAGCAGCAGACTGGACTACGGAAACGTGCTCTATGCAGGAACCATAGCCAAGCTCCAGAAGAAACTACAACGTATACAGAATGCCTCCGCACGCCTCATCCTTAACATCCCTCGCCGCGACCACATCTCAACCCACTTCAGATACCTACACTGGCTTCCCGTCACCAAGAGGATCCCCTTCAAACTCTTCATCCACGTCCGCAAAGCTCTTCACAACAGGGGCTCTGCCTACCTCAATGAGTGACTCACCTTACACACCCCCACCCGCCAACTCAGTTCCGCCAACCTTGCCCTCGCCGCCATCCCTCTCATCCATCCAACTACAGCCGGTGGCAGATCCTGCTCCCACCTCGCCGCCAAGACCTAGAACACCCTCCCCGCCCACGTACGACAGACCCAGGACCTCCTGACCTTCAGGAAATGCCTCAAGACCTGGCTATTCAAGCAGTAGCAGTCCTCCCCTCCCCCCTTTTAGAGCACCTTAGACCCTAGCAGGTGAGTAGCGAGCTTTACAAATTATTGATTGATTGATACTGCAAGAAACATAAAATAATTTGTCTCCTCTTAGTAGAAATTCTAGGACAAAGTCTGTGTGCCCTTTGAATATTGAGTTGAGTCATTGCAAGCATATCCAGAAAATGACTGAAAAAAGATGGTCAAATCGGAGCCACCAGGGTTTTCGGGAAGACCACAAATGTGAATATTATTTCTTTGATTGTGATTTTCTGGGTCTTCTGTGTGTTTTTTAAGTAGAGAGATTTCTGACTCTAGATGAACAACAAAGGAGTCTGTATTTTGATGATTATCTTTTTTTGCTCTATCAGTAGAACCTGTTTTTATAAAGAAGACCATGTTTCATGAAGACTTTTAATGTACAAATGTCCTCAATGACCACTTCCATGGAGGTTTGAGGTGATTTGTTTGGCAATGGAGAATCCTTTTTCAGCCTCTTGTTTAATCGCCCTGGCTTTTACCTAGCGCAGATGATTTGGGAATTGTTCCTGGTTCAGTATCATATTTTGAAAGGTATTGTCATCCGTAAGGTTGAAGGTTGAGTTACAGTCTGACAACAAAACAGTAGTTGAAGGTCCAGTCAGTTCAGGTTTTCTGTTTTCCCATATAGTACAAGTGGGTCAGAAAAAGATAAACACCAGTGAAACAACAATCACAACTGATAAACGGAGGTGAGACTTCAAATAAATTGCAAAACAATAATTTTTATCAAACTGAAAAAACAGAACTGATGAGCACTGAGGAAGAATATAGTTGTGAACATGAAAAATTGCAAATAACAGTATGTATCTCCCTAGTTGTACATATGTACATTTGTTTAAATGAGTAATAAAACATGGCTCAAAAAGGCAAGTTGAGACAAGAAGGATATGATCGTTCCTTAGAATATGAAGAGTCTCCCAAAACTGGTTGACAGAAGGCAAGCAGACTGCTGTAAAAAAAAAAAAAATTGACATGAGGAAAGTGATGAACTTAAAAGAGGTGCTTCTACAGCCTTAAAACACTTCATGTTATGTTAATTAGAGAAGATCTCCGGGCCAGCCACCTGTTTGGAAGAAAACCCAGTACTTAATAGAGGCTACTATATAAGCAAATATCCTGGCATGAGGAGGATGTTAAAAGTAAAATAAATGTACCTACTTGTTCACTATACCGCAGGTTCCAAGTGTTACACTGTCGAGAAATGTTCCTGAGGTAGGCCACATGCTGAGAAGAAGAGCTGAAGGTAAAATTCACTTGAAGCAGCAAAAGAAGTTTAATTAATGTGGGGATGCACTCACTGTCTTTCAAAATGGCATGCTCAGCCTCTTATATTATCTTATCCTGACTGAAAATCCCCCTAGAGCCAGCCACATATCATATGGAGGAGGCGGCGGTTTCCGAGATAATGTAGCGACTCACTGGATGTTCAGAAGGAGACACATCAATGTCTCCTCTGCCGGAGAGCACTAAATCGGACCCAAATCTGTAACAAGGCTGCGCGCTCAGACCGGAGCTCAGCAGCGCACCGCCATCCTGCATGGTGCCAAACCACATCCGCCCTTGATTATGTTCTGATTGCGGGGCACTTTGGCTCAATCTCGAGCCTTATGGCTCATTTTCAGTAACTCATAAAGTGGGAGCTAAGACAAACTTTCTAACTTTATGGTGACGGTCACAACTCTTGTGATTTATTGTAAAATTTGCAACAAGTTCTGACTAGGAAGTGATATCCTTAAATCAGAAGATTTGTTGTCTGCAAATATGATAAAAAGCACTCTTCTAGATGAAGTGAGAAAAAGCACATTAGCTGGTCATAGATGTTATCTAATTCCAAAGCAATATGTAGGTCACGCTATTGGAAGCCTGGGTTATGTGGAGAATTTTCCTTATTTGTTCCATGTCTGTGGCAAGTGAATACAAAATATTAATGTCAATTTTCAAATTGGAATAGACCCAAGGTTGAGTATTTGTGGTGTTAGAGAATGAGTCTTTGAAAATGAAATTGTATTTGTCATTAAAAAATGAAGTATACTGTAAACCATTTTTAGGTTGTTGCCTCTTTCTGAGTGAGAGTGTCACAACTTGGGATCCTCAGGAACAGTACCTCCCAGTGGTCCACCTTCTGGCAACTCAGAATAGAGTAACAGGGTGGCCAGATGGGGGGAAGGGAATTAGGGTAGGTATGCCAGGGAAGGAGATCTGAAAAACAAAACAGCAGGCAACAAGAATGCAGGTGTGAACCAGGCTAAATCAAGCTCTTCTAATTGTGGGGAAGAACACTATTGGCATAGATTACAAATAAATCAAACATATAATGTGCTAACTTTTTTACTCCAGAAGACCAAACAATGCCTGGGATTACACTGTGTTATATAATGTATTCACTTGCATTTTTGTACTTCTTTAGCTGTTGCATAAATAATAAACATAAACACACTGTGATCTGAATGTAAGAAACAACCTGTATTCTAATAACAAGGGTCCAATCAGGCACTTAACACACACACACACACATATATACATAAGGAAAATACCAAATGACAAATTGCACAGTACTCACTGAAAACAGTAGCCTATAAGGCACAATACCCCACAGTGAACTTTGTCTCAAGCTTCCTCTGCTAAAAAATTGTAATGAAGCACAGCCATTGCTGTTAGTCATTGAAAACTATGAGCAAGTGCTAATATGCCATGGACATGGGAGCTAAAAGTCAAACTGCTTGCCTCCACAAACACACAAGCAGTGCAGAACAGGTGCTACTAGCCTGAAGATACGCAATACTTTGTGCAAGAACTAATATGCCGTGGACACAGGAGCTGAAAATCAAAACTGTTTGACTCCGCAAACATACAAGCAGTGCAGACTGCGTGCTACCAGTCCAGTGACATGCAGTACTCCTTCCTCCAGGCAGGCACTCTCTGATTTATACACCCCGGTCTGAGTGCTCCAAGTAGCCACATAAATCTATGTCTGCCCTCACAAACACCAGGACCATGAAGTCGTGAGCAGAAACGTCAGAATTCCCTCAGCGGGTCAAAATGGTATACGCTCGCCCCTGCTTTTGTCGGCTCTAATATAGTAGTTGTTCACAGTTGCAATGAAAGTGAACGTGCACATTACTGATTCCTTTCAAATGGTGTCTCCCATGGTGGCTATCTTGGAAAGGAGCCTCTGTAGATTTTTATACATGTGAATATGACAGTAGTTTCACCACTGATGTCTCCCTAGGACATGGCATTTCCCACACCGCTCTTTTTCCTGAGTCACATGAGACAGTGTGGAATAGGCACAAGCACTGTAGGTGCTGACAGAGATGGAAAATATGCTTTGATCTACTTTTAACCAGCATTGTATTCAAACTAAAAATGAAGCAGGAACATACTCAATGAAGACTCTCAAACTTGTTATTGTAATTGTGATTGCAGAGTATATCAAGCTGATGCAGAAGAGATCTTTCTGATGTGATTTTGTGACCTATATTAAGGAATACTTTGAGAAGTTCTAAATATCTGTGGTTGAGAATATATCGGGACTAGTCTTGTGAAGCATGGCAGAACTAGGAATGATGCACAAGTCACTTTCTGCTCAATGAAGATCCTAGATTTTGTATTTGCAATATGAAAGTATTTCACACTCAGAAGTTATTATTTGATGTGATCTTGAGATTTATATCAAGTAATATCTTGAGAGGTTTTAAAGTTTATGGTTGAGGACATATTGGGACAATATTGTGATGCCTATTTATTCTAGTTGATGAAAATTATGCGAGGAAACTTTAATTCTTGAAAGTGAAGAATTGAATTCTCCTTGGTTTAAGTACTTGTGTTTTATGTCTGTTGAAGTTATAGTGTGGTTTACCACTGGTTTATTCTTGGGAATAAAGTAATAATTATTATTATTACATTATTATAACTTAAAAGTGAAAATAATCCTGGGTTTCTTTTTTAATGTGAGCCTTCTGCAAACTAAGACTCCAGTATCTCATACACATACTCTAACAAGCCAGTGGTGTCGGTAGTTGACAGAGCCAGCGATTCATCTGCAGTTCCCCAGGATATCTTATGTCTGGTACACCAGCAGGATTAGGGAGGCAGGGGGACGATAGACAATAGCCTGACAATCTACCTTCTGCAATAGATTGATGGAGACCTTGTGGAAGTGGCAGATCAACTGATACCTCTACACCATTTCCTAAGACTCCAAATCAGCACTGTTTCTCTTCAGTCTCTAACACCTTGGGAGGGTGATGAGAGGCACTGTGGTGAAGTAGCTGAAAAAAGTTTTTCTTTTCACTGCCTTTACATCAAGGAAGTAAATATCCTTATTTGAAATCCAGTGTACATGGTTAGGACTTTTTTTGTATACAGTAAAGGCAAGTGAAGCAATCTGATGTCTTCTAATTCTTAATGAATTATAAAATAGTCATGTGTATCCCAAATGGCCTATGTTATTATGACAAACAAAAAGCTAGATTTAGTAGGTAAAGGAGGATAAGGACTGATAACATTGCTGCAAAAAAGGCATGTTTGAGAAGAAAATTTACTTTCATGGGTCAGATACTTCAATGTATAACAACACAAGGAGACAAATTTAGAAACAATATTTAATATGTGCTGCAGCTGGACAATTGTACAATTTATCCTTGTGATCCTATATTTTACATGTAATAGTTGAAAGCTTTTATGGGCAAAGACAAATTGGCCAGATGATTATCTGATACGATTCAATTTGAAAACTTTATTCGGCAAATACAAAATAGCCATAAAAGTACATAGCAATAAATATTTAAAACATTCAACACCACCTCATCCTAATTCATAAAACAAATATAAAATGGTCATAAAAATAAAGATAAATAGATAAAACATTCAAGACAGACCCAGCCAAGTTCATAACGACAATTATCATAAAAAGAGTAAAACAAATTAAATGAGCAGGACAGCACACACAATTACACAGATCCAGGTTTTACAAAGCCAAAAACTAAGGCTTTTCCTAACCTGTATGGCATTTAGGATATATTGTGCTACCCTGTAACACACATGAGGATTATTGAAATTTATTAGAAATTCCAGTGCCACCAAGTATCTTCTTATATTATGTTCATTAAAAAGGGGTTTGAGATAACCTAAGGTGCTCATAAGATTTGCAGAATAACATAAAGTGCAATGTGCTCTGTTTACTAGCCCTATCACAGGGGCAGCTATCCAGCTTATGAGGAGAGGATCTCATTCTACGGAATGCTACCAAATGGTGCACTATTCCCAATCTTAGTCTTGTCAAAACAAATCAATGCTGCATATTAGTGACACATGATAGGTGTCCTTCTCTATTTGCCCCACGACAAAAGGACATATGTAAACCAACAGTGGATTTTGTAATTTCAGTGGGTTTCCTACAATCCAACCTACATTGCAGGAAGGTATCCTTAATAAATTTATTTGAGAGTGTCAAGACCTGCTCTGGGTTCTAATTTATAGATATATTAAACAAGGTCTTAAAGGAAGAGTCAACATAAGCAAGCCAAGGAATACACAGGGCATTTTCCAGTTTTAAACAGTCCAGGATAAGTTGTTTAGTAAAAATTGTTTCCTCCTTGGACCAAATACTGTGCCATGGGAGCAGGGGACTCAACTGCAACATGTCTTCCAAATATTGGAGACCCACCTCCTGATGTACAATCCAGTTAGATGTGGATGTGGGTAGACATAACATACATTTAAAGAAACGATGTTCCTCTATTTATAAAGGGGTACTTTTTGCATAATCCAACACTCCTGCTCCATACGCTACCATGGATAAAACTCTAGCCCTGTAAATATTCCCCATAGGGGTTATGGAGCGATTCCCTAATTTACCAGCAAATCTAAAAATAGCACAGGAATTCCTTCTCATCTTGTCCTTACCCGAATCAATTTGATGTTCACATGACCCATTACTTGTGAACAAAACACCTGGATAGCTAAAAGAACTAACAGTATTAATCGGTGTATTTTGGATATTAAAAACACCTGCATTTGTTTGCCTTTTGGCCACAGACCATGGTAAAGGTTTTAGATTTATTAATCACCATACCCTTTCATGTCATAAACTGCTCAAAACCATTCATTAGTTTCTGGAGACTACCAGGGTCCTAGAGATCAGGACAATGTCATCTGCATATAAAAACACAGGTATAGGGCACCCTGCCTCACAGGGTGGATCTGCCTGAAATCCCTGCAGGAATTGATCCAACCCATTAATAAATAGAGAAAACAGTAACAGGGCAAGGGCACTGCCTTGGTGAATGCCTCTACCAATCTTAAAAGGAGTGGTACTTTCTCCTATTGGCCCGAAGCTGACTTTGCATGTTAAATCTTTGTATAAACGGGCCAGGAAATCAATGATATACCTTGGGGCACACATTTCTAATAATCTGGGCCACAGAAGGGCATGCTCTACTAGATCAAAGGTGCTACTAAGGTCAGCAAAACAGGGATGGAGTGCCCCTACTTTCGCCTTTGTATATTTCCCTCTAATTAGGTCAAGATTGACACATTGCTCGATAGTACCTATCCTTTCCTGAACCCAAACTGAACAGGAGAAAGGATATTATTGTCCGATAACCATTTATTGAGTCTTGCCAGTAGAACCCTACTTAAGACTTTCATAGATGAATCCAGGAGTGATATTGGACAATAGTTTTTGGGGTCTGCTTTGTCTCCTTTCATATATGTAGGTATAATAATATTGGTAGTCCAGGACATCAGGATATCCCTAGTTATTACTGCATTAAACAACCTGGTCAGAATAGGTGCCCAAAGATTACTACTATATTTAAAAACATCCACCAGTACCCCATCCGGGCCTGAGGCTCTACCTCCAGCACTAGCTAAAATAGCTGAGATGACCTCTTCCAAAGTCATATATACATCATTGAAATACTCTGGCTCCTGTTGTCCAATTAATTTTACAGCCCCACTCTTTTGCTTGAAGACCTCAGAGAAGTAGTCCACCCACGCTACGCAGGCTACACTAGTGCCTAATTCAGGTAATTCCTGATTAGACAAAAAAGGGGCATTTACTAATTCCCAGAACAATTTGATATTATTTGTTCCTGTAGCCAGGGCTAGTTTGGACCATGCCTCTTCCCTTAACTGTTTCTTCCTTCACTCCAGGGAGTCCCTATATTCTACATGCAATGACCCAATTACCACTGGGTCTCTGGGTGATGGGTGAAGGGCAATTGTAAGATTCCCCCTGGCTTTAGTGCATGGTGGTCAAACCACCTTCTATTCCTTTCAGTCTGCCTAGCCTTTGGTTGGCGTGTCAAAAGACCCTTAATATAAGAAACAACTTTGTTAAAGCAACTAAGCAACTGTAATGGTTTGATTTCCTCTTGTAAGCAAATGTTAATTTCGAACAAACACCATGGCACAGTATTCTGCTGTAGGTCATCTGGGCTAATGGCTTTCCATTTCAATCTCACCCTATTAATCCAATGGACCTTAACTTGGTTTATGGTGGTATGAGAAACAGCCTTTGGACCCCAGAATATGGTTGGAAAAGTAATAGGGTCATGATCACTCAAGGGTGACTGGACAATGTAGGGGGTGTCACATACATTGGTAGCAAATGAAGACACTATTATGTGGTCAATAACAGATGAGGAGTTTGTACCTCTGAAGGATGGCATCACCTCTCTATTAACTAAATTTTTTATATCTCAATAACATCAAATCATATTTGGATAGTGTCGAATTAAGGGCCTCACCATAATAATTGTGACAGAAATGATTGCAGCCTTCCCCCCTCATAGGTAAGCCCACAGGTCTGGGATACAAGCAAGGGGCACGATTGGATATTAAAATCATCAGCCCATAGTATAAGGACGTTTGAATGAATAGGGTATAGAAATTTGTATAAACACTGATCCAAGTTATAGACTACTCTACACCGGGTAGAATCAAAAACATTTTCATAATAGTTCATTAATACCGCATCAATCATACTCCTAATTTTTAACCACAACAGTTGGACATTTCAAGTCTCCCAAAAGGTCTTTTTGACCACTACGAGAAGTTTATTTGAAATAAACACCTGAAGCCCACCCTTAGTCCTCCCTGATTTGGAAGCAGTAGCATGTAAAAAATGTGAGGTAAATCCTTGCATATGGATGGGAGAAACACACCATGTTTCATGGTGACAGATCAAATCAATGTCATTGATGATGTTACACCACTCCTTATTATGTAGACATTGAACAATCAATGTGGCAATATTGTGGCGGTCACTATTACGTCTGATACACTCATTACCCTCAGTTACTGTCTCCAGCGAGCTATTAATACTTCAAGGTTTTTTCTATAATGCTCCATCAGGGTTACTATTACAGGCCACAGTAGCCGCCCCAACTGAACCATGAATCATTAGAGAGGCTCTACTGCAACCAGTAGACATTGTTTTCCCAATAGTCATCCCCATAGAGGGCTCTCCTTTTTGGCTATTCACATGGCCCCTGTAATTTTGTCAATCATTATCTGTGAGTGAACCCAAGGCCTGATATATATTACTTAAAGGTATTGGTAAAATATTGTGTGAATTTTTGGGTGGATCAGGACAAGGGTGTACCGAGGGATACCCTGATTGTATGGATTGCAAATGTTGGTAGAATGCACCCAAATGCAACAATAGTGGAGTGTTACCACATAATAAGCGTAAAGTAGCTCTAAATAAAATGTCTCTCACAAGACTAGGACTTCGAAAGGTAATTATTATACAGTCACCCCCTGAATCTTTTGCCTGAGGCCCAACCCAGCCCACTTTTCGGGTTAATATAATCTGGTGAGCTTTGTCAAGTGTGAATAAACTATTTTGGACCAGCCAGTGCATAACTTTGTTCTTCAAAGCCCCTTGGGATTCACTCTGGCCAGGCCATAGCGGACGAACATTAACCATAATAATTACATAACAGCAACACTCTGGTGGTAAATTGATAACTTAAAGTTCCTCCCTCATGGGCAAAGGGACAGACACAAATTCTGATTATAAAATGGCTGAGATGTGCGGCCAACTTTGGGATTATATTAGATCATGGACCATCCAATATCTTGCCATGCAGCCTATTACTGTTGGTTGTATGACACCCACCTGATTGACCTACACCACCGGCCTTCATTGACTGTCCTTTAGCGAGATCCCTCTGCCTGTTACTTGGCATCTCATAGCATTCAGACACAGGGTTTAAGTCCTGAGAAATATCTACAGGGCCTAGCTCATTTTGTGTGTCATTTTGTAAAACAGTGTTTTGAGGTTTAGGGACCATCAAGGGCAATGAGAGCTTCTGGCACATGGCAGTTATTTTCACCACCTCCTCTTCACATTTATCCAATTGATCTTTAAGTGGCTTTAGGAGATCATTAGTAACAGATATAAAAATGGTTCGAAGATATGGGTTCAGTGTTAACAGATGCAATAGGGTCCAAATCACCGACAGCCCCCCTTTCTAGCCCATTTCTTCCTTTTTACAACAGGTGAATGTGTGACGGAATAGGGGTAACAGTAGCTGTGGCCATTTGTCCTAAATGTTCATCACCACTCCTCATCACATCCAGCTTTAGGGCTTGATGAGTATCAGTTGCTATATCTGTTGGACTAGGAGATCTCTCTAATACTACATTCAATCCAGCTGCCCCTAGGGATAGATTCCTTTCAGCGAGATCTATTTCTTTAGAAATAACCCCCACCGTCCATACTAAAAGGGAGTCAACAGTGGAGCAACTTGGTTCCAAGACTGCCTTCTGATTTCCAACTTTATGTTTGCCCGTATTTTATACTATATCTTAACACCTAAATCGTTAAATCTGTTTGCAACTATAATGGATATCCAGAATAGGTCAATAGAGATAACACTGATTTATGTCCTAATTACTGTGACCACTCAGCATTAGGTAAGTGGCCAATAGTAACAAAACAAAACACGACCAAGAGGGTAGCCCCAGCCCAGCCTTGGTCGGCCGCAGACGTGCGCAGATGGGCCCACTCTTAGCCCAGTCTTCGCCCAGGCGCGTTTCGTGCAGCGGAAGCGTGAGTCTTCATTTATGCGTCTTCGGGAGCAGCAAGGCTTCATAGGTGGCCTCCTCCCACCGGTGTGCCTGGAAGGTGTGATCCTGCTGGGCCCGTGACCCCTGAATCAAAGTGCAGAGAATAATTAGATACTTCTGTTGATTCAAGTGGCCTGTTAGGATGAACATTTCAAGCCAGTTGAGGGTTGGGTAGAAGATTAATTCAAGGGGGGAACACATGCTGAGGGGGAATGATTACTTTGTTTCAGATTTAGAATTTAGAATGCATATTTTCATCAAGAAAATCTGTACAGCATCTCTTTTAAAATAGTCACCACAATTCTCAAGCTTATTTTGCAACAGGAAAGAAATGCCTTTTGAGATAGGAATGTAACTAAGACATTGTTTCATTCTTAAATGTGGGTAGATGGTTGAAAACACATATACACATATACAGAAAGTAATACAATTTTTACTACAAACTTGTTGGACTTGGCCCTCTCTGCAGGGCCATCCCTAAACTTTTTGCCTTCATCCCTTCTATTTTTATGAATTCGTTTTAGGTTCACCTTAGGATTCTGTGCACATCACCACTGTTAACCAGTGCTAAAGTGATTGTGTTAACTCTCTGAAATATGGTACAATTGACTTACATCTGATGGGCATATATAATTTACTTATAAGTCCCTAGTAAAGTGGGTTATCACATACCTAGGGACTGTAAATTAAATCCTACTATTTGGCCTGCAGCACTCATTGTGCCACTTACTTAGATAGCCCTGTGAAACATCTCTCAGGCCTGCCATTGCAGCATGCCCGCAGTTTTAAACTACTCATTCGACTTGGCAAAATAATTCTGTTGCCAAGCCTAAAACTCTCTGGCACACCTAAACAGCTGATGGAGCAGGGTGCATTGTAATTAAAAGGTTGGACATGTACTTTTAAGTTTTATTTCACAAATTAATTTTCACTACTGTGAGGCCTACCTCTCCCATAGGATAAAATTAGGTTACCTTACTACATTTAATGAACACTAACATTTGATTAGGAGCAGGCAGGATCATCAAGATTTTAAGTCACAATTCTGAATATTTAGAAAGTTGTCATTTTCTTGTCCTAACCATTTGGTGCCTACAGCCTGTTCATGGGTCACATGACTACGTGAAGTTGGTAGTTGGCCTTTGTGTATTCCTCCCGTACAGCATCACAGTAGAGGGTCTGGGTGTGGCAGGATAAGCCATCTCTGAGCTGTCACCAACACACTTGCACTACAAAGGCACTGGATCAGCTCACAGACAAAAGACTTTACAGTAGCCTGTTGTAGCCCCAGACAGATTGTGACTAGGGCAAGGAGGAAGGAAATTCCAAACACCTCAATAGAGGGAAACTCCAGAATCTTCTCCCACTTCAAAGTGGGTTCCAGGTACAAATATTCAACCCTTAGACACCTCTAAGGATGATGGACAGAGTGATGAACAATGCAAACACTCACCCCAATCACAGATCTGGGTTTAATCCATTGTTCTTCTGCTCACAATGCCACCCCAGCTTGGACCCAGCCTTATTCAAATCAGTCTTGACCCTGTCCCTCATAGGAACAGTCCAGCCCGAACTGCCAAGCCAGGTCCTCACTGGACCGGAAACAAGCATCCTGGGACCAGTTTCAGGGTTTCACCCTTCACCAGCCAGGCTAGCTTGAATACAGTGGCACAGTGAGCAAGGGACCCACTTCTGGGCATACCCTTCCCACTTGGGGCAACTTTAGCAACACAAAAGGATGATGGACAGAGTGCTGAACAATGCAAACACTCACCCCCAGTCACAGATCTGGGTTTAATCCATTGTTCTTCTGCTCACCATGCCACCTCAGTTTAGACCCAGCCATATGCAAATCAGTCTTGACCCTGTCCCTCATGGGAACAGTCCAGCCCGAACTGCCAAGCCAGATCCTCACTGGACCGGAAACAAGCATCCTGGGACCGGTTTCAAGTTGGCTGGCCTCCTGATCAGCACCACAAGGAGGGAAAAGGCTCCAACCATCTTGAACCCTCCACCTGAATTTTGTCTGTTGTGAGTCCAAAGCCCCATAATGGTTGTCTCTCCAGTCCTGGACCCTTGAAAGTGGGGATAGATGTGCTCCCCCAGCCCAGTTTTCATATCAAACAGAACAGACACCGTGCGATGGACCCACTGCGGCCCTCGCAGCTCTTCATTGGCACTAACGCAGTGCAATGCAACTTGCATTGCATCCCTTGCAGCTCCACATTGGAACTAATGCAGCGTGATTCTAATCAATGTTGATCTCGCAATGCAGCCTTTGCAAGTTCCTATTGAAACCGACGCAGCACGACACTGTACCCTGCATCATCACTCCTCAGATCAGCCCACGCATGACGAAACTCCTTACATCAAGGACATAAGGTACAATTCTCAGTGGGCCTAACATGGGCCCTGTATGTGGCCTATACTCCATCGTGGTCGGCCTGAAATTGTGACTTTATCCCGGCCCTGCACGACCAGATGACCACAGTTGCCGTTCTGTGCTTTTAAGAACTATTCTTACTTAAATCTTTAAAATTGCATATCTCCAGTCCTGGGCATACCTACCTACTGTGTTTTAGTATCAAATAATGTATTGAGTTTTATTCTAATTTTCTAATTTTATGGGGGATTTTTCTTGTGCTCTGTTTTCACTTTACACATTGCCTCTACGTTATGCCTCACTGCTGTTGTGTCAAGCTACCAGAGGACTAAGCACAGGTTAATTTAGTGATTTTTGTGATTCACCCTGACAGGTATTGTGGCTGTTGCTTGAGAAGTGAAAATATATTTCACCCTGTGAAAGCTGAGTGCAGTTGGAACACGTCAACTTGGTTGCATTTGTAATGAAGCCCTTCATATGTCTCATTTCATTTTTTGGCAGAATATTCAGCTCTCACTTGAAATTCTGGCAGGCTATTTTGGAATTTGGGAGTGGGGAATGAGTGTTTGTTAAGTCTTTTGTTTCTTAGCTTTGTGTGTGCCTTTTAAGCATATGATCATAGGTAGTGGCCTTTTGATTTGAATCCTAATGTGCACTGCAATTTCTGTGGTAGTTAAAAGCCTGAGGGGCTTGTGATCCCTAGCCTCACTTTTGCACCTCTCCGCCTACTTAGTACTCAAACCTCATGCCTAATGTAGGGAGAATAACTGTATTTATCACTGGAATAATTCTAATACGTGAATATGATGGAATGCAAAGAACCCTACCCCACCGTAATGTGTGCATCAAATACATAGGCATCTGAGTCTCATTCTCCTGGAACAGCAAGGTTGAACCCATGGTGCTTTATGCCAAATAGAGTATGTGTGGGTTTAAAGGGTAAGGATTAAAGGATGTATGCCATGTGTGAGGAAAAGCAGGTAACACAGACCAGAAAAGGACCTGATGAGGGGAGAGAGAGATGTAATTGTAAGGTCTCTGACCATAATGGCTCATGGGGGGATCTAGCTGCTTAAGTCCCCCATAAAGCAGTATGAGTAATATAGATGCATAGAAACTATGAACATATAAGAACATTTGTAAGAGAGTCTGTTATGACCTTACCCCAGTTTAGGCACCAGTTGATGATGACATGTGCCCCAAATCTGCTCAGTTAGAGTGCAGCTATTATCTTGGGCCATTGTCGGTTTACAAGCAACCAGGCAGTTATTTTTATAGAAGAAGCTACACTATTCTCACAGAATGCATTTTGCCCATTGACGTATCCAACATTGTTGGAAATTCTTGTCTAATTATTTCTTGTAGAAAATTTTTGATGGCTTAGGGTAGCAGCCTGGTGAGTCACTGGTGAGACTCTGAACCGATGAATTATCACACACTGAGAAGTTACATAAGTATAACTTATCTGCTTGTAATTTTCCGTAGATCACACATCAAATAAAATCTTCTTTCTTTTGCATTATTAAGAAATCTCACCTCAAAAAATCTGTGTAAATCTGATAGACAGTAGCTTGACAAAAATGATCATACCATGGCAGATTTCAATGCAGGACTGTGCATTACAACAATTCCGATAAAGATTTGTTCTCTACTTTTGCAAATGATAGCCCTTTAGTTGTCAATAGTCTATAAACCTTTATTTTCAACATGCATTGCCATGTTCCCTTTGTAATTTGGGTTACTGGAAATGATTGACAAACAATATAGAGATAGCTTATAGATTTAGTAGCACGTTCCTTCTCTTGTGAATCATTGATATCAGTGCTAAAGACCTACAACTTAAGCCTGAGTAATTTGTCTACAAATTAGGGTGTGAACTCCTACGTGTTATTTGAGTGTTTGGCATCCTTGCAACTCCTGGACAGTAATTTTATTTAAATGCTCTCTTGTGCCCAGGTGTAACTGTCTGTGATCTTATCCACAGATTGCATTGGCCCTTTGAATTGCATTTCTTTGATTGCAACCTCCTGCCTTCCCTCTGAGCTAAATCTAATTTGCAAACTTTGTTTTTACATGCAAGAGATTGGTAGCCCCTCCACTCTTTGTAATCATGTTAAAGTATTGCACTGTGCCACCTGCATCCAAGCTAATGGGATCATTTCTACTACATTGATTCCCCAAACTAAATCACTTATTTTCCTCTTTTGTGTCTCCCAACCTGGAGTCATTAGTCACTATTGCCAGTTGTTCTATGCCACATACCAGCTCACTGCTCCTAAACTCCACTATTGCCACCCATATGTCTCTATTCCAAGTAGTTTCATCATTACCCCCTGAATTGTGTCCCTCTTTATCCCTTGCTACATTTGGAATCACCAATCAGTTTGTACTATGACAGTATGCATGACTGACTTCTTCAGACCTCACAACCTTTATTGCAAAGCCATTACTCAGACTTTTATTTGCTACAGGGGCACTACCAATACACCACCCTATGACATATTCCGTGCACCACTCAAAATGTTAAGTCTGTACCCTCTGGAACAGTTTATATCCATCATATAGTCCCCACAATCGACCCCTCTCCACTATGGAACATATCATTACTAATGTCACTGCTTCCAACAATGTTTATATTGATCTACCATACCATTCTACTGGATGTGTTTGCACATTATTTAAGACAAATATACCATTAAGGATTAATTGCTATCCACTATAACATACATCTCAGGCGTCCACGATTTTCTCTAAATAGAAAAGCATGAAAATGGGCAACACACTGAACACTTAAAAATAGTATGTGTATTATTAGTTTTATTAGAGGTTTTCTTAAAAATACTAATCAATAGAACCCATGTAATGATGGCTGGAATCCATGTAACTGCTCTTATCTCATCATGCATATTATTCCTCATTCCTGTAGGCAATATCAAGTGGCTTTGCGCATTCGATTAAATCACTTTGGTATAAGGGCCAAGCAATAGAAAGGATGGCCAAAAGTGAATGAGGTTCATTTGAAAATTGAACTGATGGACCTATTAACATACTTAATTCTACACTTCAGACTTGTATTCTTAGAATATACATATGAGATTGGTAAAGATTAATTAACACTGGATGAATTAATAGATGAGGAAAGTCACAGACTGGGATACCCATAGGGTGTTTTGTTTGTCAATCAGGTCTATGTAGTGATTTGATGTAGTGGCACATTAATGTAGTTACATTCCCGTTAGTGACAAAAACTATTTTGCAGAGATGGATTGTCTCCGAGTAGGACAATGCACCACCTCAATACAAGAAAGGCAGGTCATTATTAGATAAATGCACAGGAACTACTGTGTCATCCAATGTATATATATGTATATATATATATATTTTTTTTATACAGTGGTCAGTAGAAACTCAGTTTTGGAGGCATTCAAGCTAAGCTAAGTCGACTCTTGTACACCCATTTCTGGCTGAATTTAAATACACAAGCATCTTTCAGCCTGTCCAAAATTTGCACCATTATTTAGTGTGAATATCACCTGTGTGACTTCGGCATAGTTTTGAAAGCAGAATCCTAGGCTAGCTAAGAGCTCATAGCGAAGTTGTTAGTGGTATAGGAAGAGTCCTATTGGCTCTTATACAAGAAAAGGAAATACACCACTCATAAAGGTTTGGTAGCGAAATACAGATACAATTTTGATCCAGGGGAGCTCTCAGGTCCATGGGACCTGGTGCCACTGCACCAGCTCCACATCTAATAGCTACACTACTGAAAGTTGTATGAAGATTTTGAAGAGAAGGTGCCATAGATATGAGCAGGGCCATGCATTCCAGAGCTAGCTCATTCAAACTGCTCATGACAGTTTACCAAACAGGTTACAATGTCTAGACAAGTATCAAGTGTGCCGGAGAGTTCCAGATGTATTAAAAGAGCTGGATCTCAACTAGATATCATATGAATCAAACTTAGCTCTTGCAGTGTGTTGTAAAGCCAGCTAGCTCCTAGAATATTGTAGATGTCAATAAATGCTTGGAACGAATGAAGTTGCCTTTTCCAAGCCTTGAAATAACCAAGTGATATTTGAAATTGGGCAATAATCAACCAGATCTATTGTAACATTCTTTAACCACCCTGGATAGATATCAACCCTGGGGCAGGTAGTGGGCATTAATGATGTCATGATGGTGATACTCTGTTCAAGAGAAACATCCCAAAAGACAACGAGTCCTATTCCTAGGTTGTAAAATTAAGTTGCTACTGGCTTCCGTTTGAGGGATTTTAGCACTAATTAATTCAATCTTGTTCATAAATGAGTTTTTCTATGATACATCCCCAATTACATTGGAACTCTGTCAATGTTGTTAAAAGTTTAAAATTCAACATCTACCTTTGCACTTGAATAACGGCTTGCTTAGTATTAGAGATTGCTCTTATCGTCTGAGCACTGTACCTCATTATTCACAGTTAGAAAAGATTTGTATCCATGATTCTTTTATCTTTAAGTTTTAAGTTCTGTATTATGGGTCTCACTGGCTTATTTCTCCCATTGTCGCTCACAATGTCTTACTCTGCCCTCTGCCATCCTAAGGTGATTGTTAAAGCAGATATGAATTTTGGTCAACCTATTTCTCCTAATAAACTTGGAAGGAAAGATATGTGCTAAAGCTGATAAATATCTGACCCAGGGAATAAGTATTTATTAGGTGCGATACATATAAATATCACCCTGGTTTCACCAAACTTGGAACCAAGGCCTAAGAATTGATTCAAATATTTAACTTAGTATCCATCCCAGAATGCAATAGTAACCATTATGTTTTTACTAATTTGTTCCCACTCGGCGACGTGAATTTCCTCACGGAGCGAGATTGTACATTCTTGCATGGTCAGGAACTGGAAATAAAAGTGTACTACAGTCCTCATGATAGCTATGTCACGGCAATCAGCAAGTTCATACAGATAGATGGGATTCCTCTGTCTACCGCTCACCCACAAAGAAACATCCCCCTCGCTCAATGTCCCAAGCCGGAGGATCGCGACTTTCTTATGCTCGTATTCAGGTCGGAGGTCCCAGCCTCAATCAAATTATATTTTGAACACTCATTTATTGCTAGATTGTTTTGTCTTTTTTTCTCGGTATCTGTTGGTGTGGAGCTTTGCAACAACTGGTATAGTGACAATCATGTTGCTTTGTTTTTCAGACGAGGCAAGATACAGGTTCTATTTCATGTAAGGTGATATCCAAATAATGGTTGTCACTTATTTTTCCTCGGTTCTTGTGATTCTGTTGTATTTATTTACAACTTTCACTTGATGTGCATTTTAGACAAACGTTCTTAAGTGCTTAGTAGTATGTTTATTGTTACGCGACTCAACTGATTTTACCGACCTAGAGAGACTGAACGGACAGACTGAGATTAAAACCTGTGATCATGGGGTCAAACACAAATCATTGCAGCCAGTGCGTTAGTCCACCAGGCCGTTGGACGCTCGCATTCAGTGGCATCAAAAAGAATATGTGCCTTTTCGGTCAGCTATGAATGAAACGTTTGAATGTCTGTATAATACCAGGTTGTTCACATAACTCAGATCTTGAGAGAAACTTTGGTTCTGACCCAGCCTGAGGAGGCTTCGCATGGACATTGCTCTGAAATGCCGTTAATTACACGAATACGAGACGAACGAACGCGTTTGAGAAAATTCTGCATGAAAATTCACGTGATTATGAAATTAATTTTTAATAAATTATATATTTATTTTACGGGTATGCGCCAAGCACACATTTTGAGCTCACAAAATGCTAAATTCTTATTCTGAGAATCAAACTGCACTCACGCTTCAGAAGTCTACACCGCTTACATCCTAGATCCATACCAATGACGCGCATCGCACAAACACCCCCGCATTCTCAAATCTGGATAATGTATGTCCTAAATGCTTAATTGATTGATTGGCTAGCTACAGCTTTCTGAGACACCAAATTTATCTTTAATAGCCGGAGTCAAGCACGGCAGGCGACCGGGGTGGTTGGGGGGGTCTCCCTTGGCGTCGATTTGCTCTTAACTGGAAAGTCATTACCACTTAATACATGTAGATTGTGTTGAAAGAAAATTATGTGTAATGAAATGAGGGAAAAATTAGTGGAGTGTTATGGGCGAAAGCAGATGTTACGAAGGAATAATGCTAGCACAGATAATCACCTTTGCTAGCATTGTGTGTGCTGGGGTGTTAACTCGAGGAACGAGTTAGTGAGAGAGCTAAATAAACCCATTGGTTTACAGAGCCCCACTATTTGTAACTTAACATATGGCACACAGTATGTTTTTTAGCTCCGCTAAAAAAATCCTGTGTTGTGCTAACCCAATGAATTATATTTTACGTTCTAATTTTTTCTCGCAGTTTGTGGTGTAAAAATTAGACAAAGGATTACATGTACTGCTGACAGGTTGACTGTTTTCAATAAAAATATAAGTGAAGTTTTTAACGATGCAATTTGGCATGGTCGCAAAATTACTGATTTTGAAAGCTGTAGACGTTCATTCTAATCCCTGCTCTGGCAATAAGCCACACACATTGTGTGATTCTGAACAAATCACTTCACTTCCTTCTGCTTCGAAGTATAAATATGAGTTATCAAACTACATGTAATCTAATGTACATGGAATGTACTTGGAATTCGGTAGCCACTTTTTGCACCAGTCACCCCAGCACATTCGGTTGTTTAAAATCGAATGTGACGCAGTACTACTCTGTACAGCTTTCCCACCAGCTATACTTCATTTACAAGTATTGTTTCAGTACCTTAGTTGCAATAGCTCTTAACAACAGCATGTAAATATAAATTATAAAACGCCTAGAGAATACATGTACTCAGTGCTTCTCTTTTTCATATTTGAATTTAAACGTCTTACTAATAAACACCATTAACATTTATTTACAATCTATGAAAGAAATATATGGGAACAGTAACGCTCTCCCTCGAGTGAATACAAATAAATTGCCCCGGCTCTCTGGTTGTATGCAATAACTTCCAGCAGCCATTGTGTGTACTGCTTTGAGACATACAGCAAAGCTGCGTGCGCCACCTTAGTTTTTTCTTCTTTTGACTGTTGCGTCTGCCAGAACTGTTCAGCGGTTATTGCACCCCTGCCAAATTAGCCCATACCTATGAGCCGCGTGCGATCTCCGTGCATATGTCACGAGGAGCAGGCCCGGGCGGGAAACTGACACTCGTCGGAGCGGATGTACACAGTAATTGCATGTAGTGGGAATTGGCACTTGATGTTGAAATGTTGGGAATATGCAAACAGAAAATTTGTAAGAAGGGTGAGATGAGAACTGTATAAAGCAGAAATAAAAGTAATAAGGGATTTGTGACTGAGTATAGCACATGTACAGGTTTCGCATTGAAATACTAGGATAAAAAAATAAGTAAAATAATAGTATTTATTCCTCAACAAATATATTCATTTTGGACTTTTGATCATGTTAGAAACAGCGCTGAAAATGTTTGCAACTATGAATTTGTGTCTGACTTGGCTATATTTTTTTCTTTGATGATACTTTTTTCCCCTTCACTCTCGACCATACTATTGTACTTCTAATTATTTTTCTCGTATGTGAACGCCTTTCACCTTCTCACCCTATTATTTGATAGCTAAATGCCACTAGTGGACTGCAACACCTATTGAGCTAATCATTACAGTGGCAGTGTAAACATTGCTTTGGCCTATAACTGTAGCCTTACTTGATCTTTTCCAAAACTGCAACTCGGCCCGATAAAATAAAGGGAAAATAAAGGGGCATATGTAAGAGCCCCTATCGACACCGGAGCGGGTCGTCAATTTTCAAGACACTCCAGTGGTGCTAAGCAGTGCTCCATATTTACAAGGAGGTGTAACACCAGTTTTTTGTGGCATTGGACCTCCTTGTAAATATGGCCCCCTCTTCTGCGTCAGAGGGGCATACAGTGGGTGTTGCTGTGGGCGTTCCACTGCAACAACCATTGCTTTTGATGCTACCTCAGGCTTTCGAGTTGTCGTAAAACTAAGGCAGCGCCAACAAACACCACCCCACAGGTGGCGTTAGCATGGCAAAATGAGGAGGAATGCTTATATTCCTCTTTGTTATTTGCTTTTTCAATGTTTGCTGCATTCTGCAGCACACATAGAAGAAGCAAAGTGCCATAGACAATTGCTTATGTGCAGGAAAGGACACCTTCCTGCACATAAACAATCATTCAAAATGATGCTTTGGTACTTCTACGTGTGCTGCATTTTGCATCACACATAAAGAAGCCAAATCACCATTATAGATTGTTTATGTGCAGGAAGGAATTCCTTCCTGCACATAAACAATCTAGCCCCTCAATGCAGACACCCTTGCACTATGGTGCAAGGAGGCCTGCGTTGGTGCTAGGTAGCTTAATTCAGTGACAGCACATGGGGAAACACAGGGGTGCCCTGTAATCCTCTAACTACGGTGTAACCCTGCATTGCAAATATGGCACAGCGCGGCACTGCTATTTTTGGCTCAGCACCGAGCTCACTACTTTAGCATAAATCTGGACCAAAGTATTTTGGAGTTTGCACATTGTATAGTTCACATAAATATGTTTTCAGATTCATATCTCTGGTTCCTCTAATTGAAATGTTGTCATTTTGTTAGTGCATACATTCTTTACATAATGTCTCTGTGAGCCTGATTATGAGTATAGGTGCTATTTATCATACCTGAGAAAAAACAACACCACAAGGTACTTTACTTATTGGGTGCAATAAATAAGCACCTGGTATAAGTTTCTGGGGAATAACATGCAGATTTTGGTGTTTAATGCACCAACATCTGCATGATACGTTTAACACTGTGTGGTTTTCCCCTGTTAAAATTTGTCAGGTTTGAATTGCCAGAATTTAATAAAGGTTGAGGTATTTAAAACATCCAATAAACATGGGATGCTGTAAATATCACTAAACCCGTAATGCCGACCCCTGAGCAAACAGTGGTTTGCACAGGAGTCAGAAAATAATGACTCACTCATAGTCAGGGCCTAATTTAAGCCTGTCTGCTCTGTGCCATAGCTCAGGGTGGAGCTCAGGTTAATTTAGTGACTTCATTGGCTCCTCCTGGCAAGTATTGAGTTTGCTTCCTGAGGCGGGTATTCAGCTCCCTGAATTAACAACCCAGTTTTGTACAATGTAAAGCATATTTCCACTTGGTAGGTCCTGTCTCAAAAATAATATAGAAAACATGGCTGTGCATGGGGAACATTCACACCAAATTTGGGTAATTAATACAACGCTTATAATACTTAAAGAGTGAACTTTATTGTGAATCTCCATTAGGAATACCTGTAAATTTAACAGGTTCTGATAGCTCTGCACACTCTGTTAAGCTACTTGACATACATACAGATTCGATGGTCTAGTGAGGGTAGGATCTACGTAACGGCCCTGCCAGAATTGAGCGACTTCTATTGCCAATGCACAAGTTGTTCAGGCTTCATCCTATAATGTCTTGCTCATCTTAAAATGGTGCACGTTGGATCTGAAATGTTGCACATAATTAGTGGCTGCTTTGCGCTGTGAAAAGTGCAATAAATGACACATCTTTTCACAGGGGTGTCCATCTAATTGCCATTGGTGTCGTTTTATAAATGTGTATGGATGACAACCAGTTATTTTGGAGCTTATCTTCTCATCTTCACAAAAATGCCAAATTCTTGCCTGCCTCATTTCTCAGAATGCTTGACTGGATGTACTCTAATTGGGCAGGATTCAGTGCAACCAAAACTGACATTTTATTTCAGGGAACTAATTGTATACTGAAGAATTTTTTTTCCCACGTTAACATGTCTCAGGTTAGGTACACCTTATATTATTGCAGTCAATGAGGTGGAAAATCTGGGTGTCATTTTTGACCAATCATTTTCTCTGTTGAAACAAAACGCAAAGGCATAAGTTTAACACACCCTCTTATTTCATTTAAGGCATCCATTTCCTTTATCTAATAGCAGTTACGAACTAGAAAATAAGAGCATTGTTCTCTATGCTAAAACGAAAATCAGTTATCATTTTTATGCATATACTAGCAAAGATATGTTCCATTATGAATTAGTCCATTGATTTCTTAATATTTAAAATAAGCATTGGCAAAGCCAATAGGTCTCGCCTATGCAAGAGTCATTGGCTTTACCAATGTGTTTTAGCCATTTTGTTTACCCGCGTGACTGCTGTTCAGCATGGCTAAAAGTTAGTGGCAGAGAAAAGAATGGCAAGGAGTATTGTAAAGTCAGGTGGTGAAGAGTGAAGTAGAGTGTTATAGAGTGTCGCGTATTGGAGTGGCATAGTGTGGAATCGTGTAAAGTGGCATACACTGAAGTGGCATAGAGTAGAGTGGACTGGTGTAAAGTGCATTGCATTGAGTGTTGCAGACTATAGAGGTTTAGAGTGCAGTGGTAATGAATTCAGCAGCATACAATGCAGTGTTGTAGAATGCAGTGGTGTAGATTAGAATGGTGCATAGTAGAGTGCAGTGGATCAGAACAGGGTTGTGCAGAGACTAGTAGTGCAGAGTTGAGTGGCACATAATGGAGTAGCACAGAGTAAAGTGGTACAGAGTAGAGCACAGTAGCATAGAGTGCTGTGGCTTAGAGTGGCATAGAGTAGACTGGTATAGAGTGGTGGAGGGTGGAGTGGCATTAATTTAAGTAATGCAGTGGGCAGTGGCACAGAGTAGTCAAAGGGCATAAAGTGCAGTGGAATAGAGTGGTGCACAGTAGAGTAGCATAGCGTGGTGCAGAGTAGAGTATAGTGCCATAGAGTACAGTGGCATGGAGTGCAATGGTGTAGAGTGAGTAGTGCAGAGTAGAATGGTATAGAGTTCAGTGGTGGATTGTGAAGTGCTGCAGAGTAGAGTGTCAGAGTAAAGTGGTGTAGAGTGGAGTAGAGTGGCATAGAGAGCAATGGTGTAGAGTACAGTGATGCAAAGTAGAGTGCATTGCTGTAGAGTGCAATGGATTAGAGTAGAGTGGTGAAAAGCGCAGTGGCATAGAGTAGAGTGGTGCAGAGTGAAGTTGTGTAGAATGCATAAAGTGCAGCATTTATGAGTAGAGTGGTGTAGAGTGAGTATAATAGAGTGGAGTGGTGCAGAGTGGATTAGAGTTGTGTAGAGTGCAGTGGCGTAAGACAGATTGTTTCAGAGTAGAGTGAAGTGGCATAGAGTGGAGTGGTGCAGGATAGAGTGCAGTTGCTAAGAGTGGCATAGAGTGTAATGGTGTACCGTAATGTGGTGTAGAGTGCAGTGGCATAGAGTGCAATGGTACAGAGTAGATTAGAGTGGCAGACAGTGGACTGATGTAGAGTGCAGGGGCATATATTTGAGTGTTATGGAATAAAGTGCATTGGTGTAAAGTGTATTTGCATGGAGTGCCATGGCAGAGAGTACAGTGTTGCAGAGTAGTGTAGAGCACAGTGGCGTAGAGTAGAGTTGTGCAGAGTATATTGGTGTTGCCTAGACTGAAGTGGTGTGTAGTGCAGTGACAAAGAGTGTAGTGGTGTAGAGTAGAGTGATGAAGAATGCATTGGCATAGAGTAGAGTGGTACAGGGTAGAGTAGAGAAGCAGAGCATAAAGTGGCCTAGAGTGCAGTGGCATAGATTGGAGTGGTGCAGATTGCAGTAGCGTGGATTGGTGTAAAGTAGAGTGGTGCAGAGTAGACTGCAGTGGTGCAGAGTGGTGCAGAGTAGAGCGGAGTCTTCATAGTGTAGTACCATACTGCCGACAACACATTTTCAATTGAAATACCATTACATTTGCATAGACATAAGTTTTACAAATACAAATATACAGTGCACAGACGAAAATGTGTGGAAATTGTGTCACCTAGTTTAATGATTTGTTTTTGATTATATTAAAGTAGTTAGGCCTGGCTTAGAGTCTGGTAGATGGGTTACCTTGTCACAAAAATGATGGAAATCCTGTCTGCCATATTACAATGTCCATAGGATATAATGGAATTGTAAAACAGTGGACAGATAACCGTCACATTTGTGATGGAGTAACCCCATCCGCCAAACTTTAAATCAGACTCTCTGTTTTCAACGCACTCCAAAAATAACACAAAATGTGCTTCATTTGTGCGTTTATAGTTCTGATCTATTCTGAAATTCTTACACAGTTCATTTAAATGTTGTCATGTGCTAGAAAAAAACTTTTTCCTACACTCAGTATCCAGCAAGTTTCTCAAATAAATTCTCTCACTTTGAAGTCAAAGAAAGAAACGTAAACAAGCACTCTTGGAAGACAGCGCCTGACATTTGAACTCAGTCTTTGAATGTACAGCAAATGTGACGAGATAAGAACAAGATTTAAAGGCCTTTTAACAGAAAATGTGTTTGTGGAAGAATACAGAAAATACGGTTCAGGCAACAAGAGGGGCAAACTGAACCTGGAGAGCCTAAAGCAAATGAAGCAAGTGGAAAGCCGGAAAGTGTGAGTTACAAACCACATAGCCAATGGTAATCAATGAGCACAATGTATTCCTAGGTGAAATTTCTGAATGTCCACAAGATGTCTTTAGAAAACCAGACAGCTGTGGTGCTGGTAGGCTGTTACCTAAACAAGGACAACTGTCAGCACCAATGTGCAGCTATCAGCTCTTTCAGCATAACAGTAACTAATTTAAACTGCTGCTGTTATTTCAATGTTGCATTTATTTGGAAAATGAGGTTTCATTCAGAAATGTGGTGAATAAATTCTTGTGCATTAGAACATAGTAGTAGTCATTACTTACAAAGCATCAGTTTAAAGCGATATTAAATTGGACATTCATCACAATGACAGTGACAGACAATAGTGTGAGCCTGTGTCCCATTTTCAGCAACAGATTACCACAGTGCATTATCAAGGTGCTGAAGATGTATGCTTTCACAATAGCTGAAGTGAGTTATGAGATTTGTCTCACAAGTGTCAGGAGGAGCTCTGATTTCTTAAAGTTTAGAAATTGAAACTGTTAGAATTCTAGGGTGGCTAATTACCACAATATCACCTTACAATGGAGGTCTGTTGGCAGAGTTATAGAGTTGAGTGGGTGATGGAATTACAATCAAGGTTGTCAATATTGTTTGTATCCACTGATCGCATCTGCAAGGTTGAGAGAATTTAGCCGAAAGGCAGATTTGAAAATTACAGTTGCAAATGTTTTGAGGGATTTGCTTTTTATTAAATTAAGGCTAATAAAGCGTATTTTTTCGCAGGGGTAGATGACTATGAACCATAGGAAATATGCTAGGACTTGGGTAGTGTTATCACTTTCTCAGTTATGTAGCAAAACTTGAGGGTGCTCCTGCAAAATACATGGGGGGCCCCCACCAACACAGGAGCACTCAGGCCAGGGGCACACAGCCCGAGCTGGAGCTCGGGGCCAACCCACACCTTGGGGACTGTGTGGGCTACTGTTACACCAGTGCACATTCTGCTGCAAGTTAAGAGGACTGGCAAGTATGAGGTTGTTACGGATGTCCAGTTTTCTCATAACTGAGATTAGAGCTAAAGGTGAAACAATCCTTAAAGATGATAAAACACTAGAAGTAGGCAGAAATGGACAGAAATATCTGTACAGCAAATAACAAGCTTTTGACATCATAAAATAACACCGACTGAAGATATAAGAATTACATTGCATGGGACTGAAAATAGAAAACAGAAGTGATAATTCTGGGACAAAAACCATTACATTATTTAGCTCTCATGTGAGTAGACCATAAGGCAATGGGTTGTCCCACAGAAACAGAAGTGGAAACAGTAAGTAAAAAAAGGCAGCAGGCAGGCCCAACTGATAAAATAAAGTTTTGCAATGCAGTGCTGCAGAGGTACAGGTGAAGCCCTCCGAATACTACAATAGTGTATAGGTAGAGGGTAGGATCTGAATTACTCAGCCCCACATGATCTATGAGTCTTTTACCTGGTATGAGAAGACCATAAACACGCAGGCCAAAATTTACTAAATTGTCTGCCAATAATGCCATGATGCACTACGTGAGAAGGAGAGAGCAATAGAGCTCCATATTTAAAGAGATATGCACACCCCTCCCCTCGCCCTTGCACCAGCTCAGAAATGTTCTGCTGTGTGCCACGCACACAACTTTTCACCATAGTGCAAGGGTGTCTGCGTGAGTCTTGCATGGGTTTTGTACTGGAAGAATAGCCTTCCAGTGCAAAATACTATGCTTAGACTAATTGTAAAACCTTTCCCACTTTGTATGTGTGTTGTACTTGTCAGCACACATTCAAAGTTGGAAAAGAAAGGAGAAATAAAAACATTTCTCAGTGATAGAGCCTAGTTGAAATGGGTGCTTTTCCACACAAAACCCTCTCTACCTTATTTGGTAAGTAGAGTTTTGCATAAATAACCTTTGATGGTTGCATGGGAACGCTTATGCACCACCCATGGAACTTCTCATTGGTGCTAAGTAATGCAAAGCAGTGGTGTGTTTTGCTTATATTTACTTTCATGTGATTGTCCAGCACAAAACAAGTTTGGCATTGGAGAGTAAATATTTAAAAAATATGTTGTTCAATTCACATCACGTTTGTGACACAAACAGGTCACAACATCTTAGTAAATATCTTTGGAATTTGCACTGGTAGACAGTGTGAGAGCTGACACAGGTCACAAAGGAAAGTAAGAATGGATGAGCTTATTTATTATTAAGTCATGTCCTGAAGCTAGAGGCATAGTAAATAGTAGCAGGTATGGTCTGAAGATGCTGCAGTACACCAGGGCCTGGAATAATGCTTGAACAATTGTTTGTGTACAGATCAGTACATAATTGAATTAGGTATCTGAATTGTACCTCACAGAGGATGCTATAAAAGGCTATAAGAAATTTATTCTCAAGGCTGTGTGTTTAAAATCAGTTTTTTTTGTGTGCCGTAATGTAATTTTAGGAAATTATCAAAGTCTACATATTTTTATGTTCTGCTACGTATGACGTTTCTGCATGAAATGTGTTGCTGACAATATTCAGAAGTTTTATGATTATCACAATGAGTAACAATCATAAGGCATGTTCCCAATTTAACTTTCATAGGATTCTTTGTTCTCTGCCACAGCAAAAAACACTGACTGGAATTGTAATAGACTTAGCAGAAAAATTAGAACTTTAATCAGAAAAGTGCCTTTGCTTCACCTGGTGTAAATCTGTTACGTAGTTTATGAGAAAAGGGTTTCACAAAAGTTGGCAGGTGAATGTGAAAAGGGCAAAAGTTAGTGATATCTAGGGTTTTTGATTTGACTCCCTTGAATATTAGTGATGTTTGACTGGTTTGCCTAAGGATTTTAAAGACATCTAGCATGATTGTCTAACTTTTGGTATGTTCAAAGTCATACAAATTCATCAAGTGGGGGCATAGTTAAAAGAAGGGATCAAAAGTGCTGAATATTAACCAATAACTGTGATACTATCAATTGATCCGCATGAAATCTGGCAAATCTTTAAAGTCTCTATTGGTATATTAAGATCTATGTGCATCAAACATGGTCAATTTTACTGGGAGGGTTAAAAAACATAGGGCCTGATTTCTGAAAGGTTAGGGCCGCCTTAGCGTAATTTTTTGAAGCAAAATTGGCACAATCTCTCAAATATACTTATATTTTGTGTGTTTGCGCCACTTTTGCATATGCTAGGTCACTAGTGAGAGCAGTTAAGATATTTGTTAAGTCATATGTTAGATCAGTGGGTTGCATAGTAGTTGTGTAAGCTTTGGTTTGCAGAGCTAACAATAAGTGGGGTACTTGAGGCTGTAGAATGATATAAGGATCTTGCACAGAATGGCGTCAGATGCAACCCATGCATTCTGTCGCTAGCGCACTCACCTGGCCCCTCCCCCGGAAGCACAAGCAACATAGTGGTGCACACTGATGAAACTACAGAGGATGCCACCTGGCCAGGATTTCGGCCATAGACGAAGCAGACTTGGCGTGACGGCTTTTGGCAGCCTCACACGCAGAATGGCTTTTAGAGTTTGGAAGACAGCAGTGGCAATTCTTGCTGGGCCCAGGGGAGCCGCATAACTGAGGTGTGTGCGGGTCGCCAGAGGAGTCGGGCCAGTCGTTACTCACCCAAGGTCTGTCTCCTGGACCACAGGAAAAAGTAGCAGTGCTCGGGAGAGATAGTGCTTTTTTGATGTTTCTGGTCACTGCACAATTTCCAGCCCAGTGACAATAGTATCCTTCTCAATGCACTGCTATCCATGGAATAATGAGGAAATTGCCCTAGTGTCTCCACTTGATTAACTGCCAGCGGCTTACTTCTCTCTCTTCATCAAGCTACCCCAGTGTTGAGTAATGTCTATCTACATTCTAACAAGACAGGTAGAAATGAGAACCGAGGTACCATCTCTTGGCTTTGAACTAGCTGAGCTCAGTTGGGTAAATCTGACCATGTAAACATTTCAGTACAAAATAGTGAGTTTAAGTGATGCAGTGGTGAGTAAACCTACTCCAACCAAGAAAGTAAAATGCCAGGGGGGATCAAATAATAATGAGTAGCACTGGGATGAGCTGCAATATACAACACAGGATGGAGCTTGGAGTCAGAGCATTCCTTGAAGCGGAGGAGAATGGAGTAAACAGCAACCAAGTGGAGGATGAAAGTGGGCTGAATAGTGAATGTGGGAAGGAGATCTTGGATCCCCAGTTAATAGACTTACCCTCAGGTTTAGATGTTACAGATGCTGAGGCAGAGGGAGATGGAACAGCTGTTGCTACCACAGGGGGTGGTTTGTCTGCATCAGCTAATTCTAAGCAATGGCCTCTATTCTCCAAACACAAAAGGGACCTATACAGATCAGAATTCCAACCTTTCTCGTAGCCATGGGAGGCAACAACCCTGACCAACTCTTCTTTCTAAAAAAACTAGTCACCGGTTGCAACAAGATCTCAGACTGCATCTCAAAGCATGAACTCTAATGCTGTAAGAACGGAGCCAGAACCAGGATTGGCAACTGCATTCAAAAATTGCCATCTGCCACAAATATTGGGGAAAGTCAGGGACGATGTAGAACTGTCCACAACAAAATCCATGAGTTTATGTGCAGGAAGATGTCCCTTCCTGCACATAAACAATCATTAATGGTCTTTTGCTCATTCTATGAGTGCTGCAGAACGCAATTACTGAAATCCGTGGTCATTAAGAATGAAGGCCTAGAGGCAAGAGGTAGATGCAACAACCTATGCATCCTGCATCCTGGAGCTGTTTGTTGAGAGATTGCTGGCCGATATGCTGGGCAGGCAAGCTTCACCCCACACACATTTTTTGTGAAACATGCCCAGTGATGGCTTTTTTCTGTTCTCTACTACTTCCGCTCTCTACTGATGAAGGGCTGAACCCAGAAACATGTGTCTAGAGAAAACAGCACTGCCTGCACCAACTTTGTTGAAAAATGGCAGCGTCTTTGAAGTAACCATACTGCATTTACCAGGATGCGATTGGGTGAACTGTGCTGGGATGAGAGGCAGTGTGTCTCCCCCATGTGTTTTTGTTCCTTTGAGCAAATAAGGTGACAACCTCACCTGGGATGCAACTGTCTGCCTGTGGAGTGGTACTGTGACCTGTGAAGACTTTGGCAGCATACTAAAAACTCCAGATGATGTTTCTCTGTTCTCTATTACTTCTACTCTCTACTGATGAAGGGCTAAATCCAGAAACACATGAGTAGTGATAACCAACAGTACTACCAACATCAACTTTAGTGAAACACTACAACAACTTTGAAGTAAGCATACTGCATGTACCAGGATGCAATGGGTTGAACTGTGCTGGGGTGAGAAGCAGTGTGCTCCCTCCCCCCTTGTGTTCTAAATGCTCCCCTGAGCAAATGAGCTGACAAGCTTACCTGGGATAGAACTGTCTGCCTGAGGAGAGGTACTTTGAGCAGCCCAAGATTACTTTTCTCTGTTCTCTACTACTTCCACTGTCTATCAATGAACAGCTAAACCCAGAAACATGTGTCCAGAGATAATTGCACTACGTTCACCAACTTTCTTGAAAAACGACTGCAATTTTGAAGTAAATGTACTGCATTTACCAGGATGTAATGGGGTGAGCTGTGCTGGGACAAGATGCAGTGTGCTGTCTCCCCCTTATGCCTACTGTTCACTTGGCCCACACCCGCCCTGGATGCCCCCCTAAACTGATCATTGGCTGACTACTTAACTTTCAGGACTGCGATATGGCTCTGAGTTTGGCCTGAGGAAATGGTCAACTGCAGTGGCAGGGCTCTACGATCTTCCTGTTTCCAGACTTCACCATGGCGGTGCAGGAAGCCCATCAGAAATTCACTGATGTCAAATCTTCTATACAATAAGTGGGCCTCTGATAAGGCATCATGTAGCAAACTTGAATCTTATGGTCCTGTCCATGTCACAATACACAATACATTTGGTGGCAACCTGGAGAGGCAATGGCGTTTACCCACACTAGGGCTACAAGAGCCGCTTTCCCACTCTGATTTCACATGGTGGTGCTGGACTACTTTCAGGTTAATGAGCGCTTGGTGGAAACACAAGCCACCCAATGGGAGGTGTTTAGACCAAACATTAGAGGCATCTGCATCTCTAAACATTTAGGAGTATTGAGGGACACGTACTAGCATGCATTGAGAAGGAACTGACCAAGCAGGACTCAGTTGATGCCCAACAATGCAGTGATCCATAGTTGCATAAAGAAGCTGCACTAATGGCAGAATACTGCAACGTAGCTGAATGTGAGGTCCTCTTCTATGGGAAGTATGCCAGAGCCTGCACATATAGGAAGGGTGAACATTCAGGATGCACACTGGTCAAACTTTTGCGACCCAAAGGGGCTCCTCCTATATTTCTGAACTATATCCAGATCAGGGATTAAAGGTGACCTCCAATGAGGATGTTCTGTTGATTCTACTTCAATATTAAACACACCTCTACATCTCTTGACTCTCCGGGGATGTGATGGCCCAGACAGCATAACTAGAGGAGATAGCCATGGTTGGCTGTCTGCTGTCCAGCACCAGTTCCTTAGTGAACCCTTCTCCAGTGAGGAAATCGTGGAAGCCATAGGCTCCCTGGATGGTTCCAAGGCCCCAGGCCTGAAGGATTTACCGGAGAGTTCTACAAATACTTTAAATAACTCCTTGCACCACAGCTACTAGCCATGTACGCAGAATCCCTTTAGAAGGGTATCCTCCCTCAGTACCTGCGGGAAGCTGTAATAATCATGCTCCTTAAACCTGGTAAGGACCTGGGGTGTTGTGGATCTTATAGACCCTTATCGCTCCTAAGTTTTGACAACAAGATATTGGCCAAGGTCCTCTTTAATTGCCTTGCACTCCTAATGGAACCAATAATATCCCCTGCACAATTGAGATTTCTCCCGCACTGATCCACTTCTTTAAATTTACACACCATGTTCTCCGTTCTTAAAAGGATCTCCCCTGATATTGCAGCAGCGATAGCCATACTGAATTTAGCGAAGGCCTATGGTTTCCTGGAAAGGCCATTTCTTCATGCTACCCTCTGCTACCTGGGTATTGAAGAACCAGAACCTTATGGGCCTGGCGGCGCAGGGTACGCCTGAAATCTCCTTGGATTCACCTGCCTCAACTAACAGAGACACGGGACACTCTGTCAGGCGTAAAAGATCAGATTTATTAGCTGCAGCTAGTACAGTTGTCCAAGAAGTACACAAGGTATGTTCTCAGGAGACTGCCACTTTACTTTGTGGCGCACAATCTTATATACCGTATAAAAACCATTTATTAACTACATACACTCCCAGAACACATAGAAAGGAGCCAGTAAGAATAATGTAAAGATAGAACAGAGCCAATAGAAATGTCGGAAAACAAGACAGCACCAATAGAAGGAATTGGAAAACAAAGTATCAAGTGACTTAAGGTTGCCTCCCCTCCAGCTGTGTTTGTCACCCCTCCCTTGAACTAATTCATTAACTGATCCACAACGAAGTTGCATGTGGTGCGATAAGTTTGTGTGCGTTTGGAGGACAGTTGTGAAATGAGAGAATACTAGCAAAGGACAGCGAAGGCCAGACGATAAGATAAGATCGGCGGAGAATAGTGTGAGCCTACAGATAGTTGAAACAAGGATTAGAAAACCAGACAGGGATTAGTGTACTCGGTCAGACCTTAATACCAGCCTTGTAAAGATAGAGGCAGAAGGCTGTTTTGAACACCATGTTGCAGAATAAGCAGAAAAGGCAGAATGGACTTCGTTCGCTGTGCTGCCTGAGTGAAGGCAACATAAAATGGCGGCGGGCCACAAAATGGCGGGTCGATACGATCGTATTAAAAATCGAATTTCCTCAGACCCTCCTTTTGCCAGAACTCAGGCAAGATACACAAACTCATGTTAATCTGAGTCGATGTCTATGGCCATGAGGTCATCAAGCTGTTGCTGTACCATCATTTTGATATTCTCTGCTCTTTGTGACTTGGGTTTGGGAATACATGCAGTAGCACATAGGTTGCAGATGGCAGGACCGCAGTGCATACAAAGACAACAAGAGAATATAAAAGCTAAAATTACTCCAAAGAATGTCAATACCTTCCAACCCCATTTGGACAGTAATCCCCAAAACCACTCTGAAAAGGACCAATCTCCTTCGTCCTGATGAATCGACTCGGAGATTATGTGTAACTTAGAGATAGCTTGGTATACTGTCGGGGCGTCATTAGGTATGAAAATACAGCAACTTGATCCGATCAATTTGCATACTCCACCACGGTCCGCAAGAACAAAGTCTAAGGCAACACGGTTCTGCAAGGTCATAAGACGATCAGCCTGTAGTTCAGCTGTAATGTTACTTAAAGCTCCTACAGTGATGTCTATGGTGGTTTCTACGACACGAACCAATTGCCTTATATTTCTGCTGTTGGCCATTGGACCCCAGAAGGGAAGAAATCCTTTGAGGAAATCTCCTCCCTCTTGTCCTGCTGTGTCTTTTGAATCCACAATCCCTCTGCCATATCTATTTTTATGATGGTTCGCAGGAGCGGTGTATGTAGGGGGAAGAAGAAAGGCTATATAACAAGTACCAGAGAAATCAGCTGGCAACCATGTATAAGCCCTATCGTGGCAAACGAAGTATGTACCTTGAGATGGTACTAACGGCAGTGAATTCAGGGCTGAATAAACATATGTATGGGAACATAAACTTTCTCTTTGTCCGGTGTTTGGAGTTCTACCATTTATTTGCAGACAGAAATTTCCTTGTTGGGGTATGACCCGTATCGGAGGAGATTTTCCTTGCTCAACCTTATCATTGAGGCTGGAAATGTAATTAGTTATGTTCCAATTGGTATATGCTTTTCTTTCATCTATGGAAGCTTCACTTTTTTCCATGATTTTAGCCATAGCTACCATTCCCTTTATCAATAAACTATGACTGAAATCTGAACCAACACTATGTGAACTGACAGGTTGTTTAATTTTACTTTGATATGCATTATTGAAAATGACAAAATAAGCCCAAGCGGAACCTTCATAGGAGAATGGAAGAACTAAATATGGCATTCCTTTTTCTACTGTATGTGGTATGAGTCCACACACCCAACAGTCAGTTGTATTGATCACTAACTGATGTTGATGTAACAACTGGACGAAGGAATTGTTAAAGTATTCAGTTCTTCTGATGAGTTCATGCTGGGGAAGAGTGTGAAATAGGTGCGGAGAGATAGTAGAAGAAGATGTAGAGGTAGGAGAAGAGACAACTTTTTGCTGCAGAGTAATAATGATCCAGTTTACAGATGCCAAAAGAATACACGACAATATAATGACGCATAGAGCAATACTACAACGACTATATATTTCTTTACAATTATTCTTTATATTTTTACTTTCTCTTTTATCTAATGTAGCCTCCATCTTTCTAAGTGGATGCTCACGGCAATCTTCCTCAATCACTGTAGTCACGATTATCTACCGTCCTATGACACTGTGAGGTCCTGCAGGCCTATTGCCACTTACTCAGGTCGTAACTAAGACTCCTACCGTGACCCTGCAACCGGGATAGAGTACTACATAGGAGAGAAATTTACAAGTTCTTTGGTCTTGGTCTCAAATTATAGCGTTCCTGTCCAGAGGCAGTCTGGTTTTGAAACAATGTTCCTGGATTTGTCGTGTTCAAGCGACGATGCGATGGTATTGCTTCTTGAAGGATGTCGTCGTCCTCTTTCTCAGAAAGTGTTCCAATTAGACGCGCATCACTGAATGGTACAAATTGCGGAACTTTCTCACTTTCAGAGTCACTGATGCCTCTACGGACCCACTGATCGAAAGGCAAGGGCAAAGGCACTTTCTTGCAGTGCACGGCATGCACCCAGTTTTTCTTTCCTTCGACTTTAACTGCTGTTCTTGTGGTCAAAAGAACCAGGCGTGGCTCTCTCCATCTGGGCTCCAAATTTCTCTGTCGTTGGAAATTTTTCGTGCAGACCCAGTCACCTGGTCGGATGGAATGACCTGGGTCTGTGGAAGCCTCTGGTAGAGCACTCTGAACCTGTTGATGAAGAACACGCAATTTAGTTGTAAGGTCATGCAAGTAGTCAATCAACATCGGGTATGGCAAGTCTGAGTATTTCTTAGGGCGAGGAACTCCCCATACATTAGCTGGGCGACCAAATATCACTTCGTAAGGGCTAAGCCCCAAACGAGAGTGTACTGCTGTTCTGGTGGACAGAAGAGCCAATGGTAAAGCATCAGGCCAATTAAGTCCTGTGCTAGCTTGCACCTTAGCAATTTTAAGCTTCAAGGTTCCATTGTAGCATTCTACTAAACCAGCCGACTGTGGGTGATTCGCCGCGTGGAACTTCTGTTTTATGCCAAGACCTGCACAAACTTTTTGCATGACTTGACCCACAAATTCGCTCCCATTGTCACTCCAGACAATGCGCGGCAAACCAAACCTAGGGAAGAATTCTTTCAAAAGTATTTTGGCAGTTGATAAAGCAGTATTGTCCTTCAGAGGGTAGTCTTCTACCCATCTAGAAAAAGCACATACTACCACCAGAACATATTTGAGGTTGTTGCATCGTTCCATGTGAATATAATCGATCTGCAACACCTCAAATGGATATGTTGGAGGAGCAAAATGACCTGCTGGAGTTGGGGTTCCCTTTCCCGGATTGTACATCAAGCAAACAATACAATGTTTTACTACATTATTTGCACACTTTGGGATCCCCTCATTTTGCCACACTGGAGCCAGAAGTTTACATATTCCTTTTGCACTTAGGTGAGCTGGACCATGTGCCATAGTAACTACAGGTAGTACATAAGCATCTGGTAACAGCCAACGTTGATGTTCTGATAATTCAACCCAACATCCCATCTCATCTAACATTCCTGTACTTTCCTTCCACTTTCTCAACTCATTCTCCGTAGCCTCTCCTTGAATTGATTTCACACTCTCTACTGTATCTTCACACATTCCCTTTTCTCTTACGCAGTTTGCGGGACCTGCGACATACATTCGACTTGTGTTGTCTCTGGCTGTCTTTTTCGCTACCTCATCTGCAAATGCATTTCCTCGACCAACATCGTCCACAATCTTTTTGTGTGCACTACACTTCACGATCGCTATCTGAGTAGGCATTGTAAGTGACTCAAGAAGTTCAGTCACTAATTGACCATGTTGTATCTTAGTACCATGGGAAGTAAAGAATCCTCTTTCCTTCCATAAACGCCCAAAGTTAAACGCTACACCAAAAGCGTATTGGCTATCAGTGTACACGTTTACTCTTTTTCCTTTGGATAACACACACGCTCTAGTTAAGGCTATCAATTCAGCTGCCTGAGCTGAATTATGTCTAATGCGTGCTGTCTCCACAATCGTATGCAAAGTAGTAATAGCGTAGGCTGAAACTGTATCTCCATTCGGGAGCTTGAAACAAGAACCATCTACCCATAGTGTTCCATCTGGATTCACTAATGGCGTGTCTTTTAGGTCAATTCTACCCTTAGTCTCTTCTTCAGTACGGAGAAAACAATCATGCTGTTCAGAGACATCTCTCTCTTCTGGAAGAGGCAACAAAGTAGCTGGATTCAGGGTATTACATCGTTTGATGTGTATGTGACTAGCCAAAAGCGTCAGCTCATATCCAGACAACCGAGCACTCGTAAGATGCTGCGTTTTTGTCCTATTTAGTAAAGTATCCACTGCATGTGGCACCATAACAATGAGAGTATTATCTAGCACTACTCCAGCAGACTGTCGAATAGAAATTGCTGCTGCCGCTGTTGCCTTAAGACAACTAGGCAATGCTTTAGCTACTGGATCTAACGTAGCTGAGAAATATGCGCATGGTCGCTGTTGATCTCCAAAACGCTGCGTTAAGACTGACAATGCACAACCCTCTCTTTCGTGGACATAGAGCGTAAAGGGCTTACTGTAATCAGGAGTACCCAATACAGGAGCAGAACACAAAGCAATACGCAAATCAGTAAAACTCTTCTGACACTCGTCAGTCCACGGAAGAGGCTGAGGCGTATCTTTTAAAGTTAGCGCCAACAGCGGTTTAGCCAATAAAGAGAAACTCGGAATCCACTGTCTACAATAAGAAGTAATGCCCAAAAAGGCACGTACCTCTCTTTGTGTGGATGGCACCGACATTTGTGCAATTGCCTGAATTCGTTCGGGGGTCAATCGTCGTCCCTCCTTTGACAAGAGATGACCCAAATAAGTCACCTCGCGACAGACATATTGTAATTTAGAAGGAGAAACCTTGTGATTCAGATCAAACAAATGACGCAACAGTGCAACGGTCACGTTTTTGCAAATCTCCTCTGAATCAGCGGCAACTAATAAGTCATCCATGTACTGAATGAGAGCGGCACCGGACGGTAAGGAAAAGGCATCAAGATGACATTTTAGAGCTTGACTGTAAATAGAGGGACTTTCACAATAACCTTGAGGTGCGCATTTAAACCGGAAGCTTCGGCCTCCGAGGGAAAAACCAAAAATATCTCTACTCTCTTCGGCGATGGGAATACTAAAGAAAGCATTCTTTAGATCAATAACTGAAAACCAAGTCGCTGTAGAAGGTATCATCGTCAACAGAGCAGTGATATCTGGGACTACAGGAAACTGCGGTACGACAATCTTGTTTACCTCCCGAAGATCAATTACAAAACGATAAACAGGAGGCTGAGAAGGATCAGTGCGTTTAAGAACCGGAAGAACAGGACTGTTACATGTATTTCCTCTCGTCTCCTCAACCACACCCTTCTGAATCAAATCATGGACAATTTCCAGAAGTGCTTTCTCACCTTCAGTAGAGATTCTGTATTGCGGAATACGTGGCATTTCAGCATTGGGCTTAAGAGTAACAACATAAGGTGGGATCTCAAGACAACCAACGTCATTCGGACCCGTAGCCCAAAGCGTTTCGGGAAGAGAAAGCAATTCAGGTGGGAATTGATCTTTTGATAAGTACATTGGACTAGTCATTTTCTGTCCTAGAGTGAGGTATACACCAGAAGGTGAACAATATATCGTAGCATGCATTCTTTTTAATAGATCTAAACCCAACAGATTTTCACCACAACCATTCGTCAGAAGAAGCGGAGCTTCTAAATCATAAGGGCCTATTGAAACAGGCAAAGGGCAAGAAACTGGATTGCGAACAGGGGCGCCAGAAAATCCTACAGATACATTCGTTAAGCCAGACAAAGGTGCGCCAGGGAGTTTAGAATGAATGATAGAGCTTCTCATGGCACCAGTATCTAAAAGAAATGGCTCTGAAACACCCATTGTAGTGACATTAACATAAGGTCCATTCTGATCCACTGGAATTGACGTAACCCCCTTACTTTGTCGATGGCTGTCCTATTCAAAATGAAGACTTTCATTCCCTCCTTCAATATACTGATCCTCACTATAATACTGTGTAGACCTAACATTTTGCTGGTCAAACTAATTTCCGGATTTTGGATGAACAAAAGAACGCTGCTCTTGGGTTAACACACCTCGACCTCTACCTCTATTTGCTGACTGAAGACCACCACGACCTCGTGAAGCAGATGTTGCTCCATTACGCTGCAACAATGCCGGACAACTGTTCTTAAAATGACCTTCCTCCCTACAATAAGCACATTGATTGGGACCTAGCAAAGGTCTTGGAATGAATAGTTCAGGCTTTTGATACAACCTCTGAAACTGCGGAGGCTGTTGAAACTGAGGCTGAACATAACGAGGAGGATAAGCCTGTTGCAAGAGAACTTTAGTTTTTAATTCTTTCGTCTTTTTCTCTTGTTTTTCCCTTTCTTCTTTGTCTCTATTTTCATAATATTGTGCAGTAGCCAATATCTGGGCGGAAGAAGAAACTGCCCATGAACTCTCGGAGTCTTTTAGCTTGTGTGATAGTTCAGGAAGCAAGTTATATACGAACTTATCCACAAATAATCGCTGTCCCCCTTCTGTAGCCATATCTTGACCACTGTGATCAATGAATGTCTCCTCGAATCGGGTAAAGAAATCGGAAACACTTTCATCTTTCTTTTGTTTACATGCTGCTAGCTTATCCCAATTAACTCTCAAGGCAGGCATCATTGTTTTCATTAATGTAATAATCCTACCAGGGAGTTCTGAGATCAAAGCGTCGGGCTTTGCACCACCTACTTGACCTCTATCTGCGGCAATAATAGCGTTCCAATCGCCGCCTAATTCTTGAGCGTGATCCTCTCTACGAATTTTAGCCCATATTGTCTGTGGAACTACATTTCCCATCAACATGTCAATATCTGCTAGATTCATAGTACATGCATCAACTGTTTGCGACAACTCTTTATAGTAACCAGCAGGATTTTTGCGTGGATCTGGTAGTGACTGTTTAAGTGCTAAAACTTCAGACCTTTTCCAGGGGACATGTATCCATATGCGCTGAAAATGCGCAGGAATAGCTGGATTAGCACCTGCTGCTGCAACTTCTTCCTTCCATATTGGAGAAACCTCTCTCATGGGATAGTTTTTCAGTGCTGTCCTAACTGAAGGATCAGAATCAGGAAAAGTCTGTGAGAACAATAGGGATCTGAAAGAAATAAGTGTTCTGACAGCGTTTTCAACCTTAGGACCCACAGTAAGTCCTTTGTCAAAGTCAGCCTGAACATCTAACAGATCCTGTGGGACCGAACCCAAATTCATATCCTCCCATTCTTTAGCGAGAGTATCGCACATAACTTTAAAAACATATCTCTGCGTAGGTGCATTCCATTGCAGAAAGGTGGACATAATATCAGACGTACTATATTGGGGACCCTTCTTGATCCATCTACAAGCAAGTGAGTCCAATTTTTCTCGCTCTTCGGAGTCTGGGAATTGACTACGAGACTGTCTTCGAGAAAAAGCTGGAGACACATTTAAAGCTTCAAAGAAAGGTGATAAGAGACCAGAGACAGTATCTGCAAATCGCTTACGCATAGATGGAGAATTTGACATAAGGATAGGGGACAAGGTATTAGGTGAATTAACTAAAGGAGCATTAGGAATTGCCAAAGGAGCAGAAGGCAAAGGAGTTAAAGGCAAAGCTGGCATAGGCAATACTTGAGGAGGCAAATGTGGAAAAGCTGGAGCAGGCGGAAGCACAACTGGCGGCTGAACAGGCTGTAACATCGGGGGTGCATTAGCACCTTGTACATAGGGCGGAGGCAATTTCAATAAGTGGGACATTAAGGAATCTTCCTCAAAATCTTTTCTCTTATCAAGGGAAGAGATAGGCAACGTCGGATAGCATTTATCTATTGCCATTCGATGCTGTCTGTCTGAAATTTCCATTGCATTATCTATTTCATCATCTTTGAATTGCTGAGCAGCCTGTATAATCGTCATTCCCTGTGTTTTCCTATCTCGTTTCGCTTGTTTAATTTCTCTCTGTTTGGCTTCCTTACGCCAAAGGCGAAAAGAGTCAAACATTGCCGGCCGGGCTTTTCTTTTAAATAACGTTGCTTCTAAATTATCAGGCACATCAGTTTCGAAACTACCATTTTCTGGCCATTTTAAAACACCATCTTTCTTTGTATATCGGGTCCATGTCTTATTAAAGGCAATAGGACCAACACCATGTTTAGAATAGAGCTCATATGTGGGAGTTCCAACCGAAGGAATCGGACAGGAGTCCTCAAGCTGGGAGTCCCTATTACAACCAAAGCAACAAAGTTTTCCAAACTTAGTCAGACCAGACATCTCACGATTTTTACTGGCTGTTCACAAACATCAAGGGGGTAAAACTTTCAGTTTACACAGCACAAATGCACTTACCCCTCGGCTTTGGCCACTGCAATGGCCAAATCTAAGGACCTAAGGACAAAACAAAGACCAAAATTTGTGGGCGCGACCCACCAAATACTTAACTAAGGATGTCTTCTTACACCAACAGAGGCCCGTCTATCGTCTCGCTTTACCATACATCATCAAAGAAAGGGCCAAGGCAGGGCGGCAGTCAGGGCAGCAGTCGTCAGTAGCCGTCAGGAAGGAGTAACCGCGCTGAAAAAGACCTTCGGACCACTTCGACATACAGGGGTCGCTTGACGTGGCTCGCGATTCCTCCAGAATTTTCTTGCGGGGTTCCTCACGACCTTCAGGCAGAACCGGTACCGCTAAAGCCGCCCCACGTTGGGCGCCAGTTGAAGAACCAGAACCTTATGGGCCTGGCGGCGCAGGGTACGCCTGAAATCTCCTTGGATTCACCTGCCTCAACTAACAGAGACACGGGACACTCTGTCAGGCGTAAAAGATCAGATTTTTTAGCTGCAGCTAGTACAGTTGTCCAAGAAGTACACAAGGTATGTTCTCAGGAGACTGCCACTTTACTTTGTGGCGCACAATCTTATATACCGTATAAAAACCATTTATTAACTACATACACTCCCAGAACACATAGAAAGGAGCCAGTAAGAATAATGTAAAGATAGAACAGAGCCAATAGAAATGTCGGAAAACAAGACAGCACCAATAGAAGGAATTGGAAAACAAAGTATCAAGTGACTTAAGGTTGCCTCCCCTCCAGCTGTGTTTGTCACCCCTCCCTTGAACTAATTCATTAACTGATCCACAACGAAGTTGCATGTGGTGCGATAAGTTTGTGTGCGTTTGGAGGACAGTTGTGAAATGAGAGAATACTAGCAAAGGACAGCGAAGGCCAGACGATAAGATAAGATCGGCGGAGAATAGTGTGAGCCTACAGATAGTTGAAACAAGGATTAGAAAACCAGACAGGGATTAGTGTACTCGGTCAGACCTTAATACCAGCCTTGTAAAGATAGAGGCAGAAGGCTGTTTTGAACACCATGTTGCAGAATAAGCAGAAAAGGCAGAATGGACTTCGTTCGCTGTGCTGCCTGAGTGAAGGCAACATAAAATGGCGGCGGGCCACAAAATGGCGGGTCGATACGATCGTATTAAAAATCGAATTTCCTCAGTATGCCCTGCATGTTTGTCTCATTGATTAATCTCTTATATACTATCCTTATGGTACACATCAGGTCCAATGGCTCACTGAATTCTTTCTTCCCCATCACACGTGGAACTCGACTGGTCTGCTTCCTGTCGCCATTGCTTTTTATCATAGCCATGGACCCTCTAGTCCGGCACCTCCTAAAAGATCCCCTGTACTGTGGCTTGCACTTTAAACCAGGTCCCCGTCTTATTTCACTTTATGCCGACGATATGCTGCTGTTTGTAGGGCATCCAGAAGACATATTAGCCCCAATTCTTTGGGAAGTGGTCCATTTTCGATGTCACTCTGGCCTCCAGATCAATTTGTCTAAATCCACAATTTTTCACCTCACTGCTGCCACTACACTTTCTCAATGTGAATTTCCACAGACCTGGTGTGAGTATTTCCCCTGATATTTAAGTTTTATAAGTAGTAAGTATTTAGGCATTTTTGGGCATTTAGATAGGGAACAGGTAGTGCAGTTGCATTATTGCCCAGCTATTGGATCACTAACTACACATTTGGACCAGTGGATTCGTTCACGATTGTCAATGGCCGGAAGAATCACAAGTATAAAAATGGTGGCTCTCAACAGTTTCTTTATTTCTTTCTAGATATCCCCATCCCAATCACCAACTCATTCTTCACTACAATATGAGGCCTGCTCATAAACCTCATTTGGGCCGACAAACGCCTGCGCGTCAGCTGGGACACATTGGAACTCCCATATATGAGAGAGGTGGGCTTGGTGTGCCACATCCACACTTGTGCTACGTGGTAGTGCAATGTCAGTATGCACACTACTGGTACCACATGGATGCCGGACTTCCTTATACCAATCTCAAAATAGATCAAGCCACACCAACACCTCTAGCTTCTATCCTCCTCAGGGGGATCCCCCTCAATCCCAATGACATGAAAACTTTATCCACCACATGCTGGGCATGGCAAAAAAACTCCAATGCATGTTGGGAGGCTCACTGCTCTATTCATTCTCACTAACATTGTCAGAAAACCCTTGGCTCTCCATCACTTGTGAAAACCTGGCTAAATGCACCATGACAGGATATGGCTTCCACCCATTTGGGGATCACTTCCCAGATGGACATGCTCTTATGCAATCCACAGCCTCCCACTGCACTACGGCAACCATTAAGGACTGCTTTTTAAAGCACTGGGTACGCAGTACGCTGTGAGAAAACAACCTGATGCACCAACTAGCACCAGACAAATCAATTCCCTTAACTCTTATGATAGATAATAGCGGCAGGGGTCAACTGGTATTGAAACTATGGTGGTCATTTGGAACTTGGCGGGCCACACCGCCACATAAACAACACCATGAGGGCCGCCATCGGCAGCCCACACTCACCGCCAGGCTGCCTCGGTCAGGCAGCCTGGCAGCGGTCCGAATCATTATACGACAGGGCAGCAGTGCTGCCCCACGGATAATGATTCGTCAGCCTCCAGCCTTTCCGCCAGGGAAAGGCTGGCGGAAGGGGTGCACCGGGGCACCCCTTGGGGGGCCCTGCACTGCCCTTGCACTTGGCAGGGGCAGTGCAGGGGCCCCTGTGCAGTGCCCCATTGCGCAGGTCACTGCCCGATTTTTGGGCAGTGATCTGCGCGACGGGTGCAGCTGCACCCGCCATACAGAGGCATTGGCGGCGGCTCCACAATGTCCCGGCCAGGCATTCCTGTGGGCGGGCAGAAACAATGTTTCCGTCTGCCGGCCCACAGGAATTTACATTTTACGGCCAGAAGGGATCTAGGGACGCTGGCGGTCAGTGGTTTGACCGCCAGCATGAACACAGTGGTTTCGACCGCCGTGTTCACAATGAGGGCCAATATCATTTAACCATGGCTTTGCTACCTACCCAGGATGAGAAGCTCACAGGCTACTGGGAAGGAGACTTTTGTCACCCACTGACAGACACAATAAGGAATGCCTGCTGTGCACAAACTCAATTAGTTTCCTCCAGTCATAATCACAAACTTATACACTTTAAATTTCTATGACAAGCTTAATCAACATCAATTTGACTACATAAGACCGTCCGATTCCCCCAAATTCCATATCACAGCAGCAGACCTTATCCATATGGCATGTGCCTGTAGACACATTGCTTTCTACTGGCATGAGGTCTTCTCCTGATTGGCTCAGATGACGGATATTGACCACATCCCAGATCTGCTCCTGGCACTGTTGAGCTACATGTAGGATCTCCCGAAAAGCACCATTAGCTTTACCACAATGGCTCTCCTTTTAGCCAAGCACAAAATCACATTACCATGGGGTAGAGGACAACCTGTAGTATGCGACACACCATGCTCAATGTGGAGAAATATTGTTTTGTATTTACTTTCCTTTTGTTGTTTAATTGTACCATTGAAATTTGGATCTGTTCACAATGTCTGCTTCAGCACTCTGGGGGCCTAAAGGAAGCTTCCACACTCCATTGAGTATTTTAATTTCCTCCTCTTCCTGACCTCCTACAGTATCTACAGTTGCATTCTCTTTCATTGGTTATAACTCTAGTTATCCAGTAGCATGGACATGTACACTGCTAATTACCCAATATTCCCCCTGTAAATGACTTTGTAATGATGTTATGACTTATTATGTGCATGTTCTTTTAAAGATCGATAAAAACATAATTAAAAAAAATCTGAAGGATAGCTGAGACCAGGCACAAACCACCTTGTGCATCCTGCCAAATCTCCATCATGGTCAGCCTTGACTTTTGACTTAGCGCCGGTTTTCTTAGACAAGATACCCATGGTTGGCACTTTCATCATTTAGGCACTATCTTGCACTAGAAATGTTAAAATTCATAACTTCAGTTCTACTGATTGAATCTAGTTCAGTTAGGTGTCATTTTGTTCATTGACATCTCCTCTAATTTTCTAAAGTGGTTAATTTTCAAAACAGATTAATTTATTGACCTTTGTTATTCACCCTGACAAGGATTGTGGTTGTTGCATGAGTGGGGGTACCACCTAGTCAGCCAATAACCCAATTTCCTACATGAGTGCTGTATTTACGGCCCCTGCTCTCATTCTTCACCTTATTTAACAGTTGGCAGAAGCTGGTTTTACTGACAGCGGACTGATGGTTCCATCCTTGAAACCTTACCACTGAGTAGCCACTGTTGCATAAGGCATCAACAGGCTCACTATGGGCGTTTGCTAGTTTCCTGTTGGTGGTGTCCACAGGTATGATTAAAAACAGAAGGACGGTACTGCTGAGAATGATGGCTGAGCCCTTCTCAAAATGCCAACATGTTTCTGCCCTCACAATGAGCCTATCCTGGTCTGGGGCATTCTTCAGGGCTGCAGATCCCTGCCTGATATGGCGTGCCAACGTTGCAATCTAACTATAACACTGCACAACACTCAAGTCCTTCCTGAGTGATGAAGCAGATGTAAGAGTCTATTTGCAAAGAGAAAAACATTTTTACAGATAAAATTAGCCAATGTGTATCATTTTTATCACTAGTAATCCTAGAGCACAAACACACGTGAGCATGCTAGTGATAGTCACTGCAAATCACTGCCAACAAAGTGTAATTATTGTGGCATGGAAACATGCGTTCCTGTCTATATGGTTGTATTGTCACTATATAATCAGCATGCGGGGGAAAATAATTTTCTTAATATACCCCATTCCTGCTTTTTATAGGGGCAACTAGACAACAGAGGCTAAGGCTAGGCAAGTAGCAATATAAGGTAACAAAATAAAGAGATATCCCTTACCCTAGGGGATTTTTGCTCCTGGACTGGGGCAAGGACGGTGTCCTTTTTGATGTTAATCAGATGTCTTGTGAGTCCTCTTAGCAACAGTCACCAGGTGGTCCACCCAATCAGAGGATATGACTATATGTTCGGCAGTTACTGAGACCTTCTAATTTTCCTGAGCCTAGGAACTAGAAATGCAAACAATATCACTGATAATAAGTTCACTAGTGACTATGGCCCTCATTATAACATTGGCGGTAAAAGCCGCTTACCGCTGTGCAAAAGACCGCCACCACACCGCCGTGGCCGCGGAATTCCGCCACAGCTATTATGACCCACAGTTCAGAATCCGCCAAAATTCAGACACCCAAACAAGTCCACCACACCAAAGGTCAGTGATAAACTGGCAATAACAAAACCTTTACCGTCACGCCAACAGAAATACGCCCACACTATCACGACCCACGAATCCACACGGCGGTCTTTCAACCGCGGTATTTCATTTGCGGTACACACCGCTGCGCTCAAAATACACACACATCTCCAAAACACAGCCACATTGGACAATTCGAAATACACACACCTGATACACATACACACACCACTCCCACACACTCAATACAATATAAAACACACACCCACATCACCCACTAACCCTTACGACCACAAATCACGAATGAAAGCCAGAGAGAGACACCACCATCATCAACACTAGCATCCACTGGCACACAACACCATCACCCACATAACGTCAACGCACCTCACACAACACCCCACTACATATCAGCACACTTATCACCCCACACACCACCCCACACATCACCTACACCACCCCATGGCACGGCAAAGACACCCCAGGTTCTCGGAGGAGGAGTTCAGGGTCATGGTGGAGGAAATCGTCTGGGTAGAGCCACAGCTATTCAGAGCACAGGTGCAGCACACCTCCATTGCAAGGAAGATGGAGCTATGGCGAAGAATAGTGGACAGGGTCAACGCCATGGGACAACACCCAAGAAATCGGGAGGACATCAGGAAGAGGTGGAACGACCTACGGGGAAAGATGCGTTCCGTGGTCTCCAGACACCACCTGGCGGTTCAGAGGAATGGCGACAGACCCCCACCTCCTCCCCCACAACTAACAACATGGGAGGAGCAGGGCTTGGCGATTCTGCATCCTGAGGGCCTCGCATGAGTAGCTGAAGGAATGGACTCTGGTAAGTCAAAGCTTTACTATTACATCCCCCACCCTACCTGCATGCCACACATACCCCCACCCTCACACTCACCCCATCACTCCTACTCCTCACAAATGTCCCACTATCACAAACCACACATCCCAACACCAAGCCCTGCATGCAACACCAAAGCATGGACACCCATCACTAAAGCATGCCCACTGCACATACCCATACACCCCCCTAAACTATCATCACACAAGGTCCCACACATGAATGCTAGCACTGGGGTACACGGTCACCCACCCATTGCACACCTTGACACACACAGATGCAATAATCATGCTTTTATACCCCTGCAGGACCCCTACCCAACGTCACCGGACAAAAGGGTCCACACATGTCCACACCACCAACAGAAGAGGTCCACAGTGATGACAGCACCTCTGTCCAACTGGATCTAGATGACCAGCCCGGCCCATCGGGGACCTCGGGACAGTCGGTTCCCCTGCCCCAATCACAGGTCACTACAGAGCTTCCCCCCTCTGGAAACACCAGCACAGCACCCACCCAGCGGGCCCATACCTCCGTCCCCAGGACACGTCAATCAGCAGTGTGTCCACCACTACAGGGAGCCCAGGCTAACCCACCACCCCAACAACAACAGGGACCTGGGGGCAGTGGTAGTGGGCACACGGTCCAGGGGACGGAGGCCCAGGAACACAGGGGAACTGGGAGGGCTGCTGTGCGACAGGAGGCGGACAGTCCCAGGGAACCCACTCTCCACGAGGCCCTCTCCTCCATCATGGGAGCCTACCACCACTCCCAGGAGACGATGGCAACGGTACTGGCCAAGTTTCAGGAGACCCAGCGCCTGCAGGAGAAACAGTATTTGGGCTTCAGGGAGGAACTCAGAAACATCAATTACACCCTGGGCACCATTGTAGGGGTGCTGAAGGAAGTACTCAACACCAGGAGGGACACTGTGGCACTACAAGGGGCCCCTGGCACTAGCCTGGTCGATGAACTGCCCACCACCTCCGCCGGCGCTAGTGGACAGGAGGCACCGCCACAGGTCCACCCCACCAGAACCCCACCCCCTGCAGATGGAGAACCACCTCGCAAACGGTCCCTGAGATCCAGGACAAAGACAGAGAACAATGCCAAGACCCCCACCAAGAAATGAGACCACCGTGATAGTCATCCTACAGTCCCACTTTGTCACCCTGTCCATCCTCAAACTGCACTAGCTCCACTTCCTATGCCCATTTGGGCAATGCACCTGTGAGACTACTAGATTGGAGTCTGCCATGGACATTCCTCCGCCATCACCCCTCACCATTTTACAACCCCCTCCAATATTGAGCACTTAAATAAACACCCTTAAAGCACAAACAAATCTGGAGTCTGTCTGTGATTTCGGAATACTGTATTAGCAATAACTGTGGCAAAAAGCTTTTTCATTGGTAATGGAAACATACCTATGTCACACAGCTCTAGTCCATGAGGAATCACAGCTGATGTCACACAGTGGGACCCACATCTGTGAAATCGTAAGGGAAAGTGACAACTCAGTGACCATACACTGGGTGAAAACGACAGACAGTAGAGAGGTAGTGGTGTTTAAGTACATGTAGTAGGCAGGTTTGTATTCTTACCTGTGTCTCACTGGAAATATTGCTGGATCACTGAGTCCCTGTTGTCCATGTCTTCTTCCTCTGCTTCCTCGTCTTCACTGTCCACAGGCTCCACAGCTGCAACAACACCACCATCTGGACCATCCTCCTAGAGAAAGGGCACCTGTCGTCACAAAGCCAAGTTGTGAAGCATACAGCAGGCCACGATGATCTGGCACACCTTCTTTGGTGAGTAGAATAGGGATCCACCTGTCATATGGAGGCACCTGAACCTGGCCTTCAGGAGGCCGAAGGTCCGCTCGATCACCTTCCTAGTTTGCCCCTGGGCCTCATTGTAGCGTTCCTCTGCCCTTGTCCTGGGATTCCTCACTGGGGTCAGTAGCCATGACAGGTTGGGGTAACCAGAGTCACCTGCAAATGGCGAGGGACAACTGTTAGACACACACTAACCTGGAGCGATATCCCCAGACCCAGACAACCATTCCCACTGACTAGCTTCCAGGTGCTCACCTAATAGCCACACACGGTGCCTCTGGAGTTGACCCATCACATAAGGGATGCTGCTATTCCGCAGGATGTAAGCGTCATGCACTGAACCAGGGAACATGGCATTCACATGGGAGATGTACTGGTCTGCCAAACATACCATCTGTACATTCATCAAATGATAACTCTTCCGGTTTCTGTACACCTGTTCACTCCTGTGGGGGGGTACCAAAGCCACATGGGTCCCATCAATGGCACCTATGATGTTGGGGATATGTCCCAGGGCATAGAAATCACCTTTCAGTGTAGGCAAATCCTCCACCTGAGGGAAAACGATGTAGCTCCGCATGTGTTTCAGCAGGGCAGACAACACTCTGGACAACAAGTTGAAAAACATAGGCTGGGACATCCCTGATGCTATGGCCACTGTTGTTTGAAATGACCCACTTGCAAGGAAATGGAGCACTGACAGCACCTGCACTTGAGGGGGGATTCCTGTTGGATGGCGGATAGCTGACATCAGGTCTGGCTCCAACTGGGTACACAGTTCCTGGATTATGGCACGGTCAAGCCTGTATGTGATTATCACATGTCTTTCCTCCATTGTCGATAGGTCCACCAACGGTCGGTACACCGGAGGATGCCGCCATCTCCTCACATGTCCCAGCGGACGGTGCCTATGAAGGACAACAGCGAGCACAGAGTCAAACAACTCAGAGGTACGTACCCACAGCTTACACAGGACACCATTCATACTCCAAAAGTGGCCTGTATGTGTGTTGAGTCTAGGCCTAGGTATGTGTGACGCAGTTGAAAATGAAGCCATATGGGCCCCTGAAATGGCGGCTGCCTCACCTCTAAAGTGGGACAATGGAATGTGAGGTAACTGCGCTGGCGTTGTACACCGTCGCGTTAGGTGGTCGAAGACCACGGCGCAATGCTGCATTGGTTAACATTGGACCCTATGGGTCCCAAGAGCCAATGACGATGTACGCCGGCGGTGACGGTACGCACCACCGCAGACGTGACCGCCATTTTCCATCTGTTCAATTACTCGATTCCTGATCTTCGACTGGAGAGGACCTACACTGCAAGTGCTGCTGTGACCTCGGTCTGGAAGAGACAATGGCTTGAGTGTCTGGGGAAAGGGCCCCTGCCTTCACATTGGAGGAGTTGGAGAAACTCGTGGACTGGGTCCTCCCCCAGTACATGCTACTCTACGGTCCTCCAGACAAACAGGTAAGTACACTGGGAGCATGATGTATGGGCTATGCCTGTGTGGAGAGGGGTGGATGTAAGAAGGAAGGGGGGAGAGTGCGGCGTGCATGAAACAACGGTGAGTGCATGTGCCACATGGCAAGGGTAGGGATGGGGGCCAATCACTTTGACGGTGCAGTTGGTAATAACTTTCTCTTTCCCCTGTACAAATCATGTAGGTCAGCGCCCACCAGAAAAAAAATATTTGGCGTGCCATCGCCAAGGATTTCCGGAACCTGGGGGGTCTCCCACAGACGGAGCACCCACGGCTGGAAAAGATGGGAGGACATTTGCCGCTGGAGCAAGAAGACGGCGAAGGCTCATGTGGGGATGGCCTCCCAATGTGGGGGGGGTGCCCGTCGCACCATGACCCCCCTGATGTTCAGGATCCTGGCCGGTGGCGTACCCGGAGTTGGATGGGCGCTTGAGGGCATCACAGCAGCCACAAGGAGGTGAGTACACTCGCATTCTGCTGACTTTGCGTGCAATGGAGGGGTCTGGGTGGGGGAGGTGGGCTGTGGGTTTCCCAAGGTCAGGGCGAGTTTCGTAGGCAAGGTCCCTCCGTAAGGCAGGCCATGTGGCACCCCACCCCACCTCTGTAGAGTGACATCTACACCTTGTCATGCCCCTGTGTCATCTATGTGTGCAGATGTCATCAATAGCCTTGTAGGCCATTTCCCAGGAATTGAACAGTGGAGCCCAAGAGCGCGGCGTAGTGCAGGGGGCTTCCGTGTCTGTCGTGTCCGCCAACGGTAGCGGTAATGCATGCACGGAACATGTCTTTCTTCTGTCCCCCCCCCCTTTTTGTGGTCTCCCTGTTCTTGTGTGCATTAGCATCATCAGGCGGAGGAGCAGTGGCACCGGAGCTCCAGGGGGCTGCATCCCACATGGCCATGGAAGGCCACACTACGGAATCAGACTTCACCAGTGGGGCGGAGGGCGAGGGGAGCTCCACGGCGGGGACAGGAGCTGAGACCAGTGACACGGACTCATCCTCTGATGGGAACTCCCTTGTGGTGGCGGCAACATTTGTGCCACCCCCATCTACAGGTACAGCCGCCACCCTCCCTTCAAGCACCGCCCTCCCAGCAGCCCTTCAGCCTTTGCCCCGTGCCCACTCACCCGGGAGAGTGGGCATCACCTTCGCCCCAGGCACCTCAGGCCCTGCCCCAGTCACCCCTGCTGCCCACAGTGAGGAGGCCATTGACCTCCTCAGGTCCCTCACTGTTGGGCAGTCTACCATTTTGAATGCCATCCAGGGTGTAGAAAGGCAGTTGCAACAAACCAATGCATTCCTGGAGGGCATTCATTCTGGTCAGGGAGCCCTTCAGCGAGCTTTTTAGACTCTGGCCTCAGCACTGATGGCAGCCATTGTCCCTGTGTCTGGCCTCCCCCTCCAACTTCCTCCACGCCAACCCAATCCCCTGTACCTCAGCCTATCCCAAGCACACCTACAGACCAGCATGCACACACGTCAACACACAAGGGAAGCTCAGGCAAACATAAGCACCACACGTCCCACAGGCACTCACGCAAGCATCACACACATGCAGACACACCAACATCCACTGCCTCCACTGTGTCCCCCTCTTCCTCATCTCCCTCTTCCCTCCCTGTCTCGTCTACACTCACACCTGCATGCACTACCTCTACAGCCACTACGTCCCTCTCCAGCACACCCACCACCACACCCCGCTCACATGCAGTCACCATCCCCACTACCATTCACAAGTCCCCTGTGTCCTCTCCAAGTGTGTCTTTGACGCCCCCTCTGAAGATACACAAACGCAGGCACACACCCACCCAACAGCCATCCACATCACGACAGCCTCCAGCGCATGCACCTTCAACCAAAGTCAGCAAACGATCACCTCCTACAACCACAACCTCTTCCTCCACTCCCAAACCCCCTCCAGCTACCCGTCCTAGTGTATCAAAAAAACATTTCCTGTCCAACCTTGACCTCTTTCCCACACCTCCCCCACCCCATCCGTCTCATAGGTCCTGAACTAGCACCTCAGCCACAACATCTCCGGGACCAGTGGTGCCTGTAGTCTCCGGAATCTGGAGTGCACCGGCCACCAGGGCAGCCAGTGTGGCACGGAGCCACAGCACAGACAGTCCCCCACCTGTGAAGCATCAGAAGTTAGCCAGTGCCCGGCGGGAGAGGGGGAAGACTCCAGCCACCAAAGCCGCTCCCAGGGGTCCTGGTGGGAGTGTGGAGTCAGCTGTGACACCTTCCAAGGTGGGGAAGGGCCACAAGAAACCCAGCAAGTCTGGAAAGAGCAGCACGGCGGAGAAGACCGCCATCATCCCCGCTGCCCAGGATGCCACAGCCAGCACAAGCCCATGCCCAGGAGGCCACCGCCAGCACCAGCCCAGCTGCCCAGGAGGCCACCGCCAGCACCAGCCCAGCTGTCCAGGAGGTCACCGCCAGCACCAGCCCAGCTGCCCAGGAGGCCACCGCCAGCACAAGCCCCGCTGGGCCATGAAGGACGGCCAACAAAAGCCCCACTGGGCCACGAAGGAGCGCCAGCAAAAGCCCCGCTGGGCCACGAAGGACTGCCAGCAAAAGCCCCGTTGGGCCATGAAGGACCGACCGCCAGCAAAAGCCCCGCTGGGCCACGAAGGACTGCCAGCAAAAGCCCCGCTGGGCCATGAAGGACCGCCAGCACAAGCCCCGATGGGCCATGAAGGACTGCCAGCAAAAGCCCTGCTGGGCCATGAAGGACCGCCAGCACAAGCCCCGCTGGGCCATGAAGCACCGCCAGCAAAAGCCACGCTGGGCCATGAAGGTCCGCCAGCAGCTGAGTCCCTGCAATGGAGACCGCCGTCTCAAGCACCGCTGACCAGGGCACCACCGCCTCAAGCACCGCTGAACAGGGCACCGCCGTCTCAAGCACCGCTGACCAGGGCACCGCCACCTCAAGCACCGCTGAACAGGGCACTGCCGCCTCAAGCACCGCTGAACAGGGCACCGCCGTCTCAAGCACCGCTGAAAAGGGCACCACCGTCTCAAGCACCGCTGAACAGGGCACCACCGCCTCAAGCACCGCTGGCCCATGAGCGCCAAGGGCACTGACGCTACTGAGTCCGTCACAGGCAGAATGAAGCACTCTGGGCACCATGCCCCCTCCAGAACCAGTGGAGAGATCCATCCACTACCTCTGTCCTTAGCAGGATGAAGCACTCTGGGCATCATGCCCCCTCCAGAACCAGTGGAGACTGTTATCCACTTGAGAGACTGTGGCTTTGCACTCCCCAGGATGGAACAGTGGGCAACCCACCCACTGTAGAGACTTGAGAGACTGTGGCTTTGCACTCCCCAGGATGGAACAGTGGGCAAGCCACCCACTGTAGAGACTGGGGAGAGACTGTGGCTTTGCACTCCCCAGGATGGAACAGTGGGCAACCCACCCACTTTTTAGACTTGAGAGACTGTGGCTTTGCACTCCCCAGGATGGAACAGTGGGCAACCCATCCACTGTAGAGACTTGAGAGACTGTGGCTTTGCACTCCCCAGGATGGAACAGTGGGCAAGCCACCCACTGTAGAGACTGGGGAGAGACTGTGGCTTTGCACTCCCCAGGATGGAACAGTGGGCAACCCACCCACTGTAGAGACTTGAGAGACTGTGGCTTTGCACTCCCCAGGATGGAACAGTGGGCAACCCACCCACTGTAGATACTTGAGAGGCTGTGGCTTTGCACTCCCCAGGATGGAACAGTGGCCAAACCACCCACTGTAGAGACTTGAGAGACTGTGGCTTTGCACTCCCCAAGATTAAACAGTGGGCATGTGGCCCTCTCGTGGATTTGGCGTTGTGCACTCAACCGGCTGAGGTGCCCCCCCTTTCCCTCCACCTGAGGTGCCTGTTTAGTTGCTCTCTGATGCCCCTGAAGTGTTCTCTCCGTCATGGTAGGGATCTTGTGTGGGCCTCGCCCATACCGTGTGGGCCCAGTGTTCCATGGACTTAATTGGAGCACTACCTGGACTACTATGCTTGGTATATATTTTGTAAATGGTATATATATATTTTTGCCTACTTGATTTTAATATATTATAATGGTTACACTCATTTTCTATTGTCTTTGCATTCTTCCGGGGGGAGTTGAGGGGTGTAACTGTGATGTATTAATATGCATTAGTGTGTGTGTTGTAGTGGGTGAGGGTGGGGGTGGGGGTGTTGCGTGTGTGTGTCCCTGTTTTTTCCCTCCCCCATCCCCTGTGTCATAGGTGCAGTACTCACCGTGGTCTTTGCCGCCGGCGTTCGTGCTCCTGGTAGAGGAGCAGGAAGACTATCGCAGATAGAATTTGGAGTTCCGGGTCCATGGTGTCCTCGTTCCTCGTGGGGTGTGTAGAGGTGAGCGTTTTCCCTTTGGAATTCCTGTTTCCACCGTGTTTTTATCCGCGGTGAATCCGCCCCGGAAAAGGTGGCGGATTGGTGGGTTGTAATAGTGTGGGCGGTACATTGTCTCCCACCTGTCTGTTGCCGGTGACCCCTGCGCTGTTTGTTTGTACCGCTGTGGCGGTTGGAGTGTTAAAGTGGCTGTTTTTTATTGGCGGTTTCCGCCAAGGTCGTAATTGCAAATTTTGTACCGCCGGCCTGTTGGCTGTCTCACTGCCGCTTTAACACCGTCCGCCAGGGTTGTAATGACCACCTATGTTTCTATTTATTGGCTGCCTCACTGGTTGTACAAGTCTCTTGTTGTATGCAAAGTTACCTCAACTTACTAACCAAGAAGGGGCATGATCACCTGGTCAGAGCAGTCTATGTCTGCAAGATGTACTTACCAAAATTGATCTTCTGGGTATAACACTCCCGAATTTCAGTACAAAACTTCCTCATGAGAATCTTTGATCTTTTACTCGGTAATGTACTGTGTCGCCCCAGACCAGGAGCAAGTATCCCCTATACTTTAGGTCATGGGTACTCACAAACATTTTCCCGGGTGGCAACTTTTTTTGTCTATGAAGTGATGAGGGCCGCATCGATGCCAGCAATGTGGCACTCAAAAGGAGAAAGTTCCAGGGAGTGGTGCCAGTAAATTAGGTGTACTGGAAGCGAAACACATAACAACTGCAACCTAGAATTAATCCCGACTTCCCCACTTTATCAAATTGTGTGATCCTAGGCAATTGCTTTGTTCCACTTTCCCTTTTTTTCTACATTATCACATACAAAATGATATACAAATACATGACTTCAAGGTGTGGAATGTGCAAAACCTTCTCCTGTGTTTGATTTAATGAACTACAATGTTTATAACAGGAACCCAACCCACAGGGTACACTTAACAGCTGGCATGCATCTAAGCTCACTATTGACACTGTTGTCAGGGTAGGGGAAAAACAAATGTAAATTCATGTTTAAAAACTATTGCCTAAAAAAAAATAGTTCTCAATGCACTGATAAAATGTGATGTACAAAGGTGAAATGGTTTTATATGTTAATGAAATACCCTTTCTGAATTTTGAGTGGATTTTATCATATTTTTACAATATTGCTTTAAAAATAAAGGTGTTTCTAAAGATAAACAGTGCAGGATAACCTAGTTACTTCCTTTCTTTAATTTCAGTTAACCCTTACATAAATGCTTGCTTGTTTACTCAATTTCTTGCTCAGTGTTAGTGCTGATTCAGCCCACTGCTGCTTCTGACCTTGGAGCCGCACTTAAAGGTCAGGGGGGCTGCATGCGGCCCCCAGGCCGTACTTTGAGTATCAATGCTTTAGGGTAAGGGATGTCTCTTTATTTTATTAGCTCAAATTGCTACTTGCCCAATCTTAACATCTGTTGTCTAGTTGATGTATAAAAACAGGAATGGGGGTTAATAAAAATCTGTTTAGCTCCTCATGCTGATTATATATACTGACACATTAACCATATAGAGAGGAACACATGTTTTCATGGCACAATAGTTGGACTTTGTTTGTAGTGATTTGCAGTGACTATCACTTACAGGCTCATGTGTATTTGTGTAAAACTGTCCTTCTGTTTTTAGTCATACCTGTGAACACCACGATTAAAGGTAAATATACCAGTAGTCCTCAAGGTATTTTTAGTGTAACTGAATCCCCTCTACTTTCTAGTAGTGTTTTATCTAGGAACACCCTCTTGCATAGCTTCACCAAGAGGTCGAGATCACACTGGTGGCATGGTCCTTCCAGGGTGGGGAGTGGAGGCCAATGAAGAATCATTGCTCTGAAATTAGCGTTCCTGTTTCTTCCTAACTTGGTATCTGAGGTTGTCATCTTAATGTAAGCAACAATCTGGATCATATAGTGTGATACCATACATACTTTTTGGGATAAGTGATTCTTGAACTGGGAGGATGTGTGGTGGCCCATAACCTCTCCTCCCCTTTGGGATGAAGATACCTCCTATACCTCACAGAAGACATCCTCTTTGTTTTCTGACGTTTTCCATATATCTTGAACGAGTCTTCAGAGACCCTCCAATCCTTTGCATAATTGCATACTACATATCAAGAGTAAATGTCATTGCTTTGCTGTAAGCCTAATGACATATCTTTTAACTACAGATGTGGCTAAATTTTGCTGCCCTGAGGTACCTACCTAGGAGAGTTTTGATTATCTCTTGACATTTTACCTGCTGCAGTGTTCTTTTGTCTTAACCTCTTTGGGTCACATTCTGTTGACTGTTTCTATTTAATCACAGAGAGGCAAACAGCCACTTATTTCTGGGGAAGGTCTCACTTCTGACTCAACCAATAATTATTTGGACATGACAGCCAGCTTCTGCCTTTTGTCATGGATTAGTGAATGGGCTTAACATCTCCATGGACATCAATTATGGTTGACTATGACAACGGCATGCCTGGTACCAACATTGTTTCATCTAACTTTGTGAGCCAAAGTGAGGTGTCAGGGCGAGAAAGTGGACTAATAATGTTTAGAGCTCTGTTTACTGTCCTTATACTCCACCTGTAAAAAATGCATGATCAACCATATTTTTGTCAATAAGTACTGTTGAGTTTCAAACAACAAGGAAGCTGTTCAGGATTAGGAAAGAAGGTTTCTTTTGGTTATCTAACTCCAAAACGATGTCTTGTTATATCTACCTGCAATTAACTGACTCTGAATATGGGGTAGAACTTGAGAGGAGATTGCGAAGATGCCAGATGATCTTCCCTGAATCTTTTGTGGGGTTTGGGTTTTCTGACTGCCTCCAACACAAGCATCTTGTATGAATGAGTGTTTCTGTTTTCAGAACAATCTAGTTCACATCAAACCATTTTCCAGCATATACTTCTCTTAGCAACTTACATTGCAACTTTCACATTAGTCTTTCAAGTGTTTCAGCTCCCCTTATGCTGTCTTTTGCAAATGTCTATAGTTGATTTGTTTCTCTTGGTTCTCTTTTATTAACGCATAGCTATGTACAAAAAATAATCAAAGTTGTACTTTAAATTGGAGTTCCAGTTGTAGACACATGTGTTCACTGTCTGTTTTCTTTTAGTTGTAGGTAGTTCTGTAAATCTAGATAATATCAGAAGACAAGGAGGATTGGGCTGGAGACCGAGAACTAGGAAGCGATCTGCTTCCTAAACAAAGCAGAGACTTTACTGGATCCATGCAGGTAAGTGCTGAAGGAGCGGAGAATCATCTCCTTAGAAGGCAGAGTCAAAGCATGTGAGTCAGCTTGGGAGCAGTTGAAATACTGAAGGCGCCCAAGATGGCCACCGAAATTTGCTGAACTTTTCCAACACTTCTGCAAAACTTGCAAGAGGATTACCATTACTCAATGTATGCTAGGTGATCCAACTACAATAGGGTGGAAGCCTTATGATGGTGCAGTGCAACAATAAATAAACAAACCAGCAGCTTCATACCACATAACATCTGGGATATGACTAACAGAAAATTGAAGCAACAAGAAAACAGTGTTCGGGGGCGATATAGTGTCAGTAATTGGGATGGTCACCAAACTAAGACCCCTACTAATGGGCATGACTGGGCAGAGGTGGATGTACTGTCCAGGTGACACAGAGCATGATGGGACATGATACTCTAGCCATAAGCAGCATATTTGAGGATATCAACAGTATAATCCTCCTGTTTGTTGTGTACAGGGTTCTGAACAATGAGCTGAAACATTTCCACCTTTCCCCTGCACAAGAGTAATTCATAGGGAGAAAAAGCCCAAACATGGATCCCCTCTCCATGAAGAAAGTTCCAGTGATGTTGCACACGTGCACCAGTGAGTGCTTCTCTATTGTTGTAACTCTTCTTCCTCTGGTACAGTGGCATCCCCACTCTTGCCTATCTCCCCGAAAACATTGGTTGCAACCTCTTTGATGACTCAAACTATTGTCGGAGGGTCCAGGAAATGATGCTGCTGGAAGAACCTAAGTTGTTCTTTTGACACAAGCAGCAATGCCAGCATCATCGGCACTGGAGCCCACCACCATACACCTTTTGTTGAACCATATCTTGCAAAGTATTGATTCTAAAAGGTGTAAGAGGTGTGATGGAGTCGTAAGACCACATATACGACTTTGCCTATGCACATTATTCTTCCACTGTCAATAGCTCTTTGGCATTTCAGTTAAGTATACCCTCTTTATTAGACAATCGAAAGTTACTTCCCAGTATGTAAAAGTATGAAGTCCCTGCAGTTATCTTATATAATAATTGCAATTCTTTTCTACTAATAATCTGGTCCTTGATAGAGAAACTGGTGCTGCACTGTGACTTTTTAAATGGTCAGAATCTGTCATGCCCAACCAAAAAATATTTATGCTTCAAGTCAGGTTTTTAAGTGTTACTTGGACCATCCAAAAGATTTTTTTTTAGATAAGTCATTTGTTGTCTTCCTCCTTCTAAGACCAGCAGCTCATCGAAGTCTGAGATTTATTTTACTTGCAAGTGTGAAATGCACCTGTTACTGTGTATCATCAGCATAGCTATCAAATGCATGTTACATCACGATCAATTTGTTCTTGTTATAATATCTTCTTTCTTCCAGTAAGTAACAAATATAACAGAGCAAGCAGATACAAATGCATCCATCTTCTCCTTGCCTGCCTCTTGATCTAACCTTCACTCTCACATCCAACATTCTCATCTTGCTCTCAAACACAGACACTCTACTATCTCTCACATTCCAATCTTTGACATTTTACCTAACAAAATAACACATCCCCTGTTTTCAAACACAACATTTTTTTTAATGATAACATAACTTAAGGAAAAGAAAACAAAAGTTACAACATAGTATACCTCAGCACCTAATGTAAATTTTAAGAACTAAATTGCTATTGTTTGTTACAAAGGAAAATTATCAGAAATGTAATCTTTTAACCATAGAGGAGGTTTCCTATTCCTTTGGACCTTCCTGTCACTTAAATATGCCAGGTGAGAAATGTCATTATCTGCATTACTCATATTGCCAACCTCTGAAATACTCACTCCCCTTGGCATAGTTTGAAAACTAACAGCCATGGGTTCTTGTGAGTCTGAATGTCTTGTAAGATGTCCTTATTAACATCATCCGATCTGTCTTGTAAGATATCTTTATTAACATTAATATCCATTGACAAATTATCATTAACAATTGAGCTGTCTTGAGGCCCATTCATGAACATGTCTTCCATATTATCTTGTTGCACCTTGAAGGGTGCAGAACATTTCGCTATTCTTTTAAGATTCCACACTTTAACATCCGCTAGACGAACCGCATTGTTTAAAACCTCTACCACTTCCAAAGGTTCATAAAACGTACTCATATCTTTTGCAACCTTACCAGTTTTCTTAACTCTAACCCTTTGACCAACTTGAATATTGCATTCTTTAGTACCATGTTTTTTATCAAACCATGCTTTTCTTGTTGACAGTACCAATTTCATATTATTAATCACTGCCTCTTTAGACCAATGTACTAAATTGGTTTTGAATAACCAACCCAGTATGTATTTGGTTTCTAGGATTTCTCCCATGCATCAAAATGAAAGGAGAAAAAACAGTTGCCTCATGAATTGATACTTTGTATGCCCAAACCGTTTTTTGCACCTTAATTTTCCAACCATCATGTAATTTGGCATATTGAATAGTGTTTTTTAGAACTCTATTAAAACATTTCCCCATGCCATTGCTGTTAGGGTTATAAAGGGAAATTGTTCTATGCCTTATGCCCAATTTGTTGAAGTCCTCCTTAGTTTCGCTACATTCGAATTGCACCCCATTATCACTTACAAAATAACCCAGGATGCCCTGATTCAAAAATGTTTGATCTAAAAATTGTAACACCACATCAGAATCAATCTCATCTACAACTTTCACAATAGGCCACCTAGAAAATAGATCAATGAGAACCAAAATATACTTTTGGTCAAATCCTACAGGTCCCATTATGTCAATGGCTACACTTTCCCATGCTGAATTGGGAGTAGATACTGCACCTAGTGGAGGTTTTATTGTGAATAGCGACTTATCAGCTGATTTGCAAACTTCACAATCATGCACAAATTCCTCCATGTCCATATCCAATCCAGGCCACCAAAAGGATGCTTTGACTATCTGTTTGGATTTCACAATTCCAAAATTCCCTTCATGGCATAACCTCAAAATTGATTTCCTCATGCTTTTTGGAGGAATTGCCCTCTCACTTCTCAAGACATTTTCACCTTCCACCCTAAGCTCTAGTCTGAGCTCCCAATAAGGTCTTAAAGACTGGTCAAGATTTATTTTCTTTGGCCAAGAACTCCTGATGAAATCCTTAATTAATTTCAAATCTTTGTCTTTATTACATTATGTAACCCATACATTTTCCTTGATGCACATGTTACCATAATCCTAAACATAAGCTACTTGATCCGAGTTCCATATATCATCCTAACATACCTCCAAATGTTTTGGCATTCTGGACAAAAAATCAGCCATAACATAATTTTTTCCAGAAACATGTTCAATATTATACAAATAGTCTTGTAATTTGATAGCTAAATGAGCAACTCTCGCAGACGTATTAACAGTTCCCTCAGTAGTGAGAACTCTCACCAATGATTCATGATCGCAACGTAATGTGAAACATTTACCCCGAATAAAAGCTCTAAAATGACTAGCAGCCTGTTAGAAATGGGGTCTTTGGTTGACAGTCAGGTTACCACCTGTTCAAGCAAGGACTGTTACTCTAGTCAGGGTAAAAGATAATCACCCTCAGCTAACCCCTGCTTACCCCCTTGGTAGCTTGGCAGAGCAGTAGGCTTAACTTCAGAGTGCTAGGTGTAAAGTATTTGTACCAACACACACAGTAACTTAATGACAACACTACGAAATGACACAACACCAGTTTAGAAAAATAGGAAATATTTAGCTAAACAAAACAAGACCAAAACGACAAACATCCGACATACACAAGTCAAGTTATGAATTTTTAAAGATTAAACTAAAAAATAGCGCTCAGAACCACAAAATGCTGCGAGGTGGTGTTAACACGGCGTCGTAAAGGGGTTGTTCCCAACAATCCGAAACCAGCGGTGCCAGACACGGAGTCGCCCAGACCCCCAGGTACAGTACCTTGGTGAAGAAATGAAAACGAGCCGATACGCGAAGTTGGGGATCGCGGCGTCTGTGCGAAATGTTGAATCCACGCACTTCGAGCAGCGTCGGTCACGACGTGGTGTGGCGACTTCCACAGAGTCGCGGACTTTGGCGGGGCTGCAGCGATGTTGGGCCTTAGAAGATCATCGCATTCCAGCGAAGATCATGGAGTCGTTTGCATGCGGCATCACCGGATTCAGCAGCGGCGTCGGTCCAGAGTCGGCCGAAGTCGATTTCCTTGGATTTTCACCAGCTTTCCTTTCAAGGGCCCAGGGACTGGATAGGGCACCACTTGTCAGAGCAGGAGCCTCTCCAGAGACTCCAGGTGCTGGCAGAGAGAAGCATTTGCTTTCCCTGAGACTTCAAACAACAGGAGGCAAGCTCTAAATCAAGCCCTTGTAGATTTCTTCACAAGATGGAAGGCACACAAAGTCCAGTCTTTGGCCTCTTACTCTGGCAGAAGCAGCAACTGCAGGATAGCTCCACAAAGCACAGGTGGGGCAGCTCTTCTTTCTCAGCTCTTCAGCTCTTCTCCAGGCAGAGGTTCCTCTTGTTCCCAGAAGGGTTTCTAAAGTCTGTGGTTTTGGGTGCCCTTCTTATACCCAATTTCTCCTTTGAAGTAGGCCTACTTCAAAGTAAAGTCTCTTTTGAATGTGAAATCCTGCCTTGACCAGGCCAGGCCCCAGACACTCACCAGGGGGTCAGAGACTGCATTGTGTGAGGACAGGCACAGCCCTTTCATGTGTAAGTGACCACTCCTCCCCTCCCTCCTAGCACAGATGGCTCATCAGGAAATGCTGACTACATCCCAGCTCCCTTTGTGTCACTGTCTAGTGTGAGGTGCAGCCAGCCCAACTGTCAAGCTGACCCAGACAGGGAATCCACAAACAGGCAGAGTTACAGACATGGTATAAGCAAGAAATTGCTCACTTTCTAAAACAGTGAAAAACGAATTTATCAGTATTTCACTGTAAGGACATATAAAACACATTACTATGGGGGTTATTCTAACTTTGGAGGAGTGTTAATCCGTCCCAAAAGTGACGGTAAAGTGACGGATATACCACCAGCCGTATTACGAGTTCCATAGGATATAATGGACTCGTAATACGGCTGGTGGTAAATCTGTCACTTTTCCGTCACTTTTGGGACGGATTAACACCTCCTCCAAAGTTAGAATAACCCCCTATATGTCCTACCTTAACCATACACTGCACCATGCACTTGGGGCTACCTAGGGCCTACCTTAGGGGTGTCTGCATGTAAGAAAAGGGAAGGTTTTGGCCTGGCAAGTGGGTACACTTGCCAAGTCGAATTTACAGTTAAAACTGCACACACAGACACTGCAATGGCAGGTCTGAGACATGATGACAGAGCTACTCATGTGGGTGGCACAACCAGTGCTGCAGGCCCACTAGTAGCATTTGATTTACAGGCCCTGGCACCTCTAGAGCACTTTACTAGGGACTTACTAGTAAATCAATTATGCCAATCAGGGATAAACCAATCAACCATACAATTTTAACAGAGAGCATATGCACTTTAGCACTGGTTAGCAGTGGTAAAGTGCCCAGAGTTCAAAAGCCAACAGAAACAGGTCAGGACAAATAGGAGGCAGGAGGCAAAAAGATTGGGGATGACCCTGCATAACCAAAAAAAGTCCAGCACAGCCCACATGCATGCTAGAGTTTCCTTCTCAATAACTGAGTATTTCTCTTCGGTAGGAGATAGTGAATGAGAAGAATACGCAATAATTATTTCAGTTCCATTGCTTTCCCTTTGAGATAAGGTTGCACCTAAACCTTTGCTACTTGCATCCGTTGTTATTATACTGTGATCTGTAGGATCAAAACTTTTAAGTGATGCTACATTACTTATGCATTCCTTATTATTGTTAAAATCCACCTCACACTTAGATGTCCATTCAAATGTAATTTTATCTTTTCATAGTTGTCTGATGTTGTAAGTTCTAGTAGCAAAAATACTTGGAACAAAATTCTGCTAACCCCAAGAAAGATTTCACGTCTTCTTACTATTAGGAGCTGGTGCATTTTTAATGGCAACTACCAAATTTGGTTTTGGTTTTATTCCCTTTCCATCTATAATATGACCTAGGTAAGTAACATTGTTGTTGGCAAAGGAACATTTAGAATTTTCAACAGTCAACCCATTCCTTTCAAGAATTTTCATAACATCTATTAAATGCTTGTCATGTTCTTTTTTGTTTTTCCCAAAAAACTAAAATGTTATCCTGAAAGAATTTTGTGTGAGTCATTTTGACAAATAAGTGATGCATTAACCATTGAAAATCAGCCGCCGCAGATGCCAGACCAAACGGCATTCTCTTATATTGATAACAACCTTGGTGCCTGATAAATGCTGTGTACTGTTTGCTATTTTCTGCAAGAGGAATTTGATGATACGCTGACAACAAGTCTATAGTGGAAAACCATTTGGCATCTTTCAATAAGGACAACATTTCATTAATTTTAGATAATGGAAATTGATCAGCAATTATGTTGTGATAATGAAAGACAGCCCCAACACTGGATGCTTTTGAATATAGTTTAATGTAGCTGAGATAGAAATGCCAACTCGCAGTCATGACAGGCACAGCTAGCAACTGAATTGCATAATTCAATCATAGAAACCACTAGTGTCACATAGAAGGTAATTATGTCATAAGGCAATCCACAGCTTCAGCCTGGCTGAAGTTGCCTAAATACAATATAACAAAAGCCATGTGATATACCTTTTAGGTTTAGTATCCAATAATCTCAGGCTCTTCCTTGTAGAGCATCCCCAGGCCAAAACAAATGTAGTATTAGCGCTGTCTTCAATCAATCTATTAATCAGGATTTGTAAAGTGGGGCTAATCACCCAACAGGGTATCCAGGTGCTAGGGAAAAACACAGAGAAAGCACACATAAAAGGGGGTAAAGCAGAAAGAAAGCAGTGAAAAACAAAGCAAAAGCAAGGAGAAAGCACACAAAAAAACAAAGGAAAAAGCAAGGATAAAGCAGTGAAAAAGCAAGGAGAAAGCGGTGAAAAATGAGGGGAAAAAAAGGAGAGGGCAGACACAAATGGCAGAATAAATCAAAAGAAAGCAATAAAAACAAGGGAAAAGCAAGGAGAAGGCACACAAAAAATGAGGACGGGAGCAAGGAGAAAGCAGAGAGAATGAATAAAAAGCAAGGATAAGGCACTCAAAAACTGGCAAAAAATCAAGGAGAAGACAGAAGCAAGAGCGATGCAAAGGCACAGGGAAAACTGGTCCTGGGGCCTGCAGTAAATAGTATTTAGATAATGCTACAGTTTTTCCATTTTTTCAGCAGGGATGAATGGTAAATTATATCAAATGCAGCTGACAGATACAAAATCACTACAAAAGAATGGTCTTCAACTGCTGCTTTGTATCAATATCTATTGTTTCATATCTTTTTCAAGGCTTTCTCACTTCTTTTCAGGAATGAACCAAAAATATCTCAGTTTCTTTTACATGTACACATTTACCTGTAAGGCCTCTATCTTCTTTGCTGAAAGAGAAACTTTATTTTCTGGACTATAGCTAAATACATCAGTAAGGTCCAAAGTAAAACTTTCTAAGAAAGGAAGTGTCATTAAGGCAGGCTGGTTGACCTCATATACCATGTAGATGTTAATAATGTTAGCTAAACATAGGGGAAATCCAAACAGCATTTCAATGATAGAGTTATTGGATCACCCCAGACACTCATTGGAATACATTTATGCAAGATCTGCTTCACTGCTTCTCTAGTAATCTGAGCAAGGCAAGCCACAACTCAACTATCCTGATCCCTCTCAGTCTGGCTAATTCTTCAAATGAGAGATCTAAACCAAAGGATTCTGACACTGCACTTTTAGATGACTGGGCAATGGATAGATCAAGTTGCAGGTCAAATACACTTCCTGCCAAAAACTACGCTTGATTGACTCTCTAAATTCTTTTTGGGATTTTGACAATTTTACTTGTGAGCATTGTGGTATTTTAACTTTGCTCCTGTGGGAGGGTTTGCCCAATATCTAGAGGTCCTCAATTTTCTTAAGAATTACACATTACTCTCTTGATGGGGTCTGGCCTCCTGAATGTTTTATGTTTTCTTAGCAATTAGTTACTTTAACCTAAATATCTTCCTTCCTTCAGAAATTGAACCTTAAAGTTCTGGACCATTTGATTTTTTACCTTGTTTAACTTAGCATTTAACAGTCTTTCAGTACAACGAATTCTATAAAGCACCAATAATTGAAAGGTGTGGAATTTTGTCATGTGCTTCACTGGAAGGCTATTGGTGATGCCACTGGACTGTCTACTAAAGTAGTCCACCTACTTTCTAGTAGCTGAAATAGCCAGCCCGATTCATAAAAGTTGGCAGGATCACTCAAACCTTTCTCAGAATCTCTATTTTTAAATTTTTTTATGGGTTCTCAGAGAATCCCATGTGTGTTCCTGGAATATAACATTAGCAGTTTTTCAAAAGTATTCATGTGATAGCATTTACACATGCACAATTTACACAATATGAGGGCATTTCCATGGTGGGAAACTACTAGTAAGAATGAGGTGAATGTGATCTGATACAATAGTTTAAGCGTTTTCCCCTTATTTTGGAGATTGCTCTGCCCAGGCTCACTATTTTCCTAGTTATCCTTAGCTTATCGTTTGCAGATATTGCACCACACTCAATGAGCACAACGCAGGTGCCCACTGCTTTAGAATGTATTAGCTCCTATGAGTCATGTAGGAGATTGATGTAGCCCTCCTCATATCAGTTCTCCAGTGTGACCCATAAAATTCACGGTCCAGGCGGCTCATTTTCTGAAATGGATTTTAAATTGTTATGTATGGTAGTTAATAGGATTTCATTTATAAACCTAATTTAGAGATTGAATGAAATCTTGTAGACCAATGCTCAGACTCCAAAAGAGAATGAGGCAATGAGGGATATCAATGCCGCTGGGGATATTTGCTCCTTGTGGGCAAGGCACACTTCTACATATCAGCTCATGAATTTAAAAGTTGAGCGACCCGTGAAGGCAGCAAAGTCTTTTGCTTTGCATAGAAATTGATGTAGGTTCAAGCCTTTCTGCATGTGTGCAAATTATTTTATGCACACAGAGAGTAATTTACACTGCTGTATTACCCTTTTCTGAAAGCAGCCATGTCAAAAATGTGATTTGGTTTCCAAAGTTAGTGTGCACAGATGACAATAAACCATTTCTGAAGCAGGAGCCAGATTTATCAACAGTTGGTATCAGTAAAAAATCACCACAATAGATATAAACCAGTGCAAAGCATTGATGAGTTATTCACTTTCTCATGGCAAACTTTATTTGTTTTTGGAAAATTGCTGAAAAAAATTAATGAGAAGTAGCACTATGTCCTACTTTCCTTCAAAGGGCCTTCCCATGATTGTCAGACTGTCAGAGCATGCACACTAAAATTTTTTAGACATAACTTTGCCTCAATACCCACAGGCCTTTGAAGCAGGTACAAAGTAGTAGAAAAGTTTTCTTTCTCCAAACTTTTCAATCTTCAAATGTGTGTGGCAGTGTACAGCACACATACAAAGGAGAAAACACTATGCTATACATCACATACACATCTTTGCACTATGGTGCAAAGGTGTGTGCATGGTACAAGGCAGCCATATTGTATGTCAGCCATTGTGAGAAGAGCAGCAGCACTGTATCTTTGTATCTATGGTGCTGTCCTGCTGTCTATTTCTCATGGAATGCAGAACGGAGCAGCTGTGGTTGCACTGCATCAGATATTAGTAAATCTGCCTCCAGGTCTGTTGTTGTTAAGACGGGTGAATGCTCCATTACTTATCGGTAATCTTCATTACTCCTGGTCCTGTTGTCCTTGTCCCATTCTTCACTAATTGGAGATAACTATCTCCACGACAGAAAAAAGGACATGAGGAATGCTTGGATATCCCCTCCCTCTGGTAGTACATAAGCTGTACTTAATCAGCATTCCGACTGCACTACCAAGCCCACAACAGAAGGCTGGCACCACAGGAAGGTTGGAGGGGCATGATGAATGGGACGAGAACAGGACTAGGAGTAATGAAGATTACCGGTAAGTAATAGAGCATTACCCCCAGGTCCCTCTAGTCCTTGTCCCATTCATCACTAATTGGAGAATACCCAAGAAGGCAAAACCAGCCTTCTGAAAACCAGACTGAGCCAACACAACACCTCAAGAAGGGATACCAACCTAAAAACCACAGGAATTCCTACAAAAAGAGAGCCAACAGACCCCAGGCCGAAGCCCCAGGCCAAGACAGAGGCTGAGCCCAAACCAGAAAAGGAGCGACTGGGAGCAGAGGAACCACTGCCACCAGCCCAGCATAGTATAAGGAGGGAACGGACAAGGACGGAGCCCAGAAGAACGCAAAAACCCACGGAAACCAGCTAAGGCTTAAGAACTCCTCCAGAGTAGGAAGACCAGAAACCACAAAGGCCCGCGTAGCAGACAGCTTGGGAGATGGACCAAAAAGAAATGCCCACCAACGAAAACCCCTGGGCAGGACCCAACAAAAACCACCAGGACAAAGGCACAGCCTGGAAGGAAAAGACCGACCGGCGACATGCAGACCCTGAGAACTGAAGGCAGAAAAAGGATGCCTCGCAATTAATGGAATAAAAAAGGAACCCCAGGAACAAGGAAGAACCAACACACAAAAAGTAGTCCAGATTTGGAAAAAAACAAGACAAGCTCCCAAGGCCCATGAATGCCAAGGGCCCGGAGCCACCCCCACCAATGAAGAGAGGGCTAACCAAGAGAGTATTGAAAAGGAGAAAAGTGGAACAGCAGCAACCCTCAGAGATACACAGGAGCTGAACCAAAGGCAAGCAGACCAAAACACCACATAACGACAGACAGAATCCAGGGAAGCCCAAGCACAGAGGCCATTGCCAGACACAGACCAGACAGAGAGCTGCTGCAGGAGCAGAGCCATGAAGGCCACCTACAGGCAACCTGAAGGGAACGAAAATCCACGTCCACCAGGTAGAAAACCACAAATAAGCAACCACCATCCTTAGCACGTCCCAGATGCAGGGCAGAAACAGGGCAACCTTGCCACTAAGGGAAGAAGCCCAACAGAAACTATGGCCAGGGTACCGAGATGGCCCACAACCCCCAGGAACCCCTGCAGACAACATGCACCAGAGGGGAGGAGGAGCATGGAGACAGTAAACAATAAGAACAGCACCCATCAACATAAATGAACATATAAAAAAAAAAAAAAGAGGGGCCAGGAAATGAACAGTCCCCGAAAAAAAAAATGGCCAAGAAGAGACACCACCCCATGGGAGGCCTGGCCACACCACTCTAGAAAACCTTTCAAGGCAGGACAACAACAGCCCGAAGTACGATCCGTGTGACCAACGGTAACCAAGAGACTTCCCAGTGGACCGGCCCAGCTGGTCCGACAGGAAAGAATCCTGAAGTGGACCTCCCCAAACAAGGAACACGCAACCGCAGCAAGAAACAATGGTGGGGCCGGAAGCAAGGAAACCCCACACAACAGAAAACCTGAACAGGCACCACCAGGCACCAGACACAGGCTGAGACAAATGAAGAACCCACAAGGGGCGAGGAAAAACGCACTACCAGCTGAAAAAAAGGCAGCAGCTGGAACGGGACCCTTGCCAACAATCCACAAGAGCCGAAGCCCAGAAAGAAGGTCCCATCCCTGGTGGGAGAACCACAGGATAGCCGGCCCCAACCAAAGGTGGAGCCAGAATAGGGAACAACAGGGACCAAACCCAGGAACTACACCCTGCAATGGGCCCGGGGACGAGACAAGAAAGAGCACCACCAGGAGAGCCACCACTCCTGGCAACTAATGTGACAGGGACCAGAGACCGACACTGGACACCTAAAAAATGTACCAGGCCAAAAGGTCCCACCTGGAAACAGTCTCCCAGCAACCAGGAAAAAACAGGGGCAAGAGCCCCATCCCGAAAGGGACACTCCTAAGCTGGCAACCAGAGAAAACAACACAGAAGGGCCTACCCACCAGAAGAATGGAGGCTAAAACCCAACACCATAGCAAAGGCAGCCAACAGACCCACAGTAGGAGACCATGGAAAAGAAGAACCCCATGCAGAAGGGCTAACAAAGGACCCCCGAGGGAGGGGTAAGGAGCAAAATGCACTCTAGACGCTATGGAAGACCAGATCCAAACCAGGGACTACCGATGATCACCATCCACCGCAACCACCTCACCAGAGGGGCAGGACCCCGTACTGGGCCCAGGCATTCCCACACCAATACAGCACCCCCGAGAACAGGAGACAACCCCAGAGCACACAACAAGCACCACCTGGGAATCAGCCAAAAGCAGTAGAAGGGATGGGCAAAAAAAAGGAGGTTTATAGCCCCCAAAAGAACACAAATGCCCAAAGAGACGGCTGAGAAGAACCACTAACACCCAGCACAAAACTCTGGGAGAGGGACTAACTGGTGACAGGAAAGACCAACAAAACACCGAGGGACAACAAAAACCCAAGGCATGCACAGAAGGGACCCAAGGCTGCATCCACCAGGTGCCAACCTCCAAACCCGGGAAGCGCAGACTGCAGCATGCGCCGCTCAGGAGGCCCAATGGAAGGTGCATGAACCAGCACCAGCACCAGCAAAAAAAGCACACAAAAGAAGGGGGGACACAGAGCCCCGAATAGAACCAGCAGCACATGTGCGAAAAGCAGTGGCCAAGGGCAACACAGTACAGGGAACCACCAAAGCCCCATGGAAAAGAGGAGACAAAAAAGTAGAAGCAGAGAGGGGCAGAAAAGAACTGCCACACTTCCATGTGAGGTACCGAGAACCGAAAACAGAGCAGACAGAAGCAACACTGACGACCCATGACCACAACATGAAGGAAACGATACTGGTGGCTGGGGAATCAGGCCATGCCATATGGGTCAGCACGGGAAAAGGCAGAGACCTGTGAAGCCCAAGAGGGGAAAAGCCAAGGACAAACGTGGAACCAAACTCAAGCACCACTGAGTGAGGGCCAGAGAACGTGAGCTCCCAGAGGACACCAACAAAAAACAGCACCAGGCAGGCATAGGAGGTGCCCCAACACCACACCAACCAGGGTTGAACAACAAAAAAACAGCCAGAAAACAGACCACAGTAGGTGCTGTCCCAGAGATACAGGAGAAGCACCACGAAGTGGAGGAAAAATCCGGAAAGGAGCTCACCACTGCCCATAGCAGGGAACCAGAAAAAAAGAAAATATAAGAGCAGACCCAGTCTAAATAGAACCCCAAACCTGCAGAGAGAAGGGCCAAAGAGACCGAACAGACCAGGGCCAGAACAGCATCGCAGGAAAGACTGCAACCAAGAAACAAAAAAAAGCCAGTGCAACACATGGCTGAAAGTGAGAGACCAAGGCCTACAAGGAACCAGAGGAGGGTGCCACAAAAAGATGAAGTACAAAATCCCCCACCTGCAACGTGAGGTCCCGATTACTGGACCACCAGTCTATGGAACATCCAAAAAGCAAGGAAAAACGGAACCCTGTCAGACCACCAGCCAACAACAGGGAAGCAGGAAGAGAAGCAGGTGTCCCCAGAACCAGCAAACACGACATCAAAAACTTAGAAACATGCTGGAAAGGAAAAGCGGGGCACCAGAACAAAAATGGGAAAAGGACACCACCACCCACAAAACAATATGAGGGCCTGCAACCAAAACTGCCACACTACAGGCAGCTGCCTGAAAAAATGTGAAAAAAAGGAAGAGCCAGTCAAATACCTGGCATGGCAAACTAAGTGGGCAGCATTACCCAACACAGGCGCACCAGCCCAACGGGGCAAAACGAGTGCCAGTCATGGACCAAGCTAGCATCCCATAGAGGAGAAGCCAGCACTGTCCCCCCTGCCCCGCCATATCCCAGAGGGGACAGGGGAGGATGGGGTCCACCACCGAAGCACCAGTGAGCACCAGCAATCACCCCTACCGTCGCACCCCAAGGAGGGAAGCCCAGGCAGGCATGACATCCTGGGAGACCTTTATTTTTTTGTGATATTTTTTGGAAGCAAAACAAGCGACCACAGCGCATGCAACCATATCCCACCATCACACCAACTGAGCCATTGGAGGAGGGGGAGACTACCTGACCAGGGCCGCGCAGAGCACACAGCACTACCAGGTACTCACCCCAGGCCCATCATACCAGAGGAACAGCCCAAATGCCATCAGCCAAGGGAAAACGTGTGTTGCCCGCGGATGTTCGGCAAGAAGTGTCCAAAGAGGAAGCCAGGCAAGCTCTAGCTTCCTGCTTCCCCTGCATGGCCGGGAGACGTGCAAACACCAGACAGCCTCGGCACACTAGCAACCAGGACCCGCCCAGCAGCCATATCAAAGCAAGCAGTAGCGCTACCCCAGCAAGCCCAAAAGGATGGAAGGTAGCGTACCCGGATACAGACAGTCGTCCAAGCCCAGCAGGGATGACACCCTCATGTGCGCGTCCCGTCAGAAGACAGAAAAAAGAACAGGTGGGATGCTGGGTAAGCACAGCTTATGTACTACCAGAGGGAGGGGCTGGAGAGGGGATATTCCAGCATTCCGAATGTTCTTTTTCTGTCGTGGGGATATCTCCAATTAGTGATGAATGGGACGAGGACTAGAGGGACCTGGGGTTAATAACCTCTTCACAATCAATCAGGACTGTTCACTGACTTACCTGAGAAAATCAAAATCACAACTTTATTTTAAAGCCATACGTAAGGTTTATATAACTTTCTCTTCACTGTTGAACATTTTTAGGTGTTTTTCATTTTTAGAAAAAGATAAAACATTGCTTAGAATGTTTTAATTATCTTAATGGAGAAAGACAAATAGCAGTGACAACTTTATCTGAAACAATGTAAAAACTTTTATATCTGTCAGTAAAAGTTCGGATTGATTTAAATACAGCAATATAAGTGGGAAATACACCCGCAATTTACATAGGAGTGTTAGTTTGTTTTACTGAAAAACATGCAGTAAGGTAGAAATAAATTTTTCTATTTTCAATGTTGCCCTTATTTTGGGGGAAAGGGTACAACAATTTAATAGTTTTCTTTTCTTGAAAAACAGGATAATCCCACTAGGATTTTTAACTTCAGGATTTTTATCTTTTGTTTTCATTTTTAATGCTGTAAAGAAATGCAACAAATTAACGTTTTGTTGCATTTTTTCTCATCAACCAAAACGTTATATATCTAAATATGCACACTTTGCAATAGTGAAGTCAGCTCGGTTTTAGAAAAAGCTGTCTCTCTTTCATTTGTAGAGCACCTTCTTAATCACTCACTGCTGTGGGACTTCTGGATGATATTCTACACCAATATGTACAGAAACATTTGCTGGAATAATGTGCATCTTTAGCCTTGCACTACTCCAATTTACATTATTCCAAAACTTCTATTTTTCCTAAAATCACTGCTTGGTGGATGCCTAGTGTTAGACTTGGCATCCTTGGCGTAGTCTCCCCTAACTTTTTGCCTCTGTTTCCCAGGTTGATGATGTGTGCTGGACTCTGTTTTTGCTGTTTTTGTTACTCTGGGCACTTTACCACTGCTATCCAGTGCTAAAGTGCAAGTGCTCTTGTTTAAAATGTGTATGTAATTGGCTTTCCATGATTGGCATATTTGATTTACTGGTAAGTCCCTAGTACAGTGCACTTGATATGACCAAGGCATGTAAATCAAATGCTAATAGTGGGCCTGCATTCCTGGTTGTGCCACCCACATTAGTAGCCCTGTAAACATGGCTCAGACCTGCCACTGTAATGTCCGTATGTGCAGACTTTAACTGCCAATTCGACTAGGCAAGTGTACCCACTTGCCAGGCCTAACCCTTCCCTTTTCTTACATGTAAGACACCCCTAAAGTAGGCCCAAGGTAGCCCCATGGGCAGGGTGCAGTGAATGTTTAAGGTAGGACTTATACTAATGTGTTTTATATGTCCTGACAGTGAAATACTGCCATCTTCGTTTTTCACTGTTGCAAGGCCTATCTCTCTCATTGCTTAACATGGGGGCTACCTTTAAATATGATTAAAACATAGATTTCCTTTGGGAGCAGATAGACATGTTGAGTTTGGGATCTCTGAACTCACAATTTAAAAATACATATTTTAGTAAATTTGGTTTTGAGATTGTGTGTTTGAAAATGCCACTTTTAGAAAGTAGACATTTTCTTGCTTAAACCATTCTGTGACTCTGCCTGTTTGTGGATTTCCTGTCTGGGTCAGTTTGACAATTGGGCTGTTTGCACCTCTCTCTAGATAGTGACACAAAGGGAGCTGGGGTGTAGCCTGCATATCCTGATGAGCCTCTGTGCTAGGAGGGAGGGGAGGAGTGGTCACTTACACCTGAAAGGGCTGTGCCTGCCCTCACACAATGCAGTCTCCAATCCCCTGGTGTGTGTCTGGGGCCTGGCCTGGGCAAGGCAGGATTTCACAAACAAGAGAGACTTTCCTCTGAAGTAAGTCTATTTCAAAGGCCAAAATGGGTATAAGAAGAGCACCCAAAACCACAGACTTTAGATCACTTCTGGCCATCAAGCGCAACCTCAGCCTGGAGAAGAGCTAAAGAGTTGAGGAGAAGTGCTGCCCTGCCTGTGATTGTGCTTTGTGGAGCTATCCTGCAGTTGCTGCTTCTGCCTGTGCAAGGGGACAAAGACTGGACTTTGTTTTGCATTCCTGCTTGTGAAGAAATCTCCAAGGGCTTGTCCTGAGCTTGCGTCCTGTTGTTGAAGTCTCAGGGCCATCAAAGACTTCACCTGTCAGCACCCGGACTCTCTGCTGAGACTCCTTTACCTGCAAGTGGTGCCCTATCCAGTTCCTGGGGCCTTGAAAGGTGAAGCTGGCAGACCAAGACTGACAATCCACGCACAGACTGCCGTGCGGGGACATTTTCGACGCACCTTCTGAGACACGACTCACCACCGGCTTCGCGGCTGAAATATACACTCCACCTGCATCACGGCTGGAAAATCAACGCATGAGGCTGGAGAAACAACACGCAATACACGCTGATGGAGGCTGATAACGTCGCAACCCACATAGTGTGGTTTTGCTGATAGTGTGTGGCAGGATTTTCAATGCAAACATCGCTGCACACGGAAAAATGACGCAAAGCCTGCCCAGACCCGAGGTGCCTGTCCGGATCGATGCATCGCTCTCCTGCAGGGAAGAAAAACGACGCAAGCCGACCCGACCGGAGGAGGAATGACGCACGGTCTCACTTGTGAGTGAGAAATCAACACATCGCTGGCCTTTTCCGATGCACACTCGCCCGTGCGGTGTTGTGTTGACACAACCCAGGTACTTTTTCATGCTAACAATGTTCGCACTGTTTTCTAAGGATTTAAGACTCTTTTTGCTTTTTAATTCATAACTTGACTTGTATATGGTGGATTTTTGTCATTTTGGTCTTGTTTTGTTTAGATAAATATGACCTTTTTGCTACACCTGTGTCGTGTCATTTTGTAGTGTTTTCACTGAGTAACTGTGTGTGTTGGTACAAATACTTTACACCTAGACTCTGAATTTAAGACTGCCTGTTTGTGCCAAGCTACCAAGGGGGTGATCGGGGGTTAACTGAGGGTGATTCTCCTTTACCCTGACTAGAGTGAGGGTCCTTGCTTGGACAGGGAGTAACCTGACTGCCAACCAATGACCCCATTTCTAACAGCTAGTACTAATGAGTTTCACGGAGTGATGGGACAGTAAGTGGGACCTGAATTAACATAAGTCTCTTCTGCACGTCCATCAGGCAATTCTCCATTGACAAAGACTCTTAGATGCCTATAATGTTGAACAACATTGAGTAATAAATATGCTCCTAGCACTTGATTTGACAGCCATTAAAAAATCTATTTTAACTGCAAAAAGCATGTTATTTAACCACAGTTTTTCTCAGAACAGATTTATAAGAAATACTGAAAACCTATTTTTAGCATGAGCAATTCATTGGGGTAGGGAAATCGCTGTACAAGTTATGTTTGTTGTGTTAAATATATGTCTCACCAGTGTTTCAAGCAATCAGAGACAGTCGATACCCAAGCTAGTCCCATTTGCACAATAATACGTAGCTATACAATTTCAGGGGGAAGTTAGTTTGTTTTTCTGTGGTAACAAATATTTTATTGGCTTCTAAGCTACTTTTCTTTAAATGCTGGCTTCTATCGCCTACCACTTGGTCTTACAAATATTTTTCAAATGTTGTAGATGATAAATATACAAAGATGATATCACTTGTAGTGGTTCCTGATGTAGCTGCTAAGCATTACAATGAGTAATGTATTTTTGTTTGCGAGGAAGTGGTGAATGCTTGTATGTAATGCATTGGAATGATGTTTGCTGTTTCTATGGTTGACAGGTTACAAAACTACACTGTGCACATACAGGGCTGCGTTATACTCTAGGCCTACTCTTTCAGCCACCACATACGTGTACACTTGTGTGTACCTCTGCTCACATGTAACAAGCATAGAGTCTTTTAATGCAGCAGCCTTATTTTGAAAGGTTAGCACTGGCAGTTATCTCTCTAATCAATTTTTGCTGCAGCGTATAATAATTGTGACCCAATTAGGAAGACTCACTTTTGGCAGCTGCGTAAATACCACAGTACCAAAATTACAAAACGAGAGGGGAATTAAGCGGATCGGAACTTACTTCTTCGCAAACATTATCTGAACTGAGAAAGATATCCATCAACTTTCTAAAAGATGAAATATTTAATTATTCCCTAGAAGTCTGTTTGCTCTGCTTCGGCACCACAATGTTGACCTCGAAGTTCCTAATAATTGCCCATGACGTCAGCAGGATTATACAAGGTGACATAGACCAGTTGTGGTTTACATATTCTTCCTGTCATACCCACAAATACTTTTCAAAGTTGATAAAGCCTGTTTGTGAAATTTAAGTGGGCTGGACTAATGATTCAACATTAACATTAGGACTCTCTCTAGTTTTGTTGATGTGTTATCTGGAACCTGTGTATGACTGGAATTTAATGGAATAAAGCTGTAAAATGACATGTCCTGGCTGCAGATTGGTTATTGTATGAAGTCTGAGCGATTGTTTATGGTGAGCATAATATTGATGTATAGATTGATGCATGCACTTGTCCAAAGTGTGGCTGGGAGAAATATGCACGAAGAAATCCAATAATCCTTCCTCTTCTGTCGCTTAGCCTCATATAACTAAGCTCTTAGTAGGTGCAGATGTTCTTACAGAATACTATAACGCATGTGACCTTTAAAGTTTTGAATGGTAATGGTATTTCAATAGTTCATACAATGTTTCGACAGTTCATCCTAGAAATGTAGAGTGCCTTAATTTTGCATTAGTCATTTTTCTTTAAACATCTCACATTCGAGTACCTACCAAAATGGACCATAAAGTTATTTTGATTTACCTTGCTATTCATTAGAAAGTATTGAAGTCATGCTGCTGTTCTGCCTAACCTATTTCCTTATTTATTTCTGCTTTCAGCCTACTCAGGAGTCGAAGATCACACCTAAATACGAACAACCCCTCTGAAAAGAAAGAGTCCACACAAGTATCATTGCAAATTGGTATGTCCATTTGGAATAATTATTATTATTATGTACAATTTTTTCATCACTAGTTTTGCATTTCATAATGCAGCTATATTCCAACTGCTTTGTTTCTAGTTGTTAAATTAAACCAAGGACATTGCAGTCTCTTGTTTGTGTCATTGCCTTATCATCCTCACGTCTGCAGTCAGAGCCATTAACTGGAATAGACTATGAACAGCAGGCACTGTGCTGACAACAGTGAAAGGGCTACAAATCATTTACGTACGCTGATCTGTTCTCTCAGACAGGCTGAGTCCGGAGAGGTTTCTGGGAGATTGCTAATCTGATTGTCAAGCATATTAATGAGTCAAAGGGCTGTAGTCAGCCTCTCATGAATCAACTGAAAAACAATGATGAATGGTTAAATAATTAAGAAAATAATTGGATTGCTATAGTCAAGATGCTCCTAAATGAAATGGCCACTGTAGGCAGCTGAAACATATTGCCATTTCAACTTTGTTTCCCTATATACAGGTTTCTTTTATTCTAAACCTAAATTCCGAATCTTAACCAACGCAGAGACTCTCTGGATTTGGCCGAGCACTACCCAACAGGACAAGAAACATAGCAATATTTGGATCTGAAAGTTACATCCACTTTGTCGTCAATGTCTTTTGGCTGTTTTTAAAGCACCTTCTTTGTGCAGAAATTCAGAAATATGTGTTTCGACGAAAACCCCTTTTACAATGCTATGGTTTCTCTGAAAGTTTCTCCTGCACGTGATTTTTCTGTATTTAATGTATTTGGTCATATGCACACAAGTTTTAAAATTGGGTACTGTTAGAAATGGGGTTTTTGGTTGGCAGTCAGGTTACCCTCTGTCCAAGCAAGAACCCTCACTCTAGTCAGGGTAAGTCACACACAATCCAAAATTAGCCTGTGCCCACCCTCGGTAGCTTGGCACGAGCAGTCAGGCTTAACTTAGAAGGCAATGTGTAAAGTATTTGTGCAATAAATCATACAATACCACCATATAGCACCACAAAAATACACCACACAGTGTTTAGAAAAATATATAATATTTATCAGGATAATTGTAGGTCAAAACGAATACATTTGCAATGTGAATTTGTAGAGATATCACTGAAAAGTGATATAAAGTGTCTTAAGTCTTTAAAAAGCAAACAAAGGGGGTCATTCTAACTTCGGCGGGCGGCGGAGGCCGCCCGCCAAAGTTCCCCCGCCAGAATACCGCAGTGCGGTCAAATGACCGCTGCGGTAATTCTGACTTTCCCGCTGGGCGGGCGGGCGACCGCCAAAAGGCCGCCCGCCCGCCCAGCGGTAAAGCACCAGCAACGAGGAAGCCGGCTCCGAATGGAGCCGGCGGAGTTGCTGGTGTGCGACGGGTGCAATTTCACCCGTCGCGATATTCAGTGTCTGCCAAGCAGACACTGAAAATCAATGTGGGGCCCTGTTAGGGGGCCCCTGCAGTGCCCATGCCAGTGGCATGGGCACTGCAGGGGCCCCCAGGGGCCCCACGACACCCGTTCCCGCCAGCCTGGTTCTGGCGGTGAAAACCGCCAGAACCAGGCTGGCGGGAAGGTGGTCGGATACCCATGGCGGCGCTGCTTGCAGCGCCGCCGTGGAGGATTCCCTGGGGCAGCGGGAAACCAGCGGGAAACCGGCGGGAAACCGCCGGCTTCCCTTTTCTGACAGCGGCTTCACCGCCACGGTCAGAATAGCCCCAGAAGCACCGCCAGCCTGTTGGCGGTGCTTCCTCCGTCCCCTACCCTGGCGGTCTCGGACCGCCAGGGTAGGAATGACCCCCAAAGTCTCTTTCAAGCACAAAGTACCTGGTTTGGAGTGGAAAAACTCCTCAGAGGGCCACAGAAGAAGAGATACGTGGAAAAATGGTGTGTGCGTCTATTTCTCCCCAGCACACACGGACTTGCGTAGTTATTTTTCACGCGGGGACGTCGTGCGTCGTTTTCCGGTGCGCAGACAGTCTCTTTCTGTGGATCGCGGGGATTACCAGATGTCCCGGGTCTGTGCATGGATTTTCCTGCTTGTTTTCCGGCTGCGCGTCATTCTGCGGGGCTGCGTGTCGAAGTTTCGATCTCACGGCAGGTGTAGCGTCGATTTCTCCTCTTGAAGTCGGACGGAGTTTGTCCTTGCGAGGCGTTGCGTCGATCAGCGTTGGTGTGTGGCGCGGAACAAGCTGTGGGTCGAAAATTTCGGCGCACGGAGCGTCCAAGTGAAAAAGAGAAGTCTTTTTGGTCCTGAGACTTCAGGGAACAGGAGGCAAGCTCTATCCAAGCCCTTGGAGAGCACTTTCACAGCCAGACAAGAGTTCAGCAAGGCAGCAGGCCAACAGCAAGGCAGCAGTCCTTTGTAGAAAGCAGACAGGTGAGTCCTTTGAGCAGCCAGGCAGTTCTTCTTGGCAGGATGTAGTTTCTGGTTCAGGTTTCTTCTCCAGCAAGTGTCTGATGAGGTAGGGCAGAGGCCCTGTTTTATACCCAAATGTGCCTTTGAAGTGGGGGAGACTTCAAAGAGTGGCTAAGAAATGCACCAGGTCAGTTCATTCCTGTCTGCCAGGGTCCCAGTAGGGGGTGTGGCAGTCCTTTGTGTGAGAGCAGGCCCTCCACCCTCCCAGCCCAGGAAGACCCATTCAAAATGCAGATGTATGCAAGTGGGGCTGAGTACCCTGTGTTTGGGGTGTGTCTGAGTGAATGCACAAGGAGCTGTCAACTAAGCCCAGCCAGACGTGGATTGTAAAGCACAGAAAGATTTAAGTGCAAAGAAATGCTCACTTTCTAAAAGTGGCATTTCTAGAATAGTAATATTAAATCCAACTTCACCAGTCAGCAGGATTTTATATTACCATTCTGGCCATACTAAATATGACCTTCCTACTCCTTTCAGATCAGCAGCTACCACTTCAATACTGTATGAGGGCAGCCCCAATGTTAGCCTATGAAGGGAGCAGGCCTCACAGTAGTGCAAAAACGAATTTAGGAGTTTTACACTACCAGGACATGTAAACTACACAGGTACATGTCCTGCCTTTCACCCACACAGCACCCTGCTCTAGGGGTTACCTTGGGCACACATTAGAGGTGACTTATAAGTGGAGAAAAGGGAAGTTTAGGCTTGGCAAGTACCTTTAAATGCCAAGTCGAGGTGACAGTGAAACTGCACCCACAGGCCTTACATTGGCAGGCCTGAGACAAGAAAAAGGGGCTACTTAAATGGGTGGCACAACCAGTGCTGCAGGCCCACTAGTAGCATTTAATCTACAGGCCCTAGGCACATATAGTGCACATTACTAGGGACTTATAAGTAAATTAAATAGTCCAGTCAGGTATGATCCAAGGTTACCATGTTTAAAGGGGAGAGCATATTGACTTTAGCACTGGTTAGCAGTGATAAAGTGCGCAGAGTCTAAAAGCCAGCAAAAACAGTGTCCAAAAAGTGGAGGGAGGCAGGCAAAAATTTAGGGGTGACCACCCTAAGGCTGTCAGGTCTAACAGGTACAATATAATACTAAAAAAGAAAGAAACTACATTGAGTCAATAGTAAATTATGTTATGTTTTAGGACTTGATACATTATTAACTGTAGTGCAGGATAGCCTGATGTCACCTCCCTTTCCATTGTGAATAAGGCACACCAGTAGCAAATAAGTACTCATCGCTTTGTATATGTTGTGGACCAGAGCAACGTTAGTCATTGAAAGGTGACGAAATAAACAAGCATTTGCAATGCAGTGTGTCTCGCGTTTGCTCGATTTAGAACTATTTGTGTTGTAAATCCCTAACTGGACTTTTCTTGCCACATAAATTGAAAATGAAAAGCAAAACAGTTGACATAAGCAAGTCAGTTCAACGTGCCACGGCCGTCATGAGTGATGAGCGCCAGAGTTATTGGCTCCCTGCTTGAATGTCTAGAAATGATCGGGCCGGGAAGAACGGCAAACCGAAACTGGAGGAGGAGCCATTACACTCTGTAATAGGAGGAAGCGTGAGGTAGTGTGATGGCCAACAAAAATGTTCACTTAGTGAAACCGCCTGGGAGGGAACTCAGCACACAAAGGAGGAACATTTCACAAAATGCACCAATAAAACTGAAACATTTAAACAAGCTCACCAAAGAATGAATAGCAAGAGTGGGTATGGTTAAAAGCCCACAGAGAGATTACAACAGGCCAGAGCGCTTGCGCGCTCGACCCTTAAAAAACATGTTGGGTGTTCACTGTTTGAGAATCTACCTAAATCAACGTGCAAAAATGTGTTTATGTGCTTCTTTGGAAAGCCTGCAGTATGTTATTTCTGCTACAGTGCAAACAACTGTAATGGTGTAGCAGTGAAATGTTAGCAACAGTGCATTCTTGATCTATCGTCTATACAAGAAAATAATGCTATGTGCGAAATTTAAGATAACCAGAACCAGTATAGAAACCACATATTGGTCAGGAATTACAACGTGCATGTTATGGAAAAGGAAATTGAAAAAAAAGATTAATGGAAACTCTAAAGGAAATCGGAATTCTGAACACAGGAGAAAACAGAAAAATGCAGATTTTGCAGTTCAGTTTGAGGGGCTGTCTCATACAACGTCACTGGGTTTGACATTACAATGTTAGGTTAATTGTACACAGAAACATAATTGTGTATCTTGATTGAAACACTCAAATTTACTCAGGGGCCTGGTTCACGTGTATTTTGCACAACTATGTGGAAATTAAGGCCAAGATTTAAAAGGCCCTAGTGCAATTCCAACACCACATTAGCGTCATTTGTGTTATACTAATGTGGCATTGGAAGGCCAAAAATGAAACATCATATTTACAAAGAGGCACAATGCTTGCATTGAGCCACTTTGTAACGCCTTGTGCCACATTATGCCTGTGCCTGGCATAATGTATGCAAGGAGGAATTCTGGCACTAGGAAGGCTAAAAAAGGGTGCAAAGAAATCTAAGAAATTTCTTTGAATCATTTTTATCTGCATTTTTAATGCCTGCTGAGAGCAGGCATTAAAGGGAGACTCCCATTGTTTTCAAAGGGCCTCTAATGGCTTTGCAGGATTCACGTCAAATGTTTTGATGCTAATCCTGCAAAGTGCCAGACTAGCATCAAAAAATTATGACGCTAGTACCCCTGACTACTGCCATGGTGCACATGTTTTAAATACGGGGCACACATGGTGGCGTTAGGGGACGCTAAGGGGTGCAAGAAAAGTACTTTTCATAAGTCTGCCCGTAAATGCTCAAGCACAGCAGTTTACAGGTAGTCTCCTCTCCGGACAATGACACCTTTCTAAACATTTGAATAGCTGTTACCTAGTAGGCAAAGGAGAAAAACCCCTACTGTTTAATGGTGTGTAGTGGGAGGAGTTTGTCACAACAGAAAATTATTTTCTCTATTGATAAATGTAAAATGTGCAAATGTCGATTTGTGAATCAATCACACATGGAGAGTTTTCTTTGTGGTGGTAAATCTACATTTTTTCATTTTGAGCTTTGAATTACTGGATGAAATTGATGACTAACTTAGATTCCAGAAGTATTCAAGAGATTCTTATTGAATCTGCACAAGGTCCAATATATGCTCCACATGTCAAAGTACTGCCGGGAATTAGAACAGTCATTATCTCTGCAAGGGAAAAAAAACATGACTATTACTCCGGTTTTAGCCATATCAATTCTTAACAAGCATTTAGGTTTCGCCTCTGCAAGACCTATTGATGTTGTCAATAGGTTTTTTTAAGATGTTGCACAGCAGCAAGAGCTGTGGTAAATAAAAACAAGCACTGTGATGCGGGCAGCACTGACAGCGTCATGGTGCTTTTTTTGTTTACTTTAAATCATTTTGCACAACAGCCCATGTCCCTGTGTAAAGTAAATGGTGCATATGCAAAGAGCTCCGAAAACTATGGGTCTACTTAATGCTGTAAACTTGGAAACCCATCAAAAGAGCCGAAGGTGGACATCAAGGAGAGTGCTTGAGTGGGTCAAAAGAGAACGACAGGAATGGCAACAAGTAAATAAATAAAAAGTGAGTACCATAAGGAGCCTGTGGCCCGGCGAAATGGGAGCCAACCATTGTTAAGTTAAGGTAATTAATGGGTGAGCATTAAGCCCATTTTAAGATTTTTTTTAAAGACCAAAAGCTGTCAGAACCTGTACGCTGTAGGCTACACCTACAAATTAGCCACCTACATGAGAGTTGGCAACATAATGACACTCGGGGAACATATCGGATGAGAGCTGGTTGAAGAATCAAAAAACAAATGAAGAGCTAATCGCACTGGTGCAGAAAACTACGAAAGACACTTGGACAAACTGCTTGTAAAAGTTGTACAATATGAACCCAGAAACCAAGTTTACCATTGGCCCTGTGAAGGCTCCCATAGTTTAAACTCTGGTTGACCTGGGAAATTAGTAATGCAGCCTATGATACCAGCATGTTTTATTTCGCTTTTTTTTTTTACATAGTATGTATACAAAAATCTGTGTGTAACATGCAAGTACAAAATCAGAAACAGCAAATTAAAAAAAAAACACCTACAAGGAACACTAACAAATAAATACATGGTGTAATAGCATGCAGAATGTGATGAGGTGCTAATGAGTCTCCATTGTCTCATAAATATTAATTTGCCCTGGGCTGAATGTGGGCCCCATTAAGGTTTGGGGGGCCTTCTGTGTTAAGTCCCTTCTAGGAGAGTAAAGCCACAGATGTTTGTATTGATTTTGGCGTTTGTAAACAATGTAGCCATGACTCAATTAATTTCAATAATGGTTTATTCTAAAAATGCCATAAAATGAGTTATTCTTAAAAACGTTAAATTTGTTAAGTTTTATATTAAATGGAGTTTTAACTCAGTATATTAATGAGGAGATAACAAAATGACACTGCTTTAGAAAATTGACAAGAGCCAAGTTAGGAGGGGGGCGTGGCCAAGGTCTCGGAGATGGCGCACGCCTAAATTCCGAGCTCCGGAGGGGCCGGTGAATAATTGAGCGAAAAAGCGCCTCTGCCGGGCCGACCGAAGTCCGGACTGAGGGGTAGACTCACAGGAGGGGGCTAGGCGAGAGAGTGCCCCTCTGGTGACGGCGAAGTGAGCCCGGTGCCGAAATCGGCCTCCTGGACGGCTCGGGGGACGAGAGGCCTGGGCGCACGACTGCATCCGCGGCCTCGCGCTGGGCTGTGGCCGGGCCCGCCGGAGAGGGAAGGAGGCGACGGGACGTGAAGGTGCGGGGCCCTGGGCGTGGCCTTATCAGACGGTGAGAGAGCAGGGGGCGGCCGTGCCCGCGGGAGAAGTCGCGCCCAGTCAGGGCGTTGCAGGACGGAGTGGCTGAACGCGGGCGGCCCCGGGAGCAGACGGGCGCCGACCCGGGCGAGAGACTGCGGCCCCTACAGCGGCCCTTGAGGGTGTCGGGTGGCGGAGCTGACCGGCCGGCGTGCCCAGAAGCGGGCGGCTCCAGCGGAAGACGGCGGCACCATCCCGCGGTAGGAGCGGGCAATGCGAGGCGCGAGGGGGGATAGTATGGAGTCCCCTCCTCATAGCGGCACAGGTGCTGGAGGGGCCTGAGAGCCCATGAGCTCCCGCACCGGAACGGGTGCGGCGGGGCAGCGCCCCGGGAGGCGAGCGGCCCCGGGTGGACTCGGAGACCTGCTCGAGGCGGTGATTGAGACCCGGGTAGGGCTGCAGGCCGGGGCTGTGATCAAGCGTCTGGTCATTGGACCCCAGGGGACAACGGAGGAGTTCTCCTCCATCGCGACGGTGCAGCCGAAGAGCGCCCAGCGGCGAAGAGTTATCGGGAGGCTGTAAGAGGGGACCAGTGCAGCGAAAGGCCGGAGTGATAAGGGAACACATGGAGAGGTCACTGGAACGGAGACGGAACCCGGGGCCCTGACATTCCCTATGGCGGCGTAACGTGCAGTAAAATCGGTCCCTTGAGGACTGCTGTGGACATTGACAAGCCTGCGTGGGACTGGTAGGCTGTTTGGGGCAAAAGTTGAAAAAGAACGATCTGGACCCGCACCAACGTGGGGCCCCTGGGGGGCTGATCTGATCCCTGGGACGGGGGGACCCATTTGTCTGGACTGCAATAGGGGAGCAAAGGCGCGGAGCACCCAACGGAGAGACTCCGAAACAGTGGACCCTGAAGGGTACGGGGACCCGGCTGAGGAAAAGCCTGGTGCAAGGCAGCGGCTCATGGAGGGGAGGGAGTGACGTCTTGGAGAAGATAGACAAACACCGCCGAGGCTGCTGTCAGGGGTCCCTGGGGCGGGGCCTGCGGCCGCGCTGATGCCCTCCAAGGCTCGCCCCAAGGCCAGAAATATGGAGTCCAAGGCTCAGGCCGAGTGCGAAGAGTCGGGCGCGCAGGACCACACACAGGTCAAGGTCCAGGACACGCTAGATAAAATTCTTGGAGCGATAGAGGACACCAAAACAACGCTGCAGCGAGAGATCAGCCAGGTTGCGGTTGAGGTGAGCTTGCTGAGAGCGGAACACCACAAATTGGTAGATAGAGTCAAAGAAACAGAAACTGCCCTGGCGGACATAGCACCGAAGCAGGAAAACCTGACAGCTGAAGTGTCCTCCCTGGTTGACAGAGTGACGCGCCTCGAAAGGAGAGTTGAAGACGCAGAGGGGAGGAACAGAAGGAATAACGTACGTGTGGTGGGTCTCCCGGAGGGGACCGAGGGTACGAACATGGTTGAATTTTTGGAGAAGTGGTTCGGTGAGACGGTGGCTCCGGGGCGCCTGACCCCCTTCTACACGTTGGAGCGGGCGCATCGGGTACCGGCGAGGCCGCTGGCCTCGGGCAGGCCCCCCCGGGCCGTGATAGCTAAACTGTTACATTATAGTGACAGGGACACCCTCCTGCAGAGGGCCAGGGAATCGGGCCCTTTTAAAGTCGGAAACGGGGAGGTGACATTATTCCCGGATTACACTCTGGAGGTACAAAACAAGCGAGCTTCGTTTCTGGCAGTCAAGAGAGCCCTAAGGGAGGAGGGAATCCAATATTCGCTACTCTACCCAGCCAGATTGAGAGTGATTCTGGAAGGGAAGACATCGTTCCTTCAGTCACCTGAGGAAGCCTGGGAATGGCTAGAGTCACACAGCTCCCGGGCAGGAGGGTCCACAGGAAGGGTCGCGCTTGGGAACGGGGCGCGCCGAGCGCTGAAGGGAAGGAAGCCCAGAAACCGCAGACGTATGGTACCTACCCAAACACAGAAAGAGAAAGGAAGGAAGGAGGCATTGGAGGCAGCGGCACGCATGAGCGGAGAGGCGTCACCCCAGGAAGAATCCGGGAACGAGTCTGACGACACGATGGTTTCATCTGCAGGTGAAGCGGATCATTCAACCCGAGCCCCGAAAGTAACCCCGCAAACAGCTGACGAACTTGGCTAGCCTGGACGCACGGAAGGCCCTGGAGACAGGGCGCGTATTGGGATCGACCGGCCCCTCCGGGCAAGGCCACCCCCCCAGACCAGTACTCTGCCGTTTGACAATAATGGCGGGTACTGCTAATCAGAGACTGAACAAGTTGCACTGTTGCACAATTTGCTGGGCGACCTACAAGTTCGGAGGCGCCCTGGGGACTGGGAGTTGGGTCATACAGTTAAAAGTTAATAAGGCAATGTGGGAATTGGAATTGGAATGTGACAAAGTTATAGATAAAGGGAGAGGAGGCTCCGAGGCTTGGGAGGGCCGGGACAGAGCCACCAAACCGAAAATGGGCAATGGCAGATTACAATCTCATGACCTGGAATGTTAGAGGGATGGGCACTCCGGCTAAAAGGCACAAGATACTCTCCTATCTAAAGAGAAGGGGTGTACAGGTGGCTCTATTGCAGGAAACTCACCTGGCGCCTGGAGAGGGAGAGAAGTTGAGACGTAGGTGGAGGGGGCAGGTATTCGCAACGGAATACTCTGCCTACGCTAGAGGTGTATTGGTATGGATCAGGGCGGGGGTCCCCTTCACGACGATCTCTTCCAATATTGACAAGGAGGGTAGATTTGTGATACTGGAGGGGAGGCTGCATGGTGTACCGATAGTCTTGAGTTGCATCTATGCCCCTAACCAAGACCAGGTAGCCTTCATGTCAGGGTTATCGAGTCACCTTACACGCCAATGCACCGGAGAGCTATTAGTAGGTGGGGATTTTAATGCGGTGCTAGACACTGAACTGGACAGGTCTACCCCTCCTATACAGGGGGCTGCGGCAATAAAAACAGCCAAAAGGGTAGGGGAGTGGTTGGACGGGTGGGGGCTATCGGATGTCTGGCGAGTGCATCACCCAACTGACAGAGATTATTCTTATTACTCGGGTCTTCACCAGGTACATACAAGAATCGATAGAGTAGTATGCACTGCAGGCCTGTTAATTAACATGACACGCTCGGAATACTTGGCCCGCACCTTGTCTGACCACAATCCCTTGTTAATAACGATGAGGGTGCCGGAGGACAGACCCCCCATACCGTCTTGGAGGATGTCCCCCTCAACACTGGAGGACCAGTCGTACAGAGAAGCCTTACGCTGTCATTTGACAGAATACATCGAGACAAACAACGGGTCCACCCCCACTAGGGCCCTGGAATGGGAGGCACTTAAGGTGGTGACGAGGGGCTTTTGCTTGGGGCAGTCGTCGGGGGTTAGACGTACACTTGAAAGGGAGCTAAATGCTCTGGAGAAAGACATACACGAAGGGGAGTTGGGACAGGGGAGAACTGCGCAGGAGAAGGAGGATTACAGTCGAGCCCGCAGGGAACACTCCCGCATTGAAGAGCAGCTTAGATGCCATGATAGACAAAAGTACACAGCATCCCTGCAGGCGGAGGAGGGTAGATCGGGGAGAATGTTGGCGTGGTTGGTCCGCTCCGGGGGGCAGGGTGAGCCTATCACATGTGTACTAGATGGGGAGGGTTCACGCAAGCTCAGCCCAGCCCAAATAAACAATGCATTCAGGGAATATTATATGCAGTTGTACGGGAAACCCAGTGATCTGCGGACAGAGTCCTTCGACGAGTACCTACAGCAAATCCCGCTACCAACTCTGAACGCAGTGGATAAAGAGGCCCTGGGGGGCCCAGTGTCAGTGGAGGAAGTAAACGAAGCCATAGCACAGCTAGCGCCAGGGAAGACTCCGGGAACAGACGGGCTCCCCATGGACTTTTACAAAAAATATAGGTCACTGCTGGCTCCCCAACTGACTGAGATGTACGCGGAGGCACGGCGACAGGGTGAACTGCCACAAACGTTGCGGGAGGCTGTGGTGGTCCCTCTCCCCAAAACTAAAGACAGGGAAGCACGGGTGACGGAGTTTAGGCCTTTATCAATGCTAAACAGTGATTTCAAAATTCTTAGCAAGATCATGGCTGCTCGATTGCTGCCCCATATGACCAAGCTAGTGCATACTGATCAGAATGGCTTTATTCCTGCCCGAAGCACCTCGTTGAATTTAAGACGGGTTTTCTCGGTGCTGCATATGCCCAGGGCTTTGAGACCGCCAGCTGGGGTTTTGTTGGCGGTGGACTTCGAGAAGGCCTTCGACTCAATCAGGTGGGATTACTTAAGGAAGGTGATGCTCAAAATGGGACTAGGGGAGGAATGGGTGAAGTGGGTGGACCTACTGTACGCTTCCCCCCTGGCTAGAGTTAAGACCGGAAAGTCGATCTCCAGTGCATACCCAATATACCGCGGAACTAGGCAGGGCTGCCCCCTATCACCGATGTTGTTTGCCCTGGCAATTGAGCCCCTGGCGGCACAGTTGCGGCGAGAAGGAGTGGGCAAGGGAATTATCTGGGGTCCGGCTGAGCATATCGTTTCTCTATATGCCGACGATATACTCCTTTACCTGAGGGACGGGGCGGGAGGTGTTGGGTGGGCGCTGGGGATTCTGGAGGAATTCGGGAGTCTATCTGGACTCAGACTTAACAGGAGAAAAACATTTGTATTCCCTGTTCTGGCAGGCTGCGCTCGTCCGGACTCGTGCCCTGCGGACGTAAACTGGGCCCCGCGGACTTTTAAATATTTGGGCATACAAATATTTCACGAACTGAGCGATCTTAGGGACGGCAATCTCGGCAGGACACTTAGATCCCTGCGCACCTCGGTGGAGTTCTGGAGGTCATTGAAACTATCAATAATGGCCAGAGTGGCGCTCTCCAAAATGGTCATGCTGCCACGCCTACTCTATTACTTTGCGAACCTGCCAGTGCAGGTCCCTCCTACATGGTTCCGAGAGTTAAATGCACTGCTTAGAGAGTTGATATGGGATGTGGGTCGCAGGAGAACGGCGCTAACAACCGTCTGTAGACCGGCGCGTCTGGGGGGACTGGGTGCCCCTGACTTCGAGGCGTATTATTTGGCATCTCAGCTCCAATGGGTGGCCGGCTGGATGGCGGACAGGGGACAGCTAGACCTGGCAACAGCGCAAGGAACAACAGACACAGCTCGTATAGCGGCAAATATGGCGGGTAGGAAGGTCGCCCTCATAGGTGACAGCATAATGTGTAACGTGGCGTTGAAATGCTGGAAGCGTTGCGTGAAAAGGACCGGGGTCGGGCCGCCATACTCTCCCGCTTTACCACTGGAGGTAGTCGCCCTAGAACTACGGGGGCGTGAGCGAGGGGGGCTAGGCTTGGGGCCATGGGTGGGAGCGGGGCTGGGGGCAGTGGGGGAACTATTCAAGGAGGGGTTGCTGAAGAGCTTCGATGACTTAGTAGTAGGAGGGGTACCGCAAGGTCAATTCCTATTCTTCAGGAAGCTGATGCACACCCTAAAAGAGCACTGGAGTACAATTAATGCAGAACCCACAATCCATGGGGTGCTGCACCTCTTGTTGACGGCAGGAGAGGAACCTCACATGATCACAAAAATATACCGTGCCCAAATAGAGTCAGCTGTGGACCCCCTGCACTCCCTAAGAGAAAAATGGGAGAAGACAGCCGGGCGAGACCTGTCCGAGTCGGAATGGGCCAGGGCTCTAGCTTATCCTAGAACGATCTCACGCAACACGAGGCTCAGATATATTCAATACAATTACTTACACAGAACTTACCTCACCCCACATCGGTTGCACCGCATATATGGGGGGGCTCCCAAGGTATGCCCCAGATGTGAGGGCGGTGAAGCTGACTTTGACCACATGATGTGGGTATGCCCGAGAATCCAGGTGGGTTGGTTCGAGATGATGGCTACCCTCACGAAGTTATTCGGCTTGGAGCTCCGGCCAACCCCTGATTTGTGCCTACTGGGTCTTCGAACCGGGATTAGGTGGGGCAAGGTTGGGAATCGTTTCCTTGACCTGTCTCTGGCTCTATTTAAAAGACTGATCACGAAGGGATGGAAGTCCCCAACCCACCCATCACTAACAGAATGGAGGAACGATGTCACAAGGTGGTCCAGGGCAGAGCTTCAGGTCCTTAGGGCTGAGGAGGCGAGGGGGGTCCTTCAGACCCCAATCGCGGCGGAGTGGGAAAACCTAGTGTCTAACTGGGAAGACTTAACAAAGAGTCCGATGGAGCCTGAGGGAGTGGGATGAGCTAATGGACACGGTCAGAAGATCCCAACATAGGGGAAGTTCACTGTAACTAAGACTGAATGACTACTAAGAATCAGTTTGATCCGGATGCGGTATGAGTGTGAGGGGGAGAGCGGGATGGTATAATAAAAAGGATAAGGGAGGGTAATGACGGAACGCAGGGCAATAAAACACGACAAGCAATACCCGGGCAAGCTATCTCCCTTTTTAGTAATTCAGCAATTAAACAGTTCCTCCCACATAGGCCTAAAAGTTCATATACAGTTTGAAGTTGAGTTAAGTCTGTTAACAGGTCACAGAATACAACAGTAACGTAGGATAATGAAAATGTGAATGCCATTATAAAGTTTCAATTGGGCGAAGAAATAACTGTTGATAAGTTAAGTAAATGCATGGTAAAGGCTAACCAAATGCGTAACGTACTGCATGGACCGCAAAGCCCGGAAATGGTATAATTAGCAGAAATGTATAATCACGACAATACGTTACTGTAAGAAGAATTACACTTGTAAAAACAGCAAGTAGTTGATAACAATAAAAACAAATTAAAAAAAAAAGAGCCAAGTTAGGAGCTGGCTGAATAGACAGAGACCCATCAGTGAAACAGAAGTAGAGAACATGGCAAATGCTAAATGACAATTTTTTAAAACATTAGAAACAACTCCTGATAATATACCAGGCTAATCACTTTTAACATGATCGCTTGTGACCAGTTTAAATGTTTGATCAACAACACATATTGAGATTATCGGTGAAAGAACTATGCATAATTTACTTTTGTGTAATTGCGTGAAATTTCGGAAAAATCACGCATAATTGTGTGGATAACAAATCCAGAATTCTCCGCTATACATGTGATACAGTTAGCATCAAAAACACAACTACAGGGAATGACAGCGGCTTGTGTTATGGGCATTCATGTTGTTCCAACACAATAATCCTGCTGAGAACATGACATGATAAAGCAACATGGAGTACTGGCATTCCTTCTGGAATTTCATATTACAAGAGAATCTTGAAATTTCCCAAAATTATGCAAACTATGCAGGCATAATTAAAAAAGATTTCTAGGTTTAAATGAGGTTGCTGATCCGCTCACCAACAACTGCTCAAGCATGGCCCACTGCTCATATCTTAAACACTGACTGGTGCATTTAAAGGTTCACAAAAATCAAGTTTCATATAAATAAAGGCAGCTAAACATCATTGAAACATTACTTTCTACTAAGATTAGCAGTGAATTAGGCAGCACACCCAGTTTTATACAATGTTACATATCTACTGGTGGGGTGTAGTTACCACCAGTAATAGCAACCCAGGCTGCCAAACATTTATTTACTTTTATTCTCAGCAGCTGAACCGGTTCTGACAGCATAAACATATATTACAGTAAACATAAAGTGTGATAAATAAAATATTTTAATTCGAGGGACAGAGATAATATCATTGATAACACACTATAGTTTATTTAGCCGCTGAGTGTCATTACTCGCCAAGTCAAGTGGGCAGTTGCAAAGCACAAAATGATGCTCTCATGAAAAATATAGTGAGAAGCTAATAAAGTGGTCCCTTGACAGGCTGCCTCACACGGGCTCCTTGTCCAAGTTAGGAGGGCACGATTAAAGCTAGGGATTTTCCCTAAAATGCTGTGTGTTCATACATTAAACTGCTTTATTTAATAGGTACTTTACTGCTGACAACGATTACCAATTACTGCAGTCAGTAGTCATTCTGAACTCAAGAGGGTAGTCAACTAATAATATCTGCTACTGTTTGGGCCATTGAAACCACTTTTTAATGATTCTAAAGCACTTGTTTTTGTGTTAAGCCATTAAAACTGTGAGACTGCAGAGTTTGTGGTTGAAACTAAAAAAATCGTAGTCCTTGTTACATCTGTCATATTACAGAAGTCTAGTTCTTTTTTGAACACGGAGAATGTGTTTTCTTCCATTTTGTCACACCTAACAGATTAAAGATCTGCTACTCGCCAACTTGCATTCTTCCCCTCAGACTTTGTCATTATTCTGCATGGAATTAGTCCAGGGCACTTTACCTTTCTGTAGTTCTTCTCTCTGCAGGGGAGTCCATTTGGAAGAGGTTTCGTTTTTTATAGTCTGACACCATGGCCCTGATTTATACTTTTTGGTGCAAAACTGCACTAATGCAGTTTTGTACCAAAAAGCTTAGCACAGGCTTGCACCATTTCTGTGCACCAGCCAGGCACCATATTTATGGAATGGTGCAAGCCGGTGCAAAGGGTAGGCTAGCATAAAAAATAATGATGTTAGTTGGGTGGGGCTGGTGGTATGGAAGAAGGGGGTTTTGCACCAAATAATGACGGTAGGTAGGTTAGAGTAAAAGAAATGACCCTAACCTGCCTAGAGTCATTTTCTGACGCAAAACCATCCATACCACAAGACTACTGTCTTCCAAAAGACAGGAGTCATGCCCACCACCCCAATGGCCAGCACAGGCGACCAGGGTTCCCTGGGCATGGCTATTGCACCCAGTGCCATGTTGGGGGGCCCATTTCAGGGCCCCCAATGGCACTTTAAAAAAATATACTTACCTGTACTTATCTATACTTACCTGTGATGGGGTCCCCCATCCTCTGCTGTCCCTCTGGTGTGGGTGGGGTTGTCCCTTGGGCCTCGGAGGGCACCTGTGAGCTTATTCCATGGTGGTCCACATGGAAATAGGCCCACAGGTCCCCTTATGCCTGTCCTCACCCAGGCGACAAAAAATGGTGCAAAGCAAGCTTTGCACCATTTTTTGACCCATCCTCCTTACTGTGCATGATTTTAGCACAGGGGATAAATATGGCGCTAAGGCCATAGAGTCATTTTTTGCACGGGAATGCCTACTTTGCATCTCATTGACGCAAAGTAGGCTTCCACGTCCAAAAAATGACTTTAACTCCATAAATTTGGCGCTAGATGGGTCTAGCACCAAAGTATAAATATGGAGTTAGTTTTGCACCGAATTTGTGTAAAAAAAAATTGACGCAAATTTGGCGCAAAACAAGAATAAATATGCCCCCAAATCACTAAGAGATAATGGTGACTTGCATTAAAATGTCATTAAGATAAGTATTTTTGGAAAAGTTCCATAACCACATATATAGCCATAGGTCATGTATCACTTTCCTCCCCTTCTTATTTTTGTTCTATAAACATCTCTACCCATGAATTACACTGGTAAGGTCGATTTATATCGTAGATAGATAGATAGATAGATAGATAGATAGATAGATAGATAGATAGATAGACAGACAGACAGATAGATAGCCATTTGGTGAATGACAGAGATAGATGAAAGGTCTGTATTGAGCACCTCTCTGAGGTGTGTTCAGGTTTGGACGTCTACCAGTAAACCAGTCTGGGTCTGATGTATAGAAAACTGTTTCGGGAAGCCATTATATCACCACTCTGTGGTAGGCAAGTGCTCTCAAGAAGCAGACATCTCCTCAGGAGGAAAACAAACAAGGGTGTGAAAAAAAAGCCTTCTTGCTGGATGAAGTCTTCAAAGTATTGAAAAGGAAAAGGAATCTGGGATCCGATAGTGGAATTTTGCAGGAGCGAAGAGTCGCGATTAGCAAGTGGAGGGACTGAGAAAACGAGGGAAAGAACACAGTTTTATTGCAATGCAGACACCACACCTAACCCTGCCGAACAAAAAAAACAATAGAGGCTGCAGACAATGTCCTGTGAGGGTGTCAAAACTCATACTAGACATCAGCTGTTATAAGTATTTATTCACAGTCTGGAAATCTACTGTAAGCAGGGGTTTCCAGCTCACCTTCAATTCATAATGTGATGTTGTCTTTTTATCAGGTGACCATGTGAAAGGAGCCAATATTGTGTGATGCATAGTGGCACAGTGTGAGTTAGACGGTCAGCAGGTGAGTCATGATGAGGACATTCACCTAACCTGATCTCAGAGTGCTGATTCATGGGTTTCATGCAGGATCTTTCCTTAGCATAGCACCCAAACAGGGTGATAAAGCCCATTCCAATGCCTACAGATGTGGAAGAAATGGATTACTAATAAATTATCTTATTGTTTTTACTAATTATTTAAAGGTCATTACTTTAGTGCTCATGGCACTATTGCCAATGTGTTTGCATTGCTCATTTTCCTTTCATATTCATCAAACTCACCACAGAGGAATTCTAAACCAATCAGTGAGGATAACATAATCAAAGGTCTTGCAGCATCACCCGTTCCATGTACAGCTGCTGTAGGCCTTGCAACAGTGAAAAATAAATTTAGCAGGATTTCACTGTCACAACATGTAAAAACACATGTATATGTCCCATCTTTAACATACATTGCAACCTCCCCGTGGGGCTACCTAGGTAGGGGTGCCTTACATGTATAAAAAGGAAAGGTGCACTGACCAAGTTGAATTGGCAGTGCAAGAATGCATACACAGACACTGCAGTGGCAGGTCTGAGACATGTTTAAAGGGCTACTTAGGTGGGTGGCACAATCAGTGGTGCAGGCCCAACAATAGCATTTGGTTTACAGGCCCTCGGCTCCTCGACTGCACTGTACTATGGACTTACTATCTTTTACATAGGAGCACTTGCACTTTAGCACTGAATAGCAGTGGTAAAGTGCCCAGAGTAACAAAAACAGCAAAAACAGAGTCCAGCACACATCAACAACCTGGGAAACAGAGGCAAAACGTTAGGGGCGACCACGCCAAGGGTGTCAAGTTTAACAGATATGTGTTCAGTGGTGTTTTTTATGGTGTGCTGGAATCTGATGTTGGAATATTTTTAAGAGTAGAATAATGGAATGCAGTAAAGTGTGGTTCAATGTTTAGGTGTATGGTTGAATGTTCTGTAGACATGGTTAGAGTGATGGGGTTTTAGTGTGGAGAAGGGTAGAGAAGTACAGTGGTGCAAGGTGGAATTGAACAGAGACAAAATGATGCAATTAAAAAATGTTTTTTTGTTATTTAAACACAGTCGCAGACATGGTGGCCTGCTGACCTTGCAGGTCACTGTCCATGTAGATGTGGACAATCAATGTGAGTCCAAATTTGTGACTTTCTCATGAATGTTAATGAGGCATGTTGCGTCTCCAATTTGGAATTTTTGGAACCAACGTATTAGATGTGATAAATCATTTTGGCCATGCTTTAAACGAGGTCGACAGGTTTGTTCACTCTAGCAAAGTGTTAGGAGTGAATCGAACATCACAAACCAATCAACATTTAAGTTTACAATATAACCAATTTCGCCATCTAAGAAACACTCAAGTCCGAAATAATGTTAAAGCGTATCATTACAAGCTCAAACATAGGTTAATGTGGGCATCTCTTTATACAAGATTAGAAAGGTACAATCATACCATGGATGTCCCAACCATTGGAACAATCGAAGTTTGATTAGCATAATACATACAAAGCATGCAATTAAAGCTATGCAGAACAATAAGAGTCAAATATGATGATCAGCAAACAAATGCTGTCCAACTCTTCTAAGCATGACGACAATGTAACATCACCTATGTCAATTAATAAAGCAAAGGAACACCATAAACGTTTCAACTTACTAATTGGCATGTGCTCGGCTACAACACATAGGGACCAAAAGCAAAAAGGATTTAAAGGACAAAACAAAACTTGGAAAATTTACATCTGGGGCAAATTAAAGCTAACTAAGGTTGACAAAAAGTAAGTAAAAAGTGAAAGTGTTTGCATTTCAGAAGCTCCTCATTGGGAAAGGGAAATATCTAAGTCTTCTCTCACCAAGCATTAGGATGTTGTGGGGGCAAGGGTGAAAGAGTCAAGTGCTGTGAATCCAACTGGTATCAGTAAATTAAAGTCCAAAGTGAACTGTAATTTTTCTATTTATTGCACCATATGAATTGAAAGATCTTATTGTCCAATCACAGCACATCATTGAGATGCATCTGCAACATCAGGAACAATTCCCAATACAGTCATGTGTAAGGCATCCGCCTTTGCTTTCCTGTACGACTTTGCAACAAATTATAATGTCCATGTTCTCAGTCTCTAAGTTCACTAATGTCAAGGTTACTTTCTCAGGCTCTCTATTAATAGGACAATAGCACATTTATTGCCAAACAAACATTTTATAGGAACAACATGTGGAAAGAAATTACAGGTTAGCAAAAGAAAACTATCTCATGTTCTGAAAGTCTGAGGCTTAGCAAATCAATATGGCTAACTAAAGCAAAATAGTATTAAAATGGCACGCTTTATTCTTGCTAACCAAAACACATATAAACGTTGAAATTGTAAATTCCTCATTAATAAATCATGTCAATATTCATGTTGCAGTAAGTTTCATAGGTGAAATAGTTTGTCAATACATTTCAATTAATATAAAGGGGAACTAAAATTTTCAACATTAGCATACAACATTTAAAACACCTTTATTAAACGTTAATAACCATTTCAATGAAACCTACTTCTTAACATCATAAGGAAACATGTGAATTCAAAACAAATGTTTATACTTAGATTAATATATCTCTACCACATCACATGAGATCACTAACCTACAGTGAGTGCACCTTAATATGAGCTTTGCACCACTTTGCAATTACTGTGCTAGCAGTTCACACAATATAATGAAAACATGTTCATGTATAGATCATCATTGTGACACAAAAGGTAATAGCCAGAACTCAGCTGCACAGTATATAGATCAGTTCACAGAAATACTGGTTGCAAATAGCAATCATATTTTGCAACCAATGTTATAGCACATCTGGCCTTATGCCCCTCTTGCTATACATTTTTTCGATTTCAGAATGACAATTGATTGGCCTGGAGTAAGTAATTCCAACTCAATCTGCATTTGATAGCAATCACCAAATTACTTTTATAGAGGGTCAATAAAGTGTCATGGAAGATAACTGTTGGCATGCTTTAATTGTGTAATGTTTTATTTAAAAGCTTCCAGACATCAAATTCACACAGCATTTTCTAACAATCAATGGACAAATCACAATCCTCACTGTCTGAAAACTTGAGAATCTGGTATTTATAATAAATTGATTTACTTGTCCTTTAGATCTGTTTTTATGTATTGCCTACTAATAACAAACCTCTCCTTCACACATTTGCTTAAAACCTCCAAACACTAGTGTTCTGTATTAAATGTAACATTCAAGCACATTGAGGGGCAATATAACTTTGTTTAAAGCTAATTCTAGGATGTTGTAAGTTAAAACGGATATACCACCCACAAATGCAAAATTGTTTAATAAAGGGAATTGTCCAGATGCAGGTAAGGAAATCCACTTTCCCTATAATCACAGATAACGCTCTAACAGAATGTGCCAGTAGTAGTAATATCTTTCATCAGAAGAACAACTGACTGTTGGTGCTTTGTTCCAGTACCAGCTACATTCATCTTGCCTTTCTCCTTTGCACCTCTTCCTACAAAATAAATATAATATGTATTAACTTCTAAATATCCTCCACTTGCACTCAAAAAAGATATCCTGGGCCTAACAACTTGGTTTGTGGTGGCAAGTAAATTAAACTAAAAAGGAATTTCTGAAATTTCTAATATATTTGTTGAAAAATCCACCATGCAGTGGCATGAGGAAAATCACCAGAAACTGAGGCAACATTCAAAACGAGTCTGCTCTGAAATGATTACAATGAGGACAGCTCAAAATTCACATATCTAAGAGGTAATCATTTTCTAAGATCAAATCACTGGGCTCTCACAACCCATTGAAATTGTTGTTTGGTAGTCGGACATACCATACACGATAGAAATACGTTAACATAGCATTTTCATTTTAATGTATCTTTTTCTTGACAGTGAAAATGCATTTCTCTCGATGGAGAGACGCCTTCTCCTAGAAAACTGTGTTGACCCTTTTCCAATCCTAGTAGCACACATACCCCATTCTTCTTCAACATTGTCTTACTTGAGTTCCTAGAGTCAGAAATGCCATTGTAGTTACAAATAACTACAAATGTATATGTTTGCAGTTTCACCATGCATTTGGATCCAACTTTTATCCAACCTTTTACACATGCATGCCTTAATTTAATATTGATGAAGATCTTCTGTACATATGCTCTTCCACTATACCAAATTTAATGGGTTGAATAGAATTTGTGAATCAGAATTTTGGACTTTATCCCAACATATTGCACTTCTTTACACATATGTTCAGCTGCCACTTGTAAAATTGAGGCTTTTATAGACTTACAAGAAGTAAAGCAAAGAAAATAATTTAATTTCATAACTATATGCATAGGTACAACCTTTTAGACGATAAAGATTTTAATAATTTTCCATCTCTGTGCTCCAATAGGGCATAAACAATGTACAGGACAGTGAAAGATGAAACATATTTGAGATGTTATCCACGCAGTAGCGTTTGTATGAGAGAAAGAGAATGAGAGACAGAGACAGAAAGACAGATGGGAAAAAGGGAAAAGGGAATCTTCTAATTTGTCCGTGGATACACCCTCCTTTCATCTGGCAGAGTGCCATATTCTTTTCAAGATAGCCTGCTCCCCGGAGCGCTAAGCCCCTTTAGGAGAATGCTTGCGAGGACACTATGCCTATGCATGCCACATTGATTCTGTGTTCTGCCCTAAGTGTTTGTGACGCCAGTGCTGTAATTCACTCCCTGCTATGCAGCAATAAATACTTGAGTGACTCCTCATGAATAGTAATCACAATAAGCAATAGGATACGAAGCACACTCTTTGTCTGGCACTTTTACTCACTCGTCATATTAAAGTATGTGAAATCATGACCACTTAGCGAAATTATATCATATGTGCCATGCTATTATTGTTTCGAATTATTTAACATGGTAGACTAGTGCAGGAAGGAATTAAACATATTAAATGGTATTTAGCACCGGTTTAATTGTACGTCTTCAGTGTTTGCATTGGTTAATGCACGGGAAGATTATGTAGACCAAAAAGCTAACTATCAGAAACAGAATACAGTTTCTTAGAATGTGGAGCACCTTACCCATTTGGGTTTAGCACCCCCAGCTCCTAACCCCAGGATCTCCACTAGCCCGTCCCAATATCCTAGCGCCCAAACCGCAGTTCCTGACCTACACATCCTGTTATTATTATTTTTTTTTTAATTTCAGGTTTACCCAGACTTCAAGCAATCACCAATTAACAATTTAAAGCAAATTCTGCCACATTGTTACCCGCGCTCCAAGAACACCCCAGATTCTATTACCCCTCAATAAACCCACAACTCCAGAGCTTTTTCTGAATTTCTGGAGCAGGTAATTCATTAATTCAGCCTGCGATGGTTCTAAGAACATTTTGAAAGGCTGGTGTGTGCGCTTTAAGCACTGCTGCCAGTAGTGTAAGGATTCATCTGTGGGAGGGAGCCCAACAGAATAGAAAAGGTCCTACTTCCGCCGGTTGTTTTTTTAAGTGACATTTAAAGATGGGCCTAAACTCGGCCCAGCGTCGTCGTCTTTTGTTTAGCACATTCACGCTATTGGTCCCTTGCTCGTAAAATTAACCAGGTAGTTTCTATTTGCTTACATTTTGTTTACCATATCGAATGCCTGTTTGGTATTATGAGCGTGTTGAATATTTAAAACCTTTTAGTTGAGGAATAATAAAACACCAAGCCTTTTAGAGTCAAACTCAACAGACACTGGTGTCACTATTCATAAAATAATTGAGTGTACACAAAAGTGATTTCTTTAATAACCACCCTTTTTGCAAGTATGTACATTTTATTTAGAATGACTGACTCAAAAGGCAAGGTAGCAAAAAATCACCTCCGACGACTTGCTGTAATTGCGAATTATTGTGAGGGAAACAGAAGGAAAAGATTTTGAAATTATGAGCCATTATGCTCAAGAGAGGGAAAGGGAGCGAGAGGAGCTGAAAAAAAGACGTCTCAGCTTCATGAAACACAGCTGACAAGCTCGACTAAATTACCCCGGACCATTACAAAAATCACTTAATTGCCAACCATTTTGTTAGGTCAATTGACTCTAATTGAAAAAATAACAAAAAGCTTATTATGCTGCAAATGCGGCCGTGGAAAATGAGTCTTCTGTTAGAAGGAAACAATAATTCTAAATTTCAGCTGCTGCTACCACTACCAAGTTATGCGTTTTCTGCTGCTAGATTATACACAATAAGAACAAGCCGTTATACTTTAAGCATCTTTTCTGTGTGCGGGGCGGAGCGGGGACAGTTCACTTCTTTTACCCCCGAAACACCCTCTAGTTGTTCATTGTTTCTATTATGCATGCCACTTTTTCCTAGAAAGGGTTAAGTGTGAAACAATAATGTGTGCTGTGCTGCATTTGTTAAGCTTAATATGTGTACAACTGCTATCTATCAAATGTAAGTGTATGAGTGTGTATCTATTTATCTATCCATCTATCCATGTATATATATATATATATTCATCCAAATTCCCGATGAACTGTTTTTGTTGATAAATACCAGGCAAGTACTCCTCTTTAAAAGCATTCAGCCTGAAACATTCTAAAGGGTACATAGTAAAATAGGCTATAAAAAACTATTAGAAATTTTAATAAGAAATGTCGGTTATAGAAATACAAGCACGGGTGTATTAAATGACAGACATGATCCATTGGAGCTTTAAGTCTCCAGAAATCGACTTGACACGAGTTAGATTGTTGGAAGTGTTGGTCGGGATTTTTCTCTAGACCACTATTGTTTGGTTCACATTCCTTTCAGTTGTTCCTTGCTGTTCCTTCACTTACTCAGCCTGCACGACTGTATGTGCTCATATAAAATGACCAGTGCTGGTACTGATGGGCAGAGGGCTCTGCGAAGCGGAACATTGGCTCAAATATGGATGTGAATGGTGAGATTGTAAAATGAAACTGATGTTGCTTCTGGGTGCAGTAACGGACTGATTTGCATTACAAAATCCTGTCATGGAAGAATAGTCGTGTGGCAGTCGCCTGTTTTAGCGTTACTATATCACTGAGGTGATTACAATGACTCTAAGTGGACACATTCTCACTGCTCAGCAACAGTGCTGTCAGAACGCGCAGCACAATGCAAATCACTGCAAGGTCTAAAATCAAAGCTGCTCACAGACTCCGGGTTTGACATAACTGAACAGGAACCGAAAGGAGACAAATCGAGCCGCTCCAAGGCGTATTTACTAAGAGAGGGCGTTATTCGAAGGAATAAGCTGCTGAATTTACAAATTGTCATATAAAACTGTTTAATAGGTTAGTATACATTTGTACACCTGCTTTTTGTCTGGCGTAAATCTCTAATTATACCAAGATATATATTTAGCCCGTTTCATTCTCGATATTTAAAAGGGCCATGCGGTGATTGATGTCACATTGGACCTCAAAATTCAACCTGACATCATTAAACTCACATTCTAAAATGCCTTTTTTTAGTTGTAGTAAGAGATGCAGGATTGGGCGAGGATAATTCGTTTTTCCCAACACTGGATGCCCCTGTTCGACTGTTTTACACTTATTAGTGGATAATATTTAACTACTGTACGTATTTGATATTTTTCCCCTGGTAATATTGTTTTAGTATATTTTTTGGCACAGACCAATCCAGTTTGAAATTATCTACACCCTTTTTCTGGATGCTCTTCAAAGGTGGGGAGATATACCATTAGAATGGGGTATCGAATTGTTTTCGGTGCGCTCAATTGCAAGTTTTTCACCTTGCAATATGATTTGAAGTGTGGTAACGGCCTTTGTGATTGGTTTCATCACATTGTGTTTCACAAAATTCACGGTACCACTTACAATTGTACCTAGGTGTTACTCTGAGGAAATTGCACATGCCAAAAACCTGAGACACTACACAGAATGAATAGAACTCGTGACTTAAAATGCTGATATGAACCCTATTGGTGTCTGATTTTAAAATGTTTGCAGCATCTAGAAGACAGATATTCGGAAGCATGGCAAAATGAAAGACCTTGTATCACAAAGTAAAGTTTAGTACAACTTCGAAGGATAGTAAAGTTAATTAGGATGTCTTTAGTTAATTTTAATATTCTGTCACTTGTCCCTATGATGTACTTGCAGCTCTGCGTGATGAATTTGGTTGGGCTCGCGTCAGATGACCAAGGGCCTTCAGGTGCACAGACGGGTTAAAAAAGATCTTCGACAAAGAGCCCCTTCGTGGGGACCGCTGCCCAACGAGAAGCATGGCCCAATGATGAAGCATGCCATCTCAATGGGTGAGGGTTTGTGCAGCCTAAAAGAGATGCTCTATGGCTTGTGACAAAATCCTAGAGCCTTAAGTGAGTTCACTAGGCACTTTTATTTTCAGGATTGCACAGTTGTTATTATACGAGATTGTGGAGGGACGATGTATGCTTGAATGTGATTTCCTCTCAAACCTCTCGTTATGTCTGAATGTTAATACCATTCAGTGTGCCCTATCTGCTAAAGAATCCTTCTATAATATTTTTCTTTTAAATCGATTTTATCTGATTCATACAGCTCCAAGATCATTTTTCACTTAAAGTCAAATTGAATGACACAAGACAAGGGTAGAATTAATCTGATAGGTGCTCTGAAGGCAGAGCCAGAAGCAGAAGTGATTTAAAATTCTTTCCTCCTGCACCAGTCTGCTACTCCACTGTCAGTCAGGCAAAACATTAACAGTATAAGTCATGAAAATTGATTGTGACCATATGTATTGCTACATACACTACGTGCATGCGGCAGCACTACGTGCAAGGTAAACAGTGGTGCAGAGTGTGGACCATTGGCCTCTGCTTTCATTGGCCTTCGCTTCCATTTTGGTTCACGACTCCATTTTGTCGAGTCTGGTTCGGTGCGTAAGGCACTGTTCTGTGTTTTTCCACAAGCTTCGGCAAGCTGAAGGGTGGGGTGTTTTTCTGCTCAACTTCGCTCCATCTGCCTGGTACGAAGGGCGCTATTTACATTCCACGAGCTATCAGTTAGAACAACAGGGGGATGCGCCTGTACACAAGGAGGAATGCAAGCTTCACCTTGGAGTCCTCTCCTGGGAACTTGGCCCGTTCTGAGGAGACGTCTCGAAGGGTGAACAAGGTACCGCCGATTGCACAATTTGTAAAGGAGGGGGTCTTTTTCTAGAAAAGACTCCTGGGCGTTAGTAAATACTATAAAAGTTGGGGGCCTGGATGGGCTGGTTTAGGAACTCTCTCCTGGGTTGGACGCAACGCCAGGAGGACTGATTGTCCCGAACAGAGGCTCCCTGTGTCAGCTGATTTGGGTTCCCCAGCTTTGTGTACGGCGGAGGGATGCAGACGCTCTTTTCGGTGAAGCTTTTCAATTTATTAAGTGTATTGTGTGTGCGCGCGTAATGTGTACTTATTCTTGCAGTCATTTTCATGCTATTGAGCATTGAAGTATATTGTGTGTGCGCGCGTAATATGCACTTACTCTTGCAGTCATTTTCATGCTATTGAGCATTGAGGTATATTGTGTGTGCTCGTATTATATGCACTTACTCTTGCAATTATTCACAGAGTGCTTATATCTTTATTATTATTCTCATGTTATTCTCCTGATGTATATATATATATATTAGTGTGGTTTAGTTTTGCTAGCTGAGAACTTGCCCCTTAAATAAACTTGATTATTCTACTTACGAAGGTGTTTGAGAGTGATTGCTTTACATTGTGCCTTAAAATATCCTGAAGTGCATAGTTTTGATATTCTGAAGAGTAAAGCAGCACAAATTGGCGTAGTCGGCAGGATTCGAAAAAAAAAAAAAAGGGGAAAATGCTTAATAAGATCAAAGCGAGCTCAAAAGCAGGTTCTCAGGTAGCAAATCCAGATACAGAAATACCGGGATGGGAAACTGCCCCGTATAAACTTTTAGCTCAGGAATGGTCACGTTGTGCTGGTTTGTGTGAAAATTGGAATGCGTGTATGTTAAATGTGGAACCTGAAGATCTTCTCATTTGTTTACGGAAAGTTTCGATTGACAAGGGAAGGGAGGTTTGTGCGTTGGGGAGGCGAGGCTGGATCTTGCTTTCTGCGTACCGAAAGTTGTATGAAAAATGTTTACAGTTACAAAAAGACCACGAGCAGCTGGAGAAGGAGTTAGTGGAAGCCTGAAATTCCTCTACCATGCTAGCTTGTCAAAATAAATTATTAAGTGATAAGTTGGAAATGTACCAACTGGTTGCAGAGAGAACGGCTGTTAGCGTAGCTAAATATAAACACAAGAAACGAAGAGGGAAAGTTAATAAAAAGAAGGTGCATTTAGCTATCTCTCAGGCAGGATTAGCCTTTGACCCTGAATTTTGGGATGGAAACATCTGGGATACATCTGATTTTTCAGATGGGTCCGGGGGCGATGACTGCCAAGATGTTAGACAGGAGAAGACAGAGCGCAGGAATGTTGTCCGTGCGCAGCCCATATATCGGCGAAAGTTACAGCATAGCCCAGCTAATCCTGGAGGGGTGATGTTGGATGCCCTGGAGGATTATACACAGCAAGAACTAAGTGATGTGATAGACAGATTTCGACAGAGGTCTGGGGAAACATTGCTTACGTGGTTGGTGCGGGTGCACGATATGGGGGGCCAGGGGGTCCAATTGGATCACGGCGACGCCCCGAGGCTTTGTATGTTAAGTACAGACCCGGTTATTCAAAATGAGTTTAGAACCTATCCAGGGAATGGTCCCATGACCAATTTGTTAGAGCTAGCGGCGCAAGGGTGTGCTCAGAAGTATCCGACAGAGTCAGACTGGCCGCCTAATGATAAACCTTGGTACACTTTGAGAGATGCAGTACAGAGATTGAAGGAAGAAGGGATGAAAACAGCTATCTTTATGGGTAATGCCCATGATTTGATGAATGGAATTTTAAGTGTGTCTGTGCGAAACCGGCTGATTAGGGCCGCTCCTCCTGCATATAAGCATGTCATCATGACTTTGTTAATTAATCAGACAGGTAACCCATTGTCTCAGGTGGTAGAAGCGGTGCGTGAGTTAAGTGATTTAGGAGAATGGGCTAAGCCAGAGAGGAATTCACGGTCTGAGAATCGTACTGATAACAACAGGGTGACAAGGCGAGACATGTTTCAGGCCTTGATGCGAGATGGGGTGACCAGGAATGAAATTGATGGGATAAGCACCAAGGACATGTGGGAAATGTATCACAAACGCGGTTTGGATAAAAAGGAGGGGAGTAGGAAAGGGAACAAGAAGGATAACAAAGTGGTGAACCAGAGAAAGGCAGGAGGGGAGGAGCGTGAGGGTGAAAAGGGAGAGAGAGGGAGAAAACCCCACAGTAGAGAGAGATCCCCAGAGGACGGAAATTGGGAGGAAGAGCACCGAAGCGCAGAGGGAACCCGGAGCAGGGAGAGAGACCGAGAACTGACAGGTTCTGGGAAAACTCGAGGAAGAGAGTGGGAGAGGGAGCTGGTAAGCTCAGAGAGGTTGCGAAGCAGAGACAGGGAGGAGGAGTTCCCTGAGAATTACCGCAAACTGTATCCAGATTTGACTTGGGCAGACTCTGATGTGCGCAGAGTGAAAATAGATTAGGAAACAGGCCAAACTCCGGTGCAGGGATGGGCTCGCAAAGATAACAGACCTCATGTCAAAGTAGAAATTTATTGGAAACGTGGAAATGTTCAAAAAGTTCGAGCCCTCGTTGACACCGGAGCGGAGGCCACTTTGATTCATGGCAATCCAAGAAAATTCAGGGGACAGTACTTCACCATTACGGGATTGGGCGGAAAAGAAACCCCGGCAGTGCAGATAGTGGTTCCCATGAAAATAGGGGGACTTCCAAAGAGAGAATACACTGTCCTGATTGTGCCCATTCCCGAATACATTATTGGAATTGACATTTTGAAAGGGATGACCCTACATTTGGAAGATGGATGTTATCAATTTGGTTCCAAAAGATTTATATCAATAGCCGCCGCAAGGGTGGGGCTGTTGAAGATTCCTCCGGTAACACTTCCCCAAGCTACTAAAGTGATTCAAATGAAACAGTACAGAATACCGGGAGGACATGAGGAGATTAGCCAGACTATACATGATTTACTAGAGGCCGGGGTAATAGTTCCCATCACCACTGCGTGGAATAATGCCCTCTGGCCTGTTCGTAAAAGTGATAACAGTTGGAGGATTTGCATTGATTATCGCCAATTGAATAAACATACACCTCCTCTGACTGCAGCGGTCCCAGACACCATTACCTTGATTGAGAACATACAGAAACACAGTGGGACTTGGTATGCAACCATTGACATTGCCAATGCCTTCTTTACAATACCAATAGCCACTGAGAGCCAGCCTCAGCTGGCATTCCAATGGGCGGGGCGTCAGTACACCTTCTGTAGATTACCCATGGGGTATTTACATAGCCCCACTATCTGCCACCGGCTGGTGGCAGAGCATTTGGATGAAGTACCCGTGGTTCCTGGAGTGCAAATTTCCCACTATATAGATGACGTGATGATGCAGGGAGAGACGCAAGAACAGGTGCAAATTCAGCTAGACAGGGTGGTGGAACATTTGCAGAATCAAGGGTGGGAGATTAACCCCGAGAAAGTGCAGGGACCGTCTCAGAGCGTGAAGTTTTTGGGCATTCAGTGGAATCAGGGACACAGAGAAGTGTTGCCAAAAGTGAAACAAAAGATTAAGGAATTCGCAGTACCGCGAAATCGGAAGGAAGCCCAGAGTTTTATTGGACTATTCGGGTATTGGAGACAACATATACCCCATTTGTCTCAGATTTTGGCCCCATTGTACAAAGTTACACGAAAGAAAAATGCGTTTGAATGGGGAGAGCAGGAGCAGCGCGCGTTTGAATTGGCGAAAGACGCCATTCAGCATGCTTTGGATTTGTGGCCGATTCGAGAGGGAGACATTGAATTGAATGTGACAGTCCAGGGGCAGTATGCCAATTGGAGTTTATGGCAAAAACAAGGAAGAAAGAGGGTGCCCCTGGGATTTTGGACAAAGAAGTTACCTGAGGCAGGAGAGCGGTATACTCCCTTTGAGAAGCAGCTGCTGGCCTGCTATTGGGCCCTGGTTGATACTGAGCAAATTACACTAGGACACAATGTGATTTTAAGGCCTGAAATTCCCATCATGCAGTGGGTGATGAGTTCCCCAAAAACTCATAGAATTGGACATGCGCAAGAAGCCAGCATTATAAAATGGAAATGGTATGTCCAGGACAGGGCACGAGCGGGTCCAAAAGGGACCGCCGTTTTGCATGAGCAGGTAGCGCAGGCTCCAGTGGAGAATTCCGAAATGTTGCATGATGTACCTTCAGTGTGTGAATCCCCAGTAGGGTGGGGCCAGCCGTTCGCAGACTTGTCTGCAGATGACAAAAAACATGTGTGGTTCACAGATGGTTCAGCAAAATATGTTGGAGCGAAAAGGCACTGGAAGGCAGTGTCCTATAATCCTGTTACCAAGAAGCTTTTGACAACTACAGGACAGGGAAAAAGTAGCCAGTATGCAGAGCTTTATGCCGTATATCAGGCTTTAAAACAGGAGCTACCCGGAAAATGTCACATTTATACAGATTCCTGGTCTACCGCCAATGGGTTAGCTACTTGGCTTCCCACGTGGCATGCACATCAGTACAAAATCCATAACAAAGAGGTATGGGGGAAGGAGTTATGGCAGGAGATCTGGGAAATGTTACCTCAAAGCACCGTGACTGTCTACCATGTGGACGCTCACTGTCCAACTGATTCATTAGACCGATGGTTCAATTGTCTTGCAGACGATCGAGCCAAGATTCAAGAGGCTGAAGTGGAGGCGCAGAGTTCTGATTTGGTGGGAATGGCTAAATGGGCACACCAGAAATGCGGACATCTTGGAGAAAAGGCTACTCACAGGTGGGCTGAGATTAGAGGGATGCATCTTCCCCTAGATTTGATTAAAACAGCGATCATTGAATGTCCCATTTGTCAGCATGCACAGCACAGACCGGTCCCACAGGTGGTGAGAGGCCAGCTAGGTAGAGGTAAATTGCCAGGACAGATTTGGCAGATTGATTACATTGGACCAATGCCAGTGAGCAGAGGGTGTCAGTATGCCTGCACCGTGGTAGACACTTACTCTGGTTATCTCATAGCCTTTCCCTGCAAGCGCGCAACTCAGCAGAGCACCCTGAAAACACTAGATCTGTTGATTCTGTACTATGGAGTGCCACTCCAGATTCAAAGTGATAACGCCAGCCACTTCAAGGGCAGACTAGTGCAGGACTATTGTGCACAACGCAATATTGAGTGGATTTTTCACATACCTTACTACCCACAAGCAGCGGGACTGATTGAGAGAATGAATGGGTTGCTGAAAGAACAATTGCGTAAACTGAATGATGGGACACTGAAGGGGTGGAGGGATAATTTGTATGATGCTTTGCAAATTTTGAACAACCGACCCCTTACGAATGCTGAGACACCTCTCATGAGAATGCTCACACCTGCTTTACAGATTAATCCGTTTACAACGAGCAATACCATTGTGTATTGGGAAACAGCTCCAGGAGCTTTGGCCCCATATCGAGCTACACCAGAATCTGCAGGACTTGACTTACATGCTTTACACATGCATCGATTGAAACCTGGAGACATCACTCTGATTGAAACTGGGGTGGGAATTCAGATTCCCCCTGAACATTACGGTCTGATCGCCCCTCGATCTGGGCTTGCCTTGAGGGGCATCCAAGTTTTAGGAGGCGTGATAGATGCAGACTACCAAGGCGAGTTGAAAGTCATTCTCTTGAACAGTGGTGACACAGACCTAGTGGTGCAACCTGGTGATCGCGTTGCCCAAATTGTCATCATGCCGGTTTATGGAGGTGTTGTTAAGAAGGGGAGCGCCCCAGCTCTTCTCACTGTGAGAGGCAAAGGAGGGTTCGGATCTACTGACAAGAACCCAGGGGCCAAAGTGTGGATTGAATCCCCAAATAACCCTCCTCAACCCGCTGATGTCATCGCCACTGGACCAGACAATGTCCTGGTAGTTATGCGACCTGGTCAAGACAAATGGGAACATGTTCCCGCTGACAAATGCTATCTGCGAGAATGATAATACGTGTTTTGTCCTTTGTTCTTTTCAGATCATCCTGTGGAGTGCCTATGCCATGAGTGTGGTGTATGGAGCCCGTTCGGGAGACTCCACCGGGGAGCGGGAGGGGCTCATAGCCCAAAAATTCAACCGTCAGCCGCAGATGCCAACGCTGCTGCATCAACCGAACAATGTTTGGATTCATCTAGCGCAGGAAGTGCTGAATATATCTCACTTCTGTATGAGTAACATGCAAAGCGTTCAAGATTTGATTACCACTTGTCTAGTGGCAGTGCCCACTCCTGCTGCTGTATTATTACACATCTTTAACAATACAAACCAGGATGGAATGGTGGATGTGAGTGACGTTCGCTCCCATCTGTCACTCTATGAGTACTGCCGTCATTGCCCGGAGGTGGGCAGGCGGTTGTGGAGGAACATGACATCTATACTCACGTTTAACATCTCAAGTGGGGATGTGTGCTATTCATTGACCTGTGATCCTATGAAAATAGGTAAATGTGCTCAGCTCAAATTGGAGAAAAGAGACAAAAACTTAACTGCTGCACAACGGACGTTGTGCCACTCACGGACTGACCTAACCTGTTTGAATGTAAATAATTCAATGTTTTGCCAACATGTGGTGCCTGCTGCCAGCCACATTCAAAATGTTAAGTTGCCTAAAGGTTGGCTCTTTTCTTGTGGTAATCTTTCTTTTACTTATATTCCAGCCAATCTAACCGGAGGGCCTTGTGCCTGGTCACGCTTAGGCTTTCTCATGTTTCCTATGGATACTGCTCTACACCCTCGCTATACCAGAGACACTATTCAATTACCTACGGACTGTGATTCTGAAATTTCATTGCTGTCCAAAACAGAATATGTTAGTTTAGCTAGTTCTATCGTAGGGGTGCCAGGACTTGCAGTATATAATACCAGAGTTATTAATAAACTTGCATGTTTAGTAGTCAAGAATATTAACTATACATCAGCTGCCTTAGCTGAGCTGTTATTAGATGTACAGGGAATTAGAAGAGCTGCTTTGCAGAATCGCGCTGCTATTGATTATTTACTGCTTAAACACAACCATGGCTGCAGTGATTTTGAAGGATTATGTTGCTTCAATTTATCCGACCACTCCATATCAATCAACTCCCACATAGAGGCCCTGCATAAGTTGGTGAAGGGGGTGCAGCAAGATGTTGACAAGGGGTGGTGGGATTGGGCTTTTGGATGGCTGCCTAATTTAGGCCAACTGCGTTATATCTTTGGTGTAATCATTATCATAACAGTTATTTTAATTTCATTATGTTGTTGTATTCAGTGTGTGCCTAATCTTCTATCTCAGTTTCGCCCAAGAGCATTGCCATTTCAGCTTATAGGATATACTTAGTTGTAAGTTGGCCAAATGGTCCAAGGGTGGAGATGTATTGCTACATACACTACGTGCATGCGGCAGCACTACGTGCAAGGTAAACAGTGGTGCAGAGTGTGGACCATTGGCCTCTGCTTTCATTGGCCTTCGCTTCCATTTTGGTTCACGACTCCATTTTGTCGAGTCTGGTTCGGTGCGTAAGGCACTGTTCTGTGTTTTTCCACAAGCTTCGGCAAGCTGAAGGGTGGGGTGTTTTTCTGCTCAACTTCGCTCCATCTGCCTGGTACGAAGGGCGCTATTTACATTCCACGAGCTATCAGTTAGAACAACAGGGGGATGCGCCTGTACACAAGGAGGAATGCAAGCTTCACCTTGGAGTCCTCTCCTGGGAACTTGGCCCGTTCTGAGGAGACGTCTCGAAGGGTGAACAAGGTACCGCCGATTGCACAATTTGTAAAGGAGGGGGTCTTTTTCTAGAAAAGACTCCTGGGCGTTAGTAAATACTATAAAAGTTGGGGGCCTGGATGGGCTGGTTTAGGAACTCTCTCCTGGGTTGGACGCAACGCCAGGAGGACTGATTGTCCCGAACAGAGGCTCCCTGTGTCAGCTGATTTGGGTTCCCCAGCTTTGTGTACGGCGGAGGGATGCAGACGCTCTTTTCGGTGAAGCTTTTCAATTTATTAAGTGTATTGTGTGTGCGCGCGTAATGTGTACTTATTCTTGCAGTCATTTTCATGCTATTGAGCATTGAAGTATATTGTGTGTGCGCGCGTAATATGCACTTACTCTTGCAGTCATTTTCATGCTATTGAGCATTGAGGTATATTGTGTGTGCTCGTATTATATGCACTTACTCTTGCAATTATTCACAGAGTGCTTATATCTTTATTATTATTCTCATGTTATTCTCCTGATGTATATATATATATATTAGTGTGGTTTAGTTTTGCTAGCTGAGAACTTGCCCCTTAAATAAACTTGATTATTCTACTTACGAAGGTGTTTGAGAGTGATTGCTTTACATTGTGCCTTAAAATATCCTGAAGTGCATAGTTTTGATATTCTGAAGAGTAAAGCAGCACACCATAGCACTTCTCCCTCCTCCCAGTGATTAATTTGTGAAACATATAAGGCATTGGCCCCAACCTGCTCTCTATGACTCAGTTGCCTGCACTGCTGAATGTAGGGGTTGATAAGTGCTAACTCTTCCTAGTTCCTCTCCTCACCCTACACTTACGTCTGTCTCACCTTTGCAGGTTCTTATTCCTCTCGGCCTTTTTGTCACTGTTTTCCTATTTCTCTCGTTCTCCTTCTTTCTCTAGTTTCTAGTTTTGTTGTCTTGTACTGGGCCAGTCTTATGATTAAAAAAATCCCAACCCATACGATGTGTTCTGGAGCCCACGACCTGCTAACACTAGTGAAAATCAAGCACTGTCTCCTCCACTTATGGACCAAACAAAGGAAGTGATCTTCAATGTGGTGGTGTGATTGACAGACACAGGAGGGGAGTAGTATTTTGTGGTGGCCAACTACGAAGTGATGATGACACCCCAACTAAACTTCTTGGAGGTGCCATGCACACATACAAGTCTACAACACACCTGAGTGTACCAGTGGCTTGAGGGGAGTGACTGCAATACAATGGTAGCGCTGCTATTAGGAAGGTAAATTATGGGAGGTAAGTTGTGATCATTTAATAGCTTTAGCCTGGAAAATATTACATGCAGTATTATCAGGTATTTTTCATCCAAGTGGTAAAGCATGTAACTGTTATTTCAAACTGATTTGACTTTGGGCCATCAGGACTTTGCAACATAAATAATTATTGACTGGAACTTTTTATACTTTTAATTAGAAGTAAAAAATAACAATGGGTAATTACTACTAATATAAGATTTTGAGGCACTTTGAGAATCTGTTCGCCTTCTAAAATTCACAGGTACTCACTGGTTAGAAAGTAAAGAGTCGGTATTAAGTTGTGGTTTGTTTTCTTTGGAGGTGTCCCTGTGCGATCAGATTAGAATAGACTAACCCATTGTTTAGTTATGTAGATAGTGGCCCACTTGATCCTGCTATGGATCAGTGTAGAACATCTTGTGCGTGTGTGTCTATCAAAGGCCATTGCCATTTATTTCGCTGTTGCGTTCAGGTGCTCATTGCTCCTTTTCAGGTTGCTCATATTTTCCTAGACACATTTAACTGTTATGGAACTTTGATGAAATGCGATGTGCATTCAGGTTGTGCATCTGTGTGGAACATATTTTTATTTCGTCCCTACCAAAGGCCATAGGCAGTTGGTTTGTTGGTGTGTTCAAGTGTCCATTGTTCATTTTCAGGTGGCCATTGTGCTCCAAGACATGTTTTCCTAGTATGTGGCTGTGATGCATTCCTATGTGCATACAGGTGTGGTACATTAATATTGATATGTGTGCATAATTTTATCAAAGTTCCAAACATGAAATATGACACAATTTCTTCATAGCACGAAAATGTCCCATCGGTAATAGCACTAGTTCTACAGAGGAAAGCAAAGGATGGAACTAAAGTTGTGTTGTAGCTAACACGTGGGTAAGTACATTCCTCTGTGTGCTCAGTAATCATATGGCTGTTAACGTCTTGTAGGAGGGGGAGTACTAAATAGGCATTTAAGTCAATGGACAATTAGGTGCAGATGCCACAATAATATTGTTGTTTTGGAGAAAAATACATGGCAGCTCACAAATCACAAATATCAGTAATGAATGTGAAAAAAAGCCATGTGAGAAAGCTCACATTTAGTTTCAGAGCACAAATGACTGATGCTGATTTCCGGCTTTAATGTAGTATGAAGATACTCTACTTTTCTACACATTTTCACTTGTAAGTATTTTGCAGGATTCTACACTTTCAATCAACTGAGACAAGGGCATTCATTATAATTTCTGCTTTGCTAGAGGGAATGCAACAAACTGAGCTGATCAGAAAGTTTCTTAACACCCACCCCTTCCATTGCTGACGTATTTGTTTTGGCTCACTGTAACTAGGAGCGCACATTTGCAGGACATGCTTTTTCATGCAAAATCAACTTTATTGGGAAGCCAACGTGCTTGAAGATTAAGCTCACTCTTTATGGTCTCTCTCTCTTTATAAATCTTCAGAACAAATAACGATTGTCTGGGTCCACTTTCATAGACGGAGGAAAGAAGTGTGAAATCCTATTTACTACTGGCTCTTGCGGTATCATATAGTCTAGCAAATTTTTTCATTTGACCAACAGGCATCTCTATTTTCACCAGAACAAGTGTTTTTTTTTTCTTTTCAACCATTTTGCAGCGTGTGATATTCAAGCTCCAGACTCTAATACCACTAAAGTATAGGTTCACTGTGTCTATGCTTTAGAGTTATCTGTTAATGAATAATAGTATAATAATGACTCAGAGTCTTACTGACATCACAAAGTAAAAATGATGGACGGAGCATTGAAACTTTTCAAACACCCACCCCCAGTCACAGATCTGGGCTAATCTATCATTATTTTGCTTACCACATCACCCCAGTTTGGATCCAGCCATAAGCAAATCAGTCTTTACGCTGCTCACCATGAGAACAGTCCAGCCTGAACTCCCAGGTCCTCCCTGGACCGGAAACAAGCATCCTGGGACCGGTTTCAGGGTATCATCCCGAAACCAGTACCAATATGCTTGTTTCTGGTGAACATTCACTGTCACTGTATGGTTATATCACAACATTAAGCTGGCACTCCCAATTGTCTTGAAATTCACGAACTATATGAGGGCGAAGCATCAAAAGGATGTTCGGGAGAAGTTAAGCCATCTGCCGAATAGAGTATATATGTGCCACATTAGGTAGCAAAGGATCAATTCACAAATAGTGCGCATGCTCTCCCATGGCACAGCAAACACCAGAAAATACAACTTCTGAAATCCAAACACAGCGAATGCTTATAAATGATGATGTCATGAAAAGCATAATTTGAAGAAAAAAAACACTTTCAATATATGAGCCTCATACGGGATTGTTAGGTTATATGTATTATAACAACGGACATTTTCTTTTCGCTGGATGTTTTCTGTAATTTGCTTGGAATTTCACTTGCAGAGGATGTCCTAGGACCTAGACAACCATGATTCACTTAACCATTCTGACAAGCCAGTTTTTGAAAACTGATCCCATTAGTGTAAATACATGTTTTTGTATATTTATATAATTATAAGGATACACTGATAAATTCTATGTTTTTCAGTGCTGGAAGACTTGGATAAAGTTTTGACAGTGATTGCGAGAGACAATTTTAAATAGTAAAATAGAGAGTAGTGTAGTGGGGCCTTGTACCTCACAAAGCATAGGTTGAGGAGGGTAAGGAAACCAGCACACCCAGCACAAGGCAGCATCACCACCAGTCACTGATGCTGATGATACAGGGACAGAGCTAGAAGGGAGCAGGCAAGAAAGGAAAGGATGTTCTAACTTGGTGTTCACCTTAGTTAATCCAATGATGAAAAATCTGTGTGGGTGTTAACTTGCTACAGTTCTCATTTTGGTGCTCCTGTGAGGTTTTTTTACACACTTTGAAGGTCTCTACATTCCTAGATTTACGGCCAGATGTATGACCATGTTGTTTTGAGACTTACAATTTGCGATTTTCTGCGAGTCGCAAATTGTGAGTCGTAAAACAAATGTACAACAGTGTCAAACACACTGTTTGCAATCCACAAATGGATCTTAAGGAACATGCCTCATCAACATTCATGAGGCAGGTCGCAAATTGCAACCCATTTGTGAATGGCAACAATCACAGGGATGGTGGCCTGCTGGAGTCAGCAGACCACAACGCCTGTGATTGCTTAAATGCAGCCTATTTTCCTCAAAGGAAAATGGGATGAATTTAAATACCAAGATGAAAATTTACTTTTTGATGTCAGCAACCATTTGCAAATGGGCTACCACCAATTTGAAACTGCTGGTAACTACGATTATTTTCATATTCACAGTCACAAAACAATCAGACATGGGTCTGCGAGTGGCAATTAGGAAGGGACGCCCTTGAGGTGCTCCTTTCTAATGGGAGGTTGCCATCCCTATTTTGAGAGTTGTCAACTGGATACCGACTTGTAAAATAGGGATAGTACATCCTACAATTTTGTGGTTGCAAAAGGTGATTTTGCATTTCGTGACTGCAGAATCAGGTTGTCATTTGGCCCATAGTTTCTTTAGTTGCATAGCACCATATTAGATCACAAGGACATCCTACTTGCACTTCATGTCAGAAAATTAGATAGAAACTCCAGTGACAGACGGTTTATCCAGAGGATAGGAACAATGATGGTGCTTGCTGCAAAGGGTGTTTACCTAATTATCATTTATATATATATATATATATATATATATATATATATATATATATATACACACACACACACACACACACACACACACACACACACACACTCAGGACCAGTTCTATGGGAAGAAAGTTGTGTCTAGGTCAGTTTTTTGTATCAGAATTATAAATAATGTATGTGGCTCCTGTGATGTTCAACAAGTACAGGCATGGTAACGTTTTGTTCATTCGCTTTATTCAGTTTATTGATTCTGTTAATTTATGTTATGTTACATACCTAGGAAGACTACGTGTGAAAATGTGAGATTCTTCCCATAGTTTGTAAGGAAGAGTAATAGCCTTTAAAGTGTTTTTATTATAAAGGTTAGAAACAAGACTAGTTTTGCGATTTGGTAATGCAGTTGTGGTCCTGCACCTATCTCTGTGCTACAATTTTCACAGCATTTGAGGATTTCGAACAAAGACCTACTTTCTAAGGTCAGGGTGAATGTTATCACAGAAACGCACTCCTGCCAGAGAAGGCTAGGAATCCTCCTGGAGAATATGGTGCGAGACAAACATGTAAGGGCCAAATTACTAAGTTTCAACGAATTCCCCCTCTCTGACCCTAAAACTTAAATACGTTAAAAGACAAACAAAACATGCTACTTTTCAGTTAACACGATTTAATTGCATTAATTTTCACAACGCTATTAATAAGGCACAAGTTGCATTTCAAGCGTATCATAAGATATATTTAATTAGAATATTTACAGAAGATATCTACATTTTAAGAGAAAATATATAACTTCATTATTATAATATAAACATATCTATCATAAAGTTGAATGAAAAAATAAGACACCATGGAATGATCTTTTTCAAAGAAAATGTGTAATTAAACACAAAAATGAAATACGCATTGCTCTTTAGAATTGTTTACATTCAGATCGTATATATCAAAACTTTATTACGGCAACAAGAAGCAGTCTTAAAAGCACAATATAAAAAAATATAGTTGAATATTGTCACACCATTACAACCACACAAGATACATAGCATAAAACCTAAATAGGTAAAACACATCTTAAATTCTATAGACCCGGATTTAAGAAAAGTGGTACTGCATCCAAAGCAGCGCCACTTTTCTTGCATCCCGTAGCACCCCCGCCCCACTGGCACAATGTGTGCGCCATATTTAATGTTATGTACGGCGCACCGTGGCGCAGGGTAGGAGCAATAGCATCAAACAGGATTAGCGCCAAACTTTTGGTGCTAATTCTGCAGAGTACATAGGGTCCCATTGAAAACAGTGGTATGCCCCTTTTCAAGGCCTGCTATGTGCAGGAGTAAAAAATAGCTGCCAAAAATGGCACATTGGAATCTAAGAGATTCTCCACATGCACCCTTGCCTACTTTTTGCCTGGCACAGGCATATTGTGGCTCAAGGCGTTACAAAGTGATGCAGTGCATGCATTGTACCACTTTGTAAATAAAGCTTGGCAAATTCGGCCTTATTGGGCCACATTAGCGTAACAAAAATGACTCTAATGTGGTGCAAGGGGCGCTAGTCCCTCTTAAATCTGGGCCATAGTGCATTGGTTGAAAAAATATTGACAACAAATAAAAAAACTGGGCATCTTGCAGAAAAAAGAATTTCTACAGTTTTGGAGCAACTCCTCTGGCAGACTGGCCCAAGTTAAACAACTGTTAAAGTGGCACAGTGTAACTAGGAATGCTACTAATTAAAAAAGACTCTATTTTCATAACAGCACACCTTAAAAAGGAACAAACACTAATACAAAGAGAGGGAGAATTTAGATGTTGTATAGCTTTGCCACATCTTCTCATTCCACTCCTTATAAATATAGGGATTAAAAATCTCTTGGTGAAGACCATACAAAAGTGACAGAAGAAAGTAAAATGGAGCAGGCTTTGCAGAGCGGAGACTCAACCCAAGGACAAGTTAACACATTACTTGGGTGAAATTGGCTGATGGGAAAACCTAATTTCCACCTCACAAAACCAAGTTTGAATCTAGTTAGGAGAACTCTATCCTACTTGCTGTCGACCTATGATAACTATGGCTCCAGTACTGGAGATTTACCTCAGTTGAATAACTCACTGCCTGCCGTATTATCCCCCTAAATTAATCTGTCATTGTGGGTATCAGAATATTGTCATCACTGTGGGGCTTGGCAGCAGGACTAAACAGTTTTCCATTACTGGGCAACACAATCCATGTGGTACTACTCCTTTCTTCCTTTTGGGCGCAAGAAGAGCATAATGAACTAAAACCCGAGAACAAAATCTGTGATGTGGTGGGTAGTAATTGTTTATATCATGAGGAATTACGTAATCACATTGACAATGGAGCAGGGTCAATAAGGAATAAAAAAAGTAATGAAAGGGGGTTGGGGTAAAAATATATAATAGGGTGATAAAATAGCTGGTGGCTAAAAAATGCAAAAGCTGACAACCCAGCTGTTCGTGACGTGGTGCAAAAGAGTGTGAATGAAGGTGGCTCAAAGATCCAGGGGCTTATTTACAAGGAGCTTGCACCACTGCTGCATCATTTTGTTTGACACAGTGGGCTTCGCATTCTTAGCTCCATATTTACAAAGTGATACTATAGGCGTCTAGCGTCACTTTTCCCTCACGTGCCTCAATTTTCCCTAGCTCCAGATCCTGCTGCGTCAGATAACGACAATGATATACAAGGTAGGTGTAGAACTGACACAGCCCTATTTACAAGAATTCCAAAAATGGATTCTCCCTTGGAAATAGTCGCACAGAGTCTCCAATGGGTCAAAAAATTAACACCTTGTCAGACGAGGCATAAAAATGATGCATTGACATGTACGTAAGGAGAACATACCCAAATCACTCAGGCTGGATTTAGTCTTACTGCAGCTTAGAGCCCCCAGAAGACCACCACCATCACTTCCACCATCACCACCACCTGCACCATGGGGCAGCAGAGGAGAAGGGAGCAGATATTTTGACAGTGTACTTTGCAAATTGGACTCGGGGAGGAAGAGGAAATTTCCCATTACCGTCTGAAGAGGAAGTCCATAATACGGCTGCTACACCTGATTGTGCCAGAACTCCAAGCTATATTGAACAGGGTTATCAAAATTCCTTCACAGACAAAGCTCCTGGCTATACTCCACATGCTGGCCTCGGGATCCTTCCAGACAACAGTAGCCACTCACTGGAGTGGAATCTCTCAGCCATCATTCTCCTCATTCCTAACCTTTGGCCTGGATGCCTTCATCTGTCTGACCCCCACTACATCCTCTTCCCCAGCACCCTGCATCTTTAGCAGGAGATCAAACAAGGATTCCCAAATGTGCTGGGTGCCATGGACTGCACATATGTCCACATGTACAATTGGTTCCTCCTGCTGCAACTGGCCATCTCTACGGCTACAGGAAACACACCCACTCCATCAATGTCCAGGCCATTGTCAACCATTGTGAGGTATTTACAAATATGCTGGCAAAATCCCCAGTGTGCATGATGCCTACACAGTCCAGCACTCAATCATGAACGAGCAGTTACAGGATAGGCAATATGGATATGGCCTCCTTGTAGCTAAGCAAAAGTGAAGTACCTAACAGACCCACTAACTATTTGAAATGGGTGATACAATAAACATCTCAGTGTCTGCCAACACAGATAGGGACTTCAGTATGAGGGCTTCATCTGTTATATATGGAATGCAAATCCCCCCCCCAGCCATACATGTGAATATATCTAAAGCAAATTTTGCAGATGTTGCATGGTGGAAATACACAGAGCAATGCATGGCTGGTAGGAATTATGGCTACCATCACTGTGTGCAAGGGAGATGTCCCATGTCCATTGTTGGGGTGTCTGCATGCAACTCACATGGCCCATCAGGCATGTGATGGATCCTACACCAGGGACTAGGTGCAAGGTGACAAACCTCGGCTCATGGGCAGGTGATGTGTAACTGTCCAAATGAATAGTAATCATCAATCACTCCCATGTCCTAAGTGTGCTTGGGTGGAAGGTGCTCCCACACACACACTGATACAATCCTGCATTCAATGAAGAACCCTTATAACCCCTGATGCAAATGTGAATGTGTACCTGCCAGGCAACTTGTGTGCAAATCTATTCAGAAAGAATTTTAAAGTGAAGGATGATACTCTTGGGTGGGAATTCATGTTGGCGGCATTAGCCCATTTTTGAATTCCTCCAACCTTCATTAAATGAGCTAACCTGTCATACTTATCACCCACGGCCAGGGCTCGGACAGACCGCCACATTTTGAGGCCCTATCAAGTGTCACATGGAACACAACAAGGCTGTCACTTATTCCCTCTCTTATTTGTACTAGTATTAGAACCCCTGGAGCAGCACATGCAACAAGACTCTCAAAAGTAGGGGATTCTCATGCATTGTGCACTTCATTCAATCTCATCATACACCGATTACATGATTTGGGAGACATTGTGAGGCCACTAACCATCTTTGGATGACTTTCTGGTCCCCTGGTAAATGTGGACAAATTAGTCTGGTTCCTATTCATGGCATTATCAGTGTGCTCTACCCTGCGGTTTGGAGACACGGCTGTACAGGTTGCTCCACATAACTTTCCCTATTTCAGTGTCAATATTTAATGTAAAACTGTGTATTTAAAAAAAAATCAAAATACCCTTAGTGGGACTGGGCAAATATATCTCATGGAAAGAGCAGGGCCAAGGTACAGATTTGTCATTGGCATTTAACTACGTGCGGCTGCAGAAATCATGGGAACTTACCAATTCACTTTCCTGATACTATCATGAGTAACTATCAGAGCTGTACTTTGGTCCTGCTCTTTCTCTTAAAAAGATTTGACTTATTTGTAGAAGTCTGTACCTTGGCCCTGCTCTTTCTGTTAAACGTATTATGGATCCGCCCAGTCCCAATATGGGTTTTTTGGTTGCAACTATATTGGATGCTCATTGTCATCAGATATTTAGTCTTGAAAAAGTAATCAAAGATGAAACTTGTGTCGGCTGCCTGCTCCTAAATGGAATAATCATCACATTCTTGCTACTGCACATTCGCCTGGACTTGAGTTACTGAATGCCTTCTTGCAATTTATGGACTTTGGATCTGCTCTGGGTGTTTACTTGTCAACTATTTCATTGATCTCCTGGTGATGGTCCCTGCATGAGTGTTCCAGCTGATGAACACAATGTTGGTGGGACTTACCTGGGGACCAGGTTGCCGCATGATTAGTGTTGTCAAATTGCAGCTCCCCACGGATGCTGGAGTCATGGGGGCTCTGGACTTCAAAGCTTATTGTCTGGTGGGACTACTGCAGTGGCTAGCTTATTGATTGGCCAGACTCAATCTGATAGAGACAGAATTTACTACAAGCCAAGACCAACTACACAAACTAATTTGCCCTGGTGTAACACTGCCATTGGCCACATTGCTTCTATTGCAAGCTAGGGGTGAGATATACTGCTCCTGTTCTGATGTATGCACTAATCATCCCACTTCTAGGTCTTCCCAGTCCTACAGGTACCCTGACAGCACAACGGTAGAGCACTTGGGAACAGAATGGGGAACGGACGATCAGCTCACTGTTCTATGATGGAACACTTATGCCCCACATTGATTTTATTCATGCCCATAGCTTTCCTGAGACCTTGTTTCTTACTCACACTTATTTACTTAGTTATGTCCATCAACATTGGCCCCCTGATGGGACTGAGCCACCCACACATGCATTAAACACCATGGGACATGGTAGACACCTTTTGTGTTGCCTTTACTGTGAAGCCGGGGCGCACCTTATGGTCTCCTTTATCCCCGCAAACTTAACTGGACAATGTACTTGATCTGTGAATCCTTGGACAAGGACAGGACCCACATAGTAGAACACCCCAGGAAAGTCATTTGCAACACAAGGTCTTAGCTCATGCTATTCACAATGTTGCCTAGGGCATATTTAACACCCCCACAGGGTTAGTGTCACCTTTCCCAGTGCCTCCTCAATATGTCCTAGATGTAAGGCCTTTGATGCAGATCTCCATCTCCCACATATGCTATGGTCCTGCCTTGCAATATACTCATACTGGATGGGCATAGCCACAATGAAGACAACCGTTCCTGGTCTTGACCAGTGGAATACACCTGTGTAGTGTCTGCTGGGTCTGGATCCTAGACCCAGGAGCTCCCTGACCACAGTAAGATTTACTGATCTAGCCTTATTGTTGGCATAATGAGTCATGACACAACACTGGAGTTCCTCCAGGGTCCCCAAAGTCAAGAGAAGACTGACAGGAGGAAGTAGAACACTGCGGACAGCCTGGAAGCAAGGCTATTTATAAAGGTAAATACAGATTATTACGCAAGAAGGTAATCATGCTCAAATGGGATGCCATACTGGAAAGATTTAAGGCACTATGAACTGCGACTGATGAAGGAGAGTCAGCATACACCCCAAGTGCAAGAAAATTCTATAGATCCCCCTGAAGGCCCCTACCTCACGATATACACCACGCACTCAACAAACACACGCTACACCCACTTCCACTCGCAATAAAACTTCCTACCGTACACCAGGTGACACATACAATTCGATGGGGGAGGGTTTGGAAGGATTGGGTTTAGTACACACAATAGTTAGATGATTCTTTGATCTGCCTGCTTGTGTTTTGTTCAATATATCTGCATTTACTGTGATAATATGCTAATGTAAGCATATTGCTGGATGTACAATGCATCAATTCTGGATTGCACTGTTGAACTTTACTGAAAATGCAATAAAGTTTGTGTAATTTTTTTTAAAAAATCTAGCGATCTAGAGCATTAGCAAATATCTACCACCAAATTCTGCTACGTTATCAGGACAGTCAGGTTGAAGATTTGTAGGATGAATCTGCTCCTGCACTGCATTTGACATCACATAGATTAATTGATGAGTCCCATCTAAACGTGAGTACACCGATATGAGTGACACATCATGTGATCACTTCTTGTAGAAGTGCATGACAAGTGCACATAACACACATGGGGAGGAATGTACCCAATGCAGTGATCCTAAACATTGACACTGTCTCTTTTTTCAAATTGAGCTGATTGGGATACAGCAGTGTGGAATGACCTGTATGCCAACCACCAGAAAGAGCTGGAGAAGGCATAAAAACAGACACATATAAGAACACGTAATGTGGTGGAATGGACCTGGGGTAGATCGCTCTATTTCCCCCCCCCCCCACCCCTGGTCTGCAAATTTAAAATAGTTTGTGGCATACTGCACAACATCTGTTCGTACAAATGTCCCTTGGGAGGGGGATCAATCACAGGACGATGGAGGAGGAGGAAGAGGCAGCTGACAATGGAGCCATCCAGAACTCTGCTGCAGGCAGTCGCAAACATACACACATCATCCAATTTATTTTCACTTAAATAACACCTGTGAATGTATCACTAAAGCATGTGTGACAGTGCTTTCACGTCATAAGCAATCAAAACCATCATTTGTCTTTGTGTTTCTGTCAGAGTTCCAGAAAACAACAACTCACCCACATCTTGGAAACTATAAGTAACCACAACAGTTGTCAATTAGGTTTCAATGCCAACATCATCCTTAAACTGCCAGACAGAATTCACTGATCTTTATAAAGTGTTGTGCGTAATGTGTGCATTGCACATTGAACAATCATGTCTTACTGAAAACACACATAGCACAGAACTGTGTGTCCAAACATGACAAATTCAGACAAATATCGATGTCAACATGATGCTTTAGGCACAGATGTGATGCATTTTTATCAAAAGGTATGCCATCTTTGTAATCCTGGTGCTTGAGACAAACAATAATGATACTTTGGGCCCAAACATGATGCTTTATCATGAAAATAAATGTCAGTCATAAACCGAGACAAAAGATCAGTATGAGAAATTTGACTAATTAATGGCAAACGGACCCTTCTTGCTGGTGACAAATCACCACATTCATGGCATTCACACTCACATGTATGACAAATAGTACATTTGTAACAGAGGGCTGTATAAGTGCATGTGAAGTACAGTGTCAGTCAAATCTGACATCAACTGGCCTGTATTCCAATCTCATAGCATGTCTCATACTGTTGGCAAAGAGTAAGAGTCAATCAAGACACAGAACAAATAGTACATGAAAATGGGGCCATCATCTGTTATTATTATTTACTAATTTCACCCCTACTTTCTGTGCAGCTGTCAAAGGATATTGTATACAGCTGTGGGTAATGAATACTCATAAACATCTCCATATGGAAGTCCAGCGGAGCTTTCATTATGCCGTAAGCAGGACACAGTCCATCGTAGAGAGGACTTTTAGAGTCCTCAAAGTACCGCTTCAGGTGCCAGGATATGAAAATCCACTACTTGCCACCAATGGTTTGCAAAATTATACTAGTATTGCATATTCCATAACATTTGTGCACGGACAAATGTCCAATGGCCCAATGACAATGAGGACCAGGAAGTTCCCGACGATGAGGATGAGGAAGATGAGGAGCAAGCACAAAATGTGCCATCAGTAGCAGCAACACAGCTTGAATGACTTTCCGAATGTCACAAAATATCACTAAATTAATTGGTGTACCTATGTGAAGATAAACATGTAAGTACTAACAGTGTGTAAGCAATTTAGCTTCTTAGTCACAACAACATCTGAACACTCACATCTGCTACTAATTGCCACACACAAAATATATGTAACTATGTGTGACAACCAGCACTGTACAGCATCTGGTACATCTAAAATAGTATACATGTTAACAACCTATACCAAATGCTCCTCCATTGCCCAAAAAATTAACATGGGGCCGGATTAACAAGGCCCTAGTACCTCTTTGCGCTACATTAGCGTAATTCTTTTTACACTAATGTGGCTCATGGAGGCAATTTCGCCGCACTATAGTATCAAAGTGGTGCAATGCACGAATTGCACCAAATTGCTACCTCTTGCAACACATTATGCCTGCGTCAGGTATAATGTATGCAAGGGGGCATTCCAGCATTAGGAGACATGCAAAAATGATGCCGTGAAATCTACGAGATCTCACTGCACCATTTTTGGCATACTTTTTATCGCCTCCTCAATGCAGGTGTTAAAGTGACGCACCCATTGTAATAAATGGGGCTCCTTGTGCTTTGCTGCACTAGCATAAAAATCTTTAATGCTAGTGCATTAAAGCATCAAAATTGAGTCAAAAATGTTGACGCTATTGACCTAAAGTGTGCTGTGGTGTGCCGTATTATAAATACGGTGTAACCATGGTGTTGTTAGATGGATGCAGAGGCACGCAATAAAAGTGGCGCATCGGGACCGATGTGCCACTTTCTTGTAAATCTGGCCCATGGTGTGCTAATGTAGAAAGTGTGCAATTACTGTGTGTATCTCTTGTACAGCTAGCCATTTGTATGGCCTCATACTTGTGGAGGATAGTAGAGTTCACTCATAGTATAATGACTGTAAAGTGACCCACATAGTATGTCCATAGAAACACAGTCCAACCCCTACAGTCCACCTATGCAACATTCAAACCTGCAGCTACATATCATATCCATTAAGAGATCTCATATCACAAATACACATGCTAAATGATAAACTCAGTCAGTACTAGAGTGTCTATCTAGTAACAATGTACCCACATTTGCCCCACTAGGCCACAATGCCAATGGAAGCAGCAGTGATATAGGCTACCATGTTTGTGTATTGCACTCAGATACTAATGATGGTTTCACTCTCATAAGTACAGTTTTGGTGCAAATGTGAAGACTCAACATCAAGTCTGAGTCTGAAACAATTGCCCATTACAAATCACAAAAAGCAGGGTTCATACACCCAAGGTGCCAGGCACTGATGTATTCCAGGATACGTTGTCTTGATGTGGCTGTAAATTCTCAGGTGAACATCATGTTTGAATGCATACCCAACACCTAAATTCAAGTAATAACACATTATATATGCATATTGTGATGGGTGTCAATGGTAAACACATATGTGATTGAACTCCACCTGACTAGTTGTGGCTAGACAAACCTACTTCGTTATCCACAAATTCTGAGAATAAGCCTGTGGGTAATGAGAAAGAGCTGTTACAGTATGAATATGCAACAAATATGCTCCAAAACACAAGGCCAGACAACTGATGCTTGTGTGGTACATGTTATGGTATGTGTTTCTGAAGTCTCTCTGGTAACCTTTGGTTTGCACATATCAACATAAGTCGTTATTGCCACCACCACACACATAGCAAATGTAGAGAGCCAGTTTGCCACTTGTATCCCACTTACACCGTAGAGTGGTTGAAACACACAATTGCAGGATGCACGGGTGATCATAACAACATGAAGAGTGTACATACCATTGTCACAAAACATCCTTGTTCATAAGCATATTCAATTCTGACATGCTCATGCCTAGATGTTCCAAGATGGTGCATTTATATTACACAACATTTGTTTAGTGCTGGTGCTTTGACCATAGAAATATTGGAGATGGAGATGACAGATGAATGATAACTTTGACCTTTGAGATATGTTTGGGATATGGAAAGTGCAACATGTGGTGTTTGAAGATACGATTAACATATCATGGTTGATGTTCATTTTCCAAGTTACTCTTTGTATGACATGTTTTTATAATTATGATTAAATAGAGGACATGACCCCAAAGGCAGCACCAAAACTGGGAATATAGCTACCGGCACAAAGTCCACAAGACATATTGCAGAATAGCAAAACCTTTGAGAAGGAGAAAGCATCCAGGACCTGAGGAGCATTCCCACAGGGGGCACCAACTCTGGATAGACCTACCACCAGCAAGGCTCGAGTGCAGACAAAGGCGGGTCTGCAGGAGTAGGACCACGCATCTCCACAGCAGCCAAACACAAGGACATGACTCCCAAGCTCCAACCCAGGCTGCAGGCTTTGAACAGGACATGCGTCAGGAGATTTCTGACCTCAAAATTCATGTAGCAGGCCTAGAGCGCAAGATGGACAACATGCTCATCCTCCTAAGGGAGATCTGGCAGGCAGTACAAAGACCATAGGAGGCAAGATGAGGTACTGGGACTCTTTCTTCCATTCCCCTTCTATATAGTTGATTTTATTGTAGGTGTTTTTTACAGCTTAGTTTAAGTTAGTTAGTGTAGTATAGGATAGGTTTAGTAGTCTTTTTAGTAGAAGTAGGTACATTTTTAGTTTTGGTTTTATTAGGAGTTTTAGTTGGTGTAAGTTATGTGTTTATAAAAATATATATAAATACAAAAAACTAACACATTTTCAAAAAATATATATATTTTTAAGCCTAAATGTGCAGTTAGTTTATGCATAGATGTAGTTTCTGTTTTCTTTGTCTGAGGCTGTGTTTTAAGGGGGTGGAGGTTGATGTTTATCATGTGGTGTTATATGTATAGAGTAAGGTAGGTTAAGTTAAAGTAGTTGTATTTAGTATTTAGTATGAAGTAGTGTAGGTTAGCTTAGGATAGTTAGGTTCTATAGGTTACGTAGTGTTAGTTACAGATATTCAAGGTTTTATAAAATGTGTGCTATATGCAAGTCTCCTTAATGATTTACTGCATAGGGGTTACCATGTCTGCTCAGGTAATGTGAGATATATGCATTTGTCTTTGCTAGCAATGTTTGGCAACATGTGGGAGTAGGTGATTTGCCTATGGACAGGTACCTATCAGGTTGGCCACGGAATCACATGAGATATCTACAAACATTGTTCAGCAGTATATGTGACAATCTAGATGTGAATGGATACACAGCCCAACAAAGGTATTCAAATACAGTTGCTCTAAGTAGGTAAGTCATGGGACATGCATTCGTGACATGTTGTTTTGCCCTCACCCTAATCCAAGGAAGTTTAACTCACACACTGATGCCTGCCCCTTACACACTAACACATGCATCAATTGCTTGTCACAGCAATGTTGTTTGGTTGCTACTATCTATGTTTAGACCAACCACCTGTGGTATGAGTTACATCAGCTTTAATAATGACTGCATGATACCCATTGCATTTCATGCTTGAGAGCTTCGGTAACTGCATGCTAGTCAACATATATTTCATGTTCAGCAAATATAATTCATTCTGTCTGGCATTGTCTCTGGCACCAATCCACACATGCCCCTTTGGCATGTAATTAGTATATTTGCATCACACAATGCAACATGTTCTAATTAGCCCTGCTTCAGACACACATAAAACACATTGGTTATATACAGGTATAGTTAGTGCTTTTGTTTTAATGTAAAAAAAGGTATTATGTTTAGTTGTACAATTCACAAGATAAAAATCCAAGGAGATGTTTAAAGCCAGAAAATTGACAGACATAGTCCGTGGGAAGAGCATGTCATGGGACGTGTGCAGGACAGGAATGTTTCAGTGAGGATGAGGACCAGATTACAATCAGGGTAGATTGGCCACGATAACAATCCACAAATGTGTAAGGTTGAAAGAAGGAGAGTAAAATTGAGGGCAGTGTCAGTTGATTTGACACCGGCATTTTTGTAAGCACAGGGCAAAGAAGAAAGTGGGTATATGTGACAGAGAAATGCTACCAGGCACTTTTTCAGGTGAAAGAAGTTCAGGCCACAACTTCTTCCTCTGGTGTATGTGGTACCTGTAAAACAACAGGGGTGTTTTGGGTGTCAAAGAAGGAGGGTGGCACATACACATCACGGGCTGAAGATGTGGATCCTGTGTTCACAGAAGCTTAATCTGTGGCAACACATAAGGTAGCACAGCTGCAAGTAGGATCCACAGCAGCAACGTCACAGTGGTAGGAACTCATGGTGGCAATGGGGGAGCCTTGCTTCTGGTCCATGGACTCCAAGATGTTTCTGATTGCCCCCAGCTGTTGGCAACCTCACTGCTACCACTTTGGCAGGGCATTTACTCATGCCTCTGCCTCATGACACCAGCGATGTCAGCTAGGGACTGGTGCAGGCAATGGAGCAGAGAGTAGGTGTCTTGTATGGCAGAGGAGTTGTCCCTATTTGGCCTGAGGCAACTACGGACTGCCTCTATGGTGCCTGCCATGATCTCCATCTCCACCTGCACCTCATCTGCCAGTTCCTTCTTGACTCCTACTCTAGTCTGTTGAAATGTTACTTGTGGGTTCTGGGAGTCCAGGGCTCTGGGTGGGCTGGCAGATGGTGTCTGTTGCATGTTGGGTGAATCATCTGGGGACCCCGCAATGCTGCTAAGCTTCTTCGTGACTGGAGATGGTATCTGGATGATGCCCAGGATTTGCTGGAGGGTGTCCAAGTTAATGGTTTGCACCTCGGCATCCACATCATCGGTAAAGTCCAGGACAGCCAGCTGGCCAGGAGGCATGGGTTCATCCTCTGCAATGAGATAGAGAAATTTTAATGGTGATCTCTGTTAGATGTCTACATGAGTAAACAGGTTAACATTCAAGGTTTCATATGTAGCAGTTTCAGTTCAACAGTGATGTGTATTACACCTGTATGGCATGGGTACTGATGCAAAATTTCACAGTATTTCCATTACAGATGGCAATACCTCTGCATTGCTCTCACAAGCACTGTGTGCCTACTCTGAGGGTGTGGTCCCTATTCTACTGGGTAGATGAAAATCACTAGCATTGCCCCCATTTCATCACACTCAGAGTTGTTTATCTGCAGGGTGTCACATGTTATGTGACTCAGGCCCACCACATTGCTTCTGTTATGCGGCCTCTGATTAGCCACTTGTGGGTCCTTGAACAAGGGTTAGTGCCACACAGTGTTGATATGCATGCCATACATTGATCCTCACTCGCCTTCGACATGGATTATGTGTGACCATATCCAATGTTGCTTTATTATTGAAAGGTACCAGTCAGGCATCACCCCACATGGCAGTCGTGCTGTAAATAGTGTCAAGCACCCTCATATGATTCCCACATCACTAGGCCCACCTACTTCAGCCTGGGTGCTTCCATGAATAATGTTATTTGTGATGGCTAAGTGGTTCTTGGTATGCCTTATCAGGTCCTTGTTTGACACTCTCTGTGAGAAAGTAGCCTCTTTCTAGCCTTGTTACCCCCACTTTTGGCCTGTTTGTGAGTGTATGTCAGGATGTTTGTCACTGTTTTCACTGTCTCACTGGGATCCTGATGGCTAGTCCCCAGTGCTCATAGTGAAAACACTATGTTTTCAGTATGTTTGTTATGTGTCACTGGGACCCTGCTAGTCAGGACCCCAGTGCTCATAAGGTTGTGGCCTATATGTATGTGTCACTGGGACCCTGTCACACAGGGCCCCAGTGCTCATAGGTGTGCAGGTATGTGTTCCCTGTGTGGTGCCTAACTGTCTCACTGAGGCTCTGCTAACCAGAACCTCAGTGGTTATGCTTCACTGCAGCTGCTGCTGCTGCCAACCCCTCAGACAGGCATCTGCCCTCCTGGGGTCCAGCCAGGCCTGGCCCAGGATGGCAGAACAAAGAACTTCCTCTGAGAGAGGGTGTGACACCCTCTCCCTTTGGAAAATGGTGTGAAGGCAGGGGAGGAGTAGCCTCCCCCAGCCTCTGGAAATGCTTTCTTGGGCACAGATGTGCCCAATTCTGCATAAGCCAGTCTACACCGGTTCAGGGACCCCTTAGCCCCTGCTTTGGCGCGAAACTGGACAAAGGAAAGGGGAGTGACCACTCCCCTGACCTGCACCTCCCCTGGGAGGTGTCCAGAGCTCCTCCAGTGTGCTCCAGACCTCTGCCATCTTGGAAACAGAGGTGCTGCTGGCACACTGGACTGCTCTGAGTGGCCAGTGCCACCAGGTGACGTCAGAGACTCCTGCTGATAGGCTCCTTCAGGTGTTAGTAGCCTATCCTCTCTCCTAGGTAGCCAAACCCTCTTTTCTGGCTATTTAGGGTCTCTGTCTCTGGGGAAATTGCAGATAACGAATGCAAGAGCTCATCCGAGTTCCTCTGCATCTCTCTCTTCACCTTCTGATAAGGAATCGACTGCTGACCGCGCTGGAAGCCTGCAAACCTGCAACATAGTAGCAAAGACGACTACTGCAACTCTGTAACGCTGATCCTGCCGCCTTCTCGACTGTTTTCCTGCTTGTGCATGCTGTGGGGGTAGTCTGCCTCCTCTCTGCACCAGAAGCTCCGAAGAAATCTCCTGTGGGTCGACGGAATCTTCCCCCTGCAACCGCAGGCACCAAAAAGCTGCATTACCAGTCCCTTGGGTCTCCTCTCAGCACGACGAGCGAGGTCCCTCGAATCCAGCAACTCTGTCCAAGTGACCCCCACAGCCCAGTGACTCTTCAGTCCAAGTTTGGTGGATGTAAGTCCTTGCCTCACCTCGCTGGGCTGCATTGCTGGGAACCGCGACTTTGCAGCTACTCCGGCCCCTGTGCACTTCCGGCGGAAATCCTTTGTGCACAGCCAAGCCTGGGTCCACGGCACTCTAACCTGCATTGCACGACTTTCTAAGTTGGTCTCCGGCGACGTGGGACTCCTTTGTGCAACTTCGGCGAGCACCATTTCACGCATCCTCGTAGTGCCTGTTTCTGGCACTTCCCCGGGTGCTACTTGCTTCAGTGAGGGCTCTTTGTCTTGCTCGACGTCCCCTCTCTCTTCAGGTCCAATTTGCGACCTCCTGGTCCTTCCTGGGCCCCAGCAGCGTCCAAAAACGCCAAACGCACGATTTGCGACTAGCAAGGCTTGTTGGCGTCCTTTCAGTGGGAAAACACTTCTGCACAACTCTCCAAGGCGAGTGGGATCCGTCCACCAAAGGAGAAGTCTCTAGCCCTTTTTGTTCCTGCAGAAACCTCAGCTTCTTCTGTCCAGTAGAAGCTTCTTTGCACCCACAGCTGGCATTTCCTGGGCATCTGCCCATCTCCGACTTGCTTGTGACTTTTGGACTTGGTCCCCTTGTTCCACAGGTACCCTAGATTGGAAATCCACAGTTGTTGCATTGCTGGTTTGTGTCTTTCCTGCATTATTTCTCTAACACGACTTCTTTGTCCTTAGGGGAACTTTAGTGCACTTTGCATTCACTTTTCAGGGTCTTGGGGAGGGTTCTTTTTCTAACTCTCACTATTTTCTAATAGTCCCAGCGACCCTCTACAAGGTCACATAGGTTTGGGGTCCATTCGTGGTTCGCATTCCACTTTTGGAGTATATGGTTTGTGTGGCCCCTATCCCTATGTTTCCCCATTGCATCCTATTGTAACTATACATTGTTTGCACTGTTTTCTAAGACTATACTGCATATTTTTGCTATTGTGTATATATATCTTGTGTATATTTCCTATCCTCTCACTGAGGGTACACTCTAAGATACTTTGGCATATTGTCATAAAAATAAAGTACCTTTATTTTTAGTATAACTGTGTATTGTGTTTTCTTATGATATTGTGCATATGACACTAAGTGGTACTGTAGTAGCTTCACACGTCTCCTAGTTCAGCCTAAGCTGCTCTGCTAAGCTACCATTATCTATCAGCCTAAGCTGCTAGACACCCTATACACTAATAAGGGATAACTGGGCCTGGTGCAAGGTGCAAGTACCCCTTGGTACTCACTACAAGCCAGTCCAGCCTCCTACACTCTCCATCTTGGTATGTGCTACATCTTTCCCCAGGTCCACATGACATGTAGTTTGTAGTCCCCCAATGGGCTGTTCTCTGCCATCCCTTCCGAGGTGTGACACAAGTGTTGCACAGTCAAACTCAGCAGTGCATGTGTATTTATGAGGCTACATTGCAGTACACATGTCCCTTCTCACCTCCCCAGTATCCACAGTCTCCCCATTCAGACCAAATGGCAGTTTGACGTGTACAGTCAGCACCTACAATGCACAGCAATAGCAGTGGCCCATCAGGCCCACACATCACAATTAGTTTGTACACACCTAGCCTTCTTCTGTGCATCTTTTGCATTTCCCCCACACCCAGTCCAATTTATTAGATGAGATAAGTTCATGGGGCCCCTTCCATGGCAGCTAACACTTGTGTGCACTGGGTGCAATATAGTTTCATGCAGGGTACTATGGACGTGTCTCTTGCCAAGTCCTTATGTGTAGATACTTCCTCTAGCCCACACCAGACCCCCATCTCAGATAAGTTTTTTCTCCTGTGACACAGCCATTCCATTCCGAGGATTTACATTCTAGATTAGTGTGCATGGGCCCTAGTGAGACCGAGTAGCTATATGGTGCAAGGTGGCCTACATTGTCACAGTCAGGTTGTGCAGGGTAGATGTGTGCATACTTGATGTATTGTTCCAGTCCATGTTTTTGCTGTGTATTCTAGGAGTTATAGTTGTGGTTAATGCTGTTGTAGATTGCACTGTAAGTGTTAGAATACAAAGGGGGTCATTCTGACCCTGGCGGTCCATGACCGCCATGGCGGAGGGCGGCGGAAGCACTGCCAACAGGCTGGTGGTGCTTCCTGGGCAATTCTGACCGCGGCGGTAAAGCCGCGGTCAGAAAAGGGGAGCCGGCGGTTTCCCGCCGGTTTCCCGCTGGCCCAGGGTATCCGCCATGGCGGCGCTGCTTGCAGCACCGCCATGGGGATTCCGACCGCCTTCCCGCCAGCCTGTTTCTGGTGGTTTCCACCGCCAGAACCAGGATGGCGGGAACGGGTGCCGTGGGGCCCCTGGGGGCCCCTGCAATGCCCATGCCAGTGGCATGGGCAGTGCAGGGGCCCCCTAACAGGGCCCCACAAAGATTTTCACTGTCTGCTTTGCAGACAGTGAAAATCGCGACGGGTGCCACTGCACCCGTCGCACCCCTGCAACTCCGCCGGCTCCATTCCGAGCCAGCTTCATTGTTGAAGGGGCTTTCCCGCTGGGCCGGCCGGCGGTCTTCTGGCGGTCGCCCGCCGGCCCAGCAGGAAAGCCAGAATGGCCGCCGTGGTCTTTTGACCGCAGAGCGGTCTTTCGGCGGGAACCGCTTGGCGGGCGGCGACTGCCGACCGCCGCGGTCAGAATGACCGCCAAAGAGAGGTAAACATGGACTGATGTTGCACTTCACACATTTGTGGTAGTAAGGTGGCAGTTCTGGACAGGGCTGTGCAAACTTTGACTGGTCAGTGTGCATTACATTTACTTGATGTTTAGCAATAGATGGGCCAGCATAGTACCCTTTGGCCTGCAGACAGTGGCCCTCATTACAACCCTGGCAGACGGGGGAGAAGTGGTGGTAATACCGCCAACAGGCCGGCGGAATAAAAATGGAATTATGACCATGGCAGTTACCGCCATGGTCATCTGCCACTTCTCCACTCCGACTGCCAGGGCGGTGACGACCGCTCGGCTGGAGACTTCGGTCTCCAGCCCAGCGGCCGTCACCAGACCGCCGGCGGTATCAGGACCCTGCATACTGCCATGGATTTCGTGAGGTTTGGAACCGCCATGAAATCCATGGCGGTAGGCACTATCAGTGCCCGGGAATTCCTTCCCTGGCTCTGATAGGGGTCTACCACATCCCCCTTTCCCACCCCTGAGTCCTCCCCCCGCATCTCCCACCCCTCTGCCACCCCCAAAGGTGGCAGGACCCCCCCTCCCCACCCCTACCCCCAACATGCACAGACACACACCCACTCCCCACCCCTACCCCCAACATGCACAGACACACACCCCAACACGCACACATACACTACAACAACACATACCCGCACATATAAAACAGACATGTACACAGACCGACCCGCATACATTTCCCATACACACAAAACACCCCCTGCATGCATACACGCACTCACACACCCCCTCTACATACTCACACGCACACCCCCATTCACGCACACAACACACAACACCGCCCCACCCCCCTCCCCTAACGGACGATCAACTTACCTTGTCCGTTGATCCTCCGGGAGGGTATGGGATCCATGGGGGCTGCTCCGCCACCAGCTCCCCGTCACCAGAACACCGCCACACCGAATCATGGAACGTGATTTGGTGGGCAGTGTTCTGATGACGGGGTGGTGGAGGTGGAGCAACCTCCACTTCCCCGCCGACCGCCAGTATGGCTGCTGGCGGCTCTCCATCCAAAAAAGGACGGAGGGCTGCCAGCAGGCATAATATGCCGCGCGGCAAACCGCCTGCACTGGCGGTCTTTAGCACGTTGGTTCCTCAGCGGTCTTTGAAAAAGACCGCCGAGGTCGTAATGAGGCCCAGTGTGTTGTAGCGCTGGGACATAGCTGCCTGCAACTTACAACTTTACCTAGTTGCCACATTGCCCCTCGCTGTGACTTACTCTGTGGTTCTTGTTGCCCATCATAGGCTGCAGTGTCCTGTCCCGGGACTCCTGTCATGAACTCCTCAGGGATGACTGTTTCCACCATCTCCTCCAACCCATCCAGCTGCTTCTTGGGCACCGGACTTTCACCTTCAGTCTGCTATGCTACCTTGCAGTTGCTGGACAGTTTCTCCTTCGTCCTGCACTTGCAATTGTGCCATCACTTCTTACATTCAATCACTGTCCACTTGACTTCTGCCACACTGTTGACCTTGTGCACAATGGACTGCCATATGGTCTCTTTCCTCCATAATGGCAATTTTGAGGTGACAAATAGCTGGTGTTGATGCTCCATCACCTTAGTGATCAGGATGTTATCGTCCTCCTCACTAAACTTTCATTTCCTCTTCCCCTTCTCCTAGAAGTCTGTCTGGACATCCTGGGTGGTACTGGAATTACTGGGGTTGTCCTGGAGTCTCTGGTCTCCTCTGTCCTCCACAGTTGCTTCTGGAGTGTGTTCTGTGTTTTTTTCAAATGTGCCATTTTTGAGGTGTTTTTTGATGGTTTTGCCACTCAAAAGTGACAGTAGGACTGCTTATTTGTATTTGCGTACCACTATTCATCCCAGCATCCCTTTTGAAGCAGAAGCATCAGTTTTTCTTCCGACACAGCGTAGAGGCTAGCATAATTTTTTTTAACGCAGCCAGGACCTAGCACCATGGTGCACCATTTTGTAAATACTGCACAAGTATGCCGTTAGGATCTGTTGTACTGAGGCATTCAAATTTTTAACGCATCACTGCATTGCGGCAGTAATGCTACATTTCTTGAAAGCGAGTCCCCGATATCTGTGGCTCTGATCACCATAGACATTAAAAGGTGAGCATGGTGCATAATGGTACATATGGATGGTGATTAGGAACAATGGCAACAAGGCTTCTCAGTGTACTGAGTTGGAAATAGGAGACATTTGTGAACAAGGAGAGTGAACAGAGCACAAAAAGGTCATGAATGTGGAGAACCTAGGTGACAAACAGCAGTAGGAGGATTTTGGAATATAGGCACAAAAATAGTGTCATTTTTGCATCCCTGGTAGTAGAAGTTCATAGTTAGTAAATGGAATTGGAAGTAACAGGTGGTTGAGCATTCACGATAAAGTGTGCTGTGAGAAAAAGAACAGCAGCAGAGGCACAAGGTTGTAAAAGTGCAATGGCTAGATATAACAAGTTTTAAAAGAATGCTTACTTTGGATACGGACAGCAAGGTGCAACACAGATTTGCATGTTTTGTGCTAATTTTATAAATTTGGCAGAAGGAATATCATAGGCTGTTGACAAAACAGAATTTTGAGAGAGTAGTCATGTTTAAAAATACGATTTATCTTGAACACCAGCACAGAACAGAAAGGGGCTTGAGTGGTTTGTGGGAAAGTTGTGTGTTCCTGCTTTTAACTGCAGTGCTCTCACTGAATTGTCTAACAATACACTCCCTGTCTCAGATGAAATGAAGCTCCAAGCTTTTTGGATTTATGGCTCTCAAAGGCAGGTCACAGAATTTGATCACCAGCTGCTCACTACTAAGAGACAGATTTGTTATCATTTGACACAGCTCATTGCAGCAAGACAACTTGCTGCGCTGCCCTGCATTAAGTGGAGAGTGCAGAAAAGTGTCAAATCTATCAAGATATGGCATATTCCTATGCTCTCACTGCACTGGTGCAGCCTAGAGCTAGCCTAGTCACCCTTCTGTCATGGTGCAAGGGTGAATGTGTTGCAGGCAGGATTGTTTTAGTGCAGGAATGGACATCTTCCTATGCAAGAACAATGCTTAGAGTTGTTTTTCTCTTTTTAAGTGAGCTACAGAATGCATACCACTTAGAAAGAGGAAGGAAACAAGAAGGAGAAATTAACATATTTCTCCTTGTTGCACCTCTATCTGGAAGGCATTCAATTTTGATGTATTCCCAGGTATACCAGTCTTGGTGAATATGGGAATGCACAAAAATCCATGGGTGGATGCATGGGAACCCCCACGCTCCACCCATGGAAAGCCACCCAAAGACGGAAAAACGTTGCCTTGTGTTACTCCAGAATTATCAAACAACACAGGGCAATGCAAGATGGACTTGCACTGCTTGGAAATTCTGACTTAACAATTGTATTTCCCTTGCAACACCATGCGTGACATAAGGGCAACATAATTCAATGATAAATATATGGCTCAAATAATTTTTCATTTATTGCTCCCAACTACGAAAGCGAGACATTTTCCCGCTCTTTTTAGAGGTAGCAATCATATCAAAGACACGTCTTATAATTTACCTTTATAGCACATTATGTGAATTGGTTCTCCATCAATGTGGATGGAGGTGCGTTCAACTACTAAGGTGAGCATATTACCAACGCTCCATCCGAATAGATCAATGCATCCACGGGTATCTGGTATGCCGTTATACTATTTTATATAAGAAATTCAAGCATATGCAGCTTTTTGCCAGCCTAGGCTACAAGGGGCATGTATGTGAATAGGGGTGTGCATATAGATGAAGGCTGCGTTTAGAGAACTGCATGGACATTGACAATATGAAAGTAGACTGTTATTAAACTGTTCTTAAGTGTCAGTGTCCATTTTATGAATAATGAAAATAGTGGTCCGGGAACTGCACACCCATAAGCCACTGCTTGAACCTCACAACCACCATTTAGGGGGTCTGACTACACAATCTTTAAGCTGTTTTGTAGGACCCAGCAATCACCACAGCACATTATATGGCAGGTTGAAAGGGGCTTCAGGGGCATTCCTCTTCTGCCATTAACTGTTGCAGGGCAGTTCGTGGATAGTAAACTTTTCAGCAATTATAGCTTGAAACTGCAATATGCAAAAGTAGTTCATCGATTGATGTTGTATTTTTTAGTTTAATGTATTTTACATTTTTTTGTTCCTAGAGTGCCCGCCGCTTTCAGTGTTGGTAGCATATGTTTGTTGAATGCCATAGTATTTTTTGTAATCATTGAATGTGCTACATTTTTTAGACATTGAGGCACAGAAAACAAACAAGAATTGTAAATGCCAATTGATCTGGCCTTAACGTTCTAGCTCATTCATACACGAACACGTACAATTCACATTTGCAGGTGCTTGTTTTTGCATTGGTTAGCACTTCCAAACCAGGCTAATTGGGATTGTCAATGTTTGTTTAACACGCTTTGGCAAGTATGTGTTTTTTCTATCACTTATCTGGAAGAAGCTTCTGATTATGTACCTAAGTAAAGCTCATAGACATCAATAGTTTAATGTTAGCAGTTCTTGTAATGTATTAGTTTACGAATCATTCATTTCGAGGGCACCTTTCCATAGGTCAGCTGAATGCATGGATGCCTGAGCGTGCATAATTTATCCTGGTATTTCAAACGAATCGCCAAGATTTTCAGATCACTTTCTCAAAGAGCATACAAATACAAATGGACGTTTTCATGTAGGCCTTGATCATGTGTAACTTTGCTTTAATTAAAATCGTAAAAGGAAAACCGAAGTAGAGAAATGATGTGTTCAGAGCGAAAAAGTATACACCCAGGAGAACGCCGGGTCCTCTGAAATAGCCAGGCGGGCCCTGCAGAGAGAAATAAAAGCGAGCGATGGAGAAATCTGTAACACTTGCCAGACCAATGAACTTCATCAATTAATGACAGCAAAATAATCACCACCTACATTAAAGAATTATACATGAAAAGGACAGGGCAGAGTTTTAACTTATTCAGAAAGGGCTGGCTCCCATTTCCCTCTGAGTCTTGACATGTTAACTGGGTAGCGACTAATTAGATGTCAAAAATTCATAGGGACTCTTTAATATTGCATACATCTGCAGCAGACATTTCAATGTGAGAGTTGTATACACACGAGCCGGTGTGGCATTAAAACACAGCGGGGTGGAGAAATAAAAGAGAAAACAGTAAAAACAATGGCCTTTAAAAACCCGAGAGAATGGCTGTCTTGGAAGCTTGTGCTTTCTTATTCAGTAACAATATCACCTCAGTAAAAACAAAAAAAAATAGGAGGCAAAGGTTTCTGTGCTCTGAGCAGCCCGGACAGAAGGGTAGACGAAGACTGACTTATCAAAGGCTCTGGCAGGTAAATAGTAATTTACTATGCATGCACAATGAACATTACACAGAGCCTTGACACGGGGCGATAATGAAAGACATGCTATTGTGGCATCCATCGAGGGAATATTTCCTGCCTTGCCTTCTCTCTGGCTGTCTTCAGCGAAGGAGCCGTGATGTTTCTTGGCAGCTGCCTCCTGTTTCAAGCCATTTCACATAATATGCGAGGGACCTGAAGTTTTGTGGATAAAGTGAGCGGGTTGGTGTGCTGGTTTTGTGATATACATGGCTCCTGGGTGGATTTATTTATTCGAAAAGCAGTCAAATTCTGTGCCAGTGCTGTTGCGTGCAGGCAGGAATTATATGTATGAATATCGCCTATGCGTTGAAAGCCGGGAGATTAAAGCAGTGTTTCATATTGGCAAGATAATTTGCTTCACCACTGTACTTCCAACAGTACATTTCTTATCCAACATGAGATTGGCAATGCTCTTTTATTTTTACACATATTATGGGCCTTATAGTCAAGGTATAGTTAGAGCATTGTTATTTACAGCAATATCTGAGTGTATGTCAATATATATTATGCTAAATTAGCAGAAGTGGGTACTTCGAGCCAAATAATTTCCTATACTGGACTTGTAGTTTTCAACAGAGCTTCACACTATTTTAGAGCTCTTACAGGTGACACGAGGAGTCAACGAGTGAATGGGACGAGGCAAAGAAAGAGGCCTATGAAAGCAATGGCTTGTCGTATAATTTTAGGAAGATATGGGGGCATGGAACCAACAACTTGAAATACCGTAATGTTATCACTGATATAGCTGAGGGAAATGTCTATCAACTATTTTGTGGTATATGTTTCTTTTTTCATTTGCATTATTTATCTTTGAATGTGACAAAAGAAATTTTAAATAGGCATATAGGCCTTCATTAAGTCCCTGGCGGTCGGTGAAAAAGTGGCAGTAATACCACCAACAGGCCGGCGGTGACTATCGCCAAATTATGACCGGGGCAGAAAGATCTCCAATAGACAGCCAATGTACCACACCGACCGCCAGGGCGGAAACAACAGCCACCACGGCGGTAGCCGCCTACAGCCAGACGTAAGTCAATGTTCCGCCCACCATATTAAGACCCTGCAAACCGTCACCTTTTCCGGGGAGGTCCCAATGACATCAAAAGCCTGGCGGAAACTGAGCTCAGAAGGGAAAGGACTCACCATTTGAGACACAGGGAACAAGCACGCCGCCCTGGAACCTGAACTGCATGTTTGCACGATGATATTCTACGTTCTGCTCCACTGTGAACACCAACGTCGGCGAAGACGATGACGGTGAGTACAGCCGCCTAGCACACAAGGGAGGGGAGAGGAAAAAGAGAGTGACACACACACGCACAACACACACCCCATACACAGATGCATTACAAAAACGATTTGACCCCGTAACTCGGCTGAATAATGCAAGGACAAAACAATTTCGCAAAAGTGAATGTAATGAGATCAACACAGTATGAAAAATAAGTTAGGCAAGATAATAGATATATACATACGTACAGAAAAAGAGACACAGCCCAGTCCACAATTTGTGTAGGCCACGTGGCCCCAGGCCAAATTCCAAGGCCACACATGTCACCCGCTTTAACACGGAGCAAACACTGCATACCCCACTGGTTCTGGAGGGGGCAACGTGCCCTGTGCTTGATCCCGGGGAGTGATGGGCCACAGTCTCTCAGCTGGGTGTCATACCCACGGGTTCTGGAGGGGGCAACATGCCCTGTGCTTGATCCTGGGGAGTGCAAGGCCACAGTTACTCAACTGGGTGTCTCGCCCACTGGTTTTGGAGGGGGCAGGCCACACAGCAGCCCATGGAGGCAGGATTACATACCGTCTGCCGGCAGTGATGGCCGCACAGTGGTGGTGCTGCTGGTGTGGGGAGGCTCCTGCCCATCCACTGCAACCTCGGACGGCTGCACAGTGGTGGTACTGCTGGCTGCACAGTGGTGGTGCTGCTGGTGTGGGGAGGCTTCTGCCCATCCCCTGCAACCTCAGACAGCTGCACAGAGGTGGTGCTGCTGATGGGGGGAGGCTCCTGCCCATCCCCTAAAACCTCGGATGGCTGCACAGTGGTGGTGCTGCTGTTGGGGGGAGGCTCCTGCCCATCCCCTGCAACCTCAGACAGCTACACAACCATGGTTGGTGGTGGGGGCTCCGTCACAGTTCCTGGTCCATGCTCCTTGGTCTTCCTGCATTCTGGGGCAGGCTCCTTGGTCTCCCTGCCTGTTGGTGCAGGCTCCTTGGTCTTCCTGCCTGCCTTTGCAGGCTCCTTGGTCTTTAGGGTGACAGGTGCAGGCTCCTTCCCTTCTTGCCTGCTGGGGCAGTCTCCTTCCCCTTTAGGCTGGCTGGTGCTGGATTCCTTCCCCTTCAGGACATGTGGCCTGGATCCCACTTCACCAGGAGCGGGTGCGGTGACGAAAGCGTCCATGGACTGTGTGGCTGAGGTGCTTGGCTGGGTTCTTCCCCCCCTGGCCATATGTGCAGGATGGGGGAGAGGGGTAGGGAAGAGGTCAATGGTGGATAGGAACAGTTTTTTAGGGACCTTGGGGTGGGAAGAGGGAGAAGGAATGGGAGTAGAGGATGAGGGAGTGGTTGTTGGAGGTGTCTGTCTGCTACGTTTGGGTGCAGGTGCATGGGCTGTATACTGTTGTGAGGAGGATGGCTGTTGGGTGTCTGAGTGCTTGTGTTTGTGTATTCTAGGAGGGGGACAGAAACAGTGGGAGAGGACACAAGGGGACGTGTGCATGGCTGTTGTGGAGGTGTCTGCCAGTGAGGTGTGTGTTCTGCTTGGTGTGGTGATGCTGGTAGTGGATGATGATGTAGTGCATGCAGGTATTTCTGAATGCTTAATGGAGATACTGTGGGCCGAATTTAAGAAAAGTGGTGCTGCATCCAATGCAGCGCCACTTTTCTAGTGCCCTCATTTGCCCCGCTAATGCCACCATGTGCGTCGTATTTCAGATATAATGCACCCTGGCGGTAGTTAGAACAATAGTGTCAACATGCTGATGCTAATATGACACTTTGCTACACTAGCGTAAAATTGGACGTAACTGGGTGGGAGGAGGAGGAGGAGGAGTGGGAGACAGTGGAAATAGTGGATGTTGGTGTGTCTGCAACTGGATGATGTTTTTGTGAGTGTCTGTGGGATGAAGTGTTATCTTGTGTGCATGCTCGTCTGTATGTGTGCTTGGAATAGTTTGGGGTTGAGGGGAATGGGACTGGGAAGTTGAAGTTGGAGGGTGGACAGTAGGAACAGGGACAATGGCTGCCATTAGAGAGGAGGCCAGAGCCTGAATTGATCTCTGTTGTGCGACCAATCCAGTGTGAGTGCCCTTCAGGAATGCATTAGATTGTTGCATCTGGGCTGCCATCCCCTGTATGGCATTCACAATGGTTGACTGCCCTACAGAGCTGGATCTCAGGAGGTCAATAGCCTCCTCACTCAGGGCAGCAGGGCTCACTGGGGCAGGGCCTGAGGTGCCTGGGGCGAAGGAGATGCCCACCCTCCTGGGTGAGCGGGCACAGGAGATTTTCTGCTGGGCTGCTGGGAGGGTCGTGCTGGTACGGGGGTGGCAGCTATACCTGTAGCTGGGGTGGTCATAGAAGTGTCTGCCACCACCCAGGAGCTTCCATGGGAGAAGGTATCTGTGTCAGAACTGTCCCCTCCAGTCTCCTCCATGGTGCTCCCCTCGCCCTCCGTCCCAGTGATGCCCTCACCGTCGGTGGACTCTGCCTCCTGGGTCCTGTGGGATGCAGCTCCCTCCATCGTCGGTGCCTCTGCCAGATGATGCTAAGGCACAGAAGGACAGGATGACAAAACAAAAATGGGGGGAAAGAGACAAAGGATACACTTGGTCAATGGCTGCACCAACACCATCATTGGTGTACACAGCACCCTCACACACAGGGATCAGCCCTACGCAATATGCATTGCAATACCAGATAAATACTTAGCGGCCAAGGCATGGGGAGAGCACACACTGCCAAATGCAGCACACCTGGGACACACGCAGCCCTGACCAGTAGTGGATGCCTAAGAGCTAGGTAGCTAAATTTGCCCTTCTGCACCCTAGCCACCAAGGAACCTACGCTGCAATGTCAGGCCTATCCTAGGGTCACCCACTGACACACATCCCCCACCGCGATACCACCCTACCATGCGTAAGTTGTAATGACGGGAACTGTTCTCAACCCCTTGTGGCTGCTTTCATGCCCTCAAGCACCCATACAGCTCAGGATAGGCCACCACCAGTATGCGGGCCATCAGGAGGGTCAGGGTTTGACGGGCACCCCTTCCTCGTTGGAAGGCCATGCCCAGCTGGGCCTCCGTCATCTTACATGCCCACTGTCTCAGGTCCTCCCACCGTTTGCGACAGTGGGTGCTATGCCTGCCATAGACCCTCAGGGTCTGCAACTCCTTGGCGATGGCATGCCATATACCCTTCTTTTGATGGACGTTGACCTGCAGAGGCAATAAACACAGGAAAATAGATTTAGACAACCAGTCTAGCCTGTTACACATATGGCCCACCATGCCCGTTTCCATCACCATTTACACACACGTGGCCCAGCACACAACCTGTATGCCGCCCGAGGACATCCACCCACCCCCCTTACACGAGGCCTTCACACACCCCACTCCATGCATTCATGCCACATGCATCGTGCTCACAGTGTACTCACCTGTTGGTCTGGAGGCCCATACAGCAGTCCATACTGGGGAAGGACTCTAGCCACCAACCCTCCAACTCCTCTGAAGTGACGGCTGGGGCCCTTTCCCGGGTCACACGGGCCATGGTAGGTTCCAGACACAGGTCACAGTAGCACATGCAGTGTAGGTCCTCTCCTATGGAAGGTCAGGTAGCAAGTGAGAAATCAGATAGAAAAGGGCGGTCATGTCCACGGCGGTGCATACCGCCACCGCCAGCGTAGATCACCATTGGCCACTGTACCCCATAGGGTCCAATTAGAACCAATGAGGAGTTGCACTGCAGTTCTCGAACGCTTCCCGCAACAGCGCACAATGTGAGCGGAATTACCTCGCTTCCACCTGTCCTGTCACACACAGGACAGGTGGACGCCATTTAAGGGGGGGTCAGGCCCTGGAATGATGCTGCATCACACGAGAAATTAGGACTTACTGGACAAATCACAATGACCCATTACATGTTTACAGAATGCAAAGTTCTGTTGTAGCTCCATTGTTCAGTTGGTGACTGGGTCCTCACTCTTGTGTCCCTTAGATTTCTATTGCTGCGGATGAATAGGAGATGGAGGCATACCCCTGTGTACAGACCCCTGGTGGACTTGGCAACACTGGAGGACAGGCACATTATCCTCACCTATAGACTATAGACTGGACAGGGCCACAATCACAGAGCTGTGTGCCCAATTGGAGCCTGACCTGATATCTGCTATCCGTCACTCCCACTGGGATCCTCCCTCTTGTGCAAGTGCTATCTGTACTCCATTTCCTGGCAACTGGTTCTTTCCAAGTGACAGTGGGCTTGGCAGCAGGAATGTCACAGCCAATGTTCTTAATAGTGCTGACAAGAGTATTGTCTGCCCTGAGAAAACGCTTGTGCAGCTACATTGTTTTCCTCCAGGTTGAAGATTTGGCCACAGTGAAGGCCAAGTTCTATGCAATGGGTCATATCCCCAACATAATTGGGTCGATTGATGGAACACATATTGCATTTGTCCCCCGCCAGAATGAACAGGTGTTCAGGAATCGTGAGAGTTTCCATTCTATGAATGTTCAGATGGTGTGCCTTGCGAACCAGTAGATCTCCCACGTCAATGCTAAGTATCCTGGGTCGGTGCATGATGCCTTTGTCTTGAGGAATAGCAGCATCCCAAATGTGATGGTCCAACTACAGAGGCACAGGGTGTGGGTAATAGGTGAGTCCTGGTTCCCACCCAGTATATGTTGGTGTACAGGTATGGTGTGCGCCATATGGGATAGCGAGTGGCTAAATGTTGTCCCTCAATATTTGCAGGTGACTCTGGTTAGCCCAACCGATAATGGCTGCTGACCCCTGTGAGGAATGCTAGGACAAGAGCAGGAGAACGTTATAATGAGGCAAATGGGCGAACAAGAAGGATAATTGAAAGGACCTTTGGCCTCTGAAGGCCAGGTTCCGGTGCCTCCATCTAACAGGTGGATCACTGTGCTACTCACCAAAGAAGATCTGCCAGATAGAGGTGGCATGCTGCATGTTGCATAACCTGACCCTCAGATGCCATGTCCCATTCCTGCAGGAGGAGGAGGCTGGAGATGCCCGTGTGCCAGCAGTGAACCCTTTGGACAGTGAGGTTGAGGAGGCAGAGGATGAGGATGAGGACAACAGAACATCTGTGATCCGACAATACTTCCAATGACACTGGTAGGACAGTGTTACTTCACATTTCAATTACATTTTTGTGAATTTGAGTGGCAATGGCATGCTGATATTTCCCACTTCTATGCCCACTTACTGTTCCCTCTGGCAGTTCATTTTGCAGATGTTGGTGACCTCACATATACTCCTGGCGTGATCACTGCAGCCAGCTACAGGTCATTAGTCTATGTTCATTTTCTGTACAGTTGATTTGCAGTGTTTATACCTGTTTCAATGAATACATATTTTATATACATGACATACTCCAAAGTTCTTTTTTTTCCAATGGTGTTTTTTGAAGTGCTAAAATATAGAGGGGCAACTGCAATGAGATGGGGTGATGATGGAGGAAAGTCCACAGTGTTGTTTCAGTCTGTTTGTAGCACAGGTGCATTGTCCAAGGGGACAGAGGAAGGGGAGCAATGGCAGTTCAAGGTGGACAGGGTGACAGGGTGGGACACAAGGGAGACAATCAGAAGAGTCTCATTTCCTGGTGGGGGTCTTGGCAAGTGTCCTGGCTTCTGTCTGGATCACAGGAAACGTTTGCGGGGTGGTTCACCTTCTGCAGGGGAAGGGGTGCTGGTGACCTGTGAGTCCCGTGGCAGAATCTCCTGGCCACCAGCGGCAGCAGAAGTGGAAGGCTGTTCAAATGTCTGGCTGGTGGAAGGGGCCCGCTGGTGTGAGACTGCCTCCCTCATAATATTGGCCATGTCTACCAGCACCCCTGTTATGGAGATCAGGGTGTTGTTGGTGGCCTGCAAGTCCTCCCTGATCCCCTGGTACTGTCCCTCCTACAGCCGCCTGTTCTCCTGCAGGTTGTCCAGGATCTGGCCCATCGTGTCCTGGGAATGTTGGTAGGCTCCCAGGATCTCGGATAGTGCCTCCTGGAGAGTCGGTTCCCTGGGCCTGTCCTCCCCCTGGTGCACAGCACTCCTCCAAGTTTCCCTGATGGCCTGTGCCTCTGTCCCCTGAACCATGTGCCCACTACCACCGACCCCAGGTCCCTGATTGAGGTATGAGGTGTGGCCTGTAGAGGTGGACACATTGCTGATTGACGTGTCCTGGGGACAGAGGTGTGGGTTCGCTGGGTGGGTGCTGTGGTGGTGTTTCCTGATGGGGGGGTGCTCTGTGGTGGTGTGTGACTGGGCCTGGGTAACCGGCTGTCCTGTGGTCTCTGATGGGCTGTGTCGGTCATCCAGATCCTGAAGACCAGAGTTGCTGTCATCACTGTGGGCCTCTTTTGTTGGGGGACTGGATATTGCTGGCACCTCCTCTCCGCTGACATTGGCTGGTGTACCTGTGGGGATGTAAATGATGTATTATGGTTTCTGTGTCTGACATATTGTGCATCTGTGGCTTGCCCCCTTTGGTTGGATTTACCCTAGCAACTTTCCCTGGTGTACGTCGGTGTATGGTGGGATAGTTAGTTCTCTATAGTGTACATGCTTTAGTGATGAGTGTCCATGCAGGGCTGTGAGTGGTTTCCATGCATTGGTGGAGCATGCAGGGCTGGGCATTGGGATGAGTGAGATGTGATGGTGGGGTGTGTGAGGAGTGGTAGAGTTATGGGAGTGAGGGTGAGGGTGGGGGTATGTGATGGCATGCAAGTAGGGGGATAGTAGTAGTAGAGAGTTGAGTTACCAGAGTCCAGTCCTCCTCTGACTCCGCCCAGTCCCTCAGGATGCAGTATTGCCAAGACTTGCTCCTCCCATGTTATTAGTTGTGGGGAGGAGGTAGGGGTCCACTGCCAGTCCTCTGGATATCTAGATAGCGAGCTGGTGTCTTGCTGCAATGGAACATACCCTCCTCCTTAGGTCGTTCCACCTCTTCCTGATGTCATCCCTAGTTCTTGGGTGCTGTCCCACGGCATTGACCCTGTCCACCATTCTCCCCCATAGATCCATCTTCCTAGCAATGGATATCTGTAGCACCTGTGCTCCAAATAACTGTGGCTCTACCCAGATAATTTCCTCCACCATGACCCTTAGCTCCTCCTCTGTGAAACAGGGGTGTCTTTGTGGTGCCATGGGTGTTGTATAAGGTGTGTTGGTGAGGGTGTGTTGGGGTGTGTGATGTGGGGTGCGTGAGTTATGTATAGGTTTGAATAGTGTGTGGCTCTAGTTGTGTCAGTGGTCTTGATGTCTCTCTGCTGGCAATGGTTTGAAATGGTTGTGGGTAATGTGGGTGTGTGTTTTATAGTAGTGTGGGTGTGGTAAGTGTATGGGTGTCATGTGTGTTTTGTTTGAATTGTCCAATGTGGTGTTGTTTTGTTTGTGTGTGTCCATTGTGAGCGCAACGGTATGTACCGCCATTGAATGTCCGCCGTGGTGATTCGTGGGTCATAATGTGATGGGCGTTGTTCTGTTGGTGTAACGGTGTGGGTTTTGATACCGCCACTTTATCACTGACTTTTGGTCTGGCGGATTTGTGTATGTGGCTGAATACAGATGGATTGGTGTGTGTGTGTCATAATATGGTGAACGGATATCCGCCACGGTAAGTTGGTGGCAGTCTGCGTGGCGGTAAGTGGGATTTACCGCCAATGTCATGATGAGGGCCATAGTCTATCATTTTGATAATATTGTTACGGATGGGACTATGTAAAGGAAATCTGTATAGAAACTGGATAGGACATTTTTTAGAATATTTTACTGGAGAGGGAATGAAGAGAGTAATTACGTAAAAAAAAACTCCTTTAAAATAACTTTAAAATATCGGTGAATCAGTTGACATTGTGAAACGAGGAATTTACTGGAAGTGAGTTCCACCGGATAGGATTTTGTTCTACCAGGCATTTCCCTGGTAGGCTGGAACCCTTGGAAGCCGGTTTTGGACTCCTTGTCCCTCTTCACTTTTCCCAGTTCCTGTAGGTTAATTGTAACAGGCACATGGAGGCTTCAAGAAAGAGAGAAGGTGGGAGGTAGAGAGAAATTGATTACAGAGGGGAAGATTGAGAAGAGAGAAAGAGAAAATAAATGGAAGGAAAGAGAGATTTTGTGAGGGAATGAAGGGCCCAAGAATGGTTAGCAATTTTACCAGGACTGCCTTTGATTCCTCAGTCTGGCCAGTGGAGGGAAACCAAAATGTCTGTTTGATTAAGAGTTTGGAGTCCTTTGAGATATGGAGGTGCTGAAGTACAGATATGGATTTCTAATAGAGTGTGTCGTGTATACAAAATGATCTTCCCAAGAATACTTGAACACTATCGTCCAGGTCATGAAACTGTTCAGCGAGAATGCACTTAGACATCTGCTTATTTTGCAAAGGAACAACAATTTTGAAATGTGAGTGGGTGGTTTGCTACTGTGGGCTTTAGGAATGAGGTAATGGGTTCTGAATTTAAATGTGGTGATGGCAAGGCTGTTGTAATGTTGTTGGACCTATTCATGTCACAATGACATGAGCAACACATTAATAAACCTTTTAACTTTTAGATTCACCAATATTTACACTTGGTACATAATTGCTATAACATTATCTAATGGCCAAAAGCATCACTGCAAAGAACACTGCAATGTGTTACGGAAGGTCTAGGTACAGCAGTAGACCATTTAAGAGCCAGAGGTTAAGGAAGGCTTTGGGGTTGACATCTCAGTAATTCACAAGTTGTAAGCCTCTGAAGTGGGCATCCTGTAAGAGTAGTTGAATTGAAGCGTGGTGGGTTACTTGGAGCCCAGAAGCATGCCTCTTGTCTTTGAAACATTGAGGTAAACATTGAAATAAAGCTAGTTAATCTTCCCCATTCCTTAGGTTGGTTGAGGCAGTTAAAAACCTGCTCACAATACTCATAGTTTATGAGCAATTTACACCCATTTTGTTTATGTACAACTCCTCAGATATCTGTCCTGTAGGGCTGAACACCAGACAAAAACATTTGCCAGCTTTGGAGCATTATTTAAATGTATAGGAATAGCCTTAGATAATGCTTAGAGGGTGTGATATTCTGTTTAAGGTTCAGAAATGTGATGATCTTTGCTTCTGGTGTGGATAACCCATAAATTAAAGCTATGATGCCCCACTCTTACTGCGCCCTCCCTACCGGCACCTAACAACACTATGGTTGTGCCTCATTTAAAATACAGTGCACCATAGCAATCATTAGCACAATAGTGCCAACATTTGTGACACTATTGTGGCACTCTGGTACTCCCTCTTCCTCCACTCCCAGACCTTCTCCCTCTTCCCACCGCAATGTCCCTAAGAAGCTTTTCCTCTCCATCATTGACCTCTTCCCTACCCCCGTCCTTCACGTCTGGCCAGGGTTGTAAAACCCAGGCAAGCACCTCAGCCACCCAGTCCACAGGCCCAGTAGTGTTCACACCCACTCGTGGTGGGAAGGGATCATGGGCACCAAGCAAACACACGAAAAGAGTGCCTACCCCAAGTGCTGCCAGGAAGATCAAAGTGCCACCCCCAGCTGCTACCGTGAAGATGCCACCCCCAGATGCTGCCAAGAGGAGCAATGAGCCATCCCCAGCTGCTGCCAAAAGGAGCAAGGAGCCATCCCCAGCTGCTGCCAAGAGTAGCAAGGAGCCATCCCCAGCTGCTGCCAGCCAGGAAGGGCAAGGGGCCTGCAGCCGCAGGCAGAAAGGACAAGGGGCCTGGTGTTGGGACTCAGTCGGAGCCCCCACCACCAACCATGATGGTGCAGGCATCCAAGGCTGCATGGGATGGGCTGGAGCCTCCCCCCACACCCACCACCACCAGCAGTGGGCAGCCATCTGAGGCTGCAGGGGATGGGCAGGAGCTTCCCCCCACAACACCAGCAGCACCACCAGTGGGCAGCTGTCCGAGGCTGCAGGGGATGGGCAGGAGCTTCACCCCACCACCAGCGGCAACATCACCATCACCACCACTGAGCAGCCGTCACTGCTGGTGGACAGTGTGTAGTCCTGCATCCATGGGCTGTTGTGCAGGCTGCCCCAGCAAATCCTGTGGGATTGATACCCACCTGGGAGACTGTGACCTTGCACGCCCCAAGACCTGAATCACAGGGCATGATGCCCCCCTTCAGAACCAGGAGAGAAGCCATCCAGCCACCCCATCCTCCCCAGGATGAAGATCACAGGGCATGTTGCCCCCTCCAGAGCATGTGGGCAAGTCACCCACTTGAGAGACTGTGGCCTTGCACTCCCCAGGACCAAGCATAGGGCATGTTGCCCCCTCCAGAACCAGTGGGCAAGTGACCCACTTGAGAAACCGTGGCTTTGCACTTCCCATGACCAAGCACAGGGCATGTTGCCCCCTCCAGATCCAGTAGCCAGGTCACCCACTTGAGAGATTGTGGCCTTGCACTCCCCAGGACCAAGCACAGGGCATGTTGCCCCCTCTAGGACCAGTGCTGTTGTTCCATCTTCCGGCTGAGGTGCCCCCGTTCCCTGTCCCCCTCAGGTGCCTGCCTATTTTCAAACTGATGCCCCTACAGTATTCTCTCAGTATAGTTGCAGGAGTCATGTGGGGCCTTGGACTTTGTGATGTGGCCCTGTGTCCCACGAACATTGAGTACTGGCCAGTGTTTCTTGATTTGTAAATATGTATATACTTTTTGATTGGATGCACGTATTACTACTTTATTTATCTTATTACACTCACTTTAATCTATTTGTGTTGTCCTTGCATTTTTCCAGGGGGTACGGGGTGTATATGTTTTATTACTGCATCTGGTTGTGTGTATGGTGTGTGTGTGTGGGGTGTGTGTTGTGCATATGTGTGTCACTCTCTTTTTCCTCCCCCCATCCCCTGTGTGCTAGGCGGCTGTACTTACCGTGGTCGTCTTCGCCGTCGTTGGTGTTCGTGATGGAGCAGGACGTAGAACAGCATTGGGAATATAGGCAGTTCAGGCTCCATGGTGGCGTGGTTCTTCCCTGGGTCTCCAGAGGTGAGTCGTTTCCCTTCTGTGCAGTTTCCGCCAAGCTTTTGATGTTGTTGGTACCGCCCCTGAAAAGGTGGCAGATTGCAGGGTCTTAATAGGGTGGGCAGAACATTGAATTCCACCTGTCAGTAGACGGCTACCACTGTGTTGTCTGTTGATTCCGCCCTGGTGGTCGGTGTGTTAAAGTGGCTGGCTGTCTGAGCTCTTTCCGCCATGGTCATATTTTGGTGGTACTTACCACCAGCCTGTTGGCGGTATTACCGCTGCTTTATCACCAGGATTGTAATGAGGGCCATAGATACTAATTAGGCAGGAGTTTACGTTAAAAATATGGACGCATGATGAAAAATGTAGGGAGCACTTTCAATAATTACTGGGTATTACTGGGAGCCTGGCTACTGAAGTAAAAAAGATAAAAAATGATTCTCTCGGATATGGAGCTGGAATGTGGGACCAAACTAAGGGCTGGAATGGTACTTTGAGCGATTGATGGTGGAGAGATAAACTGCAAGCATTCCTTTCACCTTTGTGTTTTGGATGTACTGCCAGTGGGAAGGGTATGCCCAGATGTGGGTTCATGCTGACTGTGCCACTGGGACCAAGCTATATTCAATTGACAATCCCCAATCAGGGTGAGCCCAGTCTTGAGTTGCTTGTGTTCATGTTCAGGGAGGACCTTGTCTGGCAGTTCTGGCTGGACTGGTCCCACTGGAGCAAGGTCAAAACTGATTTCCATATGGCTGGGTCTAAACTGATGAGGGATGGTGGGAAAAAACAATGGTTTGGATTGCTCCCCAAGGGAATCCCAGTGGTAAGACAAACAGCAAGCATTCCTCCAATCACCTTTGCTGTGTTTGATATACCAACGTGAATGGCAAGGGTATGCCCAGGCTATGCTACTGGAACCAAGGTACACCTGTCTGGTGATCCTTATTCAGGGAAAAAATGGTCTTGGGCTTGCTTCTGCTCCGGTTCAAGGAGGACCTGATCTGGCAGTTTGGGTTGGACTGCTGCTAATGGAGCAGGGTCAAGCCTAATTTGCATATGGCTGGGTCCAAGCTGATGTGGTATGGTGGGTAAAAACATGATGAGCTGGAATGCTAATCTGGTCAATTGCCAGTGGTCAGACAAATTGCAAGCCTTTCCCCTATCACCTTTTGTTTGTTTGCGAGACCTGTATACCAAAACTCCAAGGGATAACGAAGATCCAGAAAAGATGTGTGTCAAGCTGTATTTGTATTCTTGCAGATAGAAATATACATAAACAGACAGTATTGCAATACTTGCAATATAAATTATTTCTGGACATAGGGGGGTCATTACAACCCTGGCAGACGGTGTTAAAGCCGCTGTAATACCGCAAACAGGCCGGTGAAAAAAAAAAGGGAATTATGACCGTGGCGGAAACCGCCAACATAGACAGCCACTTTAACACTCCGACCACCACGGCGGTACAGACAAGCAGCGCGGCGGTCACCACCAACAGACAGGCGGAAGACAATGTACCGCCCACAGTATCACAACCCGCCAATCCGCCACCTTTTCCGGGGCGGATTTACCGTGGATAAAAACACGGCGGAAAAAGCTCTTACAATGGGAAAACACTCACCTCAACACACTCCACGAGGAAGGAGGCCACCATGGAGCCGGAACTACAAATACTCCCTGCGCTTGTCTTCCTGCTCCTCTACGAACACCAGCAACGGCGGCGCCGAAGACAACGGTGAGTCCTGCACCTACGACATAGGGGAGGCAAAAGTCAGGGACACACACACGCAACGCCCCCACCCTCGCACACTACAACACACACACCAATGCATTTCCAAACATCACAGTAACAACTCACAACCCCCCCGGAAGAATGCAAAGACAAAAGGAAATCAGTTCAACCATTGTAATGTATCAAAATACAGTAACCAAGTATATACAGATGTACATAAAAATCAAAAAATTATACATCAGGATTAGTACTGCAGGTATGCACATATCAATGTCCGTGGACCACTGGGCCCACAAAGCATGGGCGAAACCACACTAGATACCTGTCCACAAACGGAGAGAACACTGCAGGGGCATCAGATAGAAATACAACAGGCACCTCAGGGGGAAGGGAAGGGGGGGCACCTCAGCCAGATTACAGCACCACACCAGATCCACGACGGGGCTCCATGCCCATTGATGTATCCTGGGGAGTGCAAAGCCACAGTCTCTCAAGTCTCTACAGTGGGTGGGTTGCCCACTGTACCATCCTGGGGAGTGCAAAGCCACAGTCTCAAGTCTCTACAGTGGGTGGGTTGCCCACTGTACCATCCTGGGGAGTGCAAAGCCACAGTCTCTCAAGTCTCTACAGAGGGTGGGTTGCTCACTGTACCATCCTGGGGAGTGCAAAGCCACAGTCTCTCAAGTCTCTACAGTGGGTGGGTTGCTCACTGTACCATCCTGGGGAGTGCAAAGCCACAGTCTCTCAAGTCTCTACAGTGGGTTGGTTGCCCACTGTTCAATCCTGGGGAGTGCAAAGCCACAGTCTGTCAAGTCTCTACAGTGGGTGGGTTGCCCACTGTACCATCCTGGGGAGGGCAAAGCCACAGTCTCTCAAGTCACTCCAGTGGGTGGTTTGCCCACTGCTTTATCCTGGGGAGTGCAAAGCCACAGTCTCTCAAGTGGATAACAGTCTCCACTGGTTCTGGAGGGGGACTGGTACCCAGAGTGCTTCATCCTGTGAAGGACAGACGGAGTGGATGCTGTTCTCCACTGGTTCTGGAGGGGGACTGGTGCCCAGAGTGCTTCATCCTGTGAAGGACAGACTGAGTGGATGCTGTTCTCCACTGGTTCTGGAGGTGGACTGGTGTCCAGAGTGCTTCATTCTGTGATGGACAGACGGAGTGGATGCTGTTCTCCACTGGTTCTGCAGGGGGACTGGTGCCCAGAGTGCATCACGCTCCCCGTGACAGTCCCAGTTCCGTCACTGTCCCAGCTGCACATGGGCTAACGATGCTTGAGTTGGCGGTCTTTGTCCTGTTCAGCGGTGCTTTGCCCTGTTCAGCGGTGCTTGACTTTGCTGTCTCTGACCTGTGCAGCGGTGCTTTGCCATGGCGGTCTTTGCCCTGTTCAGCGGTCTTCACCATGGCGGTCTTTGCCCTGTTCAGCTGTGCTTTGCCCTGTTCAGCGGTGCTTGACTTTGCTGTCTCTGACCTGTTCAGCGCTGCTTTGCCATGGCGGTCTTTGCCCTGTTCAGCGGTCTTCACCATGGCGGTCTTTGCCCTGTTCAGCGGTGCTTTGCCCTGTTCAGAGGTGCTTGACTTTGCTGTCTCTGACCTGTTCAGCGGTGCTTTGCCATGGCGGTCTTTGCCCTGTTAAGCGGTCTTCACCATGGCTGTCTTTGCCCTATTCAGTGGTGCCTTGCCCTGTTCAACGGTGCTTGACTTTGCTGTCTCTGACCTGTTCAGCGGTGCTTTGCCATGGCGGTCTTTGCCCTGTTCAGCGGTCTTCACCATGTCGGTCTTTGCCCTGTTCAGCGGTGCTTTGCCCTGTTCAGCGGTGCTTGACTTTGCTGTCTCTGACCTGTTCAGCCGTGCTTTGCCATGGTGGTCTTTGCCCTGTTCAGCGGTCTTCACCATGGCGGTCTTTGCCCTGTTCAGCGGTGCTTGACTTTGCTGTCTCTGACCTGTGCAGCGGTGTGTGGCATGACGGTCCCTCAGTGCCCAGCAGGGCTGTGGCTGCCGGGGCCCTCCAGGGCACTGACGCTGGCGGTGGTCTCCGGACCAGTGACGATAGTGGTGCCCTCCAGGGCACTGACTCTGGCAGTGGTCTCCGAACCAGTGACGATAGTGCTGCTCTCCAGGGCACTGACTCTGGCGGTGGTCTCCGGACCAGTGACAATAGTGCTGCCCTCCAGGGCACTGACTCTGGCGGTGGTCTCCGGACCAGTGATGATATTGCTGGCGGTGGCGACCCTGCCGGCGGGGAGGATGGCGGCCTTCTCCTCCATGCTGCTCTTACCAGACTTTGGAGACTTCTTCTGCCCCTTCACCACCTTAGGAGGAGTCACAGCTGACTCGGCACTCCCCCTGGGACCCTTGTGAGCTGTTTTGCCGGCAGGAGTCTTCACCCTCTCCCGTCGGGCACTTTCCAACTTAAGGTGCTTTACAGGGGGTGGACTGGCAGTGCTTTGGCTCCATGTCACACTGGCTGCACTGGTGGCCGGTGCACTCCACAGACCTCTAACACGCACCACTGGTACCGGACTTTTTTTGGCTGAGGTGCTACTACGGGACCTATGAATTGGAGGGGTGAGGGTGGGGGTGGTGGCACAGAGGTCAACGTTGCTCAGGAAAAGTTTCTGACAAACACTGGGATGGGTAGCTGGAGGGGGTCTGGGAGTGGAGGAAGAGGAGGTGGTTGTAGGAGGTGTAACGTTAGGTGATTTGGGTCCAGGTGCAGGTACTGGAGGCTGTCGTGAGGTGGATGGATGTTGGGTGTGTGGGTGTCTGCGTTTGTGTACTTTGGGAGGGGGTGTCACAGACACACTGGGAGTGGACACAGAGGACGTGTAAATGGTAGTGGGGGTGGTGAGTGCAGGTGAGCGGGGTGTGGTGCTGGGTGTTCTGGTGCGAGTCCTAGTGCCTGTAGATGTAGTGCATGCAGGTGAGAGTGTAGACGACACTGTGAGGGAGGAGGGAGATGATGAGGAGGGGGACACAGTGGAGGCAGTGGATGTTGCTGTGTCTGTATGTGGGTGATGCTTGTGTGAGTGCCTGTGGGATGTGTGGTGCCTATGTTTGCCTGAGCTACTTTTGTGTGTTGAGGTGTGTGCATGCTTGTCTGATGGTGTGCTTGGGATAGGCTGAGGAACAGGGGATTGGGTCTGGGTGGAGGAAGTTGGAGGGGGGAGGCTAGACACAGGCACTATGGCTGCCATCAGTGCTGAGGCCAGAGATTGCAGGGTTCGATGATGGGTAGCCTGACCAGAATGAATGCCCTCCAGGAATGCATTAGTGTGTTGCAACTCCCTTTCTACACCCTGGATGGCATTCACAATGGTAGACTGCCCAACAGTGAGTGACCTGAGGAGGTCAATGGCCTCCTCACTGAGGGCAGCAGGGCTGACAGGGGCAGTGGCTGAGGTGCCTGGGGCGAAGGTGATGCCCACCCTCCTGGGTGAGCGGGCACGTAGCGAAGGCTGAGGGGCTGCTGGGAGGGTGGTGCTGGTAGGGGGGGTGGCGGCTGAACCTGTAGAAGTGGGGGGCACAGATGGTGCCGCCACCACAAGGGAGCTCCCGTCGGCGGATGAGTCCGTGTCGCTGTTTGCTGATCCGGTGACCGACGTGAAGCTCCCCTCGCCTTCTGTCCCACTGGTGTATTCAGAGTCAGTGGTGTGGCCCTCCATGGCCATGTGGGATGCAGCTCCCTCGTGCTCCGGTGCCACTGTACCTCCGCCTGATGATGTTGATGCACAAAAGAACAGGGAGACCACAAAAAGGGGGGGGCGACAGAAGACAGACAGGTTGAGTGCATGGCTTACCGCTACCGTTGGCAGACAATACAGACACAGCAGCCCCCTGCACTACGCCGTGCTCTTGCCCTCTACAGATGCAATTCCTGGGATATGGCCTACATGCTATGAGTGTCATCTGTCCACATAGATGACAGAGGGGCATGTCTACCTGTCCTTGGCACTCTACAGAGGTGGGGTGGAGTGGCACATGGCCTGCATTCTGGAGGGGCCAGCCTACGTAACTCGCCCTGGCCTAGGGAAACCCACAGCCCTCCTCCCTCACCCAGACCCCTCCACTGCGCGCAAAGTCCGCAGAATGAGAGTGTACTCACCCCTTGTGTCTGCTGTGATGCCCTCAAGCGCCCATCCAACTCAGGGTAGGCCACCGCCAGGATCCGGAACATCAAGGGGGTCATGGTGCGACGGGCACCCCTCTCCACGTTGGGAGGCCATCCCCAGCTGAGCCTCTTCCGTCTTCTTACTCCAGCGGTGAATGTCCTCCCATCTTTTACGGCAGTGGGTGCTCCGTCTCTTTTGGACCCCTAGGGTCCGGACGTCCTTGGTGATGGCACGCCAAATGTCCTTCTTCTGGTGGGCGCTGACCTACATAACATGTACAGGGGAAGAAGAGAAGTCATTACCAACTGCACCGTCGAAGTGAGTGGCCCCCATCCTTACCCTTGCCATGTGGCACATGCATTCACAGTCCTTCATGCTCGCAAAACTCTGCCCCCTTCCTACTGACATCCAGCCCTCTCCACCCAGGCATAGCCCATACAACGTGCTCCCTGTGTACTTACCTGTTGGTCTGGAGGACCGTAGAGTAGCATGTACTGGGGGAGGACCCCATCCACGACCTACTCCAACTCCTGAGCAGAGAAGGCAGGGGCCCTTTTCCCAGACGCAGCAGCCATTGTCTTTTCCAGACCGAGGTCACAGCACCACTTGCAGTGTAGGTCCTCTCCTGTCGAAGATCAGGTATCGAGGGATTGAACAGATAGAAAATGGCTGTCACGTCTGCGGTGGTGATGTCCGCGGCGGTGCGTATCATCACCGCCGGCGCACTTCATCATTGGCTCCTGGGACCCATAGGGTCCAATGTTAACCAATGCAGCATTGCGCCGCGGTCTACTACCGCCTACCGCGAAGGTGTACAACGCCAGCGCAGTTACCTCACATCCCATTGTCCCAGTTTAGAGGTCAAGCAGCCGCCATTTCAGGGGCCCACAAGGCTTCATTTACTACTGCGTCACACATACCTAGGCCTGGACTCAACACACACACAAGAAGAGTTTTGGATTTGGGGTCGTGTTCTGTGTAGCTGTGGGTACATACCTTAGAATTTGTTGACTCTGTGGTCGCTGTTGTCCTTCTTAGGCACCGTCAGCTGGGACATTTGAGGAGATGGCGGAATCCTCCGGTGTACCGACCGCTGGTGGACCTGTTAACAATGGAGGAGCGACATTTGATCATCACCTACAGGTTTGACCGTGCCACAATCCAGGAACTGTGTACCCAGTTGGAGCCAGACCTGATCTCACCAATCCGCCATCCCACAGGAATACCCCCTGAAATGCAGGTGCTATCAGTGCTCCATTTCCTTGCAAGTGGGTCATTTCAAACAACAGTGGCCATGGCATCAGGGATGTCCCAGCCTATGTTTTCCAACGTGTTGTCCAGAGTGTTGTCTGCCCTGCTGAAACACGTGAGGAGCTACATCGTTTTCCCTCAGGTGGAGGATTTGGCTACAGTTAAGGGTGACTTCTATGCCCTGGGACATATCCCCAACATCGTAGGTGCTATTGATGGCACCCATGTAGCTCTGGTCTCCCCCCCGCAGGAGTGAACAGGTGTACAGGAATCGGAAGAGTTATCATTCCATGAATGTACAGATGGTATGTTTGGCAGACCAGTAAATCTCGCAGGTAAATGCTATGTTACCTGGCTCAGTGCATGACGCCTACATCCTGCGGAATAGCAGCATCCTGTATGTGATGGGTCAACTCCAGAGGCACTGTGTGTGGCTATTAGGGGACTCAGGTTACCCCAACCTGTCATGGCTACTGACCCCAGGTGATCGAACGCACCTTCGGCCTCCTGAAGGCCAGGTTCAGGTGCCTCCATATGACAGGTGGTTCCCTATTCTACTCACCAAGGAAGGTGTGCCAGATCATCATCGCCTGCTCGATGCTTCACAATCTTGCTTTGCAACGCCAGGTGCCTTTTCTGCAGGAGGATGGTCCAGATGACAGTGTTGTGGCAGCTGTGGAGCCTGTGGACAGTGATGAGGAGGAAGCTGAGGAAGAAGACATTGACAACAGGGAGTCAGTCATACAGCAATATTTCCAGTGACACACAGGTGACAACAATTTTTTTACTATTACATTCACATTCACTTCTACCTCTATTATGTCTGTCAATTTGAAGCAGTATTTGGTAACTGAGTTGTACATTTCCATTACGGTTTCACAGGTGTGGTTACCAACGTGTGTCATCTGCTTGCATCCTTCATGGACTTGTGATGTGTGACGGTATGTTGACATTACATTAGAAAATCGCATTTTGTCACTGTCATTGCTAATACACATTTTTAAAATCACAGACTGACTCTGGTGTTTATTGAAGTGCTAATTATTGGAGCGGGTGGCAAAATGGTGATGGGTGATGGTGGAGGAATGTCCATGGCAGAGTCCAGTCTATTAGTCTCACAGGTGCTTTGCCCATATGGGCATAGGAAGTGGAGCTGGGACAGTTTCAATCTGGACAGGTTAACAAAGTGGGACAGTGGGATGACAATCAGGGTGGTCTCATTTCCTGGCGGGGGTCTTGCCATCTTGCTCTGTCCTGTTCCTGGATCTCAGGGACCGCTTGCGGGGTGGTTCTCCATCTGCAGGGGGTGGGGTGCTGGTGTGGTGGTCCTGTGGTGGGGCGTCCTGTCCACTAGCGCCGGCGGAGGTGGTGGGCAGATCATCGTCCAGGCTAGTGTCAGGGGCCCCTTGGAGTGCCACGGTGTCCCTCATGGTCTTTTGTATGTCCTTCAGCACCCCTACGATGGTCCCCAGGGCGGAGCTGATGGTTCTGAGCTCCTCCCTGAACCCCAAATACTGTTCATCCTGCAGGCGCTGGGTCTCCTGAAACTTGGCCAGGACCGTAGCCATCGTCTCCTGTGAGTGGTGGTATGCCCCCATGATGGAGGAGAGGGCCCCGTGGAGAGTGGGTTCCCTTGGCCTGTCAGCCCCCTGTCGCACAGCAGCCCTCCCAGTTCCCCTGTGTTCCTGTGCCTCCGTCCCCTGGACCGTGTGCCAACTACCACTGCCCCCAGGTCCCTGTTGTTGTTGGGGTGGTGGGTTATCCTAGGTTCCCTGTAGGGGTGGACACACAGCTGATTGATGTGTCCTGGGTACGGAGGTATGGGCCCGCTGGGTGGGTGCTGTGCTGGTGTTAGCAGAGGGTGGAAGGTCAGTGTTGGGCTGTGCCTGTGCAAGGGGAACCGACTGTCCCGAGGCCCACGATGGTCCGGGCTGGTCATCTGGATCCAGTTGGCCAGAGCTGCTGTCGTCACTGTAGGCCTCTTCTGTGGGTGGAGTGGAGATGTCTGGACCCTCCTGTGTGGTGATGTTACGTAGTGGTCCTGCAGGGGTATAAGAGCATGATTATTGCATGTGTGTGTGTCATGGTGTGCAATGGGTGGGTGTGCGTGTACCCCAGTGCAAGCATTCCTGTGTGGGGGCTTGTGTGATGATGGTTGGGGGGGTGTAATGGGTATGTGCAGTGGGCATGCTTTAGTGATGGGTGTCCATGCTTTGTTGTGTCATGCACGGCTTGGTGTTGGGATGGGTGGTTTGTGTTATTAGCACATTAGTGAGGACTTGGAGTGATAGGGGAGGGGGTGAGGGTGGGGGTGTGTGATAGCATGCAGGTAGGATGGGGGATATGATAGTTAAGATTTGACTTACCAGTGTCCATTCCTCCACCGACTCCCCCGAGGCCCCCTGGATGCATGATGGTCAAGACCTGCTCCTCCCATGTTGTTAGTTGTGGGGGAGGAGGTGGGGGTCCGCCGCCAGTCCGCTGAATCGCGATGTTGTGCCTGGAGACCACTAAACGCACCTTCGCCCGTAGGTCGTTCCACCTCTTCCTGATGTCCTCCCGATTTCTTGGATGCTGTCCCACAGCGTTGACCCTGTCGACTATTCTTCGCCATAGCTCCATCTTCCTGGCTATGGAGGTGTGCTGCACCTGTGATCCAAATAGCTGTGGCACTACCCGGACGATTTCCTGCACCATGACCCTGAGCTCCTCCTCGGAAAACCTGGGGTGTCTTTGGCGTGCCATGGGGTGGTGTAGGTGATGTGTGGGGTGGTGTATGTGTTGATGAGTGTGGTGATGTGTGGTGGTGTGGGGTGTTTTGTGCGTGGATGTTGTATGGGTGATGGTGTTGTGTGCCTCTCTGTGGTGGGGTTGTCTATTACTGTGCTCTCTGTCTGTCGTCTTCGTCTATAGTTTTTGGTCATAGGGGTTTGTGGGTGATGTGGGTGTGTGTTTTATATTGTATTGGGTGTGTGGGAGTGGTGTGTGTATGTGTATCAGGTGTGTGTATTTGGAATTGTCCAATGTGGCGGTGTTTTGGAGATGTGTGTGTATTTTGAGCGCGGCGGTGTGTACCGCCAATGGAATACCGTGGTTGAAAGACCGCTGCGTGGATTCGTGGGTCGTGATAGCATGGGCGTGTTTCTGTTGGCGTGACGGTGGAGGAATTGTTTTCGCCAGTTTATCACTGACCTTTGTTGTGGCGGAATTGTGTGGGTGTCTGAATTTCGGTGGATTTCGTGCTGTGGGTCATAATAGCTGTGGCGGAATTCTGCGGCCGCGGCGGTGTATTGGCGGTCTTCTGCACAGCGGTAAGCGGCTTTTACCGCCAATGTTGTAATGACCCCCATAGTGTATTTCTCTAAATTTTCTTGCTGTGCATATTCACTTTTTACTCACCTGTAAATTGCACTATCGATATTGCAACATTGTCTATGTGTATTCATTTTGATGTACAAGAATACAAAATCAGTTTGACACAAATATTTTGTGGAAATGTGTTATGCTTTAGAGTTTTGTCATATCTGCCTGGCTCCAAATTCTGTCTTCATATCTGATGGAAGAATTATTATTATTCTCATTGTTTTTTTCATGACTGCATTGATTTTAATAATAATTATCATCAATCTGCTGCACGTGTGTTGTAGAGGAACAATGTATATAAAATATCCAATGGTTGTAAAATATTATTTTTTGTACGTCTACTGTTGTGGGGAGTCATAGTCGGGCTCTGATTAATAAGTAAGCGTAACTCATTAAAGAAGTGAGAAGCACTTGCCCGTTCAACTTTTCGCTGAAGATGGTTGGATACATGTATTTCCTTTTGGTGATGGGGTGATCTATCCTGATGTGCCGCTTAACTATAGAAGATCACAGCAGGTTCACCTTTGTTTCAGACCAACAGATTCCAATCTGTACATCTGCTCCATTTGCATTTGCCTGAGACCTCATTATGCCATGGCGTTCCCAAACGTTCTGCACTTTTCCCAATTCTGTTCAATCTGCACATTCAGCCTATCTGTGGAATGATTCAGTCATGTGGATCTAATTTCCCTTGCCCTGTAGATGACATACAACTGGCTTTTGAATTAGACAAAAACTTCCACTAGGTCTACCACTCAGCTCTAACAATGCCTAATAGGCATTCAGCAATAGATCTTCAAATATTTCTGAATGCTTAATGGAGATACTGTGGGCCAAATTTAAGAAAAGTGGTGCTGCATCCAAGGCAGCGCCAATTTTCTAGTGCCCTCATTTGCCCCGCTAATGCCACCATGTGCGCCGTATTTCAGATACAATGCACCATGGCGATAGTTAGAACAATAGTGTCAACATGTTGACTCTAATATGTCGCTTTGCTACACTAGCGTAAAATCTTTTGACGCTAGTGTAGCAAAGTGCAAGGAGGCCAATTGATTTAAATGGGTGTGTCATTTTAAAGTCTGCTCTGAGAAAACATTAAAAATGACAGAAAAAATGGCGTCCCCCTTGCATATGTTATGGCTGGCACAGGCTTAATGTGGAGCTAGGGGTTACAAAGTGTCACAATGTATGCATTGCACCCCTTTGTAATTATGGTGTGGTGAAAAGACCACCTTAGTATTAAAAAAATTTCACTAACGTGGCACTAACATGATGCACAAGGCTCTTAAATCTGCCCCTAAGTCTGGATTGGTCATTGAAGGAGATTCAAAGCTATTATCTGCTTAGCTTGGCCAAGGCAGCTGGGCATAACCCCATTCCAACTATCAATTGCCAGGAACCTGGGTATTCTTTTCCGTCAAAAGCTGCCCATACTTTCCCTAAATTCAGAAAGCTTGGTCTGAAGGGTTGCACCTTTAAAAAACCCTAGGAAATTCCACCCCGGTCAGCAGCCGATTGGACTACGAAAACGCCCTATATGCAGGAATAACAACCAAACTCCTAACAAAACTTCAAAGAATCCAGAACGCATCCGCCCGCCTCATTCTGGACATCCCACGCCGTGACCACATTTCCCCCAACCTCAGAGACCTCAGAGACCTTCACTGGCTACCAGTGTCAAAGAGGATCACCTTCAAACTCCTCATACACGCACACAAGGACCTCCACAACACAGGCCAAGCCTACCTCAACGACAGACTCACCTTCCACACCCCCACCCGCAATCTTCGCTCCGCCAGCTTCGCCCTCGCCTCCATCCCCCGCATCTGCTGCACCACCGCCGGAGGAAGATCCTTCTCTCACCTAGCCGCCAAGACCTGGAACTCCCTACCGCTCCACCTTCGCCAGACCCAAGACCTCTTGACATTCAGGAAATGCCTCAAGACATGGCTCTACGACCAGTAGCTCCCCCGCGCCTTGAGACCCTTATGGGTGATTAGTGCGCTCTATAAATCCTTAATTGATTGATTGATTGATTACTTGAGATGTTCAGTGTGTGTGTCCTTTGCTGTATGGATTATTATAATGCCATCTACCGGGGCATAAAAGGCTATGTTGCTAAACTGCAACACCTTCAGAGCATGATTTTGAGGCTGGGGATGAGCCTGCAACACATCTATCAAAACAGAATTGGGCCTACTCACAAACTGCATTTTGTAGTAGGTTTAGTAGTGCTACAATATTACTGCTCACGTACTACAAAATTCTCAAACCTACATGTGAAGTTCACCACCTCTAATATCTTTCATGTGTTGAGATTTCCACCCCAAATGCAGAGATCTTCACACATGTACACGTACATTTTTGTAGAAAATATCGGTACAAATGATGAAAATGGCTGGAAAACGGGAATAGTTAAGTTTTGGGAGGTGTAAGACGGGGTTAAAGGACGACTCAGGAGGATTTTAGGGTGGAACTTGAACCTATCCACAGAAAAGGCAGCTCATTCCTAATTCACAAACTGACTTCTAAAATTACTACAGCCAAAAAAGACAGGACAAAAAACAGTTGGGTAAATCTAGCACATGCCCAACCACTGGTGTTTCCATTAGAAAAGGAGGTAGGGACTAAAATTAGAACCCGATAGGAAATAATGTTTGTTAGACCTGACAGCCTTAGGGTGGTCACCCCTAACTTTTTGCCTGCCTCCCTCCACTTTTTGGACACTGTTTTGCTGGTTTTTAGACTCTGCGCACTTTACCACTGCTAACCAGTGCTAAAGTGCTCTCTCCATTTAAACATGGTAACATTGGATCATACCCAATTGGACTATTTAATTTACTTATAAGTCCCTAGTAGAGTGCACTATATGTGCCCATGGCCTGTAGATTAAATGCTACAAGTGGGCCTGTAGCACGGATTGCGCCACCCACTTAAGTTGCCCCTTAACCTTGTCTCAGGCCTGCCATTGCAAGGCCTGTGTGTGCAGTTTCACTGCCAATTCGACTTGCCATTTAAAAGTACTTGCCAAGCCTAAAACTCCCCTTTTTCTACATATAAGCCACCCCTAAGGTATGCCCCAGGTAACCCCTAGGGCAGGGTGCTGTGTAGGCAAAAGGCAGGGCATGTACCTATGTAGTTTACATGTCCTGGTAGTGTAAAACTCCTTAGAGTCCTTAAAGTTCATTTTTACACTGCTGTGAGGCCTGCTCTCTTCATAGGCTAATATTGGGGCTGCCCTCATACATTGTTTGAGTGGTAGCTGCTTATCTGAATGGAGTCAGAAGGACATATTTAGAATGGCCAGAATGGTGATATAAAATCCTGTTGATTGGTGAAGTTAGATTTAATATTCCTATTTTAGAAATGCCACTTTTAGAAAGTGAGCATTTCTTTGCACTTAAATCTTTCTGTGCCTTACAATCCATGTCTGGCTGGGTTTCAGTTGACAGCTCCTTGTGCATTCACTCAGACACAACCCAAACACAGGATACTCAGCCTCACTTGCATACAACTGCATTTTGAAATGGGTCTTCCTGGGCTGGGAGGGTGGAGGGCCTGATCTCACACAAAGGACTGACACACCCCCTACTGGGACCCTGGCAGACAGGATTGAACTGAAAGGGGACCTGGTGCACTTCTAAGCCACTCTATGAAGTCTCCCCCACTTCAAAGGCACACTTGAGTGTATAAACAGGGCCTCTGCCCCTTCCAACTCAGACACTTCCTAAAGAAGAAAATGAACCAGAACCTGCATCCTGCCAAGAAGAACTGCCTGGTTGCCCAAAAGACTCACCTGACTGCTTTCCGTGAAGGACTACTGCCTTGCTGTTGCCCTTCTGCCTTGCTGCTCTCTGGATGTGGTGAAGAAGTGCTCTGCAAGGGCTTGGATAGAGCTTGCCTCCTGCTCCCTGAAGCCTCAGGACCAAAAAGACTTCCCTCTTGCAACTGGACTCTTTGTGCGGCAAAAACATGATGCATAGCCTGCTAAAAATGACGCACAGCCTGCCCCGCAGTGAGAAATTCACTGCACGCCGAACCAGAACGACACAGCGTGACTTCGCAAGGAGAAAATCAATGCAGCACCTGCGTTGCGACCGGAACTTCAATGCATGGCCCAAAGGATCGATGCACAGCTGATCAGGGATGTTGCTGCCCCACTTCCAGAGGGGAATCAACACAGTGCCTGCCATGCGGGAGAAAATTCCACGCAACGCCCACTGGATCAACGCAGCGCTTGTGACTTCGCTCCCCAAACCCAGGATTCCACGCATAGACCCCAGGGCGTCTGAAAACCCCACAATCCGAAGAGGATCCATGGCTGAGTGCCGTAAATCGATACACAGCTGTCCCTGGATGAAAACTAAATGACGCATCGCCATGTATGGCCCAAGAAATCGACGCGCACCCCTTTGTTTCCACGCTTCTTCTCCTCTGCAGCCCTTTCCAGAGATTTGCCACGCAAGCCAGGTACTTTGTGCTTGAAAGAGACTATGGCCCTCATTACAACCCTGGTGGTAAATCCCGCTTACCGCTGTGCAGAAGACCACCAACATACCGCTGCTGCTGCGGAATTCGGCTACAGGTATTACGACCCACAGCCCAGAGTCCGCCACAATACAGACACCCACACAAATCGCCACACCAAAGATCAATGATAAACTGGCGATAACAAACCCGACACCGTCATGCCAACAGGAATACGCCCACATTATCATGACCCACGAATCAACATGGCGGTCTTTCAACCGCGATAATCCATTGACGGTACACACTTCCGCGCTCAAAATATACACACACTTACAAAACACAACCACATTGGACAATTCAAAATTCACACACCTGATACACATACACACACCCAATCCAATATAAAACACACACCCACATCACCCGCAAACCCTTATTACTAGAATTTTGGAAGCACAGCAGAGAGAGCCACCACCTAAAACAACACCAGCATTCACAGACACACAACACCATCACTCACACAATATCCACTCACCTCAAACAACACACACCAACGCACCCCCTCACACATCACAACAGACACCACCTCCCACATCACCTACACCACATCATGGCACCTCAACAACACCCCAGGTATTCTGAGGAGGAGCTAAGGGTCATGATGGAGGAAATCGTCTGGGTAGAGCCACAGCTATTCGGATCACAGGTGCAGCAGACCTCCATTGCAAGGAAGATGGACCTATGGTACAGAATTGTTGACAGGGTCAACGCAGTAGGACAGCATCCAAGAACTAGGGATGACATCAGGAAGAGGTGGAATGACCTACGGGGGAAGGTGCGTTCTGTGGTCTCAAGACACCAGATTGCTGTACGGAGGACTAGTGGTGGACCCCCACCTCCTCCCACACAACTAACAACATGGGAGGAGCAAGTCTTGGTAATACTGCATCCTGAGGACCTCACAGGAGTAGCAGGGGGCCTGGACTATGGTAAGGCAAATCTTTACTACCTTATCACCCCACCCCACCTGCATGCCATCACATACTCCCACCCTTACTCTCACACCCATCACCCCAACAACCCTCAGATACCCTTCTAACACAACCCACACATCCCAAAACCAAACCCTGCATGTAACACCAATGCATGGACACCCATCACCCAAGCATGTCCACTACAGAAATTCACTCGTGCCCCAAAATCACCAATCACAAAAAAGGACCAAGCCAATAATGCAAGCACTGGATTAGAGGGTCAACCACCCATTGCACACAATGGCACACACATATACAATAATTATGAATTTACACCCCAGCAGGACCCCTACCCAACGTCACAGGACAGGAGGTGCCAGACATATCCAGTCCCCCCACAGAAAAGGGCCCACACTGATGACAGCAGCTCTGCACAACTGGATCAAGATGACCAGCCCGGCCCATCTGGGACCTCAGGACAGTCGGTTCCCCTGACACTGTCACAAGCCAACACAGAGCCTTCCCCCTCAGGAAACACCAGCACAGCACCCACCCAGCGGGCCCATCCCTCTGTCCCCAGGACACGTCAATCAGCAGTGTGTCCAAAACTACAGGGAACCAAGGCAAACCCACCAACCCAAGAAAATCAGGGACATGGGGGCAGTGGCAGTGGGAACACGGTTCAGGGGACAGAGGCACAGGATAACAGGGACACTGGGAGGACTGCAGTGCAACAGGGGGAGGACAGGCCAGGGAACCCACTCTCCACGAGGCACTCTCAAACATCATGGGAGCTTACCATCATTCCCAGGAGACGATGGCAACGGTACTAGCCAAGTTTCAGGAGACCCAGCGGCTGCAGGAGGAACACTACCTTGGGATCAGGGAGGACTTGAAGTCCATTAACAACACCCTGGTCACCATTGCAGGGGTGCTGGCAGACCTTGTCAACACCAGGAGGGACACAGTGGCACAACAAGGGGCCCCTGACACTAGCCTGGATGATGAACAGCTCTCCACCTCTGCCGACGCTAGTGGACAGGAGGCACCGCCACAGGAACAACAGGACACCAGCACCCCACCGCCTGCAGATTGAGAACCACCCCGCAAACGGTCCCTGAGATCCAGGAACAAGACAGAGAACATTGCCAAGACCCCCACCAGGAAATGAGACCCCCCTGATTGTCACCCTTCTGTCCCACTATGTCACCCTGTCCATCCTTAAACTGCCATTGCTCCACTTCCTATGCCCCTTTGGACAATGCACCTGTGAAACAAATAGACTGGACTCTGACATGGACATTCCTCCACCATCACCCCAGCCCATTTTACAACCCCCTCCACTTATTAGCACAGGAATAAACACACTTCAATCACCAAACAATCTGGAGTCAGTCTGTGCTTTCACAAATGTGTAATTCCAATAACTATGGAATATAGCAATGTCAATTTACTTGTTTACATACCAATGTAACACAGCTGTAGGCCAGCAGTGAACATAGCAGATGGCACAAAGTGGGACCCACATCTGTGAAATGGAAAGTCAAAGTGACAAGTCAGGGTCCATACACTAAAAGAAAACAACACACGAATGCTAGTTCCAACAATAGAATGAGATGTGGGAATCAGCAGCATCTTCTTACCTGTGTCTCACTTGAAATATTGCATGATGATGTTGTTTCGGTTGTCGATATCCTCTTCTTCTGCCTCCTCTTCTTCACTGTCCACAAGCTCCACAGCTGCCACAAGACCACCATCTGGCCCATCCTCCTGCAGAAAAGGCACCTGACGTCACAAAGCCAGGTTGTGCAGCATACAGCAGGCCACGATTATCTGGAACCCCTTCCTTGGTAAGTAGTATAGGGAACCACCTGTCAGATGGAGGACTGGAATCTGGCCTTCAGGAGGCCGAAGGTGCGTTTGATCACCCTCCTAGTTCGCCCATGTGCCTCATTGTCGCATTCCTCTGCCCTTGTCCTGGGATTCCTCACTGGGGTCAGTAGCCATGACAGGTTGGGGTAACCAGAATCACCTGCAAATGTCGAGGGACAACTGTTAGACACACACTAACCCTTAGGGAGAGCCCCATACCTAGACACCTATGTCAACTGTATTGAGACCTTGGCCTCACCTATTAGCCACACACAGTGCCTCTGGAGTTGGCCCATCACATAAGGGATGCTGCTATTCCTCAAGATGTAATCGTCATGCACAGAGCCAGGATAATTGGCATTCACCAGGGAGATGTACTGGTCTGCCAAACACACCATCTGCACATTCATAGAATGGTAGCTCTTCCGGTTTCTGTACACCTGTTCATTTCTGCGGGGGGGGTACAAATGCCACATGTGTACCATCAGTGGCACCGATGATGTTGGGGATATGTCCCAGGGCATAGAAGTCACCTTTCACTGTGGGCAAATCCTCCACCTGAGGGAAAACGATATAGCTGTGCATGTGTTTCAGCAGGGTAGGTGTAGTGCTTGTGTTTTGAAGTGTGCTTCTTGTGTGTTGAGATGTGTGCCTACGTGTTGGAATGTGTGCTTTGGACAGGTGAAGGAAGTCGGGTGCTGGAAGGGGTAGAGGTGGTTGGAGGGGAGATGGAATGACCAGGGACACTGGCTGCCATCAAGGTCATCAGGGCTGACTTGGGCAGGGGAGGAGGTGCCTGGGACGAAGGAGATGCCCACTCTTCTGGGTGAGCGGGCACGGGCAGCTCGGTGGGGGGCAAATGGGAGGACGGTGAAGGCATGGGGGGTGGCGGAAGATGACACAGAATGGGTGGGCCCACTAGGGTCCGCCACAGCCAGGGAGCTCCCATCGGAGGAGGTATCAGAGTCACTACCTCCAGTGGTAGTTGCCTCCCCTGTGGTACTCCTCTCTCCCTCCAACCCACTGGTCCCCTTGGCGTCTGACGACTCTGCCTCCGTGGAACCGTGGGCCGCTCCATCCCCACTCGCTTGTGCCTCAGTTCCCACGCCAGATGATGCTTATGTACACAGACAACACAAGAGAACAAGGATGGGTAGACAAAACAGGAGAGACAATTGTAAATAGCTTAATGGAGGTACATAAGTGGTTCACTCATACACCCACCCTGCAACTTTTAGACCAAGCAGTACCAGCCGCTATACACATGGCTATGCCCCTGACTAGTGGCCACAATCCTGCTCTACAGCCATCCCCCACAGCACTGAAGGGCCTGAAGTACTGCAGAGCTGACCCTTATAGCCATACTCCCCACGGGGGCCACTATGTAGATGGTCATCAGTCAAAGTCCCTGCCATTAGACAGCATACATACCACCACACACACACACATCCATCAAGGAGCCAAAGTATGTTTTTTGTACTTACCCCCTTGTGACTGCTGTGCAGCCTTCAAGTGCCCATCCAGGTCCGGGTACACCACCGCCAGAATGCATCGCATAAGGGGGGTCACTTCCCAAAGGGCACCCCTTCCTCGTTGGGAGGACTTCCCTAGCTGGGCCTCGCAGATCTTCCTTGCCCAGTGCCGCAGGTCCTCCCACTGCTTCCTGTAATGGATGCTCCACCGATTGTAGACCCCCAGGGTCCGCACCTCTCTGGCGATGGCCTGCCAAATTCCCCTCTTCTGATGGGCGCTGACCTATATGGGACACACAGAACAGGAACACAGAGGTCAGACAATGGCCGTTACATACAGCTGGCTATACGTCCACTATGGGACGGACATCAATAAAAGCATAACAGCACAACAGCACACACGCAGCATGTCAGGCAACCTGGACTATACAGTGTCACACATGCACACGTTTACAGCCATCTAACACCATCACACACATCCATGCCCCCCAATCCTCCTAATCACCTGTACCTCTGGCCGACCGTAGAGCTTGGCGTACAGGGGCAGGACCCCGTCCACAAGCTTCTCCAAATACTGGCTGGTGAAGGCCGGGGCTCTTTCCCCTGCCACACGTGCCATTTCCATGACCAGAGGCAGGGCACAGCAGCATACACAGTGGAGTACCTGCATGCACGAGATCCGGGAGTAAAGTGAAGTTGGAGTGACGAGTTAACGTACGCACCGCAGCAGTGTGCACCGTCACCGCCGGTGGCGATTATGATACGTTAAGAGTACCCATTGACAACCATGTTAGCCAATGAATTTGTGCATGGCGGTAAACACCGCCTTACGCTATTAGATCAACCGCTAGCGGTATGCGGTCACTTCCACCTCAACACTTCTGGATTACAGCGGGCAGACATTTTGGTCTTAACTATGCTGTTGCTACATCCTCATCTGCCCATGCAGGCCCTATTGTCCCCAAACACCCATAGGCATGAAGCAATATACATTTGCTCACCTGAACAGTCCTGATGTATCATTGTGGACATGTTGCTACAGTGTCACATATACTATGCATATGTGTCATCGAAAATCATGCCAGCAGTGCTGAATAGGAAACATTGTGGGCAGACGTATGTGTGCTCCTCACATGTTTTCTATACTCCTCCTTGGTACAGACCCTTGTGTCGAGGGAGGGCCCCATCGTTTTACAGACCACTTGTTAATTTGTGGACCATGGTGGAGCGTCACATCAACATCTATTAGAGACTCACTTGTGCTACTATTCATGAACTTTGTGCATTACTGGATCCAGCACTGAAACCGGCTAATCATAATCAGCATGCCATCCCTACTGAAGTGCAGGTGCTCTCTGCACTCCATTTCCTGGCCACTGGCTCATTTCAAGTGACAGTGGGCATGGGTGCAGGTTTTTCACAGCCAATGTTTAGCATTATACTGTCTCGATTCCTGAAAGCATTTATATGACAACTGCAGTCCTATGTGAGGTTTCCCCAAAGTGCTGACCTCCCTGCCATCAAGTCGGACTTCTATGCCTTTGCCAACATGCCCCATGTGATAGGTGCCATCGATGGAACCCACATTGCTCTCATCTCCCCAAGAGTCAGTGAATAGGTGTACAGAAACAGGAAGAACTTTAATTCCAGGAACATTCAATTGGTGTGTACTGCAGACCAGTACATCTCACATGTGAATGCCATGTTCCCTGGATCAGTCCATGATTCCTTTGTGCTAAGGAACAGTAGTGTGCCACACAAGATGGAACAACTACAAGGGGACAGAGGATGGATCATAGGTAGGTGTTTCTGACAATTATTGCCTCATAGCAGACAGCCAGGCTGTCTGCCTCTGAGGGTTGTCATTAACAGTCCTGTTTTGCCCCCTTTTTTAGGTGATTCTGGCTACCCCAACATGTGTTGGCTCCTGACACCAGTGAAGAATCCTAGGACAGATGCAGAGAGGAATTACAGTGAGGCTCATGGACATAGTAGGAGGGTGATAGAGCACACAATAGGTCTCCTGAAGGCTAGATTTTGTTGCCTACAGATCTCTGCGGATCCTTGGCCTATGAGCCTGAAAAGGTGTGTAGAATAGTGGTGACCTGCTGCATGCTGAAGAAAGTGGCTGTGTGGAATTCTATCCCCCTCTTGGAGTAGGAGGGTGCTGTATATCCAGACCTGCTTCCTCAGAGAGGGGATGAGAGTGATGGTGATGATGAGGAGGGGGAAGATACACATTTCAGGAACCAACTGATACAACTCTACTTCCAGTAACAATGTGGGACTAATCGATGAGACTGCTGTCTGTGCAGCATACTGTCAGTGTGCCTTTTCATCTAGAGGGGTGTTGGGTCAATAGACATCACTACTGTGCCCAGGTCTGCATAGGACATGTTACATTATGGTAAAAAAAATACATTTCTATTGGCACAACCACATGTTATGCGTGGGGTGCAATATATGATTTATAAGACAATTGCATCAATACTTCAATTTGTTTTGACATAATATCGGGGGACATTGTAATTGGTGAACTGGTGTTTTATTTGGTGCAGGGATTACATTGTGCAGTTTACAGTGATGGGAGTGGGCTACTGGTAGTTGTACAATATGGCTACATGGTAGCATCATTTGTTGGCAGTAGTGGTATGTCCATCTACCATTTCCAGTGTTTGGTGTTGTTTTTACACGGTTTGGTCGTCGGTTCAGTGGCACACTTGGAGGACAGTTCTTGCCAGAGTCACTTCTCTTCTTTGAGGGTGCCTTGGTCTTGGCAGGTGTTCCTGTTCCATATCTTGGCATGAGGGACCGTTTGTATACCTGGTGTTGGCCTGTACGGATTGAGATGCAGGTCTCCTGTGTGTCTTGAGATGGTGGCACTAGTCCAGTTGCTGCTGCTCATGTTTTTGCCTGGTCTGTATCTTGGCCTGTAGCTAGGTCTTCCTGGTCTGTGGGGGCCTCAGGATGTGTTGGGACAAGGTGCAGCAGCGCAGCTGCTATGGTGGCCATTGTGGCATTGTGCAGTTCCACTGCTCCATGGCCTCTTGGTGGTGAGCTACCTGCATCCTTTGTCTCTGCTCCAGGGTGGACATCATCTGGCCAATCTGTCCTGGGTATGGTGGTATGCCCCCAGGACCTCTGAGATCACGTCCTGGGCTGCAGCATCCATCCTGTGCCCTCCCCCTTGGGCCAGTGATGCCCTCCCACTGTGCCTAGCCCCCTGTGCCTGTGTCCCCTGTACAGGTCTGGCGGTACCACTTGAACTGGGGCCATCGTCTTCCTGCCTGTTGGTAGGGGGTGACTGTGGCCTCTGTCCATGTGTTCCACCAGTCTGTGGCCTGGATACACAAGTGTGGGGATGGTTGCCCCGGGCTGATGTTGTTTGCTGGGTGGTAGGGGTGTCAGTGGTGTCCTGGGAGAGGCTGCTGGATGGTGACAGTCCAGGACTGTGTGAGGGGCCAGGGTGTTCGATTATGTCCAGGGTTCAATCTACAGTGTCCTGGGTGGTGCCTCTGTCTCCCTGTGGGCACTGCCAGTCCTTGTCCTGTCCGTCAGGGTGGCATGGGTGGTGGTACCGGTTGGGGAATGGACATGTCTGTTACAATTGCATGATCAGATGGGGGGACAGGTCTGGGCTGTTTTGTACTGGTTTTTACACTTTGGGGCCATGCAGGGTGCCTTTGTGAGGTTTGCGTTGCATTTTGCTTAGGATGTGGAGTGCATTGTGGGTGGTGTAGTGCCCTTGTGATTCCTTGCAGGTGTAGGTGGCTGTGCACAGGGGGAGGGATGTGAGCCTGTTAGTGGGTTTGTGGGCATGCAGGGTGACTGGGTGTTGTGAATGAGGGCTGGGTGGGGTAGTGGTCCTTGTGGCTGTTGGAGGGTGGGGTAGTGCATGCATTACGGGTGTGATGGATATGGGGTAATTGTAAACAACTTACCCGAGTCCATTCCTCCAGTGAGTCCAGTGAGTCCCTCAGGGTGCAGGATGGCCAATACCTTTTCCTCAAAATCAGTGTAGTTGGGTGATGTTGGTGGAAATTCTGCCCCAGTCTTCTGGACTGCAATGTTGTGCCAGGATGCCATGGACCTTACCTTCCCACGCAGCTCGTTCCATCTCTTGCAGATGTCGTCCCTCGTGTGTGGATGGTGTCCCACTGCATTGACCTTGTTCACTATTGTCTGCCATAGTGTCAGAGTCACCAGATCCTCGGGGTCCGTGCACGTTCCCAACACGTCCACCACAAGACAGCTCCGATACTCTGATTAGAATGTCACAGAGTCTAAGAGAGTCCAAGTGGGGAAAAGGGGATTAGGTAGGGAACAGCTGGGAAGGAGACCTGTAGGAAGCAAAAAGGTTAGAACACACAATATCAAGATTATATCATACTAATCATTACTAGGCTATGACTCTAAGCATTGTCATACTGTAAAAATGAATAACTTAAGCATGGACTTAAATAACAAGGCTTCAAAAATGTTTTGAATACTTGTGAGGGAATCAAGAAAGATTAATACAACATTCTACTGAACCACTCAATGAAAAGTTCCACATGAATTAGAAACATCAGCCTTTTCTAGAATTACGCTTTCAAATTCAAGCATAGACTTTGGCATGAGGACAAGGAAATAATCTGAATAATTTCTTATAACACCATATGAATAACAATTGAGAGACTTGTTATGCACATACAATATAACATCTAGAATTTTGAAACACTTTTGTTTTTCTTGAAATGCAGGAACATGATTTGCGCACATTACAGATTTCCACAAAGGTTTGTAGCTGTCATGAAATGATTGTGCACATGGAGTAACATGAAATAGACATGGGAAATGAATGGCGCGTCTTGTCGATTCAAAGACCAACAAGTAAATGCCATGAAGTGGTAGTGCACAATGAACTTTGAGATTATAACACAAGAAATGAATCGCACGTTCTGCCGATTCGAATGTCACCACGGAAATGCCATGAAATGATAACACACAATGAATGTCATGAATTAAGCACAAGAAATGAATCACATGTCTCGCCGGCATTCAAGGCCACCATTTGAATGCCAAGAAATAGTAGCGCACACTGAATATCATGAACTAAACACAAGAAATGAATCGCGCGTCTTGCCGATTCGAAGACCACCATGGTAATGCCAAGAAATGGTAGCGCTCACTGAATATCATGAACTAAAACCAAGAAGTGAATCGAGCGTCTTGCCGATTCGAAGGCCACCATGTGAATGTCAAGAAATGGTAGCGTACACTGAATATCATGAATTTAGTACAAGAAATGAATCGGGCGTCTTGCCGATTCGAAGGCCACCATGTGATTGCCAAGAAATGGTAGCGCACACTGAATATCACGAACTAAGCACAAGAAATGAATCGCGTGTCTTGCCGATTCGAATACCACCATATGAATGCCAAGAAATGGTAGCGTACAATGAATAACATGAATTAAGCACGAGAAATGAATTGCACGTCTTGCTGATTTGAATGCTACCTTGTAAATGCCATAAAATAGTAACGCACAATGAATATCCAAATTTGTACTCGAGGAAAGAATTGCGCGTCTCGCCGATTCGAATGCCTGCATGTAAAATACCATTATACATCAAGCGCACATTCACACGCACAAGAGAAAAATAGTTTTATCATGCTAATTAGGCCCAATAACTCAAAATCCTTTGAAAACGGAATTGGGGGCCCAGCCTGACCTCCGTCTTACCGCCCTGATCAAGAATCACCGAGCAAAGTGAAGGGGTGCGGCCTCGAAGATCAAAATAGGCCTCCGGAACAGGAGCTCAGGAATTTGCTGCTGCTCTGCACCGGGACCTCTGAATAGTGAGCACGTGGAGCTGGGCTGGCTCCCTTATATAGAGTCTTGGCCCAACCCACAAACCACACCCAGGCATGCTGCAGGGAAAGCTTCTAGAAGGCCCTGGAAAGGGACCACACCCTGACACACTCTGAAAGCCTGCAGCAGTATATCGCAAATGAACAGTATTTATATTCACCTTGAACATAAGTCTTCAGGATTAAACTCTGCAATGCAAAAGGTTAAACAACATCATATCAGCACAATGCATGAATTACGTTATCTTGAGAGTGCTGGGTTTTTGCATTCTTGTGCCCGTAGAGCGCGCACTGCCCTGATGTTGACACATAGCTCTATCTTCCTGGTGATGGGTGTGTGCTGAACCTGTGCCCCGAATAATTGTGGCTCGACCTTTGGTATCTCATCCACCATGGTCCTTAGCTCCCTTTCTGTGAAGCGTGGATGTTTGGGGAGTGCTATGGTGTGTGTTGTGAATGGTGTCTTGTGTGAATCCAGGTGAGGGTGCTCTTGTGTGGTTGGGTATATGTATTGTGTATTGTGGTGTGCGGTGTCTGCTTCTGGGGTTCTCTGTATCAGTTGTCCTAATTACATTGCAAAGGATTGTGGGGTGTGTCTGTGAGTGTTTTATAGTGTTGTGGATGTGTGTCAGGTGTGTTGGTTTTGAACTTGCCAATGTGTGCATTTCTTACTGTTAGGTCCACTTGCCAGCTGTGGTGGTCTGTACCGCCAATGGTCGTTCTGCTTCCACTGACTGCTGCAGTGATTTGTGCATTATTATTTGGAGGGTGGGGAGTTTGTGTGTTCGGCTGTGGTGGGGTGGGAGGTCCAGCATTTCCGCCGACAAGGTCCTGGTGGTGACTGGTGGCAGGGAGATTTTTGTCAGTTACTGATTTTTGCATAATTATATGGCGGGTTTCTGTTCACCGCCAATGGCGGTCTTCTGTTTGATGTCGTCACGGCGGACGACGGTGTTTACCCCCGTGTTCCCAGTGAATGTCTTGATATCACTTTTCAGTGATAGCTCTACATTTACTTATTGCATCTTTGATCGTTGTGATGTGCAAATATTCAGATAAATGTTATGTATTTTTATATTTTTCTAAACACTGTGTGGTGTATTTCTGTAGTGTTATATGGTGTTATTGTATGATTTATTGCACAAATACTTTACACATTGCCTTCTAAGTTAAGCCTGACTGCTCAGTGCCAAGCTACCAGAGGGTGGGCACAAGATAATTTGGATTGTTTATGACTTACCTTGACTAGAGTCAGGGTCCTTGCTTGGACAAGGGGTAACACGACTGCCATCCAAAGACCCCATTTCTAACAATGTTAAAATAAAATAATCTATTTGAACATTCTAAAAGTATGTGCATAATTATTTTAACATGACCAAATAATTATTAATTATAACTAAATATTATTTCATTGTACAATCTTTTTTTACATTATTTTTATTAATTTTCCAAAACATATACAAACTAGTTCACATCAACATAGACACAAACATTGCAGTGTCAGCAACCCTGCACCCCTATTCTCCCACCCCTCGTACAGTAGGTATAACATATTGAACAATCAGGAGCAGGACCCATGTCTGGATTCATGGAAAATAATGACAATGGTTCTATTCCTCCATCTAAATATTTTTCCCATCATTCCCTACCCACCCATTCCTGAGTTCTCCTCCATAAACCCTCATTGTCATGGCCACTCCTTCCCATGATTCTCTTTCTTTGTTATTACTCTCCCGAATTCACTAGAGTTCCATCTCCCCAACACGTTCTCAAACTTTCTTGGTCAGTCCTGGCCCTCGTAGACCTGCCTTTACAGTTGCAGCACACATCCATCTCTTGTGCTCAATCTTGTACTCTTCGACAAACCATGCTAGGTTCCCCAAAGTTCCTTGAATAGAGTTAAGATCTGTAGACCCCCACAGTCCTAACAGTGTTAACTGGGCCTAAAGTATAAGCGGTTCCCCAATCACCGCCACGAACTTGGCTTTTGCGACTTCCCAGAAAGGATGAATCTTGGGACACTCCCATAGAATATGTAGGAAGGAACCCTTTTGAACACAAGCACATAAGCATTCATCTATCACTACCCTTCCGATGTTGTGCAGGAGTGTCCTAGTGTAGTAAATTCTATAAAGGATTTTAAACTGAATGAGGCAGAATCATCCCTGGATAGCTACCTCCCTCAGAAATTGTAGTGCTTCCTGCCATTCATCATCCTCTAAATTGCCAACATCCACCTACCATTTCAAAGATAGCTGTGTGAGTGCAGGAGGATGGCCTGGTTTGTAGTGGGTACCTTGGGTACTTACACCTTACGCCAGGTCCAGTTGTCCCTTGTTAGTGAATGTAGTAGTGTTCTATCAGCTTAGGCTGATAGAGGTAGCTATAGCAGAGCAACTTAGGCTGAACTAGACATGCAAAGCTCAAGCAATACCACTTATACTTACACAGTACTTATACACAAGTAAAGACAATACTCAGTGTTACCAAAAATAAAGGTATTTATTTGGGTGACACAGTACCAACAATATCTTAGAGACAATACTCCTTCTGGAGGGTAAGTATTGTACACAGTGTATACACTAGACACCAAAATTGGACAGGTAAATAGTCATGGGACACTGCAAACAGTAGGCAATCCTATAGAAAGCAAAGAGAGAAAATAGGTCTAGGGGCAACACAAACCATATACTAAAAAAGTGGAATGTGACTCATGAATCCCCCCCTAGACAAGTGTAGTGTGTGCAGAATCGATGGGGAGTAAGAATACAGTAAAGGCAAGTAAATTACCCCATCCCACATGCCAGAAAAGCAGGAGTAAAGTGCGGCAAGTTTCTTTAGGACACACTTTTTTGGGAGATTTGGCAGCAGCCAACCAAGTCTGCAAAGAACAACTGCTGGATTATTGGACCTGAAGACCTGCAAAGGAAGGGTACCAAGTCCAGAAGTTGAAAGAAGTTCCAGGATGGACAGGAGCCCCTGCTAACCCAGAAGAGGGTGCAAAAGAAGAGTCCCTGGTTAGTTGAAGACTGCAGAAATGCACCCTAGGAAGATGCCAGCAGGTTCCTGCATGATGAAAAAGCGTGCAAATTGTAGCAGATGAGATTTCATGTTGGAAGGCACCAACAAGCCTTGGCTACGGCAAAAGTGCATTTTCATCAAAATGGCGCTGGATGGACCCAGGGGGGGATCTGGGGGCCTCAACGCTGTGAGAGGAGGAAGAGTGGGCTCTTAGCACTTTGAAGAGCCCTCAGGATGCCAGCCAGCACCTCCAGAAGCTGCAGGATTCTGGTTCAAAGGAGGTGCAAAATGCAAATGATGCAGCACAACAAAAGAAGGTCCCACGCCACTGGAGAACAACTCAGTGAGTTGAGGGTCACAGGGTGGAGTGCTGGAGTGCTGGAGACCTGGGCCAGGCTGTGCACAAAGGAATTTTGCAAAGAGTGCACAGAGGCCTCAGGAGGTGAAGAAGACACAAAACACAGGGGTACCATCGTTCTCAGGGAAGGCAAGGTCTTACCTCCTCCAAATTGCGTCAGCAGGACCTCAGGATAGTCTATGTTGATGATGTCCACCCTCTGTGTCCTTAGGAGCACGCTCTGTCACTCTGAGACTAGTTCCAGGGTACCAGTCGTCGCCTTGGAAGGTGCCTGCTTGGAGCAAGGGAGTGACTCTGTCACTTCACAGGAGATTTCTACTGGTGCAGGATGAAGACAGGGAGTCCCCAGAGCATGCACACCATGGAAACTGTTGCAGGTGCTGACTTGGAGCTGAGGTTGCTGAAGAAAAGTGTCTCATGTAGATACTTTGTTGCAGTTATAGTGTTTCTTGGAGCAGGCTGCGGTTCATCCGAGGTCAGAGGATGCTGAAGTTGTTGCAGAGGATTCCTGAAGGAAGCCTGCAAGCAGAATCTGAAGAGAACCCACAGGAGAGACCCTAAATAGCCCTGAGAGGGGAATTGGCTACCTTATCAGGTGTGGACCTATCAGGATGGGTCTCTGACGTCACCTGCTTCCACGGGCCACTCAGAGCCCTCCAGAGTGCCTCCACACCTTCCAAAGCAAGATGATTAAAATCTGGGACACACTGGAGGAGCTCTGGAGACCACCCCTGGGGTGGTGATGGGCAAGGGAGTGGTCACTCCCCTTTCCTTTGTTCAGTTTGCCGCCAGAGCAGGGGAGAAGGGGTCCCTGAACCGGTGTAGACTGGCTTATGCAAGGAGGTCACCATCTGTGCCCTTCAAAGCATTTCCAGAGGCTGGGGGAGGCTACCCCTCCCCAGCCTGTAACACCTATTTCCAAAGGGAGAGGGTGTAACACCCTGCTCTCAGATGAAATGCTTTGTTCTGCCTTCCTGGAACCGGGCTGCCCAGACCCCAGGGGGGCGGAACCCTATCTGTGAGGTGGCAGCAGCTGTAGCTGCAGTGCAAGCCTCAGAGAGCTGGTTTTGCAGTACTGGGGGTCCATGGTGGAGCCACCAGGACGCATGGAATTGGCTCCCCAATACCAGATTTGGAATTGTGAAGCTACATATAGGTATTGACCTATATGTAGTGCACACATGTAATGGCGTCCCCGGACTCACAAAGTCTGGGGAAATGGCCCTGAACTATGTGGGGGCACCTTTGCTAGTGCAAGGGTGCCCTCACACTTAGTAACTTTGCACCTAACCTTCAGCAAGTGAAGGTTAGACATATAGGTCACTTATAAGTTACTTAAGAGCAGTGAAAATGGTTGTGAAATAACGTGCATTATTTCACGCAGGCTGCAATGGCAGTCCTGTGTAAGGGTTTGTCTGAGCTCCCTATGGGTGGCAAAAGAAATGCTCCAGCCCATGGATCTCCTGGCACCCCAATGCCCTGGGTACCTAGGTACCAAATACTATGGACTTATAAGGGGGGTCCAGTGTGCCAATTGAAATTGGTAAATGTAGTAACTGGCCTACAGTGACAGACTTAAAAGCAGAGAGAGCATAAACACTGAGGTTCTGATGATAAGAGCCTCAGTGACACAGTTAGGCACTATACAGGCATACACATTAGGCCACAAACTATGAGCACTGGGGTCCTGGCTAGCAGGATCCCAGTGACACAGTAAAAACACACTGACACATACTTACAAACAGGCCAAATGTGGGGGTAACCATGCTAGAAAGAGGCTACCTTCCTACAGTGAGTCCCCCTGTGTATTGTTTATAAGAGACTTAAAGGTTAATAAATTTGACTTAGATGGCATGTAATCATCAAGGAGTCATATTCCTCTCTGAGGTGTGTAAACGGTACAATGCAGATATCTCCAAATGTGGAAAGGCTAATTAGGTCCCACCCTCGAAAAGCCTCCATGTTCGACATTTCCATAAGTTTTGTATCTACCAATAATGGGGTTTTGGGGGTCAGTTGCCTCTTCCAACCCATTTCCTTCAACAGGGTCTCCCAAATCCCACATAGTGTCTTAGTGTTGGCTGGGGCACTAGGGTCCAGTTTTCTTCCATAGAGCACATAAAGGTAACCCATCACCCCCATAGTATCTTGGTCATGGCGGTAGGTCAGTTCATCCAGTTTTCCGAATGCCCAGTCATCTATCGTGCTAACCTGGGCTGCTTCATAATATTTGCGGATACTGGAAGGGCTCATATCATCATACGCATATCCATCCAGAGTGCAAAGAGATATCCGTGGCTCTCCACCCATCCACAGGTGTTTCCTCACATAGCCATTAACCTTACAGAAGAAGGCCTCCAATATCTGATCCAGGCTATTTTGTAGGATATAGATTACTTTCAGTAGGGCGATCATTTTAAACAAAGCAGCTCTACTGAGTAGGGAGAGGGAGGGTGTGCTACATTGTGTGGTCTCATCCTCTAATCTATGCAAAAGCAGAGCCAGGTTGTTCTCATAATGGGTGGGTCCATCTCTGGTAATCCAAAGGCCCAGGATTCAGAATCAATTCTGCTCCACTCTCAGAGGAATGGGGAGAGAACCTCAGAATCCCGAGCACCTAGGGGAACAGGAATGAGTTCAGGACTGAGCACCTTCAACCAGTCCTAAAGATGTCCCTCACATGACAGTGATTGCTCCGGTTCTGATACAAACAACCAAACATTGTCTACAGATAGCTAGATGTTTTCCTCCCATGTATCTCCCCTTGCCAGCACCATACCTGTGCATCTACACAAATCCATTCAGTTAGTACCTCTATTGCCAGGATTAACAGCATAGGCAATAATGGGCAGCCCTGTCTAGCTCCCCAGCCTATCGGGAGCCCTAGCTAAAGGATACTGTTTAATTTAACCTGAGGCTTCCTTATAAAGGAGGTTGATCCATCAACTGAATTTGGGTGCCATGCCCATTTTCTGTAGAATGGCAAACAGGAACAGCTATTCCACAGAATCAAAAGTTATCCGCACCTACTGATACCAACGCCAGTGAAAGATTCACATTATTCGTTGTGGACATATTGTTATGTAGGCAGCAAAGGATAAGCAGTGTGGATCAATGCTGTATGAGTCTATTCTAATGCAAATGGACCAGGTCAAGGATTACTTTTCCCAAATGGTTTGCGTGGACTTTAGACAATACTTTTGCGTCTGCATTGAGTACTGATAACTGGCAGTATGAATCCCATCGGTCCCACAGTTTTCTGGGTTTGGGAATCAAAGCTATTGTCACTTGGTTGATGTCTGGAGAGAACCCTTCTGGAAATGTGCCTCTTCACACATCTTATGTAGGTGTGGCACCACCATGTTAGCTACTTTCTTAAAGAACTCAACCTGTAGCCCTTTGGCCCTTTGGTGCCTTTCCCGATTGAAGCTGAGTCAGCGTCTGTTACCACCTCCTCAACAGTGAGCCTCCAACAAGGACATTCCTGAATGAAATCTGACAGATAATCTGAGTTGGATCAGTGTTTACTGGCATAGAATTTACTCAGATACCCTACCATAGTTTCTGCAATGACCTCAGAGCTTGTCACTAGGACGCCAGTAGAATCTTGGACTCTCACTATATGATGCAGATCTTGGTTTCATTTGCTGAGCTACTCCAGCATTTTTCCAGCCTTATTTACCAGTTTGTATATACAATTTGCCTGCATTACATAGTGTAATTTAACTGCATCAGTCATCATTGAATGGTATTCCCCTGTCTTGTCTAGGAGACAGGTTTTTGTTTCAGCTGATGGGCACACTGCATGCTCATCATCTAACTGGTATATATTGCTCTATCAAGCTATGCAGCGTTCCTTGCATTTTGTCTATCTCCCACGTTACCCACAATAATCAAACTCCCCCCCCCCCAGATAGTGGCTTTTTATGCCTCCCAAAGTGTGGCTACTTCCTACACCAAAGTAGTATTTCCTTTAAAGTATTGGGCTGAGGCCATCTGCGGTATTTCACCTCCTTTTTGTTAGTCATCCTCCATGTCTACATTCACCATTCACTCTTGCCCTGCTTTGGGGGAAGAGTCTAGTGCCATCAGCAGGGGGGAAATGATCAGAGGTCGCCCTAGCTTAATATTCAGCATCTGTAAATCTTGGGAGGGATCCCTCTGAGGTAATGAATAAGTTAATACAGGAGTATGTGTCATGTGCCCCTGAGTAAAAAGAGTAGCACCAACGATGTCTGTGGAGCTCTCTCCAGACATCCCCCAAACCACCAGCTTGTAGGAAGTGGGCCAGTTTTCCCTGACATTTCTTATGGGTCTGTCTGACCTGGGCTCTATCAAGCTGGTTATCCAGCACCATAATAAATTCTCCACTGACCACAGTTGTAGCCTGTGCTAAATTCAGCAAGTAGTGTGACCAAATGAGTTAGATATCTTTCTGAAGTCCTAGTGGGGCATAGGCATTGACTAGGGCCAATTGTTATCATTCCCAGTCTTCCACTACCAACGTTAAACACCCTAGCTCATCCACCAATTTGTGTTGCACCTGAAGGGCCACAGACTTTTTGATTTGCATTGCTACTCCCCTAGCACTAGATGAGTAACCTGCCTGAACCAGGATCCCATATTTCCCCCGAGCTAATAGTGTCCCCTTATAGCATTTCACATGTGTTTCCTGCAGGAAGACCACATCTGCCACTTATCTCCCCAATGCTTTCATCACCAGTCCACTTTTTATCTTGTCATTCACATTTCAACTCAATAATATAAGCAAATGATGTCATCTTATTTGTATTCCTGTCCCCTCCTCTTCGCCTGAAAACTCACTATATACTTGATAACCCCTCCAAAGGGTGAGTTGTCAACAATAGTGCAAACCGTTTAATGATAAACATTACCCCCCACTGACCCCTCTCCCTCCTCTACCTTATTGTGATCTCTGTGTCTGATGCTGCCCCAACTCATGGTATGCCCGTCCCCAGCATAACTTGTTCATAAAAAACACAGCCGTCCAAAGTCTGAGAACACAGATCCCCAATGGTGGGGAGGGCATGGCCTTTGGTGATTCAATTGGCCTCCAAAAATCCCAGGGCAGGCCTGCATAGTCTCCAAAGCACCCCCTCGTGATAGACAGGTGCTGCACAGATGATGTTGTCTGATATCATTGGTGACATCGAAGGCGGCGTCTCACCCCCTGTTCTCTCCTCCTGATAATGATGACCCTTCATTGTCAACAGTATCTGTCCACTGCTCAGCCAGTTCCAGCCATCTGTTGTCAGTCACCGGCCATGGTAGTCCCTTCCTGCATTTTTGTCAGTGTAACACGTGAGACATTCCTCATTTCTCACCATTGTCATGGGGGCCAGAATGGAATCTGTTTCTGTCACTCATTCAACCAGTTTTCTGTGGTCTATTCGAAGGAGGTTGACCTCTTTAGTGACTGCATTGTTGTTAAACTTCAAGGCTGTCTTTGTATCTTTTATGGCTGCTTGTATAGTGGCAGTGTGGTCTTTCAAATAGAGGTCTTATTTGTTTGCCATTGGATATGGATTCACTTCCAGCTGACACAGTAGTTATTGATGAGGGGATTTAGTCACCTTTGAGCGTACCATGATCACCCTCCTTGTCTCATTTTGTGTAGAGTCCAGTGTCTCCTCGAGTTACCACTTCACATTAGTAAGTTGGGTCACCACTGCAGGTCCCACAGTCTACAGGTGCGGTGTTGATGAAGACAGGATGTCACTGCCACCCCTTTCAGTCCCTATCGCTATGTGATTATTTCTGACAAGAACTCAGACACGAACACCTCCTACCTGTTCCTGATGACAGTCGCTCCCCTACCAGTTGCCTAGCTCAGCACCCCTGTGGTCTGGGTCATGTCTGTCAGTACACCCTCATTCCCATAGGCCTTATGCTACACTGGTGAGGTGGTGCCTTGAGCGGACATTGAATATAGGGTGATAAATAGGACAATGAGAGGGTCAGTGTCCCTCCCACACAAAGCCCCTCTCCCAGAGAACTCAGTCTTTCAAGTTAGCACCTGTAGAGGAGAAGGAGGCTGGGGTGAAAGAAGCGGGAAGCCACCACGGATGAGAGGCAACAGTCTATCAGGGATGGAATACGCTTTTGTTTGGAGATGAGATGTGGACACAGTGTATTAGGGGGAATTCACACTTATAGCTCGCTGCCCCCACTGCTGTTGTCCTCTATTGTGTGGCTCCCCGGGCGCATGCACCATTTAATGTTCACCCAGTGAACTCTTGGGCTTGTCCATCTACCGGGTATGGCGTCAGTCCTGGTGCACCACCTGCCCACCAAGTTCCAGGAGGACGGAGATGCAGGTATCCACCTCTGCCCCCTGTGCTGTCTCCAAATGTTTCACTATTCAAATGTCTCAATGTGACCACAATGGCCCCTAACTGTAGTTCTTGTTTTCAATGTTATGGCTGAGGGCACTTCTCAGTTGATACACCCCATCGTGGGGGGTGGAGAATGGTTCCGAGCCTACCTTTGGGCTGCCAATTATCCCCAGCCTACTCTTGAATCTGGGTAATGGCCTCCGTTCCACCTCCCAGCCCCCTCACATCCAGATGTATGTATTCGGGGTCCCCCATGGCCCGGCCCACCTCATCTTGCAGATTTTGAGTCCACTTAGGCAACGTTCCTCAGGCCTTAGTGCCTGTCTCCACTTACAAGTGGAAGTCCCCGGGGGACAGCTCTCCATTGTATTTCTCTTTATGTGGCACAGTTGCACTATCATGGGTGCAGCTGTAATGTCAGGGGACCATTCATGCACAAGGAGTACCCTTGTTTCAGTCAGGGCAGGGGGGCTCACCACAGGACCCCCAGTTGTGTCTCTTCTCCCCCAGGGTAATTCCTCATCAGTCAGATGTCGATTATGACCATGCTACCATCCTGGGTGATACCGTGGCTCTTTGTGTGTTGGTGTCATTACCGGGCTGCAATCATTGACAAGTTCTCATTGCTACCTGGCTGCTCCCGGGGATCCCACACGCCTCATGGATTATCGGCTGACACGCTGGGGGTCAGGAGGATCACAGGATTACCCTCAGAAAGGTCACAGGTGCCAGAGCTGAGCTAAAGGGCAGCCGACTCCTTGTGTGCCCTATCCAAGGCCCCTTCATTATACAGTTTTAATAACTTTTTGTGAATTAAAAGAAAACATTCAATTATTTGTAAAACAATAATTAATTCTATACAAAACTTGTACTATATTTTAACACCTAATAATTAAATATAAATATTTTACTTTCATTGTTTTTAAATAACTTTAAACTAATTTCATTTACCTATTGAAAAATGTCACTAAAAAGTAAGTAAATAGTGCTGTACCCTTTATTAATTTGGACTAAGTTTGAATTTGAAGTAATTCACATTACCCTTTCACATAAAAGTATTTTAGCTATTGTTTCAACTCTTATAACATTTTATAATTTTCACTGTACTTTGCTATAATGAGATTTCTGCCCCAATTATGGAGGTCTCTGTTAAGTGTAAAGAATATAAAATATGGATGTAAAGTCACTACTAGTTGTAACTTTGGGGTTATATTTGATGTTTTTAACTGAATCCATTCCCTGTTCCAGTAAAGTTACTTAAGAGTATAAGAGTAAACTTACTTGTGTAGATTATATAATATGTACATTTATTTTGTGAATAGCCCCCTCTCTCTCACCCACTCTCTCACCCACCAAACCTACTACAGAACTGGATCTCCTTTTGACCCAGTGTGGTGATCCCCTATTTCACAGTCAGATTTCTACAATCAATGCAACTCTTCTTTTGAAGGTTCAACAAATCGAAACAACAAAGGCCGGAAGGAGATTGTTCTGAATTTTTGCACCCAGGTTCGGGAATGACCTACTTTGGTAGCTCATAAAAAGGCAGAACCACTCATGGGTTGATTGTGTCATGGTTCAGGGAGGCTTGGCTTGGCATTTCAGGCTGCACTGTTCCCACTGTATCAGGGTCAAGGCTGATGTACATATAGCAGATTAAAACTGAGATGGCAAGGTGTGCAAAATAATTGATTGCAATGCAGCCCAAGTAATTAACAGTGCCAAAGATTGATCTAATCCTTCCATGAATCACTTTTGGTATACTATGTAATATGTTACAATAATAGGGACAGATATGCGCAGACGTGGGTCCTGTGCACATTGTGTCTCTGGAACCAAGCCATACCTGGCACAAGAGTCCATAAAAAGTGCAAAACTGGTCCTCTGTTGCCTGTGTTCCATTCAGGGAAGATGTGGCTTGTCAATTTGGGCTGGATTGTTCCCATTAGAGTAGAGTCAGGACTGATTTGCATATAGCTATGTTTAAACTGAGGTGGCATGGTGTGCGAAATAACAATGGATTGTGATGCGGCCCTGAGTAAATCCCAGTGGTTGAGATTAATTCAAGCACGACTTTTTGTATGCTTTAGTATGTCACCCTAAATTTGGCAGGTATGCCCAGTAGTGGGTTCCATGCACACTCTCACTCAAACCAAGCCATACCTGGCTGATGAGCCCATTACAAGGATGAAACCGGTCCTGGTTGCTTGTGTTTTGGTTCAGGGAGGACCTGGCATGACAACTTGGGCTGGACGGCTCCCGTTGAGCAGGGTCAAAACTGATTTGCATATAGCTTGGTTTAAACTCAGGTGGCATGGTGTGCAAAGTAACAATGGTTTGCATTGAAATTGGATGTGGTTGAGCTTAATTCAAGCATTCCATCCATCATAATGTGTAAATTTTTTATGAACTTTCAAACTTCTAACTTTAAATGAAACTTTACCATTAGAGAGGACTTTTATTTACAATTTCTCAGACACCAAACATGAAATATTCACCTGTTCCCAATCAAAAGTTAGCAGTTATTAAATGTAATGAGGCAATCCAATGGTATCCTAGGGTAAAGGTAGGCATCCCAGTAGTGAGAAATTAGTATAGGAATGTTTCTCTACCAAGACATGTAAACTTTAAACATACATATTCAATCTTTTAATTACATGCACCCTGCCCTTTGGGCTACCTAGCTAAGGGGTCATTTATATGTAATAGAAGTGGGGTTTAAGGCTTGGCAAGGAGGTAATATTGGCAAGTTGAATTGGCAAAGATCTTTCAGTGTCAATGGCAGACCTGGGGCATGTTTTAAGGGGCTACTTAAGTAGGTGGCAAAATAGATGCTGCAGGGCCACTCACAGAATTCAGTTGACATGCCCTTGATATATGGTATACCACTTTATGAGGGGCTTATATGTAAATTAAATATGCAAATATGGTGTAAGCCACTGTTAACATGTTTTAGGGAGTGATCACAAACACTTTAGTGCTGCTCAGCTGTGATGAAGTGCACAGAGTCCTAAGGCCAACAAAAAATAATTCAGAAACAATAGGAGGGGTGAAGACAGAAAGATAACATCACTTTAATCCAAGCACAGTTTTCTCATCAATAATTTCATTGCAGTGATATTATCAGTGATGTCATGATATATGTAATATGTGGGGTAATTAGCAGTGCATGGAGAGGACACATGTTATAGTTACTTCAGGGCATGAGTTATAGTCGCTTGAGATAACTATAACTATAATTGGTGAACTTCCCTTGTTTTTAGAGTTTCAAACATTATGGGGGTCATTATGATCCCTGGCGGTTCAGCCCGCCATGCCGGCAGTGGGTAAAAAGACAGCCACCGGCATGGTGGGCTGAACCGCCATACAAAGAACACATGGCTCCACCACCAGGCTGCCTCCAACAGACAGCCTGACAGTGGAGGGAATCATTATCCGACAGGGCAGCGCTGCTCGGATAATGATCCCTACTGCTACCAGCCTTTCCCTGGTGGGTTCCCCCGCCAAGCGAAGGCTGGCGGAAGGGGTGCTCCGGGTCTCCCCTGGGGTCCCCTGCACTGCCCATGCACTTGGCGTGGGCAGTGCAGGGGCCCCTGTGCAGTGCCCCATCATGCAGGTCACTGCCCGATTTACAGGCAGTGATCTGCATGACGGGTGCAGCTGCACCCGCCGCACAGAGGCATTGACGGCGGCTCCATGTGGAGCCGCCGGCAATGTCCCCGCTATGCATTCTGCTGGGCTGGTGGGCGGAAACAATGTTTCCGCCCGCCGGCCCAGCAGAATGTACAGTATATGGTCGGCAGGGTCCCAGGGGGGCTGGCAGTCAGTTAAATGACCACCAGCATGAACACGGCGGTTAACACCGCCATGTTCATAATGAGGGCCTATGTTGTTACTGAACATTTCACCTAACTAATAAATTACTTTAGTCTTTGCTTTTTTCAGTAAATTACTGTTTTTTAATGTAAATTGATATTTTATTACCATACGTAAAGTCAACTCCGCCATGCATGGCCTTCAACCATGCACAGTGGAGTTTTGGCTGTAGGGCCTCTAGCCCACACTCTGCAGGCAGCCAACACCAAGCTATGTACGTATTGCATTGGCAAGAGGGCGTAGCACGTGGCTAGGCCCAGTAGCCACTGACCCTGAGGCAGCCAGCTGCCGCAGGCAGCCAAACCCATCCTGCACACTGCTTTTCATCGATTGCAGCAAGGGTTTGATGCAGGGCCTGGTTTCCAGCCAGGTCCTGTGTCCCACTCCCTGCAGACAGCCACTCGGAGGCAGCCAACCCCTTATGAGTCAGCCTCATTAGGCTTTGGTGACCTTGCCCCCTAGGCTTAAATACAATTGAAAAGAACACAGGCCATGTGACCCCTTCTTCTTGCTGAATTAGGTTCGAGGGACCCCATCGCCTGGGGCCAAATTCAATTAAAAAAGGGCAGAAGGCCAGGTGGCTCCCCTCTCCTAGCCTTCTCGGACTCTGGGGATACCATCCCCAAGGCCTATCTTTATTAGAGGTGGGTGCCCCGGTGCCCACCTGGGATGCCCACCAAGTTACATGATGAGGACTATGGGGTAACCCCAGGGCCCACGCCGACCTAGCCCAACCATTGTGCGGCAGCCAGCATTGCTCCCTTACAGAGGGAGCAGCTATCTATGCTTGCTCCCTTTGGGCAGGAGTGCAGGCAGGAAAACAGATCAGAATTCCACTGCCAGCCTGCAGGAACCTTTTAAATCTCCTGCCTGGTGGTAGCAGACATAGCATAATTGCTCCCATCTGGTGGGAGATTTAAATTTGCTCCCAAATGACAGGAGCGAGCAAATGTTTCCCTGTATATGGATGTGTGGGCAGGGAAACCACTGTGACCAAAGGGTAGGGTCACAGGGGCACAGTAACTGAGCCAGCCCTGGGGGATGCGGTCCCCTGGGCCCTTTAAAGGCTCAGTGAGTTAAGCTGTTCAGCCCCCAGTCCATTTTAATCACAGTGATGGCCATGGAGCTGGGGTCCTGACGGCCTTTCTAAGTCTCTGGGAGGGGGTATGTGTGGCTCACCTCCTCTTTTATTTGCATTTTGTCCCCAGGGGATGGGATACCTGGGGTCTAATCATCCTCTGGGAGGGGGGCCAGACAGCCCCCTGCCCTTTATTAATGTCATTTGGCCTTGGGATTATGCCCCTTCTAACATGCTTTGGGAGTGGGTAGCATACTACCTCCATTTTGTACCTCAAACCTGGGATATGTGGCCCCAGTGGCCTCTAAGAGGCTCGGGGAGGTGGGCCATGCACTCCCTCCTCAAAATAAATTAATGCATCATCCCCTGGGCCCTGACCCACCCTGGGGTTCTTTCTGAAAGATGCACAGAGCCTTTGCTTGTTTTTCTTTTGATTTTTACAGAGCTTAGCAGCAAAATCTAAAGAAATAAGGGGCAGATTTAAAAGGCCCTAGCACCTTCTTGCACCAATTTAGTATAATTGTTTTTAATGCTAATGTGGCTCAATGAAGCAAAAATCACTGCACTGTCTTTACAAAGTGTAGCAATGCGTGCATTGCTCCAATTTGTGACCCCTTGTGCCACATTATGCCTGCATCAGGCATAATGTATGCAAAGGTAGTGTTCTGGGGTTAGGAGGCCCGCAAAAATGGCACAATAAAATCTGCAGGATTTCATTGAGCCATTTCTGGCGTCATTTTTAATGCCTGCTCGAAGCAGGCGTTAGAAGGACATACTAATTGACATCAATGGACCTCCTTGCGCTTTGCTGCACTAGCATCCACATTTTTTACGCTAGTGCAGCAAAGCTCGACAATAGCATCAAAAATGTTTATGCTATTGGCCTAATGTGCGCCATGGTATGCCGTATTGTTAATACAGTGCACTCATGGTGTCGTTCAGTGATGGTGGAGGGGCATAAGAAATCTGGCGCATCAGCACTGATGCACCAGATTCCTGTACACCTGGGCCTAAAAGATATTGGCCCCAGGCAGGGTCCCTCTGGATCTCTTCAACAAGTCTAGTGGATCAGGGTATCCCTACCCTGCCCCCATGTCTTTTCTTTGCATTTTCAGGACTCTGGTGTGAGCCCTGAGTCTTAGGATGGCTCCCAACACTTTCTGGTTTGTGTGGCGGCAGCCAATCAGATCTTAGCATGACATCTGTTGGCCCTGTCGATCCTCTGAGGTATGATATATTCAAATTTGTTTAACCTTAATTTCTTCAATACTTCTGAATGGATTTACACTGAAACATAAAAAACACTCTTTCAGGACTAAGATCTAGCTTTGTGCCAAAGTTGATGTAAATCCATTCAGCCATTTGGGTTGTAGCTGTGTCTAAAACTCTTATGGAAAAATAAATGAGAAACACATGTTTTGGGATCCTACCTTTATCTTGGCCCCCCTCTTCATGAATCAAACTGAATCTTTCTATGACCAAACTAGTCAACAATTAATACTTCTTTGCAAAGTTTTGTAGAGATTCTTCAAACAGCACTAAACTTATTAGCAATACAACAACACATTTCCTCTGGAAATCTCAGACAGGCACTTATTTGAAAAAAATATTTTTTATTAAAAACATATAAACCCTAGAAAGTTGAAATAATTACAAAATATAAATATACAGATTAAATACAATAAAAATACTATACTATTTCATAAAGTGTTTGATTTAAGAACAATATTTTATTATTTCCACTCCTTCCTATAAAATAGTAAGATAAGGGTTGGATGCTGGAGGCGTAAATGTTCTATTCTCCCTCTAGCCTTATCAAGAGTAGAGAAATTGCTGGCCTTCAGATGGGTTAGATTTTCAATCCACACTTCAGAGTAACCAAAAGAACAGAAAATGTAGGACTTTGGAGAAACCACAAATAACATTTCACTTCTAATAACTTTGTACAAAAAATATGATAATATGTAAAAATAAAAATAAAAATAAATCACATTACAAATATGAAATGCATAATATATATTGCTATACAATTAAGAAATACACAATAAAATAAATAAAAAAATGCATTTAAACATACTTTACTTCCCAATCACAAAAAACACAAAGGCCCTTATTATGACATTGATGGTCACGGTTACGCTACACCTGGATGGTGGTCGGACTGCCGCCAGGCTGGCGGTGTAGACCAGAATATTACGACCCCGCAGGTCAACCCACTGAAACATAGCCAGTCTTGTTTGCCTTTGTAAAACATATGGAAAGCTACATTCAATTTCCCCAAACTGTAGATTTGGCCAGTGTGAAGGCTGGATTCTATGCAATGGGACATATCCTTCATGTGATTGGGGCAATATATGACACTCACATTGCACTAATACCACCCAGGGCTGATGAGTAATTGTACAGAAACCGTAAGAACTATCACTCTGTTAATGTGCAGTTCATCTGTTTAGCATGCCAGTACATCTCCCAGATGACTGCAAAGTTTCCAGGATCTGTACATGATTAGTACATCCTCAGGAATAGCAATGTCCCACAGTTGATGGTGCTTCTAAGAAGAGTGAGGGCCTACCTCATTGGTGAATATGATGAGTGTATATGAAATCACTGTTACCCCAGCCTTCCTATTCAGTCAGTATGTAACATAATGGATTGTAAGTGTTAATTTACCCTATCCACAGGTGATTCAGGTTATCCCAATATCTCCTGGCTACTGACACCAGTGAGAAATCCAAGGACCAGGGCTGATGAACAGTACGATGTGGCTCATGGGAGGACAAAAAGGGTGATCAAAAGGACATTCGGTCTGATGAAGGCAAGGTTCAGATGTCTGCACATCTCTGGGGGTTACCTACAGTATTCAACACAGAAGGTGTCCCAGATTGTGTGGCCTGCTGCATGCTCCACAATCTGGCATTAAGGAGGAATATCCTATTGCTGGACGCGGAAGGAATTAGTGACAATCCGGTGGCAGAGGAGGGAGGAAATATGAGTGACGAAGATGTGGATGATGAAGATGTAGGCACAAGGACACAGCTCATCCAGCAGTACTTCAGCTAAGGTTCTGGTAGGTACATCTCTACATGTACCATGTCTCATGTTGGAGTAAAAGTTGGGTGTACTTCATTATCCATTTTTGAAAAGCGAAGGGTTTGATCTCATATGGGTATCAAATGAGTGTATACAAGAGAGGTCCGACAAGTAGATCAGCAGTCCCACTGTGATGATTTCTACTCCATCCGTCTGTGTTGCATTGACTTCAGACATCCTATCCACTTTCTAACACATTTATGAATACTGCATTGTGATATCATATGTTCATATGCATAGTTTGCTGCTTATTGTGACTTAAATTGATGAAAAATACTTGGCATGCAAGGGCGTGAGCTGTATAGTACAACTACAATGAGTGTGTATCACTCAGTCCATTACTTTTAGATGCAATGATTATCTTGTCTCATAGTAACTAAACAGGGTTGTAGTCATGTGTGTAGTAGCATTGGATTGTCTAACAATAGTAAATTGTTTCACCATCCTGTTGTGAATGTACATACTGTTACCTACTGTCCACTTTATTTGTGATGTACCTTCTGTGCTATCAATTGCAGAAGTGCTGTGGATGATATTTGACTACTCTTCCCTCTCTGCTACCTGAGAACCCAGGGTTGTGTGGACACTGACTTTGCAGCAGGGTACTGGATGTCAGAATGACCCATTCACATCTTCACTGTGTATTAATACTCAATTTCTGTAACATGTCATACTTTTATTGCACTATTACAATGAATCAACACAAAACACCATAACATGTGTGTAAGTGTGTTTATTGTGAATACAAAAGGATAGATAGGGTGCAAAGAAGTGGGACAATGGTGTTCAAAAACATCAGTCCGTTAGGCCAAGCAGTTGGTAGCACAGGTCCTGTATCCATGTGGCATTGGAAAATGGGGCTATGGCAGTAGGGTGTCATAAGGTGTTTAAGTGGCACACGAGGAAGACAGTTCTGGAGTGGCTCATTTTCTGGCAGTGGGATTGGTCTTGGCTTCAGTCCGTGCAGGATGTATGGCTCTGTGACCACATTTGCATGGGGGGTCCTCAGCTACAGGGGTGGTTCAGCAGTGGCTTGTGAGTCCTCAGACATGGCCACTATCCCACTAGCTGCAGCAGATGTAGAGGGCTGGTAAGTAGGTTGGCTAGTGGAAGGGGCCTGGTGGAGGGTGGAGGACTCACGCAGGACTGTGATGAGCTCCCACATCTAGCCTTTCATGGAGGCCATGGTGGCATTGAGGGCATGCCACTCTTGCATGGTCTCCTGGTGGTATTCCCTCTGCAGCCTCAGGTTTCCCCACATTTATGAGATCTGGCCCATCTTGCCCTGGAATAGGTTGAATGCTCCCAGGACTTGTGCTATTGCCTCATGGGCAGGTGGTTCTCTGGGTTGCCCCATCCTGTTGCCCCTAGGTGCCCTCCCACTGGCCCTAGCCCCCTGTGCCCGTGTCTCCATCACAGTGGGCCAACTCCCAGTTACACCAGGATCTTCATGTGTGATGGGCGCTGACTCAGGTCCCTTTAGAGGTGAGCACACTATGGATTGACGTGACCTGGTGACACTGGTTTAGGGGCGTTGGGTGACAGGTGTTGTGGTGGCAGATGTTGTGGGGGACTCTATGGTGTCCTAGGTGAGGCTGGCAGAGGTGGACTGCCCTGAGAGCCCGGATGGGCCAGGTAGGTCTTCCACTTCCAGACATTCAGGCCCTCATTATAACATTGGCGGCAAATGCCGCCTACCGCCACGGCTAAAGGGTGATGCATTGTGGGAGTTGTAGTGCTTCATGCTGTACATGTCTTGGGTGCATTTGGGTGTGGAGACTTAGGGACTGGTTTTATTGGGGTAGGGTGGGCATGCAAGGAATGGGAATGCATGTATTACAGGGATACTTAATATAGGAGGATTATAGGTGATTTACCATTTTCCAGTCCTCCGAGGATTCCACTGAGACCCTCAGGGTGCAGAATTGCCAAGACCTTCTCCTTCCATGAAGTGATCTCCAGGGGAAGAGGTGGGGGCCCACTGCCAGTCTTCATGAGGGCGTTTTGGTGTCTGAATGCCATGGACTGAACCTTCACTCTCAGGTCGTTCCACCTCTTTCGTATGTCCTCCTTTGTGTGTTGGTGGCTTCCCACTGGGTTCACCTTGTCAATGATCCTCCACCATAACTCCATCTTCTTTGCCACTGATGTTTGCTGGCCTTGTGCCTCGAACAGCTGTGGCTCTACCCTAATGATTTTGTCCACCATGGTCCTTAATTCATCATCGGTGAAAGGGGTGCTTTTGTTGGGACATGGTGATGTGTGTGTGAGTGAAAAGTATTTTAAGTGAAGTGAGAGGTGTGCAGGTGTCTGATGTCTGTGTGCAGTGCGATCCTCAGAGTGGTAGTGCAATGTGTGGCCGTTGTTTGTTATAGCAAAGGATTGTGGGTTGTGTGTGTGTGTTTTATAGTGGTGGGGGTGTGTTGTGTGTATGTGTATCAGGTGTGGTGGATTCGAATTGGCCAATGCAGTATTGTGTTGTAGTGGAGGTTCTATTTCGGCCAGCGGGGTCTGTACCGCCAATGACTTCCCGCTGCGCTAAGACTGCTGTGTTGATTTGTGGGTCGTATTGGGGAGCGCAATCTTTTTCTGCCGTGGCGGTGTGGGTGGTGGTGCCGCCTCTTTACCGCCGTCATTCAGCCTGGTGGTGACAGATTTGTGTCTGTATTCTGGCGATTTTGTTTTTGTGTGTCGTAAATGGGCAGGTGGATTACTGTGGTCTTTTTGGCAGCCGCCAGAACGGTTGTCTTCGGGAATGCCCGCCAATGTCATAATGACGGCCATAATACTTAGACAATTACTTAAATAGTAGAAATATTTTGTAAAATAATGACCAAAACAAAACCTTTACATAAAGAAATTCATTAAAAAAAAAATATTATTAAAAAGACTTAACACTAAATTATTACCTAAAATAAATAACATGCGTACTATTTCCAGCATTGAAAATAACACATAATAAATGATGGCTTAATAAATTAAATTAGTTTTTAATTATTTTAATATATATTATAATTTCAATACATTTACCTTCTAATCCCATAGAAAACCAACAATCTGCTACTAAAATATAAATTAGTAACAAAAATTTAAATATTGAAAACCACTGTTAAATGTAAACCAATTATTCATACAATTAGAACATAAAACAATTTACATAATCATCAATTACATAATTATTTAATTTTAAAAATTAATTTCCTTTAATATAACAATATTTGTATGGTTATTAACTTCCCACCATACTTTCCCACAAAACAAGCAACTCACTACTTAAGTATAACTTACCAACAAAAACAACAATACTTAAATATACTGCAAAACGTAAAAATAGTCCACACATTAAAAATACAGCTAGACTAAGCACAGCTTTATGAGTTTGACAGTCCCACCAAGGGAACTCCAAACATGCAGGATGACTGCTGCCGCCACGGAGGTGGGTCCCCACTGAGCGTATTACAATGTTCCCCTCAAGCTGACCGGCAGGAACATTGCAATACACATTCCTGCCGGTCAGTCTGGTGGGAACCGTGCTATGATATAGCACTTGGGTCTGCAGTCCAGCACCCTTGTGGGCAGGGGGGCCCCCGGCACTTGTTCTCTGCCAGCCTTTTCATGGTGGAGAAACCACCATGAAAAGGCTGTCGGAGAACAATGTTGTAATTAGCCAGGCAGCGATGAGTTCAGAGTGCAGCAGTCTGACCATCAACACGATTCTGGCGGTCTGAGGACCGCCAACTTCACAATGAGGCACTAAATAATTAGTAATCAATTACATAATTAATGAACAATTATAAATTAGGTAGCATTAATATAAAATGAATTGTGATTTAAAAAGCTTCCCACCCTTCTTCCCACCATATTTTGTAAAAGAAAACAACAAGCTGGTACCACAAACACTTAATCAAAACATTTTAAAAATGTAAACATACATTTTAAATAACAAATGGCACTTAACCCATTCCCCGCCCTGGACATATTGGTTATGTCCGTGGCTGCGGCGCTCAGGCGCCATGGATGTAACCATTACGTCCAGGTACTGGCCCTCAGAAGAAGCGCTAGCGCTCCCCCCTGAGGGCTGCACCCCTACCCCCCTGGCCAGGGTTGGAAGGCGAATCGCTTCCCCTTCCACTCCTGACCCCCGCTCCCCCCCATGACGTCAGCTCACGATTGCGCGATGACATCATCTAAGGGTGCAAGACGTGCTAGAAGTCATTTGCTTCCAGTGCGTCTACGGGGGGAGACAGTGAGTTTTGACTCCAGGCGGGGGGGGAATTATACAAAAAGAGGCATCGGGGGAAAGGAAAGGCAAGAGTTTTCCTTTCCGTCAATGTCTCTTTCAGCATTCCTGCTGCTTGATCTTGATGCAATCGGGCAGCAGGAATGCCTACTAGACACCAGGGAATTAGAATATGTGTGTGCGTATGTGTGTGTGTATACAGTGTGGGGGAGCGACCCCTTGGGGAAGGGTCATTCACCTTGAGGGCATTTAGATTTTTTGCCGTTTCTGCCCCCCTTGGGGATCTGCCTTTTATTTTTAGGTTGATCTGCCCCCAAACCAGGGTTTGTTTTGTGGCTGCTTTTTTGTGTTGGGGGTGGCCTCTTTCGCAAAGGTTGCCCCCAAGGGGCAAAAAGCACTATTGGGCAGTTCTACCATCGGCCTATATTTTAGGGCCCGTCTACCCCCTAGGGTGGCAGAATCCACTTAGTGCCAGGGATCATATGTGTGTGTGTGCTTTGTGTGGGGGGTGGCCCCTTGGGCAAGGGTCGCCCCCCCCAAAGGGGTCCATATAATCTATGCCATGGACTATTTTTTTTTAGGTCTTTCTGCCTTCAGAAACCATAAAGACACCAGGGATTTTTTTTTGTTTTCTTTCTTTTGTTTTTTTCTGTATTTGGGGGCAAAGGTCTCCCCCAAGGGGCAAAAAGCACTATTGGGCAGTTCGACCTATTTTTTTAGGCCTGGCCGCCCCCAAGAGGGGCACAATTTACTCCAAAGGAGTATTGTTGCCATGTATGAATTACATGTTTGTAGGTGGTGTACTGAATGCAGGATTGTGTGTGAAAGTGTCCTAAGATTTATGCACAATGATATTTGTGTTGTCTTATGTCTAATTTGCTTTTTCTTTTTAGTGGGATATCAATGGTGATTGCTGTGGCTGTGCAGAGTAGCTGCTGGTGAGTCAAGCTTTTTCAGGCAAGTGAGCGGTATAGTTTTTGAGTTTGTAACTCTTAGTGATAAAGCTACAATTTGGCCCTCATTACAACCCTGGCGGTCGGTGATAAAGCGGTGGTAATACCGCCAACAGGCCGGCGGTAATTTTTTAAAATTATGACCATGGGGGAAACTGCCAACGCAGACAGCCACTTTAACACTGTGACTGCCACAGCGGTGGCAACAAGCACCACAGTGGTAACCTCCAACAGCAGGGCGGAAGACAATGTACCACCCACCGTATTACAACAGGCCAATCCGCCATCTTTTCCGGGGTGGTACCAACGCCATCAAAAGCACTGCGGAAAGAGTACACTGAAGGGAAACAACTCACCTCTCGACACTCAAGGAAGTACCTCGACACCATGGAGCCCGAGTTGCACATTTTTCCAATGCTATTGTACCTCCTCATACACCAGGAACACGAATGCCGGCAAAGATGACCACAGTGAGTACTGCACCTAGCACACAAGGGAGGGGGGAGGAAAAAGAGAGTGACACACACACGCAACACGCAACACCCCCACCCCCAACCTCACCCCCAACACCATACACACAAACAGATGCAACAACATTACATATATACCCCGTAACCCTCAGGAATAACACAAGAACAAAAGGAATGGATTAAAATGAGTGTAACAGTACAATTTTAGACAAGTACATCCTCAAATCAATAAACTGTATGTACAATATATACAAAAGGAGGGACAATGCCCACTCCAAAATGTCTGTGGCCACGGGGTCATAACACATAGGCCAAGGCCACACTCGACTCCTGCCTCAATACGAAGAGAACACTGCAGGGCCATCAGGTCAAAAACACACAGGCACCTCAGGGGGACGGGGAATGGGGTGGCACCTCAGCTGGAAGAAGGTACAATGCCAATGCTCCTGGAGGGGGATACATGCTCACTGCTTGGTTATGGGGAGTGCAAAGCCTCAGTCTCTTTAGTAGGTGGGTTGCCCACTGCTTGGTCCTGGGGAGTGCAAAGCCACAGTCTCTGGAGTGGATCCCTTCTTCCACTGGTTCTGGAGGGGGCTATGTGCCCAGTGTGCTTCATCCTGCCAAGGAGGGGCTTGGTGGATGATTCTTCCACTGGTTCTGGAGGGGGCTTTGTGCCCAGTGTGCTTCAACCTGGATGGTGCGAGGTCACAGTCTCTCACTTGGGTGTCACACTACAGGTGTTGCAGGGGCCAGGACACACTGCAGCCCATGTAGTCACGACTACACACTGCTCGCCGGCGGTGACTGCTGCTCAGTGGATGGTAGTGGCGGTGCTGTCAGTGGTGGGGGAAGGCTCCAGCCCCTCCCCAGCAGCATCGGACCACTGCCCACTGGGGCTGCTGCTGGCAGTGGTGCTTCTGGCGGTGCAGGCGGCGGTACTGGCGGCTGTGCAGGTGGCAGTGCTGCCCGCGGTGCAGGTGGTGGTTCTGTTAGTGGTAGGGGGGGGCTCCAGCCCTTCCCCTGCAGCCTCGGACGGCAGCCCACTGGGGCTGCTGCTGCTGGCAGTGGTGCTGCTGGTGGTGCTGCTGGCGGTGCAGGTGGCGGTGCTGGTGGCGGTGCAGGTGGCGGTGCTGGTGGCGGTGCTGGCCGCGGTGCAGTTGGCGGTGCTGGCCGCGGTGCAGATGGCAGTGCTGTCAGTGGTGGGGGGAGGCTCCAGCTGGCTGCAGTGCCATGGCTGGTGTTGTGTGCCCCTTTCTGCCCTTGGCAGATGGTGGTGCCTCCTTGCTTCTGCCAGCTGGTGTTCCTTTCCTGCCCTTGCTGGCTGGTGGTGCCTCCTTCCCCTTGCTGGCTGGTGGTGCCTCCTTCCCCTTGCTGGCTGGTGTCCCCTTCTTGCCCTTGCTAGGTGGCGGCCCCTTCTTGCCCTTGGCCGGTGGTGCAGGCACACTGGCTGTGCTGATGGGTGCCTCCTTGGAGCCTCTCACACCTGCAGTAGCTACAGAAACCACAGTGGCCGTGGACTGGGTGGCTGAGGTTCTGGCCACCCTGGCCCAAAGTGAAGGACAGAGGGAGGGGTAGGGAATAGGTCAAGGGTGGTGATGAAAAGCTTCTTAGGGACACTGGGGCGGGAAGAGGGTGAAGGTTTGGGAGTGGAGGAAGAGGGAGTGGTTGTAGGAGGTGTCTGTCTGCTGTGCTTGCATGCAGGTGCATGGGCTGGATGCTGTTGTGAGGTGGATGGCTGTTGGGTGTCTGAGTGTTTGTGTTTGTGTACTTTGGGAGGAGGGGTCACAGACACAGTGGGCAAGGACACAGAGGACGTGTGCATGGATGTGGGGGTGGTGACTGCCAGTGAGGGGCATGTAGTGATAGGTGTGCAGGTGATGAGGTAGTGGATGAGGATGTAGTGCATGCAGGTGTGAGTGGAGAACCGACTGGGAGGGAGGTGGACGAGGAGGAGGAGGAGGACACTGTGGAGGCAGTGGATGTTGGTGTGTCTCCATCTGGATGGTGCTTGTGGGATGAAGTGTGGTGCTTGTGTTTGCCTGACCAACTTCTGTGTGTTGATTTGGGTGAATGCAGGTCTGAAGGTGTGCTTGGGATAGGTTGAGGTTGAGGGGATTGGGACAGGGTAGAGGAAGTTGGAGGGGGACGCTGGAGACAGGGACAATGGCTGCCATCAGTGAGTTAGCCAGAGCCTGGAATGCTCTCTGTTGGGCCGCCACGCCAGAGTGAATGCCCTCCAGGCATGCATTTGTTTGTTGCAAATGCCCTGCTAGACCCTGGATGGCATTCAGTATGGTTGACTGCCCAAGAGAGAGGGATCTCAGGAGGTCAATAGCCTCCTCACTAAGGCCAGCAGGGCTGACTAGGGCAGGGCCTGAGGTGCCTGGGGCGAAGGAAATGCCCACCCTCCTGGGTGAGTGGGCACGGGAAACATGCAGAGGGGCTGCTGGGATGGCAGTGCTGGTACGTGGGTGGCAGCTGTACCTGTAGTTGGGGTGGGCACAGAGGTGTCCGCCAGGGAGCTTCCATCAGAAGAGGAGTCGATGTCGGTACTGTTCCCTCCTCTCTCCGTCGTGGTGCTCCCCTCGCCCTTCGTCCCACTGGTGCCCTCACCGTTGGTGGATTCGACCTCCAGGCCCATGTGGGATGCAGCTCCCTCCGTCACCGGTGCCTCTGCTTCTCCACCAGATGATGCTGATGCACACAAGGACGGGGTGACAAAACAAAAAGTGGGGGAAGAGACAGAGGATGCACTTGGTCAATGCCAGCAACAACACTACCGTTGGCGTACACAACTCACAGGGAACAGCCCTATGCACTAGGCCATGCACTACCAGTTACAATGCTAGTCACCAGCCGATGGGGTACAACGCCTGCCACCATTAGCTGCACACCTGAAACCCACAGGACTCTGCCCAGTAGTAGATGCCCACTAACATTATTGGGGTTGGAGTACATCTGAGCTTGCCCATCCTGGAACCTACCCTGCCATGTTCGCCCTGGTCTAGGGGCACCCACAGCCCACATACCCTACCCAGGTATCACCTTAACACATGCAAAGTCATGGATCTGAATCTGTACTCACCCCTTGTGGCTGCTGTGATGCCTTCAAGTGCCCATCCAACTCCTGAAAGGCCAAGGCCAGGATGCGGAACATCAGGGGGGCCAGGGTACGACGGGCACCCCTTCCTCGTTGGGAGGCCAGCCCCAGCTGGGCATCCACTGTCTTCCTTGCCCAGCGGCGCAGATCCTCCCACTGTTTGCGACAGTGGGTGCTCCGCCTGTCAAAGACCCCCAGGGTCTGATACCTCCTTGGCGATGGCAGGCCAAATACCCTTTTTCTGATGGGCGCTCACCTGCAGAAAAAGAGACAGAAGAAAAGGTATTAGTCATACCGTCCAGACTGTCATACTCATGGCCCAACATATCCCTTCCATCCCCTCACGCTCATACATTGAGCACCATACATGCAGCACACTGACCAGGACCCCTCAGCCCCCCCTACACGAGGCTTACACACACAGCACTCCATACATTCATGCCACACGCATCATGCTCACAGTGTACTCACCTGTTGGACTGGAGGACCATAAGGTAAACGGTACTGGGGTAGGACCCCACCCACCAGTCTCTCCAACTCCTCCGAATTGAAGGCCGGGGCCCTTTCCCCGACACTTGAGCCATGGTCGCTTCCAGACACAGGTCACAGCAGCACTTGCAGTGTAGGTCCTCTCCTGTTGAAGGTCAGGTAGCAAGTGAGTGAACAGTTAGAAAATGGCAGTCACGTTTGCGGCGATGCGTACCGTCACCGCCGGCGCACATCAGCATTGGCTCATGGAACCTGTAGGCCCCAATGATAACCAATGCGGTGTTGCATGGCAGTCGTCGACCGACGGCCGCAGTGGCGCACAACGCCAGCAGAATTACCTCATTTCCACTTGTCCCTCCTCGCAGGTCAGACGGCTGCCATTTCATGGGGGCACAGGCCATGGCACCTAACTGCTTCACACCAGACATAGGCACAACAACTAAATTACAAGTTCACATACTGTTTCTGAAAAACAAAAATATCATATTAATCTGAGTATATGTTTGAATATGACCTTCTGCTCACCGTTTTTCACCTTAGAGTTCAACCGCTGAGGATGAATAGGAGATGGAGACATATCCCCGTTTACTGACTCCTGATGGACCCAGCGACAATAGAGGACAGGCACATTATCCTAACCTACAGACTTGATAGGGCCAAAATCCAAGAGCTGTGTGCTCAATTGGAGCCAGACCTGATTTCGGCTATCCGACACCCCACAGGTATCACCCTCTTGTGCAGGTCCTGTCAGTGCTCCATTTCTTGGCAAGTGGTTCCTTCCAAGCGACAGTGGCCATGGCATCAGGGATGGCACAGCCTATGTTCTCAAACGTGCTGACCAGAGTGTTGTCTGCCTTGATTAAACACATGTCCAGCTACATTGTATTCCCCCAGGTGGAGGATTTGGCCACTGTGAAGGCTGACTTCTATGCAATGGGACATATCCCCAACATCATTGGGGCAATTGATGGAAAACATATTGCATTCGTCCCTCCCTGGCAAAATTAACAGGTATTCAGAAATCAAAAGAGTTTTCATTCCATGAATGTCCAGATGGTGTGCCTGGTGGACCAGTACATCTCCTACGTCAATGCTAAGTATCCTGGGTCTGTGCATGATGCCTTTATCCTGAGAAATAGCAGCATCCCAAATGTGATGGACCAACTACAGAGGCACAGGGTGTGACTAATAGGTGAGCCCTGGTTCCCTCCCAATGGATGTTGGTGTATGGGTATGGTGTAGGCCATATGGTATACTGTGTGGCTAAATGGTGTCCTTCCATATTTGCAGGTGACTCAGGTTACACCAACCTATCATGGCTACTGACCCTTGTGAGGAATCCTAGGGCAAGGGCAGAAGAATTTTACAATAAAGGACATGGGCACACAAGAAGGATAATAGAATGTACATTTGGCCTTCTGAAGGCCAGGTTTTGGTGCCTCCATCTAACAGCTGGATCCCTGTGCTACTCACCCAAGAAGGTCTGCCAGATAACCGTGGCATGCTGCGTGTTGCACAACCTGGCCCTGAGATGCCATGTGCCTTTTATGTAGGAGGAGGAGGATGGAGATGGCCATGTGGCAGCAGTGGACCCTGTGGACAGTGAGGATGAGGAGGCAGAGGATGAGGATGAGGACAACAGAACTGCAGTAATCAGACAATACGTTCAATTACACACATGTAAGACCGTGTTACTTCACATTTCATTGTCATTATTAAGATTATCTTTGTCACTGACATACTGTTATTTCCCACTTCTATGCCCACTCAGTGTACCCTTTGGTAACTCATTTTGCAGATGTTGGTGCCCCACTATCATTCCTGGTTGATCACTGCAGCCAACTACAGGTCTTTCCAATGTGAACATTACTGTACATTTCAATTGCAATGTTTGAACCTGGTTAAACAACTACATACTTAAATCATTTGAAATACTCCATACTTGTATTTTTTCAAAGGGTGTTTATTTACATGCTAAGAAGTAGAGGGGCAAGTGCATTGGGCTGGGTTGATGATGGAGGAAAGTCCAGAGTATAGTTCCAGTCTATTGGTAGCACAGGTGCATTGTCCAAGGGGACATAGGAAGGGGAGCAATGGCAGTTCAAGGTGGATATGGTGACAGAGTGGGACACAAGGGTACCAATCAGGAGAGTCTCATTTCCCGGCAGGGGTCTTGGCAATAGTCTCTGGCTTCTGCCTGAATTGCAGGGAACATTTGCGGGGTGGTTCACCTTCTGCAGGGGGAGGGGTGCTGGTGGCCTGTTGGTCCTGTGGCGGGGACACCTGTCCACTAGCGGCAGCGGAAGTGGAAGGCAGTTCAGATGTCTGGCTAGTGGCAGGGTCCCACTGTTGTGAGGCTGCCTCCCTCATGATGTTGGCCATGTCTGCCAGCACCCCTGCTATGGAGACCAGGGTGGTGTTGATGGCCTGCAAGTCCTCCCTGATCCCCAGGTACTGTCCCTCCTGCAGCCACCTGTTCTCCTGCACGTTGTCCAGGATCTGGCTCAGTGTATCCTGAGAATGTTGATATGCTCCCAAGATCTCAGTGAGTGCCTGCTGGAGAGTCGGTTCCCTGGGCCTGTCCTCCCCCTGGCGCACAGCACTCCTCCCAGTTTCCCTGTTTTCCTGTGCCTCTGTCCCCTGAACTGTGTGCCCACTGCCACTGACCCCAGGTCCCTGATTGTCTTGGGTGCGAGGTGTGCCCTGGGGTCCCTGTAGTGGTAGACAAACTGCTGATTGACGTGTCTTGGGGACAGAGGTATGGGTACGCTGCATGGGTGCTGTGGTGGGGTTGCCTGATGGGGGATGCTCTGTGGTGGTGTAAGACTGTGGCTGGGTAACCGACTGTCCAGAGGTCCTTGATGGGCCAGGTTGGTCAGCCAGATCCATGTGACCAGAGTCACTGTCATCACTGTGGGCCTCTTCTGTGAGGGGACTGGTTAGTGCTGGCACCTTTTCTCCGTTGACATTGGCTGGGGTACCTGTGGGAATGTGAATTGCTAGAAATGGGGTCTTTGGTTGACAGCCAGGTTATCCCCTGTTCAAGCAAGGACCCTCACTCTAGTCCGGGTAAAAGAGAATCACCCTCAGCTAACCTCTGCTTACGCCCTTAGTAGCTTGGCAGAGCAGTAGGCTTAACTTCAGAGCGCTAGGTGTAGAGTATTTGTACCAACACACACAGTAACTTAATGACAACACTACAAAATGACACAACACAGGTTTAGGCAAATAAGAAATATTTATCTAAATGAAACAAGACCAAACCGATATAAATCCGACATACACAAGTCAAGTTATGAATTTGTAAAGATTAAATTAAAAAATAGCGCTTAGAAACACGAACGGCTTCAATGAGGTGTTAATATGGCGTTGTGACGGAGTCGTTCCCAACAATATGACACCAGCGGTGCTGGCCACGGTATCACACGGAGCCCCAGGTACAGTACCTTGGTGAAGAGTAAAAACAAGCCGATGCGCGAAGTCGGAGATCGCGGCATCTGTCGAAACGTTGAATATGCGCATATCGAGTGATGTCGGTCAAGACATGTTGCGGTGACTTCCACTGAGTCGCAGACTTCGGCGGGGCTGCAGCAGTGTCGGGCCTGCGAAGGTCATCGCATTCCAGCGAAGATCACGGAGTCGGTTGCAGGTGGCGTCACTGGATTCAGTAGCGGCGTCGGTCCGGAGTCGCCCTAAGTCGATTTCCTTGGATTTTCATCAGCTTTTCCTTTCAAGGGCCCAGGGACTGGATAGGGCACCACTTGTCAGGGCAGGAGTCTCTCCAGAGACTCTGGGTGCTGGCAGAGAGAAGTTTTTGCTGTCCCTGAGATTTCAAACAACAGGAGGCAAGCTCTAAATCAAGCCCCTGGAGATTTCTTCTTAATTTGGAAGGCACACAAAGTCCAGTCTTTCCCCTCTTACTCTGGCAGAAGCAGCAACTGCAAGATAGCTCCACAAAGCACAGTCACAGGTAGGGCAACTCTTCTTCCTCAGCTCTTCAGCTCTTCTCCAGGCAGAGGTTCCTCTTGTTTCCGGGAGTGTTCTAAATTCTGTAGACTTGGGTGCCCTTCTTATACCCAATTTCTCCTTTGAAGTAGGCCTACTTCAAAGCGAAGTCTCTTGTGAATATGAAATCCTGCCTTTCCCAGGGCAGGCCCCAGACACTCACCAGGGGATTGGAGATTGCATTGTTTGAGGGCAGGCAGAGCCCTTTCAGGTGTGAGTGACCACTCCTCCCCTCCCTCCTAGCACAGAGGGCTCATCAGGATATGCAGGCTACACCCCAGCTCCCTTTGTGTCATTGTCTAGTGTGAGGTGCAACCAGCCAAACATGTCAAACTGACCCAGACAGGGAATCCACAAACAGGCAGAGTCACTGAAATGGTATAAGCAAGAAAATGCTCACTTTCTCGAAGTGGCATTTTCAAACACACAATCTCAAAATCAACTTTACTAAAAGATGCATTTTTAAATTGTGAGCTCAGAGACGCCAAACTCCACATTTCCATCTGCTCCCAAAGGGAATTCACACTTTAATCAGATTTAAAGGTAGCCCCCATGTTAACCTATGAGAGGGACAGTCACAAACAGTTAGGAGCGCACCTGCCTGACATCCCAGCAATTAATCTGCCCCATTGCATCATGGTAGATGTAGTATCTTCAAAAAACGAACTCCATTAATTTTTAAATATTTCACCTTTAAGTAGGTACAGCCTTTACTGTGCATCTCTGGACACATGTGTTTCTGGGTTAGTCCCTTCTTCAGCAGAGAACATATTTGCGGGGTGCTTGGAATGCTGCCATAAATCCCCCGGTTTCAGTACCTCTTTCCTGGCATGCTGAGGGACAGGCCTTGCAACAGTGAAAAACGAATTTAACAACATTTCACTGTCAGTACATATAAAACACATTACTATATGTCCTACCATAACCATAAATTGCACCCTGCCCTTGGGGCTACCTAGGGCCCACCTTAGGGGTGTGTGACATGTAAGAAAAGGGAAGGCTTAGGCCTGGCAAGTGGGTACACTTGCCAAGTCGAATATACAGTTAAAACTGCACACCCAGACACTGCAGTGACAGATCTGAGACATGATTACAGAGCTACTTATGTGGGTGGCACAACCAGTGCTTCAGGCCCACTAGTAGCATTTGATTTATTGGCCCTGGGCACTTCTAGTACACTATACTAGGGACTTACTAATAAATCAAATATGCCAATCATGGATAAGCCAATTACATACACATTTTGTAAAGGAGCACTTGCACTTTAGCACTGGTTAGCAGTGGTAAAGTGCCCAGAGTAACAAAAACAGCAAAATCAGAGTCCATTATACATCAACAACCTGAGAAACAGAGGCAAAAAGTTAAGGAAGTCCACGCCAAGGATGAAAAGTCTAACATTTATGCAGTGTTATTGTTTCTGTGTGTGACATATTGTGCATCGGTGGGTTGCCCTATTTGGTTGTATTTGCCCTGGCAGCTTTTACTTGTGTGAGTTGGTATATGGTGGGCTAGCTGATTCTCTCTAGTGTGCATGCTTTGGTGATAGGTGTCCATGCAGGTCTGTGAGTCGTCTCCATGCATTGGTATGGCATGCAGGGCTTGGCATTGGGATGAGTGGGTTGTGATGGTCGGGTGTGTGGGAGGTAGAGGAGTAATGAGTGAGGGTGAGGGTATGTGTTGGCATGCAGGTAGGGGGGTGATAGTAGTAAAGAGTTGACTCACCAGAGTCCAGTCCTCCTGCTACTCCTGCCAGGCCCTCAAGATGGATGATTACCATGATTTGCTCCTCCCATGTTGTTAGTTGTGGGGGAGGAGGTGGTGGTCCACCGCCAGTCCTCTGTACAGCGAGCTGGTGTCTTGTTGCAATGGAACATACCTTCCCTCGTAGGTCGTTCCACCTCTTCCTGATGTTGTCCCTTGTTCTTGGGTGCTTTCCCAAGAACCCTGTCCACGTTCCCCCGCCATAGATCCATCTTCCTAGCAATGGATATCTGCTGCACCTGTGCTCCAAATAGCTGAGGCTCTACCCAGATGATTTCCTCCACCATGACCCTTAGCTCCTCCTCTGAGAATAGGGTGTGTCTTTATGGTGCCATGGGTGTTGTGTGAGTAATGTGGGTGAGTGTGTGTGTAGGGTGATGTGTTGGGGTGTGTGATGTAAGGTGCGTGGGTGGTGTATAGGTGATGGCGGTATGTGGCTCTGGTTGTGTGAGTGCTCTTGCTGTCTCTCTCTGTTGTCAATGATTTGTTTTCATGAAGGGTTGTGGGTACTGTGGGTGTGTGTTTTATAGTTGTGTGGGGTGGGGCTGCGGGGTGTGTATGGGTGTCTGTGGTGTGTAGTTTGAATTGACCAATGTAATGTTGTTTAGTATGAGTTTGTGTATTTTGAGCGCTGCGGTATGTACCGCCAATGGTTTACCGCCATTGAATGTCCGCCATGGTGATTCGTGGGTCATAATGTGGTGGGCGTAGTTCTGTTGGCGTAACGGTGTGGGTTTGGATACCGCCAGTTTATCACTGACCTTTGGTGTGGCGGACTTGTGTCTGTGGCTGTATTCCGTCGGATTGGTGTGTGTGTGTCATAATATGGTTAACGGATATCCGCCGCTGCAGTGGTATGTTGGCAGCAGTCAGCGTGGCGGCATATGGGATTTACCACCAATGTCATAAAGACGGCTTTAATTTTGATGTGTCCACGTTGTGTTTTGGGGCATTTCCTGTCGGGGGCACTAGGCTTACCCATACAAGTGACATACCATTTTTATCGGGAGATTTGGGGGAACGCTGGGTGGATGAAAATGTGTGGCTCCTCTCAAATTCCAGAACTTTCTGACACCAATATGTGATGAAAAAGTGAGTGTTTTTTTAGCCACATTTTGAGGTTTGCAAAGGATTCTGGGTAACAGAACCTGGTGAGAGTCCCACAAGTCACCCTATCTTGGGTTCCTGTAGGTGTCTAGTTTTAAAAAATGCACAGGTTTGGTAGGTTTCCATAGGTGCCGGCTGAGCTAGAGGCCAAAATCCACAGCCAGGCACTTTGGATAAAACAGCTCTGTTTTCTTTGGGAAAATGTGATGTGTGCAGGTTGTGTTTTGGGGCATTTTCTGTTGCGGGCACTAGGCTTACCCACACAAATGAGGAACCATTTTTATCGAGAGACTTGGTGGAATGCTGGGTGGAAGGAAATTTGTGGCTCCTCTCAGATTCCAGTACGTTATGTCACCGAAAATTGAGGAAAAAAAGTGTTCTTTTGGACAAAATTTGAGGTTTGCAAAGTATTCTGGGTAACAGAACTTGGTGAGAACCCCACAAGTCACCCCATCTTGAATTCCCCTAGGTGTCCAGTTTTCAGAAATGCGCAGTTTTGGTAGGTTTCCCCAGGTGCCGAGTGATATAGAGGCCAAAATCCACAGCTAGGCACTTTACAAAAAAAGCTCTGTTTGCTTTGGAAAAATGTGATATGTCCAGGTTGTGTTTTGGGGCATTTCCTGTTGTGGGCACTAGGCCTACCCACACAAGTGAGGTACCATTTTTGTCAGGAGACTTGGCGGAACGCTGGTTGGAAGGAAATTTGTGGCTCCTCTCAGATTCCAGAATGTTATGCCACTGAAATGTGAGGAAAAAGTATTTTTTTAGCCAAATTTCGAGGTTTGCAAAGGATTCTGGGTAACAGAACCTGGTGAGAGCCCCACATGTCACCCCATCTTGGATTTCCCTACGTGTCTAGTTTTAAAAATGCACATGTTTGGTAGGTTTATCCAGGTGCCGGCTGAGCTAGAGGCCAAAATCCACAGCTAGGCACTTTGCAATAAACAGCTCTGTTTTCTTTGGAAAAAATTTGATGTGTCCAGGTTGTGTTTTAGGGCACTTCCTATTGCGGGCGCTAGGCCTACCCACACAAGTGAAGTAGCATTTTTATCAGGATACTTGGGGAAGCACTGGGTGGAAGGAAATTTGTGGCTCCTCTGTGATTCCAGAATGTTATGTCATCGAAATGTGAGGAAAAAGTGGGTTTCTTTGGACAAATGTTGAGGTTTGCAAAGGATTCTGGGTAACACAACCTGGTGAGAGCCCCACAAATCACCCCATCTTGGATTCCCCTAGGTGTCTAGTTTTAAAAAATGCACAGGTTTGGTAGGTTTCCATAGGTGCCGGCTGAGCTAGAGGCCAAAATCCACAGCCAGGCACTTTGGACAAAACAGCTCTGTTTTCTTTGGGAAAATGTGATGTGTGCAGGTTGTGTTTTGGGGCATTTTCTTTTGCGGGCACTAGGCTTACCCACACAAATGAGGAACCATTTTTATCGAGAGACTTGGCGGAATGCTGGGTGGAAGGAAATTTGTGGCTCCTCTCAGATTCCAGTACGTTATGTCACCGAAACGTGAGGATAAAAAGTGTTCTTTTGGACAAAATTTGAGGTTTGCAAAGTAGTCTGGGTAACAGAACCTGGTGAGTACCCCACAAGTCACCCATCTTGAATTCCCCTAGGTGTCCAGTTTTCAGAAATGCGCAGTTTTGGTAGGTTTCCCTAGGTGCCGAGTGAGATAGAGGCCAAAATCCACTGCTAGGCACTTTGCAAAAAAAGCTCTGTTTGCTTTGGAAAAATGTGATGTGTCCAGGTTGTGTTTTGGGGCATTTCCTGTTGCGGGCACTAGGCCTACCCACACAATAGAGGTACCATTTTTGTCAGGAGACTTGGCGGAAGGCTGGTTGGAAGGAAATTTGTGGCTACTCTCAGATTCCAGAATGTTATGCCACTGAAATGTGAGGAAAAAGTATTTTTTTAGCCAAATTTCGAGGTTTGCAAAGGATTCTGGGTAACAGAACCTGGTGAGAGCCCCACATGTCACCCCATCTTGAATTTCCCTACGTGTCTAATTTTAAAAATGCACATGTTTGGTAGGTTTCTCCAGGTGCCGGCTGAGCTAGAGGCCAAAATCCACAGCTAGGCACTTTGCAATAAACAGCTCTGTTTTCTTTTGAAAAAATTTGATGTGTCCAGGTTGTGTTTTAGGGCACTCCCTATTGCGGGCGCTAGCCTACCCACACAAGTGAAGTAGCATTTTTATCGGGATACTTGGGGAAGCACTGGGTGGAAGGAAATTTGTGGCTCCTCTGTGATTCCAGAATGTTATGTCATCGAAATGTGAGGAAAAAGTGTTTTTTTTGGGACAAATGTCGAGGTTTGCAAAGGATTCTGGGTAACACAACCTGGTGAGAGCCCCACAAATCACCCCATCTTGGATTCCCCTAGGTGTCTAGTTTTAAAAAATGCACAGGTTTGGTAGGTTTCAATAGGTGCCGGCTGAGCTAGAGGCCAAAATCCACAGCCAGGCACTTTGGATAAAACAGCTCTGTTTTCTTTGGGAAAATGTGATGTGTGCAGGTTTTGTTTTGGGGCATTTTCTGTTGCGGGCACTAGGCTTACCCACACAAATGAGGAACCATTTTTATCGAGAGACTTGGCGGAATGCTGGGTGGAAGGAAATTTGTGGCTCCTCTCAGATTCCAGTACGTTATGTCACCGAAACGTGAGGAAAAAAAGTGTTCCTTTGGACAAAATTTGAGGTTTGCAAAGTATTCTGGGTAACAGAACCTGGTGAGAACCCCACAAGTCACCCCATCTTGAATTCCCCTAGGTGTCCAGTTTTCAGAAATGCGCAGTTTTGGTAGGTTTCCCTACGTGCCGAGTGAGATAGAGGCCAAAATCCACAGCTAGGCACTTTGCAAAAAAAGCTCTGTTTGCTTTGGAAAAATGTGATGTGTCCAGGTTGTGTTTTGGGGCATTTCCTGCTGCGGGCACTAGGCCTACCCACACAAGTGAGGTACCATTTTTATCAGGAGACTTGGCGGAACGCTGGTTGGAAGGAAATTTGTGGCTCCTCTCAGATTCCAGAATGTTATGCCACTGAAATGTGAGGAAAAAGTATTTTTTTAGCCAAATTTCGAGGTTTGTAAAGGATTCTGGGTAACAGAACCTGGTGAGAGCCCGACATGTCACCCCATCTTGGATTTCCCTACGTGTCTTGTTTTAAAAAATGCACATGTTTGGTAGGTTTCTCCAGGTGCCGGCTGAGCTAGAGGCCAAAATCCACAGCTAGGCACTTTGCAATAAACAGCTCTGTTTTCTTTGGAAAAAATTTGATGTGTCCAGGTTGTGTTTTAGGGCACTTCCTATTGCGGGCGCTAGGCCTACCCACACAAGTGAATTTTTATCGGGATACTTGGGGAAGTACTGGGTGGAAGGAAATTTGTGGCTCCTCTGTGATTCCAGAATTTTATGTCATCGAAATGTGAGGAAAAAGCATTTTTTTTGGGACAAATGTTGAGGTTTGCAAAGGATTCTGGGTAACACAACCTGTTGAGAGCCCCACAAATCACCCCATCTTGGATTCCCCTAGGTGTCTAGTTGTTAACAATGCACAGGTTTGGTCATTTTCCCTAGGTGCCAGCTGAGCTAGAGGCCAAAATCTACAGCTAGGCACTTTGCAAAAAACATGTCAGATTTCAATGTAAAAATGTGATGTGTCCATGTTGCGTTTCCTGTCGCGAGCATTAGTCCTACCCACACAAGTGAGGTACCATTGTTATCAGGAGACTTGGGGGAAGACAGAATAGCAAAACAAGTGTTATTTCTCCTTGTCTTTCTCTACATTGTTTCCTTCCAAATTTAAGACAGTGTGTAAAAAAGACATCTTTTTGAGAAATGCCCTGTAATTCACATGCTAGTTTGGGCACCCCAGAATTCAGAGATGTGCAAATAACCACTGCTTCTCAACACCTTATCATGTGCCCATTTTGGAAATACAAAGGTTTTCTTGATACCTATTTTTCACTCTTTATATTTCAGCAAAGGATTTGTGGTATACCCGGTATAGAATGAAAACTCATTGCAAGGTGCAGCTCATTTATTGGCTCTGAGTACCTGGGGTTCTTGATGAACCTACAAGCTCTATATATCCCCGCAACCAAAAGAGTCCAGCAGACGTAACGTTATATTGCTTTAAAAAATCTGACATCGCAGGAAAAAGTTACAGAGTAAAACGTGGAGAAAAATTGAAGTTTTTTAACCTCAATTTCAATATTGGTTTATTTCAGTTGTTTTCTATATGAAACCCTTGTAGGATTTGCACAAATTACCTCTGGCTGAATTCAGAATGTTGTCTACTTTTCAGAAATGTTTAGTTTTTTGGGATCCAGCATTGGTTTCTTACCCATTTCTGTCACTAACTGGAAGGAGGCTGAAAGCATAAAACATAGTAAAAATGGGGTATGCCCAACTAAAATGCCACAATTGTGTTGAAAAATTGGGTTTTCTAATTCAAGTCTGCCTTTTCCTGAAAGCTGGGAAGATGATGATTGTAGCACCACAAACCCTTTGTCGATGCCATTTTCAGGGGAAAAAAACACAAGCCTTCTTCTGACGCCCCTTTTTTCTATTTTTTTTTTTTTTTTTTAAACACATTTTTGGCTGTATTTTTGCTAAATTCTTGGTCTCCTTCAGGGGAACCCACAAAGTTTGGGTACCTCTAGAATCCCTAGGATGTTAGGCAAAAAGGACGCAAATTTGGTGTGGGTAGCTTATGTGGACAAAAAGGGCCTAAGCGCGAACTGCCCCAAACAGCCAAAAAAAGGCTTGGCACCTGAGGGGGAAAAGGCTTGGCAGCGAAGGGGTTAAATACATTAAATATATATTACAACGTTTACATGATTTTTTATCAATGTACAATACAAAATTTAAAAAACAACAAAATTTAATTCATTATAATTTGAATTACTTCCAATCGTTCTACACTACAAAACCACAACTTGCTAATACATTATGAATTACTAACTTCATTAAAAAAAATTTTTTACTGAAGTACAAAAAACAAATAGGGATGGGCATTACTCTGCTAACTCTGTGTAGTGTAATCACATGGAATTACCTAAAGTTTCTGCAAGATTACGCAGAATCATGTGAGAACAGTAATTCTGCATTTAGTTTTATTTCCTTAAAATGCTGCCTTGAATCCAAAATGAACTTAAGAATGTATTTTGCACTAAGAAATAGCGCTAAATGCAACAAGAAGTGAACAGTTTGATCAGTCGCTCACGCTTGTTAAATGTGCATTTGGGGTAGGATTTTCCTGCAACTTACTCTTGCCATTTAGCCCTAGTTTCTTACCACGAAATGCACTGTTGCATGCAAAATGGATGTGAGGATGCATGTTGCACTATGGAAATAGTACTAAATGCAACAGAGCGGAAGCAGCAGCACAAGCACCTGTTTCCTGATTGTGCTCTTGTGGTAGGATTTTTTTTTCTCTCAAATTAATCCTAATTACAGGATCTGGCATAATCTCATTATTATCAGCAATTCATTGCCAAGAGTGGTGCAGAATTACCAAAGTTACTTTGATTACTTGGGCATAATCAAAATTCTGGCCAGGCCTATATGTCATAACATTTATAGTCACAATATGATCAATTAAATTGAATATTTTCACAAAAACGTATTAAATTAAACAAAACCAAATTTTGACAACTTAATTAAAATAATGCAATTAAATAAGACAGTATTGTTTAAAATGATATTACATGCCAAAGAAAATAATATTCTTGAACAATGATATTCTGTGTCACAACATTTCTGTGTGAGCAATATTTTTTGACACAATATGTATGTATCTACAATATTTAAAGCTCAATATGTTGTACAAACATAATATGAAAGCTACTTAAAATTATTTGCCAAATGGTGTTGTGGTAAGCGATGCAAGAAAGGTCAAAGGCTTAGGAAAAAAAAGTGTTATGAAGGATACATAGCTCAACAGCAGAGTGAAAAAATACTGAGGTGTTAGAATTACAGAGCTACTGAGGTCCAAATGTGAAAACAGATAGGCCCAAATTTAAGAAAAGTTAGAAACACCTTTGTGGCAATCTTTTTGACACAAAAGCGGCACTAACCCAGCGCCATATTTAGATAGTGTCGCTGGAGCAGTCTAGCAACACCTTTCCCAAGTTAGCATCATTTTTCAGGAGTGCGTCCTCACCCTGCAACTTTTAACAGCAATGATATGCAAAGTAGGCATTCCCTCCTAAAATTGATGCTAGCCCACAAGCGCCAAATCTACAAGCCCGCGGAAAAATGATGCAGGCCTATGATCGGACTGAAAAAGTGATGCTAACTCTGATTAACATCAAAGATTTAATGCCTGGTCAAACCAGGCAATAAAATGAGGACAGCCACAACTACATAAGGAAAACACACATAAGGAACCCTGGCTAACAATTGAACAACATGGACCTTTTACTGCTACAGTGTGGTACCCAGAGAAGATGACAGCGACGACACCAAGTGCCACCAGGTCCACTGCAGCAACCACAACCACCACCACTGCAGCCACAAACTCAGTTCAGAAGGAGGGAGAGAATATTCCACGCACGAGCATCCATCCTCGGCCTGAGGGATGAAGAGGTCATCAAACTGCATCTTCTCAAGCGTAAATCCATCGTACAGCTGCACCCCCATGTTGCTCCTGACATCACAGTGATTGGAAAGTCCTACAACCATACCACACATGACCAAACTCCTGCCCATAAGCCACATGCTGGCCTCTGGATCATTCCAGACCACTGCAGCACATTTTTGGGGTATCTCACAATCATCCTTTGATGCATTCCTTCCTATTTTCCTGGACACCATCATCCGCCTCACACTCCACCACATCCAGTTCCCCAACACCCAGTTTGAGAAAAGGCCTCTTTTTGACATGGTTAGCCCCAACCTTTTGCCTGATGTATGATGAAGCCTAGAAATTGTAGTGCCCAGGGCTCCCTACTAACCAGGTACCCTGGATCAGAGGTCCTTCCCTAAACTGTTGTGATGCATTGGCACAAATGGAGACAGCTGCCACTATAGGACCCTAGTAAATGGTACACAGGCACCGAGGGCATAGGGTACTAATGGTAGGCCCCTGAGGGCAGCAGCACTGATTGTGCCACCCTCTAGGGCCATGCACCAAGATGCACCCACTTCTACCATTGGAGGCTGAGGACTCTGGGGTAAACCTAAAACACAAATTCGACATGTCACATTTCCTGTGTGCCCTATCCACTATACACTGCATGGACTATGGGTAAGACATGCCTCTGGCAAGCCCTCGGCTCTACAGCAAGGTGCACTATAATATATGTGAGGGCAAGCTACATGAGCAATATGTCCCCACTTTGTCCTTGCCAAATAGTGAGTGAACAGAGCAGCCATTTTAATACATGTGGTGAACACTGGTCAATACGAGTTTCACAGCTACATGATGGCCACTCTGAACCCTAGGTTGTTTGGTATCAAACAACTCAAGATGATAAATCCAAACTAGCACCAGTAGTGAATGTATTACTAAATGTACCCAGGGGTTACTTTAGAGGTGCCCCCTGCAAAAGCTAAGTACCCCGGCATAGTTGCTGACTGGTTCTATCCAGCCTGCCACCACCAGACAACCAAACTACAACCTTAGAGCAGGAGATCTGTCTCTTTGGGTTGCAGAACAAAGCCCTGCTTGCACAACCTCCCTCAGGAATGTGCCCCTGCCCTAGCAGCAAACTTACCACCTTTGAAACTCAATCCCCAGGTCTGCTACTAGCAGCAGATGGCTGCCCCATTGCAAACCCCCATTTTGGTGAGAAAGCACACAAAGGTTAGGAGGAGTAGCCCCAACCTGGCATGCACCACCCCTAATGTGTTGCCTGTGAGGTGGACCCTGCATTTCATTTTCCTCCCTCTTAGATGGAAGGAAAATAGCCAATCAGGTGTAGGGCGGTGACCCCCTGCCTACAGGAAGTGGTCTCTTAGTGGGTGTAGTCACCCTAAGGTAAATGGCCCATTGGTCACTACTAGCTTCTCCCTAAAACACCCACTAAGTGCAGATTTTAGTGGACACCCCTAGAACAAGAGATTAGATTTGATGGACAAATGAAAACCAGTACAAAGAAAATCCGAAGCATAAGAACTGTGGACCTGGTACACCAAAAAAAATGCACTAAACCCTGCCTGCTGCACTCAGGACCCACCAATCACCACTAAGGTCTGCTGGACAGCTGGACAACTAGACAAGAATCCCAGAAGACCTCCTGGCTTCAGAAATTGACAGAAAACTCACTCAATTGTGAACTTTCACATTTCTTCTGCAAAATTCAGTTACATTTCTTTTTCCAAAATAAACCGGCTGATCTATCACTTGACGATTCCGGTTTAAGAAAAGCTTCCACTTTTGTTCCCCCATCTTCAACTATTCCTTGTGAAGTCCTTGCATTTGAGAAGGCGGTGTTGTCAGATTTGTCTAATTTTCGACCTAAACTTCCCTATATCAATATGTCCACAACCGAAAGGAGAGCATTAGGGACATTGGCTAATGACGCCAGTATTGTTATCAAGCAGGCTGATAAGGGAGGATCAATTGTCATAATGAATGCAGATGACTATAGACAAGAATGCTTACGTCTTTTGAGTGATCCCACATATTATGCTCGCATCACTAGGAATCCCACACCTAGACTCCAATCACAGATCAGGACCATGATAGTGGAAGCATTGAACAACTCATGGATATCGCCGAAAGAGGCGGCATTCCTAGACACTGCCAACCCCCAGGCCCCTTATTTTTACTGTTTGCCAAAGATCCATTTGGGCAAACTACCGCCACCTGGACGCCCTATAGTATCTGGTATTGGCTCAAATCTTGAACCACTATCTGTCTTTTGCGATCATTTTCTCCAGCCACTTGTAAAAGGGTCTTCCACCTATTTACAAGACACCAAAGATGTTTTGAATCTGATTGAGACCATTAATAGTACAGTGGAGGTACACAGACTGATTGCCCTTGATGTTGAGGCCCTGTACACCAATATACCTCAGGAGGCAACACTGCAAGTAGTGGAGACTGCTCTGCGTGAAGGCCCTGGGAATCTGTCCTCTCCAATAACTTTTATCATGCAATGTGCAACACTAGCCATGACTGAGAATTTCTTTCAGTTCGAGGATCTGTTTTTTCATCAGATCCAGGGTACCTCTATGGGCAGTACCTTCGCACCTAGTTTAGCTTGCCTCTACATGTACAACTTTGAGAAACAATATATTCTCCCAGCTACTAACCCTTTCCATGACTTCATCAAGCTTTGGCGTTGTTATATTGATGACATTTTGATTGTGTGGCAGGGCCCTCTGACTGAAGTCAACACATTTACTGACTGGATCAATTCCCTATTTGAAATTTACCTCTACTGTTTTATTGACTTAGGTGGCTTTTCTAGACCTTTTGATTAGTATTGACCATGGCAAACTGTCTACATGTACATATCACAAATCCACATATCGCAATAGTTTACTTGCATACGACAGTCATCACCCCAAATCCCTATGTGACAACTTACCCTTTGGTCAATTTTTATGGTAACTGCAGTTCGCCAAAGGTTTATGAGGCTCAAGCTGGCGACCTACAAACTAAACTCCATGCTCGTCAAATCCACCTCGAGTTATTAGTCAAGCCCGGAAGAGAGCTAGAAATAATAACCGCGAAGCCCTTCTGTTGACTAATAACAAGGAACGTGACATTCGGTTGACTTGTGTTTCAACTTTCACTCCCTTATCAAATGACATAAAGAAACTAATCAATAAAAGATGGTCGATTCTAGTCAGGGGTGGCGAGACAATCCCTAGACTTTTATTTGCATTTAAGAGGACCCATAATATCAAGGACATGGTGGTACACACCCGCCATTTAACTAACCATAGGGACACCACTCAAATGACCCTCTGGAATCTTCCTCCAGTGATGGGGCATTATCCTTGTGGGCAATGTAATGTATGTCCATTAACCAGTCATATAAAGACCCTTGACTTGGAACCTATAGGACAATGGCGCCTTACCAAACACACCAACTGTAATACCAGAAATTGTGTCTACATGATCACTTGCCTGTGTGGCTTACGGTATATTGGTTTGACTTCCAGACCAGTTAAGACAAGAATTAATGAACACCGGAGCAACATCAGGTGTGGGTGTGTTACAACAAAATTGTGTGCCCATTTTCTAGAAGCACCCCATAACCCTGACGATCTACGATAGGTAGTTTTTGATGCTCCCAAGTTCAGAACTGATAACGCACGTTGGGTTTTCAAACTTTGGACTAATACATGTGGACTGAATGATGACATACCTTGGGTCACTTTGTCCCAATAGTCACTGTGGGCCTCATTCCAACCCTGGCGGTCTATGACCGCCAGGGTGGAGGTCGCCGGAAGCACCGCCAACAGGCTGGCGGTGCTTCCTTTGGCACGGTCGCCCAGCCGGGTCCGGCGGTTTCCCGCCGGATTACCCCCGGCTGGGAGAATCCTCCATGGCGGCGCTGCAAGCAGCGCTGCCATGGGGATTCCGACCCCCTTCCCGCCAGCCTGTTTCTGGCGGTTTTCACCGCCAGAAACAGGATGGCGGGAAGGGGTGTCGTGGGGCCCCTGGGGGCCCCTGCACTGCCCATGCCACTGGCATGGGCAGTGCAGGGTCCCCCTAACAGGGCCCCAGCATGATTTTCACTGTCTGCATAGCAGACAGTAAAAATCGCGATGGGTGCAACTGCACCCGTCGCACCCCTGCAACACCGCCGGCTCCATTCGGAGCCGGCTTCAATGTTGCAGGGCCTTTCCCGCTGGGCCGGCGGGAGCTCCCTTGGCGGGCGCCCGCCGGCCCAGCGGGAAAGTCTGAATGGCCTCCGCGGTCTTTTGACCGCGGAGCGGCCTAGTGGCGGTTCCCGCCAGGCGGGCGGCGCCCGCCGCCCGCCGGGGTTAGAATGACCATCTGTGTGTCCTCTTTCCGTACTTGGTTATTTGAGGGTATTTTCGACTCGAGAGATACTATGGTTTGATTTTCATAATACATATTGTAACCGGCACGCAAACTCCATCTGATTTTGGCGCTATAATTGTGACGTTTGTCTTCCACACACATTTATGAGTTTGTCTCTTCACGGCTTTCCTGGGTGTTTAAGATAATATAGTTCAATATGGCTTTTCCACTTGTTTTGGATGCCCTTTGGGACAGCCACGACGTACATATTTATATGGTACCCAGCCTATGGATTCCATCGACGCGGTGAGAAGTTATTTTATCTCATACATTCTTTCCTTTCGAGAATAATTTCCAAACATGTGCCCCAAATTTGGGAGAGGCACGTTTTTGTGATAGTGGTTCCTTTTTGTCAATATGCGTTTTTTTAAATGAATGCTTTTGAATGACTTATTTTGGTTTAATTGGAATTCCCTATCATACATCATGGCGATTTGCTTGAGAGTCTGTTTTAGTCCTTTGTTACCTTCGACGACACATTCATGAGACCGGCTTCCCTTGAGCCGTCTTCTGTTTATAGTTCCCTACTCAGGCACGCGGTCCGGAAGTGTGGTTACTTCTGCGTTCATGATGTTAAAATGGGAACGGCTACACCCGGCATCCATTCATTCGCCGGGGTGGGTTCTAGACGCGAGGACCTTTGCATGTTTTGTGAGTATATCCTCACACTTTGATTTCACCATTTTTATCTCATTTTAGAAATGAGTGTTGGTCTTAAATTTCGGCACTTCACGAGACTTGCTGGCCATTATAGATTTAGATGAGGCTGTGTCTCTGCTTCGGTGATGTTGTAAGTGAGCTACACACCTCCGTTTATTTTTAGGTTTTTATGAGACTGCTTGTTTTCCGGTGAGGTTTCAAGCAAGCTACACACCTCCACTTATAATCCAAAAGTCTGCAGCATTTCGGACAGAATGTCTTTGACTCTAATTAATGTTTACAATGGCTCTCTGCTTTGGAAGCAGTAACATGTGCTTTATCGTGACTATTATGAAATTGTTGACAATGCTTCTTTTCTCCTGTGTGATGTTGTTTATATGTGCACCATGACATTGTAATCTACTTGACTATATTCAGTTTATCCGCAATCCTTTTTTAATATGAATATTTGGTCCTTGTTTCTGACATTAGCAGCAACAGTCCTAGGCTTGTACCTTCCCAAGGAGCCTAATCCCAGAGTTGGGGATGGTAAGCTTGTTAGTTTCTATTACCTTTCATTATGGTCTTCACCTTGGTGTGCACTTACTTGGCACGGGTTGCATTCGAACACACATTATGCACTTTGTTGCTCTTATTTAAATACTTCTTCTCCTTATAGGGCGACCTTTTTGTTTAGTTGACCGGACGGACAGTATACTTGAATGTAAGTGACTGTGTTTGAACTTTTGTTCCCAGATAGATTTATTAGCGTCTATACTCATTGTGCTTCAGGAGAAGTTTCTTTTTGTTTTATTGTTGGTCCTGATGAAGCGTCATAGGATCCGTTTGGACCGCTGGACGCAAAACATGTTGACCTGTGTTTTTCCTTGTCCTCACTCATTAAAGAAAGTGGCTGAGCATTATCTCTCATATTATCACTTTCATGTTGCTTTTAATCTTGGTCTAATCCTCTTGCTTTTTGATAAATTAAATGGTGAAGATTGCTGAGGTTTAGAACCAATTTTAGTTTTCTCTCTCCTACTTGATTAGTGTCTGCCCATAGGCACCACCCTAGTACACTGTACCACCGCAGTCACTAAAAGATCTCTGGCAAAGAGCCCCCTCAGGGGGAGCCCGTCAGATATTGCAGTGCCGGTCTGATGAGGAGCACCCCCGATGATGAAGCATGACATCCGAAAGGATGTGTGAGGGCTCTTGTTCCTAAACTTGTAGGTTCCCTTGGTTCCCCTTTGGAACAGTGTACTCCTTGTTGTGATATTAGTACCTAGGGAGACAGCACACTGGACCATTAACCTCCCTGTCCCTCTTTGTTGATGTTGGTACCTCTGTAAAGCCACATGAAACCAGCAAACCAGTGAGGGTCACTTCACTGACCAGCTGGTAACTCCCGAACTGGATACTGGAGCTGGACCAAAATAAAAACGGATGACCATGTGGACAAACCATGCCAGTGTGCTAAGGTTGGTGATACTGCACCCTCCAGCGACCAAACGTGCCAAAGCTGACATTGGACATCTAGAAAAACAGCCTGCCTGGAGCTGCAAAAAGACAAGAAGGAAGCCCCAGTCAAGAGACTTCCGAAACAACCTGGACCTCCCACCAGAGTATCCACATTGTCCTGTAAGAGGCTCTGGAACCAGCCTACCTCCTGCTTCTAAGGGCGTCCTTGTGCACAGCTCAGGGATCACCATTTCGCTCTGCACCCAGTCGCCCTGGGCCCTGCACTGAAGAACCTGCTGTGCTCTAAGTGTCCCCCACCCCATGTGACCTTGACACTCCAATTGGGCCTCAATGGTCCAGCTTTAAACTAACCTGTGCAGTGCTTTTCCAAGTGATCCCTCACAGTGGCCCTTCACCAGCTCCAGAGGCTTTCTCCCATTGCTTCAGCCAGACCCAGGAGCCACCCAAACTTCTACAGTTAGCACAGTGTGCCCACCAAAGAACTTGATCAACCTGCAATAGAATAACTTGGTAAGCCAATTGTATGATTTTACATGCATTTTAAGATGTGATTCTCCATTGATTCCTATGGTGCTTAATTTTGCGTGAAAAATACTATTTTTATTAAACTTCAAAACTCCATATATCGAAAAGTACTTAACCAATTTTGGTAATCTCAGTTTTAGGAATTACATAAAAAGCTGAAGTATTTTTACAAATTGGTCTCAAAATATTCCTTTGAGTGTGTGAGTTGCAAGGTTGATGCCTTGAGTACAACAAACACTTTGCACTTCTCCAAGACTGGCCTAACCGATCGACCAAGCTACCTTAACAATTAGAGCATTAGGTGATCTAGTTTTTAACCTTGTAAACTGCCATGTGGCTGTCTCGACCCTCTGCTCCATGTGCTTAGCTTTGCACACTACACAGAGGGCCACCCTCTTTCAACCAGCAACTGCAGCAGGAGACCAAACAAGGATTCTACAAATTTGCTGGGTTCCCGGCATGTACTGGGTGCAATGAACTGCACACATGTCCAACTTGTCCCTCCTCGTGCACAGAACACCTTTAAAGGTACAGGAAACACACACTCATTTAATGTTCAGGCCATTTTGGACTGATGTGGAATACTCAACAACATCATTGCTAAATATACGAGCAGCATGCATGATGCCTACATTTTCAGACATTAAACAATAAATCAACGCTTCATAGATGGGCAATATGGCAATTGGCTACTTGTAGGTAAGCCAGCATACACTTCAGAACACAGACAACACACTAAACATGTGGGACAAACAATACATACACCACACTGCACACACACATGAACAGGGAAGCACATATGTTTGGACTTCAACACATATGCCACATGCTTCACTACAACGCATTCAATGCACATCACCCTCACATACGACCACATGTACAATTTCTTAGCATCACCTGACTGACACTTTTAATTATGCACTGGTTGAGCAATGTCTCCTCTGCATTCTAAAGCTGGAGTCAAGCCACTACATGGGTCCACATGTTTATTACAAAATACAGATTCTTCACACTTAACGCTTAGCATGGAATAGCTCAGCTATGTATATAGCATTGGTCATGTCACCGTCAAACAACTCACATATTGGCACTGCCCCACATTTACCATGCTGTAGAAACCTGATGCAGCACTGACAATTAATGCCACCTTAGTGGTCACATCACCATTTACAAATCATCAAAGATTCCTGATGTTCATATAGTGTTCACCTTTCCCATGTGTGGTGCATAGTGCAGCCCACATTGAAATAGGACATCACCATCATTGATAGATCATGTGTACGAATGGGCACCTCACAGCACACCAACAATCATACCCATAAATCCCACATCTCCCTACCATGAAACAAGGGTGCCTAAGTGGACTGTGGCAGCTGAACTACTGCCAGTGCACTGGTAGAGGCCAGAAACTCATAATATTAAGGAGACATGGGACTTTGCAGGGCTGGACTGGTGATGCAGGACAGTGAAGAAAAGCACCTCATGCCATGTCCTGTACCACTTGTTGCATACATCGCAATACTACTGTGTCACACTATGCATATGAACCAAATACTCATACGCGTGCTAGCCAGCAAGTGGCAACAACAACACTTTGTGCAAGTGAGGTATTCCAAGGCTAAGAGGTGGTATTCACATGCAACACACAGGGTGCAACACCTGTCTCATGGCACACAACACACAAAATAGGTACAAATGTAGCCAACATCACTCGTCTGCAGGTCTAAAGTTATGGGATTAAGGGACAAATAAAGACAACACCACATATATTCTGCATGGGGAACTGTCAGACCAGAAAATAATTTACAATCACCAGGTCTCTGAAGCACAGTCCATGACTGGCAAGTACACCACCACACACAAATACAACCATGCATTCATACATGAACATACACAAAACAAGATGCAAGTCTGAATCACCACTCTGCTCTGCCATGGCATATAGCAATAAACAAATATGCACGGCTGACACTTTTTCTCATGTTCCCTTGCAGTGGACCAAGGTTACGGCATCCAGCCATGGTTCATGATCCCATTTGGAAACCCACTAACTGATGTTGAGTGGGCTTACAAAGAAGCACACAAAAGAACCTGGAATGTGGTGGAAAGGACATCTGACATGCTGAAATCCAGGTTCAGGTGCCTAAGTCTAACTAGAGGAAGCCTGTTATATGCAACACCTCTTGTGTGCAAATTAATACTTGCGTGTGCAATTTTGTGCAACATCTGTGTCCGTACCAATGTTTACTGGTATGAACAAGTAGATGTCGCCAGTGAAGAGGATGAGGACAATGATGCACAACAAGAGGATGGGGAACAACCAAACTCTGATGCTGGAGCACGCAGAGGAGACATAGGTGGTCATTCCAACCTCGGCGGTAAAAGGCGCTTACCGCCGTTCAGAAGACCGCCATAACACCGCCGTGGTAAACCGCCACGGTCATTCTGACCCACAACAGGCAAACCGCCAAAATACAGACATCCACAAAAGTCCGCCACACCAAAGGGCAGCGAGAAACTGGCGATGACCAAACCTCCACCGTCACGCCAACAGAAATACGCCCACACTATCACGACACACGAATCCACGCGGCGGTCTTTCAACCGCGGTATTCCATTGGCGGTACACACCGCTGCGCTCAAAATACACACACACTTACAAAATACAACCACATTGGACAATTCAAAATACACACACCTGAGACACATACACACACCACTCCCACACACCCAATTAAATATAAAATACACACCCACAACACCCACAAACCTCCACTCCTAGAGATTCGTGAACACGCAACGGGAAAAGACATCCGAGCACCCAGACGCCCAATTCACTGTCACCCAGCAATATTTGCACGCACTTCACACAACACAACAATACACATCACCACACTTAGCACCACATAATCCACGCTACACATCACCCACACCACCCCATGGCACCGCAAAGACACCCCATGTTCTCTGATGATGAACTCAGGGTCATGGTGGAGGAAATTGTACGAGTAGAGCCACAGCTGTTTGGGGCACAGGTGCAGCACACCACCATTGCCAGGAAGATGGAGCTATGGAGCAGAATAGTGGACAGGGTCAACGCTGTGGGACAGCACCCAAGAAATCGGGACGACATCAGGAAGAGGTGGAACGACCTACGGGGGAAGGTGCGTTCCATGGTATCCAGGCACAACATTGCGGTGCAGAAGACTGGCGGCGGACCCCCACCTCCTCCCCCAGAATTTACAACATGGGAGGAGCAAGTCTTGAACATCCTGCATCCTGAGGGCCTCGCAGGAGTAGGCGGAGGAATGGACTCTGGTAAGGCAAATCTTAACTACTTCTTCCCCCCACCCCACCCCACCTGCATGCCAACTCATACCCCCACCCTCACCCTCACCCCCATCACATCCTACTCCTTGCAACTGTCTCACCATCACAACCCACCCATCCCAACACCTAGCCCTGCATGCGTCCACAAAGCTTGGACACCCATCACCTAAGCATGCCCACTGCACATACACATACAACCCCCCCCCAACCACTGTCACAACAGCCCCCACAAAGGAATGCCAGCACTGGGATACACGGGCACCCATCCATTGCACGCTATGACACACACAGAAGCAATAACCATACTTTTATACCCATGCAGGACCCGAACGCCACGTCACCGCGCAGGAGAGTCCACAAATGTCCACTCCACCCCCAGAAGAGGCCCACAGTGAGGACAGCAGCTCTGTCACCCTGGATCTAGATGACCAGCCCGGTCCATCGGGGACCTCGGGACAGTCGGTTCCCCTCACACAGCCACAGGCCACAGTAGACCTTTCCCCCTCTGGGAACACCAGCACAGCACCCACCCAGCGGGCCCATACCTCTGTCCCCAGGACACGTCAATCAGCGGTGTGTCCATCACTACAGGGAACCCAGGCTAACCCACCACCCCAACAACAACAGGGACCTGGGGGCAGTGGTAGTGGGCACACGGTCCAGGGGACAGAGGCCCAGGGAAACAGGGGAACTGGGAGGGCTGCTGTGCGACAGGGGGGGTACAGGCCGAGGGAACCCACTCTCCACGAGGCCCTCTCCTCCATCATGGGAGCATACCACCGCTCCCAGGAGACGATGGCGACGGTCCTGGCCAGGTTTCAGGAGATCCAGCTTCTGCAGGAGCAACAGTATATGGGGTTCAGGGAGGAACTAAGAAACATCAGTTCTGCCATGGGTACCATCGTAGTGGCCCTGAATGAGGTAGTCACGACATTGCGGGACACTGTGGCACCTCAAAGGGCCCCTGACACTAGCATGCACCAAGAACTGCCTACCACCTCCGCCGGCGCTAGTGGACAGGAGGCCCTGACACAAGACCAACAGGCCACCAGAACCCCACCCCCTGCAGAAGGAGAACCACCCCGCAAGTGGGCCCTGAGATCCAGGAAGAAGACAGAGTAAGATGTTAAGACGCCCGCCAGCAAAGGATACCGCCCTGATTGTCATCCCACTGTCCCACATTGTCACCCTGCCCAACCTTAAACTGCCCCTGCTCCACTTCCCACAGGCATTTGGACAATGCACCTGTGAAACTGATAGTCTGGACTCTGCTATGGACAATCCTCCACCATCACCCCTCACCGATTTGCAACCACCCATCCAATTTAGAGCACTTGAATAAAAACACTTATTGCACAAAACAATCTGGAGTCTGGCTGTGATTTAGAACAAATGTCTTAGACATGACCGTGCCAAAATGTTCATTCACATTGTGATGCTAACAAACCGCTGTCACACAGCTGTAGTCCATGGGGAAACAAAGCAGATGTCACGCAGTGGGGCCCACATCTCTGAAAACGGAAGGGAAAGTCGCTACACAGTTACCATACACTGGGTGAAAAAGTCAGACAGTAGAGAGGTAGGAGTCATTAAGTAAATGTAATATGCCAGTGTCTACTCTTACCTGTGTGTCACTGAAAATACTGCTGTATTACTGTGTTCCTGTTCTCTATGTCGTCCTCTTCGGCTTCCTCCTCTTCACTCTCCACAGGCTCCACAGCTGCTACAACACCACCATCTGGACCATCCTCCTGCAGAAAAGGCACCTGGCGGTGCAAAGCCAGGTTGTGAAGCATACAGCAGGCCATGATGATCTGGCACACCTTCTTTGGTGAGTACATTAGGGATCCACCTGTCATATGGAGGCACCTGAACCTGGCCTTCAGGAGGCCAAAGGTTCGCTCGATCACCCTCCTAGTTCGCCCATGGGCCTCATTGTACTGTTCCTCTGCCCTTGTCCTGGGATTCCTCACTGGGGTCAGTAGCCAGGACAGGTTGGGGTAACCAGAGTCCCCTAATAGCCACACCCGGTGCCTCTGGAGTTGACCCATCACATACGGGATGCTGCTATTCCGCAGGATGTAGGCATCATGCACTGACCCAGGGAACTTGGCATTAACATGGGAGATGTACTGGTCAGCCAAACACACCATCTGTACATTCATGGAATGATAACTCTTCCGGTTCCTGTACACCTGTTCACTCCTGCTGGGGGGGACCAAAGCAACATGTGTCCCATCAATGGCACCTATGATGTTGGGGATATGTCCAAGGGCATAGAAATCACCCTTCACTGTAGGCAAATCCCCCACCTCAGGGAAAACGATGTAGCTCCGCATGTGTTTCAGCAGGGCAGACAACACTCTGGACAACACCTTCGAAAACATAGGCTGGGACATCCCTGATGATATGGCCACTGTTGTTTGAAATGACCCACTTGCTAAGAAATGGAGTACTGACAGCACCTGCACTAGAGGGGGGATCCCTGTGGGTTGGCGGATGGGTGACATCAGGTCTGGCTCCAGCTGGGCACACAGTTCCTGTATAGTGGCTCGGTCAAGCCTGTATGTCAGTATGACATGTCGTTCCTCCATTGTCGACAGGTCCACCAGCGGTCTGTACACGGGAAGATTCCTCCATCTCCTCGCATGTCCCAGCGGACGGTGCCTATGAAGGACAACAGCGAGCACAGAGTCAAGCAACCCACAGGTACGTAACCACAGCTTGCACATAACACGATTCCCAATGCATTGAATGGCTTGTATGAGTGTTGGTGCATGGCCTAGGTATGTGTGACGCAGTTGGTAATTAGGCCATGTGGGCCCTTGAAATGGCGGCTGCCTGACCTGTGAAGTGCGACAGTGGGATGTGAGGTCAATGCGCTGGCGTAGCACACCGCGGCGGTAGGCGGTCGAAGACCGCGGCGCTAAGCCGCATTGGTTAACATTGAACCCTATGGGTTTCAGGAGCCAATGACGATGTGCGCCGGCGGTCGCGGTACGCACCGCCGCGGTACGCACCGCTGCGGGCGTGACCGCCATTTTCTATCTGCTTAATCACTCAATACCTGATCTTCGACAGGAGAGGACCTACACTGCAAGTGCTCCTGTGACCTCGGTCTGGAAGAGACAATGGCTCATGCGACTGGGGAAAGGGCCCCTGCCTTCACTGCGGAGGAGTTGGAGAAACTTGTGGATGGGGTCCTCCCCCAGGTAAGTACACTGGGACCATGCTTAGTGGGCAATGCCTGGGTTGAGTGGGGTGGATGAAAGATGGTGGGGAGGGGAGTGATTGAGGCATGCATCAAACGACAGATGAGAGCATGTGCCACATGGCAAGGGTGGGGATGGGGGGCCACTCACATCGAGCATGCAGAAGGTGATGACAATTTTTCTCTCCCTGTACATGTCACATAGGTCAGCGCCCACCAGAAAGTCACGATTTGGCGTGCCATCGCCAAGGACGTCCGGACCCTGGGGGTCCACAACAGACGGGGCACCCACTGCCGGAAGAGGTGGGAGGACATCCGACGCTGGAGCAGGAAGACAGCGGAGGCTCAGCTGGGGATGTCCTCCCAACGTAGGAGGGGTGCCAGTCGTCATTTGACCCCCCTGATGTCCCGGATCCTGGCGGTGGCCTACCCCGATTTGGATGGGCGCGTGAGGACATCACAGCAGACACAAGGGGGTGAGTACAAATACATTCTGCTGACTTTGCGCGCAGTGGAGGTGTCTGAGTGGGGGAGTAGGGCTGTGGGTATCCCTAGGTCAGGGTGATTTCTGTAGGCTAGGCCCCTCCGTAAGGCATGGCCCTGTGCCCCCGCCCCCCACCTCTGTAGGGTGCCAAGTACAGGTATCCATGGCCCTGTGTCATCTATGTGTGTAGTTGTCATCCATAGGCTTGTAGGCCATGTCCCACGGATTGCGTAGTGGACCCCAAGTGCGCGGCGTAGTGCAGGGGGCTTCTGTGTCTGTCTTGTCCGCCAACGGTAGCGGTAATCCATGCACTCAACATGTCTTTATTTCTCCTCCCCCCCTTTTTTGTGGTCTTCCTGTTCATGTGTGCATTAGCATCATCAGGCGGAGGAGAAGTGGCATCGGAGCACGAGGGAGCTGCATCTCACATGGCCATGGCGGGCCATGCAACTGACTCAGATTTCACCAGTGAGACGGAGGGCGAGGGGAGCTCCACAGCGGGGACTCATGCTGATGTCAGTGACAGCGACTCGACCTCTGAAGGGAGCTCCCTTGTGGTGGCGGCAACATCCGTGCCCCCCGCAACAACAGGTACAGCCGCCACCCAGCGCACCAGCACGCCCTCCCAGCAGCCCCTCAGCGTTTGCCCCGTGCCCGCTCACCCAGGAAGGTGGGCATCTCCTTCGCCCCAGGCACCTCAGGCCCTGCCCCTGTCGCCCCTGCTGCCCTCAGTGAGGAGGTCATTGACCTCCTGAGGACCATCATTGTTGGGCAGTCTACCCTTTTGAATGCCATCCAGGGTGTACAAAGGGAGGTGCACCAGAGTAATGCATACCTGGAGGGCATTCATTCGGGTCAGGCTGCCCATCAGCAATCGTTCAACGCTCTGGCCTCAGCACTGATGGCAGCAATTGTCCCTGTCTCTAGCCTCCCCCCTCCAACTCCCTCCACCCAGACCCAATCCCCTGTACCTCTGCCTATCCCAGACACACCATCAGACCAGCCTGCACACACCTCAACACCCAAGGGAAGCTCATCCAGACATAAGCACCACACATCACACAAGCATTCACACAAGCAACATCCACATGCAGACATACCAACAGCCACTGCGTCCACTGTGTCCCCCTCCTCCTCGTCTCCCTCCTCCCTCCCTGTCACGTCTCCACTCACACTTGCATGCACAACATCTTCAGCCACTACGTCCATCACCAGCACACCCACCAGAACACTCCGCACACGTGCAGTCACCACCCCTACTACCATTTACACGTCCCCTGTGTCCTCTCCCAGTGTGTCTGTCACCCCCTCTTCCAAACTCCACAAACGCAGGCAGCCACCCCCTCAACAGCCATCCACCTCACGACAGCCTCCAGCCCAAGCACCTGCACCCAAAGACACCAGACTTCACACTCCTACAACCACATCCTCTTCCTCCACTCCCATACCCACTACACCTACCCGTCCCTCTCTTTCCAAATTGCTTTTCCTTGCCAACCTTAACCTCTTTCCAACAACTACCCCCACCCCGTCCATCTCATAAGACTCCAATCAGCACCTCAGCCACCACAAAACCGGGACCTGTGAAGACTGTTGTCCATGGACTGTGGAGTCCCCCACCCTCAAGTCATCCAGTTCAGCTAGGAGCCAAGGCACGGCCAGCCCACCACCGGAAAAGCATCCTAAGATTGCCAGTGCCCGGCGCGAGCGACCAAAGACCCCAGGGACTAAAATCCCTACATTGGCTCCGGCAGGAAGTCGGGTGGCACCTGGCACACCGCCAAAGGTGGGAAAGGGCCACAAGCGTGCAGGGAAGGGTGGGAAGGGCAGCACGCCAGACAAGTCCGGCAGCAGGCCAGCTGGCCAGGAGGGCCCCACCAGCCCCATCCCAGGTGTGCAGGAGGACACACACAGGCCCTGTACTGCAGCCCAGGAGGGCCCCGCAAGCCACGTCCCAGGTGGGCAGGAGGACACCCACAGGCCGAGAACTGCAGCCCAGGAGGGCCCCGCAAGCCACCAGTCAGATGGGCAGGAAGGCCCCGCCAGCCACATGTCAGGTGGCTTGTGACATCCATGCCTGGGTGGGATCCGCTGACCAGGACACTCATCTCAAGCACCGCTCCGCTGGGCACCGCCGTCTCAAGCACCGCTGAACAGGGCACCGCCGTCTCAAGCACCGCTGAACAGGGCACCGCTGTCTCAAGCACCGCTCCGCTGGGCACCGCCGTCTCAAGAACCGCTGAACTGGGCACCGCCGTCTCAAGCACCGCTGAACTGGGCCCTTCATCTCAAGCACCGCTGAACTGGGCCCTTCATCTCAAGCACCGCTGAACAGGGCACTGCCGTCTCAAGCACCGCTGAACAGGGCACCGCCGTCTCAAGCACCGCTGAACAGGGCCCTTCATCTCAAGCACTGCTCCGCTGGGCACCGCCGTCTCAAGCACCGCTGAACTGGGCCCTTCATCTCAAGCACCGCTGGCCCATTGGCGGAAGGGGCAGGCCCGCATCTGTGTCGGGCAGGGCTGCACGAAGCACTCTGGGCACTAGTCCCCCTCCAGTAACAGTGGAGACAATTATCCACTTGAGAGACTGTGGCTTTGCACTCCCCAGGATGGCACAGTGGGCAACCCACCCACTGTAGAGACTTGAGAGACTGTGGCTTTGCACTCCCCAGGATATGGCAGTGGGCAAGCCACCCACTGTAGAGACTTGAGAGACTGTGGCTTTGCACTCCCCAGGATGGCGCAGTGGGCACCCCACCCACTGTAGAGACTTGAGAGACTGTGGCTTTGCACTCCCCAGGATGGCACAGTGGGCAACCCACCCACTGTAGAGACTTGTGAGACTGTGGCTTTGCACTCCCCAGGACGGCACAGTGGCCATGGAGGCCCCTTGTGGATCTGGCGTCGTGGACTCATCTGGCTGAGGTGCCCCCCCTTCCCTTCCCCCTGAGGTGCCTGTAGTTTTCCTATCTGATGCCCCTGCAGTGTTCTCTCCGTTGGAGGCAGGTATCCTGTGTGGGCTTTGCCCATGTGTTTTGGCCCAGTGGCCCACGAACAATGGCTGATAGACATATCGGACTGGACAATTTATGTATATAAAATTATAGATGTGTGGTATATTTTATACTCAGTCTTACAATATAATTCTATATTTATAATCATTTCCTTTTGCCTTTGCATTCTTCCGGGGGGGTTTGGGGGTGTAACTGTGATGTGGTGCTATGCATTGATGTGTGTGTTGTAGTGGTTGAGGGTGAGGGTGGGTGTGTCGCATATCTGTGTCCCCGTAATGTTTTGCCTCCCCCTCCCCTGTGTCGTAGGTGCAGTACTCACCGTTGTCTTCTGCGCCGGCGTGCGTGCTCCTGGTAGAGGAGCAGGAAGACAATGGCTGGTAGGATGTGTAGTTCGGGTTCCATGCTGTCCAGATTCCTCGTGGGGTGTATGGAGGTGAGCGTTTTCTGTTTGAAATGGCTGTTTCCGCCGTGTTTTTATCGGCGGGGCTACCGCCCCGGAAAAGGTGGCGGATTGGTGGGTTGTGATAGGGTGGGCGGTACATTGTCTCCCGCCTGTCTGTTGGCGGTGACCGCCGCACTGTTTGTTTGTCCCGCCATGGCGGGCGGTGTGTTAAAGTGGCGGTCTCTGTTGGCGGTTTCCGCCAGGGTCGGAATTGCATTTTTTTTACCGCCAGCCTGTTGGCGGTTTGACCGCTGCTTTAACACCGACCGCCAGGGTTGGAATGACCCCCATATTGTGCAATACTTTTTCACTGAGAGACTGCACTCCAAGCATCAATAAATAAAAATATGCAAATAAATCACTTTATCTCTGATTTCTCATGGAGACCTTCTTTTCACCATCACATACCTACTCAACTCACCCACCACTCAGAGAGCATGACTAGACCACAAAAGATGTAAATAAGTAAGGAACATAGTAGGGAACAAAAAAAATACAAATAATGCACTATCACATGAATCTGTGGGTGAAATGCAGGCGTAGTCTGTAGCACTAACAAATTATATTGTCACACACGTATCACACAAGTGTTTTGGGTTGACATATGCCTGTAGCAATCTAGGAAAAACACATGAAGATTGCTGTACCGATGTCTGGCCTATGTAGGAAAAGAGAGGTAATTACTTACAATGGTAGGTTTGTGTCTGCTTTGTAACCAAGCAATGTCTCAATGTCACTATCACAGGTGATAAATGAAAACATACTCCTCAGTGGCACTCACATGCTTGACTAAGAGAGAGTGAAATACGGAGACTAAAGCACCTAAATGTCTAGGTCTGTCACATTCAATCCAGTTTGGAATGTGCATGTAAGTAAAGCAATGTCTAAACAAGTCACAAAACGTTGCCAAATTATACGTGTGATGAATGACACAGATATGTTGAATGTCCCATCTTCTCTACTCATAGCTGTCATGAGTAATCACACAATCTAAATACACTCATAATGAAGTGACAAAGGTTGAAAAATGCAGATGTGTGAGCGCCCATGTCAAATAAGTCATGTGGAAGGACAGCTGATAGACTCCCTTAGTTTACTTTGAGATTCAATATGTGGAGGTCATTCAGACACTGCAAGTGCTGTGGCGTGTGTTCAGTGATGTGTGGGGGTCAGTCTTATGATCTTGCTAAGCCTGGAAATGCTAGGGCAAATATTGCTAGCCTGTAGGTAGAAGCTATGCCCATCTACAAAGTTCACAAGTTTGACTTAGTATGCTATGCATGAATGAAGAGACAATGTGGGTGACAAAGATGGGTACTAATGGTAATCTACAATGTTGAACTAGAAACACACCTCACAAAATAAGCCCTCAATGTGTGTGAAGGAACACACATAGACTAATACTCACTGTACAGTACATCAATGGTTCCATCTAACATCAGACACATATTCACAGAGATTGTGTAGGTCTGTACATATTCCAGCCTCATTGGTAACAACTACAACTATGTGCTTGGCCAGCATAAACAAGTGTGACAGAAGCAAGTGACAAATGACAGTCTCTGTACCCTGAATCTGCAGACATGACCCAGTTCGACAATCTATCAATGACCTAAACAAGCATCATAAGAAAAATCTCACCTATGTATGCATAGTTATGGCAAACCCTAGCAAATGATGAGACATGTTCAACATAAACAAGCTGTAAGTTTATAGTAAATAATAGGGCAAGACTGACATCAACAACCTCAAAGTCAACAAAGCATAGTTGGCCATGGGACCACAATTGTGCAGATGTATGTCTGCAGATGACTGTGCACTGCAGTGCTTATGATTAATCTTGAGGATGACAAACCCTTCCACACACAATCCAAAGAGGGGGCTAAATCAACATTTGACACCGTCCGGGGCCTGCTGCCTATGCACAGTAAACTGTGTTGAGGTGACCACAGTCAACTTGCGTCAATACATGCAACAATGGGCCTGTGTGGGCATGCAAAGTGCCACTGTAGCACGGATGACTATGCTGCCATCACTGCCTGAGAGCAGCCCTGCCATGCAGATTGTATGCTAAAAGGGAAATCTGGCAAAAAAAGGGAGAGTCATTGTCCATTCCAAGTGTATGTGCTAATCATATATTCCCTATATTTTATCACAAATGTTCTACCTAGATGAACCAGGCTTGGTGCAGTCTCTTTGCATAGAAAAAGAGAAAAATTACATATGAATATGCGTATGTTTTAAATATCTAGTTAGAAACTTATATGAACAGTACATATGTTTCTACACAGGGAAACATACTAAACACAGACATCAGTACACAGCTTTGCTACAAAGGTCTACATATATCCATGCTGGAATAGATAATTGATAGTTGTCATGTCCCTAAACACACCACTGTAGTATGCATTACCTATCACACATTAAAAATATATTTTCACACACAAACATGTCACAATCATGACAACCATGACACGTCAGCACTCCATCTCCAAGAATTAGTACGCATGGGGAACTATATGTTAAACATGTTGCATTACATCATGAAGTCTGGCTCTTAGAACGCACCAGAGTGTGTCACACACTTGCACTTACATTGTTATGGGATAGCGAATCATCACCCAGCCTTAGTCAACACCATCCCTAGCGGAACATTTGCTAAGTGTATCATATGCATAAACATGTTTTGCACATGGCCCACCTATCTTATGCTGTATTGTGAAATGAACAGTGGGGATTCTGACAATATGTTAGACCGACAATATGAGTTCCATCAAATACGTACACTCACAGTACATACTTTGTACACATATGGAAACATGGATGTGGAAAATGTTGTCATGCACATGCACATTTGCAAACAGTATCACTCTTTCCATGCATCACACACACACCTACAAACATATGGAAAGACATGTCTACGTTATCAGTACACAGTGTAATACACATGCATCCATATGTTGCCATAGCATACAAACAATAAAGATGTATAGCACCTGTAATTTGAAATGTGAATCTGGGTGCCCTGTCAGCCTTCCCTCTAAAATCTATGCATGCCCAGCATGCTTGAAAAAAATGACGCATACAGTATTTTTCAAACATAACAAATACTAAAATTGATGCCTCACACCTGTGCATCTAAACTAAAACATTATGCCTTGACAGCCTTTATACAAAATTTCACGCATGGCTGCCATCCGCCAAAAAAAGTGGTGCCTTTCAGAAAAAGTGATGCAGATGCCCAGGAAGTGATGTAATAGGACTTCCTTGCTGTACTCACGGAAAAAGTGAACCTACTTTCACTTTTACTTTACAGTCTTGTAGTCTGTGCTTGGGAAAGGTTGTGTGGTGCTTGTGCTGGTGTGGGGGGCAGTGGATTTGGAGTCTTTTGTGCTGTGTGCTGTCTGTGTCTTGTTCTTTTAGTAATGTTTGTCATTTTATTTGTAATGTTTGTGCTGTTATTGTGTCAGTATTGTCTGTTGTTTGTCTTAGAAGTAGATAAGTTTGTTGGGGTAGTTGGGTTTATTTGGGAAATACAATATTTATTTGTTCTCGGGTATTTAGGTTACATGGGAGGGATTCTGCAACATGTCAGGGAAGGGTGAAGGGGATGACTGGGGATGAAAAGGGAGGCTTCATCTGGTTGGTCTGCCACTACCTCCCTAACATGGTGGCCATGGATTGACGTGTGATAACGGGCTACCGGACTGAGCCATGGAAACTGCACTAGGGCAAGGTGCTGTACCAGCTGACACATATCTTCTGTGTCCAGCACACTGACCACCAGTTGAAACACTGGTGGGCAGACCTCATCTCACATGAACGGGATCTCCTGGATCACCCTGAAATTTGCATCAGTAGAACTGATGGTAAGTACCCCTTGAACATAGCTACATCCCTATGTGCATTTGCATGATAGTAGGACATAAGGACTACTTCAGCATGTCAGGACAAAGGTGAGGACAGAAAGTTATGTGTCTCATCCAACCTGCATGCATTAGAGGTCAGCAATCCACTGGGTGCTCACAATTATGGCATTCCTCTCTCTCTAACTTGTGTATCACATATACATATTGAAGGTCTGAAAATGAAACACACATGTGTAATGGCGCAAGGGTTCATGTTTTTCAGGCACAACTGTACATGTCCATCATGGGTTGACAACTGTGGAACTTTACATTGTCATGCTTATGTAATGACAGACATGATGCAGGACTATAGGGAGTGATGAATGTGTGGGTTCCTTCAGTCATATATGTGCAGAGTGACACACCAAGGGCCCAAATGTAAGAATGGCTTAGCGGCTCCTACTGCAACATTAGTGTCATATTTGTGAAGGGAAATATTTTCCAGAGACAACTTGCACTTTGACAGTATGCGCGTTCATAAGATTGTATGAGACCTGCTTTCTGTGTGATGCTGCCATCAAGGCAACATCAGCCACTTGAGTTGCTCAAACCACAAGAGTCTGTAAAGACCTAGCTTACTGTTTTTCCTTCACATTGGCTGCATCTTCAATTGTGGACAGTCAAGGTAGCCGTTAATGTGTTTCATCATAGGTGATAGAACTTTTTGTTAGCACATTACTGAATAGAGAATGTGTCATTGCTCCAGATACTGCCACAGTGTCCTGCACTAGGCATGTTTCCTCGAATGTTGTCACTGCCATGATGTAGTTTACTGGTGTTTTTGATCTAGGATTCCTATTGTGAGGGCAGAATGCAAGGTTCCAACTGAGGTCATGCACCAATGATAGTCTGCCTATTTAATTTGATCCCATTGCATAGTCCCTTTCCTCCATGGTTTAAAGGTTGTGGAGCATATAATCCTGAATGGCACAGGCTATTGGTGTTAGGACTGAGTTTTGTAACACATATTTCATTTCTACAAGAACCAGTTGCTAACATTTGTATGTTCCAAATACATTCTGAGTTGAGTTTGTTTTCTTTGAATAAATTGGTTAACACTTTACCTTTTTGTAACTGGAACTTTTTTCCCAACTGAATGTTCTAATGATTTGGCAACATGATGGTGGAAGATGGACATGACAAAGGAAATGCCACAAACAATCCAACAAGAGTCTTGTACTCTATGTCCATTGCATTTTGTAACATAACACAAAAACTAGATTGAGGTGGTCTACAAAAGGATGACATAAACAAAAAAGGGTCTATCATGGTGGATAGAAATATGGTAGTAGAGCAAAAAACAGTTTGAAGTCCAATATTCAAATATAACTGTTCTCAGAAATGTAAATGTGCCCATGAAATAGTCCAGAGAGTGAATGGCAGACACACAAGGAGGAGATTACGTTCTGAATCTCTTGGAGGTGCTGGTGTTGGTCTTGCCATCCTCTTCTGCTGGTCTGGATGACCGTCCCCTCCAGGGAGGAGGGGGGTAGAGGTGAAGGTAGTGACTGTGGTAGTAGGAGCAGGCTCCTCATGTAGCTGGGCCTCCCTGTCTATAGTTGGGAGTGATGTACTTTGCCCAGATGTGGAGGGATCACAGACAGGGGCAGATGGTACGGGAAAAGCACTGCACATATGGCAGTAAATATCAAATAGCATCCCAGTCAGGAAGCTTGTTTTTTAAATCTTGGGTCTGTAGTTCCAAGACGTGCATCTCCATGATTTCCCCGAGCTCAGTTACAACCTGGCCCATCAAGTCTTGGGACTGTTGGACTGATGCCAAGACTTGATCAATGGTGGTCTGTTTAACAAAAATCCCAGGGGCCTCCCTTGGCAGGCTTACAGATTCCCTCCACAAACTCTACCCCCAGTAGCCTGTGCCCATAAGGAAGTGTGCCCCAAACCACTGGATGCTGGCAGAAATGGAGGCTGTGTTTTTGGTCTTACCAGGAACCAGGATTGGGGGCATAGGATTGGTGTGCAGGTCCTCTGTGCACAAGAAGTGGAGGTGTCCTCACGCTGAGAGTTTATTGCATTTGTTGAGGGAGGTGTAGGTGTAGGCCTAATTTGATTCACTGGAGCTGTCCGGCCAGACAGACCAGATGGACCAGCTGGCTCATGGTCATCCTGCTTTGCATCACTGGAGTCCTCACTGGAGATTTGCTCCTGGGCTGGAGTAGAGATGTCTTGGCTGGCAGACGGTAGTGCACTCAGCCAGGCGTTTGGACTTGTGAAGGTTACAGAGGATATGTAATTAATATATAGTTTGTGTATTTCATGTGTCTTTGTCTACAAAAGGACTGACCTTAAAACTAGAAAGCAAGTGACAGACTGATTAGGCCTTTGTGTGATTTTCATTATTTTACCCATGCAGCCTGATTTACACAGATGACAACTCCAGTGCTGACCTTGTAGAGATGTCCTGAAAGAGTTATTTCAGATTTGTAGGTTACGTGTGACAGACAAAGAACCCAAAACAATGGCGAGTGGATTAGAGTACTGGACCATTCCAAAGGATGCAAAGTGGTTCATATTGCACATTAAACTGTTATTGGTCATCATATGGACAGTGAAATGCAACTTCTGTATGGGTTCTAATTCTATGCAGCATGCCACAACACATTTTTGGATATCTTGGATTCAAAAGACAATAAATAATGTAAGCATGTTCATCAATTAAATGTAGCTATGAGCAGGTGTCAACGTGGATGAGATACCCATGAAATTATATTTTAATCCCTGGCAATGCATGGTGACTGTCAAATTCACTAATGTGTGTGCATATGGAAGTAAAGAATGGAGGAACAACATTACTTGACACTATTGTTTTTCAGATCCAAAAACAGAGCATCATGGTAGTTGTAGTCATCTGTGGACACCATAGACAATACTTGTTTGAAAAGTAAGTTACACATATCACTTGCAATGATTATACACAAGATAACACATGTTTGCAACTTGAACACATATGTATATGATGTAACTAGGAAAAAATACCAATTAGAAAAACAATACCTTCCCATGAAAATGGATGGAGTTTTGAACCTGTTTTTGTAAGCACAACAACATACATTGTTAGATAATAATGCAAGGGATGGTCCATGGGGAACTACACACAATATGTCTATACATATTGCATAATGTTAGAAGGAGAGCTACAACCATGCTGCTAGTAATTTGTATGACACAGCATATTTTGTTTAGTTATATCTTTGCTGCTAAGGTTGTTGCAGAATTGTAAATGTCTAACCTAAAGGCAGGACTCCATTAGTGATTAGGGAGAAATGCATAGGTCTGATTTACCAATCTACACACCACTAGGGATTCCAGTCAAGGCTTAAGGATGGAGGATTTGCAAGACCTTCTCCTCCCAGTTGTAATGGGGGAGAGGAGACCCATCAACCGTTCTCTGGGCCTCCTGGTGATGCTTGGAGGCCAGAGAAAGAATTTTCCCATGCAGGTCATTCCACCTCTTCCTAATCTCCTCCTGTGTGCACAGGTGGTTAGCATACACCATTCACTCTATCAACGTTTTCTTCCACGTATGCCTTTTCTGGGAAATGGTAGTTCTTTGGGCTGGTATTCCAAACAATTGTGGCTCTACTGAGGTGAGATGATGAAGGAGAATAAACTAAATATGCTTTCAAACGAATATAGAGGGAGAGTAACACAAAAACAACTTTCTCCTATATGGCAATTCCTGCTTCCAAATGGTCTACTGCAGTGTGATGGCAAAGGATCATGGTCTGAAAGGGAATGTGTTTTAGAGTTTGTTTGGCAGGTTTTCACAATTGTCCAATTTACACCAGGTGTGTGCTACTAGCAGCCAGCCAATAGCCACAGCCAAAGTACTATACTGACTAGGACCGCAACAGACTCCCCCCGTCATGGGCCCGCCGCTGACACACCACCAGCACAACTGTGTGATCTAAATAGGCTTGGTGGGATGCTGTAGTCAAGATGGTGATGAAGTGCTAATCGTCGGCAATGGAGTCCACCACATCGACTGCGGCATGCAGCTGTCGTGAAGGAGTACACTTCGTCATGGTGGTTTTTGGCTGAGCCACAATACATCTAAATACGGTGGGTGGGAGACCACTGACATGTTGGTATTTTTGGGGCCGCCGTGGCTTTGTGGTAATACCAGCAAGATCTAAATCTGGCCCTTAGTCTTATTGTCTTGGATGAATAAAACTTAATTCAAATCTTGACCTGTTATATTTGAGTGAGTTTTCCAAGTTTGGAAGATCTTTCCTTTACAGTCTTCAAATGCTAGAAATTGGAATAAAAGGTAAGTGTCTTACAAAATAGCCTGCCACTGAGCATCTAGTGCTGAGTGACAATTTTCATGGTCAATAAAAATTTGAGGACTGCAGTATAAGATGTGAGACAAGGTAGACCATATTCCTTAACAATAATTAATTACGTTAAAGCTAAAGGTTCTTTGTTACCAATTAATGTTATTTCTAATGTGTCATTCTCCATTCCCTAACTTGTATCAATATAATGTTTCTATTTTGTAGATTCCAGAAAAGAAAATATTTTTTATTTTAATAATATACCATCTTCTATTCCCCTAAAATCTTCAGGGTGATAGCTTTTGCTTTTCTGAAATTCCTGTAGTGCTGTCACAAATCTGAATTATATGGCATTGGACGTTTCCATGCTGTGACTTAAATGCAGGAATCTGCGAGAAGCCAGGGCACTCTGCATTTATAACTTTTTCAACATTAAACCTAAACTCTGGGGTTTTTCAGACAGCAAATATAAAACACAACTGAACATACCATTCAAAACACCAGTATACAAGATACAGCATAATTAGGTAAAATATATATTCTAATTACAAGTAAGTCAGTCTAGTAATACATAAAAAGGGCAACATCATACTTACCGTACTGATTGAATGGGTAACTTATTCTCAGAAATAATGCTATTAAAAGCCCCTCACAGCACAGCAAGTGAACTCTATTAATCTTAATATTATGAACTATAGCCATTAGGTCATTCAAATATATGTCATCATTTATGCTATGGAAGTGTGTATTTCTGTTGGATATATGAGCTTGGGAAACATTCACAACAGTACCTTGGAAATGAAAACCAAGCAAAGGTTACTTTGTGAATTCAAAACGGCAATTTATAATGCACACACGTGCCTTGCAAGTTACAATTCACATTGAAAATCGAATTGAACACTTGAAACCTCTGTGAGTCTCAAGAGGAATTGATAAATGGAGAAGGTACCCCGCCCCTTATTAGTCGGAAGGGACTGCAGTTGTGCTTTGAGGTCTAACTTGCAGTTGCAAGACGTTGGATGCTTATAAGCTTGCAAGTGCATACAGTGACCAACCACAGTGCTAGCAATATTACCTGGCACACCCAGACATTTGCTTGTGGTGTCATTAGATATAAGATGATTGCTTGTTCGGGTGTGTGGGAGTCCATTTCACTAAGCTCATATATTTCCTTTTTTAAGGTATTTTTATTGAGGTCCTATGTGAGACAGAGTAATACACAATAAAAAAATGTCCATCAGTTGGCCAAGCGAAGGTTAGGAAGCATAACAATCATAAGGATGTAGCTGGATGGATTACATAAAATACAACAAGGGACATGAGAAAAAATAAAAATAATAAAACCTAGGGAAATAGGTGGTCGCGACCAGACTGTAGACACACAAGACATCTCCTCAATGGCTCCCACATCTTCCTGAGCCATGCACGCTGCACATCATTATAAATGATCAGGCACTCGAGGAAGCCTATGTTGATAAAGTTATGCCACCATATGAGAGGATTAGGAACCTGAGCCAATAACCAATGTCATGCCAAAATCAGTGGAGCTAAAAATATAGCACACAAACAGATGTCACTTAAGTGGCTAGGTATAAGAGGTGTATGGCTAAGTACGATTATTTTCGGGGTCCCCCCTCAGGGTAATTGGGTAGTACAAATTCAGCTTTCCAAAAGCTATCTGCCAATAATAAGAGACAGCAGGACAAGTGTGAAGATGTGGACTGAATCAGCCAGGTCACCTGAACATCGAAAGCCTCAGATTCATTACAAATAGGCAATAAGGAGTATATTATAACTCATTGCTAAATTTAAACTGATGAATTTTAAACCGGGAGACATTCAAAACTGTATTTAAAAAAACATTAGTACACCTCATTTCATCAGGGACAACTTGGACCTCCAGTTGTCAGCTCCTTTTTTCAGCCATGGTCTGAAAAATACCAGGCCATTGTTGGAACTCTACTGCCAGAATCAATTTATAAGCCCAACTACTGCCCATGTTAGGTGGCTCCACAGATAATCAAGAAAAATGTTAGTGTAACAATCAACATCTTCCCTCTTCAGACCCATGATAAAATGCCGAACTTGCAGGCAGCAAAAACAACTCGAGTGAGGAAGAGATAATCGCTAGGATAGTGTCTCGAATGAGAGAAAACAATAACTCTCATCGAAATAGCCCAGTGTAGAAATGCAGGATGCCTGCCAGCAATCAATAAAACGTTCATGCACTTTTGAAAATTAGGATTATAACCTAAATAAGAATATACGTTAAATAATGTGATCCACAAAATCCACATTTTCAGAGAGGCCCAGATAGAATCAAATACTCTTGGTGTCTTGAATCAAGTCCTATTGAAATAAAGTGCCAATGATGCTGGTATCTCGGGTCATATCTGCCCTTCAAGGGTGATATTCCAGAAACAGATGTCCTAGCCCCATGGTGCACACCCCAATACTCTGACTAATCGGTATGTGAATGCCGCTAAAAAATATACTTGTAAATCAGGTAACAAGAGGCCACCATCCAATCGTGGCCTCTGCAACATTTGTGTATTAGCCTGGGTTTTTTATACCCTCAGTTGAATTATTGCCAAACAACCACAACCTGTGTAAAAAATAATTTAGGTAGATACAGGGGTAAGCACTGGAGGAGATATAAGTAGCAAGGGAGGATGATCATTTTAATTAAATTACATCATCCAATTAAGTCAATGTGTAAACGGTGCCCCTTGCTAAATATCTCAAGAGTTCTTCTGGAGAGTGCAAGGAAGTTGAACTCAATGACATCCTCCATTTTCAATGAGACTTCAACATCCAAGTGAGTTGTCAATTTGACCCATCGCCTTTCATCTGTAGAAGGACCTGGATTAGCTAAAACCAGGGTGTTGTTGACGTTAAGTTTAACTGGAGATAGACACATATTTGCTTGCCACCTTTTTAATAGCCTCTAAAGAATCCTTCAGGGCAGAGGTCAAAATAGTAAGATAATCTGCTAGGGGTGCACTTTGAGCTCAACTTGATGAATCCAAAGTGGAATGATGTCCCGCAAACTTTTCAAGGCTTGGAGAAAGGGTCAATATAGAGCAAAAAGAGAAGAGGAGAGAGTGGAGGTCCTTGATGAGTTCCGTGGTTTATCTGAATTAGTTCAGTAAAAGAACCTAAACATAAAACTTGAACTGTGAGATTCTGATAAAGCTGTTGAACCAGAGTAAAAAAGCGCAGTCATAGTGGCCCAAAGAAAAGGCCATGAAACCCAGTTGAAGGCCTTTTTCGGCATCTAACTTTATTGCTCCAACTGGGTTTTCCTGAGCGCAACCTTCCTCTAAGGCAGCGATGACAGTATTAACATGCACCGTAGTATCTCACCCTGGAACAAAGCCAAGTTGATTCTCATTGACAAGATCTGAGATAATTGTTGCAAGCTTATTAGCCAATATCTGAGTGCAAATCTTGGAATCTGAATTGATCAAAGATATAGGCCAAAATTAACCACAGAGTAGGGGATCTTTCCCTTTCTGAAGAAAGATAACAATGTTGGTCTCCATCTAGAATCTGCCCAATTAACTCTAAAGAGTTAAATAAATCACAGGGGACCGGGACTAAAAGATGTGATAATCTAGCGTAAAATTCCAATGGAAGTTGATCAGGGCTACAGGCCTTGCCTCATGTCGGCTGGTCAATGGCGGCTTTTACTTCAGAAGCCAATATTGGAACTTCTAGCCTATGTTGCTGTGCTATAGAAGGTTTTCAATTATTTTGAGACCACAAAAAACTGAGCAGTTAGCGCCATAGACGTGACCACTTCCTCATCATAGAGCTTTGGATAATTACTGCGCAACTCCTCTCTAATAAGGGTTGGGTCAGCCACTATATCACCTTGAGAATTCTTAATCCCAGAGATAACTAATAAATGAGCTCTGTCCCGAACCTGAAAAGACAGTACTGGGCCCATTTCCTCGCTATTTTCGTAGAAAGCCAATTGCTTGGCCAGCTCCTTCTCCATAATATTGTAGAGCATACGTTCCTGAAGGGAATATTGAGCTATTACAAACTGATCCATCAAGGACACAAAGGATCCCCAATCTTGAGCGATTGCAAAGCTCACCTAAGATAGTCCAGATGCGTAAGAATAAGCCAAGTGTTAGCCTCAACCTGAGCAGCCTGTGTCCAGGGAAGGTAGCATAATTTATAGTATGACCCCTGCAGAAGGCTTTGCAAATATCCCAAACCACAAGAATAGACGTTGAACCCAGATTACACTCCAAGAAAAGTCTGGCTTCCTTAATCATAGAACAAATAAATGGTTCCTCTAAAAGGAGTTTCCGATCAAACACCCAGGGATGTGATCTTGAATTTAGTAGCAAACCCTAAACCTGAATTAAAAGAGACAATGAATTGTGGTCTGATATAACCCTAGGGTTCAGGGAGATACTAAAATGGGACACAAGATTGGCTATCAAGGAACATATTTATCTTTTAAAAAGACTTGTGAGGGGCAGAGAGGTTTATAAACCCATGTTCTTATCTGTGAGTGTAGCCAGACATCTACCAGAGCATAGTATTCCATCACTTGCAACAAGGCAGAACTGACAAGTTTCTTTGAGCTATAGTCACCACAGGGGTGTTAACCCCCAGCCACAACAGAAAGAGACCACACATGGATTAAGAGTGGCATTAAAGTCATCAAAAACAATCAGTGCTTCTTGCCATTGATTTAACTCAGACAAGAGACTATTAAAGACCATCAGATCATCAGTATTGACCCCATAGAGTATGCATAGCATGAAGCGAAGTTGGCCCATCTTAACCGTTGCAACGAGCCATCATTGGCCCACATTTATTCAGTGGTTTATGAGTACCCATCTCTTATCCCAAGCCAATAGGCAATCCCTCCCTGGGAGGGAGTAAAACAGGGTAAGACCAAGACCTGGTACCCCAGGTCATCCAAGAGAGAGGCCTGTGCATTCTGGAGATTTCCTGTAGACTAACTGAATGCAGATGAGGATAAGGTAGCTCCTCTATTATTAATTTGTGCTTGTGAGATTCCTTCAAACTATTGTTATTCCAAGAAAGAATGTAAATTCACTGGTTAAGACTACCCTCCCGGCTAAATTTGGCATACTCGAATGGACATCCAGCACAGACTATTAGGTAATAAAAAAACATTCTTGATCCCACCTTTTCTGACCACAAGTGCTAACATATTGCCACATTTTTTTTTGCACTGCATCTCCCCGAGCCCATCAACAAAAAAAGTCCAAATGAAGAAAAAAGGTGACCCCAAACCCTCCCCGCCCCAACACCACCCCCTCCCTAGACCCCAGATCCCCATAGGAGGAACCCGACTATAGTCCCTTAGAACAAACAGACCCCACCCCTTATGACTGTTAATCATCATAGCTCGCAGCTAGTGGCAGTACAGGATGGCCAGCCCATCCCAGCTTGCTTATAATAAATAGCATGGAAAAGAAGGAATCAGTAATAGCAACCAGAAATAATAATATGCACATTTGTATTACTTCTATCATATGCTAAATGCGTATTCGACAAGCAAATTAAATAGTGCTGCCCCGGTCAACCCTGTTCCATAACAGAGAAAAAAAAGAATTTAGGATGAAGACAACACGAAAGAGAGGAGAATATAGAAAGAAGAGAACGTAGCCCGCTAAGCCCCACTGAACCTCCCCACCTACAACCAGAAAAACGCACTAGCCAATGAAAAAAAAAATATGTGAAAAGGGATCACACAACCCATCCTAACCACATACACAAGTCAGCAGTAGCAAACAATGCTAATCATTTAAGCTGAATGAGAGCATGCCAAGCACAAAAAGCCCCTCTTATCCACTGGGCTGCCATTTCGATAACAACTCCTGGACTTTCGGACACTCCTAGCAGAAAATATTCTGGCCTTCTATACAGATCTGCAGCCTTGACAGTTCTATTAGCAAAACCACTGCACCAAGCTTTTAGAGTACTGGGATATACTCCCGAAGCTGCCATCATCTCACAACCATTTGGTGGCAAAAATCAGAGGGTACAAAATAATTCCACCCAGTGGGCTTTGACCGGGAGCTAAGGAGCAGTGGCTCAATATATTTCTTGTTGCAGTATGAAATTCCCTATTTATATCAGGATGGCCCACATATAATGAGAGGGTTTGCTAGGTGGTTTGAAGGGAAAGTGATGAGCCCTGTGAGTCATGCAGTCCATGTCCAAGTCCCTCAAAGCAGGAAATGCCTCTCAAAACAAGTGCAACACAAAGTCCCTGGGGCCATCTCTTTCTGTGCATTCAGGAATCCCGAGGACTCAGAGACTGTTCCTGCATGAACTGTTCTCCAGGTCTTCCACCCTGGATGAAAGAGTAGTAAACTGTGAGTCCTACTGAGTGATCTTTGAGCTATTTTCTTCCACCAACTTTCGAAGGACTGATTAAGATGATTCCACTGTGACCACACAGGATTATAAAATGTCCATATTTTGTTAGAGCTTGCGAAGAACCACTTGGGTTTTCAAGTGAGCAGCCTTCAATGCCAGCAAGTCCTTCCTGTACTCTTCCCAGTGTTTCAGAAGAAGATGATAAATCACTGGCGGAGTTGGTACCTCCTCTGCTGACCTTGACTGCTGATATACTGGTTTTATCGCCATATGAAGGTAAATTCTCAATTGACAGAGTGACAGGAGGTATCAGCACCAGGGGTGAACAGTTAGTAGGGGTCAGCTCCTTATCAGCAGGGTCCCACAAAAGCTCTTCTGCCTCCTCCTTCTCCACAGCGGAGGTAGGATCTATTAGACCATGATCAAATGCTGTTGACACAAGGTCCTCCAGCTTACCATTAGGGCCACCTTCAGACCCAGTCACTTTCTTTTAAAGAGGTGATATACTAAGAAAGAAACCTGTGTTTTGAGAGAATTTCTTGAGGAGTACAAAACTATTTTCAACTAGCACCATTTGGGCTGCTTGGTCCACCTCCTCGTCCCTGTTACTGTCTGACAGATCTAAAAATGAAAAGAATGCCTTCTGCATGTCGCCTGGCCCAGACACAGGTGCCAGTATTTTGGAGTCCACAGGCTGAGAGGGCAAAAGAGATGGTTGGATAGGTGGTGCCTTTGGTACCAATGATTCCTGGTGATTAGCCACTGCAGCCTGAGGAGCAACCAGTTCAGATATATTTGACAACTCCCTCTCCTGTAGAGCAGGAAGATCACCTGTAAGAGTGATACATTCGTTGTTGCCTATAGGGGGTGCCACCAGGGAGGGAGAGGAAGAAACTTCTGTTGTCACCTGGGCAGCCGTCACTTTGCCCCCTAAGCTAATGTCACTAATCAGGGCGGCAGCCTGATAAGACAAGAGGGGAATGACAAAAGAATTCAATGTCTGCTGTGATCGAGGGGAACCATGCCCTTCTTTAAACTGCTAACTCCAGCTGGTGTGGTATCCCTTCTATACTAGCACCAGAGCTGTGTTTGACTCCTTCTCCTATGCAATTGCTGCAGTAGTTAGAGGCTGAATAGCCCCATTGCCTCCTGAGGCCCTTTGCGATTGCTGTAGGTGCTCTCGCTCTGTCTACTGGGCAGAAGACTCTACTCCGCACTTGAAGCCATCTGGGACTCCCAACAAGCATCTTGTCTTAAAACCAATACGCTACAAAACCAACTCCGAGCAAAAGTACAAAAGTTTAAAGGTTGGGATTGCCCCTTCCTGCCACAAATTCAGAAATCACCCAACTAGCAGTGGAACGAATGAGAAAAGAGACAATAATAGGACTCCAGAATGCAACAGTGTATCCACAGGGATCCTGAATCTGTGTCTGAGTGAACAGTCACCTCCCTCACAAAGTGGGCCTGAAACGGCAGCAGACTAGCAGCCTCCAACAGATGGTAAATGCAAAAACAACAGATGATGGATGGAATGCAGAACAAATCAAACATTCACCCCAGTCACAGATATGGGTTTAATCCATCAGTTTTTTTTGCTTGCCATGCCATTCCAGTTTAGACCCAGCCATATGCAAATCAGTCTTGACCCTGTTCTTTATGGGAACAGTCCAGCCCGAACTGCCAGACGAGGTCTTTCCTGGACCAGAAACAAGCATCCTGGGACAGGTTTCAGGGTATCACCCTTCATGAGCCAGACTAGCTTGAGTCTGGTGGCATAGAAAACATGGGACCCATGTCTGGCATACCCTTCCCACTTGGGGCGACACATACAAAAACAACAGATGATGGACGGAATGCAGAACAAGTCAAACATTCACCCCCAATCACAGATCTGGGTTTAATCCATCATTTTTTTTGCTTGCCATGCCATTCCAGTGTAACTTCCAACAGGGAAAAGATAGAAAGTTTGATGTCTCTGAACTCACAATTTAAAATCCCAACTTATGGTGAAGTCAGATTTATTTTTTTTTGTAAATTTTTTATTAGAAAATAACATAAGACGATACACAGTATGCATTGACATTTTTCAGTAATCCGTGGTTCAGATGGTAATTTTACAAATGATATCTGAATGTACATTGTCTAATAGGTACATTGATTCGTCGATATAGACTATGGTTTGAAAATTAGGAAGGGTGCGGGGAAGGGGGTAGAGGTTATTGAGGGGTCAAATTGTAATAGAGGGGAGCAGGAGAGAGAGAAGAGTGATAGAGAGGAGAACGGGGAAGTAGGAGGGTTAGGTAGAATATTAGGGGGGAAAGGCAAACATTTTGGCTCTGTGCTTCCGGGTTATTAGATGAATATTCCGGTTGTTCCTCGTCATTTGCCGACGATTTTATAGGATTGTGCCATGTGATACATTTATCAAGGTGTATTGTAGGATGGGCCAAGAGGATATATTTATGGGGGGGGAGAGGGCCATTCCAGGGAAGGGTAGACAAGGGAGAGTATCGGTGTGGATTCAGAATTAGATGTATAAAGAATCCGGTTTTGCCTACTAATGTTGGACAGTTAGCCTCTGATCGAGCAAAGCCAGGAAAGATAATTTCTAGTACGTATTTAAGCGGGTCGATATGGCATGGTGTAAAGGATGATCTCTGGGATGAATAGTCTCTGGAGTGGAGGAAAGGGGTACGAGAGCAGTGAGGGAAGCGAGGGAAGGAGAGAAAGGAAGATGGTGGGGTGTCAACTGCCATCCACTGACCATCAGCCAGCTACCTCATGGTCTTGTCAGGAAGGGGCTCCAAATTTCTGTAAATAGGGCCGCTTGATCCTGTAGGTTATAAATGACTCGCTCATGGGTAGCTGTTTGGAACATGGCTGTCATCCATTCCGTTGGTGTTTGGGCAACAGCAGACCTCCAGTGTCGAAGAATCCAGATTTTCGCTGTGGCAATTGCCGTGTGAAGTAGTCGTTTATGGGGGCGTGATAGGGAGGGGTATGGGCGCATGTCGTGTAAGATAATGAGTGTTATCGGTGACGGGTTTGGTATTGATATGAAATCCCTAAGTGTCTGAAACACAGCTTCCCATAGGGGCTGTATCGTCGGACAGTGGCACAGAATATGAAGTAGATCACAATGGAGCTCTGCGCATCGCCAGCACCTCGCATGTGGTATCAGACCTGCCCTGAAGAGTTTTGTGGGGGTCCAGTACCAGTCCTGGAGGATTTTGAAGAGACAGAATTTCAGACGGGCCTCGCGGACCCCTCTCTCTAGGGCTTCGATTATGTCTTGCCAGTCTTCTACTGTGTGGGCTATCGCTAGTCGATCTTGCCATCTGAGACGCAGTCGTTCTAGGAGGGGTTGCGAGTAAAGATGGTTCGTAATCTCTGCGTATAGACCGGCCATAACTCCTCTGTGCCGGCCCCATTTCTGTAGGTAATTGACAACGGGTGAGGTTTTAATCGTCCACGGGGGGGGTCCTAGGGCCTTGCGCATACAGTTCATGAGTTGCCTGTACCTCCATTCCTGATTTTTGTGGATTCCGAACTCTTCCTGTAGGGATTCAAAGGACCGGAAATCATTGCCATCTATTATTTGAGTTATGTTGTGGATACCAGCGTCGTTCCACTGGGGCCATCTTAGGGTACTTCCCCCTATTTTTATACATTTGTTTCCCGCTAAAGGGGCTTGAGCATGTAGAGAAGGGTGCACTCCCAGTAGCCGGTGGGCTCTGCGCCACGCTGAATTTGTGGCCGCGAGGATAGGATTGGACGAGTGAGAGTAGTCGGTATATATCCCGCCTAGTTCGGAGTGTTGTCCCTGTATGTGTTTCTCCGTGATTGTCCATTGTGGGGGGTCTGGAGTGCCTGGTAGTGTGTAGGCTAGTTGTGATAGTTGTAGGGCTAGAGAGTATTGTTCTACTGAGGGTAGACCTAGTCCTCCATAGGGTCTGCGCGCTAATATTGTCCCCGGTTTTAGTCTTGGCTGTATAGAACCCCAGACAAAGGACCTTATCAAAGTATCAATCCTTCGGAGAAGAGAGAGCGGAATCTGTAGGGGGAGCATGCCTAAAACATATGTGAAGCGGGGAGGGTGACCATCCTAACCGCCTGTGTTCTGCCCCACATAGATAGGCCGAGAAGGGTCCACTTGGCAAAGTCCTGTTTCATCCCGGGATATAAGAGGGTCTAGGTTGTCCCTGACCATGTGTTCTAAGCCTCGGTTAATATATGTCCCAAGATATTTGAGGTGGGTTGGGGTCCATTTGAATGGGCGGCCATGGATTGCAGCTCTCGTTGTTACGCGAGATAGGGGCAACGATTCACTCTTGTCCCAGTTTACTCGATACCCGGACAAGGGTGCAAAGCTTTCTATGATAGAGAGTAGGGATTGAATGGATCTCTCTAAGTCAGACAAGGTTAACAGAATATCGTCTGCATATAGATAGATTTTGGAGGAACCCCCTGGTAAGGAGATACCTGTTATCTGTTGAGAATTCCTTATAGTTGCCGCCAGCGGTTCCATTGCTAGTAAGAATAAGAGCGGAGACAAGGGGCAGCCCTGTCGAGTGCCCCTTCCGATGGGGAATGGGTCCGACAGAAAGCCCCCGCAGTTAACTTGTGCCGTAGGGTGATCGTATAATAATCGGACTTTAGAAATAAATTGATCTCCGAGACCAAAATGTTTCATGGTGGTGAATAGATAGGGCCATTCAATGCGGTCGAATGCCTTCTCCGCGTCGAGGGATAGTGCCAAGGCTTCTTCTGGTAGGTTTAACGATTCAAGCAGGGTATGGCATAGTGTGCGCATATGGTTTCTGGAAGTGCGGCCCGGTACGAATCCCACCTGGGTATGATGGATTAGGGACGGTATGACATTGCGTAGACGTGCTGCAAGGACACTAGCTAGTAATTTAACGTCTCCGTTTAAAAGGGAGATGGGGCGATAGCTACTGCAAAGTAGGGGGTCCCTTCCAGGTTTAGGCAGGACGACAATCATGGCCCTGTTGGACAGGGCACCCAGAGAGCCCTCCTGGCACGCCTCCATGAGTGCCTCGTGTACTGCTGTGGTTGTCTCCTCTCCTGACCATCTGTAAAATTCCACTGGGAATCCATCTTCGCACGGGGATTTATGGTATGGGAATTTTGTGATAACCTGTATAATTTCTTCCTTGCTTATATCGCCCTCAAGGAGAGCTCGGCCGGCTTCTGATAGGCAGGGCAATTTTGCCGCAGTGAGAAATGCCTCTGTCTGTGCCTGGTTGGTCGGGGTTTCGGGGGTGTAAAGGAGTTGATAATATGTAGCAAATTCATTCACAATGTCTTGCGGGCGGGTCAGTACTGCTCCGGAGGGAGACATTATAGCTGGGATAGCTGAGGCAGCATCTCTCTGTCGGAGCTGTGCCGCTAAGAGGCGTCCGGCCTTTTCTCCTTGTTCATAGTGGCGGTGACGTAATCTTTGTAGTGCATATTCTGCCTGCGTTGTGTAAAGATCGTTGTGTGCCATTCGGGCTTGTTCGAGGGAGCGGCGCAGCGCTGGGGACGGCTGAGTAGTGTATTGTTTGGTGAGGCGTTGGATCGTGTCTTCTAGGGTGCGGTAGCAGACCTCCCTATCTCTATTGGCCAGTGCTGCGTCCCTCATCATGTTCCCTCTCAGAGTGGCCTTAGCCGCTGCCCATAAGACCCGCTTGGATGTCACAGAGCCTATGTTTTCGGTCATGTATGTGGATATGTGGGCCTTGAGTTGCTCTTTCCCCTGGGGGGAACGGTATCTGTGTATGGCAAAGCGCCATGGTTTACGACCAGGAGAGGTCAAGCCCACCTGAATAGAGAGTGAAATCGGGGAATGGTCTGAGAGTCCGCTATCTAAGATGCTAGTGTCTAGTATTTGGGGGATTATGGTGTGTGATACAAGAAAATAGTCCAGGCGTGATTGGGTGCCATGGACGGACGAAATGAATGTGAATTCCTTGTCCTTTGGGTGTGTTAGACTCCAGCAGTCGACTAGACCTACATCTGCTGTGATGTCCGTCAGTAAGGCCCTATCGGGATTGTTGCCCACATCGATGGGGCCTGTCCTGTCCAGTATGGCATCTCTAGTAAGATTCCAATCCCCTCCGATGATATAGCGTGTGGTCCCTATTTCGGTCAGTACGCGATTGAGTTGTAGGAAGAAGGAACGCTTTGGTCCAGTTGGTGCGTAGACAGAGCCCACACATAGGAAGGTATTTCCTATTTTCAGTTTGACAAATGTATATCTCCCTTCTGTGTCATTCCATGTTTTAATAATCGTGGTCGGCAGGGATTTACGTATTAGTATCGCTACGCCACATTTACGAGGAGTGCCTCCCTTGATTCCCTGATCTTCTGGACAGCAGCTGAAGAGGACCTTTCCTACCCAGTCACGTCTAAGTTTGTCGGACTCTATATTATCAAGATGCGTTTCTTGGATCAGGGCTATGTCTGCTTTTTTAGATTGGAGATATGACAAGATCTTTTTCCGTTTGATGTAATTCGTCATGCCATGAACATTCCAGGAGAGGATTCATAGAGGGTGTTCTATGTGGGGGGTTGTCGCTGGCATACTGAGTTGGAGGAAGGAATTTCAGCAATACTGGGGGTGGTAATCGTATGGTACTGTGTTCGCTGTAATATGAATATTTGGGAGTTCGAGGGGTGAGACAGAGGCAGCTGATGAGGGTCGGGTACCCCGACAAGAAAAGGGGGGGGGGAGAAACAAGAACATGTATGGGTTGGTGGGGGAGGGGAAAGAGATAATATGGAAGGAAAGAAGGCTAGAGTTAGTGTTTATCTGTAAAGGGGAATGGATGTGATGATTAGGAGGGGAAGAGGTTAGAGGGATATAGGGAGGATCGGGAGTACTATGCTCCCTTAGGGACGGTCTGTAAACGGCGAGTCCGAGTCCTATCCGACCTCCTAATGCCGTTGATGCAGCCTCTCTGCCGAGGAGGCGGCGTTGGGGCAGGGGGAGGCATGTATTGATCCAAGGTGGTCGAATGCACAGGTTCTGAGCTGAGCTCCGGAGGAGGGGAACGGATATGGGGGGAAGCCATGGGCATATTATGGAAGGGGGGGGTGGGCCGGGAGAGGGTAGTAGCTGTGTTGATGAGGGAGGGTATGATGTGTAGATAATGGGGGGGGGGATTTGGTGACATAATTTTAATATGGCGAGGGTGGATACAGTGGGAAAGGTGGTAGAGGGGGAGTTCGCACTGGCCTGGATTAAGAGATGGAGGAGGATCCAGTTGATACCTCGCAGTGTCCAGTGTCTAAGTTAATAGGGTAGATGTTTATCCTATTTTCGAGTGGAAGGGGGATAGCGATCACTGTACTTGATGTATGTCATCGCAATGGGTTCTATGTTGTGAGGGTATATATTGGTCGAGGAGAGGGGGTGGGTGTGGATCAGGGTGTGTATTTGTAATCATGATTATAATGATAGATATAAATGTGGTGATGGTTGTAATGTAGATGTTACCGTAGGTGTTGGTATTTGTGTAAGGGGGGGAGAAGTGATTTGTGGGATTAAGGGGTGGGTGTCTAAAGGGCCGGAGGAGAGGAGAGGGCAGGGGAGGGGGGGGAGCCAAGTAACATAATGCCAGTTCAGATCAGGATATTGGAGTACATTTGTACCTAATAACAGTTGAAATATTACAATACTTATATAGCATAATATCGCTATGTTAAACAACATAATGTCAAACAGCATAATGTCACTGCAATCTGTTAATTTATATAACATAACATAGTATAATATAGCATAACGTAACGCAATATAACTTATTTCCACACAGGTAATCTTATTACATTCTATTAGTTTATATGTCGCGGGACCAGCCCCGGCGTGGGTGTTGTTATTGAAGGGTGGAACATGGGTTGTGTATACAAGTGGTTGGTCTATTGCTCATCATCTACGTGGTCAGGTGTCATCGCGAGTATATGGAGGGGTTGCATCCCCCTCATGGGGAGGATTCTGGGGAATACGTATGAATGTCGACCTGTTTGTCATGTCTCCAAGGAGATATAGGGGGTCATTCTGACCCTGGCGGTAAATACCGCCAGGGCCGGGGTCGGCGGTAGCACCGCCAACAGGCTGGCGGTGCTCCGCCGGGCATTCTGACCGCGGCGGTACAGCCGCGGGCAGAAGCGGAAAGCCGGCGGTGTACCGCCGACTTTCCGCTGCCCATGGGAATCCGCCATGGCGGCGCAGCTTGCTGCGCCGCCATGGGGATTCTGACACCCCATACCGCCATCCTGTTCCTGGCGGTTCGCCCGCCAGGAACAGGATGGCGGTATGGGGTATTGTGGGGCCCCTGGGGGCCCCTGCAGTGCCCATGCCAATGGCATGGGCACTGCAGGGGCCCCCGTAAGAGGGCCCCACAAAGAATTTCAGTGTCTGCTTTGCAGACACTGAAATTCGCGACGGGTGGGATTGGAGGGGTTGCATCCCCCTCATGGGGAGGATTCTGGGGAATACGTATGAATGTCGACCTGTTTGTCATGTCTCCAAGGAGATATAGGGGGTCATTCTGACCCTGGCGGTAAATACCGCCAGGGCCGGGGTCGGCGGTAGCACCGCCAACAGGCTGGCGGTGCTCCGCCGGGCATTCTGACCGCAGCGGTACAGCCGCGGGCAGAAGCGGAAAGCCAGCGGTGTACCGCCGACTTTCCGCTGCCCATGGGAATCCGCCATGGCGGCGCAGCTTGCTGCGCCGCCATGGGGATTCTGACACCCCATACCGCCATCCTGTTCCTGGCGGTTCGCCCGCCAGGAACAGGATGGCGGTATGGGGTGTCGTGGGGCCCCTGGGGGCCCCTACAGTGCCCATGCCAATGGCATGGGCACTGCAGGGGCCCCCGTAAGAGGGCCCCACAAAGAATTTCAGTGTCTGCTTTGCAGACACTGAAATTCGCGACGGGTGCAACTGCACCCGTCGCACCTTCCCACTCCGCCAGCTCCATTCGGAGCCGACTTCCTCGTGGGAAGGGTGTTTCCCACTGGGCTTGCGGGCGGACTTTTGGCGGTTGCCCGCCAGCCCAGTGGGAAACCCAGAATGACCGCCGCGGTCTTTTGACCGCGGGACGGTCTTCTGGCGGTTCCCGCTTGGCGGGCGGCTCCTGCCACCCGCCAAGCTTAGAATCAAGCCCATAGTGTTCCCGTAAGAAGTAGTGGTGCATCTCCGTAATATGTAATGTTGTGTTGTATTATATCTTATCGTCCCCTGTGGCAGTACTCTAGTGATCGTCGGGATGTGTATTATTGCATGTAGATTATATTACATTCGTTTTGTTTCCCGGAACGGCCGTTTAAGGGAGAAGTGGAGGGTGGTAGATTTAGCTGAGAGGGGACAGCGTTACGACTTGTCTGCAGGATCGGGCCTGTTCATGTAGTCTTGTTGTTATTGTGTGGTGTTGTGTTGTCGAATATTCTATATTGTAGTAGTGTTGTGAGGGGTTGAATGGTAGCTTCTCTTTAGGTGTTGGAACTTGTCCCTACTGAGCAAGGTCCCGATGTATGTGTTTGCATCACCTGTGGGGTCTGCAAGAACCGGCTTGTGCGTTTCGTGTTATACAGTGGATGTCTATGCAACAGTGTAATAAAATAAGCCCTGTGTTATCTTGTAGAACATGTAAACATAATGGTCATCTAATGTTGTTAAAAAAGGTTATTGACGATTGTTAAGTAATAATGGTTACAAACAAAACCCAGGCTTGTACTCATCCTTCCGTGAGTTCTCGTCGTTCCGGTTTCAATGTCTTGTAATCATCTCACATGCACCCCACGAGGGATCGGTGTTTCAGGGGGGTACAGTCATTGGTTTTAGAGGTGATCTGGATTTGTCTCTTTCTGACAGTTGGGTGTAGGTTGCCACAGCGTGGAGAACCTGACCCCTGTCGTCGTGTAGTCTGGCTAGCCTCTCTGTGTCCTTGCCCCTTTGATTGAGGTCGGTGTCATGATGGAGCGGGCCTTCTTTCTCTGGGCCCGGGGGTAAGGGTCCTCCCCCTTCGTTTTCTCTCCCGGTATCTTGTGAACAGTCTGGATTGGTAGAGTCCATAGGCTGATGTTGAAAAGAGTCAAGGAAAAGGCTCAGTTCGTCTGGATTATAGAAGTCTTTGGATATACTGTTATTGGTGACCCACATTCTGGCGGGGTCGAAGAGGCCGAATTTCATCCCCATTTGGCAAAGTCGAGGTCTTAGAGCTAGGAAGGCTTTTCTTTGTTCGTTGGTGTCCTTGGAGTAATCAGCTGTTATTCGGATGTCATGTTGGCCTATCCGGAAAGGGCCCTGTTTACGCGCCGTTTGTAATATCTGTCGGGCATGGTTGTGGCGTAATAGACAAGCGATTATCGGTCTGGGTCTTAAAGATGTATCAGAACGTTTCGGGCCTACTCTGTGTGCTCTTTGGAATTCCAGCGGTGGGTTGAAGTCCAGGGAGGTTAGTTTGGGGAGAACGGAGCCCAGGAAGGCCTGCATGTCTGTACCTTCTTCATGCTCCGGGATTCCCAGTAGGCGAATGTTATCTCTTCGGCTCCTATCCTCTAGGTCTGTGAGTTTACTCCTAAGGTAAAGGAGGTCTTGGTCTCTGTCTCGATAAGTGGTCATCTGCGTTTCTAATGAGCCCATGCGGTGTTCCAAGCCTGTCACCCTGGTTTGAAAACCTGCAATGTCTAAACTCATAGATTTGGTTTCCAGTGTCAGTGAAGACAGAGAAGCGTCCATTCCCTCTATTCGGAGGCTGACATCGGTGATCTCCTGTAGTATTTTTTCCATGGTTATTGATTGTTCCTTGTCAGACATTGTGGTGGATTGTGTTGGGGAGGGTGGTGAGTGAGGTCCTGTTATCGTAGATATTGGACGCTTGTGATGGAGAGCTTCGGAGAATAATAATTGTCGTGCCGACTTACCAGTGGGTTTCTGGTTTGTTTTGCTGCCGGGCATCGCCTCGTCCGTCTGTGTGTGTTGTCCAGCTGGTTTCGGAGTTTTCCTCGAAGTCTGGCGAAAGCAGTGTTACGCAGTCAGCCGGCTCTTGTCGTGTTCTGACTTTTGATGTTCTCTTTTTTTTTTTTTCCCTTTTCTTTTTCCCCTCCTCTTCTTTTTTTGTTTTGTTTTGGGGGGATTTTAGGGTTGAGGCGGTAATTTATTTGGTCCTTTTTCTGTTCCCGGATGTGTTGGGGGGGGATCTTTTGGTGTGTTTCCTCTTTCTTTCTGTCTTCTCCTCCTGTTTTTTTTTTTTCCCTCCTTCCCCCCCTTTCGCCTCCCCTCTCCCTCTTTGTTTAGCTTGGTTCTTAGCTCTCTTCTTCTCCCCCTCCTGTTTGCTCCTTCCTCCTCCTTCCCCTTATTTTTCCCTTACTCCCCTTCTTCTCTTGTTTCCGTGTCTTTATTCCTTTCTATTGTTTACTGTCCTGGTTCGCCACTCCTCGCCTCCTCACCTTGTTCCCCTCATCGCTCCGCGGCATTGTCTTCTTCTCCCGGGCCAAATAGAGGATAAATGCTCACCGCCTCCCTTTGGAAATAGGATGCGAAGGACTGTGTCTGCGACTCCAGTCGCCGTAATGGTAGGGAGGCCGGCTCCTCTCTCGGCTCGAGAGTGCAGCTCCTCCCCCGCAGTTGGGCCTACCTCGATATTGTGCACCCTAGGCCCCCTGATGCTCCGGAGCGTGTCCCCACTCAAGATCGGAGGTCCTGGGCTTTGGGGGGCTCCTCAGGGTCTTCCGGACTGGGTTTCTCCGTCCTTAAGATAGCCGGTTTTCTGGTCGGGGAGACGCGGCTCCGCCCTCTCTGTAGGCCATTTTTCCCCCTTTCCCTCCGAGGCGCGCTGTCGGCCGATAGGGTCTCGGCGGCCAGTTGTTGAGGTTCGGACGGTTGCTCAAGGTTGTGGGAGGGTTTCGGCGTGCGTTAAGGCGATTTTTTCGGCCTCCATAGGGCCCCCGCCGCCTCCTCGGGGCCACTGCAGCACGGAGCTCGGGACTTAGGCGGCCATCTTCTTTCGTGGCCCGGCCACGCCCCCTGTGAAGTCAGATTTTAAATAGTAAGTCTGAAAATGCCACTTCTGGGAAGTTGGCATTTTCTTACTTTAACCATTCTGAGACTCTGCCTGTCTCTGAATACGTGTCTGGGATTGGTGACAGCTGAGCTTTGTGCATTCCCTCCAGACAGTGACACACAATAGGAGTTTAGGTGTGACTTATCAGGCCTTACTGGGCCATTACCTGGCTTGATGGGAGGGAGGAGCTTAGCAATGCCTCACTTACACCTCAATAGGGCTGTGTCTCTCCACACACAAAGGGCTACATAACCTCCTGTAGAGTGTCTGGAGCCAGGGAAAAAAGGACAGGGACCTTGTGATCTTCACAGACCTCTTTGAAGTCTTCTCCACTTCACAGGCACATTTGGGCATATGTACTGGACCCCAACCCCCTTCAAATCAGAATTTACTACAACCCACAACATTTTGCCAGGAAGAAGGACTGCTGCATTGCCAGGAGGGACTGACACTCTGCAACTGCATTGCTGTGATGGCCTACTGCTGCTACGTCCTGTGCTGCATGAGGCACTGACACTTTGCTACTTGCTTTGCAGTGTTGGCCTGCTACGTCTTGCCTAAAGTGAGTAGGACTGGACCTGTCCTATACATCGTTTAGATCTTGTTGGATTGCCCCCTGTTCTCCACACTCTCAAGGACATCAAAGACTGCCTGCAACTCTCCTGGTGCTTCTGGACTCAGCCAACTGTGAGTCCTATCTTTGCCTGAGATGCCCCTTCCAGTCCTGGGACTCAGAAGTGAGATCTGCACTTTATTTTCTGTAAAAACTGATGCATCCTGAAGGTATTGTTTCAGTGGACCCTGTATGTATTCTGTATCTAGCATACCCTCCATCATGGGCAGCCGAAACTTTGGATTTGCACCTATCCCTCGTGACCTTAAGTAACCTTCTAGCCAATAGTGACTTCTAATCACTGTTTTCACATTTAGGGGGTCATTACGACCTCAGCGGTCTTGCAAGAAGACCGCCGAGGCCGCGGGAGACAGAATACCGCCATTGCCGGCGGTATTCCTGGCTCCCTATTATGACATTTCCGCTGGGCCAGCGGACGGTAACAGTGTTACCGTCCGCTGGCCCAGCAGAAATGTCACATCAGCATTGCTGCCGGCTCGTAATAGAGCCGGCGGCAATGCTGATGTGCAGCAGGTGCAGTAGCACCCGTCGCACATTTCACTGCCCGAAATTTGGGCAGTGCAATGCGCGACGGGGCTATGCCTGGGGGCCGCTGCACTGCCCATGCCAAGTGCATGGGCAGTGCAGGGGCCCCCAGGGGCACCCCAAGTCCCCTTACCGCCAGCCTTTCCATGGCGGTGTTGACCGCCATGGACAGGCTGGCGGTCGGGGACTCATAATCCCCAGGGCAGCGTGCTTGCTCAGCTGCCCTGGGGATTATGACCGCCATGCGGAAATCTGGCGGGAAATTGAAGGGGCCGGCGGTATGGCCGTGGCTATTGCGCCACGGTCATAATTGCTGGCGGAACACCGCCAGCCTGTGGCGGTGTTACCGCCACCTTACCGCAGGCTGCCAGGGTCGTAATGACCCCCTTAATCTTTACAAATGTATATCTTGAGTTCTACTCATTTGATTTTTGTAGTTCTCATCTTGTCTATATATTATCTATTTTTCTAAACATGTAGATAGTCTTTTTTGTGGTGTCTTTCACTGTATTACTGTAATTTGAGTATTTGCAATACTTTACAAATTGCCTGTAAGTTGAGCCAGACTGCTCTGTGCTAAGCTACAAAGGGTGAGCACAGGTTAATTTAGGGTGTGTATCTGACTTTCCCGGACTAGGATTATGGTCCCTAATTGGACAGGGTGCATACTTCTGCCAACCCAATGTCTAACAGAGATCATCTCAAAACCGTGTTGTCTTAAACATTTTGCACCTGGAATTTTCCAGCTCTTTCCTTTCATCATAAAAGCGAACCTGACTCTTCTTATTCTACATCCTTTTTCCTTTAACTCCTCTCCCCTATATCACTACCTCCTTTGATCTCATGTACTTCATTTCCTTGATCATGGCAACAGACAAATCAGTCATATTGCAATGAACCTTTCCCTATTGTATCCCATGCACTTGTTGCCTTCAATTCCTTCAACTCAACTTTCAAATCTGTGATGCTTATCACAAAACCTTCTATCTTCTTACTTTAAAATGTAATGTAGTAACAACATTTTTCAGCTTTCAACATCTGCTGAACTCCCCCTTCCTTAGCCAATAAACTATCTAAACCAAGGCTATTTTGTAAAACAGTTGACCTAATAGCTACTCTCTCTGTATTTATAGCTAGCAAAGCTCTAGCTGTACTAGTCATAATTTTTACCACTATAGGAGAGAGCTTACTATTCTTTATGTCATTCAAGGCAATCCCTACGAGGGTATCATAGCTCCAAAAATATTTCCTACTATTTGGGTATTCTCACTATTACTTCTTTTAGATCTACTCAGTGATTCATCTTTAGATATTTCTAATTTGTCTATAGCATATACCTTGGGGAAAACTAAGCTTGGAACCCGTTACTTCCTACTCTGGTGGCACCCTAAAGTAAGCATGTTGTCCAAACAAAAAATAAAGTCCAGGAATAACCTCATCCTTTTCAGTGAATATTTGATATTCACCTCTGAAATTCTTGAATTTGTGTTCATGTTCACTTACTCCCATGTGTCTAATACAATGTCTCCCCTTCTACTTATAAACACACAATTGTCCCTTTACTTGAGGGTGTCGCTTTAAACTCGGATACATGCTCTGCTCTACTTAATAATCTTCTTTCCTTTTCTACACATTTCACAAAATATTCTATCTCTTCTGGGATTGGACATTCATTTTTCCCCTTCTAGCCTCTAATTCATGTATACATTGTTTCTCTTCATACCTCATGGAGCACATTAGATCTAGGGCTTGATTTAGAATATGGTGGAGGGGGTAGTCCATCATACACATGATGAATATCCTGTCTGTTGTACTAGAATTCCATTATAGCCTATGAAATTTATAGTACAGAGAATAGCATATCTGCATGTTTGTGACGGAGTAATCCCTCCGCCAAACTCTAAATCAGGCCCTTAGTCTACAGGCATGTCAGTGATATAATGATGACGATGTAGGAAGACATCCCAACCTGTCTCCATCTCATCTGTATCAGAGTGAAAGTTCATGTACTTAATAAGGGGAACATTAGAAAGTATCATGTCATAATTTGAAAAATAATATTCAAAGTGTCTATTACTATAATAAAGGCTAAGCATACTACTGCTTGTTATACCGTGAGTGAGGGGTATATGGTGATATGTTATGTCCTCTGTTACAGAAGCAGGCATGTAGGCACACACATAACGGCCCTTTACCTTCATAGCGTGAGTATATTCATAAAGCAACCTAAAAAACATTGGAAATATACCTTCTATCCAAAACATCAAATGTAAAACACTTACATTAAAGTTTCTCTCCTCTTTTACAGTGTGTGAGGGTGCAGGGGGTTTGGGGATAGACCTAATAGGATCAATAGGTGCAAGGGAATTTAATCCTATAAACAAAATGGTTAACCCTATGAAAACCATAAACAATATTCCAGCTACTACCTTCCTGCACTTGTGTGGGTTACAGGTATTCATAACTTCACCACAATCAATCCATGATGAGTCGCAATAGCAGCAAATACATTTTCTCTGTACGTTTCTACTTGTGAAAGCTACAAAATTGAATTCAATAATATAAGAAATCCTTGTGAATCTTCCCTATGCCTACTCTCTCTTCTTCTAATTTGACAATTTTACTTTTCTTCTGCAGCCTCAGCCCAAAGACTTCTTAATTCAAAAGACAAATATATTAAAGGAAATATTCAAGGAAAATGTCAAAATTTAGTTCAGAGAAATGGAACAAAGGAACAGTTTGTTGTTCAGTTCACCCAGTTACAGAATAGATCCAGAGAGCAACACCCCTCAGTGTACTAGAATTCATAGAGACTTAGCTAACACTGTACTATCACTATTTAGATCATGGAAGACTTGGTTTCTATTGCAAGTCAAGTAGTAAGTCCACTCAGGGTACGAGTACCTTTGACAGGACATTCAAGCTTTTTTCAATCTTTTTTCTATCTCCTAAGAGCTGGCTGTTCGTTTTTACTGCTATTTAGGTCACAACTCTCAGTCTCTTCAGTTGCAGTTTTTGGTATGCATTCACTTGACTGACCTGATCTAATTCTCCCTTGCCTTTTAGGCCATTCATCTCCGTCTCATACAATCATACCATTTGGTCATTTGCCAGGATCCAGGTTGTGCTCTACTGCGACAGTGGTCAGGTTCCTTCATCTGTTTTGACCTTGGTTACTGATGAATCAGGACCTCCTTCAGGCCAATAGTGTGATGCTTCAGACTCTGGAGCAACCAATGAATCTTGATATCTTCATTCCTTCTCCTTACATCCCCACTGTCCCCTCATCTCCGTCAAGGTGTCCTGTGTTAGGTTTGTGTCTCAGTGAGTGGCACCATCACATCATGATGGGGGCACTCCACTTGGTGAGTATGGAAGGCATGATCTCAGTTAGGCAATCTTCCACACTGAACATCAGTATTGGTCAATAACAGAACTTGGAAAGGGCCTTTCCAGCGAGGTTCCAGGAACATTTCATGAATGTACTTCTTCACTAATGCCCAGCCTCTAGGACTTAGATTATGGCACTGCTCCTGATGCCAGAGAGCAGTGACACCTCCAGCGTGGTGAGACACAGAATGCACCATATCAGCCAGTCCTTTACAATAATTGAAAATTATATCATCTTTTATATTCACAAGTGCATTTGTAGGTACATCAGCAAGCCTCATTGTTTGGCCCATGATGTTCTCATGGGCTACAGTCCTGTCCTCTCTTTAGGAATACTACAGAGACTCATCAGCACCAAAGACAAAGCATTCGGCCACTTCAAAGACTAGACACACATACTTTGGCTAATCAGCAATTTAATATTCCATTAACCTGTTCAACAATGTCAGAAGCCGCAGGTGTGTAGCTACAGTGAATCACTATTCTTTTTGTGAAGCTCTGCACAATAATTATTAAAATGAGTCCCTTGCTCTGATTATAGAGAAGTCTACATTCATCTGCTGACACTCAACAAATCAATGACATAAACTTTCAGCCATGAATGTGAAATGGAGGTTGAACCAATTTTTCAAACTGAGCATGGCATCTCTCCCTATGTATGCAGGATCAATACAATGCTTAGCCATCGGGGACAGCAAGCTATAAGGCTTCAAGGCCTCCCAATTGTCAATACCCACATTTCATCTCCATTTTTAACACAACTAGCTCTAACCCATCCTTTCTGTTCCTCCTCTGGTGTTTCATCTTGCAAACTTTTAACTTCTTCATAAGTATCAGACACCTGTACAAAATTTAATAGGTCTCATTTTCAGGTTCATGTACAAAATTCCTCATTGAAAATATGGAACCCATGAGTGCAATAATATGCAACCTTGTCAGCATAATGGTTGCTTACTGTCACATAGTAATTTTTGCTCCTGTGTCCCGACCACTTAACAACAGCAATTTCTTGAGGCATTTGCAAAGCTTCCAGTAATCCCATGACGTACTCACATTTCCTAATTGGGGATACTGATGTTATGAGTACTCGCTGTGATCATAATTGTCTAAGGCAGTGGTTCCCAACCTTTTGACTTCTGTGGACCCCCACTTAATCATTACTGGAACTCAGGGACCCCCACTGAATCATTACAGGAATCCGGGGACCCTCCACTTAGTTATTACTGGAAGCTGGGGACCCCGGCCTAAGCATGGTTGATGATTTGAAACTCTAAACAATACACAAAAAATACAGAATCAATCATTTATCAAACACATACACAAATTACACATTATATTTATTTTGCAAACAAGTATAAATAAAAAATACAAAAAAATAGTTTTAGGAGGAAGGTTGAAGCTTTTCTAAATTCAGTAGAAGCCACAGGTTGTCCATAGTATATTCCATTTGATGCACCTGCACTGCTCCAACAAATAAATCTGAGGATACTTATTTCATTTTTAGCCTCCAAATTTCAAATTCCTTGACATTTACAGTACTTTTAATAATGTTCAGTATTACATTTAGTCACTTTATTTATGTACACTGTATTAATGTTAATAATATTTAATTTTTTAAGCAGTCACGGACCCCCTGAGGAGGCTTCGTGGACCCCCAGGGATCCCCGGACCACAGATTGGGAACCACTGGTCTAAGGTCATGGACCACACCAAAGCCATACTGACTAAAATATTCACTATCGATTGGTCTGAAACACAGGAAGCTCTAGAACGAACAATCAGTTCAGCCACTTGTGCAGAGGATATACCTTGGCTGCAGGAGCTGCTGCTACTTCCTCCATGGTACAGAATGTGTAAGCAGCTCACACGTTTCTGCCATCGTGCCTAAGGCAAGAGCCACACAGAAACTGTATTTTAATCATATTCTGTCAGATGCAGTTCCTAACGCAAGTCAAACATATTTTGAGAGATTGTGGGACCATCACTGTAAGAGAATGTCCCATGACTATGCTTTCACATTGTTCAGTGCTAACACATACTGCCACCTTTGCTTCAAGGCAACCAGGCATTCCTGCGACTACAAGATCAAGGGTGGCAGAGAAATAAGCCACAGGTCTTCGAGGATTCCCATGCATTTGTGTAAGCACTAAGAGAGACCAGCCCTCCCTCTCACTGCAGAAATGTGTAAAAGCTTTATTGTGATCAGACATTCCTAGTGCTGGAGCACCACAGATACTTGTTGAAAGAGATAAAAACATTATCAGTGTATACCATGGTATGTGTGAGCATAACAACGAACTTGCATCTCTGTTGTCAATTTCACCCTATGTAACCTCCTCATCAACCTCGTGTCAGAAATACATGGTCAGGCAAGCCCTACGATCTAGGCTTGAAGCAACTGATTGACAGATCACTGGTGGGGTGAATTAGGCCATAGACAAATGCGCAAACAGAAAAAACCCAGATCGATTCCTCAGATAGGCAACAACAACAGTCGTAGGCGATTGGGGCCTAATAAAACACATTTGGCCAAAGGGGTGTACATTCCCAAAACACAATAAAATTAGATGCTGCATAAAGCTAGGACTACTTAGCCTAACGGAACACAACACACACACAACTCGTAGTGATCACGCACTCCCCATGCTGGACATCCGGACATGTTTCCTACTGGACCACATTTTGGCCACACAAAGTTAAGACCCACCTGAGTATTTTATCAGATGGTCAAATTTACGACTCCAAGACTAGGCCCAGATTCCTTCCTTCAAAGAATGTATAGAATTGTTTTATAACCCTTCAAGAATTAAATATAAATGTCCTGAAAATTCTGTAACTTTGAGAGACAGTCATCAGAGGCGCACTCTATCTTCCACTCTCCTGGCCACTGCATTTGAATAAACCTACTGTTCTTGTTTTGTCTTTCATTCTTTAAGGTAAATCTGTATTTGAGCAACAGACTTTCTCTCAGCTCTAGGAATGCAACTTAATAGTTGTTATCCCATGGTTGCGGACAGGGCACATTCTTATGTGTCAGCCTTTGTAAAGGTTAGGCCACTAGGGAAAAGTTGGATATCCCCTGTCTACAATAGCCTACCTTTTCCAGAAACATCCGGACCTCTCTTTGAGTAATTGGTGGATTCATTTTTTGAACTGCAGAGATTCTTTCTTGAGACGCCTTCCTTGCTCCCTTCTCAATGTGACATCCCAGACACAGTACTTCTTTTTGACAATATTGTAATTTACTTGGGGACATTTTATGTCCATTCTCATCCAAGCTATTCAACAATGTGATAGTGTCTTGTCTACAGGTTCAGTCAGTTTTCAAAGCCACCAACAAATCACTGATGTATTGAACCAGGACATAATTATAGGGAATGAGGAAGGACTCAAGATTCTTCCTGAGAATCTGATAAAAGATCAAGCAGCTCTCCGGCTACCCTTGTGGGACTTGGCACCATGCCAAACATGGTTCTGGAACTGGAAAGTGAAAAAAAACTGACTGTCCTCATGCAAGGGTATAGAGAAAAATGCCTGACACATATTGATCACATGAACTACTGAGCCTCACATGAAATCTGAAACAGTATAATAACTGGATTTGGTGTCCCAAGACAAAAAAGGATAATAATTTATTAATCTTCCTAAGGTCTTGCATGATCAGCTTTCTACCACTCACTTTCTGCAAGCCAATAATGCATGAGTTATATAGACTCCCTATTATCTCTTTCAAAATGCCCGTGCTGTGTTGTTGACTCAATCACTGTGGTAATCCCAGCTATCATTTCAGATGTTAAATTGTATTAAGGCTTTCTAGGGTAAGCAACGTTTGGTTTGGAAGGTACCCAGACAGGCTCAACTCCCTTTATGAGACCTATCTCCTTTCCTAAAAAGTCCCAGACTTCAAGATTCACCATATCCTTAAGATCTGGTAGCAGATCAACCATAGTCATCTCGAGGTACAGTCCAATGGCTGTTCCTTGCCTTGACAAATTAACATCAGCATCTTCATTGTGAGCCTGAAATTTCACATCTTTAAGCAGGCAATAAATGGTGCTGTTTACACAACAGATCGTGTCCCAAGGGATTTACATGACTGGAATCATACACCACGAACTGGTGATTCTCTTCAAATGGCACTATTTTAATTGAAACCTTTTCAGTAACAGGGTCTGTCATTTGTTTATTTACAAATCCTACAACTTGGAGTCTTTATCTAGAGAGGGATAGTGTTGGAAATTCTGCTGTTTTAACAGTGGTATTGGTAGCACCTATGTCAATGAGGAAATTGCATGCTGCTTACCCTAGAATGCCTGAGCCATTCACCTCACCTTCTATGAATGGACCACTTTGGTCTACCTCTAAAACTGTGCCAAGTACACTATTAACCTTGCCCAACAGGCACCATCATTGTAATTAATCAGAGCCATAACCTTCCAATGAGTCAAACATACTTGGGAAACTGCTGAAATTGATTTTGATTCAGGAAAGAGTTTGGATTCATTTGTTGGTCCAGGTTGATATTTAACCTAAAAATAGCCATATTTTTTTGAGACATGGAGGTTTGAGGAATCTGTATCACTGGAACCTCAGACACTTTAGGTTCTTGCATTCTTTGCACTTGTACATTGGATAATTTTGAAGAATAGGCAATCTGGGTTTCTTCAAAACCCACATTTTGCATCTGGGCTTCATTAATTTGCCTATTGGTATTCAAACAACATTTGCACTTCCAATGCCCCAATTTGTTATAATAATGCCAAGGATTAGATTTCTTCAACGCTACAATATCAATGCCAGTAATCAGATCAATCAGAACGCTAGGGCCTCTATCTTGTGGAAAACCATATCCTCCCTGCATCTTCTGTCCTCCTTGTGGGTATGTAACTCCTTGTGTCCCATTCATATTTCCTTCATACGAGCCACATTTCTGTGACATCTTCATCTGAGCTAACATAAGCTTCTCCTTCAATGGTTTCTGTTTTATCTCCGGCTCATCACTGCAATATCTAGCACACTTCAAGATCTCATCAACAGACCTATTTTGCCAACAAATCAAATGCTGCTGAATCATCATGCTACTCTTAGGCCGAAATCCCATCACAAACCTAGGCAGTAAATCTCTCAGGTCTTTCCCTTCTGCGTTCTCCATTCCACTGTGATGTTTAAACACTTGCAACAATCTCTCATAATAAGCATGCACAATTTCCTTGGGTTCTTGTGTGGTCCTGTCAATCTATATCCAATTAATATCCTTAACGGGCAACTTTCCTTTGAGAAACCTAACCACGGGTTGACACTGTTCATCACCTCAGGCGAAGATGCATGCATTATCGGATTTATAAGAGATTCCTTATCTGGTCACTGATAAACATTTTACATTCAGCTCATAAATCACTCAGCAATACAATGGTGAAGAAGGTATTCAAATCCACCCACAACACGTTTGAGATTTTAACAGATCTTTCAATTTGGATGTACATTTGAAAAGGGTTTTCTCTTTGGGAAATCATTCGTAAATGCAGCAAGATCACTCCAACTTCAAGGCATATGTCCATAACCTCCATCTAGCTATTCCCTCAGGAAGAAACTCTGAGTTCCTTCTTTGTCTGTGGTAGCCAAGGGAGGCTCCTCCTTTTGTTTTTAAGAAAATACTTTCCTTAATCTCTTCTGATCGTTCGTTTTTGGCCTATCTGCCTTTCCATTTGCCCAAATCACTTATGTATACTGGCATTTAGGGCCATATGTACGAACACTTTTTCCCATAGACGCAGAATGGGTAAAAACCTTTGCTACATCTGGCCCTTAGTTCTCTAATTTGTAGTTACATTCCTGACACTCTCATGCTCATTATGGCTCCATCATTGAAAGAAACAACTAAACTTCTCTGTAAAGTCTTATTCTTGTTGAGGTCTGTGTCATACAATTGGGCCAAATTATTATGAACCTACTCAGAACTTTATTTAATATCTTTACACAAATACACAAGTTTATTGTCGTAGTAAGTGTCCACGTCTGAAAAATCAAGATTATCTGAAATCAGTTAATCCAATTCCAACCTCAACCTAACCACATCTACAGGTCTCTTTCTCTCTCTCTCTCTCTATCTCTGGAATTTGAACTTCATCTCTTAGTTCTACTCATTTGCTACCTCCAAGGGACCCATTAAAGAACTGAACCAAATCTTCTATTTCCTGTGAACTAGTCCCATTTTGTGATACAGGAGCATTAACCACTATACTTCCTCTATGGTTATTTGGAACTGAAGTTGGTGAGTTCCAAATGGACATGGAAGCATGTATAGGCATTAAGTTAGGTTCCTGTTAGAAATGTCCCTCTGTGCAGGTTCTCCCCCAAACCTTATGCCTGTTCCCTCCACTTTTTGGTGAATTTGTTTTTACTGGCTTTAGGACTCTGGGCACTTTGCCAACACTAAACAGTGCTGAACTGCTTGTGCTCTCTCCTTCAAATACGGTAGAATTGGCATATGCCCAAATGGCATATTTAATTTACTCATAAACTCCTAGTAAAGTGCACTTCATATGCACAGGGCCTGTAGATTAAATGCTACTAGTGAGCCTGCAGCACTAATTGTTCTACCCAATTACGTAGCCCTTTAAAATGTCTCAGGCATTCCAGTGCAGAGCCTGTGTGTGCAGTTTTAAACTGCCATATCAACCTAGCAAAAACAGCCTTTTGCCAGGCCTCAGACCTTCCTTTCTAAAACATATGTGTCCCCTAAGGTAGGCCCTAGACAGCCCCTAGGGCAGGGTATATTATTTTTAAAAGAGTTGAGTATGTACTTTTAGGTTTTACATGTCATGTGGTGAAAAACCTTTAAATTTGCTTTTCACTACTACAAGGCTTATCTCACTACAGGTTAACATTGGAGTTACATCATTGCATTTTGTAAGTGTACTCCACAAACTAGAAGAGATACATATTCTGAGATTGGTGTCTTTGAAAACACAATTTGAAATCACAACTTATGGTGAAGTCAGATTTTAAATTGCAATTCTGAAAATGCCACTTCTAGATAGTTGTCATTTTCTCCGCTAAGCCTTTTGGTGCCCGTTCCCTGTCTCTGATCACTTGTCTGGGGTGGGTGACAGGTGGGTTGTGGATTCCCTCCTAGAGAGCCACACACATTGGGGGGGTTAGGTGTGAATTGATGGGCCTTGTTGGGACATTCTTAGAGGATGGGAAGGAGGAGCTCCCATAGCATCACCCTTACACCTGAATATGCTGTGTCCTGTCCCACACAAAGAGCTGCAAACCCCCGTAGTTAGTCTGGAGCCAGGGAGGAAAGGGAGGATCTCTGTGACTTTGAGAGACTCCTTGAACGTCTTCTCCACTTCAAAGGCACCACTGGGTATAAGAGCTGCACCTCAGACCCTATCACTTTAGTATTCTGCTGAACCTGTGGATGCCCTGCCAGGAAGAAGGACTGCTGTGTTGCTCTAAGGAGAGCCACTCTGCTGGACTGCTGCTCTGGAAGAGCTGCTGCTTAGCTGTGCTGACTTGCTGCCTGCTGCTCTCCTTGCCTGGGTGAGAAGGACTTGACCTGCATCGCTCCAAACTAGAACCTGGAGTGACTCCAAGGGCCAGTGGACTGGTCTCCAGATTTGAAGTCTCAGGGATGTAAAAGACTTCCAAAAAAAACCAACAGGACTCTGTCAGCTGAGAGCCTGAATAGCCAAGTTGTCGCATTCCAGTCCTGGACCCTTGGAGGAAGATCTTCAGATGCTGCTCCAGCAGAACCACAGCATCTCAGCTGTTGCATGGACAGAACCAGTGCATCTCTGCCATTGTGTGGATAAAACTGGTAAATCACTTTTGGAGCCAGCACTGCAGCATTTCCTTTGATGCAAGGTCCCTGCTTTCCTATTGACAACAGCCTTGATGACGATGCGGAACTCAGCATCACAACAACTGTGCTCTTCAGAATCAGCGCATTGCCTCGATGTCGACACAGCTGGCTATTGAACCTGAACTTCATCGAATCTGGGCTCTGATGCATTGCCACCACTGCTTGGAGAATCTCCTTGACGCATAGTTCAGAACCATTGCAACACCCAAACACTAGGATTTTAATGTATTTTGGGTCAGTGGCCCCAACTGGGTCCTTGTAGCCAGCCCACATTCCATCTGTGTCGGCTTGAACTTTTGACTTGGTCCTGGTCCGGTGTGACCAGATAGCCCAATTGGCATTTTATGCTTCTAAGCGCTTTGCTATAGTTTACTCCTTAAAAATTAATAACTCAAGTTGTACTCATTGGATTTTTGTCATTTCGGTCTAGTTTTATTTGTTAAATCAAGTTTTATATTTCTAACTAGGTGTGGTATCTTTTTGTGTGGTGTTTCCACTGTTTTACTGTTTGAAGTGGTGCACGAATACTTTACACATTGCCTCTTAATTTAAGCCTGACTGCTCTGTGCCAAGCTACCAGAGGGTGAGCACAGGTTAATTTAGGGTGTGTTACCCTGACTAGGACTATGATTCCTGCTTGATCAGAGTGAGTACCTATGTCAACCAGAAGCCCCATTTCTTGCAGTTGCTCTATGGGAGTTGCTCCTACAATAGAAGGCATTAAAATGGTCTGAGATGTTGTGGTCTTAATCAGGATTAAAAGTATTCCAATCATTGCTTCCCATGTTAGGGGTGCAGGAACATTTTTCAGAACGGTCACTACATCTCGCACTGCTGGAGAATTAGGTGTTCCTGCTTATGACTATGGACACAAGATCAAGAGCATTAGTAACCGGGGAAATCCGAGGGGGCATGAATCCCTAACATCTCTCCTGTGAACGTTTGACTAGGATTCATAGGAGCTGTGGCACTCCCATGATATCCACCCACAGCAGGATCACTCAAACTTTCAGATGGGATAACATTATAAGGTGGTGGTCAAGAAGACAACACATCCAAAAATGTATCACCACAGTCACGATCACCACTGGAATCATCACTCATATATGTCTTTTCCTTCCCTTCCATCCTCTGATTTTACTAGGGTTCAACATATGTCAATGCAGGGTATAACCTAGTCCCCTCATTCACTTCAGTTCACCACCTTTGCTGTTTGCATCCCACGTAGCACCCACTGAACTACCGACTGCTTTCTTAGCTTTATCCTGATATATCTCTTTAAGATGCACAGCCTGCTTTTCAAGCATTAAGTGCCTCATAATGTGCTGATCTAGGGGAAGGTTTTATGTCATACAATACTCCTACATTCTAAATGATTCTGAAATTAAATGTACCATATCAAAGAAACTCAATGCACCTTCATTCTCTTTAATTCTATGACACTAGCTCAGCCATACGTATATATGGAGCCCTAAATTCAAAGCCATGTAGTGACTCACCACAACTTCTGGTGGAGCCTTCTCACCCTCTCGGACAGGAACTTTCACATTCCTTCTCAACATATCTCTAATAACTCTGAAGCATTTCATCTTTGTAACAAATACAACAATCACAGAACCAACTTAAACTCAAACAGACAAAATTCTTACTAAATTAACCTCAAGTATGCTTCTAGTTCCAATATCCAGTTCCAATATCCAATCTCAGCCCAGCTCTCAGTTTTGTAACAAACAATGGCATTGCAGCCATTACCCCACCTGCCAAACATAACACTCTATGATGCTATTTTCACTCACTGCAATAAATAAACTCTTGTCTGCTCCACTAAAGAATTTGCAGTAGTCACCCACATGTGAAAGCATCAGAAATAAAACCTTCCAACTCAACCACATCCACAAACACACATCAGCAAGAAATCACCTCAACCAATGCAGTGTTTCCTTTGTGCAACAGGATCCATAAGCACCAATCACTGTGAGTACTCTCACAACAAACTTACAATTCCCTATCTCAATTGTGTGGTCGATGGTACCCTACTATGGCACCTCACGACCGACATCACAAGACTTAGCAGACAAGTTGAACAACAATAAATGTACCTATCCTGGGATTTGGGACCACGTCAGGTCCAATAACAACTTCAACTTCTTAGCATTGTGAGTCTCTTCATCTATAAAATAACCTCAAAAGCATAATTGCGCCACAGCACACCTAATATGAGTACAACACCACAGATTTGACATACACAATTGCGATATGCGATCTGTTTAACACTCACTCTCTTTAGCTGCTGCAAACTCCTTATTAACCGCAGAAACCCAGGCCATTTCAAATTTGCTACATTGTATTCTAGCTTTCTAAACTTCAGTGGCAAATCATCCTCTGAAAACTAACACTTGATGGAGCAGGGAAACCTGCACCTCAGTCTTTTAGTAAAATAATTAAACAATATTCCTCACTGGTCATATGGACCTTTGATTGTCGACTTGAAGCATTTCAGGGGAGCTGAAAGTGCAAATTCGTTTTGGTTCTATGACACCAATGAGGCTTCACAATAACATCCACAAAACAATTATCAACCTTAAAGATTTATTTATTTAAGTATACAGGTATCGTGACCTGATAGGGCATTTCGAGGGGTCCCTAAGGGATCCCTCATGGGCAATACATATTAAGCACTCTAGCACTTAGTTCAGACTTGAACCAAGAGCCTTGAACAAAGAATCATGACAGGATTATTTACAATATGTGAGGAGGCACTCAACATTGAATTGTGGAGGTCCATGTTATTAGCTCCTCACCATTTGTTTTTGTACATTGGACTTTGAATGCCAAACACTTTTTCAATTCAGATCTCATAACCTTGAACAGATATGTCTTTCTATGAACTAACGATTCACGTTAATTTTGAATAAAGTTAATTTGAATGAATAAAGAAGTCCGTTTTTTAGGTTGTGTATGTTGCCAATCATGTGGGTGGTTTAAAAGGATTGAATAATGGTGCTGTGTGTTGAGTGAACAAGGCCAGTGTTGTGGTCAAAATGCTTAATGGCAGAGTACTAGCAGCAATAAATGGTGATGAGTCTGAAGAGGTCTGCACATTTTTTTGTTTTTTTGCGGAAACAACAGGACATTGGCTCATGTTTACTGAGTTGGTTGACCCTGTTCTGCAGACCTACTCCAGAGTGTGGCCAATCGGCTTGTTGACTGGTTTGGCTGAATGCTGGACACAAGGATATTCACTTCAGAGTCATTGATTAGCTCCCCGTGAATCAGAACACAGCAAGACAAACATTGGGATGAGTTGGAGGACCCTGGCCACATGGTTTGAAGCTGTGGTGAGTGGGGCAAGAGTGGTGGGAGGTCAAACATTACTGAGGCATTAGTAAAATTGTTTATGGGACTGTGAGGTGCAGATCTGTGATCGCCTACATGCTACGCGAGCTAGAGGCAGTTGACAGTCAGCTGTTTGACAACATTACTACGAGCAATGACAGTAATCCAACTGGCCAAGCATTCAAAAACCCCGGTGGGGGAGACATTAGGACCAAATTTAGGTTATTGGAAATGCTCATGAAGAGCACATAGGCTAAATGGTAGGCATGATGATCAATGATGAAATATCTCAAAGTGGGACGCATACCATGAGGATTAAGAATCCTAGAGCCCCAAGCTATGAAAACCCCAATCCGTTGATGATGAAAGAGTGGGTGAAAAGTAATATTGAAGATTCCAAGTGCTTGATGGAAATCATAGTTAAATATGTAGAAACTGACTGCATAGGGTTTCAGTCCAACATTGACTCACTTAACATAAGAAAATAATGCAATTGGGCAACACGAAGTGGTACAAAAGTATTGCGTTGAAATGATGATCAAAATGAAAAAAAACAGGAGGACATAATCAGAGCTAGGAAGGCACAAATGTTTCTTTCTGACAAAGTAGAATACGAACAAGTGCAAATAGTTAATTTTGCTAAGCGTTTTGACACATTAGGGAGGCAGAAGTTGACAGAGAGTAAAAGAGGAATACAGGAAAAAAGAGGAGTGAAACTGGCTCTGAGTCGAGCTCAGAAATAGAGACTGATTCTGAGGATGGAGGAGTGGGATGCAGTGGGTCAGGCAGATTAAGAACCCCTTCATCGGTAAATGAACTGTGTTTTTAAGGGTGGATCACAGACCAAATCTGCGGCCAAGGACACAGAAATTTCAGCCAAAGGAGGATCCAGAGAAGGCGACAGTGCAGGGGGCTCCAGGGGAAAGCCAACAACTCAAAAACAAACAACATGGTAGAAATATGAAATGCAGAAACAGTTATGACAGTATGATCAACTTATCAGATGTGGAACTGAGTGAGGAAAATCAAATTCTATTCCTGGGATTGACGTATTGCCCTGACAATAAACTGAACTACTGAGAAACTCATATTGACTTTTTTAAGCATACTAGTAAATTAAAATTGCCCAAAGTTCATCTGCAGAAAACAAAGAAGACCACCTAGGTAGGAGAAGCATGCGGTGAGAAAGCAAGTCAAAGCGGACTTAAGGTATCCGATCTACAACTGATGAGGAAATTCAAGGAACTGGAGAATGAGACTCTTGGCATATCTGAAGTAGTGACGGAGCAACAAATCATTGATTCTGTGAACTTGGACATTTATGGAGTAGAAAGTATATGCTTTAAGCAAGCATCAACGTTTATACCCATCACCTCTAAAGATGCAATTGACACTTTCAACTAGTGTGTCATAGAGGATGTGAAGACCATGTGTTCATGCAAAAGTAAAGTTAAGAAAATCAAGCTCAATCTTCAACAGAGAAGTTATCTTACTCTAATTAGGAAATTAAGTCATGATCAGTAACTCTGATGAGGGTGGCAACATTGTATTGTGGCCACTGAACATGCACATCACTGAAGCCTAGCAGCAATTGTATGATTCAAGTTGCTATGCCTTGAGTGGCCGAGCAACTTTGGGCCATGTCAAAATTCAGTATCATGCAGCATTGATTGAATGGAGGAATGCAGGGCTTCTAAATCAGGATGAGTATCTTTTTCAGAGAAAGGATCACCTCAAACACCAGTCTTATACCTGATACCCAAAATCGATAAGAACCAGATGCAACCATCAGGTGGACAGATTAATTCCACAATTAACAGCTTATTCAAGAATACTTAAATGGACCATTTTTTTACAGGATCATGTATGTAATTTGCCCTAATTTGTAAAAGACACAGGTACCTTCACATAACATCCCTGTACACTAGCATCCGGCATGAAGATGGCCTGAGAGCCATGGGACATTTTCTCAAGAGTAGATCTTTGACTCTTTATAAACACACCATCGTGTTGATTAAAATAATAACTATTTTCTTTTCAACAAGGAAGTATAAAGACAGATATGTGGGACTGTGATGGCACCTGTTTCGTCCCCAGCTTTACTTCTTTGCATATGGCTGGTGGGAGGGACAGGTGCTCATCAGTGATCACAATGCACTGTTTGGGGAAAAGGTTGTGTGCTGGCTGAGATGTATTGATGATTTATTTGTCTAATGGAATCATACCATAGAATCAGCAGTGAATTTTTCTGAGGCCCCAATCCAACATTACTTGCTAACCCCCACATAGTCACTCAATACTAACAGACACCTATCCACATTTTTTGTCATTTTATTTTTGGTTCAGTGTAATTTTGTGGTAATCTCACTGTAGTTTCATTGTGCTCCTGTGATTTTCCACAGGGGGACCTAGTGAATGCATTGAGTTAACTGTAAGTTCACGGTGATGCAAATGAATGTGTGTATTGAACCTGGGGATCTCTCTAGGGCCCCCCAAACAAGGTCCAGGACTTCAGGGTACCCCTACCCTGCCCCCTATGTATTGTTTTATTTAAATTTTTTGGGGCACAAGGACCAAGGCCCAGAGTTGTAAAATGGAGGTAGCAACATTTATCTTCATTTGTGGCCAGCCAATCATAGAACTCGCTCTTGCAGGACTGGTGCAAATTCAGCAGGGCTAGCCAATCAGAGTGCTTCACGTGTCATTTCTTTTGCCTCAGTACTCCGTCTGTAGTGCCACAATTTAAAGCTGAATGGATTTTCATCAAATCCAAAAAGGGAGCTTTAAGGGGTAAAGATCTAGCTTTCTGCCAACGCTGACGTTTTGGCTGTATTGTTGTCTAAAGATGCTATGGAAACTTGCATAGGGGAGCACATTTTGGGACTGCTTCTTTTTCTCAGCCTCCACTTGATGGCTCACTCTGAAACTTTTCAATAGGTTGATGGAATTAAACCTTTTTTGGAAAGCTTTGTGAAGATTTGTCAAATGGCAAAAATGTTCCTAGAAAAACAAAAAAATCATTTTCCGATGAAAACTCAATCCTAACTGTAACTACACAGTGGCATCTGAGATGTTGTATTTAGGTTAGTTAGTTAAAACATGCTATTTTAAACAAATGAAACCACTACAATTGAGCAGTTATAGTTATCTCTCCTAATTATAAATCAAGCCCTAAAGTAGGTATGTCATGCCCTCATCATGCACAGAGTTGTCATCAATAATGCAATTTCAGATGTTGCAGTGTTGTTATCAATGATGTCATACAGCATATCATGAGTAATGTAATATGGGAGGTATTTAGCAGGGGTTTGCAAGGGCACACTTTTTATGCATATTGGCTCTATATATTTGTAAAAATTACATTATAGCTAGGGTTGGTAATAATATCTTAATGCATGATATAAAAAAACAGAAAATCAGCTAAAAAAATAAAAAATAAAGTGATGTAATTTGTTCTGGTAATAAATACTGCCAAATTATGACCTTGGCGTGATACCTCCCATAGACAGCCTATGTACCACACCAACCGCCAGGGCGTTAACACCACTGACCACGGCAGTATCCATCAACAGCCAGGTGGAAGCCAAGGCACCACCCACCATATTATGACATAGCAAACCGCCAGGATTTCCAGGGCGGTACCAACACCATCAAAGGCCTGCAATATAGGAAAAAGGTAAAGTCCCACTCAACGAAAACTTGGGGTTATCAAGTTCGAAATTTATTGCATTGCTATTCAGACATTTTTCTTCCAAGAATACAAAGAAAGTCACTTCATTTCCATAGCAAAGGCAACATCCAAAGTAATGACACGAGAAGAAAGAAACAGCCAACACGTGTTTCGCCCCCTCTGGCTATATAAGCCGGGGCTTTCTCAAGGCTGAAAGAAAAAAGAAAGGTCAAACTCGTTGATAGTGTTGCTCAAGATAAGGCAAAAGAGAATTATCGCGAAGACTTCAAAAAACCACTGAAACAAGAGCAAGAAAGCAAAATTCTGTATGAAAGGTGTTACCGATATGGAGTTCCAAAAGTTGGAAGAATCTTAAGCCCAAAAAGAACTGGAAGTGTCCCAAAGAAAAAAGGATAAACCAGTGCTAAAGAGTGAAAAGTGAGATAATGATGAACCAAGAGAAATATATTAGAAAAAATGTTAGAAAAAATATATTAAGCTGAACATACCGTAAAGATTAACAAGCATTTATAATTTGAATATTAAATCAGTCATATTCTGTTAAAAAATATTAATCAATTGTTAAGGCATTTCAGACTTGAAAAAGAAACATGAGAAGAAAAGTAATAATAATGATGATATCAACTATAGTATAATTGAATGACTAACTTAGATGAACATACAGATTGTTTTTAGACCATCAGAACAAACATTCGATGTTTACGGGGCTCGTTAGTCAAAAGGACCACCTTGTTAAAAGTAAAGTAAGTTATACTTATTAACTAAAGGCATGCACTGGATCAAATAAACTAAGTCTCTGTATGTTACAGGAGTGCTCCTGTTTCTTACCTTAAGGATGCATAGAAGTCGGAGACGCCGACTGTCAACGGCAAGGAGCCGTAAGATGCGAAACGGGCGCATTGAGCGTCGCGCTCGCAATAAACGAACCTTTATCGACAGGGTAGTTCCTAGCGTCGTTCGGTTTACAATAAAGACAAACAACGGACTACCAAAACTAGGGACAGGGAGCGCCATCTTAAAACATAGAGAAAAAAAGGGAAGAAAAGAAGCAGCCATTTTTGACCGATAAAGTAGATCATTGGGGCAAGGGTTAGGCCATCTTTATAGGCAAAAAATATATATACTTGCTGAATCATGTTTAATGTCAGGTACAACACCTGGATTAAAAAAGAAAAATGAAAAGTGAAAGATATAAGAGCAAAATTGAGAAAAAAAGAAGAAAAGAAAAAAAGAGAAAAGAAAGGAACAAAAAAGTTAGTTTCAAATAAAGAAACAGTAACTCTAAATGAGAGCTTGTAAATGACTAAAGTGTAAAGGGGCAAGAGGAGAAACAGGAGGATAGAAGAGGGAAACAGAAAAAATTGAAAAATTACATCAATACAATACTTAAGCATAAGTAATCTCAGGGGAACATACATATTGGTGAAACTTGAACATTTTTTTTTTTTATATTGTACATGGTAATTTCAAAGTGAAACAAGAGGAAACAAAAAAAACCTTTTCTACAGTAGCCAAAAATGCCATTCATGATCTTTGTTGAGGCCCTTGTTGACTGTATCATATTTGATAATAAGACGGCTTTCTTCTTGACGTAGTCGCAGTGACATATTACCACCTCGCGGAGAGGGTGTGATACGTTGTAGACCACTGAAGGTAAAAGTACATTGTTGTGGATGACAGTTGTTAAAATGTTCAACCAGTGGTGCTTGAGTGTCAGATTTTTGTATGTTCCGAAAGTGTTCCTGGATTCTGATTTTTAGTGGACGGATCGTACTGCCAATATAGGTTAAGTTACAAGGGCACCAAATGGCATAAATAACATAAGTGCTGGCACAGTTAATAAAGTCAGTAATCCGGTGCGTACCATTCTTGATGTTGACCGATGTAGATTTGGACAGACCCAGTTTACATACAGAACATTTGCTACAGATAAAAAAGCCTTTTGGTTTTGGCGGTAAGAAAGTAGTAGTTGTTGGAGAAATGAGGGGCAAAGTTTATTGCGAAGAATAGGTGCCCTCCTGAATCCTATTTGGGGGTGGTTAGTGATATATTGATTAATAGAAGAATTATTCAAAAGTAGGAACCAGAATTTTCTAAGTGATTTACGAATGTAGTTGTGGCCATTATGAAAGATTGTAATGAAACAAACAGATGTGTTCTTATTGGGTTTTTTGGGGGTGTTCAGCAATAGATTCCTGTCCATACTTCTCACTTCATCTCTGATGGTATCTAGAGAGGCCTTATTGTACCCCCTGGATATGAGTCTCTTGATCATTTCAAAGGACGTATTATCATAGTCAGAGGTATTGGTGCAGTTAAGTCTAGCTCGTCTAAATTCTCCTTTTGGTATGTTTCGAATGGAACTGGATGAATGGCAACTAGTAGCATGGAGGATTGAGTTAGCAGATGTCATTTTGCGAAAAAACTTGGTCTGAAGTTTGTTATCTTCAACATAAATCAGTAGGTCGAGATACTCAATTGAAGAGTTAGAAATTTGATAGGTTACATCTATGTCCCAAGGGTTTGGTTTAAGGGACTGAATGAATTGGTGAAGAAAGGCTTTTGAGCCTTGCCAAATAAGCAGAATATCATCAATATATTGCCCCCAGAAAATAATATGTTTGATGAAATGTTCTGAGCGATCTGACCAGAGCCAATAATTTTCCACAGCTCCCATCAGGATACATGCGTAGGGTGGAGCAAATTTTGCCCCCATCGCAGTCCCTTGTAGCTGTAAACAGAAATTGCCATCAAAGAGAAAGTAGTTGTTTTCAAGGCTGAATTTGAGAAAGTCCAGAATCATTGCATTCCGTGTCAAATACTTCACTGATCTGGTAGATAAGCATTTGTTCACTGCTTCAAGGCCATCATTGTGTTTGATAGATGTATAGAGACTGACAATATCAATAGTTGCAAGAAAAAAATCTGATTGCCACTCTATGTCTTGTAGCTTTTGTAGGATATCTTTAGGCCCATATTTATACTTTTTGACGTTAAACTGCGCTAACGCAGTTTAGCGTCAAAAAATTTAGCGCCGTCTAACGCCATTCTGAAGCGCCATGCGGGCGCCGTATTTATGGAATGGCGTTAGCCGGCGCAAGCAGACCGGCGCTGCCTGGTGTGCGTGGAAAAAAACCACGTAGACCAGGCAGCGCCGGCGTTGGGAAAAAATGACGTTAGGGCGTCTTAAAATGGGGCAAGTCAGGTTGAGGCAAAAAAATCGCCTCAACCCGATTTGCGCCATTTTTTTACGACGCCCAGACGCCATTTCATGACTCCTGTCTTAGTAAAGACAGGAGTCATGCCCCCTTGCCCAATGGCCATGCCCAGGGGACTTGTGTCCCCTGGGCATGGTCATTGGGCATAGTGGCATGTAGGGGGGCACAAATAAGGCCCCCCTATGCCACCCAAAAAAAATATATATATATAAAAAATTATACTTACCTGAACTTACCTGAATGTCCCTGGGGTGGGTCCCTCCATCCTTGGGTGTCCTCCTGGGGTGGGCAGGGGTGGCAGGGGGGGTCCCTGGGGGCAGGGGAGGGCACTTGTGGGCTCATTTTGAGCCCACAGGCCCCTTAACGCCTACCCTGACCCAGGCGTTAAATAGTGGCGCAAATGCGGGGTTTTTTGACCCGCCAACTCCCGGGCGTGATTTTTGCCCGGGAGTATAAATACGACGCATTTGCGTCGCCGTCATTTTTTTAGACGGGAACGCCTTCCTTGCATCTCATTAACGCAAGGAAGGCGTTCACGCCAAAAAATGACGCTATTTGCCAATACTTTGGCGCTAGACGCGTCTAACGCCAAAGTATAAATATGGCGTTAGTTTTGCGCCGAATTTGCGTCGAAAAAAACGACGCTAATTCGGCGCAAACGGAGTATAAATACGGGCCTTAGTGTCTCTAACATATGAAGATAAATTGGTCATAAATGGTTGAAGCTCTCTATCAATGAGGGAACCCAACCTATATTGCATACTTTACTTTAGAGGACGTTGGGTCCCTGTCCTCTGGTCAAGTCCCCCATCTTATGAATAAGGCACTTTACACAGGAGAATAGTGATTTTGGACCCTCTCCAACATTGGAGTTTTGCTTACCATCAAAGGCCTGGCAGAAACGTAACACAAAATACAGAAGACTCTCCAACAGGTACACAGAGGACTCCGCTGCTGCCATGGAACCGGAACTTTAAGTCTTCCCAGTGCTATTCTACGCCATGGCCCTCATGGAACACCAACGCTGACGAAGATGACAACGGTGAGTACAGCCACCTAGCACACAAGGGAGGGAGGGAGGAAAATGAGTGCGGCACACACACGCACAACACATACCATTCACACACACCATACACAGGATCGGAAGCAGAGTTAAATCAATGTCACAGGACACACGTTAAAATAAAGCAAGGATTTGATGCCAACAGCCACCATGTTGTCCATTTGAATCCAAATGCAGACGACAATGTTCAGAATGGACCAATGGCCAGTCCAAAGTACAAGATAGCCACATGGTCATAGGGCACAGTCCGAGGCCCAACTTGACTCCACTGTTCAGGGCCATCATGTTGGAAATGGCGCAGGCACCTCAGAGGGAACGTTGGGGTGGGGGGGCACCTCGGCTGAAGTGGGGACCTTGCCCACTGGTTCTGGTGGGGGCTCCAGGCCCATTTGTCATTAGTGGGGGTGCAAGGCTACAGTCTCTGAAGGGGGGAACTTGCCCACTGGTTCTGGAGGGGGCTCCATGCCGATTTGTCATTGGTGGGGAGTGCAAGGCCACAGTCTCTGAAGTGGGGAACTTGCCCACTGGTTCTGGAGGGGGCTCCTTGTACAACAGTCCCTGGAGGGTGCCCTACATGCTCTCTGCTGAAGGTGAGGGCTGCTGTGTCTCTGCTGGAGGTGAGGGCTGCTGTGTCTCTACTGGAGGTGAGGGCTGCTGTGCCTGTGCTGGAGGTGGGGGCTCCTTGCCCTCTGCTGGAGGTGACGGCTGCTGTGTCTTTGCTGGAGGTGAGGGCTGCTGTGTCTCTGCTGGAGGTGAGGGCTGCTGTGCCTGTGCTGGAGGTGGGGGCTCCTTGTTCTTTGCTGGTGGAGTGGGACTCTTGCCTTTCATTGGTGGTTGAGCGGGAACCTTCCCTTTCATTGGTGGTTGAGTGGGAACCTTCCCTTTCATTGGTGGTTGATTGGGCCTCTTGGCTTTCATTGGTGGTTGAGTGGGAACCACCCCTTTCATTGGTGGTTGAGTAGAAACCTTCCCTTTCATTGGTGGTTGAGTGGAATCTTCCCTTTCTTTGCTGGTGAAGGGGGATCCTTGCCAATCTTTGGTGGTGGAGGGGGAGCCATGTGTCCCCTCTTGTGATGGGTCCCCTTGGCCTTTGACATGTCACTTGTGTCCTTACCTCCAGGACTAGGAGTTGCCTCCACTGTCCCTGTCGCCTGCCCCTTGCTTTTCACCACCCTAGTCCTCCCTTTCTGAGCTGGAGGTGTGCTCTCAGTAAGAGTAGCAGCCATCACACTCTGGGGCCCCTTTGTGGCAGCAGCTGATGATTTGATGTGAGCAGTGGCATACTGTTTGGCTGAGGTGCTGTGCTGAGTTGTTGGGACCATGCTCTTATGGGTGGTGGATGGGGAGCTAAGAGGTCAAGATGTGCAAGGAAAAGCTTCCTAGTGGCGTTGGGGTGGGATGTGGGAGGAGGGACGGGAGTGGAGCTTGAGGGAATAGGTGTCAGAAGTGTATGTCTGCTGGACTTGGGTGCAGGTACATGGACAATGTGTGTGTGTGCGGTGGATGGCTGTTGGGTGACTGAGTGCATGCATTTGTGTTTCTTAGGGGGGGCAGACAGGGTGGGAGAGGACAAAGGAGACGCGTGGATGGATGTTGTGGAGGTGTCTGCAAGGGAGTTGTATGTGCTGCATGATGTGGTGATGGTGGTGGTGGCTGTTGATGCAGTGCATGCAGGTGTGAGTGGGGATGTGACTGTGAGGAAGGAGGAGGATGGGGAGACAGTGGAGGCAGTGGATGTGGCTGTGCATGTAACTGTCTGTTGTTTGTGTGAGTGCTTGTGGCCTGAAGTGTGCTGCCTGTGTTTGACTGTGCTACTCTTGTCTGATGTTTTGTGTGCATGCTTGCCTGTATCTGTGCCTGGGATGGGTTGGGACTGAGGAAACTGGGACTAAGAAGTGGTAGTTGGAGGGGGGACGGTAAGAACAGGGACACTGGCTTCCATCAAAGAGGAGGCCAGAGCCTGAAATGAGATCTGTATGGCCGCCAACCCACTGCGGTGCCCTCCAGGTATGCACTTCATTTCTGCATCTGGGAAGCCAGCCCCTGGATGGCATTCATAATGGTTGATTTTCCTACAGAGATGGATCTCAGGAGGCCAATAGCCTTCTCACTGAGGGCAGCATGGCTCACTAGGGCAGGGCCTGAGGTGCCTGGGGCGAAGGAGATGCCCACCCTCCTAGGTGGACGGGCACGGGCAACTCAGTGGAGTTCTACTGGGAGGCCGGTGCTGGTACGGGAGTGGCAGCTGTACCTGTAGCTAGGGTGGTTCCAGAGGTGTCGGCCACCACCCAAGAGCTTTCATCAGAGGAGGAATCAGAGTCAGTGTTGTCACCTCCTGTCTCCGCCATGGTGCTCCCCTCGCCCTCTGTCCCACTGGTCCTCTCGGTGTCGGTGGACTCTGCCTCCTGGGTTCTGTGGGATGCAGCTCCCTCAGTCATCGTTGCCCCTGCTTCTCCACCAGATCATGCTAATGCACAAATGGACAGGATGACAGAAGAAAATGGGGGGGAGAGAGAAAGGGAGCACTGGGTCAACTAAAGCGCCAATACCACAGTTGGCATACATATTACAAAAACACACAGGGATCAGGATTGAACACTATGCATCACACTGGCATTATATTGGCTAAGTACCACAGCAAGATGAGAGCCAACCACCACCAATTGCACCCCTCCTGGGACCCACTAAGCCCTGTCTAACATGGAATGCTACCTATCTAGGTTACCGGATTTTGCTATACACCCATTTACCTTGAGCTCGCTCATGCAGCAATGGCTGAGGTGGCATTAAGGGGCACCCACTAACTGAAACCCACCACCAGGATCCCATGTCCCCCAAAAATAATTGTTGTCATGCTCACTGTACTCACCCCCTTGTGGCTGCTGTGCTACCCTCAAACACTCATCCAGCTTTGGTTAGGCCATCAGGGGGTCAGGTTCCAACTGGCACCCTACCCTCGTTGGGAGGCCACCTCCAGCTGGGCCTCTGTTGTCTTCCGGGCCAAGAGTCTCAGGTTCTCCCAACTTTTCCTGCAGTGGGTGCTCCACCTGCTAAAGACCCCCAGGGTCCGCACGTTTTTGGCGATGGCACACCACAATCGCTTCTTCTGATGGGAGCTGACCTGCATAGGTAATACAGACAGGAGGACATCATTAACCATACAATCCAGCCTGTCCCACATATGGCCCACATATAACATTTTCGTCTCCATTGGCACCCACATCACCCGGAGAACTGCATGTACACTACCACCAGACATACCCGCCACCCAAATTACACACAGCTAGCACACACATCTCCATGCAACCTTGTTACATGCATCGTGCCCATGGTGAACTCACCTGGAGGCTCATACAACTGTCCATACAGGGGTAGGACCCCTTCCACCAGGTGCTATAACTCCTCCGTGGTGAAGGCAGGGGCCCTTTCCCCTGTCACCCGGGCCATGGCAGGATCCACACACAGGTCACAGCAGCACACGCAGTGGAGGTGTTGTCCTGTAGAATGTCAGGAATCAAGTGAGGTTTTAGACAGAAAATGGCAGTCACGTCCACGGCAGTGCACACCCTCACCACCACCAGTGATCCCCAGTGGACACTGCACTCCATTAAGCCCCATTTTAGCCAATGAGAAATTGCATGGCGGTGCAAGACCGTCATCCACCATGATGCCCAACACCGGCGGAGTTACAACACTTCCACCTCCACATACTTACAGGAGAGGAGGTCGCCATTTTATGATGGTGGACAACATTCAGAAATTGGAAACTGCGTCATTGCTATAAATTACACATAGATTGCCATTCACATTGTCCGATTACATACATGCTCTATGTACACTGAGGTGGTGTTACATTGTTCAATTTGTGACACCCTAGTCACTCTTGTGTCCCTTAGATAGCTACCACTGTGAAGGAATAGAAGGAGGAGACAAGACCCAGTGTACAGACCCCTTGTGGACTTGGCTATACTGGAGGACAGGCACATTATACTGACCTATAGACTTGACAGGGCCACAATCACAGAGCTGTGTACATAATTAGAGCATGAACTGATATCAGCTATCCGTCATCCCACTGGAATCCCCCCTCTTGTTGAAGTTCTATTAGTGCTTCATTTCCTGGTAGCTGGTTCTTTCCAAGTGACAGTGGGCTTGGCAGCAGGAACGTCACAGCCAATGTTCTCAATAGTGCTGGCAAGGGTTTTGTCTGCCTTGGTCAAACACATGTACAGCTACATCTCTATCCCCCACGTGGAAGATTTGGCCACTGTGAAGGCTGGATTCTATGCAATGGGACATATACCAAATATTATTGGGGCGATTGACAGAACACATATTGCATTTGTCCCCCCCAGCACACTGAACATGCATTCAGGAATCAGAAACGTTTCCACTCACTCAATGTGCAAATGGTGTGCCTGGCGGACAAGTACATTTCCCACGTCTCTGCCAAGTATCCTGGGTCGGTGCATGACGCCTTTGTCCTGAGGAATAGCAGCATCCCAAATGTGATGGCACAATTACAGAGGCACAGCGTGTGGCTAATAGGTGAGCCAGAGTCCCCACCCAATGTATGTCAGTGTATGCCCTCAGAAGACAACCCCCATAACATTGTGTAAGGCTAATGTTTGTCCCTCAATACTTGCAGGTAACTCTGGCTACCCAAACCTATTGTGGCTCCTGACCCCTGTGAGGAATGCCAGGACAGGGGGCTGAAAATCGGCATAATGATGCACATGGATGAACCAGGCGGCTCATAGAACGTACCTTCGGCCTCCTGAAGACCAGTTTCAGATGCCTCCATCTGACAGGTGGATCCCTGTGCTACTCCCCTGAGAAGGTTTGCCAGATAGTTGTAGCATGTTGCACAACCTGGCCCTCAGACGACATGTACCTTATTTGCAGGAGGAGGAGATTGGAAATGCCCCTGTGGCAGCAGTGGATCCTGAGGACAGTGAGGATGAGGAGACAGAGGATGAGGATATGTACAACAGAACATCGGTTATAAGGCAGTATTTCCAATGACACACAGGTGAGACAGTAGAACTGACCATTCCTCTGATTATTTATCCTTTCAGTGTGGCTGTAGCATGATGACAGTCAATTCCTTTGCATCTCAACTGGCTGTCACCTATACCTTCTTATTTTGAAGATGTTGGTGTTATTACTGTGTACTGATGTGGTGACTACAGACAGCTACAGGTCATTATTTATATGCTATCACAGAGTTCAGGTCATTTGCACAAGATGTAACTGTTACCATAATTGCAAATTTTCTTCACATAAAGCACTATCACTCAAGTTGTGTTCAAGGGTGTTTATTGTAGTGAGATTTATAGACAGAATATAGCAATGGAATGAGGTGATGGTAGAGGTAAGTCCAGGGTATTGGTCGAGTCTGTTAGTAGCACAGGTCCAGTGTCCAAGAGGCCATAGGAAGGGGAGCAAAGGCAGTTCAAAATGGACAAGGTGACAGAGTGGGACACAAGGGGGACATTCAGGAGGGTCTTATTTTCTGGCGGTGATCTTGGTCTTGGCAAGTGTCTCTGGCAACTGTCTGGGTCGCAAGGAACATTTGAGGGATTGTTTACCTTCTGCAGGGGAAGGGGTGCTGGTGGCCTGTGGGTGCTGTGGCAGGGCCTCCTGTCCACTAGCTACAGCAGATGTGGTTGGCTGTTCATTTGACTGGCTAGTGGAAGGGGCCCGTTGGTTTGCTGTATAGTTCCTCATTATGTTGGCCATGTCAACCAGCACCCCTGCTATGGAGACCATGGTGGTTTTGCGGGCCTGCAAATCTTTCTTAATCTCTTGATGGTGTACCTCCTGCAGCCGCTGGTTCTCCTGCATGATTTCAAGAATCTGGCCCATCTTGTCCTGGGATTGTTGGTAAGACCCCAGGACATTAGTGAGTGCCTCCTGGAGACTTGGTTCCCTGGGCCTGCCTTCCCCCGGTGCACAGCTGTCCTCCCAGTGTCCCTGTCCCCCTGTGTCTGTGTCCCCTGAATGGTGTGCTCACTGCCACTGACCCCAGGACCCTGATTGCCTTGGCTGTGAGGTGTGGACTGGGCACACTGCTGATTGACGTGTCCTGGGGACAGAGTTGTGGGACCGTTGGGTGGGTGCTGTGGTGTTGGATACTGAGGGGGCAGGCTCTGTGGTGGACTGGGAGTGGGCGGGGTGGCTGACTGACCAGTGGTCCCTGATGGGCCAGGAAGTTCATCCAGATCCAGATATCCAGAGTTTCTGTCATCACTGGGAGCATCTTCTGTTGGGGGACTGGATAGCTGTGGCGCCTCCTCGCCACTGGGATTGGCTGGGGCACCTGCGGGGATGTAAGTGATGTATTATGCTTAATGTCTGTGACATTTTCTACATCCCTAGCTTCCCCTATATTGTTGCTTTTGCCCTGCCACCTTCGTTTGTGTATGGGGATGGATTGTGGGATTGCGAGTTGGCCATGCTGTGCATGCATAGTTGGTGGGTGTGCATGCAGGGCTGGGAGGGCTGTACATGCAGTGGGTCTGGCATGCTGGGCTTCGCGTTGGGGTTAGTCATATGTGTAGGTGCACTGTGTGGGATGGAGTGGAGTGATGGGAGTCAGGGTGAGGGGTGAGATGGCATGCAGGTATGGAGGGTGATAGGTCATAAATGTTGACTCACCAATGTCCAGTCCTCCGGCTACTCCAGTGAGTCCATCAGGATGCAGTATTGCCAAGAATTGCTACTCCCATGCTGTCAGCTGTGGGGGAGGCGGTGGGGGTCCACCGCCAGTTCTCTGGATCGTGAGCTGGTGCCTTGCTGCCCTGGAACGTACCTTCCCCCATAGGTCGTTCCACCTCTTCCTGATATCGTCCTTTGTTCTTGGATGCTATCCCATGGCATTCACACATTCCACAATTCTCTGCCATAACTCCATCTATCTTGCTATGGATATTTGCTGTGCAAGTGTTCCAAACAGCGGTGGCTATACCCTGACTATTTCCTCCACCATGACCCGCAACTCCTCATCAGTGATACAGGGGTGCCTTTGTGGGGACATGGGTGTTGTGTGGTGTGTGTTGTGCAGTGGGTGTTAAATTATGTGGTGGGGTGTGCTTAGCGTGAAGGATTGCTGGGTGTTAGTGGTGTGTGTAGTTGCATGTCTGTCTCTTGGCTATTTTTTGTGTTCATAAAGGGTTGTGGGTAATGTGGGTGTGTGTTGTGTTGTGTTGTGTAGTACTGTGGGTGGGTGGGTGGCTGTGGTGTGTGTATTAGTGTCAGATGTATATTTTTGGTATTGGACAATGTTGTGTTGTTTTGAACTTGGGTGGCCATTCTGACCACGCCGGTGTGTACCGCGAATGGTTTACTGCCATTGAATGTCCGGCGTGGTGATTCGTGTGTCATTCTGTGGAGTGCATGGTTTTGTTGGTGTGACGGTGTGGGTGTTCATACTGACAGTTTAACACTTACCTTTGATCTGGCGGATTTGTGTTTGTGGCAGTATTATGTCGGTTTAGTGTGTGTGTGTCATAATATGGCGAATGGATGTTCGCCTCTGTGACAGTATGTTGGCGGCCGTCACCGCGGCAGTAAGCGGGAATAACTGCCAATGTCATAATGAGGGCCTATATCTTTTGCCCCAGTCAAGCACTGGATATGACCTATCATATCACATCACTCAAGTCGTGTCAAATGACATAATTGATAAAATCAATGAAGGCATTTCGAACTACATCATTAATGACCCTTACACCATTTCAAATTAGAAATCAACTAAGCTCTAATGCCACTATTACATGTGATAATGATAAAGTTACAGCAAACATTGTACATAATTGGCTTAATAATTCACTGAAAAGCTGCTTTAATGCAGAAAATGTATATTTTGCAAACATGTGATTAACAAAACCATTGATTTTATTACCTTAAGATTCTTAATACATGTAAAATGACTTTGTTTATAAACTGCAACACAAGATGTTTTATGTATCTCATTATTTGTAATATATTGAAGCTGCAATATATTAGATTTTACCACCCATAAATGGAAGGACCATTATATGGAAATTCTCAGAGCAATTAGAATTAAGGAGACTAAGGGCCAGATGTAGCAAAGGTTTTTACCCATTCTGTGTCTATGGGAAAAAGTGTTCGTACATATGGCCCTAAATTCTAATGGTGACTCGTATTAAGGATAAACATAATAAGGATGTTTTAGATCTACTTAAATTCACAGATATTAAATAGATCAAAAGGGGGTCAAAGGGGAGGAGATATGGAAAATAAACTGAGAGCAAGTGAGGATTATCAAACTTAAAGTGCTAAATGGTTTGAACATTAACAGAGAGATTTGTACACTTTAATTCAATGAGCATTCTGTTTGTTAATGAAATCAAGATTCAAAATAACTTTGTCTGTCTTACGTTGATACTAACTACAGTACATTTTGTTACAAATCTTTAATAACAAGGTATTTCCTATTTTAAACAGTTCAGGACTTTATAACTGGCCACTTATAAATGCAACAATATTTTTAGAAGAAACTAATGGCAATCACCGATACAGGTTACCCCTGATCTGTATCTACTTTTAAGAGACTACATGAATGAATTTAGAACTTGTTTAAGTATCTATGTATAGCATTATTTGCGGAGGAGAGCAAACACATTCAAGAGTTCTAGACTACCGCTGATTGTTAAACTAAATGTGTAAGAACTGTGGATCTAAAGTTCTAATCTGCTTAGAGATGGTAATGATTTTTTCTGTAAAAGAATAAGAGCGGTGTTTGTAATGCTTGGAACTGCTTCGAGATAATTCTATGAATATATTCTTCAAGCAAGCAAAAATGTGAATTGCACCAATATTAAAGAAATTAACCTAGTTAGCCTAGTTATCCTAGTTTAAGAATCCTGTGACTTTTAAAGATTGAATTTGTTTACAGAGTGTAATGGGAATAGCTCTGTAATTATAAGGTTGACTTTGTCTAGGGGTTGTTATACTTGGAGAGCGATAATCAGTATTAGTTAAGAATAAGTAGGATTGCTATATAATTTAAGTGAAATCATTAACTATGTAATTGTATGATACTTGATTACACAGTGTTTTTTTCTTAACAATAGCCAGTTATGCTATTCCAAATGAACCCTATGTACATGCTTAGAACACTATTTTAGTTACTTAGACAAGGAAATAGAGTTGCAAAATTGCACAATGAATACTCAAGTGCAGTGTAGATCTTAGGTGTGAATTCTGCCTTTAGTGTTTTCAAGGAGCATTAGTTTGAAGAAAACATCTTTAGTTTGAATCAGAATTTATTCTCTTGACTTACGTTTAGCACCTAAGTGCCTGTAAGTGACTTTTGTTGGAACAATAAGCAAAAGGAACAAGATTTCTCAACAGTTTGAGGGCACAGATGTGTGTTGAAAGAACCCCCCACACAATAAAAGTCTCTTTATGCGATAAGTTGCATGCTCGATCCAAGTCTTCCTGCAAGAGCTTAAGTATATGTGCAATCTTTGTTGAGGGACATTATTGTAAAAATTAATGATCACCAGTTGGGCTATATTTTTTAGTTCACATATAATCAATTGATAAAACGTATTGGAAACTAAGTTAATGTCCTTGATTAAATCGAACTTATTAGAGATAAAAGTGCACAAACCACCTTTTGCCCTACCCCGTGAACAAGGAACTGCAGGGGTATGGAATGTCCTAAAACCGTTTATGTGAATGGGATCCACAGACCAAGTCTCTTGTAGACACACCCAAGAAAAAGATCTAATGTACTCTAGCCAGTCCTCATTCTTGATTTTAGAATGCAGACCTGCCACATTCCAAAATAAAAATAGAAAGTCTTCTCTCTGAGTATTAATACCCCGTCCCGCACAAGTCTGTTTTATTACTTTGTTTTTTAGTGGGACGATATTGCTCTCTTTGTGAGGAAGATTGATTGATGCAGAGAGGAGTGATTGGACAGGAAGTCCACTAATTAGCGCTTCATCATTAACAATTTGTCTGGGTGATGGTTCGGTGTTCATCCATTCATCTCCAATGTTCTCCACCAAACCATCACCGTCCTTCAATAAGTCAGGGACCTGGGTAGTCATAATATGCTTGATCCTACCCGCTTCCTGATCAAATGGTAGTCAATCAACTTCTTCCAAGCAAAGAGCGTGAAATCTATTCTTAGTAGGAATCGTGTAATGTCTCTCAGACCTAGTTATTTTGTTTTCAGGATTAGGACTAAAATAATCATGACCTAGATTACGAGAATAGAAAAAACCCAGAGGTAGTAGCACGATGCCATGGTCCATGATCTACTGCGGACCAATTTTGGAGTTTTAAACAAGAGTACCACACAATCACCCCTGAGCATCTTGTGGTTCCTGCCCACCCATTTTACCCTCCTAACCATCTTTATGTCCTCAAAAAGTGCACCTGTCGTACCATATTTCATACGAGATCCTATGCAGTTCAGGGATTTATTCCTCAGAGCTGTCCATGAATCCCTGTGGTCCCCGGATAAGGCAGGGACATTTGCAAAGACTATCACGTAGGGAGTTGTCGCAGGAGGAAGATCTGATATGTCTCTTGGTATTGGGGAAAAATCCCGGGAAACGTTCAATCTGTTCGTTATTGCCCCTCTGTTTGTCTTCGCTTTTATGTATTGGGGACTTCTAATGCCAGCTGATGGTGTTCGAGAGTCTGTGTGTCTTTGGGTATTCTGAGGGATGGATGGTGGCTGTTGATGCTCTGTTGGGGGATTAGAATTACCGGTTGGGTCTGGATTGCCCCACTGCTGGGTAGTTGCGGCTATTAAGCTTGTAAACTGTGCCTTCATTAAGTTGAACATTAGGTCCACATTTTCCTCCAGTTGAGATAAACGTTTTATCATTTGGTCAAAAGATGACCTGACTAGATGTTCCAAGGCATTAGTGGTCTCTAAGGGGTAGGTTTTCACTTTCTCTATGAATTGTTTATTCTTCTGACCAGATTTTATGTTCTCACGAGCGGTTTGTACGTGTTGCGTAGGTTCCATATATTGAACTCCATAAGTACCATGTCTAATGTTATCTGGTGGCTCTTGACTGGAAACTTTGACGTTCCTAACTGATTTGGGTTTCCTTATATGTTTAGGTGAAGGTGAGTGCTCGTCGGCGTCTGAGATTGAATCAATTATATCTTGAATACATCCATTTATACCTCTAAGTTGAGTTCCACTTTCCAAATACTTAGTCGATTTTGGAGAGGTTATTGCTGGCGGGAGAGGGTTAGGAGGTCCTGATGGGCCCTTCTGACACAGTATCTTTTCCTTAACGTTAGTAATCTGTTTACCAATTGCCCCGTAGCTCCCAAGATAAATATTAATATTGATGAATGGTCTTTCTGAGAGGTAGTGTCTTTTGCACTCAATTGCTTCCTTTTGCCCATTCTTACTGGTTACTAATTATTTAGTCCCAAAAGAAAAGATTCAGCAATGGTGGTCTAAAAGCGCTCCTTTCTAGTAAATAAAAATAAAAATAACAGCTAACGCAGATAAAACACAGGTAAAACAATCTCTATATGACTATAGTAATGCAGGGTTGATAATAAAAATTATAAAAATGATCTACTCACGATGCTGGAAGTCTGTTTTGCAGGGTCACCAAAGAAACAGAGTTGTACTCCCTGCTGCAAAAAATCTAAATAAATATACCTATTTAAAGGCCTAATGACCAAGACCAAAAACCACAGAGGGAAAATCAGGGGGGTGGCCCAGCCCAGCCTCTGTCAGGTGCTGACGGGCAGAGGACGGGCCCGCCCTTGGCCCGGGCTTTGCCCGGGTGCCGCCCGCAAGCGTCCCGTGAAGCAGGAGCACGTCCACAAGTTGAAAGGGGCTCTCAGGCCCGCCCCCTGCTCCGGCGTTCAAATTCACGCACTCAGGCCCGCCCCTGCTCCTGCCTCCGAATTCGCGCTTCCCTCGAAGCGGGAGCGCTTCCACAAGTTTAAAGGGGCTCTCAGGCCCGCCCCCTGCTCGGGCGTCCAAATTCGCGCTTCCCGTGAAGCGGGAGCGCGTCCACAGGTTTAAAGGGGCTCTCAGGCCCGCCCCTGCTCCGGCGTCCAAATTCGCAGGAGCGCGTCCACAATTTTAAAGGGGCTCTCAGGCCCGCCCCCTGCTCCGGCGTCCGAATTTGCACTTCCCGTGAAGCGGGAGCGCGTCCACAAGTTTAAAGGGGCTCTCAGGCCCGCCCCCTGCTCCTGCATCCAAATTCGCGCTTCGAGATTCAAGATGTTTAATCTCTTTAAGAGCACATCCTTAAGTATAATTCATGGTTTGGCTCTTTAACAGCACATCCTTAAATACATGTTTAAGCAAGCAAGGCCCAGCGCCGACCAGGCCTCTAGTTCGGCTAAATTAAGGATGTGAAGCATCATAAAACATAGATCATACAATCAAATATGACATAATAATACATGATTAATAATATTTCACATTATTTTAGCATTGTTAACACATATGGTGACCACTCCCTGTGGGCACATTTTACTCATTACACGTTATTTTCAATTTTTAGTTTCTTTTATCAATATTTCTCATTAGTATGTATATGAAAATCATTAGAAAATTCTCATATTAGCATATCTGTTCCAACAGTCCCTCCTCTGATGACTAAATATGTCATCACACCTTTCCCTTGCCAATCATTTTACAAATTACTTTCAACTACATTTTGATCTCTTCTCCTTACATTTCCCCTATAGATTCTTCTTCTGGGTTGTTCCTCCCTCCTCTGATCATTTATACCCCTATTTAATTAAATTTTCTGCCATAATTTACATGTCTCCCATAATCCTAATATAGCAATGATCACAATTAATTTTCCTTGGACGATTTTCCACAGTATCCCACCCCAAATTTGACTAAACCAATTTCCCACAGTAACAAATACATTTCCAACCTTTTCCCAAACTCCTGGTTCCTTTAGTTCTTTCAAATCCTTACTTGCATTAGTTAAATTAGTAAGCAAATCTTTTATCTCTTTCTCGTTTTCAGGTATATATGAACAACAGTGCCTTGCATTAATCATTTTACAGACTCCTCTGTCCTTCACCAATATTATGTCTAAAGCAAGCCTATTTTGAAGCGTCATAGCTCTATCCGCAGCTAATTCAGTGTTTAGTAAAAGTATAGCTCCTGTAAAATTGTTTAAAATATTATCTACTATAGTCGATAGTTTCCGTATCTTATTTGCATTCAATATAACTCCTACTGAAGGAATTATTGCTCCAAAAATATCCGCTACAATTGCAGAGGCTGTCTCTCTCCTCTGTCTCATTTGGTGTAATGCAGTCATTTTCGGTATCCTTTTCAAATCATCTCTTTGATAAATCTTAGAAAAAACGATTTCCAAGTAACATGTCCCATACCATCCTCTAGGAAGACGGTAATAAGCATTAAGGTCACAAATATAATAAATTCCAGGATTCACAGGGTCCTCACCATTCAGCATAAATGTCCACTCACTCTGAAACAAAAATACATGTCTACATTCACTCGTTCCCACAAATAAAGTGCCAGTGCGTGTTTTGGCATATATATACAAAGCTTTCCTACATGCAATGCATCTAAGAGTAATTTCCCTTGTGTTTTATTAGCAGTATAAGCATAATCATTCTTGTAAGTTCTTTTCTCTAACTCTTTCTCTAGTTTCTCCTTCAGTGCTTTTCTCCTGTTGTCAGTATGTCCAATAAAGCTCTTTTCCATAGGTGTTAGTAAGCAAGTTAAATTGTTACGATGTGCATAAGCTGTGCCAAAGGTCAGTGTAGGCTCAAAGAATCCTCTAACTGATACTATATCATGATCTTTAGCTATCTTACTCAAATATCTAATTATAGGAACAAAAGAAAATACCATGTCATAATTTGAATTAAAGTATTGTATAAATTCCTGGTTATAGAATCGAGTTAGTAGCAAACTACAAGTTATACCGTAAGTCAGAGGTAGACTATGATAACTGACTACTTCTTCCACAGAGGAAGGTATTGCGTACACACAAGACAATAAAAGACTTTAGAAGACAGCTCTCCCTTTGCGTTAGTATAATCATGCAAATATTGCTCATCCAACTTAAACCTCTCTATAGCTGTTAGTGTAGTAGTCTCAAATACAGATGTATCTTTAGCCTCTCTCATATCATGAATTGACATTCCCAAAGGCATTATTATAAACAATATTCCACACACAATCGCCATTCCTACACTCAAATATCTACAATACCTAATGTGCCTGATGTTATCTAATCTAGCCATGATCTGTAAAGAATCAGAAAGCAGAATTTAACTCTTAATTAATATGCAACACAAAAAAACAAACATAAATACACTTCTTTTTCACTCTTCAGCTTCACACAACAAGACCCCTTTTCTTCCTTTGTCAAAATCGGTTAGCAGCTGGTCATCTCCGGGATTCTAAGTGTCATATCAGGCTATCAGTGTCTTTTCCGGTATCATCAATAATCTCAGTTTTTTTTCCTTTTGCTCAACAACTCAGGCTACTAATTGTCTCCTTCAGGTTGCATCAAAGTACTGATTCAGAACTTCTCTGTCAAAGCAAAAGGACATAAACTCGTTTTGCCAATCACTTGTTGCGGCATATGCCCACTCTGGTCCTGCGTATCTTCAACTTGCTACTGTCTTTCTCTTCAACTTTCTTTCTCTTGTCAGTTCTCCATCACTCAATTTGTCTTTCTTTGTGGTGTCTACTTCTTCCTCTATTCTCTCATTTATAACCAAGTCCTTTTTCTTGCCTATTTGAGATTCAGGCCAGTGATCTTCTTTTCTGGCCCCTTCTGTCAACAATCTCTTTAAGATCGGACTCTTCTCCTTCACCTTATCTGTAGTGCCTTCTCTTGATGGACGTGCAACGGGTTCAGGAGGAGTCAGATCACTTTGGCTTTGACCTGCCTCAACAATTTCCCCCTCAGGCTCTGGCACTTGGTCTCTTTGCGGTTCAGCACTCTTTGTTTCTGTGAGATCCTCTCCTGTGCATGGATCTCTTGTCACTTCTGCTGTGTTGATCTCTCGTTCTGCCTCCTGGATTTCCACACCCTTGTCTCTTACTGGGGTGATCGATCCTTCTTCCGCCAATTCTGGATCTACTTCTGACTCGACCTGCTCCGGTTCTGGTTCAGGAAAACTATTTGCTTTGCTGCTGCTGGCGTCCTCAACAACACTTCTTCATGATCCTGAGGGCTCACCACTTTCTTTGTATGGCTCGCATGTATCCAGTTAGGCAAACCTGCACACTTCACAGCTGTTGTAGTTGTCAGCACCACTTGATATGGACCTCTCCAACTTGACTCTAGGCAAGTCTTTCGCACATGCTTTTTGATCACGACCCAATCTCCTGCTCTTAGATTGTGACCTGGGTCATGGATAGGTGGCAGGGTAACAGCTTGTACCTGCTGAGAAAAAGATCGAACCACATCAGCTAGACCCTTGCAGTAGTCCAACACCATATCATCTGTAATATTGACAAGAGCATTGGCTGGTATTGCTGGCAACCTCATTGCTCTTCCCATAAGAATCTCATGTGGAGACAGCCCTGTCTTTCCGTAAGGTATATTTCTTATTGACATAAACACTAAAAGCAATCCACCCGGCCATTTGAGATTTGTGGCTGCACACATTTTGGCAATTCTTGATTTCAGAGTACCATTAATTTGCTCTACGAGTCCTGACGCCTCTGGACGATGGCTGCAGTGGAGCTTCTGTTCAATGTTTAGTGCTTCACATAAGAATGAGGGCCAGATGTACGTAATTCCCGAATTGCAACTCGCAAATTGCAAGTCAGAGAGACTCGCAATTTGTGATTCACAATTCAGTATGCAGGATGGTGTCCCTGACACCATCTGCGACTTGCAAGGGGGTCGCAAAGGCCCACCTCATTAATATTAATGAGGTGGGTCGCAATTTGCAACCCCCTTGAGACTCGCAGCACTCACAGGGATGGTGGCCTGCTGGAGACAGCAGACCACCATGTCTGTGACCGCTTTTAAATAAATCAGTTTTTGTTTTGTTATGCAGCCTATTTTCCTTAAAAGATATCGAGATGCATTACAAAATGAAAAAATGAAACATTTTCGTTTCATTTTTTCAAAGCAGGTAGTGGTCCATAGGAGACAATTTGGTCATTTTCTTCTAATCGAGTATCTCTGATATCAGGTCTAGGCTTTGTACATAACTCAGTCACTTCAAGACAATCATGTTCTATATCCTCCTTTTCAATTTCAACAGTATCACTTGGCAATAATGTTGCTGGTTCAACACTGTACATCTTTTCAAAGTTACATTTGGAGCTCCTAATATGCTCGTCTCATACCTTGTCAGTCTGGCCCATGTTAAATGTTGTGTTTTCGTCTTTGTCAGTAAACTTTCAACAGAATGTGGTACCATTACCGTCACTGGGTATCCCATGACCACCCCTTCACATTGGGAAAGACTTTGACCAACTGCGGCTACTGCTCGCAGGCAACCTGGCAAAGCTGCTGCAACCGGGTCCAAGGTAGCTGAAAAATAAGCTACTGGCCAATAAGCACCTTCATGGACCTGTGTCAAAACAGACAAAGAACAAGCATCACGTTCATGACAAAACAATGTGAAAGGCTTTGTGTAATCAGGCATTCCTAACGTTGGAGCTCTGCACAACCTCTCTCTCAATTCAGTGAAAGCCCTCATCTGATCCTCATCTAGGCTAATGGGATCTGTAACTCCTTTGTGTCTCAACTGCTCTAGGGGTTTCACTATCTCAGAAAAATTTGGAATACATTGTCTACAGTACCCTACCATTTCCAAAAACATGCGCACATCTTTCTGGGAAGTTGGGGGATTTCTCTGCAAAATCATTGTAATCCTTTCTCAGGAAATTCTTCTCAGCCCATTCTCAATTTTATGACCCAGGTATTTGACAGACTTCTGGCAATACTGCAATTTCGCAGGTGAGACCTTGTGTCCAAACTCTCCCAAATGATTCAACAGGACAATCAAGTAGTGCTTACTCTCGTCCCTCGTTCTGGATGCAATCAATAAGTCCTCAATGTACTGCACAAGAGTCGATTGGCAGGGTAATTCCAATGTCTCCAAATTCTTCTTCAGAATCTGATTGAACAAAGATGGTGACTCCGTAGACCCTTGTGGAAGCCTGCACCAGCTATAGACTTTATCTAGGAACTTAAAACTGAAAAGAAACTGACTATCCTCATGAAGTGGCACAGAAAAGAAAGCTTGTGACAAGTCAACCACCGTGAACCACTCTGCCTCACAAGGAATCTGAAACAGTATCACTGCTGAATTGGGTACAATCGGACAGCACTTAACCACCATGTCGTTCACTTTTCGCAAGTTTTGCACGACCCGTACCTTCCCACATGGCTTTTTCAATCCCATTATCGGTGAATTACATGGGCTGCTCAACACTCCTTTGGAACTCCCTGTTTCAGGAAATCTCCAATTATCTGTGCCACTTTCATCATCACATCCTGTGCCATGTCATACTGTGGAAATTTCAGGAACTCAACGTTCGGCTTCAAAGTGATTTTAATAGGTTCCACTCCTTTGGTCAATCCCACTTCCTTTCCTGTCAAATCCCAAACCTTCTCCTCTACTGTTCCCTTCAGGTCTGCATGCAACTCCTTTATAGTGAACATCGGAAAGATTTCAATCAAATTCTTTATAAGCATTATTAAGTACCATGGCTGAGGCCTGTTCCTCCTCATCATCACTATTTGTCTGGACTTCAATCCCTGCATCTGTGCAATTTATGGAACATTTGGTCTTGCACAATAAATCTCTGCCTAACAAAGACACAGGACTTGAGACACACACCACAAATCTATGCAGTCCCTAATAACTTCCAATTTCTACTTGCACCGGTTCTGTGAAAGTGTTCGTTAACTGCCTATTCTCCACTCCCACGACCTGAACTGTCCTGCCGGAAAGGGGTACATTTGATACTTCCACACTCCTCACTGTGGAGCGCGTAGCTCCAGTGTCAACCAAGAATGAGACCTTATGTCCGTTACCTTTCCCTTCACAAAAGGCCCTCTCTGATCTACCTCTAGGGATGCAGCAAGAATGCAAGCTCCCTCTTCTGAACTGTCACTCATCCATTCATCATTTATTTCATCCTCACTGTGAAATGGGAACTGGTGTACTGTATTGTTACTATTGTCTGGTCTCTGACCTGTGACCTGTTGAGTAAGCATAACTCGTTGCCGCTCCGTCTGTGCTTGGGATATGTGCATTTGCTGTCTAGGCACCATAGAAACCTGCTGCTGTACTGGTGTTAAAGAAGTAAATTGTGCTCCAGGCACCTGCAACTGTTCTACAGGCAAAAAATTCTGACCTCGATTTTGAGCATTCAGAACTATGCCCTTCATTCTTGGGACCCTTACAGTTTGAGCTGCACCAACATTGCTTTGCTGGACCGTTGCTTCCTGCACCATCAATGGGCACTCCCGCTTCCTGTGTCCCACGTTTCCGCACAAATGACATGGCAACATCCTTTTCATGCCCTGCATGTCATTCTGAACAACCACAGTGCTTAGATCCGGACCAGGCATCATATCCATCCTACATCCTCTACCCCTCACTTGAAGTTGAAACATGACAGCTCTCTGTTGCGGCGGCATCAGCGGCACTAAAGCTCCTTGTACTCCTGATTGTGCTGACTTAATCTGCATCACCATTGCCTTTTCTTTCAACTTCTTTTGTTTTAACTCGATCTCATCACTATAATATTTAGTATACTGCAACACCTCATCAATCAGCTTTGCCTGCCAGCAAATCAAATGATTCTTAATCATCTGCCCTACTTCAGGTCTCAACGCTTCAACAAATCTAAACACGAAGTGCAACATGTCTTTTGGTTCGACCGCTTCCTTGCCACTGTACTCCTTGAAAGCCTTTAACAACCTTTCATAATAAGTATGTATTGACTCATTAGTTTCCTGGACTGTCCTGTCAATCCTCTGCCAATCAATGTTTTTAGGAGAATTCCTCGTTTCATAAACTCAATCACCTCATAATAATTTTTCATTACCTCAGGTGATGGTGCGCCTGTAATCTTGTTCCTTTCAGGTTCACTTGTTGGCCAGTCTACTGCCCTCTTACATTTGACCCATAAGTTGGATGGCACAACTATCTCGAATAAGGTATTCAAGTCTTCCCACAAACACTTAGAGAGTTTCACGAACCTCTCAGTCTGTTGATACCAATCAACTGGCTTCTCCCTCAATCTGGGATAATCATTTGTAAAAAACAATATTTCACTTCTGTGCCATGGGACATGAACAAACTGACACCTTGGAACCTCTCTCATTGGAAGCATTTTAACTGATTCCCTTTTATTGGAAGCATTTTAACTGATTCCCATTTCTTTGCTCCCTGTTTCTTCTTTGGAATCTCGTTTTCATTTCTCTTTCTTCCTTGCCCATCTGCCTTCCCATTTCTCTAATGCTCCCCAAATTTGCGCATCTGCAGCAAGTCCCTCAAATGTGCTTTCATTCCAGCTGATCTCATATGTTCAAAATCTTTTGCCTCAAAATATAATCTGTAACTTCATCTCAAATGCTTCATTGTTTTATTATCAATGTCATGCTTCTCTGCCACTTCCACTAATTTCTGGCGTATTTTCCCTACCTCTTTTGTGATCCTTGGGCATAAATACCTCAGCTCTTCTCTCAGTGTAGGATTCTAACCTATTCAATCCCATTGTTCCCTCGACTAATTCATTTGCTTTGATATTTAGTCCCACTCAGTTCAGCTGATCTTCCCCTTTTGATGCCCCTTGCATAGAATTTAAACTACCCAGCCAACCCTTTTAATTAGATATTACTCACATTAGTGACTGGCAGCTGCTGTGCCACTCCACCCAAGGCTGGTGGTGTCAAGAGTCTCAAGCTCTGATTTGCATTAGAGATGTTTGACGCAACCGGCAATGTTACATGAGGACTAAAACCCATAGGAGATCTAAGCTCACCAGGACAGGGTCCTGCAGATGATGTCGATTGTATTGAATCTCCCGCTCCCCTTCTCACCAAACTCTGTGACATCTCAGTCTGTTCCCCTGCTTACGTTTTCTTCTGTGCATATAAAGGTACTCCTGGACCAACAGTGATTGGTAGCGATATCACATCTGGGGCTGCCCTAGCACCTGCACCCTGTGTGAGTGGTACTCCCATTGCCTGATTCATAACTGGTGTGAGATCCACTGAAGTCCCTGTCAACGGGTTAAACTTCGTCATACCCTGCGTCTGTGCTGGGGGTAATAACATTGGTGTTGGGTCCGTCTGGACCAACATTGGCTTCAGAAGCGCCTGCTCCCTTGGCACTACGATATTTGAAACATTCTCAAGAACTGGCACATCTGGATAAACCCTTGGTACCGAAGGTGTATGTACCTGCGCCTGAGCTACAGCACTAGTTCCTGTGACAGGTGTACTCTGTACTGCCCCTGGCAACTGTCCTCCTTCTGCTTGTCCAGCTCCCGCGGCTCCCTGGGATTTTCCAGGAGTAGCAGGAGGGGCTGTAGCACTAGTTGCCGGACCCCCTGCATAGGCCGTCATAGGTGGAGGTCTGTCTCTCAGCAACTGCGTAATGAGATCCTCGACATCAGAATCATCATCATCCACATAAGACATCTTTCTTTTCTTTTTTTCCTCACTCTCCTCTTCCTTGGCACTATCCCCTTTATCTGAGTCATCACCCTCTGTGATTGCTGGGAACATCTTAATCTCTTTCATAGTTGCCATTCTCCATCTCTTTTGCTCCCAATCCCATCTAGCTTCTGCTAGTGACTTTTCTATCTTCTTCATCCTTCTATTGAACGTCAGCTCTTGCTGCTGTCTGGCCACTAACTCCCAAACTGCTAAAGCCTCAAACTGTGCCGGTCTCGGTAACGGCCTCACGTCATACAATGATAATCGCAACTGGTCCAAAATTCTCCAATTAAACGTTCCATGCTGCGGGAAAGCTAATGTTCCTTGCTTCTTAGTAAATTTACTCCATTGCTTTAACCATAGACACAAAGCTATGCCTTTCTCTGTCATCACGAGATGCACCGGAGTATCCTCCAGGGGGGTTAGCTCCTGTACTGACACCTAGATGTAAGAATCACCCTTCATTGCACTCTTAAATACCTTGAAAAACTTCACTTTGCCTGTTGTGTGAACTACAAATTCAATAAATGAAATGACTTTTACTCCCAAGATTCCCTTCACCCATTTACTCAACCAATTGCCTCTTACGGATGGCTGCCAATCCGGTTGCGGCTCTTCTCACTAACCAACCTATCCCAGCGTGGCACACACTGATGTCACACTGACTCACAGCGGCTGCCAAAGTCTTGTGGCTTGTCCTCCTCAACTCAATTTCACTCAACTAATGCAATTTATTGCGAGCGTCTTCACCAAATAATAAGTAAAATAAACCTGCTGGTTTACTACAGGAAGGGACACAATCGTTTCAGGAACCTTACGGATTTTCACTAATGATTTTTTCGGCTCTTATATTTATTCCCCTTTTTCAGTCCCCCACATTTGCAAGTAAAATTCGACCCGCAAACTTTACTCTTAACTGATCAATGGGTCTGTGCTGGTGCGCATAGGACTTGCCAAATCTCAGTTAAAGCTTCTTTTATTCATCTAACATTCACTCTGACTTGCTGACCACGCCCAATCAACCTACTAAACCAGACAGATTTCAACATATAACCAAGTGTCTCTTACACTTGTCAATATACTCCGGAGTCTTAGACCACGCAGGGTCCGTTCATCACCAACAACCACGTGGAAATTTTTGAGCACAAAGTGCCACACACATATGAAGTTCGATGACTTCCATACTCTCACACTTTGGAGTACACACACTCCTACTAACCCTGAACTGGAGTAAGCAGACTCCCTACTTTTACCTCACATACATCACAATTCACCTGCGATTTGTTTAAGCTTATGCAAGTGCAACCTACTGCTCTCATACCATCTCAAAATACGCCGAGAACATACTCAATCTTACCAACGGGATCCAGGATCTAGGAAAGTCATTTCTGGGTTTAAGGGGACATCATCTTTGCTACCATTACAATTTTAGGGAAAAATAAAACTTCAAACCTAATAAAATTCAAACAATTGTACCTAACTTAAACTACTACCATAACCACTAGTCACCACCTAACTAGTTCCCCAAGAAACTAATAAAATTTTATTAGCACCATAAGCAACTATTCACCATAATTATTGATAAGCAAAACAAGCATCAACCTAAGTCAGCAAATTCTTTAACATTTTGAATAATTCAGCAATGCAAGTTAGCCAGTCAACTGTCACCGTTAAGTCACCCTTGTAAGCTTACCGAACTCAAATAAGCATCAGCATGTGGGTCTGCATGCAAAAACAATTTAGGCAAAAATCTTTAATTTGGAAAAATCTATCTAAGAGAGAAAAACATTTACAGCGCAGTTGGTACCTAGAAGAAAAAGCACACGTTCGTCAGTCTCATTTTCATAGCTACCTATCCAAGATATATCAGCAACAAGTCAGTCTTCATCTCCAGGTCATCAGCAAGTATCATGCTCAAAGAGAGAAAGCCCAACTATCAGCACTTCGGACAGCGTCTCCTGACGTCATCAACTTTCGCCTCTCCGCTCTGAATTTCCTTCCCTTGTCATGACTTTTTATTAGGGTCTCTCAGTCCGTCCCACAAATTGCTAATTGGTCAACCTCCTCAGGGGTTATGATTCTGACCTATAATTTTTGTTTACCACTTGTTTGTGTCAGTCACGCATCAAGTTCCATTAATATGATTGGTCCTTTTGTCGATGAGAACATCATCCGGCTCTCCAGGTAACTAAATTGTTGCCCACAGTCTTTTAGTCAGTGCTTCTATTGTTCAAGTCCTGGAAAAGTACATTTAGCCTACTCTACACATAATCGTATCAATTTGTTCTGATCATCTCCTGTCCTCTGGTACATTTGCAGAAATTTCTAGCAGAGCCCGTCTGAACTCTGTATAGTTCAAGGTCCTTTTCTCCAGTTATAGTCCTCGGCAGCTCATTGCGTCTCCACGTTTAAGCAAGCAAGGCCCAGCGCCGACCAGGCCTCTAGTTCGGCTAAGTTAAGGATATGAAGAATCAAAAAACATAGATCATACAAACAAATATGACATATTAATACATAATTAATAATATTTCACATTATTTTAGCATTGTTAACACACATGGTGACCACTCCCCATGGGCACATATTAATCATTACACGTTATTTTCAATTATTAGTTTCTTTTATCAATATTTCTCATTAGTATGTATACGCAAATCATTAGAACATTCTCATATTAGCATATCTGCTCCAACAGACCCATTGATCAGTTGAGAGTAAAATTTGCGGGTCGAATTTTGCTTGCGAATCAGGGGAACTGAGAAGGAAAGAGTAGCTGCTAGAGTGAAGGCCGTTAGTGATAAATCCGTAAGGTTTCTGAAGCGACTGTGTAACCCTTTCTCTAGCAAACAGACACATTTGTTTTTTGGGTTTTGTTGAAGTGCTTGCAATACTTTTGCAGTAGTTCGGTGTGAATCCGAGTTTAGGAGGATAAGCCGCAAGACTTTGTCAGCCGCTGTACGTGTGAGTGTGGCATCATTGGAGCAGTGCTGGGACAGGTTGGTTAGTGAGAAGGGTTGCGCACAGATTGGCGGACAAGCGCAATTGGTTGAGAAGGTCATCAAAAAGGATTTGGTGATCAAAGGTCACTTCCTGATTTGATTGAACCAGCATAAATTTTACAAAAATGAAATTTTTCAAAGCTTTAAAGAGGGCCTTAAGTGGAGATGTGCATATTCCAGCGACAGTAGGGGAAGTTACTCCACCACCAGGTATACCCCCATATGTTGTGTTTGAAGGACAAGGTGCTGCACCATGCCTTTGGTTAAAACATTGATGCAAAACAATGGAAAAGTATGGGAGTCTAGCATTTCATACACATGGGACATTTAATTTGAGGAGGGTATTGTACGTTTCGTAACCTCCTCTGAGACCAGCACAGTTCGCAGCATTAGCAATTTGGGAACTAGTAGCTAGACAGCAACAGCAGCTAAAATTTGAAAGATGGGTGAGAAAGGAAGAAAAGACAGCAGTGGAGGCTAGATGGTACGGTGATCAGAAATTCTGGAGATCTGAGACTTTACAGGGAATTAAAATGTTTCCTGCAATTACACAAGACAATGAAAACAAAGTGAGGAAAGCTACCCGAAAAACCAATACAGGTCCTCCTGAGGGTAAAGGGCAGAAACCAAAAGAAACTAGGAGGTCATTGACTCTCAATGAAGAGTTAGATGATGATGAGTTCATTTTACAATTATTGAGGAATTGCCCCCCACTATATGCAGCACAAGAAAGAGGTTCAAACACTAATGTATACCCTATTGCAGCGACACAAGTTAACCTGACACAGAGTCTGATATAGAGTAGTCCTAGTGGACCTACTACTTCAACAGCTCAAAATCCGATGCCACAGTTGAGTATACCCAGAATTTACCCAGATGTGCCTATTATAGATACTGCAACAAACTTAAATGCACTGCACGGGGGCCCCTGCACTGCCCATGACAAGTGCATGGGCAGTGCAGGGGCCCCCAGGGGGGCCCCGGAGCACCCCTTCTGTCAGCCTTTCTTTGGCAGGGGAACCCACCAGGGAAAGGCTGGAGGAAACAGGGTTCATTATCCAGAGGGCGGCGCTGCTTGCAGCGTGTCCTGTTGGATAATGATATCTGCCATCGTCAGGCTGCCTGACGGCGGTAGCCCGGCGGTGGCGGAGGACCACCACAGACGGGCCTCCCTGTGTACATAATATGGAGGTTTGGACCACCAAGCCGGTGGCGCTATATACCACCGCCCCAGGCAGGGAGGTCTGAACCACCGGGTTCATAATGAGCCCTTAATATCTTCAATGCCATTAAAAACAATTGCAAAGTATACCCCTATAACAGGAGCACAGACAGAGATGTCTGTACTGATGAGCCAGAATACAGGAATAATGCACCCACAAGACCCGAGTGGTAGACCAAGTCCAGACGCAGTGTCAGTACCCATTACTATTGGCCCAGTCATACCATTGTTTGCCCAGGGAAATAGCAAACTAGCGGCCAGACAATCCTGAGCCAGAGAAAGACTTGATGAAAATACCAGATTAGTATTCGACCCTTGATGGAGCAGGACCGATAATAGACTTAAGTCCTTATAGAGGTACTCCAAATACTGAGGCAGGGTCATACATAAGTCCTAACCTGAGCTTAGTGACACCAAAGGCTCCAAACCTAACTCTACACTAGTTGCCAAATGCTAAGCCCAACAACATTTCACTGCAAGGCTTGACAGCCTAACAAATCACTAAATGGTTGGAAAAGGTACATAGCCCCCAAGGTGCTTCTAGTGACGGGAATTACCTAAACTATACTAGACTTAGGATGGAAGCAGACAAGCTCATCAAAGGAACGATAGGAGTAAACAGGCTTGAGTCATACACAGAAGATGAATTGTGTTACTTGTGCCCATTCATTACAAAGGAAGCGGGCATAGTACATCAAATGCTAGCTGACGTAGCAGACAAATATAATATAGACCTTGAGAAAACTAAACATTTGAACAGAAGTTACAGGCTAGAGCTTGACACAAAAGACTTTGAACACATGAGAACTGCAGGAATGAAAACACACCTGAGAGAATTGCTTCAAAGCATCCAAACATGGACAGCATTAGACAAATGGGAAGACAGATGGGTAAAAAAAACAAGGTAAAAGAAAAAGGGGTTCTGAAACTCTACCTGCAAAAATGCAGCAGGCTGAGGACCCAGTAAAAATGTTACCAATGAGAGAAATTCCAGGAGGGAACTTTCTTAATGCCCCTTGGAGCAGAAGTGGCATTCTGTCATTTACAAATGACTACCCCAGGCTGAGAGAGAAACTTGTAGAATGGCACCAGCAGACGATTAGGTTTGTGAAGCTTGCTAAATGCCTAGAGGTAGACTTGAAAACTCTGTTAGAGATAGTAGTCCTTGCAGACTTATGGGTGGAATGCAAGAGGAGCGTAGATTGGATGACAAGGGACCAGAGAGAGATGCAGCAACAGGTGTACCATCTCCTTAAGTAATGAAATATTACTATAATGTGATTGAATATTTGAAAATGAGGATTTTGCCTAAAAGCATTGACTGGCAATGCATAGATAGGACAACCCAGGAAGCGAAAGAGTCAATACATGCGTACTATGAGATATTGCTACAGGAGTTTAAATATTACAGTGGTACAGAAACAATTGAGCCAAAAGACATGATTCATTTTGTGTTCAGATTTGTTGAAGGACTGAGACCTGACAGTAGTCAGATAATTAAGAGCCATTTGATTTGTTGGCAGGCAAAGCCGATTGATGAGGTGTTGCAATATGCAAACTACTGTAGTGACAAGATTGAGTTCTAACAGGGAAAGTTAAAAGAGAAGGCAATGGTGATGCAGATTAAAGCGGCACAAACGGGGTTACATGGACATTTTTCACAACCGCAACAACAGGGAAATGTGCCTTTTCAACATAAAGGCAGACATGGAGGTCAAGGAGGAATGGGAAGTGTGAATCATGCTCCTGATCCGAGTACAGTAGTAGTACAAGGCGAAGTGCAAGGAATGAAAAGAATGTTGCCATGTAACGCTGGCGGAGGCCTCGGGCTTTGGAAAAGGGAGTGCCCGATGTTAAGTCAAGGAGGTGTTGTTTAGCACATGAGTGATGTCAATTTTTTCCAAAACATGAGAGGGCCAAGAACAAGAGGTCAGAACCCAAATTTTCAAAATAATATGAATCAGATGCAAATTTTTCAGGCCATGCAGTAAATGCACTTGCGACAACTGCAGATACCCCAGACACAGCAGATGCAACCTCAAGTCCAAATGGTGCATAGGCAACAAATCCAAATACCTGAAGCCCCTGTGGAACAGCAGCAAATGATGCTTACTCAACCGGTCACAGGTAAAAGGTTTAACCACAGTAATAATACTACACACCAATTTCCCCCTACATAGTGAGACTGGAATAAACGATGATTGGATGCATGAGAGTTCTGAGGAAGAATGCATGCTGGCCGCATCACTCGAGGTAGATCAGAAAGGTCCCTATGTTAAAGAAAAGGTGTCAGGTCACAAAGTCTCATTTTTGGTTGACACTGGAGCTACATGCTCTACAGTGAGGACAGCAGAAGTTCCAAATCTGCCTCTTTCTGTGAAAACAGTCCAGATTGTAGGAGTTGCAAACCAATATTTGCCAAACCCAATTACAGAACCAGTCCCGGTCAAAATTGGCAATTTCAGGGGATTGCACAAATTCGTAGTTTGTTACTTGAGCCCTGTGTCCCTACTGGGAAGGGGATTGTTGTGCAAAACATAATGCTCAATTACTTGATCAAATGATGGAACTGAAATTCAGACAAGCAGTCATGATGAAGATGATTTACCTACAGAGACAAATTGTGACAAGGTGAGTGAGGAATACCCTCTGATTAGCTTCTTTCCAGTTTTTACTGTGAGAGATCGTCCTTCTGATTTACAGGGAATTGTCAAGATGAAAGTGTGGGGTTTTTCAGTAAAATATATCAGATTGCTAAAGGGAGTTGAGCCAGTTAAAATAACAATCAAGCCAAATGCAGCTTTTCCCCAGATTCCACAGTATCACATGACAAAAGAGACAATTGAAGGCTTGGCACTAATAATTGCAGAATTTGTAGACCAAGGTGTTTTGAAAGAGGTGCTGAGCAGTCCATGTAACTCAACAATAATGGGATTATGCAAGTCATGTGGAAAGTTTTGAATTGTTCAGGATTTTATGAAAGATAAATGAGATTGTGGTTAAATGTTGCCTGGTGGTACCCAATCCTGCAGTTATTATGTTTCAAATCCCATGCGATGCTGAATTGTCCACCGTAGTGGACATGCATTCTTTTCTGTTCTTCTTCTTGAGGATATCCAATTTCACGTCTATTTCAAATTCTTAAATCAAGTCTACTATTCATGTAGGATCCCACATGGGGTCCTAGAGTCACCCTCTATTTTCAATCAGACCCTGAAAAAGAATTTATAATCATTGGAAATGCCTTGCAAGTCGACATTGGTACAGTATGTTGATGATTTGTCGATTGCATCCAAAACGAAGGAGGAATGCAAGTACAATACTGTTGCCTTGCTGAATCACTTAGAAAGGAATGGGCATAAAGTATCTCCAGCTAATTTGCAGTACTGTCAGAAAGAGGTGAAATATTTGGGTCATCTTATTGAGAAGGGACTTCGGTAAATGTCCAGAGAAAGGGTTGCTGCCATATTGCAGATGAATCCTCTAACCACTCAGAGAGATGTTAGGATGTTATTGGGAATAGTGAGCTACTGCCGCAAATAGATCCCGAAATATTTCAGTTATTTCCTAGCCCTTGCAGGAGCTGACTCACAAGAAGGTTACTGATCCTCTAGTGTTAGACCAAGCTTGTTGAAAGCCTTTATGGATTTGAGAGAAAGCCTGTGTGAAGCCCCAGCTTTTGGTATACTTGATTACACAAAACCCTTTGTGTTGTTTTGTCAAAGCGTGATGCATGTTCCTTGTTTGTCTTGACTCAAGCACATGGCAGTGTAAATCGCCCAGTGGCATATTTTTCAGCTACTTTGGACCCAGTTGCAGCAGCTTTACCAGGCTGTCTGAGGTCAGTTGCAGCAGTTGAACGGAGTCTCACTCAAAGTGAGGGCATTGTGATGGGCCGCCCCTTACAATAATGGTCCCACACTCCATTGAAATTTTGCTCACTTGATCTAAAACCCAGTAATTAACCAGTGCGAGCTTAACAAAGTACGAGACAGCAATCTTGGCTTCCCCAAATGTGTCAATCAAAAGATGTATAGTGCTTAAACCAGCAACTTTGATTCCAAAGGAAAATGCTGAAATTGAGAAAATGAATGATATTAAACATGACTGTCTAGAGGTAACTGAATTATACACAAAACCAAGACCCAATATTACAGACACTTGTTTGGAAGAGAATGACCAAATTGTCTCTGTTGATGGCTCCTGTCTGAGAGATAACACAGGCGTATTGAGAGCAGGATATGGCGTATGTACTATCTCTGGTATATTAGAAGCACCCTGGCTTCAAGGAGTTTATTCTGCACAAGTAGTAGAGCTGATAGCTCTTACTAGAGCATGCCATGTTTCTGCACAGCTGAAGGTCACCATTTATACAGACAGTCAATATGGATTCAGAATAGTCCTGGACTTTGGCCAATTGTGGTCACAGACAGGTTTCCTGACCTCTTCTGGTTTACCAGTAAGAAATGGAGAGAGTATTGATGAACTGTTACAAGCTATCCAATTCCCCAAAAAGATTGCTGTGGTGAATGCAATGCACAACTGAAATCACAAGATTTGGTTTCAATGGAGAATGGATATGTGGATCAAGTCGTAAGGTTTTGCACATTGAACTGCATATCGTTCAAAGAAAAATGGGAACTGTTACCTGATGACAATGAAATGCATTCTAGTTATGCTTTGCATTTTGGAGCCTCAGTGCAAAGGCTCCTACCAGATAGCGTTGATCACAACAACCACTGTAAGGTGTGCTGTACTTCCTAACTGGATCCATGCCAGCCACATTCGGAGAGTACAAAATCCTTCAGATAGTGTTGAGAGTACCAACAACAATCAAACACGCTCCAGGCTTGGAGGTAGGAGAAAGAGAATTAGAAACTGTATCTGAGCTAACCACATCCAATGAAAACACTCCTGTAAGAGACGAAGTGGCAGAAATATAGGAGATTGACAATGACCCCCACCTCAACTGAGGTAGCAGGAGAGTCTGGTCAGAGGAGAGCTATCCCAGAAGTAGAAGATCTTGAAAGACAAACAGAATAAATGACTGACCCCATCGGTATCATAAAGCAAGAAGAAACTACATGTCCGATACTGAAAAGAGCATTGACGAAAAGGCCATTGAAAGGGGATAAGTGGCCAGAATCACAGCCAAGGGTGAAGAAAACAATTACAGTGACAACAATTGAGGAAAAAGTTGACACCACAAGAAAGGTGGATCTAAGTGAAGGAGAATAAATTGGAGATCGAAAGCTGAACAGAAAAAGAGTCGTAAACAGCAAGTACACGGGTCCTGAATTGGCGTATGTATCTACCAGTGAGTGGCAGAAATAATGTTTGTCTTTTTGTTTTGATAGAGACATTCCAAGTCAATATTTTGGCACTTGAAGGAGACTAATGAACTGAACTGTTGAAAACCTATAACTTTGAGAAAAGAGAAAAGATTTGTTTGGATAACCTAATTTGACAAGCTGCTAAACTGATTTTGACAAAACTACAGATTTTTGACAAGGGTCCTGGAAGAAACACTGAAGGCTGTAAAAAGTTGCTAAAAAAATGAAGATTTTTGTTTTTTATTTTTGCTACATAGCTATAATTTTTTTTCCTCTTCCCCTTTCTGATTCTTTACAGATCAAGAGTAGCCATAGCCAGCAAGTTAGGAAGAGTAGATGCTGTAAATATATGGGTATTGGTTTGGCGATTGTATGTATGATGGTGTGTCTGATATTGATTGTAGGTGTGACTGTTCTTGACAAGAATGAGGCCAACCATACCTCAGCTGTAGAGACAACTACTGTACTCTCAAACATAGATAAGTTTAGACTAGATGAGAAATATCTGCACGTAAATGACACACAAGAAGAACTTTCTTCTAATGTTTTCTATTGCTTATTACGTGAGTATGTTGACACGATGGATGCAAGATAATGTTATGTTTGCACACATATTCCTGCCTCAGTCGAGGAAGGAGCTACCTATCATAGCTTCCCTCTTACGTATGGCATAAGTTGCAGTCTGTTACTAACAAGATTTTTTGATCAGGGGTATATCCAATATATCTATTCCAACTATGATGGCATGTTTTCATTTGTCCCTATAATTAAGTACCTGAATAGAGTAGCTAAAGAAAATGATACCACAACGTGTATGGGAAATTCTAGGAACAGGATAGTCTGGCCCGTTTCACAGGTAAGTAGGTCACCGACTTGGTGATCTAATTGTTGGCATGGAATGTGGTAGTGACGGCCGAGTGTTCAGAGAAGGGTGAGGGAGTTCCCCTTATGGACTAGGTGGTCTCACACACATTATAGTATCATGCTTCATCATTTGACCACGTACCCCCACCCAGGTAAGATGATACCACCTGGGCGGACTCAACCTCGTTGTTAAAAAAAACTCTGAGGGAGTGCTGAAATTTTATCTTTCTGGATAAAGCGGGATCCAGTTGAAGGGGAATAAATGCTAAAATTACCTCACAAATCCATGTATAATTTAATCCTTTAATAACAGTGTTTGTTGATAAGATTAAAACCAATTTGAGACAATCTTGAACATAATGGTTTAAGGTGTCATCCAAAATTATATGGCCAACATGTTTCTGTAGCCAAACTGGTCTGGGGCATTCGTCAGGGCCTAGGATCGCTCCTGTATATGGGGGTGGCTGGATCAGCTAAAAAGTAAGCACATGCATTGAAATGCACACTGGGCCCACCTGTTCGAGATAATTGAGGATGGCCCTATGGTGAAAAAGCAAATTACCCGGGTCTGAAAAAAGGGGGGGGGGGGGGGTTGCCCCTTGTAGTCACACTTACTCCAAAGGTGGCATACAGTGGTTCTAATTATAGTGAATTGTCTAATTGGAGTATGGGGATTATGTAAATTGTACAATGTGATTAAAATGAAAAGATCAAAAAAAGATCAGAGGAGGGAAGAAATTAGAATGGAAAAATTGTTTAGGGAAAATTCAAAAGGAAAAGGAATTAATAAAAATATAAAGGGGACCACATTTTGAAGAGAAAAATTATGTAAAAAAAATAAATACATTTACTTGGGGAAATGTAAGTGTGATGAGATATTTAGTCATCAGAGGAGGGATTGTGAGCACTGAAACTTTTACTAATAAATATTTAATGTATTCAGAATTTTGTATTTGCACAGAAAATGAATAAACCTAGAAAATGACATGTGACTCGAAAATGTGCCTACTTAAATGGCCACCATTTACAATGTAATGTTTTACTAAAAAGCATATTAATGTTTATTCAGCACTTATAATAATGTACAATGCAGTAATGGGCTATACTTCTAATTAAATGCAATGTATTTGCTTAAGTTAACTGTAGGCCTTAAAGTTACCAAGGTCTAAACCTTAGTATTGAGCAGCCGTTTTTTTTTAGAAAACATGCAATGTCAGAATAAAACATGATTTCATGTTTACTGAATGAAGATGTATTGTTCTAACTGAAGGTTGACCAGAATTATAGTAGTAGCAAAGAATGTGTTCCTGTCTTCACTAGAAACTGTGTGTTAGCTAATTTGCGTAGAAACCTGAATGTTGCAAAATTGTTACAAGTGTTAACTCGAAGTATATGAGAAAGCAATGTTCCCAGGAACAAACAATGGATGTACTGACAGAAGGACGGAAGGATATTAAAGTTGCTTCTTGACGAGTTGAACGTGTGTGTAAAGAAGAGGAAGCCAATTATCAACGTATGAAAGACTGTTTAGTTATATCTTAGATTTGAAATATACATTTCATTGGACTAATTACTATCACATGATTTCTTTGACCAATGACAATATGGGAGAACTTTAACTTAACCGCACTGCACTAAGAGTTTGTGATTATTGTTCCAGTCCACTTTACTTATTTGTGCTCAGCAGAGATTTACTCCACTCCTTACTTCACTTTTCTCATGCTCCATGTGTAATGCTGGTGCTTATTTTTGGGCTCGATGCTTAGAGCTCGTAGCACCTTTGTTGCCTATCTTAGATACTGCTTTCTAATGGTTCGGAGAGCTTAGAGTCCCCGATTCTGAACCCTTTCCCTTCCTATACCCTGATGCTGATGCTGTTTGAACCGATGTCCGCTTGACAAAGACTATTCACCGCTTGCTGATTGATAAGGACAGGTATATCAAACTCCTAATGTTTTTATCATTAATTTGTCTTTGTTTCTAGGTTCCAACTGCTGCCTATCAATAGAGCGATAGTTAGATGATTTTCAAATTTCTGTTGACTGAATTCTTTTGCATTAAGTGCATATATGCTGATGCTAATCTGACGTTAGTGAGTTTTCCTCCATTCAAACTAAATTGCTGTTTGATGTTACTCAATTGCTGAATTCAAATGTATGTTATTACCATTGCCCAGTTACTTATTGTTGATTTGTACTTTGGCTTTAGAAGGATTAGTTAGCAACGCATTAGTTCAATTGAGATTCTTTAGGAGATTTGTTCAACCAGTGTTGTTCTTATACTTATATCATGTGGTTTTGAGACTAATTTATGTGCTACTAGCATTGTTAATCTAGGGAAATAAATTTTCCAACTGATAATAAAGGTGTGGTTATTCATGACCTAATGGGTCATGGTGTGTGAGAATTAATGACTCTAAAGAATTCCTATTGTTTGTTTGACAATACTTATGATATGTACTGATTAAAGGAGTAAACATCTTGAACGACTCAAAAGGTCCATCGGCCTAAGAAGGTATCCCCTTATAAATTAGCGTAACAAAGAGCAATAAAGTTAGACATGCTTAGAGCTGCTTCCTGTCGGTGGGAGCAATGCTGGCTCCCGCTGGATGTGGGAATCTGGGTGGAGCCGTGGGAGCCTTGGGGCTCCCCGAGTGGCCTCCAACGGTACTATGTACATGCCCTTGGTGAGCACAAGGCCACGCACCTTTACTGTGTTGGATCATGGAGGAAGGTAACCCTGGGGCTGAAATCGGCCAGGAAAATGGGGCCTAATGCCCTCCCCCACTAATTTCAATTCCTGGACCCATTGGATGGAGTACGTGTGCCCAAAATCAGACCAGGGAGGGGTACCACATGCTCTCCTACCACTAATTATGATTCCAGGCCCTGCTGGTGGAAGATGTCAGCCTAGGAAGGGGGGCAACATACCTCCCTCCCTCTAATTTCCATTCCAGTGATAAGGTCCCGGGGCCGAAATCAACTTGGGTAGTGGGGCCTCATGCCCACTCCCCCATTATTAATGCCAGGTCTAATGCGATGGGGCCAAAATCAGCACAGGGAAGGGAGCCTTGCGCCCTTAATGATACTGCTGAGTCCTGGGGAACGGGGTCCCATGTGCCTCTCTTTCCCTGAAAATGTCATTGCGCCCTGAGGGTGGAAATATAGATAGATAGATAGATAGATAGATAGATAGATAGATAGATAGATAGATAGATAGATAGATAGATAGATAGAGGAAAGTTTAGATTTTTTGCCAAATTTTGTGTAGTGATGTTCAGGAATTTTCCATATCACAGAGGAAAGTTTCCTATTATTTTTCGGTTAGAATTGGAACATAATCTTTTGGGACCCCATGTCTGTCTTTTTTCGGCTGCTGTTGATGGATCAGTGCAAATCTTTCCAGGAAGGAACAGAGATGGATGAGCATTTTTTTATTTATTTGCAATACAAAACATGTTCTGCCTTTGAAATCATTGATCTAACTTCAACTTCACAATGGTGAAAGCCACAGTGTAATAGCCATAGATAGATAGAAATTGCCACTAGTAGATCACAAATAAAAAATTGGAATATGATTTCGGATTTCACATGTATATCTTTTTTCATTTTTTTTTACAGTGATTGACATCAAGGGGTTTTGGAATCCTTTGGGGGTATTTGGTAGTAAGATCTTAACATACATTAGGGGGAGAAACTGGAATACACTAAAAATAGCAAGCATTAAAGTGAAGAAACTCCAGAAATTCACTGAAAAAACACAGTCCAAATGCAGTTATAGTTACAAAACAAACTCTAAAAGACACTTAAATTCACCACTTACAGTTCTGAAGATAATTATAAACACTCTTGGATCTCTGGATTCACAACATCACCAAAATTAATTGCAAATCCTACAAGAAAAAAGTATTTAGTGCACTATTGCTGACGAGAGCTGAGGATTAGAAACACATGGCAAGGGAGGGACAGGGACTGGCAGCATTCCAGGACCTATGTTTAACCCTATGTAGCACATGGCTGAAGGCCTGCACGAAGGGTTAGGCACCCAGGAAATCACCCTCAGACTGTGGTTAGCCAATGGTTGTGTGCATTGGAGGATAGCCACCCATGGAGAATTGGGCAGAGCCTGGCCACAGAGACAATCCTCACTCCATATTTTTGAGGGCCATGCACAGTAGAAGAAGCCAGGCCCTGTGACCAAACACGGCTGCGCATGGTGGAAGCAATGTATCACAACTGTTGACCACCTGCAATGAGTGGCAGGTTGGGCTAGCTAGAGGTCTGACTCTACTATTAAAAAATGTAAAAGTTAACCTGAAGTTGTGGTTAACTTTGCTTCTAACACCTCAACATGTGTTGAAAAATACTTCAGATTTTCCCCTGAAATATCTTCAGTTGCAGGTTTGAATTAAAACAAATAAAACAGAAATTCACAAGTTATGGTTAGGACTACATTCCTGCCTCTGCTTGCGGTGAGATCAAGAGATTCAGAATAGGTAGATGAGCAGAAGGGGACATGAGAAGGGACAGTCAGGAAGGGGATTTGAAATGACAAAATAAATCTGTGAGATACAACAAACCTTGTTATCACATTGAGGGCACCCTGAGGAGAGAATGGTTCAAATGTGTATGTATTGCTTGACCGTGAGTGCCTATGTTTCTGGCCTGTAAGTGTTTTTAAGTATCCATTAAAGTGAAACACACTTCAGGAGGCACTTCAAGACACAATCAGTATCACCATTTACTCATCTCACAAACAAAGGTCATCACAGTCTGAGCTTGTTGGCTCATCTACCTAAAAGGCTAGATGAGCATTTTAATAATATTTACTATCTCATATAGTTCTAATTATCCCTTGCAGCTGAGATAATAATGCATGAGAACTTGTTAGATTTTGGTCCTGGTTTATTAATTAAATTACGATCTATTTTTCTAACCTTGTATGGAATCTTGTTGTGAGGCTTTTTCACTGTTTTACTGTTTGAAGGGTTACACAAATACTCACACATTACCTATAAGTTACGCCTGACTATTCTGTGGCAAGATACCAGAGGGTGGGCACAGGTAAATGAAGGGTTTGCCTGACACTTACCCTGACTAGAACTGTGGTTGCTGCTTGATCAGGGCTCATACTCCATTATGTACATTGGTAGCACCAAATAGCTATTTGCATGAAGTGATTGAGTACTACTCCTCCCGGTGGACCTAAAGCCCGCTTTATGTATATTTGTAAAGAACTGACCATATATTTTGCAGATAGGTGCGCTGTCAAGCCAAATCTAACAAGCCAACTTGTATAAACAACAGAGAATAATGGAGGAAAACAAGACAATGACTTGTGAAACCAGAACTCAAGGCTCCTGAGAACCCCTTGAAAAGCTTGAAAAGTTTACATTTGTATGTCTTAAATTACATTTGCTGACTGTAACTCAGACATTCAGGATGAGCAGTGAAGTGAAATAACAAGACATAGACATATATTACCTGCTCTCCTACTGGGTTTCAGTTTGGTCTTTTTATAGCAAAGTCCTCATTTTGTTATTACCAGAGCATAGACTTTTCTCTACCCCCTCAATCATTAATCAAACCCTGTGTCCAGCTTGTATGGATCTTTGATACCAACAAAGAAGTAAGGACTCATACAAGAGCATTTTCAATTATTAAATCTTGGTTCAGTTAAAAAAGAGAGTTCAGTGGGACTTAAAGGGTTTTATTATCAATCTTCTAGTTGTTCATCTTTAACTAAATAATTAATCTGTATCAACATTAAGAGTTAATATAATCCACCAATCAATATTTGATCATGATATAAATCAGAACATTAGTCAGTATTGCTGTCATTACAATAATAATGCAACAAGTTTGGTCCATAAATTAACTTCCTATTCTAAAATGTATCAAAGTTACATTCGAAAAGGAAAAGGTGTCAGTTCAGATACCCATAAAGATTTCTGATGAGAGCAATCAAATCATAAGCATGAAGATTCTACGTAACAGGCTCGAAAGTATTCTCAGTCAAATTAACAGCAGGCCAAAAAATAAGTTAAGACTTCTCATGAAGAGATGTCAAAGAAACTCAGGACCTGATTCACAAAGGGTTTCCACAGTCATAGCGGAGGTCTTGCAGTCATGGTGGGGTTCTCACACTTGTGGTGAAGCCTCTGTACTGCAGCTTTCCATTTCAGATGTCCAGCCATGATTGCGGGACCCGTGCCGCCACTGTGGGTCCTCTGCTCCAACAGTAGAGGCTGTTTGTAAATTAGGCCCTCAATGAAGAGTTTCATCTCGGAGAGTTGGAAAAGGAAATAGGTGTCTGACTCTCACCTACAGAAAGATGTGAATGTCTCTTTTTCTAATCTAGGAATACCGACTAATTTGAACACATAGTTGAAATATTTCTGTTTTTTCTCCTTCATGTAAACCAATAGGATCTCAGCATGCTACTGGGAACAGGTGTACTCCCCATTTTCTCACCAAAATGCAATTGTCTTTCAGACATGAGTGTTGCCGTACATGGTTCTTGTTTTCCACAAACTTCTTCTCATGACTCATCCTCCCTGTCATCTGCATCTGTTATGGTGAGAACCTCACTATCACTCATCTAATACAAAACAAGTGTCTATTCACTAACAAACAGTAGCTTCCAAAGCAGCAGCAGCAGCAGCATCAGCAGCAAATAGAATAAAAACATCTTGTGGAACAACTATTCAATGCAAAAAACAGTCTTTCTAATAATCATATATTTGTTAATTAGTATGGCACCAACAGATAGGCTAAGTTTAAAAATCTATATTTCATTTACGTTTTATGGGTTTCTAAAGTTTAAGTAGGGTTACCAACTAGCACATTTCATTTTTAAACATATGTTTTGCACATTATTTCTATTAAAGCAATTTGTCAGCAATTTAAAATTTTCTTTAACACTGTTACATTTTCAGAGCACAATAGCCTGGTGAGTGCCATTTTTGACTGCAGCACACAGGTCAGTATGAGCTCTGCCTCTGCCTGAAGAGCTCTCCAAATGTCATGCAATAAGGCTATTACCAAGCCAATGATTCTGAACACTGGACATCAGTCACTGGGTGACAACTACACTTGAAATCATGGGAGTGTAGTTCTATTCCTAGCCTTTTAACTCCAAGCTTGCACAGCATCGAATGTAACCTTCACTGGAGCTCTATCCTGATAAAAGTAAAAAATGGCTTCACAAGTTAGTGTTCACATTTTGGCAGCCACATAAAGTTTTTGGATTATGTTGTTCGCCACATGGCAGCCACACAACTTCCTGTGCTTCTTTTCTTGTTTTTTGTTTTCTGTCATGGCTGGATATTGCAATCGGGTCTTCTTCATGGAAGGCTGTGAAGGGTAATGCTTGGGCTGACCAGTAGGTAGAGACTGAGGAATTCCTAGCAGGAAATGCCACAAGTCTCTTTCCTCTAAGGTCTGTAAAGCTGTCAACCTCAAATAAATGTCATTCTTTTTCTTCTGTCCTTTGTCTGAGCACTTCATGTGGTGCATTGGTGCATTGGTTCCTACTTGTCCTCCTTTCCTCTAACTACTGTTGAATATTTGCGGTGATCAGTTAGGGTGGCTGAACATACTATGTTTACCTTAGGAGCTAACACCCTTACTTATCTGAAGTCATGTGTACATCCCCCCATCATGAATTGAGGAATATTACGTTCCATTAAACTCAATTGAAAATCTCAAATATAATTACGACATTGCACATGGAAAGAAGTATGAAATATCCCCTCTATAATGAATTAGACAACCATATCAAAAATTGTCTTTGAAGCATTGACGTAGCATTGCACACCACATACCTGATTAAGAGTCATGTGGAAAATATTTATGCATAGAATTCTACTCTGCCTGATTCAGAGTATGCCATTGTTCATGCACCCAGATTTCTAGGGTGTGTGACCAACATACCTGATTTTCCCATTATTAATTTTGCCAAAAAAACACATGAAGTTTCAGCAGCAACAGTCAAGCCTCACTCCCTTTTTCTTCGGGCAGCGGGGAACATGCAGTTATCTTCTTTTCCATCCCTCACCTCCTCATCACATCCCCCTCTCTCTTCCCCACTAAATGTATGCATTAAACACCACAGAATTGGGAATTTTATTTATGTTTTTTTACTGGTGAAGACAGTCTCACACTGTAATTCCCAATCACATGGGGCTTAACCTGCGATTGCAGGGCAATGGCCTGGATTTACTGCACGGTAACATTAATTCTGTGTAAGAATTTAGTGCCCCACTGTTAGAAATGGGGTTTCTGGTTGCCTAGGGTATGCACCTAAGCCAGGCAGAACCTACCCACTCTAGTCAGGGCAAGGGAGTTACACGTCCAAGATAACCCCTGCTCACCCCCTGGTAGATTGGCATGAGCAGTCAGTCCTAACACAAAGGCAATGTGTAAAGCGTTTGCACAACACACACAACACACATGTGCAATATATACTCCACAAAGTAAACACAACACTGAGCTATGTCAAAATAAACTGTATTGCACAAAACAAAATTAGACCAACCATTTCATGTCAGGAATATACTCCTACTTTAGCAGTTGTCAGAACATTACACAGGTTACTAATATTCTGCAAGAATAAGCAGTAGTCATATTAGAACACACAAGTACTCAGAATTCTGCAACATAAGCAGTAGTCAGGAATCACTTTAAGAAAGGAAATGCACTTGTCTTAAACACCTTGTAAATACCCATAAAAGGAATATTAAAGAACATATGGCAGAACATATGGCAAGTCATAAACACATATTATCATGTCATGCCTATAAAAGGAACATCCATATGTGTAACATATCATATATAAAACAGGCTACCTAAAAGTCCCAGCATGTCCCTACACGGAGCATCTGATATATGTACAGTCTCCTTCAAAGTACCTGGCTTGCTGAAGTGCCAGAAAATCAAGTAAGGGGGCCCCCAATGCTCCTCTGCACACAACGGGGCGCTTTTTAGTGTTGGGAGGGGGGCTGGAGTACGCACCCACTCTGGGTGGTGGTTTCGAGACCCCTCCTGGGGCCTGCACCTGAAACAGGCAGCAACACTTTCTGTGTCCCCCCACGGGTCACAACTGACTCTCCTTGGGGGGGGCGAAAGTAACTTTAACCCCCCCCAGCTGCAATTGAGGAGTCACAGCTCCTCTCTCATCTTCAGAGGGGTGCATCCCAAGCCCTCCAGGACTTCCGGACCCCTCTGATCAATTTCCCCCGGCTGCGGCGGTGACTCCCAAGTGGTCAGACAAGCGCTATCAAAGCGCTATTCTCATGCAAAGGGGTCAATAAGTAAAGCGCTCTTCTCCAGGTGCTGTAAATAATCAAGGCCCATGAAGAAGTGCATTCCCATCGCTTCAGGCATGAACCAAGAGTGCTCACAGGGCACAGAATCCCTGGAAGGAAAGTGCTTCGTCAGTCAGTCACAGGGGGTCAGGGGCCACGGCACCCTGCCCCTGGATACAGAATGGGGAGGGCACAGGGCTAGCAGGCCCAAACAACAGGCCAGCACAAGGGATGCAGATGGTGGCAGTTCCTCCTAGTGACCTACAAGGTCATGGGTCAGCACAGCAGCAGCAGTCCAAGGTGGGTCCTGGTGAGTCCATTCAATAGCGTTCTGTGACCTGAAGATGCCCCAAGAATGTCTCTTCATGTCTAAATTGTGGGGAAAAATCCCCTGTACTTATACTCAGTTTACAGTGTGTTTCACAAAGAGGGGGAAAGGAGGTTCCAACCAGTTACAACTGGTTCTGGGAGTGCCCCCTCTCTCCTCCAGCACAGGCTCCAAACATCAGTTGGGGGGTAAATGACCCATTTGTGTGAGGCCAGGGCACAGCCTTTGCGAATGCATGTGTGCCAAGCCTCTCCCTTCTCTCAGCCCAGGAAGACTATTCAGTATGTAGATGCACCTCTGTGACACCTCCACCCTCCCTGTGTACGGGCTGTCTGAAAAGTATGCACCAAGCCCAACTGTCACTCTGCCCAGATGTGGATTGGAGTCAAGCTGCAAAACACCAGATCTATAAGCACAGAGAAATGCTCCCTTTCTGGAAGTGTTATTTCTGTAATGATAATACAAAATCCACCTACACCAGCATGCCTACACTACCCCTCATAAATCAGACAATACCCCCTACACATAAGGCAGGGCATTTCCAATGCAATCCTATGAGAAGGCTGCACTCACAGCAGTGAGAACCCAGATAAGCTGTTTGTCACTACCAGGATAGACCACACTACTAGGCACATGTCCTGCCTTCTACATGCATAGCACCCTGCCCATAGGGCTAGCTAGGGCCTACCTTAGGGGTGACTTACATGTAGTACAAGGGGAGTTGTGGGCCTGGCAAGTAAATTTAGATGCCAGGTCCCTGTGGCAGAACACAGGCCCTGTGCTAGCAGGCCTGAGACAGGTTTGAAAGGCTACTTCAGTGGGTGGTGCAAGCAGCGCTGCAGGACCACCAGTAACATTTAATTTACAGGCCCTGGGTATAGAGATACCACTTTACAAGGGACTTACAGGTAAATTAAATATGCCAATTAGGTATAAGCCAATCATTCCAAGTTTACAACGGAGATCACATGCACTTTAGCACTGATTAACAGTGGTAAAGTGCCCAGAGTCATAACGTCAACCAAAAAACGGTCAAAAAAATAAGAAGGAAAAGGCAAAAAGTTTGAGGAATGACCATGTAGAAAGGGCCAGGTCCAACACCCACCAGTACTGTGAAAATCATTATCGGTATCAAAGTGTGAACACTAGAAAACACTTTGTAGTTACCCACTCTACTCCAAATAAGTAAAACAACAATCCACAAAGGGAAATGTACAGTTTGTCTAAAGGATAACATTAAATATGTCACAGAAATTGAGAACAAAAGTTGCAAAAATAGAAATATGCTCCTCAGTCACAGATTTGCATATTTATACAGAAGCTTATTTGGGTAGAACGTTAGAAATTCATTTCAATGCCAGAGCTTGGTTTTCTACTTTTTGCTATTAGAACAGCTAATCAATCCTTTCTTTTTTGCCCTTAGTATGGTGATCTCAGATGCACATGGTTAGATTAAATAATAACACAATGAGTAGATTATAATACTGCTGACATTCTGCATATTTGTTTTAATATGCCAGCTTTCAAGCCCCTAGTGCTGATGCTCACTTTATTAATGTTCTCTCGATTGGCAACGCAATGACATTTCTCTTTAACAAAATCTATGCAAATTACTGTTTTATTTAATTTGATGTGCAACAATCTACACAGGGTTTGTTTCTAGTTTTCAGTCATTGACTGTTATCACACTTTACAATGTGACTGTAGTAACTATAGGAAAACAAAAACTTAGGAGCATCACTTTGTTGTTAGATTCAGATTAGATATTTTTACTCGAAGTCGCTGTCACTTGAAATGTTATTTTTTTCAGTAAAGATGGTTTAACTGTTATTGACAAACTTACCACTTATTTATTCTGCCTAAACCATTATTTTACATTTGTTAAAGAGCCATTGGAAGAATGAGAAACTCAAAATAGAACATTTGAACACATTTCCGTACAACCTCCATTGTAAGGACAAGGAGTTCATTCAAAATACATACTAATGGTATGGTCCTAATTGGTGAGTTTTATGCAGGCCAGTAACCTAGTCAGTTATAGTGGGTGTTGATCTCTGCACATAAAAACGCACACTTGTCCTATCATTTTATGTGCAGAGTTCTCCGCACCCATTGCAGAGCCTTCACAGTTTTCAACTTGCAATTTACTTGTAATTTGTGAAGAGTAAATAAAAATTTGTAAACTTACACATAAGCGTAAGCTTACCTTTGTGAATCAGGCTCAATACTCATATATCAAGACATTGTCATACTGTAAACAATACTGTATACTGCATCGTACTCCATCATTCCCTAATTTGTGTCATGCCACAACTTATACTTAGAGCCTGATTTATCTCTTGACAGTAAAGGTCCCACTGTCCGCCGCTGTGATGGTCCGCCTGCCGTATTTAGATGTTGGTGATCCCATAGATGGAAGTCCATATACGAACCGCCGTCTCCGCAAAGTAATTCCACCTGCGGTCGATGGTGCCATAGTCAATAGTGTCTGACAGCGGGACGCCAGACACTCTTACCACAGAGAAAAAGTGGCGGTCAGACCTCGAAGTATGAGTTGGCAGAGTGGGGGGGAGAGGAGAAGGGGTGAAAAACAACCTTTTGTACCCATCCACCTCCATCTTCGACTGGTCAACGCCCTCCGTCGCTGCTGCCACTGGAGAATGGAGAAAACAACCCCTCCCCTCGTTGCAGGACACAAAGTCAACCCGCATTGGATTTATATGAAGGGGGTCACTCTACATGAGCACAGTAACACTGTAGGCATATGCACGTCACAGTAATTTTTTTCAGTTACTGTAAAATGCATATGTTTGGGACACAAGTGGGTCAGACATTGGTGGGGACACACTGGTAGACAACACATATTGCACACATACACAGCTGTCACTATGGTATCCACCTTCATTGGCAAATGAATGCTACCACCAAAATGATGGTACATTCACACCTCTCAACTGTATCCATGTGTACACATTGACAGGGGACCTGTACCTGTCATGTTGTGCTGCAAGTTGCATGTGTGAGTCAATACATATATGTGTGTGTGCAATGTGAGTGGCTGGTTGAGGTGAATCGAGTTGTTGCTGTGGTTGTGTCAGTATGTGTGCTACTTGCATATTGCATTGGTGTTGTTGTGTATGTTGTGTTGTGTAGCTGTGTTCAACATCCACGTGAGTGGTGTTATGTGACAGTCATTGTCAGGATGTGTGTAGCTATGATATGATGTGAGAGTGCTTGTGTAGATGAGTGTGTTGGTGGCTGTGTTGTTTATTGTGTGTTGGTGCAGTGTCTATGGTATGTGTATGTTGTGTCATGTATGTCTGTCAATGTATGTTTATGACAGCTATGTGTTGTGTTGATATGGCAATGGATACGGGTGTGTATGTGGTGTGTAGTGTCATATGTGATACAGGTGGACACATTTGCAAAGGTAGAGTGTGTGCGTGACTTACCTCTACTCCACAGCCTCTAGCCATTGTACACTGTCCATTTATGCCCACAATGTCCTCCCTCCATCAGCAAAGCACCACTAGTACCATGTCTACAGAGCTGTAACATCTAAATAAAGCGGGCACAAGACCATCAACCTGACGGTCTTCTCCGGTCTGCCGCCAAGGCAGCTTGGCGGTGTGACTGCTAAGATCTAAATCAACCCTTAGGACCTAATTAGGCCCTGTCTCTACCTTTCTTATTACTGTCTGGTTGTGACATCATTAGTCATCTGCAATTAGAAAGTGACGTAGGTGCCATGCTACAATTGAAGGGGGTCGCCAGGTAGGTAGTTATAGTTAGGGCCTAGGGCCACATGTACGAAATACAGGTTTTCAGACTCGCAAGTTGCAAAACCTTATTTACAACAGTGTCAAGGGGGTCGCAATTGACCTATCTCATGAATATTAATTGGGAAAGGCCGCCCTCACAGGGATGGCAGCCTGCTGGAAATAAAGTAGCTTTTTTTGTTTTAAATGCAGCCCGTTTACCTTAAAGGAAAACGAGATGCATTTCAAAAACAACAAATGAAAAGTTTTCTTTTCATATTTTCAGAGCAGGCAGTGGTCTGAAAAAATTGTTCACTGCCATTCACAAAGGGGAAGGGGTCCCAGTTTGAAGCTGCTAACTGCGAATGGGTTAGCACCGGTTTGAAGCTGCTAACTCCAATTGTTTTGCGACCGCATTCGCGCTCATAAAACAATCATACATGGGACTGTGACTCCCAATTAGGAAGGGAACATCCCTTCCTAATTGCGACTCACAAACCCCCTTTTGAGATTCAGTAAATAGATTACCGAATCGCAAAAATGGGTCTGTGCATCTCAAATTGCATTTTGCACATCGCAAACGGCCTGATTCAATGTGCAAAATGCTTCGTACTTGTGGCCCCTAGTTTCTATAGAAAAGGCTATTTTTTGCTCGCATATATATTTGGTGACGCTTGATTAATCTTCACAAAATTTTCCAAAAGATTTGACAGTCACATGAGCTGCTGTCTGGAAAATGTCGAGGTGATCCATCAAGTGAGGGCAGAGATAAAGAGGGGGTGAAATTTAGAGCTTTTCCAATGTTAATTTCCACAAGAAAAATTGAACAGCAACAGCGCACAAACCACCAGACGGAATTACACCAAAGTTGGTAGAATGATAGCTCTTGGTCAGAAAGAGCTCTTTTTGTTATTTGGTGGAAATTCGTTCAGTGGTTTTTAAGAAATTCAAGGAAATCAAAATATGTGTACATAGTGAAGCTAAGGATTCGCGATGCCTCCCGAACTCATGCAGAGATCGGATTGGCTGATAACACTTCAGCAGCAGAAGTGTTGTCAGCCATCTTAGGATTTGGCTGAAGCCAAGTCCCAGGAAAAAAAAAAAATATGAAAGGGGCCTGGGCACGAACACCCTGACCCCTTAGCTCTGGTGTTGGGGTCCCAAAGCCCCCCCCAAGAGCTAAAAAGCATTTATTTATTTATTTTACAAGCAGAGTTAGCGAGGTCATGTGCGCTTCGTTAGTCTAATGCCTCCGAGTGGGCCAAGTCCCATGGGCTTTTTGAAAAAAAAATGGTGGGGGCTTCTGGCCCCCCTCCTGATGCCCTGGGGACCGCCACCTCCCCAGGTCTGATTTTTTGTATGTGGGGTTGGCCTGTGGCCCCCCTGCTGCCCCAGGGACCACCACCTCCACTGGGCGTTTATGTAACATAATGTGGGGCACCCCGGAGGCCACCACCCCCATGGCAAATATTAAAAAAAAAAGAAAAGGGACCACCACCCCATGGGGTTACACTGAATTATGAGTGGGGGCTGCACAACCCCCCCACACCCCAGGAATCACCATCCTCCAGGGCAAATGTTTAAAACAAAGAAAGGGGGATCCCTATGGGACCCCTAAACCCCAGGGACCAACCCCTGGAGCTTGTATATAGATATATGCGGGGTCCATGGCACCCTCACACCCTGGGGAGGCTCTATCTCTTTTCATCTCACTTTTTTCTCTTTCTCTCCTCCAATCAATTTCTCCCACTCAGACACTTATGCACCCACTCACAGACACACTCAGATGCTCACGCACCCACTCACATCCTCATGTACCCACTCACAGACCTGCGCACACACTGACACACCCACTAAAACACTAATGTACGCACTCTCACACCCAGACAGACAATCTGACAGCCACTCTCACCCCCAGACACACCTTCTCACATCTATTCTCACACCTAGAGAGGCCGCTGCTAACTCTTGCCGTGTACGGCCAAAGGCCTGTGTACAGCATGGGGCTGAGTGGTTAGAAAGAGTTGGCTGCAGGATCTGGCTGCAGGCTAAGAGTTGCTGGAAATCTCCCCTGCGCAAGGGTGAAGCCCGTGCATGGTGCAAGTTTGATGCTCACAGTGGGTTGGCCTCAGGGCCTGGCCAGAAGCCATGCGTGACAGTAGCTGTATTAACGTATAGTAGTGAAAATTACTATACATTAAGAAAAACATAGAAATTACCTGGAAAAAACAAGGGTTACAGGGATGTTATAGTTAGAAGATTGATTTTTTTTTAAAGGCACAGAAATTCATTGAAAAAAACAAAGGCTGTAGGGGCGTTATAGTTACATAGACATTCAGCAGTTATAGTAAGAGTTACCTCAGTTAACTCATGCCATAAGGTAACTATAAATCACACTCTCGCCATGCACTGCTGATTATCCCACAAATTTGACAAAAAAACTGTGCAAGATGGGGGTGCGAGTCATTACTAACTATAACGCCCCTATAACCTTTGTTTTTTTTCAGTGAATATGTATATGGATGTTGACGTGTATGTATACAAATGTAGCTTTTCTATTCTGTCTTCTAAGATGTTTATCCTGAAAATATTTATTGATTTCACTGCTTAAATTCGTTACATTTCGGGAATCTAGCTGCATGTTATCTGACATTCAGGACAGCTACCACTTTGGAAAGTGATTTGCCTGAAACTGCTTAAAATATATGTTGCAACCAACTCCAAGATGCATTTCAGCATGTGTTTTGGCTCATAGATCCTACATGTATACGATATATATGAAAACATTGCGCCTCTGCTCCTTTTTTTTATAAGAAGGAAACATTAGAACATGGCTTTAAAAGAGTGGAGGAAAGGTGATTGTGGGACATAGGCCCTCATTATGACATTGGCGGTAAATCCCACTTACTGCCATGCTGACTGAGGCCAACATACCGCCACCACAGCAGATATCCGTTCACCATATTATGACACACACACACAATCCGTTACTATTCAGCCACAGACACAAATCTGCCACATCAAAGGTCAGTAATAAACTGGCGGTATCAAAACCCACACCGTTACGCCAACAGCACTACACCTATCACATTGTGACCCACGAATCACCACGGCGGACATTCAATGGCGGTAAACCATTGGCGGTACATACCACTGTGCTAAAAATACACACATACATACAAAACAACACCACATTGCACAATTCAAACAACACACACTTGGCACACATACACACACCACACCCTTACACCCACACCCACACCCACACCACTATAAAACACACACCTACATTACCCACAACCCTCTACCATTTAAAACAATTGCCACCAGAGAAAGGCAGCAAGACCACAGACACAACCAGAGCCACACACCACTCACACCTATACACCACTCACGCACCCCACATCACACACTCGACACATTACCCTACACACCCTCACCTACACACCTCCCACAACACCCATGGCACCACAAAGACACCCCCGATTCTCAGAGGAGGAGGAGGTAAGGGTCATGGTGGAGGAAATCATCAGGGTAAAGCCCCAGGTATTTGGAGCACAGATGCAGCAGATATCGATAGCTTGGAAGATGGAGCTATGGCAGAGGACCATGAACAGGGTCAACTCTGTGGAACAACACCCAAGAACAAGGGATGATATCAGGAAGAGTTGGAACAACCTACGGGGAAGGCACGTTCCATTGCAGAAAGACACCAACTCATTGTACAGACGACTGGCGGTGGACCCCTACCTCCTCCCCCACAACTAACAACATGGGAGGAGCAAGTCTTAGCAATCATGCATCCTGAGAGCCTGGCCAGAGTAGGAGGAGGACTTGGCTCTGGTAAGTCAACTCTATACTACTATCACCCCCATTCCTGCATGCCATCACATACCCCCACCCTCCCCCTCACTCCCATCACTCCACCACCTCCCACACACCCCACCATCACATCCCACTCATTCCAATGCCAAGCCCTTCATGCACTACCAATGCATGGACATTAATCACAGCCCTGCATGGACACCTATCACCAAAGCATGCACAAGAGAGAGAATCAGCTAGCCCACGACACACCAACTTACACAAGTGAAAGCTGTCAGGTCAAGTACAACCAAATAGGGCAACCCACTGATGCACAATATGTCACACACAGAAATAATAACACATCATTTACATCCCCACAGGTATCCCAGCCAATGTCACCAGAGAGGAGGTACAAGCAATATCCAGTACACCAACTGAAGAGGCCCACAGTGATGACAGTAACTCTGGTCACCTGGATCTGGATGACCAATCTGGCCCATCAGGGACCTCTGGACAGTCGGTTACCCAAGCCCAGTCACACACCACCACATAGCCTCCCCCATCTGGAAACACCACCACAGCACCCAACCAGAGTCCCATACCTCTGTCCCCACGACACATCAATCAGCAGTGCACCAACCTCTACAGGAACCCCAGGGCACACATCAAACCCAAGACAATCAGGGACATGGGGTCAGTGGCAGTGGGCATAGGGTTCAGGGGACAGAGGCACAGGACAAGAGGGAAACTGGGAGGACTGCTGTGCGCCAGGGGGAAGATAGGCCCAGGGAACTGACTCTCCAGGAGGCACTATCCGAGATCCTGGGAGCCTACCAATATTCCCAGGATGCGATAGGCCAGATCCTGGACAATGTGCAGGAGAACAGGCAGCTGCAGGAGGGACACTACCAGGTGATCAGGGAGAACTTGCAGGCCATCAACACCATCCTGGTCTCCATAGCAGGGGTGCTGGCAGACATGGCCAACATTATGAGGGAGGCAGTCTCACAACAGCGGGCCCCTGCCACTAGCCAGACATCTGAACTGCCTTCCACCTTCACTGCCGCTAGTGGATAGGAGGCCCCGCCACATGACTCACAGGCCACCAGCACCCCTCCCCCTGCAGAAGGAGAACCTCCCCGCAAACGTTCCCTGCGATCCAGGCAGAAGCCAGAAACCATTGCCAAGTCCCCTGCCAGGAAATGAGACTCTCCTGATTGTCACCCTTGTGTCACCCTTGTGTCTCACTTTGTCACCCTGTCCACCTTGAGCTGCCATTCCTCCCCTTCCTATGTCCCCTTGGACAAATAGACTGAAACAATACCCTGGACTTTCCTCCATCATCACCCCATCCCATTGCACTTGCCCCTCTTTTTCTCAGCACTTCAATAAACACACTTGTAAAAAATACAAGTATGGAGTATGTCACATTTTTCAAGTATGTATACGTTTAACCAGGTACAAACATTGCAATTCAACTGTACAGTAAATGAGCACATAAGAAAGACCTGTAGTTGGCTGCAGTGATCACACCATGAGCTATAGTGGGGCACCAACATCTGTATAATGAATTGCCAAAGGGTACAGTAAGTGGGCATGGAAGTGAGAAATAACAGCCAGTGCCAAAGAATTTCAAAATAATGACAATAAAATGTGATGTAACACTGTTTTACCTGTGTGTCATTGGTATTGTGTTGTCGTATCACTGCTGTTCTGTTGTCCTCATCCTCTACCTCCTCATCCTCACAGTCCACGGGGTCCACATCTGCCACACCGGCATCTCCAGCCTCCTCCTCCTCCAGAAAAGGAACATGGTGTCTCAGGGCAAGGTTGTGCAACATGCAGCATGCCACTATTATCTGGCAGACCTTCTTTGGTGAGTAGTACAGGGATCCACCTGTTAGATGGAGGCACCGAAACCTGGCCTTCAGGAGGCCAAAGGTTCTTTCTATTATCCTTCCGGTTCGCCCTTGTGCCTCATTGTAACGTTCTTCTGCCCTTGTCCTGGCATTCCTCACAGGGATCGGGTCAGTAGCCATGATAGGTTGGGGTAACCAGAATCACCTGCAAATATCGAGGGACAACAATTAGCCACACACTATCCCATATGGGCCACACCATACTCATACACTAACATATACTAGGTGGGGACCAGAGCGTACCTATTAGCCACACTCTGTGCCTCTGTAGTTGGCCCATCACATTTGCGATGTTGCTATTCCTCAAGATAAAGGCATCATGCACTGACCCAGGATACTTAGCATTGATATGGGAGATGTACTGGTCCTCCAAGCACACCATCTGTACATTCATGGAGTGGAAACTCTTACGATTTCTGAACACCTGTTCATTTTGACGGGGGAGACAAATGCAATAGGTGTTACATCAATCACCCCAATTATGTTGGGGACATGTCCCATTGCATAAAAGTCAGCCTTCACTGTGGCCAAATCCTCCACCCGGGGGAAAACAATGTAGCTGCACATGTGTCAGGGCAGACAACACTCTGGTCAGCACTATTGAGAACATTGGCTGTGATATTCCTGCTGCCAAGCCTCCTGTCACTTGCAAATAACCAGTTGCGAGGAAATGGAGGAATGATAGAACTTGCACAAGAGGCGGGGATCCCAGTGGGGTGACGGATAGCAGATATCAAGTCAGGCTCCAATAGGGCACACAGCTCTGTGATTGTGGCCCTGTCAAGTCTATACATGAGGATAATGTGCCTATCCTCATTGTTGCCAAGTCCACCAGGGGTCTGTACACAGGGGTATGTCTCCATCTCCTATTCATCCGCAGCAGTAGCAAGCTAAGTGGCAAAAGAGTGAGGAGCCAGTCACAAACTGAACAATGGGGATACAACAGTACAATGCATGAGGTCAATTTGTAATGGGCCAGTGAAAATTTTCCTATATGTCCAGATTTTAACAGTGATGCAGTTATTATCCAGGGCCTGCCCCCCTCCCGAAATGGTGTCCACCTTTCCTGTATGGAGGGACAGATGGAAGTGAGGTAATTCCACTGACGTTGTGCTCCGTTGTGGGAGGCGGTCGGGAACCGCCATGCAACTCCTCATTGGTTAACATTGGGCCCTATGGGATACAGTGGCCAATGGTGATGCACGCCGGCGGTGACGGTTTGCACCGCCACTAACGTGACTGCCATTTTCTATCTGGTCACTCACTTGCTATGTGACCTTCAACAGTAAAGGACTCACACTGCATGTGCTGCTGTGACCTCTGTCTGGAACCTACCATGGCCCGTGTGACAGGGGAAAGGACCACTGCCTTCACCTCGGTGGAGTTTGGGCTACTGGTTGATGGGATCCTACTCCAGTTTGGACTGCTGTAATGGGCATACACTGTGGGCAAGATGCATGTGACATGGATGCGTGGAGTAGTGCGTGTGAAGGCCTTGTGTAGGGGGGTGAGTGGATGTCCTCTGGACAGCGTATTGGTTGTGTGCTGGGCCATGTGTGTGTAAATGGTGATGTGAAGGTGTATGGTGGGCCAAAAGTGTAACAGGCAGGACTGTCTGACTGATACTATTTTCCTGTGTGTATTTCCTCTGCAGGTCAGCGACCATCAAAAGAAGGTTATATGGCGTGCCATTGCCAAGGACGTGCGGACCCTGAGGGTCTACGGCAGGCGGAGCACCCACTGTCGGAAACAGTGGGAGGACCTGAGATGCTGGGCATGGAGGATGGCAGAGGCCCAGCTGGGGATGGCCTCCCAATGACGAAGGGGTGCCTGTTGAACCATGAACCCCCTGATGGCCCGCATACCAGCGGTGGCCTATCTGGAACAGGATTGGCACATGAGGGCCCTAAAGGGATAATCCTGCTACCTAGCTCGTAGGTGTCCAATACTGGTCAGGGCTGCGTGGGTCCCAGGTGTACTGCATTTGGTGGTGTGTGCCCCTCCCCATGCCTTGGTGGCTAGCAATATATCTGGTAATGCAATGCATAGTGTGTAGGGCTGTTCCCTGTTTGTGAGGGTGGTGTGTACGCCAATGGTGGTGTTGGTGCAGCCATTGACCAAGTGTATCCTTTGCCCCTTTGTCTCTTCCCCACCTTTTTGTTTTGTCACCCTGTCCTTGTGTGCATTAGCATCATCTGGTGGAGAAGCAGGGGCACTGGCAATGGAGGGAGCTGTATACCACAGGACCCAGGAGGCAGAGTCCACCAATGGTGAGGGCACCAGTGGGACGGTGCGTGAGGGAGCACCACAGTGGAGACTGGAGGGGGCAGTTCAGACACAGATACCTCCTCCAATGGAAGCTCCCTGGTGGTGGTGGACACCTCTGTGACCACCCCAGCTACAGGTATAGCCGCCACCACGTACTAGCACCGCCCTCCCAGCAGCCCTTCAGCGAGTTGTGGAGGGTGGACATCTCCTTCGCCTCAGGTACCTCAGGCCCTGCCCCAGTTAGCCCTGATGCCCTGAGTGAGAAGGCTATTGACCTCCTGAGTTCCATCTCTGTAGGGCAGTCAACCATTGTGAATTCCATCTAGGGGCTGGCAGCCCAGATGCAACAGACACATGCATTTCTGGAGGGCATTAATACTGGCTTGGCGGCCCAACAGAGATCGATCAAGGCACTGGCCTCCTCTATGATGGCAGCCATTGTCCCTGTTTCCACCCTCCCCCCTCCAACTTCCTCTTCCCAATTCCATTCCCCTCAACCCCAACTTATCCCAAGCACACAGGCAGACAAGCAGGCACACAAGACAACACACAAGAGTGGCACAGGCAAACACAAGCACCACACATCATCCCACAGGCACTCACACAAACACCACCCAGATGCAGACATACCAACATCCAGAATTTCTACTGTCTCCCCCTCATCCTCCTCCTCCACCCCCTCCCAGTTCCATGTACACTCACACCAGCATGCAATACATCCTTATCCACTACCAGCATCACCACACCAAGCAGAACACACACCTTACTGGCACATACATCAACAACAGCCATGCACACGTCCCCTCTGTCCTCTCCCACTGTGTCTGCCCCCCTCCTAAAGTACACAAATGCAAGCACTCAGACACCCAACAGCCATCCAACTCACAACAGAATCCAGCCAATGCACCTGCACCCAAAATCAGCAGACAGACACCTCCTACAACCACTCCCTCTTCCTCCACTCCCAAACCTTCTCCCTCTTCCCGCCCCAATGTCCCTAAAAAGCTTTTCCTATCCACCATTGACCTCATCCCTCCCCTTCTTCCCTGTCCTTCATGTCTGGCCAGGGTGGCAAAAACCCAGGCAAGCACCTCAGCTACCAAGTCCACAGGCTCAGTAGTCACCACACCCACTCGTGGTGGGAAAGGATTCAGGGCACATGTCCTGAGGGTGAAGGAGCCAGCAGCTGGCAGCCTTAAGGGTAAGGAGCCTGCCGCAGCTGCTGCCCGGAAGCGCAAGGAGCCTGCACCAGCAGCTGCCAGGAAGGGCAGGGAGAATCCCCCAGCTGCTGCCAGGAAGGGCAAGGAGCCTGCCCCAGCTGCTGGCAGGGAAAGCAAGGAGCCAGTACCAGCTGCTGGCAGAAAGAGAAAGGAGCCAGCACCAGCTGCTGGCAGGAAGAGCAAGGAGCCAGCACCAGCAGGTAGGATTGACACGGTGCCTGGAGCAGGGACTCTGACGGAGCCCCAAACACCAACCATGGTTGTGCAGCCCTCGGAGGCTGCAGGGGATGGGCTGGAGCCTCCCCCACCCGCATCAGCAGCACCACCACCACCAGTGGGCAGCCGTCCGAGGCTGCAGGTGATGAGCTGGAGCCTCCCCCACCAGCAGCAGCACCACCACCAGTGGGCAGCCGTCCGAGACCGCAGTGGATGGGCTGGAGCCTCCCCCCACCAGCAGCACCACCACCACTGTCACCACTGCCACCACTGAGCAGCCGTCACCACCGGCGGACGGTATGTAGTCCTGCCTCCATGGGCTGCTGTGCGGCCTGCCCCCTGCAAATCCAGTGGGTATGACACCCAACTAAGAGACTGTGACCTTGTACTCCCCAGGATCAAGAGCACAGGGCACGATGCCCCTTCAAGAACCCGTGGGTAAGACACCCACCAACCCCAGCCTCCCCAGGATCAAGAGCACAGAGCACGATACCCCATCCAGAACCAGTGGGTCAGACACCTACCAACCCCAGCCTCCCCAGGATCAAGCACAGGGCACAATGCCCCATACAGAGCATGTTGACATGTCACCCACTTGAGAGACTGTGGCCTTGCACTCCCCAGGACCAAGCACAGGGCACGTTGCCCCCTCCATAGCATGTGGGCAAGTCACTCACTTGAGAGACTGTGGCCTTGCACTCCCCAGGACCAAGCACAGGGCATGTTGCCCCCTCCATAACCAGTGGTCCTGTTTCATCTCCCGGCAGAGGTGCTCACTCGTCCCCCGTCCCCCTGTGGTGCCAGCCTATTTTCCAACTGATGCCCCTGCAGTGTTCTCTCCGTGTTGAGGCAGGTGACAAGTGGGGCCTTGGACCTTGGCCTGTGGCCCTGTGGCCCACACACACTGAGGACTGGGCAGTGTCCCTGGAACTGTACAATTGTATATATTTGTTACATTGCATATTTGTCATTTATACTGTGTTGATCTTATTACACTCGCTTTTGTAAATTCCTGTTGTCCTTGCATTATTTATCCGAGGTACGGGGTAAATATGTTTTAGTACTGAAGCTGATAGTGTGTATGGTGTTGAGGTTGGGGGGGTTGTTGTGGATGTGTGTGTCACTCTCTTTTTACTTCCGCCTCCCCTGTGTGCTAGGCGGCTGTACTCACTGTCGTCGTCTTCCCAGTTGTTGGTGCACGTTGTGGAGCAGCACATAGAAGAGCATGGGGAAGACATGCAGCTCGCGTCCCCTGGTGGCGTGGTTGTTCCCTGTGTCTCCAATGGTGAGTCCTTTGCCTTCTGTGCAGTGTTTCCACCAGGCTTTTGATGTCGTTGGTACCGCCACCGAAAAGGTGGCAGATTGTGTTGTTGTAATGTGGTGGGCGGGACATTGACTTCCGCCTGGCTGTGGGAGGCTACCACCATGGTGGCTGTTGTTTCCGCCCTGGCGGTCGGCGTGGTAAAGTGGCTGTCTATCTGAGTTCTCACCGCCATGCTCATTATTTGGCGGTAATTACCATCAGTCCGTTGGCGATATTACTGCCACTTTTACACCAACCTCCAGGGTTGTAATGAGGGCCTATGTATTATAAGGACTAAAATACCACGTACTCAGACCTTGTAAAGGACTTCAGACTTGGCCCTCATTCATTTATATGGTCACTGAAATCCCAGTGAATTATTATTTCCTCCTAATGAACAGAAGGGGATGCTTCATACCATGCACAATCTCTTATGCAGTTGCAGTTAGTAACAGGCAAAAGTATTGGGATGGACAGGTAAACACACAATCACTTCCACCCATCCACAAGCACACTAAGGCCCTCATTACAACTCTGGCAGTCGGTGTTAAAGCAGCGGTAAAACCTCCAACAGGCCGGCGGCAAAAAAAATGGGATCATGACCATGGCGGAAACAGACTGTCACTTTCACACTCCGACCACCATGGCGGTAGCAACAAACACTGCGGCGGTCACCGCATAAAACAGACAGGCGGAAGACAATGTACAGCACACACTATTACAAGGCACCAATCTGCCAGCTTTTCCGGGGCGGTACCAACAACATCAAAAGCATGGCGGAAACTGAACAACGAAGGGGAACCACTCACCTCTCGACACTCCACGAAGAACCAGGAAGCCATGGAGCCCGAATTGCAGATCCTACCCATGTTGGTGTATCTACTAATACACCATGAAGTAGAAAAGAAGGCGGCGGCGACGACGGGGAGTACTGCACCTAGCACACAGGGAGGGGATGAGAGAAAAGAGAGTAACACACACACGCGGCATGCAACACCCCCACCCCCCACCCTCACCCACAACACCATAGACACAAACATATCCAACAACATTACAGATACACCCCATCACCCCCTGGAAGAATGCAAAGACAAAAGGAAATGAGTCTAAACAGTGTTATATTGGAAAAATCAGATATATCAAGAGAAAAGCAAATAATCAGTATACACAAATATTTACATTAAGTACACAAGGCTGTACACTGTCCCTTGTTAATGTCTGTGGACCTGTGGTCCCAAAAAGCATAGGCGAAGCCCACACATGAGACCTGCCTCAAAATGGAGAGAACACTGCAGGGGCATCAGGTCGGAAAAAAACCAGGCACCTCAGGGAGAAGGGAAGGAGGGGGACCTCAGCCGGAAGATGGTATGACACCACTGCTCCTCGATGGGGTTCCATGTCCACTGCCTGGTCCTGGGGAGTGCAAAGCCACAGTCTCTCAAGTGGGTGGTTTGCCCACTGCTTGGTCCTGGGTAGTGCAAAGCCACAGTCTCTCTAGTGGGTGGTTTGCCCACTGGTTGGTCCTAGGGAATGCAAAGCCACAGTCTCTCAAGTCTCTCAAGTGGGTGGGTTGCCCACTGCTTGGTCCTGGGGAGTGCAAAGCCACAGTCTCTCTAGTGGGTGGTTTGTCCACTGATTGGTCCTGGGGAGTGCAAAGCCACAGTCTCTCAAGTCTCTATAGTGGGTGGTTTGACCACTGCTTGGTCCTGGGGAGTGCAAAGCCACAGTCTCTCAAGTGGGTGGTTTGCCCACTGCTTGGTCCTGGGGAGTGCAAATCCACAGTCTCGCATGTCTCGCAAATGGGTGGGTTGTCCACTGCTTGGTCCTTGGGAGTGCAAAGCCACAGTCTCTCTAGTGGGTGACATGTTCCACTGGTTCTGGAGGGGGCTTTGTGCCCAGAGTGGTTCATCCTGCCAAGGACTGGGTGAGTGGATGCATTTCTCCACTGATTCTGGAGGGGTCTTTGTGCCCAGAGTGCTTCATCCTGCCAAGGACTGGGTGAGTGGGTGCATTTCACCACTGGTGCTGGAAGGGGCTTTTTTGGCCAGAGTGCTTCATCCTGCCAAGGATTGGGTGAGTTGATGCAGTTCTCCACTGGTTCTGGAGGGGGCTTTGTGCCCAGAGTGCTTCATTCTGCCAAGGACTGGGTGAGTGGATGCATTTCTCCACTGGTTCTGGAGGGGGCTTTGTACCCAGAGTGCTTCATCCTGCCGAGGACTGGGTGAGTGGATGCATTTTTCCACTGGTTCTGGAGGGGGCTTTGTGCCCAGTGATGCTGCACCTGGGTGTGGTAGTTTACATCCTCTCACCTGGGTGTCTGAGCCACGTGATGTACCTGGAACAGGTAGCATGATACTCCATGGAGGCAGAGCTACACGCCATCCTGCGGCGACTTAGGCTGCCAACTGCTGGTTATGCCAGTGCTGGAGGTGGTGCCTCAAGTGGCGTGTCCAGGGTCTAGGATCTCACCTACAGACTCTGACGGCTATCCACTGGGGATGCTGCTGACGTCCGACTGAGTGGTAAAAGCTGGGCACGTGGTGGTGCAGATGGTGATGCAGTTGGTGGTGGCTGCGGCTGAGATGCTGCCGGTGCTGGTCGTGTTGCAAGTGTCTGTTGTGGTGGAGGGAGACACCATACCATCTACGGCAGCCTCGGATGGCTGATCCTTGGGGAGGATGCTGCAGACTGACGTGGCAGCAGCGGTGCAGGTGGTGGTGCAAGTGGCGGTGCAGGTGGCAGTCGGATCGGCGGTTGTGAGTGTGGTGCAGGTCGCTGCCATCCCTGAGGAAATGGTGGTCACCAGCCCCTCACCAGGAGGCATCGTGACCTGAGGTGACTTGCCCTTTGTCTTGTGGCCCTTCCCCACCTTGGCAGTCGCTGCAGGGACCTTGGCACTGTCTTCTTTGTGTTTGGGCGAGGCTTTGCTGGGTGGGTGGTGTGACTTTTCCTTGCTGGAAGCCGGGCCCTTCTTGACCTTTGCAGGTGGCGGGATAGGGTGGTCCTTCATATCTGTAGGTGGCATACTGGCAGCTCTGACGGGTGCCCCCTTTGAGCCTCCCGGACTTGCAGGGACCACAGCGGATGTAGATTTGGTGGCCGAGGTGCTGGGCTGGGATCTAGACGTCCTGGCCCTCGGGGAAGGACGGGGGGAGGTGTAGGGAAGAGGTTAATGCTAGCTAGGAAAAGGTTTTTAGACACACTGGGACAGGAAGATGGAGAGGGTGTGGAAGTGGAGGAAGAGGTAGTGGTTATAGGAGGGGTACATCTGCTGAGTTTGGGTGAACGTGCATGGGCTTGAGGCTGTTGTGAAGTGGATGGCTGTTGGGTATGTGTGTTCCTGCATTTGTGTACTTTGGGAGGAGGGCTCACAGACACACTGGGAGAGGACATAGGGGAAGGGTAAATGGTAGTGGGGGTGGTGATTGCACGTGAGCGGTGGGTTGTGATGGACATGCTGGTGATGGAGGCAGTGGCTGATGATGTAGTGTAAGCAGGTGTGAGTGGAGACGAGACTGGGAGGGAGGTGGAGGATGTGGAGGAGGGGGACACAGTGGAGGAAGTGGATATAGGTATGTGTGCACGAGTATGGTGCTTGTGTGAGTGCCTATGGGATGTGTGGTGCTTATGTTTTCCTGAGCCACTTTTGTGTGTTGATGTGTGCATGCTGGTCTGATGGTGTGCTTGGGATAGGCTCAGGTGGAGGGGATTGGGTCTGGGTAGTGGAAGTAGGAGGGGGAGGCTGGACACAGGGACAATTGCTGCCAATAGTGCTGAGGCCAGAGCCTGAAATGCTCTCTGTTGGGCTGCCAACCAGAATGAACGCCCTCTAGGTAAACAGTTGTTTGCTGCAAATGCCTCTCAACACCCTGGATGGCATTCAGAATGGTTGACTGCCCAACAGTGAGGGATCACAGGAGGACAATAGCCTCCTCACTGAGGGCAGCAGGGCTGACTGAGGCAGGGCCTGAGGTGCCAGGGGCAAAGGAGATGCCCACCCTCCTGGGTGAGCGGGCACAGGAAACTCGCTGAGGGGCTGCTGGGATGGCGGTGCTGGTAGGGGGGGTGGCGGCTGTACCTGTTGTTGGGGTGGGCACAGAGGTGTCCGCCACCGCCAGGGAGCTTCCATCAGAGGATGAGTCGCTGTCGCTGGTATCCCCTCCTGTCCCTTCTGGAGCTCCCCTCGCCCTCCGTCCCACTAGTGCTTTCACCCTCCGTTGATTCACCCTCCTGGGCCATATGGAATGCAGCTGCCTCCATCGCCGGTGCCTCTGCTCCTCTGCAGATGATGCTAATGCACACAAGGACACGGTGAAAAAAACAAGAAGGGGGAAGACAGAGGACACGCATGGTCAATGCCAGCAACACCACTACCATTGGCGGACACACACAGAGCTGTCCTGTGCACTAGGCCTTGCCCAACCAGTCACTATGGTAGTCACCCCCCCATGGGGTATAATGCCTAACGCCAACATATGCACACTTGACACCCACAGGAGCCTGCACACTAGTAGCTGTCCAATAGTACCATTGGGGTAGGGGTACATCGGAGCCTGAAAACAAGGGAGCTACCCTGGCATGATCGCCCTGGCCTAGGGGCACCCACAGCCCACCCCCCCTCCCAGCTTGTTCCTAAACCACGCTAAGTCAGCTTTCTGAAACTGTACTCACCCCCTTTTGGCTGCTGTGATGCCCTAAAGCACCCATCCAACTCAGGATAGGCCACCACCAGGATGAGGAACATCAGGGGGTGTCATGGTGCGACGGGCACCCCTTCGACATTGGGAGGCCAGCCCCAGCTGGGCCTCCGCCATCTTCTTGCTCCAGCGGCACAGTTCCTCCCATCTCTTGTGGCAGTGGGTGCTCCGTCTATGATAGACCCCTAGGGTCTGCACTTCCTGCCAAATACCCTTCTTCTGGTGGGCACTGACCTAGAGGAAAGGTACAGGAGCAAAGAAAATTACTCACACAGACACTGCCCATCCTCACATGCAGCCCTCAGCCCCCCCCAACATGTGTCTTCTATCCACACCACGCCAAACAGGCATTGCCCACGCATCATGCTCACAGTGTACTCACCTGTTTGCCTGAAGGACCGTAGAGTAGCGTGTACTGGGGAGGACCCCATCCACCAGTTTATCCAACTCCTCCGTTGTGAAGGCAGGGACCCTTTCCCCAGACACTCGAGCCATTGTCACTTCCAGACTGAGGTCACAGCAGCACTTGCAGTGTAGGTCCTCTCCTGTTGAAGGTCAGGTATCAAGTGAGTGAACACATAGAAAATGGCAGTCACGTCCGCGACCGTCACCGCCGGCGTACATGGCCATTGGCTCCTGGAACCCATAGGGCCCAATGATAACCAATGCTGAGTTGCGTGGCGGTCTTGGACCGCCTACCCCGACGCTACACAATGCCAGCGCAGTGACCTCATTTCTCTTGTACTTCCTCACAAGCCAGGAAGCCGCCATTTCAGAGGGGCACATGGCATGGCACCTAACTTCATCACAGCATATTTTTGCACATATACGGACAAACTACTGCACACACGGATTTACTAACTTTACTGCAGACACAGTTGTGCAACCTATGTGGTAAATAACCCTCTGCTCACCGTTCTCCTCCATAGGCTACAACCGCTGGGGCAGATGATGAGATGGCGGCATCCTCCGGTGTACAGACCCCTGGTGAACCTTTCAACAATGGAAGACAGACATATTATAATCACATACAGACTTGATCATGCCACAATCCAATACCTGTGTGCCCAATTGGAGCCAGAGCTGATCTCATCTACCAGCAAGCCCACAGGAATCCCCCCTCTAGTGTAGGTCCTGTCAGTGCTCCATTTCCTGGCAAGTGGCTAATTTCAAACAAAAGTGGCCATGACATCAGGGATGTCTCAGTTAATGTTTTCTAACATGTTGACCAGAGTGTTGTCTGTCCTGCTGAAACACATGCACAGCTACATCCTGTTCCCTCAGGTGGAGGATTTCCCCACAGTGAAGGCTGACTTTTATGCCCTCGGACATATCCCCGAGATCATTGGTGCCATTGATGGTACACATGTGGCATTTGTCCCCCCGCAGAAATGAACAAGTGTACAGAAATAGAAAAAGCTACCATTCAATGAATGTGCAAATGGTGTGTTTGGCAGACCAATACATCTCCCATGTGAATGCCAAGTATCCTGGCTCAGTGCATGATGCCTACATTTTGAGGAATAGCAGTATCCCTTATGTGATGGGGCAACTCCAGAGGTATTGGGTGTGGCTAATAGGTGAGCCGAAGGTCCCCACACAGTATGAGTAGGTATCTGGGTATGAGGTAATCCCTAAGAGTTAGTGTGTGTCTAACAGGTATTCCTCTGAATTTGAAGGTGACTCTGGTTACCCCAACCTCTCATGGCTACTGACCCCAGTGAGGAATGCCAGGACAAGGGCAGAGGACCGCTACACTGAGGCACATGGTCGAACTAGGTGTATTATTGAGAGGACGTTCGGCCTCCTGAAGGCCAGATTCTGGTGCCTCCATCTAACAGGTGGCTCCCTATACTATTCACCGAAGAAGGTGTTCCAGATAATCGTGGCATGCTGCATGTTGCACAACCTGGTATTGAGATGTCAGGTGCCTTTTCTGCAGGAGGATGAGCCTGGTGATGGTCTTGTGGCAGCAGTGGAGCCTGTAGACAGTGAAGAAGAGGAGTCAGAGGAAGAAGATATTGACAACAGACTGAACATCATCATGCAATACTTCCAGTGACAGGTAAGAGACTGTAACTCCTCCTCACATTTCAGAATACTGTAGGACATTGTACAAGTCAGCTTTTTAACTTCTGTCTATGGACACTGACTGTTCACTTTGGATTTCCATTTTTCAGATCTGGGTACCACATTCTGCCTTCTGCTATGTGTACTGCTGGCCAACAACTGTCATACATTGGTATGAATAAATAAACATTCACATTGCTATTGTTGCTAATGTTGTCATTATACATTTGTGAAAGATCAGACTGACTCCAGATTGGTTTGTGATTATTTAGGGGCTAATGAGTTTAGGGGTATGTGCAAGGGGCTGGGATGATGGTGGAGGAAGGTCCACAGTAGAATCCAGTCTCTTGGTATCACAGGTGCATTGTTCAATGGGGCATAGGAAGGGGAGTAGTGGCAGTTCAATTTGGACAGGATGACATAGTGGGATAGAAGGGTGACAATCAGGAGAGTCTTTTTTCCTGGCAGGGGTCTTTGCAATGTTCTCTGTCTTCTGCCTGGATCGCAGGGACCGTTTGTGGGGTGGTTCTCCTTCTGCAGGGGGTGGGGTTCTGGTGGACTGTTGGTCCTGTGGCAGTGCCTCCTGTCCACTAGCGCCGGTGGAGGTGGAAGGCTGTTCCCTGGTTTGGCTAGTGTCCGGGGCCCTTTGTTGTGACACTGCCTCCCTCATGGTATTGCCCATATCAGCCAGCACCCCTGCTATGGTGACCAGGATAGTGTAGATTTTTGTGAGGTCATCCCTGATCCCCATGTACTGTCCCTCCTGCAGCCGCTGGGTCTCCTGAAACTTGGCCAGTACCGTGCCCATGGTCCCCTGGGAATGGTGGTATGCTCCCATGATGTTGGAGAGTGCCTCATGGAGGGTCGGTTCCCTGGGCCTGTCCTCCTCCTGTCACACAGCAGTCCTCCCAGCTTCCCTGTTGTCCTGTGCCTCTGTCCCATGAACCGTGTGCCCAATGCCACTGACCCCAGGTCCCTGATCGTCCTGGGTTAGTGGGTTTGCCTTGGGTCCCTGTAGCGGTGGACATACTGCTGATAGACGTGTCCTGGGTACAGTGGCATGGGCCCACTGGGTGGGTGCTGTGGTGGTGTTTCCTGAGGGGGAGGTTCTGTGGTGGTTTGTGACTGTGGCAGGATAACCAACTGTCCAGAGGTCCCAGATGGGCCAGGCTGGTTATCGTGATCCAGACGTGCAGAGCTGCTGTCATCACTGTGGACCTCTTCTGTGGGGGGACTGGATATGGCTGGCACCTCCTGTCCGGTGATGTTGGGTAGGGGTCCTGTTGGGATGTAAATGCATTGTTATTGTATCTGTGTGTGCCATCTTGTGCAATGGATGTTTTTCCCTGTATTAATGTGCTTGCACTGTCGCCTTGGCCTTGTGTGAGTGGTCAATTTGTGGCCTGGGTGAGTCTCTCTATTGGGCATTGGGTGATGGGTGTCCATGCAGGTCTGTGATGGGTGTCCATGCATTGTTGTTCCATGCAGGGCTTGGAATTGGGATGGGTGGGTTGTGATAGTTGGGTATGTGTGAGTTGGTGGAGTGATGGGGGTGAGGGTAGGGGTAGGAGTTAGTGATGGCATGCAGGTAGGGTGGGGGATGTAGTAGTGAAGAGTTAACTTACCAGAGTCCATTGCTCCTGCTACTTCTGCGAGGCCCTCAGGATGCATGATCGCCAAGACTTGCTCCTCCATGTTGTTAGTTTTGGGGAGGAGGTGGGGTCCACCGCCAGTCCTTTGTACGGCAGTCTGGTGTCTTGATACCACGGAACGTACCTTCCCCCGTAGGTCGCTCCACCTCTTACCGATGTCATCCCTGGTTCTTGGATACTGTCCCACTGCGTTGACCCTATCCATGATTCTCCGCCATAGCTCCATCTTCCTTGCAATGGACGTCTGCTGCACCTGTGATCCGAATAGCTGTGGCTCTACCCGGATGATTTCCTCCACCATGACCCTGAGCTCCTCCTCAGAAAACCTGGGGTGCCTTTGAGGTGCCATGATGTGGTGTGAGTGATGTGTGAGGTGATGTGTGAGGTGATGTGTGGGGTGATGTGTTGGGGTGTGTGATGTGAAGTGCGTGGATGATGTATGTGTGATGGTGACCTGTGCCTCTGGATGATGGTGTGCTCTTTGCTTTTCTCTCTCTCTGCTTCTTCAAAATTGTTCGCTGTATGGGGTTGTAGGTAATGTGGGTGTGTGTTTTATAGTGGTATGAGTGTGTGGGTGTGGTGTGTGTATGTGTGTCAGGTGTGTGTACTTTGAATTGCCCAATGTGGTTGTGTTTTGAATGTGTGTGTGTATTTTGAGCGCAGTGGTGTGTACCGCCAATGGTTTACCACGGTTGAAAGACCGTCACGTTGATTAATGGATTGTGATACTGTGGGCGTATTCCTGTTGGGCGAGACGATGTGGGTTTTGCTATCGCCAGTTTATCACTGACCTTTGGTCTGGTGGACTTGTGTGGGTGTCTGAATAGTGGCAGATTTCTCTGTGTAGGTCATAATACCACCGCGGTCACGGTTTGTTGGCAGCCGTTGGCACAGCAGTAAGCGGAATTTACCGCCAGGGTTGTAATGAGGGCCTAAGTCACATCCAGGCATTCACAAGTTTGCATGTGCGCACACATTCACATCCGCCCATTTAAAAGCACATAGATACACACACATATTCATACCCATCCATTCACAAACACAAAGGTGTACGCACACTCACACCCAGAAATTGAATAAGGCAGCTGGGATTGCTCAGGTGCATTCCAGATACATGGCCAATCTATAACCAACCTGAGGGAATACAGATGGTGGGTCATTTAGGTGTACCAAGCAAGCAATGCACCTTAGTGGTTTGGGTGATTTTGTAGATGGGCGACCAGGAATTTCAGTGGAGGCAAATGAGGGGCTTGTAGCAAGTGAGGGGCTCATTGGCTGCCAAGTAGCACCAGCCGACCTGAGGCCCTTACCATTCCCACATTTTTTTAAGTGTGTGGATAGCTATCTATAGTTTTATTATAGTTGAGCAGAGATGCAATTCATTGGTCTTCACAACTTTGTACACCCGTATATAATATATTTTGCTACAATAGAGCAGTGAGGCTACAGGTCATCTAATCACCATTAACATTCAGACTGCTCTACTATTTTCACAAATATTATACAATACTAAGAAATCATATACATGAGAAAGTACTGCTCCTTATCATTGGGCAAAAATTAAAGTCCTAAATAGTTATCAACAAATGTGTATTATAGTTGACTTTTATGTTATCATTGGCTAAACACACAATACCATATTTTTGCATAGCGTTGCTTACTGTATAGTCACCGTAGGGCACAAATACTGTAAACTGATAAATGTTGCCTATTATATTGTCATTAAAATGTATTGCATTAGAAGCCTAAAGATGTGTGAAAATAAGCCATGGCCAACATCTTACAATAGTAGAAAGGTACTACGGCCACACAATTGCAGTCAAAATTGAATACATATAATGATCTAAGTATAAAAGGTAGTCAGGGTGGCCAGGGAGAGGTTCATCCCACCAATGACAGCAAACTCTTTGTAGCTTTCCATGTCAATGTGCTCCTCACTTCTTGAACAGGCCCATCATACTTCCAAGTAAGTAATTTGTAACTATCAAAGTCCATTAAGCTCATGAGTTTACGCCGGTGCCTCAATTTGAAGAACACACGAAGAGATTAATGTAATAGGGAATTACATCAAAACATTTTTAGGGTCATTATGAACCCTTTCATTGATGATGTAGAGTAGTAAAAAATATGTCTGGAAATGGAGTACCGGATATTGCTTCTTCTCAACAAACATACTAACATTTCCTTTAATTACTGGGAGTGGTACAAATAAAACTACTCTTCAGCTGAAACTATAGAAGATGTTATAGTCAGCATTATATTGCCACAATTTAGGTGTGAAAATGACCAGAAGTAACAATATTAATGACAATTATTCCGCAGGTTTGCAGCCCAGCCTCTAACTAAGGCACAACCTGTTGCTAGTAGAGGACCCAGCAGCGACCATTGCTGCCATATTTAGCAGTAATTTCTTAATCAATCCTCTGTCACATTAAAACCATTATTAGCTATCTTGTGATGTGATTATATGACCTGTATTATCCACTAAAGGGTATCATGTGGACGTAGGTTACCGCACAGTGAAGAATATAAATATGAATTAGTCTGCGAACAAACAATTCTGGTGTCCTTGAAAAAGTCCATTATCCTTTCAATATAAATGTGAATGACTTTTATTCAAGGAAAGCTATGTTGATAAAGTTCTGTTCGCTTTCTTTCAGAAACACTAGCCATCTGTATGTTTTTAGGAAAGCATTGTATGGTGCTTCAAATGAATTAGGATGTAAAACAGCCATTGAAGGCACGTTAATAAGACACCGAACCAACATATATTCTTTGGGTTTGTCTTGAAAATAATGATGTATTTTACATAGTTCTTAATTCTTATACAGCATTAACCCAAAGTGTGTTGAGAATTCTGCTTGCACTTTCACATAGAACGCTCGGGTCGTTATTACAGTTTCCCCCACATCCATTAGGATTTTGTATCTATATTAATTTCAGGAGTTTCTTTGACCAACATAATTATTTCAGCAGTTGAAGGCCAAGCATAGAAAGTGTTTGTATAACACATAGTTTTAGAGTGTAGTTCTTAGTACAGAACAAGCACTCTGCCTTCATTGTGGAACTCTAAGTGCCTTTCTATTATGTTCATGTATGCTTTTATTTGTTTTAAAAATAATGCAGCAACACTTGTGGTGGAGCTCTTCACAAATGCAAACATCAACCCACTTTGCAAATCCAAGTACATACACGAAGCATTTTTAATTAGCAGCCACTGAAGAAAAGAAAATCCAGAAATCTTTTGTATTTATGACAACGAAATGGAAAGAGGGAGGGTTAAGCTCAGCTGGGAAACCTAAACACACTGACTTTCCTCCCCTTTTGAATAAATTGACAAATTCCCTTTGTTGGTCACTGGAGCACAAAATTAGCCTTGTGCTTCTGTGAAAGGCCAACATGGAAAGACATAAACAAGCGGTCAGAGGCCATGCTCTCTGTATGAAATGGTAAAAATAACCTGCTGAAAAAACTAGTTTTACCAAGTATAATCCATATATCCAGACTCCCTTTGTAGTTTCGTACAGTTCTTAAACTACCTTTTGACAGCTAGTACAGATGGCAAAATGTGACTGAATCTAAGCAGTTTCATGGGGGGATCACTTCAGTATCTCACTCTTGTACTTTTTGGCCTATCTGATTGGAGCGCAATCAATGACAATGTTATGTTTTTACAATGCCACCTTTTACCCCATGCGTGCTTTAATTCAGGGCAGTCACATGATGTTCATCATACAGGCACATCTGATTTTAATTGGTCTGACGCCTCAAAGGAGCAATTAATTCTGTTTTAATTAGCATATATGAACACAGATTTGTTTCTGAGGTACGATGAAAGAAACGTGCACTTAAAGAGGGCAAACCCCCAGAAAATGTCTCCGAAGCTCCTCAAGAAAATGATTTTTTTTTTTTTGCTTCAACAGTCACTGACGAGCAAGTAGTCAGACGGTACTGTATTTTCTAGGGAGTTTGGTCCACCGTCTATCTTGATGGCCGGCCTAGACTTTTTAGGGTGACTAATGGAAAGGTGTAATTAGTCGGCTCTCAAATAAAACCCACAACAACAAAATAGTTGTTAAATAAGGTTTGGTTATGTTACAATCGGTAATAAACATATAGGGCCCTATTATGACTTTGGCTGATGAGATACACCCTTACAAACATCCCGCCCGCCGTTTTACAAGTTCCATAGGATGTAATGGAACTTGTAATAAGGCGGACGGGATATCTGTCACGTTTGTGACGAGTATCCCATCCGCCAAGGTCGTAATCAGTCCCTTAGTAATATTCCACTAATAAGACGAGTTTGCTAATCATATTTGTGCTAACAAGAAGTGGGTAAAGGTCAGTGGTAAGACACAAACACAGTGTCTGTCTATATTCTTTGTATTAGTTATTTCTACTGCGACTGGCTGTCTGACTGACTCCATGGCTAAGTTTGCCATTTTGCTTGCCTGCCTGTCTGCCCGTCTGTCTGCCTGCCAGCCTGCCTAATTATCCATCTAATTCCAGCACAATATAAAACGGTGTCAGTAGCATAATTACAAAGCACATCTAAGATGCTAAGTCTTTGTTGTTCTTCTAATCATTGCTGGGAAGAGTTTTACACTTTTCTACCGATAATAGCAAGTACAATTAACTAACAGCTCAATTATTCTGTTAATGAGGCAGTTCCCTGCCCCAATCACATCAATTCAGTGTGAATGGGTTGCTTTCAAATGTTTTAAACTCTCTTATCAATCACACACATTTTAACTAAAAAAAAGAAATAAAATGAGACTAGGTGACAGCGAAATATATTCTGTAAGGAATTTGTAATGTAGTAGCTATAGGCACTCACATGTAAATAAGCAAGGACACGATGAAGGTACATTTTTAGCGTAAAAAAATGATATAAAGAACCAATTAGCAACTCTTTGTCTAAAGTGTGTGGCTCAATCAGTGATCACAAATGTACGTCATTAACCTTATTAGAGTGTCTGATCAAATCCTTATTCTTCCTAAATAACTCAATAAATAAATAAGAATTACATGGGAGTGCGCCACACAATTGGAACTTGCATAATGTTGAATGTGGAACAGTACCTTATTGGACATCATCTGTATTAAATGCAATCCACTAAAAAATAATGCCCTCGTTAAGTTGGGCATAAATTTATGACAATAAATAATTAACGTTTTTTTAGAAGACGGGCGTCATAAAGTCATTTCAGATTTCAGTAACACTGGATAGAATTATACTCGTACTCAAGGTGATTTAGCAAAGTTATGTTCAAATCAGAGGAGTTTGGGGATTTAATAGATAAGGTTGTGCTTCTAACAGACCAGTCCTGTTAGAAGACGGTTGATCAAGTGCCTAAAGACCAATGAAATGGCAACTGTGGGAAAAGGCTACCGAAGCAATGCTCTTTCTCCACTCAAATAATCCCCTTTTTCGAAATATAAAAGACTCATTCTGATGTTGCCCTTTTCTTGTCTGTGAGAAAATGAAGTTGAGAGAATCAACACCATTTGCGCGGTAACAATGAGCTCTGTGTTAAACACTAGTCCATTTTCTCAGCCTTTAATGCACATTAATTTATAAATTCTAAAGCACAATTTGAGAAAAATGGCTGAAGGAGCAAAGTTATTTTTCTGATGCAGTCCATTGAAGAACAGCATACATTAGGTCAAAAATGTGTTACTCATGTACCCTTTAAGTGCATCTTGTAGGTGGTAGCTGCCTTAGAGAGCTTTGCGTGGTTTATTAAAGTGTTTGCAGGTATTGGAGCAATTCATGAAAAGAACTAAATTAAACATCATCTTCCATGATCATGTCAGTTTTCCTAGTGATTGCAGGAGCTACATCAAAAAGCCTTAGTTATGGCTATGATAGTCAAGCAGCAGCCAAAGCACTCCTGGGAGGTGAGATTGATTTTAGATGTTTTACCCCCATGAGGTGAGTTGTGGTTCCAACTGAATCGTACTATGGATTCAGGGACTAAGTTATGCTCGTATCGGGAAAGTAAATGGCAGACAACATTTTCAGGCATCTTCTGTACTATTTTGTATTCTTGCAAGGCTTTCTCATGGAAGAGAATGGTTTTATTTTTTTACAATTTTGATATTGCAGAACCACCTTGGTGAGTTATTCATGGGTGGTGGCCATGCAATTCCTTGTGAAACAGGTTTTTAAAGCAATGAGATCTTTCTTTGACTAGTATGTCTTTGACTTGCAGCCAGTGTAGAGTCCAAAGGAGAGGTGCAATAGGTTTTTGATATCTCAGATTAAAAGTAAGTCAGGAACCATGCTTCTGGGCTCCTTGGTGTTTTGAGAGATTTTTTAGAAGCCCTGTTTAATGGTCTTGAATTAGTCCAGGCAAAGTATGATCAATTCGAGAACTATGGATATTTTGTGAGAAAGGTGCAAAAAGAGGATGATTTCATTCAATTATCATACAGAAGGAAAAATGCTAATAGTGAATGAATCGACTTGGAGTCAAAATGAGAGGTCCAAAAAAAAGAACTCCCAAGAGGTGTATCTCCGGAATTCTCACGGGGTAAGCCTTGCAAGATAAAAGAAAAGGTTGAAGCATCCACTGTGTCCAGGAGCAGGATCTCCGACTTTGACTTAAAGGGCAGAGCCTACTAAGTTTTAGCCAATACTAGATAACATTTAAGTGCTTGACAACCCAGTAAGGCAATGTTAGAACTGGGGTTTTTGGTTGTCAGAGTATGCACTCTGGAAAACCAAAAGTCTCCACTCTAGTCAGGGTAAGCTAGATACACTTAGAGATAACCTGTGATCACCCTCTAGTAGCTTGGCACACAGCAGTCAGGCTTATCTAAAGAGGCAATATCGTGCTAGACCAGGGTCAATCCAACGTTAAGGCCGTCTCTGTGATGAAGGGCAGGCTGGCTACAGGACTCACACAGGGCCCGCTGTAAAAAACCTTGGCTAGAGGGTAGAGTCGACATCGAGAGCGATTCAAAGACAATGCATCAGTTCCAATCCACACAGCCAGGAGATGCATCATTCTTGAGCCACACAGTTGTTGATGCAATGTCCTTGAGGTGTTGCATCAAACTTTTTGTGATGAAGGTGATGCGCTGTCGTCGAACCATGCTGCTAGTGATGCAAAGATGACACACCAGGCCTGGTGGTGATGCATCAATCCAGAGCTGTTCAGTCAGTGATGCAAAGTCCTCATCCTCAGCAACAGTGTTGATGCATCAGTGTTGAGGAGGAATGAGGTGTTTCCAATCTGCGCAGCTTTGGCAATGCATTGGTTTTTGGGGGTTGCAGCACAGAGACTCACTTCCAAGGGCCCAGGACTGGTTTGGCACCACTTAGCAGAGCTGGATTCACAGCAGACAGAGTTGAAGTGCTGGATGCAGGCAGTCTTTGATGCTCCTGGGACCGCAGAAGAACAAGGGGTAAACCAACAAGCCATTGGAGGCACTCTGAGTTCAGGTGAGATGGGTCCAGTCCTGACCCTCAGCAGGGAGAAGATCAGCAGGCAGCAGGACAACTCAGCAAAGCAGAAAGCAGTCCTTCCAGGACAGCAGTCCAGCTGTGTGGCAATTCATGCTTTTTTATAATAGGATGCAATCACTTCAATACATGCATTGAAATTCATTTCGCACCTCTTATTACACCTTGACATGTGTGAGTCTATGAGTAACTGAGAAAAAGGTCTGTTCATCACGACCTCCGTGAGGAGTCAGAGTTTCACGAATAGGTTACCACAAATCACCTTTTTTTTCTAGGGTTAGGTGAGGCACTGAGGGCTAGCCAGGAAAAAGGCAGCTTACAGATGGTGTAAAAATGACTCAGTCATCCACAATCGGTGGTGGTGCCACCCTAAAACATGTAGTAATTTTACCAAAATGGGAACGGCACAACAGGTTGTGGCAAAAACGTTTCAAAATTAAAAAAGCTAATGGCCACAGCATTGAAAAAAGAATGTGGACTTTCTTCATGCTTTTCCTAAGACCATTGCCACTACAGTGCAGATCGACATAAAATCCGTAACCTTAGACTTGATCAAGTGGAAGCTGATCAAAACTCTCACATGTCCTTCTTCAACGAGAAGAGGATCTCTTCTACCACTTAAAGATTTGTCTGGTTGACAAAACCCTTCACAATGTGTGTTTCAGTCTGCCTGCCTTTCTGAAACCTTTTCTGGATTGATTTGAATGCAACTGCTTGCTGAAGCTGTCTGGAATCCAAAAACAACTTCCAACTGTAAAGACGCTTTTCCCCATAGACAAGCTCCCAAATGTCCATCAAAGTATTCCATATGTGACCAGTTGTGTTCCTACTGTGTCAGGGCTGTGTGATGTCTTCGACCAGTAGCACCCCCCCTCCCCAACGCCTTGAGACCCTCGCGGGTATGTAGCGCGCTTTACAAATGCAGTGATTGATTGATTGATTGATTGATTGATGTCTGGCCTATGGCCCACATCCCCAAGTATCTAAAGTATGCAGTCTGCTTACAAGTTGCATGGTACTGGGATATTGGTAAAATCACATGCAATTTTACTGTTTTCATTTGATAAAGCAATACCAGTACCATTCAGTTAAGAGTAAAACAATTTTTACAGTTGTAAAACCGAACAGAATTCCCACCTCCATGGAATATTAACATTTACGTTCACCTTTCTCACTTGCTCAATGTGAGGTACTTGTGGTAGGGTAGAGGTGATGGAGGTGGATGAGGAACTCAAACTTGGGGCCATAACCTTTTGTTTTGCTGTAAGTTATAACAGTATTAAGGCTACTGCCATACGTTATAACACTATTATGCTTGTTTGTTACTAAAAGCATATATTTTTATAGTAATTATTTTATGTTCTATTTATATGACACATCATTGAATTAGTGATGCCCAATATTGCTATCTTCATCTGTATGCATGTGAGACAAATGCAATAGGCCAATAAGTCCTATATGTAGTGCATTCTCATCACTGTGTGAAATGCTATTTTTCTCACACACATCATAATCATGACAACACTTTCTCACACATCCAGAACTCATACTCATACAAAGAGGGAATGATGCTCTGGCTAAAAGCAAATGGGACTGATCTAACCAAGGTGCGATATCTCCTTAGGGATTTGTCATCCTACCTTCATATAACATGGTATGATCAATTGACTCTGTTCAGCCTTGGTTTTACTTATGTAGATTCTATACCTCTTCTCTTCCAATGGAAAATTGTCTATTTTCTTGAAATTAGGGCTCAACCATCAGAGGGCAATATGCACAGACTAATATAATGCACAGGTTTACATCCTTTCTACATTTTTATATTAACTATTATACATTTGTTTGTGACTTTCCTTATATTTTACTACATATATACTGTACTAGGTTAGTGCATATAATGAATCTTCCACCGTTCTTGACTCCATTACCAACAGGAGCTCCTTTGAAGGTGTGGTGAAGTGTGGGATAGGTCAGAGAACATTTGAGGGAGAGTTGTGGGGTGCAGCATGGGCCTCGGTTTGGGGGACCGGTAAAGATGAAGGTGGTGGGTGCCACCAAGTGCCAGTTATGCATCAGCATCCATACTTGGGCACTAACTGGGACTAAGGGGGTTATTCTAACTTTGGAGGAGGTGTTAATCCGTCCCAAAAGTGACGGAAAAGTGACGGATTTACCACCAGCCGTATTACGAGTCCATTATATCCTATGGAACTCGTAATACGGCTGGTGGTATATCCGTCACTTTACCGTCACTTTTGGGATGGATTAACACTCCTCCAAAGTTAGAATAACCCCCTAAGTCTTTGTGGGAGGGATACATCAGAATGCTGGCTCATAAATGGTGTTGGAGTTGGGGACAAGGGCCCAGTGACATCCTGTCTTGCACATTAGGTTGGCCTCAGAGCTGAGAGCACTGCAGTTTCTCAAGATTAACCTAACCTTGAGTATTTTCCTTCCCTCCTGTGTCCCTGTGTAAGGGTGAAATGCTATAGACTCAAGCTGGCAGACACACTAGTAACATTAAAGCAATTGAGGGGTTTTAGCGGGAGGCAAGGACTAATCAGCCAGACAAAGGGAAAAAGAGCAAAGAGAGCATGTGGTGAGGGCATTCTGACAAGGATCAGTTGATTTTGCATATGGTTAGAAAGGGAGGGTAAACTTGGTGAGTCTTTCTTTTGAAGGTTGTGGAACAAAAAAGAGACACGTGAGGAATTAAGAAAATTTGATAGACAACATTACCTCATGCCGATTGCCCTGCAAGCTTTTCACCAAGTATAGCGTGGCTCTTTGGGGTGGAGTTGGGTCTGAATCACCTGGAACCCTCTAATAGGAGGAAGATTCCTAATGTTAGGGTGGAGGAGCCAGAGGCAGGTAGGGGGCTTTGAAACACATATTATGTTATTACAGGCAAGTCAACTTATGAAGTGTAAATAATAGAGTTGGAATAAAACAGATTGAAAATGTTAAGGAAGGGAAGAGGAGGGAAGCAGAAGGGTGGAGAAGACAGCAGATTAGTGACATTCAAAAGGCTTGATGTGGTTTTATTACCACCCCAAGGCGATTAAGGGGTGGACCTCTTGCTCAGATGACAGGACCACAGAATTACCTTTAATGTGCTGCAGCCCATCAACTAATGTAACTTTTTTTTAAAAAAAAGAGTGCTGCGCTCCTAAACGGGGCACCCACATCCAACCTCCTCATTTAGATTCATAGCCCCCTCAACCCTTGTGAAACTGTACACACATGCCTTGCAATGGCAGGCCTGAGTCATGGTTAAGGGGCTACTTATGTGGGAGGCACTAACCAGTGCTGCAGGCCCACTAAAAACATGCAGTTTACAGGCCCTGGGCACAGGTAGTGCACTCTACCAGGGACTTACAAGTAAATCAGATATGCCAATTGGGGATGAACCAATGTTACCAAATTTAAGTGAGAGAGCATGGGCACTTGAGCACTGGTTAGCAGTGGTAAAGTGTGCAAAGTCGTAAAACCAGCAAAAACTGTGTCCAAAAAGTGGAGGGAGGCAGGCAACAAGTTGTGGGATGACCACCCTAAGGCAGTCAGGTCTAACACACTCATAATGGGTTTTCCCACATGAAAAACTCTCCAGTATGATGTCATTATAAGTGGGGATAAATCTTCCATGGGTGGGCTGTTGACATTTCAGGATGGGACCACTTCAAAAATGAGGTGAACACCCACTCACTTGCAAGTTTGTGGGTATTCACTATTTATTAGCCTGTAGTTCCCATCCTGGAAACAGCTGCAAATTTAATCCTGGTAGGGGCAGGTATTAATCTATTTATAAGGTGGGAAAAGGAGGACATAGAAGAATTTACATTTTCCATGTAGAAAAAGATCTATCCAGTGCAGACAAAAACAAAAATGAGCCAACCTTCCAGATGAAGAACTATTTTGTAGTTGTATGTAATCCTGATAGGCTTTAAGTGCAGCTCCTCAGGAGTACTCTGAGAACTCTTTGTGAAATCCATTAAAGTCTGAAATTTGCGGGAAATGATGGAGTAATTTTGATATACTTAATTTACAAATTTATGAATTTGTCCCTCAGGGACCACTAACATGAGGTTATCAAACACAGGGATAGGTAAAATAGATGGTTGTAGCAAGGTTCACATTTAGGAGCATAATGTAGGATCTGCAGCCCAGATGATGAAGCGACACCAGCCAATTAGGGAGTTTTCATGTGACATTATCGAAGTGTATGCTCACTGCATACAGTTGGCAATTCTTTTTGGGGCAGTGGGGATTTTAGGGAAAGCTCTGAAACGTTTGCAGTTGAAGATTCATTTGACAAATTCTGAGTGGATATATCAATCAACAAAACATTTATTTTGACAAAAATATACAAACATATAATAGTTAAAAAAATCTGAATTTACTAACTAGCTGACCTGAATTGACTCTTCAACCATAATATTGATACTGTTGTTGATTGTATTTTAGGTTTGCTGTTCTCCTGTATTATTTATCATGTGCAATGCAATTAACATAGCACACTCATTCCTCTGAAGTAGCTTCTTAATTGCATGCTGTAAATCAGTGGTTCCCGACCTGTGGTCCAGGGACTCCTGGGGTCCGCGAAGCATCCTCAGGTGGTCCGCGACTGCTTTAAAAATTTGATGATAACATTTTAGGTCCCCAGCTTTCAGTAATGACTCCGTGGGGGGTCCCTGGATTCCAGTAATGATTCCGTGGGGGGTCCCTGGGTTTCAGTAACAATAAAGTGGGGGTCCATAGAAGTAAAAAGTTTGGAAACTACTGCTGTAAATCAATGTATATATTTATAAGAACAGTGAAGCTCACTAAGCTTATAATGTAGACTTTTCTGCTGAGATCATCTGATCAAGCTTTCTCTTACCTACAAATCACCATTTTTAAATAATGCAGCAGAAGAGGTCAGAAAGCTGACATCCATCTTTTATTGATGAACTTAGGGACACCTTTCTCCATGGAAATGTTGTATTAGACAAGGGTTTATCACTAAGGACACAACTACAGGTCATATTTTCATTACAGGCAATTAAGCCATTTGTAGAATTACAAGTTGCTGGAGGGTGGTTTATTAGTAGGGGTTGGTAGGGACCTACCACTAGAAATAAGGCCACAATCACAATATAACATCCAGTTAAGGTCTCAATAAATTATTCCCTTGCTCATCCCTTGGTATCTGGCAACGAGCAGGCAGGTTTAAATTAGGAGACAGGTGTGTAAAGCATATAAAAACACCAATACGTTAACCCCTTGGGTGCCTGGGACATAACAGTTACATCATCGGCTACAACTCTGCTGTGCCGAGGACGTAACTATTACAGAGGCATGAAAAGGAAAGGAAAGTATTTTCCTTTTAATGTCTCTCTGAGCAATCGTGCTGCAGAAATGACACTAGACACCAGGGATTTTTATTTACAATATGGGAACACATGAGGGGAGTGGCCCCTTGGGCAAGGGTCACTCCTTAAAGGGGCAATTTATTCTAAGGCCATTTCAATCCCCCTTGGGGGCAGATCGGCCTATCTTAATTAGGCCTAAGGGGGGGCAGAAACCTCTAAGCACCAGGGATTTTTTTTTTTTTACAGGAAGGGAACGGCCCCTTAGGGAAGTGTCACTCCCTTGGAGGGCACATTTATTTTAGGCAATTGCTGCCCCCCTTGGGGGCAGATCGGCCTATTTTTATTAGGCCAATCTGCCCCCAAGTGGGGTAGAAAGCACTGGACACCAGGAAATGTTTCACCCTAATTTCACACAAGGGGAGTGACCCCTTAGGCAAGGGTTACTGCCATGGAGGTGCATTTTTTTAATTGGCTTTTCTGCCCTCCTTGGGGCAGATCAGCCGATTTTAATTAGGTCGATCTGCCCCCAAAAGGGGCAGAAATCACTAGGCACCAGGGATCTTTTTATTTTTTATTTTTTACAGATGAGAAGCGACCTCTTAGGCAAGGATCATTCTCCTGGGGGGACATTTTATTTTAGGCCATTTCTGCCCACCTTAGGGGCAGATCGGCCTATTTTTATTAGGGCAATCTGCCTCCAAGGGGGGCAGAGCCAATACACACCAGGGATTTTTTTGCGCCACTTTCACCAAGGGGAGCGACCCCTTAGACAACGATCGCTCCCCTGGGGGGCAATTTTACTTTGGGCCATTTCTGACTCCCTTGGGGGCAGATTGGCATACTTTTATTAGGCCAATCTGCTGCCAAGGGGTGCAGAAATCTCTTAGGCACCAGGGTTTGGTGTGTGTGTGTGTTTTGTTTCGGGGGGCAGCCCCTTGGCCAAGGGTCTCTCCCATGGGGCACATTACTATTTTTGTAAGGCCCATCTGGCCCCAAGGGGGGCTTAAAGCCCACTAAACAGCAGGGAAGCTTTTTTTTTTTAAAAGAGGGTGGGATTGTGGATAAATCTCCTACCCCAAATAAAGTTGTACTGTCCACCGGTGGTTAAATGGGGCAATTACCCCATTTCCACTCACCAGGGGGCAGAAAGCCAACTAGATGCCAGGGAATTAAAAAAAAAAATACAAAATAGTGGGGTGGTTGCTCCCAACAAGTATGGGCATGGTTCTGCCCCATCCCAACTGAAGGGGGGTAACAGTCTTTCAGCTCTCCCCCCCCAAACTAAAAGATCTTATCCCAATGGCCAGCAAGAGGACATTTGATTATTTTGGGTTTTGATTTTACATTTGGGCCATGAGAGCTTGGTTAACTCTGAAAATTGTCCTACTTGGAATGGTGAGGGCTGCACTTTTTCGACTTTGGCATGCTGCCATCTAGACAAATCTACGAGACCAAGACACATCTGAAAACTAAACATCTTTGTGAATCCAGGGTGGTATGCTTCACATGTACCCCATACCATTTTCATAACCACAATGCCCTGCAAACCTCCAACTTTGCTTGAAATCACACATTTTCCCCACATTTTTGTGATGGAACCTTCCAGAATCTGCAAGGATGCGCAACATTCCTACCACCCAACGTTGTCACATCTATACCGATAAAAATAATGCCCTACTTGGCAACCTGAAAATGTTTTTTTTTTTTTTTAAACTGCCCTTTTGGACCCGCTTTGGTTCCCCTTAAATTTTGACATGTTTTTGGCTCTTCCCTGTCACAGGCACTTGTCACACCTACAAAAGTGAGGTATCATTTTTATTGGTAGACTGAGTGGAACATTGGGTGGTAGGAAATTTCTGCCGGTGCAGTGATCCCACACAGAAATGTGGGGGGAATATGATTTTTTTAAGGTAATTTTGAGGTTTGCGGAGGATTCTGGGTAAGAAAACACTGGGGGATCCACGCAAGTCACTCTTCCCGGGACTCCCTCGGGTGTCTTGTTTTCAGAAATGTCAGGGTTTGGTAGGTTTCCCAGATGGCGGCTGATCCCTGGACCAAAAACGCAGATGCCCCCCTCCCCAACAAAAACAGGTAGTTTTGTAATTGATAATTTTGATGTGTCCAAGTAGCATTTTGTTGGGGCATTTCCTGTCGCGGGCAGTAGGCCTACCCACACATGTGAGGTACCATTTTTATTGGGAGGTGTGGGAGAATGCTGGGTATAAGGAAGTTTGTGGCTCCCCTCGGATTTCAGAAACTTGCAGCACCAAAATATGAGGAAAAAGTGTTTATTTGCCAAAGTTTGAGGTTTAAAACGGATTCTGGGTAAAAGAACCTGGTGAGAGTGCCACATGTTATCACATACTGGGTTTCCCTAGGTGTCTAGCTTTCAGAAATGGCCAAGTTTGCTGGGTTTCCCTAGGTGCTGGATGAGCTAGAGGCCAAAATCCACAGCTAAGCACTTTGCAAAAAACAGGTCAGTTTGCATAAGAAAAATTTGATGTGTCCATGTTGTGTTTCGGACCATTCCCAGTCCCGGGCACTAGGCCCACCCACACAAGTGAAGTACCATTTTTATTGCAGGACAAGGGGGAATGTTGGATGAAAGGACATTTATGGTTCCTCCCAGATTCCAGAACTTCCTATCACCTAAATGTGAGGAAAAAGTGTTTTTTGTTTTGCCAAATATTGAGGTTTGCAAAGGATTCTGGGTAACAGAACCTAGTAAGGGCACCACAAGTTACCCCATCCTAGGTTCCCCTTGGTGTCTAGTTTAAAAAATGCAGATGTTTTGTAGGTTTTCCTAGGTGCCACCTGAGCTAGAGACCAAAATCCACAGCTAGGCACTTTCCAAAAAACAGGTCAGTTTTTTGGGGGGGAAACGTGATCTGTCAACGTTGTGTGCTTGGGACATTTCCTGTCGCAGGCACTGGTTGTACCGACACAAGTGAGGTACCATTTTTATTGGGAGAGTTGAGGGAATGCTGGTGGAAGGACGTTTGTGGCTTCTTTTAGGTTCCAGAACTTTCCATCACCTAAATGCAAAGAAAAAGTGTTTTTTTTTCCCAAAGTTTGATATTTGCAAAGAATTCTGGGTAGCAGAACCTGGTGAGAGCCACACAAGTCACTCCATCATGGATTTCCCTAGGTGTCTAGTTTTCAAAAATGCACAGGCTTGCTAGGTTTTCCTAGGTGCCCGATGATCTAGAAGCCAAAATCCACAGCTAGGCACTTTGCAAAACACAGGTCAGTTTTCTTTGGGAAAATGTGATGTGTCCACGTTGTCTTTTGGGGCATTTCATGTCATAGGCACTAGGCCTACCCACATAAGTGAGGTACCATCTTTACTCGGAGACTTGGGAGAATCCTGAGTGGAAGGAAGTTTGTGGCTCCTCTCAGATTCCAGAACTTTCCATCCCCAAAATATGAGGAAAAATGTTTTTTTTTTAACCAAATTTATAGGTTTGCAAAGTATTCTGGGTAACAGAACTTATTGAGAGTCCCAAAAGTCACCCCTTTCTAGATTTCCCTAGTCATCTTGTTTTCAAAAAGGTTTGCTAGGTTTCCCAAGGTGCTGGCTGAGCTAGAGGCCAAAATCCACAGCTAGGCACTTTCCAAAAACAAGTCAGATTTCAATGTAAAAATGTGACGTGTCCACGTTGTGTTTCCTGTCACGGGCACTAGGCTTACCCAAACAAGTGAGGTACCATTTTTATCGGGAGACTTGGGGGAACACAGAATAGAAGAACAAGATAGAAAACAAATGCTATTGCCCCTTGTCTTTCTCTACATTTTTTCCTTCTAAATGTAAGACAGTGTGTAGAAAATAAGGGGCATATTTAGACTCTGTTTGAGCTGAATTAACGTCTTTTTTTAATGCTAATTTAGTGCAAACTCAATGCCACATTTATATTTTGACACTAGACCCATCTAGCGTCAAAATATTGGTGTCAGCATCATTTTTAGGATGTGTGAAACCTCCTTGCGTCAATGAAATGCAAGGTAGGCATTCCTGTCCCAAAAAATATTTATCAGCCCGGGCAAAAATAACGCACAGGTGGGAGCAGGACCCAAAAAATTAATTTAACACTGATTTGCTTCAAAGGCAATGCAGAAGGCAGGAAAGGGTTTTCAGAACCAGGACAACCCTCCTTGGCCTCAGGGACCAGGACATCATTAGGACCTACAGACTGAACCAGCAAGCCATACGACACCTGCTGCACCACATTGAGCCACAAGTCACAGCTAGCCTGCAGACCCCGTGCAACATACCACCTGTGCCAAAGCTGCTAGCTGTCCTGCACATGGCAATTGGCTCATTCCAAACAATGGGTGCCCTTGTTGCTGGTGTCTCACAGCCGTCATTCTATGCATTCCTGTCAAAGGTGTTAAGATGCTATTATCTCCCTGACATCCCGCTACACCAGCATCACCAACACCCAGCAAAAGCAGCAGGAGAACAAACAGGGGTTCTATCAAATCAATTGCTTCCCGCATGTGCTCAGTGAAATTGACTGCATCCATGTCTGACTTGTACAACCTGCAGCAACCGAGCACTTATACCGGAATCGCACGCACATGCATTCCATTAATGTGCAGGCCATAGTGGACCACCAGGGACTATTCATAAAGATTTTGGCCAAGTATTCTGGGAGTGTCCATGATGCCTTCATATTCTGGCACAGCAGAATCAATGAAGAATTCCAGGATGGACAATATGGAAATGGCCTACTTGTGGGTAAGTCAACAAACCTAGCTAAATAAACACAACACACCAACCCTGTAGGACACACCAGACATACACCACTACATTAACACACGGCCAGGGTAACACAGATGTGCAGGTAACAACACATATGCATCATGCTGCAGTACAGCACAATTAGTGCACACCACAAACACATACATCCACATGTGCGTAACACACCCGCTTCTTGACAGGCATACCACATGAAGGACAGACAGGTGCAGACATGTACCCTTTGCTAACAGAACTACACAGACCCCTACAAGTTCCCACAGGTTGCCTACTATGTACACTTCACACACAGTACGCCAAACAAAGAATAGCACAGCCATGTCAATGGCATACACCATGCCCATGTCATGTAAGTTCCATAGAGGCACAGATCTCTCAAGTCATACCGTGCAAATAATTGCCAGAACAAATATCAAATACCAGACAACTGCTGCCTATACCAACTACGTCTCATCAACACATACCTGACCTACCTGTAGTGTGCAGAGGCATCTGCCTGATGAATTGGCTCACACATATAGGAATACAAGGTCAGTGCCCATCACATATCATGTGCCAGATGCGTGTTAAGTGATACCACACCTACTGTAGTGCCACTTCACATGCACCACTTACTGGCCCATAACATCATCATGTCTGTACCAGATACAATAAATGGCTTACCATGGGGCAGAGTCACTGTCAGACAGTGCAGATCATGGGTGCCATAGTAGGACCCTGTAGGAGAATACAGGACATCACTGACCTCACATGCACTGTGCCAAGGGACACATTTGCTAAGTAGCTGAGCTCCATCCCATAGCCTGCACTTTGCATGTGTTGACAGTATAAATGCTGATTCATGTATTTGAAGACAGGAGAGACACTGGTAGTTATGTTGGTCATCCTGTAACAATGGGATACACAGCCTTGGACACCTCATGGCTTCCACAAACATTTGCTGCCACTCTGGATCACCAACGGACCTATACAAAAGCCCACAGTACTATTGTCATGGCCTGCACTGTATGTACAACTTTGTAGATTACCATTTTTTAATGACTTGAAGCCACATTGTAAATCGGCCACCCTCCCATGCAGTTTGTAGTCTGGAAGGTGTGTGCAACATGTGTTGCTACAGGTCTGTCACCAAAAGATACATAGCATGATGATGCTGACTCATATGTAAGTGTCACCTAAAACCTGAGGCAGTGCCAACAACAAACACCACCCCAGGGGTGCTGTTAGCAAGTTGCAATAAGGAAGTGGACTGTGCTTTGAACTCAGATGATTGTGGCACAAATGCATGCTGCATACTGCTGCACACACAGAAAGAGCCAATTGGCCATCAAAACAGCATATGGATAGGGTGGTGTCCCTTTCTGCACAGATGTATCCACCTCCACAAGGCAGCTGGCCAAGTATCCTGGTGCAAGGTAGGTCATGTAGGTGCACGGCTGCATATGAGCAACTGGCACAGGGGACAACAAAGGGTTGCCTAGTAACATGTCACATATGGGACATTCTTGCATAGTCTAAATGTTGCAGTACAGTGGAGCCAATTGTGGAGATGTATTGTAGATTGTCACTTACCAATGTCAAAGGCCCTAAGTGTCGCACATCATCTGCAATGACACAGGTCAAAATGGATAGGATATCCAAGCTCTGTAGTGCTACCATGTTGCCACCACATCTGACCGCATTGTGTTGTGAGGATGTGTCATTCCCTCTCTAGCGATAGCACACTGATACAAAGGTGCACTACACAACGCATAGTACATCCATACTGACCATCAGTTTGGAATCCAAATCATATGTCCCAGGTCCTTGGGTCAAACACAAGATTGTCATGTCAAACAACCCAGTGCTGAGGAGACCTTACACAAGGATAGGAACTCACAGCATACCACAAACACATATGAGTCACAACCAACTCAAAATATCAACTGCCACAGTACATGACAAACCTGTTGCAAGCCTTAACAACAACTTACTCCTTCAATCTTTTGCAGCGGATCCGGGTTATGGCATACAGCCATGATAATGACCCTATTTCCCAACCCAAGCACAGCAGCCGAATGTCCATATAATGATGGACATCGGAGGACACAGACTATTGTGGAGAGGACATTTGGCATCCTGAAGTCCAGATTCAGGTGCCTGGACATCACAGGAGGCATCCTCCTATATGCCCCATACATTGTCTGCAAGATCATAATGACATGTGCTATCTTGCACAACATACGCGTGCGGATAAACGTCCCCTTTTATGAGCAGGTTGATGACCTGCCTGAGGAGGAGGAGGAGGATGTTGGTGAAGAAAATGAGAGGGAACAGCACAACACAGCTACTGGGATACTCCGCAGACTGCACATAGTTGAAAACTTCTTCACTTAATAATCACGTAACTCACCTTGTACATTTTGTCAATAAACACCTCACTTTTTCACACAATCCAGCTTTGGTCTCTTCAGTCTCCACAACATATACCTCAGGATTGTGAGTCTAACCTCAGGCAGCATGTTACAAACACTAATCTGAAAGTACTGTAGCTACATCACGTGGTGCGTAAGATTCAACTGCTACTATCACACACATCACAAATAGCCTCATCATTTGAATGTGACAACGGAAGGACACAATCTATGGCCCACAACATATGAATTACATCCACGTGCCAACTTGTACAACAATAGCTCATCACACACAACTACAACACATCCAAATAGGAGGTAAACAAGGGCCCCAGACATGAGGCAGTGGATGGCAAAATTTTGTTAGACTGTAATGTTTGAATAGACCACTGTCACAACTCAGTGTGAGAGTTGCAATGGCTGCATGGCGAATGTGTGACAAGGAGGGGGACATCATTGGTAACAATGATCATCATGATTAGCCCATGTATGACAAGCAATGGAAGACGTTGGGCCTGGGCAGTACATCCATGTAAATCAGTCCTGCCACTGCCATGGGGCTCAATCCGGACACAGGGTACACATGTTCTCACACTTTGCACAGACATGTCTGTTGAATGCACATTAGAATGGATGAGAACATATGCAGCTAGGGCTGCAGGCCCAGCACACAAAAATTAGAACCATTGCTAAATTTAATGAGTTCAATCAAACATTTGTGTTCAAAACATGATATGGGCAGAATGTAGGCAGTGTGTCAATCACAGTATGTGCCAAATATGTACACATGTCAGACATATGTGTAGTCTACACACAAGTCCCCATAAACTCAATATCTACATAAGGAGACAGTTGTCGGGTAACATTTCCTTGATAGCATTCATCAGCCATCATCAACAATGCCTGAGCTGTATTTGTCATCTTAAATGTTATGCTCTGTAAGAAAACTACACACATCACATAAGTAAACACAATTCATAATCACATACCAAAACTGATGCATAGTACTGACTGCCATACATATGTGAATACACTGTTGTCACACATGCATACATATGCACAACATGCAAATATTTGCATGCTGTTGACTATGTAACACACACATCGGTGTCCACATTGTTGTATGGACTACCACATGTGGCCATACACAATATGCCACACTACTGCACAGCCTATTCCATTTGTATGTTGATGCAGAGTGCATGCATAAACAATGGAACAAAATCACGCAATAGGAATAGAGTAAAAAAATGTACACAAATGCATCGAAAACATATGCAAACTCAAAGTATTTGACCCATGGGCCCTTAGCGTGAGTTCCCCCTTCGCACTCATCTCAATACTGATTTTCTGTTAATTCAACAAATAAAGGTAATGCGTTAAAAAAAAGACGCCCGTAGGTCATGTGTCTGAAATACTCATGCAAATATCACATGTGTCAAATAAATACACGCATAACAGAAAACATGACGCACAGGGACAGTAAGTGATGTAATAGGAAATCCTGTTTACAAGCATGGCACAGTGGGTGTACTTTACTTTCTCTTTACAGTCTGTGCCTCTTTTGACTGTGTGATTGTGTCCTGGAGTTGGTGGTGTGTTTTTGCTCAGTATTGTATCTGGTGTTGTCCCTCCTGTTGTGTTTTTCATATTTTTGACTGTGCTTTGTCCGACTGTCACTAAATTTTTATGTTTTTTTGTGTATATCATTGTACTTGTACTGTTGGGTGTCTGTCAGGAATAGTTGATAAGTTGGGATTGTTGGGATACATTTTTGGGCCTTAAGTTTCCTTTCTATTGATTTGGTTTATTTTCATTATTGTCGTCATCCTGTACCTGATAGATATGTCTAGTAGGGGGAGGTTGACATGGATGGGGGGGAGGAGCTGGGAGGCTTCGTGGGGCTGGTAGCCCACTACTTGCCATTAATGTTGGAGATGGGGGCCATGTGATCCAAGATACTGGATGGAGGTAAGGCGGCTGCGGTGGGGCAAGGCGTTCCACCACCTGAAGAGGGTGTTTCACAGCAGGCGCAACGAGCACCAGCTCAAGCATCGCTGGGCAGATCTGGTGACCAGGGAGCTGGAACTGCTTGACCATCTTGATGTGGTGATCGGTGGTCCTGTTGGTGAGTCTCCCATTGGCATACTATTTACTGTTCACCACTCTTGAATGAGAGTAGTAGATGTGTTGGAGTGCTGCAAGCAATGCTTGTAGACAGGTTGCATGCAACCAGAATGAAGTCTAGCTGCGCCAGTCTAGACATGGAGTTCACATGTTCTACCATTTTACCAATGCAGGTCAGATGTTTGGTGAGTCATGCACAACCATCACTAAGTCACACATTTCAGGGGCCATGGCAGCACAGGTGCCCGCAGCATAGTGTCATGTATGATACACCAAGACACCACCAGCATACTATATTTAAGTGTATTCTGTCAGCAGATTAGGGAAATCCATGTATAGCGCTACATTGTCATCATTTCCCACACATGATCCCTGGCATTATGTTAGCAAAGGGGGCTTACCCGCCCTAGGGGGCACTGGCAATGGGGCATTTGATACCATCAGACGACTGCCACATCAGTCATGGATTACTCAACGCGTGATCATTGCAGACTTAAAATTGAGCCGCATGTCCATCACAAAGTGCCTCTGGGTTCCTTGCAGGACAAGCCAGAATACTTGAGTCAGTTGTCTTGCAGAGCACCAGGGTAGTGTCATGTATTTGTCACCCAACTCCCCATCATACCATGGAGTTCCATCTTCTATAGATTGGCCACATATGTTTGTTGCAGGGTGTAGCACTACATGAGTCTCAAACCCAGTGTAAGTGTGCAGATGTGTGGCTATCACTCACCTGAATGTCAGTGTCATCGTGAGTTTGCAGTGGTGTGTCTGTTGCACTATCTTACACCAGGATAACTAGCTTACTCCTCTAAAATAGTACACATGGTAATATGTTGTCCACTAGCAGTGACAGTGATATGACACTAAGCATGGTTTTCCATCCATATCTTACAGGTGGACCTGCCCCCTACACCATCGGCGAAGTAGCAAGATTTGAGGACCCAGATGTATCCAGTAAGTGTAGTAATGTCTGCCCTGTGTAGTGATTGAGGTCATTTTCTGTGAGTGAGGCATATGTGTTGCACACAATGCTAGAAGTGATGAGCTGTAAAATGATCAGATATCAAAGTTGGCTGGAGGGTGACACTGTGTCCTATTTAAGGATTCCCCATGCACGAGCAGAGAGTCATATCTTCTGAGGCTTGTGGTGCTCAATGGGCAGCATCGTGTAAACAAGGCGATGACAAGACACATGTAGGCCCATATGTGACTAAGAAGTGCCCCTCTGTGAGAATATTGGCACAGGGACACACAGTCATTCTCACAACACAGTGATGCACCATTTTGAACACAAATTGGTGCATCCCTGTATTGTTATGTATATGTAGGACTGGGTGGGCAATTGTTCCCCAGCATGGTGCTCCATATTTTGTACTCCATTTACGTGACACTTATGTGGAATGTAATAGGCGTGCATGCAGGTCAAGGCCAGGCGTGTGCAGGCATGGATATGGGTGTGTGAGGAATATTATTGGCAAATCAGGTATTGATTGGTGTCTACACCTGGACACATGAATGTAGATGTGATAGACCTATGGATACCAGCTTCCTAGTTGGCAGCCCTCCAAACATATGGTCCACTCCCTGAATCCATGTAGGAATGGGAATGTCTTGGTGGATGACCTGGACAGTTGAGATGATGTATTGCATGGCTGTCCCCCCTGAAGCACAGGGTGAGAGGAACAGTACATTTGTAGATAAATGTGATGCTCACAGTGTAGGTGACAGTCATTTTGATCAGTCTTGCATGTGTACCTATGAACACTGACCCTTTACGGTTACCAACTGCATCCCATACTCCCAAGAACATATTCAAGCTACTGGTGATGTATGGTTGAAAATTGACGCAGATGATAAGGAATATTGGCTTTGATCCATGTAAAGTTGATGCTGCCTTTGCATTGTTACACATGGCACAAAATCAACGCACACCTAATTTGGTTTGGTTCCTAATCTTGTTGTGAGTCGCTTTGGTGTCAATGAAATGATGCTAAGGCAGCATTGCTGTTGTATTTATCAGGGCCATTGTTTTATCCGGAATGTGAGTTGGAAAGCATGTGCAATTAGATGTAGAGTGTAAGCTAATAATCTGCACATACTCCACACAATGCTGACACTAATGGTTGCCTGTCTCAATTTAACAGCTCCAAACATGAACAATGAGGAACTGCGGGCATTTAAGAAGAGGTCAGACTGCTATAGGCAAATCCTGGCAGTGGAACCTGGGTTCTGGAGGATGACACGCCGTTATCTCAGGGAGCAATCCACTGGGGAATGACAGGCATTCACCCAAGGGGGACCCACACTGGGCACACAGAGAGGACCAAGCACCACGGCTGTGCAGGGGGGCACAGCTGCCACCATCACTACAGCCTCAGCTGCTACGCCCTCAACATCTGTGCCACAGCCCACCCCACCTGCAGCCATGGACATGAATAAAATAAAGGAGCTACAGAGGGATATGACACTGGTCCTTAAAAAGTTGGGCAGTCTGGAGAAGGAGGTAGAGAATAACACTAAGAGGCTGAAGTTCATAAAATGAAAACTCAAGAGGGCCAATCTGTTATTGGCTTAATGCCTGTCACCCTCAGTTCTGTCCCCTCCCTCCTCATTTGTTTCAATGTTTTATAGTAGGTTTTACAGGGTTAGTGTCAGGTTAGATTAGGTTAGTAGTTTAGTTAGGATAAGTAGGTTTGGGGGATGGGTTTTCTACTTTTTACATGCTACTTTGTGAGTGGGTTGGTGGGGGTAATGTTGGGGCATTTAAGTGTTGTAGTAAAAAAAATATATATATACATTTTTAAAAAATACGCCCAAAAATATATTTGTTTAGTTATAGGTACTATATGTGCAGTTTAGTATATGTCGCCCTGCATGTGTCTCGTGATATAAGAGGGTGAGGGCGCCACTGTTTAGAGTGTGTTGTTAAATGTGTTAGGTAAGTTTAGCATAGGGTAGTTAGGGTCAGTTGTTGGGTATGTATAGTTAGGATAAGTTAAGTTAGGATAGGTGTTCATCATTCTTTTTAGTTCGGTTTAATTCTTATTGAAAATCTTTGGGTACTCCTTACTTCATGTGTCATATGCTTGGGTCTCAGGGTCTTCCCATGAGTGTACAGTGAAAATTGTGTGTTGGCCTAGGGATTCCGTCCTGCCTCCAGATCCCTCTCTTGACATGTTCATCACCTTCTTACAACTGAGATGTCACATTGGCAATTACAACACATCTACTTGTCTATGCATGTGCCATCCAGTGTACCCATCACTCATGGTGACTATGTTAACCATGCATTGGACAGGCGGGTGTGGTAATTCAGTTGTCATTGTTTGGGTCCTGTGTCGTAATGTTGGGCACTGTGGGACATCTGACAACAGCCTACATCTCATATCTATACTGCTAAACTGACCAGTGCCAATTACAGATGAGGTTAAGTTCCTCTGTTTCTCATCAATGTGTTATACTGGTACTCCCGGCTGATGATATTGCCCGAGAACTGTTTCACAGCCATTCCTGCCATATGTAGTGGGTTAAGCAAATATATGTTCAACATTTTTGACATACTCAGTGAAGTGCTTGTAGGGGATGAGACCAGCATCGACGGCCATCATGTAGGTACCTTGTGCGTAGATATGTGCCCCCATATTCCTGAACTCTTGTACTCACCCTCTGTGACTAAAGACATGTTACACACATCACAATTCCTAGGCATAGCAGATGTGTTTCACAATATATCAAGGCATAATGGTTGTGTAGGTGCTGTTTATTTGCAAGTGTCTTAGTGCAATGTTTACAATGTCCAGGTCTGTGACCCCGTTAGTGAAATCCATACAATTGTGACACAACAACAAAGTCCAGGGTTGAGGGACAAGTCATGGAACATGCTTGGGTAAAGTGTCATTCAGTGCAGGGGAACATGAATTGTCAATTGAAAAGTGAGACAATTGCAGTCCATAGCATAAAGGTCAACAGTGTGGCATTTAAGAGTGCATATATCCAACTGTGCTAACACTGGCATGATGTCAAGCACAGGACAAAGGAAAACACTGCCCATGTGGCATGGGCAGGTGCTACCGGGAGCTCCTATGGGGGAAGATGATCTATTCCACATCTTCATCCTCTGACGTTTGTGGTGTCTCATCTGCCCTTGATGGTGGTAGGGGGGAGAGAGAGGGGGCCACACAAACTTCAGTGGTTGGAGATATGGACTCCAAATTCCCGGCAGCTGCCATCTGTGGAACAACAAATGGCATCACTGCAGCAAGGAGGAACTGCTGGTTTTTTAGTATGGCAGCAACATCCCGTGGTAGGCAGCCTTGTCTGCCCTGAGGGAGACCTTTTCCCGGTGCATAGAGTCCATCTTGTTCTCAAGCATGCTGATGCCAGTTTGGGAGGGCATTTGTTGTGGCCTCTCCCTCATGGCAGCAGCTATGTCTCTCAGACACTGCTAGACTCCATGCATTAGGGAATGTGTGCCTAAGTTGGCTGCAGTCTGTTCAGTAGCTGTAACAATGCATGTGCGCATACCCTCTAGGCTGTCTTCCATAGTTTGCATCCCCACCTGCACCTTCTTTGCCAGCTCCCGCTGGACTCCTACCACTGTACTGTCAAAGCTGGTCCTCGGAGTCCTCAGCTGTGTTGGTGCTGGCAGGTCGCACTATTGGGGTGTTAGGTGGGGCCTGTGGGATGGCTGCTACATGAATACTCCTCCTTGCGACTGGAGGTAGTGTCTGGAGGTTTACAAGGACTTCTTCGAGAGTCTCTTGGCTGATGGTTGTCAGCTGGTCATCCAGGTCATCGGGATACTCCAGGACAGGCAGATCCACAGGAGAGCCATCATCCTCTGCAATGAGATGGTGTAAAATCAGTCTATCTGTGTTGTGGCAGTTGATATGTCAAGTAACTGACTTGTTATTTGATGCACATTGTCATATTAGTTCCAAAACATTACTCCTGTATATCATTGCTACAGTCTATCAGCCCTGTGCTCCACCTGCGTGTCACATGAAAGGAAACCCAGTTGGCGCAATTGGCTTTGTCATGTCTTCTAGTTGTGTTGTCTATCCTTTTGTGGCTTGACACCCTCTTGTCTTTGTCAACCCTCCCTATGCACCCATTTGCATGGTGAGGCCTTGCAATGGGTGTTACTGTGCTCATGCCACAGCACCACATACAACACTTTTCCCCTGTCCCAGTCTTAAAAGTTTCACATTCACACAAGTTGTGCTGAGACCTTGCACCACCCCAAGGATGGCAAGGCCAGGAGACTATGCTCTTGATGGCTCCTCATGTTGATGTTTGTGTATGTGTGCTGCATTGCATAGCACTCATGGACCTAGCAGAGTTCAATTTCACCTTCTGTATGTGCAGGTGTGTTTGCCTTCCTACACACCTTTGTCCTCCTCCTCAAAGCGGCCCCTCCTTGCACTATGATACATGAGTGCAGCATTGTGGCAGTGCAGCTAATTTGACACAAGCACAGAGGTAGACCCAGGGATAGACAGCATGGGTATAACATTTCTGCTGTGTACATCATGTATGTGACGATGCCTGATGGTAAATGAGTCTATAGACATAGCCGGTTAACAAGGTCAAGGCCTGAGGCTAGTTTGAGGTAATTCAGCACGTAGTCATACTAATCCCTTATTTCAAGTGTGCCAGTCCTATGGGCACCTGACTGCCATTGTCTATTTGACCACCCCTAACAGCACAGGTGGGAGTGGCAACTGCTGGCAATGTGGAATGCTCCATGGGCCAATGGCCTGGCATTAGCAGTTTTTCAGCAGCTTACAGACTGGCAAGTGACACCAGACCATTAATATGTTCCACGTTACCCTGCATATCTGGGTCCGCATTTCCACCTGCCTTTGCATGGCGGTGAAGCCCCCCATGAAAAATTTGTGGATGATGTGGTGTGGTGTGCCCGTGGGTATCCCTGCACAGCTCATGCACTTGGCATGGGCAGTGCAGGGGATCCCATACCCTGGCCCCTTGCCCTTACCACTGCCTTATTTGCAGGGCTGAGTGCAGGGCGCCCTGTCACACTCAATGCTCCCCAAAACTGACACTGAGTCTATTTGATCCATCAACAATGTTGTGCTAAGTGCCCCACAGAGCTACCATGAGCAGACAGATTTCCAGCCGCCATTCCAACATGTGACTCATACTGGCAGTCTTACCAACACTGGACTTGCCCATGCACCATCCCCCACCCGTCGATGTGGATTTATATGCCATTATGTTCACAGTCTTACCCCATGTGTTCTATGTTTATTTCCCCATTCATATGTGTCACACATGGTTGTGTCAGAGTAGTTGTGGGATCAGCCTGTCACTGTTTTTTTTTTTTCTCTTTTTTTTTTTGTTCTCATTCACCGTGCCGTTAAACCAACCCTTCTGACTTCACTAGCAATAGAATTGTCTAGGCCAGGGGACGCCCTTAACTCTCAAACAATCCTCTATCTACCAAGATTTCCGTGAGGATTTCAGAGCGGGGGGTAAAATCATTGGACCAAAGACAAAGAAAATAGCTTATTATTACATAGTACTTTCAACATATTGCCTACCTAAATCGATGTTTCCAAGCCAGTAATGGGGCCCAAAGGTTCCCTCCAGTCCTGTTACTCTTCCGTAACATTAAATCCAAATCTGCAGTACGAAACACAGCTTTAAGCCATCCCGAATATATTGGAGGGGAAGCCAACATCCATTTTCTACATATTTCTCTTCTCCCCAACAAAATTACATAAAATAAAAATTTAAGTTTTAAAGTTGTACCTCTTCTACTCCTCCCCTCCTGATCCTGTAGTTGACCAAATATTACTAAAGGGAGAGATGCTGCAATATCTCCCAATATGCTCGGAGCAGTCTCACAAACCTTTTCCCAAAAAAGGCAAATATCCAGACATTCCCAGAACATATGAATGTCAATTGCTCGTAATAAGCCGCATTTTGGACATTTCACCTCCTCCCCTCCTTTCATTTTAGACAGTTTCTCAGGAGAATTGTAAGCTCAATGAATCGTATAAAAGTGATTCTTCCTCAAAGCGGCCGATTTAACTGTATCAAACAAAAAAGTAAGTGATTTCTTCCACCATATATGAGCTGACTCTTTAGAGAGCAAATTACTCCACAAAACCGTAGGAACTTCAAACTCACCATCCACCCCTTCTAGGATGCCCCAGTACCAAGCTGCCACTCTGTGAGGTCCTGCCAAGGGGCTCGGAACAACATCTTCCAAAACGTTAGGCATACCGACTCCTCCCTTAACCTCCTGTGCCCAATCCCTTTTCTGCAAAAACTTCCATCTAGTCAGGGAGCCACCCGTTTGTTGCTTCAGCTCTTCCCAAGAGAGGAGGACCCCCTCCTGAAAAAGATCCCCCCAGTACTCCATCCCTGCCCGTTTAATTGGTAGAGCCAAAACATCTTGGAAACAATCTGGTGTACTCGGAGAATCCCAAATAGGTGTGTTGCAGTTATAATATGTTACCTTGGCAACTAATATAAGCTGATACCAAAATTCTGCCAGTGCCTGCATAATTTTCAGTTTTACCTTTTTAAAGAACTTAGGATCACCATATTTAAATATAAAATTCCTTGATGCACCCTTAATGGTGGAGACCATCGCCTTAAACATACGACCCGTTGTTGTAGAGTCTGGAGAGAGAAATAACATCCTAGTGCTCTTAAAAAGGAAAACCCAAGCATAATACTGTAGTTCTGGTAGTGCCAAGCCTCCCTTTTCCCTACACCTGCGCAGCTTTTTCCAAGAAATTCTAACCCCTTTAGAACTCCATATAAAATCATTTAATAGCTGCTGCATCTTATCTATATATTTTTTCTGCATAAGGAGTGGGGAAGCGGAAAACAGTAAATTCCACTTGGGAAGTATGGACATTTTTACCAAATTGACTCTTCCAATAATTGTTAAAGGGAGATGAGCCCAACCCTGCAATAATCCCTAACACTCCAATAACAGCTTTTGCTGATTCCTCTCTGCTAACTGCTTGATATCCTGGGTCACCAGGACACCCAAATACCTTATTTCATTCTTACTATAAGCCGAACTGTCCTCCATATTCCATGCCATAGTCTCCGTCTTTTCCACATTTACCTGATAGCCTGATATCTTACCAAATCCTTCGGCTAGTTTAAAAATCTCGGGGATAGCTATTGATAAATTATCTGTATATACTAAGAGATCGTCCGCATATAAAGCAACTTTTTTTCCCAACCTTTACAACGAAAGGGAGTAATCACCGGATTCTGCCTGGTCTTCCTAGCAAATGGCTCAATATATAGATTAAATAATGCGGGGATAGTGGACATCCCTGTCTAGTACCTCCTGTTATTGTAATGGTTCCAGTAAGATTTCCATTAACGAGTATTTTTGCTGTAGGGCCCTATATATCCGATCCACAATTCCACAAAAATTATCACCCAAATTAGCTTGTTTTAAAACTGATTTTAAATATCCCCAGCTTACTTGGTCGAAGGCTTTCGCTGCATCAATAGTAATGATCCCCAAAGGGGATTCAAAAGACGTTGCCAGATCTATAGCCCCAATCAAATTATATGTCAATTCATATTAATATCTTCCCTTTGAGAAACCCTTCTGGTCCGAGTGTATCAGGTTATCAACTACTCTATTCAACCTATCTGACAATATCTTGGCAAACAATTTATAATCACTATTTAATAGCGAGATGGGCCTGTAAGATACGCATTTTGTCACATTTTTTCCTGGTTTCAGAATCAGTGTAATAATCGCCTCATTCCATGTAGTTGGGATATCTATTTTGTTTAGAAAAATCTTCCCAAACAGCTCTGTCAAGATTGGGATAATTACGTCACCTAGTGCCTTATACAGCTCCACTGGGATACCATCAGGACCCGGGGCTTTCCCATCTTTACCTCCAGACAACACCGCCCGTACTTCGTCCATTGTTATAGGGCCATTAAGGAAATCCTGCTGCTGCAAAGTGATTCCCGGTAACACATCAGGGGCTAACCAACCCTCAACCAATTCTTCTCTCCCCTCTACACTTTCAGTATGCAATGATGAGAAGAATTCCTGAAATACATACTCAATGTCCGCACATCGTGTTGCTTTCACCCCGACTCGTCTGATTTGATTTCCTTAATATAGTTCCTAACTTGATCAGATTTAATCTTCCAAGAAAGCAGCTTCCACGCATTTTCACCATATTCGAAGTGCTCCAGTTTGCTTGTCTCCCATCTTTTGACAATTCTTGCTTGTAAAATATTTTCCATTCGTTGTCTTAACTCAGCTATTTCCACCCTCGCTGCCTCTGAGTCGTTTCCTCTATTCCGACCAATTTATTGCTTTTTATGAGCATTTCATGTTCTAAAAAGCTTATTTCATTTCTAAACATCTTACGCTTATAACATGCAATGCTCGTGATCTTCCCTCTTATGACAGCCTTGAAAGTATCCCATACCACTGATGATGATGCTGAGCCTATATTAGTACTAATAAAAACTTCTGTTTCCCTACGTAATTGAGATATCACCTAGCCTGTGACTGTTGTCACCTACTGTTTGCTATCTGTCATGCATATTTCCTGTAGTGACACATTTCAGTTCAGCATCATGTGGGGTTCAACACTACTGCAGTTCAGTTGGTTTGGGTAGTTGCATATTACTAATGATACAGGACCAGTCTGCTATTTCCCCACCACCTGTTCAGTTCTTTGTTCCCTGCACCCTGGGGGCACCCTGACTTTATGATGGAGTGGTGGCTGCCTTATGTGGATGTGTTGTCAATGTGCGGTGTAGTGGTGCTACCAGCACATGTCTGGGTACTGTTAGGACAGTTGCAATGAAGTATGCTGTGAGATGCAGTACACTAGTTTGGGCAATGAGGCAAGGCAGTTGCAGGGTGTTACTGCAAGGGACACCACCATGAAGTTACCCCAGGAATGGTATTGACTGATTACCTAGTCTCAGAGGTCTTGGTAGTGTTGGTAGTGTTGATATGACTATATTCAAGGGATGTTGTGATGACACAACCAGTGGCACAGTGATTATACATGTCATCCATCCCATGTGCTGCATATGTATATGTAGGTATTTAGGCCTGGTGTTTAACGTATGTCCAGACTGTGTATGTGTTATGGTGCATGGCACTACCAAGGTGTAGGTACATGTGTAGTTTACTTCAGCATGGTGCAACTTGCTTAGTGTGCATTGTGTCCCTCTGCTCTCCTTTGACATGCATTGTGTGAGTACTATGTGCTTCCCCCTTCTTGCACTTGACATTTTAGCATAAATTTGCCCCATGCAACTTACCCTGCATTAATGGTGTTTCCTGGTAGTCTGTGCTGTCTTGTCCTGTGATTTCTGTGACTATTTGCTCCGGGATGACCACGGCAACCATCTTCTCCATCTGGTCCTAGTCTTCTTGTGGTGCTGGACTTCCACCTCCAGTTTGCAGTGCTGCCTTCCTGTTCCTTGGCATTTTTTCCCTTGTCCTTCGCTTACAGTCATGCCAGCATTTTTTGCACTCAGTTTCGGTTTTCCTGACCTCTGCCATACTGTTAATCTTGTCCACTATCTGCTGCCAAATGCCTCTCCCCTTCCAATTGGCAATTTTGAGGTGGCGAAGAGTTGATGATGATGCTCCGTCACTTCTCTCACCAGTATTTCTTGCTCCTCTGAACTGAAATGACAGTTTCTCTTTTTCTTCTCCCTCTCCTGGGTCTTGACGGTGTCCTCTTTGCTGGTTCCTGGTTGATTGGGGTCTCCCTGTGGTCTCTCCTGGATTCCTGGGTCCATTTTGCCTCTCCTTTGCACTGTTATCTCTGTTAGCGTCTGTTTTTTATGCTATTGCAGGCAAAAATGGTGCATTTCCTTTTTGTGACATGTTTACATGTCTTAAAACGGATTAGAGTCATTTTTCCTCTGTTAACGTCATTTTGCCTTACGACAAGGCGCAATCGTTAACGTTGGGAAAATTACTCTAACTTATATTTAGCACCACCCAACATCATAGTATAAATATGATGCCCGGGTGACGTTAAAAAATGGTGCTAGGCAGCGCTAAGGTTTTTGAAGCAAAACTGCTTAGTGCAGTTTTCCGTCAAAAAGTATAAATCAGGGCCTAAGTCTATTTGAGAAATGCCCTGTAATTCATATGCTAGTATGGGGACCACGGAATTCAGAGATATGCAAATAACCACTGCTTATCAACACCTTATCTTTGCCTCATTTTGGAAATACGAAGGTTTCCTTGATACCTATTTTTCACTCTTTATATTTCACCAAATGAATTACTGTATACCCGAAATACAATGAAAACCCATGACAAGGTGCAGCTCATTTATTGGCTCTGGGTACCTAGGGTTTTTGATGAACCTACAAGCCTTATATATCCATTCAACCAGAAAAGTCCAGCAGACGTAACAGTATATTGCTTTAAAAAATCTGCCATAGCTGGAAAAAGTTATAGAAGGAAACGTGGACAGAAATTGCACTTTTTTCACCTCAATTTCAATATCTTTTTATTTTAGCTTTTACTTTCTGTAGGAAAACCTTGAATGATCTACACAGATGACGCCTAGCTGAATTTAGAATTTTGTCTACTTTTCAGAAATTTGTAGCTGTCTGGGATCCAGCATTTGTTTCCATTTCTGTCACTAACTGGAAGGAGGCTGAAAGCACAAAAAGAAATTTAAAAAGGGGAATGTCCCAGTAAAATGTCAAAACTGTGTTGAAAACTGTGGTTTTCTGATTCAAGTCTGCCTGTTCCTGAAAGCTGGGAATATGTTAATTTTAGCGCCACAAACCCTTTATTGATGCCATTTTCAGAGAAAAAAACACATGCTTTCTTCTGCAGCCCTTTTTCCCACGTTTCTGAAAAAAACTAAATGTTAGCTGTATTTTGGCTAGTTTCTTGGTCTCCTCCAGGGGAACACACAAACTCTGGGTACCGTTAGAATCCCTAGGACGTTGGACAAAATGGACAAAAATTTAACATAGGTAGCTGTTAAAAGTTATGAGGGCCCATACGCAAACTATCCCAAATAACCAAAAAAAGGCTTGGCACCTAAGGGGGAAAAGACCTGGCAGTGAAGGGGTTAAATAAGTAAGACACAACACCAATATATAAAAAGAGGAAATATTTGTATGAGTAAAAATACACCAAAATGACAAAAATCCAGTTTAGGAAAACAGAGATAGAATCTTTAAAGTTTAAAAGTAAAATTAGCGCTTAAAAGCACAGCGCTCAAAGGGTTAAAAAAGGTAATGTTGAACCGGGACAAAGTCAAGAGTTCCATCTGCCAATGATATAACAATTTTACACTTGCATCCAAATATGTTTTTTGATGCAGGAAAGTGGTCCACAGCACCGGCAAAGGGTAGAGAAGCTCTGGATTACCTCTTGGGGTCTAGGACTACAACTCCCACAATGAACCTGTCCCATCCAAGTAAAATCCAGACGAAGCTTGTCAGCTGGAGTTGTCCTTGTTGTTGATGTTGCAGGTCCCCCATCCAGCACTTTTCTACCAGTTGCTGCCCAGGGAGTCCACTCCTTAACCTTTAAGACAGGCAAAGTTCTATTGTTGTGAAGCCTTGTGAGTGCAGCAGGTGCAGTCCTTTTGAGTGCAGGCCTCTCTTGTGCAGTCTAAGGGACCAGCAGGGCAGTCCTTCTTCTCCACTTGTTTCTTTTTGGTCTTTGGGGATCCGCAACACCAATCCAAGGCTCCAGATTCTTTTAAATGCTCTTTGGGGCATTAAGACTACAAATCCCAAATCCTAAAACTCCACTGAATGCCTATCCAACTGAGCTCTTCTGGCAGAGGTTGATGGAGGTAAATCTTTGTAGCTCCTTTATACATGTCACTTACAAGGAGTCCACTCCTGAATCCTTTAGAAGCCAGGAAAAAGTCCTCTTTTGTGAAGCCTAAACTGTGCAACAGGTGAAGTCCTTGTGCGTGCAATCCTTTGGGGTGCAGACCAGGGTCCAGAAGGGCAGTCCTTCTCCTTTTAGTTTAAGACAGAGATCTGAGTTGCTGGGCAGCTCTTCCATGTTTACCCAATATTCCTGGAGCACCACTGACCAATGGGGTGACACCCAGAAGTATGACAACTTCCCCCAAAGTGTGTCATATTATTTTCCCAGAAAGCCCTATTCTCTCAAAATCCAAAATGGAAAAACTCTCTCCTGGAGGTTAAGGTCTGGCTGAGCCATAGGACTAGTGTGGCTAAGTTGTTTAACCACCCCCTTTCAGCTCCTCTGCTTATCTAATTCCTGGGATGTCAGGAAGTTTGGTTGAGCCTGCGTCCTGTTCTAAGGCCAGTTTGCCTTTCCAGCCCCCTTCCTGCCTTTTGCTCCGCCGCTCGCACACCTCCACCCATCAGATGCCCTTTTGTCTCAATGCAGGCTACTTCACACCTCATCAAGACAGCTTGACTCGGACTGGCTGAGGCTGGCCAGCAGAAAAGAGCTGCTGGAAGGCTGGATTTTGCCTCATCAGAAAAGCAAGTTCTATAAATTATTTTCTGCGATAGTTATAATAGTCATAATACATCTAACAGTGGAAAGTTGTTGGATTTATTCTATCATTTTAGGTCTTTGTATGATATTGTAGCCTATTCCTATCAATTGTTATACTTTAATAATGTATTCCAATGTTAGCAATGGGGGGGTAATGCACTACAATGGGAAAGAACAAAATTGGCAGTTTTGCCTTCACTGGGGCATATAAAACATATTTTATAATGTCCCTGCTTATAGTTATGAGGCCTCCTCCACTTGAGGTACCTAGGGAAGATATTAGAGGTGACTTATATGTAAAAGTAAGGTAGTTTAAGACGTTGTACATACTTTTAATTTCAAAGTCGAATTTGCATGTAATTGTTTTTAAAACCAGCCTGCACAGCAAGGCTGCCTTTAAATTGGCAGAAGGCACCACAGCAGTGCCCATTTAAAAGCATTAAATATACTGAGCCCCAGAACCCACATGCCCTACCATATATTAGGGACTTACAGGTAGGTTGTCATGTCACTTGTAATTCCATCTAACTATCATATAGTTTTTATCAGATCACAAGCCCTGGGTCTGTTTAGCAGAGCCCAGTGCACATTCAGAATCAGAAACCAATATCTAGTCATCTAAATGGGGGCACAAAGTGGGGAACACTGCAAAAAGTCCTGGTTTCTCACACAAGTAGTGCTATTAAGTTGCAATCCTGATATTTTTTTCTCAGCTCATTATGGCAGGTAAAACCTTTTCAAACTTGCACAGGACAAAACTGGGGAAAATTAAGAAAAATATTGGGAACCAGAGTTGAAGCACTAATCTCAAGGTTATTTTTCATTTACGAGCTCAAGAATCATCATAGACCATGATTCCTGCAACCCTAAAGTACTAATACCCACAGTATCAGTACTTTCATGTGTGGGAATACTTCTGTTCTAATTCTGCTAAACTTGTAATCGGGCTCTAAATTATGACACATAACACGCTATGTAGCCTTTATTTGAGGTATGGCGGACTTTCACTCACTGCAGATTCAAGTATCCTTGGGTCCTAAATATTTCACTTTTGTGTAGAATCAAGCACAACTTTGCACTGAGCAAGTGATGCAGAAAAATCTAGAGGAGATTGCGGTCCCCAACTTGATAACAATGCACCTATGCAGCTGTCGATCTCACCTAAAGGTAGCAATTTGTAGCCTCAATTAAAAAACATAGAACAGTGAAAACCACTGCACAGCTGTTCTCAATGAGTGTCTTTGAGCCTGGTATTTCCTTTCCCTAATACTACTTCCCTTCGAGGATTGATAAGCATCAGCCTTACCCAGCTTGTCTCAGAACCAACACACACCGCAGGACACACTTTGTACCCCATTTACCAGCTGTGACAGCATCAAATGTAACTCCATTACACCACTCAAAAGGACCTTACACGCCATAATCAATTTCCAAATGAATACACCTCAAGTAAACACTAAAACCAGTTTCATAATCCCAAGCAGTAGCTGGGGGAAAATCACAGAAACAGACTAGCTTAGAGCCCTAAGCATAGATCAACCCAGATCCCCAGACAACCTCAACAAAGACATCAACAACTTCAACAACTGGAATAAGAAATGTGCAGACTCCCTCTCACCCATCAAAACCATCAAGCAAAGCAAACCTAACAGACAGGCTAGATGGTACATTGAAGACATCTAAGACACCAAACAGCACTGAAAACAACTAGAATAGAAATGGAGAGTCAGCCATGACCCAACCTACAGAACCATCTACACAGCAACAAATATACACCAGCAAATAGAAAACATGAAGAAAAAGGGCCGGTGGGCCGAAGCCGCCAGGACATATTCTCGATCTTCAAGGTCTTCACTTTACCCACATTTAACAGCATCCCTAACTCCCAACAACTCTACAACAACCTGTCTGACTTCTTTCACAGCAAATTGCAAACATCTACAGCAAGTTTGCACACCAACCCAACCCCAGAGAACTCATTGTCAACCTACCCACAAACAGGCAAGACAGCCATCTAACTAAAAGGACAACCCTCAACAGCACCAACACATGGCTATCATGTCGACCATCCTTTCAGTGGACCCAACAGACTCATACTCCCACTGCATCCAGAGAGTTAGGAACATCACCAGTCAGCACCACCCTGACCCACATCATCAACACATCCATTACAACCACCACCTTCCCAAAGGAATAGAAACTTTCAGAAATCAATGCATTACTCAAGAATCCCACTGGCCACCTGAAACCAACTGAGAGACTTCTGACCCATCTCTTTACTGCCCTATCCAGCTGAAATGATTGAGAACGCCATCAATGAACAACTCAGATCTCACCTCAAGCTCCACCAGGTGCTAAACAACACACATTCAGGATTCAGAAAGTAACACAGCATTGAATCAGCTCTAATTGTGGCAACCAACTACTTTCAAACCCCCCTTTTCCAGAGAGAAACAGTGGTACTCATCCTGCTCCAAGGTTATCAACAATGTCTCCACTAACACTCTCATCAGAAGGCTCCATGAGACTGGCATACAAGCATTTACACTGAAATGGGTCTGCTCCTTCCTCACAGGAAGAACACAAAGGGTCAGGCTGCCAATCTTCACCTTTGAGACCAAACATCATCCACTCTCAGAACATTATCATCATGTCCTACACTGATGACACCGAACTCATCCTCTCCCTGATGGACAAGACCATTAACACCAGAACTGCCTTCAACAACAACCTACCCTTGTCACAGATTGGATGCAAGTCAACTGTCCAAGGCAGATGTACTGGTCTTCGGTAACAAGCCCTCCTCATGGAACTACACCGGGTGACCAAAGGGCCAGGACCAACCCCCACAGACCACACAAGAAACCTAGGAATCATTCTAGGTGATAAGCTCAACATGACGGCACAAATCAATCCAATCAGCAGCTCCTGCTTTCACATTTTATGCCTGTTGCAATAGATCTTCAAATGGCTGCCACAGAACAACAGATAGAAATTCACACAAGCACTCATTACAAGCAGGCTAGACTATGGCCAGACTCTCTATGCCAGAATCCAGTGACAGCTAGTGACACTTTAAAGTGTTGGGGCACTATGGCATAAAGCAAACACAATACGAGGACTATGCTTCCACCCAGTGGAAAAGTGAAATCCCATACATACCTCAACATTTGAAATTCCACTCACTACAACAAGCACCATTGAAAAAGAATTTGAGAAAGACAAGGAAAAATGCTATCTGGTACACAAATCAGAGTGGTTATTGCTGTGAAAAGCCAGACACCCTGTGTGCTGTGCATTCATACTTGCTAAACATCCCATTACCTTGTGCACTGAAATAAGACAATCTTTTCACCTGGCTTGAAATCATTGTCTTTCATATCCATATGGTATCAAACACACTCAGCATACCCTTGTGTACCTTCATCAAATGTGGGTAAAAGAAAGAACAGAAAGTTGCTTGAATCAGCCATTAAATACAGAAAATTGTGGGAAAATACTAGTGCCCTGATTTCTGAATTGGTGGATAGGTTACTCCGGGACAATGGTGATGGCTATCTGTGAGAAGCTGGCCTGGTTTGTAGTGGGTACCAGAGGTACTTGCACCTTATACTAGGTCCAGTGATCCACCTTAGTGAAATGTAGGCAGTGTCTAGCAGTTTAGGCTGACTAGGGGTAGCTGTAGCAGAGCAGCCAAGTCTGAACTAGGAGACATGAAAAGCTCTTGCAGTGCCACTATAGTCACACAGTACCCATACACAAGAAAGACAATATTCAGTGTTGCCAAAATAAAGGAACTTTATTTTAGTGACACAAGGGCAAAAATATCTTAGAAGCAATACTCCTTTTGGAGGTAAGTATTATACATAATAAATACACTAGTAACCAAAATCAGGTAAATACACAGTTAGAAAATGCAAACAGTGAAAAACACAATAGGTTGCAATGGGACTAGGGGCAACACAAGCCATATACTAAAACAGTGGATGGAAATGTTGGTTTCCCCCTATGCTAGTGTGGTGTTTAAAGGGGTACTGGGAGTGTAAGAAAACACCAAAGGTAAGTTAATTACCCCACCCCAGAGCCCAGGAAAACAGGAGTGAAGTACAGCAAGTTTCCTCAGAACACACTAGGTGTCATTGTAAAGTATTATACAAAAAACAAGTGTTGGAATTTGCTCTTTTGCAGGGTCATCCCCAATCTTTTTGCCTCCTGCCTCCTATTGTTTCTGACCTGTTTTTGTTGGCTCTAACCAGTGCTAAAGTGCACATGCTCTCTGTGTAAATTATATTGTTAATTGGTTTATCCATGATTGGCATATTTGATTTACTAGTAAGTCCCTAGTAAAGTGCACTAGAGGTGCCCAGGGCCTGTAAACCAAATGCTGCTAGTGGGTCTGCAGCACTGGTTGTGCCACCCACAAAAGTAGCTCTGTAATCATGTCTCAGACCTTCCACTGCAGTGTCTGTGAGTGCAGTTTTAACTGTAAATTAGACTTTGCAAGTGTACCCACATGCCAGGCCTACACCGTCCCTTTTATTACATGTAAGGCACCCCTAAGGTAGGCCCTAGGTAGCCCCAAGAACAGAGTGCAGTGTATGGTTAAGGTAGGACATATAGTAATGTGTTTTATATGTCCTGACAGTGAAATATTGCTACATTTGTTTTTCACTGTTGCAAGGCCCGTGCCTCTCATAGGTTAAAAATGAGGGCTACCTTTAAATCTCATTAAAGTGTAGATTCCCTTTGGGAGAGGATGGGCATGTGGAGTTTGGGGTCTCTATGCTCCCAATTTAAAAATACATCTTTTAGTAAAGTTGATTTTAAGATTTTGTGTTTGAAAAAGCCACTTTTAGAAAGTGAGCATTTTCTTGCTTATACCATTTCCGTGACTCTGCCTGTTTGTGGATTTCCTGTCTGTGTCAATTTGACAGTTGGACTGGTTGCACCTCACGCTAGACAGTGACACAAAGGGAGCTGAGGTGTAGCCTGCGTTTCCTGATGAGTTATCTGGGCCAGGAGAGAGGGGAGGAGTGGTCACTCACAACTGAAAGGGCTGTGCCTGCCCTCACACAATGCAGTCTCCAACTCCCTGGTGAGTGGCTGGGGCCTGGCCTGGGCAAGGCAGGATTTCACATTTAAAAGAGACTTTGCTTTGAAGTAGGCCTACTTCAAAGGAGAAATTGGGTATAAGAAGGGCACCCAAAACCACAGACTTTAGAAAACTTCTGGAAACCAAGAGGAACCTCTGCCTGGAGAAGCTGAAGAGCTGAGGAAGAAGAGCTGCCCTGCCTGTGACTGTGCTTTGTGGTGCTATCCTGCAGTTGCTGCTTCTGCCAGAGTAAGAGGGCAAAGACTGGACTTTGTGTGCCTTCCATCTTGTGAAGATCTCCAAGGGCTTGATTTAGAGCTTCCCTTCTGTTGTTTGAAGTCTCAGGGACAGCAAAGACTTCTCTCTGCCAGCACCTGGAGTCTCAGGAGAGACTCCTACTCTGCCCTGTGGTGCCCATCCAGTTCCTGGGGCCCTGAAAGGAGATGCTGGCAGCCTAAGAGGATGAAATCTACGCACAGGACGTCGTGCGGGGAAAAGATTGACGCGATTACAATCTGTGGCTGTAAAATCAACACGCCGCCAGCCTGGAGAAATGACGTGCAGCCTCGCTGACGGAGGCTGGTGAGATCGCAACCCACGCTGCGTGGTTTTCGCATCATCGTGCAACTGGATTTCTGATGGAAACACCCCTGGGCCTGTGAAAACAACACAAAGCCAGACCGAGAGTGCACACTGGATCAATGCATCGCTCTCCTGCGGAGAGAAGAAACGACAGGCCCGACCCGACGAAAGGGGAAACAATGCAAAGTCTCGCTCATGAGTGAAATTGACGCATAGCAAACCCTTTTCGACACACACTCACCCATGGGGGTTATTTTTGATGCACCCAAGGTACATTTTCCCACTAACAGTGTTAATGTGTATTTAAAACTCATTAAGACTCTTTTTGATTTTTAATTGATAACTTGACCTGTGTATTGTGGATTTTTGTTGTTTTGGTCTTGTTTTGTTTAGAGAAATATTCTCTATTTTTCTAAACCTATGGTGTGTTACTTTGTAGAGTTTTCATTAAGTTACTGTGTGTGTTGATACAAATACTTTACAACTAGCACTCTGAAGTTGAGCCTACTGCTCGTGCCAAGCTTCCAAGGGTGTAAGGAGGGGTTAGCTGAGGGTGATTCTCTTTTACCCTGAATAGAGTGAGGGTCCTTGCTTGGACAGGGGGTAACCTGACTGCAAACCAAAGACCCAATTTTTAACACCAAGTAAGAATGCAAGAAACCAACAATGGATTCCTGGACCTGAAGACCGGCGAAGAGACGAGACCAAGTCCAGAAGTCAATGAAGAGTCCAGGAAGAACAGGAGCCCCTTCTAACCCGGATGAAAGTGCAAAAGTGGATTCTCCGGTTGGATAAAGAAGTAAAAAATGCACCAAAGAAGACAGCTTCGAGTTACAGCTTGGTGCAAGAGATGTCCCAAGTCGAGTCATTGGATGCAGGCTGGCTTTCATTGTTGGATTCGGCCAACAAGCCTTGGCTCACGCAAGTGTCGCCGTTGGCGGGAAAAGGTGCTACCTTTGCCCAGGAGGGACCTGGGTGCCTCAACTCAGACTGAGGCAGAGGGGGCTCTCAGTACTTTAAAGAGCTCTCAGAAGACCAAGCAGCACCCACAGGAGTCCCAGAACATGGGGACAAAGGAGTTGCAGAATGTGGTTGTCACAGCACTACACAAAGGAATCTCACGCCACTGGAGAACAACTCAGGTACCTGAGCATTGCAGGATAGAGTGCTGGGGACCTAGGCTACACTGTGCACAAAGGATTTCTGTAAGAAGTGCACAGAAGCCCAAGGAGCAGCAGAACACGTGGTGCACAGGTGTACTTTCTGGCAAGGGGAGGTAAGCCCTTACCTCCATCAAATTCGGACAGCTTGACCTTTGGACAGTCAGGATCAGTTTGGTCCACTGCCTGTGTTCCAGGGATCACGCTCATCGACAGGAGAGGAGTCCTAGAGTGCTGGTTGTTGTTGCAGAGAAGTGCCTGCTGAAGCAGGGAAGTGACGTTGTCACTCCACGGGAGATCCCTTTGGTCCTTCTGGTGCAGAATGAAGACAGGCAGTCCTCAGAGTGTGCACAACCTGGAAACTGTTGCAGTTGCTGGCTGAAGCTGAAGTTGCAGCATTGCAGTAGCCTTCTTCGATACTTTGTTGCAGTTACAGCATTCCTGGAGCAGTCTGCGTTTGATCGGACGGTCAGAAGCTGAAGCAGAGGATGCAGAGGAGTCCATGTGGAGTCTTGCAAACCGAATCTGAGGAAACACCCAGAGGAGAGAACCTAAATAGCCCTGAGAGGGTGGTTGGTCACCTAACCAGGTAAGCACCTCTCAGGAGGGGTCTCTGACATCACCTGCTGGCACTGGCCACTCAGATGTTCCCAGAGTTTCCTGACCATCCTGAAAAAAGGGCGGCAGAACCCAGGGACACTCTGGAGGAGCTCTGGGCAACGCCCCTGGGGTAGTGATGGACTGGGGAGTGGTCACTCCCCTTTCCTTTGTCCAGTTGCACACCACAGCAGGGACTGGGGGTCCCTGAACCAGTGTAGACTTGATTATGCAAGGAGGGCACCGTTTGTGCCCTTCAAAGCATTTCCCGAGACTCTGGGAGGATACCCCTCCCACACCTGTAACATCTATTTCCAACTGGGGGAGGATGTCACCCCCCTCTCCTAAAGGAAATGCATTGTTCTGCATTCCTGGGATTGAGTTGGCCAATCCCCAGGAGGGCAGAAACCTGTCTGTGAGGTGGCAGAAGCTGGGGCTGCAGTGGAAACTTCAGAGAGCTGGTTTGGCATTACTGGGGGTCCATGGTGGATCCTCCAGTGGGGAAACATCCTTTTTTACGACTTTTTTTTTCTGAAAGTCTTGGTTAACGAAAGCGCAACAACGCTTTTTTTAACCACGACTCCGTTTTTTTTGGCCTTAACTACGTATGTTCTGAACAACGAACATGCGTGGTTAAGGTACAAAGAAGGGACTTGGCGAAGGTAAGTGGTGGGTTTAGGTTTTGGGGAGTGGGTGGGGGGTCAGGGAGTTTTAGGTTTTAGAGTGGGGTTGGGGGGGTGGGGCGTTTTTGGTTTTGGGGAGTGGGTGGTGGGTCAGGGGGTTTTAGGTTTTAGGGTGGGGTTGGGGGGGTGGGGCATTTTTGGTTTTGGGGAGTGGGTGGGGGGTCAGAGGGTTTTAGGTTTTAGGGTGGGGTTGGGGGGGTGGGGCGTTTTTGGTTTTGGGGAGTGGGTGGGGGGGTCAGGGGGTTTTAGGTTTTGGGGTGGGGTTGGGGGGTGGGGCGTTTTTGGTTTTGGGGAGTGGGTGGGGGGTCAGGGGGTTTTAGGTTTTAGGGTGGGGTTGGGGTGTTGGGGCGTTTTTGGTTTTGGGGAGTGGTTGGGGGTCAGGGGGCTTTAGGTTTTAGGTTGGGGTTGGGGGGTGGGGCGTTTTTGGTTTTGGGGAGTGGGTGGGGGTCAGGGGGTTTTAGGTTTTGGGGTGGGGTTGGGGGGTGGGGTGAGGGATGTAGGCTGAATGTTGCCTATTGCTAATGATTTTATCAGGAATGCCTTTACAACGAAATATCGTTGTTAAGGCATTCGTGGTAAAATCATTAGTAGTAGCAACGAGGTTGGTGTTCCGACCTCGTTGTTAAGGCAGTAGTTGTTTTTGAAGTCGTTGTTTCGTCGTACAATACTCCAGTGTGCATGGAATTGGCCCCCAATACCAGAATTTGATTGGGGTACAATTTCCCAATCTTAGACACCTCAAATGGCCATAGTTGGAGTTACCATTGTGAAGTTACATATATGTATTGACATTTATGTAGTGCATGCTTATAATGGTGTCCCCGCACTCACGAAGTCTGGGAAATAGGTCCTGGACAATGTGGGGGGCAGCTTTGCTAATGCAAGGGTGCCCTCACACACAGTAACTTTGCACCCAGCCTTCAGTAACTGAAGGTTAGACATACAGGTGGGTTAGAAGGTACCTGGTGCAGTGAAAATGGCTGTGAAATAGTGTGTGAACAATTTCACTCAGGCTGCAGTGGCAGTCCTGAAGGAGCATTTGTATGAACTCCTTGTAGGTGCCAAAAGAAATGCTGCAGCCCATAAGGATCTCCTGGAACCCCAATGCCCTGGGTACCTAGGTACCATATACTAAGGGCTTCAGTGTGCCCATCTGGATTGGAATATGGAGTCACTAGACTATAGTGACAAATTTGGAAAACGGAGAGAGCATAAGCATTGGAGTTCTGGTTAGCAGAACTCCAGTTGTACAGTCAAGCATACTGACATTTAGATTCTGATGGATGGGAGATTCATCACTGGTGCGATGAAGTAACCCATCCGCCAAGTTCTAAATCAGTACCTAAATCTCTTTTTTAGGAAGACAGTGCAATAAGTCATATTCAACCAGGCAACACAAGATCTGTATGAAACGTCAGTTTGCAATTAAAATAAATGGCATGAAAGGAGTAGACAAATGTACTTGCAAGCAGCATGTGATGAAGACAATATTGTTGCAATGTTTGTTGAATACAGCAAGTCATCATTATGCTGATAAATGAAACTTTGAAAGAGTATTGGAGTGACACTCTTTCTCATACTACATACATCTCTCACAAAAAAGGCAAGAGCTACACAGATGTATTGCTTAGTGCAATAAGCCAGGGTTGGTGAGTCATATGTCAGTATGGCGTTTAAAATACAGAGGAAGACACAAACATTTTGAAAGGGGTAGTAGAAAAAGGATAGAAATGGAAAGAGGCAGATTAGAAGAGAGAGAGTGAGACCCATGAAAATATATAATAGGTCAATAATGTCTGGTGCTCCTTTACTCCTATGACTCTTTCAAATGTAGTGGCAAATGTGATGCTGAGACTTACAGATACCGCCTGCCGTCTGGTCCAGTGTCTCATTGTAAACATGTCTTGACTGAAAGCAGCCTGATCCAGTTCCAGTTCTAGTCCAGAGGGATGGAAGGTGGTTGACTTTCTCTTAGCACAACCAACCAATGAACCTAATCAATCCTGGAGCTGCTCTCATGTTGTTTTCAGCATGAGAGAAGCAACAGAGTTGGTTAGAGCAGGCTAACCTAGCACTTCCTTTGAGACTGTATCTGCCATCTATCGAGCTGTTCAAAACACCTCAGATTAGTGCGGTCTGAAGTTCACATATTGGACTGGCTGGGACAAGAGAGCCGGCTAATCTGACATGCACACTTTAAGTTTAGGCAATCATCATCCTTGCTGTCGATCAGCAGGGATGCCTCCCCCACCCTCACTTGCACTTGAGTTGATAGTAAACCAGGGCTCCTTATTATAAAATGGAATGGTAATGATGACCATTTTATCAACTTTACTGCAGTGTTCGCTGAAGGCAGGGTAATGCTTCTCCATACTAAAGGAGGAACCGCCCCACAGTATTCTCCAAACAACTCCTACACAGACTAAAAGACCATTCAGAACACAGCAGCAGAACTCATTCTCAGCCTCCCAAGCCACACTCACATTGCACTACACCCTATCCACAAGCACAGCCAATTCAAACTCCTCACACACATATGCAAAGCCAAGCACAAAGCAGGACCAGAATACCTAAGTAGCAAGATAGACTTTCACCAGCCCACCAGAAACATACGCTAAGACTCATTCTCACTCCCCATATCAGCAAATTCAGAGCAGGAGGTAGCTCTTTCTCCTAGATCACACCCAAAACATGGAACGACCACTCTCAATACATCAGAGCCTTCAACCTACTTCTTGAGTTCTGTAAGAAGCCTAAGACCTGGCTCTTTGACTAATCTGAGGGGACCAAACACCTACACACCTACCAATGCGCCTGGATACCCTCATGGGTGAGTAGTGTTTATACAAAGCAACAAAACATAACACAATATAACACAACAATGACACAACACAACACATTTTAACATAGCATAACATGGCATGCATGACATAACATAAACGATCATAACATAACGTAACAGAAGAGAAGAGAACAAAGTTCTAATCTGTTAGTTTCTGTGACTAGGAAAATTCCTCACTACTTTATGCACCTTTCATGATGGAAATGGCAGCTCTAAAATATGCAAGAATTTTAACATTACTATGTGTGAACAGACTAGTCTTTTGCATGAATTCATCACTTGTTCTCGGGAAGCGTTGGGCAAAAATAGCTTTTTTTCAAATTCACTAACATTCATTTGGATGTTGGCAGACCCATTCTTGATTATTTCATATCAGAGGAGGGTTGTATGATTTTACTGTGTGTTTGATTTTTGGAAGAATCCCTACCTCTCTTGAACTGCTTGTATGGTTGACAGTGTCGTTGTTTTGTGGTGTGTATTTGCTGTGGTCAACACAAAAGAGGGCCAGGGGAGAATCATGATCACTATCACGAAAAAAACACCTGGGTCTCAGGGATGTTAAGGAAGTATGTAACGTAGCTGAAAGGGGATATTCCTTTTTAAGGATAATTCCGTCACCCACCAGAGGTGGAATGCCACTTCTAGTGGGTGAGGGAATTTTTCCTTAAAAATTTATTTGGTGTGCCTTTGGTTCATATTAAGATCTCTACGCACACAGAAGTAATTCACCCAAATGGAAGAGTAGTAGATGTGACACATCTGCTTAAGTCACCTTAGAGGATCTTTCTGCTATCTCTTCACACAGCAGCCGCCTGCATGCTGCTGAGCGGCCGAGGAAGGCCATGCAACGAGAATTTTAGAAACAAAAGCTGATTTCAAGCTGTAGTATATGACCCCTGAAACCTGGGCTAGCAAGGGTAGTGCCAGGGGTTGCAATAGGCAAACCAGGAAATCAGAAGTGCGGTATATGGCTATTCTTCATTGCTGTCCGTATGTTTATATTGCATATCATTTATTTGTGCAGGGCTAAAGTCTGAATGGCGTGCCTGATAATTGTTTTCACCAGTGCCATTTTTGGGTTGCTTTTACAGCATCTGCCCTGCCACTGTTGTCTAGTCTAAATCAGCCTATCAAAGTTGGCGATGGCAAATGTAATGGCTCTAAATCAGCATTACTCAGTTATTAGATTAATATCAGAAAGAGTATCCTTAATGGATAACACCTTTGAAAGTTGCATCTGTATGAGTCACAAAGAATTCAAGAGCAGGAGAGATCATCACCCTTTCAAAATATCAATGCATCTAACGTTCAATTTTGAGAACCTGCTCATTATTAATGTCGCTATAAATGAGATAAAATGAACAAAATAATAAAGTTGTACAGATTGAACCCTGAAGGTATTGATACATTGCATTCTACAAAGCAGTGCCTGGCTGTACAAAATGAAATCTTGATCTTCCGTTGCCTACCGATGCCAAATTGATAGCCTTTGATAGTTTAATCAAATCAGCACATGAAAAACTGGGAAATAATCCAAGGAAAGATCAACGGTGCAAGTTTAATTTAGCATGGTTTGATCAAGAATGTATGTAACAAAATGAATCAGCAGGAACTATAAGAGCATTGTAAAAAAACAATTACAGATAAAACTACGCATAAAATCAAAGGAACGGATAGGTCTAGTAATCGGAATAGGTATTAACACTTGCAAACGTTGAAGATGAAATGTATGGTGTTATTTCTTCAAAAAGTAACACCTCAATTTACAAAATGTGATAACATACGAATACATTTTCGTTTTCTACCCACATCATCTTCGAGGTATGTTAAAATTCACTTGACAGACCTGTCACTTATTCATCATGATGCAATCAGAATGACATCCCGCAAGTACTTGGATGAAATACTAGAAGATATTAACCTAGCAGACCATTACATAGAAAACGCTTGCTAGTCACATTTCGCTTTCTTTTAGCTGTCGTGGGCAGAGGTGGATCTCTGTATTCTGACATAAACTCCTGAATAGGATGCCTCCCCACTTTTAAATAGAACCTTTCCATATGAAATTTTGGACCTTCTTGAAAGACTGAGGCCAAATTTATCAACAATTTGCACTGGTGCAAAGTCACCAGAAAGTGCCAAGTGCAGTATTGATTCCACGTTTACTTTCCAGAACCAAACATGACTTTGCACTAGAAAGTAGCCCTTTAGTAACAAAAAGAATCTGGCAATATTATGCGCTTTGCATGTAGGGAGTGTCCCTTGGGTGGTACATGGGTGTTTCCGTGTTTTTTAACACAAAACCCTGTCTTTGGAAATCCTTATCAATTAACATTTGTAGTTCCAGCTGTGCAACAAAAATATAGGTATCCTAGAGAAAGGTAGAAACGTGTTCTTTTCTCCAAACGTTTCTAACTGTACACGTGTGCTTTACTGTAAATGACACATAAAAAGTGGGATGCATTTTAAACTATGCCTTAGCATAGTGTTACTGCAAGGGTACTCTTGAAGAACGAAATCTATGCTAGGCATCACTGATATACCTTTGCACTGTGGTATAATGATGTGTGCACAGTGCTAGAGAGCATGTAAATACAGCAGCACAAGAAATGGCATCACAGCATCAGATCTGAAAAAATATAGTGCTATCCTGCTCTCTGTCTTTGACACCACAAGGCACAGAACTTTGCTTTTTTTGGTTGTGTGAAAACAGTAACTTTGTCCCTACCTGTTTTAATTCTGTTTACAGACAGTTTAGCAGAACACCATGCATAGACCTCTCGTCATATTTTGCTTTATAAATCAGTTCATTCACTCACATGTCACACCAAACTGGATAACACACTCAGTGGGACCTAATTTAAATGTCATTTTTGGGTCATGGAATTCTATCATTCTTTTTTCTCAATATTACAAGACGCTGTTTCCCTTATTGAAGGAAATGCTGTTCATTATGATGCCATTTGTTATGCAATATAGGTTCGCTATCAAATATAAATTCATATAGTTGTCTTCAAATTTGGCACGTCCCAAATGACTTGGGACATTTAATAAAATACGACATCAAGCAGCACAGCAACCAAAAATGCTGTGCTGCTTTGTGTTAAGTAGATAGTAAAAATACAGTGCCATATCTGTTAGAATATGGCACTATTTGTTCTCCCTCGGTGCTGGTATGTTTTAAGCTGTCATACACCAAAAGACTTGCCCTTGTAGCATAGTGCTGGATAGTGCAAATTGTGTGTTTTTGTGTAAAGCACATCTTTTGAACGAAAAGGGTACTTCCAGCACAAAAACCATGCTTCAATCATTTTCTAACTTTGTTTGTGTGCTGTATAGTGAAGCATAAAGCAAAGTCTGAAAAGTATGGAGAAATAATAAAAAATGAAATGCCCTCTGTTATGCTCGCATCAAAGAGGTCCAAGTTATAATTGATAGTAGATGGGGGATTTTTCTAAAAATCGATGTATGGTTTCTTTGAGAAGTGGATATTGTTGTTCCATGTCGTCCCATGGTATCGAATCCAGCTACGTTAATATTTTTGATACCGAGTGGTACAAAGTAGTCAACTTGAGGAAGGCATTTTCTCTATTCCCTTGCATGAGGAAATCCATTTCCTTTTCTAGTTCCAGTTCCTGATTAAATTTATGGCATGGTGCTGAGTCCCACAGATGTATACAGACAGCCCTTAGATTTTCAATCATATTTTGAAGACAAATCTTGAGTCAATTGCCCTGTATTTGCCCTGTAACTCTGTTCTTTTTCAGTACATTGATAACCTATTAGTTTTATTGAGTACACAAGGAGCATGTAAACAGGCAATGACTGCCCTGTTAAGTCATTTGACTGTGAACGGATGCGAGGAGTCCCAGAGCACATTGCAGAACTGTGAGAAAGAGGTCCTGTTTTTACAACATCACATTCAGAAAGGAGCAAGGAAAGTACCACAAGAGAAAACTACTGACACCCTGAAAATGAATCTAACTCACATGCATAAAGAATTCACAAGCTTCTGGGAATAGTGAATTACTGTAGATAATGGGTATCCAACTTTTCACTAATTGCCAAGCCTTTACTGAGGCTGATGCCCATTGATGTGCCTGATCTGCTTCATTGGGACAATTGCTTAAAAGAGCTCCTAGCACTGTGAGAAATTCTCTATTGTGCCCAGGCACTAGGAATGCCAGATTACAGTAAAAGGTTTACTCTGTTTTGCAGTGAGAGGGAGGGCTGCACTCTCACAGTTCTTAATCGGTTGCATGGAGACCCTTGAAGACCTGTTGCTTATTTCTCAACCACTCTTTACCCCATAGCCAGAGGACTGCATGGCTGCCTTAAAGCAGTGGTTGTTGTCAATACTGAGAGAAGCAAATGTATGGTCATGGGACATCCTTTTACAGTCATAGTCCCGGTGTGGAGTTTGCTTACCTGTATAAAGACACCAGAATTGACTAATATGAGGCTCATGAAGTATGAGAAATTAATTCTGCCTGCTGAAAATATTACTCTGAAGTGGTGTCTGACGCGTATTCCAGTTACCCTTGCTTGAAAATGAACTTGATGGGGGAGTTTGAGCACGACTGTCTCAATGTAACAGATTTGTGCACCAAGCCAAGACCTGATATTAAGGATTAACCGTTTGATGAGCTGGATTATGTAAAGTTTGTTGACAGCTGATGCCTAAGAGATAACACAGGATATCTGAGAGCAACTAATGTTGTCTGCACAGTTCATTAAGTGGTAGAAGCCCCATGCTCTTACTTGTCACCTCTACCCAAGTAGCAGAACTAGTCACTATTACCAGAGCTTGTTGTTCCTTAGACCAACTAAGAGTGAAAATATTTACTGACAATCTATATTTCTTTGGAGTGGTTCATGTCTTTGGACAGTTGTGGACAGAGATATAATGAATGTCTTCATCAAGATCTCCCATCCGAATGGAGAATATGTGATTAACCTGTTAGAAGCTTTACAGTTACCTCAAGAAGTTGCTGATGTTCAATGCCAATCCCACAGGAGTGAGAATTATTCTATAACTTTTGGTGATAAACTGATTGAGTTGCTTACTTTTCTGCCACTGTGACATGCACATTTAATGGGGAGTATGGAAATGAATCCGATGAGGACACCAATTTTGCTATGCTGTTGTCTGTGGCTGATGAGTGGGAAGAAAATAAGAGATTGCAGAAGAAAGTGTCAGAAGTGGAGTAACGAGGATGGGTCTCAGCAGGATGTAGCAAGAATACAAATGAAATCTGGATCTCAGCTAATGGAAGACCTGTATTGCTTAACAGTTTGCTCTTCCCAGTAGCTAGACCTTTTCATAGTCCTGCACGCACAAGGAGAGATGCCATGGTTAGGCGGTTCAGACAGAATTGAATCAATCCTCATTTTAGGGTCATGGCTAAGAACCTGACATGATTCTAGACTACTGCAAAGGACTGGCTGATGCAGTGCATTCTGTCTCTAACCAGATTGGAACTGCTGCTACTCTTCGCATCAAGAGCAATGCAATGACGTTAATCCTGGTGATCGAGTTCTGAAGAAGAAGCAAATTCGGAATTGTTCCTGGAACCAGGGTAGAAAGGACCCTATCAGGTGATCCTGATCACCAACACTGCTGTGAAATGTGGAGAACTGCCCAGCTGGCTACATACCTTCCACACCCAGAGAGTAAGGTGCCTGCGCGAATAGGTTATAATGCCCAAAGCAGGTCTGTAACCTCCCCTGGCCATCAGGAAGGACCAGAGGGCAGAGCATCAGAGTTCTCCAGACAACCACGTTTCTGACATCTCGGAGAGTGGTGTGGAAGTGCCTCAGCAGGAGGAACAGACAAAATCAGAGTAACTGAGCAACTGCAGGTGAAGAACAGCAACCCTGGTGAAGGAACAAGTGAAAGGAGTGGAGGAGCCAGAGAGAGAGAAAGGAGTGGGCAAGAAGCAGAGAGAGACTGAGATGCAATGTGTCAATTGAACGCATCACACAAAGAATCATTGAGGAAACAGTCTAAAGTGGTGTGAGTGACGCAGAAGGAGATCAGCAGACCCCAAGAAGATCAAAAAGAGCAAAAACACCTTGTTGCAGATATTCAGGACAGGAGTGGACTTATTACCTGAACAGTGTAGTCGACTTAAGTATGTTTGACCCCAATGAACTGAGAACAGTACATTTGGGCCCTCATGAGATGTCACAACAGGGTAGTGATTGATTCCTGAACTAGATCAATTTGACACTAGTTCATCCTGTCACTGATCTGTATCTGAACTGAATTGACCATAAATTAACTTTACAATTATTGCCTTAAGAATAAAACAGGAAAGATACATTAAGAACTAAGAAGATTATCTAGGGAAAAGTATGCAGTAGTGGCATAGAGACCCCATCCTAGGAAAAGACAAAGTAGGGCTACAGATACCTCACAAAGAAAGATGTATATAAGCTGAATAAAATAACCGCAAATGAACAACAATGGGTTTTGCTCAATTTGCACATGTGGAGCCAACTGCAAAATGTTACAAGTCTGCTTGCTGCTATACTCTACTTACAGTCTGACTATAGACAAACGTGTTTCCTTACCAAGACCATATGTAGAGTAATGATTGCTATGATGTTAACAGTTGTTGTGGTAGTATTAATAACCTGTCTTGTTGAGATCAGTATTTCTCCTGAGACAGCTACCCCTACACTTACATCACCTGCACATTAATTAGACCAGATGAAACTTAAGATTACATATTTCAATGGTTTAAATTTAAAGAAAGACATCACATCAAATGTTTATTCTAAATTAGTGCAAGAATACTCACATGCACTAATTGCTAAAGAATGCTTTGCTTGCATGCACTTACCTTCTTGAGCTGCTGAAGACTTAACCTATCATCATATTCCACTTTCATATGGAATCACCTGTAGTATTTTGCTTAATTTATTTTATAGGATGAAAAGCTTTGAGTATTGTTTTTCTAATTATGATTTAATTCTCTCAGACCTTCTCCTTAACAAGCTAAGGATATGGTGGCAGTGTGGTATTTCTTTATGTCCCCTAGTAGAATAGATACTGTTAAGGCATGTGAAAGAAAATTGACATGTTCTATGAAACCACTAGGAAAGAAGCGGAGTCTAACTTTAGAAGAAAGTAGAGCCCACATGTTTCATAATGCAACTAAAATGCTTTAAAGAATGTGTGGAAAAAGGCCGAAAACTAGTAAAAAGAAAATATGATGTATCCTCGATTACAACTAGACAGATGGCAGAAAGGAAAGTTATGGGTTTACAAATCAAGGTCGTAACCTAGGACTCAAAACATGGATTTAAGTGCATGTGAGCACACATATGAAATTTTTGGAGGTCCTGGTCATATTCTTGCTAGAGATGATCCCATTATTCCTGATGTATTTTTGTGTGCTGACAGAATGCCTATTTTCAACTTCCATGTGACTGAGAAGGTACATACTACGTAGCTTTAGAGCGAGACATAGTACTAATGATGATTCACATTAAGTGGGGGATATTTCGGGTGCTAGTATTTTAGCTGTAGGAATAGTCTTAAATGATAAGAAGATTAGAAAGTTTTCTACACTAGTAGACACATTAGCAACTAGAACATATGGTGCTTTGCCAGCAGTAGATACAGAATTAGTGGCTATTAGATCTGTGGTTTTGCATGACCAACTACTTATAGAAATAGTGTTGGCAGAGAAGTCTTTACGATGTTGAAAGTGCAGCACTGCTGTGCTTATTTCCCAAATAAGAGCAAGAAGATAAAAGGATTAGCAAAGAGCATTTCTGACTTGAAGTCTGAAATAAAGGATTTCGAGGAAACTCATGGTCTAGAAACCTTCTGAAAATAGGCTACTGCTATAGGTAGCTGGCTTGGAAGCACAGGTAATGAATTTCTAGCTGCTGCATTAAGGCCTGCTTTGATTATGGGTATTTGCTTTGTATATGGGATTTGGAAGTTTGCAAGCAAGAAAGAAAAGGGATCAAAGAAGAAGTCAAAGGAAATAGGAAACAGAAATGGAAGAGAGCAACTTGGAAGGTAGCTATGCAATTGTCTGAATGGGGGACTTTAACGTTAAACATTGGACAGCTCCCCCTAAATCTTGTGACCTCTTGGACATTGACAGAGAGCCTGTTACACAGTTTTGCCATAGTCATTTGGGGGATGCATTTAATTTGCTTTTGATGAAGCATAATTCGATAATTGCCTAGTAGAACCACCTATATTTGCGGGGCATGGCTGTTTTAGCCTCATCAATTTTATCCTTCTTTGAAATCGGGACACAATTCAGTGACAACCGTTTAGTGTAAAAGGTCATTTATTTAGGACAGGATTGCAAAAATAAAGCATAACCTTAGAATTTCAATTTAAAACCCCAACTTTAAGAAAGCCCACCCTTTAACATTTCTCCGCCCATCCTTTCACTCATACCCCGCATTTTCGCTTCCATTCCCCAACTCACTCCCCTTTTCCTTTCATGCCCTACTTGGTTCGTGCATACCCCACACTCAGATCCTTCACCTGCTTGTTTATTCCCTGGAAGGGTGGCCAACCCCGCATCTGACTCACCCCCCCATCTACTGCTTTGCCCTTCATCACAAACCTGCCCCTGCCCTCAACACATCCAACCTCTCTGCTCAGCTCACATACCTTCATGTTTTGCCGGGTGGGTGGGTGGCCAAAACTCCTAAACTGCGTGATGAGCGGCACGGAAAAGAGGCCGGTCCTTCCCACACGCCCCTTTTATTTCCCTCCCTAAAGCCCACCCCCACCTACCTGCCGCCAATCCCGTCCCGCGTCGTCACTTCCCTCTTCCGAATGTCCAAGAACGCGGTTGGGAGTTATGAGATTGTGGACTGCCCCTTGAGTGATTATAAGGTGCAACCGTACAGTCTTCCATCACCGTTAACAAATCCATATAACAAAAGTAGCACAAACAATTGATATTATGTGGTACTGCTTTTACTCACAACTATAGTTCATATATGTTTCTGCTCTATCTGAACAAGTTTCAAGATGCCACTGATTGCAGTGAAAACATTGTCAGTGGGTGTGTTACAGCTCTGACTTTAATCACATTAGTAAACTGTAAACTTTGCACTTGTATAGCACACTACTCACCCATTAGGGTCTCAAGGCGCTGTATGCATACCTCCTGGACAGCCCCAGGGTGAAGCCAGGCATCCAAGCGCTGTTGTGGAGATTAAGCAAGCTATTGCCCAGAGTGGGACCCATTAATTAGATGAGGCACCCAGGCAAGAATTATCGATCCGACGGAATTGAGCCCAAGACCTGCCAAGGTGGGAATTGAACCCTGGTCCCGGGTCATATCCCTGGCATTAGGGTCTGCCACTCTAACCATTGCGCCACACTTCTCCACAGTGTAATTTCCATTCAGTGCTGCAGAATGTCAATGCATGAATTAAACCCTTTAAAATCAAGATGACATTTCTTTGACTTTCTTATTTCTCTCTCATTACTATTTATGGACTTTTTTGAGAGGGGCAGTGTTGTTTTCTACCAAACTGTCCATGTTGCGGGCACCATCTTTTTAATGGTGAACAATGTTTTACTATCGCACTTGGTATACACATTTTCTTTTCATAGAATTTTGCTGTGAATAATAATGCCAACAAATGCATCAGTGCTTGAAGCATATATCTACAAACATCTACAAACACTGTTGATGCTTTGCGGTTGCAACTAGCAAATTCAAATATGCAGTGGCGGTGAGGTTCATGCACTACTCAGAGTTATATGTACCTACATCTTGTGATCTCGCGGTTGTGCTGCAATTGTGCTTTAGACATTATTGGGACACCCATTCCAAGCCTGAAGGTTCTGTCCTACATGGGCGATCTGCCCTACCCCCTACCCCTACCCTCTGCTGAGCGTACCATCCTTCCACACCTTGCTCGGCTGTGGGCTTTGCCAGCAGTGAAGACCTCTGGTGAGTCCATTAGTGAGCTGTGGAGTGGGGGGAGTATGCTGTAGTATTGTGTCAGGACTGGGTGGTGTTGGACCCTGTGTACCTGGGATCTGTCATGGGAAGTGGGCACCCCTGGTGCCGCTTGCACCTTCAGTTGAAGAGGAAGCTGTGGCTGAGACTGAGAACAATAACGACCAAGCAAAATCCTAAGGAAGCAAAAATAAAGATCAACGTCAAAAGCCAAAGGATAAGCTCCAAGGACTACCACAGGGCTTCCCAAGGAATACCTAATGAGGGTTTAAAAGAAGGAATTACATTCTCAGAGAAACAAGGGAAGCAAGTAGAGGCTTAAAGAATTAATTGTAGATTTTATGAGAACTGCATTGAAGTGTCTAGTTAGGGCATTGATAGTGAGCGCAAGGGGAGCAGTGTGGACTCAAGTACACATAGGTGATCTGCACCTAAGTGTTGATTGCAGAGTTTGTGTCCCTCAAGGGGATTAAGACAAGCTAAATAATGGTAAGACAGAAAACAGTGAAATTGGGTAGAAAAACAATAAACCCAACTCGTCTGGATATAACATAGGACAATCTGGTTTCAACTTTGTCACTGGAACACAGTAGCCTAACAAGAGAAGGGTAACATTGAAAATAGTTACCCAAGATCCTCAAATCTGAGACTCTGAAATGTAAAGTTATAAAGTCATATTGATAAAGAGAGGAAGAGTGAGGAGTGTGTTTGTTGTAACTCCAAAAAAAAATTAAACCCCTGGCCTGAGAACAAGCAAGATAAAAGCAGAAGATGATAACTCAGTGAATACGAAAATAAGATTCATCCCGGCATGACAAACCCACATACACAATTTTATCTGGAACTAAGTTGCGCCCTCAGGAGCTGGCTTATAATGTGGATGAAAGCAAAATTGCTCTCTTATGTTAACCACTTGTTAAGCTTTACAACATGTATGAATAAAAAGGAAGTGGGGAATCATACATTATTATCTCTCATAGATCATGAGCTCAATTGCTTTTACTTTCTTTGTGGGGAAATATATATATATTTTTTGCTTTCTTACTTGTCCTTTTCCCATTTATTGTTCATATATTATTTTCCACAGTTAAGTGTTAACTCTTAATTATTGTCAAAACTCCAAGGATCATTTTTCTAAATTATATTTCTGCTGCTACCTGAAAAATACTGACATTGTTTTTTAGGGATTACCAAAATGTTTCAATTTGATCCCACTACACATCACTGTACTTTCTCAAGTAATTGTGGTACAGCTCATATTATTAAATAAACATTTCAAAATAAAACCTGTAAGATGTTTGATGCACAGTTACCACAGAACTTTGAACAACTTCTATTAATAAGGGCTTTGATGAACTATATCTGATTCAGTGACAAGACTGTGTGGATTTTTCCATACAGTCATGTATTAACACAGTGGGAAATGACTTTAAAACCCTAACAAATACTGGCTAGATACTTACTCCCTCCAAAATATTTGCTCCTTCATAATAATGTGCACTTGACTGCACTGTGCTAATAGTTTGGTAACTTGAAAACGTAAATTAACCATTCGGCTATACTTGTTATCTGTTTCAGAACTACAGATTATTTTCTCCCTGATAAGCAGCAGCTTCTCATTCAACTGTGCTGAATAGCAAATAGTGAACCTAATTTAATTCTGCCACATTACTTCTACCTCTCTCACAGCAACTAATCACGTTCTCTTCCATGGTGTTAGTTCTCTCTATCACCATCCTACACAAGTCAAACAGACCTAGGCACTCTTTCATCAGCAAACACATGAGAAACTAATGCTCAAACCCTAAACTTCTATTCTTTTTGCTCATCGGTTCATTTCAGCTCATGTGCATTTGGTTAAAATTGTTGATCTCTAAACTAAACAAAATCATGGCATCCTCATTATTACTAAGTCTTTTTCACCCCTTTATCATCTCTTCTCTGTGAGAAGCTTGTGTCAGCTGAACACAGCATTCACAACCTACCCTACCATATATTGATCCAGAAACTGGAGGCAGAAAGATAAGTACAGACAAGGCCATTGGCCAGTCCACTCAAATAGTCCCGTTGGTCCCACAAGGTCTCCACTTGACTCCTAACACAACCATGGCCTCCACAGGGAAGGGGCATTAATGGGGCAGGCAGGCACCTCAGGGAGCAAGGGTAGGGGATGGCGGGGTGGGTACTCAGGCTTGGGGGGGCGTTTCTATGGCTTAGGTTTCAGAGTGGGCGGCGTTTTGGGCTTTCCCTGGGAAGGAGTGGGTGTGGACCAGGGGGTGGGCATGGGAACAGGCTTCCTACATGTTCTTTTCCTCCCTGGGGAAGGGGCCCGGGAGTGGGAAAGGAGGACTAGGGAAGATTCTGATGAGGAAGGAGTAGATTTAGTGAGGCCAAGGGAGCGTTTTGGGACAAGACGGGGAGGGCCAGTGGGTTGAAAAAGGTCGACACAGGAAAGGAAAAGCTTCTTAGGTGCACATGGAAGGGTTTTGGAGACAGGGTTGGAAGTGGTGGTTGACAGAGAGGAAGTATGTGGTGTAGGCGTGCTGACAGTGGATGCAGGTGCGTGCTTCCTCTGCTCATGTTTAATGGATGACTGTAGTGTGATGTGTGGGTACGTCTGTGTGTACTGGGAGGAGGGGTGGAAACAGTGGGAGTAGACAGCCAGCTAGTGAAGATGGATGTTGTGAGGGTGTCTGCAGGTCTGGTGAGTGTGCAGCAAGTGTCTGTGAAAGTTGTCGTGGTGAGTGTGGGTGTGGTGTCTGGGGTGCATGAGTGGATGTCAGCAGTTGTGGTGACTGTGCGAATGGTGGATGGAGTAATGACTGAGGTTGCAGAGAATGTGGGTGTGCATTGTGAGGTGACAGACAGGGAGGAGGGGGTGGGTGACACAGTGGGGGAAGTGGATGATGTGGTGTGCACACTGGGATGTTGGGTGTATGCCTGCTTATGGTGGGACGTGTGGTGCCTGTGTATCTCTTTGAGTATCTTGTGTGTTGTCTTGTGCATGTTTGTCTGTATGTGTGCTTGGGATGGGAGAAGGGAGTGGGGTGCTTGAAGGGGCAGAGGAGGTGGGAGGAGGGACGGAAGAACCAGGTACACTGGCTGCCATCAAAGAGGAGGCCAGAGCCTGAAAATATCTCAGTAGGTCAGACATGGCATTGTGAATGCCTTCCAGGTAGGCATTGCATTGCTGCATCTGGGATGCCAGCCCCTCGATGTCATTCACAATGGTTGTCTGCCCTACAGAGATGGTTCTCAGGAGGTTAATAGCCTCCTCATTGAGGGCAGCAGGACTGACTGGGACAGGGGCAGAGGTGCCTGCGGCGAAGGAGACGCCCACCCTCCTGGGTGAGCGGGCACGGGCAACTCGGGGGGTCTGTACTGGGAGGGTGGTGCTGGTACAGGGGTGGCAGAACATGTTGTAGATCCAGTGGTCCCAGAAGGATCTGCCACCATGTGCCATTGGAGGAGTTGTCAGAGTCACTACCTGCAGTGGTAGTTGCCTCTCCCGTGGTGCTCCCCTTGCCCTCCATCCCACAGGTCGCCTCAGAGTTGGTGGTCTCAGCCTCTTGGGTCCCATGGGCAGCAGCATCCCCACTCACCGGTGCTTCTGCTCCTTCGCCAGATGATGCTAATGCACACAACGACACAAGAACACAGAGAGGAGGGGGTTGGAAAAAAAAAGGAAGTAGGCTGTCAATACCTTATTGAATGGCATGTTGGCACAAATTCACTCCCACCCATCCCAGACACTATCCATCAACATCACCCACTACATCAAGGTAGGTACCTCTGATTGGTGCTCTAGCTCTCACACTACACTGATCTACCTACACTTTACTGGCCAACTACATCAACATCCATTTCCGACATTTCCAAATAGGTTGAGTTGGAACAACGGAGAGGGATGCTGTCCCACCACAATGTGTCCAGTCTCAGAGGACATACATCAGACCCACTAGCCCACCCATGGGACCTGTTGCATGGCAAAATAACCACCCCTTCTAAGCAGAAATCATAATCCCACTGAAGGAAAGGGGGACACATGCATGGTCACACCTGTGTACCACCCAGCCACTACTTGCCGACCACCCTTTTGCACCCAACTAAACTTCACAAAAAGCAATCTGAACAGTGGTGGTACTCACCCCCTTGTGGCTGATGTGCTGCCTTTAAGCACCCATCCAACTCAGGATTGGCCACCGCCAGAATGCAGGCAATTAGGAGGTTCATGGTCCAATGGACACCCCTTCCTCGTTTGGATGCCATCCCCAGCTGGACCTCTGCGGTCTTCCGTGCCAGCATCTCAGGTCCTCCCACCGCTTCCTGCAGTGGGTGCTCTGGCAGCTATATAGCCACAGGGTCGATGTTTCTTTGGCGATGGCTCGCCAGTATCCCTCCTTCTGATGGGTGCTAACCTGCATGTAACACACAGAGAAAAATGTAGCTGTGAGCGGAGGTGCATCATTAACACATGGGACACAACATCACCTGCAAATTTACCATGCAAATTTAATGTCATATTATACACCCTGGCACACTGCACCTATCCATGCCCACATTCTTCAGTCACACGCACAACCCCCCAATGCATTTGCACACATTCCTAGAATGCACGAACACCACTCATCTGGTCCTCTTGTCGACCATGCAGCTTTGCATACAGGGGTAGGACCCTGTCCACCAGCTTCTCCAACTCCAATGATGTGAAGGCCGGAGCCCGTTCCCCTATAGCCCATGCCATTTCCAGGACCAGAGTCAGGACACAGCAGCACACGCAGTGGAGTGGTGGCCGTCTTGCGGCGCAGGAGTCAAGTGGCATAGGCAACCCAAAATGGCTGTGTAGACCGCGGCAGTGTGAACTATCACCACCTACGGTAATCTTGATTGGCCCCTGTTTCCCATAGACAACAATGTTAACTAATGAGCAGTTGCACAGTGGTGAACACCGCCTACCGCCATGATGACATACGCTAGTGGTATGATGTCACTTCCTACTCTTCACAACCTGTATGACTGGAGGCTGCCATTATATGAACAAAACGTGTACCCAAAGGGGACAGGGCTAGTCTATTTGGCACCATTTTGTCTACCGCCAGGGAGCTAGAGGTGACATGACAAATGCCTATACCCATATCATGGTTGCAAGTATGCCTACACTATTGAAAGTCCCTTCCACAGCAATCATGACACATTGCCCATTCATGGTTTGATCCAGCTTCGGGACTGATACTGTGTAGTGTGTGTGGAATACACATGCAATGGATGTGAGAGGTGAGTGGAGAGTAATTAGTCCTACACAACATCTATCAACCTTTTTTCTCACATAGTTTCCGACCCATGTGGAGAGGGAGGACTCGATCTGTCTACAGACCCCTGGTTGATATGGCTACCATGGAGGAGTGCCACATAATCATCACTTATCACCTGAACCGTAACACAATCTGTGAGCTGGGTGGCCTATTGGAGCATGAACTCATGCCTGCAATAAGAAACCCATATACCATCCCTCCAGCATTGCAGGTACTATCAGTCCTAATTTTTTTTGCAACTGGGTAATTTCAGGTGACAGTGGGCATGGCATCCGGTGTGTCACAGCCAATGTTCAGCAACATCCTTACTAATTTCCTGCATGGCTTCTTACGACATATGAAAGCTACATCCAGTTTCCCTAAAGCCCTGATCTCACTACTGTCAAATCAAATTTGTATGCCTTTGCCGACATTCAACATGTGATTGGTGTCATAGATGGCACTCACATACCCCTAATTCTCCCCAAGCCTATGAACAGGTGTACAGGAATTGTAAAAACTACCACTCACTGAATGTGCAGTCCTGAGGATCAGTAAATCTCCCAGGTGGTTGCACAATTCCCTGGATATGTCCATGATGCCCACATACTAAGGAACAGTAGTGTTCCACACATGATAACACTAGTACAGGGGGAGAGAGCGTGGCTAATAGGTTGGTGTGTATGACACAGATTGCCAGTCATAAATGACTGTCAGCTTGTTTGCATTGAAGCAGTGTGTTTTCAACTAACCTTTAGCCCTCTTCCTAGGTGATTCAGGATATCCAAACATGCAGTGGCTCCTGACACCTGTGAGAAATACCAGGACAGATGCAGATAACCGGTACAATGATGCCCATGGTCGCACAAGAAAGGTGATTGAGCGGACCATTGTGCTTCTGAAGGCCAGATTCCACTGCCTGCACATGTCCGGTGGATCACTGTGCTGTGCCCCTGACAAGGTGTGTCAGATTGTAGTGGCCTGCTGCATGCTCCATAATATAGCTCTGAGGAAACATGTTTCACTACTGGAAGAGGAGGATGCTGCACTGCCACCCGTGGGATCTCAGGGGATGGATGACAGTGATGGAGAATATGAGGGGGAGGAAGATGATTCCAGGACCCAGCTAATACAGCTCTACCTCCAACTTCTCTCACGTACATGTTGCACTGTGATGTTAGCTAGACTGGTCTGGATGTCAGTGGCAGATGGTGACTGTACCTCCACAATGCTGTGTGGATAGGATTATGTGTATGTGTGGATGTTTGGGGATCCACTTTTAGTCATCTGGTGAGTTTTGAACAGAGAGGTCACAGCAGTTTTACTCATCATCTTTACCTGCATGACACTGTGATGGCTTGTTTCTCCACATACCTCTAAAAGAGCTGTGTATGGAGCTCATCTAGATATTTTTCATGGATGTGACACTTGTGGTGGGGCAAGGGCTGACAATTGTCCTGGCAGGTTGGCATTCCTAGACGCTATGGTGGGTGATGTAATGTTCAGTTTTCATCTGCCACTCTACATACATATCCATGTAAAAATGTGTTTTTACGCATGTCTGAGTTGTGCATGGCCCACATTAGTTATATGTGCTACCTTTAACCTAGTTCCCTATGCTGAAATGGAGGTGGGGTATGTCTAGCAGCAAATGTGGCTACAGTTGTATTGGTACAGTGCAGTTAAAATTGTGTTACATTTCTCTTGCTGACAGATGCTGCTATGGTGTCCTACCCCTGACATATGGCTACATGGTTAAAGGGATGTATTTAACACTCCTGGAGTGTACAGTGCCATGTACTTGCCATCCACCTCTCTGTACAATGTGTTCCTGCAAGATGTTTGTACTTCGGTTCATGTTTGATGATGTCAGATACATTTAAATCTGAAACATTGGTATGAAATAATAACAATATTTTGGTGTGATCAGGTACTGTTTCTTGATGTTGTGTATGACAATAGGGATGGAAATGTGGAAGGGATTGGGCACATGGCGAATGGAATACTCAGTTTTATTTCCACAGCTGTTGGTGGTACAGGGGCAGAATCGATGAGGCCAATATGAAATGGGCAAATGGCAGTGGCTAGCCAACAAGATGGCTCAGTGTGCTGACTACAGAGTCACTGGGTGGTCTGGCTCTCCGGCTACGTTTGTGAGGGCCTTTCTGGGCTACAGGGAACGTGATGCTGGTGTCCTGTGTCTCCCCGGGCCACTGACACCCTCCTACTGGGCCTCGCCCCCTGTGCCTGTGTCCCCGCCACAGGTGGGCAAGTCCCTCTTGCACTGGGGCCTTCATCACCCTGCCTGGTGGTGGGTGGTGACTCCAATCCCTGTACAGGTGGGCAGACAGTCCGTGGCCTGGAGACACTGGTGTGGGGACGTTTGTCCACTGGTGATGGTGGTGGCTGAGTGGTGGGGATGTCAGTGGTGTCCTGGGAGGGACTTAAGGAGGCTGACTGCTCAGGGCTGTAGGATGGGCCAGGGGATTCCTCTTGGTCCAGACATGCAGTTGCACTCTCCTCACTGGGGCCTTCTTCTTCTGGTGGGGGACTTGCACTTCTTGCCATCTCAGGCCAGGTGGCATGGGCTGTGGTACCTATGTGTCACATCAATGAGTATTTAGTTTCCCGCAATGTGTTTTGAATTGTGGCTAGTGGGTGATGGTGCAGTGGCATTTTCTTTGTGTCTGTTTTGTAGTTTTTGCCATTGTCATATTTCTCTTTTGTTTTCTGCCCCCTATGCTGTCATTGCCATTTCCCTTGCAGCACTAGCCACCTGTTTGTTGTGCTCCCATTCCCAGTCACTTGCATGCAGGGGCACTTCGGGATAGGTGTGATGCATTTTTAGTTAAGGCATTGGTGGTGCAATGTGGGTGATATAGTGCAGCATACATTATATGCAGGGGTTGGTGATTGTGCTCACAGGAAAGTGTTGTGAGTTGGATGGCGTATTGTGGGCATGCAAGGATTCTGGGCACTGTTGAATTTGAGATGTTGGATGTGCATGGGATAGGGTGTTTAGTGGTAGAAAGAGGGGTAGGGTGAGACATGCATTACAGGTGGAATACATGTTAGGGGAGATTATCTGACTTACCCAAGCCCAGTCCTCCGGTGAGTCCAGTGAGGCCATTCGGGTACAGGCTAGCCAAGGCCTTCTCCTCCCAGTCGGTGTATTCGGGAGGTGGAGGGGGGGGCCTGCTAGTTTTCTGTACTGAAATTTTATGTTGTGATGTCATGGAACGTATCTTACCCCTCAGGTCATTCCACCTCTTCCTGATGTTATCCCTTGTGCGTGGATGGTTTCCCACTGAATTCACCTTGTTGACAATCCTCTGCCATAGCTCCATCTTTCTGGCAGTGGAGGTCTGCTGTACACATGCCCCAAACAGCTTTAGCTCAACCCTGAGTATTTTGTCCACCATGGTCCTTAGCTCCCTGTGAATGAAGCAGGGGTGCTTAGGGGGTACCAGGGTGTGTGATGTGCGTGGTGTTGTGAGGCTGAGTTGGTGGGGGGGGTGTGGTGTGTGTGTGTGTGTGTAAGTATGGGTCCTCCTTGGGGTGTAGGGTGGTTGTGTAGTTTGTGTTGTTTAGTGTGTGTGTGTGTGACTTGTGTCATAGGTTTGTAGAGTGTGTGCATGGTGTTCGTGGCAATGGCTATGGTGCAATTGACATTGCAAAGGATTGTGGGATATGTGTGTGTGTGTTTTATAGTGCTGTGTGTGGGTGTGTGTGGTGTGTGTATATGTGCCTCAGGTGAGAGGCTTTTGAATGACCAAATGTATGAGGTTGTTGTTAGTGAGTGCCATCACTAGCTGTGGCGGTCCATGCCGCCAATGGCGTACCCCCATCGAATGACTATGGGGCTGATTTGTGGATCATAATTCGGTGGGTGTTTTTTTGATGGTGTGGCGATGACGGGTTTCTGAGTCTAGCCTTTCCGCCGTCCTTAGCCCTGGCGGTGTGTGAGGTTTTGCAAATTTTTGACCGCTTTGATTTTGTACTCATAATACGGCAGAATGCATTCTGCCGACAGTGCCGGTCTTTTGGCGGCCACCAGCACGGGAGTGTTTCCCACCAAACTCATAATGAGGGCCTAAATGTTTGTAAATGTCTGGAAAACTTTGAGGTTACTGAATTATACTGAGGAGAAGAGCGAAGACATGTAGCTCAACTTACTGGTATTGATTCAATGGTGAAACAAAATATAAAATCATTTTTTTATTTTACATTGCAGACTCTCACGCATTTGTTATCACAATCCCACACATCGTTAGGAAAGGCTAGCTTAAAGACACTCTTTTTGTACTTTTTCAAACCTGGAATGACTTCGCAACATACTTTTTCAACCCTAGACGGGACCATAATTTTCTATTCAAGACAATACATCAATAACCTTGGTATTAAATATGGTGCCATGGGATTTAGTAGTTTTAGCAGGTGTTCAAATGTGACTATATCTAACATGGAGTTTGTGGAGAAACTCTAAGCAAATGTAGCAGATTAGCAGGAAGTTTCAGTAGCTGTGTGGAAAAGCATAAATCTGTCTTTGGTGGTACGTCTGCTCATAATCTATTCCAAAATGCTATCTATATATATCAATCAAGGATCAATTACTGGTTTCTTGAATATAATTCCTGTCTTGATATCAGTGTTCAGGCAAAATTCACTCAGAGTAGTACTCCAACCCATCATTCATTTTCCCACAATGCCACTTCAGTTCGGGTTGGTCTTTTCCTATTTTTTTTTTTCTTTTTATATTTGAACACACAGCTGGGTACATGCTTACAGCACAGATACGTGAGTACATCAATAGTGTCATACCTGCAAGAAAAGAGAAGCTTTCTAATCAATTATCACGATTTGTAATCTTTAAAGTCTCATATAGAATTCATTTTTTAACTAACATATTCTCGGGGCCCAGGATCCATGCAGCAAAGGGTGCCCAAATTCTAGTGCCCTTTTTACCGTCTGCGGCTCCTTTTAATTCATACAGGCTGTTTTCCAAATGATAAATAGATAAAAGTCGTGAAAGCCATTGATTAAACCGTGGGGGATCTACATCCCGCCAATAAGATGCTACGCAGATATGAAATACAGACATTGCTATTAACAGAAAGTATCTGTCTCGATTATTACAGACTGAGTGATCAACCCCCAACAGAACCATTTGAGGTGTCAAATAGACTGCCTGTTTCAGAATTTTCCTCAAGATATCAGATATACCGGTAATCAAACTTGCCAATTTTGCACACTCAAAAAACATATGGCAAAGATCTGCTTTCGGCTACCACATTGCGGGCAAGTAATACCCACCGTCTTACCCCAGCTCGCAATCTTAGCAGATGTATAATATAGATTGTACAATACCATAAAATGCTGAGCTTGCGGGCCCGCAGACAATAAGACCGTCCGTGCCATTTCCATAGACTCGCAAACCTCTGCCTCTTTGGCTCCAACCCGCCCTTCCCACTTTTTGACAAGTAAAACCAGGTCATCCTGTATTGCATTTAAGAGAAGTGGATACAGATTCTTAATGCCGCAAATAGTGGGGTGTCTTGAAACCTCCATCAGCTTAATTTTGTCTATGTGCCAGCCTTGAATCATACTGGTTAATAGAAAAGCCCTGATCTGTAAACATTTAAAAAAACTATTTTTTCCAGCCCAAATTCCACGCTTAGATCTTCAAATGATTTGAAGTGGCTGCCAAAATGGAAGAGGTCCCCGACTTTATGAATGCCAAGGCTACCCCATCTCAAACAATAGTGGTCTTTAAATATCGCTGGAAACATTGGGGTATTCCACAGAGGAGTATAGTAGCAAATTCTTCCTATGCCTATCTTGCGTTTGACCTGAGTCCATGCCTTAAATGCGGAATAAGTTACCTTGTATTTAACCTTTTTATAATAACTGGGTTCCAAAATCCGCAAAAAAACTGCATCTGCTTCTTTGCCCAGAATCAGGGTATATATCGAAGGGAGAGCATCTTGCCTGGATCTATCCGTGACATAAAGTGTCTGTGCATACTGCAGTACTGCTGCCAGATAATAAAGTTTAAAATTGGGTAGTGCCCACCCCCCTTTCTCTCTTGGAAGCGTCATATAGCGGAAAGCCCGGCGCGGTTTTGTGTAGGACCAAATAAAACTATTAACCAATCCCTCTATTAGTTTAAACAAGTCCTGCCCAATCTCTAGCGGGATTGTTCTGAAAAGATAAAGTACTTTAGGTAAAAACACCATTTTAATCACTTTGCACCGTCCCATGAGTGATAGATGTAGGTTATTAATGCGAGCGAGATCTTTCCTACTCTTAGTTAAGATCGGGACCAGGTTTGTTTTCACGAATTCGTCAAGGTTTGCTATCAATTTAACACCTAGATATTGAACCTGTGTCTTTACCCGCTCATCCTTAAAGTCTACCGATTCATTCACCAACATTTGACATTTACTTTTATTCAACCAATAGCCAGACCTTTTTCCAAACTGTAGGGCTTCCTGATCTATTTCCAATATAGCAGTCCTAGGATCAGTGGTAACCACTGCAATATCGTCTGCATATGCTAAGATCTTGGTGCACCCCCCTTTCAATGAGACTGGGATGATCCGATCATTACTGATCAATTTCCTGATCAAGGGGTCGATATATAGCGTGAAAAGCAATGGTGAACACGGACAACCTTGTTGCGTACCTCTCTGAATACTGATTGAAGCCGACTTTAGCCCGGCAACTTGTACCGTAGCCGTTGGTTTGTGATAGAGCTGTTGAATTGCTTTAACAAACCCAGGACCGATGTTATTTTTGCGCAAGACAGCCCATAAGAAGGGCCAATGAACCTGGTCAAAGGCTTTTTCTGCATCTAGCAAAATTACTGCCATGGGAAGCTTGACCGTTGCACTAGCATCAAGTAACGCAATAACCCATCTTATGTGATCTGCCGTACTCTTCCCCGGGATAAAGCCATGCTGCCATGGAGATACTAAACCTGAGATTACCGAGCTCAGTCGGCTAGCAAGTATTTTAGCATACATTTTGGCATCGCTGTTGATTAACGAAATTGGGCGATATGAGCAAGGAAGGCAGGGTTCCTTGTCCTTTTTCAAGAAAACTACTATCTTGGCTCCCCCCAGGAAGCCGGTTGAGGGGCCCCTGCCTGTACTTCGATAAATAGGCTAAACAGCTGGTTACATAGCTCCACAAAAAAACCTTATAAAATTCTAGTGGAATTAGATCCCCCCCTGCCGCTTTCCCACTTGCCAGAGCACGGGTTGCTGTATCCAATTCTTCAAGTGTCACGGGCTCTTCTAAAGCTGCCTTATCTTCCTCACTCATTTGACCTAATATCTCATTACCCGTAACACCAACCCCCTCCTCTTCTTGCGGCTGTTCTTCCTGAGTATATCATTTTTGATAGAATTGTCTGAAAGCTTCCATAATCTCTGGGCAGTTGTGAACCAGCTGCCCCTCTTCATTCATTAAACTTTTAATGTTCCCAAATACCTGCTTCTGTCTTATTTTTAAGGCTAGCTGTTGGCCAACTTTCCCACTATACTCATAACATTCCTGGCAATATACCAAAAATGTTGCATCAACCCTTTCCATAAAAATCTTAGTGGCTTCTGCCTTAATAATATTTACCTCACACAAAATGTCAGAGGTCTCAGCTATACTACGGATCGCCTCCCCTAATCGTTGCTCCGCTGTCACCAGCTTTGTCTGAATTAGTTTTAACTGATCCATGCGTATTTTCTCCTTTCTTAACCAATAGCTCAAGGTTTCTCCTCTGACAGCTGCTTTAAATGTGTCCCATACTGTCTGACAAGAAGCAGATCCCTGATTTATATTGAAGAATTCCGGAATCCATTCCTTAATTTTTTGGATATACCCTGGATCAGCTAATAGTGCTCTATCAAATGTCCAAGACATAGGCTACGGGCCCTTTCTCCCAATCTCCATGGCCAATACCAGTGGGTTATGATCTGATATGATTCTAGGGAATCTATCGACCCTTATTTGCTTTTGTAAAGATGCTGTCACAAAAAAGTAATCTAACCTGACTAATTTCTTGTGTGGGGCAGAGAAGAAAGTGAACCCTTGATCCTGGGGGCAGCACTGCTGCCAGGCGTCGAACAAGCCATGATTGATGACCAATGACTGAAGCGCCCTAAAGACTTTATTCTTTTTACCCAGGTAAAGCATTTGTTCCTGAATGGATTCTTTATTATCTAGATGTATATTGAAATCCCCACACATTATAACCGGCGTTGCCCATGCCGTAAGTTCTAAGTTAAGTGATTCCAGTACCTCCGGGTCATCTGTGTTGGATCCATAAATGGAACATATAGTGAACCTTAACCCTTTAACCGAACATTCCAAAAGAGCCAGCCTGCCTAATTTGTCAGCAAATTGTTTATGTATAACCAAAGATCTGATCCGAGTTAATATAGCAACCCCTCTGGTGGTTGTGTTTTGATGTGTAAATACCACTAAATTCCACCCATAAAACTCCATTAGCTGCTTCTGTGTGCCTGCAATATGTGTCTCCTGCATACAAATAATATCAACGTTCCATGACCTCTCCTACAAGCTGTCGCTTTTTACCATTATTGAGCGCACAGACATTTACTGTGGCAATACGTAATTCACTTTCCTGCCCCATTTTTATACATGTTGATCCTCCTGTGCGGACCATTCAACTTTGCTGCTTCCATGACCTGAACCCTTTTCCACTGATGAACACCATCCCCACTCTCCCTGCTGTGTGTCCCATTATCCCTTTTATCCCTGTGCCCCCCCACCCTCCTCTAAACCACCCCCCTACCCCTACAAATGGACTCCACCCTCCTCTAACCCACCCCCCATCCCTTACCCCTACAAATGGAATCGCCAGGCTCCTGAGCCCGTAAGATGGAGTTTTCCAGTCCGTTAGCCCACCCATACATAAATCACCTACACAAATTCGTGCCTCACAAATCCTTGCACGCAGCCCCTCTTCTTCACCCTCCCAATCAGTGCCCTCTACTAAGGACAATCAAAAAAATAAAGAAAGCAAATGGAAAGAAAATGAATAGATATATAAAAAAATAAGGAATAAAGAATAAAGAAGGGGGGAGGTGCCTACACCAATCGATATCACATACACTTACATATTAATGACGTAATTTTTAAGACAAGCTATCCCCCCCTTCTCCCGTACCCCCTGCGTTTGGCCAGTTTTCAGTTGCAGTACATATTCCCCTGCTTTGACTTCTGAGAGAAAAAATCTTGTGGTTGCTTTATAGATAACTTTTAGACGCCCAGGGCTCAGCAGGTAGGCATCCGCCCCCAACTCTTGGAATTGAGCAATCATCTGCCTGAGTCGCCACGTCTCTCTACAGTGGCATGCGCAAAGTCTGGCCTGGTAAAGAACGATACGCCTTCCACCGTCTGCTTTGAATTGGGGCCACCTGGCTCAATAAAAAGTTGCCAAAGTACACGATTATAGCCCGTGGATAGCTCTGGTCTGTACCAGTAGTAGTCGATGTCTGTTTCTTTCTCATTAACGGAAATCGGTGTGCCCTCTGGATCTCCTTTTCCCAGTCCCACCCAGTAAGATCTGGGAATGCTTTCTTGAAAAGTGAAACTATGTAGGCCCTGGTATCCTGCCCCTCGAGGTCCTCAGCTATGCCCAGAATCCTCAAATTATTCCGCCGCTGGCAATTTTCAGCATCTTCCAGTTTCCATTGAATGTCCGAAATCTGTTGCCCTTGTGTCGCCATCTGCGCTGTTGCCACTCTAACTTCAGTCTCCAACTCCTCAGTACGAGTCTCCATGGAGGCAAAGCGTGTGCCAATGTCCTGGCAGGATTTAACTACTTTTTTAATGGATAATTGTAGCTGTCTATTTGCCAATTTAAGTTTCCTACTCTCCTTCTGAGCCTGCTCATGATTATGAACCATTGTCCGGTAAATAAGATCCAACGAGGGAGTCTCTTCAGGGCCATCTATAGGAGGGGGCACAGAAGTGTTACAGGCCAAATCTCATTAAAAAAAAGCCTGTTGGGTAGCAGTATAGTCCCACTGCATTTCACCATCCTCTTCTAGAGGATTAGGCGGGTCCCTCCTAAACTTAGCCCCCGAGTTGTGTCTAGCACCAGTCTGCTCAAATGATTTTCTTCTACATGTTGAGTAATTAGATACCCAAATACTTGCTGCAGAGCTACCTTCAATATCTGAATCTGTTGAAGGGATTTCCTCGTCTAGATCTGAATCCCTAGCCTTATCGGAGAGGGAAAAAAAGCTTTCTGCTGTATCAATTGGCCCCTGATCACTGTTTGCTGGTTTCGCCTCTTTCCCCCTCTGAGCTGGGGGCTGAAATGATAGTCTCATGTATTGTTAAGTGTTTGACCATACCCTCAGCCTGTTGTGTGTGCGCCTCGTTGCTTAAAGTGCGAGATTGTACCTTGCATTTCTCTGGATTAGACTCCTGAAACCCTTCCTTTAGCTCCTTTGGTTCCTGCTCAGATGATTTCTCACCCCCCCACCAGGGGGGGAACCACCACCTCCCCGCTATTTCCTGGGTTTGCACTAGTAGTCTCTAGGCTGGCTGGCTCCATCCCCCCGTATCACATATAGGAGTAAGTACTTCAAGAGATATAGCTGCAACAGATACCTGCCCACCATCGACTCCTGGCACACTGGATTGTGAGTCACGTGCTACCTTCTCTGGGGGCATTTGTTTGATCCTCATCATGCTGGCAAACATTGTTGGAACCGAGTTCCTTGCGTCCTTTTCCATATCAGATATCTTCTGCTGGGGCCCCTTCGCGTAAGGGTTGCTGTGTTCCTTCAATCCGGGGACTGGACGTTTTTTATCCTTTGGGTTCCTCCTGGGTCTTGATTCTGCCGTGCCCGTATGGAGCGAGAGTCCTGATCGGCTTCGGCACCATCAGGACGTTCCACACGCCAACTACTACCCCCAAAAAACAGCGGGGTCGCACTCGGTCTAAAAGAGGAAGAGCGCGGCTCTGGAACGAGCGCTGCACTCGATTCTTCCTGCGGCGCCCTCCGGTGCTTGCCCTCGCGGCCTTGATCCTTGGGGAGGCCGCCAGATAACCGTGAGGCGCCTGCAGCGGTCCGTCCTGCAGGCGCGCGGCATCCGCGGCCTCCACGGCTTTCGCGGCGGGTGAGTGAGAGCCACCTGCAGATAGGGGTTGGGCTAGAGCGGTGGTGGCGATCAGCCGGAAAATCCGTCCGCCATCTTGGATTCCCCGGGTTGGTCTGTTCCTAATGCAGCAGGGTCAAGATTGATTTTCATATTACTGGTTCCAAACTGAGAAGGCACTACCCTGAGCAAATGCCAATGGTTAGACGTGTTGCAAGCCTGCTGCCATCACCTTTTGTATGCTTCATGTACTGCCCTAAGTGGCAAGGGTATGCCCAGACATGATCCCCTTTCCCACTGTGCCACTGAAATCACGCTACATTAGAATGACAAGCCCTAATCAGAGTGAAATCTGTCTAAGGTTGCTTGTGTTCCGGTTCAAGGAAGACCTGGCCTTGCAATTCTAGCTGGACTGTTTCCAATGCAGCAAGGGCAAGACTGATTTGCATATGGCTGGGTCTAAACTGACGTGGCATGATCGACAAACGAATGATGGATTAGGATACTGCCCTGAACAATGGCCAGTGTATAGACTTATTTCACGCATTCCTCTCATCAACCTTTGTGTGTTTCATGTACTGGCCCAAATGGCAAGTGTATGCCCAGATGTGGGTGCCACTGGAGCCAAGGTACATCTGACGAACGAGCCCCAATCAGGACAAAACTAGTCTTGAGTTGCTTGTGTTCAGGTTCAAGGACGAACTGGCCAGGCAGTTTGGGCTAGATTATTACTATGGATGCAGGGTCAAGACTGATATTCATATGTCTGGGTCCAAAGTAAGGCTACTTGGTGGACAAACAAACAATGGTTTGGAATGCTACCCTGAGTGATTGCCTATGGCTATATTTATTGTACAATGGAATTGCAAAAACCTATTAGGTACAAGTTTTCCATTGTCCAGAATGCCCTTGCTAAGCAAGCAAGATATGCTGTTCATATGCTGTTGCTACCAGACACTATGAGTCTGATTCACAAGGGGCCTTCCCACTCATAGCAGACACTCTGCAGTCTTAGCCATGAGGACTCCCATTGCAAGGATTGTGTTGGGGCCCTTTGTGAATCAGGCCCTTTGTTTTGAAAGTCTTGGAGATTACTTATTCTTAAGGAAACTGAAGAGAAAGTTTAAAGTTGTTTACAGAGACATATTGCATTTGAATTTTGGAAACAAACTTATGCATAAGGTGACATGTGCAACAATTCATTGCTACCTTTGGATCCAGAATTTAGTTAGTGCGTCGTTCCAACAGTAACTGCATTTGTAAAGTGACCCTTGCTCTTGTATCCTGAATTTGCTGACACCTACCACTGAGTTTTGCCTAAAGTGCTCTGCTGCTCCTCAAGTGTGTTCCAGATGAGATAAGTAATCTAAATCAAAATTATTATACAGAGGATAACATATTGAAAGGGGAGAAGTCCTGATCAACGACTCCCTAAAAATGATTATGTTTCCCACGCAAGCGCAACCACGCTTGCCAGAACAACGACTGCCTTTTTCTCTGCCTCAACCATGCATGTGCTGAACTACGCACATAAGTGGTTAATGCAGAGAAAAAAGAAGAGTGGATAGGGAGAGGATGCGGTCAGGTAAGTGGGATTGGGGCAGGGCTGGGGGTAGTTTTTAGGGGTGGGGTGGATAAAGGACTTGGGATGGAGGTTGGGAGGTTGGGCTATTTATATTTTTAGGCAGGTAAGTGGGGCTCAGGCAGGGTTGGGGCTAGTTTTTTGGGGTGGTGATGGATTAAAGGTTTGGGGTGAGGGGTTAGGCTATTTTTTTTACGGGCAGGGGCCATCCACCCTGAGCCCTAAAACTTTCCCGAGGTTAGTTTTGTTTTTATGGGCGGCTTGGGAGGTTGGTTGTTTTTTGGGTGGGTGAAGGTTTTAGGGCTCAGGGTGTGTGGGGCATGTCAGGGTAGTTTTGTTTTTAAGGTGAGGTGGTGGGGTCAGAGTAGTTTTGTTTTGAGAGGTAGGAGTGAGGGGGTCGGGTAATTTATTTTTTAGGGGTGGGGTGGGTGGATCAGATAGTTTTGTTTTTTGGGCTAGGGGTTTGGGTTAGTTTTGTTTTTAGGGCGGGGTGGGGGGTTGGTTGTTTTTAGAATGGGTCGGGGGTTCAGGGAAGGTTTTAGGGCTCAGGGTTAGTGGGGTTGTTGGGGTACTTTTGTTTTTAGGGGTGGGGTGCAGGGGTCAGGGTGGTTTTAGTATTAGGGATGGAGTACTTTTGGGCCTTAGGGCGGGGGGGGTAGCATGCTAGAACCACGCATGCTGTTCCCACACATTCCTTTACTAGGCATGCTTTTACAATGAAAAATCGATGTAAATGCAAGCATGATAAAGGCATTTGTGGTAACAACGTGGTCGTTGTTTGTACCACGGTATTCAGGCATGCGTGGTCCTCGCATGCGTTGTTCCATCATACAATCAATTGAAAGTAATGTTCTGTGTTCAGTACATTAAAAGTATCACTCATATTAATATTGATATGTTAAGATCTTAACGATCATTGTCTACTTGCAATGTTGTTTTGAAAGGGGTATGTAAGTTATAATTTTGAAAGGCATAGGATGTTATCTATATTTTTGGCTTTTTTTGTTTAAAAAAAAAAAAAAATGATGATAATATTCCTCTAAGTGGAATAATTAAAAAAACGACCACAAAACTACCTAATAACATTTGCATAATGCGATGTATACATCAACTGCCAATGAACATTTTATAATGCTTCTTTTACAAACTATTTTATGAGAGCATAGGAAAATGGGCTAACCCCTACAGGTGACTTGTGCAAATTACACTTAAGGACCTGAAACTTTCTTTTGGATGTCACAGGCTTCCTCTATAGGAAGGTTGCATTAGCCCAGTCTGCTGTATAGCATAGTCAACATAATCAATGTATTGGGGCTGACAATGCAGTGGTTTATTGCACAGATTTGAGTTCTCATCTGCTTTCACCCATCCCCAGACTTTCTTCTCTGTTTTTAGACCTCGGATGCAATATTTTCAATGCATCCTCTTTCATTGTGAGCTTCTGAAAAAATGGTTTTAAGTGGGAATCTCCTATGCCTGCCTTTTAAAGTCATTCCTGTTTTGTGCTGACTATATGTATATATATATAAACATGTGTGCAGGTTGAGTGAGAAAGACTGTTGTGTGACTCAGCCTAATATCTGTGCACATCTAGTTGGTTGCAGATCGGACCCAGAATAAACTGGTTATGGCCTGTGTACGATTTTCAGTTTATTGGGCACCCAAAAAGAAATCCTCCTTGTTTCGCTGAAGTGTTATTTTATAGCAATTTTCCTGTAGACGTTCTTTACATAAAATTGTGCAAAATATAATTTTCATAGATTCAACATACGAAATTATTAAAATGACTTCCATCTATTATCTTTAAGTCAGTCCCAAGTGCAAAAAATATTAATTTGGATATAATTGTGCTTATTTAAGCTTTTGGTGAGCAGAATTTCCCATAGCCAGCGTAAATGTGATTCGGGTTTTGATCTACCTTGCTGGGCTAAGATAATTATTCTGTTGACCAGCTGGCAGTTGAAAAGCTTCCTCTGGAGCATGGTCCTAAAGGGGTATGATTAGCTGTCTCCTGGTAGAGGAAGCAGGTGGGTAGAAATTGGCATAGGGCATTGGCAAAGGGTGATTAGTTTACAATCACTGAAAAGCCAAGGCTGACCCTTTTCACATCAACAAAGGTGGGAATAGGTGAACTCTGGCTCCTATCACACCAGGTATTCCATTTGAAGGCTTGGATGGACAGAACTAGTTTTATAGTATCAATTAGGGTCAAAGCTAAGTTAACAGAAGAGGTTTCTCAGACTACAACTTGATTATGCCATCTTGAAATGTCAGGGTGCATGGTGGCTAAACAACCTGCAGGGTGGTCCCAAGATGTCTCAGCTATGAATGGAGAGGTGAAATGGCATCTCTAGATTGAACAAAGATGTCCACCTTCAATAACTCTCCATCTCCATGTTTAAACCATTTCACAGGTAAAGATTGTGAGAGTTGAGTGGGCCAAGGAAAGGTGAAACACTCATATCTGGATGAACTCCCATCAGGACTAGAGGCGCATTCTTAACTTGTATCCTTGGACTCTAGTGGGCCCTTTCTTCAGGACCAGTGACACTGACTCCCCACACCCACTGGGGGACAGTAAAGAGGGGGACTTGCTGTCGACCTTGGAGGTGCAGATCCTGTTGAAATTTTGTGGACTAGTTCAAGACATTGATGTGCCCTGTAAGTGATCAGGAGGTCTCAGGACATGGGGAGTCCAGGCAGTTGATGTAGCCTGCCTTGATATGCATGGGATATGGCTGCTATGTGACCCAAGGCCAGGAGATCATGAAGAGCTGGGGGGCTGTTGGGCATGTTATGTAACGTCTTCCTCATCCTAGGAAGTGCAAGCTAAAATAAATCTCCAGAAACACCATCAGAAGCAAACAAATGTTTAAACAACAGGAGGCCTGAACCCCATTCTCATAGTGGCTGGATCATAGCAGAATAACTAGAAGGAAAACATCTATCTATTCTTTCCCACTGAAGCCAGAGATATTGATAATGCCAACAACCACTACTCATGTGTAGTCCTTTCTCCAATAGCAGAAGTTCCCTGAGGCTCGGAGGCACCATCACACATCATTCTTTCCTGGACAGGACCTGCAATATCTCCCTAAAGTGTGCCAGTTGGCCAGAGGACCAACAGAGTGATAGCAGCAATTGCATTGTTGTGTATGTGGAGCTACCACTATTGGAGGAGGGGAATGAAGGAAGGTGCCAGTGCTGCTTAGGGGGCACAGGGCAAATACTGAAGACCCAGTGAGGGAACAGGGACTACTTTCACCCAGAGCATGAACAGCACTTATTCCCTCCCATTCAACAGAGGAAGAACCAAGCAGGCCACAATAGAGAAGGTGCAATCCAGTGTTCACCCACCCTGTCACACAGGAGCTGGCAAGGGGAACAAGTAAGACTGCATGGCTCCTTGGGGCTTCGCCAGCCAGGCCATGTGCTTTTATACGTTCTTTTGAAGAAGGACTTATGTTTTAATAGTTAGATGGTTACTCACTGCCATAGCCAGTGTGCCTGGCTTATCACTAAAGCACTCCTCCATTTTGATGGACGAATGTAATAGTGGGTATTTTTATATTATAGATTAGGGTTTAACACACTGGGGGTTCACAGAATATTAGAGATGACGTCAGCATAGGATATCCAGGATACATTTAGGAAATCAACAGAACTGTGATACCTTCCTTTGTCATATACCGTCTGTAGGCTCTGAGGCAGTACATTACATGTTGGTAGATTTGTGCTTGATTTTCACTTATTTATATAATAATGCACTTTTTGTTTTCAAAAATAAAAACACTAATTGTACTGTGACTTATTGCATGCAGTGTCTCTAGCCCATAGCACTTCCCATAAGTAAATCTTGGACTCATTCAAAAGCCTGTTTAGTGCATTTCATCTAGTATAGTGATAGGATTTTTTCCATATCAGTTTTATGTCAGGCCTAATATTTGCCAGACAGTCTGACAATCAGGTAATGGGTATAATGACTCTGTTTTTTCCCCGCATTTTCAGAGTAATGGGTGTATCAGGTGGGTGTGTGATTTCAGATCTTATTGGCTACACCTTTTTGGAATTGTGACTAGACCTAGATAATGTCAGGCTGTGAAACAGTTTTGCCTAAAATACAAGTGATACCATCTTCTGCCTGACCTTTCAATTGGCCTTCCCAAAGGATGTTCTGTATTTGCTTATATGGTGCACTTGGTGTTGTTTTTGTCTGCTGGTTTCTCGTTAAATCGTTATCTGAACTCTAGCTTCCATGATTTTTGGTCTACATTACTGCTCCTGTATCTTGTATTTGCCATATTCACCTTAACACTGGTGCAGTCACCCCCAGGCTTTCTGTTAGTCTTAGCCTACCATTGCATATGTGTACATAATGGGATCTAGTTACTTGCATCCCCCTTGAGCTTCTAAATCACACTGTGACCCAGTAGACTGTTCCTCTTCCAGACCTGGTTACTATTGTTGCATGCAAAAATGAATTATTAGTTGCCAGTGCCTAGTAATGTTTCTGGTTTTTTTAAAGGGTGCACTTGCATACCAGTGTGTTGATAGGCAGGTCCGATCTAGTCACGACAGTGCTATCTCTGCCCCCACAAAGGAGGCATACGGCTGTACTTGATATATCTTTCCCTACCCAGTGTTTGGTATGTTCCAGGGTGTATCAACAGAGAATTGCAATGTGCAACTATGTACTCACTAGTGGTAGAAGATTTAGATTAGCAGGAAAAAGTGTAATTGTCCGGCAGAACTGGTTCCATGGACATTCCTAGTGTGGGCACGATCACTATCTCTCTCTCCCTATCTTCCTCCCTTCGCATAACTTTCTTGCTCTTTCTTCGATTTTCTCTCTATTTCTAGATCTTGCCCTCTCCGTCTCTCTCTCTCTCTCTCTCTCTCACTCTCTCACCCTTTTCGCAAACTAACCTACTACCATCAATATTCCAATCTTATTCACCCTTCTCCCACTCTCCTTATACTAACAGAGGGCATGGTGGAGCACACCAGGATTTATCAGCCATTCTGTAAAGGAAGCGATGTGCCTTCCTAAAATACTGAAATCGACACAAGTGTAAAGCTCTTGTGTCTTCAAAAAAGTATAAGGTGAATAACGAATAATGAATCCATTACAGCTTGGTGTAGATAGGACGTAAGCATTTAGAAAACTCTTAGGTCCATATTTATGAAAAAGTGGCATATCAGAGCTGATGCACCACTTTTTCTGCAACCCCCTACCGGCACCTAACGACGCTGTGGTTGCGCTGTACTTATAAGATGGTGCACCATGGTGGTCAATAGCATAATAGTGTAAAAAATGTTTAAGCTATTGTGGCACTTTGCTACACTATGTTAAATATTTTGACGCTAGTGTAGCAAAGTGCAAGGAGGCCCATATGTTTCTATGGGTATATCATTTTAACACCCGATCTGAGCATTAAAAATGGCACAGTGAAATCTTAAAAAATTCACTGCACCATTTTTGCAGCCCTCCTAGCACTAGAATGCCCCCCTGCATACATTATGCCTGGGTCAGGCATAATGCGGCACAAGGAATTACAAAGTGGTGGAATGCATGCATTGCACCACTTTGTAAATATTGCGTGGAGAAAAGATATTGCTTGGGGAAAAGGCCATCCCAGTATCAAAAAAATGACACTAAGGTGGCCCAAGGGGCTTTTAAATATTCCCCTTAGTTAATAAGGAGAAATTATTATGTCATATGAGTACTACTATTGTTAGTTATTACCGTATTAATCGTAATCAATGAATGTGACATTACAAGACAGCAGAGCTCATAATATAGTGGATTTTTGCATTCTTCCAAATAGTGCGTTATATATACATACATTAACAATTGCACATAGTTCATGTTAACCCTCACCCCTTCCGTGTTTGATATTTTCATCTTTTCTCTGTCAGCCTGAATACACTGCCCCTTTAAGGACACAATATATATTCATGTTGCAAAGCAAAATGTGAAACCTTGTTTGCAATCAATGCTTATTCCCCCTTTCTGTAAGAATAACAGATGTTGATAGAAATAGCCATTGGGTTTGTAAAGAACCCATTTCATGTGTCAGAATAGTTGTGCCTCTCCTAGATGAAATGTCAAAAGCAGGCAGATATCTCAGTGTGAAATGACCTTAAGAAAAACCCGACCTCGCCAAAGATGACCTTTTTCCAGCAAGAAACATTAAAATTACAACCATATTCATGCTTCAGCTTCAAAAACAATATGTATTTCTGTCTTTTTTGTGTTTCTGCCCTGGCATTCTATGTATGATTTTAAATAAATATGCAGCTCCTAATGCACTTGCCTAAGCTGTTCCCTCTCGGTATTACCATACAATAAAACAAAACACAATAATTTTTCAGCGGTCTTAATGGTAATGTTCTCATAGATTAGAGGAATGTGTGGCTACCGAATGATCTTTCTGACCCTTTTCTCTCAGGTAAAATTGTTTCATGCCATCTAACACTAGATTATAAGAAAGAAAACACTTTTTATGCGGAGGACTACTGAGAAGATAATCACTTTGGATGCACACAATTTAAACTGAAGTTTGAATGCTTTGCAGTGGACTTTTCAGTTCAGTGAGAAATATTCATTAGATGTGTAATTTTGCATTATTATTAGTAATGGGAAATTAACATGTCCACTAGGGGTAAGGAATAACAGTATTAGTCTGTTGTTGAACAGTTCAAGTTAAAAGATGGCAATCAATCAGTGTATTTGTAGAGCGCACTACCACCGAGAGTGTCTCAAGGCGCTGAGGGGGAGGGGTGGGGGGGGGGCTGCTACTGCTCAAATAGCCAGGTTTTGATCTGCTTCCTGAAAGTCAACAAGTCTTCGGGCTGTCGTAGGGGCAAGGGAAGGGTGTTCCAGGTCTTGGCGGTGAGGTGGGAGAAGGATCTGCCTCCGGTTGTCCCTCTTTGGATGTGGGGGACGGTGGCAAGGTCGGCTGAGCGGAGTTGGCGGGACGGGGTGTAGAAGGTGAGTCGTCTGTTGAGGTAGGCTGGACCGGTGTTGTGGAGGGCGTTGTGTGCGCGGGTGAGGAGCTTGAAGGTTATCCTTTTGTTGACAGGGAGCCAGTGTAGGTCTCTCAGAAGGGGAGTGATGTGGCTGTGGCGGTGGGTATCGAGGATCAGGCGTGCAGATGCGTTTTGTATACGTTGCAGTCGTTTGAGGAGTTTGGCCGGGGCTCCTGCGTAGAGGGCGTTTCGGTAGTCAAGTTTGTTGCTGACGAGGGCTTGGGTGACTGGCACACATAATTCCAAGACTAGTGGTGTTGCATGGGTGCCAGGCGCCCTTAGTGCAAGAATAGGAAAATGGTAAAATCCAGTCATACTTTGTAAACCATCGGCCACTCAATCTTGAGGCCCTTTGTCACTGCACCTGCTCAACTAATGATAGTTACTTTCCTGATTAGGACTAGGTAATGTTTTTTAGGGTAGCATAATGAAATATTGGGTTTGATCAATCTCGTTCGGAATGGCTAAGTTAATTCATGTGTTTTGTAAATAGCATGTCAAATTGCAACACATTGAAAAATTTAAAAATGTAATACGTCCCTCGATTAGTTAAATTTTGTTATGCTATTATGTATTGTCTTCAATTTATCTAATTTAATCTTAGCTCATCCTGTCTCATACGTGTTTTATGGAGAATTATGCCTCGACTTCTTGTTCTCATGACACTGATCTGACAGAGAAGAAAAATATAAAGGCCCCCATTACAACCCTGGTGGTCGGTGTTAAAGCGGCGGTAATACTGCCAACAGGCCGGTGGTAAAAAAAAATGGGATCACGACCACAGCGTAAACCGCCAACACAGACAGACACTTTAACACTCTGACCGCCATGGCGGTAGCAACAAACACTGCAGCGGTAACCGCCAACAGACAGGTGGAAGACAATGTACAGCCAACCCCATCACAACCCGCCTATCCGCCAGCTTTTCTGGAGCGGTACCAACGCCACCAAAAGCACGGCAGAAACGGGACTTGGAGGAGAAACCACTCGACACAAACGAAGAACCAGGACGCCATGAATCCCAAGCTGCAGGTCCTGCCCATGCTGGTCTACCTCCTCATCTACCAGGAATACGAAAGGCGGCGGTACACAGGGGAGTGGGGAGGAAAAAGAGAGTGACACATACACGCAACACCCCCACCCTCACCCACAATAACATACACACAAATACATGCATCAACATTACATGTACACCCCATTATCCTCTGGAAGAACGCAAGGACGAAAGGAATAGAGTCAAATCAGTGATATTTTAGAAATAGGCATATATACGTAATAGAAAAACAGTATTTACAAAAATATACAATATGTACATAAGGTGGTACATTGTCCATTCAAAATGTCCGTGGGCCACTGGGCCAAAAATCATGGGCCAAGCCCACACTTGACTCCTGCCTCAATACACAGAGAACACTGCAGGGGCATCAGGTCGAAAACACACAGGCACCTCATGAGGACGGGGAGAGGGGGGGCACCTCAGCCGGAAGATGGAAGAATGCCACTGCTCCTTAAGAGGGCTCCGAGCCCACTGCTTGGTCTTGGGGAGTGCAAGGCCACAGTCTCTCTAGTGGGTGGTTTGCCCACTGCTTGGTCCTGGAGAGTGCAAGGCCACAGTCTCTCTGGTGGGTGGTTTGTCCACTGCTTGGTCCTGGGGAGTGCAAGGCCGCAGTCTCTCTAGTGAGTGGTTTGCCCACTGCTTGGCCCTGGGGAGTGCAGGGCCACAGTCGCTTTAGTGGGTGGTTTGCCCACTACTTTGTCCTGGGGAGTGCAAGGCCACAGTCTCTCTAGTGGGTGGTTGGCCACTGCTTTGTCCTGGGGAGTGCAAAGCCACAGTCTCTGAAGTCTCTCAAGTAGGTGGGTAGCCCACTGCTTGGTCCTGGGGAGTTCAAAGCCACTGTCCCTCTAGTGGGTGCCTTTCTCCACTGGTTCTGGAAGGGGCTTTGTTTCCAGAGTGCCTCATCCTGCCTAGGATTGGGTGAGTGGATGCATAACTCCATTGGTTCTGGAGGGGGCTTTGTGCCCAGTCTGCTTCATCCTGCCAAGGATATGGTGAGTGGATGCCTTTCTCCACTGGTTCTGGAGGGGGCTTTGTGCCCAGTCTGCTTCATCCTGCCAAGGATAGGGTGAGTGGATGCATATCTCCACCGGTTCCGGAGGGGGCTTTGTGCCCAGTCTGCTTCATCCTGTCAAGGATAGGGTGAGTGGATGCTTTCTCCACTGGTTCCGGAGGGGGCTTTGTACCCAGTCTGCTTCATCCTGCCAAGGATAGGGTGAGTGGATGCCTTTCTCCACTGGTTCCGGAGGGGGCTTTGTGCCCAGTGTGCTTCATCCTGCCAAGAATAGGTTGAGTGGTTGCCTTTCTCCACTGGTTCCGGAGGGAGCTTTGTGGCCAGTGTGCTTCATCCTGCCAAGGATAGGGTGAGTGGATTCCTTTCTCCACTGGTTCTGGAGGGGGCTTTTTGCCCAGTGTTCTTCACCCTGCCATTGTGCCCAGTGTGCTTCATCCTGCCAAGGATAGGGTGAGTGGATGCCTTTCTCCACTGGTTCTGGAGGGGGCTTTGTGCCCAGTGTGCTTTATCCTGCCAAGTATAGGGTGAGTGGATGTATATCTCCACTGGTTCTGGAAGGGGCTTTGTTTCCAGTGTGCCTCATCCTGCCTAGGATTGGGTGAGTGGATGCATATCTCCATTGGTTCTGGAGGGGGCTTTGTGCCCAGTCTGCTTCATCCTGCCAAGGATATGGTGAGTGGATGCCTTTCTCCACTGGTTCTGGAGGGGGCTTTGTGCCCAGTCTGCTTCATCCTGCCAAGGACAGGGTGAGTGGATGCATATCTCCACCGGTTCCGGAGGGGGCTTTGTGCCCAGTCTGCTTCATCCTGTCAAGGATAGAGTGAGTGGATACCTTTCTCCACTGGTTCCGGAGGGGGCTTTGTACCCAGTCTGCTTCATCCTGCCAAGGATAGGGTGAGTGGATGCCTTTCTCCACTGGTTCCGGAGGGGGCTTTGTGCCCAGTGTGCTTCATCCTGCCAAGAATAGGTTGAGTGGTTGCCTTTCTCCACTGGTTCCGGAGGGAGCTTTGTGGCCAGTGTGCTTCATCCTGCCAAGGATAGGGTGAGTGGATTCCTTTCTCCACTGGTTCTGGAGGGGGCTTTTTGCCCAGTGTTCTTCACTCTGCCATTGTGCCCAGTGTGCTTCATCCTGCCAAGGATAGGGTGAGTGGATGCCTTTCTCCACTGGTTCTGGAGGGGGCTTTGTGCCCAGTGTGCTTTATCCTGCCAAGTATAGGGTGAGTGGATGTATATCTCCACTGGTTCTGGAGGGGGCTTTGTGCCCAGGGTGCTTCATTCTGCCAAGGATTGGGTGAGTGGATGCCTTTCTCCACTGGTTCTGGAGGGGGCTTTGTGCCCAGTGTGCTTTATCCTGCCAAGTATAGGGTGAGTGGATGTATATCTCCACTGGTTCTGGAGGGGGCTTTGTGCCCAGTCTGCTTCATCCTGCCAAGGACAGGGTGAGTGGATGCATATCTCCACCGGTTCCGGAGGGGGCTTTGTGCCCAGTCTGCTTCATCCTGTCAAGGATAGAGTGAGTGGATACCTTTCTCCACTGGTTCCGGAGGGGGCTTTGTACCCAGTCTGCTTCATCCTGCCAAGGATAGGGTGAGTGGATGCCTTTCTCCACTGGTTCTGGAGGGGGCTTTGTGCCCAGTGTGCTTTATCCTGCCAAGTATAGGGTGAGTGGATGTATATCTCCACTGGTTCTGGAGGGGGCTTTGTGCCCAGGGTGCTTCATTCTGCCAAGGATTGGGTGAGTGGATGCATATCTCCACTGGTTCTGGAGGGGGCCTTGTGCCCAATGATGCAACACTTGGGGTGTGGCAGTTCACAGTCCCTCACCTGGGTGTCTGAGGCACGAGAGTTGCAGGGACCAGGTTGCATGATAGTCCATGGAGGCAGGGCTAGATTCCATCCTGCGTCAGCTAAGGCTGCAAACTGGTGGTAGTGCTGCTGCTGGTGGGGGTGCTGCCCGTGGTGGTGAGAGGCTCCAGTTGTGCCTGTAGCCCCCAGGCCTTCACCTGCAGCCTCCAACAGCTGAAGTGCCTTGCCTGGTATTTTCTGCCCCTTCCTCACCTTGGCAGATGGTGTCACCTTGGATCTGGCAGCTGGAGTCTTTGGGGTTGCCTTGCTGGGTGGTTGGTGCTCCTTCCCCTTGCTGCATGCTGTCCCCCTCTTCACCTTGGCAGCTGGCGGAATGGTTTTGTCCTTGGCAGGGGTTGGTGGTACACTGGCTGGGCTGACGGGTTCCCCCTTTGAGCCTCTGTTAGCTGCTGGAACCACAGCGGACATCGACTTGGTGGCTGAGGTGCTGGGCTGGGTTCTGCACACCCTGGCCAGAGGGGAAGGATGGGGGGTAGGGAAGAGGTCAATGCTTGCCAGGAAATGCTTCTTAGAGACACTGGGGCGGGAAGAGGGAGAGGTTTTGAGAGTGGAGCAAGAGGGAGTGGTTGTATGAGGTGTCTGTCTGCTGAGTTTGGGTGCTGGTGCATGGGCCGATACTGTTGTGAGGTGGGTGGCTGTTGGGTGGGTGGGTGCTTGCGTTTGTGTACTTTGGGAGGAGGAGTCACAGACACACTGGGAGCGGACACAGGGGACGTGTGCATGGATGTAGGGGTGGTGACTGCCCGTAGGGGTGTGTTGTGATGGGCGTGCTGGTGATGGAGGTAGTGGATGAGGATGTAGTGCATGCAGGTGTGAGTGGAGATCCTACTGGGAGGGAGGTGGATGACGAGGAGGAGAGGGGACACAGTGGAGGCAGTGGATGTTGGTGTGTCTGAATGGGGATGGTGTTTGTGTGAGTGCCTGTGAGAGGAAGTGTGGTGCTTGTGTTTGCCTGAGCTACGTTTGCGTGTTGATTTGAGTGAATGCTGGTCTGAAGGTGTGCTTGGGATAGGCTGGGGTTGAGGGGACTGGGACTGGGTAGAGGAAGTTGGAGGGGGAGGCTAGAGACAGGGACAATGGCTGCCATCAGGGAGGAGGCCAGAGCCTGAAATGCTCTCTGTTGGGCCGCCACGCCAGAGTGAATGCCCTCCAGGTATGCATTTGTTTGTTGTAAATGCCTCTCAACACCCTGGATGGCACTCAGAATGGTTGACTGCCCAACAGTGAGGGATCTTAGGAGGTCAATAGCCTCCTGACTGGGGCAGTATGGCTGACTGGGGCAGGGCCTAAGGTGCCTAGGGTGAAGGAGATTCCCATCCTCCTGGGTGAGCGGGCACGGGAAACACGCTGAGGGGCTGCTGGGAGGGCGGTGTTGGTAGGGGGGGTGGCAGTTGTACCTGTTTTTGGGGTGGGCACAGAGCTGTCCGCCACCGCCAAGGAGCTTCCATCGGAGGAGGAGTCGATGTCTGTGGTCTCCCCTCCTGTCCCCATTGTGGTGCTCACCTCCCCCTCCAGTCCCACTGGTGCCCTCACCGTCGGGGGATTCGGCCTCCAGGCCCATGTGGGATGCAGCTCACTCCGTCACCGGTGCCTCTGCTCCTCTGCCAGATGATGCTAATACACACAAGGACAGGGTGACAAAACAAAAAGGGGGGGAGAGACAGAGGATACACTTGGTCAATGCCAGCAACACCACCACCATTGGCGTACACAACACACAGGAAGCAGCCCTATGCACTAGGCCATGCACTACCAGTTACTAAGATAGTCACAAGCCCATGGGGTACAATGCCTACCGCCATTACCTGCACACCTGACACCAACAGGACCCTGCCCAGTAGTAGATGCCCACTAGCACCATTGCGGTAGGGATGCTTCAGAGCCTGCCCAACAAGGGACCTACCCTGCCATCTTTGCCCTGGCGTAGGGGCACCACAGCCCACATCCCCTACCCAGGTAACTCTATTGGCGTGCAAAGTCAGGATTCAGAATCTGTACTCACCCCCTTGTGGCTGCCGTGATGCTTTCAAGCGCCCATCCAACTGCGAATAAGTCACCGCCAGGATGCAGAACATCAGGGGGGTCATGGTGCAATGGGCACCCCTTCCTCATTGGGAGGCCAGCCACAGCTGGGCCTCCGCCATCTTCTTTGCCCAGTGGCGCAGGTCCTCCCATTGTTTGCGGCAGTGGGTGCTCCGCCTGTCAAAGACCCCCAGGGTCCGCACCTCCTTGGCGATGGCACGCCAAATACCCTTTTTCTGGTGGGTGCTGACCTGCATGGAAAAGACAGCAGAAAAGGGAATTAGTCGACCTTTCGGACCGTCACACTCATGGCCCACCAGCTCCTTCCTTTCTCTGACGCACATACATTGACCACCATACATGCAGCACTCTGGCCAGGATGCCTCAGCTCCCCCCTACATGTGGCTTACACACACAGCACTCCAAACATTCATAGCCCATGCATCATGCTCACAGTGTACTCGCGTTAGGACCCCATCAACCAGTTTCTCCAAATCCTCCGCAGTGAAGGCAGGGGCCCTTTCCGCAGACACATGAGCCATTGTCGCTTCCAGACACAAGACACAGCAGCACTTGCAGTGTAGGTCCTCTCCTGTTGAAGGTCAGGTAGCAAGTGAGTTAACAGATAGAAAATGGCGGTCACGTCCGCGGCGGGGCGTACATCGCCATTGGCTCCTGGAACCCATAGGGCCCAATGATAACCAGTGAGAAGTTGGATGGCGGTCTTCGACCGCCTACCACAATGGCGCACAATTCCAGCAGAATTACCTCATTTCCACCTGTCCCTCCTCACATATCAGGCAGCCATCATTTCAGGGGGGCACAAGGCATGGCACCTAACTGTGTCACAGCAGACATTGGCACAGCAACTGATTCTCAGATTCACAAACTGGTTCTGTCAAGGAAAAAATGCATCATTATTGCAATACATGTGTGAATATGACCCTCTGCTCACTGTTTTCTTCCATAGGCTTCAACTGCTGAGGCTGAATATGAGATTGCGACATCCTCCGGTGTACAGGCCCCTGGTGGACCTTGCGACAATGGAGGACAGACACATTATCACAACATACAGACTTGATCGGGCCACAATCCAAGAACTGTGTGCCCAATTGGAGCCAGACCTGATGTCAGCTATCCGCCAGCCCACAGGTATCCCCCCCTCTAGTGCAGGTCCTGTCAGTGCTCCATTTCCTTGCAAGTGGTTCCTTCCAAACAACAGTGGCCATGGCATCAGGGATGTCTCAGCCAATGTTCTCCAACGTGTTGACCAGAGTAATGTCTGCCCTGCTGAAACACATGCACAGCTACATCGTATTCCCACAGGTGGAGGATTTGGCCACAGTGAAAGCTGACTTTTATGCCCTGGCACATATCCCCAACATCATTGGTGCCATTGATGGTACACTTGTGGCATTTGTCCTCTTCCGGGGAGAAATGAACAAGTTTTCAGGAATAGAAAAAGCTATCACTCTATGAATGTGCAGATGGTGTGTTTGGCGGACCAGTACATCTCCCATGTGAATGCCAAGTATCCTGGCTCTGTGCATGACGCCTTTATCTTGAGGAATAGCAGCATCCCATATGTGATGGGCCAACTCCCACTGGGTGTGGCTAATAGGTGAGCCCAAGGTCCCCACCCAGCATTAATTGGTGTGTGGGTATGGGGTTGTACCTAAGGGTTAGTGTCCCTCAATATTTGCAGATGACTCTGGTTACCCCAACCTGTTATGGGTACTGACCCCAGTGAGGAATGCCAGGACAAGGGCAGAGGAATGTTACAATGAGGCACATGGGCGAACAAGGAGGATCATTGTGCAAACCTTTGGCCTCCTGAAGGCCAGGTTCTGGTGCCTCCCTCTGACAGGTGGATCCCTGTACTACTCACCCAAGAAGGTGTGCCAGATCATCGTTGCATGTTGCACAACCTGGCCTTGAGACGCCAGGTGTCTTTTCTGCAGGAGGATATGCCTGGAGATGGTCTTGTGGCAGCGGTGGAGCCTGTGGACAGTGAGGAAGGGGAGGCAGAGGAAGAAGATGTTGACAACAGAAGTACTTCCAGTGACACACACGTAAGACACTGTAACTTCACTTTACTTTTCTGTTTTTTGTAGGACATTGTACATGGCAACCTGATTTACCTATGTCTATGGTCACTTACTGTACTTTTTGGCATCTCTATTTTCAGATCTCTGTGTCCCACTCTGGCTCCTGGTATGTGTACTGCTGCCCACTACAGGTCATTCCAATGTATATATAACTGTACATATGACTTGCAATGCTTTGAAAATGTTGTACTCATATATATTTGAATCATTTGACAGACTCCAGATTTGTATTTGTTCCAAGGGTGTTTATTTAGGTGCGCATATTTAGAGGGAGATGTTCAATGGGCTTGGGTGATGGTGGAGGAATTTCCAGTTAGAGTCCAGTCTCTTGGTATCACAGGTGCATTGTCCAATGGGGCATAGGAAGGGGAGCAATGGCAGTTCAAGGTGGACAGGGGGAGAGAGTGGTACAGAAAAGTGACAATCAGGAGAGTCTTATTTCCTGGCGGGGGTCTTGGCAATGTTCTCTGGCTTGTGCCTGAATCGCAGGTCTCGTTTGCAGGGTGGTTCTTCTTCTACATGGGGTGGGGTGCTGGTGGGCTGTTGTTCCTGTGGCGGAGCCTCCTGTCCACTAGCGCCGGCGGAGGTGGAGGGCTTTTCATTGGTGTGGCTGCTAGTGTCAGGGGCGAGTTATTGTGTCACTGCCTCCCTCATGGTGTTAGCCGTGTCAGCCAGCACCCCTGCAATGTTGACCAGGATGGTGTAGATGTGTTTGATGTCCTCCCTGATCCCCAGGTATTGTCCCTCCTGCAGCCGCTGGCTCTCCTGCAACATGACCAGTATCTGGCCCATGGTCTCCTGGGAATGGTGGTATGCTCCCAGGATGCTGGTGAGTGCCTCCTGGACAGTGAGTTCCTTGGGCCTGTCCTCCCTCTGTCGCACAGCAGTCCTCCCAGCTTCCCTGTTTTCCTGTGCCTCTGTCCCCTGAATCGTGTGCCCACTGCCACTGACCCCAGGTCCTTGATCCTCCTGGTTTTGTGGGGTTGTCTAGGGTCCCTGTAGTGGTGGACACACTGCTGATTGTCCTGGGGACAGTGGCATGGGCCCGCTGGGTGGGTGTTGTGCTGGTGTTTCCTGAGGGGGGAGGCTCTGTGGTGGCTTGGGTCTGTGGCAGGGTAACCGACTGTCCAGAGGTCCCTGATGGGCCAGGTTGGTCATCGTGATCAAGGCATGCAGAGTTCCTGTCGTCACTGTGGGCCTCTTTTGGGGGGTGATGGATATAGCTGGCACCTCCTCTCCGGTGACGTTGAGTAGGGGTCCTGTGCTGATGAAACTGCAATGTTATTTGGTAGACTTCTCATCCTTGGCGTGGTCTCCCTTTACTTTTTGCCTCTGTTCTCCAGGTTGTCGATGTGTGCTGGACTCAGATTTTTCTGTTGTTGTTACTCTGGGCACTTTACAACTGCTAACCAGTGCTAAATTGTAAGTGCTCCTTTACAAAATGTGTATGTAATTGGCTTATCCATGATTGTCATATTTGGTTTACTAGTAAGTCCCTAATATAGTGCACTAGAGCTGCCAGGGCCTGTAAATCAAATGCTACTAGTGGGTCTGCGGCACTGGTTGTGCCACCCACACAAGTAGCTCTGTAATCATGTCTCATACCTGCCATTGCAGTGTCTGTGTGTGCAGTTTTAACTGTAAATTCGACTTGGCAAGTATATCCACTTGCCAGGCCTAAACCTTCCCTTTTCTTACATGTCAGACACTCCTAAGGTAGGCCCTAGGTACCCCCAAGGGCAGGGTGCAGTGTATGGTTAAGGTAGGACAGATTGTAATGTGTTTTATATGTCCTGACAGTTAAATATTGCTAAATTTGTTTTTTACTGTTGCAAGGCCTGTCCCTCTCATAGGTTAACATGGGGGGCACCTTTAAATCTGATTAAAGTGTAGATTCCCTTTGAGAGTGGATGAACATGTGGAGTTTGGGGTCTCTGAACTCACAATTTAAAAACACATCTTTTAGTAAAGTAGATTTTAAGATTGTGTGTTTGAAAATGCCACTTTTAGAAAGTGAGCATTTTCTTGCTTATACATGGGTCAGTTCAACAGTTGGGCTGGTTACACCTCACGCTAGACAGTGACACAAGGGGAACTGGTATGTAGCCTGCATATCCTGGTGAGCCATCTGTGCTAGGATGGAGGGGATGAGGGGTCACTCACACCTGAAAGGGCTGTGCCTGCCCTCACGCAATGCAGTCTCCAACCCCCTGTTGAGTGTCTGGGGCTTGGCCTGGGCAAGGCAGGATTTCACATTCCAAAGGGACTTTACTTTGAAGTAGGCCTACTTCAAAGGAGAAATTGGGTATAAGAAGGGCACCCAAAACCACAGACTTTAGAAACCCTGGAAACAAGAGGAACCTCTGCCTGGAGAAGAGCTGAAGAGCTGAGGAGAAGTGCTGCCCTGCCTGTGACTGTGCTTTGTGGAGCTATCCTGCAGTTGCTGCTTCTGCCAGAGTAAGAGGGCAAAGACTGGACTTTGTGTGCCTCCCATCTTGAGAATAAACCTCCAATGGCTTGACTTAGAGCTTGCCTCATGTTTTTTGAAGTCTCAGGGACAACAAAGGTTTTTCTCTGACAGCACCTGGAGTCTCTGGAGAGACTCCTACTCTGCCCTGTGGTGCCCATCCAGTTCCTGGGACCCTGAAAGGAGAAGCTGGCAGCATAAAGACAAGGAAATCCACGGACAGAGCGCCGTGCGGGGAAAAGATTGACGCAACTCTGATCTGCGGCTGAAGAAATGACACACCGCCGGCTCCGCAGCTGAGAAACCATGCTTGCAGGAAACGCGACCGAAGAATCGACGCACGGAGCAGAAGAAACAACGTGCAGCATCGCAGACAGAGGCTGGGAGATCACAACCTGCGCTGCGGGGTTTTTGGATCATCGTGCGGCTGGATTTCCAACTCAAGTACTGCTGTGCGTGGAAAAACAACACAAGGCCTGCCCGGACCCGAAAGTGCTGACCGGATCGATGCACCGCTCTCCTGTGGAGAGAAGAAATGACGCACCTGGCGAAAATAGAAACGACGCACGGTCCCGCTCGTGAGTGGAATCAACGCCTCACAAGCCTTTTTTGACATGCACTCGACCATGCTGGGTTATTTTTGACACGCACCAGGTATATTTTCACGCTAGCAGCGCTAGTGTGTTTTTAAAACTACTTAAAGACTCTTTGCATTTTTATTGATAACTTGACTTGTGTATTGTCGATTTTTGTTGTTTTGGTCTTGTTTCATTTAGATAAATATTTCCTATTGTTCTAAACTGGTGTTGTGTCATTTTGTAGTGTTTTCATCAAGTTACTTTGTGTGTTGGTACAAAAACTTTACACCTAGCACTCTGAAGTTAAGCCTACCTCTCTGCCAAGCTACCAAGGGGGTAAGCAGGGGTTAGCTGAGGGTGATTCTCTTTACCCTGACTAGAGTGAGGGTCCTTGCTTGAACAGGGCGTAACCTGACTGTCAACCAAAGTCCCCATTTCTAAAATTATTTTATCTGCATGTGCCATCTTGTGCATGGGTGTGCTTCCCTGTATGTTTGTGATTGCCTTGTCAGCTTTGCCTTGTGTGCATGGTGATTTTTTGGGCTTGGTGATTCTCTCTAATGGGCATGCTGTAGTGATGGGTGTCCAGGCAGGTCTGTGATGGGGGTCCATGGATTGTTGTGGCATGCAGGGCTTGGTATTGGGGTGTGTGGGTTGTGATAGTGGGGTATGTGTGAGGTGGTGGAGTGATGGGTTGAGGGTAGGGGGAGGAGTTTGTGATGGCATGCAGTTAGGTTGAAGGGTATAATAGTAAAGCTTTGACCTACAAGAGTCCAGTGTTCATGCAACTCCAGTGAGGCCCTCAGGATGCATTATTGCCAAGACTTGCTCCTCACATGTTGTTAGTTGTGGGGGAGGAGGTGGGGGTCCACCGCCAGTCCTCTGTACCGCTACCTGGTGTCTTGCAACCACGGAACGCACCTTCCCCCGTAGGTCGTTCCACCTCTTCCTGAGGTCATCCCTTGTTCTGGGGTGCTGCCCCACGGCATTGACCCTGTCAATGATTCTCAACATAGCTCCATCTTCCTTGCAATGGACGTCTACTGCACCTGTGATCCGAATAGCTGTGGCTCTACCTGGATGATTTCCTCCACCATGACCCTTAGCTCCTCCTCTGAAAACCTGGGGTGTATTTGGGGTGCCATGGATGTGGTGTGAGTTATACGTGTGAGATGTGTGGGGTGATGTGTGGGGTGATGTGTTGTGAGGTGCGTACATTGTGTATGGGTGATGATGTTTTGTACCTATGATTGAGTGGGTGCTCCTGGCTTGTCTCTCTCTGCTTGCTATCTTTTTTTTTTATTGAAAGGGTTGTGGGTTATGTGGGTGTGTGTTTTATATTGGATTGGGTGTGTGGGTGTGGTGTGTGTATGTGTGTCATGTGTGTGCAGTTTGCATTGTCCAATGTGGTGGTGTTTTTTAAGTATGTGTGTATTTAGAGCGCGGCGGTGTGTACCAACAATGGTTTACCCCGGTTGAAAGACCGCTGCAGTGATTCGTGGGTCATGATACTGTGGGCGTATTCCTGCTGGCGTAACGGTGTGCATTTTGCTATCACCAGTTTATCACTGTCCTTTGGGCTGGCGGACTTTTGTGGGTGTCTGTATAGTGGTGGATTTCTTAGTGTGGGTCATAATACCCATAGCAGAATCCCGCCGCGGTCATGGTATGTTGGCGGCCGTCAGCACGGTGGTAGGCGGCATTTACTGCCAGGGTTGTAATGAGAGCCAGAGGTTTTTTGATCTGATAAAACAGAGAATTGCATGCTCCAGGAGCTTGGTTATGTAATAGCGATCAGTGTCTGTGCACAAAAATGGAAGAAGCGAAGTGCATTCACATCCACCATAGAAGAGGCATGCTGCACTTGTCCATGGACATAAAGTTAACTAGTAACATGGTAAATAAACATCTCATGAAATGACAGACCTTTTGAATTAAAAACTGTACTTTGATACATGTATAACTACCTGCGTGATGCAACCTCATGAATTTGACCTTGGCTACCTTGGGGGGAAGCTATACACTACGTTCCAGCACTAGACATTGAGAATGGTACTGTTAGATGATGAAAGCCTATATGTACTGCACTGAAGAATATGTCTCGCTCTGCAATTACTTCTCCCTACAGAAATATTTTGTCTAGAGTAGATATAACAAGAGGCACATTCTTGATCATCTAAGCAGTCACATTCAAGCGTATGAACTCCAATGTGCATGGCCAAATGTACTATGCATTATTCCTGTATTGTCTTACTGTATATGAATTGCAAATGTGCCAGGTGAGTAGCAACTCAAAATAGAAATAAAACAGTTTGTAAAGCTGTATAAATGCATTAACTTACTGAAACAAAGTAAGACTAATTAGCAATAGACTGTATGAATGAAACACAAATAATACCTGCATTAGGTGGTGAATCTACATTGGTTTTGGACAGATGTTCGATTAGAAGATAAAGCTTTAGGAGAGGGAGTCATCTGCCAAAAATGGATTTTGATACAGAAATAATGAAGACTATTCGTAAGAGTAAAATGCATATATATATTTTCTGTTGTCTATATTTATGTCTACACCTATGTCTAACTCTACGGTTTTATGATATTCACAATTTCCAACTGTATATTTACACCTAGAAGTAGACTTAAATGTCTCCTTCCCACACCTCGAATCAAGGGGGAAAGCCTCCTACAATTGGATTTGCAAATATAAGGTTACTAATAGTAACTTATGTTGCTGGAGCTCTCTGTCACCATGACAGAAGTCTCCCCATGGGAAAGTATAGGAAAAGTGAATAAAGTTTATTATTCTTTAAAAAACAGTTTCAGCAATAGTGTAAAACATCAACAGAAAGTAATTTTTATTTTCTGCTAAACTAGACCTACTAAAATGCTATCACACATTAGGTCAGCAAATTAAATGTGTATAAAATAAATAATTCATATAAATACATTAGTTTAATTTATAAATAATAATTTTTAAACAGCAATGAAAACAAATCCAAACCATGACTTATATCTTTATTTCAATTTATTATGTATTACACGTTTTAACAAATAGTTGAACATAATAATATCCTTGATTCATAAATATTTAAAAGTTGAAATTACATTTAAAAAATACATATATTATTAAGTACTAATGAGTTGCCATGTGTGGTGCTTAACCTATTCCAAAGCTCGCCTTGAGTAAATGTATGCTTGTTTGGCACCATTGGAGCTGTAATAACTTTAGAATTGTAGTTTGTGAATTGCAATGCTCTAACTGTTTTGTGGGTGTGTTTTTGTATTAGCATGCTCCTTCCCAACCCCTCCTTAAATTGTGTTAAACCCCTCAAATTTACGATTAAATATTCCCCTTTTTCTAGCCACTCCGCCTTTGGTCTCCGGCAATTACTACTGTTGGCAAATATCTCTGCACAGAAATGATAGGAAAGGTGGAGGTGTCCACCCAGTTTGTGAATACCATTTTGTACATTTCTGACTACAGCGCATGAGCAGTACTACTGTCATACAATTTGTTAATAAGCCCCAATGTATTCTTCTTGAAATAATAAATACTGGATCACAAGTTCTCGGACTACTGAGAAGACATTCCTAAAGTGGGGAATGAAGACTTGCAATACCTGTGTGAAAATGTGCTGTTTCTCTTTCCCCTCTCTCTCTCTCTCGCTCTCTCTCTCTCTCTCTCTCACACACATCCTCTCTCATTCTCCTCTTATTTCCATTGCGACTTTTGTGCTAAACAAGGGCTGAGAGGGAGAACGAAGAGTTAGAGGGACAGTTGCTCCTTTTGTTCACAGATGCAGCGGATAAATGACACATCCATTCTCTACATTAACAGCTTTATGGTCAAAATATGTATCGCACTAATTGCATAAATCTGGTTCTTAGTTGAAATAAAAACAGGGACCAATCTGTTTCAAAAATAATTTCTTCAATGAAAGATACAAAGATAGCCCAGCTCTTTGCTGCTTGTTCTACTTGCCTCAATATATAAAACACTGAAACTCTCAACTGCCAGTTACTTCTCACAGTATCCACATACGGTTTAAGCAAGGCCTTGAATACATATATGAACGGTCAATTGGAATCCTAATATAGGAGTCCAGTAATATTCCAGAGATTCGAACACAATTTTGGCCATTTCCTTTGGGTCAGGAGCTATTTTCATCATATATAACATTCCCTGTTGATTCAGTTAACCCCTAAAACAAAGGGTTGCATTACCTACTAAATTCATTTCTCCATTTCCTTTACTCAGACTACAACCTATGTGGTGTGTCCCATGAAATTAGATCAAAAATATTGATGGGATAGAATATAGAGGACAGAATATCAAAAATAAAATATCAACAGATAAGTAAGACTAGATTTTCTATACCTAACTGCACATATATAAATGTACATGGTCATGGTAGGCTCTAAGGCAGTTTTAGGGCAAAAATAAACATTTCATGATAACTCTGATGAATAATGTTCCCGTTAAAGAGAGATGGGAGTTTTGTCTAGTGGTGGTTACCACTCATGCTAAAGTAGCATAGAGGATTAATGTGCCTCCTGCAAGGAACGTGCACCAATCAAATCACCAAACTGTATTTTATGAGGCTTGCTCAGAACATTGAAGCCTTGTCAAAGAGATCCTTTTTTATGTGCAATTCATAATTTCAACCCTGATATAGGAAGGTGACCTATGAACTATCATCAAACAGCTGCATGTTATTAGACTTGGCATCCTTGACGTGGTCTCCCCCTTAACTTTTTGCCTCTGCTTCCCAAGTTGTTGATGTGTGCTGCACTCAGTTTTTTCTGTTTTTAGATACTCTGGGCACTTTACCACTGCTAACCAGTGATACAGTGCAAGTGCTCATATGTAAAATGTATGTGTAAATTGGCTTATCCATGATTAGCATATTTGGTTTACTAGTAAGTCCCTAGTAAAGTACACTAGAGGTGCTCAGGGCCTGTAAATCAAATACTACTAGTGGGTCTGCAGCACTGGTTGTGCACCCACATTAGTAGCCCTGTGAACATGGCTCAGACCTGCCACTGCAGTGTCTGCAGTTTTAAACTGCCAATTTGACATGGCAAGTGTACCCACTTGCCAAGCCTAAACCTTCCCTTTCCATACATGTAAGGCACCCCTAATGTAGGCCCTAGGTAGCCCCATGGGCAGAGTGCAGTGTATGTTAAAGGTGGGACATGTACTGATGTGTGTTACATGTTATAACAGTGATATACTACTAAATTCAGTCTTCACTGTTGCAAGGCCTTTCTCTCTCATAGGTTAACATGGGGGCTGCCTTTAAATATTATTAAAGAGCAGATTCCCTTTGAGAGCAGATAGAAATCTGGAGTTTGGGGTCTCTGAACTCACAATTTAAAAATACATCTTTTAATAAATTTGGTTTTTAAATTGTTAGTTTGAAAATGCCACTTTTAAAAAATTGGCATTTTCTTGCTTAAACCATTCTGTGTCTCTGCCTGTTTGTGGATGTCTGTCTGGGTCAGTTTGACAGTTGGGCTGTTTGTGAATCCCCTCTAAACAGTGAGACAAAGGGAGCTGGGGTGTAGCCTGCATATCTTGATGAGCCATCTGCGCTAGAGTGGAGAGAGGAGTGGTCACTTACACCTGAATGACCTGTGCCTGCCCTCTCACAATGCAGTCTCCAACCCCCTGTGTGTGTCTGGAGCTGGCCTGGGCAAGGCAAGATCTTGTGAACAACAGAGACTTTCCTTTGAAGTAGGCCAACTTCAAAGGCAGAAAGGGGTATAAGCATTGGACCCAAAACCCTGAAAATTAGATCACTTCTGGAACCAAGAGGAACAACTGCCAAGTAGAAGAGCTGAAGAGCTGAGGAGAAATGTTGCCCCTGCCTGTGACTGTGCTTTGTTGAGCTATCCTGCAGTTGCGGCTTCTGCCTGTGAAAGGGGAGAAAGACTGGACATTGTGGTATATTTCTGCTTGTGAAGAATCTCCAAGGGCTTGAACTGAGCTTGCCTCCTGTTTTGAAGTCTCAGGAACATCAACGACTTCCTCTGCTAACATCTGGACTCTCTGCTGAGACTCCTGCCCTGCCAGGTTGTATCCTGTCCAGTCCCTGGGCCCTCGAAAGGTGAAGTTGGCAGACAAGAGCTGAAAATCCACGTTTAGAGCTCCGTGCAGGAAAAGTTTTGAGGCACTATCTGCAATGCAGCTGATATATGTCACGCCGCCTGCTTCGTGGCTAAAATCCATGCTCTACCTGCATTGCGGCTGGGAGATCGATGCATCACGGCTGGAGAAACGATGCACAACACCTGCTTGCATCTGCTGATAATGTCACAAACCCGGTTTTCTAACACCGTGCAACAGGATTTTCCATGCATCGCAACTGGCCGACAAAGTCAACCCGACTCTGCGCAGATTCGAGGTGCAACGTCTGGAAATCGACTCATCGCTCTCTTACGAGGGAGAAAAATTAAGCATTCCATGCCTGATCAGAGAAGAAGTGATGCATGGCTTCCCTTTGCGAGGAAGGACACAACACATCGCTGCCTTTTCCGGTGCATGCTCGCCCATGAGCCTTTATTTTGTACACTAAAAAGGTAATTTGTGCTAACTCAAGGTTTCCATTGTTTTCTATGGAGTAAGACCCTAATTCTTTTAAAAATTCTTTAACTTGTGTATGTTTGATTTTTGTTGTTTTGGTCTTGTTTGATTTAGGTAAATATTCCCAATTTTCTAAACTATTTTGGTGCCCATTTTGTAGTGATTTCACTGTATTACTGTGTGTGTTGGTACTACTACTTTACACATTGCTTCTGCCTGCTCGTGCCAAGCTACCAAGGGGGTGAGCTGGGATTAACCAGGTGTGTTTCTCCTTTGCCCTGAATAGAGAGAGGGTCCTTGCTTGAACAGGGGGTAACCTGGCTGCCAACCAAATACCCAATTTATAGCACATGCAAACTGCATGCTATAGGTTAAAACATTATGGGGCAGATTACGAGTCTGGTGATCACAAGACTGCAAGACTTGTGGTGGCGGTTGCACCGCCAGAGCTGTGGTGGTCTGACCGCCACATTACGAGGTGAACTTGGTGGGCAGACCGGCCAACCTACAGCCATACCCACCAGGATCCAAGGTTCCAAAGGGCCAATGGTGATCCTCGTTGTAATCAGCAAGGGTGGCGCTGAAATCAGCGCCGCCCTGCTGAGTACAACCTTTTTCTCCACCAGCCTTTTGACAGCAGTTTCGCCACCCTTACAAGGCTGGCAGAGAACAAGTGCAGGGAGCCAGAGGTTGGCCCCTGCCCATGGCCATGGCATGGGCCTTGCAGAGGTCCCCCTGTCCGGCACCCTTGAAATGCGCACTGTCTGTTGTGCAGACAGTGCGCGCTTCATAGGTGCTGTTGCACCGTGCATGTGCCAGCGTTGTCTCTGGCTCAAAAATGCTAATGCATCTTTCCCACTGAGTTGACCAGTAGAAACATTGGTTTCCGACAGTCAGCCCAGTGGGAAAGTTGTAATGGGGCTGGTGGGAAGACTGCCAGCACCATGGCAGTCTCCACGATGGGAGTTTGGCAGACAAATGTTTGCATCCTCCAAACTCCAAATGACCCCCTACATTTTCCCCCCGGATTTCATCATCTTACTTTTGTTAAACAGGATTAATTTGAGTAGAAATACCTTCTTATTAGTGTAGCTAACCACTGATGTAATTTCAAAAATCTGAGTTTGTGCTTCTCCAGATCAAATATTATTAAACTGTGCTGCCTGCTAGTATTGGTGACATGAGACTCCTACTCCTTGTAATCTTCGTTGTCCTATGGAACATAAAACAGACTGGTTTATGCACATATGAATCACTGGTGTTGCAAAATGTGTGTGTGATGTAAAATGATATGATACCCTACACTTTTTTGAGTAACACTATAAAACAAATGAAATGCATGTGAGAGAGGACCTATAGGGAGATGAGAGGCCCTGGCAGAGCGTGGTAGGGAGGGAATTTGTGGAGAAGGAGGTATTTTATGGGGGCATCAACAAAGATTGTTGCACTGGGCACCACCAGAGCTAAAGTCGGCCATGTGCGCCATACATATATCTCCAATGTGAAAATGTGCAGAATTGTGAATAGTAAATCTATACTTCCCTGTATGCACTTACCTTTCCATATTTTCTTCCTCACTATTCCGTCCTCAATGTTACTATCTTACAATATTGCTGGTGTTGGTATTCAGTACTACAATCCACTTATGTGCACAAACCTTTAAACAGACCATTAAAACACATTAACCTCAATGAAAACACTCTATTAAAATAGCTTTCCTATACATTTTTGCCGCTCTTTGACTTAAATGTATCAAATATTCTTCTTCACTAGTCCAATACCAAATAACGTTTCATTTTAGCCTGTTGTTTGAAGGACTGATTAGTTTTGCAGATTCCAAGATGTTTGGTACAGATAAAAGGTAACGTGCAATCTCTATAATGGATGTTGAATTACTTTTGAATTCCCTTCCCCTTGCTGATAACTTCCTGATCAAGAAAGTAGTTTTTCACAACGGCCACAAAAATCAATATCAATGTAAAAATTAACAATATGATCTCTGTTTGGCTCAGTTCAGAAGGCTTTGCCGTGAGCAGATTTAACTTGTTCTGAAAATCCTTGAATAAATTACGCCCAATCAGAGAACAATTTTATAAACTCAGTGAAATGTCAGATTGTAATGACAACACATTAATTGTATGGTTAACTACAGATCCCTAATCCACCTCAATAACTGACTATTTCCTCATCTCAAATCTCTCTCTGACTAGACAATGACTTAAACCCTTCCTCTAAACAATTGTTGGACCTATGTAACTCACTTATCCTAAGAGTATTGCCGGAAAGCCACACAATAAATCCATGGTCTGGGTACCAGCTTCTAACATACTTTTCAAGACAGCAACATAACTGAATCATGTGACCTAGCAACAGAACCTTACCCTTCACCGTAAGAATTCCTGTGTTACAGCCCACCAATAATACAAAAAGCATACCAACCACCTTCAAATTCAACAAAAACATTTTCTGCAATCAAAAGATCACAAGTATACAATCTCACAAAACATGATCTTGACACCAAACAACGTCTTCTCTAAGCTATCTCAATAGTAATTGACAAAACTACTCTCCCCGATATCAAGGTTCCTCAGAATTCCTAGGTGAGTAACACTGTAAAGACACTCAAGAGACAATGCCTTACTCTGGAGACAACCCAACACAAAAGTAATCATTTCTCCACAACCAATGTCAAACATAGGTGCACCACCTACCATAAATTAATTTATGATACTAAAAGAGAATGCTTCTCAGAAAGAATAAGGGAAACCATAAACAGTATGTGCAAACTTTTTGAAGGTAGTATAAAGGTTCTGGACATCCTAATGCATAACAGCTGCAATCCCTCACACCCAGCAGCACTGTGACAACTTCCCCACTTTCTACAATGACAAAGTTCAGGTAATTAGAACAGTCATAGGGCCTGATTAGGAGTCTGGTGGTTGAACTGACGCAAGTCCTACACAGCAGTGGTGATGTGGCTGTCAAGCTGGCGGCCTCACCATTGTTGTACTGTGATGCTTCCACCAGGCTGACCAGAGGAAACATCATATTACGATGTTTCTTCCGGTCAGGCCAGTGGAAACAATGCCTTTGCACACAGCAATAGCAGACATTCTAAGGGTGCTGGCAGGGGGCAGCCCAGAACTGCCTTACCAGTAGCCTTTTCATGTCATGGACCCTACCATGAAAAGGCTGTCAGAAGCAAAGTCGTGAACAGCATGGCAGGACCGAACTCAGCACCACTGTGGTTGACCACGACTTGGACAGCCGCCAACCCGTTGGGATCTCTGATCGCAGAGGAGGCAGTGGTCTCCTGGCATCCGACCACCAGGATCATAATCTGGTGGTCAGATCACCAGGATTGTGAAGGTCTGACTGCCACCACAAGTCTGGTAGTCCGTGGAATTATTCATGTCAGTCTGCCAGTAATATTCCTAGCATAACAAACATCTCTAGCAACTTCTCTTTTACAAATCTATGCACTCTGAATTATTGGCAGTGCAGAAAGGTCTCTGACCTGGCAAAATCATATGTGCCTCTGGAATAGTCAACATTATTGGACAAACAGAGCTACCAGCTTTTCCGAGAACTTGAAGCCAGATGCACAAACATTAGGAAAACCGATTTCTTAGTTTTGGTTATCTCTGAATTGCAATTAGGAAATTGATATTCCTAATGTATCAACCACTTTTATTCCCAAATAGCAAATCCTTGTACGTTGCAAATCAACCTACCTCATTAGTATTATTAAGGTAGGTTGCAATTTGTGACCCATATGGAATGGCAGCCATCACAGGTATGGTGACCTGCTGACCACCATGTCTGTGATTACTATTTAATAAAGCAATCTTTTTTTATTTGCAGTCTGTTTTCCCTAAAGAAATATTAGACTACTGCCTGCACTTAATTTTTTTTAACTTCCTCAAAGGGGAAGGTTCTGTAGGTTTGTGAATGGGTTATCACCACTTTTAAACTGGTCGCAAAGTAATACTGTTTTGGGACTGGAATTCAGTTGCAATACAGCAACAATACCATATCAATTCTGCATTTAGAAGGGACGACCAAAATCCCTTCCAAATACTGAATAGCAAATGCAAATTGCATTTCAGTAACAAGTTACCAAGTTGTATTTAGCATTTCGTAAGATTGAAAAAGTATTTTTGCATTTGCAAATGGCCCGATTTGGAGAATTGGGCCATTTGTGACAGTAAAAAGGCTTTGTACATCTGGCCCTATGTTCATAAACACCTTACTCAAAATTAGCCAGGTGTCTTCTTCCCTTCAACACCTGCTGGTTCTGCCTACCCTCAAGAAAAAAGGCAAGTTCCATCAGACATTGAGCAAAAAGGTTCCCTGTAGAGGTTAACTTTTAACCCCATACTGCACTGAATCACACCTCAACCTAGATTCCCGCAGTTAAGGTGCAGAAGCAGAAAATTGCAGTCAGAATATTGCCTGTGCTTCTATGTCTCTATTAGTTAATGATACATAATCTACTTTGCATGAGATAACAATTTTGGAAACAATATTTAGGGCTCAATATTTCTGCCAGAAACTATCTCTCACTGAGATATTCTTACAAACAACTCCAATTTGTGTTCCACCCTTAACATGGCATGTAGGCAACCTTGATCACAGTCTTGGATGGCATACCAAGAATAGCAAGCATTGGAACACCTAGAATACTGATCCTCCTGGGTCTTTCTGCCACATTTGACATGGTGGACCACAAAATCCAAGTTCCCAGTCAGTAGCCACACTCTAACGTTGAGTACTTAAGTGGTTTGAATTCAATTATATTACCTCAGCCAAATTCTAACATTAGATGGCCTATCACCACTGCCCGGTGTAATCACCTAAGGAATAACTACCCGCTCCCCACTTTCCCCTATTGTTGTCAACAGTTACATTCAATGCCTCATGGATATCCTCTGCTCTCACCATTTCCACTACAAACTCCTTTGGCAATTAATCACCAGCAAGCCTCTCTCAGATAAAACATAGATGTCCAAATTCATTGAGTGGATCATAACAGAAATTCTATCAATGAGCATCCCACCTCCCTCTTTCCACAACCACCTTCTTTGGTTAAATAATTCCCATAGCTATTAGATGAGTCAATCGGTTATGTATGTATAACCAGCTGGTGTACATACATGTCAGACTGCAAGCTTCCAGAACATTCAAAAGGCTGCAGAATACCTTATCTTCAGACAAACCACGTTATAAGAGACCAATTGGCTAACCATGCTTGCCAGAACAAATTCAAGATATTATTTCTCAAGAACAAACGCTTAGAAAAATCTGTGTACAAATACCCCCATGACAAAATCAAACGCTACCAGCCCACCCAGTCACTCAATCTTCCAGAAGCAACTTAGAGCCTGCTTTAGAGAATGGTGGGCAAGGTATTCTGTTGCAAATGTAATAGAGTACCCTGCCTGCCAAATCCTCAGTCTCCCAGCCTCATTTAGAAATGGGCTGACCTTAAGTATTTTTCTGACATCCCTCCTTGGCTCCATCAAAGGAGTATTTCTTCTGATTGTCCAATGCAGTGGGGGGTCAGCAGAGGAAGGACATTTCTCTGCCTTCACCACTTAGGATGAATGGTATAATGCAATTTTTTCTTGTCACTCAATGCCTAGAAAGTCTGGCTGTGAGGTACAGGAAATAGCAATAAAGACCCACACACCCAATGAGAAAAAGCCTCAGTGTGGGGGTCATTAGCTTTTTGATTTTCAAACACAAACTCCCTCTTTGGTAGGGTTGGCCATAACTCACAACACTTTTTGTAGCATAAGTATGTGAAATTACAGCAAAATTATGTGAGATCATGATAAGCCTGCTCTTTAATTATCGCTATCTTCTTAGCACATAATGCAAACTTGCATTAAAATGGACCATAGGATGCATTTTGCATTAAGTAAATACTGCTAAGTGCAACGGAACACAAAGAGCAGCAGCTATCAGCCACATATGCTCTGATACTGTGCTCTTGTACTCTTGCAGTAAGGTTTTTGCCCCAGGTTACAGGAGTATAAGTTTCAGTAATTTCCTGTCATAAGAGTAACAGGAAAGGACTGAAATGACTTTGATTACTCTGACATCAAAAATATTTTGCTCAGGCCTACTCTTTGGGGGATTGATTTTGAAAAACAAAACAGTTAAATGTGGTGGACGGATATCAAAAGTGATGGCAGCCGTCCACCAAACGTTTAGTGCATTGAAAGGATCTGATAGTTCCCTTCCATGCACAGAGATGATCACTGGTCTGGCTGTCATCTCTAAATTTCACAGACTGAAAAACAGAAAAAGTGATGAAGAGATGTCAAAACCAATGGCAGAGGGCTATCAAACTTTTAGTGCATCAAAGCTTGTTCCCTTCAATGCACAGGGATGACCGATGGGCCAGCTACCATCTCTAAATTTGATAGACTTCTCCCCAAACTCTAATTCATGACCCAAGTAGTGACTTCCACACCACTTCTGGTTCAACCTCTCCTTGGATAATCACAGTACATTGACAATCTTACTCTTCTACGCAAAACCTTTCTAAAACTGGATAATGGGTCATAAAAAATCTGACATTCAGTAAATGGATACCAGAGCACCATTCAAAAGCAGTATTTTGTAGTGTGTATAGTTTTACTACTGTAGCACTACTTACTACAAACTGCAGTTCACAAACCTATGAGTATAAATCTTTATCTCCTGTCTTTTCTCTGGGGAAATCATTGCATATGTAAGTTTTCAACCTAGTAATACATGGGAAGGGACTGGGGGAGTGGTTGGAAAAAGGGACATACCTTTTACCATTGAAGTCCAAACACTGGTAATGCAACATTGTCCAGTTCCATAAAAAAGTAATGGAGGCAGGGACTTCAAATAAAACCCCATAGAAAATAGTGTTACATTACATTAACATATTTAAACCAACTTAAAATATAAATTTATTTAATTTATTTATTTAATATTTACATTTATTGTAATATATATATAAATTAAAGCTTTATATCACTGTTAATAATGTTTTATACATATTAATAAATTTTGTCTTTTGGTGGGAATCATTTTTTAAATATACATTTTAGTCATTTTAATTTAATTTAATATATTCTAAATAAGTACATTTTAAATTAAAATCTAGTTAGTAGAGCTGTAGATTTTTTTATTTTGTTGTACATTTTAAACAAATATGTAACATTGATTTAAATTTACATATAACATAAACTGTTTACTATTTTTTTCAAGTTTAATTAACATTTTTATATTTTCATGTACTCTACCACATGGAGATTCCCACCTCAGTGGCAGAGATCACCCTATGCTAAAGTATAAGAAGAATTACACAAGTTCATTTCAATTTAAAAAAGTAGTAAAACGATTTTTATGTTAAATATTGATGTAAATTAATTGTGGCTATATATTTATGATGGAAGAATAAATTAAAACTGCTGCAGCATCCTTAACTTAAATATGAATGAATGAATATAAACATATCAAATTATATTACTATTATTCATATCTCACCTAAAGGAAACTGTTTATATTTATGTATTATGTATGAAAACTTACAATCAGTGATGTATAGAATTAATTTAAAATAACTTATTTTGTAAGTTACATTTTGAAATGTAAAAATGTATTAAATCATTTTATCCTTAAATAATATGCATTTGTAATTATATTTAAAGCTTTTAACATTAAGTTAATGTTACATACAGCTAAATACTCGAACTAAATTGAATAATTAAACATTATTTCCTATGCGCTTCTATTTAAAGTCTCTGCCTCCATTATTTTCTATGGGAGGCTGTTGCAGTATCAGTATTTGGCCTTGTGTGGTACTAGACGTACTACTGCCCCTATTTGGCAGTAGTATCATATTCACCTAAATCTGGCTCCACTTTCTGTTTCAGAGGATGGAGGCATGCAAGTTTACACTTTTATGTACCTTTACTCCTAAATGGGGAATAGTCAAAAGTAGTAAAGTTGCTCAAAAGTGTAGTAGTAAACTTACATATGTAACTTACTCACAAGTGTAAATAGCACCGTCAGTGTTCCCACCCTGGAAATGTGTGATAGTGAGAGCACAATTTCCACCATTCAGATGTGTTCCAGGCAAGTTTCTGTCTTCACACCACCAGGACCGCCCCATAAACTACTTATGAAATATCTGACTTTGACATAGCTATGCTGACTATGTTATGGTCAGAGAAATAACTGTGATCTAATTTCTCTATCTACCGATCATGTAATGGCTGAGGTTGTTCTGTCCATGGTCCCCGCTCCATAATTCTTAAGCAATTGAATGCTGTATCTCTTTCTCTCAAACAACATCTTACTATACTGCAATGTTATAAAATGGCATTACAATTCCTATTGTTAAAACACAAGATTGCATAAAGTAATTTACAAGTTTTAAAGTGCAACTACGGATTTACGGATCGTGAGGTAGCGCATAGCATTACTAAAGATGGATTTTACTTTTAAAAATACATAACTAAAGCATTCTGTGCTACCATTGCAATATATAGATGTACGATACCTGGTTCCACTGTATTTTCCCAAGACACCTAAATTGTAAGAGTCAAGCAGGGCTGCATCTCTAAAATCTGAACAGCAGCCTTTAAATTTATTCAGACTAATGAGCTGATATAAATTTTGAGAATGCTAATTCACAGAAGTCGCTTCTGTGGTGGGAGAAACAAAACAAGGTTGTCACTGCCTGTGAACAAAGTGAATTGGTTATATGACTGACAGTAAAGATTTCTTTCAACATCAGTAGAAAGAGGCTTCAGTGACAGGTAAGGGGACAGATGCAGAATTCTACTGTTCTCTGAGAGTTTGTGTACGCTCACTAGGGGACACAATGACTTGATACCAACTTAATAGGCTCAGCAGGGGCTAACCGCGAGCGGAAGTGAATATAAATGGGTATTATTGGACACTTGTATTGTTGTTGTGAGCCCGGAAGCACGAGACACACAATTGTATATTGAATTTAGAAAGAAACATTGTTATCTCAAACTGTCCCTGAACATACTTCTGGAGCTGTTTTTGGCCATAATAAGCCATTGTTACCACAGATATTGCAATTATGACTTTTGTGATAAATACCTGCAGATAGTTATTGGGCCAACATGCCCGGTACATTCAGGAGCATGCTTGTAATGAAGTGCAATTTATTACATTTTAACACAGCAGAGTCAGATTTTACCTGATGCAAATAATATCAAACCAATTACAGGGGCACTTCCCCCACTCCTGATGGGAGCAGTGTTGGGATAATGGTCTTGGATACCTTATCCTTACACCTCAGCACACTTGGATTCTGACGGTGCTGGGCAGGGCAGTGCAGGCATTGAGTTTCTGCCAACCTTCTCTTTGAAAAGGCTTGTGGAAAGTGGGGTTGTAATTAGCCAGGCGGTGCTGAGTTCTGTGCCGCCATGGCTGACTACGATACCAACCGCCATTACCCCATCGGGATCTATGATCCTGGCAAGACTGTCCGTCTTCAGGCAGGTCCGCTCACCAAAGTCGTAATTTGGCAGTCGGACTGTCACAGATATGGCAGTCCAACTGCCACAGTGAGTTTGGCGGTCTCATGCCTGCCAAACCCGTAATAAGGGCCTAAGAAAAAAATAAATCAATAGAAATTAGAATATCAGTATATCTCTATTAAATGGAAGTGAGCAGTTCTGTTGAACATCTGTTTTTAGAGTGAGACTGCTACAAAAAGAGAAGCAAGGTGGCAGAATATGGGAAAGCTGAGAAAGAAACTTTTTTTTGCGAGTACTTACACAACATTTTGCTGTATGTTATCTCTATGGATTCCTCAATTTAAAATGTAGGCATTGTAGAGGGCTGTAAAGACTAGACACAAACTTATGATGGTGCCTATATAAGTCCAGTAGAATAAATTGATCTGGCTAGCCCATGGAACTCTAAAATCTTAAGTTCCAATGTTCTTTCACAATGAGCTAATTTCTTTAGCACTGCCATCTGCCAAAAACAGTATGTGATATTTGGTGAAGGATAATACCATTGGAGGTGCATGTTCAAAGACACGTGAAGATTAGGCATGAACTAATAGTGCGAAATCTTCAGGCTCTTGAAACAGCCGGGCACCAGAACGTACATATAAGCTCTACTTGAACAGACATATAATTCTATACATGACATACCTTGTGTGTTGGTTTGTGTTGTATCAGTATAGAAGACACATACTAACCATTATGTTTACTTTTCCATTAATATGTAGTATACGGGGTGCATCTCAGAAAACTGGTTATCATGCATGTATCTAGCCAAATCACACTGCAAGTACTGAAGTCTCCCTATCACCCATACACCCACATCCCTATTAGCAGGCTAACAGAAATTCTCTGGTAACTAAAACTAAGATACTAAACTCATGTAATTCACTATAGTTATATTTTTATGTTCCATGGATAACCAGGTGGTCCATTTTTCTATAGTTGTTGTCTTAGTATTAAGGCTAAATCAAGCAGTTACAGATGCCCATGATTTCTACAGCAGGGCTATTGAAATTAACCCTGGAACACACAGTAGCTTGACAAATTGTGACAATTTAAGCTACCAAGTCATGTATCAACTACATGGTGCAGAAAAGAATTAATAACTCACAACTTAAATCAATGATATTCTTGCTGAGAGAGCTATTTTCTAATGCTAATATTGGTTAATGAGGAAATACATTCGGAACTGCGTTAATTTGACCCACAGAGGTTGCTAGATAGTAAAGGATTCCATTTAAATAATTCTTAATTTTACTGGTAAGCAATAGAACAGCACGGACGATATCATGGAATGAGTGAGAGGGGGATATTTGACTTTTAATCTAATTATAATTTGGAAATGTCATTGCCACAATTTGCCTCAGACAGCTGTTCTGTATCCTACATAAGTAATGGTCTCATCTTCCAGATCTCCTAACCTCATATTTGCTGAGTTACAAATGCCTCAAACATCAATGTTGCTGTGATTTGAATATAACTGGTGAAGCATAATCTATAAATTTAAAAAGATATTTTTTGTAGAAACTATATTATGACTAATGAACAGGCAATGGAGCGTTTATTCTTGAGCACAGAATTCTGTTTGTTAGAGAACTGCTTCGGGTTTGTAAGCTGTCTTCTAATTTTTAATTGCATAACTCAATGTCTGGGATGATTTCAGATGTATTGAAGGACTTTAAATCATACTACATGGGTCAGGTCTGGATATTTAGGGGCCATTCAGAAAGGAAAGAAGAAAGACATCTATTGATTGATGCTGTCTTTAAGTCTCTCTTGATGCTTTACCACAGACCAGTTAGGAAACTCATACATATTTATTAAAGCAAATGAATACCAGTTGGTATGTATGGAGCAGAATTCTGAATCCCTCCAGATGGCTGAGAATAGCTTCATACGTAGGCTGCTTTCAGTTCCACAAAGTACAGCTATTAAAAATTGTCACATCGAAACTGCAATGAGTTACCTAGAGGGTGCAATAGGTATGGATCCACTGGCTTTGTGGCATAAGACCTGCCGAAAACCTCTAGCAGGATTTTGTATGTTAATGTTCAGGAATTCTTCAGTGCCAAATAATGTAATTGAAATCCCATGGCTTATGTATTTGAGGAAGACTTTTATTGTGATGGGCATCACTGACTTTTTTCATAACCTTGAGTCTTTAGAGTTAGCCTCTAAACATTCATTGAATAGTCTTTATTTTAACTACAGCTTTAAGATACACAGTTCAAAAGCATAATCTATGTGGAAAGTTATTACACATTAAGTTCTTAGTATTTCTTTGGGTATTGAACCTTATCTAACTTTCATATCCATTTCTCGTTATAGATTTTATGTTACTTTTTTTAGATGAGGTATTGTCTCTTTGCCTTTGCCCTGAAGGGAACATGGTTTGCTACCCTTTCTGTTTTACTCTTGTGACCATCTTTTTCAACAGAGCATCAGTCACTTTATGATTCCTTGCACAGTCTATAGTACTCCATGCAGGCACTTTTTGGTCTCTTGTTGACGAGCATATTGCTTTGCTATTTTTACAACAACTAGGATACTATGAGATCGGGTACGCTGTTGTAAACTACAGCAAGCAGCCTAGTATGCTAGGGAAAGTTATGGTATTTCTGTGGTCATCTAAAATGGATGTGCACTGATATGTTGTATTATTTTACCATCACTGTTGATTAATATTTATTGACTGACATATCTTATGATGCTATTTTTTATATCTTAGTATTTTTTTTATTTTTAGATTATTGTTGGTTTAACATAAGCTTTGCAATTGCTTTTGATGTATGATTTTTTTATACTTTTATGTCTTTTGCTGAAAGAAAGGAGTTTGAATTGATTAGATTTAATCAGCAGTGATTAATAGAAAAAACAGATCACACCATCCACCCTAATTATGGAGGGCAGTGTAATGCCCTTCCTTTGCAATCAGAGGAAGCAGAGACCCAACTGATGGAAACCTAATGGTCCTTCGAATACCAAATATGACATATTATAGACCTAGGCAGAGATGCAGAGGTCTGCTATGTGGAATTCCACAGAGAAGTCCAAAAACTCTGCGAGATTCTGCAGAATTCCGCAAGTGGTCAGAGCTGCTTGACGTGTATGTTTGTGCTATATTTTGGATGTTTAGGAGGGTGATGCATGTTCTTTAGCTGGAAAGTCCAGGTGAATGGCACCACGTGGTTCATATGTGCATGGCCATTTTGTTTTCTTTTGTTCTTTGCATGGTGCTTGGCCCTGTTGTTTGAGTCCTCTCTTAATCTTTTCACTCTCCCCCATCTGACTCAGCCACCCCTCATTTCCTTTACCTATTCAGTGCGTGCCTTTGTGTATTTTACGTTTTTGTCACTTTTTGTGTTTTTCTTGAATTGTTAATACTTTTTTTGGCTTTCCCGTTACTTCGTTAATTTTTCCTTTCTTCCTTCCTTTTCCTATTTCTTCTATTTTGTTTTAACCACCCAGCACCTTGGCAGAGCAGGGAAAGAGAGGGAGTGGTGGAGTCATTATGGCTGCTAGCTGCACACCCTTACAGTCATCGGCACCACCAAAGGGTACAGCTCTTCAACATTTTTCTTCTGGGGCTGAGGTGGCAGCACTTGTGTTTTTTATGTGCAGTATCACCTCCCCTCCATGCTGGCAGCAGACGACAGGTCTGGGAGTGGCTACGCTTTCTTTCTTCAAATGCAATATAAGCTGGATATACATCATTCCAGCAGTTTTTCTACTTACGACCATAATGTTAAGATACGAGGATATAACACGGGTATATAGTATGCTTGGATTATATTTTCCAAGGATATTTTGCGTACAAGACTAGAGTAATAAGTTGTCTTATGACACTGACATATGTGCGGTGCTCCACAGTGCGAGAGCGCACTAGTATAAGTTGTAAGTAGCTAACATTATACGGTGTACACTTTCAACGCACATATCAGGAAGCAAGTGTTACCCGGTTACATTGTTTTGACAATTGGTCAATACATGACTTGTCCACTCGCAGTAATCTCTTTCTCCACAAAGTGGGACGCTGTTTACAGTAAATATGCCCATTGTTCTTACTACTACGACCTTTATAAACTACTTGACTAGCGTGGGTGCTCATTCTACTTCTTGCTCCCTTTTTCCCACAGTTGGACTTATCATGGTCCAAGTACGACTATTGATTTAGTCTCATACTGTACCTCAGAATTCAACACGACATACCCTCATATGGGAAATTAACTTCTATTTTGAATGCCACAATATGGACATAATTGGCACAGTTTGAATACTATATACCAAATCAACAAGGTATGTCCTCTGGGGTAAATTTTGGTTTTCTCAGCACAATTTCCACTAGGGTCACTGGAATGCATATTTTCGCACTCTGTGGTGTAATAATTCACTCTCAAATATTTATCCATCCTCAATTATAAAATAGTATGTTTACTACCTATATCCAATACTATAGGGAGCACCAAACTGCTGTCTGGTAACTCACCATGCACTGTGATAAAGTTAACTAAACACATTGAGTGAGTTTCTTTGGCAATTAATATAGCCAAATAAACTGGTTATATCACATTTGGGTGACAGCTAAGATTTCATACTAGACAATTGGAACTATTGGCTTACTATTATATTTGAATATCAGTTCACAGCCTTGAAAAAGTTGTTGTTACGACGAAACACGTGTCCCCTGTTTCTACATTGAACACTGTAGCAGATGTTTTTTCAATGGATAACTAAAGAAGAATAAAGGACACTATTTGGAATGATTGGATGTGCCGTGGTTCTCTCAACTTTATTTATCCACTGTGGACCAGTTGGCTTACAACCTACACACCCTGTGGCTGGGTGTGGAACCACCCTGGCACTCTTTAAAACTCACATGTTCAAGCTTCAATATTATTGACTGTTCTTTCGTACTTTTATACAAGCAAGGAATCCTTGGAACTGCGCACCATTGTACTACACAGCCACAATTCACCCTTTAAGTTACAATTTGTGTATGGAAACACACTCCTCTGCTGCAATATATACTGATATTTGTATTGTGTAAGTATTATTATTGACCACCTTGTGTTTTATTTCTCATGTTCCAATATGTCTAGGTTTGATGACAATAGGGAAGCTCTATTGGAGAGATGTAACTGTTGTGAAGAACATTAATTTACCAACCAACTTGCTATATTGAAACAGCGATTTCTCAAAAGAGGATACCCAGGATAACTGTGGGATAAAACATATAAGAGAATCTGCACAATTGATAGAACAACACTTCTAACTAACATTACACCGAAGAATACCACCAAAGAGAGTAAGGGACTAAGTTTAATCACCCCATATAGTACCGTTAGCTCAAACGTCTTTAAAATTCTAAGGAAAAACTGACCTCTATTACTGTCTGATAATACCTTAAAAAATGGTCTCAGGGATAGACCTAGTGTCATATATAGCAGGGGTCGCACACTGAGAGACCAGCTATGTCACAGCTTCTCACCTAATCTTACCAAATATAATTGGATCCCGCAACCACCTCTTGGTTTTTATAAATGTGGTCAGTGTAACATTTTTGAATACACCATAGATAAAATCAAATCATGTTATTAAAACACCGGTGTTACGCATCACATCAGACATTTCATGAATTGTAATACCAAATATGTGGTGTACTGTCTCATTTGTGTATGTAAGCACATCTATATAGGTAGCACAATCAAACCCTATAAGGAAAGGTTGCAAGAACATTTTCGAGCAATTAAAAAGAACAATAAAGAGTATCCATTTGCCATACATTTCAACTCTAAACATACCCAGCAGGATTTACGTAATATCAAAACACATGGCATAGCCACCCTGGGCGGATGCCCAAGAGGTGGCAATAAGACACTACTACTTAGGCAACTGGAAAGCAGATGGATAATTAAGCTTCGAGCAGTGGAGGAGGGGCTAAATAAAGAAAAAGATCTGCATGTCTTTCTGTGATTGCACTGGGTAGTTTTTCGCTAGGTACATTAGCATACTAACATTGCTAATAGTCCTTATCCTGTTAATCTCACATCTATGATGTGTATAATCTACTTTCTTGAAAGACTAGACATAGGGGGTTTGAATATATTATCATGCAGATATATGCTCAATGTTTGATCCATGATACTGTTGACTATTACTTACTGTTACAGAACATGTTATTTTGTACCTGTACCAAATGATTTTACACAACAAAGGTGTTGTATATAGGCGTTATGCATTGGAGGGTGCCAGCAATTCACACTCCAATACTATGCCATGATTAGTCTCTCCTGTGTTAGGCCTGCACAGTTAAACGGATCGACATCAGATCGTTAATTATTGAATAATGGGGGTCACAATTGGTGTTGTTCTCTCTGGTTCCACTCATTTCACTTTTCGCTTTCTATATTTGACAAACCTTATTGATATTAGACATTTACCACTTGATTATTTCCAATTCTATATTTGTTTGCTTGTTACAAGATGGCCACCACGGAGATAGTGGAGCCCATAATATTGTCCTCTTTTTATTTCCACTATCGTGGATAAGCATAAAATGCTCGCTTCCATCAGCACGAGCGTCATACATACTCGATGTGATTCACAAGTTCACACGGACTACCTTACGGGTAAGGTCTCACCTCCGCTCTCTATCGATTTTCTAAGCCGCTTTCCCTGTCGTCTTATAACTTTGACGAACCTCCAGGCTCGCGCATTGCTCCCAATTTTCACTGTTTCTCACACTAGAGTGAAACCAGGCAGCATTTTCAATAATAGCGTGCCTTTTATTAAATAACATACCGCGTCTTACAGCGTCTATATTTCGCAGACATGACCTAGGGGCTGTGACAGAAGCCACTGATCGTGTGGCGCAAGAGCACAGAATCGCTTTCTTTCTTTAAATGCAATATATGCTGGATATACATAATTCCAGATGTTTTTCTACTTACAACCATTATGTTAAGATACAAGGATATAACACGGGTATATAGTATGCTTGGATTATATTTTCCAACAATATTTTGCGTACAAAACTAGAGTAATAAGTTGTCATATGACACTGACATATGTGCGATGCTCCACAGTGCGAGAGTGCACTAGTATAATTTGTAAGTAGCTAACATTATACGGTGTACACTTGAAACGCACATATCAGGAAGCAAGTGTTACCCGGTTACATTGTTTTGACAATTGGACAATACATGACTTGTCCACTCGCAGTAATCTCTTTCTCCACAAAGTGGGCTACTGTTTAGAGTAAATATGCCCATTGTTCTTACTACTACGACCTTTATAAACTACTTGACTAGCGTGGGTGCTCATTCTACTTCTTGCTCCCTTTTTCCCACAGTTGGACTTATCATGGTCCAGGTACGACTATTGATTTAGGGGGTTATTACAACTTTGGAGGAGGTGTTAATCCGTCCCAAAAGTGACGGTAAAGTGACGGATATACCACCAGCCGTATTACGAGTCCATTATATCCTATGGAACTCGTAATACGGCTGGTGGTATATCCGTCACATTTGGGACGGATTAACACCTCCTCCAAAGTTGTAATAACCCCCTTAGTCTCATAGTGTACCTCAGAATTCAACACAACATACCCTCATATGGGAAATGAACTTCTATTATGAATGCCACAATATGGACATAATTGGCACAGTTTGAATACTATATACCAAATCAACAAGGTATGTCCTCTGGGGTAAATTTCGGTTTTCTCTGCACCATTTCCACTAGGGTCACTGGAATGCATATTTTCGCACTATGTGGTGTAATACTTCACTCTCAAATATTTATCCATCCTGAATTATATAATAGTATGTTTACTACCTATATCCAATACTATAGGGAGCACCAAACAGCTGTCTGGTAACTCACCATGCACTGCGATAAAGTTAACTAAACACATTGAGTGAGTTTCTTTGGCAATTAATATAGCCAAATAAACTGGTTATATCACATTTGGGTGATAGCTAAGATTTCATACTAGACAATTGGAACTATTGGCTTACTATTATATTTGAATATCATTTCATAGCCTTGAAAAAGTCATTGTTACGACGAAACACATGTCGGCTGTTTCTACATTGAACACTGTAGCGGATGTTCTTTTCAATGGATAACTAAAGAAGAATAAAGGAAACTATTTGGAATGATTGGATGTGCTGTGGTTCTCTCAACTTTATACACCCTGCAGGGGCATTTGACTGCTGTGGGGGAGAGTGTGTCAGTGTGTCAGTTGGCAAACTGAGGTCCAGCACACCCAGCAGAAGTTAACACATAGCTGGAAGGAATACTGGACCGCGAGCAGGACCTGCTGCACCTGCTGAGAATCAAGGTTTTGAGGCTTGGTGAGTAATTCTTTTTTTGACATTTTCTACAATGCTAATTTCTTTTTTCGAATAGCACGCTGCTCACACTCAAAGGTAAATTAAGTTTATGTTACAACAAATAATATGTGATTCAGTTTGAGGTAACCAGGTTTATGTCAGCACTCTCTTGAACTGATTATTTCAGAAGCCATGCAAACGCCTCTGTCTTGTCACTTGGATAGTGGAGGTAGTAAATAATATTAATGAGTTAACATTCTCTGTGTCTTTCTTTATGTAGCTCGTACAGTCCCAATCGCAATCTCCCAGTAACGTGTATTATGCATCTATGAATTGAATATGGAGACTCAGTTCAATATACTTTACTTGATTGTTTATCACAACCATAAAAGCAGATAAAATATACAAATAACACCAGTCAACCACCACTTGAATAAATAGAATAAATAAAACAAGACATGCAGCAATTAAAAACTGTCACTTAAAATTCACTGCAAAGATTTAGGATCAGTTATTTCTAGAAGCGATAGAACAAGATAAGAACAATAAAAACAACAGTTTAAAAGACAGCTTTCCTGACTAAATTTTTTTTTCATATAAAACCTCCTCAATAATGCCTAAAATTAAGATCTCATCTTCATGACTGCACACAGATAGACTGCTGAACCATTACAAATTTGGACTGATGGAAGAGTCAGCAAATAGAGAAAGGCAGGGCGACACTGTTTAAATTGCAGTGGTTTTAAGAGTGGAATCACAAACCTTTTCCTTAGATCAGAATACAATGTGCAAAATAAAACTATATGCATTGTACTTTGTTCTGAGACTGAATCACAAGGACATTTCTCCAGAACTGGACTCTAGTCGTAAATAAGTGGAAAACTGACGAGTCAGTGAAATGTCTCTAATCTTAAGCTTGTGAGGACAAATCAATGCCTCGAGTTCAATACATGTTTTAAATATGGTTCCATGCGATCTGATAATTGTAACAGAAGATTCATCCTGACGCTAGATTTCCATGACTTAGTAACCCACCTCAGGTCAGCCAGGTGGGTAAGACAAATTTTTTTCAGATCTTTTTGGGACAGTGGTTCCATTTTTCTTGGTGTAAAGTAAAACTCAGGCTGACCCATATCTGTAAAAACATTCTTTATATAAACCAGCCATGGGATTCGCAGCGAATGGCTTAATGATTGAGCATCTGCTATAATGGTCCTCTTCAAAGTAGCAAATTCTGAGGTCCACACTTTATGCCATAATAGGATTGGCTGTATACTTATTAGGTCTGTAATGTATGTTACCCCCATTTCAGAATGGCACGGCAAGGTTGGTGTAGATTTTGTTACACTTAAAATAGACTTTAAGAAATTATTGTCTGCTATCTGCAGAGCATTACATTTCCTATGTCCCCATAAGCCTGCCCCATACAGTGCAACAGATACAAATTTTGCATTGTAAATTGTCATCATATCTTTCGGACTGCCCTACCAACTTTTTGGGAACATTTTTTAACAGCCATAATGGTCTTAGTAAAAAGTAGTTTCCTAGAACTAATGGCTTGTGACCAGGTACCATTACTGTTAAACATAATTCCTAGGTATGAGAAGGTTTCTGTATTATCTAATTTCACACCCTTTATTGTGATGTAGGTTTTTTTTACAGGTTTTGTACTACAGGTCATTATATCAGTTTTAGAGTGATTAATTTTAAGGCCTAGATCTTCCATATAGTTGTTGAAAGTTGCCAGTAATCGCTGCAAGGCTACTGGTGTGCGTGCCATAAGAACGGCTTCATCGGAATACATAAGTGCTGGAATCTGTCGGGAGCCAACTTGTGGAAGATCTCTACATACTGTATTTAAAACAGCCTCTAATTTGTTGATGTATAGGGGGAAGAGAAGAGGTGCTAAAACGCAACCTTGACGTACCCCCTGCTTCACAGAAAAGAAGGAGGTACACTCCCCCTGAGACCCAAAGCATACTCTAGCTCTAGCTCCAGAATATAATTCCCTAATAAAATGGACTATTGTGTTGTCTACCCCCATATGCAACAGAATAGACCAGAGTTTGCTATAAATTACGCAGTCTGGAGACTCAGTTGACTCATCAAAGGTATTGAGAAGTGAAGATCATTTGTTGCAATGTATTAGTACTTCAAATATAGTTTAGGTTTATAACATTTGGAATAGGGTGCAGGTTTTAGAAATTAACAATATAGACTATGGTGGTCATTACAACCCTGGCGGACGGTGTTAAAGCGGCGGTAAGACCGCCAACAGGCTGGCAGAAAAAAACTGGAATTACGACCGTGGCGGAAACGGCGGTACAAACACACAGCTTGGCGGTCACCGCCAACAGACAGGTGGAGGACAAAGTACCACCCACAGTATCACAACCTACCAATCCGCCACCTTTTCCGGGGCGGATTCACAGCGGACAAAAACACAGCGGAAACAGGACTTCAAAGGCAAAAGGCTCACCTGTACACATCCCACGAGGAATTCGGACGGCATGGAACCAGAGCTGCAGATCCTGCCGGCCCTTATCTTCTTGCTCCTCTACCAGGAGCACGAACGCCAGCGGCGAAGACCACGGTGAGTACTGCACCTACGACACAGGGAAGGGGGGAGGGGAAAAACACGGACACACACACGCAACACCCCCACCCTCACCCACCACAACACACACACTAATATAGCATGATACATTACAGTTACACCCCCCAACACCCCCGGAAGAATGCAAAGACCAAAGGAAACAAGTGTAACCATTGTAATATATAAAAATCCAGTACGCAAAAATATACATATATACACTATAAACAAAATATGCACCAAGAATAGAAGTACAGGTAGTGCTCCATTGAAGTCCGTGGAACACTGGGCCCACACGGTATGGGCGAGGCCCACACAAGATCCCCGACCATGACGGAGAGAACACTGCAGGGGCATCAGATAGCAATAAAACAGGCACCTCAGGGGGAGGGAAAGGGGGGGCACCTCAGCCGGTTGAGTGCACAACGCCAAATCCACGAGGGGGCCACATGCCCACTGTTCAATCCTGGGGAGTGCAAAGCCACAGTCTCTCAAGTCTCTACAGTGGGTGGGTTGCCCACTGTTCCATCCTGGGGAGTGCAAAGCCACAGTCTCCCAAGTCTCTACAGTGGGTGGGTTGCCCACTGTTCCATCCTGGGGAGTGCAAAGCCACAGTCTCTCAAGTGGATAACAGTCTCCACTGGTTCTGGAGGGGGCTTGGTGCCCAGAATTCTTCATCCTGCCAAGGACTGAGGTAGTGGATGCCTTTCTCTACTGGTTCTGGAGGGGGCCTTGTGCCCAGAGTGCTTCATCCTGCCAAGGACTGAGGTAATGGATGTAAATCTCCACTGGTTCTGGAGGGGGCCTTGTGCCCAGAGTGCTTCATCCTGCCAAGGACTGAGGTAGTGGATGTAAATCTCCACTAGGTTCTGGAGGGGGCCTTGTGCCCAGAGTGCTTCATCCTGCCAAGGACAGAGGTAGTGGCTGCCTTTCTCCACTGGTTCTGGAGGGGGCCTTGTGCCCAAAGTGCTTCATCCTGCCAAGGACTGATGTAGTGGATGTAAATCTCCACTGGTTCTGGAGGGGGCCTTGTGCCCAGAGTGCTTCATCCTGCCAAGGACTGAGGTAGTGGATGCCTTTCTCCACTGGTTCTGGAGGGGGCCTAGTGCCCAGAGTGCTTCATCCTGCTCGTGGTGGCCTCAGTAGCGTCAGAGCTTTTGGCGCTCATGGGCCTGCGGTGCTTGTTGCGGCGGTGTCCTTGGCAGCGGTGCTTGTTGCGGCGGTGTCCTTTGCAGGGGTGCTTGTTGCGGCGGTGTCCTTGGCAGCGGTGCTTGTGGCAGCGGTGTCTTTGGCAGCGATGCTTGTGGCGGCAGTGCTCTGTTCAGCGGTGCTTGTAGCGGTGTGCCCTGTTCAGCAGTGCTTGTAGCGGCGGTGCCCTGTTCAGCAGTGCTTGTGGCGGCGGTGCCCTGTTCAGCGGTGCTTGTGGCGGCGGTGCCCTGTTCAGCGGTGCTTGTGGTGGCGTGGTCTTTGGCAGCGGTGCTTGTGGCGGCGGTGCCCTGTGCAGCGGTGCTTGTGGCGGTGGGCTCCTTTGCAGTGACTCAGCTGCTGGTGGTCCTTCATGGCCCAGCGGGGCTGGTGTAGGCGGTCCTCTCTGGCCCAGCGGGGCTTGTGCTGGCGGTCCTCTCTGGCCCAGCGGGGCTGGTGCTGGCGGTCCTCTCTGGCCCAGCGGGGCTGGGGCTGGTGCTGGCGGTCGTGTCTGGCCCAGCGGTGCTTGTGCTGGCGGTCCTCTCTGGCCTAGCGGGGGTGATGGCGTTGCCCACTTGGGCAGTAGGGCAGGTGCTGGCGGTGGCCTCCGGGGCAGCGGGGATGATGGCGGTGGCTTCTTGGGCAGCGGGGATGATGGCGGTAGCCTCTTGGGCAGCAGGGCAGGTGCTGGCGGTGGCCTCCTGGGCAGCGGGGATTATGGCGGTGGCCTCTTGGGCAGCAGGGCAGGTGCTGACGGTGGCCTCCTGGGCAGCGGGGATGATGCCGGTGGCCTCCTGGGCAGTGGGGATGATGGTAGTCTTCTCCGCCGTGCTGCTCTTCCCAGACCTGCTGACTTTCTTGTGGCCCTTCCCCACCTTGGAAGGTGTCGCAGCTGACTCCACACTCCCACCTGTAGCCCAGGGAGCGGCTTTGGTGGCTGGAGTCTTCCCCCTCTCCTGCCGGGCACTGGCCAACATTTGATGCTTCACAGGTAGGGGACTGTCCGTGCTGTGGCTCCGTGCCACACTGGCTGCCCTGGTGGCCGGTGCACTCCAGATTCCGGTGACTACAGGCACCACTGGTCCCGGAGATGTTGTGGCTGAGGTGCTAGGTAGGGACCTGGAGATTCGGGCCCTAGGAGACGGACGGGGTGGGGGAGGTGTGGGAAAGAGGTCAAGGTTGGACAGGAAAGGTTTTTGGGAGACACTGGGACGTGTAGCTGGAGGAGGTTTGGGAGTGGAGGAAGAGGTTGTGGTTGTAGGAGGTGTTCGTTTGGTGACTTTGGGTGAAGGTGCATGCACTGGAGGCTGTTGTAAGGTGGATGGCTGTTGGGTTGGTGTGTGCCTGTGTTTTTGTATCTTGGAAGGTGGCGCCACAGACACACTGGGAGAGGACACAGGGGACGTGTGAATGGTAGTGAGGGTGGTGAGCGGGGTGTGGTGGTGTGTGTGCTGGCAGTAGTGGCTGTAGATGTAGTGCATGCAGATGTGAATGTAGACGAGACTGGGAGGGAGGAGGGAGATGAGGAGGAGGGGGACACAGTGGAGGCAGTGGATGTTGGTGTGTCTGCATGTGTGTGATGCTTGCATGAGTGCCTGTGGGATGTGTGGTGCTTATGTTTGCCTGAGCTTCCCTTGTGTGTTGAGGTGTGTGCATGCTGGTCTGAAGGTGTGCTTGGGATAGGCTGAGGTACAGGGGGTTGGGTCTGGGTGGAGGAAGTTGGAGGGGGGAGGCTAGACACAGGGACAATGGCTGCCATCAGTGCTGAGGCCAGAGTCTGAAAAGCTTGCTGAAGGGCCGCCTGACCAGAATGAATGCCCTCCAGGAATGCATTTGTTTGTTGCAACTGCCTTTCTACACCCTGGATGGCATTCAAAATGGTATACTGCCCAACAGTGAGGGACCTGAGGAGGTCAATGGCCTCCTCACTGAGGGCAGTAGGGGTGACTGGGGCAGGGCCTGAAGTGCCTGGGGCGAAGGTGATGCCCACCTTCCTGGGTGAGCGGGCACGGGGCAAAGGCTGAGCGGCTGCTGGGAGGGCGGTGCTGGTACGGGGGGTGGCGGCTGTACCTGTAGATGCGGGGGGCACAGATGTTGCCACCACCACAAGGGAGCTCCCATCAGAGGACGAGTCCGTGTCACTGGTGTCAGCTCCTGTCCCCACCGTGGAGCTCCCCTCGCCCTCCGTCCCACTGGTGAAATCAGACTCCGTTGTCTCGCCCTCCAGGGCCATGTGGGATGCAACTCCCTCCTGCTCCGATGCCACTGCTCCTCCGCCTGATGATGCTAATGCACACAAGAACAGGGAGACCAAAAAAAGGGCGGGACGACAGAAGAAAGACATGTTGAGTACATGCATTACCGCTGCCGTTGGCGGACACGACAGACACAGAAGCCCCCTGCACTATGACATGCATTGTTCAATCCCTCGGACATGGCCTACAAGCCTATGGATGACATCTGCACACATGGATGACACAGGAGCATGACTAGGTGTACTTGGCACTGTACACAGGTGGGGTAGGGTGCCACTTGGCCTGCCTTACGGAGGGACCTTGCTTACTAAACTCGCCCTGGCCTAGGGAAACCCACAGCCCACCTCCCCCACCCAGACACCTCCACTGCACGCAAAATCAGCAGGATGAGAGTGTACTCACCCTCTTGTGGCTGCTGTGATGCCCCCAAGCGCCCATCCAACTCCGGGTACGCCACCGCTAGGATCCTGAACATCAGGGGGGTCATGGTGCGACGGGCACCCCTCCCACGTTGGGAGGCCATCCCCAGCTGAGCCTCCGCCGTCTTCTTGCTCCAGCGGCGAATGTCCTCCCATCTCTTGCGGCAGTGGGTGCTCCTTCTGTGGTAGACCCCCAGGAGCCAGACGTCCTTGGCGATGGCACGCCAAATATCTTTTTTCTGGTGGGCGCTGACCTACATGAATTGTACAGGGGGAAAAGAAATGCTATCACCAAATGCACTGTCACAGTCATTGGCCCCCATCCCTACCCTTGCCATGTGGCACATGCACTCATCGACGTTTCATGCACGCCGCAATCTCCCCCCCCCATCTTTCATCCACCCCACTCCACACAGGCATAGCCCATACAGCATGCTCCCAGTGTATTTACCTGTTTGTCTGGAGGACCGTAGAGTATCGTGTACTGGGGGAGGACCCCATCCACGAGTTTCTCCAACTCCTCCGATTTCCCCAGACACTCGAGCCATTGTCTCTTCCAGACCGAGGTCACAGCAGCACTTGCAGTGTAGGTCCCCTCCTGTCGAAGGTCAGGTATAGAGTGATTGAACAGATAGAAAAAGGCGGTCACTTCCGCGGCGGTGTGTACCGTCACCGCCGGCGTACATCGTCATTGGGTCCTGGGACCCATAGGGTCCAATGTTAACCAATGCAGCATTGCGCCGCGGTCTTCAACCACGACAGTGTACAATGCCAGCGCAGTTACCTCACATCCCATTGTCCCACTTTACAGGTCAGTCAGCCGAAATTTCAGGGGCCCACATGGCTTAATTTTCAACTTTTCAAACTTTTTAACTATTTTCACACATACCTAGGACTAGCCTCGACACACATACAGGCCACTTTTCGGATTATGATTCGGGTTCTGTGTAAGCTGTGGGTACGTACCTCTGAGTTGGTTGACTCTGTGCTCGCTGTTGTCCTTCATAGGCACCGTCCGCTGGGACATGTGAGGAGATGGCGGCACCCTCCGGTGTACAGACTGCTGGTGGACCTGTCGACAATGGAGGAAAGACATGTGATCATCACCTACAGGCTTGACCGTGCAACAATCCAGAAACTGTGTACCCAGCTGGAGCCAGACCTGATGTCAGCTATCCGCCATCCCACAGGAATCCCCCCTCAAGTGCAGGTGCTGTCAGTACTCCATTTCCTTGCAAGTGGGTCATTTCAAACAACAGTGGCCATAGCATCAGGGATGTCCCAGCCTATGTTTTCCAACGTGTTGTCCAGCGTGTTGTCTGCCCTGCTGAAACACATGCGGAGCTACATCGTTTTCCCTCAGGTGGAGGATTTGCCTACAGTGAAAGGTGATTTCTATGCCCTGGGACATATCCCCAATATCATAGGTGCCATTGATGGGACACATGTGGCTTTGGTACCCCCCGCAGGAGTGAACAGGTGTACAGAAACCGGAAGAGTTATCATTCCATGAATGTGCAGATGGTGTGTTTGGCAGACTAGTACATCTCCCATGTTAATGCCAAGTTCCCTTGCTCAGTGGATGACGCTTACATCCTGCGGAATAGCAGCATCCCTTATGTGATGGGTCAACTCCAGAGGCACCGTGTGTGGCTATTAGGTGAGCACCTGGAAGCAAGACAGTGGGAATGGTTGTCTGGGTCTGGGGATATCCCTACAGGTTAGTGTGTGTCTAACAGTTGTCCCTCGCCATTTGCAGGTGACTCTGGTTACCCCAACCTGTCATGGCTACTGACCCCAGTGAGGAATCCCAGGACAAGGGCAGAGGAACGCTACAATGAGGCCCATGGGCGAACTTGGCGGATTATAGAGCGGACCTTCGGCCTCCTGAAGGCCAGGTTCAGGTGCCTCCATATGACAGGTGGATCCCTATTCTACTCACCAAAGAAGGTGTGCCAGATCATCGTGGCCTGCTGTATGCTTCACAACTTAGCTTTGCGACGACAGGTGCCTTTTCTGCAGGAGGATGGTCCAGATGGCGGTGTTGTTGGAGCTGTGGAGCCTGTGGACAGTGAAGAAGGGGAAGCAGAAGAAGAGGACATGGACAACAGGAACTCAGTGATCCTGCAATATTTCCAGTGAGACACAGGTAAGAATACAGAACTGCCTACTACATGTACTTTAACACTACTACCTCTCTACTGTCTGTCATTTTCACCCAGCGTATGGTCACTGAGTTGTCACTTTCCCTTACGATTTCACAGATGTGGGTCCCACAGTGTGACATCTGCTTTGTTTCCTCATGGACTAGAGCTGTGTGACATAGGTATGTTGACATTACAATTGAAAGTGCATTTTGTCACTGTAATTGCTAATACACTATTTCGAAATCACAGACTGACTCCAGATTGTTTTGTGCTTCAAGGGTGTTTATTTAAGTGCTCAATATTGGAGGGGGTTGTAAAATGGTGAGGGGTGATGGTGGAGGAATGTCCATGGCAGAGTCCAGTCTATTAGTCTCACAGGTGCATTGCCCAAATGGGCATAGGAAGTGGAGCTGGGGCAATTTGAGGATGGACAGGATGACAGTGGAACAGAAAGATGACATTCAGGGTTGTCTCTTTTCTTGGCGGGGGTCTTGGCATTGTTCTCTGTCTTTGTCCTGGATCTCAGGGACCGTTTGCGGGGTGGTTCTTCCTCTGCAGGGGGTGGGGTGCTGGTGTGGTGGTCCTGTGGCAGGGCGTCCTGTCCACTAGCGCCGGCGGAGGTGGTGGCCAGTTCATCGTCAATGCTAGTGTCAGGGGCCCCTTGTTTTGCCACAGTGTCCCTCCTGGTGTTGAGTACTTCCTTCAGCACTCCTACGATGGTGCCCAGGGTGGAATTGATGGTTCTGCGTTCCTCCCTAAAGCCCAAATACTGTTCCTCCTGCAGGCGCTGGGTCTCCTGAAACTTGGCCAGTACCGTTGCCATCGTCTCCCGGGAGTGGTGGTAGGCTCCCATGATGTTGGAGAGGGCCTCGTGGAGAGCCGGTTCCCTTGGCCTGTCCTCCCCCTGTCGCACAGCAGCCCTCCCAGTTCCCCTTTGTTCCTGGGCCTTCGTCCCCTGGACTGTGTGCCCACTGCCACTGCCCCCAGGTCCCTGTTGTTGGGGTGGTGGGTTAGCCTGGGTTCCTTGTAGTGGTGGACACACTGCTGCTTGACGTGTCCTGAGGACAGAGGTATGGGACCACTGGGTGGGTGCTGTGCTGGTGTTTCCAGAGGGAGGAAGCTCTGTAGTGGCCTGGGACTGTGTCAGGGGAACCGACTGTCCTGAGGTCCCCGATGGGCCGGGCTGGTCAACTAGATCCAGTTGGACAGAGCTGTTGTCATCCCTATGGGCCTCTTCTGTTGGTGGTGTGGACATGTGTGGACCCTCCTGTCTGGTGACGTTGGGTAGGGATCCTGCAGGGGTATAAAGGATGTTTATTACATCTGTGTGTGGCATGGTGTGCAATAGGAGGGTGACCGTGTACCCCAGTGCTTGCATTCCTGTGTGGGACCTTGTGTGATGGTGGTTTAGGGGTGTGTATGGGTATGAGCAGTGACCATGCTTTGGTGATGGGTGTCCATGCTTTGTTGTTGCATGCAGGGCTTGTTGTTGGGATGGGTGGTTTGTGATATTGGGACATTTGTGAGGAGATGGAGTGATGGGGGTGAGGGTGGGGGTATGTGAAGGCATGCAGGTAGGGTGGGGGATATAATAGTAATGCTTTAACTTACCAGAGTCCATTCCTCGAACTGCCAGGCCGCGTCCTCTCTGGACCAGAAACAAGCATCCTGGGACCGGTTTGGGGGTTTCACTCCTCAACAGCCAGACTAGTTTGAATCCACTAATGCAGTGAGCACAGGAGCCATGTCTGGGCATAGCTCTCCCACTTAGGGAGGCACAAGAAAAAAGGTCAGATGGTGGATGGAACACTGAACAATGCAAACATTCACCCCCAGTCACAAAGATCTGGGTTCAATTAATCGTTTTTCTGCCCACCAAGCCACCCCAGATTGGACCCAGCCATATGCACATAAGTCTTGACCCTTCTAACCAATGGGAACAGTCCAACCCAAACTGCCACAGCTGGCATATCTGCTGGCCCCAACAACTCTTCTTGTTCTATTCAATTTCCCCAACGTTTACCTCTCCCCAGTTAGGATATTTTTATTACCATGCCTGTCCCCTTTATTTTCCTACTCCTCTTCTTTCCATCTAAGGTTTGTTAATTTCCTGTTATCTCTGTCTTATCCTAGATTCTTTCTATAGCTCATGTTTCTGTAGCTGACCTCCTCCTGTTTGTACTTGTCTGTAGCATTCTTTTGCTTTGTCAAAAAGATTTCCCTCTCCCCTGATTTATCTTGTGGACTTGTACTGTAAGACTAAGGAGGTCATAACAAGTCTGGTGGTCCAAGGACTGCCAGACTAGTGGTGATGGTCGGACCGCCGCACTCCAGGCAGTGCGACTGCCACATTATGACCTTGGCGGTCAGACTGCCGTCACCACTGGGAAGTTGGTTCTGACAGACTGACGGTGGTCACCGTTGTGCTCAGCCACTATGGCACTGAACTCAGAACCGCTGTGCTGATCACAACCCTGCTTACTGCCAGCCTTTACATGGCTGGTGCCTCACCATGGAAAGGCTGGTGGTAAGTCAGTACTGGAAGTCACGGGGGCCTGCACTTCCTAGGGCATGGCATAGTTAGTGCAGGGGCCCCTGCTTTGCAGACAGTGCACATTCCGAGGGTGCTGGATTGCTACAGTATTAGCCTTGTCTCCCTTAAGGGATCCAAGGACAATATTGTAGCACTGTTCCCACCGGTCAGCCCTGCATGAACATGGTAATACAATGTTCTCACCAGACAACCAGGCGGGAACATTGTAATGCAACTGGGGCGATGCCACCGGCATGGCGGTGCTGTCCGCCACACGCCATTGGCGGTCCCCTCAATGAGAACACCAATGTTGTAATGAGGCCCTAAGAGAACAGTTTTAGGACAGGTACTTTTCTGTGAGGATTGCATGCCCAAGTAAACTTTTTTATGCATGTTTGTTGAGAAAGCTTTCTTTTTCTTGCTCAGGCTCAATCAGTAAAATGAGAGAGTGACTATGGTCATGATGGACCCCCCAGTGTTGTGTTGTATGTATTATCACTCATTTATACATTAGTGTACCATACCAGTACTTTTGATGACAGTCCAGCATGGCTGGAAAGTAGCATGAGGACAGTCCCATTGCATTTGTCAACCAAGACCAAACCATATGCCCTTCATTAACCAATTATTCCACCTCTTCATTGCTCTTTAGTGACTTAGCTCTGCCCATCCATTATGAAATGTTTGTGGTTGGCTTGACCTGACTACCTGGGTTTTCTAACAGTCAGCAAACAAAATTCCTAAAGGGAATGATGGAAGATAGTACTGTAGTGATCTATTGCGGCTGTATTTTGATTAATATGTTATTTAAAAATAATAAGGGTAGGCGTATCTGGCATCTAAAATGTGTAATGTTTTTTCCAGCTAGACTGACCATCAGTGCTGGCGCCAGTGACAGCACCGGGGGCAGTTGGTGTCACGGTTTCAGGCGGGTCTAGTCTGCAGTCTGGTTGGGGCACCCCTTGAGGTCACAGAATATCTCCCAGGGAGGTAGTGTACCGAAGCAGAAGAGCAGCTAAAGGCATAAACGGGTAAAGGACAGCTATGGTAAGGCACAGAAAACAGGAAAGTGAAGGCAGAGCAACCTTAGTGTGAACAAATAAGGAACGGATCAGTAATGGACAGACACACGGGGTTATCACAGGGTAGGGCTCAGAACTTCCCACGGCACAGGGAACGTCAATGCCTCTGTGCAGATTACTCTTACAGCTAGTCACCCTGCAAGCCCCATACAAACAAGGCAGCAGAAGTGATTCTGTGTCTGGACCCTTAGGGCACAACAAGAATTGTACTTACATACAAGAGACTAGCCCTTATAGGTCCAGCTGGAAACACAGTGGCAATTCCTGGAAAACAGCAATAGCACACTGTCACTGTTAGGCACTAAAGACTACATACAACACTAGACAAAGGATGGGGGCTGGAATTGCCTCCTGGAACCCAGGAGCCAACCCAAGTACAAAGGAAAACACTTATATACAGGTGAGGACTGACAGTACCTGTACCAGACATGATAACCCAAGAGGAAACAGAAACAGAAGGAATAAACTAGGAGGCAAAGGCAGGAACAGGGAACAGGCTCAGGCTGCAGCAAAGGCAGGAACAGGACTGGAAAACAGAGAGCAGGTTCTGGCTGGAACAAGCAGGAACAGGACTGGGAAACGGAGAGCAGGCTCTGGCTGGAACAAGCAAGATCAGGACTGGGAAACAGAGAGCAGGCTCTGGCTGAAAAAACAGGACTGGCCTGCAAGGAGCTGGAACAAGCAGGAATAGGGCTGGGAAACAGAGAGCAGGCTTTGGCTGGAACAAGCAAGAACAGGACTGGACTACAGGGAGCAGGAACAAGCAGGGACAGGGCTGGGAAACAGAAAGCAGGGTCATGCTGAAACAAGGCAGGAACAGGACTGGGAAACAGAGAGCAGGCTCTGGCTGAAAAAAACAGGAACAAGGCTAAGAAACAGGGGACAGACTCTGGCTGGAACAAGCAGAAACAGGACTGGGAAAACAGAGAGCAGGTTCGGGCAGAAGCAGAACAGGAACAGCACTGGAACACAATCAAACAAGAGGTCTGGAACAGAAAGGAATCGAACTCCAATGCACGACAGGGAGTTTCAGGAAATGGCAGCTTATAAGCAGTTCCAGGCAGCAGCAAGCCCAGGGCAGAGTCACATGGCTGGGCTGCACAAGAGAGGTCACAGGTATGTGCAGTTTCAGTCTCTCACAAGTCCTGGAGGAGAGAATCCAGTACAAAGGAACAGCCAGACTCTTCCCATAGGAAGCAATGGACAGAATAATACAGGTTTTACCAACTACCAGAAAGTGCATTATGGGACCTGAAGTCCATGGGACAAATGTAGTTCTTCCATAGCATGCCATATCGAAAAGGGAAAGCAAACAGGAGTCAGAAAGGGTCTCTTGATGAGTGTTAGTGATGATTCCAAGGTTACAGATAGTCTGTGTACAGTGCCCCCTAGAGATGGGACGAGTCGTAACAGTTGGAAGGGGAGAGCCATTAGCAGCAAGAATGGACATTGTAAGTCACATTGCTTGCTTATTGACAAATAGTAGTATACTTACTGCAAGGGTGTCGTGAACTCCTCCTTTGAGTTCTTAATAGCCTCTTCTATCTGCAGCTTAGCAGTCAAAATTTCATAATGAATGCTACAAATGATGGGTCAATGGAAAAGGGAAAAAAGGATGAATGGTTGAACGAAAGGATTGGTGGAATGGTATGATTTGAAAGGATTAGTTGGTGGGTGAAAGGATGCATAGGAGGGTGATAGGAGATGCACGGGTGGGTGAAAAGATAGATGAAAGTGTTTATGGGTGAAAGTAGGCCTGGGTGGGTGAAGGGTGGATGGGTAAAAGGATGCTTCAGTGGGTTAAAGAATAGATAGATGGGTAAGGTGCATGGGAAAATGGATGATGGGTGAAAGGATGGTTGAAAGAGTGGATAGATGAATGGATAGCAATATGGGTAGATATAGGGATAGGGATGGATTAGAATGGTGAATGGTGAAAGACTGGATGAGTGAATGTAAAGCTTATATGGTGGCTATCAAAGGGTGAATACTATAGAACAATGAAAAGATGAATGGATAATTGCTTGGATGAAGAAATAAGGGAGCTCCTCTGGAGAGGGACATGTTCACCTACTTCACTTGCTTTTCTTAGTTATTAAAGCATTGGTTCAAAACAGGGGGCATTTTAATTTTCTGTCTACTCCATTAACTCACTGTATTTATTAAGTAATGCAGATATGTATTTTCTCACCCATCATCATTCATCACCTCCCTGCCTATGTAATTTAGTTACCCATGCCGTGACCTAACTGCGGCATGGTTGAATTTGGCAGTACAATTGTGTTGTCTCTGCAATGTGCATCTTCTTCAATTAGTGCAGCATTTACAAGTTTTTCAATGTATTGCAAACCAAAAACAAGGTGTGTTTCCCTTCCATCCCAGTGCCCACTCAGTAATCTTCAAGTACTTCTGTCCTTTATTCTTTCCTAAGTTCTGTCCCAGTCCACCACAAAATCCCTTTTTAACATGTGCCACATTTGCCACATTTTTCTGGACAAGTGGTTCGTATATTTCATGGCTTCCATTATCGATTTATGCCTGTTCAAATATTTCCCTTTCAACAATATTCAACTACAGTGAGGGATGTGTGGGTAAAATAATTGGCCCTGTGACTCACAATCAGTCATATCAAGTTCATGGCCCTAGGGGACCAGCAATGTACTGCTACTGTGCCACTATAAATTTAAACACAGTGCACTGCTTACATTTTGTCTTTTTTCTTTCTTTTTCTTTCTTGATATAGCGGCTCCTGGTGCTCCACCTACATGCCTGGATATTGCAGCATGGCTGTGGTGGCAGAGGTGGAAGGCCATCATTTTGGAGTTTCAGCAGCTAGTGACTCTGAAGGAGGAGGAGGATGCCTTGACCGTTGGCCTCAGTTTCTCCAGTCAGGGCCTCCAGCCTACCAGCGGCAACAAATTCAGCAGTGCTGCCACTAACTAGTAACTGCCTATCTACTGCTGCCCCTGCTCAGACCGAATATTCCAGTGCAGTGTCCTGCAATACATGGAGCACCTGGACTGCAGGTGGCACACATTGAGGGAAGCCTTAATGATCTCTGGACCTGCATGGAGAATGCCCTCTTTTAACCCTTTTATATTTTTTTTGGTGGGAGGGACATTTGTTTTAGGTGGAGAGGGTCGGAAAGAGAGTTAGGATAGGGGTTTGGACTTTAGTTTGGACACTTAATTTTTCTTTGGACATTGGTTGGGGATGGGTTGATTTGTTTGGGGAGAGGGTTTGGCCTGTTTTGGTGTTTTACTTTGCACTGGTGTCTTTTAGTGTAGCCTGTTTTTTAAATCTGCTTAAAAACATATATACCATTTAGTTATCCCTCCTTGCTACGTCCTGTGTGAAAACCTCAAAAAAGAGTAGCATCTGTGGCAGCCATTTGACTAGGCCTCATTTTTCCGCATCCATGGTCATTTCTTTTCCAATTGCATCCCCTCCTCTTTGAATGACCTGGTCATTGATCTGTCTCCACTGATCAAACAGACATTGCAACATGTAGTAGGTCGAGTTCCAATATGTTAGTGCCTCCTGTTTGAGGCTTTTAACTGATACTCTGTTAGTATGCTGACGAATCCTCAGCTGCTTCTGGGCTTTCAAAGAATGGATAAAGAGAGTGCAGATTATTCTGCAGCTAGTCAGTGTGTTTCTGACTATGGGCCTGATTACGACTTCGGTGGAGGGGATTACCAAATGTGATGGATATACCGCCCATCGTATTACGAGTTCCATAGTTTATAATGGACTCGTAATTCGGCGGGCGGGATATCCCTCACATTTGTGACGGAGTAATCCCCTCCGCTGAAGTCGTAATCAGGCCCTGTGTCTTCTTTTTTGAGAAAGTCCTGCACAACCAGAATGATGCAATGTGCCAAACACAGGACCCTGAAATAGCCACCATCTGACATGGTCTTAACTATATTACTGCTACTGTCCGTAGCAGCAAAACCAATTATAAGACCTCTGGGTCACAGTCATTCCTACAGCATGCTGTTAAGGTCTTCCAATATGTTTGCAGCTGTATGGTATTTCTCCATGAAGAACATGGCTACTGTTGCATACCACCGATCACCCTTAAAAGTATCTTCAGTGCTGAGACCTGTAGATATCTGTTGCCTAACCCTAGCATACGAGATCCAGTGTGCAGTGATATACATCTAATCAGTTGCCTTACAACTGGTCCACATATCTGTGGTAAAATGGATAGTATGAAGAGCACTTTGTTGCAAAGCTTGTCCAACCAATTGCAGCACATAATTACGAAGTGCTGGAACAACAACTCTGGCAAAATAGGTCTGACTTGAAACCTTCCATTTCAGACAAATGGTCGCCACAAATTCTAAAAATCCCATTCCTTCCACAAAATGAAAAGGGAGGAGGTCCAGTGTTAATATTTTATCCAGCTTCTCATTGTACAAACATGCCAATGGGCGGTTTCTGTCTTAGGCCCCTTCTGCCTAAACAGTCTCATAATAGTAGCATGGATTGTCTTCCTTTATGGGGCCACTGACACAGACGACTTCCGAGAAGTAGGAGGTGGCAGACTAAATGTGGCCTTGGGGCATTCATTGTATGCCATGGTGTCTCCATCTTAATCTTGTGCCATTTTGAGGTTGCTGAGGTAGGTGCTGCTGGTGAACTGCTGGGGACAGGCCTGCTTTACGTAAACATGCCACCCTCGTCTTCCTCATGACCTCCCTCTGTGATTTGAGCTGATGACTCCCTGCTTTCCTCACCTTCACCACTTTCACGTTTAGCAATTTTTTTAAAGGTGGTTCTTCCACCGGATTGTATGATGTTTTTTCATGTGGGTCATTTAGCCTCCAGCACCATAGTGTAAACCAGGCTGACCTTGATGAACACTCACTTGGCAAATGGATCCTATTGCAATATTATCCTCCAGTTTGCTAATTGTAAAGAAGTCCCACACTGCACCAGCCCTAATGTCTAAAGAAGAACTGGAGGTAGGTGGGTGTGTCATCGAATGCCTTTCTGCAGTATGTACTTCTACTGAGGAATGGATTGATTCAGGTCGCTGCAAGGGGCCTTACAAATATGGGGCTAGCACTGGTGGTGATACCTGTGCCACATCTCTCAGAGCAGGTTGAATAGGAGGGGTAATGACGGTTTCCTATGTGCCAGTTTTCATGACAATGACTGGCTCGTCATCATCCGCCTCATCCCCTTCCATAATTGAAAGGCACTCTGGATCTTTTCTTTTGCCTTGCCTCTCCAGGTCTCTCTGATATTTTGCTGGGCTCCAGTTCATGCCCAGATCATCATCAGAAGGGGTGAAGTACCATTCCTTTTTCTTGCTGGAGATATTGGAGCCAATGATTCAAAAGGAGGAGGTTCTTGCTTGGCAGGAAGGTTGTGCTCCAACTTTAGGAAAATGTTGGCTTTGGCTGCCCTGCACTTGGCCCTGTTTCCTGAAATGATTGGGTATACGTTGCAAAAGGGACAAATCCAATTCAACATCACTGCTCGTCAGCGTTGCCATAATTGCAGTGGTTGGCCCGCTGACAGATATGAATGTGGGCTTAAGTTGGTGTGGTGCCATTGATGTGGGAGTGCTGCTCCCAGCTTCCTTTGTGGATGCCAGTGCGGAAGACACAAGTTTCCTGAAAATCTTCTGGTTGGCACACCAGTGGTGGAAAGCTGCTACTTCTCACTGGTCACTTTTTGTCAGGACCTCTTTTGGGGGGAATCTCAAAGCTCTTAGTTGGTAGTGGCAGTGTGCTGCAGAAGCGGAAGAGATTGGAGGACTAATGTCATATGTTTTTGACAGGCCTTCTGCCTGGCAGTACTGTGAATAATGTCTCTTCTTGTGTGCACCTAAAAGCAAACAAGCAAGGAAAACATTTGGTGAAACGTGGCACAGACAACAACAGTATAATTTAGTGTTGTTGGTTACTTAAGTTAATATCATAAATAATTAACAGCAATATGTCCAACCATTTTAAAGTCAAACATCACCATAACATAAAATTTCATTTCCAATCAGGATAACAACATACAGATGTATCTAGCCTTTGCTTTATGTGCATCTATTCTAAGAGAGACACCTATGGCAGTCAAGGAGGTGCATTGGAAAATTGAATAATCATCAGAATATGAAGTCTGGTGTGTGCATATGGCAGGCAAGGGGATCCAGGGGTAAATGTAATAATCATTAAAAACAGAATGATGCTGGTGTGTGTGCAGTGCACCTTTTATGGCAGGCAGGGGGGTCCGGGGAGAAATACAACAATAACTACAAATATTAATGCTGTCTTACAACTGTGCACCTGTGGCGGGGTGGATGGGTCATGGATGGAGAAATGAAAAAAAGTACAAAAAGTTACGGAAAAACATTACAAGAAAATATTAAAAGAAAAAATTAAAACAAAAATTAAAACAAGAATAAAAAAAAAAGAAAAGAAAGAAAAAAAATGCTAATGTTTGTAATACCCAGTATGAGAAACCTAGTTGAAGGTAAGGAGGTGCAGGTGAAAAATGCTAAAAAATGCATGCAATAATGCACCTTTCATCATAACCATATTCATAATATGCATATACTACAATGATCCTCAAGCATACTATTAAACTGATATAATGTGCAAGCCTATGGCAAAACCACACAACTAGCTGCCCAAAATGGCCAGCAGCCGCATGGTCAAACAACAACTTTGAGCAAGGCGGCATGGAGAACAAAACACATATAAGCCTATGGCAAAGGACACTGGCTGGCTACACAAAATGGCCGCTGGCTATGTGATCAAACCAACAACAGCAAGCAAGGAGGCACGGAGAACAAAGAACACATGTAAGCTTAAGGCAAAAGCATAGTGATTGGCTACTGCAAAATGGCCACTGGCCACATTGTCAAACCGACAGCAGCAATCAAGGAGGCATGGAGGACAAAGAAAACATGCAAGCCTATGGCCAAGCACAGTGGCTGGCTGTACAAAATGACTGCCGGCCATATGGTCAACCAACAAGCAAGATGGCATTGAAAACAGAGAACACATTCTTTGTTTTAAATGCCAAAATGACCCCTTGCCACATGGCATAGAGAACAAAGACAAATGGTGGCCTAAAGCAAACACTCACACACACGCTGGCCAGACAAAGGAGGCATGGTAACATTGAAGAAAACGCTAGCATTAATTCAGCAATGCCAAATGGGAAAATTAACTGAGCTATAAAACAGTTACAACAACACACATCCTCCTGTGGCATAAAATATTACCCCAAATATACACTTTTTGCAGAAAAAAAATGAAATACAAAGAATCACCCACATTTTCAAATTAACCCAAAGTCATCCCTGCCCTAAACAATGTTTTAATTCAAACAACATACACCCAGAAACAGTTCTTTCATGCACCAAGTACTAGTACTGGGCCTACTTGCTGGATGGCCCATTTGCCGACTAGGCCACATTCTAAATGAATGCTGCAAATGTAAGAAACATGGAGAAAAGATAGTGAACTGTGCAACATTTTTCTTTACAAATGGTGAAAAATTAATTGCAAAGAAATAACTAGGCCCCTATTGAAACTCCAGGCCACCTACCAAAATGATATTTCAAAATCAAATACAAATATAAAGGAATACTGGTGCATGCCCCATAAAACAAACAACACTGTTATGCAATATTTATTCACCATGTGTGATATCACAAAACAAAATTCTAAAATCCAAAGGTATATGTTCAGCAGACAGAGAGAGTGGTCATCAAAATCCACATGAAAAGTGACCAGGAGATGGACAAAGCACCAGGTGGAGCGTGCTGGATGTGAACAGGAAGTTGGAGTCTCTAGGGCACTTCCATCCTCTTGAAAAAAAAGTAAAAAAAAGGCTTTGTGCACTTAAAAACAGCTTGAATGGTCCTCTGGAGTTAGAAATCCACTCAAAAATGACTTTACGAGAAGATTTAGCTGCTTCTTAAGTAGAGAATATGCTCAAGGTGCACACGTGGTCCTGGACAAGTGGCAGTAAAATGGCACCGTTGTGGCCAGAAGCTTTGCTAGTGGACTCAAAATCGTGCACGCGCTCGCAAGTGGCCTGAGAGTATCATGGTGCACATGAGCGTGTGCCAAAAACAATTCTTGTGCACGCTAACAGAAAAAAAATCCACACACGCTCGATGGCTAGATTTATGGAACATTGTACAGAATGCCTGAATTCTGAAAACTCCACGAGCTGAGTGAATGTTTTCACCCAGACATACACATTATCAGTTTGGTGGACAGTGTACTCCATCACATTTGTGACATACTACTCTATCCACCAAACTCTATATTCTCACCTTAGGCTTTATTATATTTTATTCATCAGCAAATCATGTAAGAATTATTATCAAAGTAAAATATATCTCAGCAATTACAGATATTGTTAGTGGATAAAAACTACACCCCACCCACTGGTCATCACATATCCCTAACCAATTAGTCTTAAACTCCCTCTTTGCCAAGCTATATGCCATATTATTGTTTAGTTTATAGCTGACTTCTGTGAGCCAAAAGGTCTTCAATTTGGTAGCCCATGTAAAATCATACCTCCCAGCGTGTGGTTTCTCTTTCTGATCCGCCATAATTATGAGTCATTTTCACACCGTTTTACCCATGCAAAATCTATGGAGAAGGTGAGTGCTTACTAACTTTCAATCCATTTAAAGCATCCAGCTTGAGAAAATGCCTTAATTTTGAAATGGTAAGAAGCAATAAAGCATTAGCATTGTGTGGCATTTCAGCCCTTTTGAACACAGAACTGTAATAGGCAACCTTGTAAAAGTCTTGCAACCACTGCCATGCCTATGGTTCACACGGAAATGGGAAATCCCCATTTAGCTGAAGGAGCATGAAATAGAAGACATATGGCAATTTTGAACTTGCACACAGCAAGAACAATCATCGTAATTTAAAGGTCTGCTTTCATGCCTACTTTTCAGACACATGGAAAGTGAACAATGTGTGCACCACTATTGAGTGGACACGCTCAAATTATGTTAACACAGCATCAAGACTTGGAAAATCCATCTAACATTATCAAATACATGAAAGGCATGCCTGCAGAAGACTCCTCAACAACTAAGGGGAATGCATGTACCTTCCATGCCACAGTATTTCTATGGAATATGCGGTGCACCTTCTACTCAGAAGCCCCTATTCTGAGCAATCTTAGACTATGGCAAGGAAACATTACCTATACGTTGCTTGCGGTAGTAAGTAATAAGGAAGTGAACGTTTCATTCGCAAGCTTAAGTTAATAGGAAGTAGTGTGGAATCAGAAGGCATGTGGTAAAGACCACCCAGACAAAACAATTCTTCTGTACTATTGTGCACAAGCAAACCAAAATGTGTGATAAGTTAATGCACTCAAACATAGTTGTGTTACAATATCGTACATATTGATACATAGTATTAATATACGTGTGAGGGCTAGTGGTGCCTTACTTTTTTAATGGCCTTTTGGCACAAAGAGCTTATCCTCGTACCCTTCCACCATGATATTATTTCCATACTCTAGTTTTTTAAACTTTTTACTACCTGGTTTAGGTGGCGGGCCCTTTATGCCATAATTTCCTACCCCATATCTGTACAATATCGACTGAACAAGAACAATGTGACAGCGTTCCCCTATAAAACCTCTATTGGTAGATAATTGTCTTGGGGTATAAACTTTGCCAACTTTGAGCACCACATTTTCTAGTAGAGCACTTGAATTTCCATCAACAGTTTTTAACTAAGCTAAGTTAATCAAATGTTTTTGTGAGGAGTTTGGACAACAATGTATTGAAAGGTTTAGATTTGGTGTCGATGTAGTGACATTTGTCTGAAAGATTTGCAGTTAGCAAGGGATTTGTCTTTTTAAAAACAAACAAAAAAAGCTATTATCATGAACCTGATGTGGTATTTTCCGTAATCATTGATAGCAGGAAAAGTGCAATTCCCAGCGCTTGTAAGTAATAGACCCCTGCAAGCTGGTAATTAGACTTGAGTGCCAAATTCATAATTCTTTCTGAGCCTGTTGTAAAGTAATCTCTAAGGCGAACTTGTGCATCTGCATTAAGTGTAGCTAAAGGGATACTTTCTAGTTTGTGATGCTTAATATCAGTTATTTATCTATTATTTTGTATGTGATGTTGTATAAGTTGTATAGCATCTTGCAGAACAAGGGGTGTTCAAAGTGCTTTACAGGATGCATTTCCACTCTACCATGCCAAACAAAGAGAGACCACTTCCATTGAGAACAGAACAGGAGAACTAGAGAAGAATCTGATGAATACACTCAATATGTGGTGAAAAAGCAAACAAGTTGAATAATTTTCAACCCTACATTCGCTGTATAATACTGTGCATAAATCCGTTTAAATTATGTTAAGTATAAAATCATTCCTAATACTAGAGGTTTTAGACAGAAAAGTGAGAGGTAATGATGAGGGAGCAGAAAGTGCTCAAACCTTTCAATGGGTATGATTCCAAATGGACCCAAATACATCTTATCTGCTAGCACAATACCATTTATAAGAGAGGTCAATTTAAAGTGACAATCACAGGCAGCAAATTATGTACTTAGCTTGCAAGGCTAGAGATTTTACAAGCCTACAACTTTTCTGAGGTTCGGTTGGATCGAACATTTTCATTACTGCCGGCCTACAGGTATGGACCCCATTCATGATGAATACTGGTTTTAGAAGTTGCCGTCGCGCTTATCTTAGGGCCGGGCTGATACAAATCAGGTGAACCATGTCCTCTCTGCCGACGTTGGATAGCCTTCTCGCCCCCATTCTTCCATGTTGGTTGATCTGCTAGGGACGGAAGGGACCCTAGTCACATGGCAAGCAGCTGTGTTTAATGTGCACTGGAAATGTTGAAATCAAGTATTGTGCTGGTGCCCAATTGCTGTAGTTGTGGATGACAATCCAAGAGTGCGAGCAACCTGCAAATTTGCACTTATCGTTCAGTACAGATTGCAGTCTGATTTCCCTTTTTACTGCGCAACAAAAGAGGGGGAATGACATATTGGAGTCCCATAAGTGTGCCATTTGAGTCTCCTCCAGTGAGCGCGGGAGTTACATATTGTATACTGACTTTGGGCCTTTGGCTACAGAATTCCATAAAGCTACAACCAAAGGGCTCATTTTATTGCCTTCTATTTTATACTAGGTCACAATCATATGAAAATTCCTGTCTAACTGTTGTTGTTTGGGCCAAACTCTAGCCTAACTTGTGAAGGAGAAGCGGTGCGAGGGAGACAAAAAACTTGCTTATAGATTTTTATTTGTTGCCGCTCCAGGATTAAAGCATCTTTCCCACATAGTGCTGCACTTCTGTATGTAATGGCTGGTAAGAGTTTGGCAGACACAACACACAGTAGAGGTTTACAGAATGGCCTGTTTAACCTTTTGGCTAGGGCACAAAAGGCAAATGTCAACGCTTTACATTTCTGTGCGATATGCTTCTTTTGCAGTAAAAAATTCAGTTTGTTATCTATGTTGAAGCCAGATATTTGTAGTGACTGATCTGTTCCAATCCTGACTTGCCTAGCTTGAGTTTTAATGCTGGATTGAAGAAGCTGCCCAGGGACATAGTTTTTGATTTAATGATATTCATTTCCAGTTTATTTGTTGTAGCAAAAGTGGCCAGGGTGCTGATTAACCGCTGTAACCCTAATTTCATGTGGCTCAATAAAAATATGTAATCTGCGTATGAAAGATGTGATATAGGTAGATTGTCCAGCTTCGGGAGTGTGAGTTTATCGCTACCAGCATTGGAGAAAGTGCAGCCAAAAAGAGGTTAAACAGTTGCAGAGCCGGTGCACAACCTTGTTTCAGGCCTATGTTTGTTGGAATCCTCGAGAAGGTTTTGTGCCATCTGCTAACTTGATCTGCACCCAGGTTTTATCAGATAGCATTCCAATGCATCAGATAATTGTTTTGTTGAGGCTCCAACCTCACAGCTTATGCCAAAGTCTGGCTCTGTCCATGCAGTCAAAAGCACTTTTAAAGAATATGAGAGATAGATGTAGCTTTCTCTTAAGGCATTTTGATTTGTCAGCAATATCGCTTAATGCTAGTATGTTTATCATGGTGCCATCGCCTTTCCTAATGCCAGTTTGATTCAGGGGAACTAGATTGGTTCAACTGGACCAGTTAAGGGGATCATCCAGGATCATTGAGGCAAAATATTTGGCCTCAGAGTCAACTATGGCGATCAATCTATAATTGGCCGGATTGGCTCGATCCCCCTTTAAATATTGCATTAATAATTTACTTTGGGTGATTCTTGATTGAAAAAAATGTTAGCCAGATGATTTGCCCATTTTTCTACGGGAATTCACGAGTAGTTGATATCCCTATACATCAGGCCAATGCCATTAATCATAGCCCAAAAAGCAGTGGAGTTTGTAGGTTTTGAATTGAAGAGCAGTTTTGACCAAAAGTTGTCCTCTACCCTTTTGTGTTCAAGCCATATCTGAGTTTTATAGTTTTTCCTTAGTGACTTTATTCTAATGCACATGGATTCTGTGACATGCTCTTTTTTTTCTTCTTCTTAGTTCGTACCTCAACTCCCTTCTTAATTTAAAACATTTTTATCAATGGGTTTAAGTGGCCATATTTGCGTCGTTTTTGGACGCGAGGCAGAACTAAGCGAAGATAATGCAGTTAGAAAGGTGGTCCACAATTCTGCTGCTGACGAGTGTGGAAATATTGCAGTTTGGGACATGTTTTTTATTTTTTTGCTGATCTCCGGCTGTGAGGACTCTGACCAGGTCAGATGCTTTAAGTTGATGGATGAAAGACTACCAAAACCAACAGTGACTGGAATGAAATATGGGGCCTTCAAATTCAGTTCTATATGCTGGAATGAGTGATCGCTATGAAGAGTGGTCTTGATTTAGAATTTCTTCACTCGGGGTAACAGAGAAAGGTTCACAGTGGTGTAATCTATTGTGGAGGCCAGATTCGGACTATAGTGATTGTAACTTGGTGGCATGTCATCTTTGAGCCTACGGTTTAGGACCCTCATGCCCAGATGCTCTAATGCATCGACTAGTTGCATGCCCAAGCGTAGGCCACGCTATCCTTTTCCCTGCCAGATCTGTCTGGTTTTGCTGCACGTATACGGTACAATATGTAACCACGTAGATGAACTGAGTTTATTAACCATGTTTCCTGCAATATAATTCATTTGTAGCTGTGGCTGTTTGCTAATGTGAAGCCATCTAAGATGATGCTTTTTGTTCCAGCGATGTTCCAGGACAAAATACTAATGGCATTCCCCTGATCTATATTTTCTGCGTTAAGGTTTTGGAGTCAGTTGCTCCTTGGTGCATTTAAGGTATGGGTCAACCACCTCCAATCTACATGAGAATCATTCTGTGATTGCGGGGTTACAGCACACAATTACAAGTATTTGGGGGTTCATATGCAGGTTTTAGCATAGTTTCCCCCCTTCTTTGCTGCCTTTTTCAGGATTGAATGGTTTTTATTCCCGATGCGGATACATGATCCTTTAAGTCTGAATGGTGTTCCAGTTTTTTCAGAGTGGTAAGCAATAAGGGAAAAGGGTAGCGTGGCCTACGAGGCTCAGAAAGGACTATCCCCATGCTTCAAACTGTGTTTTGGCATCCAGGATCAGTGTAGTAATATCCCTCAATTTCCAGATGGTGTGCGTTTGTTCTGGGCCATGGCAGTCGTTGTTAAGAAGAAATTTCACTGATATTAAGTCTGTGGTCGTTATCTTCTGGGTTAGCGGCAACTTAGCTAACAGCCTCAGGATGTTACCCCTATTCAAGCAGTCTTGTTGGCCTTGTGACGTGTACTGTGGTGTTAAAATGATTTGCCTTGATTCCCCACTATTTGATGAATCATTACTGTGCTGAAGTTGGGGGGGCGTAATCTGAAATTGCAAATGGAGCTGAGTTCATCGGGCATTCAACCTCTCGCTGTTCACTCTTCTGGACCATCATAGGATGTCCTACTTGACTGGTACGAGGAGACTTGTATTACAAATCTTCCGTAGTGGTTAGTAAGTTCTGAATAATTACCTTTGTAGTTGTAAGGCCCTGCTCGTTACTGATTGTTACCACTATAAGGGGGTAATTCAAACTTGGGATTGTTTCTATGATGTTTTCCCTGAGATGGGCACTCTTGGTGCTATGAAACGAACATTTTCCATAAGGCGATGGTTCATTGGACAGACAAACGGACTGTATTTGTTCTGAGCCTCCATGGTTTTGTAACTGTGGCTTGTCTCTCTGCAAATCTCCCATTTTGACACCCAGACCATCAACTGTAAGTTGTGGGGAATCATCTTGAAAGGGCAGCTTTGATTGCGCTGAAGGTGCCAGATTCCTGGGTTGTGACTTAACTCCCAGTGCCTATTGCTGCAAGCCATCCGTTGGTTTCATTGCTGTTACTGATACCATCTTTGGGAGGTCCTGCAGTGATGAGGAGGAAATGAATTGCACATCCGACCACTTGCTGCCTGTGTATGCTGGCTTATTTGTGTTTCTGTTTTTTTAGATAAAAGCGAGTCCTTGTACTTTGCATCCCTCATGTCTGGAGAGGATGGGTTAAGATGGTGTTGTTCCGTTATCCTGTGCACTACATGTTTACTATGATGGGGAGAAATTGATGATTGTATATCAGCGGAGATTAACTGTACTGGGCCGTTTACTACCCCTGTCCGTGTAACCTTTAGATAATTTGGGGCCTGCAATTGTCTTGAGGAGAGGGAACCCGTGTCGGCAGCTTAGGTTGCACTCTAAATATGAGGTAAAAATTATGACTGCTGTCTTCACTATGTTTTTTTTTTCAATCCTTTCTGGCTTGTTTTTTTGTCTTTTGGTTGGAAGTTTAGACATCTGTGCAAATTTGTCTGAGGGCTTTGCTCTCAACGACATGGGCTTAGACGTCTGGTCCCCGATTATGCTGGCCTGAGAGATGTTACAGATATCCAAAGATGTTAGTGGCCTGCTTTGAGCTTTTGGTTTGGAGTTTGGGCAGATGATAGTTGTGCCCGAACCCTTCTCCCCATTTCTTGTTTGACGGTCCGGAAATTGATTCTTAATCAATTTTTCTCCTGGTTTCATTTGTTGAGAGACTAGATGGGTTAATTTTTGCATTGCATGACTGGGTAGACAGAACTTACTCTTATTTATTTTTAATTCATCTAGTATGTTTGGTAAGATGATAGCCAGTGTGCTCAGCTTGTCAATGATTGGACCACACTTACAAGAGTCTTGCTGCGGCTCAGTTGTGGACTTTGAAATAGGTAGCCAGTTGGCTAGCTTATCCAGTTTATGGTTAATGAAAGCAATATGTGATGCCATGACATTCATTGGGTCAATTTGCAGATCTAATTTATCAGATTGCATGTTGAGTGCTGTTGTTGAAGTATGGAGGGTATTTAAGAGCAAAGAATGTAGTTGAGTAAGATCCCCCATCTTGCAACTATTAGAGCCAGCTGGAAGTTGGCTTTTGGGAGGGTTTTCACTATCACTGCTGTATGGAAGAACCCAGTGACTGGTACTACTAGCTGGAAAATCCATATTACTGAGCTCATTTATTCCCTTAGTAATCGAGCCTACTTCATGCTGTAAATCGCTCCAACCACTTGAGATTTCGATAACCGTGGTGGATACTTTTTTTAGTTGGGGTGCGGAAGAGCATAGCATTGCCTCTTGTGGCCGTAGTGATTGGTCCGAATGCTGCTCTTTGGTATTTGACAAGACAAAGGTTCTCAAGTCCAGAGCCTTTCCTAGATCCTTATCGTTTGTTAAGTTTATTTGTTAATTGCAACCAGGAATCTTCCGACTCGGTGGTAAAAAGACCACTACAGGTTTACGGCCTTCTTTTGAGTCCCTGAGGCCCGTATTTATACTTTTTTAGCACCACATTTGCGTCGTTTTTTTACGCAAAAACAGCGCAATCTTGCAAAATACCATTGTATTTTGTAGGTTTGCGCCGTTTTGCGTCAAAAAGCGGCGCAAAAGCGGCGCTAAAAAAAGTATAAATACGGGCCTGAGTGTCTAGACTATGGTGCAACATAAGAGTTGAGTGCTGATGAATTCCGATGGACAGCGAGTCCTTAGGTGCCTCTGACTGATCTTCAAGAATGATTAGCAGCTGTAGGCCATGTGGGTTATCTGTCGTGGTTGCAATCAGTTGAGTGTTCTGCTGCCCAATGCTATGAACCATGGTTGTTGTTGGGACATGAACCAGTGCCTTAATCAAAGTACTGTTCACCCATGGCTTCTTTTATGTCGAAGCATTACTAGAAATCATCCTCATATCCTGGAGACCTACTGGTTGTTCAATGGGTGGGTCTAGATATAAGTCTAGGTCTAAGGCAGGCTGTTTATCTGCAGACTTTTAAAGAGGGGATTCTAACTTCGATCGTTGGTAAGAGGCCGAGCAAATTGCTGAGGAAAAAAAATGTATTGATTATGTTTTGTCGATGGATGCACCCTGCTGCATTTGCATAGATCCCACAATTTGAGTGGCCATTGGGGTCGGAAGGCCACCAATATCATCAGAATTTGAGTAAATAGCTGCGGTGGGTCTTTTAGAAAGGCAAACTTATCAATAGTGCCAGGCTTCTTGAAGAAGGCCTGGAAAAGGGTAAGAAGCGGTGCAGTTTGTTCAAGATTTCCGCTTTGTGTTTCCAGCACGGTACAATTCCTTTTTTTGTGCACCCTCCTTTGGTTCTTAGATTTACCCTCTATATGGAGTCTGACCTTGTCCGACCTCATGATGGTAGATTACTGGCCACTTGCGCTGTTTGTCACAGTTTGTCTTGAAGATGGAGGCAAAAGTTATTTAGAGTACTCATGTTTGGTCCTTTTGCCTAATCCTTCACGTTGTCAGATTGGGGAAGGATCAGGGGTGAGAAGCACACTCAAGGACTCTCACATGCTGCATCCAGACCTAGCTTGGCCGCTTCCGTGTGGTCCCAATGCACTCACTCCGCAGCTGATCCATATGTCAGCCTTGCTCACCTCAGTCTCCAGATCTGTCTGTTAGGCACGGATTTCCAATTGCTAGTCCTCATTGTTAGTCCTTGTTGAGGATCCACGAGGAATCTTGTGACACCACAGCAACCTTGTGACCCCTCCATTTGCACTCCAGATACTAGGTGTGGTAAAGCACAGGGGAGTGCACAGGGGAGTGCTGGATGCTGGATGGTGGATGCTTAAACTGGAGCCTGGAGTCTGGCTGGCTGTAGGCTCCGGAGGTGGGCTCCAGCTGGAGAACAGTACATGTGGCATTCATTGGGGAGTGCATTGGGGGTGGGTTAAGTGACAGGTGGGCCGGTATTGAGTGACAGTGGGGCAGGCACAGGCAGACGCAGGAACAGGCAGGGGGGACAGGGAGGGAGTAGAGCAGGGAAGGGGCGACAGCCTCTGAAGAGCATGAGCAGAGGTGAGCAAGGGCAAGAGGAAGCCAGTGAGAGCCGGGGCTAGAGGCACCTCCACGAGCTCAGGGCTCTTCTCTACCCTACTGGAGCTCTACTAAGGGTGCTAACCGGCCATCACCACCATTGCGCCTCCCTCACCAATCTGACCCCACCTGCAGACTGCACTCGCCTCCCCTGTGGTCCAGCACCCGCTTGCCTGCTTGTTCTTTGTTTCCGTGCCACACTCACTCTGGTTTCAGCCGACTCCTCTCTCATTCCTCACTGGCTGCAGACCACTGCTGGCATCCACAGCCGGGGCCGCTGCCTCTTCCTCCGCAGCCCGCAGCCGGGGCCGCTACCTCTTCCTCCACTCCTCTCCTCTCATCTCTCACTGACACCTCCGATGCTGATGCCAACGCTGAGAACTTTGTTACTGGATTGAACTTATGCCCAAAGCTTCACACCCAGCACACAGGGTGTGACCAGAATGTGAATACATACCGACAAGAGGAGAGTTGACAAAGAAGCAGAAGAAAAAGGCATGTTTTCTCTCTGTGTCTCCCATTTTCCCTTTCCTCACTCATGTGCGTCTCTGATTCTGTGATACATCATGGTAGTAGCCTCAAGTCACTAAATATAAATCGCTGGAAAATATTGTAAATCCGATAAACATCAGCAAGCCAATAGTGAACCGAGCTACACTTCCTTTCAGGCAATGTGCTCCAGATCATTTCCCAGCAAACAATCCACAGGCACGTCAGGGCTCACTGCTACCATAAGAGATCCTAAGGTACGCCCATTCAAAGGAGATCAGAGCTACAGGATAGTGGCTCTCATGATAGTCTGCTACTACAACACTGTGAAATGTATTGGGTTTCAGCTGTCCTGAGGGCACCAGATGACACCTGATAGTAGTCATGCTGTCTCCTGTGTCACTCAGAGCCCTGACATTATGTCCATTGATTGTGACCCACTGCCTGTAATTGGAAGTATTAAAAGACATGTGGGCTTTTGGGCACCATATCTTTGTCACCCCAGGGACAATAGGGTAATCTCAGCTATCTCTCCCACACTACCTCCTCCCAAGGTGCTACACTGGCCAGCCCAGGGGTATGGCCATCACTGGGTGGCTGTGCCCTCTTTGGGCAAGTGGCATCATCATTGGTGTGCCCATACTGATAACACTCATAACACTTGGGGAAAAATTTAACAGTGATCCTGTCAACAAACATTTTTTCAAGTGAGATTGGGACTGGACTGAGGCCCTTTCCCTTGAGAACCTTTTTGGGGCCTTAGGAGAAATCTCTCCTATTTTTATCTTCCATTGCCCCCATCCTTCTGGTGGGAAAACATAACCCCATTTTGGAAGTCCCCCAGATACCTTCTTGTGGATGCTGGTTCCGAGCCATTGGTCCTCCTTCTGAGCACGCTTTCTGGGATCAGAGAACTTACTATCCACGAAGTGTTGGTGCAGCTCTGTAAAACAAATACTAACAATGCAACTAAATTGTACAGCCCCTTATTACCACTAACTTCACTGCCCTTCAACCAACCATCCAGTGTCTTGCAAAAAAAGCTGCTGCAGCTTCTGGTTGCTCCTGAACTTCTACAAATATTTTTCAAGGGTGATATATACATATATCCTGGTCAAGGCCTCCTTCATGCTGTCCCCTTTCTCTAGGATTAATGGGGCATCCCTCCTTTCAGTGGGAATGTGTCTCTAGATGCTGACCCCCCTCAATTCATTAGATACAAATTACTGGAAAATGTTATATATCTGATAAACACTATTAAGCTAATGTAAGAAATGAATTATTAAAGTGCTTTTACCAGCACTCCACCAGCCTTACTGAAAGACTGTAAAAGCAGCACAACTAGAAGGGTTAAGATTGTTTCAGAATAAACACTACTGCAGTGCTCAAACTTATAGGGCACCCTCTTTCCATAATTAGTTACCATGCCATGCCAAATGGAATTAGCATATCACCATCTCACATGAACTTAATGTTTCTTTCTACAGTTGTACATTCTGAGATTGGAGGGTCAAATAGACTCCCCCTCACTATAACACTAAAACCTGAATACAATTCACCTTGACTTAAAACTTTCAATTATTTCCTCTCCTTTTTTTTGCTTTACATGCCTTTCTTCTAACCTTGCACCCTGAAGTACCATCTCTCTCTCAGAATGGCTTACTTTAAGTCCCATGATTGTCTGCCTTTTTCTGAAGCATTATGGTTCTGCAAATTGGACACAGTCCACTTAATGGATCACCATTGCTCCTATTTAAAAATGATACATCTGTAACCTAACTATGTTGAATCTACTCTAGTCTGCATATTCACCCCACCAACCTTCTGCATAAAGTCACATAGCACCCCTGCTAATGATCGCACCTAACTCCAGTTAATTCAATGTAACATAAAACATCGGGGTTAATGCATGGAATGGTTTCCTTGAGAGCTCAAGACTAATTACAAAAACAAATACCCACTGGATTAATCATTAACTTTTGATTTTGCTACTTGCTGCAAAGTGCTTTAATGCCTTATCAGAGATAATAGGCACACTATAAATGCAACTACAATACAATGTAATAAAAAGATACTGATTGACCAGACAAAAATGAGCCTCCAATTCACATTGAATGTGCTGGAGAAATGTATGTAATGCTAGAAAATATTAGTAATTGCTAGTAAAACAATAAGCATGGCACCTGGACCCATATAAAAAAGAATAATTGGTTGGAGAATGTAAGTGCTGATGAAAATTAGGGCAATATGATGGACAGGAAGGGGAGGTGTACACTCAATGTGAATTAAATTATGTGCATAGCAATGTCCTTTAATTTTGTTTCTGGATGAAAGTTATTGGGGAAAACATAATGCCCTATATGTCTCCATAGTGTGAGACCTGTCAGCCTTAGGGTAATCTTCCCCCAAACATTTTGCCTTCACCTTCCTATTTTGCTGAATTAGTTTTTGTTGGATTTAAGACTCTGTGTGCCAGATGTACGAAAATGCAATTTTGCATTTCTTAAATAGTGATTTCGTAGAAATCGCTATTTAAAAAAATGCAAACTGCTATGTACAAAGATGCCGACTTCCTATTAGCGATTCCTTAGGAAATAGGTATTAAGAAATCCCATTGCATTTCAGTCAATGGTCTGGTTTTGCATTTCCTAAAAGACCGATTTCTCATTAAGAAATTGCTATTTAGGAAATGCAAAACCAGGGATGGCAATGGGAAAAGGCCGCCCTTTGTGCACCCCAAAAAAGGGGTGCACTTGTAGAGCACACATATGCCTAAGGGGCATGTGTGTGCTCAACTGCAGTTAAAAAATAACCATTAAGAAATGCAAATAGGCTTCATACATGTGGTCCTGTGTACCTAACCACTATTAACCAGTGCTAAAGTGCGTGTGTACATTCCCTAAAACATGGTAAAATTGGCTTACACCTGATTTTCATGTTTCATATACTTATAAGTCCCTAGTAAAGTAGTATACCATACACATAGGGCAGGGAAATTAAATGGTACTACTTGGCTTCCAGCACCTATTGTGCCATCCACTTAAGTAGCCCCTTAAAACCTGTCCCAGGCTGACATTTCAACCTGAATGCAGTTTCAAAATGCCAATTCGACTTGGCAATATAACCTCCTTTCCAAGCCTTATACTTCCCTTTTATTGCATATGCCACATCTAAAATAGGACCAATGTAGCCCTTAGGGCAAGGTGCATTGTCATTCAAATTAGGGCATGCACTTTTAAGTTTTACATGTCCTGGTGGTGAAAACCCCAAAATTCATTTTGACTACTGCAAAGTCTACCTCCATCAGAGGATAACATTCAGTTGCCTTATTACACTTAGTTAAGTGTTAACTTTTGATTGGGACCAGGTGAGCATTTAATGTTTGGTGTTTGAGAAATTGTATTTTAAATTCCTCTTTAATGGCAAATTGGTATGCCTGGGTGAGCATCACTTTGCAAGATAGGCTAGGAGCAGAGCACAGTTCCACTTGCAACTGAATAGGCTGTCCCATGCCTTCACACAAAGGGCTTGTCACCACCGCACTGTTTGTGCAGTCAGCTTGGAACCTGCACAGGGGAGGTAGGAAACTACAAGAAGCTCAAAGGGAAGAGACATCTCCTACTTCAAATAAGGCACCAGATATAAAAATATAGGTCTCAGACCAACTTTGCAGTTCACTTCCTGGAGCTGTGGAAGGATTCTAAAGGACTGCAGCAGCTGTGGTCTGCTTCAGAAGATTGCACTGCTGTACCTGGAAGGACTGCTTTGCTTCCGGAAGCCTCCCTTGAATCCGCAGAGGCTTGCCCTTCTTTTTGAGCCCTGTTCTGCTGCTGAACCCAGAACTACCAGTGTGGCTCCAAGGGCTAGTTTGCTGGCCTTCTGATCAGAGCCTCAGGGACAGAAAAGGTACATTTGCACATATACACATACATGTACTTACATATATATGCAGAAATCCAACAAAACACCAGGAGCTTTTTTGTTACAAAACATTTGATTGGTGAAGCTGGCTATTGTATTGGGCCATATCCCACCCCATAGAAACAGACTTTCTCTGTAACAGCTGGGAAAATTGCAGTGGTTTAACTGCTATCTGTCCTTTCCAGAGGAGACAGTAAGACCATTGAAAACCAGGAATTATTTTATTAAAACAATGGGGTGGAGGTGCCTGTCTAGAATTGGGTCACGCCCTGCCCAATAGACCCATCAATCTTTTTATCCCCCTGAGGGACAAATTGAGGGGTATATCCTCTAAATCTGTCTTTCCTGGTAGGGTGGATAAACACCTGCCATGCACTACGGAGAGCTACCTCACATATATTTTAGTAGTGGACAGATACGTTAACCATCTGAAGACCTCTTGAACATATAACCGACTACACCCAGTCTAATTTCATGGGTAAAGCATACTGCGATTCATGCAAATCACACCACCTTAGACACCCTTGTGCATCTATGTTGGAAAATGGGTTATTGGTAAGGGCAGGTAGGTACCTACACCTAGCAACAAGCCACTAACCTCCACCTAGGTACAGTTAGGTCTCAGTAAATTAATCCCAGCTCAACCCTTGGTAGCTTGGCAACGAGTGTCAAGGCTTAACTTAGGAGACAAAGTGTAAACCATTCAAATATCACAAAACAGTAATCAAATAAAACACAGGAAACAGTTTAAAAATCCAAAACCAATTTATAAAAATAGTTTATATTTTTATCTTTAAAATGACACAAAAACGATTAAAATCGGTTCAGGGGAACCGGAGATATGAATTTTTAAAGAATTACTATTTTTCTAGCGCTTAGAAACAAAAAGCGCCAATCGGGTCATCTGGTTGCACCAGGACCGGGACAAAGTCAAAGTTTCAGGCCGACCGCGATGGAGCCCTGCTCGGCTACAGGTCGCGGGAGGCCTCGGTTAAAAAGTTACCTTCTGACTTAGTCTTTATTTTGAAGTTTTTCTTCACCGGGACGAACCTGCCAGTTGAATCCGACCTCCTGGAGCCCTTGTCCGGATACGCGATGTGGGTTTCCTCGGTGGTGATTTTTACCTTCGGACTTAGTCGTTTTTTTTGAGATGAAAATCCTTCGACCGGGGTAAACCTGGATCTTGATCCGACGTCCGTGGAGCCCTTCTCGGATACGATGGCTGGAAGGTCCCGGTCAACTTTTTACCTTCGGACTTAGTCTCTTTTTCTGATGTTTTTCTTTACCGGGACGAACCACGAAGTCAGGCCGGGTCGCGGTTGAGGCAAGCCGGCTAGAATTTCCGCGGCGGGTCGGTCCCTCTCTGGACCTTTTTTACAAAATTTTTCAAATCTTCTCCAAACTTCTGGGGCTTCACCCAGATGTTCTTTTAAGGTTCTTTTGGGGTCCACAGCTCACCCCAAGGGTCCAGAAGTTCTGTGATGGTCCTTGGGGGGTGCCGACTTCAACTCCCAGAATGCACCTTGCGCAAACTCCTTTTTGCCACTGGACAGTGGTCAGCTGGTCACTTTTTCAGGAGTTGGTGCAGGGGACTCTGGATAGCAATTTTTCACCTGTAGCAAACAGGGAGTCCCTCCTTGAACCAGTTGAAGCCAGGCAAAGTCCTTCTTGTGGTGAAGCCCAAGTGTGCAGCTGGTGCAGTCCTTCTGAGTGCAGGTTCCAGGTGCAGTCCAGGGGTCCAGCAGGGCAGTCCTTCTTCTCCTTTACTTCCTTCTTCTTGAAATTTGGTGGGGATCTGAGGTGTGGGTGCAGGTCTGCCAGTTTTATCCTTGCTCCTGGGTGAAAAGCCGGGGGGCCCTGGTTCTCCAATCAGGGACAGGGTCGTCCCCCTGTGATGACCACTTCCTGGGAACTGTGGCAAAAATCCATCCCAGAAGGCAACAGTCTCTAAAAATCCAACATGGATTAATCTGATTTTTGGAGGTTACATCTGGCTGAGCCCACCCACTGGTGTGGCTAAAAATCATAAACACACCCCTCTCCTGCCCTCTCATAATCTAATCAAGGGGGCACCTAATTGTCTGGGGTTGCAGGATGTGGGGGTGTTGCTGGGTGCTCCAAATGTCCTTCTCTGCCTTTGAAGACCAGTTTGGCAGCCCTCCCCCTTCCTGCCTCACCATCTGCTGAGGGGAGATTCTCTCCCCCAAGCACATTCCTTTGTGTGAAGCCAGGCCACTTCACACCTCATCAAGGCAGCCTGGCAGAAGCTGCTGCAGGCTGGCCAATCAGAGCACAGCAGCAAAAACAATGCAGAGCTGAAATTGGCAACTTTTTAGGTAAAGTCTAAACTTTTTACCTGAACAAGTTATATTAAATCCAACAACTGGAAGTTGTGGGATTTATTACATCAATTAATTTGATACCAAATTCTTGGTATGTAACATTTAAGGAGACTTTAAAATTTAAAATAAAGTCTGCCCATTCTAGCCTATGAAGGCCATTTACTTCAATGAGGGAAAAACGAATTTGGCTGTTTTTACCTCACCAGGGCTTATAAATCTATTTTTATAAAGTCCCTGCTTATAGTTACATGGCACCCAGCCCTAGGGGCACATAGGGCACACCCTAGGGGTGACTTATATGTAAAAATAAGGTAGTTTAAGACTTTGGAAGTACCTTTAATTCCAAAGTCGAATTTGCATATAACTTTAATTTAAAAGCAGCCAGCAAGGCAGGCTTGCGTTTAAAATGACACTGGGCACCTCAGCAGTGCACCTAGGTGTGCACCACCTATGCTGTGGTCCCTAAACCTACATGCCCTACCATATACTAGGGACTTATAGGTAGGTTAACTTAGCCAATTATAATTAGCCTAATTTGCATATCCATTTTACACAGAGCACAGGCCCTGGGACTGGTTAGCAGTACCCAGGGCACCATCAAAGTCAGGAAAACACCAGCAAAAAGAGGAAAATGGGGGCAAAAAGTTATGGGGCCTCTGCAATCAGCCCTGTTTTCTCACAATCTAGTTTTCATAACTGTCTGGAAATGGCAGGTTTTCATAAGTGCTACCCAAGCCTGGTCCCATATGTGCCCCAAATATATAAAAAGGGCTCAGCACCAGGGCCAAAATCCCTCAGTTTTAAAAGATATTTGAAGAGATCAAGCACAATAACAGGAAGCTCAGCTGATTTATGATGGAGCGCTACAGCCTTATGTTTTAACTGTGTGATTGCAAGATCAAGATTGAATCTTGATAATTTAGTTAGTCTGTCTCAAGTTATTAAAATAAGTAGTTAGTTATATTAAAAAATTGTGTAAGCCAAAGGTGCCACTGAATCCATTTGGCAATATATGAACACTTCACAAAATACAATTTATTGAAGCTTGAGTTTGCAAAAATGACTATAAAAAGTTGTAAACAAACATAGATGGTAACACTTGTTAAATCATTTTCATGTTTACAAAGCATTTTAATCAAGCTTGAAATATGTAGAAAAATGTTACAACAAGTTTTCTATTTTTCATTAGCAAGTTGTAACAGTTATTTAAGTGATTAAGTAAAATTTAAGTTTATTATTTGTAAAGTCTCATAAAGTTACAAATCCACAACTTACAAAACGTCTTGCATCATATATGGAAGATGTTTGTAATAATCATGACTTTTTAAAACTCTCAATAAGCTGTATTGTTATTCTGGATATATTTCATTATTTTTTCCCTGCTTGTTTTATTTCCAAACATTTGAAATTAACAATTAAAACATTTTTAACCATTCAATACTCTTCAAATTATTTGCAAATTTTAGGATTAAACCTTCAATACAACATAGAAGAATCTGTAACTATGCAAATATAATAAATGGTATAATGTTTTACCCATTATTAATTGAAAGTACTTTAAAAATACATGCTGTTTGTGACTCAAACTGTGAAGAATGGGATTCTGCACAATTTACCCTCATAGCAAATTTGCCTTATACAGAGTCACTCATATTTTTCCCCTTTTTGGCCCTGTTCTGTCTGGCTTTAAGGCTGGATGATCTTTTTTACTGCTAAATAGTAGTAACTATCCTTTGCTTCTCCTCTAAAAACATATTCCGTACATTGGAACTCTCTCTTTGTTATACATAGTGCACTGTAGTTACACTTGACAAACAAAAGTGTCATAGGCTGCAGTTTAAATACACCACAGTGACAATGCAAGGAAATGTGCATTTGCTATAGAAAGAAACTATTTATATAAACTCATAAGTCACCCGTGAAGCGTGCCTTGTAAGCTTATAGTGCAGGGGGCTGCATTATAATTAATATAAGGGCTCCTACATACTGAGTTTTGTGTTCTCTCTCAATGAAATTAAACTCAAATGCTATTTCACGGTATAGGACTAGCTAGACTTTTCCCAGCACAGACAGAAACATTTCTTATCCACTCTTGGGGTCATTCTAGAAAAATATATTTCATGCTAAAATCTAATTTTTGATACCGTAAGTGAAAAAGTAATTCTGTAAAAAATTTACTTTGAATGTCTCACGCATAACTGACTTAAAACTAGAACCGATTTTCATTTTCAGAGGTAGAATACAACTACTTAGCAGAAGAGTTAAGGACAATGGCTTAGTCGATGTATGCCTACCTCTAAGCTCAGGAAGTACCATTTTGTTAATTTCTGAGCAAATAGCAGGGATTACAGGTATTAGAAATCTGGGAATGTACAGGAAAATCTGGCAGAACAAAAGGCACTATTGAAACTACATCCTTTGACCTGACAACAGCAGAATGGACTTCTCCCACTCATTCCCACAATCCTCCCAGACAGCCCCCAGTAAAAGTAGTGGCAAAAATTAGTCTTGATCCTGTGAGATGGGAAGAAGGCTCATCTAAATAAAGGAATGGCAAAGTTGTCAGGTGGAGGCATGAGCGTGCTTATTCTACAGAAACAATAGCAGAGCCGACAGACATTTGTCTCCATTTTCTTCAAGAGACCCTTGATGATATGGTGGAAATGAACCAGTTTGGAAGTAGAAGTTGGGTTCATCATAAAGTTTTCGGAGAACCACTTCAGGTTACCATATTCAATGTCACATGATGCTGTGGTAGAAAGATGGGTCAGGGATAGAGTTATGATATGTCATCTTTGGATAGTGCAGATGTGCCCACTTTCTGTAACTTTTCACCTCCTTAAGAAATATGCACAAGAGCATGTTTTAAAGAAGCACTAGATTCTGCAGGGGGCAATGATGAAGAAGCCCTAGGGAGTGATGAAACCCTGTCTGTAGTGGTTGAGCACTCTAAACTCATATTAACATGGGCTTTGGGGATATGTGTCTGAAGGGCCAATGGCACCTCCCTCCCCACTGCCTCTGGTGGACAGCATAGAGTAGACTTGCTTGGGACCCTGGCGATTAGAATTCTACTTGAACTTCTGTGGACAGGTACTGAGGGTTGGGTCCCCTACAGGGAGACTCCTAACCCACTGTTGGACACACAGGAGTGTAGGCACAGAGGCTAACCTACCTTTTTGGTTCACTGGTTGTGGATGAGGAAGAACTTGGGACAAAGAAAAGTACCAAGAGCCTAGACAGGCAAGCAGGTCCTGGGCACTGACAAAGAGCTTTGATCTGGATGCTGTGAGAAGCTAAAAGGGCAGGAGATAAGACCCTTAGTTCTCCCTTCTCAAAGGGAAAGCAATTTAAAACTAGCTCACTGGAAACCTGAAAATGTTAAAAGCCACACTTCTTGTAGCTAGAGCCCACCATCAGAAGCAAAACACATCTTCCATTAGCAGATTGACCCAACGGGCCTGAGAAATTCTCCTTTGAATAGTTCCTTGCAGGTAACAGATCTAGGGAGAAAACCTTGCACTACGTTGAGTGGTCTGTACTTTCATCTTCCTTAGGGTGATGCAAGTGCCTCTCAAGGCTTAGTTCTTCTGCAGCACAGCCTTCAGAAGGCAACCTTACATTAGCACCATCTATGCACCAACTCTGCTATTTGAACAGACAAACTTTTGAAGAAGCCAGGAGAGGGTAAGGGAATTAGGGAAGGTACTGCAGGAGGAAGATCTGGAACAAGAGGGGACAAATGGCTGATTCCTAATTATTTACTCTACCAAGCAAGTAGCTGCCACCATATACCAACATATACAGAATGCTATAAACATATCTAACTAACATTGGTCTAAAAAGGCAGATGTGGTCACCTCACAACTTATTCAGTTGTAGACTTTGGTTACCTCACCACCTATTCTATTGCACTTGTCATCTTTAATGCCATTTAACATGTTCAAAAAAAGAAGCATACATTTCTGAAGGTTAGTGAAAAATAAAGACATGTGTTATCATGATATCCACATGTATATACATCCTGTTGCCCACAGCAACCAATTGAAGAACCTCACCTGACAGTGAATGGATATCATGTACACTGTAGGGATGTCCTGTTTATCTCTCTGCAAAGTACAAAGAATTCAGGACAAAATGTACTGAGGTTTGCTGCAATGCAGCGCAGGGAACAAAGCTGTTGTGCTTATGTAGGGCCAAAGAGAAAGGGTAGAATAGTGCCATATCCACTAAGACATGGTGTGGTCTCTCCCTCCCCTTGTGCTGGTGCTCATCTGGTTGTATTTTGCATACGCCATAGTGGAGGGGTGCGTCCACAATGTCTTGCATAGAATTTGCATTGCAATGATACCCTTCCTGTGCAAAATACTATGCTTAAACATAATTCATTTTTTTCTAAAATACTATTCTCAGACATAGTTAAAATTGTTTCTAATTTTAAGGTTGATTTAAAGTGTGGAGGATAGGGTACTGGCCACGAGGGTGCCATGATGGTACCCAAACTGAGGGTCCATCCACATGATTTAGAGATGGGTGGATGTTAAGAGCCTACTCCGTGTTCAACAATGACTGACAGTCTGATGGAGTAAGGGCCATTAGAGCTTTGGCCATTCAACTGTGAGCCCTATTTAGATGGAACAGCTGAATGCCCAGTTTTTACTCTTTCTTAATGCAATGAAAAATATTTAAATGAACCCCACACCATAACGGAAAAAAAACTATGTTGTGGGGGCTCATTAGTTTTTGTTTATTCAAAGACAACGGCCCTCATTATGAACTTGGCCGTTCGGCCCACCATGCCGGCAGTGGTGGCTGAAGCCGCCAGCCGGCATGGCTGGCCGAACCGCCATATAATGAATAGGGTGACGGCCGCCAGAGGCAGCCGTCACCCACCGCAAGACCCCACCGTCAAGCAGCCTGGCAGCTGGATGAAACACCATCCGCCAGGGTAGCGGCACTACCCTGCGGATAATGTTTCATTTGCTGCCTGCCTTTTCCTGGCGGAATATCCCGCCAGGAAAAGGCTGGCGGAGTGGGTGCCCTGGTGCAGAGCCCCGTCGCACAGGTCACTGCCCGATTTTCGTTCTTCGCGACAGGTGCAACTGCCGCACAGAGGCATGTCCCAGCTGAGCCTTTCTGAGAGCTGGCGGGCGGAAACAATGATTCCGCCCTCCGGCTCTCAGAAATTTTCATAATGTGGCCGGCGGGGTTCCGGGGTCGCTGGAGGTCAGTGTTTTGACTGCCAGCATGAACATGGCGGTTGTTTCCGCCGTGTTCGTAATGACCCCCATAGTCTTGCCTTTGGGATTTTGATTTTTTTTAAACTGGAGCATATTAAAAGTTTGACATGCAGTAATGACGTTTTGACAATATAATCTGTCAAACTTTCAATATATTTACAGGAACCCCCATGATGGCAGTTCCAAACAATTATGTCCATAGGGTTGGCAACAACTTTAAATTTGAGAGACGGAGTACCCTCAAGTACTCTGCCATACTGATGGACATATCTCTGCTGTCAAACTCTAAATTAGCCATTTTGCTGGAGAGCTATGCATTACAGCACACATGCACTTAGAAAAGTTTGAGGAGGAATCTTTTTTTGAATTATATTCCTGTCTACTTATTTTAGCAGATAGGGATTTGTGTCAAAACCATTGATGGCTGCACGGCAGCAAATATGTTTTCTTGATGCTACACCCCCATGCAGCAAGGTGGCTTGCAGCGTTGAGTGAAATGTTAATCAAAATGGCCCTATGTTTTACAGGTACATTCATTGAAACTTGATTTGTACTCTGCTTATTGTTTATTCATACAATGTGGACTTTTTCCAGGGAGTGTTAAGTATGGGATTTCGATTAAATGAACTGTTACCTTGGTAACACATGTAGCAGTCAGAAATTAGATGGTGGGCCATTTATCTTACTATCTACATAAGTGCCACTTTGGTCTACTTATAGGACTTCACCAGGCATGCAGTCCTTCTCTCCCTAAAAACAGTGCCATTTAAAAATTAATGATATTTTGATTAAACTGGAAATTACATGGTTTACAATTAAAGGATTATCCTGAAACCCTGAATTCTGGTAATAAGGCATCTTGTTTCTCATGAGGTGTTGCAACTCTAGAGCTACAGGCATATTCTTGTTGAACTGGCCATGATTTTGTACATTTTGCCTAGAAGTCTGGTGGGCTGTTACAATAAACTATGTCTGAGGCTGGTTTGCACTTTGCTGCTTTTAAGAACAAAATCAATTCAAATTCAATCTTGATTCCACCTAGAATCATGCTTTCAGTGAACAATTTTCCCACTGATTTGCCAATGAGTACTATTTTTAAGTATGTTTTTGTTTACATTTGTTTCAGGATTATTCACAAGCCCTCTACTTTCATCCTGTGGGATCACATTTTCACTTTGTGCAGATAAACTACTCTTTCATTGCATACCAACTCCTTAGATAACTTAGATTTCAAAATTAAAATTTGGACCTGAATTCGCAAATTGTTAAAAATCCATATAAAAATTAACCATCTAATTTTAACAACCTGTCTGAAGCTCCTCTGTCTCCACAACCATCAACTTCTCCTTAATCTTATTCTGCTTTGTTCAAAGCTGTCCTACAATATTTAATGTATAAGAGTTTCTTGTCAACTCTCTTTGTCTGCAAACAAATCACATTCTGCTGATCATGAGATATGACATCTGGATGCACACCTAAATGAAGCTGAATCACATCCACTAATGCCTGTGTTTTCTGAATCATTAGCTGTACTGTACTTTCCATAGGTCTGCGTTGGCCCTTTCAGCAGATTCATCCACAAATGTCTTGACTTCCCCCTCCTGTTTTTTAACCCTTTTTTATGGCTTTTAGGAGCGAACTCCAACACGTAAAATTGGGTTACACCCAATTGGCCTATTTAATTTACGTGTAAGTCCCGTAAAAGCAGTACCACATGTGCCTAGGGTCTTTAATATATTTACAGGAATGGCCATGATGGCAGTTCTAGCCAAAAATGAATGTTTAAGGGCCACAGGTGCAAAGCTTTTTACTCATTGCAAATGGACGATTTGGAGGATCAGGCTGTTTGCGACTCGAAAAAGCATTTTGCGATGTATAGACCCTTTTTTGCGATTCGGTAATCTATTTACCGAATCGCAAAAATGGTTTGCAAGTCACAATTAGGAAGGGGCATTCCCTTCCTAACTGCGAGTCGCAGTCCGATGTAGGATTGTTTTGTGACCGTGAATGTGTTCACAAAACAATCGCAGTTAGCACCAATTTCAAATTGGTGCTAACCCATTCGCAAACATGAAGGGGTCCCCATGGGACCCCTTCCCTTTTGTGAATGGCAGCAAAAATACTTTTTAAGAGCAGGCAGTGGTACCACTGTCTGCTCTGAAAAAATGAAAAGAAAACTTTTCATTTTTGTTTTTGAAATGCATCCCGTTTTCCTTTATGGTAAACATGCTGCATTTTTAAAGAAACTGCTTTATTTAAGCAGGCCCCATCCCTGTGAGTGCAGCCATTTCCAATGGGATTGCAAATTGTGACCTACCTCATGAATATTAATGATGTAGGTCATTTGCGACCACATTGGGAATCGCAAACAGTGTGAAGCACACTGCTGTACATATGGTTTTGGGGCTCGCAATATGCGACTCACAAATGAGTTGCAAATTGCGAGTTGCAAAACTCTGGGTCATACATCTGGCCCTAACTCCCCAGAAAGGCTGCACTACATGTGCACAGGGTCTTTGAATTAAATGCTAATAGTGGGCCTGCTTTAGCAACAAAAAAGGATGATGGATGGAGTACTGAAACTTTTCAAACATTCACCCCTGGTCACAGATCTAGGTTTAATTCATTGTTCTTTTGCTCACCATGCCACCCCAGTTTGGAGCCATCCATATGCAAACCAGTCCTTTCCCTGTTTACCATGGGAACAGTCCAGCCTGAATTGCCAGGCCAGGTGCTCCCTGGACTAGAAGCAAGCATCATGGAAACGGTTTCAGGATATCATCCTTCATCTACAAATCAAAGAGGGGGTAGGGACCGGGAGGTTTTACTGGTCTAGTGTACAGTCTCCCACTGTAAGTGATATAACCCCGTAGTGGCTGCAATTTTGTCAAAATATACACAGTCTGCTCTCCGGGACCTAAATACCAAGTCTCAGTAATAGAAATGCCCGGTTTAACTAGTGCGGGCGTAAAGGACAAAATTCAATCACCCCGTAAAACAAAGTGGGTACTTACAATTTTGTTGGAGGTCCTTTGCTATGGACCTAACCTCTGGACAGCTTTCCCGCAACAAAATTGACAAAATTGCAGCCACTACGGGGATATTTTATAAAGCACCTAACCGTAACCATGATTAGTTTCCATTCCTTTATGGACTTGCGATACATTTTGTGACCTCAACTTTAAAAAAAAAAAACGTTTTGTTTGCTTACACATAACCTACCATTATCTGTTTTCTTATGAACAGTATCTTTTGGAGTCCTTGGAATGCACTTCCCAAGGGGCCCGATCTCGAATTAAGGGTGGTAAGCCTAACCTCATGTATTTTAACTATGACTCATCACAGTTATTTTCACATATGCACCTCTACAATCACTACTTGTGTACCTTTGGTGTTGTAACCTTTCTTTTTTCTAGGGCGACCTTCTCTTGATTCAACCAATTTGTTTGACATCAGTGACTGATCTGTCCACCTAAAATTTGGGTTTTTCTTTATTTTTGATTTTACTTATATATTATTTGGAGAAGAAGTATTGATGTTTGGTCCTGATGAAGCGTCAATGGATCCTGTTGGACCGAAACACACGAAACTTGTTGACCCTAGTTTAGAGGTACTGTAATTGTCGTGGTCCTCTGTGGTTTTTGCTTTTTGAAAGTGAGTGAGCATTACACTCAATTCACTCAATTTGTGACTTTCATGGTCATTTTTAATCTTGGTCTTTATTCCCTGATTGAACTGATTAAAATTATGATGGATTTTTGGGATGAATAACCAATTTTATTTTCATAGTTTTGTTTCTCTCCACCTAGTGCCGGTGCCTGAATGCAGGCACTTTGGTCCTCATAATTCAAACCGATTATTATAATATTAATACGGTCAAGAGCCCCCGTCCAGGGAGCACGTCAAGTGTTGCAGCGCCGGCCTGGCATGGAGCATTTCCGATGATGATGCCAGTCATCCATTGTGATGCTTGAGGGTTTTTGCTCCTGAGACATTAGGTCTCCTAGAATGTTAGTATAGTTTGGAACAGTGTACCCTTCGTTTATATCATCCTTCATCTGCCAGGCTAGCTTGAATCCAGAGGCACCATGAGCACGGGACCCATGTCTGGGCATACCCTTCCCACTTAGGGCAACTTTAGCAATGCAAAAGGATGATGGACGGAGTGCTGAAACTTTTCAAACACTCTCCCCAGTCACAGATCTGATTTTAATCCATCCTTCTTTTGCTCACTATGCCACCCCAGTTTGGAACCCGCCATATGCAAATCATTTTTGACCCTGCTCCCCATGGGAACAGTCCAGGCCCGAACTGCCAGGCGAGGTCCTCCCTGATCCGGAAACAAGCATTGTGGGACCCGTTTCAGGGTACCACCCTTCATCAGCCAGGCTAGCTTGAATCCAGTGGCACAGTTAGTACAGTACTCACATTGGAGTTACCTTATTACATTTAATAAGTTTGTAATTTCTAATTGAGAGCAGGTGGACAAGTCATTTTTGGTGTCTAAGGAATTGTAATTAAAAGCTCTCTGAAAATGGCACTTTTAGAAAGTTGGATTTTTTTTGTCCTAACCATTTGGCGCCTGCAGCCTGATCCTGGGTCACATGACTAGGTGTAGCTGGCAGTTGGTCTTTGTGTATAATTCCCAGAGAGTGAGACAAAGAGAAGCTAGATGTTGGAAGGATGGGCCTTTCTGAGTTAACAAGGGGGAGGAGCTGTCATCTACCACATATGCACTTCACAAAGTCTCTGCCTGAGCACTATCACAAAAGGTTTGACACAGGTCCTTTGTGCTGTCACACAAGATGGGCCCAGGACATAGAGAAATGGGATGTCTGACACCTCATAAGGATGGAAACCTCTAGAAGCTTTTTCTGCTTCAAAGTGGGCACCTGGTAAAAATAGTGGACCCCTAGACCCAACTCTTCAGTACACTTCTGGACCTGTGGACTGTGCCTGGAAGAAGGACTGCTGTGCTGCTTAAAGGACTGCCACGCTGCTGGAATTCTGCCCTGAAGGACCACTGCCATGGTATGCTGACCTGCTGCCGGCTGTTCTTTTTCCTGGATGAAAATGTCTAGACCTGCATGTGACTCCAAAGACTAATGCGGTGGCCTCCAAACTAGGACCCCAGCAACTGAAGCCTCCAACAACCTTGAACACAGCACCTGGTCTATTACATCTGTTAGTCCTACCCTTCCAAGTGGACCTATAGGTGCTCTGCAGCCCATCTGTGAACACAACAGAACAGATGCATTCTCTCTGTTGCGCAGCGCAACCCGAGCAGAACCAACGCATCCCCTCTGCTGCACAGATTTCCCTTATGCAAGGACTTCGCATCACTGCCCACAGCCTCCGAGAAACTGCCTGGCATGACACAACCTCAATGCAGGCCTTCACATCATAAGCCTCTTGTCGAATTCATCATTGACGATGATGCAGGGTCTCATATAGCATCTTTACATCACCTAGGAATGGGTGCTGCACAACGTATCCTCAAAGGGGGACCCTGAAATTCTTGGCAATCAGGATTGGAGGCACTTTTGTTCAACAGTCCTAACTGGGTCTCTGTAGCTGGCCCACACTCCATTGTGGTTGGCCTAAACTTGTGAATTTGTCCCAGCCTAGTGCAGGAGTTGGTACTTTAGGTTTTTTGACACTATGTTCACTCAAATCTTTAAAATCACATATCTCTGATTCTACTGATTGGATTTTGGTCATTTTGGTTTTCCTTTATTTATTACATTTTAATCTATTTCTCTAAAGTTGTGTGGACTTTTCCTGTGTTGCATTTTCACTTTATTCCTGTTTGAACTTCTGCGTAAGCGCTTTATACATAGCCTATGAAAACAGCCTGACTGATCTGTGCCAAACTCCCAGAAGGTTGAGCAGAGGTTAATTTTGTTTTTTTTGCGCCTTCACCCTGACAATGATTGTAGTTGCTGCATGAGTAAGGCTTCACCCCCCTTAATCATCAACCCAATTTCTTACAGAGTGTATAAGCCTCTCATAATAGGTATGCACTGACTCCTTTGGCTCTTGTATGAAAATCAAAATAATTGCCTAATTTAAATCTTGTTATTGTACCTTTTGCTTCACATGCTCTATTAATGCCAGGTATTTCTAAATCACAACAGGAGCTAGGCCAGTATTAGGGGCCATTCTTTGAGGATCCTCTGCTGGCCAGGTAACAACTACTTTGCATTCAGCCCACAATTCATTTGGAGCAATAATCAATGTATTTAAATCCACCCAAAACACCTCCAAAGTGGTCACTAGAATTTCATCCCTATGTATTACCTATCTGATTGTTTGCTTATTTTTGAAAAATGTGTCATAAATGAATAGAAATCATGCTTTTCCAAAGAACATGCAAAAATGTTTCTATATTAAATTCTTGCAAAGGAAATTCTGACACAACCATTTCCATTTCATGATCACTTTTGACCCAATTCATCTTCTTTCCAATATCAATATTTTACATTTAACTATAAGAAGTTTTCTTCTATCTATCTCTGTATTTTCTCAAATCTCTCCAGTCTTTGATACACTCAATCAATGCAGTGATATGTACTTGCTGAGGAAATAAAACAATGTTCTTTATTTCAGCTTAACTCAAGTTAATTGCAATGTTTCTACACAAAATATGATTTTCAATACATATCTATGACACATTCGTCTGCTAATTCTCCAAGTCTATCATGACATATCTAGCTGCTTCTTAAATTAGATTATGAAATTCTTATGACTTGTATATTAATTGTCTTTTTTATAGAAATTATAAGCTGTAAAATGTCTCCAGACTCAATTTGCACTCCTTATTGGTTCAGTTGGTTGTTGTGTAGTAACACCAACCTCAATAGTTGGAAATACTTTATCAACTGCAGTAGTATTGCCACTAGGAGCAGATAAAACTGGAAAGAAATCTCCGGTGGAAGTGGAGAGATCACAGTACTGAGCTCACCTACTCCCATATCATAGGCTGGCGATCTTGATGTTTGTATATCAACAGAATAAGGAGGAGGTCTAGAATCTAATAGATAATTTAAGGAATTTTCCTCAACTTAATAATAATATTCATCTCTTTCCTTGTCTTTCTTTTGTTTCTCATTTTTAGAATCATTTGATTTATTTTCAATTTTCTTTCTGCCTGTCTCACTAACTTTTGTCTCACCACACCTTGAATCATGTTTTTTCTCCATGCCTTTCTCTGCACGCTCTCTTTAGTTTCCAATGCTTGACTCACTTAATTTCTAGCCTGTTCTTCATTGCCTTCCTTTCCTTCTCAATGGCCTCTCAATCCAAACCATTTAATGCCTCAATTGTTGTAAATTGCTACTTTCTCTCACACATCACATGTCTCAGGTAGTCAAGCTTTATGATATTAAAGGAATGCTCTAAAGAAAAATGCAAAATGTTCTCATCAGATTTGATCTCATTCCAGCCTTTTCATCAAACATATATGAACAACTATGCCCTCCTCATCAAGTATACAGGGAAATCCTCAAGAGGAATCTTTCACCTTTAATTACATGCATTTTAGAATATTTAGGCTTTTTTCAAACCAGTGTCAAAAATCACTGAACAATAAACAAATGAACAATTACCCAAATACACTGCGGCTGTGGAAAGGTCAAGACAATGCCTTCAACTGCAACAAAGCAAACATATAAAATTCAGCCCAGAGGAGACTGGGCCCACTCTCTAGCACATCTCTTCAGAAGGTGAATCTTGATTTCTCTGAGCTATCCAGGGGATGGAGAAAAGGGAAACAACAAAAGACAGCAGTAGAGAAACTTACAAACTTACAGAGAAGGTGCTGTCAATCAGGGCTCCAGGAAGACGTTTCCAGGTTAGTGTCCGGAGAATAGTGGTTCGCCAGTGCGTGGATAGTAGTACAGTTTTTGATGCACCATAATGTCTGTTGGGGGCTTAGAACTCACACACTTAGATACCATAGCGACAAGGAAGCCACAGCTGCTTCCAATCAACACCGAGCGGGTGTGTTGAAGGGACCCTCACTCTCCCCAGGTGTGGGACGTGGCAAATGCATTACCAGGTGAGGGCCCATCATCGACTGGAAGAGAATGGCCTAGGCGTTCCTTCTTGGTTACTGGACTCAATACAATATATATGGTCAGTTTTTAGTAACTAGCTTCACTGAACTCTGTGACTTTGATTTTAACATTTATCTTATCTTAGAGGCCAATTAGGTGAAAAATGGTAAAATATAAGCTACCTGTGGACACAGACAATTATTGCTAAACCATCAGGGGGCACCATGCTTGATTCCTTCCTGGCCCTGTCTGTTGGAGTAATTACCAAAGAACTTGACCTTGCTGAACAACTTCAATCTTTAGACATTAGAGAGGGTCCTAATTGTAATTTATCATTTTTGTCTGGGCACCATCTACATGCAAGGAATGGGGTCTTTCCTGTGACATGTTGCCCATCGCCTAATGTGTCCAAAACACAAGCTCACTCACCACTGACTGCTTACTTAACAGCTCAGGTTCTACTACTGTAAGTGACTGGGGGCCTTTGGCCAAATGAAAGCGCAAACCCAAACAAGTGGGTACACATAGAGCCCAGTGGAATACAGACAGCAACACCTTGCCCACCTCTCTGCAGTCTGGTCCATCCCAATCATCTGTAAATGGGTTTTTGCTGGACATACCAGACTTGCTGGTTTTCTTCCCTTGTGGGAATCGGTGTGCCAGGGCTCTCAGCTCCGATCTAACCGGCCACAGCTGCTGACAGGGGGAGGCACCTACATTATGCTATGTAGTACTGCCTCCCTCTGCAGTGTGGGTTTTCCTGGACATACCAGAATTGCTGGCTTTCTGCCCTGGTGGGACTCAGTGTCTCAGGGTCCTCTGCTCCGATCTAATCAGCTGCTGATGGGAGAGGCACCTACATCACATAGTGCTGCCTCTCCCCCCCTGTAGCGCAGAACGTCTCCATGCATGGCCCGTGCGAAGACCAGGCCAAGAATGGGCCCATATTAGTGCTTCAGAGCCTCTCGTCTCCATTTGGTGTTGTCCCCTTTGCCCTTGTGGATCTGTGTTGAGGGTCTGGCATGCTATGCACTTGAATAATTTCTACAACTTGTGCTGCTATCTTTCATCCCAGAGGAGTTTTTGTGGGTCATTAGATAGCTGAGAGGGAATCGGTGAGATGTCTGGAATAGCGATACACAGTGTTCTCTACCATCCGGGGAGGGAGGCAAGTTATTAGCAATGGGGAAGAGCAAATGTCTTGAAAGGGAGAGTCTCCTCTATCTACATTAAAGTCAACTTCAATAGACATGATACTAAAAAGGGCAATCGTGGTGGTAGCCTCTGATATCGAACTTACAGAAAGACACTTATCCGTAAGCCAAGAGGCAAGCAGTGTATCCCTTGGCACCCAGTCCCTTGCTCTACTAGTCAGGCCATTGTGGATAATGTGGAAACTTTGGAAGAGGCTCAGAGTGGTACAGATGCACTGAGGATGGATATTGTTACAGACTCTCTCCCAAAGGTTTCTGGCACAGATCAGAGTCCTGTTGGCCAAAGAAAGCTCAAGACACCTTATCCCCAAAAGACAGGAAGAAAGGCAGGCATCAAACTTAAGCAGCATCATTCTGCAGGTCTGAGTTCCTGTGAGGAAGAGGGGATTACCGGGGAGGTCCAGTCGCCCCAAGAGATAACAGCACTTTTGAGAGAAAGTTTGGCCCAAGCTAAGGCCGTTCTGGTGGCAGAGTTACTGCCACTGGTGGAATGGTTGTCGATATTGGGAACTACGAATAGGACTGTGATAAATACTGCTTCTACATAGGGGGTAACAAAAAGAATATGGGGACACAGGTAGCCCTCATCCCCGCAAACGATAAAGATGGGATTAAGTCCTCAAATATCAATGAGAAGGGGGGGTTTGGTTGCTTGCCACACAGTCCTTGACAACCAGGTGCAGGGGAGTAAGGCCCCTCGCCAGAGGTGTGTTCATGTTTTGCCCGCGGATGTACAAATGGAGCCAGAAAATGATGGTGGTATGATCCTGCCCATTATTAACCTCCTGCCTGCCTTTTGGCCCTATGTTGTGGTACTTGCTGGGGTTCCCAAATTGAAGGGGAGTCAACGGGAGTCTCAGCAAGAGTTATACAACAAATGCCTGCCTTGGTTTGTTAAGACCAGTAAATTCCATTGGACCTGTCCAGGAATATTATTATGACCCGCAGAGTGAGCTGGATTGGGCTGGGTCCTGTTGACCAGCCCAGTGATGGTGTAGTTCTAAATTTTAGAGATCCACAGCTAGTCCATAATATTCTATCAGTTGCTCCAAGAGCGCAAAAGATATGTTCCTCCATTTGTGCACTTCCCTTGGGGTACTTTTAACGGCTCGCCCACAAAGGGAGAGTCCTCAAGAGTAATTTTCCACCCTCTACACAAATAAACTATTCTAAACCTTCAACATCCACATCTAACCAGTATGAAGTCCTGAATGAGATGGATTGACTTTTAGGCACCAGCTCCCCTTCTGCCCACAAGTTGAAGGATAGTGTCAAAGTATTTAGGCTGAGAGGGGCTGGATCTTCCTAAGGTAAACCAGCATAGTGGTGGTCAAAGCCCTATTTCTCAGAGCAGGGCACAGATGTGTCCAGATATTTCTATTTTTACTCCCAACTCTGATGTTGTTGGTTTAGCTCAGTGCCCTAATATTAATGAAACCGCTTTGAAAACAATCACAGGTTTTGAATTGGCAGGTGGAGATATGTTGGTTGTGGAGAAAGAGTCTACCCCAGGGGGAATTGTTAAAAATCATGTAAGGAATCCTGAGGCTGTGGAGCTGACCCATGATCAAGACCTACCCAATGCTCCAGTAGGTAGTATGATCTGGACGGTCAGGGGAAAGCCTACAAAGCCTTTTAAAATAACCTTATGGGAAGTTGCAGGCCTGAGGAGCAATCTGATCGGGCCAGATTGGGGTTTTTGTATAGAACAGTATGATAAGTGCTTTCTTCAGGAAACTTGGATGCCCATGATTTGCAGTTTTCCGTAAAGTAACAGTACGGGGGGCAGGGCAAGGAAGACACTGGGAGTCTTTCAATTTGGGTTGCTACCGATCTGGGTTGTAGGGTCGATCCAGTGGAAGTCTGCTCCAATTACATCCTTTGCCTTGATATCCTTGCATTCATAGAAAAATCTAATTAGGTTGCCAGCAAAACATAAACAGCACCTTAACCTTAAGAAGACAATAGGACTCAGTTTTATTATATAAAATAACTAACATGGCTGCCATGGGAGCGTCCCATACGTAACAACCGAGACTAATGAGGCCAACTCACCGTTTATACTGCAGGTGAAATTTCCCTCTACGAAATATGCTTAAAAATAGAAGTAGGATGTATGCTCTATCTCTACATGCTACATTTAAATAGAGTCACATTCAACACTGTTTTCTTACATCCAACATGGCGCTGATTTGGAACGCCGTAACTTTGATTTCGGTATTATCCCCAGGACTTTTGTATTTCGTACCTACGTGAGACCCATTTATCTAACACTTACTAAATCCATTTACAGTAGAAATGAGCCTTTGATTTAACTCACAATGGTGGTCATTACAACCCTGTCGGTCGGTGTTAAAGCGGAGGTAAGACAGGCCGGCGGTAAAAAAAATGGAATTATGACTGTGGCGGACACCGCCAACATAGACAGCCACTTTAACACTCCGACTGCCACGGCGGTACAAACAAACAGCGCGGCGGTCACCCCGAACAGACAGGCGGAAGACAATGTACCGTCCACAGAATTATAACCTACCAATCCGCCACCTTTTCCGGGGCGGACTCACCGCAAACAAAAAACACGGCGGAACCAGGACTTCGAAGGGAAAACGCTCACATTTTTCCAGCCTTTATCTTCTTGCTCCTCTACCAGGAGCACAAACGCCGGCGGCGAAGACCACAGTGAGTACTGCACCTATGATACAGGGGAGGGGGGAGGGAAAAAACAGTAACACACACGCAGCACGCAACACCCTCACCCACGACAACACACACACTAATACAGCATGATACATTACAGTTACACCCCCCAACCCACCTGGAAGAATGCAAAGACAAAAGGAACTGAGGTGAACGATTGTAATATAATCAGATTCAGTATTCAACAAATATACATACACTATTTACAAATATATACAGCAATAATATTAGTCCAAGGTATTCCACCATTAAAGTCCGTGGACCACTGGGTCCCAAATGCATGGGCGAGGCCCACACAAGATCCCCAAACAAGACGGAGAGAACACTGCAGGGGCATCAGATAGAAATAAAACAGGCACCTAAGGGGGAAGGGAAAGGGGGGGGCACCTCAGCCGGTTGAATGGACGATGCCAAATCCACGAGAGGGCCCCATGCCCACTGTTCAATCCTGGGGAGTGCAAAGCCACAGTCTCTCAAGTCTCTACAGTGGGTGGGTTGACCACTGTTCAATCCTGGGGAGTGCAAAGCCACAGTCTCTTAAGTGGATAACATTCTCCACTGATTCTGGAGGGGGCCTTGTGCCCAGAGTGCTTCATCCAGCCAAAGACTGAGGTAGTAGATGTCAATCTCCACTGGTTCTGGAGGGGGCCTTGTGGCCAGAGTGCTTCATCCTGCCAAGGACTGAGGTAGTGGATGTAACTCTCCACTGGTTCTGGAGGGGGCCTTGTGCCCAGAGTGCTTCATCTTGCCAAGGACTGAGGTAGTTATAACAGTCTCCACTGGTTCTGGAGGGGGCTTCCTGCCCAGATTGCTTCATCCTGCCAAGGACTGAGGTAGTGGATGTCAATCTCCACTGGTTCTGGAGGGGGCCTTGTGCCCAGAGTGCTTCATCCTGCCAAGGACTGAGGTAGTGGGTGTAACTCTCCACTGGTTCTGGAGGGGGCCTTGTGCCCAGAGTGCTTCATCCTGCCAAAGACTGAGGTAGTGGATGTACCTCTCCACTGGTTCTGGAGGGGGCCTTGTGCCCAGAGTGCTTCATCCTGCCAAGGACTGAGAAAGTGGATGCCTTTCTCCACTGGTTCTGGAGGGGGCTTTGTGCCCAGAGTGCTTCATCCTGCCAAGGACTGAGGTAGTGGATGTAACTCTCCACTGGTTCTGGAGGGGGCCTTGTGCCCAGAGTGCTTCATCCTGCCAAGGACTGAGGTAGTGGATGCCTTTCTCCACTGGTTCTGGAGGGGGCCTTGTGACCAGAGTGCTTCATCCTGCCAAGGACAGAGGTAGTTTATGTAACTCTCCACTGGTTCTGGAGGGGGCCTTGTGCCCAGAGTGCTTCATCCTGCCAAGGACTGAGGTAGTGGATGTAACACTCCACTGGTTCTGGAGGGGGGCTTGTGCCCAGAGTGCTTCATCCTGCCAAGGACTGAGGAAGTGGATGTTAATCTCCACTGGTTCTGGAGGGAGCCTTGTGCCCAGAGTGCTTCATCCTGCCAAGGACAGAGGTGGTGGGATAACTCTCCACTGGTTCTGGGGGGGGCCTTGTGCCCAGAGTGCTTCATGCTGCAAAGGACTGAGGTAGTGGATGCCTTTCTCCACTGGTTCTGGAGGGGGCTTTGTGCCCAGAGTGCTTCATCCTGCCAAGGACTGAGGTAGTGGATGTCTTTCTCCACTGGTTATGGAGGGGGCCTTGTGCCCAGAGTGCTTCATCCTGCTCGTGGCGGCCTCAGTAGTGTCAGAGCTTTTGGCGCTCGTGGGCCTGCGGTGGTTGTTGCGGCGGTGTCCTTTCCAGCGGTGCTTGTGGCGGCGGTGTCCTTGGCAGCGGTGCTAGTGGCGGTGGTGTCCTTGGCAGCGGTGCTTGTTGCGGCAGTGTCCTTGGCAGCAGTGCTTGTGGCGGCGGTGTCCTTGGCAGCGGTGCTTGTGGCGGCGGTGTCTTTGGCAGCGGTGCTTGTGGCGGCGGTGTCTTTGGCAGTGGTTCAGCTGCTGGCGGTCCTGTCTGGGGCAGTGGAAGTGATGGCGGTCGGCTCCTTGGCAGCGGGGCTGCTGCTGGCGGTCCTGTCTGGGGCAGTGGGGATGATGGCGATCAGCTCCTTGGCAGCGGGGCTGCTGCTGGCGGTCCTGTCTGGGGCAGCGGGGCTGCTGCTGGCTGGCTCCTTGGCAGCGGGGCTGCTGCTGGCGGTCCTGTCTGGCCAGTGGGGCTGATGGCGGTCGGCTCCTTGGCAGCGGGGCTGCTGCTGGCGGTCCTGTCTTAGGCAGTGGGGCTGCTGGCGGTCGGCTCCTGGGCAGCGGGGGCTGATGATAGTCTTCTCCGCTGTGCTGATCTTCCCAGACTTGCCGGTTTTCTTGTGCCCCTTCCCCACCTTGGAAGGTGTCGCAGCTGACTCCACACTCCCACCTGTACCCCTGGGAGCGGCTTTGGTGGCTGGTGTCTTCCCCTTCTCCCGCCGGGCACTGGCCAACTTTTGATGCTTGACAGGTGGGGGACTGTCCGTGCTGTGGCTCCTTGCCACACTGCCTGCCCTGCTGCCTGGTGCACTCCATAATCTGGTGACTACTGGCACTACTGGTCCCGCCGATGTTGTGGCTGAGGTGCTAGGTTGGGACCTGGAGAGTCGGGCCCTAGGAGACTGACGGGGTGGGGGAGGTGAGGGAAAGAGGTCAAGGCTGGCCAGGAAAAGTTTCTTAGGAACACTGGGACGGGTAGATGGAGGGGGTTTGGGAGTGGAGGAAGAGGTAGTGGTCGTAGGAGGTGTACGTTTGGTGACTTTGGGTGAAGGTGTATGGGCTGGAGGCTGTCGTGAGGTGGATGGCTGTTGGGTGTGTGTGTGGCTGCGTTTGTGTACCTTGGGAGGTGGGCTCACAGACACACTGGGAGAGGACACCGGGGATGTGTGAATGGTAGTGGGGGTTGTGACTGCACGTGAGCGGGGTGTGGTGGTGGGTGTGCTGGCGATGGACGTAGTGGCTGTAGATGTAGTGCAAGTGGGTCATTTCAAACTACAGTGGCCATAGCATCAGGGATGTCCCAGCCTATGTTATCCAACGTGTTGTCCAGAGTGTTGTCTGCCCTGTTGAAACACATGCAGAGCTACATCGTTTTCCCTCAGGTGGAGGATTTGCCTACAGTGAAAGGCGAATTCTATGCCCTGGGACATATCCCCAACATCATAGGTGCCATTGATGGAACACATGTGGCCTTGGATCCCCCCGCAGGAGTGAACAGGTGTACAGAAATAGGAAGAGTTATCATTCGATGAATGTGCAGGCGGTGTGTTTGGCAGACCAGTACATCTCCTATGTTAATGCTAAATTCCCTGGCTCAGTGCATGACGCTTACATCCTACGGAATAGACGCATCCCTTATGTGATGGGCCAACTCCAGAGTCACCGTGTGTGGCTACTAGGTGAGCACCTGGAACCAATTCAGTGGGAATAGTTGTCTGGGTCTGGGGATATCCCTAAGAGTTAGTGTATGTCTAACAGTTGTCTCTCGCCATTTGCAGGTGACTCTGGTTACCCCAACCTGTCATGGCTACTGACCCCAGTGAGGAATCCCAGGACAAGGGCAGAGGAATGCTACAATGAGGCCCATGGTCGAACTAGGATGATTATAGAGCGGACCTTCGGCCTCCTGAAGGCCAGGTTCCGGTGCCTCCATATGACAGGTGGTTCCCTATTCTACTCACCAAAGAAGGTGTGCCAGATCATCGTGGCCTGCTGTATGCCTCACAACTTGGCTTTGCGATGACAAGTGCCTTTTCTGCAGGAGGATGGTCCAGATGGAGGTGTTGTGGCAGCTGTGGAGCCTGGGGACAGTGAAGACGATGAAGCAGATGAAGAGGACATCGACAACAGGAACTCTGTGATCCTGCAATACTTCCAGTGAGACACAGGTAAGAAGACAAACCTGCCTACTACATGTACTTTAACACTATTACCTCTCTACTGTCTGTACTTTTCACCCTGTGTATGGTCACTGAGTTGTCACTTTCTCTTACGATTTCACAGATGTGGGTCCCACTATGTGACATCTGCTTTGTTTCCTCATGGACTATAGCTGTGTGACATACGTATGTTGACATTACCATTGAAAGAGAATTTTGTCACTGTAATTGCTAATACACTAATTCGAAATCACAGACAGACTCCAGATTGTTTTGTGCTTTAAGGGTGTTTATTTAAGTGCTCAATATTGGAGGGGGTTGTTAAATGGTGAGGGGTTATGGTGGAGGAATGTCCATGGCAGAGTCCAAGCTATTAGTCTCACAGGTGCATTGTCCAAAGGGGCATAGGAAGTGGAACTGGGGCAGTTTAAGTATGGACAGGGTGACAAAGTGGGACAGAAGGATCAGAGTGGTCTCATTTCTTGGCGGAGGTCTTGGCATCATTCTCTGTCTTTGTCCTGGATCTCAGGGACTGTTTGGGGGTGGTTCTCCATCTGCAGGGGGTGGGGTGCTAGTGTGGTGGTCCTATGGCGGGGCCACCTGTCCACTAGCGCCGGCGAGGTGGTGGGCAGTTCATCGTCCAGGCTAGTGTCAAGCGCCCCTTGTTGTGCCACAGTGTTCCTCCTGGTGTTGAGGACTTCCTTCAGCACCCCTACAATGGTGCCCAGGGTGGAATTGATGGATCTGAGTTCCTCCCTGAACCCCAAATACTGTTCCTCCTGCAGCCACTGGGTCTCCTGACAATTGGTCAGTACTGTTGCCATCGTCTCCTGGGAATGGTGGTAGGCTCCTATGATGTTGGAGAGGGCCTCGTGGAGAGTGGGTTCCCTGTGCCTGTCCTCCCCCTGTCGCACAGCAGCCCTCCCAGTTCCCCTGTTTCCCTGGACCTCTGTCCCCTGAACCGTGTGCCCACTGCCACTGCCCCCAGGTCCCTGTTGTTGTTGGGGTGGTGGGTTAGCCTGGGTTCTCTGTAGTGGTGGACACACTGCTGATTGACGTGTCCTGGAGATAGAGGTATGGGCCCGCTGGGTGGGTGCTGTGCTGGTGTTTCCAGAGGAGGGAAGCTCTGTAGTGGCCTGTGACTGTGAGAGGGGAACCGACTGTCCCGAGGTCCCAGATGTGCCAGGCTGGTCGTCTAGATCCAGTTGGACAGAGCTGCTGTCATCACTGTGGGCCTCTTCTGTTGGTGGAGTGGACATGTCTGGATCCTCCTGTCCGGTGACGTTAGGTAGGGGTCCTGCAGGGGTGTAAAAGCCTGATTATTGCATCTGTGTGTGCCATGGTGTGCAATGGGTGGGTGACCGTGTGCATTCCTGTGTAGGATCTTGTGTGATAATGGTTTAGGGGGCTGTATGGGTATGTGCAGTGGCCATGCATTGGTGATGGGTGTCCATGCTTTGGTGTTGCATGCAGGGCTTGGTGTTGGGATGGGTGCTTTGTGATATTGGGACATTTGTGGGGAGTTGGAGTGATGGGGGTGAATGTGAGGGTGGGGGTATGTGATAGCATGCAGGTAGGGTGGGGGATGTAATAGTTAAGATTTGACTTACCAGAGTCCATTCCTCCAGCTACTCCTGCGAGGCCCTCAGGATACAGAATAGCCAAGACTTGCTCCTCCCATGTTGTTAGTTGTGGGGGAGGAGGTGGGGGTCCGCCGCCAGTCCTCTGAACCGCAAGGTGGTGTCTTGAGACCACGGAAAGCACCTTCCCCTGTAGGTCGTTCCACCTCTTCCTGATGTCATCTCTATTTCTTGGGTGTTGTCCCACTACATTGACCCTGTCCACTATTCTTCGCCATAGCTCCATCTTCCTAGCTATGGAGGTGTGCTGCACCTGTGATCCGAATAGCTGTGGCTCTACCCGGATGATTTCCTCCACCATGACCCTGAGCTCATTCTCAGAGAACCTGGGGTGTCTTTGCCGTGCCATGGGGTGGTATGGGTGATGTGTGGGGTGGTGTGTGTTGTGATGTGTGGGGTGATATTTAGTGGTGTGTTGTGTGAGGTGTGTGGATGTTGTGTGAGTGATGGTGTTGTGTGCCTGTGGATGCTCGTTTGTAGATAGTGGTGTCTCTCTATGGCCTTCTTTAGGAATTTTTGGTAGTGGGGTTTGTGGGTGACGTGGGTGTGTGTTTTATATTGTATTGGGTGTGTAGGAGTAGTGTGTGTATGTGTATCAGGTGTGTGTATTTGGAATTGTCCAATGTGGTTGTGTTTTGTAAATGTGTGTGTATTTTGAGCACGGCGGTGTGTACCACAAATAGAATACCGCGGTTTTGTGGGTTGTGATAGTGTGGGCGTATTCCTGTTGGCGTGATGGTGTCGGTTTTGTTTTCGCCAGTTTATCACTGACCTTTGGTGTGGCGGACTTGTGTGGGTGTCTCAATTTTGGCGGATTCCGAGCAGTGGGTCATAATGACCGTGGCGGAATTCCGCTGCCGCCGTGGTGTGTTGGCGGTCTTCTGCACGGCGGTAAGCAGCTTTTACCGCCAATGTTGTAATGACCCCCAATGTGTTTGCCTGGTTATGGAATAGCCACTATTTACTGGACATATCTACTATATGTATGATAAGCTTTTCTCTTACATTGTTGTGCCACATAACATCATGATAACATCGTACATACTTCTTTTGTATTCTCAATCTGGGGAACTGTACTATATGTATCACACTTATGTAAATATTTATTTTGAGAGTTTGTCAATCTATAAGTTTTGAAATACAATTTCTCTTGTTAAATATTAACATTTTGGTATAGAACTATAATAGGGTATATATTGCCAATCAATTTTACAGGCTTAGTCTCATCATACTGATAACTTAATTGTATAATTTGGTTACTTAATGAACTTTTCAATCATTATATTCAGATTTCTAACAATTATAAAATGAGCTAAAATCAATGAGTAATTTAATGGTATGATATTTCTTAATTATAATCTATTTGATTAGTAATTCACGATGATTATTATATAAACCGTGCAGTGCCAGCACTCTCCTTACTTCTCATTTGGTTCTGGATCTCTCTTTTTTAGTCCAAAATTGAATTCTCTCATTCTTCAATATTTCATCTAGTTAATTATCCTTAAATTCACTTTTGTAATGGACAGCCATATTTATACACCTTTCAATAGGTATGAATTAGATAAAAGAATTATTACCTTTTTCACTAATCAGCACCGTTCTCATGGTATTTTTTTGTTTCACTTGTTCTTATATACTTAGACCTTGCACGACGGGTGCACTTTTGCATGGTCCTCACTGATACCCTCTTCCTTGAATTTGAATAATCCTTTTTCTGATTTACTCTTACTTACTACTTGCAGCCTTGAAAAAGACCTAGGTGAATGCACCACATGGGGCAAAACACATGTCGGCTGTTCTCTCATGTTATCTTCAGTACAATTATAAGCTTGGAATCAATAAACAGATTTGAACAAAACACCGGAATTTGATGGACTATTGCCTTTGTGTGATCAACATTCTCAGCAAAATTTTCAAAAAATGACCTAAGTGGGTTCTCACCTTTTGTTTTCTTTGATGTCTGGCAGATAATCAACACAGAGCCAAAGTAGCATCCCATGGAACACACACTCCACACCGTCGGTGACAGCCACCAACTGATCACCTGGCTCAACCGGTCTTTAGCATGCACACTGTAAGATCCCTTGCTGTCAACTAGATGGAAATGGGAACATGATATTGGCTGAGAACTGACAACAAAATGGGGCAGGACTCTGGCATACCCATGCAAAGTCCTTTGTGACATCATGTTCCAAAACATCCAACACAATATCCTACATAGGGCCTATCTCACCCCAGGATGTTTACACAAGGCCTTGAGATTTGCCTCAAGCTGCCTTAGATGTCGTACACCAGATGCAGATAGAGCACATGTTCTGGAGCTGTCCAGTGGTGGAATCATTGTGGTGGAAAGTCACAGAAGCAAAGACTGAAATCACGGAATGCACAGATCTATGCTCTATAGAGGGTGGAGTCCTGGGCTTCTCAGGCATGAAATGGCTGGGAGCGCTACCGACCGCTTTATCGATTTGGTGCCGCTCATAGTCCAGAGATCCGTTGCTATGCACTGGAAGGCAAACACAATACCTAGAATAAAATACTGGTGTGCAGCAACACTTACGTGGGGTAGGGCTAAATCTGTGGCCTTCCAGCAGGAGGAGACTCCAGACCTGCGCGGATTCCTCATAGTGGCAAAATGAGACACTGTGCTACATGAGCTGTAAGATTTCAAAAAGGAGCTTCCTTTCTGGGGAAACCACTGACAGGGTACCAGCCTTTACTGTACTGAGAAAATCTGACAATTTAACTAGCCCACCTTTGTCTCAAAGGGATCCTTCACTTGCTGTTGAAGCTACATACGGCTAGTTTTGAAGCAACATAAACATGGCATTGCCCCACTGTGCTTAAGTATGTTCTGCTTCTTAACTACGATTGTTTGAATATGTAAACGTTATGACCTAACTGTTCAAATTGTTTATTTACTCATTTGTAACCTAGGACCAAGGACTCCTGTTGGACTAAGAATGTTGACATACAGCAAGAGGGCCCATAGCAGGAACTGATACCATGTTTTTGTAACTTAGTGGCACATGCTTATGACTTGCTTATTATGTCCCACACAGAGAAATCCGCCACTATACAGACACCCACACAAGTCCGCCAGACCAAAGGTCAGTGATAAAATGACAATAGCAAAACCCACACAGTTACGCCAACAGGAATACGCCCACAGTATCACTACCCACGAATCACCGCGGTGGTCTTTCAACTGCAGTAAACCATTGGGGGTACACACTGCTACGCTCAAAATACACACACACTAACAAAACTACACCACATTTGACAATTCTAAATACACACACAGGGCCTCGCAGGAGTAGCAGGAGGACTGGACTCTGGTAAGTCAAAACTTTACTATTATATCTGCCTCCATAACTGAATGGCATCACAAACTCCTACCCCTACCCTCACCCCATCACTCCACCACCTCACACATACCCCACTATCACAACCCACCCACCCCAATACCAAGCCCTGCATGTAACACCAATGCATGGACACCCATCACAGACCTGCATGGACACCCATCACCACAGCATGCCCAGTAGAGAGACTCACACAGCCCACAAAATCACCACGCACACAAGGCAAAGCTGACAGGGAAATCACAACCATACAAGGAAACACACCCATGCACAAGATGGCACATACAGATACACCAACACTGCATTTGCATCCCCACAGGACTGCTACTCAACGTCACCGGAGAGGAGGTGCCAGCTACATCCAGTCCCCCCCCCAGAAGAGGCCCACAGTGATGACAGCAGCTCTGCACGCCTGGATCAGAATGACCAACCTGGCCCATCAGGGACCTCTGGACAGTCGGTTCCCCTGCCACAGTCCCAACCCACCACAGAGCCTCCACCCTCAGGAAACACAAGCACAGCACCCACCCAGTGGGCCCATGCCACTGTCCCCAGGACACATCAATCAGCAGTGAGTCCACCACTACAGGGACCCCAGGCAACCCCACAAATCCAGGACGATCAGGGACCTGGGGTCAGTGGCAGTGGGCACACGGTTCAGGGGACAGAGGCACAGGACAACAGGGAGGCTGGGAGGACTGCTGTGCGACAGGCCCAGGGAACCCACTCTCCTGGAGGCTCTCACCAACATCCTGGGAGCATACCACCATTCCCAGGAGACCATGGGCCAGATACTTGCGAAGTTGCAGGAGACCTAGCGGCTGCAGGAGGGACAGTACCTGGGGATCAGGGAGGACCTCAAACTCATCTGCACCATCATGGTCACCATTGCAAGGGTGCTGGGTGACATGGCCCGCACCATGAGGGAGGCAGTGGCACACCAACGGGCCCTTGAAACTAGCCAAACAAATGAACAGCCTTCCACCTCCGCCGGCGCTAGTGGACAGGAGGCCCCGCCACAGGAACAACAGGCCACCAGCACCCCACCCCCTGCAGAAGGAGTACCAACCCACAACCAGTCCCTGCGATCCAGGCAGAAGCCAGAGAACATTGCCAAGACCCCCACCAGGAAATAGGACTCTCCTGATTGTCACCCTCCTGTCCCACTCTGTCACCCTGTCCACCTTGAGCTGCCATTGCTCCCCTTCCCATGCCCCATTGGACAATGCACCAGTGATACCAAGAGACTGGACTCTACCCTGGACTTTCCTCCACCATCAGCCCAGCCGATTGCACATCCCCCTCTACTTATGACCACGTAAATAAACACCCTTGGAACAAAAACAAATCTGGAGTCTGTCAAATGATTCAAATATGTATTAGTTCAACATAATCAAAGCATTGCAAGTCAAATGTACAGACAAATATACTTTGAAATGACCTTTGGTGGGCACAGAGATCTGAAAATAGACATGCCAATGGATACAGTAAGTGGCCATAGACATAAGGAAATCAGGCTGCCATGTACAATGTCCAAGAGATAACTGACAAGTGCTGTTGTATTATGTTGCTTCTGTTGTCAACATCTTCTTCCTCTGCCTCCTCTTCGTCATGTCCACAGGCTCCACCACTGCCACAAGACTATCTCCAGGCTCATCCTCTTGCAGAAAAGGCCAGGTTGTGCAACATGCAACGATGATCTGGCACACCTTCTTGGGTGAGTAGTACAAGGATCCACCTGTCAGATGGAGGTACCAGAACCTGGCCTTCAGGAGGCTGAAGGTCCTTTCAATAATCCTCCTTCTACGCCCATCTGACTCATTGTAACGTTCCTCTGCCCTTATCCTGGCATTCCTCACTGGGATCAGTAGCCATGAGAGGTTGGGGTAACCAGAGTCACCTACAAATATCGAGTGAGAACTGTTAGACACACACTAACCCTTAGGGACAACCCCATACCTGGACACCAAGTTATACTGTGTGGGGACCTTGGGCTCACCTAGTAGCCACACCCGGTGCCTCTGGAGTTGGCCCATCACATATGGGATGCTGCTATTCTGCAAGATGAAGGCGTCATGCACAGATCCCGGGTATTTGGCATTCACATTAGAGATGTACTGGTCCGCCAAACACACCATGAGCGCATTCACAGAGTCATAGCTTTTTCTATTCCTGAACACTTGTTCATTTCTCTGGGGGGGGACAAATGCCACATGTGTACCATCAATGGCACCAATGATGTTGGGGATATGTCCCAGGGCATAAAAGTCAGCTTTCAATGTGGCCAAATCCTCCACCTGGGGGAATACGATGTAGCTGTGCATGTGTTTCAGCAGGGCAGACAACACTCTGGTCAACACATTGGAGAACATTGGCTGAGACATCCCTGATGCCATGGCTACTGTTGTTTGGAAGGAACCACTTGCCAGGAAATGGAGCACTGACAGGACCTGCACTATAGGGGGGATACCTGTGGGCTGGCAGATAGCTGACATCAGGTCTGGCTCCAATTGAGCACACAGTTCTTGGATTGTGGGCCGATCAAGTCTGTATGTTGTGATAATGTGTCTGTCCTCCATTGTCTCAAGGTCCACCAGTGGTCTGTACACCGGAGAATGTCGCCATCTCATATTCAGCCTCAGCGGTTGAAGCCTATGGAAAAAAATGGTGGGCAGAGGGTCATATTCACACACCTATTGCACTAATGATGCTTTTTTTCCTTTACAGAACCAGTTTGTGAATCCGAGAATCAGTTGCTGTGCCAATGTCTGCTATGACGCAGTTAGGTATCATGCCTTGTGCCCCTCTGAAATGGTGGCTGCCTGACATGTGAAGACGGACTAGTGGAAATGAGGTAATTCTGCTGGCATTGTGCGCCGTTGTGGTAGGCCGTCGAAGACCGCCACGCAACTTCGCATTGGTTATCATTGGGCCCTATGGGTTCCAGCAGCCAATGGCGATGTACGCCGGCGATGACGGTCCGAACCGCCACGGATGTGACTGCCATTTTCTATCTGTTCACTCACTTGCTACCTGAAATTCAACAGGAGAGGACCTACACTGCAAGTGCTGCTGTGACCTGTGTCTAGAAGCGACACTGGCTCATGTGTCTGGGGAAAGAGCCCCTGCCTTCACTGCGGAGGAGTTGGAGAAACTGGTGGATGGGGTCCTACCCCAGTACACGTTACTCTACGGTCCTCCAGACAAACAGGTGCCAGCCCTGGCACCTGCACTGCGGCCAGCACAGCCAGCAGCCCCGCCACAAGCACGCCACCTGCACCACCATCTGCACCACCGCTAGCACCACCCCAATGGGCAGCCATCCAAGGCTGCAGGAGAAGGGCTGGAGCCACCCTCCACCACTGGCAGCACCGGCACCTGCACCACAGCCAGCACCGCCATATGCACCGCCGCCCGCACAGCCACCCGCACCGCTGCCCGCGCCGCCACAGGCCCCGCTGCAAACACCGCCACCTGCACCGCTGACAGTAGGACCACTACCAGCAGCAGCAGCCTCAGTGGGCAGCCATCCGAGGCTGCAGGAGAAGGGCTAGTGCTTCCCTCCACAACTGGCAGCACCCACACAGCACTGGCACTACCACCTGTTTGCAGCCATAGCTGCCGCCGGATGCCGGATGGAGTCTAGCCCTGCCTCGATGGACTATCATGCACCCTGGTCCCTGCAATTCTCGTGCCTCAGACACACAGGTGAGGGACTGTGAACTGCCACACCCCAAGTGTTGCATCACTGGGCACAAAGCCCCCTCCAAAACCAGTAGAGAAATGCATCCACTCACCGCCTCCTTGGCAGGATGAAGCACACTGGGCACAAAGCCCTCTCCAGAACCAGTGGAGAAATGCAACCAATCACCCAATCCTTGGCAGAATGAAGCACTCTGGGCACAAGGCCCCCTCCAGAACCAGTGGAGAAATACATCCACTCACCCTCTCCTTGGTTGGATTTAGCACACTGGGCACAAGGCCCTCTCCAGAACCACTGGAAAAATGCATCCACTCACCCAATCCTTGGCAGGATGAAGTACACTGGGTACAAAGCCCCCTCCAGCACCAGTGGAGAAAGGCATCCACTAGAGAGACTGTTGCTTTGCACTCCCCAAGACCAACCAGTGGGCAAACCACCCACTTGAGAGACTTGGGAGACTGTGGCTTTACACTCCCCAGGACCAAGCAGTGGGCAAACCACCCACTTGAGAGACTTGAGAGACTGTGGCTTTGCACTCCCCAGGACATCGCTGTGGGCATGGAGCCCCCTCGAGGAGCAGTGGCGTTCTTCCATCTTCCAGCTGAGGTGCTCCCACTTCCCTGTCCCTCTAAGGTTCCTGTGTGTTTACGATCTGATGCCCCTGCAGTGTTCTCTCCGTATTGAGTCAGGAATCAAGTGTGGGCTTGGCCTATGAATTTTTAGCCCAGTGGCCCACGGACATTTTGCATGGACAATGTACGGCTTTATGTACATATTGTATATTTTTGTAAATACTGTTTCTCAAAATCCTACGTATATCTGCCTATTTCTAAAATATCAATGATTTAACTCAATTCCTCTTGCGCTTGCGTCCTTCCAGGGGATTACGGGGTGTAAATGTAATGTTAATGCATGTGTTTGTGTGTATGGTGTTGTGGGTGAGTGTGGGGATGGAGGTGTTGCGTGAGTGTGTGTCACTCTCTTCCCCCCGTGTACTAGGTGCAGCACTCACCGTGATCGTCGCCGATGTCTTTGGTATTCCTGGTAGATGAGGAGGTAGACCAGCATCGGCGGGACCTGCAACTTGGGCTCCATGTTGTCCTGGCTCTTTGTTGAGTTTCGAGAGGTGAGTGGTTTCCCTTCCAAGTCCTGTTTCCGACGTGCTTTTGATGGCATTGGTACCGCCCCGGAGAAGCTGGCAGATAGGCCGGTTGTGATATGGTGGGCGGTACATTGTCTTCCGCATGTCTGTTGGCGGTGACTGATACAGTGTTTGTTGCTACCGCCATGGCTGTCGGAGTGTTAAAGTGGCTGTCTGTGTTGGCGTTTTCCACTGTGGTCATGATCCCATTTTTTTTACCACCGGCCTGTTGACGGTATTACCGCCACTTTAACACTGACCACCAGGGTTGTAATGAGGGCCTATATGTTATGTGGGAGGCAGACATGGAAACCTAGGCCACATGCTATAAAGGGTAAAATTATTGGGAGAGTCTGTAAATTCCCCTATTTCAGCATCAACTCACAGAATTGCTGGACACCTCACCTCTCTAAATGCAGTATGTGCTTTAAACAATCTTGCAGGATCCTGTTTAGGTTTGCCTCTAGTGATGGTAGCAAACCTATCATGCCCCTGTTGGAAGAAAATAAATTGAAGTGCCTTCCCATTTCGAATTATGGGGCAGCCATATGAGGATACTGTGACTGCAAAAAACTACAGCAAGAGGAGAACCATTTATGTAGAAAATTGATAGGACTGGGTCCTGGAACCCTCAGGCCCGTATTTATACTCCGTTTGCGCCGAATTAGCGTCGTTTTTTTCGACGCAAATTCGGCGCAAAACGAACGCCATATTTATACTTTGGCGTTAGACGCGTCTAGCGCCAAAGTATGGGCAAATAGCGTCATTTTTTTGCGTGAACGCCTTCCTTGCGTTAATGAGATGCAAGGAAGGCGTTCCCGTCTAAAAAAATGACGGCGATGCAAATGCGTCGTATTTATACTCCTGGGCAAAAATCACGCCCGGGAGTTGGCGGGTCAAAAAACCCCGCATTTGCGCCACTTTTTAACGCCTGGGTCAGGGTAGGCGTTAAGGGGCCTGTGGGCTTAAAATGAGCCCACAGGTGCCCTCCCCTGCCCCCAGGGACCCCCCCTGCCACCCCTGCCCACCCCAGGAGGACACCCAAGGATGAAGGGACCCACCCCAGGGACATTCAGGTAAGTTCAGGTAAGTATACATTTTTATATTTTTTAATTTTCTTTGGTGGCATAGGGGGGCCTTATTTGTTCCCCCCTACATGCCACTATGCCCAATGACCATGCCCAGGGGACATAAGACCCCTGGGCATGGCCATTGGGCAAGGGGGCATGACTCCTGTCTTTACTAAGACAGGAGTCATTTAAATGGCGTCTGGGCGTCGAAAATAATGGCGCAAATCGGGTTGAGGCGATTTTTTTGCCTCAACCTGACTTGCCCCATTTTAGGACGCCCTAACGCCATTTTCCCCCTACGCCGGCGCTGCCTGGTCTATGTGGTTTTTTTCCACGCACACCAGGCAGCGCCGGTCTGCTAGCGCCGGCTAACGCCATTCCATAAATACGGCGCCCGCATGGCGCTTCAGAATGGCGTTAGACGGCACTAAATATTTTGACGCTAAACTGCGTTAGCGCAGTTTAGCGTCAAAAAGTATAAATATGGGCCTTAATGTTTTCATACATGAAGCCTAGCATATGTGGAAGATATTATTAGATTTGTTCCTCGGCTTCTATGGATGGCAGTTTGGAGAAATCATCATACTTCTTTTAACCGAGAAGTGATTTTGGATTGTATAAATTGTGAGCATGGTAATAAAAGCATGTGGCTTGGTTACATAAGGTGAATCATTGAATCACTTTGCAGATATGAGCTGTACACTTCCCCTCAAATGCTGGTAAAGGGTAAGTGTGCAAAGGTTAAGTAGTTATTTATTACGCACTTCACAGAGGATAGTGAGAGGGAAGCCCTGGGAAGGCTAACATTAAGAGACTATCGCCCTCATTATGACCCTGGCAGTTAATGTGGCGGTATCAGCACCAACAGGCTGGCTGTGTTTACTGCCACATTATGAGTGTGGCGAGTTGGCCGCTGCCACCCACCACATCTCCGCACATGCCGCCATGGTGGTACGAACTGCTGGGCCATAGATGTACATCCAGGTCCACAGCAGACTGCCGGCGGCATTATGAGCTGGCCTACTGCCATGGTTTCCGCTGCGGTAGCACTGCCATGAAATTCCTTCTCTGTCACCAGTAGATGGCTCCTCCACCCCCAGCAAGCACCTGACCCCCTACACACATAGTGCTCCCCACCCCCCTACTGTCACAGTGACCTCCCACCCCCCTACTGTCACAGCACTTCCACCCCCTCCCCGCATACAGGCACACATACACCCAAACACACCATGCTTACACTCATTCACTAACACTCATCCATTCTTGCATTCACTTACATGCATTCACTCACACACATTCACTCATACATACCCACACGCACTCAAGCACACATGCACATAAATCCAAACAAGCATACTCACACACATACACACTAACATGCAGATACGCTCTCACTTCAACATTCATACACTCACTCACTAACACGCATACACAACACTCATGGTCGCATTCACACATGCACACACATATTCAGATACACACACAGATACCACACACAACACCCCCGCCCTCCCACTCCCCTCCTCTGTTAGACATCTGACTTACCTTGCCCGGCGGGGAGGTCGTTTGGCAAGGAACGGGAAGGGGCGCTGCTAACATCGGCAGCGTCCCGCCAGCAGGACACCGCCAGCAGGACACCGCCAGGCCATATTAATGGTCCTAATAAGGCTAATGGCATCCTACTGGCGGGGCGGTGCAGGTGGTAGCACCGCCAGGCGTCACCACACGCCAGCATGGCTACTGCCAGAAATTCTCCCTAAATGTGGTGGAAATCCAGGAGTAACCTTATTATGGTGGGCAGAAGACAGCCAGCACTGGTGGTCTTCTGCCGCCTGTGGCAGCCATAATGAGGGCCTAAGTTAAGAAAATCTTTGATGGGCCTTAACCTTATCTTTCACATGTGGGGAATCCATGAGAGAGGTCCCTCCTAACTAAATTTTGGACAGGGTCAGTCAGAACCCACCTTTGTTTCCCAGCTGGCCAGTGTCACCCAAATCTTATACTGTTTTGCCCAAGTAATGGTATTACCCTTCAAACACAAGAGCACATTACCCTATTTTGTACGTACTATGAACAGTTTTGAAGCAGATATTTGTTGCCCATTTTTAGAACATGTCATTTCCACCAATGCAGACAGTTGTTTCTTTTTCTTCGAATGCTATCTGAGCCGGTAGTTTGTTTTGTTTTTGCTGGAGGTGCCTTTTTAAAAAGGGCACTGTATTGGAGGAATACAACACATTTTTAGCATAAATTAATTCTAACAAAACTTATATCATTGAACCTAATGATTCCTAATGTTTTAATGATTGTGGACTTTGATATCATGTAATTATGCATTCTTCATCCATTCTTTTAATATTGATGTTTATTGTTATATGTATGTTTTATTCTTTTGTGATTATTCTTTAATAGTCAAATACAGATTTATAACAATAACAACAAAACAAAATCAGCCTTGTCTGCTCAATCTAATATTTTGGAAAAATAGTAAAATCAAATTTCACAAATAGAAGAAATCAGTATGTTTTCAGCACTATTAATCTAAGGTTAATTCACAATCAGCAGTAATCCATCCCTGGTTAGAATGCAACGTTCTTCATGTGCACCAAAGAATTAACTAACAGTGTACTAATTCGAGTTAGAACACATTCAACTTAAAGATTATTATTAATTCAGAAGTCTCTATCTCACTGTGTATGTGGCTTCTTACAAAACACACAACCACTTTGTAGATAAATTCAACAGTATATATCAAGATCTCGGATTATGATGGATCCAATTACCTTAACTAACAATAAACAAAAAAATATATATATATTTTCTTGATACAAAGACAAACTCAGCCTCTTGTTGCTCAAATGAATGCAATGAAAAACTTCAATTCTCTCATTTAAAAATATTAAAAATATTAAAAATATTAAAAATCACGATAAACAAACCATCCAATGAACTACAAAGCAAAAGCACATACCTAGAAATTTCATATGCAGTATAATTTATTGACACCACACAAATCCACATTCTCAAACTACAATTTGCACAATGCAACACAAAGCACTACAATCAATCATAATGCATTTCACCCTACTAATGCCCACATTCTTTTGCTCAGGTACAGCTCTGGAAGACTCAAACACTGCAAATAACCCAATTTCAATCTGGTTGTGAAAACAAGTATGCAGACATGTAGCAGAACGTGACAAAAAATATGTTGTATTTGGTCTGTTAGCATATCTCGAAACTTCCCCATATGGGCCACCAAAACGGTGAGCGCTTTCTTTCAGATAATCAATATGATAATCATAGCACCCATCACAGGATCAGTGTTAGCCTCAAGAAAGGATGAGGCAATGTGAGTGTGATGACAAGATTAAAAAAGCATTTCAAAATACAACCAATAAGGAAGAATGACTGAAAAAGGAAATTCAAGATCAGAAAAGTAGAAAAACTGGGATGGTCTATATAAGTGCAATACAGAAGTGTAAAAATATGATTCTCTCAATATACCCATCAAAAGACAGAGAAGTCAACTTCTAGGAAGGCTGTCAGATGCAGCAGAATGCAAAATCTGAAAAATAGACCAAGGGCCTGATTTAGATATTGGCGGATGGGTTACTCTGAGTGATAAAGACGAATAACCCGGGGGGGGACACAAAACTGTCCACCACTTAACACACTACACAAACACACATACCCACCAATGATCAGTCTTGATAAAGGAATATTAAAAAAATTATTTTATAAATAGTCCCACATAGAATACACAGATAAAACGACTAGTAAGAAGACCAGTGCTAAAAACAACCAATTTACACCTCATAAAATCGGAGACATAATACAAGACAAACTCCCTAGTCTGTCATCTTATGCTGTCCAAAATTTGGTATCTACTGGCTAATTGATTTGTACATCCAATTTCCAAATCTATTTTAGGCAGTTCCAATTGGTCCATCAATCCAGCATGGGTTGATGCATTTCGGTGGTCTTTCAAGATCCTTCCACCACCTTATTCAGGACATTTGATAGTCTCCCATCACATTATTTTCATATAAGTACACGACTAAAGAATAAACAAAAAAGTTATACATAAATACCCAAATTTCCTACACTCCCTGTGGTTCTGAAACTCTCTTTGAACATCAAAATCCCTTAATAAATCCTCCCAATATTAGATAAACTGTATGGAAAAACTCAATAATATTGGTTCACCCTTTTTCTTTTATCAAAACATCACATGAAGGCATCCCGTTTGGTTTGATCAATCATATAATTACAAGCTTAAAAAAGACCACACATTCCTATCAGCATCATAAAATCTCACCAGTCACCTGCACAGTTTACGTCATACAAACATGATCTCACCAATCATCACCAAATTCCTAATCTCATCAAGAAGACGTCTTTTGCTTCCCTATATTCCCAGGAACAGATCACTTCTATATGGAAAAGACAAATTAATTAGCAATAGTCATATCAATGAGACTAGGTTATTCTATAGTACCACATTATCTTTTTCGTTCTCTCTTTAATCCCCATGATGTAACATCCCCATGCAATGCCCATTTTTTCACCCAATGTGTGGTGTGTATAAAACCAATAAACACGCAGTGATTAAAAATAACTATTTTATGATGCTCAGTCGTCCAATACTGTCCTGAAAGCTTACCATATATATATTCCATCAATTCTTCAGGTTCATTTAAAGGGAACTGTATGCTAACAATATGGCTTTCAGTCTCCAATCTACAGGTGAAAAACAGGAATTAAAACGCTTTCCTAGTATAGCAAAATGAATACACTTTCAATGTTCCTTGATTGGAACACTATCAAAGTTCTTAAATTAGAGAGATATCTACACTTTCTGTTTCAAACAACCATACTCTATGATGACTTTCAACAGACACAGCTTTCCATCTATTGTAGCGCCTCGATCAATAATATTACTTCATAGCGTCCTAATTTCTACCTCAACAGAGACACGGTCCCATTCTTATTATAAAGCTGGGCCCATGTTGCACATACATTTTAAATATAGGCTCAAAGTTTTTGTTATAGGGTGCCTAATCAATTGTATCACTCGCACTTCACTCAGTGTGAAAGCAGCAGGTGCACCCAGCACTCCGACTTAGAGGGGTTCCCATTTGATATATATATCTCGCCCCTCCTTTATAAACTACTAAAGTCCTACCAGAAACAAGCTCCAGACTAAGATATACTAAACTCCAGGAGGTTTCATGTCCCGTATAGCGAGCGGTGAGCCACACATACTCCAGATCCCCCTTGTTTGTTCCAAACTCCCCCTGGGTTACTCTGACACAACGATGATGGATATTCTGCCCGCTGAAAAATAAATCCCAGTATGGGATTTAGATTTCGGTGGACTGGATATCCGTTACCGTTGTGACAGAGTAACCCATACGCCAATATCTAAATCAGGCCCTAAGGCCAAAATGTGCAGCATATTGATAGATAAACAAGTAGCATCCCTAGTCCAGGCTAAACGAGATCTGGCTCACCCCAAATTTAAGGGTGTTATAGAAAATGTCACCATTAAAATCATTAGAAATTGTCAGCGTAGGGTGAGCAAAGGTATCAAAGCTACAACGAACTATAGTTCAACATCATGTAACGGTAGCATTATTCCCCAATATGAATAATAATTTGCCCCTTCTGACCTAAAGTCATCGAAGGTGTCAGAACAAACTAGTACATGAACAATGAGAGGCTCATGAATGAATGCAATACCGTGTGCAAGCAGGGCAAGCCTTGAAAGTATCTAAAGGCTTCCTCCGGGGTTCTTTGAGAACATGTCATATAAAATAAACCGTGCACATTTTGCTGTTTGCAATGTCAATGAGAAAAAATAGACACACGATTAATATTAACTACACAGCAGCTATGGTATTTCAAAATGGAGTGGAGGCCTAGTTTAGGCCGAGTTAGTAAATACCAGGAACATCTAGTTCTATGCATCACGCCTGTTTTGTTTCAATTGGAAGTAGATCATATTAATAAGCACATTCAATCCTTAAAACTACTTCCACACATCTAAAACCACCCAACTCATAACTTGCCCCCTTTACATAATGCGGCCGTAATTGCTGCTGCTTAACTTGAAAACATGTTTCAATTTCATATGTTCTGGACAGTGAAAACTGTCATGCTATTTGAAACTGACAATCACGTATTCTAACCACAAACATTAATGCAGATTCTTAACGCTCGCTCAACATCTAATTGCTACTTGCGATATATACATTTTGTGCTGTTACGATTCTCTAACTGACTGTGCTGTTGCGAATCAGAGAACACAGGTGCTGAACTTTTTTTTCAGAACACTACTTCAGTAGTAGGGGACCATATACTGTGCGTAGAGGGACCCCTTCGACAAATATGTTGTAATAAAAAGACCCATTTGCGTGGTGAGCGCGGGTCTCTTTATATCATGATCCTTGAGCGCTGTTAGCTCGGATAGTAACATTTTCATTCAAAGAACAGCTCAGCCTCACAACATAATACATTATATATGACTAGGGCACATAAAACATTTAAAGATATACAGAGATTCACTGCATTGCGTTCTGTAGGTGTGCTGAGCTTTTTTAAATCAGTGTTCCCATTCAGATGAAAAAGAGATGCCCTTTTCTCATCGAGATCTTATCTTCAAATAACCTGCAACAGAAATGCTTTCAGACACACGCTTTAGCTGCAAACACCCAAGGGCATAAACAGCCATTTATACTGACTGTATAAAGACCACACGAAGAAGAAAAAACAGAAAAGGTTGTTGCACAGCAGCTTGCAAATATATTAATTCGTGCATGGCTAACTTTACCAGTGTGGTGATAATGCAGTAGCCCTAACGGTCTCAGTACAGTCTATGCACACACTTTAGCATAATTTTCCAATTATACAGCAAACGTTAAAGGGTATATGAAAGAAAATGGGTCATTGGTTGAGCAGACTGAAGCCCCACTCAGACAACAACCACAGTTCTTGACATGGTATACCACAAAAAGCCATTAAATTAACCTGTGTATAATCTTCTGGTAGGTTAGGACAATAACAATCAGGCTTAACTTAGAGGCAATGCGTTAAGTGTTTATGCAGCAAACAAACAGTAATACAGTGATAACACAAGACAACAAAAATCCCAAACTAAGTCTGTTTTGAGGAAAACATCATTTAGACAAAATGAGTAAACTGATTCTAGATAAGAGTCAGGAGCTGGGGGTCAACTCTTGGGGATCAGGACTCACTTCAGCAGGGGTCAGAAGCAGGGACTAGGCAGGTCCAGTTAGGTCTGGTTGGCACGGCAGAAGTAGAACAGGTCTCTGGTGCCTTTTGTGTCCCTGTAGCTCACAGAGGAGGCCAGTCCGCTAGATAATGGAGTCAGTTTGGTGGTCCGGGCTCTAAGAGAACAGGTCTAGTCTTCCTCAAGCACAAGGGTGGCAAGGGAGTCATTCCTGCAGGTGGGCAGTAGAGAAGTCCTTCTTCTGAGTCTTCCACAGATCCAGAAGTGAGCCCCTCTGTGCTTGTCCATGCCTGGATTGCGGTCAGCGCCACTACCACATGTCTTCCCTTCCCCGAAGATACACTATAGCTGAGCTTTACACCCTGAACATTGGGACGCTGCAACAAACACTGCCAACAGCGCTGACCCACGCTCCACGTTAGGACCTTTCAACCGCACCCAATGCCAATTCACCTGACAGAGCATACACACCAGCCCATCGACCAGTCGCACCCCAAACATTCATAGACACCACCTGAACAAAAACACCAACTCGCATGCACCCTTCTCAACAGACTCTTACCATGCCAGCATTCTACTGAGTTATGGGACCTCCTCGCCACCCTAGCACCCGACATCATCTTCCTTAATGAGACCTGACTCAACCCCACATCTGCCCCCAACATTGCCACAGCGGTCCCTGACGGACATAAAATCATTCACCAAGCCCATTCCCATTGAACATGTCAAATTCAAGCTCCACACTGATGACAAATTAACCTTCAGAGGCACCCTGGCATACTGACCCCCAAGCCCACTCTCCAGCTTCTGCAACACCAATGCAGACTTCATTGAACCTCTAGCCTTAGACTCCAAGGACTACATCTTCCTCAGAGACCTAAATTTCCACATGGATGACCCCAGCGACAACAACACTGCACATCTCATCAAATCTCATCAACAGTATAAGCAGCCTCGAATTGACCCAGGTCGTCTACGACCCCACACACACCACAGGACACACGCTGGACCCTATTTTTATCTCCAGCAACTGTGTGAAATATAGCCTTGTCACAGAACACACATTCATTGATCACTCCATTGTCCACTTCAGCATCTTTAGCCCCTGTACCTCCACCCCTAAGATGACGAGCACCCCTCACCGGAGGTGGAGCAAAATCTCAGAGACCAGATGGGCAGATGTCTTGGGACCTCCAACCCTGTTACCACCACCAACCTTGAACAAGGAGCAAAAAACGTTGATGCCTGGATCATCAATTGCGCCAACAGCATCTTCCCCGTCAAAAGCAACAATCGGAGAACATTTCTCAAAATTGCCAGCTGGTACACCCAAGAACTCAGAACTGCAAGTTGAAGCCTACCAATCCGGTTATTGCAGCAATCACAGGACTGAAACTGCCCTGATCACAGCCACCGACAAGAGCCAAACTCTCCTCAACTGAGGCGAAACAGCAGCTTTGATCCTCCTAAACCTCTCAGCAACCTCCCACCACATACTGATTGAAAGACTCAACTACATCCACATCCAAGGGGACGCACTCAGATGGATCATCTTCTTCCTCACCAAAAAGAATGCAGAGGATCCACCTTTCACCTTTAAACCCAAGGAAATCACCTGTGGTGTCCCCCAGGGCTCATCCCTCAGCTCCACGCTTTTCAATGTATATATGACCCCCTGGCCAACATTGTCAGATCCCGCAGTCTCAATATAATTTCCTACACAGACAACACCCAACTCATCCTCTCACTCACCGATGACCTCTCCACCACCAGAACCAACTTCCACAGATGCATGACAAGCACTGGCTGTATGAAGAACAACTGCCTGCAGCTGAACACAGACAAGACAGAAGTACTGCTCTCTTTGGCAATGGCAGCAACACATGGAATGACTCCTGGTGGCCATCAGGTCTAGGACCCACGCCCTCGGACCATGCCAGAAACCTAGGCTTCATCATTTGCAACAAGCTCATCATGAAATCACAGGTCAACACTCCCTCTTCAAGTGGTTACCCCTACACACAAGACGCACCATGACACAGGCCCTCATCACCAGCCGACTGGACTACAGCAACACCCTCTATGTAGGAATAGCCGCACACCTCTTACAGGGACTTCAGACTCTACATAAAGCTGCGGCCAGGCTCATCCTGAGCCTTATCTGATAAACTCACATCACACTTCACCTCAAGTTACTCCACTGGCTCCAGTACAGAGGTGATGCCAATTCAAGCTGCTGACCCACTCATACAAGGCTCTCAAAGACCCACGTACATTAATCACCGCCTGAACTTCCACTAACCATTGAGAAGACTATGCTCTGCCTCCATTTCACTTTCCCATATTCCCCACATCTACTGAAGCATGAGTGCAGGACGCTCCTTCTCTAACATTGCAGCAAAAACCTGGAACAGCCTCCCCATGCACCTCCCCACGCACCTCTGGGCCATCACCTCACTTACAGAATTCTGAATGACCCTCGAGACCTGCCTGTTCGAATAAGTCTCTGGGACCTGAAAGGGCCTGGATACCCTATTGGGTGATTAGCCATGCTTTATAAATCCTGATTGTTTGATTAATTAAACACATATCTCTATCTGATCCCAATCCAAAGGTAGCACTTGTTAAACGTAAAGAGGTAACCTAGTGTTAGACAATTACAGAGACAACCCTTACAACAGAGAAAAATTACTTTAGAAGTTTTTCACAGCCAGGACATGTAAAATGTGTGTACACATATCATACTTTTTAAATACCATGCATTCTGTCCTAGGAGCAGTCAGGGCGTATCTAGGGCTGACTAATAAGTATTTTAAAGGAAAGTTTAGGCCTGGCCAAAGGTTTATTTTGCCAAGTGAAAATGGCAGTTTAAAACTGCACTACCGACTGCAGTGGCAGGTTTGAGACAGGTTTTAAAGTGCTACTTTAGTGGGTCCCAAAATGAGTCCTGCAGGCCCACTAGTAGCCTTTAATTTACAAGCCATGGGTTCATGTTGTACCATATATTAGGGACTTTTCAAGGAATTTATATATAGAAATCAGGTGTAGGGCAATTTTACCATATTTTAAAGAGAGAGCACGAACACTTCAGCACTGGTGAGCAGTGGTAAAGTGCACAGTGTCATAAAACCAGCAAAAATGGTTTTAGCAAAACAGGATGGGTGAAGGCAAAATGCTTGTGAGTCTACCACTAAAGGGTGTCAGCTCTACAAGAATACAGGACCACATGGATGAAGCCTTTTTGAGCTCACAAATGTGGCGATTCACAGAATCGGCCTATTTGCAAATGCAAAAAGGCATTGTGACACGGACCAAACCAAAATAGCAATTCAGTAACCTGTTACTGATTCAGTATCAGGAAGGAGGTGTTGAGGGTGTCCCTTCCTAATACCGACTTGTAAAGGTATGCATGAATGTCTTGAGACCAAATTGTGGTTTCAAAACATTCACATTTTACCACCAATTTCAAATTGGTGGTAACCATTCACATATAGGAAGGGATCCCCAAAGGACCCATTCCCCTTCATGAATATTTGTAAAATAATTTTCTACAAGCAGGCAGTGGTCCTGTGGACCACTGCCTACTCTTAAAAAATCAAAAGAAAAGCTTTCATTTGATTTTTTAAACGCATCCTGCTTTACTTTAAGGAAAACAGGCAGCATTTTAAAAAACAGATTGCTTTATTTAAAAACAATCACAGACTGTGACATCACGCTTAACCGCAGTGTCTCTCTTTCCGACCGTGATCAGACCGTGCCTCCGATTGTCGGAGCGCCGTCCTCTGCGTTTTTGCCCAGTTTTTATGACGCGTACTAGGAAGCAGGTTTTATGCTCCAGGTCGGGTCATCCTTACCTATGTTTGTGATATTTCTTTTGCCTGTCGGTGGTGGACTCCTTTTCTTTTACTTCTTTTCCTCTGTTTTCTGTCCACTTGTCTTTTTTCCTTTCTTCCTGGTTTCTATGTTGTCTTCTTGCAGGGGTCCATATTGTCTTCTTCTGTTCCTTTTTCCCTGCATGCCTTTTATTCTTATACTGCTGCTTTTTTCCCATTATTTTTTATGGGCTTTTCCCAATCCAAGATGGTGTTGTTTCTCTTTCCTGTGTTGTCACTTCCAGTCTCCCAGTATATAAGTCAAACACTTCCTCTAGGTGGGGATCTTCGCTCCTGTTCGTGGTGTTTTCTCCATTTCCTGTTGCGCTGATTGTGATTTTTTCTTTTTTCCTTTTTCAATCCTGTTTTTTCCTCTTTTTCAGGAGTTCCTGTTTTGAGGTTTTTTTCCCATATTTTGGGTTTTTTCCTCTGGGACTCCTTCTGAAGGGTACGGTCTGCTTAGGCGTTTCCTGTCAAGCACCACTGTGGCTACTAGAAAAGATTGCCTCTATCTAGGTCTATCCAGAACCAGCAGAAGACCGGGTGCTCTTTCAAATCCTTCAGTCAAAGGTGAGAAGCATCGTGCAGATCGTGACACAGACATGTTGGTCTGCTGGCCACCTGCAGTCCACCATCCCCATGATTTTTGTGATTCCCAATGGGTATCAAAGAGAGAACTACCTCATTAGTATTCATGAGGTAAGTCCATTGTAATCCACTAGGAATCGCAAATGAACTTAAAAAGAGTTTCATACATTTCAAAGGGCGATTTCCTAATTGCAATTTACAGGAAATCAAAATAAGGAACTCCCTATTTCAAACTTTTGTACATGTGGCCCATAAAGTGTACCTTGGGCAATGGCCTGTTTAAATTGCCATCAAAACTTTCCATTTGTGTGTCTTTCTGCTTTCATAGAGAGCAAGCTTGTTTCAGTTTCTGGTGTTACTTGGTCCTCCCAAAGATTTCCTCTCACCTGGTCATGGTCTCCTTGCATAAAAAACATCTTCCTGACATACCAGCAAACCTTATCTCATCCTCCCAGTGTCTTTAATATAGTAATGAATACCTGCTAACCTTTAGGAAATAAACAAGAAAGAATGCAACTTAAGATCAGCAAACTGAAACTGATATTCAAGTTAGAAATCTGAGAATACATTGTACTAGAACAATCTCTGGTTCCAGTATCCTAACTATGAATCTGTAACAGTGCTGTGTCTGAATAGCCTTGGGACCTGCAACACTAGTATTTATACCTAAGCAGTCCTATACTGTTATTGAATGCTGCTTGCCTGACTTAGACTTCGTGCATCATCTTGCTGTACCACCAACAGTATCTACAGTCTATGCCTTGAACAGCTCATCTTGACTCACAACAATGGCATTCTTGTAACTGTTTTGATGCTTGTGCAGTCTTGTGATTCCTTAAAACTTTTCCACAATTGCGAATCGTTACTATTGATCTGTATACATGTATAGTGACACCACAATATTGACCCCAAGCATGAATAGTATAGACAAAAAGCTGTAGAATTGAAAATAGAAACACTGTAATTCCACATATATGCTTAACTTGGCAATATTTTGATAGTCAATATTGTGGAGGACAAGAAGACACCCCCTTTCCCTTTTCCCCATCCTGATTCCATTAATAACCATTTCAGTAGGTGCCTGGAAAGATGAGAGAAAAAAAATCCATATCACTCCCACAACGCATACAATGTAGAAAAGTTAGTGGACTTTGGCCATTGACACACATTATAATACTTGATTAAGTTTATCAACCAGCACATACAGATATACAGGGCAGAGCAAAAGAAAAAAGGAGTGGTCTGACCTGTAAGTGTATGTCATCCAAGCAGGCCAGTGGACACAGCTGCCATATTTGGCACCACAGCTTGTGGTACGCTGCAGTATAAATTGCAGGTGTAGTAAGCTGCTGTAGAAAGAAGGACAGATCAGCCTGGGAAAATGTTAAAGCATGTTATTTTTGCATGTTCCCCACAACTTGTTTGATGGTTGTATTCCTGATTTTTAAACTCTATACACTGGGGCACTACAGTCCAGTACCCAGTGTATGTGCTCTGAACCCTAAAGCGTGGAGAAATTAGCTCAGTATACAAATCATATCCCACCCAAGAGGTCTGCTGAGCTAATACCTGATAGGCTTATTTAACCTTTCCATAATGCCATAGTATATAATGCAGAAATACATACATGGCATGCAAAGTTAAAATGCCATCTGTGGACTGTGTACATGTTGTGCCATCAACTAGCATGAGAAAAGAAAACATGGTATCCGGCATGCCATTATAGACTGACTGCAGCAGTGAAAAACCCACAATACAACCTTTTTTTAATATCATTTTGACAGGTATAACTCTACCTTTTAAATATTAGTAAGGCACTCTTATGTAGGCCTTGTAGTCCACAAGGAAGGGTGAATGATTCAAAGCGTAACATGTAGAAAATTAATGCTACCATCTACCTACTGTGACAAAGCTCTTAAAGCTATTTTACTGTAGCATGCTGTCCTATGTAGAAAATCAGAGTACAGATTAAAATACTGATACTATGTATCAGAAATTATACCAGCTGGACAAACAATTAGACCACTATTTTTAGCAGATGTTAAAATACCCAAAACAATAGTGAAGTTAGATGTTGAGTAAATGTTGAGGAAATGTAACTTTTATAAAATTACCTTTACCCTGCCTGAAGTTCCAGGAGTTTAATTTGTATTAACTCTACAACTCAGCAGGTATGAGACACGTGTGGAATTCCTCCCAGTAGCAAACAATAAGCTGACACGTATGGGCAGAGATGACTCAACTGAACCCAGTAGAATATGCACGATAGTGGTTACGGGCATTCAATGACAATGCAGGGTTAAATCCCACCTGGCAGGTCTGTTGAGCCATAAGTGAGACTTTTGTGGCACTGGAAAGGGAGGGAACATAATGCCAAGCCAGTTCTTGTGTATCCCCTCTCTGATTTCTGAAAGACCCTGGTTTTCTCCTATCAGATTTCTGTTTCTGGATTTGTGGGGTATACAGTTTCTGCTTTTCACTGGAATTTAGTGGTAGATGTTTGAGGCCACTGGTGATTCCCTATGACACTCCCACACAGACCCCAATCCTCAGGGCCCAAGTGTAGTGTGGATCTGACTTATATCATCTAGAATATGCACTGGCACATGGCATTTTAGGCCTGTTTCCATAAGGCCATAGGATCTACTGAAAAAGTTTATGGGGTTGCCCCATTGGTTAAGTAGTACACAAGTGTCATCCCACTTACTTGCTAGTGCCAGACATAGATGTGGCACCTCTAGACAAACAGAACACTGCTGGGATTCCAAAAGGACACTAGCTTTGTTTTAATAGTCACTAGGCAGACTGCACCTGCTGTCCTTGGTGTCTGTGACCTGTGAAAATGACCTGTGAAGATTGGACATCCTTCCACTTGAAATCCAATTAAGAAAATATTTTTAAGGACCATAAGCCTAATCCTCTGGGTGGCTCCAAGAATATAATTAAGCTGAAGATGACATTCCATTGAAGAATTCCAGCTGCACCGTGGCAACTAGATCTGGACTAGACGTTGCTGTTGCCCTCTTCCTGAAACCATGAGAGTCTCTCAGTGCTCTCCCTGCAGTTCTGGGGACATTGGAAGTGTACTCTTGTGGTTGTTTGGGCACCAAAAGAAGTTTGGGAACTTTTTCAAATCTTTTGCTCCAGAGCTTCAAAGGAACTGACTAAGAAAAGTTTCCAATATGCCTATCTTTTATGTGCAGAGTTGTCCACCCCAACTGTGGAGTCTCCCCACTCATAAACTTACTATTCAAGTGCCGTTTTGTGAGTACTAAAGAAGTATAAATTTAGATACATGTGTGGATTGACCTTTGAGAATCAGGCCCACAATTATCACTAACTACTAAACTAATTTACTTATCAGAAAATATACAGTTTATGGCAGATTACACACACGTCCAGATTCACACAACTCAAAGATCAAATGGGCAACATTGTCAGCAAAACAATCTCTAATATACAACAGGCAAATTATGAACTAAGAGGTGTGTAGGAATTGTTAAAATATTATATAATAACCACCCAGTGAATAAAACATTGCCACATAATCATATACCCATTCAACTCAACTATTGATTATAATTTTTATATACACCTCATGCCATTCTAATGAGAAATGTGTGGGATTGGAATGTTCCCCTGTGTCCCTGGCCAACCTTGGGCCCACATACTGCAGATAACCTCACACTGAGAATCCTTGTAATTCAAAGGAAAAATATTTTAAGTTGTGTTTGGGGGCTTTAGTGTGTGGGCTACAGACATAGTGAGGAACCATTTTTAGCAAGGGAAATGGGTGATTGATGGGAGGTAGAACTTTAGCTGAGCCTTAATGGTCCCAATTTTTTCTCACAGATATATGAGAAAATTCTTTGCTTTTTGCTAAAGTCTGACATTTGCAGTGTATTCTTGTTCTGAAAATGTAGTGGGATCAATGCAAGCCTCTCTGCCCTGTAGTCCTCCAGGTATCACTTTTTCAGAAAACTCTGGGTGAGGTATGTTTCCCAGACTGCTACCTCGCCCGGGATAAAAAAAACTGCAGCTGCACCTAGATTAAAAATCAATGTAAATCAAAGTAAGCATATTGATATTCCTATGGTGGATGTTTTAGCCTTACCAGGCCTGGGAGATTGGCCCACACTCACAAATGGGTACCATTTTTATTGGGACATTTATGCTTACACTGGATGGTAGGATTTTTATTATTCCTCACAGATTCCAGAATATTTGCTAAAAGAAAACTGAGGAAATTCTGAAACCTCACCCGAAGTTAGATATTTGTAGGGCATTCTGGGTAAGAAAATTAGATGGATCCATGCAATTCACACCACCCTGCATACCCCAGAATCTTTAACTTTCCGAAACGGCTGGAGCTGGGATTTTCCACTGGGTATGGACTCATCCTTCTTTTCCTTATACTTATCATAATACATCAGGAACCACAGCCACAATAATCTATTTTGAGCAAACACCATTTCTCATCTTCATGTTGTCATGTTTTTGTCTCTTTCTTGTCCTGTGTAATAGGCTACCTCACAATTGTCGGACACCAATTTTATTGTTAGATGTAGGAAATTGGCACATTAGTTCAGGGGGGTGGGAACCCACCTCCAATAAAAATCACATTCCCATTCAGTGGGAAACACAAATAGCACTAAATAAATATTTGTTTACACATCTGGTAACTTGGCACAAATGCAGTCATGCTTAAATTAGAGGCAATGTGTATAGAATTCATGTAGCACTCAAACAGTAATCAAGTGAAAATATAAAAGAAGAAACAGTGCAGACCAATTCTGAAAAATAAAATAGATTCCAATAAGCAAAATGACACAAAAATGACACTAAAATGACAACAACCCAATCAGTAGAAACAGAGTTCTAAGTTTTCAAAGTCTTAGGTAAAAAATTGTGTCAAAAGGAGCGAAGCACTAACTGCAAGTATCTGGTCGTGGTGGATGGTCACAAGCTGTCCATACAGGGGTAGGACCTCCTCCACTAGCTTATCCAGGTACTCAGGGGTGAAGGCTGGGGCCCTACCACCTGCAGGTCAAGGCATGACAGCTCCCAGAGGCAGTACACAGCAGCTCAGTTAGCAGAGGTCTTGCTGGCAGCAGTGTCAGGAGTCAAGTGAGCAATACTGTAGAAGATGGCGGTCACTTCTGCCATGTACATGACTATCACCACCGGTGGACTTCGCCTTTGGCCCAAATCTGCTAAAGGCAGCAATGCCTTCCAACAGCAATTTACACATGTTAGAAATGGGGTCTTTGGTTGGTAGTCAGGTTACCCCTTTTTCAAGCAAGGACCCTCACTCTAGTCAGGGTAAAGGAGAATCACCCTCAGTTAACCCCCACTCACCTCCTTAGTAGCTTGGAACTAGCAGGCAGGCTGAATTTCAGAAGCAAGATGTAAAGTATTTGTACCAACACACACAGTAACTCAGTGAAAGCACTACAAAATGACCCAACACAAGTTTAGAAAAATAGATAACATTTATCTAAACAAAACAAGACTAAAATGACAAAAATCCAACATACATAAGTCAAGTTAAGAATTTAAAAAGCAAAAGAGTCTTAAATCCTTTAGAAAACATTGTTAGCATACAAAAGTACCTGGGTAGCGTCAAAATAAAGCCGCACGGGCAAGTGTGCATTGGAAAAGACCAGCGATGCATTGATTTCTCACTCACAAGCGACAGCGTGTGTCGTTCCTGGTCCGGTCAGTGTGCATCATTTCTTCTCTCCTGCAAGAGAGCGATGTGTCGATCCAGACAGGCACCTCAGATGCGGGCAGGCTTTGCATTGATTTTCCGCGCCCAGCGATATTGTGTTGAAATCCGGTCACACTGTGTCTAGAAACCGCGCTGCGTGGGGGCTTGCATCGTTAGCAGCAGCCACTGAGGGTGTTGCACTTTATTTATCCAGCCACGTTGCATCCATCTCCCAGCTGCGATGTAGGTGGAGCGTCGATTTTAGCTGCAAGGTCTGTGGTGCATTGTTTTTCAGCCGTAAAGTGGGTGGTACATCAAACGTTTCCCCGCACGGCAGTCTTTGATGGATTTCTGTCCTTTTCCACCTGCTGCACATTTCAAGGGCCCAGAGACAGGTTAGGGCACCACTTGGCAGACATGACTCTCAGCAGAAAGCCCAACTGCTGGCAGAGAGAACCTTTGTTGTCCCTGAGACTTCTACAATAGGCGGCAAGCTCAGATCAAGCCCTTGGAGATTCTTCAACAGTGGGAAGTCACACAAAAGTCAGTCTTTGTCCTCTCTGAGGCAGAAGCAGATACAGCAGGCCAACCCAGCAAAGCACAGTCACAGGCAAAGAGGCAGTACTCCTCCTTCAGCTTCTCCAGCTCTTCTCCTTGGCAGAGGTTCCTCTTGGTTCCAGAAGCAATCTGATTTTCAGGGGTTTTGGGTGTACTTCTCATACCCCTGTCTGCCTTTGAAGTAGGTGTACTTCAAAGGAAAGCATCTGTTGTTTTCAAGATCCTGCCTTGCCCAGGCCAGGCCCCAGAAACACACCAGGGGATGGAGACTGCATTGTGAGAGGGCAGGTGTAGCAGTTGTGTGAGATGCAGACTGTGTCTTAACGTAATCCCCAGAAATGGCATTGACTGCTGCTGCACTATGTAACTTGGTACAACATGAAATTCTCTAACTACAATTCCATACACCATGTTTTATGCTGGTAAACTATGTTGGTAGTGATGGTACTGCTGATGGCATCTGATATTGTCTGATAATTGACATGGCTGCTCACCTCTGTTACCTATTGCATTGTCTGGCATGATAGCTGGCACAAATAAGAACTGTACAACGCACATTGGTGTCCTTCTAGGAACACAATATATGAGTTTACAATGGACATTGACCTGTATCTGGATGTACTGCATGTGCATCCACTCAGCCATCTGACTTTCCAAACCAGCGTGTATATCTTCTACCTGGGATCTTTGATCTCTGGCCATTATTTATGGGCACTCAGCTATTGTGTGTTTTGTTTGGGATTTTAGTGTGAGTGAGCCATTGCATTGCTGTCATTGCCATGTACTGTTCCACACTAGAAAAATCAAGATTAGTTAGATAGGATATGGGTTTGACATGCATGACAAGTAATATTTGGGGCAGTGTACTGGTGATGAAAATATTGGGAAATTGCATTCTGGAAGTTGTAGTGCTATAATTAGCCAGTAATTCACATGCTATTTCCAAGGGCTGTGGGACTAAATACATTTAGTGGACATGTGACATGCCAGGGAGGGGTATTAGGTGATTAGGAGAGAGCTGTAATGAGTGGTGTGTCAATTGTGGTGGGTATCAGTGGTGATGGTGCATGCAGGACAAGACAGTTGGGTGACATGAATGTTGTGGGTTCTTACCAGACTCCACTCCCCCAGATGTTCCTATCAGGACCTTAGGATGCAGGATGTTCAAGACATTCTCATCCCAAGATGTGAAAGTAGTGGGAGGAGGTGGGTGCCCACCACCAGTCTTCAGTACCGCTAGCTGGTACCTGGATGCCATGGACCATACCTTCCCCCTCAGGTTGTTCAACCCCATCCTGATGTCCTCCCTTCTGTGTGGATAGCTGCCTACAGAATTGACCTTTTCAACTATCCTTTGCCACAACTCCATTTTCCTAACAATAGATGTTTGTTAGACCTGTGGTCCGAACAGGTGTGGCTCTTCCCTGACAATTTCATACACCTTGACCTTCAACTCCTCATCAGTGAAACAAGGGTGTTTTTGTAGGGACACAGTAGTGGTTGTGAATACGGTTGGTTGTGTTCAAAGTGAATGGGTGCAGAGTTAGGTAAATGGTGAGATGTAGGTTGTTCTGTGATGTGAGTGGGTGACGGGTGTTTTGTGTTTTGTATGCTGTGCAGGTGTGTGATGTGTGCGTAGTGAAGTGTGAGTGCATATTTTTGCTATATTGTTCTCTCTGGGATGTTGTTGTCTGTGGTTGTATGTAGTTTTTTGATTGCAAAGGATTGTGGGTTGAGTTGGCGTGTGTTTTATAATGTACAGAGTAGGTGTGTGGATGTGTATCAGATATTGGGTATTCAAATTATCCAATGTTGTGTGGTATTTTGACAGAAGTTAGTTGAGATCGACCCGGTTCGCACCACCAATACCATGCCATAGATAATCGCTGTTGTGATTTGTGGATCATAATCTGATGGGAGGATTTTTGTCAGGCTGACAGTGCTGGTGGTAGGACTGCCTCTTTTCCATCCTCCAGTGTCCTTGCAGTTTCAGAATTTTGGCTGTTTTTTGTTGGTCCTCACTGTGTGACTCTTAATAGGCGGTTGGCACTGTGGCAGTCTTGCCAAAAGACCGACAAACTATTAGTGATGCCCTATTCCACTGGAACCAAGTTACACCTAGCTATAACTGGCAGTTTAAAACTGCACAACAGTCTGCAATGGCATGCCTGAGACATTTTTTGCAGTGCTGCTTTTGTGGTGGCACAGTGAGTGCTGAAGCCCACATTTACAATTTAATTTATAGGCCCTAGCTACATGTAGTACCATATAAAAGTTTTAAAGTAAAGTAAATGTGCCAATTTTGTATGTACACCAATGTTTCCATGTTATAGAAGGAAAGTATGTGTCTACTGATTATCCAGAGTAAATTTTACAGAGTCCAGTGGCCAACATAAACGGGTCCCATAAACATAGGGTACAAAAGGCAAGCAAATCTGTGCCACACCATGCAACAGATGTTTATTTCCAACAATAGACATGTTGTAACGGAGAATAGTAGGACATTTGTCAACATCTAGTGAACTGTTCTACAGTTTTGCGTTCCAGATTTAAATCAGTGCACACAAAAAACAATAATTTGAAAAACGTCCTCATATAACCTACTTATATGTAATGCCCTAATAATATTACATGCTACTGAACATTGGCCAAACACTATAAACCTCTGCGAAAAAAAGAGTCTTACAAAAGTAACATAATATTTGTTTTGTAGACTGGTCATCAGTGCAATAACTGAGAGATGAAAATATTGTCCCTTGACCCGAATATTTGATCTCAAGAATTAGTTTGTATGAGAAACTCTTGAGCAATTTACATGGGAACCCTTGCGCAGTTTCAAGCTTTGTCTACATTTCAAAAATGTAGACCTTTATGGGTTCAGCACTGGTCTTTCATGCCTCTTTGCCACACAAACTGAAAATAGGATGAAGCCACAAATATAGTACATAATAACCACCACTTACAAAATTGAAAAGCATGGGATAATAAATGATTTCTTTACAAGTTTTCCTATTTTTGAATGCTGGAAAAAGATTAATCTAACCACAACAAATCACTTTCAGAAAACAAACACATACATTTTTGTATGACATTATTTCCTTTTTTGAATAAACAAATGCCACATTTTTGTTCTTTTCCCTGTTCCCACCAAACAAACCCACAATTCCCAGGTCCCTTTATGCTTCCCAGTTCACAAGGAGAATGGGCACACATTTGACCTAGTCATATAGGGTGGAAATAAAAATGTATGAAGGCTGAAGCACAAACTGCCTCAAACAGGAAACAAATGGTTCATTTGGGGCAATCTTTCAACACTTATCAGAGTAATATAAATACTTTTTGCGTGGATGACATTTATAATACAAAAATCAGCTGCATGGTGGCATAAAATAAAATGGCCAGGTGTTAAAAATACAAAGGACTGTCACACAGAAGCAAACGACAACATACAGCAACTCATTGCGCCTAATATGCATCACAACATTGATTCAATTAGTGAAACAGTACAACCTCAATTATAGTCAACAACTCAATAATTCCTCTTCCCCCCCACACACCTGCTGTATCCATCTAGTCCTCACATCAAAGCCACCAAAGTGGAACTGATCTCACTCAGAGAATCCTGCCAAATAATGTTACAAATGTTTGATGAACTTAAAAAGCATTCAAACCAATGACACAAAATGCTGCAGATGTAGAACTTCTACATTGGAAAGGGTCATACTCAAGCAATAAATTGGCACCCTCGTCACATGTTTCTTCCCCAAAACCCATTCCCCAGGTGTGAGGACATGGCACTGTTCCTGATTTGGAGGGGCTTTAGCTGCTCTAACCTCCAACACTACTTGTATCATTTTGATCCTCTTCCCGTGACTCATTATACAGGGGTGAATTTTCAATCCATAGTACATCTAAAAGGCTGTCTCCAGAATCACTGTAACTAACCTCACTCATGATCTGGTTCCTTTTCCTCCTTTTGTTTCTTGTCTCGTTTCTTGTCCTTCTCTCCCTCGAATGCTTCACTCATCAACGTGGAATATAATCTAACTTCCTCTTTCATATCAGTTCTCCATATTTTTTTGTACAGCATCCCATCTAGCATCTGCCCAAGTGTGCACTATATTTTGCCCTCTGTCCTGTTATTTCTCTTTCTCTCTATCATGAGTAGCACATTCCCAAGCACCAAGCACCTCATATTGTGCAGGTCTAGAGGGTGGTTTCTTCTCCTACAATACTGTCCTCAAGTTTTCAATAATTCTCATATTGAATGTGCCATATCATGGGAACCTTTTTCAGTGATCCTAGGTCATTGACCAAGCCAAATAAAGATATGGAGCCAAGTCCCATGTTTATTGCCATATAATGACCTGGGGTATCCTTGGGAGGTGCCTCTTCCTCCTCTCCACTAACTATAGGTGCCGTGGTTCAAGCTGCGAGCAAGGCTAGTCATTCCTTACTCATGTCTGATCCCCAATTATTTATGAGGGATATCAGAGATGCTGTAATTTTCTTTTCTTCAAAGTACCAGTTCGAATCATGTTATGCCCTTGAAACCTTGTGTAACTTAGCAACTCAGTTAATAACATACTGGCAATGTTTAAAGCATATCTAGACCAATGCTTGTAGTCAAGATAACTTCTAAACACCTGGGCCTCACCCAGGAGGCCCAAGTCAACTGTCAGCAGCTGCTGGTTCTTTAATTGATCCTCCTAATGGAAAAAGACAGTTGAGAAATGTGCAATTACAACAATGACTGACGAGTTCTGCTGTTTTCTTCATGTGTTTCCTTGCACCTGGTTTTGAGCCAGCTATAAAAGCCAGCATTTCAGACTAAATGCTGCCTGTTTAACTTGCAAGTGACGCTTACCTGTCTCCAGTCTTCATCAGCCTTCTCTTCACAGCGGAAGTCCTCTCTTCACAGTGGCATCCATATCTTCACAGTGATGGGCTTCTCTTTGCAGTGACAAGCTACCTGAGATCCGACCTAGTATTTCCGATCTTCACCGCAGTTACCACAGTACTGTAAAGAGCAGGCAGCTTGCACTTTATCTCTCGCACTGCGCTTTTTTGTGCTGCCAAAAATACAGGAGTCATCCCAAATAAGGTAACACAAGTTTTAAGATAACACAAGAGCTGATTAATCAAACTTATCTATATATAACCAGCAATAATATTCAGATCAATCTCGTGACTAAAAAGACATTAGAGAAAAGTCACAAATTGTTGTAATAGCTGTGTCTTCCTAGATCTTGTGCTAATAGTTGGTTTTCAATCTATGTTTTATCGATCAGAATCTGATTTTGGTGGTCTAAAGAATTTTGGGACAATTGAGAACTATAATCTGATTGCCACTGCATGTTTACAAATGAACCTTGAACTTTTGAGACTCTTGAACTACTGAAAAATGTGAAGTAGTTTTGTTGTGATGAACCCAATTATTTTCTCTTAGTGAAATCCTTGTACATGATAAATCCAGTTCATGATAATTCCTGGATAATTCTTGAATCTCACTGAGGAATGTTTCTAGTGTGAATTATTGGTATATTGATTTGACGTTAGATAATGCCAAGGATCTGTTTAGTTTTTCCTGTTTTGAAGTGTGCTTTCATTACAGGTTAATCCGAGTCCAGACTCTTGTCGCGTAGGTTCTCATGATCCTAATGAGACTACTGGATTTGGCCGGAGGAATCACTTGTATTGCAGGGGACTGAGTCTAATCCCATACCAGGTGGAACCTGTTGTCCTAATTCGTGTTTTGTTCTGGCTAACTAGCGCAAGCGCAGGGATGATTGGGCAACCAAGCGCATTACACAAATGACTCCTCAGGGAAATCGTGGTCACTCAGATCTCATCCGTTTCTCTCAGTTACATTAGTCTCACATATGCAAGGACAATTAGAGGCAGAGTAAGGGTCAATAAGGTTTTATTGAAGCAACTGCATCTTAGATAATAAATCATGTATTGCAATAATTTGGACGATGAAGCATGACAGGATTAAAATTGTGACAAGGAGAGTAAAACACAAAAATAACGCTACCATGTTGTCACTATGCGTTTTAAGAATAGTTCCTACCTAGGCTATGTTAGAGCACAGCATGTTGAGCTCTAATTCTGACCTTCAGGGTCCCCTGGGAAGACATCATCCCTCATTCCTGAGCAAGTGGCCTGTAGTCTACATAAGCAGGTGCAGCGAAGCACTCAGAAATCAGCGTACAGTCCTGGTCATCTGGCTGGAATCTCCCTCTAACGTACAAGGATCAAAGTAGTGTTTTTATAATAAAACAGCTGATGTTCCAAGAAAGTATCCCCGTAAGAGTGTGTATGTGTATGTGAACATTGGAGACAAAGTGTACCACTTTTGTCGGCAACCTATCTTACTGCAGACTTGAGGAAAAGCACAGAGTGAATGAAATGTCTTGTTTAAGAAGGCAGTGCTGACCTAGGCTAAGAACAGCTAGATAGAGAAAATAAAACAAGACCACAAATCGTGGCAATTGTTAAAATAATAGAAAAAGCTAGAATAAAATATGTCTAGGTTAAAGTGCACAACGGCAGGCCTAGTTTGCTAAAATAACATGTATAAAGCTATAGCTAAAATGACTACAGAACACCGTGTATCTCAATAATCTTGACTTCCAGTATCCTGGGTCCAGAACCAGAATCCAGATATCCTCGAGCCCAGCAATGCCCGGAGTAGAGAAATCTGAATATGCAGAAGTCCTGGTATTTCTCTCTTTCTCTCTTACCCCAAATCCCCCTTCCCCTTAGAAACTCCCAGGATTGCAGTGTGTCCCTCATTGCTGCCCTGCCAGTTCTCATTGGGATTCTGGGATTATCTTCATCCCATCGGAACCACCTGTAGTCCAGGTGAGTGGCGGGCAACATTAGGAACATCTACTTGAAACAAACCTCGCATGGCCTTAAAAAAAATCATTTTACAACCATACATCAAAAATCAAGAACAGAACGTTTGTTCCCTTCCAGGAAGTAACACTTAATCCATACTTTCTTGTTGAACAGTGACAACAAACCAGTGAGTTCCCTTCTGATGTCCACAACTATGACCAATACTGGCATGACAGTCCATGAGTTCAATCTCGCTTTTTGCAGAGGCTCACCCTCCTTTGCACTCTGCGCTCATGCATTCTCCTCAACATCACACACATATAACAAAATAGAATACAAAACCTTAGCCTACTCTGCTAAAGAATTGACAGTATCCAGTCACCCAAAAGTGTCAAACACATTGAATTAAACTTCAACCTGTGGGGTATCATACAGATTAGTATAGGCGCAACCTAACATTAAAATCCACCATACCAATCACCTCACATTCACACGAAGAAAAAGTCCCTACCTCAATTGTGCCATTGACGAAGTTTCATGACAAGCACCACCAAACTAGGCAGAAAATCACAATATGGTGTCTTTTACACCTTTTTAAAGTATTTGGGGATCTTAGGTCACGTCGGATTCAATAACAACTTCAACTTCTTTTACTAACCATCACACTCTCAAAACATTCAAAACACCTCCGTAAAACATCATCCAAACTTCACAAACACTGCAAACTAAACATGAACCACTGCAATTTACGACCCTATTGCTACTCACTCCTCCACTGCTGATATAACTCTCCCCTGAATATCCGAAATTCCACCGATCCTCCAAGGTCTGGACATGGACACTAGGGCTTGGGCGTAGGGGACTAACTGATCTAGAACCATTATCACTCTTCCACCATCGGAGAATAATTCTAACCTATTTTCCTTTTTCCCTCTCTCCACAGGCCTTTTTAGGAGTTCTGAGGGGTAAAGGGAGTCAAAATCAACACTTCTAGTCAATTAACAGTTAACTTATTTGGTCACATATTACATCTTGAAGTCAGAGGTTAAAGTTCAAAGGTTTTTTACAAATTTATGGCCAAACCTATGAATATGAGCCTCAAAAATATGCTACATAAATACATTATCACCAAAGGTGAAGTAAAGCGTCAAATCTTATTAAATCATACAAGCATAAGGCATAAAAGAATCTCGGTTGCACCAATATAAAAGATGGGAAATAGAATCTGATAGTCAGTATACAAGTTGCGGTTCTCCTATCTAATCATTTGAAATCTGATTGAATCTAAATATTCTAACTAACCTATAGGGGAAATCCTTATTATCTCTCAGGAGTTATAGGAAAATGGGAATAGTTGGATAGTGTCTGCATAACAAAAACCTCGGTAGAAGTTCTGATAGAGAGGTGCGCGTAGGATAAAGCCACTCAACCATATTAGGAATAAAGAGGTCTGTATCTTTCTAAGTCTCAGGGGAATCTTTTCTCACCACAAGGTAAAGAGATATGCTGCTGTCTAACTGAATGAATACCAATTTAGACTTCATAGAACCGTCAAGCATCCACGTCATCAACACCAGTAGTTTTCCATCTTCTGTGTGCAGTTGGAATTTGCAACTCCTCTCAGACTTTTATTCCATTTATACAACTATTAGGATGACCTTCGCTATCTCCCAAATTCTGGTGCACAGAGGGAAGTCTTTTTCTTCCTCAGTTTGTTATGCTCCTTGTCCTTGCCAATATATCCTCACACACGCCACTATCTCAAAACCTCAACATAGCTTTCATTAACTGTAGATGCATACAGACTCACCTGCAAATAATACCAAGTTGCACGTTGAAAGTTAAGCATAGAAAGATAACCTTTCAGGCCTTTCATTGAGCTAAATTAGTAGACAATTCAAAACACATTTGGGAAGCATAGTTATATAAGTGATGTAACCTACCTATGAATAAGTGTGATTATACATCTTTCAATTATAATACCAAAAATCAGATACATGAATATAAATGCATGCACATGTTATATTTCAACCAAACATGCCATTATTAAAGCACACATATTAAATGTGTTTGCTACTTGTGAGTGCATCTCAAATAACATGATTTTGATGCACCACTATGCATACAACATTAAAACACATGATATATATTGTTGATTACACTTTTTGTGTCACTCCTGAAGCAAATAAAAGTACAGCCAAAGTTATGCATTCTCACTGCTAAATCCTACATAATTTGTGCAAGGTAATACAGCAAACTGTTTTAGGTTTTTAGCTTGAAACAAGGGAACATAGATGAAATTATATTACTATCTCCCATTCCAATCTGTGGATCTCTTAATGGTGCAGCTATACCACACAAAGGAAAAAATAACCTGCCATTATTGTTAATTCCGATGAGTAGCATTACCGTACTGAGATAGTACAGCCTAAGGAGTGTGAGCCTTTGAAGTGAATGCCAGAGGGTATTCACAAGTTCAAAAAGTAACTCTCACATGCTTAACAAAGCCTCAAATCAAGTGAAAGAGAAATATTCTAAAAAGAAACACAAAACGTGGAGTCCTCAAATATAATTGATGCACAGCAAAAAGAAACAGTGGGAACTTTCAGGACCTATTTCAGACAACAGACAACAATCTCTAAACTATATCACCATAAACATCTAAACTGTGCTTCCTTCTCTTCTAAATCACCATTCATTCACTACCTTCAAATGTTGAATTTTTTACTTATAGCTCTGTTTTTTTTTACCATGCATGCCATTACCATGTAATTTTCATAATGCATTGTTTTACAACGCATCTGTCTTTACCATACATGTAAGTATAAATAAAATAAATAAATATATATATATGTATATATATATATATATATATATATATATATATATATATATATATATATATATATGTAAATCTTTAAATGCAAGAAAAAAAACACTGCACTCCGTATCTCCAAAATAATGACAGTACTTAATCCATGCCAACAAACACCAACGAGTCTTTTTCACAGTTTGTGAGTCCTTCTTCAATGTCCGTTATATACTAGTTCACAATCAGCCCATTATGAGGCATTCTGGGATATGTAGTTTGATTAAAATATATAACAAAATGGAGACAATAAATGTCACAGTGTATTAACCAAGTCTAGTTTAGGTGAGAGCATGTGTACTTTCAATGATAAGGTCCTTATCATTGAGAATCTAATTAGAAAAAAACACAATAAATTATCAGGTCAAAAGAAAGAAGGTTGAAATCGTCCATTAAAACATGACTATGTCACCTGGTTTGTGTCTCTCAATGAAAAATATAGTTTTGGACAATGATCAAAACACCACTAACCTATTAGTATGTCTTATTTATATATGTAACCCACATCGTGTATATATCCTTTGCACTGTCAAAAGTAATCATAATAATAAATCATGGCTAAGTGCCATCTCACCTTCTTCATTTCATAAATCCCAGTGAACATTTGTCATGTTTGTACTTATAGAATCACCTACCAATTGTTCATGGTAACAGATCAATAGTTTTTAAAGGTGAACATGAAGTTCCACATCGGTGTTTGGGTTGGAATGTCAGCTAATGATATACCTACTTTCCAGGCTACGCAGTAGTAGAGTCTGATTGCCTCCTCGTTCATTTATGGGTGCTGTGCTAAGCCACAGTATAGGAGGGATTGCCAGGCTCCATATTGTGATGCAGATAAGTGCTTGGCAGCAGCATAGCTTACAGCCCTGTGTTCCACTGCATGCATATGTTCCAATATACACTTCTTTACTGGACAGGTTGTACTTCCAATGTATTTCAGACCACACTTGCAATCAATGACATAGACCACATAGGTGGTATTGCATGTAATCCTCTGTTCAATTGTAATGCATTTTCCTTTTGGGTTATTAATATATTTGACATTTTTGCCAATATTACAAGCTTTGCCGTTAAGGCATTAACAAATCCTTTAATCTGTGTCCCCAAACATGTGGTGGAGTGTTTTTCTACAAAGTGACTTTTCACCAGTTTATCTTTAAGAGATGGTGCTTTCCTAAATGTATATTATGATATTGGTCCTATCATCTTTGAGATGTCTACATCACTTAACAGGATATGCCAATTTATTTTAAAAATCTGTTTTATGTCATGGCTCTCCTTATTGTAAGTGGTTACCATTCTTACAGCATCTGAGTTCTCCAATTTCAAAAGTGATTTATTCATAGAATCTCAATGCATGATAGTTTCTTGGCTCTGATTGCTCCTTGTTCAATTAATTTAGCTGGATATCCTCGTTTATAGAATCTTTTCTTATCCTCTTTAAACTGAAGATTCATATCTGAAACCAAGGAACAATTTATTTTGGTGCGAATCAATTCACCATAATGGATATTGTGGATCAGAGCTCAAGGGTGAAAGTTTGAGCCATGTAGGACACTATTAGTGGCTACTGGTTTTCTGTATAATGTTGTTTCAAGTTTGTTATTCTGTGCAAACACACAAATATCCAAAAAGTCAATCTGTTGCTTATTGATGTTATATGTGAATTTTAAAACACAGTCATTCTTCTTAATGTCTTCAAAATATGACAAAAACAGATCTTGTGTGCCTTTTCAAATTAGAAATAGGTAATTGATGTATTGCAACCAAATGATGATGCTGGATAAATATTTGTGGTATTTTTCAAGTCATGTAACTTCCTTCTCCCACCATCCCATTGTCAGATTAGCGTAGCTGGGAGAAAAGGAAATCCCCATTCCTATCCCACATGTCTGTTGGTATACTTCACGATTGAACAAAAAGATGATGTTATGTGGACATGTTTCAATCATCTCCAGCAGCATGTGGAATTGTTTGGACTCTTTCAATTTTCTCTGTCTCAGAAAATACTTGACAGCATTAAGACAATTTCATGTCTAATAGATGTATATAAAGAGACCACATCAATCGTAACCAGCATAAAGTACTCTTGCCATTCAATATCAGAGATAATTCACCAGAGTCTTTAATGTAAGTTGATAATGTTCGAACTATTGGCGAGATGATCAACATATATAGACAAATTTTAAAAAACTGACCCACAACCTGACACAATGGGTCGACCAGGAGGCTTGTGTAATGTTTTATGATCTTGGGCAGGAAATAAATGATTTGCATAACTAGATGTGTAACTGAAAGGAATTGTAATTTGTCCTCATTCAGTAGTTGTGAATCGTGCCATTCTTTCAATTTTGGATTAAATCATAGGATTATATGATAAACTTTTGTAATTCTTGATATCCTTAAATTATCTGTAGGCTTCCTCTAGTGGGGGGAGCCATAGTTACCTTAGGGCATGAGTTATAGTTACTTGAGATAATTCTAACAGTTGAATTTCTATGGTTTTGTACGTTTAAAATGTGTGCCTAAACCATGAAGTCTCTGTAACCTTTGTTTTTTTAAGTGACTATATAGAGAATTAGATATTTTGGTATCAGGCAAGTAATTATATATATAGTATACGTATCTGCATATATTTAGATATGTATATGTATACACATATATATACGTACATACATAAGTATCATATACATCTATTTTTTCAGACTGAACTATAACCTTTGTTTATTTCAGTGAATTTCTAGGGATTTTTAACATAAAGTAAAACTTAATTACAATGCATAAATACATAAATGCAACTCTCAGCTGTGCACAGCCTTTGGCCAGGTACTGCAGCCAACCTTCCCTTTTTTCAGCCAACCCCAGACTGAGCACGGTATTTGGCTACGCGCAGTGGGATCTTGGCCATTGGAACTGACCCTGGTGTCCCCATCCCCCAGGGCAGTTAGTTTTTTATTACAGAGAGGGGGATATGTGGCCCCTCTTCCCAAGCCTTGAAAGGCCTTTTGTATCACATCCACAGGACTACTCTTTGAAATAATGGGGGAGGGGTGCACGTTGCCACCCTCTCTGGGCTGATTTTGGCACCAAGGATCCCACACCCCCGGGGCCAGGCATTCCCCTGAGGGAGAAGGGGGCATGCAGCTCTCCTCCCTGGCTTATTTTGTCCCTGGGAACCCCAACCCCTTGAGGCCCAGCATTCTTTTAAAGGAGGTGCATGTGACCCCCCTCCCTGGACTAATGTTGACAAGTATACACCATCCAACAAGGCCCAGAATCATTTTTAGGGGATGGGGGGCATGAAGCCCCTCTCCCCATGCTGATTTTAGACCAGGGGACCTTACCCCTTGGGCTTGGTATAATTTTCTTGGTTATGGGGCACAGGGTTCCCCTCCCTGGGGAAATTTCGGCCCTGGGGACCCCACCACCAGGAGCTTGGTGTCACTTTTAAGTGGCGGTGGCACTAAGCCCCCTTCCCCAGACAACTTTAGCCCCAGCGACCCCTCTCCCAGATCCTGTACTTAAGGGGTAGGGAGACATGCGGCCCTCCTCGGTGATTAAGGCATCAGGGCCACCATCCTCTATCATCTGGCATCATTTATTAGGGGGAGGAGGACATGCAATCCCACTCCCTGGGCCAAATTTGTCCCCTGGTACCATAGGGCCCAGCATCATTTATCAGGTGAAGGGGGCCAACAGACCCCACCTACCCAGGCTGATTTCAGCCCAGGAGGACCCCATCCCCTGGGCCTTGTACAATTTTATGGGGAGGGGGCTAAAATGTGGGTGCCCTTGTGTCTACCCCGGGTACCCACCATTGTGTTGTTGAGAGTCACTTTACACAAATATTTCTCATGTCTTACTTTCTTCAAATCTACAAAAATACACTGTTATGAACTCAATTGAAAAAGTACGATCTTCTGAGAGGATCATTAGAGCCAGGCAGGAAGAACAGCCCCCTTGTAGTCCAAACCGGGGACTGTGTGTTCGGCTCTTGCCATCGTATAATGAGAGCAGTAAGTTTGTGAACAAAATAATTAATACAATATTCAGAATGTAATGACTTTATTATTAAATATTGACATTCAATAGTAACTGACTACATGAAAAGATCTATTTACAACAGATTTGAACCAAATTTATAACTCTAAGATCTTGTGAGTCTCACTTGAGCCACCCGCAAATCTCCTGCAAGAGCCATCACACACCTTGAAAATAGATGCATATTGTGAAAACACATGGAGGCTCATTTACAAGTCCCTAGTTCCACTGGAGCATCACTTTCAGCGACTCTCCATTGCTGCTGTGCCCTTTTCCACATTTACATGGTGGCGCTAAGCCACTTTGCAGGGCTTAACGCCACCTTGTAAATATGGGCTCCCCAATGCAGTTTTCTGCAACAGAGGGGTGTGCAATGGATGTTGCAATGGGTGTTTTCATGCTTTTGACTCTGTCCCAGATTTATGAGAAATCGTACACCTAAGGCAGCACCAAAAAGAAATGCCACACCAGGAGTGGTATTAGAGTGGTGCAACGAGGAGAAATACTTTTATTTCTCCTTGTTTTTGCATTTTCTATGTGTGCTGCATCTTGCAGCACACATAGAAAGAGCAAAACACCATTAATTATTGTTGATGTGCAGAAAGGTGTCCCTTCCTGCACATCAACAATCATTAAATGATGATGATTTGATACTTCTATTTGTGCTGCATTCACTGATGACGTCTTAAATTACATCATTGAAGACATCACTGATGATATATCAAATGACATCATTGATGAAATCACTGATGACACCAATAATGTAAAAATCCAAACTTTATTTTCCTTCATATCGGTGTACAAATTACCATAGCATTACCGGTCTGACAGTAAGTACAAAAGTGCTCAGGACAAGATCAGACATCATTACTACAAACACAGAAACTCTTCCCTTAGGTGTTGAAAGCAAGCACTATGTGCAACATTGACCCTATACCATACATGTTACACGAAGCATAATTCAAATGAACAATTAACCACAGATATATAAGAAACTGTTGTTGCACAAATTGTTCAATATATGTACAATTGGTTACAGAAAACTAAAAGAGTGAGGACCAATTCCAAAAAAATACCATTCTAGGAACACCTTTTATCAGCATAGAACCTCACACATACACATCAAACCTACATTAAGAAACTAAGCTCACATCAGTAGAGAGCTGAGTACTGTAAACACTGTTTACTCCATGAACAGAGTTGATTATATTCCACACTGTTTACAAACATTGAGATTCTCATGGGAAATACACCAAAGAGTATTCAAAATAATCTGCTCAGAACAGTGTGCATTGTATGCAACAGTTGTCAAAAAAGATACTACTTGTTAAAAAAAGCAAGAACTGAAGGTGCTAATGCTAGTAACTGCATTCTTCATATTGTATGCTTTACATATAGGCCATCTTCTGAGGCAAAACAAGCAAACATAAAAGAGACAAAGGATGCACTGGGTCAATGGCTGCACCAACCACCATCGTTGGCGTACACAGCACACTCACACAAAGGGAACAGGCCTACACACTATGCATTGCACTACCAGAGAAATAGCTTGCCACCAAGGCATGGGGAGGGGCACACACCGCCAAATGCAGCATACCTGGGACCCACGCAGCCCTGACCAGTACTGGATGCTTAAGAGCTAGCTAGCAGAATTATCCATTTGGAACCCTAGCCACCAGGGGACCAAGGTGCAATGTCAGGCGTGGCCTAGAGGCACCCACTGACACACATCCCCCACCCGGATACCACCCTACCATACATAAGTTGTAATGATGGGCACTATACACACCTCCTTGTGGCTGCTGTGATGCCCTCAAGCGCCCATCCAGCCCTGGATAGGCCACTGCCAGCATGCAGGCCATCAGAGGGTCAGGGTTCGACGGGCACCACTTCCTCGTTGAGAGGCCATCCCCACCTAGACCTCCGTCGTCTTCTGTGCCTAGCGTCTCAGGTCCTCCCACTGTTTGTGACAGTGGGTGCTTCTCCTGCCATAGACCCCCAGGGTCCGCACCTCCTTGGTGACGGCACGTTATATACCCTTTTTTGGATGGGCGCTGACCTGCAGAGGCAATCCGCACAGGAAAATATCATTAGACAAACAGTCCAGCAAGTTACACATATGGCCCACCATACCCGTTCCCATCACTATTGCCACACACATGGCCCAGCACACAACCTGTACGCTGCCCAGAGGACATCCACCCACACCCCTTACACAAGACCTTCACACTCACACACCTACATACATTCATTCCACAAGCATCATGCTCACAGTGTACTCACCTGTTGGTCTGGAGGCCCATACAGCAGTCCGTTCTGGGGTAGTACCCATCCACCAGTCTCTCCAACTCCTCCGAAGTGAAGGCTGGGGCCCTTTCCCAAGTCACACGGGCCATGGAAGGTTCCAGACACAGGTCACAGCAGCACATGCCGTATAGGTCCTTTCCTATCGAAGGTTAGGTAGCAAGTGAGGAATATGATAGGAAATGGCAGTCATGTCTGTGCCAGTGCATGCCATCACCACCGACGTAGATCACCATTTGCCACTGTACCCCATAGGGCCCAATGTTAACCAAGGAGGAGTTGCACGGACATTTCTGACTGCCTCCCGCAATGGCGCACCACATCAGCGGAATTACCTCACTTCCACCTGCCTTCCACACAGACAAGGCAGACGCCATTTCAGGTGGGGGCGCGGGGGGGGCAAGGCCCTGGAATAATGCTGCATCACAGGAGATAATAGCACATAAGGACAAATCACAATGACCCATTACATATTTACAGGATGTAAACAATGGTTGTAGCTCCATTGTTCAGTTTGTTACCGGCTCTTCACTCTTTTGTCCCTTTGATTGCTACTACTGCGGATTAATAGGAGATGGAGACAAACCCCAGGGTACAGATCCCTGGTGGACTTGGCAACACTGCAGGACAGGCACATTATCCTGACCTATAGAGATGACAGGGCCACAATCACAGAGCTGTGTGCCAGTTGGAACCTGACCTGATATCTGATATCCGTCATCCCACTGGGACCCCTGCTCTTGTGCAAGTTCTATCTGTACTCTTTTTCCTGGAAACTGGTTCTTTCCAACTGAAAGGGCTTGCCAGCAGGAATGTCACAGCCAATGTTCTCAATAGTGCTGACAAGAGTGTTGTCTGCCCTGATAAAACACATGTGCAGCTACATTGTTTTCCCCCAGGTTGAGGATTTGGCCACTTTGAAGGCCAAGTTTCATGCAGTGGGACATATCCCCAACATAACTGGGGCTATTGATGGAACACATATTGCATTCGTCCCCCAAAGACAGAATGAACAGGTATTCAGGAATTGTAAGAGTTTCCACTCCATGAATGTTCAGATGGTGTGTGTGGCGGACCAGCACATCTCCACATCAATGCTAAGTATCCTGGGTCAGTGCATGATGCCTTTATCCTAAGGAATAGCAGCATCCCAAATGTGATGTCCCAACTAAAGAGGCACAGGATGTACCTAATAGGTGAGCCCTGGTTCCCACCCAGTAGATGTTGGTGTATGGGTATGGTGGGGGCATATATGATAGTGTGTGGCTAAATGTCATCCCTCAATATTTGCAGGTGACTCTGGTTACCCAAACTTATCATGGCTGCTGACCCCTGTGAAGAATGCCAGGACAAGGGCAGAAGAATGTTATAATGAGGCACATGGGCAAACCAGAAGGATCATTGAAAGGACCTTTGGCCTCCTAAAGGCGAGGTTCCGGTGCCTCCATCTAACACCAAACTACTCATCAAAGAAGGTCTGCCAGATAGTTGTGGCATGCTGCATGTTGCATAACCTGGCCCTCAGATGCCATGTCCCATTCCTGCAGGAGGAGGAGGCTGGAGATGCCCGTGTGGCAGCAGTAGAACCTGTGGACAGTGAGGATGAGGAGGCCGAGGATGAGGATGGGGGCAACAGAACGTATGTGACCCGACAATACTTCCAATGACACACAGGTAGGACAGTGCTACTTTATATTTCAATTACTTTGGTTGTAATCTGTGTGGCAATGGCATGCTGATATTTTCAAATTCTAGACCCACTTACTGTTCCCTCTGGCAATTCATTTTGCATATGTTGGTGACCTAACATATACTCCTGGTATGATCACTGCAGCCATCTACAGGCCATTAATCTATGCTCATTCTCTGTACAGCTGATTCGCAATGTTTGTACCTGTTTCAACGAATACATATTTGATATACATGACATACTCCAATTTTTTTGGGGTGTTTATTGAAGTGCTAACATACAGAGGGGCAAGTGCAATGGGATAGGTTGATGATGGAGGAAAGTATACAGTATTGTTTCAGTTGGTTTGTAGCACAGGTGCATTGTCCAAGGGGACATAGGATGGGGAGCAATGGCAGTTCAAGGTGGACAGGGTGACAATCAGGACAGTCACATTTTCTGGTGGGGGTCTTGGCAATTGTCTCTGGCTTCTGTCTGGATTGCAGGGAACATTTGCGGAGTGGTTCACCTTCTGCAGGGGAGGGGTGCTGGTGGCCTGTGAGTCCTGTGGCGGGACCTCCTGGCAACTAGCAACAGGAGAGGTGGAAGGCTGTTCAGATGTTTGTCTAATGACAGGGGCCCACTGGTGTGAGACTGCCTCCCTCATAATATTGGCCATGTCTGCCAGCACCCCTGCAATGGAGATCAGGGTGTTGTTAATGGCCTGCAAGTCCTCCCTGATAGGCTCCCAGGATCTCAGAGAGTGCCTCCTGGAGAGTCGGTTCCCTGGGCCTGTCCTCCCTGGGCGCACAGCAGTCCTCCCAGTGTCCCTGTTGGCCTGTGCCTCTGTCCCCTGAAATGTGTGCCCACTGCCACTGACCCCAGGTCCCTGATTGTCTTGGCGGCGAGGTGTGCCCTGGTGTCCCTGTAGAGGTCGACACACTGCTGATTGACGTGTCCTGGGGACAGAGGTTTGGGTACGCTGGGTGGGTGCTTTGGTGGTGTTTCCTTATGGGGAGGCTCTGTGGTGGTGTGTGACTGGGCATGGGTAATCGGCTGATCAGTGGTCCCTGATGGGCTAGGTAAGTCTTCCAGATCCTGTCATCACTGCAGGCCTTTTCAGTTGGGGGGGAATGGATAGTGCTGGCACCTCCTCTCCACTGACATTGGCTGGGGTACCTGTCGGGATGTAAATGATGTGTTATGGTTTCTGTGTCTGACATATTGTACATCCGTGGCTTCCCCTCTATGGTTGGATTTTCCCTGCCAGCTTTCACTTGTGTATGTTAGTGTATGGTGGGATTGTTAGTTCTCTATGGTGTGCATGAGTTAGTGATGAGAGCCCATGCAGGGCTGTGAGGGGTGTCCATGCATTGGTACAGCATGCAGGGCTTGGCACTGGGATGAGATGGTGGGGTGTGTGGGATGTAGTGGAGTGATGGGGTGAGGGTGAGGCTGAGGGCATGTGATGGCATATAGGTAGGGGGATGATAATAGTAGAGAGTTGGCTTACCAGAGTCCAGTCCTCCTCCGACTCCGGCCAGGCCGTCAGGATGCAGTATTGCAAAGACATTCTCCTCCCATGCTGTGAGTTGTGGGTGAGGAGGTGGGGGTCCACCGCCAGTCCTCTGTACAGAGAGCTGGTGTCTTGCTGCAATGCAACGTGCCGTCCCCCGTAGGTTGTTCCCCATCTTCCTGATGTCATCCCTAGTTCTTGGGTGCTGTCCCACAGCGTTGACCCTGTCCACGATTCCCCGCCATAGCTCCATCTTCCTAGCTATAGATGTCTGCTGCACCTGTGCTCCAAATAGCTTTGGCTGTACCCTGGCAATTTTCTCCACCATGACCCTTAGCTCCTCCTCTGTGAAACGGGGTGTCTTTTTGGTGCCATGGGTGTTGTGTGATGTGTGTTGGTGAGGGTATTTTGGGTAATGTGTTGGGGTGTGTGATGTGGAGTGTGTGAGTGGTGTATAGGCGTGACTAGTGTGTGGCTCTAGTTGTGTCAGTGGTCTTGGTGTCTCTCTGCTGGCAATTGTTTATAATCATAAAGGGTTGTGGGTAATGTGGGTGGGTGTTTTATAGTGGTGTGGGTGTGAGGGTGTGGTGTGTGTGTAGGTGTCAGGTGTGTGTTGTTTGAATTATCCAATGTGGTGTTGTTTTGTCTGTGGGTGTCCATTGTGAGTGCCGCGGTATGTACCACCAATAGTTTACAGCCGTTGAATGTCCGCTGTGGTGATTCGTGGGTCATAATGTGATGGGTGGTGTTCTGTTGGCATAACGATGTGGGTTTTGATACCGCCACTTTATCACTGACCTTTGGTCTGGCGGATTTGTGTATGTGGCTGAATACTGACAGATTGGTGTGTGTGTGTGTCATTATATGGTGAACGGATATCCGCCGCCACCACGGTATGGTAGCGGTCATTTGCGTGGCCGTAAGTGGGATTTACCGCCAATGTCATAATGAGGGCCTAAATGTAAAAACAGTGTTTAGAAGTCACTACCCGTCAAAAGGTTACTTGAGAGTGCGAGTGACTGGTAAAAATCTAGAGGTAGGTCCGTCTGAAGAAATACCTCAGATGGAGCTTTTGTTGACTTTGAGAGAGTGCTGCATTGTCGTCGACACTCAAAAAGGGGGCCCTACGTCGCAATCCAGCTACGTTGGAGTGAATACAATGAATCACAGTAGAGCTGCACTGGGCATCGTTGTTCAATCATGTAGACTGTCGATATTGAGCTGTGCAGGGCATCAAGGCGATGTTGTTGAGTGACTGCTGCATTGGAATTGAAGGGGAAATGTGCTGGCTCCAGTCGGCGCAGAGTCCCCTATCTGCCAAGATTGAGATGTAAAAAGCTACAGAAACCCACTTCTGAGGCCCAGGGCTGGAGTAGGGGAGCACTCCCGGCAAGGGCAGGACACACAGATGGAAGAATCCAGTAACATTAGGAGAGTTTCAGGCAGTCTTTGAAGTCCCTGAGGACTAATAAGTTTGGAATGCAAGAAGTCAGAGAGCAAACAATTAGGGGAAACCACACCAAGGATGCCAGATGTAACACCATCATTTAGACCTGAGATGTGAGTCTTGAGCTTAAACACCCAGCACTATTCATTTTTAAAAGGAAATTATGCAAAGCAGATACTGGGGTAATTTCTCTGGTTCATCAATTACCATCCAGCCTCTATCATTGTCACAATGGTTAATCTGAAGGAAGTACCTTGTCATTTTAGTATTATTCCATTAGCATTGTACTCTTGTGCTCTCTTATTCTGATATTTGTATTATGGGTGGTCAACCTATGTGGCGTAAGCCATGTGGACATAGGACCACGTAGATAGCAGCACTGCTGTTGCAATTACTGTGATGTTTCAAATCCCAAGGGGTTGTGAAACTTAAGTCAATCTCAATGTAGTGTCTAATAAATTGACATACTGCTCAACCAACAAGAAATATGTCCCCCTGCTCTAAGGAGAGACAATAGTGTTCTTTGATTGTTCTTTATGTTTTTTCTGGGTCACATATTTATCAAAACGTCTTACAGGTTGAGGCCCTGTTTAAATGCAAACCTAGGTCTTGTCAAGTTTATTGAGCCTGTGTTTAGAATGTTCCAATTCTTATAGATGGATTTTAATGAATGGTAAGAGACTACAAAAGGTGCTTACACATTTCAATCTATCATTAGATGGATGTTGATGATCTTTTCATGAGGAATACTAGTGGTGGTTCCATGCCTGTTTGGCTGCTCTCAGCAGATAAGATGGATAATGTCTCTGAATCCATTGTTTAGAAATGTGATTCTTCAATTCTGTAAGTTCACAGCAGTCTTGACTAATCCTGAGAAATTGGCCTATCAATAGGTTGTCACTCAAGGGCCTCAGATGAAAACTATCATCCTGTAAAAGGGTGCTTCTCACGATTGATTTCCTGTTTAATTCAGTTTGGATATGTCCGTCCTAAGGATAAAGCAAGAGGTCAAGGAAGAGAAGTATTTCCTTCCTGTACTCAGAGGTGATTCTCAAACAAGGGCTCCTTCATGTCAGCTATTCTAGGAATGTTGGAACATCTCCTGCTTTCAGATCACAAGGATAGTGTCAGTGCTGTGCTTTCAAAAATGTAGGTTCTCTCTATAAGGGTTATCTTCTGGGTAGCTCTGTGTGCATTCAAATTGATGCATGAACAATGAATTGGGAACAGCATTTTCAAATGTTTTTCAGGTGGTATCATGAATGATGGTGGGCATAAATGTAGATTTCTAAGTCCAGTACTAGAATCCTCTCTTAGTATGTCATTCTCAGAGATCTGATCAAAAAAGAACCTCAAGGAACTTTCCTGAAGAACTAGGTAAATTATTTTTGTATCATAAATTCAACACCCGCATTAGTTAGCATAAAACTTAAACTTTTATTCAGTAGTGATATTTCTTCATCTCTAAGTAGGTGAGTGGTCAGATTTGCAATCAAATTGTCTTGTGACTGTTTGTTTCTTAATCCTACTACTGATCTGAAAGGGGGAAGAGAAAGGGCTCTGGTGTACCTGTTGCCACCCTCTTTTTTGTCCTCTTGTGACTTTGCACAAGAACAACAAAAAAGGCATCCTTGTTTGGTTTGCAAAAAAGTGTGGTTGAAGCAGAGGAATCTGATATTCCCAAGGTTACAAAAGCCACTATGTATGTGAGTTATGAGGACCTGCTATGTATCCATGCTCTTTTGAAGCCTTAGGTCTCGATAATCCTTAATCACTTTGATTACTACTGCTGGATTTATCAATGATGCTCCAGACCTCTGATTTGGTAGTCGATTCACCTGTGTCTTTTCTCCACTCTTTTCCCTTTTTTGGGCCTTGTTTAGAGATGGAGCTTTAAAGTCATCCCTTATATTAAGTTGTACTTTTTCAGATGACAAGCTGGCCAGTTTGGCAATCTTAATCTGGTTCAAGAACTGCTTGGTCTATTTAACAGTTTTATTATCTTCTTCACATTTCTTTTTTCATTGTGTCATTATCACTGTAGTCTTTATTTTAAACCCCAATCTCTGAATCTCAATCAGAAGAAGATAAGCTATCTGTTTAGCTGTATAAATAATCAAAATCATTCAGTCACTGATGCATTTCCATGCTATAGAGAGCTAGTCTTTCTTGAATGATTTAAGTCCTTGTGGTACCTCTTTAATACTTTTTCAACAGATCACCATGTAAAGCAGTGCATGTCTGTTGTTTTTTTTCAGATTAGATAATTTTATTCAATCATTTGTTTGGAATAGGGCCTGTGTAACCTGTATTTCTAGCAAACTTGGGGTGGTCAAAATTGACTCCACCATAGCATAGCATTGTCACAGCCCAAGCATATTGTTTCTGTCATTGTATCTGAAAAGCACTCTCATCTAAGGAAAATGGATAATAAAAGAACTCAAGAACCCTCAACCAAAGCAGCTGTAATAGAAATCATACCACACAAGGGGTCAAATGTGAGTATCTAGAGACCAGTGATGCATAACTCCCAGTGTACTACAAAAACATGAAAGGAATTCATCAGCTCTAAAGGGACCTATCATATTGGATGGGGAACAGACTGAAGGCCACATTTATGGGCAAGTCATGCAGTGCAGCACAGCAAGTCAGAGGGAGAGAACAGGAAAGGGCCGTATTGGAGGCAGTGGGGTGCTTCCTGCGTTTCCCCTGCGCTGGTGCCTTTTTGGCTGCCTTGCACCAATGCAGGTACCCTTGCACCATTGTCTGTTGCATGCAGGATTGGGTTGTGCAAGAAGGAGCATGTAAGGCACATTCCTCCATCTATGTGTACTTCATAATGCAGCATGCATACAAAGAGTAAGTAGGGAGGAGAAATAACTATATTTCTTATGTTTACGCCTCCCCTTGGAAGGGGTAGCATTTTGACACATTCCCAGGTTTGCCGGCTCTGGTAAATCTGGGAATGCGTAAACATCCATGGGAGATGCGTGGGACTAGTCATGAAATACCCATGGAACGCCTTCCCAATGCAGAGCAACACAACACAGTGATCTGTGCTGCATTGAGTTACTCCAGAATTATGACCTTAATGATCTTACAGTGGCCTTGCATGGATTCATAAATCTGTCTTAAGAGTTGTGTCGTCCATGCACCACATTGCATGGTGCAAGCATAACTTAGCTGGGACTATAAATACGCCTCTTAGTGTCTCTTGATTAAAACAAATCTCTGTTTTTAGGTCAGAAACTCACGCCCACTCTTGGGTGGGATGCTTCATCATAACTTTCCATCTTAAGCCACTTCCCGAAGATCATTGGGGTGGACTACAACTCTCCAGACACGGGAGGAGCTTTTACAGTCTATTATTTAGGGTAGGGCCCTACATCAGTTTTATGATGTGGGTGAGTGTGGCAGAATATAGTGTAGGCAGTGTAAGAGTTAAAAATACATGTTAGTAGAATTAGTCAAATGTTATTGTATGTCCCCAAATATGTATGTTGAAATATGAGGGGAGTATAACTTCAACCCAGTAGTGATCATTGAAAAGGATCGCTGTACCCAAATATTTAAGACTGTTCCACAATACTCATGACAACCCAAAATCTTCAGAACATGACCATTCACCTCAGGAGGTAGCTCTCCACGTTGATCCTGTGTAAAAGAACACCGCACCCAACATCTTTTAACAGAGTAATAAAAATGAGAAACTGGGACCACTGAATTACTGAGGTCTAGATCATGGAAAAGTTAAAGAGTTTTCTTACAAAAATCTCAAAAATCAAGCAACACAGAAATAAATGCCATGAAAGTTCAATATGCAAAGTTGATACAGAGAAGTAAAAAATCAGAAGTCATTCTAAGTCCAAAATGAGCAGCGAAAACAAGAAAATGTCAGACAGCATCTCAATTAGGAAAGATAATAAATCTTCTAGCTCACTCCCAAAACCAAAGGGTGCTTATAAATAATTCTTTCATAGGCATTAGCTAAAGAACAGATTTAGCATGGTGTGATCCCAAATATCATTTATTTTGGAAAATCAGAATACACCTCATCAATGACATTATACATTAGCAATACCCCACTTACTAAGTAAGCATCCTGATTTTCACTAATACTATCTCCTGGAGACTATCCAAATGTAACTTTCAACATTTAACAGAAGCTATTCATGGATGTGTAAAATTGAATTAGTCCATGGAAACAAAGGGGAAGAGCCAGGCAGGAAGAACAACCCCCTTGTAGTCCAAACCGGGGACTGTGTGTTCGGCTCTTGCCATCGTATAATGAGAGCAGTAAGTTTGCGAACAAAAGAATTAATACAATATTCAGAATGTAATGACTTTATTATTAAATATTGACATTCAATAGTAACTGACTACATGAAAAGATCTATTTACAACAGATTTGAACCAAATGTATAACTCTAAGATCTTGTGAGTCTCACGTGAGCCACCCGCAAATCTCCTGCAAGAGCCATCACACACCTTGAAAATAGATGCATATTGTGAAAACACATGGAGGCTCATTTACAAGTCCCTAGTTCCACTGGAGCATCACTTTCAGCGACTCTCCATTGCTGCTGTGCCCTTTTCCACATTTACATGGTGGCGCTAAGCCACTTTGCAGGGCTTAACGCCACCTTGTAAATATGGGCTCCCCAATGCAGTTTTCTGCAACAGAGGGGTGTGCAATGGATGTTGCAATGGGTGTTTTCATGCTTTTGACTCTGTCCCAGATTTATGAGAAATCGTACACCTAAGGCAGCACCAAAAAGAAATGCCACACCAGGAGTGGTATTAGAGTGGTGCAACGAGGAGAAATACTTTTATTTCTCCTTGTTTTTGCATTTTCTATGTGTGCTGCATCTTGCAGCACACATAGAAAGAGCAAAACACCATTAATTATTGTTGATGTGCAGAAAGGTGTCCCTTCCTGCACATCAACAATCATTAAATGATGATGATTTGATACTTCTATTTGTGCTGCATTCACTGATGACGTCTTAAATTACATCATTGAAGACATCACTGATGATATATCAAATGACATCATTGATGAAATCACTGATGACACCAATAATGTAAAAATCCAAACTTTATTTTCCTTCATATCGGTGTACAAATTACCATAGCATTACCGGTCTGACAGTAAGTACAAAAGTGCTCAGGACAAGATCAGACATCATTACTACAAACACAGAAACTCTTCCCTTAGGTGTTGAAAGCAAGCACTATGTGCAACATTGACCCTATACCATACATGTTACACGAAGCATAATTCAAATGAACAATTAACCACAGATATATAAGAAACTGTTGTTGCACAAATTGTTCAATATATGTACAATTGGTTACAGAAAACTAAAAGAGTGAGGACCAATTCCAAAAAAATACCATTCTAGGAACACCTTTTATCAGCATAGAACCTCACACATACACATCAAACCTACATTAAGAAACTAAGCTCACATCAGTAGAGAGCTGAGTACTGTAAACACTGTTTACTCCATGAACAGAGTTGATTATATTCCACACTGTTTACAAACATTGAGATTCTAATGGGAAATACACCAAAGAGTATTCAAAATAATCTGCTCAGAACAGTGTGCATTGTATGCAACAGTTGTCAAAAAAGATACTACTTGTTAAAAAAAGCAAGAACTGAAGGTGCTAATGCTAGTAACTGCATTCTTCATATTGTATGCTTTACATATAGGCCATCTTCTGAGGCAAAACAAGCAAACATAAAAGAGACAAAGGATGCACTGGGTCAATGGCTGCACCAACCACCATCGTTGGCGTACACAGCACACTCACACAAAGGGAACAGGCCTACACACTATGCATTGCACTACCAGAGAAATAGCTTGCCACCAAGGCATGGGGAGGGGCACACACCGCCAAATGCAGCATACCTGGGACCCACGCAGCCCTGACCAGTACTGGATGCTTAAGAGCTAGCTAGCAGAATTATCCATTTGGAACCCTAGCCAACAGGGCACCAAGGTGCAATGTCAGGCGTGGCCTAGAGGCACCCATTGACACACATCCCCCACCCGGATACCACCCTACCATACATAAGTTGTAATGATGGGCACTATACACACCTCCTTGTGGCTGCTGTGATGCCCTCAAGCGCCCATCCAGCCCTGGATAGGCCACTACCAGCATGCAGGCCATCAGAGGGTCAGGGTTCGACGGGCACCACTTCCTCGTTGAGAGGCCATCCCCACCTAGGCCTCCGTCGTCTTCTGTGCCTAGCGTCTCAGGTCCTCCCACTGTTTGCGACAGTGGGTGCTTCTCCTGCCATAGAGCCCCAGGGTCCGCACCTCCTTGGTGACGGCACGTTATATACCCTTTTTTGGATGGGCGCTGACCTGCAGAGGCAATCCGCACAGTAAAATATCATTAGACAAACTGTCCAGCAAGTTACACATATGGCCCACCATACCCGTTCCCATCACTATTGCCACACACATGGCCCAGCACACAACCTGTACGCTGCCCAGAGGACATCCACCCACACCCCTTACACAAGACCTTCACACACACACACCTACATACATTCATACTACATGCATCATGCTCACAGTATACTCACCTGTTGGTCTGGAGGCCCATACAGCAGTCCGTTCTGGGGTAGTACCCATCCACCAGTCTCTCCAACTCCTCCGAAGTGAAGGCTGGGGCCCTTTCCCAAGTCACACGGGCCATGGAAGGTTCCAGACACAGGTCACAGCAGCACATGCCGTATAGGTCCTTTCCTATCGAAGGTTAGGTAGCAAGTGAGGAATATGATAGGAAATGGCAGTCATGTCTGTGCCAGTGCATGCCATCACCACCGACGTAGATCACCATTTGCCACTGTACCCCTTAGGGCCCAATGTTAACCAAGGAGGAGTTGCACGGACATTTCTGACTACCTCCCGCAATGGCGCACCACATCAGCGGAATTACCTCACTTCCACCTGCCTTCCACACAGGAAAGGCAGACGCCATTTCAGGTGAGGATGCGGGGGGGGCAAGGCCCTGGAATAATGCTGCATCACAGGAGATAATAGCACATAAGGACAAATCACAATGACCCATTACATATTTACAGGATGTAAACAATGGTTGTAGCTCCATTGTTCAGTTTGTTACCGGCTCTTCACTCTTTTGTCCCTTTGATTGCTACTACTGCGGATTAATAGGAGATGGAGACAAACCCCAGGGTACAGATCCCTGGTGGACTTGGCAACACTGGAGGACAGGCACATTATCCTGACCTATAGAGATGACAGGGCCACAATCACAGAGCTGTGTGCCAGTTGGAACCTGACCTGATATCTGATATCCGTCATCCCACTGGGACCCCTGCTCTTGTGCAAGTTCTATCTGTACTCTTTTTCCTGGAAACTGGTTCTTTCCAACTGAAAGGGCTTGCCAGCAGGAATGTCACAGCCAATGTTCTCAATAGTGCTGACAAGAGTGTTGTCTGCCCTGATAAAACACATGTGCAGCTACATTGTTTTCCCCCAGGTTGAGGATTTGGCCACTTTGAAGGCCAAGTTTCATGCAGTGGGACATATCCCCAACATAACTGGGGCTATTGATGGAACACATATTGCATTCGTCCCCCAAAGACAGAATGAACAGGTATTCAGGAATTGTAAGAGTTTCCACTCCTTGAATGTTCAGATGGTGTGTGTGGCGGACCAGCACATCTCCACATCAATGCTAAGTATCCTGGGTCAGTGCATGATGCCTTTATCCTAAGGAATAGCAGCATCCCAAATGTGATGTCCCAACTAAAGAGGCACAGGGTGTAGCTAATAGGTGAGCCCTGGTTCCCACCCAGTAGATGTTGGTGTATTGGTATGGTGGGGGCATATATGATAGTGTGTGGCTAAATGTCATCCCTCAATATTTGCAGGTGACTCTGGTTACCCAAACTTATCATGGCTGCTGACCCCTGTGAAGAATGCCAGGACAAGGGCAGAAGAATGTTATAATGAGGCACATGGGCAAACCAGAAGGATCATTGAAAGGACCTTTGGCATCCTAAAGGCGAGGTTCCGGTGCCTCCATCTAACACCAAACTACTCATCAAAGAAGGTCTGCCAGATAGTTGTGGCATGCTGCATGTTGCATAACCTGGCCCTCAGATGCCATGTCCCATTCCTGCAGGAGGAGGAGGCTGGAGATGCCCGTGTGGCAGCAGTAGAACCTGTGGAGAGTGAGGATGAGGAGGCCGAGGATGAGGATGGGGGCAACAGAACGTATGTGACCCGCCAATACTTCCAATGACACAAAGGTAGGACAGTGCTACTTTACATTTCAATTACTTTGGTTGTAATCTGTGTGGCAATGGCATGCTGATATTTTCAAATACTAGACCCACTTACTGTTCCCTCTGGCAATTCATTTTGCATATGTTGGTGACCTAACATATACTCCTGGTATGATCACTACAGCCAGCTACAGGCCATTAATCTATGCTCATTCTCTGTACAGCTGATTCGCAATGTTTGTACCTGTTTCAACGAATACATATTTGATATACATGACATACTCCAATTTTTTTGGGGTGTTTATTGAAGTGCTAACATACAGAGGGGCAAGTGCAATGGGATAGGGTGATGATGGAGGAAAGTATACGGTATTGTTTCAGTTGGTTTGTAGCACAGGTGCATTGTCCAAGGGGACATAGGATGGGGAGCAATGGCAGTTCAAGGTGTACAGGGTGACAATCAGGACAGTCACATTTTCTGGTGGGGGTCTTGGCAATTGTCTCTGGCTTCTGTCTGGATTGCAGGGAACATTTGCGGAGTGGTTCACCTTCTGCAGGGGAGGGGTGCTGGTGGCCTGTGAGTCCTGTGGCGGGACCTCCTGGCAACTAGCAACAGGAGAGGTGGAAGGCTGTTCAGATGTTTGTCTAATGACAGGGGCCCACTGGTGTGAGACTGCCTCCCTCATAATATTGGCCATGTCTGCCAGCACCCCTGCAATGGAGATCAGGGTTTTGTTAATGGCCTGCAAGTCCTCCCTGATAGGCTCCCAGGATCTCAGAGAGTGCCTCCTGGAGAGTCGGTTCCCTGGGCCTGTCCTCCCTGGGTGCACAGCAGTCCTCCCAGTGTCCCTGTTGGCCTGTGCCTCTGTCCCCTGAAATGTGTGCCCACTGCCACTGACCCCAGGTCCCTGATTGTCTTGGCGGCGAGGTGTGCCCTGGTGTCCCTGTAGAGGTCGACACACTGCTGATTGGCGTGTCCTGGGGACAGAGGTTTGGGTACGCTGGGTGGGTGCTGTGGTGGTGTTTCATTATGGGGAGGCTCTGTGGTAGTGTGTGACTGGGCATGGGTAATCGGCTGATCAGTGGTCCCTGATGGGCTAGGTAAGTCTTCCAGATCCTGTCATCACTGCAGGCCTTTTCAGTTGGGGGGGAATAGATAGTGCTGGCACCTCCTCTCCACTAACATTGGCTGGGGTACCTGTCGGGATGTAAATGATGTGTTATGGTTTCTGTGTCTGACATATTGTACATCCGTGGCTTCCCCTCTATGGTTGGATTTTCCCTGCCAGCTTTCACTTGTGTATGTTAGTGTATGGTGGGATTGTTAGTTCTCTATGGTGTGCATGAGTTAGTGATGAGAGCCCATGCAGGGCTGTGAGGGGTGTCCATGCATTGGTACAGCATGCAGGGCTTGGCACTGGGATGAGATGGTGGGGTGTGTGGGATGTAGTGGAGTGATGGGGTGAGGGTGAGGCTGAGGGCATGTGATGGCATATAGGTAGGGGGATGATAATAGTAGAGAGTTGGCTTACCAGAGTCCAGTCCTCCTCCGACTCCGTCCAGGCCGTCAGGATGCAGTATTGCAAAGACATTCTCCTCCCATGCTGTGAGTTGTGGGTGAGGAGGTGGGGGTCCACCGCCAGTCCTCTGTACAGAGAGCTGGTGTCTTGCTGCAATGCAACGTGCCGTCCCCCGTAGGTTGTTCCCCATCTTCCTGATGTCATCCCTAGTTCTTGGGTGCTGTCCCACAGCGTTGACCCTGTCCACGATTCCCCGCCATAGCTCCATCTTCCTAGCTATAGATGTCTGCTGCACCTGTGCTCCAAATAGCTTTGGCTGTACCCTGGCAATTTTCTCCACCATGACCCTTAGCTCCTCCTCTGTGAAACGGGGTGTCTTTTTGGTGCCATGGGTGTTGTGTGATGTGTGTTGGTGAGGGTATTTTGGGTAATGTGTTGGGGTGTGTGATGTGGAGTGTGTGAGTGGTGTATAGGCGTGACTAGTGTGTGGCTCTAGTTGTTTCAGTGGTCTTGGTGTCTCTCTGCTGGCAATTGTTTATAATCATAAAGGGTTGTGGGTAATGTGGGTGGGTGTTTTATAGTGGTGTGGGTGTGAGGGTGTGGTGTGTGTGTAGGTGTCAGGTGTGTGTTGTTTGAATTATCCAATGTGGTGTTGTTTTGTCTGTGGGTGTCCATTGTGAGTGGTGAACGGATATCCGCCGCCACCACGGTATGGTAGCGGTCATTTGCGTGGCCGTAAGTGGGATTTACCGCCAATGTCATAATGAGAGCCTAAATGTAAAAACAGTGTTTAGAAGTCACTACCCGTCAAAAGGTTACTTGAGAGTGCGAGTGACTGGTAAAAATCTAGATGTAGGTCCGTCTGAAGAAATACCTCAGATGGAGCTTTTGTTGACTTTGAGAGAGTGCTGCATTGTCGTCGACACTCAAAAAGGGGGCCCTACGTCGCAATCCAGCTACGTTGGAGTGAATACAATGAATCACAGTAGAGCTGCACTGGGCATCGTTGTTCAATCATGTAGACTGTCGATATTGAGCTGTGCAGGGCATCAAGGCGATGTTGTTGAGTGACTGCTGCATTGGAATTGAAGGGGAAATGTGCTGGCTCCAGTCGGCGCAGAGTCCCCTATCTGCCAAGATGGAGATGTAAAAAGCTACAGAAACCCACTTCTGAGGCCCAGGGCTGGAGTAGGGGAGCACTCCCGGCAAGGGCAGGACACACAGATGGAAGAATCCAGTAACATTAGGAGAGTTTCAGGCAGTCTTTGAAGTCCCTGAGGACTAATAAGTTTGGAATGCAAGAAGTCAGAGAGCAAACAATTAGGGGAAACCACACCAAGGATGCCAGATGTAACACCATCATTTAGACCTGAGATGTGAGTCTTGAGCTTAAACACCCAGCACTATTCATTTTTAAAAGGAAATTATGCAAAGCAGATACTGGGGTAATTTCTCTGGTTCATCAATTACCATCCAGCCTCTATCATTGTCACAATGGTTAATCTGAAGGAAGTACCTTGTCATTTTAGTATTATTCCATTAGCATTGTACTCTTGTGCTCTCTTATTCTGATATTTGTATTATGGGTGGTCAACCTATGTGGCGTAAGCCATGTGGACATAGGACCACGTAGATAGCAGCACTGCTGTTGCAATTACTGTGATGTTTCAAATCCCAAGGGGTTGTGAAACTTAAGTCAATCTCAATGTAGTGTCTAATAAATTGACATACTGCTCAACCAACAAGAAATATGTCCCCCTGCTCTAAGGAGAGACAATAGTGTTCTTTGATTGTTCTTTATGTTTTTTCTGGGTCACATATTTATCAAAACGTCTTACAGGTTGAGGCCCTGTTTAAATGCAAACCTAGGTCTTGTCAAGTTTATTGAGCCTGTGTTTAGAATGTTCCAATTCTTATAGATGGATTTTAATGAATGGTAAGAGACTACAAAAGGTGCTTACACATTTCAATCTATCATTAGATGGATGTTGATGATCTTTTCATGAGGAATACTAGTGATGGTTCCATGCCTGTTTGGCTGCTCTCAGCAGATAAGATGGATAATGTCTCTGAATCCATTGTTTAGAAATGTGATTCTTCAATTCTGTAAGTTCACAGCAGTCTTGACTAATCCTGAGAAATTGGCCTATCAATAGGTTGTCACTCAAGGGCCTCAGATGAAAACTATCATCCTGTAAAAGGGTGCTTCTCACGATTGATTTCCTGTTTAATTCAGTTTGGATATGTCCGTCCTAAGGATAAAGCAAGAGGTCAAGGAAGAGAAGTATTTCCTTCCTGTACTCAGAGGTGATTCTCAAACAAGGGCTCCTTCATGTCAGCTATTCTAGGAATGTTGGAACATCTCCTGCTTTCAGATCACAAGGATAGTGTCAGTGCTGTGCTTTCAAAAATGTAGGTTCTCTCTATAAGGGTTATCTTCTGGGTAGCTCTGTGTGCATTCAAATTGATGCATGAACAATGAATTGGGTACAGCATTTTCAAATGTTTTTCAGGTGGTATCATGAATGATGGTGGGCATAAATGTAGATTTCTAAGTCCAGTACTAGAATCCTCTCTTAGTATGTCATACTCAGAGATCTGATCAAAAAAGAACCTCAAGGAACTTTCCTGAAGAACTAGGTAAATTATTTTTGTATCATAAATTCAACACCCGCATTAGTTAGCATAAAACTTAAACTTTTATTCAGTAGTGATATTTCTTCATCTCTAAGTAGGTGAGTGGTCAGATTTGCAATCAAATTGTCTTGTGACTGTTTGTTTCTTAATCCTACTACTGATCTGAATGGGGGAAGAGAAAGGGCTCTGGTGTACCTGTTGCCACCCTCTTTTTTGTCCTCTTGTGACTTTGCACAAGAACAACAAAAAAGGCATCCTTGTTTGGTTTGCAAAAAAGTGTGGTTGAAGCAGAGGAATCTGATATTCCCAAGGTTACAAAAGCCACTATGTATGTGAGTTATGAGGACCTGCTATGTATCCATGCTCTTTTGAAGCCTTAGGTCTCGATAATCCTTAATCACTTTGATTACTACTGCTGGATTTATCAATGATGCTCCAGACCTCTGATTTGGTAGTCGATTCACCTGTGTCTTTTCTCCACTCTTTTCCCTTTTTTGGGCCTTGTTTAGAGATGGAGCTTTAAAGTCATCCCTTATATTAAGTTGTACTTTTTCAGATGACAAGCTGGCCAGTTTGGCAATCTTAATCTGGTTCAAGAACTGCTTGGTCTATTTAACAGTTTTATTATCTTCTTCACATTTCTTTTTTCATTGTGTCATTATCACTGTAGTCTTTATTTTAAACCCCAATCTCTGAATCTCAATCAGAAGAAGATAAGCTATCTGTTTAGCTGTATAAATAATCAAAATCATTCAGTCACTGATGCATTTCCATGCTATAGAGAGCTAGTCTTTCTTGAATGATTTAAGTCCTTGTGGTACCTCTTTAATACTTTTTCAACAGATCACCATGTAAAGCAGTGCATGTCTGTTGTTTTTTTTCAGATTAGATAATTTTATTCAATCATTTGTTTGGAATAGGGCCTGTGTAACCTGTATTTCTAGCAAACTTGGGGTGGTCAAAATTGACTCCACCATAGCATAGCATTGTCACAGCCCAAGCATATTGTTTCTGTCATTGTATCTGAAAAGCACTCTCATCTAAGGAAAATGGATAATAAAAGAACTCAAGAACCCTCAACCAAAGCAGCTGTAATAGAAATCATACCACACAAGGGGTCAAATGTGAGTATCTAGAGACCAGTGATGCATAACTCCCAGTGTAATACAAAAACATGAAAGGAATTCATCAGCTCTAAAGGGACCTATCATATTGGATGGGGAACAGACTGAAGGCCACATTTATGGGCAAGTCATGCAGTGCAGCACAGCAAGTCAGAGGGAGAGAACAGGAAAGGGCCGTATTGGAGGCAGTGGGGTGCTTCCTGCGTTTCCCCTGCGCTGGTGCCTTTTTGGCTGCCTTGCACCAATGCAGGTACCCTTGCACCATTGTCTGTTGCATGCAGGATTGGGTTGTGCAAGAAGGAGCATGTAAGGCACATTCCTCCATCTATGTGTACTTCATAATGCAGCATGCATACAAAGAGTAAGTAGGGAGGAGAAATAACTATGGGGGTCATTACGACCCTGGCGGAACAAGTCCGCCAGGGCCGTGGGACGCGGTGGCACCGCCGACAGGCCGGCGGTGCCCCGCGGGGCATTCTGACCGCGGCGGCTCAGCCGCGGTCAGAGAAGGGAAACCGGCGGTCTCCCGCCGGTTTCCCGCTGCCCCAAAGGAATCCTCCAAGCCGGCGCAGCATGCTGCGCCGGCATGGGGATTCCGACTCCCCCTCCCGCCATCCAGTTCCTGGCGGTTCTCCCGCCGGGAACCGGATGGCGGGAGGGGGAGTCGCGGGGCCCCCGTAAGAGGGCCCCTAAAAGTATTTCAGTGTCTGCAAAGCAGACACTGAAATACGCGACGGGTGCAACTGCACCCGTCGCACCTTCCCACTCCGCCGGCTCTATTACGAGCCGGCGTCATCGTGGGAAGGGAGTTTTCCCCTGGGCTGGCGGGCGGTCTTGTGAAGACCGCCCGCCAGCCCAGGGGAAAACTCGGAATACCCTCCGCGGTCTTACGACCGCGGAGCGGTATTTCGGAGGGGGGAAGCCTGGCGGGCGGCCTCCGCCGCCCGCCAGGCTCGGAATGAGGGCCTACATTTCTTATGTTTACGCCTCCCCTTGGAAGGGGTAGCATTTTGACACATTCCCAGGTTTGCCGGCTCTGGTAAATCTGGGAATGCGTAAACATCCATGGGAGATAGTTGGGACTAGTCATGAAATACCCATGGAACGCCTTCCCAATGCAGAGCAACACAACACAGTGATCTGTGCTGCATTGAGGTACTCCAGAATTATGACCTTAATGATCTTACAGTGGCCTTGCATGGATTCATAAATCTGTCTTAAGAGTTGTGTCGTCCATGCACCACATTGCATGGTGCAAGCATAACTTAGCTGGGACTATAAATACGCCTCTTAGTGACTCTTGATTAAAACAAATCTCTGTTTTTAGGTCAGAAACTCACGCCCACTCTTGGGTGGGATGCTTCATCATAACTTTCCTTCTTAAGCCACTTCCCGAAGATCATTGGGGTGGACTACAACTCTCCAGACACGGGAGGAGCTTTTACAGTCTATTATTTAGGGTAGGGCCCTACATTAGTTTTATGATGTGGGTGAGTGTGGCAGAATATAGTGTAGGCAGTGTAAGAGTTAAAAATACATGTTAGTAGAATTAGTCAAATGTTATTGTATGTCCCCAAATATGTATGTTGAAATATGAGGGGAGTATAACTTCAACCCAGTAGTGATCATTGAAAAGGATCGCTGTACCCAAAAATTTAAACTGTTCCACAATACTCATGACAACCCAAAATCTTCAGAACATGACCATTCACCTCAGGAGGTTTCTCTCCAGGTTGATCCTGTGTAAAAGAACACCCCACCCAACATCTTTTAACAGAGTAATAAAAATGAGAAACTGGGACCACTGAATTACTGAGGTCTAGATCATGGAAAAGTTAAAGAGTTTTCTTACAAAAATCTCAAAAATCAAGCAACACAGAAATAAATGCCATGAAAGTTCAATATGCAAAGTTGATACAGAGAAGTAAAAAATCAGAAGTCATTCTAAGTCCAAAATGAGCAGCGAAAACAAGAAAAGGTCAGACAGCATCTCAATTAGGAAAGATAATAAATCTTCTAGCTCACTCCCAAAACCAAAGGGTGCTTACAAATAATTCTTGCATAGGCATTAGCTAAAGAACAGATTTAGCATGGTGTGATCCCATATATCATTTATTTTGGAAAATCAGAATACACCTCATCAATGACATTATACGTTAGCAATACCCCACTTACTAAGTAAGCATCCTGATTTTCACTAATACTATCTCCTGGAGACTATCCAAATGTAACTTTCAACATTTAACAGAAGCTATTCATGGATGTGTAAAATTGAATTAGTCCATGGAAACAAAGGGGAAGAAACTTTGAAAGTTACAAATTACCTAGCACACTAAACGTTTTATTTGAATGCCCCCTTTATAAACATGTTATCCAAGAAAACACATCACATCAGTTGTTTTGATCTGTGTGGAGCTTATAGGGTGAGAAGATGCACAGAGGGGCAAAATGGGAGAGAATGAATGCATGAGTAGAAACAGAGACAGATAACAGCATCCATTTTAACTAGCATGGTGGCTTCTCTACAATGTGGCATAGATAAAACATCTTAATAAGCATGCTTCTGAACCTCATATTAAACTCGTTGCCACTCTATGCATACTGATTTCTCATTTGTGTATTTGACCTAACAAAAAATATCAATACTCAGTATTATTTATCACACAAAATATGAACTTAAAACAGCTTTAGCATGATGATGGGGTCAACATGTTTCTACCAATCTGGAAAAAAACTATGAGGTGTGTGGCATTTGTCACGATTGAAATCTTTTCTCTTTATCACTCTGCTGGGAAAAGCGTGTGACTGCTGTAAAAAATATGACAAAAAAAACCTCAAATGATACAACCTGTGTTCCACAGTGAATGTGGATATGTTCATCATTGTCATCGCCTACGAGAGAAGATACAATTCAATAGATGAAGATAAAGAATTAGATTACAATTTCATATCCATCATCACAACAACCAACTCATTGTAGGGTGTTCAGACTGGCAGAAACATGTCAGCCCTTCATCCCGAATGGGATCAAGGTGCACTCTGTTCATGTTTTAACTTATCCTTTGGGGATACACAATTAAGTTTTGATTTATTCCACCAAGAAGTATTTTTTGGCGGTGGGCATGACTCATACAATTCCATATAGCATAATCATATGGTGTTACCTAAAAATCCTTTTGTATTATGCAGATTGATGCAAAATTAGGAGAGAAGTGTAATTCTGCATTTAGCTTTATTTCTCAGGAGGTGTCTCAGTCTCAAAAAAGGGGTTCACAGAAGCAGTATGAGACATCCATTCTTGGTTCCATAGAATTGATGTCTCCTTCATTGATATTGCTGGTGATATAATGCTGAAAAGTGAACAACAGCCTTCAACATCAAGCACAAGTGATGATTTCATCCATCTTGAAATCATCAGTTCCTCAAACCAGTCCTTGATCCAGTCGTTGGAGCAGGGACTGGAATCCCGAGGCAATTAAATAGAGGCCAAGTGGATTCTTTCATAGCAACAACTAATGCAGTCAACTGCACTGTTATTGCTGTGCTGCAGAACCACAAATTCATTGCCAGGGAATATTATTCCACACATAGAACAGTGTTCCCTAGGAATCATTCAACATTTGCTTTGTACACGCTTGCAAAACTCATACGTAAAAGAGAAATCAACAGAAATGATGAGTAATGTGTTGTGTTGTGCTGGGAATGTTAGAGAGCCTGGAACCTTGTTTGCACTGGTGTTCCAGCATAGGGAGCCTGGAGCCTCGATGTCACTGAGGTTCCAGGGTTTACGTGACGAGATTCCATGGTGGTTGGGGCGAGCTGACAGGGTGTGCTGCGTTGGGTTGGTTATCATGAATAAAGCTCTTGTTTTGAAGAAATCGCCTCAGCTTCTCAACACTGGTGACAAGGGTAAAACCAAACCAGAACCCACAGATCCTTACCTGCAGAAGTTCTCTGCCCGATGTCGACTGAATTTTGTCGGCGCAACACAGGACATCCCAGAGTTTTGGTGACCGTCGCCAAGAACCCCGGCGTCTGCTTTGTTTTGTGGACGTGTGTGTACGGAGTGGGTGGCACCTGGACACACACACCGGAGGCAGCACATCTTGTGAATTCTTTCTTTTTCGGTTCGTGAGCCCAGTATTTGCCCTTGTTGTTCCGCTGGGGCCCACGAGCGCGAGGTGATTGCGCCTGCCGTGCCCGCACACGCACCTCCGTGTGCCTCACGATCTTCGTGGCTGGAGGAGATGCGTTACCTAGGAACGAAGTAACACGCGTTCCCATAATCGAACGTGGTCAGAAGACTAGACCGCACATTTCTTCTGCGGCTGAAGGAGACGCATTTCTAGGGCACAGCATCGCGCACGGTCGAGGTCTAGACCGCATATCGATTCCTGCTTTGCTCACCCACGTACTCAAGATTACATTGTGGGGTTAAAGACTAGACCACACACCATTTTTCCACATTTGTGCTCACGCACGCGCATGGTGAGAAAGATAGTCTGCACACCCACTTTGATATTTTTTTTGTTACTTGATTACTGCTGAAACTGACATTACAAATATTACATGTACAGTTCTTGTTTTTCTTGACAAATTTTTTGAGTGCCTTACTTAAACCCATTATGGCTGGGCCTACGATGTCTCAACCCCCCCCCCTTTTTATCAGATAAAGGGGACCCGATTCTTCCTTGGAAACGCCGGAAAATCTTTTTGACTCCTAATTAATAGCCATAGGGGGAGACAAATTCTCTCTGGCTAGGAAACAGGCTGTTTTCTTGCACAATCTGGGAATCAAAGGCAGGAACATCTATGATAGTCTAGAACCCCTAATCATCAGGGGCTGAAGGTGAACCCAGAGACGTTTATGAAACATCTGTAGCAATGTTGGCGGCACACTTTGAGTCTAAACTCAATGTTGTTTTAGAAAGACACAAATTTTTTGCCAGATCCCAAGGTAACGCTGAGAGTGTTGGTAATTTTGTCGCTGCTTTACGCACGTCATGCGCAGACTTGTGACTTTGGTGATATCACGGATTCTCTTTTTCGTGACCAATTAGTGCGTTGTACTAATAACAAGAAAGTTCAAGAGAAACTATTGACGAAGAACCCCGACTTGAGAGAGGCTATTGCAATTGTTGAAGGGATGGAAAGTACCAGGAACTGGATCAAGGAGATGAACCACCCAGAAGGGGATAATCTGTGCATGGTACAAGCACCGCAGGTCCAGGAAGAAGTATTAAGGGTGAGCAATGACTATAAGATACAGACATCAACCCAGGAGAAGAGGAGAGACATTAAGCTTCTGCGTTGCTACAGCTGTGGCAACACAGGACATACAGCAAATAGCTCAAATTGCTTTGCGTGCAATTCTTTGTGTAGGAAGTGTGGGAAGAAAGGCCACTATGCTAGGGACTGTAACAATGACAAAAGCAACATAGATTCAGTCACTGAGAATGTTAACAAGATGGTTTTGTGTGTTGAACATGCGGTCGACCAAGTTGGGATCAACACTGGGATGGTGGACGAGGAACCTGTAATTATGCCTGAGTGCAACATTAGACTTGATGGCAGAACAGTTACTGTCCTAGCGGACTCTGGATCTCCCTATACCAAGGGTAGGTGAAAAGAATTGGCAAGTACTTTTCGGGGAGGATCCTGATTCCTTAATTAAACCCGATATTAACCCAGTCAGCTATGGGGGTGCCAAAATAGAAGTAATTGGGTACATAGTCATGAATATCCAATTTCAAGATAAGACCACTATAGGGAAGGTTTATGTAGCCAAACGAGGTAATAATCTTCTAGGTTGGCGACAGCAGTGGGACATGGGAATTAAATTAGACCCTAATTCAGAACACCAAGTCATGGTGGTGCATAATGAGAATGACTCTCTAGAGATTTGTAAGGAATTTCCAGGAGTGTTTAGTGAGAAATTGGGTTGCTTGGCTAATTTTGAGCACAAGATCATACTGAAGAAAAATGCAGCCCCTGCTGTACATAAAGTCAGAAGAGTACCTAATTTGATGTTGGAACCCCTCAGAGCAGAATTGAACAAGTTATTGAAGGCAGGGGTAATTGAAGAGATAGAATCTTCCGAATGGGTGGCCCCTGTTGTTTTGGCACCGAAGGATAATGGGAGACAGATTCACATGTGTGTAGACATTAGAGATCTTAATAAGTATATATGGATAGATCGCCAACCTTTACCTAACATTTCGGAAGAGTTGTTGTGTTTGGGTGGCTCGAAAGTGTTCAGTGTGTTGGATCTATCCTCGGCTTATCATCAGATAGTCTTACACCATGAGTCCAGATACCTCACTTCCTTTGTAACGCAGTTGGGGGCCTACCAATTTTTGAGGATGCCTTTTGGGCTGGCCTCTGCAGCCGCTTCTTTCCAACGTATTATGAAAAGGGTCCTAGAGGGAATTTCTGGTACCTTATGTTTTCAAGATGACATATTGGTTCATGGCAAAACTGTGAGTGAGCATGACAAAATTCTAAGAGAAGTTTTGGGTAGGTTAGCCAGGGCCGGCCTTAATGTGAAAAGAGAAAAGTGTAAGTTTAAGATCACTTCGGTGACTTATTTGGGCCATACTATTTCTGGTGAGGGAATCAGGCCCAAGTTGGAATTAGTTGATTCCATAGTCCGAGCACCTGAACCCAAAGACAAGGATGGTGTGAGATCGTTTCTAGGGTTGGAGGAGTATCACTCCAAATTCATTGCCAACTTTTCAAGTGTGACTCAACCCTTGAGATCTCTTTTAAAGAAGGGATGTGAATTCATTTGGACGGAGGAGTGTATGGCTGCGTTCACTTTTGTAAAGAACTGCATTGGGAAGATGCCCACTTTGGGGCATTTTGATGTGTTTGCCAAAACCTTCCTGTATACGGATGCCAGTGTCAAAGGTTTAGGGGCAGCCTTAATCCACAGGGTAGACCAGGAGGAGAAAGTAATCGCTTTTGCTTCCCGTTCCCTCAAGGAGGCTGAGCAGCATTATTCAGTTATAGAAAGAGAGGCTCTTGCGTGTATGTGGGCAGTCAAGCATTTGACATTTTATTTGTGGGGCTTACCTTTTGTGGTGAGGACAGATCACAGACCTCTTGTCCAATTTGTTTCTTCCAAGAAGGGGGAAGAGTTGACCCCATGGATAAGAAGGTGGGTGGAAGGATTATTAGAGTACAATTTTGTTGTGGAATATGTAACAGGGCCAAAGTATATGGTGGTAGATTTCCTGTCCTGATCTTCATTTGACAGTAGTGAGGAGTCTGATGATGAGGTTGTGGTCAATTGGGTGATGGAGAAGGCCATAAATGAAGAGGAGTGGAAGGCAGCTGTGGAGCGGGATCCTGACAGGCATAAACTTGTTGAATTCATTGTGAAAGGGTGGCGGGAGTACAAGAATATTTCCGACTCCCTGAAGGGGTATTGGAATGTGAGGGATGAGCTTTCTTTAAGTGGAAGTGAATTATTCCGGAGTACTAAATCTATACCTCCCATGGGTGTGAGGGGTAAAATCTTAAATCTGGCCCAGGAGGGACACCTGGGCAGGAATTTGACCAAATCCAGACTTAGGACAATATACTGGTGGCCAGAGTTGGATTGTGATGCTGAGGCAGTGGTGAAAGACTTTGTAAGTTGTGCATGCAATGACAAAAGCAAAGTTATCGCTGAAGTCCCACTTTCTCCCCTTGTGATTCCTGAAAAACCCTGGGTGAAACTAGGTCTTGACTTTATGGGTCCTTTCCATCTTCTGCCTGCGAATGAACGCTACGTCATACTCATGGTGGATTCTGCGTCCAATTGGGTGGTGACTAAATGTGTAAATTCGGTCGATACCAGAACAGTGATTGAGTTTTTGGAAGAGGAATTCTTTCGGGAGGGTATACCCAGTCATTTAGTCACTGACAATGGTGTACAGTTGACATCTCAGGACATGACTTTTTTTTGGACTCTTTGGCTATTGTACATTTGAGAACAGCGCTGTACCTACCCCAGGCCAATGGTCTCGCTGAACGTATGAATAGAATGGTGAAGTCCGTATGCAAGAAGCTATTGAAACTAGGGTTCCTCTGGCTAATCTCCTTAGGGATATGTGGTGGGCGCATCACAATAACCCTAATAGTATAACCAACACTGTTCCATTTGAGTATATGAGGGGCAGGTCGGGTTGTACTAAGCTGTTTCCGGCATGGTTCAAAAACAGCTTGGGGCAGGATGAACTTGATCAGGAGAAATTTAATAAGGCACCTGAACTTAGAGAGACGTATCAACGTAAATACAAGTTGCGTTACGATTCTAAATATAGTGTTTCTAATGATAAATGGAAGATTTGGTGACATGGTGTTGGTGAAGAATCCTTGTTTTAGAACCAAAGGTAAGTCAACTTTCAAGGGTCCGTTCCGCATCAGAGAGGTGAAAAAAAATATTGTGATCCTTGACGATGGGGATGCGTGGAGCATGTCCAGGATCGTGAAATGGAGCGGCTTGAAGGAGAATTCCTCTAACTTGGAGAAACAGGGTGGAAGTCACTCCTTGTATGGATCGGAAGGGTCCCCACTCACCAAAGTTTCTCTCAGAGTACGCTCCAAACCATTGTGGTTGAAAGACTATGCATCCTAATACTTTAAAGACTATGGTCCTGAAACCATTGTGGTTGAAAGACTATGCATCCTAATACTTTAAAGACTATAGTCCTGACTTTTAACATTTTTTTTAACACTTGTTAGCAGATATTCTATATGCTGTGAATTATTATGTTTTGTTACATATTTTGTGTAACGTTTTACCTTTTTATCCTCTGACTGTTGTTCTTATCTATCCTTTGTATGTTTAGTGTAAGGGAGGGTGATGTGTTGTGTTGCGCTGGGAATGTTAGAGAGCCTGGAACCTTGTTTGCATTGGTGTTCCAGCATTGGGAGCCTGGAACCGCGATGTCACTGAGGTTTCAGGGTTTGACGAGACGAGATTCCATGGCGGTTGGGGCCAGCTGACAGGGTGTGCTGCGCTGGGTTGGTTATCTTGAATAAAGCTCTTGTTTTGAAGAAATCGCCTCAGCTTCTCAACGTAGTGCTCTGTATTAAAGTATACAAATGTCATAAACAAAAAGGTGAAAGTGTAATCAAAGTAGTCAAAATCAAATGCAGGTGCTCCAAGTGATGGCACAGGGCAAGTGCAATTAAGTGAGCCATCCAATAACAAACCTATATTTAAACTGTCAGTATTTACAATATGTACAAAGGGTCCCAACCCATTGAACACAGATTACATTTTGGAATTCCAGTGATATGAGCATTTGAGTTTCAATAGTCTATCAATTAGTGGCATGGCTGCACCCTAATTTTTTGACATTTCAAACCTTAAAGCAAATCACACTGGGTCTACATCAGGACAACAAAGAGGTAGCAACCTATAAAAGAAAATAACTATTATTCATTCCCTTCTTAATCACAAAAACTGTATGAGTACGTCCGAAAGGAGTCTGAATCTAACCTGACCAAAACAATCTGATTAGTGTTCATTCATGTCATGTATTCAGAGCAGAGGAAATCTGGAGTATCAGTCCAGCAGCCGGTAAATCATAACTGAATTTAACAAAGTGAGGAAAACAAGAACAAGCTCTGATGTGTCAATCAATGTATGCAGTATACACATGAGTGTTAATTGCCACTGAAGGAGCATAACCTGGCTGTGCCATTATGCTTCTTAAAACGTGAGAAGAAGGGGTAGTTTTTTTCCATTTTTGTAATGTGTAAATAAAATCGTTAACTGTAGTGCAATTAAATATTTTAGTGAAGGTCCACAATGAAGTTAATGTTTCAAGTAAGCCACATTTAATACTCATTTGCAAGAAATGTTTATGTTAAAGTATTTTAGAAATGTTATTCTTTATGATTTTATATTCAAAAAGTTATTTTAAGCATATTGAAATAAAGTATATTAATGTTCATTTTAGTTTAGTCGGAGTGAAGGCCGCATTCTTTTATATTCTAATCTTCAACATGCAAGCTTGTTTTTTCCAAAGCTGCAGGTGCTGAAACTAACAAGGAGCTTGTTGAGCATGAGACATAACAGAGTCTGGGAAAATCACCACCGGACGGAAGAAGTCTCCTGGTATTGGCAGATATAGGCCCTCATTACAACCCTGGCGGTCGGTGATAAAGTGGCAGTAATACTGCCAACAGGCCGGCGGTAAAAAAAATTGAATCACGACCATGGCGGAAACCACCAACACAGACAGCCACTTTAACACTCAGACCGCCACAGCAGTAGAAACAAACACCACGGCGGTAACCGCCAACAGACAGGCGGAAGACAGTATACCGCAGACACTATTACTAGGCACCGTTCCGCCAGATTTTCCGGGGCGGTACCAACACCATCAAAAGCACGTTGGAAACAGTCTTTGGAATGGAAACCACTCACCTCTCGACACTCAACGAGGAACCAGGACGCCATGGAGCCCGAGTTACAGGTCCTGCCCATGTTGCTTTACCTCCTCATCTACCAGGAACAAAGACGGCGGCGACGCTGACGGTGAGTACTGCACCTAGCACACAGGGGAGGGGGAGGAAATAGAGAGCGACACACACATGCAACACCCCCACCCCCACCCTCACCCACAACACCATACACAAAAACATGCAGCAACATTACATTTACACCCCGTCACCCCCTGGAAGAAGGCAAGGACAAAAGGAATTGAGTTTAATGAGTGTTATAATCGATAAGGTAGGCCAAGATAACTTTAAATCATCAGTATATACAAATATTTACAGCAAGTACAAAAGTATGTACACAGTCCCATTAAATGTTCGTGGACCAGTGGTTCCAAAAAGCATGGGCAAAGCCCACACATGACACCTGCCTCAAAATGGAGAGAACACTGCAGGGGCATCAGGTCGAAAAAAAACAGGCACCTCAGGGAGCGGGGGGGGGCACCTCAGCCAGATGATGGGACGACACCACTGCTCCTTGAGGGGGCTCCATGCCCACTGCTTGGTCCTTGGAAGTGCAAAGCCACAGTCTCTCAAGTGTCTCAAGTGGGTGGTTTGCCCACTGCTTTTTCCTGGGGAGTGCAAAGCCACAGTCTCTCAAGTGTCTCAAGTGGGTGGTTTGCCCACTGCTTTATCCTGGGAAGTGCAAAGCCACAGTCTCTCAAGTGGATGGTTTGCCCATTGCTTTATCCTGGGGAGTGCAAAGCCACAGTCTCTCAAGTCTCTCAAGTGGGTGTTTTGCCCACTGCTTTATCCTGGGGAGTGCAAAGCCACAGTCTCTCAAGTGGGTGGTTTGCCCACTGCTTTATCCTGGGGAGTGCAACGCCACAGTCTCTTCAGTGGATGCTGTTCTCCACTGGTTCTCGAGGGGTCTTGGTGCCCAGAGTGCTTCATCCTGCCAAGGATAGGGTGAGTGGATGCCTGTCTCCACTGGTTCTGGAGGGGGCTTGGTACCCAGAGTGCCTAATCCTGCCAACGACTGGGTGAGTGGATGCTGTTCTCCACTGGTTCTGGAGGGGGCTTGGTGCCCAGAGTGCTTCATCCTGCCAAGGACTGGGTGAGTGGATGCTATTCTCCACTGGTTCTGGAGGGGGCCTGGTGTACAGTGATGCTGCACCAGTGGTGCAGCAGTTCCCATTCCCTCACATGGGAGTCTGATCCATGCCATTTACCGGTAACAGGTAGCATGATACTCCATGGAGGCAGAGCCACATGCCTCCTTGCGACAACTTAGGCTGCAAACTGCTGGTAGTGTCAGTGCTGGTGGTGGTGCCTTATGTAGTGTGTGCAGGGTCCAGGATGTCTCCTGCAGCATCGGACGCCTGCCCACTGGGGATGCTGCTGATGTCCGCTGTAGTGGCACTGGCTGGGCACTTTGTAGGGCTGGTTGCGGTGGCTGAGGCGGTGTGTGCGGCGGAGATTCTGCCGGTGGTGCAGGTGTCTGCACTTGTGGAGGGAGACACCAGGCTGTCTCCTGCAGCCTAGGAAGGCTGCCCACTTGGGATGATGCTGGTGACTGTAGTAGAGGCAGCAGATGTGCAGGTGGCGGTGCAGGTGGTGGTGCAGATGACGGTGCAGGTGGCGGGCTGATGGTGGTGCAGGTGGCGGTGCAGATGGCGGTGCAGGTGGCAGGGCAGATGGCGGTGCAGGTGGCGGGCGTTGGGGTGGTGCCCACTGCCGTACAGGTTGGTGTCCTGTCTTGCAAACGGGTTGACACCAGTCCCTCACCCAGTCCCTCACCCGGAGGCTCCATGCCCTGAGCTTACTTCCCTTTGCTTCTGTGTCCCTTCTCCACCTTGGGAGTTGCTGCTGGGACCTTGGCACTGTCCTCTTTGGTTCTGGAAGAGGCCTTGCTGGGTGGTTGGTGTGGCTTTTCTCTTCGGCATTTTACCTTGGCAGGTGGCGGAATAGGTTGGTCCTTGGCCGCACTAGGTGGCACACTGGCAGCCCTGATGGTTGGCCCCTTCGATTTTCCTGGACTTGCAGGGACCACACTGGACGAGGATTTGGTGGTTGAAGTGCTGGGCTGGGATCTAGACATCCTGGCCCTAGGGGCAGGATGGGAGGAAGGTGTAGGGAAGAATTCAAAGTTAGCTCCGGAAAGTTTTTTAGACACACTGGGATGGGAAGATGGAGGGGATTTGGGAGTGGAGGAAGAAGTAGTGGTTGTTGGAGGTGTACGTCTGCTGAGTTTGGGTGAAGGTGCATGGGCTGGAGGCTGTTGTGAGGTGGATGGCTGTTGAGTGGATGTGTGCCGGCGTTTGTGTACTTTGGGAGGAGGGCTCACAGACACACTGGGAAAGAACACAAGGGACGTGTGCATGGTAGTGGGGGTGGTGATTGCACGTGAGCAGTGTGTGGTGATGGGCGTGCTGGTGATGGACGTAGTGGCTGAGGATGTAGTGCATGCAGGTGTGAGTGGAGATGAGTCTGGGAGGGAGGTGGAGGACGTGGAGGAGGGGGACACAGTGGAGGCAGTGGATGTTGTTGTGTCTGCATGGGTATGGTGCTTGAGTGAGTGCCTGTGGGATGTGTGGTGCTTAAGTTTGCCTGAGCCACTTTTGTGTGTTGATGTGTGTGTATGCTGGTCTGAGGGTGTGCTTGGGAGAGGCTGAGGTAGAGAGGATTGGGTCTGGGTGGGAAGATTGGAGGGGGGAGGTTGGCCACAGGGACAATGACTGCCATCAGTGCTGAGGCCAGACCAGAAATGCTCTCTATTGGGCTGCCACCCCAGAATGAATGCCCTCCAGGTATGCATTTGTTTGCTGCAAATGCCTCTCGACACCCTGGATGGCATTCAGAATGGTTGACTGCCCAACAGTGAGGGATCTCAGGAGGTCAATAGCCTCCTCACTGAGGGCAGCAGGGCTCACTTGGGCAGGGCCTGAGGTGCCTGGGGCGAAGGAGATGCCCCCCCTCCTGGTTGACTGGGCACGGGAAACACACTGAGGGGATGCTGGGAGGGCAGTGCTGGTAGGGGGGTGGCGGCTGTACCTGTTGTTGCTGGGGGCATAGACGTGCCTGCCACCGCAAGGGAGCTCCCATCAGAGGAGGAGTCGTTGTCGCTGGTGTCCCCTCCTGTCCCCGTCATGGAGCTCCCCTCACCCTCCGTCCCACTGGTGCCTTCAGACTCAGTACATTCACCCTACTGGGCCATGTGGGTCGCAGCTCCCTCCTGCTCCGGTGCCACTGCTCCTCCGCCAGATGATGCTTATGCACACAAGGACAGGGTGACAAAACAAAAAGGGGGGGAAAGTCAGAGGACACACATGGTCAATGCCAGCAACACCACTACTGCTGGCGGACACAACACACAGGGAGCAGCCCTATGCACTAGCCCATGAACTAACAGTTCTTAGGAAAATCACCTGCCCATGGGGGACTATTCCAAACCCCATTTGCTGCACACCTGGAACCCAAAGGAGCCTGACTAGTTGTCGATGGACACTACCACTATTGGGGTTGGAGTGCCACAGAGCCTGCCTAATAAGGGACCTACCCTAGCAAGTTTGCCCTGGCCTAGGGGAACCCACAGCCCACATCCCACACCCATACACCTCGTACAGTGCACAGAGTCAGCTGAATGAGACTGTACTCACCCCCTTGTGGCTGCTGTGATGCCCTCAAGTACCCATCCAACTCTGGTTATGCCACCGCCAGAATCCGTAACATCAGGGGAGTCATGGTGCGATGGGTACCTCTCCCACGTTGGGAGGCCATCCCCAGTTGGGCCACCGCGTCTTCTTGCTCCAGCGGCGCAGGTCCTCCCATCTCTTGAGGCAATGGGTGCTCCGTCTATGATAGACCCCCAGGGTCCGCACATCCTTGGCGATGGCATGCCAAATACTCTTCTTCTGGTGGGTTCTGACCTACAGGAAAGGTAAAGTAAGAATGGAACTTACTCCCCCGTCTGGTTTTTCTTACTCATTGGCCACAACTTCCCACCCGTGCCCTGAAACACATACACCGAACATTCTCACATGCAGGCCACAGCCCCCCCATGTGTCTTCCATCCAGACCATTCCACACATTCATGTCCCATCCATCATGCTCACAGTGTACTCACCTGTTTGTATGGAGGACCATAGAGTAGTGTGTACTAGGGGAGGACCCCATCCACCAGTTTGTCCAACTCCTCCGCGGTGAAGACAGGGGCCCTTTCCCCAGACACTGCAGCCATTGTTGCTTCCAGACTCAGGTCACAGCAGCCCATGCAGTGTAGGTCCTCTTCTGTTGAAGGTTAGGTATCAAGTGAGTGAACAGATAGAAAATGGCGGTCATGTCTGCGGTGGTGCGTACAGTCACCACCAGCGTACATCGTCATTGGCTCCTGGAACCTATAGGGCCCAATGATAACCAATGCTGAATTGTGTGGCGGTCTTCAACCGCCTACCGTGACGTTGCACAACACCAGCGCAGTTACCTCATTTCCCCTTGTCACTCCTCACAGGTCAGGCAGCCGCCATTTTAGGGGGCACATGGCAGGGCACCTAACGGCGTCACAGCACATTTGAGCAAGAATACGGACAGACAGCGCCACACACCCATTAAATCACTATAGTGCAGAACACCCTTGTGCAACCTATGTTGTATATGACCCTCTGCTCCCCATTCTCCTCCATAGGGCCCATCCGCTGGGGCAGCTGATGAGATGGCGTCAATCTCTGGTGTACAGACCCCTGGTGGACCTGTCGACAATGGAAGACAGACACATCATTATCACCTACAGACTTGATCGTGCCACAATCCTTGAATTGTGTGCCCAGTTGGAGCCTGACCTGATGCCAGCTATCCGCCATCCCACAGGAATCACCCCTCTAGTGCAGGTCCTGTCAGTGCTCCATTTCCTGGCCAGTGGTTCATTTCAAACAACAGTAGCCATGGCATCAGGGATGTCACAGCCAATGTTCTCTAACGTGTTGACCAGAGTTTTGTCTGCCCTGCTGAAACACATGCACAGCTACATCGTTTTCCTCCATGTGGAGGATTTGCCCACAGTGAAAGGTGATTTCTATGCCCTGGGACATATCCCCAACATCATTGGTGCCATTGATGGTACACATGTGGCATTTGTCCCACCCCGCAGGAATGAACAGGTGTACAGAAACCGTAAAAGCTACCATTTGATGAATGTGCAGATGGTGTGTTTGGCAGACCAGTACATCTCTCATGTGAATGCCAAGTAACCTGGCTCTGTGCATGACGCTTCCATCTTGAGGAATAACAGCATCCCTTATGTGATGGGCCAACTCCAGAGGCACCGTGCGTGGCTTATAGGTGAGCCCAAGGTCCCAACACAGTTTGAATTGATGTCTGAGTATGGGAGAGTCCCTAAGGGTTGGTGTATGTCTAACAGATACCCCTCAATATTTGCAGGAGACTCTGGTTACCCCAACCTGTCATGGCTACTGACCCCAGTGAGGAATCCCAGGACAAGGGCAGAGGAACGCTGCAATGAGGCACATGGGTGAACTAGGCAGATTATAGAGCGGACTTTCAGCCACCTGAAGGCCAGATTCCGGTGCCTCCATCTAACAGGTTGCTCCCTATACTACTCACTGAAGAAGGTGTGCCAGATAATTGTGGCATGCTGTGTGTTGCACAACCTGGCTTTGCGACACCAGGTGTCTTTTCTGCAGGAGAATGGGCCTGATGTTGGTCTTGTGGCAGCTGTGGAGCCTGTGGATAGTGAAGAAGAGGAGGCAGAAGAAGAAAATATTGACAACCGAAACAACATCATCATGCAATACTTCCAGTGAGACACAGGTAAGAGACTGGCACTGCTACTCTCAGACTATTGTAGGACATTGTATAAGTCTGCCTTTTTACCTCTGTGTATGGACCCTGACCGTTCACTTTGCCTTTACTTTTCACAGATCTGGGTACCACATTCTGCCTTCTGCTATGTTCACTGCTGCCCAACAACTGTCATACTTTGGTATGTGCAAATGACCACAAACATTGATATTTGTCAGAGAGGTGGTAATAACACATTTGTGAAAGTACAGACTGACTCCAGATTGTTTTGTGATTCAAGGGTGTTTATTTCAGTCTTAATACGTGGAGGGGGGTGTACAATAGGCTGGGGTGATGGTGGAGGAATATCCATGGTAAAGTCCAGTCTCTTGGTATCACAGGGGCATTGTTCAAGGGGGCATAGGAAGTGGAGCAATGGCAGTTCAAGGTGGTCAGGGTGACATAGTGGGACAGAAGGGTGACAAACAGGAGAGTCCTATTTCCTGGTGGGGGTCTTGGCAATGTTCTCTGTCTTCTGCCTGGATCACAGGGAGCGTTTGTGGGGTGGTTCTCCTTCTGCAGGGGGTGGGGTGCTGGTGGCCTGTTGGTCGTGTGGCGGGACCTCCTGTCCACTAGCGCTGGTGGACGTGGAGGGCTGTTCATCGTTCAGGCTAGTGTCAGGGACCCGTTGGTGTGCCACTTTCTCCCTCATGGTGTTGGCCATGTCTGCCAGCACCCCTGCAATGGTGACCAGGGTGGTGTTAATGAACTTCAAGTCCTCCCTGATCCCCAGGTACTGTTCCTCCTGCAGCCACTGGGTCTCCTGAAACTTGGCCAGTACCGTGCCCATGGTCTCCTGGTAATGGTGGTATGCTCCCATGATGTTGGAGAGTGCTTCGTGGAGAGTGGGTTCCCTGGGCCTGTCCTCCCCCTGTCGAACAGCAGTCCGCCCAGATTCCCTGTTGTCATGTGCCTCTGTCCCCTGAACTGTGTGCCCACTGCCACTGACCCCAGGTCCCTGATTGTCCAGTGTTTGTGGGGTTGCCTTGGGTCCCTGTAGTGGTGTACACACTGCTGATTGACGTGTCCTGGAGACAGTGGCATGGGCCAGCTGGGTGGGTGCTGAGGTGGTGTTTCCTGAGGGGGGAGGTTCAGTGGTGGTTTGTGACTGGGGCAGGGGAACCGACTGTCCAGAGGTCCCTGATGGGCCGGGCTGGTCATCTTGATCCAGGTGTGCAGAGCTTCTGTCGTCACTATGAGCCTCTTCTGTGGGGGGAATGGATATGGCTGGCACCTCCTGTCCGGTGACGTTGGGTAGGGGTCCTGTTGGGGTGTAAATGCATAGTTGTATTTATATGTGTGTGCCATCTTGTGCAATGGTTGAGTTTCCCCCTAATCCTGTACTTGCATTTTTGCCTTGGCCCTTGTGTAAGTGGTGATTGTGTGCCCTGGCTGAGTCTCTCTACTGGACATGTTTTGGTGATGGGGGTCCATGCAGGTCTGTAATGAGTGTCCATGCATTGTTGTCACATGCAGGGCTTGGTTTTGGGATGTGTGGGTTGTGATAGTGGGGTATCTGTGAGGTGTTGAGGTGATGGTTGTGAGGGTAGGAGGAGGTGTTTGTAATGGCATGCAGGTAAGGTGGGTGATATAGTGGGAAAGATTTGACTTACCCGAGTCCAGTCCTCCTGCTACTCCTGCGAGGCCCTCAGGATGCATGATCGCCAAGACTTGCTCCTCCCATGTTGTTAGTTGTGGGGGAGGAGGTGGGGGGTCCACCGCCAGCCCTCTGTACGACTACCTGGCATCTGGATACCACGAAATGCACCTTCCCCCGTAGGTCGTTATACCTCTTCCTGATGTCATTCCGTGTTCTTGGGTGCTGTCCCACGGCGTTGACCCTGTCGACAATTCTCTGCCATAACTCCATCTTCCTTGCAATGGTGGTCTGCTGCACCTGTGATCCCAGTAGCTGTGGCTCTACCCGGATGATTTCCTCCACCATGATCCTGAGCTCCTCCTCAGAAAACCTGTGGTATCTTTGAGGTGCCATTATGTGGTGTGAGTGATGTGTGAGGTGATGGTTGATGTGATGTGTGGGGTGATGTGTTGGTATGTGTTCTTAGAGGTGCATGGATGTTGTATGAGTGATGGTGTTTTGTGCCTCTGGATTCTGGTGTTGTCTTTGATATTCTCTCTCTCTCTCCTTCTTCCAAAATTTTCGTTGTAAGGGGTTGTGGATAATGTGGGTGTGTGTTTTATAGTGGTGTCGGTGAGTGGGTGTGGTGTGTGTATGTGTATCAGGTGTGTGTACTTTGAATTCTCCAATGTGGTGTTGTTTTGTAAGTGTGTGTATATTTTGAGCGCAGCAGTGTGTACCGCCAATGGTTTACCGCGGTTGAAAGAACGCTGCGTTGATTCATGGGTCGTGATACTGTGGGCGTATTCCTGTTGGCGTGACGGTGTGGGTTTTTCTATCACCAGTTTATCACTGACCTTTGGTGTGGCAGATTTCTAGATGTGGGTCATAATACCTGTAGTGGATTTCCGCCACGTTATGTTGGCGGCAGTCAGCACAGCGGTAATCAGGATTTACCTCCAGGGTTGTAATGAGGGCTATAGTCTTCGAGATTCCTGAATGCGAGAGGGTATCAAGGTCAAATGCTGAAGACTTCAGAAGACTGAAGTGTTAATTATAATTTATTTGCAGTTTTGTTTTTCAAATGAGAGTTTCGGTTATAATGTCATCACACCTGGAAAAACTATGATTTAGGTGTGGTATATAAGTCGAGAGATTCGGGGTGCACACCTCATGCTTTCTCTGTGGCTTTATGCAGACAGTGAAAAGCTGCACAGGGCCCTGTTAGGGGGCCCCTGCACTGCCCATGCCAGTGCAGGGGCCCCCAGGGGCCCCAGGACTCCCCTTACCGCCAGCCTTTTCCTGGCGGTGCAAACCGCCAGAAACAGGCTGGCGGTAGGGAAGTCATAATCCCCAGGGCAGCGCTGCTTGCAGCGCTGCCCTGGCGGATTATCACCGCCGGGGCTAAAACGGCAGGAAACCGCCGGCCCCGGCGGTGCGATCGCGGCGCTACCGCCGCGGTCGAAATATGGGTCTCCGTACCGCCAGCCTGTTGGCGGTACGGACGCCACTTTAGCCCTAGCGGTCTCAGACCGCCAGGGTCGTAATGACCCCCTATGTACTTTTTCTGATTTTCTGCATTGTTGCTATTGAAGTCTTGGGGGGTTATTCCAACTTTGGAGGAAGTGGTAATCTGTCCCAAAAGTGACGGTAAAGTGACAGATATACCACCAGCCGTATTACGAGTCAATTATATCCTATCGAACTCGTAATACGGCTGGTGGTAAATCCGTCACATTTGGGACGGATTACCACCTCCTCCAAAGTTGGAATAACCCCCTTGGTCTTTTATATATTGCTTTCATTTAATATTGGGAGAAGCCTAAATTCTCCATAGGTGATTTTGTATATCTATACTATGGATTTGAGACTCACGTATGTTACCTTGACTTCAAGCCTGTAATAAAACCCTGTGAAACTTTAATTTGGACTCTGAGATTTAATATGTGACTATTGAGTTGCACTGTAATTGATTTAAATATTGTGGAAAAATGATCTTTTCACCCCTTGGACCAGCGACAAAAGATTAATCGGACCACAGATGAAAAAAATAGTGCCCCATTCTGGATCACCACTGACGCACCGATAAATTCAGACTCTGAACAAAAAACGTATCCATAATATCTGAAGCCCAAAGTGAAGCTTCGTTCAGAGATCCAACAATATTGTTATGATGAAAAAGCAGCAATGGGGTGCAGATCACTGTCAGTTAGAAGTGTCACAGCATCATACGTGTGTTAAAAAAGAACATATCAACCCGACAGTGATGTGAACAGTGATCAAACCTGTATTAAATCAAGGCTATTACGCGAGGCTCACTGGCAAAGGAAAATGAAGCAAGATTAGACACCAAGCAATCTCATGTCAATATCTCAAAATACCAAACCACATTTACCTTAGCCATGGCGGTATGCAGCTTTTGACAAAAAGGGGCCTGTCCGAACCACTGAACCACTGATACAACTAATGGAAGAATGTCACATGAGGGTGTCTCTATACCTGAGAGCAGGAAAGCCACGTCTAGCAATGAGGAAGGCTCTAAGCAATGGAACTTGTGTCTAAAAACCTAGAATGCATATAAGAAGAAGGTTACGTAAACAGAAGCTGCATGCCTGTGTTCTAAAAACAATATTGCTTCAGAATGTTTAGCAGCCGCAGGCCGTCCTTTAGAGTGGAGGGGCACGCCCCCCCACCTTTTGCCCCTCATAAAGAGTGCCTGTCAGGCTGAGCAAATGGCAGCCTGACACACACTCTTCATTTTCAGATCAGACAGCCAGGAGCGAGACACGTGTGATTTGCACAGACTGAAGAGGTCACAGCTCCTATGGTCGTGACCACCTCGGTTCAGCAAAGGTGCTTTGAGGCCCTTCCACTCAGTGATGAGGGGAAGCGTCACCCATTGACTCTGACCTGGGCGCCTCAGGTTTAAGCCCTGAAGTGTCCAGGGCGAGTGTCAATCAGTGACACCTCATCACAGAGTTGGGTGGGGCCAGCAGTCTCACTGACCCCATCCCACTCTGTGCCGAAGTTGGGACTGCTGCCTTCCCTCACTGGCTGACCTATGGTCAGCCTTCCCTCACTGGCTGACCTATGGTCAGCCAATGAGAGAAGGCATCAGTCCCAAACCTCCTGGGACCTCCGAGGCAGAGTTGGAGGTAAGTGTGTGTGTGTTTTTTTTTATGAATCTTTGGTGCGTGTGTGTATGTTTGAATGTTTGATGAGTGTTGACAATGGATGTGCGTGTGCACGCACGTGTGTGAATGAATGAGTGTGAGTGTGCTTCCCGCTCCCCTCCCTCCTACAATTACCGCGTGACACTGGTGTTTAGGTGTTTGAGCCCAAAAGCCTATAATCTGTTGCAGCAATATAAAACCGAAATTGAGCACTTAGGTGGGTGGGACAAAGAACTCAAATTCTGTAGCTTCCAATAAAACAACAGCAAAGTAAAATTGGATAATACCTTTGTCAGATATAAATGAAGGCATCAGATCTGTGCATCTGGAAGCCGGAATGTTTCTAGGTATAATATGTGAGAGTGCTTGTTGTCAGTGGTATAATCCAAGCCAAAGTGGCCTACTTTAGAAGCCATCCCAGAGTCATTGGATGATCATCGAACTACATTAGAAGGCTTTTTCTCATCTTCGCAGACATATTAAGCTCTTGAAGTCATCAGCAGAGTTCTGGGAACCAGGCCTGATGATCTTGCAATTGTTTGGAAATGACTGATTACTTCCCACAGTGCAAGCTTTCCTGATGAGGATGATTTGAAGATGACTATTTGTTTACTCCTAGGCATTAACAACAAAACACTGTTCCTGATGATTTGAGGATGGTTTGATGATTACCTCAAGAGTTTGTCCATCATGTTAGTTTTGTTTTTGTTTGAAATGTTCAGGTTGTTAGGTGATTTCACAATTATTTTCTGATTGCTCAAAAATTAACACCATGTAGCTGGTACGAGTCTTCTCTTATATGTAAACAAACATACAGGTGGTCATTACAACCCTGGCAGACGGTGTTAAAGCGGCGGTAAGACCGCCAACAGGCGGGCGGACAAAAAAAGAGAATTATGACCTTGGCGAGAGCCGCCAACAAAGACAGCCACTTTAACACACCGCCCGCCACGGCGGTACAGACAAGCAGCGGTCACCACCAACAGACAGGCGGAACACAATATACCGCCCATAGTATCACAACCCGCCAATCCGCCACCTTTTCCGGGGCGGATTCACCATGGATAAAAACACGGCGGAAACAGCTTTGGCAATGGGAAAACACTCACCTGAACACATCCCACGAGGACTCCATGGACCCGGAACTCCAAATACTCCCTGCCCTTGTGTTTCTGCTCCTCTACGACCATCATCTACGTAGGCGCCGAAGACAACGGTGAGTGCTGCACCTATGACATGGGGGAGGCAAAAGTAAGGGGGACACCCACCAAACACCCCCACCCCCACCCCCAACCTCGCATTATACAACATACACACCAATGCATTCACAAAAATCACAGTAACAACATACAATCCCCCCGGAAGAATGAAAAGACAAAGCGAAATTCGGTCAAACATAGTAATGTGGCAATATACATGTCATACAAAAATATACAGATATATATGAAAAACAGTCCTAATTATATACAGTACGAGAAGTAGTGCAGAGATGTACACAACAATGTCCGTGCACCAACAGTCCAAAAATGCATGGGCGACGCCAGGGCATCAGATAGAAATACTACAGGCACCTCAGGGGGAAGGGAAGGGGGGGCACCTCAGCCGGATGACTACAAAGCCAGATCCACGACGGGGCTCCATGCCCATTTATGTATCCTGGGGAGTGCAAAGCCACATTCTCCCAAGTCTCTACAGTGGGTGGCTTGCCCACTGTGCCATCCTGGGGATTGCAAAGCCACAGTCTCTCAAGTCTCTACAGTGGGTGGCTTGCCCACTGTGCCATCCTGGGGAGTGCAAAGCCACAGTCTCTCAAGTCTCTACAGTGGGTGGCTTGCCCACTGTGCATCCTGGGGAGTGCAAAGCCACAGTCTCTCAAGTCTCTACAGTGGGTGGAGTGCCCACTGTGCCATCCTGGGGAGTGCAAAGCCACAGTCTCTCAAGTAGATGCAGGTCTCCACTAGTACTGGGGGGGACTGGTGCCCAGAGTGCTTCATCCTGTGCAGGACAGACAGAGTGGATGCAGGTCTCCACTGGTTCTGGAGGGGGACAGGTGCCCAGACTGGATGAGTCTCCCCGTGAAAGTTCCAGTCCTGTCACTGTCCCAGCTGCACATGGGATAAGGATGCCTGATGTGGCGGTCTATTCATTCCTACCCGGTGCTTGCCCTGTTCAGTGGTGCTTTGCCATGGCGGTCTTTGCCCTGTTCAGCGGTGCTTCGATATGGCGGTTCAGGACTGTTCAGCAGTGCTTTGCCATGGCGGTCTTTGCCCTGTTCAGCGGTGCTTCGACATGACAGTTCAGGACTGTTCAGCGGTGCTTTGCCATGGCGGTCTTTGCCCTGTTCAGCGGTGCTTCGACATGGCGGTTCAGGACTGTTCAGCGGTGCTTTGCCATGGCGGTTCTGGTACGGACATTGGTGTGTGGCATGACGTTCCCTACACTGGGCATTGGTGTGTGGCATGACGTTCCCTACACTGGGCATTGGTGTGTGGCATGATGTTCCATCAAGGCCCACCTGGGCTGTGGCAGCCGGGGCCCTCCTGGGCTGTGACTCCGGCGGTGGTTTCCTGACCAGTGACGATACTTGTGCCCTCCTAGGCTGTGACTCCGGTGGTGGTCTCCTGACCACTGACGATACTTGGGCCCTCCTGGGCTGTTTCTCCGGCAGTGGTCTCTGGACCAGTGACGATACTTGTGCCCTCCTGGGCAGTGACTCCGGCAGTGGTCTCCTGACCACTGACGATACTTGGGCCCTCCTGGGCTGTGACTCTGGCGGTGGTCTCTGGACCAGTGACGATACTTGTGCCCTCCTGGGCTGTGACTCCGGCGGTGGTCTCCTGACCACTGACGATACTTGGGCCCTCCTGGGCAATGACTCTGGCGGTGGTCTCTGGACCAGTGACAACGGTGCTGGCGGTTGTGTCTCGACTGCCGGAAATGATGGCGTACTTCTCCCCTGTGACACTCACAACAGGCTGGGCAGACTTCCTCTGGCCCTTCCCCACCTTTGGTGGAGTCACAGCTGACTCTCCAATCCCCTTGGAACCCATGTGAGTTGTTTTCCCACCAGGAGTCTTCACACGGTCCCGTCGTCCACTCTCCAATTTTAGAGCCTTTACAGGGGGTGGGCTGCCAGTGCCTTGGCTCCGGGTCCTACTGCCTGCCCTGGTGGCTGGTGCACTCCACAAACCTTGAACAGGCACCACTGGTATTGGAGGCTTTTTTGCTGAGGCGCTACAACGGGACTGATTAATTGGAGGGGGGGTGGGGGCAAAAAGGTCAATTTTACAGATGGACAGTTTCTGACGAACACTGGGATGGGTAGTTGGAGGGGGCCTGGGAGTGGAGGAAGAGTAGGTGGTTGTCGGAGGTGTCACTTTAGGTGTTTTGGGTGCAGGTGCAGGTACTGGAGGCTGTTGTGCGGTGGATGGATGTTGGGTGAGTGATTGCCAGCGTTTGTGTACTTTGGGAGGGGGCGTCACAGACACACTGGGAGAGGACGCAGGGGACGTGTAAATGGGAGTGGAGGTGGTGAGTGCAGGTGAGCGGCTTGTGGTGCTGGGTCTCCTTGTGCGATTCATGGTGCCTGTAGATGTGGTGCATGCAGGTGTGTGTGTAGACGAGACTGGGAGGGAGGAGGGAGAAGAGGAGGAGGGGGACACAGTGTAGGCAGTGGATGTTGCTGTGTCTGTACGTGGGTGAGGCTTGCGTGAGTGCCTGTGGGTTGGGTGGTGCCTATGTTTGCTTGAGCTACCTGTGTGTGCTGACTTGTGTGCATGCTGGTCTGTAGGTGTGCTTGGGATGGGCTGGGGTTCAGAAGATTGGGGCTGGATGGAGGAGGTTGGAGGGGGGAGGCTAGACACAGGGACAATGGCTGCCATCAGTGCTGAGGCCAGAGATTGCAGGGTTCGCTGAAGGACAGCCTGACCAGAATGAATGCCCTCCAGGAATGCATTACCGTGTTGCAACTCTCGTTCTACACCCTGGATGGCATTCACAATGGTAGACTGTCCAACAGTGAGTGACCTGAGGAGGTCAATGGCCTCCTCACTGAGGGCAGCAGGGGTAACTGGGGCAGGGCCTGAGGTGCCTGGGGCGAAGGTGATGCCCAACCTCCTGGGTGAGCGGGCACGGGGCGAACGCTGAGGGGCGGCTGGGAGGGCGGTACTGGTAGGGAAGGTGGCTGCTGTACCTGTAGAAATGGGGCGCACAGATAGTGCCAACACCACAAGGGAGCTCCCATCGGCGGACGAGTCCGTGTCGCTGCTTGGTGATCCGGTGGCCGACGTGAAGCTCCCCTCGCCCTCCCTCCCACTGGTGCATTCAGAGTGCGTGGTGTGGCCCTCCATGGCCATGTGGGATGCAGCTCCCTCGTGCTCCGGTGCCACTGTACCTCCGCCTGATGATGCTGATGTACAAAAGGACAGCAGAAAAAGGGGGGGAGACAGAAGAAAGAAAGTTTTAGTGCATGGCATACTGCTACAGTTGGCGGACAAGACAGACACAGCAGCCCCCTGCATTACGCCGTGCTCCTGCCGTCTGCACATGCAATTCCTGGGATATGGCCTACATGGCAATGGTGGACATCTGCGCACATGGATGCCACAGGGGCAACTATACCTCGCCTGACTTGGCACTCTGCTGAGGTGGGGTAGAGTGCCACATGGAATACATTACGGAGGGGCCTTGCCTACCGAGCTCGCCCTGGCCTAGGGACACCCACAGCCCACCTCCCCCACCCAGACACCTCCACTGTGCGCAAAGTCCGCAGAATGAGAGTGTACTCACCCCCTTGTGTCTGCTGTGATGCCCTCAAGCGCCCATCCAACTCCGGGTAGGCAACCGCCAGGATCCGGAACATCAGAGGGGTCATGGTGCGACGGGCACCCCTCCCACGTTGGGAGGCCATCCCCAGCTGAGCCTCCACCGTCTTCTTGCTGCAGCGGCGAATGTCCTCCCATCTCTTACGGCAGTGGGTGCCCCGTCTCTGGTGGGTCCCCAGGGTCCGGACCTCCTTGGCGATGGCACGCCAAATGTCCCTCTTCAGGTGGGCGCTGACCTACATGACATGCACAAGGAAAGAGGAACAGTCATTAACAACTGCACCGTCGTTGTGAGTGGCCCCCTCCCTACTCTGGCCATGTGGCCCATTCATTCCCATGCATAAATGTACTATGAACTCTGCCCCCTTCCCTCTTCCAACCAGCCCTCTCCACCCAGGCCTAGCCCATACCATGTGCTCCCTGTGTACTAACCTGTTGGTCTGGAGGACCGTAGAGTAGCGTGTACTGGGGGAGGACCCAGTCTACCAGTTTCTCCAACTCCTGTGCAGTAAAGGCAGGGGCCCTTTCCCCAGACGCAGCAGCCATCATCGCTTCCAGACCGAGGTCACAGTAGCACTTTCAGTGTAGGTCCTCTCCTGTAGAAGGTCAGGTATCTAGTGATTGAACAGATAGAAAATGGCGGTGACGTCCGCCGCGGTGCGCATCATCACCGCCGGCGCACCTGTTCATTGGCTCCTGGGACCCATAGGGTCCAAAGTTAACCAATGCAGCATTGCGCCGCGGTCTACGACCCCCTACCGCGACGGTGTGCAATGACAGCGCAGTTACCCCACAATCCCATTGTCCCAGTTTAGAGGTCAGACAGCCGCCATTTCAGGGGCCCATATGGCTTAATTTACCTCTGCGTCACACATAGCTAGGCCTACACTCAACACACATACAGGAAGGGTTCTGTGAGTGGTGTAGTCTTGTGTGTAACTGTGGGTACATACCTGGAGGAATAATGACTGATGTTGTCCTTCGTAGGCACCGTCAGCTGGGACAGTTGAGAAGATGGCGGAATCCTCCGGTGTACTGACCGCTGGTGGACCTGTTGACAATGGAAGAGCGACATGTCATCGTCACCTACCGGTTTGACCGTGCCACAATCCAGGAACTATGTACCCAGTAGGAGCCAGACCTGATGTCACCAATCCGCCATCCGACTGGAATCCCCCCTGACGTGCAGGTGCAGTCAGTGCTCCATTTCCTTGCAAGTGGGTCTTTTCAGACAACAGTGGCCATGGCATCAGGGATGTCCCAGCCTATGTTTTCCAACGTGTTGTACAGAGTGCTGTCTGACCTGCTGAAACACGTACGGAGATACATCATTTTCCCTGAGGTGGCAGATTTGCCTACAGTGAAAGGTGACTTCTATGCCCTTGGACATATCCCCAACGTCATAGGTGTCATTGATGGGACCCATGTAGCTCTGGTCCCCCCCCACAGGAGTGAACAGGTGTATAGGAACAGGAAGAGTTATCATTCAATGAATGTCCAGATGGTATGTTTGGCAGACCAGTACATCTCGCAGGTAAATGCTATGTTCCCTGGCTCAGTGCATGACGCCTACATCCTGCGAAATAGCAGCATACCTGATATGATGGGTCAACTCCAGAGGCACCGTGTATGGCTATTGGGGGACACTGGTTACCCCAACCTTTCCTGGCTATTGACCCCAGTGAGGAATCCCAGGACCAGGGCAGAGGAACGCTACAATGAGGCCCATGGGCGGACTAGGAGGGTGATCGAACGCACCTTCGGCCTCCTGAAGGCCAGGTTCAGGTGCCTCCATATGACCAGTGGATCCCTATTCTACTCACCGAAGAAGGTGTGCGAGATCATCATCGCCTGCTCCATGCTCCATAATTTGGCTTTGCGACGCCAGGTGCCTTTTCTTTGCGACGCCAGGTGGCTTTGCGATCCAGATGACGGTGTTGTTGCAGCTGTGGAGCCTGTGGACAGTGATGAGGAGGAAGCTGAGGAAGAAGACAACGACAACAGGGAGTCAGTCATACAGCAATATTTCCAGTGACACACAGGTGAGAACATTTTCATGTTTAACATTACATTAACTTTCACACATCTACCTCTATCCGGTTTGTCGATTTCAAACACTATTTGGTAACTGAGTTGTACCTTTCCATTACGGTTTCACAGGTGTGGTAACCAACGTGTCATCTGCTTGCATCCTTCAAGGACTTGTGATGTGTGACATAGGTATGTTAGCCTTACAATGGGAAACGCATTATGACACTGTCATTGATAATACATAATTAGTAAATCACAGACTGACTCAAGATTGTTTTGTGTTTCATGGGTGTTTATTGAAGTGCTCAGAAATGTGAGGGGGTTGTAAAAAGAGGATGGGTGATGGCGTAGGAATGTCCATGGCAGAGTCCAGTCTCTCTTAACATTTTAACTAAGAATGTATAAACTATGGCCCTCTTTACAACTCTGGCGAATGGCGGTATTTTGGAGAAAGGCACTGCCAACAGGCTGGTGGTACCTTTCCCCAAAATGTGACATTGGCGGTTTGGCTTCATTCCGTCCGCCTGACTTCAGTCTCCAGTCAGGCGGTCGTCACTGTCCTACCCGCAGGATTTTGACCCCGCCTACCGCCATGGTTTTCATGGCTTCCTTACCGCCACGAAAACCATGGTGGTAGGCACTATCAGTGCCAGGGAATTCCTTCCCTGACACTGATAGGGGTCTCCCCCACTCCCCAGAGTCCTCCCCCACTTCCTCTCCCCCTCCCGACCCCCCCCACGACATACACGCACCAACATACACACGCAGACACCCATTCATACCTACATTCACCCACGCATGCATACATACATTTACACACACATCCACACACACTGACATACATACAAGCACACACACATTCACACAAAACAACATACATGCACACTCACACCCATTCATACACACATGCATTCCACACGCCACACAACCGCATGCACGCACAGAGACACATACACCCACACCCCCCACACACACACAAAACACCCCCCACCCCCTCCCCTGTCTGAGGACCCGACTTATCTACTTGCAGGGGGTCCTCCCCTCCGGCAGGAGACGGGTCGTGGTGCTGCTGCCAGCAGTAGCATCCGCCAGAAGAACACCGCCAGGCCGTATCATGGATCATGATGCGGTCTGCGGCGGTCTACTGGCGTGGCTCTGATGCTAGCAGCAGCGCCACCTTACCGGCATCCGCTACCATGACCGTAGCCAGAATTCCACCAGCCTCCTGGTGGGATTCCGACTACAGTCATAATATGGCAGATGGTAGGTTGCCGTGTGATGGTGTTTTTTGTGGCCGTAGTCGCAGTGGTAGGCGGTCATTACCGCCATTGACATAATGGGGGCCTATGTGTCTTTTTTCAATTTTGCAGGATTTTGTAGTATACAGGTCCAAATTGATAATGATGAAATAATATTTGGTTTCCAAGTAATTACCCATAGAAAGTGTCACTAGAGCAGAGCGTTCACTGTCTGGGAGATGTAAAAAATTAATTGGTTTTGAACAGCTTGCAAAACCTAGTTACATGAGTGGTGTGACCTGAAAAAAGGATAATGCATTTGATCACCTCAAATGCTAGGTAAAAAGCATGTCAGTGCACCGATAACAAAGTAGCAGCAAATAAAATGCTTTCATGTGTAACTGGCTGAAACAACATAGATGATTTTTTGACAGAAATGCAAACCTTGAATAGACCTCTTTTAGAAATATGCAATCAATTTAGGAGTGAAGATGAGTAAAAACACAAGGCTGTTTACAAGACCAAGGATTAGAACAGATGTAGCAATCAAGCTATGCAACATCCCCTGATCTGTTTAATTCTGTTTCAACCTGGCAAAGTCAATTTCTCTGCCCCCTAAATACATTCACAGAGCTCAAAGCCCATACTCCAGCACTTGCAGTATCATCATCCCTGCCAAATGCTGTTGCAGAAAAACCCACAGCTAGAAAACAGTCCAGTCTTCATCAGGAATCAGAAACCTAAGTCCACCTTCATGGAGAGCAACGTTTCCTGGCTTTGGAAACATTCTCAAGTAAAGGAAGAACCTTCACTGGCTCTAACTTTAACACATACAGAGTTATGAATACAGCATATACCAATGTTTTAGAAAACTGTACAACCTGAGCAGATACGCCTTTCAGTCATTTTGGATGTTATAAACACATATTTGAAACCTGCAGTTTCAGAAATAAATTGTGTGTGGTTTTAGTCTTTAGTTCTACCTTCAAAATAGTTTCAGAACATTTTAAAAGAACTGCAGCAACATCAAAACTGATGAACTATACTATGATAACTAAAACTACTTCAGTTATTAGCTCCTTTTCACTTGATATAGTTAGGGTGATCAGATCTTTAAGCCCAAATACTAAGACTAGCCATAGATAAAGAAATATAACTAAATCTTGCCAATGACAATGGGACAGGGGTCTACTGCCTATTCTCTACTTGGAACAACTTTTAGTTTAAAAAAATAATACTATCCAGAATTACTAATAATAGTACTGTTTACCCCTCTTCCTTATCACCCCCATTGGGTCAGGAGAATATACCGACAGTAATTACTTAGAAAAACTCGATCAATTTGAAATGCTACCAGATGAGTAATGAAAGTAACAGATCTAGCAGGGAGTGATCATTGGCACCTCAAAAATAACAGAAACCAAAGATGCCCACAGTATGTCACGAATAGTCATCATCGTTATTCTTTGAGCAGTCACCAGGGAAGGCCAAAATTAGGCCATGGATATCGACAATGTGAAATGGGTGCCTATCAGTATGCCAATAAAGGCTATATCCATGCTGGGAGTGGCCATTTTAAAACTAAGAATACTGACACTATGACAAGGTTAGCCAGCATTATTTAGGGGAGGTAATGATTAGGCCAAAGAAACAGAAAATATGTCAAGAAGATTCCCCATTATACAGGGGTATCCACCTTTAAACAAGGAAAGTGTTGCTGTGTCATGGGTCTCCAGGCCCTGTGCTCTTCATCACTTTGCCTTGTTGCTCAATGGCATTAGGGTCCAGTACAGTGGTACTCTTTTTTCTGTTCGTGACTACCCTCCTTAAGCCCACAGTATGACATTACTAACAGTTGGTGGCAGCAGATTCTAGTGCAAGTGTGCAGGTCTTTTTTAACTTGAACCACAATGAAAGGATTTTCTACTGATTAGCCCCGGCAAATCTGTGTACTAGGTCATACCTTGAATCCCTTATTCCTTCTTCCATCTTAGCATAAAAAAAATGATGCTAAGGCGGCACAAGGGGCTCTTAAATGTGCCCCTTAGGGCCATATATATGAAAAGTGGCACATCAGAGCTGATGCACCATTTTTTCGCCGCCCCCCTACCAACACCTACCAACACCATGGTTGAGCCATATTTGTAATATGGCACACTATTGCTATCATTCGCACAATAGTGTCAAAATTGTTGACACTATTGTGGTGCTGTGCTCCAAAATGTTGATGCTAGTGTAGCAAAGTGCTATGGGGGCGTCATTGTAATGCCTGATCTGAGTATGCATTAAAAATGATGCCAAAATGGCATAGTGAAATCTTTTAAATTTGTCTGCACCATTTTTGTGGGCCTCCTAACCCCTTAGGGCCACCCTTGCGTACATTATTCCTGGCACACGAATAATGTGGTGCAAGGGGTTACAAAATTGCCCAATTCATGCATTGCACCACTTTGTAAATACGGAACGAGGAAAAGACTACCTTAGTACCGCCTTAGCATAAAAACAATTAACACTAAGGTGGCGCTAAGGCATCACAAGGGGCTCTTAAATATGCCCCTTAATATCACTTTTTCTGCACCCTTCTACCAGCACCTAAGAGCACCATGGTTGTGCCATATTTATAATATGGCACACTATTCCTGTGGTTGTTGAGATTATCGTGCTGCTTTGCTACACTAGCGGAAAAGATTTTGACGCTAGTGCAGCACAGTGCAAGGAGGCCCATAGGTCTCTGAGCAGGCATTAAAAATCATGCCAAGAATGGCACAGTGAAATGTTTTAAATTTCACTGCATTCTTTTTGGGGTGCTCCTAGCACTGGAACGCCCTCTTGCATACATTATGCCTGGTGCAAGCATAAGGTGCTGCAAGTGGTTACCAAGTGGCGCAATGTATGCAGTGCCCTACTTTGTAAATATGGCCAGGGGAAAAGGCCACCTTAGCGCCACCTTAGCATTAAAAAAAATGGCGCTAAGGTAGATCTAAGGCACCACAAGAGGCTCTTAAATATACCCCACAGTTTCTTGCCCAAATAAGTGGACATCACCTGCTAAGGAGACATACCTGATTTTTTCTCTTGGAGTCCTCCCTTTTGGGTGTCACCTAACACAGAGTATGCACTGTCTTTTGAGTGATCTCTTGTTACTTTACGGGTGCAAAGAGGTTGCCCATATTGGTTCCCACTTGTTGGCTTCGCTGTCACTCTCAGCTGCTTGCTCCATACATGTCAGCTTCTGTAGACTTTCTTTTTCTTTGTGTGTTTGTCCTACCTCTTGAGCATGGACGCATTACTTGTGCGTTTCCTTTGTTCATTTTTTGAGGCACTACTTTTTCTTTCTGTTTATGGACTTCAACCAGAGTGTATTTTTCACCTGTGTTCCTCATGTACCTCATTCCCTCTGTGTCCCTCCCGGTGTCCCATCCATTGTCATGTGCATGCCTCATCCCATGCCCACTCTCTATTGCCTGTGTACATGACCGCGCCTCTCCCACCCTATCACCCTTGTCTGTGTGGTTGTCCCCACTCATCCCACCCACTCACAGTTGTCCTGTGGTTGTCTCAGCCCATTCCACCCACTCTCTAATGTCTGTGTGATTCACCCTTGCCCCCTCCTACTCATATTTTGTTGTCCATGTAGTTGCTCCCAGCTGTCCCCTAACACATTCCTTTGTCTGCTAGTCTACTGGCAATCATCCGTTGTTTGTCAGCCATCCCCTCTGCCCACTCTTCATTGTCTGTGTGCTCCCCCATCCCCTCTCAACTGCCCTTCCTTTTATTCCTCTGTGTGGCCTCGGGGGATCACTCTGCTAAAAATATATATTTTTTTAAAAGCCCTATGATGAAGCTAGTGCTAGCCATGTCATAGCGCTTTTTAAAAATTAGTTTTAGGCATGCTGCACAGCAGCTGTGGTGTTATACTGCATGAGTACAAGGCATTGACAAAGCCAGTAGCTCTCGTAGGTTAGACCTATTGGCTTTGCCAAAGCTTGTTTCAGTTACATTTGTGAGAATGCATCAGCATAAACTAGTGTTAATTTTGACTAACAATAAAGAATTTGTCAGAAAAAAGTTTTTGTTAACATACTGTTTTTAATTTCTCATAAGATAATAATTAAACCTGGGGAACCTCAACTTAAAATTCAGTTTAAGCCTTTCTCTATCATATGATTTAGTCAATCCTGTCCCATAGTTTGGTACTCTATTGCCCTGCCACGTTTCCCAAGTCCATTTGTGATGTGCTACTTAATTCGAGGTGTTTTATTTGAATTCTGGGTCTTGTTCAGGCTGTTATAAACCAGGACTATGGGACCCAGAAATCAAAGGGAAAAAATCTAGACTGGAGCCGCACATAATTGCCTGGACATTGGTCTTTTTTTTATTTCCTATTTTTTGCCCAAACAGGAAGTTCTGCCTGCATATCCAGCCTGCAGCAAGGCCAAGGAAAATTTACTGTACACTCCAGCATGGTGTGCAGATTTGGTGTTGATCTCACGGCATGGGAGAGGAGGCAGATGTATCTCATCAGTATTTTTTACTTTTTAATGCAGGAATGACTTCCTGCCTTTTCTTGTGTCCTTGAAGGCTCGGGCTGAAGCAGAGAGGTCCTCCATCTGAGATGGGCGCCCATTTCTAAGTCTGCACCTAGCCTGAATGCAAGGCTTTATTTGGGATGATGCAGAAGCTGCTCTTTTCCAGCAGTCTCGGGTAAATGCAGCTCTTTTGTTTTAGCTGAGGTGAGAGTGGGACCTCTCCTGTGGCCTTGTTTAATATGGGGCTTTTGTACAGGGAGCATTTGGGTTCATGTTTAAGGGGGCTTAATAAAAGGCAGATGGTTGGAAATCCCCCATCATTCAGGTTAGAGTAGCGATCCATTTTGAAAGGCAAAATGAGAAACCAAGTTTGAATCCAGCCTCGAGGTCCCAGTGAGCCTTTGCAGATCTCGATAATACGAAAAAAGGACACTGTTGTCTGTATTTTAGCACTTCTGTGTTCCTGGTAAAGGTTTGCCTTATGAAATGCAGTCAAACATGTGGATTCAGCCCATCACCCACACTCTAATCTCATCTGTAAAGAATGAGGGGCAACCATGAACCTGTTGAGAGAGGGTAACTTAGCTGTGCCATTTCGTATCTTAAAACATGAAATTAAGGGGTGTTTTTTTCTGCCTAATGTAAGAAAAATTTTCATTTAAATGTGGTGATGTGTAAAATATACAGGTAAAGTGCACAGGTGAATCTAATGTCTCATGTATGCCGTATTTTATTATCGTTTTCAAAGAATGTTTATGTTATAGTATCATTATATATTTTTACATAAGAGACGTATAGAATGTATTTAACCCAAAAATTGTGTTCATGCTTAATTGGTTTGGCAGAGCTGAAAGCCCGTATATTTTTCCTGTGTTCTAACCTTCAATGTGAAGCTTGCTTTTTCCATGTTTTTCTAAAAGCTGGAAGTGACAGGATTTGAGACTGAGTTAATATGGAGCTCATTGTTTGGGAAGATGAGCAAAGCCCAGAGGAACGTTTATCAAGGGCAGGAGGAATATCCTGGGTTGGCAGCTGTAACTCTTGTGAAATTCCAAAATGCTAGGGTGTTCCAAGGTCCGCTCTGAAGACTTCAGAAGGCCAAAGTGTCAATTAGTAACTTGTGATTTGTGATTGTGTTTTTGAACTGGGAAAGGTATTTGCTGATGAGTTCACCCTTGAAAGAATCAAGATTTAAGTGTGGTCTAGAAAGATGTATTCAGATTCCCTCTGCCTATAGGTTGAAGCCGACTTCACTGAGATACATCCCTTGAACTTTAATTTCCATGTGGCCTTGTGCCGCCATACCTCTCTCAACAGAAGCTTCTACAGATGTTTTGTCATGCTGACTACTTTTCTTTCTGAACATCTAGAATATTAGCATATTAAGGATTATAGATCAAATGGTTAGACAGGAAAACCTGGATTCAAATTTAATGCATCAATTGTTTTTCCTTATTTTATGCATTATTGCCATTGAATTGGTGGTATTTTAAACGTTTTGGGAAGTTCTCTCTGACTTGACAATCCCTCCCTACATTCTTTCCTTACTAGTGCATCTTGATGAGGACATCTATGCACGTGTTAGATGGGGTGATCAGGGGCAGCTTACTGACAAAATACCAGTGCAAAGGGGAGTACGACAGGGATGTGTCCTTACTCCAAATGTATTTTCATTGTATATCAATAATATTGTACCCTTTTTAGCCAAGGTGGAGGCAGATGCATCATTTATTTGTGCCTGTAACGTCCCTGTATTGTTGTTTGCAGACAACACTTTTCTAATCGGCAAGACCCCGAGTGATTTACAGAAACTCCTAAGGTGATTTAAGGAGTTCTGTTTCTCTCGGGGACTGGAGAATAATACCTCCAAAACTAAACTGATGACTCTTAACCCCCACAGATCATTCCAAGGGAAGATAGTACTTGGAGGCACACCACTCAAAAAGGTGAAATCTTTTGGTTACCTTGGCTTTCCCATATCAGAGAACCTGTCTTGGAAATCCCATATCACCATGGTGATGTTGAAGCAAAAACAGTACACTGGGGACCTAGTCAAAGACTTTGGCGCATCATACACTAAACCGATTCACCCGGTACTTCAGATCTATGAGACTATGGGCCTCATTATGACCCTGGTGGCTGGCAGTAAGCTGGCGGTAACACCACCAACAGGCTGGTGGTGTTCCGCCAGTGATTATGACTGTGGCGCCATACCATACCGCCATACCGCCGGCCCCTCCACTATACCGCCAGGCTTCTGCCTGGCAGTCATAATCCTCAGGCAGCGGTGCGAGCACTGCTGCCCTGGGGATTATGAGTCCCCGACCGCCAGCCTGGCCACAGCGGTAAACACCGCCATGGAAAGACTGGCGGTAAAGGGGACTTGGGGTGCCCCTAGGGGAGCCTGCACCGCCCATGCCCGTGGCATAGGCAGTGCAGGGGCCCCCAGGCATAGCCCCGTCGCGCATTTCACTGCCCGCATTTCAGGCAGTGAAATGCGCTACGGATGCTACTGTACCTGCTGCACATCAGCATTGCCGCCAGCTCTATTACGAGCCGGCAGCAATGTTGATGTGACTTTTCCGCTGGGCCAGAGGACAGTAACACTGTTACCATCCACTGGCCCAGCAGAAAAGTCCAAATAGGGAGCCAGAAATACTGCTGGAGGTATTCTGGTGCCCGCAGCCTCAGAGCTCTTTGGAAAAGACCAGCGAGGTTGTAATGAGGGCCTAAGGCTGTTAGTTCTGCCCTTTATGGTGCAGAGCTATGGGGTCATGTTAAAGCTCAAAAAATATCTATAGTTGAAAATACCTTTTTGAGGAAACTTGTCTCTCTTTCGTTGAGCACCCCGTTTTTCCCTCTTTTTAAGGATCTGAGTATCAAGGGAATAGGCCCAAAGCCTGCTTGCGTCCTCTCATGTACTGGAGACAGCTCTGGACTTCTCCGGAGCTTGCCTCATATACGGCAGCCCTTCAGGCAGTAATTGAAGCTGATTGCTCTCTAAGTGTCCCTTGGCTAGGATATGTTAAGGCATTATTGTATTCGCTTGGCTGGTGTGAGCTTTGGGCTTGGCCAGCTACTGCTGCCTTTTCTTCGAAGCTTGACTTTAAAAATAATATTGGAGGATGGTAGATCCTGAGGAGTTGCATGTAGCACTTCATTCCAAGCTGTCTCATCTTTTTGCTGATTTGAAAGATGCACGTAAATATGAGGCATTTTGGGATATAATTTCAACCCCTAAGGACAGGAAGCTGTGCTTTCAGTTTTGTGTAGGAACCCTACCATTAAGATCATTTACTAGCAGTTGGTCAAATGATGGGACTACTGTCTATCCAGCTTGTAACGCTCCTATTGAAAACCTTTACCAAGTCTTATTTGTCTGCCTGATTAAGCAATTCCTCGCAGGAACTGGCTTGCTCCTGCCTGTGGACTGTTGGACATCCACAGGAATGCTATAGCTCTTTGAATTCTTAGGACCTCCCATCATGTTTTGGTTATTGCTGTCACTAAACTTCTTGGAGCTATTTGGACCAACAGAGCAAAGACTTTATCTTCACTTATTTGAAACGCCTTGTATGTGTAGCTTCATGTAATTGCAGACTGCTCTTTCGATGATGAACATGGTTTAGCCCATTCCTGTGAAATTAATTGTTAACTAGTGCATGTATTTATAATACCACTGTGCTGTTGTGTACTTTTACAAAGGGGGTTCTGTTTAATTTGTTAAAAGGGTGATGATGCAGCTGGTGGTTACAAGGTAATCGTATCCCTTGTGAAAGAAACCAGTGTTTTTATTGCATTCGTGCCAAAGAAGCTCTGCACTGATTATGCTGAATCAGTTTATTAAATTATCTGGGGAAGTGCTTGCTACTTTTTCTCTGGTACTGTATTTCGCGTTGACCTCTGAAAAAAAACTATTACACTTTGCACTGATTTATAACTTTTAATATTTTAGTTTTATGTGTATGGTGCTAGAGTCCTCTATGTGAAAACCTCATGTCTCAGGACTTGGGCTCAGTGGCATTTATTATTGTATGGATTTCATTTGTATTTTAATCTATTTTTATGTGTATGAAATGTGGTGTTTAAATTAAATTATACATTTAAAATGGCAAAGTCCAGAAGGAGGATAGATTATAGCCTTCTTGATATAGATCTTTGGCATATGATGCTTGACATGTGGGTTGAGGAGAGGTGGGATAGTGATCATAACGCCTTTGTTTTGAACTTAAAAGAGCTCTTTCCCTTTAGAAATGAACTGAAAAGGTGAAAAAGTGTGTGAAGGATGTTCAATTATCACTTCAAATGATGGAAGGAGGATCAAGTGGTCTCAGATAGAGAAGAACAGGGATGCTGTTGTCAAAATCTATAAAGTTATTGCGAACGCCCTTGTTCCTTTGGAGGATCCAAATTTAAATGGGCAACAGTTCTGAGGATAATAGGGGATATGTTAAATAGGATTAAGAATTTCTTTTATAGTCCAGCTTTAGATCTAGTTATAAATTGTAAGTCAGCCCAGTGGTTCAATGAGGACTGTAAGCAAGCCAAGCTCATGCCAGTGCAGGTGGTTAGAAGGTGTAGCCATCAGGAAGTAGTGGTGGGCAGAAAAATATATATGAACTGTCAAGCCTCTGCAAAAAAAGAAATGGGAGGAGGAGTGATTGAGGGACCTGGCCAGGGCAGCCCAGTTGAAAGACTAAAAAAATTTCTGGCACTGATTATTTGAAGTCTCTTCCCATGTAACCTCCGAAGATGATTTCTATATTATGCCTGATGAGTTGAGATGGGGCCACTCACCTGAAAAGCAGGATGTCTGCAGGGGCGATGGTATTCCCCCCGACCTCCTGGAACACCTCTCGGAACTTCATGTTGGACGCAGAAACTCCGGCAGGTGTCCCAAAAGGAAAGGGGGAGTGGAAGAGAAAGAGACAAAACACTGCCACCTCTTGCCGGTCCTTCTAGGCACCTTGGGGCATATTTATACTCTGTTTGCGCCGGATTTGCGTCGTTTTTTTTTACGCAAATCCGACGCAAAACTAACTCCATATTTATACTTTGGCGTTAGACCTGTCTAGCGCCAAAGATCTTGGAGTTTGCGTCATTTTTTAGCGTGGACACCTTCCTTGCGTTAATGATATGCAAGGTAGGCGTTCCCTTCTAAAAAATGACTCCGAGGCATGTGCGCCGTATTTATACTCCCCGGCAAAAATGACGCCCGGGAGTGGGCGGGTCAAAAAAAATGACGTCCAGCCGCTTTTGCGTCATTTCTTAACGCCTGGTCAGGGCAGGCGTTAAGGGACCTGTGGGCTCGGAAGGAGCCCAGAGGTGCCCTCCCATGCCCCCAGGGACACCCCCTGCCACCCTTGCCCACCCCAGGAGGATGCCCAAGGATGGAGGGACCCATCCCAGGGAACTTAAGGTAAGTTCAGGTAAGTATATATATATATTTTTTTGTGTGGCATAGGGGGGCCTGATTTGTGCCCCCCTACATGCCACTATGCCCAATGACCATGCCCAGGGGACAGAAGTCCCCTGGGCATGGCCATTGGGCAAGGGGGCATTACTCCTGTCTTTGCTAAGACATGAGTCATGTCAATGGAGGGTGGGAGTCAAAAGAAATGGTGCTAATCGGGTTGAGGCAGATTTTTTGCCTCAGACCGACTTGCCCCATTCTTTGACGCCCAAGCTCCATTTTCCCCTACGCCAGCGCTGCCTGGTGTGGGTCATTTTTTTGACGCACACCAGTCAGCTCCGCCTGCTAACGTCATTCCATAAATAAGGCGCCCGCATGGCACTTTGGAATGGCGTTAGCCGGCGTTAAATTTTTTGACGCACAACTGCGTTGGCGCAGTTGTGCGCCAAAAAGTATAAATATGGCCCCTTGTATCTTCGGGGGGCAGGTCGTTGTTGACAGAGTGATAGTAGAGTTAGTGCACTCAACTTCCTTGAAACTGAACCTCTCTTTCTGATATGGGCATGGGAATGGTAGAAGAACACCGGGATGCTCCAGCACTTTTTTGGGATAATAATAACTGTTGGCACAATTACTAACACTGAATTACCAAAAACCCAAACTGAGTACCATAACAATAAGTACTGCAACACTAGGGCTGGCTTCACAGAGATTCACTGTTGCACACTACAATTAGAATGGTGGTTGCACTTGTCATGCACAAGAAAGACAAACAATGGCATTAATTACATCACATATAACTTTCCTGCATGCATAGGGTTAAACTAAAAGGAACAAAAACAATCCAAGAAATACAATTGTCCACTCTAGGTTTAAACAGTTAGGGTGGCACAGTTTGGTTTGGCTTCACTATGTGTGTGAAAAAACCCTTCAAAAGCAAATTCCTCAAACCTGAAACACAGGCATGAATGACACAATTTAAATCCAAGATTTATGCTATTAGAGAAAGAAAAGTCACGTAAATGCTCTTAAAATTGCACTGTCACTTTTTGTAGTACTTGAGCTCAAGAAGATTTCCTGAAGCACGTTTAGGCAAGTAACTACAATAATAATGTAGAATGTTCAGAAATGCATTTGTCTCTTCAAGATAAGCACTCTGCCAAAATACGAGGTCTGAAACACACCAGCTGTTCTAGGAAAGTACGGCGCTCAAATAACAAACTCCCTGGAGAATACTAGTCACTTAGCTGCAGTCTTTTCCGGAAAGCTGGAGGAATGCCTGGTGTCAGCTGGTACAGGAACGAAGAAAAGAATTGCCTCAAAAGTCCTGAATACGAGGATGACACAAGGGGCTGGACTGCCAAATCAGATGCTGAGATCAGGAAGCAAAACAAAGCCAAGCATGGAGGAATGCTTCACTCTGCTATTTATAGCCAATCTGGAAAGCAGTTGAGTTTCCACATGTGGATGAGTCAACACACCCAATTAGAAGCACATGTCTACACCTGCTCACATTAGCAAACAAGCATTGGTAAAACCAATTGTGTAACACAGCACATTATGTTTACTTAGAAACATGAAGGTTTAAACCAAGAACAGAGATATGATTTAACCCTAATCCCTGGGGATGCTGACAGATAACGCAGGAGGCACCTTGGGGATTCCTTACATGATGTCTGGGAATCTCACTTCTCCAAGTGTATGTTCTCTGTCCCGACAGCCCTATAACCAATGGGGGGGGGGGGGGCAGGAGATATTACAGAGCTGGTGGGGGGAGCTATTAATAATGTTTTCAATGGAAGAAACCATGCAGGTCCTTGTGAATCTGAAAAAGGGAAAAGCTCCTGGACTAGATAAAATTCCAGGAGATTTGTATATCTAAACCTCTGATTTAGGGCTTTATTCATAATAGGGTAGCAAATGCTATAGCAAAAGGGGCGACAAACCAGAGTCCTGGAGAGGTGCTGAAATTCTACCGATATATAAAAAGGGGGATAAAGGGGACCTGGTAAATTATAGGCCTGTCAGTCTAATTGAAGTGCGCTGAAAATTGTATGCAAGCAGGTTCTTGGGAAGGTACAAGAGTGGATGTTTATAAGAGAGATTTTATCTCACCTTCAGTTGGGTTTTAGATCTAACATGAGTACAATCGACCAGGTCTTCAGCATTTTATTGATTATTTGGAAATGTTTCTACATTAAAAAATGACATATTTATATGGTTTTTGTAGACCTCAAATCAGCTTTTGATTTAATTCCCAGAGCTAAGTTGAGGTCTGCTCTTTGTAAGCTGGGTATGCTCAAAGGCTTATTGGATTTAGTAATGCGCCTGCATGTAAGATGTGGCAAACGTGGGGAACTAACTGATGGTATTAATGTGTCTAATGGGGTGCATCAGAGTTGTGTGTTAGCCCCCACGTTGTTTATATTATATATGAAAGGGATTATGGTTGTGTTGGTGATTCTCCCCGACTGGCAGGTCAATTAATACCTGCCCTTCTTTTTGAAGACAATATGCTTCTGATTAGTAGTACAGAAACCAAATTCATGGTCTTTAAGCCACGTAAGTCTTTTAAATGAGTAGTCAAGCTTGGGATGAAGTCCTTGAACAAGTTAAACAATTTGACTATTTAGGTGTGAGGCTGTCTAGAAATCAATCTTGGTCGTCCCAGATCCTAAAAAGTCAGAAGTTTTTACAGAATTTTGAATCAGGGATTTTGAGGAAATGGAAATGTTCTGTCTATCTCCAATTGTCCCTGTCTTAGAAGTGTACTGTGCAAAAGGTTTGGGTGCAGCCCTTTTGGAGCAGAACTTTGGGGGGTTGGGTCAGTGAAGGAGTCATATAGAATTGAAAGTGTTTGTAAGAGCATTAGTTTCACTGCCGCAGAGTGCCCCGCTCATTCCAATGCACCTTGATTTAGGGCTAAAGACCATTTCACATGTTGTTGCTCTTAAACCACTTAAATATTAAGTTGAGATTTGGACGGGGAAGTCACAGATTCCTATTAAACAGGTGCTTGATGATGTAATACTCCTTGAAAAGGATGTTACTTGTCCACAGTTAAGATTCCTGAGGACTTGGTTATTTAAATTGGTATTAGAAGACTTCTGGAAGAACCCACAAAATATGACTAGAGGTTTAATGGGTATATTAAAAGGAATGTACAAGGATTATGTTATGAACCATTGGCTTACCTTTTCTATCTATGGTTCTTTGATTAATCATTTTCTTGCTTTTAAAACTGATTTAGTATTTGAAATCTTTATTGATCGCATTGAACCAGTTTATGCCAGATCTCTGTGCCTCAAATTTAGATGTGTCATCCTTCTGGTGAGTAGTATAAAAGCAAATTGGAAAACAAATGTGATAACTTGTTGTTGACCTCCATGTAATGTTTCCCATGATTCTCTGGAACATTTCAGATTTTTTTGCCCAGCCTACAAGGAGATGAGAGAAGATGGACTATTCCTGTCTATAGGCTGTTATTGATTACTCGCTCAACAGAGGACATTCATATTTTGAAATCTGATACAACGGAGTTTGATGTATGCCTGGCGAATCCGCTCTGCTTTTCTTAGGGCAAAAAATATTATATCCTAGTTTATTTAGTCTTTGGTGCTATTGTAAGTGGTTAGATGAGTACTGTGCTGTATTTTATTTAATGTGTGATTATTTATCACTTGAGTATTTTACCAATTACTATTTTTATAATGTATTTATATTTTACCCTTTCTACTTTATTGTTTTTGTTTTAATGATCAATTATTTTGCTTGAATAAATAAATAAGTGAAAGACACACACTACAACCAAAACATATCTCAATCCATTGCACACAGGCATCTCAGCAAAATCCAATGCATCCTGTTAAAAGGCCCTCCTGACCTTCCTTTGTAACTCAGTGTAACTACAGTTATTTTCTCAACATTGTTCTGTTGACACACAACACACATATGACATAACACTTCAGCCATCAACATGAATTTAGGGTTGAACCAAGTCTGTCTAAACTACCTTACCATAGCATATCTACCAATATGAGCTGGCCCATCAAAATGTCTAGTCATGGGGGTAGCAGGCTATTTGGCAACACTGGTCGTCTATCCATTGAAACCCAATATCATCATCTCTTTTGACAAAGCCTGCTCTGACCCAACTCTGTTGTTCCTCCTCAAACAGTTCCACTTGAAGCCTCTTCGCTTCATCCCAAGTGTCAACTCTTGTGAACAAGAGGTTAAAGTTTGTCTCATCCATTCCTTCATTTGTGAATTCACCATTAAATGTACAAACACTGTGTGCACAATATTTTTTACCTCGTTGGTGTACCTATTGCATAACGTCACATAGGTGTTCATTGTGACATTGTGGCAGAAACTGCCTATCGCCGTGGTGACGGCCACCAAAATACCACCAGCGCGGCTACCATCCTTCCACCTTGTTATGAGCACTGCCAGACTTCCGCGGAAGAAGGGCGGAAATCCAGCAGTGTTCATGATGGTGGACGGTGGTAAGGTGGCGCTGCTACCACCAGTACCACCATTCTAGTAGAACGCCGCCAGCTATAATATGACAATTCTTACAGCCTGGCGGTGTTCTGCTGGTCGGGCCCTGCCGGAAGACCTCCTCTCTCAAGGTAAGTCAGGCTATGACAGCGGGGGAGGGTACGGGGTGTTGTGTGTGTGTCTGAGTGTGTGCATGAATGTGTGAGTCTGCATGCGTCTGTGTATGTTGTATTGTTTGCATGGTTGAATGAGTGAGTGAATGCATGTAAGATTGGTGAAGTGAGTGCGTGTCTGCATGTCAGTGTGATCGTCAGTGTGATAGTTGTAAGAATGTGTGTGAGCATGTCTGGATGAATGTGTGTATGCCAGTTTGTGTAAGAATGCGTGTATGCCAGTGTGAGCGATTGGGTGTATGCGTGGTGCTTGTCTGTTGGTGTGTGTGTGTGGGTGTATGGGGGTGGGGGTGTGTGTGAGGATTGGAGGGCTGGGAGGGAGTCTGTGAGGATCGGAGGGGGTGTGTGTGTGTGTGTGTGTGAGGATCAGAGGGGATGGGGAATGTTTGGATAGAGGGGGGTGGGAGGTGTCAGGTGAGTGTTGGGGGGTGGGAGAGCTGCCTACAGGTGACAGGGAAGGAATTCCCTGTCACCGGCAGGGCCTACGCCATGGTTTTCGTGGCATTGCTAAAGCCACGAAAACCATGGTGGTAGGAAGGCTCATAATGCCGCCGGCGGTACTATGCCGGCCGCCAGGCTGGAGATACACATCTCCACCCCAGCAGCTCCTACCGCCATGGCGGTATAAGTGGAGAAGTGGCAGGCTGGCTTTAGCCAACCCACCAATCTCATAATGTGGCAGTATGTACCACCAGCCTTTTGCCGGTCATACCACCACATTAACACTCACCGCTGGGGTCAGAATGCCCCCCTTAATATTCTCCAGAACGATGGGTAGGGCACTTAACCACTGTGATTTTCCCAGGAACTGTAGCACATTGAAGAGGTTTCTCACTTGTTTGTCATTCTGGATTGGAGATCTAGAAGATGACATGGAGCCTTGCTGGGACCACAGTTGTATGAAGCCATGAAGAACAAACACAACATGCCCTAGCAAGAGCAACCGATATAGCTACTTGGGCAGACAATATTCCTTGAAGCAAGGAAGTTTAGACAACCCCAGAAAGTGTCCAAACAGTATAAGCTGCTCCACTGTGTCTTAAGCATGGACCATTGCATAAAGAACAGGGATAGTATCCTGGGGTGGCAACTGTAACTCTTATGAAATTCCAAAGCGTAGGGAGTACCATGGTCAACGCTAAAGACTTCAGAAGGCTAAAGTGTTGATTAGCAACTTGTGATTTGTGATTATGTTTTGAACTGGCAAAGGTATTTGCCTATGAGATCACCCTTGGAAGAATCAAGATGAAGGTGTGGTTTAGTTAGCGGTACGATTCATATTCCCTCTGTCTTTAGTTGAGAGCTGACAACACTGAGATACATCCATTGAACTTTAATTTCTTTGTGGCTTCATGCCTCTGTACCTCTCTTTATGGAAACTTCTACAAAAGTTCTGTCAGGCTGACTACTTTTCTTTCTGAACCCATAGAATATCAGCATGGTTAGAAAGGAAAACCTTGATTTCAGTTGACTGTATTCATTGTTTTTCCTTATATTCTGCATTATTGCTATTGAATTGGTGGCATATTATGTGCTAATCAAATTTCATATTGTGTGACATTTTGATTCTCCTGTTCTGGAGAGTTATACTATGATTTTGAGACTAATATAGGTAGGTTTGACTTTGATTCTGAAATAAACCCCTTTGAACTTTAAGTTGCTCTCTGGAATTGAATGTGTAGAGCCAGAGCTGACCTTTGGCTCAACTCTCCCTGGTAATTTATTGGCTTACTCATTTAGTGATCGAGGCTGTAGGAACCTATCTCAAAGCATTCGGGTTCATGTGAAGGTGTCCCTTGTGTAAGATGAGTCTCCACCAAAATGCATTTCAATAGGGATGAGTACGATTTTAGCAAAGATACATATATTGAAAGATGGAAACCCTAGCACTATGCACAAATCCTATTGTGATGTTCATCTGGGCCAGATTTACTAACATTTGACACAAGTTGGTTTAGCAACTGAAGTTGTTGCACTGCCTTGCATCAAAGGGAGAAAGACAAAATGTGACAAATCTACTAAGATATGGCCCATTTTTTGTTCTTCCACAGTGATGCGCCCTTTTGGCTGCAATGCACCAACTCATACACCCTTGGGCATGCGTTCTCTTAAGCATGGATTTTTTACTGGAAGGGAATCCTTCCAGTACAAAAAACATACTTTAATACTGCTTCTACTTGGCATGTGTGCTGTGCAATGCAGCATACATGCAAAGCTGGAAAAATAAGGAGGAAATCATTTCTCCTTGTTACGCCTGCCTTGGGAAAGTGTAATGTTTTGGCTTTCATCCCTATCTATCAGTTTTAATAGATATCAATTTATGTCAAAAACCATGCCTCTCTACCACCCAAGGAACTCATATTTCATGCACACACCATACACAGTATAAAGTAGAACATAGCACAGCTTTATGTTAATTTGTGATACTTCCCAACTAGTGTTGGATTGTAAATCTCGCCCCAACATTTTACACATGATTTGTGCCATAAAAGTAAACTTGTGCAAAGCTTTATGGGCCACAGTTTGTAGTATGACAGAAAAAAACACCTTGGTAGCTGTCAGTTCACCACTAGCTAGTCCCTCTTTTAGCCAGATACCTATGCAACAGGAGACAGATGCTCAGGAATCACACTCAAACTAGACATGACTTGTCTCACTTCTTTTTCCCTTCCCTCTGTTCTTTTTCCTTCCACACCCCTTATTCCTTTGAATCTCTCAGTTTTACTTCTATTTCACATCCTTCCTCCATGTTTGTGCAATCTGTCAACTTCCAACCTGTCCTCCTCCTTTTTCCTTCACTTCTCCCATCTTTCATAGTTCCCCCCTCTGTCTGCTTTCATCTACCTTTCTTCCCATTTTCTTGGCTTCTCCACTAGCGGAGAAAGGTATGAGTGACTAGAAAAGACAATAGATGCATGGTGGCGATGATTGGGAATAGGGGCAGGTATGAGGAGTTGATATATGGCAGGTGAGGTCAGAGTTGGTTGACATAGGAAGGGTACAAGAAGGGATGGCATACAGGAGAGGACACATACATTTAAAAAGGGAGTATTTTTGGAGCCAAGATAGGATCACAGAATTGTGACAGGGAGATGGGGCCATGACAGGAGGGAGACAATGTTTGGTGCCAGAAGAGGGACATAATAAAGGCAATACTGGAGTGAGTGATGTGAACTGTGCCATATTAGTGGTGGCAGAGGGCAGTAATTTATGATGAGATGGCTAAAAGGAGGGAGTGGGAAATAGTTGGCAGAGCGATGAAAGGTGAGTGTGACAGTAAAGTGGATTTAATCAGTGAAGTCTTGACAACATCTGGAGGGTAGCATGGTGGATTGTAGTTGATTGGACTGGACTGGGGTGAACTGGTGTGCGCTGGATTGGACTGGAGTGGGGTGGATTGGAATCAGTCGCGTGAAAGGGGATGGAGAGTGGTGGATTTGATTGGGGTGAGGTGAGGTGCACTGGATTGGAGTGAGGCAGTCTGAAGTGGGGTGGGCTGGGGTCAGGCAGATTGTTGTGGCTTCGAGTGGGGTAGATTGTTTTGGATTGGAGTCGGTCAGATTGGAAAGGGGCAGATTGTTTTGCTTTGCAGTAGGGCAGATTGTATTGGATTGGAGTGTGGCCTATTATTTTTGATTGGAGTGGGGCAGATTGCTTTGGATTGGAGTGGGGCAGATTGTTTTGGATTGAATTGGGGCAGGTTGTTTTGGAGTGGGGCTGAATATTTGAATTGGAGTAGGGCAGATTGGAGTGGGGCAGATTGCTTTGGGTTGCAGCGGGCGGATAGTTCTGGATTGGAGTGGGGTAGATTGGAATGGGACAGATTGTTCTGGATTTATATGGGCAGATTATTTTGGATTGGAGTGTCACAGGTCTTTTTGGATTGGAGTGGGACAGATTGCAGTGGGTCAAACTGCTTTGGATTGCAGTGGATAAGGTTGCTATAGATTAGAGTGGGGTAAATTAGAGTGGGGTATATTGTTCTGGATTGGAGTGAGGCTGATTGTTTTGGATTGGAGCGGTGCAGATTGTTTTGGTTTGTACTGTGACAGATTGGAGCGGGCAGATTGTTTTGGATTACAGTGAGGCAGATTGTTTTGGCTTGGAGTGGGGCAGAATGTTTTGGAATGGAGTAGGACAGATTGGTTTGGAGTGGAGTGGGGCAGATTGTTTTGGCTTGAAGTGGGGCAGTTTGTTGCTAACTGGAGTGGGGCAGATTGTTGCAGATTGGAGTGGGGCAGATCATTTCAGATTGGAGTGAGGCAGATTGTTATGTTTTGGAGTGGGGCAGTTTGCTCAAGATTGGAGTGAGGCAGATTGCTGCAGAATTGAATGGTGCAGAGTGTTGCAGATTGGAGTGGTAGTTCAGGCTGAACTGTTCCCATAGGGAGCAGGGTCAAAACTGATTAATTGGGTTGGCATAGTGGGAAAAAAATGATGTATTAAATCTAGGTCTTTGTGACTGGGAGTGCATGTTTGCATTGTTCAGTATTTTGTCAATCATCTGGTCTTTTTGTTTTTGTCTCCCTAAGTAGGAAGGGTATGCCCAGATGTGGGTCCCGTGCTCACTGTGCCACTGGATTTAAGCTAGCCTGGCTAGTGAGGGGGTGATACATCAAAACCAGTCCCAGGATGCTTGTTTCCAGTCCAGCAAGAGCCTGGCCTGGCAGTTCGGGCAGAACTGTTACCATGGAGAGCAGAGTCAAGACTGATTTGCATAAGGCTGGTTCCAACCTGGTGTGGTATGGTGGGCAAAAAAATGATGGATTAAACCCAGATCTTTGTGACTGGGGGTGAATGTTTGCATTGTTTAGTATTCCGTTCATCATTTCTTCTTTTTGCCTTTGTCGCCCTAAGTGGGAAGAGTATGCCCAGATGTGGGTGCCATGCTCACTGTGCCACTGGTTTCAAGCTAGCCTGGCTGGTGAGTGGTGAGACCTCAAAACAGGTCTCAGGGTGCCTTTTTCTAGTCCAGTAAGGACCTGGTCTGGCAGTTTGGGCTGAACTGTTCCCATGGGGAGCATGGTCAAGACTGATTTTTTATATGACTGGGTCCAAACTGATGTGACGTGGTGGGCAAAAAATTATGGATGAACCCAGATCTTTGTGACTGGGGGTTAATGTTTGCATTGTTCAGTATTCCGTCCATCATCTGTTCTTTTTGCAGACTAGGGTGGAGCAGATTACCGCAGATTGGAGTGGGGAAGATTGTTGCAGATTTGAGTGGGGCAAATTGTTGCAGATTGGAGTGGGGCAGATTGTTGCAGATTGGAGTGGGGCAGAATGTTGCAGATTGGAGTGGGGCAGATTGCAGCAGATTGGAGTTGGGCAGATTGTTGGGGATTGGAGTGGCGAAAATTGTTTTGGATTGGAGTTGGGCAGATTGTTTTGGCCTGTACTGGGACAGATTGTAGTGGGCAGATTGTTTTGGACTGTAGTGGGGTAGATTGTTTTGGATTGTAATGGGGCATATTTTTGGGATTGTAGTGGGGCAGACTGGAGTGAAGCATATTGTTTTAAACTGGAGTGGTGCAGATTTTTGGGATTGAAGAGGGGAAGGCTGTTTTTGGAATGGTGTATGGCAGATTATTTTGGATTGGCGTGGGAGAGTCTGGAGTGGGGCCAATTGTTTTGAATATGAGTGGGGCAGATATAATTGTATCAGGGTGAATCAGATCAGGATGGGTCAGATCAGAGTGGGGTGGAGGGGATTGGATTGGAGTTGGGTGGATTGGATTGGATTGGAGTGGAGTAGATTGGGCTGGAGTGGGACAGATTACTTTAGATTATAGTGGGGCAGATTGTTTTAGATTGGAGTGGGGAGGATTGTTTTAGATTAGAGTGGGGTGGATTGTTTTAGATTGGAGTGGGACATATTATTTTTTTATTGAAGTGGGACAGGTTGTTTTAGAATGGGGTAGGGCAGATTGTTTTAGATTGGATTGGGATAGATTGTTTTAGATTGGATTGGGGCAGATTGTTTTGGATTGGAGTAGAGCCGATTGGGGTTTGGGCTGATTGTTTTGCATTTCAGTGGGGCAGATTGTGTTGGATTAGAGTGGGGCACGTTGGAGTAGGACAAATTGTTTTGGATTGGAGTGGGGCAGATTGTTTTAGATTGGGGTGGAGCAGATGGTTTTGGATTGGAGTAAGTGGGGCGGGTTGGAGTGAATGGAGTGGATTGGTGTGAGTGGGACATATTAGGTTGGAGTGGGATGTGTTGGGTTGGAGTGGGGCGGGTTGGGTCGGAAAGGGGCAGATTTGGTTTGAGTGGGCCGGATTGGGTTGGATTGGGGTGGATTGGGTTGGTGTGGAGTGGTTTGGTTTGGAGTGGGGTGGATTGGGTTTGAGTGGAGCAGAATGGATTGGAGTGGGGGGATTGATTGAAGTGGGATGCGTGGGGCATATTGTTTTGGAGTGGGGCCAGGCATATTGTTTTGGAGTGGGGCAGGGCTTATTGTTTTGGAGTGGCGCAGGGCATATTGTTTTAGAGTAGAATGGGGCATTTTGTTTTGAATTGGAGTGGGACGGATTAGAGTGGGGTGGGTTGGAAGGATTGGGCTGAGTGGTTTGAATCAGAGATTTGGACTGGAGTGGGGTAGATTGGGGCATACTGCACGATTATGTATTAAAGCATAATTTTTCAAATTGCAGATAAGAAAGAAATAATGTTGCTTTGCACTACTTAAACCTAAATAATAGTCATCTTTTGAGAACAGCACCAGCGAGTAAAAACAAAACTGAACATGAGTGTGAAGTGAGAAAAAAAGAATTGGCAAAATAAAAAAAAGTTAACTTTAGAAAATACAATTTACCAATTTTGTTTGTCCTGGTGGGCAAGTTTTTTCCATTCATGAGCCTTCTGTTTGCAGGGCACTAGAAGTTAAAAAAAAAACATGAGTGCAAAGTGAGAAAAGAAGACTAAGCAAAAAAAAAAAACATACTAAAATACTCCTGGGATCATCCTGCCGTAATACAGCTTAATCCAGAAATCCTCATGAGATTTTTTATCATATAGTAGTAAATTATCATCAAAAGATTTCCACCAAAGTACTCTAGAAACCATCCTGGAGTAATCCAGTCTTATCCTGAAATCATCATGGGAACATCCTGTAGTAGTAAAAGATCATCACATGCTTTCCACTGAAGTAATCAGGGAGCAATCCTGGAGTAGTCTCTGTGATGACTCTGGAGTCAACTCATTTAAATATTTTGCCCATTACACATACTCCAGGTTGGCCTGGGATGATTTCCCAGGATAATTTCAGGAATAGCCCAGCTGAAGTCATCAGATGACTTCATAATGACACCACGATGATCTTCCTTTTTGACTTGGACAAAGGCCCCTGCATGCCGTGCCGTGTAGGGGGCCCCTGAACTCCAGGAGGCCCCCTCCGCACAGTTCACTGTGCACGGGTGGCAGGCCCCTAACTGGGTCTGGGGGGATGAGGCCCTCTCCAGGTACCTTGCATGGTGGCCCCCTCAAACCACTGCTTAAGGTGTAATGTTGCTGGCAAATCAGCTACTAGATCCTCAGTAAAGGAGGTGGTTACATCATAACAACAACAATATGAAAGAAGTAGAGTTGAAAATTGAGAATAAAACAGTCTCCAATTGAGAAACGTAAATATAAAGATACAATATCATGCCCATATGTACATTCATTTTTTAAATCCATCATATTTATACCAAAGGGCATTGTAACCCATTGTGTGAGTGAATAACTGACCCCATCCATCCTTGCGTGGTCATGTTGTTTAAAATGGTCAACAAGTGGTGCTGCTTCTGATGTTTTACAGTTGATCCTAATGTGGTGGTGTTGTATCTGAGTTTTCACTTTCCTGAAGCACATTAATATGTCAAACAGTCCCTCCCTCTCAATCCGTTGACCACCTTGAGGCAACAGTTCTGGGGGTTGTGTGGCGCCCTCATATCCCTTTATGTGTATGCATGGAAGAGGGTCCATATTTTATTTGAAGCGGTGTAAAGTATCTCTCAGTATTGCTGTGATGAGCTCAATGGCACATACGCTTCATGTTTTTATCCACCACTGATGGTGGAGTCGGGCTCCATCACTAGTCAGGCAGCCTGAAGGAATGGGGTGAGCAGTTTGTTCATGGTCATAGAGAGAGGGCAGGTCTCTTCATATTCTGTATGCCCTGGTAGAATGATCTGTGGAGCCACTGGTAATGTCACATTTGTTATGTCTTCTATGGTGTCAAGACCTGCTTCCAGTATGGTTGCACTTATGAGCAGCCCCACCATATATGAAGGTATGGCCCTCACTCTCTACATCCCCTCCAACATATGCCTAGGACCCCACCATGGCAGGTAGTTGAACAGGAGTCAAATATTACCGCTACATAATTTTATGGTTCAAATCTGTTCAAACTTGAATACTCATAATCCTACCTACATCCGCTGGCAGAAGGGCCTGAGCTGCCAAAGCGGGGTGGGAGGAAAGGGTAGGGGAATCACCAGAGGGTAGTCAGAAAACAAGGATAACATTAAGAAAAACAAACTTCCCCACACTCATCAGGGAAAGCATAAAGCTTAGAACACTAGATAGCCTGTGGACCTTTGGTCAAAGGTCCCCACACAGTGCTGCACTGTAATCCAAGTCTGTAAGGTGTAGTATTTGTAAGTATTTAGGGCAACATAGTTCCAGAAACTCGCTAGCTAAAAAGTACACACAAAGGCCCCACTGCTTCTCAAACTGCCTTTGTTTACTGTTGATGGTGGCAGAGATCTTCTCCATACCCAGAGTGGCACACAACCTATTAAGTCAATCTCGATGATCTGGCACATAGTCAGTACCCCAGTGTGACATGACTACCAGTTGGGCTGCACAAAGTGCTAGGGTGATAGCCTTGTCTGTAGGGGAGAGGAGAGTATATGTGAGGGCATTGGGGAGGCCCAGTAGGATATAGTTTGGGAATCAAGGTTGTACAGTATCGAATATGCTATGAGTGTCAGTCAATACTGCATCCCAATAGTGCTGAAGCTTAGGGCAGTGCCATAAAAGGGGTATCAGTGAACCTATGGCCCTGCAGTTAAGCCAACAAGACACCGCTAATTTCCACTTGGCTGCATGCTCTGGTGTATAGTACATTAGTGTTTCAGTTTGGGCATTGGTTTTGTATATGTTGCGCTGGTCACTGAGACTCTTGCTCTATCCACACAGTCGTTATCTGAAAGGGTACACTGTAGCTCCAGTTCCCATTGGTGATGCAATGCCACTCTGGCAGAACATGAGGCCCTGGTCACCATCTTGTACAGTTTAGATGGGAGCCACCTGTCATCAGGCTCATAAGCAACTTTTGCTCAAAGCGGGTGAGTGTTCTGGTAACATGGAGCTTAATGGAGAGGCGTATATGAAGATATTGCCACTGATCGGATGCCCAACTGCCTGCCAAAGTTGGTCAAAAGACATGAGGCCCTCCGAGTTAAAAAAGTACCCTAATAATTTACATATAGGGGGTCATTCTGACCCTGACGGGCGGCGGAGGCCGCCCGCCAGAGTTCCCCCCTCCGAAATACCGCTCCACGGTCGAAAGACCGCGGAGGGTATTCTAAGTTTTTCCCTGGGCTGGCGGGCGGTCGCCAAAAGACCGCCCGCCAGCCCAGGGAAAAACTCCCTTCCCACGAGGATGCCGGCTCGTAATCGAGCCGGCGGAGTGGGAAGGTGCGACAGGTGCTGTTGCACCCGTCGCGTATTTCACTGTCTGCCAAGCAGACAGTGAAATACTTGTAGGGGCCCTCTTACGGGGGCCCCTGCAGTGCCCATGCCAGTGGCATGGGCACTGCAGGGGCCCCCAGGGGCCCCGCGACCCCCCCCTACCGCCATCCGGTTCCCGGCGGGCGGACCGCCGGGAACTGGATGGCGGTAGGGGGGGTCGGAATCCCCTCGGTGGCGCAGCTAGCTGCGCCGCCTTGGAGGATTCAAAAGGGCGGCGGTACACTGGCGGGAGACCGCCAGTGTTGCCGGTCCGACCGCGGCTTTACCGCCGCGGTCGGAATGCCCTGCGGGGCACCGCCGGCCTGTCGGCGGTGCTCCCGCCGACCCTGGCCCCGGCGGTCTAAGACCGCCGGGGTCAGAATGACCCCCATAGTGTCTTGCCAGGCCCGAAGATCCTCACCTGTAGCAGCCGGGGGAAAGTCAGGATTGCCACTTACCAGTGTCATTTGTGATGGTAAATCGGAGAGGCCTCAGGGAAGGGCCGCCTTGTCCCAGGCCTCCAGTGTGGCTTGAAGCACTGGGCAAGACTACACATCTCCTTGTCAACGGTGGCTAAGTAATCACAAGATCCTCCTAATCTATTTTGGCAATTGCCTCGTCTATGAACACCCAATCCTTTTCTAAGGAAGGCCTATGACATTCCAGCACGTATCACAGCTGGATGGCAAGATAATACTTAGTGAGATTTGGAATCCTGAGGCCACCTTCTGCTTGGGGATGATACACCCTAGTCCAGCCCATGCAAGGTTATTGCCTCACTTGGTCATGCATTGCAGTTTAGTGAGGAGAAGAGGTGGATGCTGAGTCATGAGGATCTGCATTACAAAGACAATTTTAGGCAAAAGGGCCGTATTCACCTCTGTCATATGGCCCAACTCCAGACTCCAGTGCACCTAGAGTGCAGGTCTTTGGACACAGCTCACATAATTGCTTTATAATTGTTCTCTGCTAAACCAGCAACTAATGTTTACAGAAAAAGGCCCAAATATGCAATAGCCTCAGGTGCCTATGTGAGAGGGGACATACGCTGTATATGAGGCGGTCAGCGGCCAGGGGGGAAAGGTTAAGAATCTGGGACTTATGAACACTTACTTTAGCCCCAAAGATGTCCCAAAAAGAAAAAACTCATTGAGAAGGGGTGGGATGGAGGCATGTGGGTTCTTTAGGGTAACCAGTATAAATATGTGACAGAACAACTAGGTCCCAAACAACTATAGCCTAAACCACTACTGCTAAACATCTAAAAAGTCTCTACAACGAAGTACTGAACAACTACTGTCTAAACAACAATTGTGCCTGAATAACAATTGCCTGAACAACTAATATATATATATATATATAATATTCAGGCACAATTGTTGTTTAGACAGTAGTTGTTCATTACTTGTAGAGACTTTTTAGTTGTTTAGCAGTAGTGGGTCGGGCAGGTAGTGGTTTAGACCTAGTTGTTCAGGATGTTTCCCAACCAGGACATCGTCCACTTCTAACGCTAGTGTATGTTCCCTTCCTTCAGTCACAATCGCAGCAATCCGCTGATTCACCCAAATCCTCTCAGCTAAGGCTCCATATATAAAGCAAAAAGGAGGGGGAGAGGTGGACATCCTGTTGCGTGCATCGAAGGACCTTGAAAGGTTGCAAGAGGAGGCCATTGACCTTCACCCAGGCCTGAGAACAGGCGTAAGCACTCCATACCAACATGCTAAACCGGGGCACCAAACCAAATTTTGCCAGATTCTCCTACAGAAACGTCCAATGTACTCTACTGAATGCCTTCTTGGCATTGAGAGAGACCAGTAGACCATGTATGCTAACACAGGAGGCCTTGTCAATAAGGTGTAAAATGTGTTTTGTGTTGTCACTACTGCTTATCTACAGAATAAAGTCTGCTTGGTCTCAGTCCAGGAGATCCTGAATTTAGGGGTTCATACGATGTGCCAGGACAGCAGTGGATAGCTTAGCATCAACACTCAGCAGCAGTATAGGGCAATTTGAGGAGCAGTATACGGGGTGCTTTCCCGGTTTGGGAATCACTGAAATTACTGCGTCAAACATAGTGGGCAGGAGTCAGCCTGTGGTACTGAGTAAAGTGAAAAGGTAAAGGAGCAATGGAGTCATTTGTGGACAAAATATCTAATAAAAAGTTAGGCTAAAGCCGTCAGGGCCCAGATCTTTCCCAGCTTTAAGGTGAGAAATGATGGGTAATAACCTCGCTCAGCTAGATATCTTCCTTCAGGTGGACCACCTCTTGAGACGGGAGAGGTACAATAGAAGCCCCAGGTAGGTACTTCTTGATGGCCACTGGCTCACACTGTTCAGGGGAAGAAAGGGTCAAATCAAAGTGTTTGAATTCTCAGGTAAATACTCCCATCGTCACTCTTTCTCTCTCATTGTTACCAAGGATCTTCACTACGTGTTCACTGTAACTCTTGGCTTGGAGTTTACACACTAGCAATCACTAATTGTTATTCCCACCAGAGTAATATTTCTGATCTAACCATAACAGTGCATACTCCCCCTTATGGTAGTCAATGGCTTTAAGATCCTTGTAATCAATGGTTAGCTGTCGCCAGACTGATGTGCTCCTTCTTGCTTGTGGCGGGCTTCTAAATCTTTCAGACGGAGCTCAAACTCCATGCGTTTCTCACATCGGAGGGTATTAAACTGAGCCAAAATAGTTCTAAAGGTATTCTCCGAGCATGATTTTAAGAGTCTCCCTTAAAAGGGAGGGCGAAACATTGAGCGTAAGATTGGCCTGTAGGAAAAAATAGTTTGTGCCTGTATTTCAGCCTGCACCGACTGCTGCTGGAGTATACTGTTGCTTAGCCACCACAACCAGTGTGGGGATGAGAGGGAGAAAAGGAAAATGGTGATGCCAATGAGGGAGTGATCAGATAGAGCAGACAGTCCGATGGACGCATCCTGCACATAGAGTTGTAGAGGAACAGAGCTCAAGAAGTAGTCAAGTTAGAAGTAAGATTGCTGTACGGCTGAGTAATGAGCAGTCACAAGAAGAGGGATTTATCGTCCTCCAGGCATCAACCAGGCCTATTGCAGAGGGCCACTGTAGCCCCTCAGTGAAAAAAGCAGTGGAGGCCCCAGCCCTTTGGACCGACCGTTCCAATGTGGGATGAAGCACCAGATTGTAGTCCCCTCCTACCAGGAAATGAGCAGTGGGAGACACTGCTGCGAGGGCAATTGCCTTACACACAATGGTTCCTTGGCATTAATTAGGAGCATAAATAATTGCCACAACAAGGGTAATGCTGGACACTGGGATTTGCAGAGCTAGAATCCACCAGGGTATCTCAGTGACTGTGCCAAAAGCATGACAATAAATGCTATTCACCAATAAAATTGTGACCCCTGCTGTTTTCTTGGAGCCACATAAGTGAAACTGACATGTCTATGCTTTAAACCTGAGTTGTGAGCAGTCTTTCTTAAGGAGGTGGGTCTCCTGAAGCAAACATATGCCCACTCTCTTGGAGCATAGCTAGGACTACCAATAGCTTAGTGGAGCAGTTGAGGCCATGGACATTGAAAGTGAGTATGTCAATCATAATGGTCTAGGAAATGGTTCATATGTCGCTTTTGCAATGGGTGGGAACATTACTGAATGGAGTCATGTGTGTCAAGGCTTAGTCTAAGTTTGAGTGTAGCATAAGCAGGTGGAGGTGAGTGGGGGCCTAGGGATAAATTAGCAAAGGGAACCAAGTTTCAAACAAGCTGAATGAAGTGACAAAGTGGTTGTATGTCCTTTAACATCTACAAATGTCATCTCAACTCTTAGGACAGATGGAGCTCTGTAGAGACCTGTCTTGTGGTGAAGAGAGTTGAAAAGTCATGTCAAGCCCCATAGTACACATCACAAAAGGGCCCACTGGAATGCTGGGACTAGCCAGAGACCCCCACAAGCACAAACCCCCAATCCTATCACTCTGTTGCTTGGGGGCTCTCAGCTTTGCACTGCTTCTGAAGGTGCTGTAACCCCTTCTGCAGATGCTGTAGGTGTGCCAAGTGCTCCTTTTGACTCTGTTCTACAGAGGGTTTGAGGGAAGAGCTCTGTGTGGTCTACTGGGTCCATCACCAAAGCCATTTGGTGGGGACCAGCCCAACCTCTGCTTGCGGGGTCAGGAAAGCACCTGCTGAACTCGCCAAATGTAAGATGGCATCTGCCTCCCTCATCGTGCATACCAAGTGGGTGGCATCATTCCACTGAAAAGTGAGGTGGAATGGGTGACTCAATCTATACTTTACCCCCCTTGGCTCACAGGAAGGACATAGCTGAATGTAAGATGCATCTCTTTTGAAGCATTATTGGCAACAAGTCTTGGTACAACCACAATTTTGCACCCTCAAAAGTGATGAGGCCACCACTCCGGGCTGCTGCCATGATGTCATCATTATGCCGATAATGATGAACACGAGTGAGAATGTCTGCCCCTTCTTCTTAGGAGCTTCTGTGCCCACCAGTGCGATGGGTGCAATCCAACTGGAGGTTAGCATATGTAAGAGTTGGGAGTATGTGCCGGAAGAGCTGCGTGACATAGCCCTCAATGTCATCTCTCCCCACCCCCTTTGCGGACCCATGATTGCAGATGTTGGAGCCGTGGGACCAGTTTTTAAGTCTTCGTGGTGGGCCTGAAGGGATGTGTTCTGATCCTTCAGCTCAGCCACCTCCTGGCGGAGTGTGTCAAGCTCTTTCTCACAGGCATCCACCCATCTTCCAGTGAGGAGACTCTGGTACCCAGATGGTTGAGGTATGCTGCACCTGCTTAAGGTCCACTGTGAGCTCTTGGTAGAGGCTAACAAAATCCTCTCTCAGATTCCTAAATAAACTCTCAAAAAACAAGTTAGTGATGGTGGCCTCTTCTACGTCAGCGGTAGGACCAGTGGCATTCAAATCTCAGCAGCTCTCCCTATCCCCGGATCCGGTCTTGTACTGGCAAGAATCTTGGTTTTTGTTTTAGCAAATAGGTCTTTTTCACATTGGAGTCTTTTGTGACCTCCCTGAGAAGCCATGAGGGTAGTTTATGTATGTTAACACTTGGACCATCAGGAAGGGCAGTAGCCAAGGGCCCCAGGCCTAGGGCAGAACACTGAAAAAGTCAGAGACAGCAAGGATGACATGAGGCCCAGGCTACTCCTCATCAGGTTCATCTCCTGCTTTGCAGCTTTCAGCAGTGGCCCTACCACCACAGGAGGAGTCGCTTATGATTCCACACTATTAGTGTTCAGAAGGGGGTTTATGGGAGGAGAGTCTCCAAGGGCAAGAGAGTCCGAACAGAATTTGCAGATCTTTGCATGCATCAGGCCCTAGAGGCATGGACGGCACCACCCACTCAGATCAGGATTTGCCGGGTCGTAAGTGAATACAGTTACAGGGAGTTGATAAGATGAACTCCAGTCCATTCAAGGTGCAGATTTAGAGCTGTACAATGTCAGTGGCACCCGGGAGGTTGCAGACACATCTAGGACAGCAAAGTAATAGCAAGCAAGAGCTGTAGCCTCTGCAGTCCTTTGTGATATTAGTCCTTGGCACCCCTGCCAAGTGCTGAGCCCAGCATTAGGCATTACGATAACAGTTGAAGGAACAGTGGTGGGGCAAAAAGGCTCCAGTCTAGGGAGGTGAGGGGGCACCCAAGGGGCAAGACCCATTAAGGGCAAAAATGGTTACAGGCAGCATGTCCCCCTGCATTGTACCTTTGGTTCACTGTTGGGGTGGTATCCTAAGACTGAGAAGCTTGTAGATGAGGGCAGATTATGTCAGCAGGGCAACACATGCACAAACACTGATTTCACTGCCCCATGCCACTACCTCTCTGCCCTCTATAGGTGAGGGCACTACAATCACAGTGCTGAAGTCAAGGCAGAGTCATTAGCATGCCTGTGATGGTGTCAGGCAGGTCTGTGGCTCCAAATTAGCTTCACCACTGCTGTTAAGCTCTACAATGTGCCACCTGGCAGGACTTAGGCAGTGGAAATACTGTTCGGTTAGTGCACCAGCCCATCTGCCATCTAAAGGCTGCAGTGCCACTGGAGCATGCGCTTCTGTCAGAGCCGTTCCTTACTCTCCTCTGCTGCCCCCTTGTCATCCCAGCAGGTGGGGCAGAATCAGGCATCAGGGCTGTAGTGGTGCCGTAGAGGGCCTCACATTCTGGTTCTGTTGGTCCCCGCCACTGACAGGATGGTAGCATCGGGTCCTAACAGGGGTGCAAGGCAGACCTGCCAGCAGCTTTGCAGAGTGTTGGACGGTCCTCTGTTCAGTGCTGAGTCTGTCCTCCATTGCTAAATAGAAGTGTGTGGGCCCCAGATAAGGCTTAGGCCTGGAAGTCTCTTGGGGGATGATGGGCTGGCCTGCCCTCCATCATAGGGGCTGCAGCATGATTGCCACTTGTGGAGCCAGTTAAGCAACTCTTTGCTCTCCACCACAGCATCCTCGGCATGAGTATAGCCTCTCTATCATGAACGGGGCCTCCGCTAGCACACCGGGTTGAAAACATGTGTTCAAGACAGCTTTATAGAACAAAAAAAAATGCCTTATTGATGTCTCTGTTGGAAAACATATCTTCCAACCCTGTTGTCTCACTGTCCCTCTATGCCCTCACTCCAGGCTCTCTTGCTCAGTGTAGGAGTTGTATTATTCTGTAGAGATCATGTCAACGCAGCAGAACCCCATTGACACACTCTTCCCTAGATTTAGGAGCACTTTTTTATATAGAGTTGAACCAAGCAGAGGGTAACATCATCCTTCCAGGTCAAATACCACCTATCAGTTTGAACGAAGACAGGATTGTGACCCATTGTGTTTGGACTGCAGTGTTCCAATAATGCAATGTCACTTCTATAGTCCACATCCTGTTCCCCAGGGAGCATTAGGTGCTGGGAGGGGATAGCCATAATAGTTTGTCGAGAGGAAGCATTGGAGGCTCCTGTTCTATGAGACACCAAGGTTTTTCTGCATTTGGAGAGCACCAAGTAAGAGCCCAGGTGATCTGGACATCCAATATATACCATTCAATATCTGATGCCCCCATGCCTTATTTATTTGGAAGCACTCTTGACCAAAGAGTTCTCCTTATGTGAGGGGCTTTGTTATTCCAAATAAAGGCATAAGCCTTTGTTCAGATAGATATGAATGTCCCAGGCGGGACAATAAGTGGCAGTGTATGACAAAGATAGGGTAGGTGGGGCATGAAGTTAATTTTTAGAGGTGATCCCCCCTATCCACATTATTTCCAACCTGCCCCAGCGGTAGGGATCCTTGAACAGGGTACTCAGAATAGGTGGGAGATCGCTACTTAACAGCTTGTTTACAGAAGGTGGGATCACCGCATCAAGATATTTGATTCCCTTTGAGGCTATTTGGAGTCGAAATCAGGCAGCAATGGCTTTCCTGTCTCTCTTGTGGCTTCCCACTTCCATTGTGAAAGTCTTGTGATGATTAAATTTAAAACCTGAGGCTTGCTGGAACAGCCAAAGCTCCTCTTGTAATAGTGGGATGGAAGGGAAGAAGTTTGTTAAAATGCATAAGAAGACATCCACGAAGAGGGCCATCTTCAAGGGTCCACTCCTCAATTTGATGCCTGCAAAGCCTGTGTTTGCCAACTCACACTAAAATAGTAGTTCCATTGTTAAGCAAAAATTGTTGTGGAGAGGGAGTAACCTTGAGAAACACTACTTTTTTATTTGCATTTGGCATTGCAACTCTCTTCTTGCACTGTGTCACTGTGTTGAGCATATCAACAAAACATAAATCCTAAATTGTTAGTGCTCATGTGTTTGAGTTATGGGTGTGGGGGTCACACGTTTATGAAGTTCCCTGCACACATTGTAACAGTACAGGCATTTATCAATATCTAGTTCAGCTGCTTAGTTCATGGGAACCTTATATTTCACACAATAAGGACTACTGAGGATGATTTAAAATATGATGCCTGAGTGTCTTAGGAGTACGAGTACAGAGTTAGCACATTTCTATGTGGACTACCATTAAACACCCATGTAATGTGTCCCAACATTAATTCTGAAGTAGAAGAGTTCAAGCACATGGTCTCTTTCAAAATCTGTTATAATGCCAATCAAGGACAAACATATCAAGCATTGTGTGTCATTGTGTATATCAATATTGCCTATATGTTCTTCTTGTATGCCCTTGCATGATGCAAGCTAAAGAATGGCACTTACTCAATTGTGACCTAAATATACCACTGAATGAAATAGATATCCTATCATGCAACAGCATTTAAAGCAACATCATTATGTAATTAATGATGATTATTACTCTCTGAGTAAAGTTTGGCTGCACATATCACACACTTCACACTGACATCATACAATAAAAAAAATGATGGTTTTGTAACATAATGTAAAATCAAATTTTACGATCCCCATTAAACATTTGTCAAGCAGACGAACATATATAGGGCGGATCATGAAAAAGTTAAACAAATATAAGTATTCCAGTATCACCTTTTTAAAAAACACCTAGCTTTATTGTGTATCTTTTCTGCAAAGTACAATGATGCATCCCTTCATTCACATACACAATGTAGGTTATAATGCTGCCACACTTACACCATGGAACTCTACTGTTTGTGTATGGAATGTCTAGCATAGAGTGAAGTATCTCTTGGAGATATCATAGAACCCACACATTAAGCTAACAATTAAACATTAAATTAATGATGAATGTTGTTTAGAGGATCATATATACAGCATTTCCTGCTTCATTTCATTATGTGCACATGTGTCAAAAAGAAGTTACGCTACAGGCGGTGTGTAGACATGATAGGAAATTTCACAAGAAAGTGCATACAGTTGACATATTGATGTCAGTAAGCTTCAGTTGAATGAAGCCAGGATTTCCAGAGGTGACTGTCTGATAATGATACACAATAATAATTGTCCTTTGCAGTAGATAAACATGAGGAAGGCAAATAACATATGTTTTCTTTAATACACAGCTGTGTACAAGCATTTGCACTGGGTATTTTCACACTCTACATGTTTCATGAGTTTATGTCAACTGTACACATGTCATTTAGACTAATGAAACCTCATTTTTATGTAAGCCTGAAATTTCACATCAGCCATCCATAAGGGAAATCCTCATGTGCCTAACATGTGTTTGGTTGGTTGAGAAAAGTGGAGAGTAATAAAACATTCATAGTACACAATCCAAATGCAGTAGATGTTGGCTTGTTCTCATAACATGATACATTTGACTTGTATAAGGAGCTTATACTAAAAGCTGGAGGGGAAAAGTGGATTGTTGTTACCTACACTCATGGTCACCTTTCACAGACAAAACATACTGTCCACCATTTGCATGTTGGCATGGAATTGTGAGGATGTTAAGCAACAGTATAGACATAAGTGAGTAATGATCAGGCTGTTAACAACATGTAGGTCAACAGCCAGCTTGCCACATTTATAGAAGACCACAACATCCTCAACATCTCCCAATCCGGATTCAGGAAAAACCATAGCACCGAACCAGCCCTCCTGGCCGCAACAGATGACATCTGCTCCCTGCTGGGTAAGGGCGAGATGGCAGCACTCATCCTGCTAGACCTCTCAGCGGCCTTCGACATAGTCTTACATCACACTCTGATACAAAGACTCCACAAAGCCAGCATCAGAGACAAGGCCCTTGATCGGATGCAATCCTTCTTCTCCTGCAGAACTCAACAAGTGAGACTCGCTCCCTTCCTTGCAGACCCCACACCCACCACCTGCGGAGTTCTCCAAGGTTCCTCCCTCAGCCCCCACACTGTTTAACGTCTACATGGCCCCTCCAGCCGCCATCGGCAGAAGCTACGGAATCCACATCATCTCCTATGCCGATGACACCCAACTCATCCTCTCCATCTCCAACGAACCCAACAAGGCCAGACACATCTTCTGTGAAGGGTTAGAAGCAGTCGCCAACTAGATGAGAAACAGCTGCCTTCAACTCAACATAAACAAGACAGAAGTACTCATCCTGGGCCCTCAACCCGACATGAGGAACGACTCCTGGTGGCCACCCACCCTCGGAAACCTGCCCACCCCCACCAGCCAAGCCCACAACCTCGGGATCATCCTGGATTCCAATCTCAGCATGAACCATCAAATCAACTCAGTACCTCCACCTGCTTCCGCACCCTCCACCTCCTATGCAAGTCCTTCAAATGGATCCCCCTCGAACATAGAAAGACCATCACACACACCCTCATCACCAGAAGACTGGACTACGGCAATGCACTCTATGTCAGAATCACCAAGAAACTCACCCTCAAACTACAAAACATCCAGAGCGCCACCCCCAGACTGGTCCTCGACCTACCTCGACACTGCCACATCTTGCAACACCTGCACACACTGCACAGATCCTCACCCACGCACACAAAACCCTCCACAACACTGGACCAGCCTACCTAAACCAGAGACTCAACCCCCACGTACCCCACAGCGCCCTACGCTCAGCCCAGCTCTCTCTCGCAGAAGTACCCTGCATCAGTAAAACCAGAACAGGAGGATGCTCCTTTTCCTACCTCGCAGCTGCTGCCTGGAACACCCTTCCTCTCCACATCAGACACACCACCTCCCTTCTCAGCTTCACGAAGGAACTGAGAGATGGCTTTTTTAAGAACCACCTCATTAGTGAACGCTATACTTTTTCACCCCCCCAGTGCCTTGAGACCCTAACGGGTGAGTAGTTGCGCTTTACAAGCACTGACTGATTGATTTATTGATTGAGGTATTTATACTTTGTTTGCTAGATACATTCATAGTAGGTTTCTCTGATTGATAAGGACCCTGACACACACTCATTTAGTAAGTTTTCAATGGTACAGGAGTACTGAGACTTGCGGTCGGCATTTGGATCAGAGAAATAAGCAATTTCAACATTAACATATGGTTTGTGTCCCCATGAAATATAACTTAAGAGATTTTGGTTGTATTTAAACACATAACATTATATGCACCAATGATATTGTTAAACATGTCAGCCTTAGGGTGGTCATCTCACAAAAGGTTTTTGCTGAACTTCTTTTGTTGGCCTTAGGACTCTGTGCACTTTACCACTGCTACCTAGTGCTAAAGTGCTTGTTCTGTCCATTTAAACATTGTGAAGTTCACTTACAAACAATTGTCATATTTAATTTATTTGTAAGTCCTAAGTAAAGTGGTGCCACATGTACACAATGACTGTAAAATAAATGCCACTAGTAGGTCTGGGGCACTATTTGTGCTACCCACTTCAGTAGCCATTTTAAACATGTCTCAGACCTGCCATTGCAGTCTATGTGTGCAGTTTAAACTACCATTTCACCTGGCAAAATAAACCTTTTGCTAGGCCTAAACCTTCCTTTTTAATACGTATAGTTCATCCCTAGGTTAGGCCCTAAAGAGTTCAGGGGGCAGGATGCACTGTATTTAAAATGTTTGACATGTACTTTTGACCTGTCTTGGTAGAGAAAAACTCTTAAAGTTGTATTTCACTACTGCAAGGCCTGCCTCTGTCAAAGGATAACATTTGATTACATTATTACATTTAATAAGTGACAACTTTCAATTGGTAGCAGGTATGAATGTCAAATGTAGGCCTTCCTTACAACCCTGGTGGTCGGTGATAAAGCGGCGGTAATACCGCCAACAGGCCGGCGGTAACAAAAATGGAATTATGGCCACGGTGGAAACCGCTCAGAGAGACAGCCACTTTAACACACTGACCGCCACGGCGGCAGCAACAAGCATCACGGCGGTAACCGCCTACCTTTAACTACATTACGAACACCAACGCCGGCGAAGACGACCACGGTGAGTACTGCCACCTAGCACACAAGGGATGGGGGGAGGAAAAAGAGAGTGACACACTCACACAACACGCAACACCCTCACCCCCAACACCATACACACACCCAGATGCAGTAACATTACAGATCCACCCCATACCCCTCAGGAATAATGCAAGGACAAAATGATTGGAAGAAAGTGAGTGTAATACTATTAAATACCATGAATAAGTGCATTAAATTACAAACATATATACATATTTACAAATTGAGGGACACTGCCCAGTCCTCAATGTCCATGGGCCACAGGGCCACAACACATAGGCCAAGGCCCCACCTCACTCCTGCAACAACACGGAGAGAACACTGCAGGGGCATCAGGTCAAAAATATTCAGGCACTTCAGGGGGATGGAAAATGGGGGGGGACCTCGGCCGAAAGATGGTACAACACCACTGGTACTGGAGGGGGCTACTTGCCCTGTGTGATGTCCTGGGGAGTGCAAAGCCACAGTCTCTCAAGTGGGTGGTCTGACCACTGCTTGGTCCTGGGGAGTGAATGAGAAGCAGAATATACATTGTGACCAGCTTTATCAAAAGTGGTTGTGATAGTACTAATTACATCCTTTCCATAATTATGATGTGATACACACATCTGCAAATCGTCTACAAATTGAGAGGTTTGTATAGTTATACATAGTGGCTAATTTATCAATGTTTAAATTAGCTAACAATTTAAATAACAATGCAACTTCCCATCCATGGTCCACAACAAGTTAGAAACTCATAATAATGTTTAGAGTTCACATTACACGTCTTTACAGGGAATCATATCAGCAAGATAGTGCTACATAAAGCACTGCAGGTTAACGATCATCCTTTCATGGTCAATTAATATACGCATATTTATGGCTTTCAAAAAGTGTAAATGTCAGGAAAAATAGATATACCAAAAGGCCAAGCTATTTCTATCCCCAGAATGTCCAGCTGGTATGCCGCATATGCTGCCACATCTGCCCATCTGTGCTAAATTTGGACCCATATTTATACTTTTGCATCAAAAATTATAGTGCCAGCTTGTGTCATTCCAGAGTGCCATCTGGGTGCCAAATTTATGGAATCCCGCTAACCGGTGAAAGGATGGGCTGGCGTTTTGGAAAATGACAATATCCGGGTGAGAATGGAGGTATGGGGGAAGGGGGGGTTGAACCAAAAAAGTTACTCTAGTCTGGTTAGAGGCAAAAAATGTCTTTAACCAGGCTGGCATCATTTCCTGACGCAAAACCATCCATACCACATGACTCCTGACTTATGAAACACAGGAGTCATGCCCACCACTCCGATGGCTAGCAAAGGGGATAAGGATCCCGTGGGCATGGCCATTGCAACCTGTGCCATGTAGGGGGGCCCATTTCAGGGCCCCAATGGCACTTTAAAAACATTTTTTAAATACTTACCTCTACTTACCTGGGATAGGGTTCCCTCATCCTGTGGTGCCCCTCTGGTGTGGGTAGGGGTGTTCCTGGGTATTGGGTGAGCACCTGTGGGCTCTTTCCATGGTGATTGACCATGGAAATGGGTCCACAGGTCCCTTAACTACTGCCCTGACGCAGGCGTTAAATAATGGCACTAAGCAGGCTTAGTGCCATTGTTTAGGCCCTCCTAAACCTATTTAGTGTTTGGAAATATGGAATACTGTCCAGCTACTCACCGTTTGCCCCCTAGATTGCAACCGATGTGGATGAATAGGAGATGGAGACATCCCCCTGTGTACAGGCCCCTGGTGGACTTGGCAACAATGGAGGACAGGCACATTACCCTCACCTATAGACTGGACAGGGCCACAATCACAGAGCTGTGTGCCCAATTGGAACCTGGCCTGATATCTGCCATTGGTCAGCCCACAGGTATACCCCCTCTAGTGCAGGTCCTGTCAGTGCCCCATTTCCTGGCAAGTAATTCCTTCCAAGCAACAGTGGCCATGGCATCAGGGATGTCACAGCCTATGTTCTCAAACATGCTGACCAGAGTGTTGTCTGCCCTACTGAAACACATGCGAAGCTACATCGTTTTCCCCCAGGTGGAGGATTTGGCCACAGTGAAAGCTAATTTCTATGGAATGGGACATTAGCCCAACATAATTGGGGCTATTGATGGTACACATATTGCATTTGTGTCCCCCCCCCCGGACAAAAGAACAGGTGTTCAGAAATCTGCCACTCGATGAATGTGCAGATAGGGTGCCTGGCGGACCAGTACATCTCCCATGTCAATGCAAAGTATCCTGGGTCTGTGCAGGATGCCTTTATCCTGAGGAATAGCAGCATTCCATATGTGATGGCTCAACTACAGAGACACCGGGTGTGGGTAATAGGTGAGCCTTGGTTCCCATCCAGGGGATGTTGGTATTTGGGTATGGTGTGGGCCCTAAGGATTAGTGTGTGTCTAACAGTTGTCCCTCGATATTTGCAGGTGACTCTGGTTACTCCAACCTCTCATGGGTACTGACCCCTGTGAGGAATCCCAGGACAAGGGCAGAGGAACGTTACAATGAGGCACATGGGCGAACTCGAAGAATAATAGAAAGGACATTCAGCCTCCTGAAGGCCAGGTTTCGTTGCCTCTCTCTAACAGGTGGATCCCTGTACTACTCCCCAAGAAGGTGTGCAAGATCCTCATGGCATGCTGTATGTTGCACAACCTTGCCTTATGTTGCCAGGTGCCTTTTCTGCAGAAGGATGAACCTGGAGATGGGCGTGTGGCAGCAGTGGACCCTGTGGACTTTGTAGATGAGGAGGCAGAGGATGAGGATGAGGACAACAGAAGTGCAATAATACGACAGTACTTCCAATAACACAGGTAAGACACTGTAATTACACTTTACATTGACAGTTTTGTGTTTGACAATGTCACTGGCAGGCTGATTTTCCCACTTCTATACCACTTACTGTACCCTTTGGCATCTTTATTTTTAGGTATTTGTGCCCCACTATCGCTCCTGGTGTGTTGACTGCAGCCAAAAACAGGTCATTCCTGTGTATACATTACTGTACAGTTATATTGCAGTGTTTAAAGCTTGTCAAACAAATACATGGTTAAGTGTTTTGACAGACTCCATACTTGTATTTATTCAAATGGAGTTTATTTAAGTGCTAATGATTAGATGGGGATGTGCAATGGGCTGGGGTGATTATGGAGGAATGTCCAGGATACAGTCCATTCTATTTGAATCACAGGTGCTTTGTCCAAGAGGGCATAGGAAGTGGAGCAATAGCAGTTCAAGGTGGACAGGGTGACAGAGTGGGACACAAGAGTGTAATTCAGAAGAGTCTTATTTCCTGGCAGGGGTCTCTGCAATGTTCTCTGGCTTCTGCCTGGATCGCAGGGACCGGTTTGGTGGTTCTCCTTCTGCAGGGGGTGGGGTGCTGGTGGCCTGTTGTTCCTGTGGCCGGGCCTCCTGTCCACTAGCGGCAGCACCCCTGCAATGGAGACCTGGGTGGTGTTGATGTCCCTCAAATCCTCCTTGATTCCCAGGTACTGTCCCTCCTGCAGCCATGGATTGTTTGTGATGGCATGCAGGTAGGGTGGGGGATAAAGTAGTAAGGATTTGACTTACCAGAGTCTATTCCTCCTGCTACTCATGCCAGGCCCTCAGGATGCATGATCGCCAAGACTTGCTCCTCCCATGTTGTTAGTTGTGGGGGAGGAGGTGGGAGTCCACCGCCAGTCCTCTGTACAACTATCTGGTGTCTTGCAACCACGGAACGTACCTTCCCCCGTAGGTCATTCCACCTCTTCCTGATATCATCCCTTGTTCTTGGGTGCTGTCCCATTGCGTTGACCCTGCCCACGACTCTCGACCATAGCTCCATCTTTCTTGCAATAGATGTCTGCTGCACCTGTGATCCGAATAGCTGCGGCTCTACCTGGATGATTTCCTCCACCATGACCCTTAGCTCCTCCTCTGAGAACCTGGAGTGTCTTTGTGGTGCCATTGGTGTAGTGTGAGTGACATGTGTGAGGGTGTGTGGGGAGATGTGTTGGGGTGTGTGCTGTGAGGTGCGTGGGTGGTGTATGGGTGATGGTGTTTTGTGGGTCATGATGCCATGGGCGTATTTCTGTTGGCGTAACGGTGTGGGTTTTGCTACTGACTGTTTATCACTGACCTTTGGGCTGGCGGACTTGTGTATAGTGGTGGATTTCTATGTGTGAGTCATAATACAAGTAGCGGTATACCTCTTTCTTAACAGGCTGGCGGTGCTTCCTGGGCGATTCTGACCGCGGCGGTAAAGCTGCGGTCGGAAAAGGTGAGCCAGCAGTTTCCCGCCGGTTTCCCGCTGGCCCAGGGAACCCGCCTTGGCGGCGCTGCTTGCAGCACCGCCATGGGGATTCCGACCCCCTTACCGCCAGCCTGTTTCTGGCGGTGTCCACCGCCGGAACCAGGATGGCGGGAACGGGTGCCGTGGGGCCCCTGGGGGCCCCTGCAATGCCCATGCCACTGGCATGGGCAGTGCTGGGGCCCCCTAACAGGGCCCCACAAAGATTTTCACTGTCTGCTTAGCACTGCACCCGTCGCACCCCTTCAACTCCGCCGGCTCCATTCCGAGCCGGCTTCATTGTTGAAGGGGCTGTCCCGCTGGGCCGGCCGGCGGTCTTCTGGCGGTCGCCCGCCGGCCCAGCGGGAAAGCCGGAATGACCGCCGCGGACTTTCGCCGGGAACCGCTTGGCGGGCGGCGACCGCCGACCGCCGACCGCCGCGGTCAGAATGACCGCCTGTGTCTGCTAAACCACCCTCTGGGATGTGTACGCTTTTCACATACTCCAAGGTGTTACCATCTTTGTCACACTGGGATTTTGTAAATGCAATGGATGGTTGAACATTAGCACACATGCTATGCTCATGTCAATGCTACACAATGTCTATTTATTGCCGTTCTTTGAAGGCAGCTGCATGACGTACTCTTAATTTAGCAAGCCATGTATGTGTTGACAAATATCTCCTTGCATGGCTTTAAAAGTACCAAATAGGACATTGGATTTTAGCTTTGCCACCAAAATTGCACAATCACAACATATTCTGTTGATTTATGCTAAATTGTGTGTGGTGGCTCACTGGCCATTATTTTGCTGTTGTTGAAAGCTCCCTTAGATATGAATGTGTACAGTTTGTACATAGATGTATTATAAGTATGAAATGTCTCTGTAAATTATTATATTATTATTATTATTATGTATGAGACTTAGATAGTTTCAAAGTTGATATGTCATTGTAAGTTAAATATATCTTGTATATGTGTATGTATTTGCTTTGAGTGAGTGTTGGGTTATGTATATATCTACATTTCTGGCCATATGTGCTATCTTCATTTTTTAATTGCATTTATTTCATCTACATTTTGTGCATGATTGAGATGTATGCTTACTGTATACTTTGGCACAAACCTACTGCACATCCTAGTACCGATATTACTAGTGCATTATATCGTATAGCATTTGTCATTCAGCGAACAGTATATTCTTTACATTACTGAAGGAGTATCCTTTGTGCACAGTTTAAACCTCATGCACTGGTAAGTGGGGCCTTCTACATGTAACTGAGAGGGAGGTTTGTGCATTGATGAGGTTGCTACTGGACTAACACTCTCAAATACTTTGTGATGCTGCCCGTTTCGATCATGCCCATCCACTTAGGTGGCACTCGCTGCAGTGCGACACAATACACATGCCTAAGCTCACAGTGCTCATGGCAGAACTCTCTGTGCACAAATCAAAACTCCACTGATCGTATGTGATGCGGCATTTACCAAACTTCTGGGCGAATCTGAAGCAAGCAGAAGCAGGGCCTGTAAGAGTTTATGCTTTGTATGTGTTATATGTGAAGATTACATAAGACAACATAGGCTTAACTAATTGGTAATATCTGCATGTTCTGTATTGACATGATGTTACATGCATCATCATAGTTGATGCATATCAGGGATTCACTCATATTCATAACCCATTTTTATTAGCGTATTCTGGAGCTGTGAATTTTTAACATCAGCTCAAAAATATTGCAAACGTTATCTAAAAACAATCACATTTTCTCAAGGCGTGTAGCTGCACAGCCTTGTGTTGCAGATCATTACACCTGACTTATAAAGATTTTGGTGTATTTTTTTTGTGTATCCATTGTTGCTAGCACACCCGTCATTCATGGTAAATGAGCTGGGACACCTCTGTCCATTACACCAATCTTCAGCTGCACATAGTTGACTATAGATTATTTTGAGAAGCCCTCATGTCACCTTTGAATTTTTTGATGCAAGAAACCTTACAGACAGCTCAGTATAATGTAGTTATGTTTGGTAATTTACATATGTTTCATACACATAATTATGTGTAATTTAACCTTAACAAAGATACTGATGGTAGTATCAAGTCAACCCTGACATTGTCGAAACCAAAGGTAAGTGGCTGTTTTACCTGTTACCATCAGAATTGCCTGTGTACATTAGCTCTCTACTTGTGCATTTAAAAAAAAAATACTTGCAAGCAATAGTACAATGATGTGCAATGGATATGTGTGTTATGGGGTAGTTTAAAAAACTTAAAGACAAACCCCTCAATTTATTATTTACACTCACCAGTTTAGGACTAACTGCCTTCATGCCAATGAACACCAACAAAAGTCTCATCAATCCATAATTCTAAATGTATCTATACATGTGTGTTTTTTCATTTTCTGTAAACTACCACATCAGATACATAAACAGTACACACTATTGTTACTATATAAATCCAACATAAGTAGTGATTGCACTAAACATTGCAAGAAGTGGATTTGTACAAAATGTACATCTAATCGCGCCTCTAAACCTTAAACATGTCATAGCTGTATTAATGACACATTCCCATTCTCTTGTCCATTTTTTGTTAATCATTAAATTTCATTTAACTCAAAAGTATTATTTTCCATGTGTAATGCATATGTGTTTTTTACTAACACATCATTTTTAAATAAACACACCTGTATTCACAAGTTGCAAAAATATAAATATTTAATTTTTGCATAAGTGTCTAGTATCATGATCAATGCCCTGCACCAAAATCAACAAGTCCATCACAAATGTCCAACACTAATATATGGACTATGTAAACATGTCAAAAATAAAACCTGTTAGAAATTAAAATAAGTTAATGTTGCTCAAATTTGCATTATTAACATTGTTATCAATCAATTAGTAATAATAAAAAAATAATGCCAGGACGAACTTAGTGAAAATAAATATAAATGTATTCAAAGAAAGAGAAATGTCTCTCATTATGACATTTAAAAAAATGATAATTGTCCGTACAGTCCTGGATTGAAAATGTGGGCATCAGTCCCAGAACATGACAACTAACTACACTGCCAAGTATAACCTCCTCAGAATGATGTTTCTTGGGAGAGGTGGGTTTGGATTTCTTTGGGGTCAGGGCCAGGTAATCAGTAAAGGTGGGGGCAGGAGGAGGGGAACAAGAGATGGGAGAGGATGGTGTTTGGAAGGTAGAGGGAGCTGGACAGGGTGTTGTGTGTGTGTCTGTCTGTTGTGCAGGTGAATGTGGGTCTGGTGCATATGGTTCATGTTTGTGTGTGTGTGTGTGTTTGTGTGTGTCTAGGAAGGTGTGTGTTGTGCGGGGAGGGGTGAGTGTGTGTGTTTGCATTTAGTGGGTGTTGGGTTGTGTGTGCTTTTCTGTATGTATGTTTGGATGTGTGTGGTTTGGTAGGTGTACAGTATGCAGGTGACTGTGAACATGTGTATCTGGTGGGTATTGTTTTAGTTGTAGGTGTGTGTGTGTGTGTGTGCAATTGTGTGTGTTTGGGTGTGTGTGATGAAGAGGTGGTTGTTGTAGCTGTGATGCTTGTGTGTGTGCTGGTGGTTGTGGGTGTGGTGGTAGTTGGGGTTTGTGAGGATGGTGGTTGGGGTGCATGTGTCTGTTGTGGTTGGTGTTACGGTTGTGTGTGTGGTGGTTGTGCCTGTGATGGTGGGTGTGGTGGTTATGTCTGTGGTTGTTGGTGCTGTGGTTGTGGCTGTGGTGGTAGTTGTTGTGGTGCCTGTGTGTAGTGTCAGTAGTGCGTGTCTGTTGGACAGGCATATGTTTGTGTTTCTTGATATTTGTGTTTATGTGTGAGTGTACTGCTTTTGTCTGTTGAAGTAGGTGAGTGCAAGGAAGTAAGTATGCTTGGAATTTGGGTGTGGGGTGTGATTTGGGATAAGGAAGGGCCAGGAGTAGGGGCCATAAGGAGGGGCCATTTGGGAGGCTGTGGTCAGTGCAGAGGCTATCTTTGTAATAAATGTCTGCATGCTAGACATTGAACTATGAATGGCATCAGGAATTAAACCATCTGTTGTTTTTGGGAACTAAGCCCCTGGATGCCTTCCACAATCACTGCCTGGCAGGCAGAGATGTTCCATACAAGGTCAATAGCCTCTTCACTGAGCACATCCGGGGGAGATAGGTGCAGGGGAGGATGTGCCTGTGGCAAAGAAGATCCCAGCCCTTTTAGGAGGCAGGTTTGGTCAACTGGGGGGAACAAGGGGAAGGTTGGAGATGGGAATCTGGGTGGCAGGCCAGGATACAGATGGGACAGTTCCTGTCAGGTCAGCCACCACTAGGGACTGATCTTCTGTGGAGGCCTCCAAAGAAGAGCTAGAGCTGGTAGTGTCCATGCCACTCTTCTCGCCCTGCATGCCACTGTGTCCATTGTTGTCCGATATTTCTCCACTGCACATACAGTGGGCAGCTGCTTCCCTGCCTTCATGGATAATGTCTCCTTCATCTGCTGATGCAGATGCTAAAAAGACATATACAAAATTGTTATCATATCTGTGTAAATCAAAATAGTCACACGGTTATCTAACAAAACATTTCCTTATACCAATTTTTCACCTGCGCAAAGTCTATAAAACTTCGGTATATTTTACCATTATCCCATGCATGAAGGCAACATATTATTGACCCATTTTCTCACATTTCAGGGAATAACCATCATTAGGCCCATTTAGTTTTAGCACTTCAAATTCCTAATGGAATTTACTAACTCCTCTGAATGCTGTAGATTGGTTGCGTTGTAAAGTAAACTCCTTGTCATGCCTGTTCGCGATGTGTTTTACATCAAATACAACGTGGAGTGTGTACTTGCATTCAAAATTGTGCACAAATGGCACCAATGTTTTCCATGGGCACGGCCATCTTGTTCTTTGCTCTGTTAATGGTACTGGGCCTGTTTTTTCATCCATACCCTAATAATATTTTCAATCCTCCATTCTTCTACCGCTCACTTTGATTTATTGAATTAGTGTGACTTTTTGTGTATATGTATTGTAAATGTTTTTTTACATTTTCTTTGTGCTTTTTGTGACTTTTTGTATTTTTGTTCATTTTTCAATTTACTTCCTTAGCTATTTCTTTCTTCTTTCCTTCTTTTGTTTCTTTTTTTCTACACCCCACCACCTAGTTTTATGGCAGAGCAGGGTGACACTGGCTATCAGGGGAGCGACAGCTCCGGGTCCTCCGAACAGCCAGCAGCAGCCGTCTACCTTGTGATTGGCAGCACCTCTAAGGGATGCAGCCCCGGCCTACCTTCTGTGAGGCATAGGTGACAGCACTGGATTCTACATGCAGCACCACCTCCCCTCCATGCTGGGAGCAGGCAGCAGGCCTGGCAGAGTTTACCACCTGCAGGAGCATCGACTGTATTGGGGGAGGTTGTGCAGGTGTGTTTGCTGCATGACCCAGGTCTAGCGCACTACCAAGCAATTGACACACCAATGGGCGGATATCATCGACCGCGAGCAGGACCTGCTTTATCTGCTAGGCATTGAGATTCAGGGGCTTGGTGAGTATATTAATTATATTATTTTGTTTGTAATCTACAATGCTAACTTTTTTCTGAATCAGCAGCTACTCACACTCAGAGGTTAGTTATGTTTATTTTATGTTAAGAATATTATGAGGTGATCCAGTTAGAGCTAGTAAGTACTCAGAGCTACCTCATCATACTCGTCAGCACTCGCTTTGGCTAATTATTTCATAAGCCATGGCAATGCAGACTCCTCTATTCTCCTGTTGCTTTGTGAATTATTGATATCAGTGAGTTAGCGTCCTCTGCGACTTTCTTTATGTAGCTCATGCAGTCCCAATCAATTTCACAGTGATGTGCAGTACTAGTATGCATCTATGCATTGCAAAAAAGGGAGACAGTTTGTCTATCAAAAGGGTTGAGAAATGAGAATAGAACCAAAGATAATTTATTGCAATGCACTAGTTCTAAATGTAGTGTTTGTTAAGGAATTTGGAATAGGGATTTTAGGATTAGTATTGCCAACTCAACAATAGTCGATACTAGGAACAATAGGCAATCTGATTTAGGTAAGTAAAATTTTACTGTGTTTGCCTGATATTATTTTGTGGATATTAACAGTACCACCAGTATATTTTTCTATCTTCTTTATTTCTTACATCAGCACCCAAGGGCAAGAAGAGGGGCACAGAGGTGGGTCCAGCAAGAGGTGGGGAGGAGGCGCTGACCACCAGGGACAACGCTGAGTGATCTGCTCATCCTAATAAGTCCTATTATTTAAAATTATTAATATTATTATTATTATTATCATTATTAGTAGTAGTAGTAGTAGTAGTAGTAGTAGTAGTATTTTCTTAACTGTTACCACTACCCGCTATTATGTCTCTTTTTAATTTTGCCTTATTTATTTTCTTATACAGTTTCCTTTCTTTTCCAATTCCCCTATCCATTTTTCCATTCCAGTTATCCCTGCATTACATTTGTCTTTCATTGGCCATTGGCCACTGTATTTTAGAGTAGCCTGTATTATAAATCAGCTAAAAAATGTATGTCATTTACTTATTCCCTTGCTCTACTTCCCTCAGTAACTATATTGACCACAAAGGGATGATGGCCATTGCCTATTTTGCCTACAAAAACCTAGGTACACACAAACGACACCTTCTTCAGTAGAAGTTAACCACTAACTAAACAAGTTCACTCCAATCCATTGTTCTTCTCCTATTTGAATAGATGAAACAAGGGCTAATACCTCAGTCTTCTTACTACAGGGTTTTCCCCAAGGTGGCATCTTAAGGGGGTGGTAGAGTCAGTAGCAGGCTAGCACGCAAAGAGGGAAAACAGAAGGTGGCACTCCCACCTATGCAAACTCCAACTGCAGAATTAATTAAAGGGTTATCTATCAATGTGAACTAGATTTTTTTTTTAAACAGAGAGGTAGTGGGTCATTTATTACATCATACCTTTAGGAAGACTAAGACCAGACTACCACAATGACAGTATTTGACACACAACAAAGAAGACCTGATATAATAATAAAAATTAGCAATATAAACTTATTCTGAGCAATGGGGAGCTAGTACTTAAAATGTAAACATAGGAAATGAAATCCTTGAGTCAGGAGAAGTGGGATCATAGTTAGAAGTGGCTAGACAAGGTTAAGCGTTCACGCAACACATAACACAAGGCCTTAATGATTATGTTGATGGGGCTGGTGTGGAATATTGCTCAGGTAATAGAAGGTAATGCAGTGATATTGTGTCGCTTTCACCACATCCGTCCCAACAAGTGTGTGACCCATTTATGGTGCATAATTAATTCACACCAAAATAAATCACACAGACAAGAAAAAGAGGGTTAGGGGCTTGATGAATGGATGAGAAAGGGGACTTGGGGAAAGGCATGACAAAGTCAAACACTACACAAAAGAAACCACAATAATATTCTGTTGGGCGCTGAGCAGAAAACAATCATCAATCTGTTGTAGAAGGGAACAATGAAGGGATAAGTAAGACACAGTTCAGTTAAATGCATTGCAAACAGTCCTTCTGCTGCAGAAAGACCCATAATAGTATATCACAAAATGTTATGTCTTCTAGGTTTGAAAGATGAAATTAAGGAGGATTGACGTTAACCCACCCAGTTCTAAAAATTATGATTGTTAAAAGGAAAATGATACTGTATTGCCAATTTTGGTGGTGCATCTCCATTCTTCTTGGAATGTCCATCACTCTTGGGTGCCTGACTGAACCCATCTTGCAGGTAGGCTGGAGTGTTGAGATTTATTCATGCAGGAAAGACTAGAAGAAGGCCTGCATACTGAAAAACAGTAACTGTGTTACAGAGTAAATAAGGATAAAAGGAAGCAAGGAAAGCTTCATGAGGAATCAGGAGTGTACAAAGAAGACTCAGAGGCAGAGCAAGAACATAAAGAGGAGTTTCACGTTTGAGCCAGCAATGCAGCAAACACACATTCAGCAGCATGTGCCAAATCAGCGCAACTCTCTCCAGTCCACAGAGATGATGAGTACTAGGCCTCGGGGTCTTCACTATTGTCATGGTTTTTCTTTGAAATCAATAACTTTCTTTTTCTGGCTGTTGAGGTAGTCCCTCCCAAGTCCTTCCAACCTACTTATCCTGATTCTGAGTAACTCTGTCCTAGTCCCAAATCAAGCACGGTAGGCCCATGTAGTGCACTGTTATTGAAGAACACATAGAAAAAAAGAACTAGAGTATTTTGTATACATTTGTGATAATTAAAGTGACTGGTCTGGGGAACCAAAAAAAGGAGTGGACCCACAGGTAAATTTCACTAAGTTTAGAAAGGCCAATCACATTCAGGAAACAAATTATCACCCATCAGCCCCCATACGTTGCAAATCATCAGAAACAAGTTTACAGATTTGTTAAACTCTCACCCTCACTGTCAGCTACCGCATACATCATCAATGATCACTCACAATCACTCAATAAATCACCACTCATTGGTGCAATAGTTAGTAGTTACCTCTTCCAATCCAAGCATGGCAGTTGAACAAAATGTTATCTCCTCTTAGATGGTAGCAACACAGTGAAATTTTACATTGGCAATCTTTTAATCACTGATCTGGGGCAGTCCTGCTAGGTAGAGAAAAAAAAGGATAGGTAATGGCACGTGAGGGAAGTAGACAGGCATCGTCTCCAATGTCATGGGAATTTGGAAGCTTCTTCACTGCACATGGGCCAACTCCAATCCGGCTGTGTATGTGACTAAAAAAATAGTGGGGCAACATAAATCCAACACAAACATAATGCTCCATCAGCAATTCCTTTTTTTCAAAAAAAGAAGTTCAACAAGAAATAAATTAAAAATTCCATGGTGGCACGGGAGTACTCATTCTAGAATGTAGAGTTCATCCTCAAACTTAGGTGGTTCACCCAGAAGTTGGTCAGCAAGCACACTGGACTCTGACCAATCATCCTCTTCCTCCTCCCATGGTGTTTCAGAAACAGTGTAATAAGGTGGTTTAAAATGCTACGTTCATTTTGATCATGGTTAACCTCACAACATTATGAGGTGAGAGACTGGTCCTTCTCACTGTACCAACTGCACTGAACACATGTTCAGCTGACACACTGCCTACAGGACAAGCCAGATACGTTATTGCAGGCATGCTGAGCTTTGCCTATTGGCACATTTTCCCATACCAATACACCAATTGGTTTTGATCCACCTACACCTCTTTTGGGCCTTTTTGATTCTCCTAGAACATCCTCTGAAGTGTCATTGGTGGTGCCACTTGCTCAAGCTCTTTTGCCTTTGCCTCTGCACTGGACTTAAGACCTGCCGCTTGAAACTAAGCCAATGCAGATGTTGGGTACAATTCTTCTGATCCTGTGGTTGCCAGTGTTCTTGTTGCCGGTTTTGTCTGCTGTGAGACAAGACTGGCCTTTTTGGAAGTTAAAGGTGTCACACCAGAACTGCAGGGTGGGACTCTAAGTTCCAGCAATTCTTCTTCCAGCTCTCAGGCTTGCTCAACAATCCACCTCTGGTATTTTGAAACATCCCCATCAGCAAATGGAATGAAGGAATTTTTTGTATTGTGGATCTAGTAGGGGGGCACATATGAACTCTTTGGACAGCATAATGGCATTTTACAGTCTTGCATTGCAAGCCAAAGGAAGGATTAAACTTTCAACTAAGGCATGCACTTTTGGGATTTCATTCACACCTCAGACTTCAAACCTTTCAGACATCTTCTTTAGCTGCTCCTGTAGCAGATGTAACAACAGGATAGCTTGACGCATTGTATTCTCCTCAAAACTAAATTCCCACATACAAACCTCTAAAAGGAGCAGCATCTGTATCAGGTATTTGACTAGGCCAAATTTGTCTGCATCCATGGTCATGACTTTCCTAATTGCATCCCCTCTAAGAATGATGTAGTCATTGTTCTGTTTGTACTGCTCAAACAGATGTTCCAACTTATAATAGGTTGAGTTCCAACATGTTGGCACCTCCTGTATCAGGGCTTCAACTGGTACTCTGTTACCACCCTAAATTTCCGCAACTGCTTCTGGCGCTAAAAGAATAGCTGAAATGAGCACAGCTTCCTATGCATGTGGTCTGTATGTTGCGGAATGTGTCTGCTTTTTTAGAACATTTTGCAGAACCAGGTTGAAGCAGTGCACTAAACACAGGACCCTGAAATAGCCACTGTCTGCCAGGGCCTTGACTATGTTACTTCCATTGTCCATGGCGACAAAATCCAATACAGAGACCTTTGGGTCACAGCTATTCACACCTCTTGCTATTAAATTTGTTCAAGATGTTTGCAGCTGTATGTGATTTCGCAATGGCAAACATGGCTTCTGTTGCATGCCACCAAAAGTTCTTAAAACTGTCTTCAGGGACAAGACCTGTAGATAGCTTTTGCTTTACCCCGCCAAAGAGATCCAGTGTGCAGTGATGCACGTGTAATCAGTAGCCTGACAACTAGTCCGCATGTCTGTTGTTAGGTGAATAGTGTGGGCAACACTTTGCTGCAAAGCTTGTCCAACCAATTGCAGCACATGTTGATGCAGCACTGGAACAGCAACTCTGGCAAAATAGGTCCAACTTGGAACCCTCCATTTTGGGCAAATGGCTGCAACGAACTCTAAGAATCCCACTCCTTCTACACAAAAAAGAGAGGCGGTCCAGTGCTAATGTTTTTGCCAGCTTCACATTATACAAACAAGCCACTGAGTGGTTGCAGTCATAGGGCCCCTCCTGTGTAAACATGCCCATGATTGTAACCTGGATTTTCTTCTTTTCTGGGGCCACTGACAGAGGTGACCTTTGAGATGTAGGTGGTGGTACACTCAATATACGTGACGGTGCAGTCACCATATGCCGTGGTGTCTTCATCTGACTCTGAGTCTTCCTGTGCCATTGTGAGGTTGCTGAGGCTGGTGATTCTGATGCACTGCTGGGAACAGGGCTGCTGTGCCTGAGGATAACACACTCTTCTTCCTAACGTTCCACTGTGATTTCACCAGTTGTAGCTGATGTTTCCCAGCTCTCCTCACCTTTATCACCGCAACCATGTTCAGCAATTTATTTAGGTGCTCCTACCATGGGATTGTGTGATTTTTTTTCAAATGGGTTAGTGTGAACCTGTCTTACCTCAATGAACACTTGTGTGGAAAATAGAGCATATTGCAATGTTCTCCTCATGTTTGCTAATGGTAAAAAAGTCCCAAACTGCTGAGAAGCACTTTCTTACTGGGCCAGTGCCAATGCCTCAAGATGAATTGGAGGTAGGTGGCTGTGTCGATTGCCTCTCTGCTGTGCATACTTCTACTGAGGTACAGGTTGGTGCAGAACTTTGCTGGAGCATTACAAATGTAGGAGCTGGCAGTGCTGCCTGTGCCACATCCCTGAGAGCAAGTTGGATATTAATGTCAGACTCCTCTCTGCCAGCTTCCACAATGACTCGTCATCATCATCCACCTCATCATCCCCTTCCATGATTTTCAGTCTTTTCAGAATTTTAATTTTCTCTTGTCTCTCCTGGCATTTTCCAGACTCTTTCAGGATCCACTCCATGTCCCTATCGTTATCATCAGAAGTGGTGTTTGGAGAAGATGGCGGAGTAGTACCATTCCTATTTCTTACTGGAGATCTTGGAGCCTTTGGTTCTAATAGAGGAGGTTTTTGCTCAGCAGGAATCTCGACCTCCTGTTCTGCTCCAATTTTGGGAAAATCTACTATTGCTGTATGTGGCTGATGTCCACTTTGATCTGTTTCTTGAAATGATTGGGCACTACTTTGTGAAAGGGACAAATCAAATTCCCTGTCACTGGTTGTCGGTGTTGCCATGATTGCAGTGGCTGCCTCACTGACAGACATGGTCTTCAGCTTAGGTTGAGGTGGTGCTGTAGATGTGGGAGTGCTGCTCTGAGGTTCCTCCCCAGAGGCTGATGTGGCATGCATTAGTCTCCAAAAATAGGTTGCAGTCAGCACACCACTCGTGGAAAGCTGCTTCTTCTCATTGACCACTTTTGTGGAAGCAACTTTCTTGGGGCCATCTTAAAGCTCTCAGTTGGCAGTAGAATTAAGCTGCACAAGTGGAAGAGACTTAACTCTACAGGCCTTCTCTTTGGCAGTACTGTGGGTGATGAAATGTCTCTTCACTTTGTGTGTACCTAAAATCAACAAAGCAAGAAAAACATGTAGTTAGTGAGACATGGCATAGTTGCAGGTTGAAATAGTACAGACAAATTAAATCTTAGTATGGTTTGTTACTTATGTAATAAATACCAATCTAATCTAACATCGCAAAGTCAAACCACACCATAACATTTCATTGTACATCAAGCAGCACAACATGCATATTTAGCTCTTTGCTTTATCTCCATCTGTTTTAAATGAGACACTTGCAATGATCAAAGAGAGGTGCATGGGTAAATGGAATAATCCTTAAAAACCTATGAGGGCAAAGTGGTACAGGGCTAATGGAATAATGATTAAAAAAATGAATTATGCTTCACTGATTTGTCTGCAGTGTACTGCAGTCAGAGTGTCCAGGAGGAAATTGAATTACTATACATGTAAAGAAACCAAATGCAAAATGCAAAATGAAATAAAATAAATTTTAAAAAAATTAAAACATTTTAAAAATTACAATTAAAATTAAAAAACAAGAAATAAAAACATAAAAAAATAATTCAAATATCAATTTAAAAAACTAAAAATTATAATAATAAAGCACTAAAATAAAACAAAAAAAATAAAAATTAAAGTAGAAAAATGAAATTAAAAATATTGGTGAATGCCCAAGCAAAAAACATCACCCCTATTCAAAGGTTTTGGAACTTACGTGTGTGATTTTACAAAAACAAAGTCCTTAAATCCAAAGGTATAACCAGGAGACAAAGAGAATGATCCTGCAAACTCAAAATCCAAGTGAAATGTGACCAGGAGAAGGACAAAGCACTGTGAGGAATCTGCTGGACAGGAACAGGAAATTGTGGTCTTTGGGCACTTTCTCCCTGTTTTAAAAATAAAAGTTTCTCAATATAAAAAAACAACTTGAAGGGTCCATTGGAGAAGAGAATCCACTAAAAACACTTTTTGACTACATTTAGATTTATCTGGAGTCGAAATTCAGGTGCATTCACGCTCACAAGCAGGACTGTTTTGGGCATTGTTGTGGCCAGAAGCAGCAAGAGCAAATGTGACAGCACAATTGAATGCAAAGTATCACACGTGCTCGCTAGCAGCCCAGGACTATGGAGGTGATCACAAGAGAGCTCTAAAAACCAACATTGCACACACGATTAAACTCCGCTCCATGCTGGATTGTCAAATTCAGATACTCCACGCTATTCCGCGTAACACGAGCTGCCTGAATTCCTCAAAGTCCACTGGCGGAGCAGAGTTCTACACCCTGGCCTAGTTTCAATAAATAAAGTTTGCCTATTCATTTCATGTTTGTTGAAACAAACTGGCTTACATGCACATTTGTGAAGGAGTAAGGCTTCATGATAATCTGCTACTGTCAACATGAACTGACTTGAATCTTGCAGTGAAAACATGATTCTCAAATATTTTTGCTTGGAAATGTCATTGTACTCACGTGCCTAGCCATTTTCAACCAGATACTCAATATTGTTTGGTCATTATACCAACTCACTTACGTGAAGTCAGAAACATCAGCTGTATCATAAATGCATTGCATGACATGTCACCTATAATAGGGAAAACGTTACCTCCTCACATTTACAATGGATGCTGTGCCGCTTATAGATCCTCAGGGTCCACACCTTCTTGCCAATGGTCTTCCATATCTCCTTCTTCTGATGGGGGTTACTTACATGGATAAGAAAATAGAGAGAAATATATGTTTTATGAGGTTTTGTTTGTCTGGATTGCTGTGAAACTATTTTGTAACATCTCTCACAAGCCTTTCTAGAACGTCAGTACAGATTATTTATCAACATTTTATTTGTCATAGGAAATACTAATGTGTAATGCCCTGTTGAGTACACTCAACACTGTCAATGTCCTCATGTTACAAATACAGGCCTCAAACAGCATCTAGTCTAGGGGTCTGAAACATTTCCATTAGTGAGAGCTGTGCAAATCATTATGAGCTACTAAAGGCTAACCAACTTGCACATTATTAGCACACCCTCCCATGCACAGCTTTATTAGTTTAATGATTTAGAGCCAGATTCTGCAGTTTGTAACACATACAATGACTGAGGACAGTATGGAATGCCTACTGTATTTGTCAGTGAGAGCATGTTTTTTTGTGATGTGTGAACAACTGTGTGTAGGAATGGGACATACTTGTATGAATGATTGAGAGTTTGTGTCATATGCACATGCAGCACAGGATATAGTTTTCCCAATATGTGGCACCACTACATAGGTAAAACATACAGATACTCATTTTTTCTGAAAATTGGATATATTTAAAGTGAAAAAATCAGACAAGTCCATAACTTGAAAGTTTTTTCTTGTACTTTAATTTCTTTCATTTTGACATATGGCTATATTTTTCACTTATACTTATGGTACAGCCTCTTACCACTGGGAGTAAGGAACGTGCAATTTATGAAGTAAAATCTGTTGCAAATCACTGTGGTTTCCTGCTTGTTGCACAACACAGCCTATGACTGAACATTCCGTACATTGCAGAGGCCTGAGGTCATAAAGAGCCACTGGGAAAGGATGCTCAAATGCAAAATTAAGATAATAGGGATGAAGAGGAAGGAATTGACATAAATCAAGATGCTATTAACATCACATGACTGTAACTTTATCTTTACTTATTGTTAAATTAAATTTCAAAACAACGTGTGACGTAATCAGCATATCAGTCTGTGATGGAGATTTTCTAGTAATGATTAGTTCAGGAAATTCCAAGGCAAAGATGTTTGTTGTCAAAGGTTTTGACACATTGACCTTTGTGTTCATTGACATTAATTATCTCTGATTTTTGCTAGTGAATGTGTCCTTCTAACTTATAATTTGAGCCTATTTTGTCATGTAAAATAAATATATTCTTCTTGTTTTTCTTTTGAGGGTGCTTCTCTATGTCATCTTCATTTGGACATTTCAAGGTTGTGGCATTTGCAGTTATTTGCTTCTGTTCCAAAGTACAAAAAAACATTGGTTGATCCCGAGGAAGACACACACTTTGGATGTGCATATCTTGTTTAAAGGCCCTTGCACAGTGATGCTAAAGATGTTCTTGAGATTGCATTAGACCTGTTTTCTGTTGAATGTTGCCACCAAGGCAGTATGTGTTGCTTAACCTGCTATACCCAAATGTGTTAGTCAACCCAAACAATACTAATCTCCCTTAACATTGACAAAACCCTCATTTTGGGTTAAGTGTATGAAGCTGTTGATGTGTTTCTTCATAGTAGAAATTGTTTTGTAGCACAATACTTAACAATTGGTAGTGGTATTCTACGAGATACTGGCACGGTGTACTGAAATGATCCTGTGGCCACAAAATGTAGCAATGTGGGTTTCGTATTGCAAAGTATGATGTCTGGGTCCAGCTGATGAATGGAAAAATATATATATCCGGACTCGTGAGTGGCAAATTTAGCAGCAAAATGGTGTTTTGTAGTGGAATGGCAAAGGATCACGGTCTTAAATTGAGCATGTTTTATTGTGTGGTTTGCATGTAGTCACAATTGGACAGTATACATCAGATGTGAGCTGCTAACATCCATTTAATAGTCAAAGGCATTGTGAAATGTTGAGCTGGTCCCACAACGGACTCCTGCCATTAGGAATCCATGACCATAACAATGCCAGCATGGCTGCCAAACCTAAATATGATTGGTGCAATCCTGCCGCCCTGCCAGTGACAGAATACTGTTAGCCAGCACTGAAGTCTACAGAGCTGACATTGGTAGACTGATTGAACAATGGACTCTACTCTGCTGATGCAGGAAGAGTTTCAGCTGCCTTAGATCTAAATACGGCAGTCACAACTCCGTCAGCTTGATGGAGTACTTGGAATTACCATCATGTTGGGACGACAGAACTCCCGTCAAGGTCTAAATCAGGCCCTTATTGATTTAAAAGAGATATATTTATTTTTCACATATTTGCATACACATATGAGTTCACACCAAAGGACTATTTAGTTCATATGTTTTATATTTAGGTTTACATTTATTAGATTGCATATGCAAATAAATTAGTTTATGTTTTCAACATTAGTTGTGTGAAGACACCTAATTCATACTCTAAATGTACAGAACCACACATCCTCTGTTCCCCTTTATTCTTTGTATTTGCATTTTGCATGGATGAAGGAGGCTAGGTGAGCCTTACTCATTGACAATGTTGAGCTTAACACTGTCAGACAACATCAGCATGCCTACTTTGACAGATTTGTAATGAGTGTTCAAGGTACAATAAAGATTCTTCACAATGACTCTACTCATTTAACATGCCACATCCACACATTTAACATTTATCTGTATTTAAAATGTAGTGCACAAACTTTGCAATAGCAAGTCTGCTCACACTCTACTGATGCAGATATATGATTTTATTTAGATATGCATAACAGCATGTTTACTACAACAGCATTGGATATTTCATTATTTGCACCGAAACACAACAACAGTACATGGATTGATTTGAACTAAATATTTTTATTGAACAGAGGCATGTGTACATTTACATACACATTAAGAAATCATGACCTTTTCAAGTAAGTGAAAAAATGAATCACTAAATCATTATGCCCTGTGGGGCCTACCATGGAGCTCTCTATCTCTTGTGAGTCCACACCTTAAGCATCCTCATTTAGTGATGGAAATGTTGAGTGCCATTCCAATTTTGTCCTGGCACAGAGTTTGTGCAGGAAGGCAGGTAGGCACACACTGAAATTATTGTACAAACCATTGGTGGTGTGTATAGATGTCTCCCACCAGACTGATCTAATTACCTGAATCTTGATTTGAACAATACAAAGGGTCGTTCAACCACATTTGGAGTTTTCCACAATGCTGCAGGCTACTTCTTTTGTGGCTCACTGTGGGTTTGGCTGAATGGTATCATCTGCCAGGCTTGAAGACCATAGCCTCGATCACCTAATGAAAGAGGGAGAAATACATATTAGGAGTCGTTCCCAACTTATATATGCATGTTGCATGGATCATGCTTATTTAATACTTAGAAAAAATATTTTTTAAGTTAATCTTATTTAAGGTTGTCTGTTTGCACTGTGGAAAATGAGAAGGTGGACACATTGGGCCCGAATTACAGAGGTAAACTTAGACCTTTGTTTAATCTTGGACCAAAAGTCTAAGTTACAACTTTTCGTATTCAGAAAACACATTTATGAGTGGTATCTTTAGGGGTGGAGATTCCACTCTGGATGTGGAGTGTACTCTCGGCACAAGGAGTGCATTCTCCACACCTGGAGTGGAATCTCTGCACCAGAAGTACTTTCTCCGCAATTTGGGGTGTATCTCAGCCCTGAGTGTAGACAGTACACTCCAGGAGCTCCATCCTGAGTGTGGATGTACAGATAGTCCTCGTAAATGCCTTTTGTGAATATCGAAAGTCGGAAACTTAGACCTTTGGTCTACGTTTAGGCAAACAGTCTATGTTTACCTTTGTGAATCAGGCCCAACATTCAAATTTTATATCTTGACTTTTAAATACACATCTATTGATCATCCATACTTTTTTGTCTAAATAACTGAAATTATAAACACATTTGATTACTCAAATCAAACTTGATATATTGTTAAATAAAAAAATTTAGAAATCAACATAGAGTATACTCCGAGGGACCAGGTGATGTGGCCATAACATTGTTATTGCATAATGCTAGATGAGACAAGGGCAACCTAAAGGCTAAATTGATATTCATTAGGGCAGTAAAGTCTAGTCTTGCATGGGCTTGAGTCCCATCGTACATAAAAATAAGTGAAGAGAGCTGCTAGCACTGTGTTACTTTATATTTGAAAGCAGGAGCGATTTCATGAGTAGATTATGGTAATTTCCTTGCATACACACATGTATTGTTGTGAATTGATAATTTTAATAAGTTAGTAAACATGGGTATGTATCAAAAAGGTGTTCATGGCCAGCCCAGTCATGGCAAATCCATAGATATGTATTTCTGCTCTTTATTTCCGCAGTCACATTATGCATTGCACAGAACACATTGAAAGAAAATGAAGCTTCCAAGAGTATTATTTTGGAAGGAAGGGGGTCACTTCCTGCACAAAACCCTATCCATCAAGCAAGGCAGACACCCTACCAAGACAGTGCAAGTATGCGTTCATTGGTGCTGGGCTGCACACAGTCTCTCAGCAAAAGTAATGAGTGGAAATAGTCCATTGTGTCTAACATATAGATGAGTTCTGCTCTCTAAACCTTTCACACAATACAGTACATCAACTTTGCTGCGTTCTGTGCATTGCCTGAAATACCAATACACATAGACACAAATGTCACACAGCTGTTTATCTATTTGGATTAATTACACCCATTGAGGAGTAATGGAACACATATTGATCCTATATGTAGATATTTTACTTTGCATTTCCAATTTACATGAAATTTGAATAGGTGAATATTTAGATTTACCAATGAGAAGTACATTTCTATATGTTTCCCTCTGGAAGCACCCATTTATGTTTCAAAGTCTGGAAATGTACGAATCATGGGCACCTCCAGGGTATTTGAATAACACATGAGTGAATAATCTTTGATGGTCTACAATTGCCTGCACATTGATTGAATAATTATGTTTTGTGATTCTGGTACATGTGCTGTTGCTGCTGGTGCCACAAATTGCACAGAAGTTCATTCAATTGCACCAAGGATATACATAAAGCCTGCTATCTAATACAATCCTTGTTTAGTGTGGAATTGTTGTTGGCGGGGTTTTGGAAACAGCAGGCACTGTGGCGTCAGCTGGCTAGTAGCATCACACACATGGCAGAAAGGAAAAAAATGGCTACTGTGATATTCAAGCCAGCATTTCAAAGCCCAACATGTGAACGGCTGCCATCAGTTAGACATGTGGAGTAAAGGTGTTTGACCATCCTGTGGCTGGTTGAAGACATAATTAAATCTTCTCCAACAATGCTAGAATGCTCTCCTTCTTCTTTTGGTATAGCTGAATCACCTCTTCCTCCCTGCGATCAATGAAGATGATACTTTGTCTGAATATCTGCTCCTTCCTTCTTTGCTGTTGCTGTTGTCATCCCGCAGCAACTACTAGTTGAAAAATAGTTACCTCCATGGTTTAGATGAATTTGCGAGAGGGTATTGGGTGAAAGCTCTTCTTATACTGGTGGCTTTGTGTAGCATTCTGATGCATTTCGTTTGTTACATCACACTGTGTGATGATGTGTCACACAGTGATGTTTTTGTACATCCCACGGCATTACTGTTGTGTTGGAATTTGTATGAGAACAACCACCTTGCATACATTAATACTTGGGTCATGCAGGCCAACACAGCGCAGAACATGCACCATGCTAGTCCCTAAAAGTGACAAAGGAACACTCCTGTGTTGCTCGATAATTCTCACTAAACCCTTGTGCTGCCTTGCACCACATTGATTGATAATGGGGCAAAGCAAGAGCTTATTAAATCTGGGCCCTGGTTTCTATGTTTGACCTGCATTAAGTTGTGGTTGACTTTAACTTGCTTCTAGGTACCTGCCAAGCGCAACCAGGTGACCAAGATTGGTGCTGTTTTAAAAATTCTTAACTATATTTTTCCTTATTGGATGTTTGTTGTTTTGGTGACATTTTATTTATCAAAATATTCCCTATATTTCTAAATTTGTTTGGGATTTTTATTGTGTTGTGTTTTGACTTTATTATTGTTTTGGTAGTGAATACATTATTTACACATTGCTTCTAGGCTAAACCTATCTGGTGTGTGCCATAGCAACCAGGAGGTTGAGGTAAGGATAACATAGTGACTTTAGTGATTCACCTTAACAAGGATTTTGTTATTACATGAAATTGGTACCCACCCCCTCAACTAATACCCATACTTCTTACAAAAATACACTTTGCACTCCTTTCATTAGCATACAACAAAATATAATAAATCCTCCTGGCATGACAAGTGCGATAAGTGCTATCAATGTAACTAAAGAGAATACAGCACATTTTAGAGAGTCAGCAACTAATGATACTTCACTAAATACAGGTTGTTCATGTACATGCTTTCTAATGCACTCTGTCTTTTTTGATGAATGAACTAGACATATGTGTCAGCCATTCTGCTGGTTCTAGCTCATCTTCAAGTCTAGTTCTCTCAGAGTTTCGCAAAGTGATTGTGTCCAGTACCTCTACTTCACTTAGTTTCATATTTATAGGAAAATGACGGAGAATGACGCTGCACCAGAATTGGCAGTGCCACGCTCCCTCATTTTCACAACACTGGGATGAGCCATATTTAATTTAATATGGTGCAACCCTGTCTTGTCCCCTGCGCTGGGGCTAAATTTAACTCCCAACGCAGGCATCCTAGCACCATCATGCAAGGATGTCTGCGTGGAGGGGTGTGATTGTTTATGAGAGGGAAGGTGTCCCTTCCTGCACATAAACAATCACTAATGGTGCTGCAGGCCCCTTCCAAGCAAAGGGTGGCTTGTGAAGGGGGTCATAATTACAAGGTGGCGCTAAGCCACACAAAGTAGCTTAGCGCCACCCTGTAAATACGGCGCAGGGCATAGCTCCACCGGAGCATCACGAAAAGTGATGCTGCGGTGGTACTAGTCGCTCATAAATATGCCCCTTAGTGTCTCAAAGTCTCTACCTCACCTTTAAAATGTTGTTGGCTGTTTTTCTTCCTAGGTCTGTTGTTTGATCTTTATCGTGTGTTTTATATATTCTTCTTGAGGTCAAGCTGCTTGTCTCTGGTGGTTTCCTGTGGAGGCTGAAAACAATGAAATATTGAATATTAAAGTTTCAATCACATAATCTGCAACATTCCTCCGTACTGTGTTACCCTATGTTTACTGTCTTCTGCTCTAAACTGTTGGTGAAGCCAATGTTCTTCCAGTAGATTTCAAGGCTGTAATATGGGGCTTTCCACTGTAGTGGGTGTGAGAAGGTAGCCTCTTTCTAGCCTTGTTACCCCCACTTTTGGCCTGTTTGTGAGTGTATGTCAGGGTGTTTGTCACTGTTTTCACTGTCTCACTGGGATCCTGATAGCCAGGCCTCAGTGCTCATAGTGAAAACACTATGGTTTCAGTATGTTTGTTATGTGTCACTGGGATCCTGCTGGTCAGGACCCCAGTGCTCATAGGTTTGTGGCCTATATGTATGTGTCACTGGGACCCTGTCACACAGGGCCCCAGTGCTCATAGGTGTGCATGTATATGTTCCCTGTGTGGTGCCTAACTGTCTCACTGAGGCTCTGCTAACCAGAACCTCAGTGGTTATGTTCTCTCATTACTTTCAAATTGTCACTAACAGGCTAGTGACCAATTTTACCAATTTATATTGGCTTACTGGAACACCCTTATAATTCCCTAGTATATGGTACTGAGGTACCCAGGGTATTGGGGTTCCAGGAGATCCCTATGGGCTGCAGCATTTCTTTTGCCACCCATAGGGAGCTCTGACAATTCTTACACAGGCCTGCCACTGCAGCCTGAGTGAAATAACGTCCACGTTATTTCACAGCCATTTTACACTGCACTTAAGTAACTTATAAGACACCTATATGTCTAACCTTTACCTGGTAAAGGTTAGGTGCAAAGTTACTTAGTGTGAGGGCACCCTGGCACTAGCCAAGGTGCCCCCACATTGTTCAGAGCCAATTCACTGAACTTTGTGAGTGCGGGGACACCATTACACGCGTGCACTACATATAGGTCACTACCTATATGTAGCTTCACCATGGTAACTCCGAATATGGCCATGTAACATGTCTATGATCATGGAATTGCCCCCTCTATGCCATCCTGGCATTGTTGGTACAATTCCATGATCCCAGTGGTCTGTAGCACAGACCCTGGTACTGCCAGACTGCCCTTCCTGGGGTTTCTCTGCAGCTGCTGCTGCTGCCAACCCCTCAGACAGGCAGCTGCCCTCCTGGGGTCCAGCCAGGCCTGGCCCAGGATGGCAGAACAAAGAACTTCCTCTGAGAGAGGGTGTGACACCCTCTCCCTTTGGAAAATGGTGTGAAGGCAGGGGAGGAGTAGCCTCCCCCAGCCTCTGGAAATGCTTTGTTGGGCACAGATGTGCCCAATTCTGCATAAGCCAGTCTACACCGGTTCAAGGACCCCTTAGCCCCTGCTCTGGCGCGAAACTGGACAAAGGAAAGGGGAGTGACCACTCCCCTGACCTGCACCTCCCCTGGGAGGTGTCCAGAGCTCCTCCAGTGTGCTCCAGACCTCTGCCATCTTGGAAACAGAGGTGCTGCTGGCACACTGGACTGCTCTGAGTGGCCAGTGCCACCAGGTGACGTCAGAGACTCCTGCTGATAGGCTCCTTCAGGTGTTAGTAGCCTTTCCTCTCTCCTAGGTAGCCAAACCCTCTTTTCTGGCTATTTAGGGTCTCTGTCTCTGGGGAAACTTTAGATAACGAATGCATGAGCTCAGCCGAGTTCCTCTGCATCTCCCTCTTCACCTTCTGATAAGGAATCGACCGCTGACCGCGCTGGAAGCCTGCAAACCTGCAACATAGTAGCAAAGACGACTACTGCAACTCTGTAACGCTGATCCTGCCGCCTTCTCGACTGTTTTCCTGCTTGTGCATGCTGTGGGGGTAGTCTGCCTCCTCTCTGCACTAAAAGCTCCGAAGAAATCTCCCGTGGGTCGACGGAATCTTCCCCCTGCAACCGCAGGCACCAAAAAGCTGCATCTCCGGTCCCTTGGGTCTCCTCTCAGCACGACGAGCGAGGTCCCTCGAATCCAGCGACACCGTCCAAGTGACCCCCACAGTCCAGTGACTCTTCAGCCCGAGTTTGGTGGAGGTAAGTCCTTGCCTCACCTCGCTGGGCTGCATTGCTGGGAACCGCGACTTTGCAAGCTTCTCCGGACCCTGTGCACTTCCGGCGGAAATCCTGTGTGCACAGCCAAGCCTGGGTCCACGGCCCTCTAACCTGCATTGCACGACTTTCTAAGTTGGTCTCCGGCGACGTGGGACTCCTTTGTGCAACTTCGGCGAGTACCGTTTCACGCATCCTCGTAGTGCCTGTTTCTGGCACTTCTCCGGGTGCTACCTGCTTTAGTGAGGGCTCTTTGTCCTGCTCGACGTCCCCTCTCTCTGCAGGTCCAATTTGCGACCTCCTGGTCCCTCCTGGGCCCCAGCAGCGTCCAAAAACGCCAAACGCACAATTTGCGTGTAGCAAGGCTTGTTGGCGTCCATCCGGCGGGAAAACACTTCTGCACGACTCTCCAAGGCGTGGGGGATCCATCCTCCAAAGGGGAAGTCTCTAGCCCTTGTCGTTCCTGCAGTATTCACAGTTCTTGAGCCTAGTAAGAGCTTCTTTGCACCAACCGCTGGCATTTCTTGGGCATCTGCCCATCTCCGAGCTGCTTGTGACTTTTGGACTTGGTCCCCTTGTTCCACAGGTACCCTCAGTCAGGAATCCATCGTTGTTGCTTTGCTGATTTGTGTTTTCCTTGCATTCTCCCTCTAACACGACTATTTTGTCCTTAGGGGAACTTCAGTGCACTTTGCACTCACTTTTCAGGGTCTTGGGGAGGGTTATTTTTCTAACTCTCACTATTTTCTAATAGTCCCAGCGACCCTCTACAAGGTCACATAGGTTTGGGGTCCATTCGTGGTTCACATTCCACTTTTGGAGTATATGGTTTGTGTTGCCCCTATCCCTATGTTTCCCCATTGCATCCTATTGTAACTATACATTGTTTGCACTGTTTTCTAAGACTATACTGCATATTTTTGCTATTGTGTATATATATCTTGTGTATATTTCCTATCCTCTCACTGAGGGTACACTCTAAGATACTTTGGCATATTGTCATAAAAATAAAGTACCTTTATTTTTAGTATAACTGTGTATTGTGTTTTCTTATGATATTGTGCATATGACACTAAGTGGTACTGTAGTAGCTTCACACGTCTCCTAGTTCAGCCTAAGCTGCTCTGCTAAGCTACCATTATCTATCAGCCTGAGCTGCTAGACACCCTATACACTAATAAGGGATAACTGGGCCTGGTGCAAGGTGCAAGTACCCCTTGGTACTCACTACAAGCCAGTCCAGCCTCCTACATTGGTTGTGCAGCGGTGGGATAAGTGCTTGAGACTACTTACCACTCTTGTCATTGTACTTTTCATAAGAGAAAAATATACAAAACAAGGTCAGTGTATATACACATAGCCAAAAAGTTTTGCATTTCCTCTTTTCACTCTTTTCTAAGTGCTGAAAAGTACTTCTAAACTTTCAAAAAGATCTTAAAAGTTTAAAAAGTTTTTTTTCTGTCTTTCCAAAAAGTTCTGAAAACTTTTTTCTCTTTTTCTATCACTTTAACTCTCTCAAAAAAATGTCTGGCACAGGCCAAAATGTTGAACTGTCCAAACTTGCATATGATCACCTTAGCTGGAAAGGAGCAAGGAGTCTCTGCATAGAGAGAGGTTTGAGTGTAGGGAAGAATCCTTCCTTAGAACTGTTAATTAATATGCTTAGAGTACAGGATAAGGCCATAAGTGCCCAATCTGGTGAAAAAGTAGCTAATGGTTCTCAATCTGATCCAGGGACTCCCCCAGGAAAAGGTTCAGGAAATAAACTTCTCAGCCTGCCCATTACTAGACAGTCTAGCATAGTTGGTACAGAGGTTGAATCACACCATACTGATGGTGTGCTCTCACATTATGCTGGTAGCCAAGCTGTTAGGGTGCCCTCTGTCAGGGACAGGTCTCCTTCTGTTCATTCCCATCATACCTCTGTATCTAGAAATGTCCCTCCCACCCACCCTGATGACAGATTGTTAGAAAGGGAGCTCAATAGATTGAGAGTGGAACAAACCAGACTGAAGCTCAAGAAGCAACAGCTGGATTTGGATAGACAGTCTTTAGAAATAGAGAGGGAAAGACAGAAGTTGGGTTTAGATACCCATGGTGGCAGCAGCAGTATTCCCCATAGTCATCCTGCAAAAGAGCATGATTCCAGGAATCTGCACAAGATAGTTCCCCCTTATAAGGAGGGGGATGACATTAACAAGTGGTTTGATGCACTTGAGAGGGCCTGTGTTGTACAGGATGTCCCTCAAAGGCAGTGGGCTGCTATCCTATGGCTATCATTTAGTGGAAAAGGTAGGGATAGGCTCCTTACTGTGAAAGAAAATGATGCCAATAATTTTACAGTTCTTAAGAATGCACTCCTGGATGGTTATGGCTTAACCACTGAACAGTACAGGATAAAGTTCAGAGAGACCAAAAAGGAGTCTTCACAAGACTGGGTTGATTTCATTGACCATTCAGTGAAGGCCTTGGAGGGGTGGTTACATGGCAGTAAAGTTACTGATTATGAAAGCCTGTATAACACAATCCTGAGAGAGCATATACTTAATAATTGTGTGTCTGATTTGTTGCACCAGTACCTGGTAGACTCTGATCTGACCTCTCCCCAAGAATTGGGAAAGAAGGCAGACAAATGGGTCAGAACAAGGGTGAACAGAAAAGTTCATACAGGGGGTGACAAAGATGGCAATAAGAAGAAAGATGGTGAAAAATCTCAAGATAAGCATGGGGATAAGGGTAAAACCAAAGATCCCACTTCAAATCTTAAACACTCTTCAGAGGGTGGGGATAAAACAAATTCTTCCTCTTCTTCCCAACCTGCACACATTAAAAAGCCTTGGTGCTTTGTGTGTAAAAATAGAGGCCATAGGCCAGGGGATAAGTCCTGTCCAGGTAAACCCCCTGAGCCTAACACCACTAATACATCAAGCTCTAGTGCCCCTAGCAGTAGTGGTACTAGTGGTGGGACTGCTGGCAACAGTCAAGCAAAGGGTGTAGTTGGGTTCACTTATGGGTCCATAGTGGAAACTGATGTAATCAGTCCCAAGACAGTTTCTGTCACACCTAGTGGCATTGGCCTTGCCACACTGGCTGCTTGTCCCCTTACAATGGATAAGTACAGGCAGACAGTTTCAATAAATGGTGTTGAGGCCTTGGCCTACAGGGACACAGGTGCCAGTTTCACTTTGGTGACTGAAAACCTAGTGCACCCTGATCAACACATCATTGGACAACAGTATAAGATTATTGATGTCCATAACTCCACTAAGTTTCTTCCCTTAGCTATAATTCAGTTTAGTTGGGGTGGAGTTACTGGCCCTAAGCAGGTGGTGGTATCACCTAGCTTACCTGTAGACTGTCTCTTAGGTAATGACCTAGAGGCCTCAGGTTGGGCTGATGTAGAGTTTTATGCCCATGCAGCCATGCTGGGCATCCCTGAGGAATTGTTCCCTCTCATTTCTACTGAAATGAAAAAGCAAAGGAGAGAAGGCCTGAAAACTCAGGATCCCTCTCCATCAACAGGTAAAAAGGGTATCACAGTATCCCCTAACCACCCTACCATTCAGGATACCATTCCTGTGGTGGGAGAAACCTCTCCTGGGGTGGCACCTGTTCCAAGGGAATCATCAGCTGGCAAAGCTGGACTCCCTGAGGTAGAAGTACCTCTCTGTGGGATAACTAACATTGGTGACAAAAATAGCACCATTTTAGTTAACATGGAGCATCCCTCCAACCCTCCCAGAGAAACTTTAGTGCAGAAACCCTGCACTGCCTCACAACACTTAGGACAGCATCCCTGCCCTAGTGTGGAGCTCATAGGACAGCATCCCTGCCCTGCTCCAACTCAAGAGAAACAGCATCCCTGTTCTCTCTTCCAGCCAAATGGACAAAGTTTTTGCCCAGCTATGGCTTTATTGAGACAGCATCCCTGTCTGGCATTTCCATCACTACAAATAGGTTCAGTGGACAATTCCCACTGCTCTAAACTAAAACTTACTGATAGAAACTCTGAAAATACATCTTCACATTGTTGCTTAGCTAAAAAACTTCAAACAGGGTGGTTTACATCCCCACAGGGAAGTAACCATATAGTGGATGATAAAGGGAGTAACCAGTCTATTGCAGAGCTACTCTCTACTTATCACCACTTAGACAATAAAGTCTCAACTGGCCAAGGTTAGCCTTATTGTCCTTCGTTTGGGGGGGGGTTGTGTGAGAAGGTAGCCTCTTTCTAGCCTTGTTACCCCCACTTTTGGCCTGTTTGTGAGTGTATGTCAGGGTGTTTGTCACTGTTTTCACTGTCTCACTGGGATCCTGATAGCCAGGCCTCAGTGCTCATAGTGAAAACACTATGGTTTCAGTATGTTTGTTATGTGTCACTGGGATCCTGCTGGTCAGGACCCCAGTGCTCATAGGTTTGTGGCCTATATGTATGTGTCACTGGGACCCTGTCACACAGGGCCCCAGTGCTCATAGGTGTGCATGTATATGTTCCCTGTGTGGTGCCTAACTGTCTCACTGAGGCTCTGCTAACCAGAACCTCAGTGGTTATGCTCTCTCATTACTTTCAAATTGTCACTAACAGGCTAGTGACCAATTTTACCAATTTATATTGGCTTACTGGAACACCCTTATAATTCCCTAGTATATGGTACTGAGGTACCCAGGGTATTGGGGTTCCAGGAGATCCCTATGGGCTGCAGCATTTCTTTTGCCACCCATAGGGAGCTCTGACAATTCTTACACAGGCCTGCCACTGCAGCCTGAGTGAAATAACGTCCACGTTATTTCACAGCCATTTTACACTGCACTTAAGTAACTTATAAGTCACCTATATGTCTAACCTTTACCTGGTAAAGGTTAGGTGCAAAGTTACTTAGTGTGAGGGCACCCTGGCACTAGCCAAGGTGCCCCCACATTGTTCAGAGCCAATTCACTGAACTTTGTGAGTGCGGGGACACCATTACACGCGTGCACTACATATAGGTCACTACCTATATGTAGCTTCACCATGGTAACTCCGAATATGGCCATGTAAAATGTCTATGATCATGGAATTGCCCCCTCTATGCCATCCTGGCATTGTTGGTACAATTCCATGATCCCAGTGGTCTGTAGCACAGACCCTGGTACTGCCAGACTGCCCTTCCTGGGGTTTCTCTGCAGCTGCTGCTGCTGCCAACCCCTCAGACAGGCAGCTGCCCTCCTGGGGTCCAGCCAGGCCTGGCCCAGGATGGCAGAACAAAGAACTTCCTCTGAGAGAGGGTGTGACACCCTCTCCCTTTGGAAAATGGTGTGAAGGCAGGGGAGGAGTAGCCTCCCCCAGCCTCTGGAAATGCTTTGTTGGGCACAGATGTGCCCAATTCTGCATAAGCCAGTCTACACCGGTTCAGGGACCCCTTAGCCCCTGCTCTGGCGCGAAACTGGACAAAGGAAAGGGGAGTGACCACTCCCCTGACCTGCACCTCCCCTGGGAGGTGTCCAGAGCTCCTCCAGTGTGCTCCAGACCTCTGCCATCTTGGAAACAGAGGTGCTGCTGGCACACTGGACTGCTCTGAGTGGCCAGTGCCACCAGGTGACGTCAGAGACTCCTGCTGATAGGCTCCTTCAGGTGTTAGTAGCCTTTCCTCTCTCCTAGGTAGCCAAACCCTCTTTTCTGGCTATTTAGGGTCTCTGTCTCTGGGGAAACTTTAGATAACGAATGCATGAGCTCAGCCGAGTTCCTCTGCATCTCCCTCTTCACCTTCTGATAAGGAATCGACCGCTGACCGCGCTGGAAGCCTGCAAACCTGCAACATAGTAGCAAAGACGACTACTGCAACTCTGTAACGCTGATCCTGCCGCCTTCTCGACTGTTTTCCTGCTTGTGCATGCTGTGGGGGTAGTCTGCCTCCTCTCTGCACCAAAAGCTCCGAAGAAATCTCCCGTGGGTCGACGGAATCTTCCCCCTGCAACCGCAGGCACCAAAAAGCTGCATCTCCGGTCCCTTGGGTCTCCTCTCAGCACGACGAGCGAGGTCCCTCGAATCCAGCGACACCGTCCAAGTGACCCCCACAGTCCAGTGACTCTTCAGCCCGAGTTTGGTGGAGGTAAGTCCTTGCCTCACCTCGCTGGGCTGCATTGCTGGGAACCGCGACTTTGCAAGCTTCTCCGGCCCCTGTGCACTTCCGGCGGAAATCCTGTGTGCACAGCCAAGCCTGGGTCCACGGCACTCTAACCTGCATTGCACGACTTTCTAAGTTGGTCTCTGGCGACGTGGGACTCCTTTGTGCAACTTCGGCGAGCACCGTTTCACGCATCCTCGTAGTGCCTGTTTCTGGCACTTCTCCGGGTGCTACCTGCTTCAGTGAGGGCTCTTTGTCCTGCTCGACGTCCCCTCTCTCTGCAGGTCCAATTTGCGACCTCCTGGTCCCTCCTGGGCCCCAGCAGCGTCCAAAAACGCCAAACGCACGATTTGCGTGTAGCAAGGCTTGTTGGCGTCCATCCGGCGGGAAAACACTTCTGCACGACTCTCCAAGGCGTGGGGGATCCATCCTCCAAAGGGGAAGTCTCTAGCCCTTGTCGTTCCTGCAGTATTCACAGTTCTTGAGCCTAGTAAGAGCTTCTTTGCACCAACCGCTGGCATTTCTTGGGCATCTGCCCATCTCCGAGCTGCTTGTGACTTTTGGACTTGGTCCCCTTGTTCCACAGGTACCCTCAGTCAGGAATCCATCGTTGTTGCATTGCTGATTTGTGTTTTCCTTGCATTCTCCCTCTAACACGACTATTTTGTCCTTAGGGGAACTTCAGTGCACTTTGCACTCACTTTTCAGGGTCTTGGGGAGGGTTATTTTTCTAACTCTCACTATTTTCTAATAGTCCCAGCGACCCTCTACAAGGTCACATAGGTTTGGGGTCCATTCGTGGTTCACATTCCACTTTTGGAGTATATGGTTTGTGTTGCCCCTATCCCTATGTTTCCCCATTGCATCCTATTGTAACTATACATTGTTTGCACTGTTTTCTAAGACTATACTGCATATTTTTGCTATTGTGTATATATATCTTGTGTATATTTCCTATCCTCTCACTGAGGGTACACTCTAAGATACTTTGGCATATTGTCATAAAAATAAAGTACCTTTATTTTTAGTATAACTGTGTATTGTGTTTTCTTATGATATTGTGCATATGACACTAAGTGGTACTGTAGTAGCTTCACACGTCTCCTAGTTCAGCCTAAGCTGCTCTGCTAAGCTACCATTATCTATCAGCCTGAGCTGCTAGACACCCTATACACTAATAAGGGATAACTGGGCCTGGTGCAAGGTGCAAGTACCCCTTGGTACTCACTACAAGCCAGTCCAGCCTCCTACAGTGGGTCGATAGGCACATGAGCTATTATTCTGCTGGTTCTTTTGGATATTTTGTTGTTAGGTGAGTGGCACAGTGTTTATAAAAGGATAACCTTTGTGTCACTTTGCTCGATGTAGCGCCAGAATGTAACAATGCACTTCTGAAAATTGAATGTCAATTGTAGTGAGTCAATTTCTATTCTTCAGCTAAATTAGGCAATTACTGCAGAACAGGCATACAGATAGTTATTGGTTAATTATTAATTGTTGGCATAGAATACAAAGTGGGGTGTTTTCTCAAGTCTTTTATTGCCAGTATTCAGCCCTCACTTTCGCAGTCCCAGACAGAATTTTTTTTATATGTTGGCCATACTCCGAACACACATTTCACAGGAGTAAACGTTTACCTTTGTCATTATGGGAAAGTTGTACCGGAAAGTTCATAAATACTCACAAATATGATTCGAGTGTTTCAGACATACCAGGGAACTCCTGCACTGAGACTGCCCGCCCCTTGCCATTGGAAGAAAATATAAACCACACAGTATTTGTGATTAAATCTATTAGAAAGTGTAAAACGTTGTTAGCTGAATCACAAATGTGGCTTTATGCCATTTGGATGACCTTAGGCAGCAAACTTTACACGACTAACCGGATGGTAAAGAGTCACTTTTTCACAGTGACTATGTTAGTTTGGGTCAGAGTCAAATGTCTATTCAGATTAATGAACAGGCCAAGAGATGCACTTTATATATCTTTTCTGGTATAGGCATACTGCCCGCATTTTTCTGCATTAGCCAGCACATAGTTTAATATGATGAGACTGACAGGAGCCACAAGAGTGATACAGAAAATGAGATTCTACCAATGTGGCGAAATAGTAGTCCTTGTAAGGATATTTGTTCAAAATCTGTTTTTCTCTCTCCTCTTGGGGTTGTATTCATTAAAAGGTCATTTACGAATGTATCCAAACAAATGACATCTTATTTATGTGAGGAGGCATTGACACCTGACTTATCTTCTTCTTAATTGAAAATTGATTTGCTGAGATAATTTCAGTCCTGGCATGAGAACAGTAATATAGTAGTGGATTATTAATCCGGTTATACTGGAGACCATTCCGTAAATTATGTAATAAACAAAAATTTAAATGCATTCTGTTTTTTTTCAATTTATGTTTCATCAAATGTCTAAATATGTTTCATGCTCAAAGAGCTATTATGCATTTCCAATTGTTTTTTTTCTGTGGATTTTGTGTCAGAAGTAAATAAATAATATATTGATTGAGTTCATTGGTATTGACGCTGGGTACAAAGGTATCTCTCTCCTTCCATTACTTGAGAAATGTATGATGAAAATACCAGGCTGTTTTCAAGAGTTTGTTTTTGTTTTTAATTCCAGCGGCGAAAGTTCTCACTAATTAGTATCAGTTTCTAGGCAATCAACAGGCTCCTGTATCATTGCAGTAACTGGCACAGTTAAGTTGATTTCTAAAACACTGCTCCACATTCTGAGCGTTCCCAGTAATCCTAGTGTGGCCAGTAATTTAAGTGTGCTAATACTGCCCACAGCCATGATACTATCTTTGATGTTATCAGCCTCCTCCTCCTGTGGGAATGGGGGCAGAAATGCAGATTCCTTTATGTTATTCCCCAAACCAACTAAAAAGTATTTCTGCCCCGCTCAGATACTTCTGCCACTGTTACTGGGCAGACTGCGTCCACGGATAATGTAATTTAAGAGTAGAATATCTGGGGTGAATCTAGCTTTCACAGAGAGATGGAAGAGAAAATATGTTATTCTTGATGGAATGCAATGATCCTACTTTCTTTAAAAATATGACTTTTAAGCTATAAAATGCCATGCATCAATTATGATTCAATATACTCCAATGTTTTCTAGACTAAATATAACTATGTCTATAGGAGTGTGGGGACTCCCTTTGACCTCAGTTGTATTCCTTCTTGTCACTGGCAATAGGCCCACCCACAAAAGTTGTGCAGCATTTTTATTGGCACAAGTGGGAGGATGCTGAGTGGTAGGAATTTTGTTGATTCCTGCAGATTCCAGACGCTTACATCACAGAAATGTGAGGAAAATGTGTGGTTTTAGCCAATGTTTGAGGTTTGCAGGGCATTGTGGACAAGAACATGGTGTGGAATGCATGCAAAGCATACCACCCTGGTCTCCCTCAGATGTCTAGTTGTCAGAACCGTCTGGATTGGAGATCTTCACAAGATGGAAGGCACACAAAGTTTAGTCTTTGCCCTCTAGCACAGGCAGAAGCAGCAACTGCAAGATAGCTCCACAAAGCACAGTCAAAGGCCGGGCAGCTCTTCTTCCTCAGCTCTTCTCCATGCAGAGGTTCCTCTTGGTTTCCAGAAGTGTTCTAAAGTCTGGTTTTGGGTGCCCTTCTTATACCCAATTTCTCCTTTGAAGTAGGCCTACTTCATAGCAAAGTCTCTCTTGAATGTGAAATCCTGCCTTGCCCAGGCCAGGCCCCAGACACTCACCAGGGGGTTGGAGGTTGCATTGTGTGAGGGCAGGCACAGCCCTTTCATCCCTCCTAGCACAGATGGCTCATCAGGAAATACAAACTACACCCCAGCTCCCTTTGTGTCACTGTCACTGTCTAGTGTGAGGTGCAACCAGCCCAACTGTCAAACTGACCCAGAAAGGGAATCCACAAACAGGCAGAGTCACAGAAATGGTATACGCAAGAAAATACTCACTTTCTAAAAGTGGCATTTTCAAACACACAATCTTAAAATCAACTTTAGTAAAAGATGTATTTTTAAATTGTGAGCTCAGAGACCCCAAAATCCATAATGCCTATCCACTCCCAAAGAGAATCTACACTTTAATCAGATTTAAAGGTAGCCCCCATGTTAACCTATGAGAGGGACAGGCCTTGCAACAGTGAAAAACAAATTTAGCAATAATTGACTGTCAGGACATATAAAACACATTACTAATTGTCCTACCTTAACCATACACTGCACCCTGCTCTTGGGGCTACCTAGGGCATACCTTAGGGGTGTCTGACATGTAAGAAAAGGGAAGGTTTAGGCCTGGAAAGTGGGTACACTTACCAAGTCGAATTTACAATTAAAACTGCTCACAATGGCAGGTCTGAGACATGATTACAGAGCTACTTATGTGGGTGGTAGAACCAGTGCTGCAGGCCCACTAGTAGCATTTGATTTACAGGCCCTGGCACCTCGAGTGCACTTTACTAGGGACTTACTAGTAAATCAAATATGCCCATCATGAATACTCCAATTACACACACATTTTGTAAAGAAGCACTTGCACTTTAGCACTGGTTAGCAGTGGTAATGTGCCCAGAGTAACAAAAAAAAGTAAAATCAGAGTCCAGAACACATCAACAACCTGTGGAACAGAGGCAAAAAGTTAAGGGAGACCATGCCAAGGATGAAAAGTCTAACACTCTTACATTTCCTAGTTAGGAGTATAAGCCATTGCCTAATGGGTTGTTCCCCACTCCATGGTGTCTAGTGGTTGTATATAAGGTTGGGGATCACCCTCTATTGGCAATCCCCAAGCAAGGGATCCATGAAGAAAGAGTACCAGCAGAATGTGGAGATAAACCCCTTACCAATGATAACTCTCCTGTGTGCTTCGGTGCTCGGGGGGCTGAGATATGCCTCCAACCACTAAAACAGTGAAAGTGAAACAAGCCTTTCGGGAATCTGAGTAGTCATGTTCAAGGTTTTGAAACCCATCTGGTATCCTGGTGTGTTTAGGGGTTCAAACCAGGCTGTGTAAGCTAGTTAGGAACTGTGTCAACATTTCCTGATGGGATATGTGGACTGAGTCCCTATACTCTGATATTTGTGTTGACCAAATACCCAGTCCTACTTGATTCGTAGAAACCGTATAACATGGCACAACAAATGTTCTATGTCAGCTACAAGTTAGTGGGTCTCCTGAGTAGTTGTTTAAGTACTCAAGCACTCCCTCCTCACCTTTATATAGAGACATGCATGTTGTTAGGGATTAATCCTCCTCAACTTAATAGGGAACCCTTTTTTTAGTCCGTAGGTTGCTCGAGCTTGAACATTTAAAAGGATCACCTACTATAGATTTTCCTCACTGAAACCTATTCTTAATATGGTGAATGAAACAGTCATTCCAGCTAGTTGCAGACATGCCCTTATAGAATATTTGGCACAAAAGGGACTCCCTTTGAGAGGATGTGAAGTCACCTTCATGGTAGAAGCCCAAGAAGCTTATACATCCAAAGTCTTTCATGAATGGAATGATTTTCCTGTAGTAGATGCAGACACACACAAACATTTCATACATACACTGAGGTGCCAGCACCTAATCAATACAGACCTTATCAACAATTGGAAAAAACACTAACATTTCAGGAACATAAAAATTGGTTCCAAGGAACACTTCCACATATATTGCAACACTCAAAAGCGGGTCCTCTCAGTTATGATGGGACGGCCTGGCCAGTCCTAGCCAGTTACACACCATATCCCAGTACAGCAGCATTAAATGCTAATGAATATGGCCCTTTATACAACAATCTAGTAAGGCTATATAGACCAGACACTTATTTTGTTATGTGTACAATAACAACTGTCCAAACTAGGACTGTTCAAGTTATCTAATCACAGTTAGCTGCGCCTGCAATTCATCCTGTTACTATTAATGCTCTTATGGAAAAGGTTTCCACCAGATGGGAAAAGATTCTGTTCTGGACTTCTCAAAGAACAAATCAGCTTGAAGTAGTATTTCCCTATACAGGGCCCCGAGATAAATGTAGGATTCTTACTATGTGCCTACCACTTAATATAGGTCCCCATACTGAAGGCTGTGCCACATGGGGCATGGTCTTTGCCCCCATATATACTATAACACATGGTACAACATGAATAGATGTTTTGTTGGGAGTGCTAAAACAGATTCTAAATTAATGTGAGGCTGTCCCTGGCTTGGATTTGGGAATTAAATTAATTGGCAATATTGCTACAGTTTCCATAATTATCTTAATAAATATTAAAGGGGACGCAGCAGCACTGGCAATATACCAACTGTTAGAAATGTGGTCTCTGTTTGGCAGTCAGTTTGCACTCTATCCAAGCAGGGACCCTCACTCTAGTCAGGGTAAGGGAGATACACACCTAGAATAACTCCTGCTCACCATCTTAGTAAATTGGCACAAGCAAGCAGGCTTATCTCAAAGGCAATGTGTAATGTATTGGTACAATCATACAGAGTAACACAGTAAAAACACCACAACGTTTCAGAAAAATAGCCAATATTTATCTGAGTGAAACAAGACCAGAATGACAAAAGTCCAACATACACAAGCAAAGTTATGAACTTTCAAAGATTAAACTTCAACATACAGCTTAGAAACACAAATGCTTCAATTTGGTGTTATCACGGCGTCGTGACGGAGTCGTTCCCAACAATCCGAAGCCAATGGTGCTAGTCACAGAGTCGTGCAGACCCCCAGGTATAGTACCTTGTGAAAGTGAGGAAACAAGCCAATGCATGGATTCTGGGATCGAGGCATCATGGGATTCATTGCGGCATTGGCTCCTGTGTTGCGGAGCAGAGGAGTGGAGGTGTTGGTGCGAGGCGTTGGGTCCTTGCTGCAGAGCTGTGGAGATGAGGTGGCGGCAGTGCAAAGCATAGGTCCCTTACACTTCCGGCAGGATCTATGTCCAGCGGTCAAGACGCTTAGGGGAAACTTCACGGGGTTGCTGTCATGTCACGAGGCTGCAGGTGCCTCTCCGGAGTGCACTCTAGAACTAACGGAATCATGGACTTCAGCGAGGCTGCTGCGGTGTCAGGTCTGTGATGTCGGTCGGGGTCATTGCACCCCAGCAGGGATCACAGCTTCAGTTGCAGGCACAGGGTCAGGCAGTGGCGTCAGTCCAGGTGTCACCTGAAATCAGTGCACTTGGATTTTTGGGGGTTTTCACCAGCTTCTCCTCTCGAGGGCCCAGGGACTGGATTAGGCACCACTTGGCAGTGTAGGAGTCTCAGCAAGAGAGACCAGGTGCTGGCAGCGGAAGTCTTTGATGGCCCAAGACTTCCAAACAGGGGGCAAGCTGAGTCCAAGCCCTTGGAGAAACTTCACAAGCAGGATACACAGCAAAGCCAGTCTTTACCCTCTCTTAGGCTGAAGCAGTAACTGCAGGCCAACACAGCAAAGCACGCAAAGTAAAGGGGCAATACTTCTCCTCCAGCTCTTCAGCTCTTCTCCCTGGCAGAGGTTCCACTTGATCCAGAAGTGTTCTAAAAGTCTGGGGTTTTTGGTCCACTACTTACACTCCTATCTGCCTTTGAAGTAGGCAAACTTCATAGGAAAGTCACTGTTGTTCACAAGATCCTGCCTTGCCCAGGCCTGGGCCCAGAGACACACAGAGGGATTGAAGACTGCATTGTGTGAGGACAGGCACGGCCCTTTCAGGTGTAATGTCAGCTCCTCCCTCCCCACTCTAGCCCTGGAGACTCATCAGGATATGCAGGCTATACCCCAGCTCCCTTTGTGTCACTGTCTAGGGAGAACTCACAATAGCCCAACTGTCAGTCTGACCCAGACCTGGAATACACAAGCAGGCAGAGGTACATAATGGTTAAGCAAGAAAATGCCCACTTTCTAAAAGTGGCATTTTTCAACAGACAATTTAAAAACTAACTTCCAAAAGATGTATTTTTAAGTTCTGAGTTTACAGATCCCAAACTCCATATCTCTATCTGCTGATTCCTCCTCAACATGATGATCGCTTGGAAGTTCTTCATTTGGTGGTGAAGCACCTGTTATCTTTTAGTTTTTTCCAAGAATAGTGAAATACCAAAAAAAGCAAAATTGCTGTATAGAAACAGTTCTGTTCCCAGTGAAACACGCCCAAATGATGAGTAACAATGGGCGGGGGGTCTTCCTCTTCAAAAAATAGAAAGGTGTTCAACCAACCAATCCTGTTTTGTGTGAGTTACAGAGGGTCCACAAGGCCACCGTATGCACACCACGACTTTGTGAAATCTAATAAAAACACGATTTAAAACTTATGTGTTTGTATTTATAGTACTTTTAGTATTTTATTACAAATTCTCTTAGTTCAAATTATATTTCAAGGCTGTAGTTATATACGATTTCATAATGTAAAAAATACGCAGCCCCAGAAATATATTACGGCAGCGGTGGCGTATGTGTTGCGACTCCCGAAAAACTATTAAAACCGCCTGTAAAATACATTTTCATACAAAATTGTCTCTTCTAATATTTTATAAATGAATCTCCTTAGGTAATCTAAATTTATGAAATACGTAAATATATATATATATATATATATATATATATATATATATATATATATATATATATATATGTCTTAGGAGAATACAGTAGAGTTGTAACCCCCACTTGACTATTCGCTATTGGTATACAACTTCACAAATTATATTTCAATAAAATATATTATTATTATATAGGCTGCTCCTATTTAGCATCAGGAAGTGTTAGCAGCCTTTTTGAGAATCGGCTTCAGCTGAGTCTCAAAAATAAACATTACAAAAAAAAAAAGAGCACAGTATCTTCACTCTACTCCACTAGCCCTGTTGCAGGTGTCACCCAGGGACTGCCCCAAAGCTAAAAAGCATTTTTTTAAAAGAAGGTAGCAAACATCAATACTATTCGTGAATTTTGCCACAAATTGTCTTTTAACAAAACATGCATGGTCTCCGTGCTTCCTTTTATTTTTGCCCCAGAGTGGCCCAGTTTCTGGAGTCATTGCTATAAAATAGGAGGGCTGTGCATGGGCCCCCCTTCTAAGGCTTATCAAAGCCCCGGGGGCTGACACCTCTCTGGAACACTTGTAAATAACTATGCGGGGGTGCCAGTGGGCACCTGCTGCACCCCAGGGACCACCACTTCTCCAGGGCTAAAGTTAATAAAATAATGCATCATGATCTATGCGGCCCCCCACAGGCCCAGGAACCACCACCTCCCAGGGTAAAATATTGTCTGGTACTGCAGGGGGCCTGTATGCCCCTCACATCCCCAGGGACAACCACCTCCCGGCGCTAAACCTTAATAATGTGGGGACCTACCCAGCCCCCTGCAGCCCTGGGGACTGCCACCTTCCCAGGCAATTCAATAAATGTAAAGGGGACTGTGCTTCCCCTGCTGCCCCAGTGACTGCCACCTCACAGGGCTGAAAGAAATTAATTAAAGGAGTCTGTGGTAGACCACCATCCCAGGGGACCACCACCTCCCCAGGGTGAAATTAAACAATGGGTGGCACGCACCCTCCTCATAGAGCAATGGTTGGCCGTGGGGACTGCCACCACCTAGGGTCCTGCTATGAGGGTGTCCACCCTCAGGAGGTATCTATTTGCTTTTGCTTGGTGGGTACTGACAGCTCCCAACAAGCAAAAGCAAACATAACTCCGCCTTCTGCAAGCAGGGCCTCTCAACTAGCTCCAGCTTATAGAAAGCTGAATTTTCATCTGTTTCCCTGCATGTAAATTTGAGTGCGAGGAAACAGATGAAAATATTGCTCTTGCAAGCAGGGAGCTGCTAGTTCAAGCCCCTCCCTGCTTGTGAGAGCAATCCGGATCTGCAGGACATGTGGAGCCTGCTAGGACAACGGGGGCCAAGAAACCACCCTCCCCTGGCGATTTCAACCCCGGGGACCCCATACCTCAGGGCCCACCTCTATTCAATGGGGGAGGGAGGCCAAGCAGCACTCCTCCCCTGCCAATTCTTGACCCAGGGTCCCTGCCCCCGGGGCCCGGTCTTCATTAGAGGAGGAGGGTCATGTGTCTTCTCTCCCTGTGCCCGTTTTAGCTCTAGGAACCCCATCCCCCTGGGCCCAACAATCTCTCTTAGGTGCCCCCCCCAAGGTATCCAGTGTGCAATGGAGGAGCGGGGACGAAGGCTTTGCATATCCTCCCATTCTCATGAATTCATCTGATTGGCTGCCAACACTTCAACCAGGAAGTGTTGGCAGCCATCTAGAGAGTCGACATCAGCCGAGTCCCAGAAAAACAATTTAAAAAAGGAAAGGGGACAGGACATCCGGATCCCTTAGCTCTGGTGCTAGGAGCAGAGGGAACCCCTAAGGCACAAAAGCACTTTTTAAAAAATGTTTGCCGTGAATTTGCAATAGGATCACAAATTTGCAGCAAAAATTTAAAAGAAACACACACAGGGGGTCATTCTGACCCTGACGGGCGGCGGAGGCCGCCCGCCAGAGTTCCCCCCTCCGAAATACCGCTCCGCGGTCGAAAGACCGCCGAGGGTATTCTAAGTTTTTCCCATGGCTGGCGGGCGGTCGCCAAAAGACCGCCCGCCAGCCCAGGGAAAAACTCCCTTCCCACGAAGATGCCGGCTCGTAATCGAGCCAGCGGAGTGGGAAGGTGCGACGGGTGCTGTTGCACCCGTCGCGTATTTCACTGTCTGCCAAGCAGACAGTGAAATACTTGTAGGGGCCCTCTTATGGGGGCCCCTGCAGTGCCCATGCCAGTGGCATGGGCACTGCAGGGGCCCCCAGGGGCCCCGCGACCCCCCCTACCGCCATCCGGTTCCCGGCGGGCGGACCGCCGGGAACTGGATGGCGGTAGGGGGGGTCGGAATCCCCTCGGCGGCGCAGCTAGCTGCGCCGCCTTGGAGGATTCAAAAGGGCGGCGGTACACTGGAGGGAGACCGCCAGTGTTGCCGGTCCGACCGCGGCTTTACCGCCGCGGTCGGAATGCCCTGCGGGGCACCGCCGGCCTGTCGGCGGTGCTCCCGCCGACCCTGGCCCCGGCGGTCTAAGACCGCCGGGGTCAGAATGACCCCCACAGTCTCCTGCGCTTCTTTTAGTAAATCTCCCGTGTGAGCAAGTTCACGGGGCATATCAAAATAAAGGAGGGTGCTGCATTCCCCTTCCCCCGGGGTTACTTATGCCCCGGGGCATCGCCACCTCCCGGGGCTGAAACATTTATTTATAGTATCATTTCTGGGGAACACCACTTCTCCAGTTTAGTTGTACCAAAATAAGGAGGAGCCCAGGGCACCTACCTCCCTGGGCCTGAATGAAATAATGAAGGGGGTCCATTGGAGATCCCCAGAGGCCACCGTCTCCCTGGAGTTAAATAGAAACATTGAAGGGGACAACATGGCCCCCCTCATGGAGCCATAAATGGCCCCGAGGACCACAACCCCAAGGGGCCGGCTCCTGCAATGTCCTGGGGTGCCCACCCTCAGGACATAGCTGTTTGCTCTGACTTGGCAAGACTTTTAACAGCTCCCACAAATTCAGAGCAAACACTCCGCTCACAGCAAGCGAGAGCTGTTGAACAGATCTCGATTGCTGGGAGTGGAGGTTTCCTTTATTTCCGCTCCTGCAGAGATGCAGGCAGGGAAACAGGGGAAACAATTGCTCTCACAGACAGGGAGCTGCATGTTCAGGAGTTCCCTGTCTGTGGCAGCAATGCTGGCTCCCAAAGGAGGTGGAGAGCTGGCTGGGACCAGGGGACATTGAGGCTCCCCCCAGGGTTGCATTGCACACTGGGTGCCCTGTCGTGCTCCTAGGATGGATTGCTGGGCCCTAGGGGGTCAGGTCCACGGGGCCAAAATTGGCCCAGGGAGGGTGGATGAGACACCCCCCTCTTCCATTTTATTAAGGCCAGAGGCATGGGGTTTTCATGGGTGAGATCCCCCCTGCCCCATTTAATATAGGTGGGCCCCGGGGAAGGCGTGCCCTGGGCCCAAATTGCCCAGGGGAGGGGGCCGCACAGCCCTCCTTCCCATTGAATAGAGGTTGGCTCAGGGGAACTGGGTCCCTGAGACTGAAATCAGCAGGAGGACAGGAGCTGCCCCCCCCCCCAGGAAAGGACAAGAAAGAACTTACTTGTCACAGTCACATACAGATTGTGCTCCAATAGATCAAAGATGCCTTGACCTCCATGAAGGATTTCAGATTTTTTTTCAATATAGGAATCGCGGTTAAACATGCTTACTTTGTCTTTGCCAAGCCCAGGAATAAGGAGGATCATTTGTCCTTTGCAGAAGTGGAGCTTCAGGTGGGGCACCTGCTACATGTATAGTTGTAAGTGCTTCCATGTTGAGGTACAATTTCTGTGAAATTAGCATTATGGCCAGGACGGATACTCACCTGCTTATTTATCCAACCAGAGTCCACAATTTTGCACAAAATGTTTACCCAACTGGAGTAGTATCTACTGGTTAGTTAGTAAGTGCTACCTTGCTGTGTAAATGTCCAGTGTGTATTATACACTACATCTCCCTAAAGGACCACAAGGAAATGTCTCCAGTGACCTTGTGTGAGTTTGGCAATATGATTGTTTCTCAGTCGTCCTTCTCCAAAATTCTGTGAGAGCATGAATCACACTATAGCCAACAAGACTACAAAGATGCCCCAGAGGGTCCCTCAGTGCATTTCCCACTGATTTTGATGGCGCGTTCCTGATGCCGAAGAACATGAGGACATCTTCACAAAAACAAAGAAACACTTAGTTCATGTAGATAACAGGAAGGACTCTGGTTTGGTGGAGATTTACGTCTTTGTAGTCTTGTTGGTCTCTCTATAGGAGGATTCATCTTATTACAGAAATTCAAGAGAAACAGGCAACAGGAACAATCATGTTGCCAAAATGTACACACAGTCACTGGTGATATTTCCTTGTGCTCCATTGCACAGCTGTAGTGTAGAATACACACAGGACATTTACCCAAGAAGACCGAAGGAATTCCACTACAGTATGTATTTTATGCAAAGCTGTGGACTCTTGTAAGATAAAAGAGCAAATAAGGTTCCTTTGTGGCAGACTCACTCACACAGCTACTGATACACCCACTCACAGATGCACTCAGAAACTCGTTCAGACACTCATAAACCCACTCACAGACCCACATATCCACTCACAGACCCACACAAACTGTCAGACACCCACTTACAGACCCAATGACACACTCACACACCCACCCACAGACCCATTCACAGACTCAATTACCCGCTCACAGACTCAGAGACTCATGCACCCACTCCCAGACCCACTCAGACACTCACAACCCACACAGAGACTCATGCACCCACTTACAGATGAAGACACCCAAGCACCCACTCAAAGACCCACTCAGACTGACACACTCACTCACAGACCCACTTAGGCACTCCTGCACACACGCACAGACCCACTCAGACATTCACATGCCCTCTCACAGATCCATTCAGACTCTCACACATACACTCACAGACCCACACAGACACTCACATACTCACTCACAGAAATGCTCTCACACCCACTTTCACACTCAGAGAACACCATCTTACACCTAATATCATAACAAGACACTCTCATACCCACTCCTACATCCACATAGACACTCTCACACCCAGATAGACACTCTCACACCCGAAGACACCCTCTCACACCTATTTTCACACCCAGACAGCCCGCTTCCACCACACATGGCCAAAGGCTATATGTAGCACACGGATGGGTGGTTAGTGGGTTGGCCACAGGGACTGGTCACAGGACAGGCCCCGCAGATAACCCTGCTACTCATGGCCTTTTGCCATGCATTGCATGGGGTTTGGTGGTTATAGAGAGTTGGCTACAGGGCCAAGCCATAGGCCAGGCCTTGCAGTGAACCGCTGCCATGCACAGCCAAAGGCTGTGCACAGCAGTGGTTGGACTAACGTATAGCAATGAAAATTACTTTACGTTAAGAAACCATAGAAATTCATTGAAAAAAAGGGAGACCTTACAGTTAGGAAATAGAATTAAAATTAACTTTAAAAAACACAAAGGTTGCATGGGTGTTATAGTTAGATTCAGAATTTACTCATACAAAACCAGAGAAATTCAGTAGTTATAGTTAAAGTTGTTTCAAGTAACTATAACTTGCGGCATAAGGTACCTCTAATGCGTGCCCTCGCCATGCACAGCTAATTGCCCCAGAGAACACAGCACGCATGACAACTTTGATAACGTCATTAAAAATATCAATGAAACATTAGAAGTCAAATTATTTAATTATCGAGTTATAGTTAATTGAAATAACACTTCATATATAAGTGCTGGATTCCTCTGCTTTTGTGTGAGTAAATTCAGAACCTAACTATAACGTCCCTGTAATCTCAGATTTTTTTAGTCAATATATATATATATATTATGTAATGGTAGTCACCAGTAGGTAGTTATAGTAAGGACCATGTTTCCATACAAAAAGCATTTTTGACTTGCTTATATCTTTGGCACTGTTTAACAAATCTTCAAAAAAATGTCCTAAGAAGTGTGCAGGTAGATCTTGTTGAGCATAGAAAGTTTCGGAGTGATCCGTCAAGCAGGGGCCAAGAAAAAGGGGGGTCAAAAAAGTTGCATTTCCCATATTCATTTCCTATTGACTCTTTAGACATGCCTGCAGCCCCATCCACTTTACAGGATTACACCAAATTAGGCACAATAGTTGGTTTATAGACAACAGAAGGCCATTGTTGTTATTTGGTGTACATCCATTCAGTAGTTTACGAGAAAATAAGGAAACCCCAAATTTGTCTATCTACAGTTATGAATAATTTTGAGAATATTCGCAAACATTCACGCATATGCTTGTGAATAGAAGTGCTGTATTTGGCTGGCTAGAGCCTGAACAGAAATTTGTGCCCACCATTTTAAGGGACACGGTCACCAGGCTTGAAAAACAAAATTCAAAGTAGCAAAAGGGGTTAGGTGGAGGTACCCTGACCCCAGGAGTGTTACATAGGAGTGCTTAAGGGTTAAATTATGGGTTTAAAATGGTTGTTTTTCACCATGTGCGATATTCATGAATATTCACAAATAAACAAAAAAACATTTAAACAAAAATTCACAAACTCAGTCATACACTAATTTATTCACTTGTACATTCACTCAGAGGCTAATGCACCCACTCACACACTCATGCAATCACTCAGACCCACTCATAGACTCACACACCCACTTTCGGACCCACTCAGACACTCACGCACCCACTCTTTGATCCACTGACAGAGACATGCCCTGATGCCAAACCCCACTGCTCACAGCCAAAGTACAGTAATTAAAATTACTTTTTGTTCAAAAAAACATGGAAATTCACTGAAAAGCCAAAGGTTACAGGGATGTTATAGTTAGGTTCTGAATTTACTCATAGAAAACCATAGACATGCAGCAGTTCTAGAATTATTTCAAGTAACTATAACTCGGGCCCTAAGGTAACTATAAATCACGCCTTCGGCATGCACAGTTTTATATATATATATATATATATATATATATATATATATATATATATACATATGTATATATATATATATAGAGAGAGAGATATTCTCTTTGATTTTTTTTCTTATTAATTTGTTTTTTTAATGGAGGGCTATGATGGTGTTTTTAATAAAAGTGCTCTTTTTTGTCTGGTTGCTTACATGCAGGTGTTGGTCAACATCATAGAATAGAGATTGCGGTGTTTTATTTTGGTGTGGGGCACATCACAGTCCTGTGAGTTTGGGGATCTGGTCTGAGAGCACGAGAGGAAACAGCGATGAAACAGGATGTAGCATACGTCACAACAGGACATCAACCAGAAGTGTGTGTGGTAGTGTGTTAGGGAGGTAGACCAGGTTAGGGGAATGATTTGTTGGTAAATGCCTAATATGTCAGTGGGGACAAACTGTAGTGTGTAATTACAACAGCCTTTTTGACATGTGTTGTGGAGTGAAGTATTGTCTGTCCCGTCTAACAGGAAAGCGAGGAGAGTTGTGTTGCATTGATTTTCTTCCGGGCTTGTTTTGAGAGTATAGCACTCCGACTCCACTTGGGGGCTCCTCATTGGCTGTTCAATGTTGAAAGGAGGGTCACCTGGGGTTTTTCAGTTAGTGTCGGGGGCAGCACGGCCTAGTTTGGCCGTTGTCAAACCCAAGATGCTGGCAAGTTAGTCAGTTTAGCCTCTGCCTACCACTCTGTGAACGGGTACTTATTGTCCTTAGGATATTTTTTTTCTGGTTTCTTTGGTCCTTGTCAGTTTAATTGTGTGAAGCGATTTTCTTTAGAGGTGAATCGTTCCCCTGTTTTAGGTCTTTTTTAGTGCAGGTCTTTTTTGTTTTTCATACAAGAGATTTTTACTTCCGTTAGTAGTTCAGATCTGGATGTTTACATGTTTGTGAAGGACAAGATTAGACTAGGCAGTGGTCAATATTAGAATAGAGATTATGGGGTTTTACTAGAGCACAATATCACAGTTCGATACATTTGGGGGATTTGGTCCGTAAGCAAGGGAAGTGAACGGGCGATGGCAACAGGGGCTGAGAGGGAATTTAGTCTTGTAGGATAGAGGTGTGAACTGTAGCGTACTTGGATAATATAAGGTTATTTGGGTAGGACTTTTTAGGACTAATTTACTGTATTAGTGAGGTCAATTTGTAGTCTAGAAGGGGTTGAGTTCCTGTTATTTCAATGGTCCAGACTTGCTCTGCCTTTTTCAATTAAATGATGCTAGTGATTTAATGGCCGTCTAGCCCGACCGCTTAATCGAAGACCAGACACTCTAGGTCCAGCTAAAAGCTCAAAACAGGGACTTCTTCACTGCTGCACTCATCTGATCTGAAATGTAGCAGGGAGAAGCCTTTCAGGCTATAAATATGCAGGCAGATTCAGTCATGTCCGTTTGACCTCTTGCCAAACCAACATTCCAGTGCAGGCATTCATTTAATCAGTTTGTTAGGAAACTCGTGCCAAGCCCCCAGGTAGCTTCACCATGATTTATTCTCGCCTTTACTCGTTTCAGCCCCTCCACCTGTGGCATCCTGAAAACAGCAGCCTCGGATGAGGCAGAGCAGCGTCAAACTAGCCAGGGCTCAGAGCGGAGCATTATGGTATTCCAGAGTCGGATCTCTCTTTTCTTTATCCTCCTTCTTGAAATGTGATCCAAATAGCATTATAATTATATCTGTAATAATGTAGGAGATCTCTCTTGCAGAGGTGTCGAACCTTTTTCAAGAGGTAGTAATTAAATACTAGAGCTATTTATTGATGTTTAAATGAACTTTCTCTATTTTTCCTTCATACTGATTTTAAAACATTTAAAGGTTTTGGGAGCACCCCGCTGGTTCACGTCACTTCCGATGTCTGCTTTGCATTAGCGAAAGCCTCTACAGTTCAAAATGTTTGATGTGTTGTAATCTACCTTTCTAGTCCGTTTTCTTTAAAATAAACAAGGCTGAATAATTAATTTAGAGCGTCTGAAGCAGAAGATATGAAAGATAATTCAATTTGCTGCGTGGACGTTAGGGCGGGGCAACAGCAGGGCGCGGTGAATACAGCGACGACTGAAGAAAGCATTAAGAACGGATATCTTTTTTTATATATGAGTACAGTATTCAATAAACTTCGCGAAAATGACACGTTTGGACGAGTAAAATTCCAGCAATTGGACAAAAGTAAATAAATACGCTGAAGTATTTCACTTCAGTTTTTGATTATGCGAAATGTAGTTCAAACTCCATGACGTGTTATGTTGGCTCGCTGGCTCTGGTCATGGGTTCCTGCCTAAGATCAAAAAATGGTCTGCTCTCCCCACCAAGGAGTATTCTGTCTCCACTCTAAGCCGTTCCAGATTGACAGATAAGTGAATGGTAAAGGGCATATTGTTCACATATTTTTTTCCCTTAGTGAATCTGTAAGAGATCCAGTTATGTAATGTAATCACTCACTTTGTTCACGGACTTAAATGTTTGTTTCCACCCGATACTTAAAATTATTTCTTCTTTTCCGAACATTTCAAAGCATTTCAAGGCACTTTTTACGGGGAAAATCAGCCCACAAATATGAACGCTGGACTTAATTCTGACGCCAAATGCAGTATAATAAAATGGGATATAAACAGTGGTAGTTGCCGACAGATTCAATGTTTCACATGAGAGTTCAAATAATTATTATCTAGCGAAAAAGACTGCCCTGTATTGTAATGGCATTACTTTAACTCCTTCGCTGCCAGGCCTTTTCCCCTCCTGTGCCGAGCCTTTTTTTGGCTATTTGGGGCAGTTCTCGCTTAGGCCCTCATAACTTTTTGTTCACATAAGCTACCCATGCCATATTTTTGTCCTTTTTTTCCAGCATCCTAGGGATTCTATAGGTACCAAGACTTTGTGGGTTTTCGTGAAGGAGACCAAGAAATTAGCCAAAATACAGCAAAAATTTCGTTTTTTTAAAAACAAATGGGAAAAAGGGCTGCAGAAGGTGGCTTGTAGTTTTTTCCCTAAAAATGGCATCAACAAAGGGATTGCGGTGGTAAGATCACCATCTTCCCAGCTTTCAGAAACAGGCAGACTTGAATTAGAAAACCCAATTTTTCAACACAATTTTGACATTTTACTGGGACATACCCCATTTTTACTATTTTTTGTGCTTTCAGCCTCCTTCCAGTTAGTGGCCGAAATGGGTGAGAAATCAATGCTGGATCCCAGACAGCGAAACATTTCTTAAAAGTAGACAGAATTCTGAATTCAGCAAGGGGTCATTTGTGTAGATCCTACAAGTGTTTCCTACAGAAAATAGCAGCTGAAATAAAATAAACATTGAAATTGAGGTAAAAATACAGCCATTTCTCTCCATGTTTTACTCTGTAACTTTTTCCTGCGATGTCAGATTTTTGAAAGCAATATACTGTTACGTCTGCTGGACTCTTTTGGTTGTGGGGATATGTAGGGCTTGTAGGTTCATCAAGAACCCTAGGTATCCAGAGCCAATAAATGAGCTGCACCTTGCAATGGGTTTTCATTCTATACCGGGTATACAGCAATTTATTTGCTGAAATATAAAATGTGAAAAATAGGTATCAAGAAAATCATTGTATTTCCAAAATGGCCACAAGATAAGGTGTTGAGAAGCAGTAGTTATTTGCACATCTCTGAATTTCAGGGTGCTCATACTAGGATGTGAATTACAGGGCATTTCTCAAATAGATGTCTTTTTTACACACTGTCTTACATTTGGAAGGAGAAAATGTGGAGAAAGACAAGGGGCAATAACACTTGTTTTGCTATTCTGTGTTCCCCTATGGTTCCCGATAAAAATGGTAACTCACTTGCGTGGGTAGGCCTAGCGCTCACAAAAGCAAATGCCCCAAAACACAACGTGGACACATCACATTTTCACAAAGAAAACAGAGCTGTTTTTTACAAAGTGCCTAGCTGTGGATTTTGGCCTGTAGCTCAGCCGGCACCTAGGGAAACCTAGCAAACCTGCGCAGTTTTGAAAATTAGACACCTAGGGGAATCCAAGATGGGGTGACTTGTGGGGCTCTGACCAGGTTCTGTTACCCAGAATCCTTTGCAAACCTCAAAATTTGGCCCAAAAAACACTTTATCCCCGCATTTCGGTGACATAAAGTTCTGGAATCTGAGAGGAGCCACAAATTTCCTTCCACCCAGCATTCCCCCAAGACTCCCGATAAAAATGGTACCTCACTTGTGTGGGTAGGCCTAGCGCCTGCAAAAGGAAATGGCCCAAAACACAACGTAGTCACATCACATTTTTCCACAGAAAACAGAGGTGTTTTTTACAAAGTGCCTACCTGTAGATTTTGGCCTCTAGCTCAGCCGGCACCTGGGTAAACCTAGCAAACCAGCGCATTTTTGAAAACCAAACACCTAGGGGAATCCAAGATGGGGTGACTTGTGGGGCTCTGACAAGGTTCTGTTACCTAGAACCCTTTGCAAACCTCAACATTTGGCCAAAAAAACACTTTTTCCTCTCATTTCGGTGACAGAAAGTTCTGGAATCTGAGAGGAGGCACAAATTTCCTTCCACCCAGCGTTCCCCCAAGTCTCCTGATAAAAAAAGTACCTCACTTGTGTGGGTAGGCCTAGCGCCTGCGAAAGGACATGCCCCAAAAAACGACGTGGACACATCACATTTTCACAAACCAAACAGAGCTGTTTTTTACAAAGTGCCTAGCTCTGGATTTTAGCCTGTAGCTCAGCCGGCACCTAGGGAAACCTAGCTAACCTGCGGAGTTTTAAAAACTAGACACCTAGAGGAATCCAAGATGGGGTGTCTTGTGGGGCTCTGATCTGGTTCTGTTACCCAGAATCCTTTGCAAACCTCAACATTTGGCCCAAAAACACTTTTTCCTCTCATTCGGTGACAGAAAGTCCTGGAATCTGGGAGGAGCCACAAATTTCCTTGCACCTAGCGTTTCCCCAAGTCTCCCGATAAAAATGGTACCTCACTTTTGTGGGTAGGCCTAGCGCCCGCGAAAGGAAATGGCCCAAAACACAACGTGGACACTTCACATTTTTCCACAGAAAACAGAGGTGTTTTTTGCAAAGTGCCTACCTGTGGATTTTTGGCCTCTAGCTCAGCAGGCACCTGGGGAAACCTAGCAAACCAGTGCATTTTTTAAAACTAGACACCTAGCGGAATCCAAGATGGGGTGACTTGTGGGACTCCAACCAGGTTCTGTTACCCAGAATCCTTTACAAACCTCAAAATTTGGCCAAAAAAACACTTTTTCCTCTCATTTCGGTGACAGAAAGTTCTGAAATCTGCGAGAAGCCACACATTTCCTTCCACCCAGCGTTCATACAAGTTTCCTGATAAAAATGTTACCTCACTTGTGTGGGTAGGCCTATCGCCCGCTAAAGGACATGCCCCAAAACACAACGTGGACACATCACATTTTCACAAAGAACACAGAGCTGTTTTTTACAAAGTGCCGAGCTGTGGATTTTGGCCTGTAGCTCAGCCGGCACCTAGGGAAACCTAGCAAACCTGCGCAGTTTTGAAAACTAGACACCCAGGGGAATCCAAGATGGAGTGACTTGTGGGGCTCTGACCAGGTTCTGTTACCCAGAATCCTTTGCAAACCTCAAAATTTGGCCAAAAAAACACTTTTTCCCCGCATTTCGGTGACAGACAGGTTTGGAATCTGAGAGGAGCCACAAATTTCCTTCCACCCAGCATTCCCCCAAGTCTCCCGATAAAAGTGGTACCTCACTTGTGTGGTTAGGCCTAGCGCCTGCGAAAGGAAATGGCCCAAAACACAACGTAGACACATGACATTTTTCCACAGAAAACAGAGGTGTTTTTTACAAAGTGCCTACCTGTAGATTTTGGCCTCTAGCTCAGCCGGCACCTGGGTAAACCTAGCAAACCAGCGCATTTTTGAAAACCAAACACCTAGGGGAATCCTAGATGGGGTGACTTGTGGGGCTCTGACCAGGTTCTGTTACCTAGAACCCTTTGCAAACCTCAAAATGTGGCCAAAAAAACGCTTTTTCCTCTCCTTTCGGTGACAGAAAGTTCTGGAATCTGAGAGGAGCCACAAATTTCCTTCCAACCAGCATTCCCCCAAGTCTCCCGATAAAAATGGTACCGCACTTGTGTGGGTAGGCCTAGCGCCCGCAAAAGGAAATGGCCCAAAACACAATGTGGACACATCACATTTTCCCACAGAAAACAGAAGTGTTTTTTACAAAGTGCCTACCTGTGGATTTTGACCTCTAGCTCAGCCGGCACCTGGGGAAACCTAGCAAACCAGTGCATTTTTGAAAACTAGGCACCTAGGGGAATCCAAGATGGGGTGACTTGTGGGGCTCCGACCAGGTTCTGTTACCCAGAATCCTTTGCAAATGTCAAAATTTGGCCAAAAAATAATTTTTCCCTCTCATTTCGGTGACAGAAAACTAGACACCCGATGGAGTCCGGGGAGGTGTGACTTGCATGGATCCCTCAATGTTTTCTTACCCAGAATCCTCAGCAAACCTCAAATTTAGCTAAAAAATCAATTTTTTCCAACATTTCTGTGTGGGATTACCGCACTGGGACAAATGTCATACCACTCAACATTCTCATCTGTCTCCTGGTAAAAATGATACCTCATTTGTGTAGGTGAGCCAAGTGCTTGTGAAAGGGAAGAGCCAAAAACCTGTTGATATTGAGGGGGAACCAAAGGGGGTCCAAAAAGGCAGTTTGCAAAACAACATTTTTAGGCTGACAAGTGCAGCAGAATTTTTATCGGTATAGATGAGACAATGCTGGGTGGTAGGAATTTTGTGGATTCCTGCAGATTTCGGAAGGTTCCATCACAAAAACGTGGGAAAAATGTGTGATTTCCAGCCAAGTTGGAGGTTTGCAGGTTATTGTGGGTACGAAAATGGTGCGGGGTGCATGGGAAACACACCATCCTGGAATCACCCAGATGTTTAGTTTTCAGATGTGTCTAGGTCTTGTGGATTTTTCTACATGGCAGCGTCCCAAAGTTCGTAAAGTGCAGCCCTCACCATTCCAAGTGGGACGATTTTGAGAGTTAGCCAAACTCTCATGGGCCTAATGTAAAATCAAAACCCAAAATAATGAAATGTCTTCTTGCTTGCTGTGGGATAAGATATTTTAGAGTGAGGGAGAGCTGAAAGACTGTTACTCCCTTTAGTTGGGGTGGGGGCATAATTGGTAGCCACCACCCCAATATTTTTTGTTTTTTTTAAAGTCCCTGGCATCTAGTAGACTTTCTACCCCCAGTGTGTGGATCAGGGTAATTGCCCCATCTGCCCACTGGTGGGCAGAACAACTTTGGCCCCATTTATTTGGGGTGGGGGTTGGCCATACCCCCACCCTCTTATTTTGGAAAAAAAAACTTCCCTGGTCTCTGGTGGGCTTTCTGCCCCCAAGGCCTTCCAACAATAGGCCCATCTGGCCAACAGTAATGTACCCCCATGGGGAGCAACCCTTACCCAAGGGGCTGCCCCCTAAAGAAAACACACACATACACACACACCAATCCCTGGTGCCTAAGTGGTTTCTGCCAACCTTGGGGGCAGATTGGCCTAACAAAAATCGGCCAATCTGCCCCCAAGCGGGGCAGAAAATGGTCTAAATACAACTTGCCCCCGGGGGAGCGACCTTTGCTTAAGGGGTCACTCACCACCTCTAAAAAAAAAAAAAAAAAAAAAAAAAACTAAACAAAATGTCCCTGGCGCTTAGATGTTTCTGCCCCCGGGACAGAAATGGCCTAAAATAAATTTGCGACCCTTGCCTAAGGGGGGGTCGCTCCCCTTCCGTGACATTGGCACAAACAAAAGATCCCCGGTGCCTAGTGGTTACTGCCCCCCTTGGGGGCAGATCGGCCTAATAACAATAGGACGAATTGCCCACAGGGGGGGCAGAGGTGGCCTAAAATAAATTTGCCCCTCCCACCCCGGGGAGCGACCATTGCCTAAGGGGTCGCTCCCCTTGCGTGAAATTGGTGCAAAAAAAGATCCCCGGTGCCTAGTGGTTTCTGCCCCCCTTTGGGGCAGATTGACCTAACAAAAATTGGCCAAGAAATGGTCTATATACAATGTGCCCCCCAGGGGAGCGACCTTAGCCTAAGGGGTCGCTCCCCATCTCTAAAAAAACAAAAAAATATATCCCTGGTGCCTAGAGGTTTCTGCCCCCTCGGGGGCAGATCGGCTTAACAACAATAGGCCAATCTGCCCCCGGGGGGGCAGAAATGGCCTAAAATAAATTCCCCTCCCCCCCCGGAGTGACCCTTGCCTAAGGAGTCACTCCCCTTGCGTGAAATTTGTGTTAAAAAAACTCTCTTGTGTCTAGTGGTTTCTGCCCCCCTTAGGGCAGATTGGCCTTATAAAAATAGGCCAATCAGCCCCCAAGGGGGGCAGACATGGCCTAAATATAATTTGGCCCCTAGGGGAGCGACCCTTGCCGAAGGGGTGGCTCCCCACCTAGAGGTTTTTGCGCCCCCCTCCCCCGGGCAAATCAGCCTAATAATAGGCCGATCTGCCCCCAGGGGAGGCAGAAAAGGCCTTGACAAAAATGCCCCCCTGGGGTGCGACCCTTGCCCAAGGGGTCGCTCCCCTCAAGCCAATTTCCATTTCATAAATAAATCCCTGGTGTCTAGTGGGCATTTCAAAAGCCGAATCGCTTTACGATCCGACGTTTGAAATGCTCTGAGAGACTTCAAAGGGAAGGAAATTCCTTTCCTTCCCTTTGAAGCCTCTCAGTGCCCCCATCACATGATCAGAAGAGAAATGCTTTGCATTTCTTTTCCGATCACGCTGGAAGCTGAGCTTCCAGCGCAATGGGAGGAGGCCTCTGTGAGGTCAGCGCGCGAGCACGGGCTGACATCACAGGGTGGTGGGGGGGTCAGGGGGGTGTTGGGGGTGGAAGGGGAAGGGCTTCCCCTTCCTTCCCTGCCTATGGGTGTTAGAGGGAAGACCACAGATGGAGCGCTAGCGCTCCCTCTGAGCTCTGTGCCCAGGAGTAATGGTTACGTCCTCAGCACACAAGCACTGTGCAGCGCGACGTAACCATTACGTCTGCGGCACAGAAGGGGTTAAAGTAGAATTATTAGTTTTATTAGTGACTGAGTGGATGTTACTCTCTTTGGCGGCACCTTGCTCCATCATCCTGTGTTTCCCCTGCATCAGTGTTAAATTTGCTGTCCAGCATCAACGTACCCACCCTTGCACAATGGTTGGTTAAAGGACGGCTGCGTTGAGGGGGAGATAATTTTTGTGCAGAAAGGAACTCCTTCTTGCACCAAAACAAACTTAAATGGCAACATGCTCTTTCTAAGTTTGCTGCATTCTGCAGCAAACAAGGAGAAATGAAAGCATTTATCCTCGGTGGTCCAGTGCAACGCCACTCCTGTGGTGGCGTAAATTTTAGCGCTGCCTCAAGTTTGCAAAACATCGTAAATCTGAGGCAGCGTCAAAATGCAATGGGTGTTGCTCTGGCATGCTCACAGCAATACCCATTGCATGCCCCTTCCATACAAAGTGCTGCGTGTGAAGAGGCTTATTTACAAGGTGGCCTTGTAAATACAGTGCAGGGCATTATGCCACCGTAGCGTCACAAAAAGTGACACTGCGGTGGCGATGGGGCTTTGTAAATCTGGCCCTCAGCTCTCTTGCTGTCTAGAGTAATTATGAATTTAGGCCTGGCCAACTATCTCACTTTCTTGCTATTTCATCGCAGCACTTCTGTTTGTGCCAGTACGACAATTTTTCAAACACATTACTTTTTGGCAAAAGAGTGAGACATAAAATCGACGTCACCATGCATGTTTTATAGAGGATTTACCTTTTTCATTCTCTTTATGGATGCCCATGATGGGTCCCAGAACAAACTGTTGACCCCTCACCATTTCCTTTCACGCTTTCCTTGGTCCTTAGGCAAGTTTCCTGAAGCTGAGATATACTTCATTTGCCAGTTTTGTAGTTCATAACCTGAAACATACAGTATAATCCATGATTAAGTGTTCAAAACTCTCAACTTGTACCACAGGCCTTTTGTGTTTGAGTCTGGCATGTAGCCTACATACCATTGCTAGCACGCAGTTAAATAGCCATTCACTCTGGTATATGTCCGAGACACTGGCACAAGGCTAGATTAACCATTAAGCAAAATAAGCACATGCTTGGGGCATCAAGGGAAGAGGGGCACCTCAGAAATTTTAGAAGCATTAGAATGTATAGCTGAAGACCAGTCACAAAAGGTAAACACTAGAAGAGAAACAAATGATATTGCAAATAAGATGCAGGAGCAAGAATTCGTTTTAATGTTGAATTTTTGTGATGAGATTTTGCAAAATTTTCATAGAGTAAACCAAGTTCTACAGAATAAGTATATGAACTTAAAAACATGTGCAGATCTGTATGGATCATTAGCTGACCAACTGTGCACTTCAGAAGATGAATTTGAAATATATGAAGCAGTTACAAAGAAAGTGCTCCCAGATGTTGCTTACTAGGCAGCTCAAACTCACAAATGTATCAGAAAGAAGCTACCCAATGAGGGCGATACTGCAAAATTTTATCTGAATGCCAGAGATACATTTTGTAGCACCACCTTTTAAACAATTAACAAGCTTGAAACTGAGATAGGAAGAGCCGGAAAGATGTACAAAGATACAAAGAGATTTTATTTTCGAATTTACATTCTGAACGATGTGCCACATAATGTCACTTCATCATCTACTGAAATTGAAAGGTATTCGCAGTGTTTTCAAAAGTTGATTGATGCTTACTTAGAGAACTTGAACACTGAATTGTCAGCTGAGAGTCAGCAGTTTCACACATATCTGCGTCATAAGCTCAGTGCAACAAAAATTGTAAAAACAAGATTCAGTCATGCTGCACTTTATAAAATAATTGTAGAAGACAGATTGAGTGTACCTTTCCAAATGTAGACGTTTACTTTCATACATTTTAAACATTAATGGTCACAAATTGCACAGCTGAGCATTCAATCAATCAATCAATCAATCAGGGATTTGTAAAGCGCACTACTCACCCGTGAGGGTCTCAAGGCGCTGAGGAGGGGAGGGGGGAGAAGGTGGGAGGGGGAGGTGCTGCTACTGCTCGAACAGCCAGGTCTTGAGAATTTTCCTGAAGGTAAGGAGGTCTTTGGTCTGATGCAGGTGGGTGGGAAGAGTGTTCCACGTTTTGGCGGTGATATGCGAGAATGGTATACTGCTGGTTGTAGTTCTGCGGTCGCGTAGGATAGTTGCGAGGGCGAGGTTGGCGGAGCAGAGATGCCGGGTCGGGTGTAGAAGGAGAGTCGTCTGTTGAGGTATTCTGGGCCTGTGTTGTGCAGTGCTATGTGAGCATGGGTGAGGAGTTTGAAGGTGATTCTCTTGTTGACTGTGAGCCAGTGCAGGTTTTGCAGATGGTCTGTTAAGTGGCAGTGGCGGGGGATGTCCAGGATGAGGCGTGCAAAGGCGTTCTGGATACGTTGCAGCCTCTTCTGGAGTTTGGCCGTGGTTCCTTCGTAGAGGGCATTGTCGTAGTCCAGTTGCTGCTTACGAGGGCTTGGGTGACTGTTCTTCTGGTTTCAGTGAGTATCCATTTGTAGATCCTTCGGAGCATGCGGAGGGGATGGCGTTGACTTGCTGGGTCATGGATAGTGACAGGTTCAAGATGAATCCTAGGTTGCGTGCATGGTCGGTGGGAATCGAAGCGGTACCGAGATTGATAGGCCACCAGGAGTCATCCCATGCGGAGGGGTGGAGCTGAAGATGAGGACTTCCGTTTTGTCGGAATTTAGTTTGAGGCAGCTGCTTTTTATCTATTCGGCCATGGCCTTCATTTCTTTGTGGAGGTAGGTCTTGGCGGAGTCCTTGGTGAGGGAGAGGATCAGCTGGGTGTCATTGGCGTATGAGATGATGTTCAGGTTGTGGAATCAGGCGATGTTAGCCAGCGGGGCCATGTAGACGTTGAAGAGGGTCAGGCTGAGGGACGAACCCTGGGGTATGCCGCATAAGATTTCGGTGGCCTCCGAGCAGAATGGGGGGAAGCGGACTTTCTGGGTTCTGCCGATGAGAAAGGAGGTGACCCAGTCCATGGCTCTGTCGCGGATTCCAGCATTGCTGAGGCGTGAACGTATGGTGTGGTGACAGACGGTGTCGAACGCAGCCGAGAGGTCCAGGAGGATGAGGGCTGCGGTTTTGCCGCTGCCCAGTATGGTTCTGATGTCACCGGTGGTGGCAATGAGGGCGGTTCCGGTGCTGTGGATGCTCTGGAATCCAGATTGGGAAGGGTCCAGCTGAAGTATATTAAAAATCCCAGCAGAACAACTATGCAACAAGGTAAGATGTATGCTTTATTTCTTCTGAGTAGAGAAGCAGATGTGTTATGTAAAATTAGTTTTTAAGATCTGAACACTAGCTATAAAGCACTTAAAACATTTCTCCAAGCTCTGCTTCCCAGACGGGCAAGAGTGGAGAGGCAGTTACTTAGAAGTTTGGTAGGTAAGAGGTATTCATGGGTAATGGATGTGGCAAGGTGCTGCTTCCCTCCTCCATCAACCCTTTTCACTTCAATCAATGGAAGTTTGAGAAAGAAGGAGAGAAAAGCTCTTCTTCTGTCCCACTACTGATCAAAATATTGCTTAACATAGTCTTAGTTTTTATAGGTTTGTCTGTTGAAAACCTTCTTGATTTCTGTGGGAACATCAGAACACACCAAAAACTATTATAACCAAGCTTTTTTGCCTTTTTTATATCAAGAATGGATTGGTCACTTTTGTTAGGATCCACCATAAAAGTGACAATACTATCTACACTACCTTGGAGACCATTAAACAAGTGGCCTTGGCCCAAAACGCTTGAGAGTACATGCACAAACCTGGATGTCATTTGCATTGGGAATGTGAATATTAATGATGCACTATGAGACAATTACTGAGCCTGTGGTATGAAAAAGAGGAACATTATGAAATATTTCCATTCATGGTGGATAGCAAAGCAGTGACAAGTGTGAACAAAGAGCAAACAATCACCAAAAAGGTGAAGCAGAGCACAGAGATCACAGGATCCTTCATGTTGTAGAGAAAGAAAGGCAGAGATTGGCAGAGGCAGAGTAAGAGAGCAACAAGAACAGGAACTAAAGAGTACAGACTGCTCCAAAGAAGACCATAGCCAAGTCAACTATGCTGCACAAGGAGAGGCTAACACAGGAGATAGAAACGATAGCTGTGGATAAGCACTAAGAAAATGACAAGGTTTCACAAGGATGAGTTCAACAAAATCAGGTTACAGTTTACAAAGGATAAGAAAATGCTTGAATGCCATTTCAAAGTGTAAAATTGGCCCCTGGGAGAGAATAGGGGTTGCAGTGGAAGCTCTGATGTAGAAGACATTTGATTGCTACATTTGATGTCACATGATTAACTATATTTGACAATCTTTACATTATAATGTGTGAAACTCTAACAAGTTAACTGTAAGGTGATGCACTGGAAGCCTATGTTGAAGTGCATTCCCTGTAGACTAGTGATATAGGGTGTTATTACAACTTTGGAGGAGGTGTTAATCCGTCCCAAAAGTGACGGTAAAGTGGCGGATATACCACCAGCCGTATTACGAGTTCCATAGGATATAATGGACTCGTAATACGGCTGGTGGTATATCCGTCACTTTACCGTCACTTTTGGGACGGATTAACACCTCCTCCAAAGTTGTAATAACCCCCATAATGTCAAGTGGTATAGATATTTTAACAGAAGTATCATCATTCTGATTTCATAAGTTTCCTTATGATGTAAGGTAATAGTTTTCTGTAGTTCCCCATCATTCTTATTGAAATGTGTTAACAAGTTATTTTACTTTACAAATCTACTGTAACATAAACACTGAATAATATTTATTGGTGATGAATTCATGATCACAATGTTATATGTGCTTTACTTAACATAAATGGATGTGTCATTTTAATTTGCTTTACTTCTCCTATGTAGGACCTGCAAGGCCCTGTTTTATAAAATGTGTGAGAAACTGTTTTCCATTTTTGATGATGTTTCATTTCTTTCAGATATTGTTCCCCTAGAATGTTAGTTTAGTAATAGAAGTTCCATTGCTTTACTCTTAGAGAGTTTAAGAAACTAACCCGATACACTTAGGAACTGAGAACATGCACAGTATCCTTTCGTTACGAAGTCGAACAGGAGACCAAAAGATGGATGCCTTCCCGTAATTGTCTTTGGAGCCTTTCCTAATGTTACAGATGCCTGTTATATGATGTGCTATTACTGAATGATTACATCTTCTGCCTAATGTGATGTGATCCATGGACAAATCATCTTTCACCTTTGTCTTTAATTTACCATTTTCCAGTTGGATTTGCGCAGACACCATTCAGATTACGGGAGGTACAGACCTTCTTGCCCTTACCCCGCTTTTTCCCAAATGCTTATTGGATGAGACTTATGGGCATATTTACAAGAAAGTGGCACATCGGCCCCAAAGCACACTTTTCTTGCATTGCCCCTGCCCCACCTAACGAATCCATGGATGCGCAGTATTTTTAATAAAGCACGCTATGGCGGTTGTTAGGACAATACCATCAAAACTATTGTTGCGCTTTGCTGCACTAATGTCAAAAATGTTTACAATAGTGCAGCAAAGCACAGGGAGGCCCTTTGATTAAAATGGGTGAGTCATTTTAACGTCTTCTCTGAGCAGGCGTTAAAAATGACAGAAAACATGGCGCAGTGAAATGTAGTAAATTTCACTGCAGCATTTTTTGGGAAGTCCCTGTATCGGAACGCCCCGCCCCTGCATACATTATGCATAATGGCACAGGCATAATGTGGCGCAAGGTTTTAAAAAGTGGCGCAATGCAAGCATTGCACCACTTTGTAAATATCGCACAAGAGAAAAGACTCCTTAATACCACCTTAGCATTAAAAAAATTATGCTAGGAGGCACAAGGTGGCACTAGGGGCATGTAAATATGCCCCTTGGACTTTTTTGCCTGACCCATGAGAAGCCTTGTGAACGATCTTCTGAAATGCTTACACCTTCCCTTTTTACTTACTTTCTGTCAACTTTAGTTAGCTTTATCCTGCCCAGATGTCATGTTTCCAAATTCTTTTATTATCTTTTTATTTTTTGTCCCCTTGCTTTGTATCTCAGAACAGGAGAAATTGGAAACTATGGGGGTCATTCTGACCTTGGCGGTCCATGACCGCCATGGCGGAGGGCGGCGGAAGCACCGCCAACAGGCTGGCGGTGCTTCCTTGGCGATTCTGACCACGGCGGTAAAGCCGCGGTCAGAAAAGGGGAGCCGGCGGTATCCCGCCAGTTTCCCGCTGGCCCAGGGAATCCGCCATGGCGGCGCTGCTTGCAGCACCGCCATGGGGATTCCGACCGCCTTCCCGCCAGCCTGTTTCTGGCGGTGTCCACCGCCAGAACCAGGATGGCGGGAACGGGTGCCGTGGGGCCCCTGGGGGCCCCTGCACTGCCCATGCATGCATGGGCAGTGCAGGGGCCCCCTAACAGGGCCCCACAACGATTTTCACTGTCTGCTTAGCAGACAGTGAAAATCGCGACGGGTGCCACTGCACCCGTCGCACCCCTTCAACTCCGCCGGCTCCATTCCGAGCCGGCTTCATTGTTGAAGGGGCTGTCCTGCTGGGCCGGCCGGAGGTCTTCTGGCGGTCGCCCGCCTGCCCAGCGGGAAAGCCGGAATGGCCGCCGCGGTCTTTTGACCGCGGATCGGTCTTTCGGCGGGAACCGCTTGGCAGGCGGCGACCGCCGACCGCCGCGGTCAGAATGACCGCCTATGTACCTTCAAGGAAATCCAATTGATTAGAGAATTAATTAGATAATTGAAATTTAGGCATACGCTTAGAAGACATGATCAACATTAATTTTCAGAACATCAAGTCTTAAAGCTTTTGTTCATCATTGCATTGATAGAATGTTTAGTCTGGGGGATATTAATTAAGTGTTAGTTGTTCCAGCGCATTTGACATCCGATGGTAATTCTACATCTATATAGTCTTGCCTTCAGAATTGTCTACACTTGAGTTTGAGTCTGTAGTGAAACCCTTTAACTTTATTCCTGAGTTGAGTTTTCCTTGTGTAGCCAAACTGGTCGTACTGTAAATTTAAAAGTTGATTGATTGAGATGTTGTTATTTCTCTACCACTTAGCTAGGGTGAAAAGATCAGTTGACCTCATTTAGAGTACATCTGAAATGCTCCAGGAAATCTGGTAGCAGAGTATGGTTTCTCTTACGAGGGGTAGAATAAATAATTAGGCATAGTGTTAAGGGTTCCCTAACCCTAGTCCTATTATGAAATTGTCCAAACCCAGTACAAATTTTTATTCCACGGTTCATTCAGAAGATTAACTGAGTTCCATTGTCCTTCCCTTTCAGCGTATGTGTGAGTATCAACAGAGTTTGCGCATTCATTGCTTTCGCTAAAGATTACTGTGAAGTGTGATGTTGTAAAATATTTTATGGAGTTTTCAAAGTCTTTGAATGAATGTGGCTCTTTCTGCTAAGATGTTGTGTTGGCTAATAAGTCCGTCTTAGCCTAAGATCCCAGGTTAATGCACAACTGTGGAAGACACTTGATTAATGTATTGTCTGCAGTGTAAGGTGCTGTTGTAAGGTCCCTATTATGGTCATAAGACTGTGTGTTTCAGGGTGGCAGCACCACTGTGTGTGGGTGACTGAGTCAGTCCCACACTGCCTTGAAGCTGTCAACCTAATTCCGTGCTAGGCTGCAGTGCCTCAGCCAAAGCTAGAAAGTAAAGGTGACTCATGGGAACCTAAACATGGCACTCTGACTCCTCAGGGAATTCATAATAAACAGATCATACTCCTTTAGGTCAGTGACAGAGACTCACACATGCCAAGGCAGAATAAAGGATGCAAGATGGATCTCAATGCATTTATTGATGTAACTGCATCCTGTTGTACAAAGCCTGGGCTGAAATGAAAAGGCAGATGAAACATAGAAAAATTATCATCATTGCAATAAAGGTGAAGATTATAAACAACCCCACTATCTTTTTATAAAAACCTTAATGATCAACTGTACTTGATCCAACTGTACTTGTTGTACTTGATACTGATACACTGTATTTCTAAATATCTGAGAGCAGAGCAGCAGTAACCCTTCAGCCTATCTGGTTCTAAGAGACTGACCCTGCCTCCGACCCCATGCATGAAAAGGCTGGTAAGGGTCTGCCTGTTGTCTGAATGGCAATCCTCTCATTTGACTGAAGAGTCAGTGCCAGGATCAGCGAAGCTGTCAATGGAATACAATATGTTGCCGGATTTATATGACTGAAATGACCTCTGCACCACATTAGGCCTATAATATGTCTAAAGAATGGGGACTGGCCGCTGAGCTCCTGGAGTGGCAATACAACTTAGAATATCATGTACCTAACATGACAGCCTTGAAGAGGGCACAAAGTGAAATGTGTGCCAAGGGCTGATAAAATGTGCAACTATGTCTTCTCAGAAAGAAGCAGCCGATTAAAATATAAAAACAATGAGGTGAAAGCTGGTTATGCTAAAACAATAAGACATGTTTATCTGTTAAAGGCACAGGCCACAGGCCTAAATCTAATGTGAGGTTGTCCAACTTAGGCACTAAGCAGAACCTGCAACAGCTGGTCGTGAGACATCATCAACAGTACCAGTAGTTTTCCTGGTGTGGGTGTAGGTCGTTGGTGGTAGTGAATCCTGAATGCACACGGAGAAACTCTATTAATCAGAGTGAGATCTGCTGGTCGAGTCTCAGTCATTGTGTAAGTGTGAAGCATAGCCTGAAAGCATATCTCCATACTGCTTTTGAAGTGTTTGGTCACCCGATCCTTTAGAGAGCAGACAGTTATTGTTGGTTTTTTGCTAACAATATTTTGCTTTAGGTTTGCATGAAGAGTAATTGTGTGAGAGAAATTGTAAGGGAGGGTGAACTGCTGCAGGGAGTGAGACTGACTTCATACTGTTTTGCACTGGTGTAGTTCACTTGATGTGAAGCCACATTGGTATTGTTGGACAAGACCATAAAGGGCTGCTATTGGTTGTGAAATGTAAAAGAGAAGATTGGTGGAACAGAGTTACTTCCTGATTGTGAACGATAAGTAAACTGTGAATGATTGAAATTTCATTGAAAATGAAGTTCTTTAAGGCATTGACAAATTTGATTAAAGGTGATATATTTGCCGTTGGTAGAGAGGGAATGGACACCCCAACTAGAGGTTCTCAAGGTCATTATGTGCTCCCTGAAGTAGGTCTTCATGCATGTTTGTGGCATGAGCAATGGCATAAGGTTATAGAGAAAGAAGTTACATTAGCATTTACTCACTATGGAGCATTCAATTTGAGAATTATTGAAAATCTGAGGTGAATACTATATGAGATGAGACCGCCTCTGAGACCCACACAATTTGAAGCACTTAGGGCCATATTTATACTTTTCGATCTAACGCCGGCTAACGCCATTCTGAAGCGCCAAGCGGGCGCTGTATTTATTCAATGACGTTAGCCGGCGTTAGCCGGCGGCGCTGCCTGGTGTGCGTAAAAAAAAATGACGTACACCAGGCAGCGCCGGCGTAGGGGAATATGGTGCTTGGGCGCCAAAAAATGGGGCAAGTCAGGCTGAGGCAAAATTATCGCCTCAACCCGATTTGCGCCATTTTTTTCGACTCCCAACCCCCATTGAAATGACTCCTGTCTTAGCAAAGACAGGAGTCATGCCCCCTTGCCCAATGGCCATGCCCAGGGGACATCTGTCCCCTGGGCATGGTCATTGGGCATAGTGGCATGTAGGGGGGCACAAATCAGCCCCCCCTATGTCACAAAAAAAATATAATAATACTTACCTGAACTTACCTTATGTTCCCTGGGATGGGTCCCTCCATCCTTAGGCGTCCTCCTGGGGTGGGCAAGGGTGACAGGGGGGTCCCTGGGGGCATGGGAGGGCACCTCTGGGCTCCCTCCGAGCCCACAGGTCCCTTAACGCCTGCCCTGACCAGGCGCTAAAAAACTACACAAAAGCGGCTGGACGTCATTTTTTTTGACCCGCCCACTCCCGGGCGACATTTTTGCCCGGGTGTGTAAATACAGCGCACATGCCTCGGAGTCACTTTTTAGACGGGAACGCCTACCTTGCATATCATTAACGCAAAGTAGGTGTCCACGCTAAAAAATGACGCAAACTCCATGGACTTTGGCGCTAGACGCGTCTAACGCCAAAGTATAAATATGGAGTTAGTTTTGCGTCGGAATTGCATTAAAAAAAACGACTCAATTCCGGCGCAAACAGAGTATAAATATGCCCCTTAATACTTGGGAACACGTAACTCTTCAGAGTTAGAAAGAGAAGTATGAGGTTTGAATGAAAAAAGCATTATGAACAGTTGCAGAAACAAGATGGGATAATCATCAAAAACCTTGGAGAGCAGACATTATACATTATAGACTGTATCCTGTTTTGATCGGTGAAGGAGAAAGCACTAAACCTACAGAAAGAAAAAGACAGAAAATGCAGAGCAGACAGCAAAGACAGAGAAAAAAAGCACAAACCTATGAGAGCGATTTGGATGATAAATTTATACAACAGTTACTGTTGAATCGTTCTCCTCCATACAATTCGGAGGACAAAGGAGTGGCAGATGAGACATCAAGAAATCCAACTTTTGATATACCTACTGTACCTGTTGAACAGAGCCCTAATCAAACAGTGCAAAGTCCAAATGTAAATCAGCCAATACTTAATTTTATTTTGAATCAGACAATGCAGAGTTTTAACTCAAAGCAGACAGGACAAGGTTTCAATACGCAATAGACAGGACAGAGCAGAGGGATGACAGTTCTGCAGAATCAGATGAATTACATTAATCCAAATGCATTGACGGGGAATGATAGGGAATATTATGCATGCATTAAGGGTTCCAAATAACCTGAATGTCTTGCATGTTTCAAATGTCTGAGTACACCTATGGTGTTGAACAGTCTTGCTTAGGCAAGTACTCAGAAATTTGTTAGTCCAAATAGCTCAGAAATAGAAAGAATGCTTTCACTTCATAGACCGTTGACCCCTCCATGCATTTCAATCTGACCCCAATAACGAGTCATACAGGATTTACTCCTGATGTAAGGTTTCCTCAGAGATCCTCACAAAATTTTGTGCCTAGATCAGAACATACTGTAAACAATGGCTGTTGTACCCCAATTAGGAGGTTGCAGGTTAATACTTCCGGAGAAGATATGTCCTTTGCGAATACTCCAGATCAAGCAAACTTGAGTTCTGCAAGAGGAGAAACCATGTCAAATACTCTAATAAGTTTAAGAGGTTTTAATGCCCTGGAATTAAATGAGTGGCTGAATAATTTGAGTCCTGTGGGTGCAAGGTGCAACAGGAGGAAACACAAATTGCAGTTGAAAATCATTTACAAACCCCAGAGAGAGAAAGACTATTAGTGGTGCACAGATTAAAAATTGGAGTTAAATGAGATGATATTCAGAGATCAAAATATGACACATTTAGACACTTACAGAGAAGACAAACTTTGTTTCATATGCAAAGACATTACAAACCGTGTAGTGCAAGCTTATGAAAGACTAGCTGTATTAGCCCAGAGATATGATGTTGACTTAAAAAAATCAGAATCCTTATAGAGGAGTTACACATTAGGATTCGGTGACAAGGATATCATGAATTTGAGACCTCTGGGAATAAAATTGCAGATTAGGGAGTTAATTTCAATATATTCCACAACGGGGTGCATTAGATAAGAAGAAAGGTTGATGGGCAAAGAAAACAGATCAGAAAAAAGTCGGACCAGATCTGCCTCCAGCGGGAGAAAGTCCGAGAGAAGGTGAAGTGAAAATGCTTCCCATGAGAGAATTTCCAGTTGGGGGGTATGTTCATATACCTTGGAGTAGAAGTGACATTTTTTCATTCACAAATGATTGTCTGAAATTGACAGAGATGCTTGTAGAATGATATAGGCCAACTGAAAGATTTGTGAAGCTTTTCAGATGTTTGTGGGAAGATCTGAAAACAGTGTTTGGCTTTGTGGTTTCTAGTGACTTGTGGACTGAATGTAAAATTACTGTTTATTAGCCTGACAGAATTCCTTTAAGAAAACTAGTGACAGATGTGCTGTCTGAAGAGGTAATAAAGAACTATTAGAAAGTATTTGGTTTTTTGAAAGAAAAGGGGTCCCCTAAAGATATTGATTGGCTGCAAATTGACAGAATGACTCAGGAGTCCAAAGGGATGATAATTCCTACATGAGGGATTGTTGCAGGCTTTCAAGCATTTCAGTGGTACTGAGACCATAAAAGCGAAAGATATGGGTCATTTCTTGTCCAGATTTGTTCAGACATTGAAGGTATAAATAAATGCAATGATTCAGGAGTATTTGATTTGTTGTTAGAACAAACCAATTGATGAGATCCTGTGGTACGCAAAGTACTGTAGCGATGAACTGGATTTGGAGCAGAAAAAATTGAAGTTAATGGTGATGCAATTGAAGGTTGCACAGAGAAATCAGAATCCACAGTTTGCAGGGAATAATGGTGGGATGCAGGGAGTGTATCAACAGGGATGAAATTCTGATCAGCTGCAAGTTAGAGGACAATGCATTCTGTCAGATCAGAGTGTGGGTGTGACTACTTTGAAGACAACTAATCTGTGTCATGTGTGTGGCAAGTTGGGCCATTGGAAGAGGGAGTTTCCCCTTAATGTAAATATCAATCAGATGCAGAACAATGGATTTGTGCAGACGTAGGGAAATAATCAGGTTCAGATGCAGAGTACAGAGACGCCAAATGCAGAATTATAATGTGTCCCAGAGACAACCGAAGCAAGTTCCACAAGCACTGATGGCCGAACAATAGACACATTTTTCCAGACATATTTAAATCAGGTTAAAAATGTTGATCTAAATCAGATGGCAACTCAGTTCCCCTTGATTGATTTGACTGATTTTTTTAGACATTTTTCAGTTAAGGTGCCCAAAAGAAAAAGAAGAATGTGTTCTTGAGGCTTCCTAACAGGTAGCTCAATGTGGTCTATGTGGTGATGTTAATGGTCATCATATGTCCTTTCTAGTTGATACAGGTGCTACCTGCTCTATTGTAAGAACACCAGAAGTACCAAACTTGTCCCTATCAGGAAAGATGACTGTAGGAGTTCCAAATAAGCATTTGACCAATCCAGTAACAGAATTTGTCCCTGTAAAGATAGGTTCCTTTGTGGTGTGTAATTTAAGTCCTATGAGTTTGCTTGGAAATGACTTGCTATGCAAGTTGAACTGTTCCATTTGATGTACACCAAGAGGAATTGAAACCCATACAAATAATGAGGATACAACATTTAAAATTGTGGATCAAAACCCGTGTCATACTGTATCCTATGTTGACCTGTAATGATTTTCCCGCAGATATGAAAGATACTGTGTCCCCTCAATTTTGGGACTTTTTAGGAAAAGAGATAAGTCTTGTCAAAAGTGTTGAGCCTGTCAAGATAACTGTGACACAGGATGCTGTGTATCCAAGAATACCGCAAAATAACATGACACCCAAATCTATTACAGGAATTATTCCATTGACTGAGACATTGATAGAAGAAAGGTAAATTACATTGTTGTTCATTGCTGTTCCTTGGTACCAAATCCAGCAGTGATTTTATTTCAAATTCCATGTGATGCTGAGTGGTTCAATGTGATTGATCTGTGCCAAGCTCTTTTCTCCATATCTTTGCATGTAGAGAGCTAGTTTCTTTTCACATTTCAATTTGTCCTGTTTTGACATGGTGCAGAGTCCCACAAGGGTATACTGAGAGCCTCTCAATTTTCAACCAGATCATGAAAAAGAATCTGGAGTCACTTTAAATCTCTCACCACTCAGTCCTGAGTCAGTATATAGATGGTTCGTTAGTAACGTCTAATCCTCAAGGAGCTTGCAGGAGAGATGCAATTGCCCTGTTGAATTATCTAGGTGAGAATGGAGATAAAGTTTCCCGACTAGCTTGAGGAACTGTAAGAAATTGTATTACTCTTGTCAATAGTTATGCTGATGAAGTGGCAATGAATTGAGATTTGATTTTTACAGCCCTTAATGGATAATATTTCAATGAGGGAATTGATGAGATGAATTACAATCTGTTTGTTAACTGCTACAGATACATGGAAGAAAGATGCAATATTACAGGAGTGTTGTGTAGGCTCTCATTATCTTAATGAGAGTACTGGATTTTGAGCAGCAAGATCGTCCACGATGTGGGGGACTGAGTCTGACCCACGGTGGATGACACTTGCCACTCCAAATCTGGGCTTTGCTCCGGCTAACTAGCAGTGCCTCATCTCTCCCGAATGGTAAAGATGATTGGGAAGCCGAGCGCATGACATTTCTGTACTTCTCAGGGAAGTCGTGGTCACTCAGGTCACAACCGGTTCTCTCATACACAGTACAGTCTCATATATAAATGACAATAAAGGCAGTGTAAGTTTTAAAGATTGGTTTAATAAAATGACTGCATTTTGGATAGCAAAGTATGAGCTGCAATAACCAGAACTACACAACACAGTAATATCAAAATAGTAATGATGAGAGTGAAGCACAAGAATAAGGCTATCATAGTGCCGCTAGATTATTCTCTCTCTAAGTTATATTTCGAGCACAGCATGTTAATCTCTAAGCCTGCCTTTCAGGTTCCCCCGGGAGGACACCAACCCTCATACCTGAGCAAAGGCCTGTAATCTGCATCAACATCTGCAACGGGGCATTCAGCATGCAGTTGTGGTTCCCTGGCTGGAATCTCCCTCTTGACGTGCACTAGGACTAGAAAGTGTTTTATAGCTAACACGCAGATGTTCTAAGAAAATGTCACTACGTAAGGGTGTGTATTTTGTACGAATACTGGGGACTAAACTTCTACCACGTTTACCAGCAATGTACCAGACTGTAGCCTTGACTGAAGCACAGGGCAATCAAAAATGCATTATTTGAGAACACAGTGCTGAACTAAGCTAAACAGTGTGATAGAAGAAATTAAAACAAGACCATAAAAACTGGTTATTATAAAGTAACAGTGCAAAGCTGAATAAAATATATCTAGGACAAAATGCACAGCAGCCTAGTATGTTAAACTAACGTGCATGGAGCTATGCTTAAAATGGCTACACAACAGGAGGAAGTGTCAGAAGAAGTACAAGGTAGTTGGGTTAAAGCAGGTTGTGTCAAAAGAGATGAAGATGATGTTTGGGTTTCAAGTGATGGAAGAGTTGTGATGCCTATTAGTTTGTTACCACCTGTGGTGAGGTATTACCATGGTCCAGCTCATGTTGGTCATGATGCCATGGTTAGGATATTTTGGTAGACCTGGTTTAGCTACAGATTCAGATTGATGGCAGGAACCCTTTGTCACAGGTGTGTCAGATGCCAGCAGATGAACCTAAGCAAATGTATTGCAGTTTCACTGAGTCATATAGGAAGATCTGGAGGACCTTTCAACAGAATGCAGCTAGATTTCATTGAGCTACCCATGTGCAAAGTACTGAGATATGTCTTGCTTGCTGTGTTTGTGTTTTCTCTTGTTAGGTTGAAGCCTACCCGACTAGGAGAAATGACAGTCTCACAGTAGCAAAACTGTTGCTTAGGGAGTTAATTCCAAGGTTCAGTTTCCCGACTTCTCAGGAGTCAGACTGAGGGACTTACTTTAAAATTGAGGTCCTGAACTTAATGTGTGCTGTGTTTTAAGTTGAGCAAATAGTCCATTGCAATTACAGGCCAGAAGCATTCAGGATTGTAGGAGCAATGTTGAAGTTTCATTGAAATCCAAATTTTCAAACGTTTGTGTTGTACCTCTTTGAAATTGCCTGATGCACTGCCTCTTGCTTTGATGAGTTTTCACACAGGAAAGAGTTTTTGCAGAGAGGAAAACAGACTTGTCACCACAGTAAATCATCATGGGCCTGCTGTGTGACTGAACCACGCATGGCACAACCACATATGGGTTAACAGCGAGGTCAGAACCAAGACTGCGTCTTTACCACACATGCTTTTACCATGCATGCCTTCACCATTAATTTTGTTGTAAAAACATGCCTAGTAAAGGTTAATGTGCTAAACAAATGTGTAGTTCAGCCATACAATCCTCCCCTTAAGTAAAAAATCTACCCACCCCCCTACCTGCCCTGAAAACTATCCCCCTAAAAACCTTCCCCCAGACCAAGGCCTAAGCCCCTCCCCACCCTAAGCTCTAAAACCCTTCCCACTGCCAAAAAAGTACCCAAAAGCACCCCAAACCCTGGGCCTTGAAAAACAAAACTACACCTGCCCTGAGGCCTAAAACTCCCCCCCCCCCAAAAAAAAAGCAAAATACCCCTCCAAGTCCTAAAACATTCCCCCACCCTGAAAAACTTAACCTCCCAAAACTTGGCCCCAGGTCCTCACCGCCCTGAGACCTAAAACCTTTCCCCACCCCTAAAATCTCAAGTACTCTGACCCCACCACCCACCCTGAGGCCTAAAACTTCCCCTTTACCCCATCCCCAGCCCTCCACCCCCACCCTGCCCTAAAAACTACCCTGGCCTTCCCCAACCCTAATCCCTAACACTGAACCCGTAAAAAAAGACAACCCGACCCCTCAAAACGGCCTCTTTCCCCTGTCCCCAACCCCACCTTGACCTTAAGTATACCGTCACCTACCTGCAACCTGCCACAGCCCCCTTGTTCCTCTCCCTTCTGTCTGCCTGAACCATGCAAATGTATGGTGCCTTAACCATGCACTCGCATGGTTCAGTGACATGCGTAGTTCAGGCAAGCGTAGTAATGCTTGCGTCGTTACAGTCTGCATGGCTCCGGCCCGTTGTAAAGTCTGTTTCCCTCATAGGTTGTGCCATGAGTTTACCAAACGTATCTGCTAATGTGCTTGTGAACATCACAGATGACACGGTACTCGAATATTGCAAATGACTGAGAGATGTGGTTTGTTCTTTGTCTCATCATGTTGGAGAAGCTACAGTCCTGCTGCAGCAGAAGTTATGTCATGACCTGTGTCCAGGTGACTATGTCATGGTCAATAAAAACATCGGAGGTCCATTGAGAGCCACAGTGGAAGGGCCCTTTCCAACTAGAACTGGTTACAAAGACAGATGTGAAGTCCACTGGTCTCTCTAATTGGGTTGAGGTGGCACACACTCCTAAAGTTCCAGGTCTTCCTGATGAAACAGTACCGGTCCCTGAAGGGTCAGTTACAGTGAGTCGAAGGGAGCAGGTTAGTTAAGCTGTTTTGATGGGCAAGTTACTGGAACAGTGTAATTGCTGTGTGAGGGATGTCTGAGTGAGTCAACATCAGCAGTTGGTACAGGAGGGTTGAGAAAAAGAAAGTTGACCATGTGAAACTCAGATGCTGATGAAGGACCTACTGCTATAACAAAAGGAGTTGTGCCTGGAGAACAGTGGGCAATTGAACAAACTTTGGCAGAAATGCATATGTCCCCAACTATTCCAGAAAAAGCTGAAAAATCTGATCAAAGTGACAGTGAAACAGATAGACCAGTAGCTCAGAGATCAAAGAGAAAGAGAGTGCCTTGTCAAAAGTACACAGCGAATGACTGGGAGAAAGAATTTGCCACCTTTTGTTTTAATGATATGTATCCAGGTTAATATTTTTGAGTTTGTTCTTGTGGTGCAGCTTAACTTTTAAATCTCATTGCCACTTGACAGAATGAGACATTTTGCTGCCACTATCTACATTTTTACCTTTTTTTTGTTTGTCATTTGATTTTGATTACCGGTCTGAAGTTAGAGAACTCATGGAGGTAACTATTATCAAGAGTAGTAAACTTATATACATTTGTGTAGGAGTGTCAGCACGACATTTATTTTGATGATTGCAATGCTTATTGGATTAAGCTTACCTAGATCATCTAGAACAGGAAATGTTAGGTCAACTTTTTCTCCTGAGTTCCCTAGTGCCTACAGATAATAGACTGCATACACCTGCTGAGAAGGTATTATGTGCAGATGCTCTAGAATATGCATATTATAAATTGCTTTATGAGTATGTTGATGCCATGTATGTGAAGAACTGCTATGTCTGTGCCCAATTTCCCCCATAAATTAGTGAGGGAATTACATATCATAGTATCCCCCTGACTTATGGAATTTCATGTAGCCTTTTGCTGACTATTTTGTATCAGCAAGAGTATTACCAGTATTATTAAACTAATTAATGACCTAGTTTTCTCAGTTGGCCCCATCATGAAACGTGTGAGCAGTATTGCCAAAGCTAAGAAGATTGACACTGCTGGAGGATTATTTGAGACAATTGGTGCAGGTTATGCCCAGAGAAATAATTTGACCTATTCTTACCACCGTAGATAAAGAGTTTTTTCAACAAATTGAAGACAGAAGAAAAACAATAAAAAGAAAAGCAGAAAAGGGACTGGGAGTTCCTGACTGGGGAAAAGAAGAAGAAGTCCATTGAGCAGCAGGGAGTAAAGCTGCCTTGACTTTAGATTGGCAATATGTAGGGAAGTAATATGTTTATAGGCCCAGATTGAAAACTGACACAAAGTTTGGAGGGGCAAGTGAGTGCAGACGTGTTTTTGTTTGAGTTGTTAGACATTTATGTTGAATGGGCATGATCTATCAATTCCAGGAGTCTAGTTCATTTGAGGAAAGAATGCTTGCTTTAGATTGCCAAAAGTATGGTATGGGACATGTTTTTAGAAGTATTTTTTCCAAATATCTATCATGTGGAACATTTTGATGTTCCTGTTTGGGATGAAATGTCATATAGCCATGTCATGAGAGGTGTCACTGCTTCAGAAATAGTAGGAGATTTTTTGCTGCAAATAATCCATCTGTGGGCGTGACCTTGAATGATCTGAAGATAAGAAAGTTATCAACTATTGTAGATAAGTTGTCTACAGATACTGCAGGTGCCTTCTTAGTCATCAACACAGAAATAGTTGCCATGAAATCAATGGTTCTGCAGAATCATCTTGCACTAGACATCCTCCTTGTGAAAAAGGGCAGAGTTTGCAAGTTTCCGGAAGTACAACAATGTTGCACTTTTATACCGGATAATAGTAATGAGCTGAGAAAATACATTAAGAACATCACTGACTGGAAAGAGGATTTGAAGGAGTTAAAGGCAAGAGATGCCTGTGAAGCTATATGGAGCGCCCTTGTAGCTATTGGAAAGTGGTTTGGAGGTCTAGGTAGTGGAATTATTGGCAGTATTTGAAGACCTTTGCTGATAATAGCCTTCTGTTCCTCAGTTGTGTTTGGTTCTTTCAAACTGTTTAAGAAAATGAAAGTGAAGAAAACAGAGAAGGGGAGAAGAAAAGAACTTGATAATAACTTGAGAATAGAAGAAGTATCTCTTACAGTGGCATTAAGCAGTTAGAGCAGTCCAGAAGATCTTACCTGGTATGATCTCAGAGATTTTAATACGTCTCATCGATGTGAGAGATTGTAATCTGACGTGATGGCTTGATTTGCCATCAGAGGGGAACTGATGTAGCAGAGATTTGCTTGGTACCTTTGATGTCGCAATGATGATCTATATGTGACAAACTTTACATTATATTATGTGGCTCTCTAACAAGTTAATTGTGGAGTGGTGCACTGGAAGCATACGTTGATGTAGCCTATTGTGATGTGGTATAGATATTTTAACAAATGTATCATCATTTATCTTATTTCATATGTTTCCTTATGATAAATAATAGTTTTCATAGAAACAATAATGAATTTTTAAAAGGAAATTTATTTAATTGATGTATGTTAATGTGGAAAATGTAGTTCCCCGTCATTCCCATTGAAAAACAATAACAAGTTATTTTACTTTGCAAATTTAATGTAACATGAACACTGAACAAGATGTATTAGTGATGACTCCATAATCACAATGTTATATGTGCTTTACTCAACAAAAATGAATTTACTATTTTAATGTGCTTTCATTAGCCTATGTAGGCCTGCAAGGCCCTGTTTTATAAAATGTGTCTTAAACTGTTTTCCATTTTTTCTAAGGTGTCATTACTTTCTGACTTTGTTGCCATAGAATGTTAGTTTGGAAAGAGATGTTCTGTTGATTGAGCTTGAGAAATTAACCTTGAACCCAGTAAAATGAGATACTGAGAACATGGACAGTATACATTTGTTGCAAAATTGTAGTAGAGACCAGAAAACGGATGCCTTCCTGTGAGGGTCCTGGGAACCTTTCCTAATATTACATGTGACTTTTGTAAGCTGTACTATGATTGGACTTTTAAACCTTTCAGCTAAGGTGTACATGAAATGTATAATAATGAAACTTTGCTATATATCAACATGTTGCACAGAAAAGTACACTGGAGGCAATCTGGTCAAAATGTCTAAGAGATTTGTACACAAATATCCACAGCTCAATGAATCAGCGAGGCCTAGGGAAATCACCAGTCCCATTTGGTACTACTGAGAACCCCATTCTAATATTGCATAACTAAACACCAATAGTCCATTGAATGTTGTTGAGGCTCATGAAATCACTATTACCTAAATAGGTGGTTTAATCTGTTTCTCAATGGGAAGGCACATCACTGAACCTTTTTTTCATGCAAACAAAAATTCCATTGTATTGATGAGTATACATACTCACATATGATTCCCATATTTCTGCATGTCACTCCCTGATTCATATCAACAGTCAGTTAATGAACCTTCACCAATAAACATGTCCAAATCACCTAGCATAATATTTCCACATCAATGGCATGGAAATGCACATTGTGAGTAATTACTGTAGGTCGACCTGCCATTCCTTCATTGCTTCAGCAATTGGACATGACAAATGACACTGAGTAATGTATTAAGGAATGTGTGACCCAGTAACCAATATTATAACACTCCTGTCTGTGGTATCACATGACCTGGACCCCTATCACATTTAACTATTTTCTAATACATATTTGAATGCACGCATATGTGATGGAATCAGCCATCATCCTATGAAGACAGTATGATCATATGTTAAACAGTAGTGTAAATGGTACTACAAAAGTGAAAGGTACGCATTCCAACATGTAGGCACAAAAACTGATGTTAGCCAACTCATATAACTGTACATTCCCCACTTACCATGAGAAACTATTGCTCAGTGACTGCTCCAAAAGTGCACAAGCTATGTCACATGTATGAGGCCCATCATCACATGGGCCACAGTAGTGAGGTACCAGCACTCTTGACGCACTGAAGACAAGTGGCCTGTGGAACAAATGCCAATATACCCTCTTGAGAAGGCACATGGTTGAGTACTGTGATCAATCAGCTCATGTTGTTTAATGTTGTGGAGGACACACTGAAGACAAGTGGCCTGTTGGGTACAAATGTAACCCACAACTTCAAACAACGTTAGCTGATTGATCACTGCACTCAGCCATGTGTCTATTCAAGAGGGTATATTGGTAGTAGACTGTACTCCGTTGTGTTCCTGGTCATTAGTACAATAGGCAAGACACGTCAGCATGCACGTACTACCAGACCTATACAAACAATAACTCCTCTTGTTCATCGCACATGGGCCACCTCCAATATTCAAGGGGACATGGCTGCCTCTAACATAGAAAGTTGGCAATATAAAATGTATGAATATGCCCAGGACTCACCCCCTTGTAGCTGCTGTGTTTCCATCACCTGTCAATTTTGCTCTGGGTAGGCCACTGCCAGTATGTGGTCCATTAGGTGATGTTACAGGGTGATCGGCCGCACAATGATCCGGGCCCGATCAGATCGTACCCCTGGGGCACGATGCAGGGAATGCCATACCAACGTCAACACGTGCCTGCGACAAACCAAGAAGAAGGGGTACCAGAAGGGGAAGACGTGGAAGGAGCCACAACACCCGAAGTGGAGAGGAGACATGGGCTATAAGAAAAGGGACGCGAACCAAGGTTACAGTGTGGCAGAACAACAACGTAAAGAAGATATTGAGGGAGAGCAAAGCGCTGGCGAGAATGACAAAGCCCTGCTTCTGGACTCAGCAGCCTGCCACATCCCCAGAGGGGACTGCTCTATTTCAGAGAGGGAGAAAGAATAGAGGAGTAACCAAAATAAAGGGGGAGGAAGGGGTTGTACCTTAAAAAGAGAAGGGACAACTGTGAAACATGTTTGATTTTTTTTTTTAAAGTAGCATGATTTTTGAAGCACCTTCACTAGTACACTGCGAGCACAACCTAAAGTGACTTTTCACAGAGTGGTCAAGTTTTTGCACGAAGACCCTCACTACCCCCCCATTATAGAGAGCATAAAAAATACTTACTCCATAATAATAGACTTCCTTTTTTTCCACTCTGTCTTCTGTTTTGTCCTGACGCTCTGGGTTGGCGGTGCCCCGACTACGAGACCCACTTAAAAGAGCCAAGAGGAGGAATAATGGAACAATAGACCAGATTTGGAGAAAAGGAAGGAAGACAGAAAGACTAAAATAAGAACATAAAAATGACTACTGAAAGAACACTAGTATGGAGTGAATAAGGAAGGAAACAAAACAAATGCGCAAAACAGAATAAATGTTTATGGGGACGCCCATTGACACCAACTCCACTACTCTGATCGCCAACCCTGCCAACCACGGCCTCAGACAACTCGTCAACACACCAACCCACATCGTCGGCCACACGCTTGATCCCATCTTCTCCTCAAGCGCCCACATCACCTTCAACCATACCCCCGTACTCCACTGGACCGACCACCACTGCATCCACTTCACCTACAAAAAACATACCGAGCACCATCGCACCCAACAACCACCCGCCGATGCTGGAACAAAGTTACGGAAGACCAGCTTACCAACACCCTTGTCCAGAACCCACCCCGACTCCACCAACCCAGACACCACCGCCAACAACCTCACCCTGTGGATCAACGACTGCGCCAACACCCTCGTGCCACTCAAAAAACCCACCGACAACCAAGCCAGAAGAAAAGCCACCTGGTTCACCGACGAGCTGCTAAATTCCAAACGTGACTGCCGGAAGCTAAAAAAGGAATGGCTCCTCAACGCACACCTGAAAGCCTCACAGCCCACAAGGACGCCACCCGCAAGCACCACCAACTCATCAGACAAGCCAAACGATCCCACTACAAAGACTGCCTGGACAACAACGCACACGACAGCAAAGAGCTCTTCAGCATCGTGAAAGAACTCTCCAACCCCAGCGCCAACGTCAATGACATCCCTTCATCCCAAGAACTCTGCAACGCACTGTCCACCTTCTTCCACTGGAAGATCATCGACATCCACAACAGTTTTGACGCCACTCCCATGCCAGACCCCACCCCTGAACACTCCACCTGTGCGAACCACCTGACCTCCTGGACCAACGTTATCGACACAGAGACATGCAAGATCATGAACTCCATCCACTCAGGATCTCCGTCAGACCCCTGCCCCCACCACGTATACAACAAAGCCGACACCACCATCGCCCCCAACTACGGAAGGTCATCAACATCTCTTTCAAAACAGCGACATTCCCTGAAAAATGGAAACATGCCGAAATCCGCGCCCTCCTCAAGAAACCCAAAGCAGACCCCAACGACCTCAAGAACGTCCGAACCATCTCCCTGCTTCCCTTTCCAGCAAAGGTGATTAAAAAAATCGTCAACACACAACAAACCAGCCACCTCAAAGACAACGGCATCCTAGACCCCTCCCAGTCCGGCTTCAGATGAAACCACAGCACCGAAACCGCCCTTCTCGCCGCCACAGACGACATCAGACGGCAAATGGACAACGGCGAAACATCAGCCCTCATCCTTCTGGACCTATCTGCCGCCTTCGACACAGTCTGCCACCGCACCCTGGAATCACGCCTCCACGAAACCGGAATTCAAGGAAAAGCCCTCCACTGGGTCGTCTCATTCCTTTCCGGCAGAACCCAGAGAGTCCACCTCACTCCCTTCCGCTCCGAAGCCACCAACATCATCTGCGGCGTCCCCCAAGGCTCATCCCTCAGCCCGACGCTGTTCAACATCTACATGGCCCCCCTCGCACAAGTGGCCACGACACCCAGCTCATCCTCTCACTCACCAAAGACCCGCGCTCCGCCAAAACCAACCTCCACGAGGGGATGAAATCCATCGCCGAATGGATGAGAATCAGCCGTCTGAAACTGAACTCAGACAAGACTCAGGTCCTCATCCTCGGATCCACCCCCTCTGCCTGGGGCGACTCCTGGTGGCCCACCACACTAGGAACCCCACCGACACCAACCAATCACCCTCGCAACCTGGGCTTCATCCTCGACTCCTCCCTCACCTTGTCTAAACAGGTCAACGCAGTTTCCTCCTCCTGGTACAACACACTCCGCATGCTCTGCAGAATCTACAAGTGGATCCCGACAGAAACAAGAAGAACAGTGACACAGGCCCTTGTCAGCAGCAGGCTGGACTATTGCAACGCACTCTACACAGGCATCCCAGTGAAAGACCTACTACGCCTCCAACACATCCAAAACGCCTCCACCTGACTGATCCTCAAAGTACCCCGCCACAGCCACATCTCCCACCACCTGAGAAACCTTCACTGGCTCCCCGTGGACAAAAGGATCACTTTCAAGCTTCTTACCCACGCTCACAAAGCACTCCATGACACCGGACCAGCCTACCTAAACAACAGACTCAGCTTCTACACCTCCACCCGTCAGCTCCGCTCCTCTCACCTCGCCCTCGCCGTCGTCCCCGCATCCGAAGGAAGACCTCCGGCGGCAGATCCTTCTCATACCTCGCCGCCAAAACCTGGAACACCCTCCCCACCAACCTGCGACAGACTCAAGACCTACTCACCTTCAGAAGACTCCTCAAGACCTAGCTCTTCGACCAGTAACACCAGCCCCCCCCGCAGCGCCTTGAAACCCTCACGGGTACGTAGTGCGCTTTATAAATCCAATGATTGATTGATTGATTGATATGTTGTTGGCTGAACTGTTGTAGCAGCCGGGGTGGGAGGTGTTGTGTGGGCACAGTGAGATTTACTGTTGCTGTCTGACCAGGCTGACCAGATGTGCCAGGTTCATCATCAATGGACATATGTCCAGTAGTGTTGTCATTCCTGACCGCTTCATCCGGGGGTCGGTTGGGAGTCTGTTTGGTAACAATGCCTGCTTAGGTGCTGTGCAAATTTGACCTGTTGAGAAATAGAGTACATTGTTATTGGTTGAAGTGTAGAATCTACATCCAAATGTTTCATGACACAGTAAGTAGAGACCTAGGAAAATGTTAATAGGTGGGGTTTCCTATTGTTATATATTTCCATGGTATTGAAGTTGTTGACAGTTTGTGGAGGTTGCAAAAACTATTAGAATTGAGCAGCTCATTGGATAAGCTGCATTTTAGATGAAGGAATGAACATGACATTTAACAAACAGTTAAGCCAACACAGTGGAGATGTAACCTGGGTATTTGACCAGTCCAAGGGCTAGTTGTGTGAGTTACAGGCAAACACACAACGTGTTTGTATATGTAGCAGTAGACATCATGAGAGCAGTGCAGAGTCAATGTGCTGCCTGCACTTACAATCATCTGAAGCAGCTTAATGCCTTACAAATATTTGATGTACACACTTGGTAAAGTGTCATTCATGGCATCAATACTTAAATTAGGGGGTACCAGGACAACATCAATCTAGGTAGGCTGGCACACCTCAGAGTTAAGTATTGTATGTAGATTGCTCCGTTCATGATGAGTGAACATAAGTTATGACAAGTGTATTTGGCCAAGAGTGCAATGGCCTCTTGTTTTCAGTTGCAGAAAAAGGACCCGATGGTAGTTGTAGTCATGTCACTTTCTCACCATACACTAGACAAATGGTTAAGTCCATGACGAGTGAACATCAGTTGTAACATAGCAAAGAATTGTATTTAGGCAAGAGCGCAATGGCCTCTTGTTTTCAGTTATAGAAAAAGGGCCTCATCGTAGTTGTAATCATGACACTTTCTAACTCCCAACACTAAACAAATGATAACCTCCATGATGAGTGCACATCAATTGTGACACAGCAAATAAGTGTATTTTGATCGGCATACAATCACCTCTTGTTTTGTGTTACAGAACCAGGTCCTCATGGTAGTTGTAGTCGTGTCACTCTCTCTACCATCAACACTTGAGAAATGCTTAGTCTTACATACGTGTTGCCACACTGCAGATTGGTTGGACTGTACATTTACATATTGACACATACCATGGGTCCTGGGATGATCTTTTGATATTAAAAAAAACACTGAACCCTTTCCGACATATGGATGTAGTGGAGATCGATATATGTGATGCTATGTATGACAATACACATACACATTGACAATCTATTGTCTCTTTGGGTACCTCACGTTAGGAAAGTAGATGAACAACACAATGGCAAAAGCTTAGATGTGAGTATACAGGACATTGAAGTTGTGTGACAGTTTTTGTGGTGTAATTTACCAGACTCTGTTCCCCCAGCTCTTCCTGTCAAGCCCTCAGGATTCAGGATGGCCAAGACCTTCCCCTCCCAGGAAAAGAGTTGTGATGGGGCACTAGGAAGAACCACCACAAATCATCTGGGACTTCATGGGATGCCTAGTTGCCAGGGAACACACCTTCTCCCTCAGGCCGTTCCACCTCTTCCTAATATCCTCCTTTGTGCACAAGGTGGTGCCTACAGCATTCACTCTCTCAACTACCCTTTGCCACATTTCCATGTTCCTACTGAGATGAGAATGCTGGACTTGGGCTCCAAACAATTGTGGCTTTACTCCTATGATTTCATCCACCCTGACTCTCAACTCATCCTCAAAAAATGTGGAGTTTTGGGATATGACATGACTGTAACTTAAAGTGGGTGACAGTGACTAGCTAAACAAGACAAGTGATATTAGGGAAAAAATGAGAAGAAGTGTGTAAAAGGTGTTAAATGGTATGAGAAAAAAAGGGCTGCCTTATGTCATAAAAATGGAAAAATTATGGGGGTCATTACAACATTGGCGGTAAAAGGATAACCGCCGTGCAGAAGACTGCCAATACACCGCTGCGGCCGCGGAATTCTGCCACAGCTATTTTGACCCACATCTCGGATTCCACCAAAATTCAGACACCCACACAAGTCCGCCACACCAAAGGTCAGTGCTAAACTGGCGAAAACAAAACCTCCACCGTCACGCCAACAGAAACACGCCCATGCTATTACGACCCACGAATCCAAGCGGCGGTCTTTCGACCGCGGTATTCCATTGGCGGTACACACCGCCGCACTCAAAATACACACACATCTATAAAACACCGCCACATTGGACAATTCGAAATACACACACCTGATACACATACAAACACCACTCCCACACACCCAATACAATATAAAACACACACCCACATCACCCACAAACCCCTATGACAAAAAAATCTGAAAAAAGGCCAGAGAGAGACTACAGCAATAGACAACCCCACCACACAGAGGCACACAACACCATCACCCATACAACATCCACGCTCAAAACACCCCACACCACCACACATCACCACACTCATCAACACATACACCACCCCACACATCACCTACACCACCCGATGTCACGTCAAAGACACCACAGGTTTTCTGAGGAGGAGCTCAGGGTTATGGTGGAGGAAATCCTACGGGTAGAGCCACAGCTATTTGGAGCACAGGTGCAGCACTCCTCCATAGCCAGGAAGATGGAGCTATGGCGAAGAATCGTCGACAGGGTCAACGCTGTGGGACAGCATCCAAGAAATCGGGGGGACATCCAGAAGAGGTGGAACGACCTACGGGGGAAGGTGCGTTCCGTGATATCCAGGCACAACATCGCGATTCTGTGGACTGGCGGCGGACCCCCACCTCCTCCCCCACAACTAACAACATGGGAGGAGCAGGTCTTGACCATCATGCATCCTGAGGGCCTCGGAGGAGTCGGTGGAGGAATGGACACTGGTAAGTCAAATCTTAACTATCATATCCCCCACCCTACCTGCATGCTATCACACACCCCCACCCTCACCCCCTCCCCTATCACGCCAAATCCTCACTAATGTACTCATAACACAAACCACACATCCCAACACCAAGCCCTGCATGCAACACCAAAGCATGATCACCCCTCACTAAAGCATGCCCACAGCACATACCCTTAACACCTCCCCAACCATCATCACACAAGCCCCCACACTGGAATGCTAGCACTGGGGTACACGCTCACCCACCCATTGCACACCATGACACACACACATGCAATAATCATGCTTTTATACCCCTGCAGGACCACTACCCAACGTCACCAGACAGGAGGGTCCAGACATCTCTACCCCACCCACAGAAGAGGCCCACAGTGATGACAGCAGCTCTGGCCAACTGGATGCAGATGACCAGCCCGGACCATCGTGGGCCTCAGGACAGTCGGTTCCCCTTGCACAGGCACAGCCCAACACTGACCTTCCACCCTCTGGTAACACCAGCACAGCACCCACCCAGCGGGCCCATACCTCCGTACCCAGGACACGTCAATCAGCGGTGTGTCCACCACTACAGGGAACCCAGGCAAACCCACCACCCCAACAACAACAGGGACCTGGGGCAGTGGTAGTGGGCACACGGTCCAGGGGACGGAGGCCCAGGAACACAGGGGAACTGGGAGGGCTGCTGTGTGACAGGGGGCGGACAGGCCAAGGGAACCCACTCTCCACGAGGCCCTCTCCTCCATCATGGGAGCATACCACTACTCCCAGGAGACGATGGCGCGGTCCTGGCCAAGTTTCAGGAGACCCAGCGCCTGCAGGACGGACAGTATTTGGGGTTCAGGGAGGAGCTTAGAACCATCAGCTCCGCCCTGGGCACCATCGTAGGGGTGCTGAAGGACATACAAAAGACCATGAGGGACACCGTGGCAATCCAAGGGGCCCCTGACACTAGCATGGACGATGAACTGCCCACCACCTCCGTCGGCGCTAGTGGACAGGACGCCCCGCCACAGGACCACCACACCAGCACCCCACCCCCTGCAGACGGAGAACCACCCCGCAAGCGGTCCCTGAGATCCAGGAACAGGACAGAGCAAGATGGCAAGAGCCCCCCCAGGAAATGAGACCACCCTGATTGTCCTCCCACTGTCCCACTTTGTTACCCTGTCCAGATTGGAACTGCCCCAGCTCCACTTCCTATGCCCATACGGGCAATGCACCTGTGTGACTAATAGACTGGACTCTGCCATGGACATTCCTCCACCATCACCCATCACCATTTTGCCACCCCCTCCAATAATTAGCACTTCAATAAACACCCTTGAACCACAAAACAATATGGAGTCAGTCTGTGATTTTGAAAATGTGTATTAACTATGACATTTGCAAAATCCGTTCGAAAATGTAATGTCAACATACCTATGTCACACATCACAAGTCCATGAAGGATGCAAGCAGATGACACAAGTTGGCAACCACACCTGTGAAACCGTAATGGAAATGTACAACTCAGTTACCATATACTGCTACTAATTGACAGACAGGATAGAGGTAGAAGTGTGAAAGTGAATGTGATATTAAAAGAATTGTTCTCACCTGTGTGTCACTGGAAATATTGCTGTATGACTGACTCCTTGTTGTCTATGTCTTCTTCCTCAGCTTCATACTCATCACTGTCCACAGACTCCACAGGCTCCACAGCTGCCACAACACCGTCATCTGGACCATCCTCCTTCAGAAAAGGCACCTGGCGTCGCAAAGCAAGATTGTGAAGCATGGAGCAGGCGATGATGATCTGGCACACCTTCCTTGGTGAATAGAATAGGGATCCACCTGTCATAGGGAGGCACCTGAACCTGGCCTTCAGGAGGCTGAAGGTGCGTTCGATCACCCTCCTAGTACGCCTATGGGCCTCATTGTAGCGTTCCTCTGCCCTGGTCCTCGGATTCCTCACTGGGGTCAATAGCCAGGATAGGTTGGGGTAACCAGAGTCCCCTAATAGCCACACACGGTGTCTCTGGAGTTGACCCATCACATACGGGATGCTGCTATTCTGAAGGATGTAGGCGTCATGCACTGAGCCAGGGAACATAGCATTCACCTGGGAGATGTACTGGTCTGCCAAACATACCATCTGTACATTCATGGAATGACAACTCTTCCGGTTCCTGTACACCTATTCACTCCTGCGTGGGGGGACCAGAGCTGCATGGGTGCCATCAATAGCACCTATGATGTTGGGGATATGTCCCAGGGCATAGAAGTCACCCTTCACTGTAGCCAAATCCTCCACCTGAGGGAAAAAGATGTAGCTCCTTACGTGTTTCAGCAGGGCAGACAACACTCTGGACAGCACGTTGGAAAACATAGGCTGGGACATCCCTGATGTCATGGCCACTGTTGTTTGAAATGATCCACTTGCAAGGAAATGGAGCACTGATAGCACCTGCACGTCAGGGGGTATTCCTGTGGGATGGCGGATTGGTATGATCAGGTCTGGCTCCAACTGGGTACACAGTTCCTGGATTGTGGCACGGTCAAACCTGTAGGTGATGATCAAATGTCGTTCCTCCATTGTTAACAGGTCCACCAGCGGTCGGTACACCGGAGGATTCCGCCATCTCCTCAAATGTCCCAGCTGACAGTGCCTAAGAAGGACAACAGTGACCACAGAGTCAACAAAATCCCAGGTATGTACCCACAGCTACACAGAAAATGACACCAAATACAAAACTCATCATGTGTGTTGAGTGTAGGCCTAGGTATGTGTGACGCAGTAGTAAATGAAGCCATGTGGGTCCCTGAAATAGCGGCTGCCTGACCTCTAAAGTGGAACAATGGGGTGTGAGGTATCTGCGCTGGCGTTGTACACCTTCGCGGTAGGCGGTCGTAGACCGCCTCGCAATGCTGCATTGGTTAACATTGGACCCTATGGGTCCCAGGAACCAATGAGGAAGTGCGCCGGCGGTGATGATATGCACCGCCGCGGCCGTCACCGCCGCGGACATGACCGCCATTTTCTATCTGTTGAATCACTCCATACCTGATCTTCGACAGGAGAGGACCTATACTGCAAGTGCTGCTGTGACCTCGGTCTGAAAGAGACAATGGCTGCTGCGTCTGGGGAAAGGGCCCCTGCCTTCACTACTCAGGAGTTGGAGAAGCTAGTCGACGGGGTCCTCCCCCAGTACACGCTACTCTACGGTACTCCAGACCAACAGGTAAGTACACAGGGAGCACGTTGTATGGGCTATGCTGGGTGGAGAGGGCTGGATGTCAGTAGCAAGGGGGCAGAGTTAAGCGACCATGAAGGACTGTGAAGGCATGTGCCACATGGCAAGGGTAGGGATGGGGGCCACTCACATCGACGGTGCACTTGTTAATGACTTCTCTTCTTCCCCTGTACATGTCATGTAGGTCAGCGCCCACCAGAAGAAGAACATTTGGCATGCCATCGCCAAGGACGTCCTGACCCTGGGGGTCCACCAGAGACGGGGCACCCACTGCCGTAAAAGATGGGAGGACATTCGCCGCTGGAGCAAGAAGACGGCAGAGGTTCAGCTGGGGATGGCCTCCCAACGTGGGAGGGGTGCCCGTCGCACCATCACCCCCCTGATGTTCCGGATCCTGGCGGTGGCCTACCCTGAGTTGGATGGGTGCTTGAGGGCATCACAGCAGACACAAGGGGGTGAGTACAACATCATTCAGTGAACTTTGCGCACAGTGGAGGGGTCTGGGTGGGGGAGGAGGGCTGTGGGTTCCCCTAGGCCAGGGCGAGTTAGGTAGGCTAGGCCCCTCCGTAATGCATGCCATGTGGAACTCCACCCCACCTCTGTAGAGTGCCAAGTACAGGTATACATGCCCCTGTGTCATCTATGTGTGCAGATGTCCACCATAGCCATGTAGGCCAGATCCCAGGAATTGCACCTGGAGAGGCCAAGAGCACGGTGTAGTGCAGGGGGCTGCTGTGTCTTTATTGTCCGCCAACGGTAGCGGTAAGCCATGCACTCAACCTGTCTTTCTTCTGTCGTCCCCCCCTTTTTGTGCTCTCCCTGTTCTTTTGTGCATCAGCATCATCAGGCGGAGGTACAGTGGCACCGGAGCACGAGGGAGCTGCATCCCACATGGCCATGGAGGGCCACACCACAGACTCTGAATACACCAGTGGGACGGAGGGCGAGGGGAGCTTCACGTCGGTCACCGGATCACCGAACAGTGACACGGACTCGTCCGCCAATGGGAGCTCCCTTGTGGTGGCGGCACCATCTGTGCCCCCCACTTCTACAGGTACAGCCGCCATCCCCCCTACCAGCACCGCCCTCCCAGCAGCCCCTCAGCCTTCGCTCCGTGCCCGCTCACCCAGGAGGGTGGGCATCACCTTCACCCCAGGCACCTCAGGCCCTGCCCCAGTCACCCCTGCTGCCCTCAGTGAGGAGGCCATTGACCTCCTCAGGTCACTCACTGTTGGGCAGTCTACCATTGTGAATGCCAATCAGGGTGTAGAAAGAGAGTTGCAACACGGTAATGCATTACTGGAGGGCATTCATTCTGGTCAGGCTGCCCTTCATCGAACCCTGCAATCTCTGGCCTCAGCACTGATGGCAGCCATTGTCCCTGTGTCTAGCCTCCCCCCTCCAACTTCCTCCACCCTGACCCAATCCCCTGTACCCCAGCCTATCCCAAGCACACCATCAGACAAGCATGTACACACCCCAACACACAAAAGTAGCTCAGGCAAACATAAGCACCACACATCCCACAGGCACTCACGCAAGCATCTCCCACATACAGACACAGCAACATCCACTGCCTCCACTGTGTCCCCCTCCTTGTCGTCTCCCTCCTCCCTCCCAGTGTCGTCGACACTCTCACCTGCATGCACTACATCTACAGGCACTAGGACTCGCACCAGAACACCCAGCACCACACCCCGCTCACCTGCACTCACCACCCCCACTACCATTTACACGTCCCCTGTGTCCACTCCCAGTGTGTCTGTGCCGCCCCCTCCCAAAGTACACAAATGCGGGCACCCACACACCCAACATCCATCCACCTCACGACAGCCTCCAGTACCTGCACCTGCAATCAAATCACCTAAAGTTACACCTTCTACAACCACCTCCTCTTCCTCCACTCCCAGACCCCCTCCAGCTACCCATCCCAGTGTTTGTCAGAAACTCTTCCTCAGCGACGTTGACCTCTTTCCCACCAACCCCACCCCTCCAATTCATAAGTCCCGTAGTAGCACCTCAGCCAAAAAAGTACGGTACCAGTGGTGCGTGTTAAAGGTGTGTGGAATGCACCAGCCACCAGGGCAGCCAGTGTGACACAGAGCCAAAGCACTGCCAGTCCACCCCCTGTAAAGCACCTTAAGTTGGAAAGTGGCCGACGGGAGAGGGTGAAGACTCTTGGCGGAAAAATGGCTCACAAGGGTCCCAGGGGGAGTGCTGAGTCTGCTGTGACTCCTCCCAAGGTGTTGAAGGGGCAGAAGAAGTCTCCAAAGTCTGGGACGAGCAGCATGGTGGAGAAGGCAGCCATCCTCCCCGCCGGCCCGGACACCACCACCGCCAGAGTCAGTGCCCTGGAGGGCACCAGTATCGTCACAGGTCCGGAGACCACCGCCAGAGTCGGTGCCTTGGAGGGCACCAGTATCGTCACAGGTCAGGAGACCACCGCCAGCGTCAGTGACCTGGAGGGCCCCTGCAGCCACAGCCCCGCTGGGCATTGAGGGACCGTAATGCCACACACCGCTGCACAGTTCAGAGACAGCAAAGGCAAGCACCGCTGAACAGACAAAAGACCGCCATGGTGAAGACCGCTGAACAGGGCAAAGACCGCCATGGCAAAGCACCGCTGAACAGGGCAAAGACCGCCATGGCAAAGCACCGGTGAACAGGGCAAAGACCGACATGGTGAAGACCGCTGAACAGGGCAAAGCACCGCCATGGCAAAGCACCGCTGAACAGGGAAAAGACTGACATGGTGAAGACCGCTGAAAAGGGCAAAACACCGCCAAATCAAGCATCGTTAGCCCATGTGCAGCTGGGACAGTGACGGAACAGGGACCGTCACGGGGAGCGTGATGCACTCAGGGCACCAGTCCCCCTCCAGAACCAGTGGAGACCTGCATCCACTCTGTCTGTCCTTCACAGGATGAAGCACTCTGGGCACCAGTCCCCCTCCAGAACCAGTGGAGAATGTTATCCACTTGAGAGACTGTGGCTTTGCACTCCCCAGGATGGTACAGTGGGCAACCCACCCACTGTAGAGACTTGAGAGACTGTGGCTTTGCACTCCCTAGGATGGTACAGTGGGCAACCCACCCACTGCAGAGACTTGAGAGCCTGTGGCTTTGCACTCCCAAGGATGGTACAGTGGGCAACCCACCCACTGCAGACTTGAGAGACTGTGGCTTTGCACTCCCCAGGATGGTACAGTGGGCAACCCACCCACTGCAGAGACTTGAGAGACTGTGGCTTTGCACTCCCCAGGATGGTACAGTGGGCAACCGACCCACTGCAGAGACTTGAGAGACTGTGGCTTTGCACTCCCCAGGATGGTACAGTGGGCAACCCACCCACTGCAGAGACTTGAGCGACTGTGGCTTTGCACTTCCCAGGATGGTACAGTTCCCTTTTTTTGTCCACCGGCCTGTTTGCGGTATTACCGCAGCTTTAACACCGTCCGCCAGGGTTGTAATGAGCACCTATGTGTGGTCTCTGTCTAGAGGGGCTGTAATGGAGAGGAAAATAATCATGGCCTGGGATGGGATGTGTTTTATAATGTGATTTTCAGGTTTGTTCATTTGGCCAATGTATGTCAGCTGTATTGTTTTTTAATCCATCCAATGGGCACTTTTCTGGTGCTTTGCGGAGAGAGCACCACGACGGCCAGCCGTCAGCTAACCATTGCAAGGGGGCCACCATGTCAACTGTGTTCTTGTAATAGGCTCGGAGGTTGGCCGTGGTCATGACTGTGATGAAGTATGCACCACCAACATTGCAGCCCGCTAAACCACTGGTGGACAGCAAGATGTTGATGCGGTCATCAGGTCAATATTTATATATCGTAATAGGGGGAGAACGCTGGTGCAGCGGTCTTCTTGGCACAGCCACAGTGGCGGACTGGTTGTCTGACCGCCAAACTCATAATAGGGCCCTTAGACTTTTTCCTGACCCATGAGAAGATTTTTGACCGAGTTTCTGAAGTACTGACATGTTCATTTTTCCAAATACTGTTTGTCCTTTATTGTCTTTTTATTTTTTTTTCACCATGCTTTGTAGCCCGTCACAGGAGAAATTGGAAACTTTGGGGGTTATTACAACTTTGGAGGAGGTGTTAATCCGTCCCAAATGTGACGGATATACCACCAGCCGTATTACGAGTTTCATAGGATATAATGGACTCGTAATACGGCTGGTGGTATATCCGTCACTTTACCGTCACTTTTGGGACGGATTAACACCTCCTCCAAAGTTGTAATAACCCCCTTTGTACCTTCAAGGAAATCCTATTGATTAGAGAATTAATTAGATAAATGAAAGTATGCAAATGCTCAGAAGACATGATCAACATTTATTTTCAGAACAACAAGTCCTGGTGCTTTTGTTCTGCATTGCATTGATAGAATGTTTGAATATTAATTAAGCTTTGGTTGTTCCAGTGCCTTTGACGTCCAATGGTAATTTTTATTGTCTTGAGAATTGTCTACATTAACCTGAGTTTGAGTATGTAATAAGAATCTTTAATTCCGTTCCGACTTGGGTTTTCCTTGTGTGACCAAATTGGTCAAACTGTCAATTTAAATGTTGATTGAATGAAATCTTGATTTTTTTCTCTATCACTTACCTAGGGTGAAAAGATCCATCAACTTCATTTAGAGCATCACTGAAATGCCCCAGCAGTTCCACGAATAACTCCATGTGACAATACATGATTTGAACAAAAGATGGCACCTTCCTATACAGAAATATATATATATATATATATATATTAATTAAGAAAGAATGACGTGGCACGTAGAGAACATGGTGACTTACAAATGAAGTGCTGCAGTTTTGGATGGCACCAAAAGGAAACATTTGTGCCCAGTATCTGTGAAATTATTGTCACAGATGGGAGCTGTCGAAAAACCACACTTACCTCCATCAACAACTTTAGTTTAGTGTTTACCAAGCAAGGCTTTTAGTGCCAGGGATTAATTCTGCAAAATAACTGTTTAAGGGGGTGATTCTAAGCTTCGCCCGCCAAGCGGGAACCGCCAGAAGACCGTACCGCGGTCAAAAGACCGCAGCGGTCATTCTGGGTTTCCCGCTGGGCTGGCGGGCGACCGCCAAAAGGCCGCCCGCCAGCCCAGCGGGAAACACCCTTCCACGAGGAAGCCTGCTCCATATGGAGCCGGCAGAGTGGAAGGGGTGCGACGGGTGCAGTAGCACCCGTTGCGAATTTCAGTGTCTGCTAAGCAGACACTGAAATTCTAAGTGGGGCCCTCTTACGGGGCCCCTGCAGTGCCCATGCCATTGGCATGGGCACTGCAGGGGCCCCCTGGGGCCCCACGACACCTCATACCGCCATCCTGTTCCTGGCGGCCGAAACCGCCAGGAACAGGATGGCGGTATGGGGGTCGGAATCCCCATGGCGGCGCAGCAAGCTGCGCCGCCATGGAGGATTCCCCTGGGCAGCGGAAAGCCGGTGGTACACCGCCGACTTTCCGTTTCTGGCCGCGGCTGTACCACCGCGGTCAGAATGCCCAAAGGAGCACCGCCAGCCTGTTGGCGGTGCTCCCGCGGACCACGGCCCTGGCGGTTTTTACCGCCAGGGTCGTAATCAGGCCCTAAATCCCTTAAACCATTTGTTCTTAATCTTTCGACTTCTGCAGACCCCATAGAATCACAACTAGAAGCCAGGGACTCCCAAGAAATGTATATGATTTGTAATTCAATACAATTATACATCAAGCATTTTCAAAGTCAATAGGTCTAGCCATGTTGGAAATCAACACAGATGCTTTGCGGTGTGAATGAAGCTAATTTTAAAAAAGTGATCTGATGCAGCCAGGACTAATGTGATTTTTTAAAACTGATTAGTGCTGGATGTATCAAAGACCTTTTAAAAATTATTTTAGACATTTTTTGCCTTAATGCTTTGAAGCCACGCTGCTATAGAGCATTGCTACAAATTGCTGCCAAAGTCAGCAAATCCCCTGCTGTACAGCATGAACAAAATGCACTGGCAGGGCCAATGGGGTTTTGGAAGGGCTATTTATTCTGATACTAGAAGGTACATTATTAATATGCTGTACCTGTTGTAATTGTTTTGTTGTTCTGTTATTTGTTTTGGAAGGCTTTGAGTTTGTGAGCCCATTGACTGTGTATGTTTGAAGGATGACATTCTCATCAGAATGAAAAGCAGAGATGACAAAATGGATCAAAAGATATTAGTTATTATTATTGCTTTGTGATCACAGGCCAATCTATGAATGTTGATGCACATGCAGGGTCCCTGAGGCCTAGCTATCTAACAAAGTTTAATGATTACAGTTAACTTTGCCCAGGTAGAGATTTTAAGTGCAGGTTTACGTGTTAAGTATTGTGTGCTTAATTTAACTAAACCTGTCATTAGGAGGAAATGTGATTAATGGACAAACCAACCTCTTTTGTATTGGGGGAACCTGGTTCGAGTTCCAATGTCAGCATCATACCCTGTGATTCTGTGCAAATAGGTTAATCTCACTATGCATAAAAAATAAAACAAAATATGATATTTGGCGCATGCTGTTGCAAGCTACACCTAAAAATAGACAAACAAGTAAACACATTATAAACTCAAAACATCTACTTTCCTCAAACTGCAAAGCTGGTGACCATGGGGTCATTACAACCCTGGCGGTCAAAGACCATCAGGGCTGTCCTGACGGAAGCACCGCCAATAGGCTGGCAGTGCTCTCCATGGTATTATGACCACGGCGGAAGTGATGCAGTTGCACCGCCGTGATCGGCGGTTTACCACCACTTCAGTCCCGGCGGTTTTAATGCGCCAGGGTAGCGCTGCTTGCAGCGCTGCCCAGGGGAGTACGAGTCCCCCTACCGCCAGCCTTTTCCTGGCGGTTTGAACCACCAGGAAAAGGCTGGCGGTACGGGGAGTCGCGGGGCCCCTCAGGGCCCCTGCACTCCCCATGCCCATGCCACTGGCATGGGCAGTGCAAGGGCCCCCTGACACGGCCCATGCAGCTTTTCACTGTCTGCTATGCAGACAGTGAAAAGAGTGACGGGTGCAACTGTCCATTTGGAGCAGGCTCCTGTGTTGCGGCTGTGATCCCCGCCGGGCCGGCGGGGATCTCAAAATGACTGCGGCGGGAATGCGGCCGCACTGGTGGTGACCCGGCAGTCGAACCTTGGCGGGTGGCTTTTGAAGGCCCATGTGCGGTCTTTGTGTCAAAAGGTGACCAAGGCTGTGATTGCTTAAAAGCTAGAAGACTAAGGGGGGCATTCTGACCTCGGCGGTAAAAGGCGCTGACCGCCGGTCAGAAGGCCGCCACAACACCGCCGTGGTCGCGGTAAACCGCCACGGTCATTCTGACCCACAAGAGGCAAACCGGCAAAAACCCGACATCAACAAAAGTCCGCCACACCAACGGCCAGCGTTAAACTGGCGAAGACCAAACCTCCACCGTCACGCCAACAGAAAAACGCCCATGCCATTACGACCCACGAATCCACGTGGCGGTCTTTCAACCGCGGTATTCCATTGGCGGTACACACCGCCGCGCTCAAAATACACATACAGCTCCAAAACACAGCCACATTGGACAATTTGAAATACACACACCTGAGACACATACACACAACACTCCCACACACCCAATTAACTATAAAACACACACCCACATCACCCACAAACCCCTACGACCACAAATCAGAGAAGAACCCCAGAGAGAGACAGCACAGAATAGAGAACACCATCACACAGAGGCACACTACACCATCACCAACACAACAACCACGCACAAAACACCACACACCACTACACTCACCACACTCATCACCGCAAACACCACCCCACACCTCATCCACACCACCCCATGGCACCCCAAAGACACCCCAGGTTCTCAGACGCAGAACTCAGGGTCATGGTGGAGGAAATAGTTCGGGTAGAGCCCCAGCTTTTCGGGACACAGGTGCAGCACACCACCATTGCCAGGAAGATGGAGCTATGGCAAAGAATAGTGGACAGGGTCAACGCTGTGGGACAGCATCCACGAAATCGGGACGACATCAGGAAGCGGTGGAACGACCTACGGGGGAAGGTGCGTTCCATGGTATCCAGGCACAACATCGCGGTGCAGCGGACTGGCGGCGGACCCCCACCTCAACCCCCAGAATTTACAACATGGGAGGAAGAGGTCTTGAACATCCTGCATCCTGAGGGCCTCGCAGGAGTAGGCGGAGGAATCGACTCTGGTAAGTCGAATCTCAACTACTTCATCCCCCCCCACCCACCGGCATGCCAAATCATACACCCACCCTCCCCCCCACCCCATCACACATCATCATTGCCAATGTCTCACCATCACAACCCACCCATCCCAACACCAAACCCTGCATGCCACCCCAAACCATCAACAGCCATCACCTAACCATGCCCACTGCACATACCCATCTCCCCCACAAACCGCCGTCACAACAGCCCCCACAAAGGAATGCCAGCACTGGGGTACACGGACACCCACCCATTGCACGAAATGGCACACACAGAAGCAATAACCATACTCTTATACCCCTGCAGGACCCAAACGCCACCACACCGCCCAGGAGGGTCAAGAAATGTCCATCCCACCCCCAGAAAAGGCCCCCAGTGATGACAGCAGCTCTGTCTCCCTGGACCCAGATGACCAGCCCGGCCCATCGGGGACCTCGGGACAGTCGGTTCCCCTCAGACAGCTACAGGCTACAGCAGACCTACCCCCCTCTGGGAACACCAGCACAGCACCCACCCAGCAGGCCCATGCCTCTGTCTCCAGGACACGTCAATCAGCAGTGTGTCCACCACTACAGGGCACCCAGGTTAACCCACCACCCCAACAACAACAGGGACCTGGGGGCAGTGGTAGTGGGCACACGGTCCAGGGGACAGAGGCCCAGGGAAACAGGGGAACTGGGAGGGCTGCTGTGCGACGGGGGGGGACAGGCCCAGGGAACCCACTCTCCACGAGGCCCTCACCTCCTTCATGGGAGCATACCACCTCTCCCAGGAGACGATGGCGACGGTCCTGGCCAGGTTCCAGGATATCCAGGTACTGCAGGAGGAACAGTTTATGGGGTTCAGGGAAGAACTGAGAAACATTAGTTCCGCAATGGGCACCATCGTTGTGGCTCTCAACCAGATTGTCACCACATTGCGGGACCATGTGGCACCACAAAGGGCCCCTGTCACTAGCATGGACCAGGAACAGCCTACCACCTCCGCCGGCGCTAGTGGACAGGAGGCCCCGACACAGCAACAACCTGCCACCAGAACCCCACCTCTTGCAGAAGAAGAACCACCCCGCAAGCGGGCCTGAGATCTAGGAAGAAGACAGAGTAGGATGCCAAGACCCCCGCCAGGAAAGGATACCCCCTGATGTCATCCCACTGTCCCACATTGTCACCCTGTCCAACCTTAATCTGCCCCTGCTCCACCTTCCACAGGCATATGGACAATGCACCTGTGAGATTGAGAATCTGGACTCTGCCATGGACATTCCTCCACCATCACCCATCACCGATTTTCAACCATGTCCCACAATTTAGCACTTTAATAAACACACTTATTGCACACAAATAATCTGGAGTCTGCCTTTCTTTGTTGAAAATATGTATTAGACATAAACGTGCAAAAATGACCAGTTACATTGTGATGACAACATACCACTGTCACACAGCTGTAGTCCAGGGGCAAACAAAGCAGAGGTCACGCAGTGGGGCCCACATCTCTGAAATTGGAAGGGAAAGTCACAACTCTGTTAGCATACACTGGGTGAAAAGGACAGACAGTAGAGAGGCAGGAGACTGTAAGTAAATGTAAAATGCCGGTGTTGATTCTTACCTGTGTGTTATTGAAAATACTGCTGTATCACTGTGTCCCTGTTGTCTGTGTCGTCCTCTTCGTCTTCCTCCTCTTCACTCTCCGCAGGCTCCACAGCTGCTTCAACAACACCATCTGGACCATCCTCCTGCAGAAAAGGCACCTGGCGTCGCAATGCCAGGTTGTGAAGCATACAGCAGGCCACGATGATCTGGCACACCTTCTTTGGTGAGTACATTAGGGATCCACCTGTCATATGCAGGCACCTAAATCTGGCCTTCAGGAGGCCGAAGGTTCTTTCTATAATCCTCCTAGTTCGCCCATGGGCCTCATTGTAGCGTTCCTCTGCCCTTGTCCTGGGATTCCTCACTAGGGTCAGTAACCACGACAGGTTGGGGTAACCTGAGTCCGCAATTAGCCACACACGGTGTCTCCGTAGTTGTTCCATCACATAAGGGATGCTGCTATTTCGCATGATGTACGCGTCATGCACTGACCCAGGGAACTTGGCATTTACATGGGAGATGTACTGGTCAGCCAAACAAACCACCTGGACATTCATGGAATGATAACTTTTTCTGTTCCTGTACACCTGTTCACTTTCACTGGGGGGTACCAAAGCCACATGTGTCCCATCAATGGCACCAATGATGTTGGGAATATGTCCAAGGGCATAGAAATCACCCTTCACTGTAGGCAAATCCCCCACCTCAGGGAAAACGATGTATCTCCGCATGTGTTTGAGCAGGGCAGACAACACTCTGGACAACACCTTGGAAAACATAGGCTGAGACATCCCTGATGAAATGGCCACTGTTGTTTGAAAGGACCCACTTGCTAAGAAATGGAGTACTGACAGCACCTGCACTAGATGGGGGGATCCCTGTGGGTTGGCGGATGGGTGACATCAGGTCTGCCTCCAGCTGGGCACACAGTTCATGTATAGTGGCTCGGTCAAGCCTGTATGTCAGAATGACATGTCGTTCCTCCATTGTCGACAGGTCCACCAGCGGTCTGTACACGGGAACATTCCTCCATCTCCTCGCAAGTCCCAGCGGACGGTGCCTAGGAAGGACAACAGCGAGCACAGAGTCAATCAACCCACAGGTAAGTTCCCACAGCTTGCACAGTACACGATTCTGTATGCATTGAATGGCTTGTATGAGTGTCGATGCAAGGCCTAGGCATGTGTGACGCAGTAGAAATTAAGCCATGTGGGCCCTTGAAATGGCGGCTGCCTGACCTGTGAAGTGCGACAATGGGATGTGAGGTCAATGCGCTGGCGTGGCACACCGTGGCGGTAGGCGGTTGAAGACCGCGGCGCAAAGCCGCATTGGTTAACATTGAACCCTATGCGTTTCAGGAGCCAATGACGAAGTGAGCCGGCGGTCGCGGGACGCACCACCGCGGTACACACCGCCGCGGACGTGACCGCCATTTTCTATCTGCTTAATCACTCGAGACCTGATCATCCACAGGAGAGGACCTATACTGCAAGTGCTGCTGTGAGCTCGGTCTGGAAGATACAATGGCTGCTGCGACTGGGGAGAGGGCCCCTGCCTTCCCTTCTGAAGAATTGGAGAAACTCGTGGATGGGGTCCTCCCCCAGTATGCGCTACTCTACGGTCCTCCAGACCAACAGGTAAGTACACTGGGAGCATGCTTTGGGGGCAATGCCTGTGTTGAGTCGGGTGGATGAAAGATGGTGGGGAGGGGAGCGATTGAGGCATGCATCAAAGGACGGATGAGAGCATGTGCCACATGGCACGGGTGGGGATGGGGGCCACTCACATCGAGCATGCAGAAAATCATAATAATGTTTTTTCTCCCCCTGTACATGTCACATAGGTCAGCGTCCATCAGAAAATCGATATTTGGCGTGCCATCGCCAAGGACGTCCGGACCCTGGGGGTCCACAACAGACGGGGCACCCACTGCCGAAAGAGGTATGAGGACATCCGCCACGGGAGCAGGAAGACCGCGGAGGCTCTGCTGGGGATGGCCTCCCAATGTAGGAGGGGTGCCACTCGTCAATTGACCCCCCTGATGTCTCGGATCCTGGCGGTGGCCTACCCAGATTTGGATGGGCGCGTGAGGACATCACAGCAGACACAACGGGGTGAGTACCAGCACATTCTGCTATCTTAGCGCGCAGTGGAGGTGTCTGGGTGGGGGAGGAGGGCTGTGGGTATCCCTAGGCCAGGGCGATTTCTGTAGGCTAGGCCCCTCCGTAAGACATGGCCCTGTGCCCCCGCCCCCAACTCTGTAGGGTGCCAAGTACAGCTATCCATGGCCCTGTGTCACCTATGTGTGCAGTTGTCGTCCATAGGCTTGTAGGCCAAGTTCCAATGATTGAGTAGTGTACCCCAAGTGCGCGGCGTAGTGCAGGGGGCTTCTGTGTCTGTCCTCTCCGCCAACTGTGTTGCCAATGGATGCACTCAACATGTCTTCATTCCCCCCCCCCTTTTTTGCTGCTCTTCCTGTTCATGTGTGCATTAGCATCATCAGGCGGAGGAGAAGTGGCATCGGAGCACGAGGGAGCTGCATCTCACATGGCCCTGGAGGGCCATGCAACCGACTCTGAGTTCACCAGTGAGACGGAGGGCGAGGGGAGCTCCACAACGGGGACACGTGGAGACATCAGCGACACAGACACGTCCTCGGAAGGGAGCTCCCTTGTGGTGGCGGCAACATCCGTGCCCACCGCAACAACAGGTACAGCTGCCACCCAGTGCACCAGCTCCGCCCTCCCAGCAGCCCCTCTGCGATCACCCCGTGCCCGCTCGCACACGCAGGCGGGCATCTCCTTCGCTCCAGGCACCTCAGGCCCTGCCCCAGTTACCCCTGCTGCCCTCAGTGAGGAGGTCATTGACCTCCTCAGGACGCTCATTGTTGGGCAGTCTACCCTTTTGAATGCCATCCAGGGGGTAGAAAGGGAGGTGCACCGGAGCAATGCATACCTGGAGGGCATTCATTCGGGCGATCGTTCAACGCTCTGGCTTCAGCACTGACGGCAGCCATTGTCCCTGTCTCCTGCCTCCCTCCTCCAACTTCCTCCACCCAGTCCCACTCCCCTGTTCCTCTGCCTATCCCAGACACACCTACAGACCAGCCTGCACACACCTCAACACCTCATCCAGACATAAGCACCACAAATCACACAAGCATTCACACAAGCAACAGCCACATGCAGACATACCAACAGCCACTGCCTCCTCTGTGTCCCCCTCCTCCTCGTCTCCCTCCTCCCTCCCTGTGACGTCTCCACTCACACTTGCATGCACAACATCATCAGCCACTACGTCCATCACCAGCACACCCACCAGAACACTCCGCACACGTGCAGTCACCACCCCCACTGCCATTTACACGTCCCCTGTGTCCTCTCCCAGTGTGTCTGTCACCCCCTCTTCCAAACCACACAAACGCAGGCAGCCACCCACCCAACAGCCATCCACCTCACGACAGCCTCCGTCACAAGCACCTGTACCCAAAGACACCACACTTGACTCTCCTACAACCACATCCTCTTCCTCCACTCCCATACCCACTGCACCTACCCTTCCCACTGCTCCTAAAAAGTTTTTCCTGTCCAAAATTAACCTCTTTCCATCACCTGACCCACCCCTCCATCTCGTAAGAGTCCAATCAGCACCTCAGCCACCACAACCCCTGGACCTACAAGGTCCATAGTACAGGGATATTGGAGTCCACCACCTTCCAGGGCACCAACATCGGCCAGCAGTAAAGGGACAGCCAGCGCGAGAGGCCAGAGACGGCAGCCTCCAAAGGCACTACCCTGGCACCGTCAGGATGTGGGGTGCCACCTGGCACATCTACAAAGGGAGGCAAGGGCCACAGAGAATCACGGAAGGATGGCAAGGGCAGCACGGCTGAAAAGTCCGGCAGCAGGCGAGCTGCCCAGGAGGGCCCCACCAGCCCCATTCCGGGTGTGAAGGAGGACACCCACGGGCCCGGGACTCCAGCACAGGAGGGCCCTGGAAGCGAGAAGTCGGATGGCGAGTGAACTCCATGTATTGGCCGGATATGGTGCCCTGGAGACACATGTCAAGAACCGCTGAACAGGGCCCTTCAAGACAAGCACCGCTGAACAGGGCCCTTCAAGACAAGCACCGCTGAACAGGCCACCGCCGTGTCAAGAACTGCTGAACAGGGCCCTTCAACACAAGCACCGCTGAACAGGCCACCGCCGTGTCAAGAACCGCTGAACAGGGCCCTTCAAGACAAGCACCGCTGAACAGGCCACCGCCGTGTCAAGAACCGCTGAACAGGGCCCTTCAAGACAAGCACCGCTCCGCTGGGCCCTTCATCTCAAGCACCGCTCCGCTGGGCCCTTCATCTCAAGCACCGCTGAACAGGCCACCGCCGTGTCAAGAACCGCTGAACAGGGCCCTTCAAGACAAGCACCGCTGAACAGGGCCCTTCAAGACAAGCACCGCTGAACAGGCCACCGCCGTGTCAAGAACTGCTGAACAGGGCCCTTCAACACAAGCACCGCTGAACAGGCCACCGCCGTGTCAAGAACCGCTGAACAGGGCCCTTCAAGACAAGCACCGCTGAACAGGCCACCGCCGTGTCAAGAACCGCTGAACAGGGCCCTTCAAGACAAGCACCGCTCCGCTGGGCCCTTCATCTCAAGCACCGCTCCGCTGGGCCCTTCATCTCAAGCACCGCTCCGCTGGGCCCTTCATCTCAAGCACCGCTCTGCTGGGCCCTTCATCTCAAGCACCGCTCCGCTGGGCACCGCCGTCTCAAGCACCGCTCCGCTGGGCCCTTCATCTCAAGCACCGCTCCGCTGGGCCCTTCATCTCAAGCACCGCTCCGCTGGGCCCTTCATCTCAAGCACTGCTCCGCTGGGCACCGCCGTCTCAAGCACCGCTCCGCTGGGCCCTTCATCTCAAGCACCGCTCCGCTGGGCCCTTCATCTCAAGCACCGCTCCGCTGGGCACCGCCGTCTCAAGCACCGCTCCGCTGGGCCCTTCATCTCAAGCACCGCTCCGCTGGGCCCTTCATCTCAAGCACCACTCCGCTGGGCCCTTCATCTCAAGCACCGCTCCGCTGGGCCCTTCATCGCAAGCACCGCTCCGCTGGGCCCTTCATCTCAAGCACCACTCCGCTGGGCCCTTCATCTCAAGCACCGCTCCGCTGGGCCCTTCATCTCAAGCACCGCTCCGCTGGGCACCGCCGTCTCAAGCACCGCTCATCTTGGCCCTTCATCTCAAGCACCGCTCCGCTGGGCCCTTCATCTCAAGCACCACTCCGCTGGGCACCGCCGTCTCAAGCACCACTCCGCTGGGCACCGCTGTCTCATGCACCGCTCGCCCATTGGCAGAAGGGGCAGGCCCGGATCTGTGTCGGGCAGGGCTGCACAATGCACTCTGGGCACCATGCCTCCTCCAGTACCAGTGGAGTCTGTAATCCACTTGAGAGACTGTGGCTTTGCACTCCCCAGGATGGCACAGTGGGCAACCCACCCACTGTAGAGACTTGTGAGACTGTGGCTTTGCACTCCCCAGGATGGCACAGTGGGCAACCCACCCACTGTAGAGACTTGTGAGACTGTGGCTTTGCACTCCCCAGGATGGCACAGTGGGCAATCCACCCACTGTAGAGACTTGTGAGACTGTGGCTTTGCACTCCCCAGGATGGCACAGTGGGCATGGAGGCCCCTTGTGGTTCTGACGTCGTGGACTCATCTGGCTGAGGTGCCTCCCCTTCCCTTCCCCCTGAGGTGCCTGTAGTTTTTCTATCTGATGCCCCTGCAGTGTTCTCTCCAATGGCTTCGGGTCTCCTGTGTGGGCTTTGCCCATGTGTTGAGGCCCATCGGCCCACGTACAATGACTGAAACCCAATTTGGACAGGACAATTTACATATGTGTATATAGTTTTACGTAGCCTTACAATATATTTTGCATTTCATGATCATTTTATTTTGTCTTTGCATTCTTCCGGGGGGTTTGGGGGGTGTCACTCTGAGTTGTTGCTCTGCATTGATGTGTAGGTAGTTGTGGGTGAGGGTGGGTGTGTCGCGTATGTGTGTGCCCGTAATCTTTTCCCCTCCCCCCTCCCCTGTGTCGTAGGTGCAGTACTCACGTTGTCTCCTGCGGTGGCGTTCGTGCTCCTGGTAGAGGAGCAGGTAGACAATAGCTGGTAGGATGTGTAATTCGGGTTCCATGCTGTCCAGATTCCTCGTGGAGTGTGTAGAGGTGAGTGTTTTTCCGTTCGTAGTCTGTTTCCGCCGTGTTTTTATCGGCGGGGCTCCCGCCCCGGAAAAGGTGGCAGATTGGTGAGTTGTGATTGGGTGGGCGGTACATTGTCTCCCGCCTGTCTGTTGGCGGTGACCGCCGCGCTGTTTGTTTGTCCCGCCGTGGCGGTCGGAGTGTTAAAGTGGCGGTCTCTGTTGGCGGTTTCCGCCAGGGTCAGAATTCCATTTTTTGCACCGCCTCCCTGTTGGCGGGTTGGCCGCCGCTTTAACACCGACCGCCAGGGTTGGAATGACCCCCTAAGTGCTTTGTGTGTCAAGGTGCATGCTTCCACAAGTTAGGTAGTACTCTGGCTGTGGCAGTATTTCAGCTCTGCTGAAAAATTTAACCATGCCTCCTTTCCAATACAATATGTGTAAGTGTTTGGAGTCTGTAAGTGTCTGTCCATATAGAGCAATGCATGGTAGGGATTTGTACTAGTCACTCCCTAAGTGTACTGATGTGTATGATTTTCTGGAAAATCATAATCGGTTCAAAGTTAGTTTTAGTCCGCAGCTGATTGCTAGTTCATGCTGGGACATGTTTGAATTTGAATATTGACTGTGTGCATTCACACACATTCAGTTCAAAACTAGCAATACGTTTCTGCCTAAAACCATTTTTAAAATGCTTATAATTATTTGTTTTAAGCATATCTTTATTTATTGTATTGATACATATACTAAATTCATATGCAATAGAGTGGATGTCAACTAAATATTATTGTTAGTTGATGACAATTACCCTCATAACAGGAACCATCTTTATACAGGTATTTAGGGCAAAATGAAAATGAGTCAGTGGACTGTCTGAATAGGGGCCATGGACCTCCATTAGGTCACGGACTACAATATCACACATTTGTGTATTTTGAAATTGACGATGCCAAACACTGATCCCCTAACATCCCATTCCGGTATGACCAGTCATAAACAGCCAGGAGACTATGACTTAACTTCAGGCATCAAGGCTTTCAGCACAATTCAACTTGATACTTGTAGTCCCCATAACCCCACAGGAAGCATATAGACCTGCTAGTAACAACTTGTGCTTTGCAGTCTTCTAAATCAGTAGTACTGCCTTTGGGTAACCTCCATGCAAAGAAAGTGCATTAACTGTACGCAAATAAATAACTGCAATTTTTAACACTCATTTAACACTCATTTTCATTCACACTTTCATCTGTGTCCACACAGATAATGTGCTGCCGAGCATGCCTTAGATTAGTGGTTTTTACCTTTTTTCAGTTTGTGCACCCTATCCCCTCTGGTGTAAAAAAATCATAGGAACATCTTAGAACCACAGACCTATTTTTTCACAATTTTGGTAGCTCTTAATATTATTATCAATTCAACATTGCAATTATGTTCAGTTATAACTTAAACAATAAAACCAAATACTTGATTAGAAGAATACTATAGGCAGCTTAGTCTCCTTGAAGTATAAATGTTTTTTCTGTGTTATCCTTTGTTTGAAAGGGTGGGGGACTTTGAGGGTTATTGGCAGACCCTCCCTTCTCCTTTGATAATTACTCCCAGCTATGCCACGAATCATAGAAGATGCTACTGATAGTTCATTGCATAGTGTCTTGCTCCCAGTCTCTGTTTTCAACGAAAAAAGGACTGTTTGCAGCAGGATGTTCTTCTTGAACAGTGCCTGAGGACACCATGAGATTAATTAGGCCCCCCCAGGGTGGCTGCTCCATGTTTGAAGACCTCTGTCCTAGATGATGATGCAGAGAAGGATGTTATTTTCAACCTGCCACAAAACACCCAGCGGTCCAGGACACACATACACTGCTTGCTGGGGCACTGTATGGGGCAGCTCAAACAGTCCAAACTGCTCCTCAGGCTGGTCATCTAATCAAGAAAAAAGAAAATATGTCTTGAAGATGCATATAAGTACTACAACACAATACTAATTTAGGGCAATAAAGCTTTCAGGGCTATTAGGGCAAACAGGATAACTTATTTCTGTTAAAGTGAATGGCAAGACAGAGCAATATTTATCTGTTTCTGAGTTTTTTAAAGTGCTGGTTTCCACTACACTTTATAATGCTTACATTTCTAATCATGCGTTTCTTCTACAGAGGAGTTTTGGAAACTCAGGTGCAGATTTATTGAAAAGTGGCGCAACGCTGCGTCACTTTAGAAACACAGTGATGCGCTATATTTAACTGAATACAGCGCATCCCCTGCGCTTCCCCCTGCACTGGCACTAAATTTAGCTGCCAACGCCAACCCAGGCATCCTTGCACCATTGTGCAAAAATGTCTGTGTTAAGGGGTGTGATTATTTATGTGTGGGAAGGTGCCCCTTCCTGCACATAAACAATTACTAATGGTGCTTTGGCACTGCTGTGTGTGCTGCACACACAGAGGTGCCAAAGAGTAATTTTCAAATGATTGTTTATGTGCAGGAAGGGACACCTTCCTGCACATAAACAGTTATTTCTGGCATTTTGCTTTTTCTATGCATGCAGAAGGATGCAGCATGCATGGAAAAAGCAAAAAACAAGGAGGAATAAAAGTATTCCTACTTGTTGGGCCCTGCTAAAGCCACCCCTGGGGGTGGCGTTAGATTTTGGTGCTGCCTCAGTTTTATGTGATTTCATAATCTGAGGCAGTGTCAAAATGCAATGGGTATTGCTGTGGCACACCCAAAGCAACACCCATTGCACACCCCTTCCACGCACAGTGCTGCGTGGGAAGGGGACGTATTCACAGGGTGGCGTTAAGCTACATAAAGTGGCTTAACTCCACCTTGTAAATACGCGCTGTGCTTAGCACCACAGGAGCGTCACAAAAAGTTCCTGTGGCTCTAGGGTCGTATAAATATGGCCCTCAGTGTGGAGTTCCAGTGCTTAAACCCTTGGTATGTGAGCACTGTTATGAAGTGTGAGCACTGTGAACACCTAGGTGCTCATTATGAGTCTGGTAGTTCTCGAACCGCCAGACTCGTGGTGGAAGTCGGACCGCCGCCAAAGCAACGGTCTGGCCTCCACATTGTGACCCTGGTGGAGCCACCATGGTCCGACCACAGGACCACCAGGATGCAACCAGCTGACACCCTGGTGGAGCCGGCTGTCTTAATCTGCCAGGGCAGTGCTACAAGCAACTTTGCCCTTTGGATTACGACTCCGCTCTCCACCGGCTTTAGCATGACAGTCATTCCACCATGCAAAGGCTGGCGGAGACAGGATGCCAGGGGCCCCATAGGGCGTTTACGAGCCAGCATCAATGTAGTGGTGAGTTTCCCGATGGGCCAGCAGGCAGAAACGCTGTTTCCCCCCGCTGGCCCAGCGGGAAACTCATAATAGGGCCAGTGGGCGGAAAACTAGAGTGGCAGTTTTCCGACCCAATGAGAAGCCACCCGCCAAACACTTAATAAGGGCCCTAGTCTTTCCATTATAAGGTGAGCAAGTTAATTTAGGGTGTCTTGAGTGTTATGAAACTGCAGATGCCACCTCTTAGCTTCAGCAGGAGCATAATGGACTTGTAGAATACCATTTGTGCTGTATTATTTATATTGCCAGGTTGTTGATATATGTTCCAGCAGCCATGAAAAATCACCAGTTCCAATTCAAAGATATGTGATACTTATCTAGAATGATGGCTAGAGTGTTGCCAGTACAGCGACCTCTGTGTGCTTTGTCCCTAGGTGGCAAGCTTCTCAGAGAAGAGACAACCATGTGAGTGAGAACAGGCAATACACTTGTTTCAGTATGTATATATATTTTTTATCATCATACTAACAAAATGCTATTGTCCTTCTTTGCCTTGTTGCTCAGTCACATGAAATTTATTTTGCTGATTGGTCTTTCAGTATCTGATTCAGTGAGTATGAGCCCAGATGGACTGAGATTGTTTAAACACCAAGCTGTTAACCCCATGTCAAAGTACAATTTAAGCGTACTACAACTTTTAAAGATGTGTTAGATTATTTTGTTATGTTTCCCTGACCTTCAAAGTAGTTTTTTGTATTTTTCAAGGCCTTTTCTTTCACTAGTCTGTCATCCCCTCTCCAGGCATGCATGTCTATTGCCATTTTCATCTGTATTGTCTTCTTCCACCTCTACCTGTAAAACTCTCCGAAAGCATTGATGCAATATTACATGTGTCAGTTATTTTAGTAACATTCAACTTGGCTTCCCAAGATTTGTGGACACAGCTGAATCTGGATTTAGAACTAAGAATGCTTGCTCCAGAATAAGCCACTCTGATGTATCCATCATACACTGTGCCCTGTCGCTTATGCCTATAACCTATGAAGTCTTATGAGAATTGAAGCAAGAGTTTTAGAGATCTCATGATGCACCTGCCATCTTTAGGTGCAGTCTATAAAAAAAGCTGCTGGTGCTTGACTTTAAGGATCCACATCAAGAGAAAGACCAAACTATGCCCCACTTTCAGAGTCCTGTCCGGTGAGTAGTTTATAAACTGGAAACCCTGAAAAGAAAAAAAAAATCTAAGTTTAGGTAAGATTTACAACTCCTGTTTTAGCGCTAGAGTGAACACAACATATGACTAACAGAAAACGTTATCATTATTACTATTATTATTATTCTTGTCATTGTCATTATCCCCTTCGCTGCCAGGCCTTTTCCCCTTATGTTTCAGGCTTTTTAAAACTATTTGGAGCAGTTCGCGCTTAGGCCCTCATAACGTTGTGTCCAGATAAGCAACCATGCCAAATTTGTGTCCTTTTTTTCCAACATGCTAGGGATTCTGGAGGTAGCCAGAGTTTGTGGGTTCCAGTAAAGGAGACCAAGAAATTAGCCAAAATACAGCAAAATCTAGTTTTTTCAAAAACATTTGAAAAAAAGGCTGCAGAAGAAGGCCTGTGGTTTTTCCCTGAAAATGGCATCAACAAAGGGTCTGTGGTACTAAAATCACCATCTTCCCCGCTTTCAGGAACAGGTAAACTTGAATCAAAAAACTCAATTTTTCAGCACAATTTTGGCGTTTTACTGGGACATACCCCATTTTTACTATTTTTTGTGCTTTCAGACTCTTTCCAGTTCCTGACAGAAATGGGTGTGAAACCAATGCTAGATACCAGAAAGCTAAACATTTCTGAAAAGTAGACAAAATTATAAATTCAGCAAGGGGTAACTTGTGTAGATCCTACAAGGTTTTCCTACAGAAAATAACAGCTGAATTAAAAAATATTGAAATTGAGGTAAACAACAGCCATTTTTCTCCGCATTTTACTCAGTAACTCTTTCCTGTGATGTCAGATTTTTTAAAGCAATATACCGTTACGTCTGCTGGACTATTATGGTTGCAGGAATACATAGGGTTGTAGGTTTATCAAGAACCCTAGGTAGCCAGAGCCAATAAATGAGCTGCAGCTTGCAATGGGTTTTCATTTTATACCGGTTATACAGCAATTAATTTGTTGAAATATAAAGAGTGAAAAATAGGTATCAAGAAAACCTTTGTATTTCCAAAATGGGCAGAAGATAAGGTGTTGATAAGCATTGGTTATTTGTACATCTCGGAAGTCCGGGGTGTCCATACTTGCATGTGAATTACAGGGCATTTCTCAAATAGACGTCTTTTTTACACACTGTCTTACATTTGGAAGGGAAAAATGTAGAGAAAGACCAGGGGCAATAACACTTGTTTTGCTATTCTGTCTTCCCCCAAGTCTCCCGATAAAAATGGTACCTCAATTGCATGGGTAGGCCTAATGCTTGCGACAGGAATCGCAACATGGACACATCCCATTTTTACATTGAAATCTGACGTGTTTTTTGCAAAGTGCCTAGCTGTAGGTTTTGGCCTCTAGCTCAGCCGGCACCTTGGGAAACCTACCAACCCTGTGCATTTTTTAAAACTAGACACCTAGGGGAATCCAGGATGGGGTGACTTGTGGGGCTCTTACTGGGTTCTGTTACCGAGAATCCTCAAAATTTGGCCAAAAAAAACCTTTTTTCTCAGATTTTGGTGACAGGAAGTTCTGTAATCTGAGAGGAACCACAAATTTCCTTCCACCCAGAGTTCCCCTCAAGTATCCCGATAAAAATGGTACCTCACTTGTTTGTGTAGACCTAGTGCCCGCGAAAGGAAATGCCCCAAAAAACTATCTGGACACATCAAAATGATAAAATATAAAACTATCTGTTTTTGCGGGGGCACCTGCGTTTTGGTCCTGGGCTCTGCAGCCATAATGGGAAACCTACCAAACCCAGACATTTCTGAAAACTAGACACCCGAGGGAGTCGAGTGAGGTGTGTCTTGCATGATCCCCCAGTGTTTTCTTACCCAGAATCCTCAGCAAACCTCAAATTTAGCAAAAAAAAACACATTTCCCCCACATTTCTGTGTAGGATCACTGCACCAGGGTAAATTTCCTACTACCCAACGTTCCCCTCAGTCTCATCGTAACAATGAAACCTCACTTGTGTAGGTGGGTTAATGACAGGGAAGAGCCAAAAACATTTTGAAATTGAGGGGGAACCAAAGCAGGTCTAAAAGGGCAGTTTGGAAAAAACATTTTGAGGCAGACAAGTGAGGCTGAATTTTTATCGGTATAGATGAGACAATGCTGGGCGTTAGGAATTTTGTGGAATCCTGCAGATTCCGGAAGGTTCCATCACAAAAATGTGGAAAAAATGTGTTATTTCCGGCAAAGTTGGAGGTTTGCAGGGCATTGTGGGTAAGTAAATTGTGCGAGGTGCAATGTAAAGCACACCACCCTGGACTCACCCAGATGTTTAATTTTCAGATGTGTCTTGGACTTTTCTACATGGCAGCGTCCCAATGCCCAAAAAGTGCAGCCCTCACCGTTCCAAGAGGGACGATTTTGAGAATTAGCCAAGCTCTTGTGGCCCAAAGGTAAAACCAAAACCCAAAATAATCAAATGTCCTTTTGCTTGCTGTGGGATCAGATGTTTTAGTGTGCGAGGAGAGAGCTGAAAGACTGTTACCGCCTTCAGTTGGGGTTGGGGCATAACCATGCCCATACTGTTTTGCAGCCACCACCACACTATTTTTTTTGTTGTTTTAATTCCCTGGCATCTAGTAGACTTTCTGCCCCCCCGGGGTGTGGATCAGGACTACATTTATTCGGGGTGGGGGTATGGCAATACCAAAACAACAAGTGATGGACGGAACGCTAACCATTGGCAAACATTTGCATATGGCTGGGTCCAAACTGGGGTGGCATGGTGAGCAAAAGAGTGACTGGGGGTGAGTGTTTGCATTGTTCAGCACTCCGTCCATCATCATTTTGTTTTGCTAAAATAATGGTATGGCAATACCACCACCCTGTTATTTTGAAAAAGAAAAATCTTCCCTGGTCTCTGGTGGGCTTTCTGCCCCCCCTTGGGGGCAGAAGGGCCTTCCAAAAACAGTAATGTGCCCCCATGGGGAGTGACTCTTGCCCAAGGGACTGTCCCCCAAACAAAACATACACACACACCAATCCCTGGTGAAATTGCCTAAAAACAATCCCCCCCCTCCGCGGAGAGACCCTTGCCTAAGGGGTCACTCCTCTTATCAATATAAATAAATAAAAAATCTCTGGTGTCTAGTGGCTTCTGGGCAGATTGGCCTAATTAATATAGGCCAATCTGCCCCCGGGTGGGCCAGAAAAGGGTTAATAAAAAAAAAATCCCCTGGAAGTGACCTTTGCCTAAGGGGTCGCTCCCCTTATCAATATAAATAATTTTAAAAGAATCCCTAGTGCCTAATGGCTTCTCCCTCCCGGGGGCGGATCGGCCTAACTAATATAGGCTGATCTGCCCCCACGGGGGCAGAAAAGGCCTAATGAAAAAACTGCCTCTAAGTGGGTGACCCTTGCCTAAGGGGTCACCCCCCTTATCAATATAAATAACATTTAAAAAACCTCTGATGTCTAGTGGCTTTGGCCCCCCCTTGGAGGCAGATCCAGGGGGGGTCAGAAAAGGCCTAATAAAAATAGTGCCCCCCTGGGAGCGACCCTTGCCTAAGGGGTCACTCCCTTTCTTTGTTTACCTATGGTAAACAAACATCCCTGGTGTCTAGTGGGCATTCCTGCAGCACGATTGCATAGCGATCGTGCTGCAGGAATGCTCAGAGAGACGTGAAAAGGGAAGGACAATTTTCCTTCCCTTTTCATGCCTCTCTGACTCCCCTGCCCCCTGTACCGAGGAGAAACTAATTTGTATCTCCCCGGTCGCGCGCAACTGAAGTTGATCTCTGATGAGGACAGCGCGCGATCGCACACTGACGTCATCAGACATTACTGGGAGGGCGGGGAAGCAATTCCCTTTCAGCTCTGCACTGGGAGGGGGTAGGCCCTTGGGGGAGCACTAGCACTTCCCCCAAGGGCCAGTCCCAGGACATAACGGTTACGAAGCGGTTATTATTATTATGAAATCTAATTACAACTAAAGAATTACAGATGAATACGTACATCCATATGTAAAAAAAACACACTTAGATACATTCTCGATATAAATTGAATGCAACAGTGCTGTAAACAAGCTTTTCATTCCTTACCCTTTTTCAAATGCTAGCAAGAATGAAAACAATTTGTTTCAGTGAATTAAAGAGTACAGCAAAGTTGGCAGGGCATGCAGTATTGTGAATTCTATCCCATATTGTCTCCCAGAAAGCTGTGGTCCAATTGGTTTGTAACTCAAATTCCCAGGTAATTCAATTTTAAATTTAGGTCGATCTGATGGAAGATTTTTCAGTGTTTTATAAATAAGAGCAGCTTTGGAGGGAGTGGTTATGGATCTGGGATAATCTGGTTGCTGTGGTCCTTAGTGGTAGAGGGTAAAATGGAACTAAGGCCCATATTTATACTTTTTGACGCAAAACTGCGCCGGCTAACGACATTTCGGCGGCGCAAACAACAGGTGGGAGTCATTATTTTTGACGCACACCGCGGCGTCAAGTCGTAAAGGAAATGACGTTAACGCGGCGGAAATGACTGTGGGTCGATTTACGACACCGCAAACCGGATATGCGCCGTTTTTTTTTACGCAATAGCGTAAATAAACACAGCGAACACAGCCATTTCACCGGAGGAGAGCCAAAATGGATCCCAGATGCCACTACAGACCCCAGGAAGATGACAGCAGGCCAGGAACCAGCCAGGAGGACCCACACAAGAACCAGGACACTTTTAAGAAGAAAAGAAAGTGTTGCTTCAGTGCAGAGGAGCAGGAAATCCTGGTTAAAGAGGTGACAGAACACCAGCACCAACTGTTTGTCACATCAAAGTTGCCAATCAGTAGGAGAGAGGCTATATGGCAACAAATTGTCAACAAGATTAACAGTGTGGCTGAAGTACGCAGAACTGTCATCGAGTGCAAGAAACGCTGGTGTGACTGCAAACGCAGGACCAAGGAAAAGATGGCCAGGAACAGGAAGGCAGCACTGCAGACTGGAGGGGGGAGTCCAGCATACTAGGAGGCCCTGGACCACATGGAGGAGATGGTCGCAGCCATCATTCCTGAGGAGATCGCCACAGGGATTCAAGGACAGGACAGCGCAGACTACCAGGAGACAACGCACATGCAGGGTAATTCGCATGGGGAATTATAATGCAATAATGTCAACTGTGAGCATGGGGGGGGATACCGACCACTAAATGCATGGAAATCATCTAATACATGGAGTGGCATGGGTAAAGAGGCACGGCATGGGAGTATGGCCCGTTCTGAGAAGACCTGGGGCACACCATTACACAATACCAACAACAGTCTCATGGGGGCATGCTGTCATGCTAACGATGGAGCAAAGGGAAAGCCACGACAGGAGGGAAGGTCACTACGTCAAACTTACATCCTGGCACTCGTCAGCCAACATACCTCCTACATTAGCTAGGGCCCTATTAGCAATCCTCTAGCCAAACCGACAACTGCAATGTAACTGCGACAACAGTTGCCACTACCACCTCTAATCTGTGTGCAGGTCAAGTAGCCAATGGCAGTAACCTCCCCATGGAACATACACACCTAAAGTAGGGGGTGAGGATGACATCTGCAACAATCCCCTGAAACAAGACAAAGGCCCCAGTACACTCAAATGTCAATGCCCATAGTTGTCACAAACATCAGCCAAAGTAAACAACAATAGGAGCGACACAGCACTAAGGACACACCCATGCTGCATATGACAGGGTCCATCCTGTGCCTGGGTAACAAGGCAACATCCCAAATGTCATACTGATCAGACAACAGCATTGAGGAGGACACACATGTAACTGGTCACTGAAATACACCTGCACAGTCAGAGGACGAAATAGGACACTGATATGACTATCAGGGCAATCCAATGTAACACACATTACCCAACATCAGCAGGACCCATTAACAATGTCAACATCCATATCAGATCATAACATTGCCATGCATAGGATATGCAACATGTCAATTACATTTAAGTTGATGTGAACGATCAGGGATTGGGGCAGGTCCAGATTGTTAAGTGTGCTGCCAGGGCCATCAGAACACCCACAGCCAGTGAAAGGTCTCACCATGAGAATGGATATACATGGAGGGTCGAGTGGGACAAGAAGGTGGCAATTTTCTATTTGGCATAAACCAACACCTAGAGGCGATGAGGCTGACAAGTCTGATAACTCAATAACATACATGTGACACACAGGTGGGCCATAGGCCTGAAACAATGCCCATCTGAAGGACTGCAGATATTAATACAAAACAAGATCACAAAGTGAATTCATCAAAAGGCAGGCACGTCACGTCAAAATTGTCACAACACAGAGACACTAATTGTACCCTGTTTCATTGCAGAGGAAGACGGATCTCCTGCCGATATGACTGTCCCAGATTTCCCTGATGACATGGATGACGAGCCGATAAACATTTCCCAGGAGACTATCCAAAAGGTCCTTGAAACCCTCCAGACCCCACCTTCGGTCACTAGGAGGAGCACAGAACAAGCAGCCATTGCAGAGGAACCACTCACCACCCCAGTTTTAAGACCTGCCAGCTCCAATACAGCTGAGGACTCAGACGACACTAGCACCAGCTTTGAGAAAACTGTAGTTGGAGTACAGCGGGAGCTGGCCAAGGAGGTGCGGTGGGGATGCAAAACATGGCAGCAAGCCTTGAGGGGATGCGTTTGTGCATGATGTCATCTGCAGATCAGGCAGCAGCTATGCAAGCCCTAACATCTATCTTGCAGGAACTGCAGAAAACCCAGAAGGAAATCAGCACAGCTGTAATACAGTTGACCCAACACCTACAACAGCAATCCTGTCAACGCATGCACGAATGCAACATTGAACCCCTCAGGGCCGACCTGGCTGCCTACCATCGTGATGTGGCTGCTATTCTCAAGAACCAGCAGGCCCTCCTTACAGCAGTACTGCCCTTAAGACCTTCACAGGGAGCAGCGACCGGGATGTCTGACTCCACGTCTTCTAACACTGGGGTGTATGTTGCCCCTTCACAACCAACAACAACAAGGACAAAGCAGGCAACACACACATCAGAAGAAGACTACATGGAACAGATCACATTCACAAGGAAAATGACCCGGAAGCACTAGTCCCTGCCACATGGCCAACTATTATCAAAGTCCTGCATTTTGAAACATGACAGTCTTACAACAACTGTACTCAAGCACTATTCTTCTAACCCCTGTATATCTTGTCACCCAGCCCAGTGATTGTCTCTCTCCTACTCATTGGCTAAGTCTGTCCCTCTGCACTGTCTGAAACAGCAACCCCAGCATGACAAAAGCATTTTGGTAAACCCTTGTGTTGGATCACAATGGAAGATATCACTATAATGGACTCACAATCATGGACAATGTACATATAGCACTACAGCACTTTTCAATAAATAGCACTTACATAACATATCTGTCTCTGGGTAATGTAACATATCAACTGCGCAGTAGATAATTGAAATGTCCCTACTGTCAAATAACGTAGCTTGTCAATACAACTGTCCAGATATTATGTAGTTAGAGAAATCTGCACAGTGACCATGATTGCATCATACTCTGCCCATCCTGAGGGAATAATCTGATGAAGTGAGAAACCATACTCCACCATGCTGTGTTGGACAGAAGAATGCTTCCTCAGGGGATAACTAAGTCATCAAATAGTGCCCGCTAAATGTTGTCAACATGCAAAAATAACACAATAAACATGCCACACTAATCTAAGTAAATACAAAAAAAAACTGCACAACTGAAGGTTTCTGAGTTAACATACAAATAGGTAATCATGGCGAACTGTGTCACAAATGATGTATGAGGATCATGAAGACAAGAATACAAGATTGCCAATGAAAACTCATCTTATAAGGGTGTGCATGATCATCACACTGCAGTCAGACCTAAAACTGTTTCCCCAATATCAAGTCTAGAAGCACTGTTAGTGACTTTGAAAACACACTTATCAACAGAAACACATTGGGAACCATATTAACTGTGATTGGTGGTTGCAACAAAGGGTAGACACTTTGCAAGGTAGCTCTGGGTTAGCTGCCAATCGTACAGCTCAGTTGGGATTTGTTTGTAGCATTGGACACAGATGTTATAGTACAAAAGAGATGTACACGGAATCCAAACCCATGATCAAGTACCATTCAACACATACTATTAAGGGGTAACCAAATATTTATTAAAAGCTAACCATAGATGAGGAAACTGTAGGAAAAATCTTACCTACCCTAATATACCCTGACTACTCATTACCCACAACTGTCCCTAACTAACCTAAGCTACACTTACTTATCACATGTAACGAAACGTTCTAAACATCTACCCCCCACCCCGCTTATGAGACGGGACACATTGAGGACAACACATACTAACCTAAACACATACTATACTATCCTAAACAAATATATATATTTTTGGTAATTTATTTATTTATTTTTTGCTTTTTTTGGTATTGAATTTTTTTTTTACAGACAAGAACCCCAACATAGCCCCCCACCCACCCACCCACACATGTAATAAGTCAAAAAAGAAACAAGCAGGACCCCCTACCCCCACCCACTAACACTGACTAAACTAACAGCCTATACTAACCTAACACTAAGCCCCCTGAGCCCACTAACTATAAGAACAAGGAAAGAGGAGGGAGGGGATGGTATCATGTCCATCTATTCAACTGTCTAGAGGTTGGCCCTCCGGAGGGTCCTCTTTATATCCTTGACCCGCTGTTTAATGTGCCGCACGTCCCCGCTCAGGTGGCTCACCTTGTGCAGCACTTTGTCCATCTTGTGTTCAAGTCTATTAAAGGCTGCAGGGTCAACAGCTGGAGCAGTGGCAGTCTGGGTACTGGTGGAGGAGGCCTGTGTGGGCTGTCCTGCACCAGTGGCAATGCTGGGGCCAGGAAGTCCAGCAGATGTTGAATCAACAGAGGCAGCTGTGGGTGGGGCCAACTGGCTCTGATTGGTGGTTGTTTCTGTGCTGGCTGTGGTGGGCACAGTAGGCCCACCCTGTGGGAAGGCTCGCCATGCCCCGGAGGCACGTTCATGGCAATATCGCCGGGCCATCCTCCGGAACCCCGACTCCACCAGCAGGATGTGCTGGTATCGCATGACCCGACGCTGAAATTCATGGACCTGGTCTGGAGTCATGTTAGCTGCTGTGAAGACAAATGCAGATATGCCACATTAGTAACTGCATTGTGTGAAACGACAAAGCAAGTTAATCAGACATTACATCTACTGTACTTCTAACAGCTCATATCACGATACAGAGCAACGAATGTCCCTGAGGAAGTACATGGCAGGCCAGACAACAAAGGTCACATCACACAAAGCACATCCATAACCCACAAGATGGGTAACAACTGGCCTTGACTTGCAATCTGAGTTCTGACAGTTAACATCTAAGAATCATGCTGCATATCCTCCACCAAGAGCTGGGCTACAAATGTCAGTGTACGAAAAGCAAAACTAAAGCCACATGGTCTGCAAGTTGTAACTGGACTGTCCAGTATGGTACCAAGTGCCAAACCTGAGTGTGTATACTACTATGCAACCAAACCGTCACTTATTCACAGGTATGTGTAACATAATGGTAGCATCAATACTAGGTACCCCATTCACAAACCCATGGCCGTGTTTGAGGGGGGGCGGTGGATACACAACTTTAATTTGCCAACAGCATATACACCGAGGAGTGTATAGGCTAATCCACACATATTTGTCTCTACAGACACACCACAGGTAAGGTCTATCTACAATTTGGAGTCAGCAAACCCTAAAGCACTCATAGGGTCAGACATGTCAGGAAAATCAGAACTTAGTACACAACATATACTTCCAGTGAGGCCTGACTTACATCAGACACAGAGTTGCTAGAACACCCATGATCATGAATTGCATGCACACCTAGGCCATTACACTCAGGTTCCACAGACTTGATGCACTACATGTGGAAGTACATGCTGCTAGGAGGTTCTACCTATTTTTCAAACTTACGTAGATAAATAGTGAAGCAGATGTCTATTGGGAAGCTATTAGCTCCACCAATCTCAGAGAATGTGGGTCTGACAGGCTGACTAAATAGGGGCTGACTTCCATTGCGACTCTTGGTGATACTAGTGTCAGAGACATGACTATCCCCTGTACTCACAGTGGGGCCTACAGGGATGTCCTACAATCCCTACATGATACCATTGGATACGCATTGGCTAACTCAAAACATGTGAGAACTGCATTCCCACTCATGGAACAAGTGAAAAACTTGCCCACCGCATCACACTTGCTATGCGTCCAACTCACATGAGTCCATAACCAGCAAACACAACACATAACAGACACAACAACACTTACTGTAGTGGTCGGGGTCCTCAAATGCTGCCACCTCTCCCACAGTGTAGGGCGCCGGTCCACCTGTAAGGTATGGAAGGAAGAAATGTGCTCAAAATCTGTGCACAGTGCAACATTTTCAGTATCATTTACAATATGTAGGCTGAATAAGGACATGGCAGCCATTCAGACATGATGGTACTGCATCTGATATTTCCCGGCCAACTTGTACATAGCATGGGTCTCCTGTGACAGTTACACACATATCTGCACACATACATTGGCCCTAACTATCATGTGGTTGCAAACTTGCCCCATAACTGGTGAGCACTAAAAAATATGGAGTGTAATCGTCTCATCATGTGCATCCAAGAGAAACATCCAACGCCTGGTTACTTGAGGACTGCATTACCAGTCAAACATGCCTTGTGGCCATGACACATTTAGTGCACATAGGCCCAATGTACAGAGCAAGGGGCAGGGACTCCTGTAAGCCATCCTGTTGTTACAGTATAGTCAATTGATGTGGCCCAGCTATGGTGATTTGCACCAACCATGGAGATGTAAAGCCATGTGCATACACTTGGACTGCCATCCATATTTGGATTGTGGCTCAACCGATTCCAACAAACATCTTAAGATGTTACCTTACACCTTTTCACGATGTTTTCAAATCATTAACTGACATGTATCCAAAAAGATCTAGAAACACATTAATCCCACACATTCATAGTACTTCTGTGAACGCTTTCCTTCCACACTCACCAGACTAACATGAGACCAATGTTTGAGCCACTTTGCTATTATCAATTGACGTGAAGGCAGCACTCATTTTCAGCATCATGTAGTGATTCTAAAGTCAGCCTAGCAATTGCGTCAGCATTGTTGGCCTAAATGTTGGTACATCTGTACTTCTCTGTCAATAATACCCTATATAGACATGATTGGCTCCTATTTTGTTAGCTGTGCTGACAAAAAGGCCGCACCAATTTCCTTCATGGTAAAGTTACCTGTAAGTTTGCTGAGCACGTGCTACCAGACAGCTAGCAATTGTGATCCTTGCCATAGTGCATCAATGATCCCCTTATATGTCTCCAAAATTACACACAGTCATCAAGTTAGCTGGCAGACATTGCACTAATCAACTGATGTCACTACAGAGCATTTAATTGTGCACAATAACAATAGTCGTACTCACCAACAGTGCCACCAATCATGATTCCCATGTGGTCCAAGAGATCCTGCTCCCTGGTGATGAGGTCAGCCCACCGGTGCTTCAGCTGGTGGTCACTCCTCTGGCTGGCATACACATGCTGCAGGTGATGCAGCACCTTTCCCCACCGGATTCTGCGCGCCTCTGTCGGGTACCCCGGTATGACCCTGCCCCCTGCCTGGATCATGAGCAGCAAGAAATGTGTCACCAGCCAGATGAAGCCCCCCAACTCCTCTTCCCCCATCCTGCCAAGACGTGGCCTACCAGACATACTTATAATTGAAGAGAAGGAATAGGGGTAAAAAGAATAGAAAGGGGAAATGGGTGAAAGTAGGGGTAAAAAGACAGAAAAAAAGTAAACCTAAACACTAAAAGAGCCCAACTATCCCCAAATTAACACTACCCACAACAGACTCCCACAAACAAGAAATACACAAGATAAATGGACAAATGTAGACAAAACACAGTACTACAGTATACACAAACAAAATTTATTTCACAAAAGGACTTTACAGATAGCACACAGGACAAATACAGCACAAAATCTCTGGACAACACTCTCTACACTGCCACAGTCTAGAAGGATCATAGACTGCAAAGTGAAAGTGAAAGGACACCCACTGTACATGATCTCTAAACAGGATATCCTATTACATCACTTCCTGTATGAAAAGTCCCACCTTTTTCGCATTATGCGTCATTTTTTGTTGCACAAAACTGTATTTGCGTCATTTTTTTTTTACGCACAGACGTGAATATTAACCCGCATCCACATAATGATACATGGACTGTACAAATATCTGGATGTGGGCTAAATTTCACTCCTGTGCGTAAAAACAATTACGCTAATACACTTTTGGTAAACAAAAAATGACGCACACCGCTAGGGATGTCAAAATTACAGTGCATTAACTGGCTTGGGGCATTTTTACTTCTTTTTTGGTTATTATACATTTGGAACACATCAGAGATTGGCTAATTGAAGACAGTATGGTGTTGATAGTGTATGTTCACATGTGTGACATCATACTGCAGCGGAACATCATGCACTACACCCTTCACAGTATGTTCACAGTTGGCTGACATCATAGATGGTCATAAGTGTGCCCTACATATATGTGTGGCACAAATTGTGCATGTTTGACATAAGGACAGGATAGCAATGTGACGCACATATGTACAATACCTAATTGCCTTTGGCTCAAAGTGTGTGCTTTGACAACTAATTTGTTGGTTGACCAAGTGTGTGTGTACATCACATGAAGCATTATTGTACATTTGGTTGTATGAATGTGACGTCCATGTGTCCAACCCTAAGATGCAAGTAAAAATTGGAATGAGCAAGGGCATGTGTTAGTCATACATGTAACAACACCCGCAAAGTATACTTCCAAGGTTTAGGGTCACGTAGACACTACATGTGACATAGCATGCACCAGATGGATGGCAGATGCATGTTCATGTCAAAGGTCCACAATTTCTACATCCTATGTCCTAGAGTATTGTTAACAGCTTCCTAGGCACTAGTTGATGAATCCCACAGTGAGTCATACACATGCATTGAGGAAGTGGGTACCATGTTGTTTGCACAGACAGACAAGGGTCAATCTCATATGTATGATGACACCACAGTTGAGGCCATAGAAGTTAGCCCCAACTATCAAGTGGCTGTGGTGGACCAGCATACAAGACAGCACGTGTCCACATATTTCCAGTGATCAATTACACATAGGTGTCTTATTCATGTGTGTGGTCCAATGATGATCCTGTAGATTGTTTGGGGTGTAATTTGTCACAGTTCGGACCAGGACTCATCATGAGTCAGTGGCAGCTATTCCTGTAACTACTGAGTATCCTTTGTTGATCAATGTGAGTAAAGTAGATGTGGATATGTGAACCAACATGTGGATGGTCCCACCCTGTCACTAAAGACGTGTAATGAGACAGTCAACAGGGCAACCTTGGAGTGCTGAGTGAGAATATGTCTCAATTGTCATGTTCCGGCAGGTGTCATTACAACATTTGTACACAGGTTGGCCTCTGCACTTCCCACTGCATCTGGGAACATCATAGCCTCTGTGCTGTTTATTCTTGCAGCTATTCACCACACACAGCCCATCACTATGTTGTCCGCACCGTGATGCTGTGTGTGAACTGTCATGGTTCTGACATTTGTGTATTAGTCATGTACATTATCAGAGGTTGCTGGTTCTGCTGAAAGCCCCGTACCCAATCCCTGCCTATGACCCTGGGATACTGTCACACTTTGTCATTCATGCATAAATGCAACCCAGACAAGGGATGGGCCATGAATTTTGCATTTCAAAGAGGATTTAACTCAAATGGTACAGTTAAAAGGCAGATGATGCTATACAATGTATTTGTGTATGCATGGAAGAAGCCCATGCCCAATGCCCCCTGATGAATGGCAGGTTTGCTAACGCAAGTGTGGTACATATGTAGACACAGGGATACTTTAGTGTGACGCACAGACAGTTGCCAGTCAGGCTGACAGAATGCAAGATGATTCAGGAGCCAGCTACTGGACAAGTTACATAATCAGTGGTCTGACTGGGACTGTTTGGAGGACAAACTAGACAGTTGACATGCCAAACTGTGTATGTCCTGTGTTTTTGAAGGTGACAAATGAACCCAAGGGCTGTGTTACACGGCTTAATTAGTATCAATGGTTGACGGTGTATTTGACATAATGGCGACTCCTATGCTGTTCCAGGCATCATCAGCGGCAGTGCTTTTTGTAATGGGTGGTGTGCATGGAGGTGATCACAGGTGTGGGCTGCATCTGTTTCTCACCAGTCCTGTAGGTGAGACTTGCATTCTAAGGGCCAACAGACATTTTCACAAGGGGAAGCAATCTACATGTGCTAACAGGGCTTTGAAACTAGAAGTCAGTGTGTAAATTGACCTGACGTCCATGCAGTCAGATGTTCTATGACAATGGCATACCTTAGGAAAGGGTGTAGCACACTGGTTTGCTAATGTTGGTCTGTGTGTGTAGAGGAGGTATTATCAGGGTACACATCTTAGTATTCGAGGGACCTCTTCCGACAGGTGGGTTGTGACCAGGTGCATGGGTGTGTCAGGAGTTAGGAAATGGGCTGACATGTGCATGGACTGTCATGTGCGCAATGCATGTCATATGTGTGGCACTTGTGCTGTCTATGTTCTGCTTCTATGGAACTCTAGTCACAGATATTCCTTGCAAATATTGGATGCAGTTGGACTAACTGCTGTCAAGGGTCTTGTCAGACATTCCTGTTAGTGATGCCAAAGCACATTGACTGCCTCATGTATGAGGCTTGTTTTCCCCTTATTGAGTGATGGTGTCATATTTGTGTGCCATATGCTGCGTTGGACCTTGCTTTCAACATGTATGTGTGAAATAGTTGTGGTCCTCTGCTATAGGCCTTCAAAGGAGATATGTACATGATATATGTCATTAAGAGTGTGTGTGTATGTGACCATTGTATGTTAGGCATCACATAAGCTCTGGGATGTTCCGTGTCCTACTCAGTATCTCAGCAATGCTCCATGAGGCAACACCCTTATTCTGATAAGTAGAGATGAAGGTGTGTAAAAAGGAATAGCCAGACCATGATATGGTGATTATAATAGGTGTTTATTTAAATTAGTTAACTAAAGTGGTGAAGATGATCATATTCAGAAGAAATTATTTACAATATTTGCCGCCTGCGTATACCAGCAGCTGTGTTCTGTAGTTCCCCCTCCTGTTGCAGGCCAGCATCCTCCTCTTCCTCCTCTTAAGGCAGGTGTGGCTCTGGTTCCAGGAGGGGAATGTTTCTTCTGATGCAAATGTTGTGCAATATTGCACATGTGAGGATGATCCTACAGACCATCTCGGGGGAATATAGGAGGCTACCACCAGTGACGTTGAGGCAGCGGAACCTTGACTTGAGGATGCCGAAGGTCCGCTCGACAATGCTGCATGTCCTCCTATGGGCCTCGTTGTATGCACGCTCTGCAGCTGTACTCGGGTTGCCAAATGGTGTCATAATCCATGGCTGGATGCCATACCCCTGATCAGCTGCAAGAGAAAATGAATGGAATCATGTTGATGTAGATGGCACTATTGAAAAGACCTTTAATGGCAGTAGTTGTCTTGTGTTGTCTGTGACTCTTTTGTGTACTAAGGTGACATCCTATACTTGTAGGCTATACCATCTGCATTGTGTTGTTTCCTTGGCTGAACAAGTGTTGGTCTGCTAACCGTTTGTCAGCAGTATGTTTTGGGATTTGCAGAACAGTGTGCCATCCCTAGCATTGTGACTTGTGATACAGGTGTCCGTGTGTCTTCACTGGGGGTGAGATGATAGTTCCATGCACAGTTAAAATTGAAAGTGTTGTTAACACGTGCATATCAAAGTACCCTGGACATCCCATACCTTTAGACTTAGGCAATGTATTAATGTAAAGGTCATTGGGACACTTACAATTTGCAAGGTGACATTTCGGCAACCACACTCATTAACGTCTTCACATTAGGCTGTACAGTAAATTCCGATGTGTGACAGGTTCAATGGTGACTTAAGAAACATGGCTAGCGATGTCACGACCTCAGTGTGTTCCTGTCGACATGTTGCTGTTGTGGTGTATGTGTTGTGTGTCCTAGAGGGTTGCTGTGCAGTGTATATATATGTAGGTTTTTGTACTTATCAACAAGTAGTCCATTGCCATACCGTCCATCCTGGAAGTGTTCATTGATGGTGCAGTGACGGAAGATGTATGAGTCATGTACACTCCCAGGATATTTAGCCACGATGTTGGTGATCAATCCCCGGTGATCGACAATGGCCAGCACGTTGATGGAATGTGTGTGTGCTTCCTGTTGCGGTAGAGGTGTTCAGTTGCAGCAGGTGGCACAAGGCGTACATGTGTGCAGTCGATTCCACCAAGGAGGTGTGGGAAGCCACTGATTGCGTAGAACCCCTGTTTAGTTTCCTGCTGCTTCTGCAGTGTGTTAGGGAAGCAGATGTGGCGGGATGTCAGTCGAATGATGGCGTCCACTACTTTGGGCAAAAAGTTGGAGAATGATGGTTGTGATATTCCGCCAACCAGGGCACCAGTTGTTTGAAAAGAGCCACTTGCCAGCATATGAAGTACGGCAAGCAGCTTTGTTTCTGTTGGGATGGTGCGGGGTGTCACCAAAGTGGGGGCCAACTGCTGTTCAATGTTTCGCAGCAGCTACTGAATGGCCTGCCAGTTCAACCGGTACCTCTGTATGATGTTGTGTTCCCTGAGACCCTGAAGGGTTGTTCTTGGGCGGAATATCCTCTCCTGCCTTCTGCGCTGCCTTTGGGGTCCCTGCTGGTGTTGTTGTAGCTGCTGTTGTTGCTGCTGGGCTCTGCGCCTGCGTGCACGCTGGATTAGTATCACCTCCATGTCTCCCTTTTGCTGCTCTGCTGCTCTGGTGTTTGTTCTGTGTGTTCTGATTAAATACAGGTGTGTTTGCCCCATTTTAATGCCTGCCCTGACCCAGGCATTAATTTTTGACGCAAATCGGGCTGTGTGTCATTTTCTGGCTCCGCCTCCCGGCCGTGCGTCATTTATGCCCGAAAGCATAAATACGACGCACGGCCGTTTAAGCTATTTTTTGGACAGGAACGCCTACCTTGCATATAATTAATGCAAGGCGGGTTGCCACATCCAAATAATTACGCACACGGCGGAATTTTGTCATCCGCAGGCTCGGGCGTCAAAGTTTAAACACGGGGCAACGTTTGCGCTGATTGTGCGTAAAAACAATTTATGCACAATCGGCGCAGACGGAGTATAAATATGCCCCTAAATGGGGCTGTGAGCAAAGGTTGTAAATACTGATATTGTTTTATACACTTAGCTGACAATTGAAAACATTGGGGAAGATTTGGAAAAGAAAGAGACACCTTTGTATGTAGAAGTAAATGAGAGATTGTAAGCATGCTTCTGCTAGAGCAATCCTTCCAAAACAGTGATTTATCTTTCTTTAAAAGTCATTTGTTATGCCAAATAGGAGTCTGAACAGAGTGTTTATAAGAGGATGGACCAGCAGTCAGATATGGGTTGAATCAGGAACAGGAATGAGAGATAAGTGATGGTATCTAATACAGTGGAGGACAAGACATATAAAGAATGTGCTTATGAGAAAAGGGGTATATCATGGCAATTTCTAATAAATACCATAATTTAGATTGCAAATCAGGATGATCATATAAAGCACCCTGACATTGCTTAATACGAAATGCTTCATGATAAAGGGTAAAATCAGGGAAGTTACACTCCCTAGAGAGTTAGACAGCCTGGGGCATTATAAAGATATTCAAGAGTGTTTCCCATTCCACAAGAAGCGTGATAGAAGCTTTCGAATGGCTACAAATTATTTCCCAGAACTTTTTATAGGTCACATCATAAGATAAAAATAATATTAGTAAGTAGCATAATTTTAATTGTATCAAGACGACTCCACCATGACAAATATGATGGTGACCATCCCTGTGTTAGTTGGATATAAGAACATCCAGGTTAGATTTTAGTGCATCTCTAAGATTATTAATACTCTTTATATAATTTTTGTAACAGGTTGTACTAAACCCCTGTACATCTCAACGTAAACTGATTCAACAATATATATTTTGGTTCTGTAATAAAAGTTCTGGAACACACTTACATATGTTTTTTCAATGTTCTAAACTGTCTCAATTTTGGAATCAAATATGGGCACGCATAACTATCATTACGGGTAATAAATCTAAATTTTTCATAAATGCCTTTTTTCGAGGTAGCTTGAATAATCTCTGGTCTCAACAAAATGTGTGGCAAATTAGTAGACCTTTTTATTGCAATTGATATTCAGGTAATCTCATTGGAAATCTACTGACACTATTACTCTCCAACATTGGTAGAATCTGGTCTGTCATAACCACTGTTTAGATCAGCATTATTTACCATCTACTTCACTATTTGTTAAGCGGGAGAACTGTAGGAACTACTGCCTAGATATTTGTCCATACGTGCAAGTAGTAACTCTAGTTAAAAGTAGGTTTCTGCTACATTTCTGTTCCTATTACAGTTGTATATTTTCCATGTTGTTTTTTTCTTTAAGTTCCTCATATTGATTTGAATCCACAGCAATTTCATAATTCCTTTGGTATATTCATTTCTTGTTCTCTTTTCTTCTCCTCTTTCCTTTTGCTCATCCTCCCTCCCTTTCTTCTTCTTTTCTCTCTCTTCTTGACTTTTCTGGACTTCAGTTGGTAAACTTGTTACATATGACAAGCATCAAATTATTTATTTTTGTAGTTGAACATTGGATATTGTTTGTTTTCTTAGTTTTATGATGCACTATTATGGAATTGCTTGTCAAGTTGAGTTGAATGTTTATCTTTCTTAATAAAAATGGCAAACAAAAAAAGAGTATAGTAAGTAGTTGCCTATCGAAGACCTTCTTTCTTATATGTTATCAGCAGTACACAACAGAAGAGGTGAAGTACCACAGTAATTACAATTGAGATCTATGGCACGTCAATAAAAAGGTTAATCTCCAGCGTGAACAAACCTGTTCACAATGTGCCTTGATAGTTAAACTCTTGTTTTAAAGGTTGCAAGGGAGCCTATAATCAGTGACCATGTAGCACATGTCCCTCTACGATGTACTTTAGAATGAGCTACTTTGAATCTCAGCTCTGTGTGAAGTCTTCACTATTCTTTTATAGGTGTATTGCTTGGAGTATGTTGGAAATACTGGATGCACATTTATAAATGACAGATGAGGGGAGATGGCTGCAATAGACAACCTATACCATCTACTAAAGTTGGTACAAGGCAATAAAATATGTACTAGCATAATTCATATTATCTAGTGCCTGTCATAAAAGCCTTTATAAGCGTAGGAGGGTCATCTTATGTACTCTAACATGCTTTTGTGAATCGGACCCAGCATTATTATAATGTTTGCAATGTCATTATATGCTGTGCTATATTGTTAAGCTGTATTATAAAGGCAGCTGTGAACTGTGTTCATCTTGATTACCGGGAGCTCCTTCCGGGTGCCGGAGCAGAAGATGAAATAGAATTGGCAATGTGATAGTACTGTCTTTTAGGTAACAAATGACTCCATGAAAAAATAAAGAATTTGGGGCCTCATTTACCACAAACTGCTGCATTGCTCATAAGTCGCCAGTCTACTTGTACCACCCTGCACCCCCCTAATGACATCTAATGATATCTGTTTTTAACCACTGCTCCATCTTGACCACTGACTCCATTTTGTGCTTAACTTAGCTTCAAATACTGTCACATTGGTAATGCAGGTATTGTTCCACACACAACTTATGCAACATGTTTTTCACTCTTCATGCTCTTTTCTCACTAAGGGCAAGAACACATCAGGGAGGAGTGTGGGAGATAAGGATGATGTTTATGGTACGGCAAGGAACAGTTTGGACTTTAGAGCCCACCTTGGGATGTGGCCAATCTCCAATGTGCTCTTTCAACACAGACTGGTACAGCCAGCGTTTGAACAACAACTTGCAGTATGGGAGGGGGGAGTTTCTAGAACTCTCCTCTCCAGCTTATGTTAGGTATTTTAGAGGGAAACTTGACAACTGAGGTTAGAGAAAGAGCTCATTATTGGAAAGGGAAGCCTTTGCCTGGTTCCCATTGAGGGTCATATTCTCTTTTTTGGCAGTTATCTGGGTTCTTAACTTGAAGTTGGCAAAGAGATGATGTCTCTATCTCGCCCCACTCACCCTGTGGTGAAGCATTTTTAATTCTTATTTTTGGCTTTTCATTGCAAATGAATATATAATCACTGTACAATTAGATATCTTATCCATGATTGAAGTAGTGTATTTCCATTGTTTGTTTCTATGATCATTATGATTCTACTGCTGTGATTATTTTCAGAAGTGTATTCGTGTTGCTGCATTTGACCTGCATGCTTCCCCTATTCAAAACTTAAAACGTGCTTTAATAGATGTATTACTCAGACTAACAGCTCTGCATTGTTGGAATTCCTTTTATTTGTGTTTCCTCTCAGTCTTAAGTATGAGCAGAACACTTTGGCGTAGTTGGGCAGTAGGGGAGAGAAAAGGTAGAAAAGTGTAAGATTTAAAAGGGAAATATGTTTGAGAAGTCACCCTAAGTGGGAGGGGTGCGCCCAACTTACGTCTCATGCTCACTGTGCCACTAGATTCAAGCTAGGCTTGCTGATGAAGTGTGAAACTCGGAAACCGGTCCCGGGGTACTTGTTTCTGGTCCAGGGATGGCAAGACTTGGCAGTTCGGGTTGGATTGTTCCCATGGAGAAAAGGGTCAAGACTGATATGGCTGGGACGAAAAGGGGGTGGCATGGTGGGCAAAGAAACGATGGCTTAAACCCAGATCTTTGTGACTGGGGGTGAATGTTTATATTGTTCAGCATTCCGTCCATCATCTGTTCTTTTTGCTATAGAACAAAGCACAGCATCACTTTAACACCTGCCCAGTGCAGACATAAAAAAATGATGCTAGAATGACGCAGTGATATCTTGTAGATTTCACTGCACTATTCATAAGGGGCTCCTTGCAGGGGAATGCCTCCCATGCATTCATTACACCTGGCGCATGAACAATATGGAGCAAGGGTTTTACAAACTGGTGCAATTGTACCACTACACCAGTTTGTAAATGTGGTGCAGGGTGTGGGACTGTTCATCGCCACCTTAGCATCAGATAAAATTATGCTACAGCAGCGCAAGAGCCTTGTAAATGAGGCCCTTGGTTTTAAATGTCCACTGAATAGATTTTGCTTAAAAACACATAAGCTAAATTCTTGTTCAGTCTTGACCCTTCAGCACTCTGGTGAATTACATGCCTCGTTTACGAGGCTCGTAGCACAGAGCGGTGCAGCAAGTACCTTGCTGTGCCACCCTTCACCACTGGGAAAGGGCAGAAGTGCACCAAATCTACAAGATACTATGGGCCATATTTATACTTTTGACTCAAAACTGCGCCGACGCAGTTTTGCTTCAAAAAGTTTAACGCCGGCGAAAGCCATTTCTTTGCACCACCCGGGCGCCAAATTTATACTTTGACACTCCGTGGCACAATCCACGGGTTAGAGTATTATTTTTTTTTACTCTAAGGGCCATATTTATACTTTTTGACACAAAACTGTGCAGACGAAGTTATGCGTCAAAAAGTTTAACGCCGGCTAATGCCATTTCTTTGTGCCTCCCGGGCATCAAATTTATACTTTGATGCTCTGTGTCACAAACCAGGTCGTAAAGAAAAACTTTAATCCGGTTTACGACGTCGCATACCGGATACGTGCCATTTTTCCCTGCAATAGCGTCAAAAAGCAGCACAAACACAGCAAAATGGGCAAAGGAGACCCGAAATGGATCCCAGAAGCCATGAGAGACCCCAGGAAAACTCAAACCGACCAGTAACCAGCCAGGAGGACCCAGACAAGTCCCAGGAGAGGGAGAAGAAGAAAAGGAAGTGTAGTTTCAGTGCAGAGGAGCAGGAAATACTGGTGAAAGAGGTGACGGAACACCAGCATAAATTTTTTGTCTCCTCTAAAATTGCCAATTGGTAGGAGACAGACAATTTGGCAACAAATTGTGGACAAGATAAACAGTGTGGCAGAAGTACGGAGAACAGTCATTGAGTGCAAGAAACACTGGCATGACTGCAAGCGCAGGACAAAGGAAAAGATGGCAAGGGACAGGAAGGCAACAGTGCAGACTGGAGGTGGGAGTCCAGCACCGCAGGAGGCCCTGGACCTGATGGAGGAGATGGTGGCAGCCGTCATCCCAGAGGAGATCATCACAGGGATTCAAGGACAGGACAGCGCAGACTACCAGGAAACAACACAGGTGCAGGGTAAGTTGCATGGGGGACAAAAATGCCTAAATGTTAAATGTAAATGGGGGGATATACCTACTACACAATGCATGTTAGCCATGAAAATCAGGTAGTGGAAAGGGCAAAGGGGCACGTCACGGGTGCATGGCCTGTGCAGGGGAAACCAGGGGCACACCACAACACTACACCAACAACCTTTGCATTGGGGTACTCTGCCATGCCAAGGATGTTGGAAAGGCAAAGCCAGTCCAGGAGGGTAGGGTACAACGTAAAACTGGCCTGCTGTCACACAACAGCTGGTATTGTCGCTACATAAACTAGGGCTTAATTTCCAGTCTCATGCCATATCCGCAAGTGGTAGTTACCATTGACAACAGTTGCCACTACCACCGGTGCTGTGTGTGCAGGTCAAGTAGCTATTGGCAGTTAAGTGCCCATGGATCAAACACACCCAAAATAGAGGGTTCAGGATGATGACATTATCAATACCCTGTAATTCCTAACAAAGTGCAAATCTTGTCAAATGCTCATGCCTATAGGCACAATAAACATCAGGTATTGTTACTTGCATTATGAAGTATACAACACTAATGTCATACCCATGCTGCACATTTCAGGGTCTACCCCGTGCCTGTGTTACAATAGCTGCAATGCCACCTTGCAACATCCCAACTGTCATACTGCTAAGACAACAGCATTGAGGGGGAGGAGATATGTGTCTAGCGGGGAACATCCTTTTTTCCGACTTTTTTTTCCCGAAAGTCGTGGTTAACGAAAGCGCAACAACGCTTTTTTTAACCACGACTCCGTTTTTTTGTGCCTTAACTGCGTATGTTCTGAACAACGAACATGCGTGGTTAAGGTACAAAGAAGTAAGTTGGCGAAGGTAAGTGGTGGGTTTAGGTTTTGGGGAGGGGGTGGGGGGTCATGGGGTTTTAGGTTTTGGGGTGGGGTTGGGGGGGTGGGGCGTTTTTGGTTTTGGGGAGTGGGTGGGGGGTCAGGGGGTTTTAGGTTTTAGGGTGGGGTTGGTGGGGTGGGGCGTTTTTGGTTTTGGGGAGTGGGTGGGGGGTCAGAGGGTTTTAGGTTTTAGGGTGGGGTTGGGGGGGTGGGGTGTTTTTAGTTTTGGGGAGTGGGTGGGGGGTCAGGGGGTTTTAGGTTTTGGGGTGGGGTTGGGGGGGTGGGGCGTTTTTGGTTTTGGGGAGTGGGTGGGGGTCAGGGGGTTTTAGGTTTTGGGGTGGGGTGGGGGAGGGTGGAAGGGTGGGGTGAGGGATGTAGGGTGAATGGTGCCTATTGCTAATGATTTTATCAGGAATGCCTTTACAACGAAATATCGTTGTTAAGGCATTTGTGGTAAAATCATTAGTAGTAGCAACGAGGTCGGTGTTCCGACCTCGTTGTTAAGGCAGTAGTTGTTTTTGAAGTCATTGTTTCGTCGTACAGTCGTGTCTAGCTATTTAAACACACCCGCACCATCATAAGAGGAAATGGAACACTGCCATGACCATCAGTGCAATCCAATGTAGCACACATTCCCCAAAATCAACATTACACACTACCAATGCTGACACCTGTGTCGTGCCATGCCAGTGCTATACATAGAATGTGCTTGGTCCTGGCAACATATAAGTGTACGTGGAATATCCGAGACTGGGTCAGTTCCATTTTGTTAAGTGTGGTGCAAGTGGCATCAGAACACCCACAGCCATTGCAAGTCCCCACCATGCTAATGGAAGCAGACAGAGAGTTGAGTAGGACAATAAGGTGGCAACAAACAATTTGGACAGAACCTACACCTAGAAGATGTGACACAGACAATTCCCCAAACTGCCCAAACTACATGTGAGATGCAGTTGGGGCATAGGCCTGTGAGAATGCTAATAATAATGACAGGAACAATGAACAGGAACCAAGATTACTATGTCTCACTAATAGGAAGTCTGTAACGTCACATTACAACTGCCACAACACAGACACACTAATCATACAATATCTGATTGCAGAGGACGATGGCTCTCCTGGGGATATGCCTGTCCTAGACTTCCCTGATGACATGGATAATGAGCTGACAAACATTAGCCAGCAGACCCTCCAAAATATGTCCTTGGAACCCTCCAGAACCCACCTTTAGTTGCAAGGAGGAGTACAGATACGGCAGCGGTCACAGAGGACCCACCCACCACCCCAATAGTACGATCTGCCGGCTCCAACCCTGCTGAAGACTCTGAGGACACTGGTACCACCTTTGAGAGGACAGCAGTGGGAGTACAGCAGGAGCTGACCAAAGAGGTCAGAGTGGGAATGATAAGTGTGGCAGCCAGCCTTGAGTGCATGATGTCATCTGCAGAACAGGCAGCAGCAATGCAAGCGCTACCATCCCTCCTGCAAGGGCTACAACAATGTGTAAGGAAATTCACCACAGTAGTTAGGGAGTTGCCACAACACCAGGCATCCCAAACCTTTCACTGCATGCACAAATGCAATCATGACCCCCTAATGGCCGACCTGGCTGCCTACCACAGCAATGTAGCTGCTATACTCAAGAACCAGCAGCTCCTCCTTGCTGCATTAATGCCCTTAATAGCCCCACAGTTGGCAGCTACCGGGAATTCTGACTCTACGTCTTCAAACACTCAAGTGTGTGTTGCCGCTTCAAACCCACCACCACCAAGGGCAGAGGAGATGACACACACATCAGAAGAGGAAGACGTGGAACAGATCACCTTCACCCGTAGGAGTACCCGATAGCACAAGTCCATGCCACATGGGCACTGATATCCTAGGTCCTGTGTTAGTTAACATGCCAGTCTTACTACATCTGGTCACATGCACTGTTCTCCAGCACACTGTTTACCTTGACACTATGCACTGTAATTGTCTCTCACTACCTCATTGGCAATTCATGTTCCTCTGCACTGTGTGACACTTCACCCCAGCATGTCCAATGACATGTCCCTCGTCCCTCACCATTGCACTTGTGTTGCATCACAATAGAAGGTACCACACTAATGGGCTCACAATCGTGGAATATGTAAATATTGCACTACAGCACTTTAAAATAAATAGCACTTACAAAACCACTTGGGGCCTGATTCAGACCTTGGCGGACGGCGGAGGCCGTCTGCCAAGGTTCCGCCGCCGAATGACCGCACCGCGGTCAAAAGACCGCGGCGGCCATTCAGACATTTCCGCAAGGGCCGGCGGGCGCTCTCCAAAAGAGCGCCCGCCGGCCCAGCAGAAATGCCCCTGCAACGAGGAGAACTCTGAGCCGGCGTAGTTGCAGGGGTGCGACGGGTGCAGTTGCACCCGTCGCGTATTTCAGTGTCTGCAAAGCAGACACTGAAATACTTTGCGGGGCCCTCTTATGGGGGCCCCTGCAGTGCCCATGCCATTAGCATGGGCACTGCAGGGGCCCCCAGGGGCCCCGCGGCACCCCCCTACCGCCATCCTGTTCATGGCGGGTTTCCCGCCATGAACAGGATGGCGGTAGGGGGTGTCTGAATCCCCATGGCGGCGGAGCGCGCTCCGCCGCCATGGAGGATTCATTGGGGCAGCGGTAAACCGGCGGGAGACCGCCGGTTTACCCTTTCTGACCGCGGCTGAACCGCCGCGGTCAGAATGCCCTCGGGAGCACCGCCAGCCTGTTGGCGGTGCTCCCGTGGTCGGTGACCCTGGTGGTCACCGGCCGCCAGGGTCAGAATGACCCCCTTTGTCTCTGTGTAATGTGACACATCAACTGTGTAGGGGATTAGTGATGTATGTCACATGCCAATGGCCATAGAATGTCAATACAACAGTGTTGAAAGAATGTGGGCTGATAACTATGCACGGGGGTCTGGATTTTATCATAATCTGTGCTTCCTTAGGCTTATTGCTGAAGTTAAAGCATCACAAACAATATAATGCTGTGTAGAACAGAAAAAGTCAGCTTCAAAGTATGTATAAGCTGAAACTCAATGTGGCCAACATTCCTTTCAAGACAATCTTTATGTATGTGACATCATTACCATAAACTTTCATCACACACACACACACACTATACAGCAGGAATGGATGTGTATGAGTGTATGGACCAATATGTTACCTGGGAGTACAATGTAAGAAATGATAGGTGTGAGTTATGTATACAGAACTACATAAGATTATAACATCACTTAGCTTTTCAAGGTTCACATGAACATCAGGCTACAGGAAGACATCCCACAGTGCCCAAGATTCCAATTCAGGACTCAAACGATGAAAGATTTCAAAACACATCCAACCTTCTCAACACATTGGAAACCATAGTAACCTTGAGTGGTGGGTGCAAAGGGTGGCAGATGCATAGAGAAATAGCTTTGGTGTAGCTGCCAATGTGACAGCTCGTTTGGAATTGGGAATAACCATGTGAATAATGGGATTCTGATGCAGGATGGAACAGAAATGAAAATACTAAATTGACACTTTACACCCATGCCAAGGCCCTGATCCCCAAGTATATGAAACATACTGTAAAGGAGTACCTAAAACTTTATTTCACAGTAATAAAGGAAACTTAAACTAGGGGAAACACCTTAACTAACCTAACCTATCCTAGCTATACATTACCCACAACTGGCCCTAACTACCCTAAGCTCAACTTACTTATCACATTTAACTAAACACTCGAAACATCAACCCCCCACCCCTCTTATATGACGGGACACATGTAGGACAACATATACTAACCTAAGCACATACTAACTTATCCTAAACAAATATATATATTTTTGAAATTTTTTAAATTATTTTTATATATTTTTTATTTTTATTTTTTAGACATAACCCCAACATCATCCCCCACCCACCCACCCACAAACAAAACATGTAATAATATAACCCTACACCCCCAACCCACTTATACTAACTAAACTAACAGCCTACTCGAACCTAACACCAAGCCCCTTAAACCCACTAAAGATAAGAACGAGGAACGAGGAGGGAGGAGGGAGGGGAGGGAATCATGGGTGAGAATCCATTAATTAGAAATTGGCCCTCCGCAGGATTTTGTTGATACACCACAGTCTCCTGTTATTGCAGGACACCTCCTGCCGCAGCCTGTCCATCCTGTGCGACATTCTTTGCATGTCACGTTTCAGTGTCTGGACGTCCTGATTGTCTATCACAGCAGCTGGTGTTGTTTGTATTCTACTTGTTGATACCATTGCTGGTGCCGTGGTTGGAGGTGGAGGTGCAGGAGGTGCTGCTTGTGGGCCTGGAGCAGATGAGGTTGGAGGACCTGCTACAGTGGCTGTCATCCTTGGGGCCACTGTGGTCTGAGCTGTAGTGATGGTGGTGGCTGTTGTGGGCAAGGCTGGCCCCCCTTGGGCAAAATCCCTCCAGACCCCTGTGGCATGGCGATAACGGCGTTCCATATTGCGGAACCCAGCCTCCACATCTAGTATGTGGCGGTAACGCGTTGCCCACCTCTGGAATTCCCTGATCTCATGGGCATTCATATTGGCAGCTGTAAAAATAGAGAAAGCCAAACATTAGTGAAATCATTGTGTGATACATCTACATATGATATTCTACCACTTCCTCAAAAATAGCACATACAGTCCAAATCACAGTACAGATGATAGAATGTTCCTGAGGAATGACATGCCAGCACAGCCTACACATCTACTATCTAACAGCACATCAATGCACAACAAGGTGTGTACCTAATTAAATGATCTGTGCATCTTTGTACTGCTATTAGTCACATAACAAATGCTGCGAGTACTCCACATGTGTCAGGCCAACTAATGACTATTTTCTAGATGACAATCAAGGCCCACAAGACCTGTGACTTGTAAATGGAACTGCCTGGACGGTATGCAGATGGTAATCATGAGGGGGCATCGTAGGTTGGAACACATGAATGTTTGAATTACATGTCTGTCTTCTACACTGGAATCCTCACACCTAGGTACACATATTTCCTAACCCTAACCCTGTGCCTCACGGGGGATGGACATGCAACACATACTTTCAAACATCAAGGACTGCCAGGAAACTTTGGACAGATGACCATGGGTTTAGTCAGTCCACCACAGGTAAGGAGGTCTGCCAACTAGGATTAACTCAAACATTGGATAATCACATCCACATTTATTTTTCTAATTGCAGACAATTGTTAACATCATTAGATCTCACTAAGGCCTTTCCAAAAAAAGCACTTTGATGCAAGCATCCATCTGTCCTTGACCTGCATGCCCGCCTATGACATTTTACTCAAGTGCCACATAAACGGAGCACAGCATGTGGAGCTAGGTACTACTAGGAAGTCAAACATACAGTCCTACGTGTTCATTACTCAACAGGGATGCTCAAGTCTTTGAGTAAGACTTCGGCATCACTGGTCTGTGTGAATCAGGGTATGATGCGCTGACTAAATCATGAAACTGGCCACCTCCAAGTTAATTTTTTGTCATACATTGTTGGACTTTTTGCCTTACGCAGGGTCATCCCCAGTCTTTTTGCATCCTTCCTCCTGGTTTTTCTGACCTCTCGCTGTTGGCTCTAGGACTCTGAACACTTTATCACTGCTGACCAGTGCTAAAGTGCAGGTGCTCTCCCATCTAAAGTTGGTATGATTGGCTTATACCTAATTGGCATATTTAATTTACCTATAAGTCCCTTGTACAGTGGTATCTCTATAACCAGGGCCTGTAAATGAAATACTACTAGTGGGCCTGCAGCGCTGCTTGCGCCACCAACTGAAGTAGACTGTCAAACCTGTCTCAGGCCTGCTAGCGCAGGGCCTGTGTGCGCAGTTTTCTGCCACAGGGACCTGGCATCTAAACTTACTTGCCAGGCCCAGAACTCCCCTTTTACTACATGTAAATCACCCCTAAGGTACAACCTAGCTAGCCCTATGGGCAGGGTGCCATGTATGTAGAAAGGCAGGACATGTGCCATATTGCATGGCCTGTCCTGGTAGTGACAAACAGCCTAACTTGGTGCCTCACTGCTGTGAGTGCTGCCTTCTCATAGGATTGCATTAGAAATGCCCTGCCTTATGTGTAAGGGGTATTGTCTGATTTATGAGGGGTAACGTAGGCATGTTTGGTATGGTTGTGATGGTGATAATAAATACTGCTTACTGGCGTGGATGTATTTTTTATTACTATCACAGAAATGCCACTTCTAGAAAGTGCGCATTTATCTGTACTTATGACTCTGGTGTTTTGCAGCTTGACTCCAATCCACGTCTGGGCAGAGTGACAGTTGGGGCTTTGTGCATACTTTTCAGACAGCCTGTACACAGGGAGGGCGGAGGAGTCACTGAGGTGCATCTATATACTGAATAGTCTTCCTGGGCTGAGAGAAGAGAGAGGCGGGGCACACCTACATTTGTAAAGGCTGTGCCCTGGCCTCACACAATAGGGTCATTAACCTCCCACTGATGTTTGGAGCCTGTGCTGAAAGGAGAGAGGGGGCACTCCCAGAACCAGTTGTAACTGGCTGGAACCTCCTCTCCCTACCATTGTAAAACACTGTAAGACCTGACTATAAGTACAGGGGAATTTTCCCCACAATTTGAACATTCTTGGAACTTGAAACTGGACACAGAACGCTGATGAATGGACTCACCAGGAAACCACCATGGACTGCTGCTGCTGTGCTGACCTGTGACCTGCCTGTCACGAGGAGGAACTGCCACCATCTGCACCCCTTGTGCTGGCCTGTAACGGGGCCCACCAGCCCTGTGCCCCTTCTTGTTTTGTTGTTCCCAGGGGCAGGTGCTATGGCCCCTGATCCCTGCCACGATCTCCACAGCTTTGCCTGAAGCGCTTAGAAAAAGCTCTCTCTCTTAAAATAGCTGGAAAAGATCACCGCCGCAGCCCGGGCTTTAGCTTTTGCCCTCAGCGCTCTGAAAAGCGCTTTACTTTTGCCCAAGGACACCGCCGCAGCCCGGGCCTCAAAACTTGATTTAGCGCTTGGGAAGCGCTTGATTTCCGCCACCGGATCACCGCCGCAGCCGGGTTTGGTAAATTACACGGAGCGCGGGGATCGCGCTTCTCCCAGTGCCCCCGGGGCACACAAACAAAGGCACCGGAGCAAGTGTGCTCCTCTCGGCACCCCCGAGGCACCTCCCACTCCTGGGAGCACCCCAGGGGCACCAGCTGCCGCCAGCTCTTCGCAGAGCCTCCCGGCAGCCCAGGAGCAGCTCCTTGTACTCGTGCACCATATCGGGTGCGGGCGAGTATTTCCTGGGAAAATGCCTTTCATCATTGAAGCAGGACTCGGGGAAGGCGCGGGGAGCGCCCCCCCTTCCCCGGTCGCTGCACTAGGAGCGGGACGCTCCTGTTTTTGGGCATCTTTCTGCTTTCACGGTCCCTGGAGGGACCCGCAACACAGTTGGAGGGGGGTGGGTGACGCCCCCCTTCTCCCCTGTATTGAGAGGACGTTGTTGTTTCCATTTCTTAGGCACTGGAGGTGCCTCTATCATCTACCAGGTATTTCAAAGAGACAATATATATCAGGAGTTCTTATTAGAGACTTTATTGCATTATATATTGTCTACCTGTTTTATGATGTTTTTGTGTGCATATGCAAATGTTCCTTTTATGGACATGCTTGCTAATATGTTTTCTTAACTTGCCATATGTTGTCTAATGTTCCTACTATGGGCGTTTTATGATATTCTTATGACAAGTGTTTTAATGTGATAACGTGTTTCCTGACTACTGCTTATGTTGCAGAATACTGAGTAACCTGTGTGTTATGTATGACTACTGCTAATTTGCAGAGTAACTAATGTGTAACGTTCTGACAACTGCTAAGGTAGCAGGACAGTACTGATATGTGATGTTTGGTCTGATAATTGCGTTGTGTACAATACAGTATATTTTCATATAATCTGGTGTTGTGTTTCCTTTTTGGTGGGGATATTGCGTCACATGTGTGTGTGTGTTGTGCAAACGCTTTACACATTGCCTCCGGGTTAAGCCTGACTGCCCGTGCCAAGCTACCAAGGGGGTGAGCAGGGGTTATCTTGGACGTGTAACTCCCTTGCCCTGACTAGAGTGGGTAAGTTCTGCCTGGCTGAGGTGCATACCCTAGCCAACCAGAAACCCCATTTCCAACATACATGTAACAAAAAATCACCCTGTTCACCTGCCTATGCCTGTAGCGCAGCACTCAACTCCCAATATTTGACTCTCTGCCACAGAATTTCCAACTCAAACATCGAACAAAATGTCAACCTCCAGTCAAGTCACATATCAGATCATGTACCAGCACATCATACCTTGCAATGAGTCCAACACACAGGAGTCAATCACACAACAGCTACAAACACAACAGAGGTCAAACATATGAACACTTACTGGATGCATCTGGGTCTGAAAATCGAGCCACTTCACCAATTGTATATGGAGCGGGTCCACCTGTAAAACATGGAAGGGTGAAATGTGCTCAATGTCTGCTCACTGTACAAAACTTGGATCAACAAATGACTGTGTGTGACATTTTATATGATAATGCAGCACATCAGGCATGTAGACACCCCAACAGACATACTACTGCAAACATGCATTGACACTGTCACTCCAGTGAGTGATAGACACAAATATGCACACATGCACTGGCCCTAACAATCATGTGTGCCAAACATGATTACTCAATTTTGTGCTAAATTATTTCTAGAGGGTACTCCATTTCATCATTTGTTATTATGAGAGACATGCAAATCCACATTCCTGGTCACTGCAATACCAGTGACTCAGGTATTGTGGCTTGTGCTTCAAGGGACAATGAGTTACTGTGTGATGCTCATGTGGGTTGAGTTTTGTTCAGGAATTAATGTGCTTTCAATGGTCCATTCTATGTGTGCCTGTGTTGTATGTAGGTTACATATACCACATTCGCAGTGTACCCAGAGCCGTATATGCCCCCTATGATACCATGATGGCAGGGATCCTGTGTGTTCCTTGATGACAATGTTACGCAAAATATAGATTGGCCATTTATCTAAATCAAAACAACAAAAACATATATGCTGACAGTGTTCAATTTGATCACCGTGACAGAATGGATGGGCACAGGTGTAGTCATTGCACCGAAAATGTGTTCCTCTGAGTCCTGTTTACCTATATCAGGTATGGTAGATCACAGTTTACCACATTCATTATCTTAGAATTGCCAAGATGGGTGATCTGTGGTTATACAACTGAACTGACACTGTCCGCTAATTAAAACATGGTTTAGCAAATGTCCTACTTCTGCAATCTTGATGAAGTAGGTCTCTATTTGTAAGCACCTCGGGAGTGGAGGAACTCACAGGAATGCTGGCCTGCTTATCTTAGCATACCACCATGTCTGTGATAGCCTTCTATCTGAGAAGGTAACAATTGTACATATGTTGCACTAGATCAGCAGGGGTGTACGAAACGTAAACTAGCAAACTATTTCGTCACTTTAAATGTATGATGGAAGCAGTCAGTGGTCCCTTGCACAACATCATGCACATAAATAATTTGTGACCATGCATTCACAAAGTTCAGGGATCCCATGATGACCCATTAACATTAGAAAATTGTTTGGCTATACAGTGACACAGATGGCAAATGCACCAGCTCTGTACCATCAATCGTGCCCAAGGCAAAAATGTTGTTGGGCCATGCTACGCAATGATAGGATTTCTACGCCTACTCCAAAAAGCCACAAGATGAACCTGTTTAGTGCTACTGCAATCTGGTAGAATCTGGGAACAATTACGTTTGGCCATGTGAAAGATTATCTGTCCAGACGTAATCACACAGAAACAATGAATTTAGGGCCAGGAGTTCTTTTTTTATGTGTAGCATTTGCTTCATTTGTTTACGCTACAGCTATGGAAAGTAGCACAAACTATTTAGATATTATCAAGTGTGCTTTACTTTGGCATCGATAATTATTTTAAATGTTGCACAAACCAAGTCGAAATATCAGCCTAAGATATTACCAGGGGTTAGGAAGATCTTTGTACGTATGGCCATGAATACTGTTCAGACATGGTTAAAAAAAATTGAGGACTACATTGGTTCCTTGCTTTAGCATGTAAAATACATCTCATTCCTGGTACACTCACAGGCCCTGAATAATACTTTTGTTTGTGCTGCATTACCATCATCTATTAACGTCAAAGCGGATACAACATAAAGTTGTCTTTTGTAAGTTTGTGCAGCTTTTGCGTCAACAAATGACGGTAATGCATAGCGAAAATTGTATAAATCAGGGCCACTTTGTGTTCAACTTGCATTCCACATGTCCACAAACATTGGACGCAACATATCACAAAATCTGCTACTGTCACTATAGAGCATTTTACTGTACACATTAGTCTAATTTTTACTCACCAACAGGGCCACCAATCACCACACGCATGTGGTCCAGCAGGTCCTGCCCTCGGGCCACCAGGTCAGCCCAGCAATGTTTTACTTGGTGGTTGTTGCGCTGGTTGTTGAACAGTCTTCTTAGGTGGAACAGCACCTTTGCCCACCTGAGCCTCCTAGCCTCCGTGTGATACCCCTGTATCACCCTGCTACCAGCCTCCAACATCAAGGGGAGGAAGTGGCACACCAGCCACACAAAGGCCCCCAGCTCCTCCTCACCCATTCTCCCCAGACGTGGCCTTCCCAACATTTCAACAATAATAGGGATAGGAAAGAGTAAAGAGGTAAAAACAGGAAAAGGAGGTATGAAAAGGAAACTTAAAGAATCCACAAACATCCCAACAATACCCCAAATAACAATACCCACTATCACACTCCCAACAGTACAAAGACAAATTTAATCTAAAAAAATGACAAAATACACTTACATTGATTTACACAGACACTTACAAAAACAACAGAGGACAATGGCAATAGCACACAGGAGACAAAAGCACAATATTCACAGACACAACTCTATACACATCCACACAGTCTAGAAGAATCACGGACTGCAAAGTGAAAGTGAAAGTGAAAGTACACCCACTGTACCATTTCTGTACACAGGATATCCTATTACATCACTTCCTGTCTCAAATGTGGTGCGTTTTTCATATATTGCGTGAAATGTTATGATGCTTACGGGCTTTACGTCAATATGTTTGACGCATATGCTTAAAAATTCCCCCGCATTCAAGGATCAATACATTTTTAATGGACAACCGATTTCATGGGTGCAGTGTTGGAAATAACGATAGGGAAAAATCAATGTATTATGGGTGTGAGCATCATTTTTTAACGCATATGCGTCATATTTTGATGCATATGCGTCTTTTTTTATGCTTTTGCATCAAAAAATCTGTCTATAACTGTGTTTGTGTCAATCTTCTTTTTTAACAGGCTATAAATATACAAACATAGGATGTTATGACCTGCTGTGTGTGTTCTAGTGTTTGGGCACATGTGGCAGACCACACTACTGCGGACCATAATACTCATGTTGTTGTGCTGGATTAGCTCTCTTAACTGAGGCAACAGCAACACAAACTTTTGGAATAAAATTGGTATTTCCTAGTTTGAGCAGGTGTTGCATCAATAGAGGATAACAAGGCTACGCAACTGAACAAATAGAGTAATGGCCTGTGTGTTTATGTCTGTAAATTGGCTATTTAAATTGTTTTGTCTCTGTGTGAATATCACAAGAAGTGTTTTGCATAATGTGCATGTATGAATGTGTTGGAATTGTTGATAACCATCAGATGCCATTCATTGAGGTACATCAGTCATGATAAGTGTTTGTAATGTCTGTTGCGTCTTATGCTGTGTGAACTTCCCTGACTTTAGGGCCAAAACATCTCCCATGACAAACTATACACAGGATAGATAGTGGACGGTTGATAATGGCAATGTCAGAAATGTAACCCATCACATTTAATGAAATGTTGCATACCACTTCATGGTCACTTGTGCATATACTACCCATGAGTCAGGCATTTGAACATGCTAGGTAGGTACAGTGTTTGTAACACAGAGTCTCAAATCCAATCCAAAAATATTTTTGTACACCACAGTTTGAGTCAGGTACATGACCTATGTTTCTCCTGTGGCTGTGGAGGACCAGCAGACCATGCTGCATGTGTTCACATATTTCCAGTGGTTCATTGCACAAAGTTGTCCAGTTCAAGTGTGTGGCCATGTGTACCCTGTGTCAGTATTGGCCTCCATGTTGTCATAGTTACATGCTTGTCTAGTAATGAGTCTGTGGATCCATTCCCTCAATTAACAGAGTATCCTTCAAAGCAGATTTGACCTAAAGCCAAAGATCAACTAACGACACACATGGCGATAGTCCATCTATGGCACTGGAGACCTTTAATAAGGCTGACGACAGGGCTACCTTGGCGTGCTCAAAAACTTTATGGATGAGTAATAGGTAACAGGCAGCTTTCATCACAACGTGTGTACACAGGGTGGTCTTGAAAATTCCCACTGCAACAGGGAACATCAGTGCCTCTGTGCTAATTAATCTCACAGCTAGTGACCATGCAAGCACCATCAGAAGGTGGCAGCAGAAGTGAATCTGTGTCTGGACCTGTTTTTGGACAGGAACGCCTACCTTGCATATAATTAATGCAAGGCGGGTTGCCACATCCAAATAATTACGCACACGGCGGAATTTTGTCATCCGCAGGCTCGGGCGTCAAAGTTTAAACACGGGGCAACGTTTGCGCTGATTGTGCGTAAAAACAATTTATGCACAATCGGCGCAGGCGGAGTATAAATATGCCCCTAAATGGGGCTGTGAGCAAAGGTTGTAAATACTGATATTGTTTTATACACTTAGCTGACAATTGAAAACATTGGGGAAGATTTGGAAAAGAAAGAGACACCTTTGTATGTAGAAGTAAATGAGAGATTGTAAGCATGCTTCTGCTAGAGCAATCCTTCCAAAACAGTGATTTATCTTTCTTTAAAAGTCATTTGTTATGCCAAATAGGAGTCTGAACAGAGTGTTTATAAGAGGATGGACCAGCAGTCAGATATGGGTTGAATCAGGAACAGGAATGAGAGATAAGTGATGGTATCTAATACAGTGGAGGACAAGACATATAAAGAATGTGCTTATGAGAAAAGGGGTATATCATGGCAATTTCTAATAAATACCATAATTTAGATTGCAAATCAGGATGATCATATAAAGCACCCTGACATTGCTTAATACGAAATGCTTCATGATAAAGGGTAAAATCAGGGAAGTTACACTCCCTAGAGAGTTAGACAGCCTGGGGCATTATAAAGATATTCAAGAGTGTTTCCCATTCCACAAGAAGCGTGATAGAAGCTTTCGAATGGCTACAAATTATTTCCCAGAACTTTTTATAGGTCACATCATAAGATAAAAATAATATTAGTAAGTAGCATAATTTTAATTGTATCAAGACGACTCCACCATGACAAATATGATGGTGACCATCCCTGTGTTAGTTGGATATAAGAACATCCAGGTTAGATTTTAGTGCATCTCTAAGATTATTAATACTCTTTATATAATTTTTGTAACAGGTTGTACTAAACCCCTGTACATCTCAACGTAAACTGATTCAACAATATATATTTTGGTTCTGTAATAAAAGTTCTGGAACACACTTACATATGTTTTTTCAATGTTCTAAACTGTCTCAATTTTGGAATCAAATATGGGCACGCATAACTATCATTACGGGTAATAAATCTAAATTTTTCATAAATGCCTTTTTTCGAGGTAGCTTGAATAATCTCTGGTCTCAACAAAATGTGTGGCAAATTAGTAGACCTTTTTATTGCAATTGATATTCAGGTAATCTCATTGGAAATCTACTGACACTATTACTCTCCAACATTGGTAGAATCTGGTCTGTCATAACCACTGTTTAGATCAGCATTATTTACCATCTACTTCACTATTTGTTAAGCGGGAGAACTGTAGGAACTACTGCCTAGATATTTGTCCATACGTGCAAGTAGTAACTCTAGTTAAAAGTAGGTTTCTGCTACATTTCTGTTCCTATTACAGTTGTATATTTTCCATGTTGTTTTTTTCTTTAAGTTCCTCATATTGATTTGAATCCACAGCAATTTCATAATTCCTTTGGTATATTCATTTCTTGTTCTCTTTTCTTCTCCTCTTTCCTTTTGCTCATCCTCCCTCCCTTTCTTCTTCTTTTCTCTCTCTTCTTGACTTTTCTGGACTTCAGTTGGTAAACTTGTTACATATGACAAGCATCAAATTATTTATTTTTGTAGTTGAACATTGGATATTGTTTGTTTTCTTAGTTTTATGATGCACTATTATGGAATTGCTTGTCAAGTTGAGTTGAATGTTTATCTTTCTTAATAAAAATGGCAAACAAAAAAAGAGTATAGTAAGTAGTTGCCTATCGAAGACCTTCTTTCTTATATGTTATCAGCAGTACACAACAGAAGAGGTGAAGTACCACAGTAATTACAATTGAGATCTATGGCACGTCAATAAAAAGGTTAATCTCCAGCGTGAACAAACCTGTTCACAATGTGCCTTGATAGTTAAACTCTTGTTTTAAAGGTTGCAAGGGAGCCTATAATCAGTGACCATGTAGCACATGTCCCTCTACGATGTACTTTAGAATGAGCTACTTTGAATCTCAGCTCTGTGTGAAGTCTTCACTATTCTTTTATAGGTGTATTGCTTGGAGTATGTTGGAAATACTGGATGCACATTTATAAATGACAGATGAGGGGAGATGGCTGCAATAGACAACCTATACCATCTACTAAAGTTGGTACAAGGCAATAAAATATGTACTAGCATAATTCATATTATCTAGTGCCTGTCATAAAAGCCTTTATAAGCGTAGGAGGGTCATCTTATGTACTCTAACATGCTTTTGTGAATCGGACCCAGCATTATTATAATGTTTGCAATGTCATTATATGCTGTGCTATATTGTTAAGCTGTATTATAAAGGCAGCTGTGAACTGTGTTCATCTTGATTACCGGGAGCTCCTTCCGGGTGCCGGAGCAGAAGATGAAATAGAATTGGCAATGTGATAGTACTGTCTTTTAGGTAACAAATGACTCCATGAAAAAATAAAGAATTTGGGGCCTCATTTACCACAAACTGCTGCATTGCTCATAAGTCGCCAGTCTACTTGTACCACCCTGCACCCCCCTAATGACATCTAATGATATCTGTTTTTAACCACTGCTCCATATTGACCACTGACTCCATTTTGTGCTTAACTTAGCTTCAAATACTGTCACATTGGTAATGCAGGTATTGTTCCACACACAACTTATGCAACATGTTTTTCACTCTTCATGCTCTTTTCTCACTAAGGGCAAGAACACATCAGGGAGGAGTGTGGGAGATAAGGATGATGTTTATGGTACGGCAAGGAACAGTTTGGACTTTAGAGCCCACCTTGGGATGTGGCCAATCTCCAATGTGCTCTTTCAACACAGACTGGTACAGCCAGCGTTTGAACAACAACTTGCAGTATGGGAGGGGGGAGTTTCTAGAACTCTCCTCTCCAGCTTATGTTAGGTATTTTAGAGGGAAACTTGACAACTGAGGTTAGAGAAAGAGCTCATTATTGGAAAGGGAAGCCTTTGCCTGGTTCCCATTGAGGGTCATATTCTCTTTTTTGGCAGTTATCTGGGTTCTTAACTTGAAGTTGGCAAAGAGATGATGTCTCTATCTCGCCCCACTCACCCTGTGGTGAAGCATTTTTAATTCTTATTTTTGGCTTTTCATTGCAAATGAATATATAATCACTGTACAATTAGATATCTTATCCATGATTGAAGTAGTGTATTTCCATTGTTTGTTTCTATGATCATTATGATTCTACTGCTGTGATTATTTTCAGAAGTGTATTCGTGTTGCTGCATTTGACCTGCATGCTTCCCCTATTCAAAACTTAAAACGTGCTTTAATAGATGTATTACTCAGACTAACAGCTCTGCATTGTTGGAATTCCTTTTATTTGTGTTTCCTCTCAGTCTTAAGTATGAGCAGAACACTTTGGCGTAGTTGGGCAGTAGGGGAGAGAAAAGGTAGAAAAGTGTAAGATTTAAAAGGGAAATATGTTTGAGAAGTCACCCTAAGTGGGAGGGGTGCGCCCAACTTACGTCTCATGCTCACTGTGCCACTAGATTCAAGCTAGGCTTGCTGATGAAGTGTGAAACTCGGAAACCGGTCCCGGGGTACTTGTTTCTGGTCCAGGGATGGCAAGACTTGGCAGTTCGGGTTGGATTGTTCCCATGGAGAAAAGGGTCAAGACTGATATGGCTGGGACGAAAAGGGGGTGGCATGGTGGGCAAAGAAACGATGGCTTAAACCCAGATCTTTGTGACTGGGGGTGAATGTTTATATTGTTCAGCATTCCGTCCATCATCTGTTCTTTTTGCTATAGAACAAAGCACAGCATCACTTTAACACCTGCCCAGTGCAGACATAAAAAAATGATGCTAGAATGACGCAGTGATATCTTGTAGATTTCACTGCACTATTCATAAGGGGCTCCTTGCAGGGGAATGCCTCCCATGCATTCATTACACCTGGCGCATGAACAATATGGAGCAAGGGTTTTACAAACTGGTGCAATTGTACCACTACACCAGTTTGTAAATGTGGTGCAGGGTGTGGGACTGTTCATCGCCACCTTAGCATCAGATAAAATTATGCTACAGCAGCGCAAGAGCCTTGTAAATGAGGCCCTTGGTTTTAAATGTCCACTGAATAGATTTTGCTTAAAAACACATAAGCTAAATTCTTGTTCAGTCTTGACCCTTCAGCACTCTGGTGAATTACATGCCTCGTTTACGAGGCTCGTAGCACAGAGCGGTGCAGCAAGTACCTTGCTGTGCCACCCTTCACCACTGGGAAAGGGCAGAAGTGCACCAAATCTACAAGATACTATGGGCCATATTTATACTTTTGACTCAAAACTGCGCCGACGCAGTTTTGCTTCAAAAAGTTTAACGCCGGCGAAAGCCATTTCTTTGCACCACCCGGGCGCCAAATTTATACTTTGACACTCCGTGGCACAATCCACGGGTTAGAGTATTATTTTTTTTTACTCTAAGGGCCATATTTATACTTTTTGACACAAAACTGTGCAGACGAAGTTATGCGTCAAAAAGTTTAACGCCGGCTAATGCCATTTCTTTGTGCCTCCCGGGCATCAAATTTATACTTTGATGCTCTGTGTCACAAACCAGGTCGTAAAGAAAAACTTTAATCCGGTTTACGACGTCGCATACCGGATACGTGCCATTTTTCCCTGCAATAGCGTCAAAAAGCAGCACAAACACAGCAAAATGGGCAAAGGAGACCCGAAATGGATCCCAGAAGCCATGAGAGACCCCAGGAAAACTCAAACCGACCAGTAACCAGCCAGGAGGACCCAGACAAGTCCCAGGAGAGGGAGAAGAAGAAAAGGAAGTGTAGTTTCAGTGCAGAGGAGCAGGAAATACTGGTGAAAGAGGTGACGGAACACCAGCATAAATTTTTTGTCTCCTCTAAAATTGCCAATTGGTAGGAGACAGACAATTTGGCAACAAATTGTGGACAAGATAAACAGTGTGGCAGAAGTACGGAGAACAGTCATTGAGTGCAAGAAACACTGGCATGACTGCAAGCGCAGGACAAAGGAAAAGATGGCAAGGGACAGGAAGGCAACAGTGCAGACTGGAGGTGGGAGTCCAGCACCGCAGGAGGCCCTGGACCTGATGGAGGAGATGGTGGCAGCCGTCATCCCAGAGGAGATCATCACAGGGATTCAAGGACAGGACAGCGCAGACTACCAGGAAACAACACAGGTGCAGGGTAAGTTGCATGGGGGACAAAAATGCCTAAATGTTAAATGTAAATGGGGGGGATATACCTACTACACAATGCATGTTAGCCATGAAAATCAGGTAGTGGAAAGGGCAAAGGGGCACGTCACGGGTGCATGGCCTGTGCAGGGGAAACCAGGGGCAACCACAACACTACACCAACAACCTTTGCATTGGGGTACTCTGCCATGCCAAGGATGTTGGAAAGGCAAAGCCAGTCCAGGAGGGTAGGGTACAACGTAAAACTGGCCTGCTGTCACACAACAGCTGGTATTGTCGCTACATAAATTAGGGCTTAATTTCCAGTCTCATGCCATATCCGCAAGTGGTAGTTACCATTGACAACAGTTGCCACTACCACCGGTGCTGTGTGTGCAGGTCAAGTAGCTATTGGCAGTTAAGTGCCCATGGATCAAACACACCCAAAATAGAGGGTTCAGGATGATGACATTATCAATACCCTGTAATTCCTAACAAAGTGCAAATCTTGTCAAATGCTCATGCCTATAGGCACAATAAACATCAGGTATTGTTACTTGCATTATGAAGTATACAACACTAATGTCATACCCATGCTGCACATTTCAGGGTCTACCCCGTGCCTGTGTTACAATAGCTGCAATGCCACCTTGCAACATCCCAACTGTCATACTGCTAAGACAACAGCATTGAGGGGGAGGAGATATGTGTCTAGCGGGGAACATCCTTTTTTCCGACTTTTTTTTCCCGAAAGTCGTGGTTAACGAAAGCGCAACAACGCTTTTTTTAACCACGACTCCGTTTTTTTGTGCCTTAACTGCGTATGTTCTGAACAACGAACATGCGTGGTTAAGGTACAAAGAAGTAAGTTGGCGAAGGTAAGTGGTGGGTTTAGGTTTTGGGGAGGGGGTGGGGGGTCATGGGGTTTTAGGTTTTGGGGTGGGGTTGGGGGGGTGGGGCGTTTTTGGTTTTGGGGAGTGGGTGGGGGGTCAGGGGGTTTTAGGTTTTAGGGTGGGGTTGGTGGGGTGGGGCGTTTTTGGTTTTGGGGAGTGGGTGGGGGGTCAGAGGGTTTTAGGTTTTAGGGTGGGGTTGGGGGGGTGGGGTGTTTTTAGTTTTGGGGAGTGGGTGGGGGGTCAGGGGGTTTTAGGTTTTGGGGTGGGGTTGGGGGGGTGGGGCGTTTTTGGTTTTGGGGAGTGGGTGGGGGTCAGGGGGTTTTAGGTTTTGGGGTGGGGTGGGGGAGGGTGGAAGGGTGGGGTGAGGGATGTAGGGTGAATGGTGCCTATTGCTAATGATTTTATCAGGAATGCCTTTACAACGAAATATCGTTGTTAAGGCATTTGTGGTAAAATCATTAGTAGTAGCAACGAGGTCGGTGTTCCGACCTCGTTGTTAAGGCAGTAGTTGTTTTTGAAGTCATTGTTTCGTCGTACAGTCGTGTCTAGCTATTTAAACACACCCGCACCATCATAAGAGGAAATGGAACACTGCCATGACCATCAGTGCAATCCAATGTAGCACACATTCCCCAAAATCAACATTACACACTACCAATGCTGACACCTGTGTCGTGCCATGCCAGTGCTATACATAGAATGTGCTTGGTCCTGGCAACATATAAGTGTACGTGGAATATCCGAGACTGGGTCAGTTCCATTTTGTTAAGTGTGGTGCAAGTGGCATCAGAACACCCACAGCCATTGCAAGTCCCCACCATGCTAATGGAAGCAGACAGAGAGTTGAGTAGGACAATAAGGTGGCAACAAACAATTTGGACAGAACCTACACCTAGAAGATGTGACACAGACAATTCCCCAAACTGCCCAAACTACATGTGAGATGCAGTTGGGGCATAGGCCTGTGAGAATGCTAATAATAATGACAGGAACAATGAACAGGAACCAAGATTACTATGTCTCACTAATAGGAAGTCTGTAACGTCACATTACAACTGCCACAACACAGACACACTAATCATACAATATCTGATTGCAGAGGACGATGGCTCTCCTGGGGATATGCCTGTCCTAGACTTCCCTGATGACATGGATAATGAGCTGACAAACATTAGCCAGCAGACCCTCCAAAATATGTCCTTGGAACCCTCCAGAACCCACCTTTAGTTGCAAGGAGGAGTACAGATACGGCAGCGGTCACAGAGGACCCACCCACCACCCCAATAGTACGATCTGCCGGCTCCAACCCTGCTGAAGACTCTGAGGACACTGGTACCACCTTTGAGAGGACAGCAGTGGGAGTACAGCAGGAGCTGACCAAAGAGGTCAGAGTGGGAATGATAAGTGTGGCAGCCAGCCTTGAGTGCATGATGTCATCTGCAGAACAGGCAGCAGCAATGCAAGCGCTACCATCCCTCCTGCAAGGGCTACAACAATGTGTAAGGAAATTCACCACAGTAGTTAGGGAGTTGCCACAACACCAGGCATCCCAAACCTTTCACTGCATGCACAAATGCAATCATGACCCCCTAATGGCCGACCTGGCTGCCTACCACAGCAATGTAGCTGCTATACTCAAGAACCAGCAGCTCCTCCTTGCTGCATTAATGCCCTTAATAGCCCCACAGTTGGCAGCTACCGGGAATTCTGACTCTACGTCTTCAAACACTCAAGTGTGTGTTGCCGCTTCAAACCCACCACCACCAAGGGCAGAGGAGATGACACACACATCAGAAGAGGAAGACGTGGAACAGATCACCTTCACCCGTAGGAGTACCCGATAGCACAAGTCCATGCCACATGGGCACTGATATCCTAGGTCCTGTGTTAGTTAACATGCCAGTCTTACTACATCTGGTCACATGCACTGTTCTCCAGCACACTGTTTACCTTGACACTATGCACTGTAATTGTCTCTCACTACCTCATTGGCAATTCATGTTCCTCTGCACTGTGTGACACTTCACCCCAGCATGTCCAATGACATGTCCCTCGTCCCTCACCATTGCACTTGTGTTGCATCACAATAGAAGGTACCACACTAATGGGCTCACAATCGTGGAATATGTAAATATTGCACTACAGCACTTTAAAATAAATAGCACTTACAAAACCACTTGGGGCCTGATTCAGACCTTGGCGGACGGCGGAGGCCGTCTGCCAAGGTTCCGCCGCCGAATGACCGCACCGCGGTCAAAAGACCGCGGCGGCCATTCAGACATTTCCGCAAGGGCCGGCGGGCGCTCTCCAAAAGAGCGCCCGCCGGCCCAGCAGAAATGCCCCTGCAACGAGGAGAACTCTGAGCCGGCGTAGTTGCAGGGGTGCGACGGGTGCAGTTGCACCCGTCGCGTATTTCAGTGTCTGCAAAGCAGACACTGAAATACTTTGCGGGGCCCTCTTATGGGGGCCCCTGCAGTGCCCATGCCATTAGCATGGGCACTGCAGGGGCCCCCAGGGGCCCCGCGGCACCCCCTACCGCCATCCTGTTCATGGCGGGTTTCCCGCCATGAACAGGATGGCGGTAGGGGGTGTCTGAATCCCCATGGCGGCGGAGCGCGCTCCGCCGCCATGGAGGATTCATTGGGGCAGCGGTAAACCGGCGGGAGACCGCCGGTTTACCCTTTCTGACCGCGGCTGAACCGCCGCGGTCAGAATGCCCTCGGGAGCACCGCCAGCCTGTTGGCGGTGCTCCCGTGGTCGGTGACCCTGGTGGTCACCGGCCGCCAGGGTCAGAATGACCCCCTTTGTCTCTGTGTAATGTGACACATCAACTGTGTAGGGGATTAGTGATGTATGTCACATGCCAATGGCCATAGAATGTCAATACAACAGTGTTGAAAGAATGTGGGCTGATAACTATGCACGGGGGTCTGGATTTTATCATAATCTGTGCTTCCTTAGGCTTATTGCTGAAGTTAAAGCATCACAAACAATATAATGCTGTGTAGAACAGAAAAAGTCAGCTTCAAAGTATGTATAAGCTGAAACTCAATGTGGCCAACATTCCTTTCAAGACAATCTTTATGTATGTGACATCATTACCATAAACTTTCATCACACACACACACACACTATACAGCAGGAATGGATGTGTATGAGTGTATGGACCAATATGTTACCTGGGAGTACAATGTAAGAAATGATAGGTGTGAGTTATGTATACAGAACTACATAAGATTATAACATCACTTAGCTTTTCAAGGTTCACATGAACATCAGGCTACAGGAAGACATCCCACAGTGCCCAAGATTCCAATTCAGGACTCAAACGATGAAAGATTTCAAAACACATCCAACCTTCTCAACACATTGGAAACCATAGTAACCTTGAGTGGTGGGTGCAAAGGGTGGCAGATGCATAGAGAAATAGCTTTGGTGTAGCTGCCAATGTGACAGCTCGTTTGGAATTGGGAATAACCATGTGAATAATGGGATTCTGATGCAGGATGGAACAGAAATGAAAATACTAAATTGACACTTTACACCCATGCCAAGGCCCTGATCCCCAAGTATATGAAACATACTGTAAAGGAGTACCTAAAACTTTATTTCACAGTAATAAAGGAAACTTAAACTAGGGGAAACACCTTAACTAACCTAACCTATCCTAGCTATACATTACCCACAACTGGCCCTAACTACCCTAAGCTCAACTTACTTATCACATTTAACTAAACACTCGAAACATCAACCCCCCACCCCTCTTATATGACGGGACACATGTAGGACAACATATACTAACCTAAGCACATACTAACTTATCCTAAACAAATATATATATTTTTGAAATTTTTTAAATTATTTTTATATATTTTTTATTTTTATTTTTTAGACATAACCCCAACATCATCCCCCACCCACCCACCCACAAACAAAACATGTAATAATATAACCCTACACCCCCAACCCACTTATACTAACTAAACTAACAGCCTACTCGAACCTAACACCAAGCCCCTTAAACCCACTAAAGATAAGAACGAGGAACGAGGAGGGAGGGGAGGGAATCATGGGTGAGAATCCATTAATTAGAAATTGGCCCTCCGCAGGATTTTGTTGATACACCACAGTCTCCTGTTATTGCAGGACACCTCCTGCCGCAGCCTGTCCATCCTGTGCGACATTCTTTGCATGTCACGTTTCAGTGTCTGGACGTCCTGATTGTCTATCACAGCAGCTGGTGTTGTTTGTATTCTACTTGTTGATACCATTGCTGGTGCCGTGGTTGGAGGTGGAGGTGCAGGAGGTGCTGCTTGTGGGCCTGGAGCAGATGAGGTTGGAGGACCTGCTACAGTGGCTGTCATCCTTGGGGCCACTGTGGTCTGAGCTGTAGTGATGGTGGTGGCTGTTGTGGGCAAGGCTGGCCCCCCTTGGGCAAAATCCCTCCAGACCCCTGTGGCATGGCGATAACGGCGTTCCATATTGCGGAACCCAGCCTCCACATCTAGTATGTGGCGGTAACGCATTGCCCACCTCTGGAATTCCCTGATCTCATGGGCATTCATATTGGCAGCTGTAAAAATAGAGAAAGCCAAACATTAGTGAAATCATTGTGTGATACATCTACATATGATATTCTACCACTTCCTCAAAAATAGCACATACAGTCCAAATCACAGTACAGATGATAGAATGTTCCTGAGGAATGACATGCCAGCACAGCCTACACATCTACTATCTAACAGCACATCAATGCACAACAAGGTGTGTACCTAATTAAATGATCTGTGCATCTTTGTACTGCTATTAGTCACATAACAAATGCTGCGAGTACTCCACATGTGTCAGGCCAACTAATGACTATTTTCTAGATGACAATCAAGGCCCACAAGACCTGTGACTTGTAAATGGAACTGCCTGGACGGTATGCAGATGGTAATCATGAGGGGGCATCGTAGGTTGGAACACATGAATGTTTGAATTACATGTCTGTCTTCTACACTGGAATCCTCACACCTAGGTACACATATTTCCTAACCCTAACCCTGTGCCTCACGGGGGATGGACATGCAACACATACTTTCAAACATCAAGGACTGCCAGGAAACTTTGGACAGATGACCATGGGTTTAGTCAGTCCACCACAGGTAAGGAGGTCTGCCAACTAGGATTAACTCAAACATTGGATAATCACATCCACATTTATTTTTCTAATTGCAGACAATTGTTAACATCATTAGATCTCACTAAGGCCTTTCCAAAAAAAGCACTTTGATGCAAGCATCCATCTGTCCTTGACCTGCATGCCCGCCTATGACATTTTACTCAAGTGCCACATAAACGGAGCACAGCATGTGGAGCTAGGTACTACTAGGAAGTCAAACATACAGTCCTACGTGTTCATTACTCAACAGGGATGCTCAAGTCTTTGAGTAAGACTTCGGCATCACTGGTCTGTGTGAATCAGGGTATGATGCGCTGACTAAATCATGAAACTGGCCACCTCCAAGTTAATTTTTTGTCATACATTGTTGGACTTTTTGCCTTACGCAGGGTCATCCCCAGTCTTTTTGCATCCTTCCTCCTGGTTTTTCTGACCTCTCGCTGTTGGCTCTAGGACTCTGAACACTTTATCACTGCTGACCAGTGCTAAAGTGCAGGTGCTCTCCCATCTAAAGTTGGTATGATTGGCTTATACCTAATTGGCATATTTAATTTACCTATAAGTCCCTTGTACAGTGGTATCTCTATAACCAGGGCCTGTAAATGAAATACTACTAGTGGGCCTGCAGCGCTGCTTGTGCCACCAACTGAAGTAGACTGTCAAACCTGTCTCAGGCCTGCTAGCGCAGGGCCTGTGTGCGCAGTTTTCTGCCACAGGGACCTGGCATCTAAACTTACTTGCCAGGCCCAGAACTCCCCTTTTACTACATGTAAATCACCCCTAAGGTACAACCTAGCTAGCCCTATGGGCAGGGTGCCATGTATGTAGAAAGGCAGGACATGTGCCATATTGCATGGCCTGTCCTGGTAGTGACAAACAGCCTAACTTGGTGCCTCACTGCTGTGAGTGCTGCCTTCTCATAGGATTGCATTAGAAATGCCCTGCCTTATGTGTAAGGGGTATTGTCTGATTTATGAGGGGTAACGTAGGCATGTTTGGTATGGTTGTGATGGTGATAATAAATACTGCTTACTGGCGTGGATGTATTTTTTATTACTATCACAGAAATGCCACTTCTAGAAAGTGCGCATTTATCTGTACTTATGACTCTGGTGTTTTGCAGCTTGACTCCAATCCACGTCTGGGCAGAGTGACAGTTGGGGCTTTGTGCATACTTTTCAGACAGCCTGTACACAGGGAGGGCGGAGGAGTCACTGAGGTGCATCTATATACTGAATAGTCTTCCTGGGCTGAGAGAAGAGAGAGGCGGGGCACACCTACATTTGAAAAGGCTGTGCCCTGGCCTCACACAATAGGGTCATTAACCTCCCACTGATGTTTGGAGCCTGTGCTGAAAGGAGAGAGGGGGCACTCCCAGAACCAGTTGTAACTGGCTGGAACCTCCTCTCCCTACCATTGTAAAACACTGTAAGACCTGACTATAAGTACAGGGGAATTTTCCCCACAATTTGAACATTCTTGGAACTTGAAACTGGACACAGAACGCTGATGAATGGACTCACCAGGAAACCACCATGGACTGCTGCTGCTGTGCTGACCTGTGACCTGCCTGTCACGAGGAGGAACTGCCACCATCTGCACCCCTTGTGCTGGCCTGTAACGGGGCCCACCAGCCCTGTGCCCCTTCTTGTTTTGTTGTTCCCAGGGGCAGGTGCTATGGCCCCTGATCCCTGCCACGATCTCCACAGCTTTGCCTGAAGCGCTTAGAAAAAGCTCTCTCTCTTAAAATAGCTGGAAAAGATCACCGCCGCAGCCCGGGCTTTAGCTTTTGCCCTCAGCGCTCTGAAAAGCGCTTTACTTTTGCCCAAGGACACCGCCGCAGCCCGGGCCTCAAAACTTGATTTAGCGCTTGGGAAGCGCTTGATTTCCGCCACCGGATCACCGCCGCAGCCGGGTTTGGTAAATTACACGGAGCGCGGGGATCGCGCTTCTCCCAGTGCCCCCGGGGCACACAAACAAAGGCACCGGAGCAAGTGTGCTCCTCTCGGCACCCCCGAGGCACCTCCCACTCCTGGGAGCACCCCAGGGGCACCAGCTGCCGCCAGCTCTTCGCAGAGCCTCCCGGCAGCCCAGGAGCAGCTCCTTGTACTCGTGCACCATATCGGGTGCGGGCGAGTATTTCCTGGGAAAATGCCTTTCATCATTGAAGCAGGACTCGGGGAAGGCGCGGGGAGCGCCCCCCCTTCCCCGGTCGCTGCACTAGGAGCGGGACGCTCCTGTTTTTGGGCATCTTTCTGCTTTCACGGTCCCTGGAGGGACCCGCAACACAGTTGGAGGGGGGTGGGTGACGCCCCCCTTCTCCCCTGTATTGAGAGGACGTTGTTGTTTCCATTTCTTAGGCACTGGAGGTGCCTCTATCATCTACCAGGTATTTCAAAGAGACAATATATATCAGGAGTTCTTATTAGAGACTTTATTGCATTATATATTGTCTACCTGTTTTATGATGTTTTTGTGTGCATATGCAAATGTTCCTTTTATGGACATGCTTGCTAATATGTTTTCTTAACTTGCCATATGTTGTCTAATGTTCCTACTATGGGCGTTTTATGATATTCTTATGACAAGTGTTTTAATGTGATAACGTGTTTCCTGACTACTGCTTATGTTGCAGAATACTGAGTAACCTGTGTGTTATGTATGACTACTGCTAATTTGCAGAGTAACTAATGTGTAACGTTCTGACAACTGCTAAGGTAGCAGGACAGTACTGATATGTGATGTTTGGTCTGATAATTGCGTTGTGTACAATACAGTATATTTTCATATAATCTGGTGTTGTGTTTCCTTTTTGGTGGGGATATTGCGTCACATGTGTGTGTGTGTTGTGCAAACGCTTTACACATTGCCTCCGGGTTAAGCCTGACTGCCCGTGCCAAGCTACCAAGGGGGTGAGCAGGGGTTATCTTGGACGTGTAACTCCCTTGCCCTGACTAGAGTGGGTAAGTTCTGCCTGGCTGAGGTGCATACCCTAGCCAACCAGAAACCCCATTTCCAACATACATGTAACAAAAAATCACCCTGTTCACCTGCCTATGCCTGTAGCGCAGCACTCAACTCCCAATATTTGACTCTCTGCCACAGAATTTCCAACTCAAACATCGAACAAAATGTCAACCTCCAGTCAAGTCACATATCAGATCATGTACCAGCACATCATACCTTGCAATGAGTCCAACACACAGGAGTCAATCACACAACAGCTACAAACACAACAGAGGTCAAACATATGAACACTTACTGGATGCATCTGGGTCTGAAAATCGAGCCACTTCACCAATTGTATATGGAGCGGGTCCACCTGTAAAACATGGAAGGGTGAAATGTGCTCAATGTCTGCTCACTGTACAAAACTTGGATCAACAAATGACTGTGTGTGACATTTTATATGATAATGCAGCACATCAGGCATGTAGACACCCCAACAGACATACTACTGCAAACATGCATTGACACTGTCACTCCAGTGAGTGATAGACACAAATATGCACACATGCACTGGCCCTAACAATCATGTGTGCCAAACATGATTACTCAATTTTGTGCTAAATTATTTCTAGAGGGTACTCCATTTCATCATTTGTTATTATGAGAGACATGCAAATCCACATTCCTGGTCACTGCAATACCAGTGACTCAGGTATTGTGGCTTGTGCTTCAAGGGACAATGAGTTACTGTGTGATGCTCATGTGGGTTGAGTTTTGTTCAGGAATTAATGTGCTTTCAATGGTCCATTCTATGTGTGCCTGTGTTGTATGTAGGTTACATATACCACATTCGCAGTGTACCCAGAGCCGTATATGCCCCCTATGATACCATGATGGCAGGGATCCTGTGTGTTCCTTGATGACAATGTTACGCAAAATATAGATTGGCCATTTATCTAAATCAAAACAACAAAAACATATATGCTGACAGTGTTCAATTTGATCACCGTGACAGAATGGATGGGCACAGGTGTAGTCATTGCACCGAAAATGTGTTCCTCTGAGTCCTGTTTACCTATATCAGGTATGGTAGATCACAGTTTACCACATTCATTATCTTAGAATTGCCAAGATGGGTGATCTGTGGTTATACAACTGAACTGACACTGTCCGCTAATTAAAACATGGTTTAGCAAATGTCCTACTTCTGCAATCTTGATGAAGTAGGTCTCTATTTGTAAGCACCTCGGGAGTGGAGGAACTCACAGGAATGCTGGCCTGCTTATCTTAGCATACCACCATGTCTGTGATAGCCTTCTATCTGAGAAGGTAACAATTGTACATATGTTGCACTAGATCAGCAGGGGTGTACGAAACGTAAACTAGCAAACTATTTCGTCACTTTAAATGTATGATGGAAGCAGTCAGTGGTCCCTTGCACAACATCATGCACATAAATAATTTGTGACCATGCATTCACAAAGTTCAGGGATCCCATGATGACCCATTAACATTAGAAAATTGTTTGGCTATACAGTGACACAGATGGCAAATGCACCAGCTCTGTACCATCAATCGTGCCCAAGGCAAAAATGTTGTTGGGCCATGCTACGCAATGATAGGATTTCTACGCCTGCTCCAAAAAGCCACAAGATGAACCTGTTTAGTGCTACTGCAATCTGGTAGAATCTGGGAACAATTACGTTTGGCCATGTGAAAGATTATCTGTCCAGACGTAATCACACAGAAACAATGAATTTAGGGCCAGGAGTTCTTTTTTTATGTGTAGCATTTGCTTCATTTGTTTACGCTACAGCTATGGAAAGTAGCACAAACTATTTAGATATTATCAAGTGTGCTTTACTTTGGCATCGATAATTATTTTAAATGTTGCACAAACCAAGTCGAAATATCAGCCTAAGATATTACCAGGGGTTAGGAAGATCTTTGTACGTATGGCCATGAATACTGTTCAGACATGGTTAAAAAAAATTGAGGACTACATTGGTTCCTTGCTTTAGCATGTAAAATACATCTCATTCCTGGTACACTCACAGGCCCTGAATAATACTTTTGTTTGTGCTGCATTACCATCATCTATTAACGTCAAAGCGGATACAACATAAAGTTGTCTTTTGTAAGTTTGTGCAGCTTTTGCGTCAACAAATGACGGTAATGCATAGCGAAAATTGTATAAATCAGGGCCACTTTGTGTTCAACTTGCATTCCACATGTCCACAAACATTGGACGCAACATATCACAAAATCTGCTACTGTCACTATAGAGCATTTTACTGTACACATTAGTCTAATTTTTACTCACCAACAGGGCCACCAATCACCACACGCATGTGGTCCAGCAGGTCCTGCCCTCGGGCCACCAGGTCAGCCCAGCAATGTTTTACTTGGTGGTTGTTGCGCTGGTTGTTGAACAGTCTTCTTAGGTGGAACAGCACCTTTGCCCACCTGAGCCTCCTAGCCTCCGTGTGATACCCCTGTATCACCCTGCTACCAGCCTCCAACATCAAGGGGAGGAAGTGGCACACCAGCCACACAAAGGCCCCCAGCTCCTCCTCACCCATTCTCCCCAGACGTGGCCTTCCCAACATTTCAACAATAATAGGGATAGGAAAGAGTAAAGAGGTAAAAACAGGAAAAGGAGGTATGAAAAGGAAACTTAAAGAATCCACAAACATCCCAACAATACCCCAAATAACAATACCCACTATCACACTCCCAACAGTACAAAGACAAATTTAATCTAAAAAAATGACAAAATACACTTACATTGATTTACACAGACACTTACAAAAACAACAGAGGACAATGGCAATAGCACACAGGAGACAAAAGCACAATATTCACAGACACAACTCTATACACATCCACACAGTCTAGAAGAATCACGGACTGCAAAGTGAAAGTGAAAGTGAAAGTACACCCACTGTACCATTTCTGTACACAGGATATCCTATTACATCACTTCCTGTCTCAAATGTGGTGCGTTTTTCATATATTGCGTGAAATGTTATGATGCTTACGGGCTTTACGTCAATATGTTTGACGCATATGCTTAAAAATTCCCCCGCATTCAAGGATCAATACATTTTTAATGGACAACCGATTTCATGGGTGCAGTGTTGGAAATAACGATAGGGAAAAATCAATGTATTATGGGTGTGAGCATCATTTTTTAACGCATATGCGTCATATTTTGATGCATATGCGTCTTTTTTTATGCTTTTGCATCAAAAAATCTGTCTATAACTGTGTTTGTGTCAATCTTCTTTTTTAACAGGCTATAAATATACAAACATAGGATGTTATGACCTGCTGTGTGTGTTCTAGTGTTTGGGCACATGTGGCAGACCACACTACTGCGGACCATAATACTCATGTTGTTGTGCTGGATTAGCTCTCTTAACTGAGGCAACAGCAACACAAACTTTTGGAATAAAATTGGTATTTCCTAGTTTGAGCAGGTGTTGCATCAATAGAGGATAACAAGGCTACGCAACTGAACAAATAGAGTAATGGCCTGTGTGTTTATGTCTGTAAATTGGCTATTTAAATTGTTTTGTCTCTGTGTGAATATCACAAGAAGTGTTTTGCATAATGTGCATGTATGAATGTGTTGGAATTGTTGATAACCATCAGATGCCATTCATTGAGGTACATCAGTCATGATAAGTGTTTGTAATGTCTGTTGCGTCTTATGCTGTGTGAACTTCCCTGACTTTAGGGCCAAAACATCTCCCATGACAAACTATACACAGGATAGATAGTGGACGGTTGATAATGGCAATGTCAGAAATGTAACCCATCACATTTAATGAAATGTTGCATACCACTTCATGGTCACTTGTGCATATACTACCCATGAGTCAGGCATTTGAACATGCTAGGTAGGTACAGTGTTTGTAACACAGAGTCTCAAATCCAATCCAAAAATATTTTTGTACACCACAGTTTGAGTCAGGTACATGACCTATGTTTCTCCTGTGGCTGTGGAGGACCAGCAGACCATGCTGCATGTGTTCACATATTTCCAGTGGTTCATTGCACAAAGTTGTCCAGTTCAAGTGTGTGGCCATGTGTACCCTGTGTCAGTATTGGCCTCCATGTTGTCATAGTTACATGCTTGTCTAGTAATGAGTCTGTGGATCCATTCCCTCAATTAACAGAGTATCCTTCAAAGCAGATTTGACCTAAAGCCAAAGATCAACTAACGACACACATGGCGATAGTCCATCTATGGCACTGGAGACCTTTAATAAGGCTGACGACAGGGCTACCTTGGCGTGCTCAAAAACTTTATGGATGAGTAATAGGTAACAGGCAGCTTTCATCACAACGTGTGTACACAGGGTGGTCTTGAAAATTCCCACTGCAACAGGGAACATCAGTGCCTCTGTGCTAATTAATCTCACAGCTAGTGACCATGCAAGCACCATCAGAAGGTGGCAGCAGAAGTGAATCTGTGTCTGGACCGTCAGGGCACAAAAATGTTTTGTCCTCACATACACATTGGCAAGCCTTGTTTGTTGTGCTGGAGGCACCGTACCAAATCCATGCATACAGCCATAGCACACTGTCACTGTTTGGCAGTAATGAATACATGCAAAACCAGACAAGGGATTGGGGATGGATTAGGCCATTTGAATACATGTCCCAGAACTGATTACGATGAGTAAAATGATTAAAATATACTATCTATTTGAGGATTCATTGTAGACCTACCAGACACAATACCCCATGAGGAAAGAGAGGGCATGGAAGGCAACTATGATACAAATGTAGTCACAGGGAACCTCTATGGTTAACGCGAAGACAGGAACCAGTCTGGCTAACAGGATGCAGATTCTGTCAGGAACAAACAGGAACAAGGCAAATACACAGTGAGCAGACTCTGACTGGGAAAAGCTGGAACAACATTGTGGGAACTAAAAACAGTTTGTGCTGTGGTCTATAACGATACACAATCCCCTAAGGGCTCTGGTACACAAGTGATTTGTACGCCAATGCACAACAAGGAAATTCTGAAAATGGCAGCTTCTAAGCAGTTCCAGGCAACAGCAAGGGCAGGGCAGGTTCAAATGGGTGGTCTGCATTGTAATGCTCACAGGTGTGTGCAGCTTCAGTCTCTCACAAGTCCTGGGCCAAGTGGACCTTTCACATGGGAGGCAATGGGCAGCAGATTACAGGTTTTACAGACTACCAGGCAGTGCATTATTTGTCCTGAAGTCCATGCAGACTGATGAACTATGACTTTGGTATGCCATACTGAAGTGGGAAGCACACAGGAGACAGAATGGGAGTCTGTGTGTGTGTAGATGAAGATTCTCAGGGTACAGATAGTCCATTTACGGGGCCCCTTACAAAAGAGTGGGAAGAGACTTAAAACATGGCAGTGGCAGGACTTATTACCAGGGATTGGCTGCACAGGGCATGTCTTGTGAGCAATGCTCGTCATACCTGGGGCACTCATGCTATCCATTTTCAGCTTAGATTGACTTATTGTCACACATGCTCCTTGCAGAGATAACTGATGTCACACTTACTGTTGTCAAGGGTCTGGTCATACATTCCTGTTACCAATGCAATAGCACACCCACTGCCTCATGTATGAGACACTTTTTTTTCCTTATGATTGATGGTGTCTTAGTTGTGTGTCATTTGCTGCAATGGACCATATTGGCAACATGGATGTGGCTCAGAGCTGTGGTCCTCTGATCTTGCCCTTCACATGTGAAATAGACAGGATATATGTCATTTACACTGTGTGTGATGTTGGCTGTACATTCATACCCATCAAATGTGATGTGGCTTTTTCAGTTTCCTAATCTGTATTTCTGCAATGCTCCATGAGGCTAAACTCTGATTATGATTCCTAGGGATCATGTGATGCATAAAAAATTACCCAGGGCATGATTGAGTGATGAAGTTAGGTGTTTAATGACACATGATAACAAAGTGGTGATGGTGACTATAGTTAGAAGTTGTTTAGTACGATGTGTTGTCTGCAATGCAATCCTGCAGCAGTGTTTGGATGTTCCCCCTCATTTTCACTGACAGCATCCTCCTCTTCCTCCTCTTCAGGCATTTGTGGGTCTGGTTCATAGAGGGGAATGTTCCTCCTTACACAAATGTTGTGCAGGATAGCACAGGTCAAAATGATCTCGTAGACCATTTCAGGTGAATATAGGAGGCTGCCTCTGGTGATGTCCAGGCACCTGAATCTGGACTTCAGGATGCCAAAAGTCCTCTCAACTATGATGCGTGTCCTATGATGTGCCTCACTACAGGCACGCTCTGCTGCTGCGCTTCGGTTGGCAAATGGGGTCATGATCCATGGCTGGATCCCATAACCCTGATCAGCTGAAAGAGAAAATTAGGGATAAATATTTGGTTGTTGGTTGCACCTTGATTATCACTTTGCATGGCAGTTGTTATCTTGTGTCGTCTGTGACTCATCAGTGTTTGTGGTATTGTTTGGGATCCTAGGCTTCTGTGAGGTTCTTTCTGCACTGGGTTGTTTGACTTGCAAAACTTGTGTTTGCTAATTGACCTGATATCTCTGTTATATTTTAAAACTTGCAGTTCAGTGTGTATCACCCATGTGTTATGTAGTGAGCAAGATATTTTCGTGTGCATTCACCGGAGGTGACATGATACTTCCACACACACAATAGATTCCACTGTGGTGGTAACATGGTTGCACTACATGGCCTGGTCATCCCATCCAATTACACATATGCAATTGCAGATTAAATGCAACACTGAGGCCCTTTGATTTGGCTGGGTGACAATGGACAATACATCTCCATAAGTTGGCAGCACTGATGTGTTCAGTATTGACAATGCACAATTGTCCAATTTGTGATTAGTTCTATGCAAACCTATTTTTGTTCCCTCACCCAGTTGGCTAATGTGCAACCGTGCACCTACATTACTGAACTTGCTCCAGGTGAGCTGGCTAACTTGGTTATGGAGGTGGATGTATTTGTGGAGGAAGGTCTATCTCCCTGTACATTTGTTCTAAGGATGGGGAATTGTCTCTTTCAGTATGTGCAGTGGTGTGCACTTTGCATTAGTGTCACATCCACATGTTTTCATAGCACAGTCCACTTCCTTATTGCTACCGGGCAATGTCACCCCAGGAGTGATGTGAGATGGTGGTACTGCCTCAATGATTCCATGTCACCTTCATTAGAGTCAGCATCATCATGCTATGTGTCTCATGGTGTTTTACCTTCAGCAAAACACATTACACACCCCTTACACACTACGTATTGCTTGGAAGGGTGTGTGATTGAGTATTATTGATGTGATATTGGAAGATTCATCTTCCAAGTTGTACTGCGAGTTAAGGCCAAGTCATTGTCACTTTGTGGTTTTAAACTGGTCCTGTGTGGCTCTGGAGTGGCATCTCTTGTTATTTGCATCTGTCATTTGTCCATAGGTGTGTATCCCATTTGGTCAGGATATCAAACATGACTACCAGTGTCACAACATCAGTGTTTCCTGGCCACGTGTCAATGTAGTGGCGTATGTGTTGTGTGTCTTACAGGGTTGCTGTGCTGTGCGTATATAACTAGGTTTCTGTACTTACCAACAAGTAGGCCATTGCCATTTCGTCCATTCTGGAAGTGCTGATTGATGATGCTGTGGCGGAAGATGAATGAAGCATGTACACTCCCAAGATACTTTGCCACGATGTTGGTGATCAATCCATGGTGATCCACAATGGCCTGCACATTGATAGAGTGTGTGTGCTTCCTGTTGCTGTATAGATGCTCCGTTGCAGTAGGTGGCACAATCCGTACATGTGTGCAGTCAATGGCACCAAGCCTGTGCGGGAAGCCATTGATTTGACAGAAAACCTGTTTGGTCTCCTGCTGCTTCTGCTGTGTGTTGGGGAAGCTGATGTGGCGGGGTGTGAGGGAGATGAGGGCATCAAGTACCTTGGGAAGGAAGGCAGAGAAGAAGGGAGTATAAATATGGACCTTTGAATTTCTGTACAAAGACATACAAGTTGCTACCTAGCGCCAACTGAGGCATCCTTGCACCATTGGGCAAGGATGCCTGCATTGTTGGGATGATTGTTTTTGTGCAAGAAGGCACCCCTTCCTGCACAAAAACAATCACAAGAGGTGTTTTACTCTTTCTATGTGTGCTGCAGAATGTAGACTTGTAAATCTGAGAATGCGTCAGATTCCTCCCAGTTCCATGAGTGTTGTATGGGAACACCCCAAGCAACACCCATGGAATGCCCCTTTTACACAGTGTTATGCATGAAAGGGGTCCTTATTTACAAGGCCATGAAAAGCCACGCAAGGTGGTTTTGCGTGGCCTTGTACAAAAGGGCTGGCACACTGCGCCACCAAATGTCAAACAATTACGCTCCAGTGGCGCAGTGTGCCGCTAGGGCCTCATAGATGGGGCCCTACATTTTTTAAGCAAATACTTCACAATGATTCATCCTAAATAGAGTGTGTCCTTTAACTTTAATGGATGGAGGGTTTTGATTGATCATTCATTCACAGATAGATCCAAGTAATTGTCTCTATTAAATACATATCGCTTTACCAGTGCACAGTCAAAAACCACACTTAAACACTGTGATGCAAAAACATCAGTGCCTGTTTGGAGTCTGTACTTGCACCCCTTTTGTGTGGAAAGTGGGAGATAAGAGGCACATGCAGTGTTTCTGTGCATTCAAAGACCACGTTGTTCCTGTTTTTGCACTCAGGTTTAACACCGCAGGACAGATTTACGATTTGTTCCTGCAATGCAGTGCAGCAACCAAATTTGCTGTGCTACATTGCTCAAGGAGGAAAACACAAAGAGGACCTAACTGCTAAGACTGCCCTGCTGTATCTGTCCTCCAATGCACTAACAATCTAAAAAACTGCCTTTTCTGATGTGTAGTTTCATAAAGATCAGAAGTGATGTGTATTACTGGATTTGTACCGGAAACATAGACTTGATGAACACATTGGTAGGTCTAGATAAACATAGAAGGATTTCACGCACTGAATGTGTGCAGTGCACTCCAGCTCATATGCACTGGGTGTTTTTTTAGTAAATGAAAACATTCCTCATTGTTAGCACCTACTTCATGGAGACATTATTTTTGACACAAAGATCAGTCTGCCTATTTTTGCAGTTAGGGCTTTGAAGGAAAAAACTTGTAGGCGTTACAATTATCCACCCAAGCGACACACATATAACACCCCTTTGACACAAAGCAACACAATGCAGCGCAAAGTGCTTTTTGTGCTGAGAAAATTGCACTTTTTCCGTTCAAAATGCTTGACGCAGGACAGTAAATACCATAAACTATATTGACCCAATTTGCGTCAGTTTGCACTGGTGCAGGGTCCTAGCAAATGTAGTCCCAGATAATTAGGTGATGGTAATTTGTTAATGACTGCAAGTTAGTAAGTATTAAACAAATATATTAACAAAGTAAGCCAAATGAGTTGTTTAATGCATGGATATAAAGTTTGTGTAATATGAATGTGCTAGGTTCAAATACAAAGGGATTGCTAAAGGAATTACTGCGATGCTGAGTTAAGTTATAATTGCTGATGTAAACGTAGAACCTCGATACTCTCCTGGAGGGTGATGCTATGTGAATAAAACAAATTCATTCTTATGAAATCATATTACTACCAAAATATTGCAGGCAAATATGTACATCCCTATAGTGAAAACACACAATTAGTTGGTTTCTTATAAAAAATGGAATGCGACAATTTCATTAAAGAAGTTATTTGTTAAAAGTAACAATATCTCTTACCCTTTTCCAAATGTTAAACATAATGAATACCAGTGTGCTCTAATGAATAAAAGAACATGGTGAAGGGCTGCTTATAGAACACCTCTTGTGTTAGCGATAACATTTCAGATTTATTTTTCCTACTCCAGTCTCTTGCAGAACGTGACATAAGTGGTGAAATACCACAGTAATTACAGTCGTGAACGGTGGGGAGTCAATAGAAGGGTTCATCTCCAGAGAGAACAAACCTTTACACAGAGCGGCCCGATAGTTAAAACTCCCTCGTTTCAAAGGTTGCGATGAAGTCTGTAATCTGTGACCATGAAGCACAAGTCCCTGCATGCTGTACTTCAGTGTAAGCCACTATGAATCACAACTCTGAGTGAGGCATTCACAATTCTTAGGACTATTGCTAGGAGTATCTTGAAAATACTCAGTGCAAGTTTATATTGACAGGGTAGAGAACATGGCCGCCACAGACAACCTATATCATCTACTAAAGTTGGTACAGAGCATTATAATACATAGTAGTAAGATTTATATCGTCTAGTGTAGTGCTTAATTTGTCAATAAAAAGGTGCCGGTGCCCATAGCCCTCCTCTTAAACACGCAGCTGCTGCAATTAAATGTGTGAACACGAGGCGGGGTAATCCTGAAGCCCTCTCACGCCTCTTCAATCCATATAAAGCCACTCCCTGCCCCTTCAGCTCACTCTTGCAGCTTTCTACTTTCTCCCTTTGTGACGCTTTTTCGTTTTTCCCTTCCTCCGTCTTTCCCATATGCGTCTTTTGCTTGCAGCAAACGCTTGAGGCAGAAGAATAAGCCCCGGCCCTCAAAAAACAGTGCCGGTGCTCAGCACCGGAAACAACAAGCACAAATTAAGCACTGTTCTAGTGGATGAGTCATAAACACCTTAATATTTATGTGAAGTAGTATTAGAAGAGGACATATTTACGTATTCTTACATGCCTTTGTGAATCAGTCCCTGTGTCCTTATGATATATTTTGCAATGCATAGTACGCTGTGCTATAAGGTTATTTCGTATCATATAAAGAGTTGTAAACTGTGTTCAACATTGAATGTGTGGGCGCCTTGTGAGTTCTGTGACGTTGGACAAGAGAATGAAATCGAATTTGCAATGTGGCAGTGTTGGCTTATAGGGAATGATTCCTCAAAGTAAAAGAGTCTGGTTTTAAATGGCAAATGAAGTTCAGGTGGTCAGATATTTCTCCAAAAACGTCAGTTAAGTTCTTGTTCAGACTTGACCCTTCAGCATTTGGCACCTTAACTTTCCCAGAATATTACGTTTTTCAAACCAGGAGACACTATTGGAGTACAAAACTGGGTGGCAGGATGTGCAAAGATGAACACTTTACAAAGATTTCCCAGAAATGGATTGTGTCTTTTAACAATATTTTATGAAAAAGTTTGATTGCCCATCGGTCACAAATGGATCCACATATTTGTCTCTATTAAATGCTTATCACTTGGCTATAACCATGTATCAGTTTCTTTGACGTGGCCGTACTGCTCCGCATTAGTCCTCAATTACCAGGGCACAGTAAAAACAACATACACATTAACCCCCTAGTGCAAAAGATATTTCACCACTTTGTTGGTCAAAGTGGAAGATAAGAGGCACAAGCAGTGTTTGTGCATTTAGAGTGCAATGCGAAATCATTGTTACACTCAAGTTTAACATCTGGATTAAGCTTTTCTCATTTTTAGGGCTCCTCTACGTGCAGCGTGCTTGCGCGGTGGCTATATGACGACGATCTATTGTGATTAATTAAAAAAAAAAAATCTGAAAAGGAGCTTTGAGCCCACCCATAGGATGTTGCATGTTTTTCAGTGATCTCTGTTGTACACCTCGGGAGTGCAGAGAAGCACACAGGGGCATATTTATACTCTTTTTGCGCCGGAATTGCGTAGTTTTTTTTGACGCAATTCCGACGCAAAACTAACTCCATATTTATACTTTGGCGTTAGACTCGTCTAGCGCCAAAGTCCATGGAGTTTGCGTCATTTTTTAGCGTGGACACCTACTTTGCCTTAATGACATGCAAGGTAGGCGTTCCCATCTAAAAAATTGACTCCGAGGCATGTGCGTCGTATTTACACTCCCGGGCAAAATTCACGCCCGGGAGTGGGCGGGTAAAAAAAAATGACGTACGGCCGCTTTTGTGCCGTTTTTTTGCGCCTGCAAAAGGCAGGCGTTAAGGGACCTGTGGGCTCTGAAGGAGCCCAGAGGTGCCCTCCCATGCCCCCAGGGACACCCCCTGTCACCCTTGCCCACCCCAGGAGGACACCCAAGGCTGGAGGGACCCATCCCAGGGACATTTAGGTAAGTTCAGGTAAGTCATTTTGTAAAAAAAATTTTGGTGGCATAGGGGGGCCTGATTTGTGCCCCCCTACATGCCACTATGCCCAATGACCATGCCCAGGGGACAGAAGTCCCCTGGGCATGGCCATTGGGCAAGGGGGCATGACTCCTGTCTTTGCTAAGACAGGAGTCATTTCTATGGGGGTTGGGAGTGAAAAAAAATGACGCAAATCGGGTTGAGGCGAAAAATTTGCCTCAACCTGACTTGCCCCATTTTTTGACGCCCAAGCCCCATATCCCCCTACGCCGGCGCTGCCTGGTGTACGTCGTTTTTTTCCACGCACACCAGGCAGCGCCGGCGGCTAACGCCGGCTAACGTCATTGATTAAATACAGCGCCCGCATGGCGCTTCAGAATGGCGTTAGCCGGCGCTAATTTTTTTGACGCAAAACTGCGTTAGCGCAGTTTTGTGTCAAAAAGTATAAATATGGGCCACAGTGCTTCGGAGTGACCCAGATAATGTGGTGGGGGAAGCATATAAACACAAACATGCACTCTCCCCTTAAAAAAAAAAAAAAGTGAACTTGCATCATTTAATTGGCACTCAAGTAATGCACTGCGATACCTTCCGTTCAACTTTGCGCTGTATGCAAGGTCCTGTGGGCAAAACACGTACACTCCCCTAAAACAACTGTGAACTAGTATGATATAGTTGTCGCTCGTGTAAAGCGCTCCCATACCTTCAGTTCTAGTTCGCGCTAGATGAAAAATGATGAAAAAAGGAAAGATTCTTTGTGCCGTTAGTACTCCTGGTTCTTATGTGCGCTGCTTCTTGCCGGCCACTTTGCTCAATCCCTCCCTCGACACCCCCCCTCATTTTTTCCACTTAAAACGTTGTCTTAAAAGAAACAAGGCAAGAAGACCTACCCTCCCCGCCTCCCTGAGGATCCATTTGGGGTCTGCCTGCTCTGAGGATTACTGAAAGGGGAGAGGTGGTGTGAGGGGTAAAATAATATATTGCATGGTGTGTTGGGAACAGTGAGGGACGGTGCAGCTTGACAGAGAAGGTATTTGTTGAGAGGGAAATGCTTCTGCTAACTAGCATCGGCAAAGCCAATAATTCTTGCCTTTGCAAAAACTATTGGCTTTGTCAGTGTTTCGTTTAGCCATGTTGTACGTCAGCCACACTGCTGTACGACATGGCTAGAAGTATAGAAAAACATTGGCAATACAATGGGTTTCGCATTTGCTCTACTTAGAGCTATTAGTGTTGTAAAGTCCTAACTGAACTTTTCTTGCAACATAAATTAAACATTAAATTGATAAAGTTTCACATGTGCGAGCTGATTTAAGCTCCACACTATGAGTGTGAAGGACCACACAAAAGGAAACAGAAGCTCGCTCGTAGTCAAATGTATCGGCAAATGTGCAATTATCCATGTAACAGGGTTGATGTCATGCAAAGCGCTCGACTACTGCCCAGCGAGATCGCGCTTTGTAGAAAATAAAAAGAAAAAGTAGCCCAGAAGCCATGCGGAAAACATGGAGCCTCGTATGTTTTCAGTAGTTTGCCGGTGCGTTTGAGGAGGGCTAGGCACCAGAAAAGGCATGACATATGCATGCCTTTCACAAATGAAATCAAATGATTTTTAAAAGGCAAGCCCACAAACCAACAAAACTGTAGGGTGTGCGGTGGGCATTGTTAAAAGCTCACAGAGAGATTACAGCAGGCTAGAGTGCTTGCGCACTCGACCCTCAAAAGCACTATGAAGCAGCCACTGCTGACAGCATCATAGCGCTTTTTATTTTCCTTTCTTACAGCCATGCTGTACAGCAGCGCTACAGCTGTACAACGTGGCTAAAACACTGACAAAGACAATAGCTCTTGCATAAGCGAGACCTACTGGCTTTTTCGCTATGAAGTGCAGCAACTAAGGTTGCTTAGCTGCTTTGCTCAAGAAGAAAAACAAAGAACAGAGCCAAATTTACTACGATTGGGCTGCTGCTGCTGCCATCCCCTGCACTGGAACTGTAAATGACTGCCTTGTCTGACTCACAGCCTCACAGAGGTCAGAATGTGCTGTCTAGCATTAAATTTGTACTGGAAGCACACACTTACACACTTTGAGCACACACATGAACATAGAAGGGCCCTGTGCACTGTGTGTGTGCTTTGCACTTCAGAACTCAAGCATTGTGGGTTTGTTGGGTAAATGAAAACATTTCTCCTTGTTAGTGCCTGCTTGAAGGAGACATTTTTTGACACAAAGCCCAGTCTGGCTATCTTTAGGTTTTACATCAAAATCTATAAGTGTGTACACCGATCTGCACAAGCAGCAAATCGACAACACCCCTTTGACACAAAGGGCCAGATATATAAGAAAGTGGTGCATTGGTCCAGATGTGCCTCTTTTGTTGTTCCGCCCCTGCCCCACATAATGACACCATAGTTGTGCCTTATTTACAATACGGTGCACCATGGTGCTCATTTCAACAATAGCGTCATAATTTATGATACTATTGTGGCACTTTGTTGGATTAGGAACATAAATTATGGCACTAGTGCAGCAAAGCACTAGGGAGGTCCATGGGTTACTATGGCCCCGTTACTGTAACACCTGCCCGAGCAGGCATTAAAAATGACGAAAAAAATGTTGCAGTAAAGTCTTGTACATTTCACTGCACCATTTTGTGTGGCCTCCCTGCTTGGGCACGCCCCCTTGCAAAAATTATATCTGGCACATGTATAATGTGGCACATGTGGTTATAAAGTGATGCAATGCTTGCATTGTGCCACTTTGCAAATATGGCGTGGGGAAATGGCCGCTGTAACACAACATTAACATAAAAAATATGACACTAGTGTGGTGCAAGGAGGCGCAAGAGCCTTGTAAATCTGGGTCAGTGTCTAGAAGCCAGGCTCTCTAGGGGTAGTGTGAATGAGCAGCCAAGGCCAAACTAGGAGACATGCAAAGCTCATGCAACACCACTGTAGTCACACAGTACTAACACACATGAAAGAAAATACTCAGTGTTACAAGGTAAAGGCACTTTATTTTGGTGACACAAATGCCAAAAATACCTTAGAGACTAAACTCCCTTAGGAGTTAAGTAATATACACAGTACATGTAGTAGAATGCAGAAATAGCTGTAAAAACAGTTAGAAAACAATGCAAATAGTGGAAATCACAGTAGTGAGAAATGGGCCTGGGGGGAACACAAACCATATACTAAAATAGTGGAATGCGAAAGTCGGTTTCCCACCTAGGCAAGTGTAGTGTTGTTAGACTTTTCATCCTTGGCGTGGTCTCCCTTAACTTTTTGCCTCTGTTCCCCAGGTTGTTGATGTGTGCTGGACTCTGATTTTACTGTTTTTGTTACTCTGGGCACTTTACCACTGCTAACCAGTGCTAAAGTGCAAGTGCTCCTGTTTAAAATGTGTACGTAATTGGTTCTCCATGATTGGCATATTTGTTTTAATGTTAAGTCCCTAGTAAAGTGCACTAGAGGTGCCCAGGGCCTGTAAATCAAATGTTACTAGTGGACCTGCAGCACTGGTTGTGCCACCCACACAAGTAACCCTGTAGTCATGTCTCAGACCTGCCACTGCAGTGTCTGTAAGTGTATTTTTACACTGTAAATTCGACTTGGCAAGTGTACCCACTTGCCAGGCCTAAACCTTCCCTTTTCTTACATGTAAGGCACCCCTAAGGTAGGCCCTAGGTAGCCCCAAGGGCAGGGTGCAGTGTATGGATAAGGTAGGACATATAGTAATGTGGTTTATATGTCCTGACAGTGAAATACTGCCAATTTCGTTTTTCACTGTTGCAAGGCCTGTCTCTCTCATAGGATAATATGGGGGCTACCTTTAAATATGATTAAAGTGTAGATTCCCCTAGAGAGTAGATGGACATGTGGAGTTTGGGGTCCCTGAACTCACAATTAAAAAATACATCTTTTAGTAAAGTTGATTTTAAGATTGTGCGTTTGAAAATGCCACTTTTAGAAAGTGAGCATTTTCTTGCTTAAACCATTCTGTGACTCTGCCTTGTTTGTGGATTCCCTGTCTGGGTCAGTTTGAAAGTTGGGTTGTTTTTCACCTCGCACCAGACAGTGACACAAAGGGGGCTGGGGTGTAACCTGCATTTCCTGATTAGCCATCTCTGCTAGGAGGAAGGGGTGGAGTGGTCACTCTCATCTGAAAGGACTGTGCCTGCCTCTGACAATGCCGGCTCCAACCCCCTGGTGTGTGTCTGAGGCCTTGCCTGGGCAAGGCAGGATTTCACAAGTAGGTGTGAGTCCCCTTTGAAGAAAGGTGACTTCAAAGACTAAAATGGGTATAAGAAGGGCACCCAAATCTACAGACTTGAGAAACACTTCTGGAACCAAGAGTAACCTCTGCCTGGAGAAGAGCTGAGAGCTGAGGAAGATGTGCTGCCCTGCCCGTGACTGTGCTTTGTGGAGCTCTCCTGCAGTGCTGCTTCTGCCAGAGTAAGAGGACAAAGACTGGACTTTGTGTGCCTTCCATCTTGTGAAGAAATCTCCAAGGGCTTGATTTAGAGCTTGCTTCCTGTTGTTTGAAGTCTCAGGGACAGCAAAGACTTCTCTCTGCCAGCACCTGGAGTCTCTGGAGAGATTCCTGCTCTGACAAGTGGTGCCCTATCCAGTCCCTGGGCCCTTGAAAGGAAAGCTGGTGGAAATCCAAGGAAATCGACTTCGGACGACTCCGGACCGACGCCGCTGCTGAATCCGGTGACGCCGCCTGCACCCGACACCGTGACCTTCGCTGAAACGCGACACTCTTCGCAGGCCCGACGCCGCGGCAGCCCCGCTGAAGTCCGTGACTCCGTGGAAGTCGCCGCACCACGTCGTGACCGACACCGCTCGAAGTGCGCGGATTCAACGTTTCGCACAGACGCCGCGATCCCCGACTTCGCGCTTTGGCTTGTTTTCACTCTTCACCAAAGGTACTGTACTTGGGGGTCTACAAGACTCCTTGTCCGGCGCCGCTGGTGTCAGCTTGTTGGGAACGACTCCGTCACAACGCTGTGTTAACATCTCATCGAAGCATTTTTGTTTCTAAGCGCTATTTGTTTAGTTTAATCTTTAAAAATTCATAACTTGACTTGTGTATGTTGGATTTTTGTCGTTATGGTCTTGTTTTGTTTAGATAAATATTTCCTATTTTTCTAAACCGGTGTTATGTCATTTTGTAGTGTTTTCATTAAGTTACTGTGTGTGTTGGTACAAATACTTTACACCTAGCACTCTGAAGTTAAGCCTACTGCTCTGCCAAGCTACCAAGGGGGTAAGCAGGGGTTAGCTGAGGGTGATTCTCTTTTTCCCTGACTAGAGTGAGGGTCTTGCTTGAACAGGGGGTAACCTGACTGCCAACCAAAGACCCCATTTCTAACAAGTGTGTAGAGGGGCGCTGAGAGTGTTAGAAAACACAAAAGGTAAGTAATAGAACCCACTCAGGAGCCCAGGAAAGCAGGAGTAAATCACAGTAACTTTCCTATAACACACAAGAACACATGATAGAAGATTTAGCAAGAACCAGAAGAGACTGCAAGACACCAACAACGGATTCCTGGACCTGAAGACCTGTAGTAGAAGGGGACCAAGTCCAAGAAGCACTGAAGAGTCCAGGGAGAAAAGGAGCCCCTGCTAACCAGTATGAAGGTGCAAAAGAAGAACTACCGGTAAAGAAGAACAGTTAGTACTGCACCCAAGAAGATGGATGCGGGTTCCTGGTGGGTGTAGATGATGTTCCAAGCCGGATGGATGATTGCAGTCTGGTTTGCGTCACTGGATTCCGCCAAAAAGCCTTGGCACATGCAAAGATCGTGGTTAGAAGAAAATGGCGCTGCCCGGGACAAAGAGGGGCCTGGTGGCCTCTACACAGGAATTGGAGGCAGAGGGGTCTCTCAGCAACTCAGAGAGCCCTAAGAAGACGGGACAGTATGCACAGGAGTCCCACAGCAAGGGGACAAAGAAGGTACAATAGGAGGCCCATGCAGCACTACACAAAGGGATCCCACGCCACCGGAGAGCCACGCAGGAAGGAGTGTTGGGGCCAGAGCTTCACGGTGCATGAAGAACTTCGTTAAAGGATGCCAATAAGCCTTGGCATCTGCAAAACACACAATGCCCATGGATAATGCTTGCGTGGGGAGGCAAGCTCTTACCTTCATCAAAGCTGGACAGTGGACTTCAAGTCCGTTGGGACTCTTCATTCCACCACCCGTGTTGCTGGATCCATGCACTTCTTCAGGAGAGGGAACGCAGGCCACCGGTCGTCGCTGCAGAGGGGTGCCTGCTGAAGCAGGGAAGTGACTCCTTCACTTCAAGGGAGATTCCTTCATTCTTCTGGTGCAGGCTGAAGACTGGCTATCCTTGTAGGATGCACGAGTGGGAAACAGATGCAGTTGCTGGCAGGATCCTAAGATACAATGTTGCAGAAGCCGTCTTTGCTTCTTTGTTGCAGTTGTAATGTTCCTGAAGGGTCCAGATGCAGTTTCTTCGGTAAGAAGATGAAGTAAAGGATGCAGAGGATTTCTGCTGAAGTCTTGCAATCCAAATCTGAAGAACCACCCAAGAGAGAGACCCTAAATAGCCATGAAAGGGGCATTGGTCAGCTAACAGGTAAGCACCTATCAGGGGAGGGCTCTGACATCACCTGCTGGCACTGGCCAGTCAGATGCTCCCAGAGTGCCCTGCCAACTCGGAATCCAAGATGGCAAAACCCAGGAGCTCTGAGCACCACCCCTGCGGTGGTGATGGACAGGGGAATGGTCACTCCACTTTCCTTTGTCAAGTTTCACACCAGAACAGAGACTGGGGGTCCCTGAACCGGTGAAGACTGGATTGTGCAAGGAGGGCACCATCTGTGCCCTTCAAAGCATTTCCAGAGGCTCTGGTAGGCTACCCCTCCAATGCCTGTAACAACTATTTCCACACCGATGCAATGGCAGTCCTTTAGAAGCCTGTGCATGGGTTCCCTATGGGTAGCAAAAGAAATACTGCAGCCCATAGGTATCCCCAATGCCCTGGTTACCTAGGTACCATATACTAGGGACTTATAAGGGGTGACCAGTATGCCAATTTTGGGTGAAGTACTGGGTTACCAGTATGCAGTGACAACATTTAGAGGAGAGAGAGAGCATAAGCACTAGGGTCTTGGTTAGCAGGTCCCAGTGACACAGTCAAACACACTGACACAGGCAGACATCTGCCAGAAATTGGTGGTAACATGGCAAAATGAGGGTACTTTCCCACGTATACAGTCCCTGTAATATAATCTTTTTTAATACAATGCCATTTACTCATCCAGGTATGTCATTTATTGACTAAAAGTGATATAATTAGATCATTTTGAAGTAAAAAATAAACAAATACAATAAATTAGAAAATACATTGCAGAAATATCCTTGCATAACTGTATGTGTTTTACATCTTTTGCCTTGTTCATGTTTAAGATCATTTCCTCTTTCTATGACAGGCAGCATGAGTAAATGATATCCATATCTGAAGGAAAATGGCTTCCATATCAGGTAGTCTTTATACTGTGTAATCAGAATAGGCTATATCTGAACGTTTATCTAACCAATGATGGTATCCTAGTTATTGTTCTTCCCCTTCTGTTTGAGGATGCACTGCCTATTTACTCAAAATGTAGTTTCAGTCCACTGAGGTACACACTTAGGAAGCTACTGAAAATGTGAACTTTAGTGCACAATTACTTAATTAGTCTTGCTTAGCAATTGTTTCCACAATCACCACTTCACCTGCATCACCAAGACTCCAATCGGCTCCACACCACCACCCTCCAAACACAACAAACAACTCCACTGCCTACTGCTCAACACAAGGTCCCTCTTCAAACATGTCAGAGAAATATGGGATACCATATCCACCCTCAACCTGGACCTGATGTTCATCACCAAAACCTGGCTCACACCCACATTGATCCCAACATCAAATGTGCCATATCGCAAGGTTACAAGCTGATTCACAAAGACTGCCACAACAAACATGGCAGAGGCATCACCATCCTGCATAAGGAGAGGCTCCAGTGTACATCTTACCTCATGGAACACCTCAATTTCCTAATCCAAACCGGTACCAGATCAACCATCAGTGGAACTCTTGTGTACCAACCCCTGGGATCCCGCTCAGCCTTTTGCAAGGATGTCACTGAATATATTGTCCCATGGCCATCAACTCAAGACACTACATGCTCTTAGGAGATTTAAATTTCCACCTATCCAACCCCAACAACCACAACTCCACCAACCTTCTCAACAACCTAAGCAACATCAGACTCAGTTAGTCATCAGCCCCACACACACATTGGGACACCCCTGGACCCCATCTTTAAATCCAGAGACCAAACTAAGTTCTCCCACACAACAGAACTCAGATGGACCAACCAAAACATTGTGCACTTCACTATAACAAGCAGACTGGAGCCTTGCACTCCCACCTTCACCCACACCGCAGGTGGGGCAAAATCACAGAGACACAGTGGATCACTACCCTCAACTCCAGCAGACCCAACCCAACCGGCAACCTCGAGCAAGATGACCCCAATCTATTAGATTGAATCCTCAACGGGGATGACAAAGTCACCCCACAAGAAACTCCATCACCAGAAGCTCCAGCAAGCCAGTCAGTCGGTTCACTCCTGAGCTCTGCTCACTCAAGAGAGAATGCAAGCAGCTAGAAAACAGAAGGGGCATGCCTAGAGACCAAGCAGAATGCACCACCTTCAAAGAGGCACAGAATAAATACCACCACTGCATCAAAGAAGCAAAAGGACACCCTTCTCAGCCACATAGAGGAAAGCACCAACCACCCCAAAGAACTTTTCAAAATCATCAAGGAGTTCTGCTGCCCAGCAGCCACAGAAAACACTATCAAACCCTCTGTGACTCACCAGCCAACTACTTTCACGAGATCACAGGCAGCAACAGCAACTTTCACCTCCAGCATCAACCATGTTCTGACCCTATCAGAAGACACCCCTAACCACCTGATCACTGACTGGAAGCCACTATCCATTCAAGAAAAAAACTCCCTTCATGAGTTTGACCCACTCTGGCTTTCCTAAAGATCAATGCCCCCACTAAATCTTCAAGCTGGGGTGGAGGGAAATCAGCCGCATCCTCGCACTCATCCTTAACACCGCCATCAGTACTGCCACCATTCTTGAAGCATGTAAGCAAGCAGAGATAGATCCGCTCCTAAAGGGACCATCCGCCGACCCAAACAAATTCAAAACTTAGCACCCGATATCACTGAAGCTGAACAGTGACAAGTTGGAAGTGATAGTTTTTGGGAACAACACCTCCCCCTGGGATGACACCTGGTGGCCCTCCCCCTCGGTCCACCCCAACACCTTCTGAGCATGCTGGCAGCCTCTATTCTATCATATACAGAAAACTCACCTTCATGCGACAGATCAATGCAGTAACCTCCTAATGCTTCCGCAACCTCTGCATACTATGTAAAATTTTCAGATGGATCCCCATCAAAGCCAGAAAAACAGTAACCCAAGGACTTATCGCTAGCAGACTAGACTACGGAAATGCCCTCTACACCGGACTCCCCGCTCAGCTCCTCCACCACCTCCAAACTATCTAGAACGCAGCAGCTAGACTCCTCCTTGGCCTGCCCAGGTGGTCTGCAATCTCCTCCCACCTCAGAGATCTCCACTGGCTGCCTGTGCACAAGAGGTAAAAAATCAAGGTTCTCACCCTCGCATACAAAGCCTTCCACAACATCCGACCCAATATCTTTAATCACAGGCTCTTCTTCCACGGGCCCTCCAGAGAAATACGCTTATTCTCCCTCACCCTCACACTCGATCAAGTCAAGAGGGTGTGTCACAGTCATGGCGGAGGGTGCTCCATCTCTTACATCACAGCTAAGCTCTGGTACAACCCTCCCCACCTACTTACTGATAGCACGCTCCTCGACTTCAGGAAAGATCTCAAGGCCTGGGTCTTGGATGAGAAACCGCCACCTCACAGCGACAGCCCTCAGCACCTGGATACCCCCTGGGGTGAAAAGCTGCACTTTTTTAGCACCTCTGATTGATTAAATGGTTGACAAGCCAAGCTGGTATCCCTTTTGGTACCAGTAGCTACAAATATTTTGCCAATGTCTGTCAGCTTCAGGGGTGTTTATGAAATCCCCTTCCAGGTTCTGACATTATGAGCAATCTGTGCCCACCCCCCTTATTCTTGTGTCTTGCAGTTTCTCTGCCAACCAATGGCATTCTTGGAAGGTCTTAAAGAGTGAATGTTAGATTGACATCTTTAGTTGCTTTTTTTTGTAAATGCTTAACCCTTGCTGTTTGGATTTATCTGGAAAAGCTGTACTTTCCCCCAAGCACTGAAGGGTGCAACATTTGTTTATAATTTAAAGGAAGAAAATTAAAGTGCATACTGATTTGATGTCTCACTGTATACTAATAATTGTATGGGATCCAGACAAGTTTTTTGAAAGGAGGGATATTTACTGCTGTCGTTGTCTATATTGGTTCAGTGGCAGTTGATACCTGCAAGTAAGTATTTGTTAAAACTACTAACAAAGATAGATGAATAAGGCTTTTACTGTGCCGGATATTATGTTTGTGCAATATGAATGCATCAGGTTTAAATACACATGGATTGCTAAAGAAATTACTGTGCTGCTGCTGAATTAAATGACATGTGCATGTTCATTGCAGGTCTTCGATACTATGATGGAGGGTGATGCTATGTGAAAAATAACAAATTCATTCCTATGAAATCAAATTTTGATGAAAATATCACACAAATACTTACATCTATATAGTGGTAAAAAAGCACCAAGGTAGTTTTTAATCAGAAAGTGAATAAAACAGTTTTGTTAAACCAGTCCTTCATTAAAAGTAACTATGGGCTGGGATGAATATACACACAGTAGTAATAGCAATTACTAAATATGTTTTTCACAAATCACTATTTGGTAATCACTACTGCTAATGTACAAAGGTGTTATCTAGCCCATTAAACCCTAAAAAGCTATCCCTAGCGGGTCGCAAATAGACCTACTTCATGAATATGAATGAGATAGGTTGCAATTTGTGACTCATTAGGATTCGCTCTCATCCCAGGCCTGCTAGGGTCAACAGACCACCAAGTCTGTCATCACTTTTGCATAAAGCAATCATCTTAGGTCAAAGTCGACCAATCAGTGGGTTTGGTAAATACACTTAAGGACATTCAGAATGCAGAACTAGGAATGCATTCCACCCATTGCTTTCTGTTGACTTTGTGGTTTGTAGCTCGCATGTTCTGGCTTTCTATTTGCTGGCTTTATTTGCTTTTGGCTATCCAGCTTAAGTTTGTCCTTTCCATTGTCTAAACTTTGTTAACTCTATTCTTCCACGGACTTGCTTTCTGTAAATAGGCCTTTAAGTCTTTCAGATTATTTTGTCACATTTGCTGTGCATCCAAAGACAAAGGTCCAATGTCAAGCACTCTCTTCCAAGGAGTATGTTTTCACTTTTTTTGTCTGACTACAGAAGTGAGAAAATTGATGTGGCAACCCGACTGAGTATCTTTGTAAGAGGAGAGGCTGTTGGATATTTTTTTACTAGCACACAAAAAATGAATTATGCTGATGTGTCAGAATATATCAGAACTAATACAAGTGAAGCACATTTGTAAAAAATAATTCTGAAGTTTGGTGGACCCAGATATTTTAATATGATCAAAATACATCAATACACATGGTGATGACATTTGCACACATAGGCCCTCATTACAAGTCTGGCGAGTTAAGACCGCCAGACTCGTGGTGGCGGTCGGACCGACTGTCGACACCACCAGGTTGCCGCCAGTCGGCAGCCTGGCGGTCTCGGCAGTTGTAATCCGCCAGGGTGGAGCTTCATGCAGCACCACCCTGGGGATTACGACTCCCCTATCCGCCAGCCTTTTCATGGCAGTTGGACCGACATAGAAAGGCTGGTGGAATGGGGGTGTCGGGAGCCCCCATGGACAGCCCCATTGCGCTTTTCACTGCCCAAATGCTTCTGCTTCCGCTGCACCACCACATTGCCACCAGCTCCATTATGAGACTGCGTCAATGTTAAGGCCCTGTTTCCTACTGGGCTGGTGGGCAGATACCCTGTTTCTGCCTGCCGGCCAAGCAGGACACTTAATAGGGCTTTCAGTGTTCTGGCCATACTAGTGGTAAGATGGCGGTATGAGTTTGGCGGGCAGCCTCTGCCGCCCGCCAAACTCGTAATGAGGGCCATCGTCATTTGTGTGCAGTAATACTGTATTTAAGTTTAAATGTAATGGGAATTTCCAATGAAAATGCATTGTCTGTAATGGCAGTGCACCACAACACCATGAAAACTCCACACTACGCCACTTCAAACTCCTTCTCTATGTGCCCTTTCACTCTATGCCACACCACTCCATTCTGCAACACTTTAATCTGTGCCACTTGCTCCATGCCACAACTCACTACTTCACTCTATGCCCTTCCACTCCACACTACTTACCCTACTCCACTCTAACCTACCCCACTCCAGTGTTCCCGAATCTATCCCACCTCACTCCACTCCTTGGTACAATCTACACCAATCTACTCCACTTCAATTTACCCCAATCCACTCCACCCAATCTACCCACCTCCACTGTAATGTACCCCATTCCAATCTACTCCATCCTAGGTTACCCACCACAGTCTACCCCACTACATTCCAATCTACCCCATTTCAATCTACCCCACTTCATTCTATCCAATTCCAACCCAATCTACCTGACTCCACTCCAATCTACCCCACAAACTCCACTACCATCCAATCTACGCCTCTCCACTACAATCTACCCCACTCCACTGTACACCAATCTGCCCAACTCCACTCCAGTCTACCCCTCTCCATTCCAATCTTTCCCATTCCACTAAATCTGTCCCAGTCAACCTGACCCTCTCTCAATCCAACCCACTCCACCCCAATCTACCACACTGCACGCAAATCTACCCCACTCTGCTCCAATGTACTCCAGTCTTTCCCACTCCTTTCCAATCTATCACAATCCACATACCCAAAATCCAATCCACTCTACTTCAATCTGCTGACTCAACTCCAATCTGCTCCACTTCACCCTACTCCACTCCAGTCTACTGCAGTCCAGTTTATCACACTGCATACCAATTTATCCACTTACACTTTAAAGTCCACTGCAATCTATTCAAATCTCCCTATTATAATCTATCCCACTCCACTCCAATCTACCCCACTCCACCACAATCTAACCAGCTCCAATCTATCACAATCTACCTCCTCCAAACTACCACAATGTACTTCACTCTACTATAATCTACCCATTGGACTCTAGCATACTTACTTCACTCTACCCAAATCCACCCCCAAGCCTGTTTCACTCCAATCTACACGACTCCAATCTACCACACTCCACTCAAATCTACCTCACTCCACTCCAATCCACCCCAATCTACCCCATCTACTCCATTGTAATCTACACCACTCCAGTACAATCTGCCCCACTCTAACCCAATCTACCCCACTCTACCCATCCTACTGTAATCTACCCCACTCCACTCTACTCCACTCCAATCCAACCCTCTCCACTTCAATCTACCCTTCTCTACTCCATTCTACCCCACTCCAATCTACCTCACTCCAATCTTCCACAATCTACCTAATGCCAATCTACCACAATCTATCTTGCTCCAGTCTAATCTACTCTTCTCAACTCCATCACACTGTACTCCACTCTACCCAAATCTATTCCTATCTCCTCCACTCCAATCTACTCCACTCCAGTCTACCCCACCCGACCCTCATCTACCCCTCCCCAATCTACCTCACGCCATCCTAATCTGCAGCACACTAATCTATTCACCTCCACTCCAAACTATCCCACTCCTAACTATTTCACTCCAATCTGCTCCACTCCACTGAAATCTATCCCTCTTCACTGCAATCTAATTTACCATAATCCACCATATCTATTCCACTCCAACCTACTCCACACCACCACACTCCAACGTAATCTATCCCACTTTACTCTAATCTACTCCTATCTACCCCACTCCACTCCAATCTATTCCAGTCTACCCAATTTCACTCCAATCTACCCCGATCCACTGCATCCCACTCTTCCCAAACCTACCCCATTCCACTTCAATATTTCCCCCTCCACTCTACCCCATTCCAGTCTACTACACTCCAATCTACCCCACTCCAATCTAACCCACTACCCCACTCCAATATACCCCACTTTACTCCAATCTATCCCACTCAACCACAATCTACTGCACTCCCCAATTCAATTTAACATATTCCCCCACTCCAATCTAACTCATTCCAAAATAGCCCAATCTTCTCCACACCACTCCAGTCCTCTTCACTCTGATCTACCCCAATTTACCTCACTCCATCCCACTCCAATCTACCCCACCCCATCCCAATCTACCCTACGCCTCTCCAATCTACCTTACTCCCCAATCTACCCCACTCCACTCTACTCCACTTCTAACTACCCACCTCAATCTACCCCCACTCTATTCCATTCTAGCCTACTATAGTCCCTACTATAGTCCATGCCTAGTCAATCTACCCCAATCCACTCCAATCTCCCCACTCCACTCCAGTCTTTCCCACTCCACTGCAATCTACCCCAATCCACCCTTCTCTTATCTTCCCCAGTGTACCCCACTCCACTGGAATCTGCCTCAATACATCCCACTATACTCTACCCCAATCTACCCCAACCCACCCTACTCCTATCTACCCCACTATAAATAACACCAGTCTACTCAACTCCAATATACCCCCACTTCACCCCAATCTACCCTACTCCACCCCAATATACCCCAATTAAATCTTCCCCACTCCAGTCTGCCACACTAATTTACCCAACTCCCCCATTCCAATCTATGCCACTCCAATCTTCTCTCCTGGATCCCAATCCAATCTACCACAATCTACTCCAATCCACCCCACTCTATTCTACCCCACTCTACTTCCACTCCACTCCAGGCCATTCTACCTCACTCCACTCTACTCTAATCTGCCACATTTCACTCTAACCCAATCTATTCCACTCCAATCTATCCACCCCATCTCACTCTACACCACTAACTTTCAGTCATGCTGCACAGCAGCCACACTGATGGACATAATGGCTAAAACACATGGCCAAAGCCAATAGCTCTTGCATAGATGCGTGCTCTTGGCTTTGCCAATGCTTGCTTTTAAATGAAGCCCATTTGCTTTAATGGAAAACACAATGGGGGTCATTGTGACCCCAGCGGTTGGTGATAATGTAGCAGTAGTACAGCCAACAGGCTGGCAGTACCTACTGCCACATTATGACATTCCAACCCCCCCAATGTACCACTCCGACTGCCATGGCGGTAGCAACTGGTCAGGCTGGAGATAAGAATCTTCAGCCCGGCGGCCGCTATTGTACCACCTCAGGCATTTTGACCCTGCCTACCACCATGGTTTCAGTGGCGTTCGTAACACCATGAAAACCATGGCGGTAGGCCCTATCAGTGACAGGGAATTTCTTCCCTTTCACTGATAGAAGGTCCCCTCCCACCAAACACTCCTCAGATGTCCCCCAGCCCCCTCCATCCACGCTCCCCCCCTTCAAATCCCCCACCGCCCCATACACACACACAACACCCCCCACCCCTCTCCCCTGTCGGAAACCCAACTTACCTTGATCCAGGGGGTCTTCTGGCAGTGGACGGTATGAGATGCTGCTACTGCCAGCAGAACACCGCCAGGTCGTATTATTTTTCAGAATATGGCTGGCGGCGGTCTACTGGCATGGCGCTGCTGGTGGTAGCAGTGCCACATTAATGCCATCCGCAGGTATGGCTATAGCCAGATTTCCGCCCTTCTTCTGGCAAAATCTGGCGGTGTTAATTATTTGTGGACGGCTGATAGCCGTGGCGACGGTGACACTTACCACCATTGTCAAAATGAGGGCCAATGTGTTTAAAAATAAAATTGAAAAGTGTCATTTTTATTTTTATGCGACTAGGCAGGGGTCTGTGGGACTAGTGCCTGCTCTAATTTTTTTTTTATTTTCTCAAAGAGGATGGGGTCCCAAGGGAAACTCTCCTCCTATTTGCGAATAGGTGAAAACCAACTTTCAGTTGGTGGTAAAGTATGAATGTTTTGCAACCAAACTTTGGTCCCAAAACATTAGTCCACTCATTTTAGATTCCCTGTTGGGAAGATACATCATGAACATGCACCTTCCAAATAGCAATTCTGTTTGTACCCACAAACCCAAACTGCAATTTGCTTAACAAGTTAGTGGATTGCAATTTGGAGTTTGTACAGTACAAAAAGCATGTTTTGTGGCCTCAAAGGCCTGACTATGGAAATCAGGCTATTTGCACCACAAAAATGCATTGTATATCTAGCCCATATTCTTTACCCTTTGTGAAATAAAAAAAAATGATGAAAACAAATATTCTTCAAAATGAAAGAACATTTTCTAGGGGTGCTCTTGGAAAACCTTTTCTGTTAGCGATGAAATTTCAGATTTTCTTATCCCACTGTAGTGTCTAGCAGAATGCTTTCAGATGTGCTAAAGTACCAAAGTATTTACAATCTTGATCTATGAGATGTCAATTGAAGGGTTTATCTCCAGTGGCAACAAAACTTTTCACAATGTCCCTAGATAGTTAAACTTGTTTCAAAGGCTGTGATGGAGTCTGTAATCTGTGACCACGAAGCACAAGCGTCTACGTGATGTACTTATGAGTCAGGCACTATGAATCACAGCCCTGTAAGAAGCCTTCACCATTCTTTTATGGGTTTATTGCTTGGAGTATGTTGGGAATACTCAGCACAATGGCAGGGGAGAGGAGATGTCTGCCATAGACAACCTATATACACTAGTTTGCGTAGAGCACAAGCTTTTCAAACCGAGGGGTCTCCAGGCACAGGGGGGGGTGTATGCTGCAAGCCTCGTCACACTGCTGCTAGCTGTTGAAGAGCCAGGCTTTGAGCTGCTTCCTGAAGACCTTCAGGGAAGGGGAGGAGGGCAGGCGGAGTGGGAGGTCATTCCAGGATCTAGCGGAGAGGTGAGAGAAAGAGCGAGCTCTGTAGTGTAGACTGCAGATGCAGGGGATTCTGGCCTGGGAGAGAGAGGCTGAACAGAGGTCTCTGGTAGGTTGGTGGAAGGAGAGGTGGTTGTTGATGTATGCAAGTCCGATGTTGTGAAGGGCTTTGTATGCTTGAGTTTGGAGCTTGAAGAGGCATCTCTGCTGAATAGGGGGCCAGTGGAGGGCCCTGAGGTGTGGGGTGATGCTGATTCTTTTTGGGAGGTTGAGGAAAAGTCTTGCTGCTGCATTCTGGATGGTCGGGAAGTGGTTGAAGAGCTCTTTAGTTGTTCCAGCATGGAGTGCGTTTCCGTAGTCTAGCCTGATGGAGTAGAGGGCTTGGGTGACTGTTTTCCAGATAGAGATGGGGATCCATTTGAAAATCCTGCAGAGCTTACAGAGGATATGGAAACAAGCAGATGAGGTGTCGTTGATCTGTTGTTTCATGATCGGTTGAGTGTTCAGGATGATCCTGAGGTTTCGTGCATTGTTGGTGGAAGAGGGTGAGGGAACAAGGGCAGTGGGCCACCTCGTGTTATCCCACGGGGAGGGTTTGTTCCTGAAGATGAGGATCTCTGTTTTGTCCGAGTTATGTTTGAGGCAGATGTTCCTCACCGAGGAGGCAATGTTGGTCATTGTGATTTGGAAGTTGGTCCGTGTGGTAATGTTTGAGAAGGAGAGAACAAGCTGGGTGTCATCAGCATTGGAAATTATGTTGAGTCCGTGTGTGCATGTGATGTCTGCCAGAGGAGTCATGTAGATGTTGAAGAGAGTAGGGCTGAGGGTCGAGCCCTGGGGAATGCCACAGGTGATATCTTTGTGAGCAGAGAAGTATGGAGGGAGGAGGATTGTTTGAGTTCAGCGTGAGAGGAAGGAGGCGATTAAGATCAAGTTTAGTGCATTGGTTTGAATGCCGATGCTGTGGAGTATGGAGATGAGCGTACGGTGTGAGACAGTGTTGACAGTTGCAGGTAGATTGAGGAGGATGAGGGCTGTTGTTGCTCTTTGGTTGAGTAGGTGCCTTATGTCAATTGTAGCTGAGATCAATGCAGTTTCGGTACTGTGATTTGGCTGGAAACCCAATAAGGAAGGGTCGAGCAGGTAGTTGTGCTGGAGGTAGTCTGTGAGATGGTGGTTGATGGCTTTTTCCAGGACTTTGATGGGGAAGGGGAGGAGAGAGCTAGGGTGGTAGTTCTTGAGTTTGCTGGGGTCGGCTGAGGGATTCTTGAGGAGGGGGCTTTACCTCAGTGTGGTTCCAGGTGCTGGGGATGGTGGCTTTGGAGAAGGAGGTCTTTAGGAGTTCTGTGAGTGTGGCTCCAATAGTTTCTCCTCCTAGGTTGTAGATATGGTGCGGGCAGGGGACCGTGGGGGATCGAGAATGGACAAAGGTCTAGATGGAGAGGGTGTCATCAGTGGAAAGCTGCTTCCATTCGGTCGTCCTGGAAGGGGAGGAGTGGTGGGATGGGGTTTGGTCAAGGCTGGTGGGTCAATGTTGCTGTAGATGCTGACAATCTTGTGGTGGAAGTGGTCTTACAGCTTGTTGCAGAGGTCCTGGGAGGGGTGGATTGTGCTATCTGCAGTGACATGGCATGAGAATTATCAGACGATGTTGAGTTCTTTGGCGTGATTGGTACTTGCTTCAATGTGGGTGGTGAGTGCTTCTTTCTAGATCTCTCTGAGTCAGTGGTGGTATCTTTTGAGGATCGTCTTGAATGCATCGAGGTTGGTGGTGGTCTTTTTGGAGCACCAGTGTATCTTTAGTTTCCTGCAGTGTTGTTTGAAGGTCAGAAGTTCCACTGTGAACCATTTGGCTTGTTTGGTGGGCGTGGTCCTGGTGGTCTTCTTCAGCAGGCGATAGTGTAGGCAGCTGAGGAGATCCAGTAGAAGTTTTGCACTAGGTGTTCAAGGGTGTCTGTGGGGTCGGGTCTGGTCTTTTTGAGGGTGGCGTTCTAGGGAGATTCTGTGATGTTGCTCCTGTTTCAGCAGGGGAGGGTGTGGGGTCTCGCTGGGGTTTTTGGTGGTCCCTCCATGTTGAAGTGGATGAGGTTGTGGTCAGTCCATGTTACCTCGGAGGCGTGGGAGAATTTGGTTATGTTGGTGGAGGAGAAGATTGGGTCTAGTGTGTGTCCTGTGCTGTGTGTGGGCACAGTGACCAGCTGAGTGAGGCCGATGATGCTCATGTTGTTGAGTAGTGAGGCAGTGTTGGTGTCATTGCGGTCTTCTAGGTGGAAGTTCAGGTCCCCTAGGAAGATGAAGTGGCTGACTCAATAGCCAGAGGGGCAGGATGGAGTTGCAGAAGCAGAGGTGGGGGCAGGTGGGTCTGTAGGCAAGGGTTACTTTGATGGTGGTTTTGGCATTGGGTTCGATCTGGAAGTTGAGGTGTTCCACGATCGGTGTAGTGTCGTCATCAGAGGTGGTGCAGTGGAGGGAGTCTTGTAGATGATGGCAATGCCTCCATCGTGTTTCATGGTATGTTTGCAGTGAATCATCTTGTACCCAGAGAGTGTGGCACTGGTGATATCTGGTGCAGAGGCAGGGGTGACCCAGGTTTTGGTGATGAACATGATGCCAGGTGGGAGAGTGGTAAGAGTGTCCCATCTTTCAAAAGAGTGCTTGCAGAGAGATGAGACATTGAGTAGAAGGCAGTGAAGTTGAGTTTAGTGGCTTGGCGTTGGCTGGGTGGAGGTAGCTTTTTTTCCAACATGGCAGGAGAAGCAACAGTTGTGGCAGAAGAAGAGGCCTTTGGTGGATTGCAGTGAAGTGGTGCTGAAGTTGGAGTACCGGGGCTTTGGTCTGAGATATTTTATTTCGTCTGATGAGTACCGGTGCTGGGTTGTAGGTCCAGGGTACCTGGTTCTGGGTGCGGCCCAGGTGCAAACGGACTTGTCTTTGATGCACCCGTTGCATGGTCACGCAGCGACTTCCATTAATTAGGTCCTAGGTGGGCGGGGATAAGGGGGGAAGGAGGAGAGAACAGTAAACGGTGGGATGCCAGGGGGACCTGAGTGGGGGCAAACTGGGAAAAAAAGCAGGGAGGCTGGGGAGGCCTGAAGGGCTAAGCAGGCAGCAGCTGGGCAGAGGGAAGCAGCAGACTGGGCAAGGCGCTGACTGCAGGTGCTAAGTTGCACCTTGCAGCAGTGTCAGTGACAGGGGGCTGGAGAGCCTGCTCAATGGAGTCACACAGTGACCTCCATTAAATAGATCCAGGGTGGGCAGGACTCAGGGGGGTGTTAGGGGAGTACTGTAGGAAACCGCAGGATGTGGGGGGCCCTGACCGGGGGCAAACTGGGAACAAAAAAGCATGAGAAAAAAAGCAGGGAGGCTGGGGGGACCTGCATGGCTAAGCAGGCAGCAACTGGGCAAGGTCATGACTACAGGCACTATGTAGCACCTTGCAGCAGTGTGAGTGACCAGGGAGAACTAGAGGGCCTGCTCAATGGTGTCACACAGTGACCTCCATTAAGTAGGTCCCAGGTGGGCAGGACTCAGGCAGGGGGAGGAGGAAACCACTGGAAACTGTGGGATGAGGGGGTGAGCTGTGGTGAAGTGCAGGTACAAAAGAGTGGGAAAAAGAGCAGGGAGGCTAGGGGGGCCTGAGGGGCTAATCAGGTAGCAGCTGGGCAGAGGGAGGCAGCAGACTGGGGAAGACACTGACTGCAGGTGCTATGTAGTCCCTTGCAGCAATTTCAGTGACCAGGGTGAGATGGAGGGCCTGCTCAATGGGGTCGCACAGTGACCTCCATTAAGTAGGTACTGGTTGGGCGGAGTTCAGGGGGTTGGTATGGGGAGAATGGTGGGAAATGGCAGGATTTGGGCGGGCCTGAGTGCGGGCATCATTTTCCGGCACGTGGACCGGTCTCCTCTGTGGGTCGCGGGATTCCCAGATGTCCCGGGGTCTGTGCGTGGATTCCTGGGCTTGTTGTCCGGCTGCACGTCGTTCTGGTGGGCTGTGTGTGGAATTTTCCCCCTCGCGGCAGGTGTTGCGTCGATTTCCTCTCTGGAAGTCGGGCGGCGTTGTCCAGACGGGCCGTGCATCAATGTTCCGGACAGGCGGCAGTCTGTTTCGCAGGCGTCGCATCGATCTTTTCCTTGCGGGGTCGAGCGGCGTCTTTCTGGATCGGCGTGCGGTGAATTTTTCACCGCGGAGCAAGCTGTGCGTCAAAGTTTTCAGCGCACAAGGAGTCCAATTGAAAGAAAGAAGTCTTTTTGGTCCTGAAACTTCAGGGAACAGGAGGCAAGCTCTATCCAAGCCCTTGGAGAGCACTTCTGCAGCAAGACAAGAGTTCAGCAAGGCAGAAGGCCAACAGCAAGGCAGCAGTCCTTTGTAGAAAGCAGTCAGGTGAGTCCTTTGAGCAGCCAGGCAGTTCTTCTTGGCAGGATGCAGGTTCTGGTTCAGGTTTCTTCTCTAGCAAGTGTCTGAGGTGGTAGGGCAGAGGCCCTGTTTTATACTAAAATGTGCCTTTGAAGTGGGGGAGACTTCAAAGAGGGGCCTAGAAGTGCACCAGGTCCCCTCTCAGTTCAATCCTGTCTGCCAGTGTCCCAGTAGGGGGTGTAGCAGTCCTTTGTGTGAGGGCAGGCCCTCCACCCTCCCAGCCCAGGAAGACCCATTCAAAATGCAGATGTAAGGAAGTGAGGCTGAGTACCCTGTGTTTGGGGTGTGTCTGAGTGAATGCACAAGGAGCTGTCAACTAAACCTAGCCAGACGTGGATTGTAAGGCACAGAAAGATTTAAGTGCAGAGAAAGGCTCACTTTCTAAAAGTGGCATTTCTAAAATAGTAATATTACATCCAACTTCACCAGTCAGCAGGATTTTGTATTACTATTCTGGCCATACTAAATATGACCTTCCTACTCCTTTCAGATCAGCAGCTACCACTTCAACAATGTATGAGGGCAGCCCCAGTGTTAGCCTATGAAGGGAGCAGGCCTCACAGTAGTGTAATTACAAATTTAGGAGTTTTACACTACCAGGACATAGAAACTACACAGGTACATGTCCTGCCTTTTACCCACACAGCACCCTGCTCTAGGGGTTACCTAGGGCACCCATTAGGGGTGACTTATATGTAGAAAAAGGGGAGTTTTAGGCTTGGCAGGTACTTTTAAATGCCAAGTCAAAGTGGCAGTGAAATTGCACACACAGGCCTTGCAATGGCATGCCTGAGACAAGGTAAAGGGGCTACTTAAGTGGGTGGCACAACCAGTGCTGCTTGCCCACTAGTAGCATTTGATCTACAGGCCCTAGGCACATATAGTGCACTCTACTAGGGTCTTACAAGTAAATCAAATAGCCAATCATGGATAAACCAATCAACAGTACAATTTACACAGAGAGCATATGCACTTTAGCACTGGTTAGCAGTGGTAAAGTGCCCAGAGTTCAAAAGCCAACAACAACAGGTCAGAAAAAATAGGAGGAAGGAGGGAAACAGTTTGGGGATGACCTTGTAAAAAGGCCAGGTCCAACAATATTGCTATGTTGTTTTATATAGGGAACTGTCAACTGTGTTTAACTTGCATTCCGTGATCTCCTTGAGGTTGAAAGTCCTGTTATTTTGTGCCAGAAAATGAAATAGAATTAGCAGAGTTAATTTTAAATCTCCACTGATATTCTGCAGGCTCTCTGATTTTGTGTAGTCCATATCATTTTTTCACTAATGTACCATCCTCACAAGTGATGAAGTGTGATGCCTAATAACAACCTGGCCTTCCTAAATGAGTAGCTGACATATAGCAAAGCCATGAACTTTTAAAGTAAATATCTAAACCAAGGCAGTCCTTAATGACCCACCTGTTTAAATTAGCTGGATCATTAGACCACACTGACAACCATAACAGCATTATACTTAATTTAATACTATCTTCAGCATAGCCTAGACCCAGGTATCTAGGTGAAAAATAGTGTAGAGAACTGGGTGGTAAGCCAAGTAAGTGCATGCAGAAATAGTTTTCTTCTGGCTGTAGGGCACTGGCTCTATGGTAGCCCCAGATGCCAAAACCATAGGATAAAATTGACAGGCATTTACATTTAAACATTTTAAGCAGAGGCATTACCGATTTTAGGCCCAGACACACAACTGGCAAAGTTTTCAGAGTTCGGGTACTTTGTGCTATGCAGAGTAATGCGGAGTTCCCGAATTCCGCCATCCGTCATGGACAGAGTTCATTCGTGCCCACAAGATTTGGTTTTGGTGCTCGCCCGCAATAGCGCAAATGCACCTGGAGTAGATTTTCTACTTGAGATGCATCTAAATCAAGTCAGAAAGAGTTTTTTTAAGTGGATATTCTTCACAAATGGACACTTCAAGTTGGCCTTTTAGTGTGAGAAACCTTTTTTTCAAACAGGACAGAAGTGTCCCAGACACTCCAACTTCCAGTTCCTGTCCATGAGGCTCCTCCCAGTGCTTTGATCATATCCTGGTCACATTCACTTGCATTTCAAGGTGGATGACTCACTCTCTATGTCTCCTGGATATTCCTTTGGATTTAAGGGCTTTGTTTTGTAAAATCGCACAAGTTTACAAACTATAGTATAATGGTGTTATTTGTTTGCTTAGAAATGCACCAGTATTTCTTTGTACTTTAATTTAACTTTTTAATTTTATAGTGGTGGGTGGCCTGGAGTTTAAGTTTGGGCCTAGTTATTATTTGTTTTGCATTTCATTGTTTTTTCATCTTTTATAACCGAAAATTATTGCAGAGCTCAGTGCCTTTTCTTCATGTTTTTAACATTTGCAATAGTATTTTACTCTGTGCCCTAGATTTCTAAAGGGCCATCTAGCCAGTAGTCCCATTCCTAGTAGTCATCAGTGCATGAAAAAAATGTTTCAGTGGCATATGTTTTTAAAACTTCATTTAGGGCAGGAATGGCATTGGATTAAATTAGAAATGTTGACTATTGTTTGCATTTCATTATTTTTGCAAAAAGTGTATATGTTGTGGGGTAATATTTGAAGGCATAGGATTATGTGAGTTGTTGTGAAATGTGTATGGCTCAGTAAATTTTCGTGCTTTGCACTGCTCAATTAATGTTAGGGGCATATTTATACTCTGTTTGCGCCGGAAATGCGTCGTTTTTTTGACGCAATTCCGACGCAAAACTAACTCCATATTTATACTTTGGCGTTAGACGCGTCTAGCGCCAAAGTCCATGGAGTTTGCGTAATTTTTTTGCGTGGACACCTACTTTGCGTTAATGATATGCAAGGTAGGCGTTCCCGCCTAAAAAATTTACTCCGAGGCATGTGCGCCGTATTTACACTCCCGGGCAAAATTCACGCCTGGGAGTGGGCGGGTCAAAAAAAATGATGTCCAGCCGCTTTTGCGCCATTTTTTAGCGCCTGGTCAGGGCAGGCGTTAAGGGACCTGTGGGCTCTGAAGGAGCCCAGAGGTGCCCTCCCATGCCCCCAGGGACACCCCCTGTCACCCTTGCCCATCCCAGGAGGACGCCCAAGGCTGGAGGGACCCATCCCAGGGACATTAAGGTAAGTTCAGGTAAGTATTTTTATTTTCATTTTTTTGTGGCATAGGGGGGCCTGATTTGTGCCCCCCTACATGCCACTATGCCCAATGACCATGCCCAGGGGACAGAAGTCCCCTGGGCATGGCCATTGGGCAAGGGGGCATGACTCCTGTCTTTGCTAAGACAGGAGTCATTTCAATGGGGGTTGGGAGTCGAAAGAAATGCTGCAAATCGGGTTGAGGCGAAAAATTTGCCTCAGCCTGACTTGCCCCATTTTTTGGCGGCCAAGCTCCATATTCCACTATGCCGGCGCTGCCTGGTGTACGTCATTTTTTTTCACGCACACCAGGCAGCGCCGGCGGCTAACGCCGGCTAACGTCATTGAATAAATACGGCGCCCGCATGGCGCTTCAGAATGGTGTTAGCCGGCACAAATTTGTTTTGACGCAAAACTGCGTTAGCGCAGTTTTGCGTCAAAAAGTATAAATATGGCCCTTAGTGTTTTCTTCAGTGTTACCACAGTGCCTCCATATGGTCAGTGTGTGTGTGTGTTTCTCACTGTCCACCATTTGTCTTTGTTTTCCATGCCGTGTGGCCAGTGGCCATTTTGTGTAGTCTATGTCTGTAGGCTTGCATGTATTCTTTGTTCTCCATGCCTCCTTGTTCGCAGTTGTTGTTTGACCATGTGGCTGGTGGCCATTTTATGCATCTAGCCAGTGTGTCTTTGCCAAAGGCATGCCTGTGTTCTTTGTTCTCCTTCCTCCTTGTTGTTGCTGTTTGACCGTGTGGCTGGCAGCCATTTTGTGCATGCAGCCAGTGTGCTTTTAATATAGGTTTGCTTGTGTTCTTTATTCCCTATGCATCTTTTTAGTATTTATTTGACCATGTGGTTAGCAGCCATTTCGTGCATCCTGCCAGTGTCTTCTTGCCACAGGCTGGCATGTGATCTTTGATTCCTGTGCCTCCTTACTCCATGTTATTGTTGTTTGAGTGTGTGGCTGTTGGCCATTCTGTGCATCCAGCCAGAGTGCCCTTTCCACAGGCTTTCATGTGTTCTTTGTTTGCCATGCCTCCTTGCTCCTTGTTGGTGTTTGACCATGAGGCTTGCAGCCATTTTGTGCATCCAGCCAGTGTGCCTTTGCCAGAGGCTCGCAATTTTTCTTTGTTCCCCATGCCTACTTGCTCTTTGTTGTTGCTGTTTGAACATGTGGCTGGCGGCCATTTAGTCCACCCAGCCACTGTTTCTTTGCCACAGGCTTGCATGTGTTCTTAGTTCCCTTTGTTGTTGTTGTTTGACCATGTGGCTGACAGACATTTTGTGCATCCAGCCAATGTGTCTTTGTGAGACTTTTGCATGAGTTCTTTATTCTCCTTGCTCCTTGTTGTTTGACCATGTGGCTGGCAGCCATTTTGTGCATACAGCAAGTGTATTTGCCATAGGCTTGCATATGTTCTTTTTCCCATGCCTCCTTGCTGCTGTTGTTTGACCATGTAGCTAGCAGCCATTTTGTGCATCCAGCCAAAGTGCCTTTATCACAGGCTTGTATGTGCTGTTTGTTCCCCATACATACTTGTTCCTTGTTATTGTTGTTTGACCATGTAGCTGGCAGCCATTTTGTGGATGCAGCCAGTGTGCCTTTGCCGTAGGCTTGCATGCATTCTTTGTTCCCCATGCCTCCTTGTTCCTTGTTGTTGTTGTTTTACCATGTGGCTGATAGACATTTTTGCATTTAGCCAGTGTCTTTTGCGTTAAGCTTGCATGTGTTCTTTCTTTCCCATGCCCTCTTGCTCCTTGTTGTTGTTGTTTGACAATGAGGCTGGTGGCCATTTTATGCAGCCAGCCAGTGTGCCTTTGCCATACACTTGCATGTGTTCTTTATTCCCAATGCCTCCTTGCTACTGTTGTTTGACCATGTAGCTAGCAGCCATTTTGTGCATCCAGCCAAAGTGCCTTCATAACAGGCTTGTATGTGGTCTTTGTTCCCCATACATACTTGTTCCTTGTTATTGTTGTTTGACCATGTAGCTGGCAGCCATTTTGTGGATGCAGCCAGTGTGCCTTTGCCGTAGGCTTGAATGCATTCTTTGTTCCCCATGCCTCCTTGTTCCTTGTTGTTATTGTTTTACCATGTGGCTGATAGACATTTTTGCATTTAGCCAGTGTCTTTTGCCTTGAGCTTGCATGTGTTCTTTCTTTTCCATGCCTTCTTGCTCCTTGTTGTTGTTGTTTGACAATGAGGCTGGTGGCCATTTTGTGCAGCCAGCCAGTGTGCCTTTGCCATACACTTGCATGTGTTCTTTATTCTCAATGTCTCCTTGCTGGTGTTGTTTTACCATGTAGCTAGCAGCTATTTTGTGCATCCAGCCAAAGTGCATTTATCGCAGGCTTGTATGTGATCTTTGTTCCCCATACATACTTGTTCCTTGTTATTGTTGTTTGACCATGTAGCTGGCAGCTATTTTGTGGATGCAGCCAGTGTGCCTTTGCCGTAGGCTTGCATGCATTCTTTGTTCCCCATGCCTCCTTGTTCCTTGTTGTTGTTGTTGTACCATGTGGCTGATAGACATTTTTGCATTTAGCCAGTGTTTTCTGCCTTAAGCTTGCATGTGTTCTTTCTTTCCCATGCCTCCTGGCTCCTAGTTGTTGTTGTTTCACCATGTGGCTGGTGGCCATTTTGTGCAGCCAGCCAGTGTGCCTTTGCCATACACTTGCATGTGTTCTTTATTCCCAATGTCTCCTTGCTGCTGTTGTTTGACCATGTAGCTGGCAGCTATTTTGTGGATGCAGCCAGTGTGCCTTTGCCGTAGGCTTGCATGCATTCTTTGTTCCCCATGCCTCCTTGTTCCTTGTTGTTGTTGTTGTACCATGTGGCTGATAGACATTTTTGCATTTAGCCAGTGTTTTCTGCCTTAAGCTTGCATGTGTTCTTTCTTTCCCATGCCTCCTGGCTCGTAGTTGTTGTTGTTTCACCATGTGGCTGGTGGCCATTTTCTGCATCCAGTCAGTGGGCCTTTGCCAGAGGCTTGCATGGATTGATGCAATACCAGTTTAATGTTATTATGCATAGGGATCAATCTAGTATATGTATCCTAAAATATTATGATTCTGATGAATATTGCTTAAATTATTTCTTTTGTTTTTTTGCATTTTTTATTTTGTGTGTCCTTTGACCTTTCCTCACGATCGTTTTTTTCTTTGTGTCCTCCCGTACAAACCTCAGCAATTATTGATCATTTGTTTACTTCAAGTTTATATATTTTTTTATTTTAACTTTTTATTTTTATTTATTTTTTTATTTCATTTGTCTTTTTTTTCAATTTTAATTTTAATTGAATTTTTTTAATTTAATTTCTTGGTTGTTTTAAACATGTTTATTTACTTTTTTAATGTTTGTTTTTTATTTTGTTTTATTTTTAATTCTTTCAATTTATTAAATTCTGCAGTTTGCCTTGATCCATCCATCTATCCATCCATCCACCCATACATTCATCCATCCACCGAAGGCACACAGCCACATTACAGAATTCGGTATCCTTAGGTGTATAATAATTCCACTTCTTCCTGGACACCCTGGCTGCAGTGCACTGCTGACACGTCAGCAACATAATTCTTTTCTTTTAAACCGTTATTCTATTTCCCCTGGACCACCTGCCTGCCATAGGTGTTTTTTTAGGATTATTCCATTTAACCATGCATCTCTCTCTGACTACCAGAGGTGTTTCCTTTAAAACAGATGGAGATAAAACAAAGAGCTATAACTATATGTTGTGTTTCCTGATTTCAAATGAGATTTTATGGTGTGTGGTGTGGATTGACTTTACAATATTTGATTAAAGTGGTATTTATTACACAGGTAACCAACCAAACTAATATTGCGTTTGTCTATACTATTTCAACCAGCAACAATGCAACGTTTCACTAACTACATGTTTTTGTTGCGTTGCTGCTTTTAGGTGCACAAGCGAAGAGATGTCACATCATCTGCAGTATTGCCAAAGAGAGGGCCTGTACAGTTATTTCAGTCCTGCACTCTCTTACACTTGTACAGCTTAGTGTCACTGCCAACTGAGAGCTTTAAGATGGCCCCAAAGAAAATTGCTCCCAAGAAAGTAGTCAGTGAGAAGAAGCAGCTTTCCACCAGTGGCGTGCTGACTGCAACCTTTTTCGGGAGACATGGGCCTGCCACACCGGCCTCTAGGGAGGAACCTGGGATCAGCACTTCCATAGCAACAGCTCCACCCCAACTTAAGCCCAAGACCATGTCTGTCAGTGATGTTGAATTTAATTTGTCTCTTTTATAAAATAGTACCCATTCATATCAGGAAATAGAGAAAAGTGGACTTCAGCCATAGCCAGCAATAGTAGATCTTCCTAAAGTTTGAGCAGAACAGAAGGAAGAGCTTTCTGGCAAGCAAGATCCTCCTCTTTTGAATCAATAGCTCCCTGATCTCCAGCAAGAAAAAGGAATGGTGCTTCTCCCCTATCTACTTCAAACACATCTTCTGAAGATTGCAGAGTCCTGGAGACAACAGGAAAGGCAAAGGAAAAGAAAAGGTCCAGGAAGCCATATAATCATGGAAGGGGATGATGATGTGGAGGATGATGGCGACAAGCCAGTCATTGTGGATGCTGGCTCATAAGAGTCTGACATTACTATGCAACCTGCCCTGAAGGTTGTGGTGCAGGCAGACCTACAGCTCCCATTTTTGTAAGGCCTCTCCTGAGACCTGTTCCAACCCATACCTCAGTAAAAGTATGCGCTGCAGTGAGGCAATTGACACACCTACCCACCTCCAGTTCTTCTTCGTGTATTGGCAGTGGCACAGTAGGAAAGTACGTCTCCCTAATTTGGGACATTCCTACGATTAGCAAACAGGAGGAGAACATTTCAATATGCTGCATTTGTCATATGAGTGTTTGTCGAAGTAAGCATGGTTCCCATTATGGTACTGGAGGTCAGATGACCAATGTGACAAAACATCACACAATCCCGTGGGAGGAAAACATTTTAAAAATTGCTGAACTTGGTTGTGGTAATGAAGGTGAAAGAAGACAGGAAACAACAGCTACAACTGGTCAAATCATGGTTGAAGGTGAGGAAAAAGAGGGTGACATCCTCACCCAGAGCAGCCCTGTCCCCAGCAGTGTGCCAGAATCATGCACCTCAGCGACCTCACAATGGCTCAGGAACACTCAGAGTCAGATAGAGGATACGGTGACTGCACTATGAAGCACATTGAGTATATCACCACCAACTTCTTGAAAGCCACTTACATCAGTGGTCACAGGAAATTCCAGGCTACTATTTTGGACATGCTTAGGCAGGAGGGGCCCTATAACCGCAACCACTCAGTGTCACATTTGTACAATGGAAAGCTGGAAAAATTGTTAGTGATGAACCTCCTCCCTTTTTTTTGTGGAAGGATGATTCTTGGAATTTGCGGCAGTCACCTGCCAAAATGGAAGGTTTCAAGTCAGACCTATGTTGCTAGAGTTGCTTTTCCGGCACTGCATCTCGATGTGCTACAATTGGTAGACAAGCTTTGCAGCAAAGTGTTGTCCATACTGTCTATCTGACAACAGACTTGGGGACCAGTTGTCAGACGACTGATTACATGTGCATCACTGCACACTGGATCTCTTTTGCGGGGGTAAAGCAAAATCTATTTACAGGTCTTGGTGTCAGGGAGACCAGATCCTCGGGGCCTGCGTACGCTCCCAACATGTCCACCACTAGACAGCTCCAAAACTCTGATAGAAATATCACAGAGCCTGAGAGAGTCCAAGCGGGGGAAAAGGGGATTAGGATGGGAACAGCTGGGAAGGAGTCCTGTAGGAAGCAAAAGGTTAAACAACACAATATCAAGCTATTATCATATAGATTTTTACTAAACTATGATTCTAAGCATTGTCATACTGTGACCATGGATAACTATTATGGAGGACTATAACTAGACCTCAAAATGTCAGGGTACCTGGGAAGGAATCAAGAATGATTAATACAATGTTTCATATGACCTTTTCATGAAATGTCACATACTGTCAGGAATATAAGAACCTTCTAGAATTATGTTTCAGAACATTGTCTCTTTACATGAGGACAAAAGGTAATCTGAACATTCCCTGGAAAACAATAGGAATTGTACTAAGGACTTAACATGCACATAGAATGTAACATCTTGAATTTTACACCTTTGTAGAAAATTCAAAAGGCCCTGGATAATCATGTGCACTTCAGGAAACACTACACATCAAAGTTTTAATTGCCATGAAATTATTGCGCACACTGTAAGCGATCTGAACACCTAGATTTCAATGCGGGAAATGAATCGTGCACCCTGCCGATTCCAACAAGTATATGCAAATGCCATGAAACGATCGCACACTCTGTAACCGATCTGAACATGAAGGTTTAAATGCGGGAATGAATTGCGCGTCTTGCTGATTCGAATGTCACCATGCAAATGCCAAGAAATGGTCGCGCACAATGAATATCAAGAGTTAAATGCAAGGAATGAATTGCACGTCTTGCCGATTGAATGTCACCATGCAAATGCCAAGAAATGGTCGCGCACACTGTTGCCGACCCGAAACTCAAAAGTCAAATGCCAAGAATGAATCGTACGTCTTGCCAATTCAAATACCAATATGCAAATGTCAAGAAATGGTCGCGCATACAATTGCCGACCCGAAACTCAAAAGTCAAATGCCAAGAATGAATTGCGCGTCTTGCTGATTCGAATACCAACATGTAAATGCCAGAAAACCACAAAGCACATTCACACGCACAAGGAAAATCTTTCAACATGAAAGCTAGGCCCAAAAACTCAAATGCCTCTGAAAACGGGATTGGGGGCCCAGCCCGACCTCCGTCTTCCCGCCCTGTTCAAGGATCACAAATACAATGAAGAGAAAGGCCTGGAAGGTCAAAATAGGCCTCCGAAACGGGAGCTTAGGAAGTTGCTGCTGCTCTGCACCGGGACCTCTGAATAGTGAGCATGTGGAACTGGGCTGGCTCCCTTATATAGAGTCTGGCCCAGCCTGCAAACCACACCCAGTCATGCTGCAGGGAAAGCTTCTAGAAGGTCCTAGAAAGGGACCACACCCTAACACACTCAGTAATTCTGCAGCAATACCTTGCAAAAGAACAGTGTTTGCAAACGTCATTAATAATGTTTTTCAAGACTAAAGTCTGCAATGCAAAAGGTTAACATACTGCATATAAACACAATGTATGAATTATGCTCTTGCATAAAGGCTGGGTTTTTGCATTTTAGTCGCCCGTAGAGCGCGCACTGCCCTGAGGTTGACACTTGGCCCTGAAGTAGTTTTTAACAGCATTTGACGACATGCAACAGTAGCCATGTTCGCCATGGAGAAATCACATACGGCTGCAAACATCTTGAACAAATTTAATACCAAGGTGTCTGAATGACTGCGACCCAGAGGTGTCTGAGTTAGATTCATTCCCACAGACAATGGCAGTAACATAGTCAAGGCCATGGCAGATGGTGGCTATTTCAGGATCCTGTGTTTGGCACACAGCATCAACCTGGTTCTACAAGACTTTTCATTAAAGAAGATATAGTCACAAACTTACTGACCACCTACAGATGAATCTATACTAATTTCAGCAGTTCTTTTAAAGACTGGAAGCAGATACAGATTATTTAGCAGGGTAACAGAGTACCGGTTAAAGCCCTGATACAGGATGTGCCCTCTAATAGGAACTCAATCTATTATATGTTGCAACGTCTGTTTGAGCAGTAAAGACAGATCAATGACTGTGTCATTCTAAAAGTTTATGCAATTGGGAAAGCTATGTCCATGGATGTAGACAAATGGGACCTAGTCAAATGCTGGAAACAGATGCTGCTCTCTTTTGAGGATTTCACATGGGAAGTTACAAGGGGGACAGTACAATGGGCCAAGCTAGCCCATTGTTGCATCTGCTACAGGTGCAGCTAAAAAAAGGTATCTGAAAGGTTTCCAGCTAGACCACTTATATTACACAAATTAAACATATTCAAATACTTGTACAAATTGTCCTCCTGGAGTATGTGTTTGTGCCAGAGTAGCCTCTGTTATTGTCCGTGTAGGAGTCCATAATGTGGTGCTGTGGCCAGGTTTTGCACTAGCCCCTCCCTACAATGATGTTAAAACACTGTGAAAGAGATTTACACATATGCCTGTTAGACCTTTCAGCCTTAAAGTGGTTTCCCCCCAAACGCTGTATCTACTCCCCTCTGTTAGCTTGAATTCATTTTTGTTGGCTTTAGAACTTTGTGCACTTTATCGCTGCTAACCAGTGCTTAAGTGATGGTGCTCACTCACTAAACTGTGATAAAATTGGCATACACCTGACTGGCATATTTACTTTACCTATAATTACCAAGTTAAGTGGTACAACATGTGCCCATTACCTGTAAAGTAAACCCTACTAGTGGGCCTGTCACCCTTATTGTGCATCTAAAAATAGCCTTTAAAACATGTCTTAAGTCTTCCATTGCAGCCCATATGCAGTTTTAAACTAACAATTCGACTAGGCAAAATAACACCTCTGAACGAATGGCGGTCGAATGCACACCATGTTTTTCAAAAAATTTTATGGAATGCTCATAGGCACAAATTTGGCGTGCTGAACTTGAGTTTGAGCATGCCATAAAAATGTTGTAAAACATGGAATGCATTCAACCACCATTCATTCAGATATATCTTTTACTGTCCCTCTTGGTTATGTTGCACCCAGAAAGATTTAAAATAATGGTTACATACAACAACATATCGGAGGCCTCCTGAGTTGCATCTGCAAGAGTCATTGACATTCAACAACAAATGATGAATAATCAATTATGGAGCACTGTTTTCTTCATCACATCATTCTCTCTTAAATGAATGGGCATATATTCATACTTGTGTTTAATGCACTATTTAAGTTTGTTTTATATATTTATGTTTAAGGTTGTGAGAATTCTGCGTTACTGGGTTTAAGACTATAGTTCATTATTAATTTAGGCATCCATCACTGTATTTTTGTGGTTTGAATAATTGTTAATATCAGCATATTTTATTGGCATTGCCTAAGGAGATTTTGGTATGACTTGCTCATTGCAAAAATTATGAGCACAACATGATTCACTGCAGAAGGTTTTGTATTTCTTTGACTGGCTCAACTTGCAGTCCCTTGTATATCGTTTAACTCCTCATCATGTTCAAAAAGCATTGTTTCCATCTGTGTTGTTTCATGAAGAGCTTGCTGACTACCTGTTCACAGGGAGAAGCCATCGACATTGGCACAAAAACACTGGTTTCTTTATCACATTTAGATCTCATCTTAATACACATCCTAAGTAGAGTGCATGATTAGGTTTGATTTATTTCCAATTCAGTTTTATGGTTCTTTTTGTTTACGAAATTATGTAGAACAGATACATTTTTCTATTTAATCGCACTTGGGACAGCATGACATACTGACCACTTCTCGTAATTTACTTTTTTTTCTTTCAATTTGAGTGTGTATTTGATAGCTTGTTTTGGTGACGGTTTACATCATTAATTTTAACGCAGTGAATGTCACAACATGTTTAACTATTTATTTTGGTTATATGTATGACATCTTTGAGGTTTGCTGATGGGCTTTTTTACGTTTTAATTACCCCTGATGAAGGGCTTGTTGCCTGAAATGCATTGAGTGTATGTCATTATAGTTACCCTTGATGAAAGGTGAATTTCGACATGCTATGAAATAAGGGCTGGAGAGGCAGTTCAGATGCATTTGAAGATTGAAATCATGTTGCTTCTCTATGTATTCTAAAACAAACTATTGGTGAAAAGGGATTAAACTTAGATTATTCTGGATTACTTGGCTCAAACTCAATTTATGTTACCAGGCTGTATGTCTTGAGGCTGGTGTACTTACCACACACAAGCTATCTTATGAAAAATAGCACCTCTGCAGCCCTAAACCTCCCTTTTTAATACATAAAGGCCACCCCCAAGGTAGGCCCTAAACAGCTCATTGGGCAGGGTGCATTGTACATTTAGAGCTGGTTATGCACTTTTTAATATTTGTATGACCTGGCAGTGAAAAACACCAACATTTGTTTTTCACTACTATGAAGCATACCTCTCCGATAGGGTAACATTAGGTTACCTTGATAAATTTATAAGTAATAACTTTTGTTTGGGAACATGTAGAAATGCAATGTTTGATGTCTAAAGAATTGTAATTTAAAATGCCCTTTAATGGTAAAGTCTAAATTTAAGTCACAGTTCTGAAAATGACACTTTTAAAAAGTGGGTGCCTGCCGCCTATAGCCTGGGCCATGTGACTGTGATCAGAGTAGTAGTTGACCTTTGTATATTCCTCCCAGGCAGTGGCACAAAGGGGTACTAGGTATTAGCAGGATGAGCATCCTGTCAGATTGGAGGAAAAGAGCTCTGCACAGCCACACTTACATTTCAAAGAAGTTGCCTAAACATTCTAACAAAGGACTTCACACTAGTTTTTTGTCAATCTAGACATACTGGGACTAGAACAATGAAGAAGGAAACTCCACAACCAACTGTGTGTGTGGGGGGAGGCCACCAGAAGATTCTTAAACTTCAAAGCTTGCAACAGGTGTAAAAATAGGACCCACAGATGCACTCTTCAGTTTGCCTCTTGAATTGGGAAGGACTCTCAGAGAACTGCCTTGCTACCTGAGGCCTGCTGTGTACTTGAGAGGACTGCCCTGGTGCTTGATCCCTGCACTGTGCCATCAAAAGACTTTCTTGCTGCTTAAGACCAGCTTTGCAGCTTGAAGCCAGAACTACCAGTGTGACTAGTTGGCTAACCTCCTGTGCTGAGCTACAAGGACACAACAAGCTCCAATAACTTGACTCTGAACCTGTACACTGCCTTATGTGAGTCCTGCCTTCCAAGTGGTGCTCATCTTATTCTGGCCCCTTGGAAGCTAAATTTCCCCAAACAGCCTAAGGTTAAAATGTAGGACTTTCAAATATTTTCAGCCAAAAGGTGCCTTGAGAACCAAGAGGAGACCAGGACCTACCTGCCCACTTCTCTGCCCAAGGTGCATCGTTGGTCGGGCTGACTTTGCGGTAGGTCCCGCTACATTCTTCTCTGCAGCTGCAAATCCTGTTCAGCAGCTCCTCCCAGAAGCGGCATTTGGCCTTGTGTAGCCCTCGTCAGCTACAGTCTGCAGTTTTGCCCTGCTTTTCGGCATCCAAACTAAGGGGGTCATTATGACTCCGGCGGACGGCATTAATATGGAGGAAAGTACTACCAACAGGCTGGCGGTACTTTTCTCCATATTAAGACATTGGCAGTTTGGCTAAAGCCAAACCGCCAATGTACCACCCCGACCGCTGCGGTGGTAATGACCGCCGGGCTGGAGACTTCACTCTCCAGCCCGACGACCGTCACTTGCCCACCTGCAGGATTATGACCCTTACCACCACAAAAACCATGGTGGTAGGCAATATCAGTGATAGGGAATCCCTTCCTTGTCACTGATAGTGGTCTTCCCCGCCCCCTCCCGCTCCACAGATTCCCCCCACCCCTGTCCTCTCCAGACCCCCTTCATACACACCTGTTCCTTCACACACGCACACATGCATACACACACCCATACCCACATTCATCCACGCATGCATATGTCCATTCACACACACACATCCACACACACTTACATACATACAAGTAGACATGCATTCACACAACAAAACATACATGTACTCAGACATCCATACATGCACCCACATACAACATGCAACACACACCTGCATTCACGCACGCACAGACATACACACACACACCCACCCACACACTCATACAACACCCACCTCCCCTGTCGGGGCACCCACTTAGCTATGTCCAGGGGGTCCTCCGGCAGGAGATGGGACGGGGCACTGCTGCCAGCAGCAGCGTCAACCAGCAGAACACTGCCAGGCCATATCATGTGTCATGATATGGTCGGCTGCAGTCCTGCAGTCTACTGTCATGGCGCTGCTGGTGGCAGCAGAACCACCTTACCACCGGCATGGCCACAGCTGGATTTCCACCATCCTTCTGGCAGAAATCCAGCTGTGGTCATAACCCCACGGACTGCTGGTAGCCGCGGCAATGGTCTTTTGGCGGCCATCACCACGGTGGTAGACGGTTTTTACCACTGCGGTCATAATGAGACCCCAAGTCTTGTTGTAGGACTCTTGTCATGGGGATGAGAATATTGGCTTCGGATGGCAGCACCACCGCATGTGGGGATCTGAGTCTTATCCCACACTGTCTGGGTGTTGTCAGGCTAAAGCTTTTGGCTAGCTAGCAGCACCTCACCAAAACCTAGAAGTAAAGGTGATTTGTGGCAGCCTGATGAATGACACTCTGTGACTTCTCATGGAAGTCATGGTGGAACAGATCTTACCCCTTCCTCTCCATTACATAAGTCGTATTCATGTAGAAGATAAGGAGAAGCAGGATTTGGTTCAATATATTTTATTGATGCAACTGCAGTCTATGTAATGAGGCATGAATTGTGATTATTAGGACAATAAAACACAATGAGCCTGATTCGCAAAGGTAAACGTAGGCATTTGGTCTAAACTAAGACCGAATGTTTAAGTTTACGACTTTGGCCATTCACAAAGGACTTTTACGAATAGTGTTAGAAACGGGGTTTTTGGTTGGCAGTCAGGTTACCTCATGTCCAAGCAAGGACCCTCACTCTAGTCAGGGTAAGTCACACACAATCCAAATTATCCTGTGCCCATCTTCTGGTAGCTTGGCACTGAGCAGTCAGGCTTAACTTAGAAGGCAATGTGTAAAGTATTTGTACAATAAATCATACAATACCACAATATAACACCGCAAAAATACACCACACAGTGTTTAGAAAAATATATAATATTTATCGGGATAAATGCAGGTCAAAACGATTAAAGATGCAATAAGCAAATGTAGGGATATCACTGAAAGTGACATAAAATGTCTTAGAGTTTAAATATTAATGTAAAAGCAATAAAAAGTGTTTTAAGTTCTCCTAGAAGCAACAAGTGTCTCTTGCAGGGCAAAATTCCTGGTTTGCGTTGAAAAATCCTTGCAAGGGACTGCAGAGGTGGAGGTGCGTGGGAAACGGTGTGTGTGTCGGTTTTGCCCCTTCACACACGGACTTGCATCGTTATTTTTTCACACGGGAAAGACGTTACATCGATTTCTGGCGCACGGACATGGATCCTCCTCTGGTTGTGCGGTTTTCAGATGCCCCGGGGTCAATGCATGGAATCCTGGACTTGCGGAGCGAAGTCACAGGGGCTGCGTCGATTCTGCTAGGCGATGTGTAGAATTTTCTTCCACCCGGCAGGCGCTGCATCGATTCCTCTCAGGAAGTCAGGCGGCGTTGTTCTGAGTCGGCTTGCATTGATCTAGTGGGGCCATGCATCGAATTTCCAGTTGCGTTGCTGGTGCTGCGTCGATCTTCTGTCACAAAGTCGGGGCTGCGTCATTCCAGTCTCGGCGTGCGGTTAATTTTTCACCGCAAGCAGGCTGTGCATCGTTCTTGGCAGATGGTGCGTTGAATTTTTGCCGTAATGTGATTTCAGCTGCAGGAGAGAAGTATTTTTGGTCCTGAGACTTCACTGAACAGGAGGCAAGCTCTATCCAAGCCCATGGAGAGCACTTCTGCAGCACAGCAAGAGAGCAGAAAGACAGAAAGGCAACAGAAAAGCAGCAGTCCACTTCAGAAAGCAGTCAGGTGAGTCCTTTAGGCAACCAGGCAGTTCTTCTTGTCAGGGTGTAGGTTCTGGTTCAGGTATCTGCTCCAGGAAGTGTCTGAGGTGGTAGGGCAGAGGCCCTGTTTTTATACCCCAATGTGCCTTTGAAGTGGGAGAGACTTCAAAGAGTGGCTTAGAAGTGCAACAGGTCCCCTTTCAGTTCAATCCTGTCTGCCAGGGTCCCAGTAGGGGGTGTGGCAGTCCTTTGTTTGAGAGCAGGCTCTCCACCCTCCCAGCCCAGGAAGACCCATTCAAAGTGCAGATGTATGCAAGTGAGGCTGAGTATCCGGTGTTTGGGCTGTGTCTGAGTGAATGCACAAGGAGCTGTCAACTAAACCCAGCCATACGTGGATTGTAAGGCACAGAAATATTTGAGTGCAGAGAAATGCTCACCTTCTAAAAGTGGCATTTTTAAAATAGTAATATTAAATCCAACTTCACCAGTCAGCAGGATTTTGTATTACCATTCTGGCCATACTAAATATGACCTTCCTACTCCTTTCAGATCAGCAGCTACCACTCAAGCAATGTAAGAGGGCAGCCCCTGTGTTAGCCTATGAAGGGAGCAGGCCTCACAGTAGTGTAAAAACAAATTTATGAGTTGTAAAACTACGAGGACATGTAAACTACACAGGTACATGTACTGCCTTTTACCTACACAGCACCCTGCCCTAGGGGCTACCTAGGGCACACCTTCGGGGTGACTTATATGTAGAAAAAAGGGGCTTTTAGCCTTGGCAAGTAATTTTAAATGCCAAGTCGAATTGGCAGTGAAACCGCACCCACAGGCCTTGCAATGGCAGGCCTGAGACAAGGTTAGGGGCTACTGAAGTGGGTGGCACAATCAGTGCTGCAGGCCCACTAGTAGCTGTTAATCTACAGGCCCTGGGCACATATAGTGCACTCTACTAGGGACTTATAAGTAAGTTAAATGGCCCAATTGGGTGTGATCCAATGTTACCATGTTTAAAGGAAGAGAGCATATGTACTTTAGCACTGGTTAACAGTGGTAAAGTGCGCAGAGTCTAAAAGACAGAAAAAAACGTATCTCAAAAGTGGAGGGTGGCTTGCAAAAAGTTAGGGGTGACCACCCTAAAGCTGTCAGGTCTAACAAATAGTATCTTTAGGTCAAGAGTGCGGATCTAAAGACACTTGATGAATTCCCAAAGTCGTAAAGTTAGACATTTGGTTTAAGTTTAGACCAAACGTCTAAGTTTACCTTGAACTGGGCCCTGAATTATTATCATTTTGATGAAAAATGAGAAACAGATAATAAGTCCCAACATTTTGTCACAATAGTGACTCTAACATCTAGTGAATCTAACTTCCCCATCTGCACTACTAAAATCTGCATGAGTGCAAATGCAGTGTTAGTCTTAATCTGCCCATACTTAAGGGCATTTTTAAGAGCCCCTGGCGCCGTCTAAGCAACCTTTTTTTAAGCTAAGGTGGCGCTAAGGTGGCCTTTTCCTCGCACCATATTTACAAAGTGGCACAATACATGAATTGTGCCACTTTGTAAACCCCTTGCACCACATTATGCGTGCACCGGTCATAATGTGTGGAAGGGGGGACTCTCTGGTGCTAGGAAGCCCACAAAAACTGCGCAGTGAAATTTAAAAGATTTGACTGCACCATTTTTGCACCATTTTTAACACCCGCTCAGATCAGTAATTAAAATGACGCTCCCATAGGAAACTATGGACCTCCTTGCACTTTGCTGCACTAACGTCAACATTTTTTACACTAGTGTAGCAAAGTGCCACAATAGCCTCAAAAATGGTGATGGTATTGTGCTAACGACCCAGTAGGGGGCACAGAAATAGTGGCACATCAGCTCTGATGCGCCACATTTTCATAAATATGGGCCTTAGTCTCTGCAGGGAAGACCCATCATCATACCTTGATAATAGCAACAGGATGTTTTTTGGTCATTTGGCAATCCTCCCAGGTGGTTGGGGTGATGAGCAGAGCTGCAACAATAGGATACAGAGTAAGATGGCTGACTGGCTGGAATGATCCTCTCTAACCTGGTTCACAGCAGTCTGTTGGTTTATAATAAAACATGTTGCTGTTTTGAGAACTGCCCTGACATGATTGCCTGTCTTTTCTGTGAAGGGTAGACAATGTACTCCCGGGGCTGGCAATACTCTGTAAATGATCATGTACAGCTTCATTCAGCCTTGGGCTGAGCACAAGGTGAAATGTCACCTAAAAGAACTAATAACAAATTCTGCTTGGAAGGGAAACTGATTACGATTATAAAGCAGCACCAATAAAATGAAGCTTTTGCTCACATAATGAGAGGAATAAAATGAAATGAAACTAGGTGAGAGGGCAAAGGCCTCAGATGCAGAGCTAACATACATGTGCCCATGTAAAGTGCTAAAATAACCACACAGCACCCTTCCCATTTTCAGTGCAAGAGTCAAATCTAAAAAGCCTACGATAAAACCACTGTATCTACACTACAAATTAAAAGCACACTAAAATGTCCATAAAAGAGATAAAATGTCCATGTTGACAAGCAAGACAGACCAAAGTCAGGTTAAATTAAAATGGTCTATTAAATATTTTTAACAAGGAAATTATGCAAATGAAGGCCAAATATTAGCATTCAACAATAGTCATGATCCTGCAAAATATTACTGATATCACGAATGGTGATAAAATCCAGGAAAGATCCCACTTTGGCAGGTGATAAGTTAACCAGCTCATTGGCAAGGAGAGCAAGAGAGCACTCATGTTCCAATGCCTCAGCCATAGGTCAGGCCAAAGAGGTGGCTTTCCATGACTTGCCAGATGTTATAGTACCAGGAGCCACAAGATCCACAAAGGGCAGCTCACAGAAAGCATCCTGCAACACCAGCCGACTCACATCCAAAGAGGATATGCATTGCAGAGCAAGCACACTTCCAGTGTATGTTCGAATGAGCACCACAAGCATCGAAAGATGGACTGCATGTAAGACCAAAGTTATCTAACAGTACTTAATCTCAAACAATCAAACCAGGTATGGGAACAGCTTAAGTGTTCACTAGGGACAAGTCTCTTTGGACCTTATGTGAGGATAGTTAAAGTTTTTTGGCCTCATCCACCAGTTCCACAGCGGAGCAGACAGGAAGATAACGACTTTGTATGAGCATAACGAAAATGATGACAAACCAATCCAAAGAAGGAAGGCAAACAAAGTCAGAAATATTCACAGATAATACAATGGATGAATTAGAGAGTTATTTTGAAGCCCGTGTTGTTGATACAGGTACTGCAGATGTTGCTGAAGAATTTGGAAATAAATAATTGATGTCGGCAAAATAACCAGATGCAGTTCTTGCAAACACTGGAGCCGGGTGAGGTGAGGGACGACTGGAAGATGTATCCCTCAGTGGTTCGTAGTAGACAATTCCTTTGGTTTGCAATGAATTTGAATAAAACATATCAGAATTTTGGAGATTTCTTGTAGTTTCTGTGGTAACAGGAACCAATGAAAGATCATTTAATACCCTCCCCAAGCTCGGGGAAGTTTCTTCATTATTGTTTAGTTGTTGTAGAGGCACAACCTGATGGGCAGTGAGAGGGGCACGGGAACTACCCAGGATTCCTCATGGTCTAGTGTTCAGGACTGACCACATGTTGCAAATTGACATTGTCAATTGAAATGAAGCAGTGTTCTTTAGAACCAGACAGTGTTGGTAAGATAACAGTTCTGGTTCTCTGTATTGCTAGGACTGGAAGTGGTCCTTTATATGCTGGGCCAAATTCATTTTTTACAGCCATTGTTTCACACACTAGATCTCCAACTTTAGGAATCCAGCCAGTAGATGTTGTCGGCAAATGCCTCATTCCTAAAGTGCAGTATCTGCTTATGAATTTTCATCACAGAACTGTTGTAATCCGCAAAGATGAGACAGGTTAATTTATGTTAAAAGGTGTTTCTGCCACCACCGCGCCAGTGCCATCAATATTAGAGACATTCATAGCCCCCCCTCCGAACAGGACTTTGCCTGGTATCCATCCCCCCAAAGACCACCTGGGAAAAATATTTAGTGCTCTCTTGTCTCAATGTCACATGTGGTGAAGCCAACTGTGACCTGTACCTAATACCCTAGCTGTTAAGGATTGCTTAAGTCTTGGTTTTTCTGCTCCACAATCATGTTTCCCTTGAAATGATAGGGAGATGAGAAATGCAGTTGAACACTCAATGTCACCATGCTGCTCCTGAAAGCCCTGGAGGTAAAGGCAGGGCCCTAGTCTATGTGGAATGCTACAACAGCATATATAGGCTTGCAAATCTTTAATAGCAGTTCGAACGTCAGACGATCGTTATGGCCATACCCATCGGAAGCTAGAACATAAATCATCAGTGACTAAGATGTATTTGTATGCACTATCAGGTTGTAAGGGACCACCATGGTCCAGGTACACACAATGAAGTGGTTTATTGGAAACCAAGGGAGATGTCTGTAGTGTGTTCTTAAAAGTGGGCTCTCTAATTTGTTGACAAATTTCACAACAAAAGACATACTGTTTGGTCTGTTTATATAGACCTGGCTGCCAGTAGAGTTTTTGAAGTAGTGAAATAGTAGCCGCCACACCTGCATGGGCAGAAGCAACCACCTCATGTGCTGCTTTGATGAGATCTAGTTTCCGGTCTTGGTTGGGGATCACACGATCACCCACCCCTGGTATTGTTGCAATTGCAATGTTATGAGCACTTAGGTGGTAGGAATATTTGGCAGGATATGCCTTTGGTAAGAGCTTGCTGTCAGCCGAGCCTTCACAGCAGTTAGTGTTTAATCATCCAGTCTCGTATGAGAATGAGCAATTGCAGCAACATAAACTGTGGCAACTGATAATTTGGCTGCTTCATCGGCCAAATTGTTTCCTACAACACGTACTCTGGCACGTTGGTGGACTACATGGGACTTTGGTAGCTTGTCTTTAAGATATGCTACCCTTCCCCACAAAAGTGTGTGTTTGATGGTGTTCCCTTTTGGCACCATTAATGCAGATATTCATTGAAGGACTGGACACAGTAGTACGCATAACACACAATCAATGTAGACAGTTCAGGATCCGTGTATTCCAGTGCTAAAATGAGAGCCTTAAGCTCTGCTAACTGTGCAGTGCAGTCCCCTAGGGTCTGCATGTAGGTATTCTGAAGGAGTAAGGTACCATCCCTCATTACCCTGCTCAAGGCTGTGCAATTGGCAGAGTATTGATGTTTAGTACCTGCTGTTAGTTGTGCTGAACCTTCAATGTAAATGATGATCCGGTATTGTTCAAGCACCAAAATATTCGTAGGCACTGGGTATTCTAATTCATATTGTAGGAATGATTGTGTCTGTAGTTTTAGATAAAAACATAATCAACATCACTGGCCATAAGAGACGTTGCCCATTGGATCCAACAAGGATATAATACTTTGAATTCAGAATGCTAGCTTTGGTGACAGCCTCAAGGGCTAGTATTGGGGTAAAAACAATAATGCATTTCCCCTGAGCCAGAGGTCTCTCTTTTATGACAGCTATATGAACATCAGTCAATAAATTTTCAGTGGAAGCAAAACGCTGTTGACAATTAAAATATAAATGGGATTTCTATGCTATAGGAATGCTGCACCTTCATTGAATGTTACATAGGTGAACCCAATGGCACCAGCAGTTATTCTGATAACCACATTTGTTTTGTTATCACATGTCTGAAAGTGTTTTGCTTCAAGCATATCCTGTGACATTCTTTACAAATATGTGTGTATTCAGGTGTCCAATGTTTGCCTGAAAGATCTGGACTTATTAAGTCATAAAGTGCTTTTATGTGCTGTGCATAATCTGAAATATAAGTTCTGCCAAAATTGAAAAAGCCCAGCAATGACTGTAGCTTTTTGGTGGTGTTAGGTGGTTGCAACTGTGCGCACCTTTCTAGAAAGTGGGGTGCCAGAATCTTTCCTTCATCTGATAACTCGCATCCCAAAAATATGACACTGAGAAAAGCAATTTTTCTCTTCTTGATATTAAATGTGTAGCCCAATTGGGCAAATCCCACCACAATGTGGTCCACCTGTTTTAGGTGTGTTCTGGGGTCACCTATGAGGTAAATGTAATCTACAGAACAAAGCCTCAGGATTGTACAAAGGCTGAGAACAATACTGGGCTGTTCCTATACCCTTGTGGGAGTCAAGTTTATTTGAGAGCCAAGCACACTGAAGGCACTCAAATCCAGACTTTCTGGTGCCAGATTTTGGCAGAAACAAAAATGTTGGAAATATTCAAGGGTGTTTTGTGTTTTTTATGCAACAAATGTTAATAAGTGCTGTGTGAAGTTTGTATTGCAAACATGCAAGTATGACTGTTAAGGTGTCTGAAATCTAAGACTATTCTCTATGAATGATCCAGCTTAGCTATGGGAACCAAATGTTTATTCATAGAGATACGCAGGGTTTAATTACTCCAGTTGTGAGAGTATTTTCCTCACTATTTTATAGGCTCATGTTCATTGTGGTATTGTGATTAAACCTGTGGTGTTGACCTAATCGGCATTACATGGTAGGGGGAATCTTTATATCCCTCCAAATGTGGTTCGGGTACAGCGCTGGAGCTTAGGCAAATGCAAAATTGACAGCGTAAGCATCTTTAAGTGTATCTGGATTAAGGACCGAGAAAGAAAGCAAAATTATCTCTTGGGAGATTAAGGACAAATTCAGGTGGCCAAACCTTATCTGCCAGGAGGTTGACATAACTAAGTGTTAATTTTCTCCAAAATATAACTTTAATTGTGAGCTCCATGCCTTCCACTATTTATGTTTTCAGTTTGTAAACCTTGTTGGTGGGGTGAAGTGCCTGTCTGAAGTCTTGACTTCAAGAAAGTTATTAGTTGCTGTCACATCCAGAAGCTCTTAAATATTTTAGAGAAGTACTGTGACCTCTGCTACATTGTCTAGCAAAGTTACTGACCATATTGTGTTCTTCCTGATTTGTTTAGCACATTTTCTCTGAGATGACCACAACCTTTTTCTTTTTGAATTGATGGTTCTGTGTTGGAAGATTCTCGTACTTTTTTATTGAAACTTCAGATGAGCGTTGTGAATCTTTTCTTTGTTTCAAGTACCTGTTTCGGTGTTCTGAGTGCCTGCTTCTCTCACTGCATTTTTCTGGTGAGTCTTGAAAGAAACAAGATTGGATCATATCAGTATATTGGTATCTATCTGGAGTGTTTAAAGTTTTCCTATTTCTAAGACTGTATTGTTTCCTTGAGGTCTTCAAACAAAAACTTCTTTTTTATGAGCTTTATTTTGTTTTTGTTTACCCTGGCATTTTCTAGAGCCCTCCTGTGTTTGTTTGGTATAGAGTTTGTTTGATTTACATAGCAGTTGTGCTTTATCTGATCTGGCTCCCAGACTATCCCTACCTATACAAGTATAGGTTTTGGTCACAATCTTTGGCCGCTCGGGTTCTTGATCCTATGCAGGAATATCCTGGAACTACTGGCATACAGCCAATGTGACAACTTCTTCTTTAAATTACCTAATATAATTGAGGACACTGTGGGAAAATTGCTCATTAATTTCATCCCCAAAGCCCAGGGCTGGGGCTACCCAGTGTTAGTCTTGAATATGTTTGAATACTTCTGGAAGATTTGCAAGTGTCAGTGTACCATGTGTGGTAGTATAGAGTGCAGCAAAAACTACACCCCAAGTGGTATAGTTGTCCACTGAGGGAACCATCCCAAAAGGTAGGCAGATTGTGAGAATTCTATTTCAGGTCTGGTAAGAAATGTTCTTATAATGTTTATCAGTTGTTGAGTCAGTTCTATTACTGAGCTGGGACTGATTGGTGATTACTTTTCCTCATGGGTGTCTATCTTTACTCTGATGGAGACCCTGGAGGATTCACCCTTTTAAAGGGTTTGAAACGTCAACTTGATTTTTCACCCACCCCTAACATTTACTGTTTGGGACAAACTTCAGTGCTTCATAACTTTGGGTTTCTGTTCCTCAATCTAAAGGGTTTTGGGCGACTGGTGTATTTGTATTCTTTGAACATTTTGTAAATAGCTATCTTTGTGCAATGGGTCACTGATGATCATGTGTTCACTGTGCCATCACTTGGAACATCTTTTTTCATCTATTCATTAATTAAAACATATACATTTAAATATTTGCAATATGGTGTATCTCATCTTTTTCTTGGAAATAGGAATTGACTTAGTTGACAGGTCAATATATTTTCCATGCCCTGCTACTAAAGTTTTCAAAAACATTTTTCTTCTTATGAAACATTTATTTGATTTATGGTATTATCCTTGTTCTAGTGATTAAAAGTTGCCCTTTTTGTCTTCGCCCTTTTTGTGCTGCAGGTCTACAGCAAGGGCCAACTCTTTTTGAGTGATTTTGCTGTTTCAAAAGGGAATCATTCCCCTTTGAAAAGTCTGAGGAGAAAGCATTATTCAATTAGGCAACTATCGGCAGGTCACAAAGGGAAGCAGTATCCTCCTCAGTGGACTCCGGGGTGGCAATCACAGGTACCCCATTCATCTCACTGGGGGTACAGTCAGGGGATGATTTCCCACAGCCTCTGCCTCTCTGGTTTTTAGCAGCTGGCTGGCCAATTATTCCAGGTTCCAGTCCTTTCTGACTCCTCTACCTTGTGGTTGCACAGATTCAATCAAGTAACCCCAACATCTCCACATGAGCCTTGAGTTCCACTTCTTTCCAGATAGGTCATTATCAAACAAGCATTTCACAGGCATGGCAGGGCTTACAGCAACCTTTAGAAATCCTAAAACCCCCTCCCTCCACTCAAATGGAACAAGGACCACTGGATAGAGACCCTCCCTGTTGTCAGCCACCACAACTTGGTAGAATGCATTGGGAATCACCTGCTCTGAGGACAGCAGCTGACTCCTTGCCATATTCACATTGATACTGTGTTCCTCAGAGCCTCAACACATTGCCCATTGATGGTGACCCATTGCCTATACTTTGTAGTATTTGATGGCACATTGGATCTTAGGAGCCATCTCACTGTCACCCAGAGGCACTAGGATAGCCCAACTTAAATCTCTCCATTAAGTGGGACAAACACCTCCTCCAGCACTATGCTAGCCACCCCTGTGTTCTTACCCCCAGTGGGAGAACATGCTCTTTTTGAACACTTGGGGTCCCGCTAGTAGTGTCCATACTTGCTGCACTCATAGCAGTTGGGCATTTTGGGCTGCTGACTTTTGTCAGGGTAGTTTTGCTTATGGTGTCCAGATTGAGAATGAAAACCAGACTCTTTCCCCTGTGAGTTGTTTTGGGGAACTCCATCTTTTTATCTCTCCTGCTTTCTTCTTTTGGGAACCCTGACCACCCTTTTTGTAGTTCCCCCAGATACCTTTTTGGACACTCTCATGCTAACCCGGATGTCCGCTTTCTCAGCAATCTTCCGGGAGTCCGTCAGCTTGCTATCCACCCGGTGTTGGCGTAGCTATGGAAATCAATTATCAAGAATGTGCTCCTTCAAAAATAAGTTGTACAACCTGTCAAAATCATCAACCTTGATGTCCCTCATCCAGCGCTTCAGTGCCTTACCTGCATAGTCCAAGAAATCCACTCATGTTTGTGTAGAGACTTTGTGACTAGCCCTGAACCGTTGCCTATATGTCTCAGGTGCCAACCCAAACCTACTGAAAAAATTTGTCTTCATGGCAGTTTAGCTGGCTGGTCCCCCACCTCTAATGTAAGAAGTATGTCCCTCCCTATTGTGGGCATGTACCACCAAAGGCTAACACTCAGAACTCCTCTGAGACCCTGTGCACTTTTAAAGTCACTTCCTGAACTCATGTACTATGTCATTCCCCACTCCATAACTGGACACCATATCTTTTGGTATATGACATCTAGACTCTTGTGGTTCCACTGCTGGTATGCTGCCACCATCACTGCTGAACTGAGCCCTCCTGGTTCTGATATCCAGCTCCTCGGGCTCAACTTCTGAGCTAACCTCATTTGTGTCTCCTCTATAGCCAGTCTTTTTGTCTCCATCTCATTCTCTAACTTGAGCTTAGCCAGCTTCATTTATAATTTACCCTTCTCCTCCTGTCCTCCAACTCCTCTGAGGACAGCCCTTTGGATGATACTCTTCTCTCTGCCTTGGAAGGGGACTTCATTCCTGGACGTAGGTTGCTCTCCTCCTCAACAGACACCAGCCCAAGGCCTCCTCCTAGACCCTTTTCCAAATCATCTCCCATGTCCAGTTCTTACTCAGCCTCATTCTCCTCTCAGGTCTCATTCAATGCAGCATGGGCTTCTGAATAGGCTTTCGGTGTCTTTTGAAGCTCCTCCTTCTTAGTACTGCTCTTTATAGGAAGCCCTAAATACTTGCAGAAACCCTTTAGCTTGGCCACAGTGTAACCCTCAAGTTTGGCCAACCTCCAACCAGAGACATGATTTAGAGTAAAAAGCAAAAATGATAATCCAGGAGAATTGACAAATTAAAAAATACCAAATGAAGAGAGTAGAGAAAATATGCCAATGTGGATCAGAGACAATTCATTCAAATTTGTCTAGGTGTGAGTAGTAGTATACACTGAATTACTATATGGTATTGCACAAAAACAAGTCCTATCTTTACTGATGATCACCAATGTTAGAAATTGGGTTTCTGGTTGTCAGAGTCTGCACCTTGTATAAGTGTGAACCACAATCCTAGTCAGGGTAAGTCACATGCACGCTTTAAATTAACCTGTGCTCACCCTCTGGTAGCTTGGCACAGAGCAGTCAGGCTTAATTTAAAAGGCAATGTGTGAAATATTTGTGCAACACACACACACAATGAAAGCACCACATAAAGACTTCACACAGATTTAGAACAATAGAACATAAGGATCTAAGTAAAACAAGACCAAAATGACAAACATCCAGTAAGTAAAAATTGAGATATGAATTTTTAAAGATTAAATTCAAAACCACTGCTTAGAAGTCAATAAAGCTAAAAGGTTACTTAAGTTCACGTTAGACCGGGGCAAATACAAAGTTCAGGCTGACCACGATGGAGTGTGGGTTGAATACAGTTCCAGGTAAGTCGCACTGAGGTTTTACTTTCTCATTTTGGTGTAAAGAGTCCGCATACATGGAGAGCCACCAGGCGTTGCAGACAGACAGGCTGGAGCCTTGCGGTTGCAAGCGGCATTGCTACTGTGCAAACAGACAAAGTTGTGGCCACTTGCACTGATCCATTCTGTGAGCACTGTGGTTCCGGTTCAAACGGGCATGTTTGGGTTCATGAAGAGCCCAAAATAGTTAAACAACAAAAAGAGCAAAAAGCAGCTGTAAAACCCACTTCTGAGGCCCAGGACTGGAGAGCGCACCTTAGGCAAGAGTAGGACTCACAGAGTGGAGAGTCCAGCAGCACCAGGAGAGTTGCAGGCAGCCTTTGATGTCCTTGAGACTGCAGAAGAACAGTGAGCAAGCCAGCAAGCTCTTGGAGTCACTGTTGGTTCAAGTGAGATGGGTCCAGTCCTTTTCCTCAGCAGGGCAGAGATCAGCAGGCAGAAGGGGCAGCTCAGTAAACCAGTAAAGCAGTTCCTCAGAACAGCCAGTCAAGCAGAATGACGATCCATGTAACACCACAGCCCTTACTCCAGCAGAGTTCTTCCCAGGTTCAGTGGTGTACTGATTTCGTAGGGTCAGAGAGCCAGTACGTATATCCAAATGTGCCCTTGAAGTGGGGGTGACTTCAAAGAAAGATCTTTGAAGTGCACAGAAATCTTTTCCTCCTTGCCCTGGCTCAAGACAACCAGTAGGGGTAACAAGTTCTTTGTGTGGGGACCAGCACTTCCCTATTGAAGTGTTTGGTGAGAGCTCCTCTCCACCCTTCCTGCCCAGGAAGGCACATCAGAATATAGATAAATGCAGATGAGTCGTTTGTCACACCTACCCTTCCTGTGTTTGTGGGTGTCTTGAGGGAATGCACAAAGTGCAGCTGTCAGCTAGCCCAGGCATATATTAGAGAGAAATTCCCTCTTTCTAGAAGTGGCATTTCTAAAATAGCAACCCTAAATCAGACCTTACCAGTAAAGAGGATTCACCATTGCCATTTCAATTATATGAAACAGCTACTCCTTTCTGATCAGTAATTACAGCTGAAAAGTATATTATGGAATTCCCAATGCTGGCCTATGGGAGGAGTACCATGAACTGCAAAACATGAACAGACATATCCTGCCTTTTACTTACATAGCATATTGCCATTAGGGTTACATACAGGCTACATTAGAAGTAAATTATATGTAATAAAAGTAGAGTTTAAAATTTGTCAAGAAGTTTTAAATGGCATGTCAAAGTGACAGTGAAACTGTACACAAAGGCTCTTCAGTGGCAGGCTTGAGACATGTTAATTGGGCTACTCAAGTAGGTGACCCAATCTGTGCTACAGGCCCACTAGTAGCATTTAATTTACAGGCCTTGGGTATATAGGATACCACTTTACTAGAGATGTACAAGTAAATTGAATATGCCAGCCGTGGATACACCAATTTTGCCAGGTTTAGAGGAGAAGCACATGCACTTTCACACTCATCAGCAGAGGTAAAGTGCTCGGAGTCCTAATACCAACAAGAAAATACAGCAAAAATAGGAGGTGAAGGGCAAAATGTTTGGAGGAAGACCACCCTAATGATGCCAGGTCTAACAGATGCAAGAACATCTTTAAAGTTACTACCGTCTACTTGACCATCAATCTATTTTTTCAAGCTAGTTACATGCAAATAATCCTGTCTTATAATATGGATGACAAACTGATTCCAATGACATATATGCAGTCTTCAACACAGTAACCAGGATACATTGATACCTAAGCTGTTCCCAGGTGAGGGACCTGCCAGACTGTGAAATGAACTAGATCATTTCCAAAGACAACTTGAAATAGGGTGAAACAATTCTCAGTTCTCAGTACATTCTGTTATATTTTAATCTGTATGTATGTACATGCTTACATAACATGTTTATATGTACTGTTTAAAGGGGTCTTTCTGGGTTGAAAACTATTGCTTGCATTGCACATAGTGATGGGATAGTGTTTGCATGCAAAGTGGGTATAGTGGTGTTGTCAAATACTAATTATGGGTAGTGGGTTATGCTCAAATGCCACACTACTTGGTGGTCTCAAGAAGCTCTGGGCTAGGTTTTCGCAGTGAGTCATGTGTGTGCCACCTCTTAAATAAAATTTAAAATATTGTAGAAAGACTGTTAAAAGCCACATTGCTGTATAGCAGAATTAAAAACTGTTTGTGTCTACATGTTTACATCCACAGTTTGGATGTTGTTGCCAAAAATCTCCACCTGTTATATTTCCTTACAAAATCTGCGTGAAAAATTGACCTTGAATTCAGCTTTTACTTTTTCTCTCCCTTATTTATTTTGAATGAACCGTTCCTATCCTTCTACCTTGTACATGCCTCTTCTGTATATGGATTACTCTACAAATTTCAGGCCTGACTCTCTTTTTGAAACCATATTCCTGCAATTTAGCAAGATCTATTATTCCCTGCAAGCATTGCTTCTCACATAGCCCCTCCCAAAGGTCACACCTTAGTCATCAGTGTACCACAAATAAACTGGTGCAAATGAATGGAATGCGTTCCTACCATTTAAGACTAGTCCCAAAAGCCAATGGACTGACCACTAACCTCAGGGCTCCTCAGTACCTCATCAGTGATAGTAAGCATGAAATAAATGCAATTTCAATTTTAATGTTAAAGCATCTACATTGGATGATAGTGGCACTGTGCATTGGAGTCTGCAAGGCAGTACAGTGAGCTAATTGTGTGCTTCAGACGTGTGTGTGTGTGTGTGTGTGTGTGTGTGTGCGTGTGAGAGAGAGAGAGAGAGAGAGTTGCAAGTCCGTAATTTAAATAATGTCAGGGAGAAGTCAACCTTTTTTGCCTTCCAAAATCACTCTGAGTTCCAAATTTGTCTTCTGTAATTATCCATGGGATTTACTGTGAGATCATGATATTGAGTTCAACATTCATTATTCTTCCATTGTGACACTCCAATTCTAGGCAAAATGTAAACTGATTCCGGTAAGGCATAGAATAGCAGGTAGATAGGCTATAGGCTATAAGCTATCAAAGGACGAGCTTACTCTGGACTGGAACTCAAACAGGGAGAAGCTTCTCTTGGGTTCTGAGAAATGCTGAAGACTGTGATATTCTAGACCACAAACATTTGCAGGTTCTACAACAAACTTCTGTTCTCAATCTGAGGCACTCATTTGTTAGTACAGGCTATGCTGGTGGGCAGAGGCAGCATCAGGTCAGCAAATGTTCGTTGAACATGGCAAATAGACTGTATACAGCAATACAATGGCAAAATCAAGCACTGTACATTTTCCATTGACATGTTCACATATCACAAATAGCAATTTACCATATGCATGGATGATTGAAAAAAAACAGGTAATATAGCCATAATCACCAATAAATTCAAATGCAGTCGACACAAATCTTTCTACGTACTTTGTCTCTTAATTAACCAGGCACTGTGTGCCATAAGGGGTTCGTTCCAAACCTGCACAATCCCACTGGTAATTGATAGCCTGTGGATACAAAATACTGACACAGCTATATGGAGTACATATTAGTAATTCAGGCCCTTATTCAGTGGGATTTGTCATTGCTGCATAGGACATTGTCACTATGCTGCCCTATGCCAAAGTGAAAGGGCAGGAATGCACTGTATTTATGTAAAACAATGCATTCCTGTTCTTTCCCCTTGTGCTGGCGCTGTTTTGACAGCCTGGCTCAAATGCAGGCACCCTTGCGTCATGGTGCAAGGGTGCCTGCATTGCATGCAGGATTGTGTTTGTGCAGGAAGGGCAATCTTCCTGCAAAAAAAACAATCCAGTGGGGCATGTTCCTCTTTCTATGGGCCAGATTTATGAAAAGTGGTTCTACATTACATGGAGCGCCACTTTTCTTGCGGCCCCTTGCGCCCCCTTACAGCCACCATGGTGCACTGTATTTAAAATACGGCATACCATGGCACAGGTTAGGGGGCAATAGCGTCAGAATTTCTGACGCTATTGATGTACTGTTCAAGGTTAGCACCAAAATGTTGGCGCTAACCCTGAACAGTACTAAGGGGCCCATTGTAAACAATGGTGTGCCCTCTTTTAGTGCCTCCTCTGAGCAGGTGTTAAAAGTGCTGACAAAATGAAAATCAAATCTCTTAGATTACGGGGAAACACCCTCTGGCATTGGCATAATGTAGCGCAAAGGGTTAGAAAGTGGTGCATTATATGCATTGCGCCACTTTGTAAATATGGCACGGTGAGAAGGCCACATTATTGCCGCCTTAGAGTCATAAAAATGACGCTAAGGCAGCGCTAAAGTGGCGCTAGGTCCTCTTAAATCAGGCTTATGGGTGCTGTAAAGTGCAGCACACATGGAAATATGAAAAATCTCCTTGTTATAACTCACCTTGGCAGTCGTAAGGTTTTGGCGCTTCACCAGGTTTACGTGATTAAGTAAATCTGGAGCAACATCAAAATCCACATGTGTTGCATGGGAAAACCCACTTTAGTGCCAATGGAACACCTCTCTGGTGCTGAGTGCAGCAACGCTGCGACTTGTGCTGCTTTGCCTTACTCCATATATGTGAGGCCATTCCAAGCCACACAAAGTGGCTTTGCGTGGTCTCATAGACACGGTTGAGAGGTCTGTGCTGCTGGAGCGTCACGAAAGGGGACGCTCCATCGGCGCTAGCCTCTCATAAATGAGGCCCTCAATTTTCACCCATTCCGAGGCGTGCAAATTCCGAATGTGTGCCGCTTGCTGAATGAGTTGAGCACAGTTTTAGCCTGAGCTAATTCTGTTGGCAAACAGTTGCTGAATTCGCAAATAGCACCTGAGTTATAATCCCTTTTCTGGTGTAAACAGGGGTACAGAGCTCCTCTGACAGTCTGAAAGTGAAATGATGGATTAAATGCGTCTAATATTTCGTGATGCTTATGGCGTCCGTGCACGAACACTTACAACGCCCTTCAGTTTTCACAAACTATGTTTCAAACCAACGAAAGTGATATTTTAACTAGAGCTAAAAGACAAACAATCCCTAATTTTTCAGCACATTTTTTCTCATCTTAAAAATTGTTGATTTAGTGTCTACGAACCTCTATCGAAAATCATTGTTCCTTGGAAATTTGAACAAAGTGGAGTAATATTTGCAATCTTTATTAGCTCAGCAGGTAAATAATTGAGCAGGTCAGACGCATGTTATCAAATCCCCAAGGACAGAATACAGTGGTTGGTCCTGGTCAAGTACGGCTGTTATACCTAATGAGGAAAAGACACTGTAATGAAAATAATTATGTGTGTGTCTAGCACATTGGGCTACTGTTAAATGCATTTGGTTCCCTAGACAAATCCATTAGCTGTCTACACAGAGCAATGCGAGGAACTGCTCAGGGGGCCATACTAACATTAATAAATAGTTGCTGATGAGAACTCCATAGGGGTGGCCAACAGCTCTAGGCTGGAGGTGCGTTTGCCTGTCCACCTCATCAAAGCAGGAGAGAGAAACATCTGTAAAAGAATAAGATGTATTTCACCGTTGCTCTTCAGATTAGACTCACAGGAATTTCACGTTTAATATAATACTTAAATAGGTATTATTTACAGTTTTTACAGTTTAACAAACGTGTACTAAAGTACACAACGCATTCATTGATGAAATTTAGATTAAAATGACAGTGCACTTCTTAAAACTTTTTTAAAATTTACAGTACAACGTTTGTACTAGAAGCATTTTTTGGTCATCAACTATCCCAGACTGATTCCAAGGTTCTTTAATTAAAATTCGTTTTAATCAAATGGATTTCTTTCCCAAATTCAATCACTCTGGTTTTAGAATACGTGCATTTAGTGTAAGTGGAACCTACATTTTTCAAACTAAAATGATCTGAAAATAGAAACAGGTTTCCTTATTTCTTAAGGTTTTAAAGAGCAATTTGGGCAAAAAAAAACGATACATTCCGCCATTAAAAGTTAACGAACGCTAAATGGAAATTAACAGAAAGAAGCAACAATGAAGAGTTGGTTAAAACTATATAAAAAAGAGAAACAATGGAAGAAAGATAGAGAGTGAAAGGAGAGGGATAGATAGTGAGTGAAAATACGTAGAAGCAAGAGAGAATAGTCAAGTGGAATAGTGTGTATGATATAACATCTAAAAATGTAAAAGCTGAAGAGAAACACATTAGTTAATATGCATGTTACGTTAACAAAATCACTTTAAATCCAGGTGAAAGAACAGAACATGACTGCATTACCCTTGACCTTGTTGGGATGCTGAACTCTTTATTTATTTTCAAGAAACTTTATTGAACATTAGTGGCTTTTGTTATGTTAAGTAACATTGTCTAATCAAAGGAATAAAAAAGTTTTACATTCATCTAAAAAAGGCTTTAAATAGCAGCTCTCTGCTTGTCTGGGAACGTTTTCATTTGTTTCACTGCACACATTTTTGTGTGCAGGGAAACAAATCAAAACTCCATTTTCTGAAAGCAGGAGCTGTTTGACGGAGATAGGTTTTCTTTTGCTTGGTGGGAGCTGTCAGCCATGTGCCAGTCTCCTCTTTTTAATTTTATTAGCCCCTGGGAATGAGATCCCAAGGTCTAATAAGGCTTGAGTAGGGGGGCTGTATGCTCCCACCACTTAGATTTAGGCCTCGAGGGACGGGGCCCTGAGAGCCCAAGAAGGCTTGGGGAGGGGGGCTGTGTGGTCCCTTCCCATTTTCTTCTATTTGGACCCAGGGGATGTGGTCCCCACAGCCTATTAAGGCTTTAGGAGGGGTACACATGCATTCTTCCCCTGTTTAATTGTATTTGGCCCTGGTGTATGGGGTGCCCAAGGCAATTAAGGGTCTCCCTCCCCTTAAAATATACGTTTTGGGCCCTTGAATAGAGTCCTCTGGGACTAACAACCAACTCTATGCTGTGCATGGCAAAGGCTGTGCATGGTGTGGGATTGGTAGACTGCTGTGGGCTTTATTTCAGGACCTGGTGGAAGGCCAAGTCCTGTGATCAATCCCCAACTGCGCACAGCCAAAAGTTGTGTGCGTCATGGAGCTGGCTGCTTGCAGGGAGTTGGGTGCAGGGTCTGGCTATAACACATGGCCCAAGCCATGCATGAGAAAAGGCAGTGCCTAAGGTGCGGTTTACTCCCTCCGGATGGCTGACTGTGGGGAGTTGGATGCAGGGCCTGGCTGCAAGTCAGGCCCCATGGCTAACCCCACACTATATGCAATGAAAGACCTTGTGCAGCATGAGTTTGCCTGCCTTAAGGAAGGTTGGCTACCTCCGGGTGTGTTGGCCATAGGCCAGGCTCTGTGTTCAACCCTCTGCTGTGCACTGCTGAAGGCCATGCGCAGTGTGGGGTTGGTGCCTCTGGGGATTTACCACAGGGCCTGTTCAAAGTCCAGACCCTGTGGCCGACCCTTTGCCATACATGGCTGTAGGCCATGCACATCGGGGGGGTTGGCTTTACGTATAGTAATAAAATATTACTTTACATTAGAAAAACCCTAGAAATGCACTGGAAACATATCAAAGGTTAGAGTAAAATTATAGTTAGGTGTGATTAAAATTCACTAAAAAATTATGTCAGTGACAACATTAACATTAAAAAAAAACACCAAAATTAACCAATATAACTTGCGCCCCCGCCCCGGACTGCTTAAGACTTCACATCTTACATCATTCATGACATGTTCTATGACATCACTGATGACATTTAAAATAACTTCACTGATGACATCAATGTTTTGACCTTGTGGTACAACAGTAGTACCGAGGAAGTATCATACCAGCCAATAAGATCCAGTGTTTTCAAATCACGGTACCATGGTACTCCTCGGCATGAATGAGTTAGCATCATGTCTATGTATTTTTAACCTTAATTTCTCAAAACGTACTTGACAGATGTACACCAAATCACGAAAGGCATGCTTTCTGTATCAAGATCTAACCTTCTGCCGAACTTGATGTAATTCTGTTCTGCCATTTTGGCTGTAATGTTGTCTAAAGTTCTTATGGGAAACTGCATTGGAAAAATGCATGTTGGTGCCCCCTTTTTTCTCACTCCCTATGAGACAGAACTTTCCCAGAAGGTGCTGAGGTGGATGAACTTTTTTTGAGAGAAAGTTTTGTGAAGGTTCTCCAAATGGCAACAAAGTTATTAGTAAACTCAAAAATGGGTCCTAACTATAACTACACAGTGGTGACCGGCAATGTAGTGACAGTTTGGACCACGTTTTCATAGGGAATGCATTTTTTTTTGGGTTATAACTTTGCTCCCATTTGACAAATCTTCACAAGTATTTGGCTAGCGAGTGCAATATTTTGTTCTTCAACACTGACCAGTTTTCAGGCTAGCAAACTCTTAAGGCTGGACATATTTTAAAATGGCGATATAAGGTGTAGCCTGTAGGGTTACAGAAGATGAGGGCAACAACCTCATATCGAACTTAAAGTCAGGGGTCATACTATGGGGGACTGAAAGTGGATGGGACGAAGTTCGATCATTATCACAATTCTCAATCCAAAAAGGGAGCACCCTGTTTTACATTTCAGCTCCAATAGCCCCAAAGCATCATGATAAATGAAGTCATTAGAATGAATTTCAATAATATTTCAAAAAGTCTTTCACCATAAATGGGTGCAGCAAGCGCTGTAACGTTGTAGAAAGTTTTTCACCATATGTTGGTGCGGCGAATGCCGTATCTTCGGTGAAAGACTTTTTGAAATATTATTCGAATTAATTCTAATGTCTGCATTTATCATGATGCTTTGGGGCTATACGAGCTGAAATGTAAGACAGGGTGCTCCCTTTTTGGATTGTGTATTTAACGGCTCCTGTGAGCCTTTGAGCTGACGAGCTCTGGTGAAGCACCTGTGGTGCCTACTGAGTGGTACAAAAACCTGAGAATATGTTTAGGCGGCATTTCAAGCAACCCCGTCTGCCACACTTTGCTCTGCTGATGACGGCCGAAAGCCAGAAACACGTGTCCGGAGATACGGCATTCGCCGCACCAACTTATGGTGAAAAACTTTCTACAACGTTACAGCACTTGCTGCACCCATTTATGGTGAAAGACTTTTTGAAATATTATTCAAATTCATTCTAATGACTGCATTTACTTTGACGCTTTGGGGCTATTCGAGCTGAAATGTAAGACAGGGTGCTCCCTTTTTGGATCCTTATCACAATTCTGTATACTATTATTGGAGTGCATCCTAGATACCCTAGGGTCTCCAGTATGACTATTTGATGTACCCTCAACCAAAGGTACGTGATTAACTGGTGTAATGTGTGTAGATGCGCTAGGATAAAAAATATTAGGGATAGTAAGAATGCCAAAACTACTGGACCGCAGTGCGAAGGTCAATTCTAGCCCCTGGAGTCTAGATAAAACTGTATCCATCATAATTTTTCGGCTTCCTCTATTGACGTTTGACAGCTAGTCATCACTTCCAACGAGGTCTGTTTCAAAGCAAGCAACATCTCACATGCACATCTCAGGAATTCCACTGAGACCTTTAATATTTCAATGATCCTTCTTAGCAAAGTCTCTTTTTTTGTATAGTAGCATGCAGCACAAGTATCTTCTCCTTTGCTAGTGGAGGACCGAGTTATGGCATAGGAGAAACAACTTCAATCTTAGTGTAATATGGATAACACAAAGGTTAACAATGTTACTAACAGAGGTATTCAATACAGGTGGGGCTGGGCTAACAATGGCTATGGAGGTAGGAGTCATTAAGTCAATATTAAGGGTCTTAGATATGGCCTCCTGCCTTGCCCCAGCATCTCCTCCACATTAACAATGTCCTTATTTAAAACCCATATTGCATGAATCAGAAAAATAGTGATTGAGGTTGCGGCTGAATGGTCTTTGCCATTGGGAATCGATGTACACTTCCTTTTCCCATTAAACTTACCCTTCAGAAGTCAAACACCTTACTGTTCTAAGACCAAAAAACCAAGGGGCTGATTTTCAAGCCCATTGCGCCGGCGTAGCGCCATTTATTTTTATGCTACTGTGGCGCAGAACAGTCCCCACCCTGTGCAATATTTACAAACTGGTGCAATGGTATTGCGCCAGTTGGTAAACCCTTGCACCACATTATACCTGTGCCAGGTATAATGTATGCATGGAGGCGTTCCACGAATGGGAGGCCTGCAGGAATGGTGCAGTGAAATCTACAAGATTTCACTGCATCATTCTAGCATCATTTTTTAACACCTGCTCAAGGGCAGGTGTTAAAGTGATGCTAGGCTGTTTTGAATGGGCCTTCCCGCACTTTGCTGGACTAGCGTTAACATTTTTGTCGCTAGTCCAGCAAAGCGCCACAACTGTGATGGAAATTCTGACGCAGCTGTGATAAAAAGCAGCATAGTGTGCTGTGTTGTAAATACAGCGCTACCATGGTGTTGTTGGGGGAGAGGGCAGTGTGGTGCAAGCCAACTGGCTCATGATCGATGCACCAGTTTATTGTAAATAAGGCCCCAGGAGCGATATCCCAGCCCTGCCTCTTCTAGATGGGTTTGTCTTGGCCTGGTCTTCTAAGCCATCCAGTACCCGTCCTGCGCTGCAGGATGTTAGCACACAATCAGAAAGTCCCCTTTTCCTGGTAATGTGAGGCAGCGTGGGGCACATAATGCTATCAGGCGCCTCAGGCTGGAAGAAGTGTTCCACTATGAATCATTTTTCTATACTCACCTATTTCTGCCTACCTCCTTGATGTTTTGTTCTTCGATATTTTAACGACGACATTCTGGTATCTCTATATTACCTACTTGATACTCCAGTCTACAACTTTCCAGAGAAAATTTCTATAAATAGTGACTCAGCCAATTTAATGCTCATCACGGACATCTCCAGTGACTTGCAGATCATATTCTTGAAATTCAGCAAGGTCAGTGAAGTCGTTTATTCCTCTACATTTATGGAATGGTAAACTGAGTAATACTAACGTCTGAGATTTACAGCATTCAGGCTTTCATTTAGAGTGGCCCAGTTAATTCCAACCCTTACGCAAACACCTGTTTTATGGCAATTATCACATCTCCCAAATTTCTTTCCTGGGAAAATGTCAGCATGCCAAACTGAGACATGCCAAGTGAGACAGAGAATTTGGTGAGGAAATCATTAGGTCCATATGTCTTTCTCCATTTTCAAGTGGGAAACTCGTAATTAAAGGTAATTATCGCACCCAGTGAATTCCAAACCCAGGACTATCGGATTTCACCTGGTGCGGTAATTACCTCAACCTCATCCAGGTACCCATAATTAGGACCATAAAAGCATTTGAAGTGTGGTGTACTACATATCGTTTTTTAGTATTATTTTTCCCTACGATATTCATGTTAACTTCCTAATTTACGTGTATAGCAACCTGGTGAGAGTTACAAGTTCTGCACATAAAAAACACGTATTCATATATATATATATTTATTTCAGTATAATGACAAACTTTTGGTGACACCTATTTTTGGTCGTGTTAATCTTGTGATGAGCACTTTTTCTTTCAACCTCACGAATGCACGAACAGGGTGTGAACCGAAGGCTTGCAGAAGGATTTGACAAACCGTTTGGTGGCCATTTTAAAACCAATAAACTGAGAATGCTATATCGACTATAACAAAGCTGATGCGATTATTGTTTGCAAGAAAAGGGCCTTTTGAAAACAGTTCAAACTTGTAAATAGCAGAGAACTACCCTAAACAAAGATTATATATTTTACTTCATTACAGCAATGGCCTTTGTGTTATGTTTGGTGGAATTGGCAATGCTATTCCATTTATAACATTTCATACGCAACTAAGTATGAGACAAGGCCTGTGTCGATTCCACGCGATTTGCGGCCTAAACAGGAGGGCTGTGTGAGTTTCCATGAACTTGAGACAAATTATGTGTTACCTGAGATTTAAGATTTGCAAGCTACATCATTTTCATCTGTTCTCCTAAACATCCATTGCGAACTACTGGATAAAACAAGACATTATGGCTCAAATTTAAGAAAGGTTTGCACTGCATTTGTGTCATTTTTTTAAGCAAAAGCGGCGCTAGCCCCATCGCCATATTTAGATATTGTCGCTAGAGCAGTCTAGCAACAAATTTCCTGACTTTGTGTCATTGTTTAGGAGTGCCTCCTCACCTTGCATCACTTAACAACAATGATATGCGAGTTACGTGTTTCCTCCTAAAAACGGACCCTAGCCCACTAGCATCATATGTACAAGCCGCTGGAAAAACAATGCACGCCTAGGACAGGGCCTAAAAAATGACGCTAATTCCAATTAGTGTAAAAAATGTAATGTCTGTTCAGACCAGGTGTTAAAAAGAGGCCCACTCACAACTACATAAGGAAAAACAAAGAAGAAACCTTGGCAAGCACCTGGACAACATGGACCTATTACTCCTATAGCTTGGCACCCAAAGAAGACGACAATGACAACGCCAAGTGCCACCAGCAATGCAGCCACAAAGGAGGGAGAGAATATTCCACACATGTGCATCCATTTTGGGCCTCAGGGACGAAGAGGTCATCAGACTGTACCGTATCAGGTGGGAGCCCATCGTATGGCTGCTCCACCACAATGTTCCTGACATCACAGCAAGAGTCGAAAGTACTACTACCATATCACCCATGACCAGACTACTGGCCGTTCTCCACATGCTGACCTCTGGATCATTTCAGGCCACTGCAGCACAAGTGGGTGGAATATCACAACCATCCCTTCCAGCCATCCTCCCTATGGTCCTGGATGTCATCATCTGCCTCACACCCCAGCACATCCAGTTCACCAACACCCAGCGACTGCAGCAGGAGAGCAAACAAGGATTCTACCAAATTGCTGGGTTCGCACATGGGCTGGGTGCAATGGACTGAACACATGTCCAACTTGTCCCTCCTACTGCAACTGCACATCTCTTCAAGAACAGAAAATACACATATCCAATTAATGTGCAGGCCATTGTGGACCATCATGTTTTATTTACTAACATCCTTGCTGAATATCTGGGCAACGCCCATGATGCCTACATCTTCAGACACTCAATTAATCAATGCTTCCAGGATGGACAGTATGGCAATGGCCTACTCGTAGGTAAGCTAGCTTACACTTCGTAACACAGACAACACACTAAACATGTGGGAGAAACAATACATACACCACACTACACACACATAGACAGGGAAACACAGACCTTCCTGTTTGCACACATACGCACTATGTGGTTCCTTGTTACGTTGTGTGGTGAAGGATGCTGAATACATGACTCAATGTGGCTAGGGGGATGCATGTGGAAAGCCCACCCACTTCCATCACTCTGACAATACATGTGGGGTGGCATGAGGACCTTACACATGTTGAGGCTTCTTAATGTGTGGATGCATCATGTTGGGACACCACATCAGTGGTGGCATTGTAGTTGTACTGAGGACTGACATTGTTGTAATACTATTGTGGACTACTTTCAATGTGTGTTGCAATCATCATCAATAATAGTAAGTGGCAGACAGCCTTACTGTTAGTTGAATTTGCAGGATATGTACCTTTCTTCACATGCGCCTTAGGACCTGCAAGAGGGACACACCTACACCATGCAGTTTGTGTGGCATTGTATTGTCTGTCATTTGTTTTGCCATAACCAAGGTTAATAAAGGGATGCATTGACTATCTGTGACAACTACACATGCCTACACATTTGAAATGATGCTATACAGCACAGCAAGCTGAGCTGTTACACTGCATCTTTCTTCATCAATAGATAAATATGTGCCATGATATCCAGACACAGACATCATAGTGCTCTACCAATGTATATTTTCTTATCTTACATTCCAGTGGTGAATAGTAGTAGTAGCACCTTGCATACCTTATCCTGTCCTAAATCCCATGTGTCCCTCTCACACATGACACTCCATGTTGTAGGCATTCCATGTGTCTAGCTGGGAACTTCCAAAGCAAAACGTGTGACCCACCCAGCTTCTGATGCCCTTACAAATATTGCACATCTGTATTTGGTTCAGTGTGTTCCAGGAACTCAAGGGTGGTGTGGGAGTGACAAGTGCATGTGTGACAAGTTTACATTTCCAAAGATTGTAGTTGTTCTTTTTGTTTTGCATTGTGCCTCACACATAGGGCAACCTTTCTGTATATTTGGTACATTGATCCCAAACCACCATTTTCCTTGCAGCTCCCCAGCCTCAGCAAGCAACACCATGGAAGCCACGTGGGTCCAGTGCTCAATGCGCCACTGGATTTAAGCTAGCCCGGCTGATGAAGGGTGATACCCTGAAATTGGTTCCTTGATGCTTGTTTCCGGTCTAGGGAGGACCTGGCTTGGCAGTTCGGGCTGGACTGTTTCCATGGGGAACATGGTCAAGACTGATTTGCACATGGCTAGGTCCAAACTGTGTTGGCGTGGTGGGTAAATAAAATGATGGATTAAACCGAGATCTTTGTGACTGGGGGTGAATGTTTACATTATTCAGCATTCCGTCGATCATCTGTTCTTTTTGATATTAATAAGCAGCCCCACCACTGGAGAGTGCTTCACAACAGTAGTCTGTTGTTAGAAATCGGGCCTCTAGTTAGAAGAGGTTTGCACCATGTCCAAGTCGGGACCACAATCCTGGTCAGGGTAAGTCAGTAACACTCCCCAAATCAACCGGTGCCCACCCTCTGGTATCATGGTACAGAGCAGTCAGACTTAACTTAAGAGGCAATGTGTAAAGCAGTTGTGCAACACTTAATTACAGCGGTACTGTGTGAGATACCACAAAAAGACTACACAACAGTTTAGAAAAATAAAGCATATTTATCTGAGTAAAACAATACCAAAAAACAAAAATCCAATGAGTAGAAGTCGATATTTGAATTTTTAAAGATTAGGGGTAATATTTATCAGCCTCTAGCACTACCTTGTGTCACATTTGCAGCATTTATTTCAATACAAATGTGGCGTTAAAGTCACATTTCCCACAGGCCATATTTACAAAGTGGAGCAATACTTGCATTGCGCCACTTTGTAAAACCTTATGCCACATTATGGCTGCGCCAGGCATAATGTATGCAAGGAGGGCTGAAAAAATGGGGCAAGGAAATCTGCGAGATTTTTTTGCGCAATTTTTTTTTGCATTTTTAAACCTGCTCAGAGCAAGGCATTAAAAGGGGGCATAGCATTATTTAGAAAGGGCCTTATGTACTCTGCAGGAGTAGAGCCAAAATGTTGGCACTACTCCTGCTGAGTACATCAATAGCCTCACATAAAATTACACTATTGCCCCCTGCCCTGTGCCATGGTGCCATGGTGTGCCGTATTTTAAATAAAGCGCACAAATGGTGGCGGTAGGGGGCGCCAAGGGGAGCAAGGAAAGTGGTGCTCTACTGGGTGCAGCGCCACTTTCCTTAAATCTGGCCCTAAATGTGACAAGATTGCTTAGAGGTCCCTAGCAGTCAAAAGGTTACTTGAGATCACAAGAGACTGGTGCAATTCAAAAGTTCAGGCCGACCTCAATGGAGGGTAGGTGTTAGAAATGGGGTCTTTGGTTGGCAGTCAGCTTACCCCCTGTCAAAGCAAGGACCTTCACTCTAGTCAGGGTAAGTCACACACCATACAAACCATCCTGTGCCCACCCTCTGGTAGCTTGGCACTGAGCAGTCAGGCTTAACTTAGAAGGCAATGTGTAAAGTATTTGAGCAATAAATCATGTGATAACACAGTAAAGCACCACAAAAATACACCACACAATTTTTAGAAAAATATATAATATTTATCTGGATAAATGCAGGTCAAAACGATCAAGAATCAATAAGTATACATTGAAATAGAACTGTAAAACTGATATAAAGTGTCTTTAGTCTTTAAAAAGCAACAAGTGTCTCTTGCAAGCACAAAGTACCTGGTTTGCGTTCAAATTCTCTGCAAGGGACTGCAGAGGAGGAATTGCGTGGAAAACGGGGAGGTGTGCGTCAATTTTTCTGGTGCACACACATGATGCGTCATTGAGTTTTCACACAGGGCAGGCTTTGCGTCGATTGGGATCTTCTACGGGTTGCGGGGTTTTCGGACATCTTGGGGTTGATGCGTTGAAATCCTGGGCGTGCAGGATGAAGTCACAGGGGCTGCGTCGGTCCGGTGGGCGATGCGTGGAAAATTGTGCCGCATGGCAGGTGCTGCGTTGATTTTTCTCAGGAAGACGGGCTGTATCGTTCTGGCTCGGCTTTCCGCTGATCTAGTAGGCTGTGCATCGAATTTCCGGTCACAACATTGGCACTGTGTCGTTCTCCTCTTCAGGAAGTTGGACTGCATTGATCCGGTTCAGCGTGCAGTGATTTTCTCACTGCGATGCAGGCTATGCATCATTTCTTACAGTCTGTGTGTCGATTTTCACCGTACAAGGAGTTCTTTTGCAGAAATGAAGTCTTTTTGGTCCTGAGACTTCAGGGAACAGGAGGCAAGCTCTATCCAAGCCCTTGGAAAGCACTTCTCAGCAGAGCCCGAGGACAGCAAGGCAGCAGGGCAGCAGTCTTTTGCAGAAAAGCAGTGAGGTGAGTCCTTTGGGCAGCCAAGCAGTTTCTCTTGGCAGGTTGCAGGTTCTGGCTCAGGGTCTCTTCTCCAGTAGTATCTTGTCCAGAAGTGTCTGAGTTGGTAGGGTCAGAGACCCTGGTTAAATACCCAAATGTGCCTTTGAAGTGTGGGAAACTTCAAAGAGTGGCTTAGAAGTACACAAGGTCTCCTTTCAGTTCAATCCTGCCTGCCAGGGTCCCAGTAGGGGGTGTGGCAGTCCTTTGTGTGAGGGCCGGCTACTGTCCTTCAACATGTAAGTGTCAGGCCCTCCACCCTCCCAGCCCAGGAAGACCCATTCAATATGCAGATGTGTGCAAGTGTGACTGAGTATCCTGTGTTTGGGATTTGTCTGAGTGGAATGTACAAGGAGCTGTCAACTAACCCAAACAGACATGGATTGTAAGGCACAGAAGGATTTAGTGCAAAGAAATGCACACTTTCTAAACATGGCATTTCTAAAATAGTAATATTAAATCCAACTTCACCAGTCAGCAGGATTTTGTATTACCATTCTGGCCATGCTAAATATGACCTTGTTACTCCTTTCAGATCAGAATCTAACACTCAAACAGTATATGAGGGTTGCCCTAATGCTAGCTTATGAAAGGAGCAGGCCTCACTGTAGTGTAAAAATGAATTTAGGGGTTTTACACTACCAAGCATATAAACTGCACAGGTACGTGTCCTGCCTTTTATCTACATAACACCCTGCCCTATGGGGTTCCTAGGGCCTTCATTATGGGTGACTTATATGTAGAAAAAGGGGAGTTTAAGGCTTGGCAAGTACTCTTAAACGCCAAGTCGGGGCATGATTTACGAGGCCACTTATGTGGATGGTACAATCAGTGCTGCAGGCCCACTAGTAGCATTTAATCTACTGGCCCTGGGCACATGTAGTGCACTTTACTGGGGTCTTACCAGTAGATTAAGTAAGCCAATTGGGTATTAACCAATGTCACTGTGAGAAAACAGGGCTGATTGCAGAGGCCTCCTAACTTTTTGCCCCCATTTTCCACTTTATGCTGGTGTTTTCCTGACTCTGATGGTGCCCTGGGTACTGCTAACCAGTCCCAGGGCCTGTGCTCTGTGTAAAATGGATATGCAAATTAGGCTAATTATAATTGGCTAAGTTAACCTACCTATAAGTCCCTAGTATATGGTAGGGCATGTAGGTTTAGGGACCACAGCATAGGTAGTGCACCCATAGGTGCACTGCTGAGGTGCCCAGTGTCATTTTAAAGGCAGGCCTGCCTTGCTGGCTGCTTTTCAATTAAAGTTATATGTAAATTCGACTTTGGAATTAAAAGTACTTCCAAAGTCTTAAACTACCTTATTTTTACCTATAAGTCACCCCTAAGGTGTGCCCTATGTGCCCCTAGGGCTGGGTGCCATGTAACTATAAGCAGGGACTTTATAAAAATAGATTTATAAACCCTGGTGAGGTAAAAACAGCCAAATTCGTTTTTCCCTCATTGAAGTAAATGGCCTTCATAGGCTAGAATGGGGAGACTTTATTTTAAATTTTAAAGTCTCCTTAAATGTTGCATACCAAGAATTTGGTATCAAATTAATTGTTGTAATAAATCCCACAACTTCCAGTTGTTGGATTTAATATAACTTGTTCAGGTAAAAAGTTTAGACTTTACCTAAAAAGTTGCCAATTTCAGCTCTGCATTGTTTTTGCTCCTGTGCTCTGATTGGCCAGCCTGCAGCAGCTTTTGCCAAGCTGCCTTGATGAGGTGTGAAGTGGCCTGGCTTCACACAAAGGAATGTGCTTGGGGGAGAGAATCTCCCCTCAGCAGATGGTGAGGCAGGAAGGGGGAGGGCTGCCAAACTGGTCTTCAAAGGCAGAGAAGGACATTTGGAGCAACCAGCAACACCCCCACATCCTGCAACCCCAGACAGCTAGGTGCCCCCTTGATTAGATTAGGAGAGGGCAGGAGAGGGGTGTGTTTATGATTTTTAGCCACACCAATGGGTGGGCTCAGCCAGATGTAACCTCCAAAAATCAGATTCAGCCATGTTGGATTTTTAGAGAATGTTGCCCACTGGGATGGATTTTTGCCACACTTCCCAGGAAGTGGTCATCACAGGGGGACGACCCTGTACCTGATTGGAGAACCAGGACCCCCCTGCTTTTCACCCAGGAGCAAGGATAAAACTGGCAGACCTGCACCCACACCTCAGATCCCTACCAGCTTTCAACAAGAAAAGAACTAAAGGAGAAGAAGGACTGCCCTGCTGGACCCCTGGCCTGCACCTGGAACCTGCACTCAGAAGGACTGCACCAGCTGCACACTTGGGCTTCACCACAAGAAGGACTTTGCCTGGCTTCAACTGGTTCAAGGAGGGACTCCCTGTTTGCTACAGGTGAAAAATTGCTAACCAGAGTCCCCTGCACCAACTCCTGAAGAAAGCGACCAGCTGACCACTGTCCAGTGGCCAAAAAGGAGTTTGCGCCAGGTGCATTCTGGGAGTTGAAGTCAGCACCCCCCAAGGACCATCACAGAACTTCTGGACCCCTGGGGTGAGCTGTGGACCCCAAAAGAACCTTAAAAGGACATCTGGGTGAAGCCCCAGAAGTTTGGAGAAGATTTGAGAATTTTAGAAAAAAAAGCTCCATAGAGGGACCGACCCACGCGGAAATTCTAGCCGGCTTGCCTCAACCGCGACCCGGCCTGATTTGGTGGTTCGTCCCGGTAAAGAAAAATCTCCGAAAAAGAGACTAAGTCCGAAGGTAAAAAGTTGACCGGGACCTCCCAGCCATCGTATTCGAGAAGGGCTCCACGGACGTCGGATCAAGATCCAGGTTTACCCCGGTCGAAGAATTTTCACCTCGAAAAAACGACTAAGTCCGAAGGTAAAAATCTCCACCGAGGAATCCAGCATCGCGTATCCGGACAAGGGCTTCAGGAGGTCGGATTCGACTGGCAGGTTCGTCCCGCTGAAGAAAAATCTTCAAAATAAAGACTAAGGGGGTGATTCTGACCCCGGCGGTACTAGACCGCCGGGGCCAGGGTCGGCGGGAGCGCCGCCAACAGGCTGGCGGTTCCCCGCAGGGCATTCTGACCGCGGCGGTTCAGCCGCGGTCAGAAGAGGAAAACCGGCAGTCTCCCGCCGGTTTTCCGCTGCCCTTCTGAATCCTCCATGGCGGCGCAGCTCGCTGCGCCGCCATGGGGATTCAGACACCCCATACCGCCATCCTGTTCCTGGCGGTTCGCCCGCCAGGAACAGGATGGCGGTATGGGGTGTCGTGGGGCCCCTGGGGGCCCCTGCAGTGCCCATGCCAATGGCATGGGCACTGCAGGGGCCCCCGTAAGCGGGCCCCACTTTGAATTTCACTGTCTGCATTGCAGACAGTGAAATTCGTGACGGGTGCAACTGCACCCGTCGCACCTTCCCACTCCGCCGGCTCAATTCTGAGCCGGCGTCCTCGTGGGAAGGGTTTTTGCACTGGGCTGGCGGGCGGCCTTTTGGCGGTCGCCCGCCAGCCCAGTGCAAAAGCCAAAATAACCTCAGCGGTCTTGCGACCGCGGAGCGGTATTTTGGAGGGGGGAAGTCTGGCGGGCGGCCTCCGCCAGACTTAGAATGACCCCCTAAGTCAGAAGGTAACTTTTTAACCGAGGCCTCCCGCGACCTGTAGCCGAGCAGGGCTCCATCGCGGTCGGCCTGAAAGTTTGACTTTGCCCCGGTCGAGGTGCAACCATATGACCCGATTGGCGCTTTTTGTTTCTAAGCACTAGAAAAGTAATAATTCTTTAAAAATTCATATCTCCGGTTCCCTTTATCCGATTTTATTCCTTTTTGTGTCATTTTAAAGATAAAAATGTAAACTATTTTTATAAATTGGTTTTGGATTTTTAAACTGTTTCCTGTGTTTTATTTAATTACTGTTTTGTGATATTTGAATGCTTTACACTCTGTCTCCTAAATTAAGCCTTGACGCTCGTTGCCAAGCTACCAAGGGTTGAGCTGGGATTAATTTACTGAGACCTAACTGTACCTAGGTGGAGGTTAGTGGCTTGTTGCTAGGTGTAGGTACCTACCTGCCCTTACCAATAACCCATTTTCCAACAGTCACCATGTTTTAAGGGAGAGAGCATGTGCACTTCATCACTGGTTAGCAGTGGTAGAGTGCGCAGAGTCCTAAAACCAGCAAAAACAGTGCCCAAAAAGTGGAGGGAGGCAGGCAAAGGTTTGGGGTGACCACCCTAAGGCTGTCAGGTCTAACAGTAGGTCAGCTACAGAACCCATGCAGGGTCTGCTGAAACAGTACCTTTGATGCAACAAAGCGTCAATGTTGAGGGCATGATGCATGTTTTTTTGCAGAAATCAGGTGCAGAACCCACTTCTGAGGCCCAGGACTGGATGGGGCACCTCAGGCAAGGACAGGACTCACAGATGGAAAAGTCCAGCAGCAGCAGGAGAGTTGCAGGCAGTCTATGATGTCCCTGAGACTGCGGAAAACAGAGGGCAAGCCAACAAACCCATGGAAAATCTTTGGTTCAAGGATGTAGAGAACAAGTCCAGTCCTTCTCACTGCGGGTAAGAAGCAACAGGCAGCAAGCCAACACAGCAAACAAATATCAAAGTGGCAGTCCCTCTTTCAGCACAGCACACAGCAAGCAGTAGGTCAAAACAGCAATGCAGTTGCAGAGTGTCAGTCCCTCCTCGCAGCACAGTGGTCCTTCTTCCTTACAGAGTGTCCTCGGTTCCAAGTATAGTTCAGATCTGGTGGGGCTTGGGGTCGAGTACTTATACCCAAGTGTGCCTTTGAAGTGGGGCAGACTTCAAAGAGGCCTTTGAAGATCACAAAGTCCCTGCCCTTCCTTCCCTGGCTCCAGACACACTAAGGGGGTTATGCAGCTCAGCCCTTTGTGTGGGGAGAGGCACATGCCTATTCAAGTGTGAGACAGTGCTAAGCTCCACCACAATCAAACCAGTTGATGGCCAATTAAAGCCCATTAGGTCACACATAAGCTCCTATTGTATGTGACTGTCTAGAGGGAATGCACACAGCACAGCTGTCACCAACCCCAGATGTGTATTCAGAGACAGGCAGAGGCAGAGAATGGTTAAAGTAAGAAAATCCCAACTCTCTAAAAGTGGCATTTTCAGACTTATAATTTAAAATCCAACTTCACCATAAGTTGTGATTTTAAATTGTGAATCCAGAGGCACCAAACTCCAAATGTCTATCTCTTCCCATTTGAAAGTTACTCTTAAAGGATGCTTCAAGGTAACCCCAAAGTTAACTTACGTGGGAGATAGGTCTTGCAGTAGTGAAAAATTAATGTAATAGTTTTTCACTACCTCGACATTGTAAACTTAAATGTGCATTTCCAACATTTTAAATGCACTGCACTCTGCTCTTGGGGCTAACCTGGGCCTACTTTAGGGGCAATGTATATACAATAAAAAGGAAGCTTTGGGCCTGGCAAGTGGGTGTACTTGCCAGGCCAAAATGGTAGTGTAAAACTGCACACTCAGACTCCGCAATGGTAGGCCTGAGGCATGTTTGAAAGGTTATTGTAGTGGGTGGTACAATCAGTGTTGCAGGCTCAGTAGTAGTATTACATTTACTAGGGACTTACATGCCACTTGTGGATAAGCCAATATTGCCATATTTTTAAGGAGAGTGCACAGGCACTTTGGGAGTGATTGGCAGTTGTAAAGTGAACAGAGTCTTAAAGCCAACAATAACAAGGTCAGAAAATGAATAGGAGGAAGACAAAATGTGTAGGGGTTATCCTGCAGAAAGACCCATTTCCAACAGCTATCAAAACACTAAAAGGAAAGGGGGCTTAACCCATGCTGCACCACCTATGAAAGCATGTTCTAAGCTTTGAGGCCAGTCCAAACCGGACCCTTGCAGAATAATGAAGGAAAAGAGTATAGCTTCAGCCAGTAAGGAGGCAGACAACCCTCGCACTCATGATTCGCCTGTAACACAGGAAGTGGAAAATGCTGATGTTGATACTGTCAACAGTGCACAGGGTCCCAGTGTTCAGGGTCAGCACACTCACCTGAGCTTTTGGGACTGGAACTCTCATGGTATTAAATGGCAAATTCAAACTTTAGTGTGGGGACAGGGAACCTCATTTAGTCAACTAATGACAGCCTAGAAGCATCACTTACCACTGTGGTTCAGCTCATTCAAACACATCACTCGGAAACATTGAAACAATATGCTAAGGTTAGGGCTGATAATTCATGTCTACAACAAACAATGTCAGAGATGGCTAGGAAAGTTTCCTCACTAGCTACTCAGGCCCTTGATCTCCAATGGAGGGTGGTTGATACTGAGGAAGGCACTACATTTACAACTAGAATAGTCGGGAAGTACAAGGACCAGCTTTCGTTGGTACAATCCATGCTGAAGGACTTGGAAAACTGCCAATGGCAGAACAACCTTAGGGTATTGAGGATTCCTTAGGAGAAAAAGGGGTGTGACTCTCCTCAGTATATTTTCCAGTTGTTTCAGCTTGCATTTCTTGATCTATCAGATTGGATTATGTACTGCAAGATCCTGCGCGTACACAGGGCCACAATTACTGTTTCTGGTGCTCAGTTAGATGGTAATTGAACTAGGCCTTGCTCTTTGTTGATTTGTATTGGGAATTTCCATCTACGTCAGACAATCTGCCTAAAAGCCTTCTGCTACGCTTATAACTGTGGATTTGGTTTCTTTGTATATGAACTGTGATTTCTGTAACTGAATAATGGACCGATGATCAATCCTCTGAAAGTGACAGAAGTGTATGTGTTTCTTCAAGATCCTGCTGGTTTAAAGTAAAATCCAGTGGAAACACATAAAGGTGCTTTACGGATAGAAAAGCTGTCACAGCGGTTCCTGTCAATGCTTTTTGAAGTTTAAAACACAGGTCCGTTAGCATGATGGAGCCATCCATCAAACAGTTTCACTTTTTATTTTCAAAAAGAAAATCCAGCTTTGGGATTTTCTTTTTGAAAAGACAAAAGAAAATGCTCCCCTTGCCATGGGAGTTATCTCCCATGGAGAGGGTAGCAATTAGAAGTTTTTACTGGCCATTGGCGTCAGGGTTTTCCTTGCATGATGGGCAGAAAAAACTGACCCCTACCTTCACCCATCTAAAATAGGTGGGTTGAATTAGAGGTCTGCCTCCGACAGCCCTTCCCCTGTAGGGCTGTCTGAGCAGTTTAATCACAGCAGAGACGAAGCAGTCTCTGCTGTGATTAAACAAAAAATCCACCTGTATATAAACCTGGTGGGTGGACCACAGTATTAGCGGTATGGATACCCGGTCACCATTTCAAAGGAGTATACATGCAATCAAGCTCAAAATCAGGCCCCTAACGAAAGTTTTTGGTCAGACATTTTCTTTGCTTTGTGATGTTGTGCTATGATATCTGATGCCCAATTATTGATGGGGGGCATTAAGTCTATGTATGGATCTTGTATAGGTATCTAGTTTATCTGTCTGCTTGTTCTATCAGCTAAGGGAGGGTAATATTTAGTGACAGCCTATGGGGTGGGTTGATTGTTTCCAGACCAAGTGGGGTAGGTTTGTTTGAGTTTTGGGGCTATGTTTATGAGTGTTTTTTTTCTGCACAGGATGGGCTTCTCTAGTGTAATGAGAGAAATCAAATTGGTATGGTCCGTAGGCATGTGCTATGCAACAGTTGGCTGGATTTTAAGAATAGAATATGTTACAAGGTAGGGATGGAAAAGAATGCATATTGGCATGGGAGGGATGGGGCATTGACTGGGAGGGAGAGGTTTACGACTTACAGTGTATGATTCTTAATTAATGTATTGCAATGCTTCTGTACTAAATCACTGCTGAAACTGTGCCTGTTTAGGGAAGAGATATTCATACATAAACCGCAGATTCTATGGCTTACTGAGACTCATTAGCAGAAAAAGATTGGCATTGCTTAAGCAACTGGGCTATGATATAATTGTATATTCTGCTGAACAGGTCTCAATTCTCGGGGTGGGGAGTGGCTATTCTAAGTTCTTGACCTTATCAATTTAGAACCCTTAAGACGCTAGCTGACTTGCAGGGTAGATGGGCAATTGCCCCGCTCATGATTCAATATGAAATGTATCCTATATGTACTGTGCATGGCCCAAATGCTAATCACCACAAAATGATTGTTGTACTGAGTGTTGAGTTAGCACAAAGGGCCAGGGATCTGATAACACTAGGCAACTTTAATTGTATTATTAAATATAAGTTAGACACTAACCGTTTTGCAACTCCACATATGGTCAAATTTAGACATTCTGTTAACCCCTTCGCTGCCAGGCCTTTTCCCCCTCCTGTGCCAGGCCTTTTTTTGCCTATTTGGGGCAGTTCGCGCTTAGGCCCGCATAACTTTTTGTCCACATAAGCTAACCAAGCCAAATTTGCGTCCTTTTTTTCCAACATCCTAGGGATTCTGGAGGTACCCAGACTTTGTGCGTTCCCCTGAAAGAGGCCAAGAAATCGGCCAAAATACAGGGAAAATTTAGTTTTTTTTAAAAAAATTGGAAAAAGTGGCTGCAGAAGAAGGCTTGTGGTTTTTCCCCTGAAAATGGCATCAACAAAGGGTTTGCGGTGCTAAACTCAGCAGCTTCCCAGCTTTCAGGAACAGGCAGACTTGAATCAGAAAACCCAATTTTTCAACACAATTTTGGCATTTTTCTGGGACATACCCCATTTTTGCAATTTTTTGTGCTTTCAGCCTCCTTCCAGTCAATGACAGAAATGGGCATGAAACCAATGCTGGATCCCAGAAACCTAAACATTTCTGAAACGTAGACAAAATTCTGAATTCAGCAAGGGGTCATTTGTGTAGATCCTACAAGGGTTTCCTACAGAAAATAACAACTGAAAAAGAAAAATATTGAAATTTAGGTGAAAAAAACATAAATGTTTCTCTACGTTTTACTCTGTAACTTTTCCCTGCAATGTCAGATTATCGAAAGCAATATACCGTTACGTCTGCTGGACTCCTCTGGTTGCGGGGATATATAGGGCTTGTAGGTTCATCAAGAACCCGAGGAACCCAGAGCCAATAAATGAGCTGCACCCTGACGTGCGTTTTCATTCTATACCGGGTATACAGCAATTCATTTGCTGAAATATAAAGAGTAAAAAATTGCTATCAAGAAAACCTTTGTATTTCCAAAAAGGGCACAAGATAAGGTGTTGAGGAGCAGTGGTTATTTGCACATCTCTGAATTCCGGGGTGACCATACTAGCACGTGAATTACAGGGCTTTTCTCAAATAGATGTCTTTTTTACACACTCTCCTATATTTGGAAGGAAAAAATGTAGAGAAAGACAAGGGGCAATAACACTTGTTTTGCTAATCTATGTTCCCCCAAGTCTCCCGATAAAAATGATACCTCACTTGTGTGGGTAGGCCTAGCGCCCGCGACAGGAAACGCCCCAAAGCGCAACGTGGACACATCCAAATTTTTGGAAGACAACAGAGGTGTTTTTTGCGAAGTGCCTACCTGTAGATTTTGGCCTCTAGCTCAGCCGGCACCTAGGGAAACCTACCAAACCTGTGCATTTCTGAAAACTAGAGACCTAGGGGAATCCAAGGAGGGCAAACCTCAAAATTTGGCTAAAAAAACACATGTTCCTCACATTTCTGTGGCAGAAAGATCTGGAATCTGAGAGGAGCCACAAATTTCCTTTCACCCAGCGTTCCCCCAAGTCTCCCGATAAAAATGATACCTCACTTGTGTGGGTAGGCCTAGCGCCTGCGACAGGAAACGCCCCAAAGCGCAACGTGGACATATCCAAATTTTTGGAAGACAACAGAGGTGATTTTTGCGAAGTGCCTACCTGTAGATTTTGGCCTCTAGCTCAGCCGGCACCTAGGGAAACCTACCAAACCTGTGCATTTCTGAAAACTAGAGACCTAGGGGAATCCAAGGAGGGGTAACTTGCGGGGCTCGGACCAGGTTCTGTTACCCAGAATCCTTTGCAAACCTCAAAATTTGGCTAAAAAAACACATGTTCCTCACATTTCTGTGGCAGAAAGATCTGGAATCTGAGAGGAGCCAAAAATGTCCTTTTACCCAGTGTTCCCCCAAGTCTCCCGATAAAAATGATACCTCACTTGTGTGGGTAGGCCTAGCGCCCGCGACAGGAAACGCCCCAAAGCGCAACATGGACACATCCAAATTTTTGGAAGACAACAGAGGTGATTTTTGCGAAGTGCCTACCTGTAGATTTTGGCCTCTAGCTCAGCCGGCACCTAGGGAAACCTACCAAACCTGTGCATTTCTGAAAACTAGAGACCTAGGGGAATCCAAGGAGGGGTGACTTGCGGGGCTCGGACCAGGTTCTGTTACCCAGAATCCTTTGCAAACCTCAAAATTTGGCTAAAAAAAACACATGTTCCTCACATTTCTGTGTCCGAAAGTTCTGGAATCTGAGAGGAGCCACAAATTTCCTTCCACCCAGCGTTGCCCCAAGTCTCCCGATAAAAATGATACCTCACTTGTGTGGGTAGGCCTAGTGCCGGCGACAGGAAACACCCCAAAGCGCAACGTGGACACATCCTAAATTTTGGAAAAAAACAGAGGTGTTTTTTGCGAAGTGCCTACCTGTAGATTTTGGCCTCTAGCTCAGCCGGCACCTAGGGAAACCTACCAAACCTGTGCATTTCTGAAAACTAGAGACCTAGGGGAATCCAAGGAGGGGTGACTTGCGGGGCTCGGACCAGGTTCTGTTACCCAGAATCCTTTGCAAACCTCAAAATTTGGCTAAAAAAACACATGTTCCTCACATTTCTGTGGCAGAAAGTTCTGGAATCTGAGAGGAGCTACAAATTTCCTTCCACCCAGCGTTTCCCCAAGTCTCCCGATAAAAATGATACCTCACTTGCGTGGGTAGGCCTAGCGCCGGCGACAGGAAACACCCCAAAGCGCAACGTGGACACATCCTAAATTTTGGAAAAAAACAGAGATGTTTTTTGCGAAGTGCCTAACTGTAGATTTTGGCCTCTAGCTCAGCCGGCACCTAGGGAAACCTACCAAACCTGTGCATTTCTGAAAACTAGAGACCTAGGGGAATCCAAGGAGGGGTGACTTGCGGGGCTCGGACCAGGTTCTGTTACCCAGAATCCTTTGCAAACCCCAAAATTTGGCTAAAAAAACACATGTTCCTCACATTTCTGTGCCTGAAAGTTCTGGAATCTGAGAGGAGCCACAAATTTCCTTCCACCCAGCGTTCCCCCAAGTCTCCCGATAAAAATGATACCTCACTTGTGTGGGTAGGCCTAGTGCCGGCGACAGGAAACACCCCAAAGCGCAACGTGGACACATCCTAAATTTTGGAAAAAAACAGAGGTGTTTTTTGCGAAGTGCCTACCTGTAGATTTTGGCCTCTAGCTCAGCCGGCACCTAGGGAAACCTACCAAACCTGTGCATTTCTGAAAACTAGAGACCTAGGGGAATCCAAGGAGGGGTGACTTGCGGGGCTCGGACCAGGTTCTGTTACCCAGAATCCTTTGCAAACCTCAAAATTTGGATAAAAAAACACATGTTCCTCACATTTCGGTGACAGAAAGTTCTGGAATCTAAGAGGAGCCACAAATTTCCTTCCACCCAGCGTTCCCCCAAGTCTCCTGATAAAAATGATACCTCACTTGTGTGGGTAGGCCTAGCGCCCGCGACAGGAAATGGCCCAAAACACAACCTGGACACATCACATTTTTTCATAGAAAACAGGGCCTACCTGTGGATTTTGGCCTCTAGCTCAGCCGGCACCTGGGGAAACCTAGCAAACCAGCGCATTTATGAAAACTAGAAACCCAGGGGAATCCAAGATGGGGTGAATTGTGGGGCTCTGACCAGGTTCTGTTACCCAGAATCCTTTGCAAACCTCAAATTTTGGCTAAAAAAACATGTTTTCCTCACATTTCAGTGACAGAAAGTTCTGGAATCTGAGAGGAGCCACAAATTTCCTTCCACCTAGCGTTCCCCCAAGTCTCCCGATAAAAATGATACCTCACTGGTGTGGGTAGGCCTAGCGCCCGCGACAGGAAATGGCCCAAAACACAACGTGGACACATCACATTTTTTCATAGAAAACAGTGCCTACCTGTGGATTTTGGCCTCTAGCTCAGCCGGGCCCAGGGGGGGCAGAAATGGCCTAAAATAAATTTGTCCCCCACCCCCCAACCCCCCTGCCCCCCCGGGAGCGACCCTTGCCTATGGGGTCGCCCCCCCCTTGCGTGACATTGGTGCCAAAAAAAAAATCCCCGGTGCCTAGTGGTTTCTGCCCCCCTTGGGGGCAGATTGACCTACAATCGGCCAATCTGCCCCCAAGGGGGGCAGAAATGGTCTAAATACAATTTGCCCCCCAGGGGAGCGACCCTTGCCTAATGGGTCGCTCCCCATCTCTACAAAAACAAACAAACAAACAAAAAAAAAACACAAAAAAAACAATTTGCCCTGGCGCCTAGAGGTTTCTGCCCCCCCTGGGGGCAGATCGGCCTAATACCAATAGGCCGATCTGCCCCCAGGGGGGGCAGAAATGGCCTAAAATAAATTTGCCTCCCCCAACCCCCCCGGGGATCAACCCTTGCCTGCAAGGTCGCTCCCCTTGCGTGACGGCGCAAAAAAAAGATCCCTGGTGCCTAGTGGTTTCTGCCCCCCTTGGGGGCAGATTGACCTACAATCGGCCAATCTGCCTCCAAGGGGGGCAGAAATGGTCTAAATACAATTTGCCCCCCAGGGGAGCGACCCTTGCCTAATGCGTCGCTCCCCATCTCTAAAAAAACAAACAAAAAAAAAAAAAACCACAAAAAACTATTTGCCCAGGCGCCTAGAGGTTTCTGCCCCCCCTGTGGGCAGATCGGCCTAATACCAATAGGCCGATCTGCCCCCAGGGGGGGCAGAAATGGCCTAAAATAAATTTGCCCCCCTCACCGCCCCCCTGGGGAGCGACCCTTGCCTACAAGGTCGCTCCCCTTGCGTGACGGCACAAAAAAAAAGATCCCTGGTGCCTAGTGGTTGCTGCCCCCCTTGGAGGCAGATTGACCTACAATCGGCCAATCTGCCCCCAAGGGGGGCAGAAATGGTCTAAATACAATTTGCCCCCCAGGGGAGCGACCCTTGCCTAATGCGTCGCTCCCCATCTCTAAAAAAACAAACAAACAAAAAAAAAAAAAACCACAAAAAACTATTTGCCCAGGCGCCTAGAGGTTTCTGCCCCCCCTGTGGGCAGATCGGCCTAATACCAATAGGCCGATCTGCCCCCAGGGGGGGCAGAAATGGCCTAAAATAAATTTGCCCCCCTCACCCCCCCCCCCGGGGAGCGACCCTTGCCTACAAGGTCGCTCCCCTTGCGTGACGGCGCAAAAAAAAGATCCCTGGTGCCTAGTGGTTTCTGCCCCCCTTGGGGGCAGATTGACCTAAAATCGGCCGATCTGCCCCCAAAGCGGGCAGAAATGGCCTAAATACAATTTGCCCCTCCAGGGGAGCGACCCTTGCCTAAGGGGACGCTCCCCATCTGTAAAACACAACAACAACAAAAATCCCTGGTGCCTAGTGGTTTCTGCCCCCCGTGGGGGCAGATCGGCCTAATAAAAATAGGCTGATCTGCCCCCATGGGGGGCAGAAATGGCCTAAAATAAATTTGCCCCCCAAGGGAACGACCCTTGCCTAAGGGGTCGCTCCCCTTACGTGAAAAACAAACAAACAAAAAAAACTCCCTGGTGTCTAGTGGTTTCTGCCCCCCTTGGGGGCAGATTGGCCTCATAAAAATAAGCCAATCTGCCCCCAAAGGGGGCAGAAATGGCCTAAATATAATTTCCCCCTATGGGAGCGACCCTTGCCTAAGGGGTCGCATCCCACACCTAAAAAACAAAAGAAAACAAATAAAAAAACAAACAAAAAAAAAGTATCCCTGGTGTCTAGAGGTTTCTGCCCCCACTGGGGGCAGATCGGCCTAATAATAGGCCGATCTGCCCCCAGGGGGGGCAGAAAAGGCCTTAAAAAAAAATGACCCCCTGGGAGCGACCCTTGCCCAAGGGGTCGCTCCCTTCTGTCAATTTCATCTAAAAAAAAAAAAATCCCTGGTGTCTAGTGGGGTTTCAAAAGCCAGATTGCAAGCAATCCGGCTTTTGAAACCCTCGGAGAGACTTCAAAGGGAAGGAAATAAATTTCCTTCCCTTTGAAGCCCCTCCGGGCCTCCCCCACGTGATCGAAAGAGAAATGCTGAGCATTTCTCTTTCGATCGCGCTGGAAGCTCTGCTTCCAGCGCGATGGGGGAGGTTGTGTGATTGTCAGCGCGCGCTCGCGCGCTGACGTCACAGGGGGGGTGGGGGGGGGTCGGGGTTGAAAGGGAAGGGATCCCCCTGTCAGCCCTGACCTAGGGGGGTGGGGGGGCGGCCCTCGGGAGGAGCGCTAGCGCTTCTCCCGAGGGCAGCATTCAGGACGTAATGGTTACGTCCATGGCGCCACATGGGCGCTGCCATGGACGTAACCATTACGTCCGTGGCGGGGAAGGGGTTAAAGAGCTGGTCCGGGTTCAGGTTTGGTGGATGCTTGGGGTGTACTCAACTCAGAGAGCCTGGAATATACCTTTTATTTCACACCACCTAGACAGTAGTCTAGTGTTGAAATGGAATTTATTCCACAGGGCCTGATTCATCACACAGAGAAGGACATTTGTCCCAAGATTACTTCAGATCATAGTCCTGTACTTTTAGATATCCAGGATTCAGACTCTAACAAAGAAAAGCGTAGATTAACAGGTCATTATTAACAAAACTAAATTAATAGATAAGAATGACAAGTTGATTAACAGAATGTATAGCAGTTGATACAGGTTCTTCGACCCCAACTATGGTTTGGAACACACTGAGTGCTCAGCTTTGAATTCTTATGTACAGGGGTCAACTAGCCAATTCACTTTTGAACAAAATAAGCTATATAAAAGCAGGACTCGGCAATTGCACCTATAATTACAGAAGCTAGAGCAGAGTCATGCCTAGGCTATCTTAGATAGGGGCCCTGACAAGCTAAAGATGTACACTGAACTGATGAAAAATGTCAGTGGTATGGACTGTATCTATAGGGAGAAGGTGGCTGCAGTATATAGTGCTCACAGGGAATCCCAAAATGAACAGAGGGAGAAACCTTCAAGAGTACTAGCTTATAAAATTGCAGTTAAGTGCATTAGAGTAAAAGAGGGGAAATGGTATACAGACTCACAAGCCATACTTGACTAATTCAGAGATTTTAACCAAACGGTACATGATAGCTATCCTCCTCCACTGCAGAACAAAATTGATGAATCTTTGTGAAATGCTAATATTCCACAGATGAGCCTGAGGCTGGCTCCGTGAGAGATAAAGTGGCAATATATTCTCACCCATTGGGAACAGCATCAGGTGAGGATTCTAGCCCGCTTGAGTTTTATAAAACATTCAGGGATGTTCTAATACCTGTGTTTTCGTTGGTTGTTCTTAGTATCGATCAAGGGTGCGATGTCAGTCTTGAAATAATACTAATATCATGGAATTTCTACACAAAGGGATGCAGTCTGAAGACAATTGATTAAATCCTACTATCTACTTAATGCTGAAATCTATGGTGAATTACCTGCCTGAGGCTTGCTGCGGATGTACAAGACCTGGTGTGCCCACAACAACATGGATTTATCCCAAACACAGACACTACTAATTATATAAATACTGTCATTGCTATATTTGATGCACCTAATTCATGGGAGACAGGTCAGTATGATTGTCTTAGATGCCAAAAAGGCATTCAACTAGGTTTCCTGGATATTTTTTGGTCAACCATGTGTACTATGGGGTTCTGCAATAAATAGATGCATTGTGTGCAGAGTCACCACTAAAATTCATCAGCCAGAGTGGTATAGATAGAGATAGATCTACTATTCTCAAAATATACAGGGGTGCTTAGCAAGGATACTCATTATCGCCTCTGCTATTTGCCCTGTATATCAAGTAATATCTAAATTAACTTAGGGCCCCTCAGTAGAGGGGTTACTCTGTCACAACGGTGACAGATATCCAGTCCACTGAAATCTAAATTCCATTGTTCAAAATGCATGCATTGCGCCACCCTGTAAATAAGGTGCGGGGATTTCGGTCTCGTTGGGCCACTTTAACATCAAAAACAATTATATTAATGTGGCACAAGGTGGCTCTAGGCCACTATAAGTATGCCCCCAGGTGCCTTCTTGGTGACTGCAATCCTAACTCCGATACACTAGGGGCCAGATTTGAGGAAAAGTGGCACAGCGTGGTGCTGTGCCAAAATTGGCAGCGCTGCGTCACTTTAGGAACGCAGGGATGGGCCGTATTTAACGGAATACGGAGCACTCCTGCATTTCCTCCTGTGCTGCCGCTAAATTTAGCTGCCAACGCAGACATCCTTGCACCATCGTGAGGGGTGTGATTATTTATGTGCAGAAAGGTGTCCCTTCCTGCACATAAACAGTCACTAATGGTGCCTTGGCACTTGTGTGTGTGCTGCACAATGCAGCACACACAGAAGTGCAAAAGTGTCATTTTCAAATGATAGTTTATGTGTAAGAAAGGACACCTTCCCACACATAAACAATCATTTCCGGCATTTTGCTTTTTCTATGCGTGCAGTAGAATACCGCATGCATAGAAAAGCATAAATTGAGGAGGAATAGAAGTATTCCTCCTTGTTGCACCCTGCTAACACCACCCCTGGGGTGGCGTTAGATTTTGGTGCTGGCTCAGGTTTACGAGATTTCACAATCTGAGGCAGCATCAAAATGCAAAGTGTGTTGCTGTGGCAGGCCCACAGCAACACCCATTGCAGGCCCCTTCCACGCACAGTGCTGTGTGGGAAGGGGCTGTATTTACAAGGTGGCGTTCATTCATGCGCACCATTCTATGGTAATCCAGCCCTCACCCGTATATTTCATGACACAGTAGCTTGGTTGGGGTACTGTACTGGAGTGAGACCAGTAGAGCAGCTGGCACGTTTGAAACACTGCAATTTATAACCTTTCAAAACAGACTTTTTAAATATCTGCTATATGCTACCTAATCCTATTTGTGATTGTGCTCTTGTACATCCAGAGATCCTGATATATATTTAATCTGTGGATTAAATGTGTGTAAACTATCTATAAGGGATTACCACAGAACTATGAACTTTAGAGAGGATGTCTTGACGAATCTAGCATATACGTGGAGTCTTCAACTCTGTCAGACAATCTTCAATGACTTACATATCGGATGCTATCCATAAAATAGACTCTTCACTTGTATCAATAAGATTGGAGCTTCAACAATTTAAAAGGCTGCATCTTGTAATACACACTGTAGCTCAATAAAAGGCCCCATTTCATTATTAGCAATAGAAGTAAGGTCCCGATTTATACTTCTTTTGTGCCGCATTTGCATACTTTTTTGACACAAAAGCAGCACAAACTTACAAAATATAGTTGTATTTTGTACATTTGCGTCCCTTTTGCGTCAGAAAATGACACAAAAGCAGCGCAAAAAAAGTATAAATCAGGGCATTAGTGTCTAAGATGTTGGCTTTCATCTGCAGATTTTGTCCACATGTTTGCTAAATGTCCCGACATTAAGACATACTGGTCCCAGATTGCCCTTATTCTGTTCCAGTATTTATGTGCAGTTGTCCATAAGGAACATAGGGCCAGATTTAAAACAAACTGGCGCAGTGCATTGCTGCCCCAAAATCAGTAGCGCCGCACCCGTTTTGAAACGCAGGGATGCGCCATATTTACAAGAATACTGAGCACCCCTGTGTTTCCCCCTGCGTTGGCGCTAAATTTAGCTACCTAGCGCCAATGCAGGCATCCCTTCACCATAGTGCAAGGGTGTCTGCGTTCAAGAGATTGACTGTTAATGTGCAGGAAGGTCCTTCATGCACCTAAACAATCTACAATGGTGATTTGGCAGTTCTATGTGTGCTATATAATGCAGCACACATAGAAGTACCAAGCATCATTTTTGAATGATTGTTTATGTGCAGGAAGGGACACGTCTTGTCACTTTCACTGCACCATTTTTTTGGGCCTCCCTGTCCGGTAACGCCCCACCCTTTGCATACATTATAACTGGTGCAGGTGTAATGTGGTGCAAGGGATTGTAAAGTAAAGCAATGCAATATGTAAATATGACTCATGGTGGGGGCCTCCTTGGTGCTCCATTAGCATAAAAAAATGATGCTAGGGTGGCGCAAGGGGCTTGTAAATATGCCCCTAACTCTGTAACTTTGGTGCACAAAAATTTTGGGAGATTCCAACATCCTTAGCTGACAGCCACCAGCAAGGCATGAACGATACTCACTGGCACCAGTTCAATGCCTTTTAACTGCTAATTGAAACGCATGGCTTTGACATATTTATGGTTTAAAGAAATAACAGGTAAGTTTATGCAAATTCACCCTATCTACCACAACTAAACATCTCTCTATAACTGAATCAGAATGTGAGTGCTAACTTTTGAGTACATTACAAAGCCCGTAGAGCTATTTGAAAACCGAGAGGATCTCAGTTCATTGCTTCCAACATATTTCCCCTAAAGGTCTTGCACTAACTCAGAGAAATTCAGAATGATAGGTAAGAACTTTAGACACTCCTGAAACAAAAAAGTGCTCTGCGCTGAGCCGACGCAGCTCTTCATGATATGTATGGCCCATCAATTCCTTAATCCAAGTTCTGGACATGAGAGTAGTTAACTGGGAGCAATAATCGACTTTCTATATCACTGCTCTCTTAATTTAAACTTGAGGAAAACGTGACCATTTACAATTCAATAATATTGTCCAGTGTTCATTCGTTCAGGCATGACATGCAGCTATGTCACTCACCAAGACACCATCAGTGCATGTTCATGTTGTGTGTTGAAGCATCTGGATGGAATATTAGCATTGATAACTAGCATTAGTGCAAGAGGTAGTAATCAAAAAACACAAAAAGATATCAAATGAGTGTCATTGGGCTGTAAGAAGCATGTGGCTGGCTGGCATGATTACTATTTCATTGTAAGGAGCTGAACAGTTTTTGTTGTGCAATCAAGCAAACAATCTATTTCAAACTAACCTCACAGGTAGATAAAGTAAGTAACTCAGTGGTCTAAATTTACTGCAGCACAGTTGCTCTGGTGATGGTAACTGCTTCAAAACAGAATGAGGAGCTAAACCAGAGTCAAACAAGCATAGCAACGAAAGCTCATGCAAGTGCAGCACCAGAATAGTGAAAACACACCAAGGATCCGACACAAAGCCTACAAAAGTAGCACTACATGGCTTTGCGAAAACTCCTATTGGCAAATTAACCTAAGGTTAAACAGTGGGCAAGTGGAATATTGCACAATATTTTGCAGTAACACAGTAAAACTGCCATGAAAAAGCTGGTGGAAACAGGTGCAGTGGGCCACAGAGGGGCTGATGCACTGTTCATGCACTGGGCATGGGCAGTGCAGTGGCCTCCTGCCAGCACCATCACAAAGTTCACTGTCGCCTTTGCAGACAGTGAACATTGTGAGGGTTCTGGTGCACCCTGCATGCTACAGCATTGCCGCTGCCTCTATTACAGCATTGCCGCTGCCTCTATTATGAGCCAGAGACAATGCTGTAGCATGTTACCTGCTAGGCCGGTAGGTGGAAACTGAGGTTTGTCCTAGAAGGAAAATCTTAATTACTCCGGCTGGGTGCTCGCTACAAAGGCGGGGGCCACCCTGTCAGGAGTTTCACAGACAGGCTTTCCTGTCTGCCTTACTCTTAATTAGGCCTCGATTGTAGTGTGCTACAAACAGTGGAAAACAACTTTTTTGATATCTCTTCTATCTATACTAAAAGGTGGCTCATTTGTTTGTCATACAGAAATGGGGTCACTTTTCTTACAGATTTAATAATGGTATAACCAGTGCTTTAATGGCAGAAAATTTGGGCAGCAGAGTATGGCAGTTTAAATCATGGCATTCTGAGGGCTTCTTCTGAGAGTTTTGTGGTTGACCTATATTAAGAATTTTTTTAATGACTTGGGTCACTCAGTCTATTATGAGAAGCCAGAATTACTGGCTGCCATAAGTAGGAAAGACGTAAGATCTGAGCGTCTTACTCATCTAGAAGAACTTAGGCAGTCTGCAGGATTGCAGAAACCAGGGTACATATTTATACTCTGTTTGTGTCAAATTAGCGTCATTTTTTTTCTGCTAATTTGATGCAAACCTAACTCCATATTTAAACTTTGCCGCTAGATCCGTCTAGCGCCAAAGCTATGGTGTTAGCGTCATTTTGTTGCCGTGAAAACCTACCTGGCGTCAATGAAATGCAAGTTAGGCGTTCACGGGTTCAGAGGTCCTAGCGCCTTATTTATCCTCCTGTGCGTGAGGAGGCGGGCCTTAAATAATGGTGCTAAGCCTGCTTAGCACCATTATTTAACATCTGGGTCAGGACAGGCGTTAGGGGACCTGTGGGCTCATTTTCATGGTCAAACACCATGGAAACAGCTCACAGGTGCCCTTCCCTGCCCCCAGGAACACCCCTACCCACCCGCACCCACACCTGGAGGACACCTAAGGATGGGGGGACCCATCCTAGGTAAGCCCAGGTAAGTATTTCTTGTTTTTTTTAAGTGCCATGGGGGGGCTAACTTGGGCCCCCTGCATGGCACTGTGCCCAATGGCCATGCCCATGGGAAATAAGTCCTCTGGGCATGGCCATTGGGCTGGGGGTGTGACTCCTGGCTTTACTAAGACAGGAGTCATGTCCATGGGGGTTATGTGTCAATAAAATGAAGTTAGTCAGGTTAGAATATTTTTTTTACTCTAACCTGACTAGCGCCATTCTTTCCCGCACAACCTTCAGTTTTCCCTACTCCTCCCATACCCATTTAGTGCCAAATATCTTGACGCTAACCAGCCTTTAGCGCCAGCTACCATGATAGCTTAAATATGGCGCCCAGCTGGCGTCCAGGAATGGCGCTATTCGGCTCTATACTTTTTGACACAAACCTGCACTAACACAGGTTTGCATCAAAAAGTACAAATATGGGCCCTAGTGTCTTGAGGAATCAATTTATGTTGACTGTGGATGGTATGCAGCCCTACCTAAAGTCTATAATGAATACTATGCACTGGTTTGTCCTTACTTGCCTGAAATTGGATATGTTTCATTGCTTGATTAGCTTGCCTGATATGAATGAGTGGTCTTTGACATTAATGAACTGCCCCTGTGATTCTGTGTTATTACAAAGCACATTGCATATTGTTTTATTTTGTAAGTTGTATGTTAGCCAGAGGAAGCATTACATAATGTCTTTATTAAGATCTCTTAATTTACACAAATGCCGTCGAGCCTACTTATAGTAACAATCCCTTCCAACCATCAAAGTATGTTGTGGTTTGTCAAATTTTCTGTGTGCTATACTTAATGCCAGAAAAAGATTGAAGTGATTGCATGTGAATATAATTGGAATAAGAGATGACCAATTGCAGGGTGAATAATGAACAATGATTTTTAAATAATAATATGTACTTGCATTGCATGAACTGCATCAATTGTTTTTACTGCTTGTGCATTTATGATCTTTTGAAAAAAATCGAATAAAGCCTTATTTTTGACTAATTAACAATCCACCCTTGCATGCCTACTGACTTTAACATACTGTTTACACAATCATTATGCCAGGCCTTCTGCCTTTATCATTACTTTTTAAAATGAACATTCCAACATATAGCCTTTATCATTGGCTTGTCATCATAACCAACTTAAGCCCATTGTATGGAATGTAAGCTTTTCACAAGGCACCCATCCACACACAATCATTAAAGTACAAATGTAAACACAATTATAGTTGGCAAAGCAAAATACTATCTCTTCTAAGAAAGTTTACTAAGTGTTATTGTAGTGCATATCTTCTATCCCACAGTTTTTTTGGGTAGATTACCAACACCAAAACTCTTGCCCACTACAATAATCTGTACATGCCCATTTAACAAAGTACCTATCTATAGGCTTTAACATAGTGCATTAACAATCCACCCTCAAATGTCTGTTATGTGTAATGCATATTTTTCAAAATAAGTAAGTCAGGCCTAGTGGTTTTGTCATAACATGTCATAATAAATAGATCAAACCTATTAAATCTGGCATGCTTTTTCCAATGAACTGATGAAGCCTTTAAACTTTAAAGTGGGCTTTACACTTTACCCAACACCAACCTATTGAAGTACGCATAAACAGGCAACCATTATGCATACAGTTATAAAATTACAAATATGTAGAAACATACAGCTTTCAAAAAATATACAGCCCCCAAAACAGGGTCTAAGAAGAATCATTATAGTTAAACCCTCCCCAAGGTTTGTCAGAGTTGGTGGCCATCATCAAAACCCTTGCCTAGTACAGTAATCTGTGCAATTTAGTACAATAAAATACCTACACACAAGCCTTAAAAAAGAGTAATAACAATCCACACCTGAATGCCTATTGAGGTTAATGTATGCTTTTCACAATACATATTTTAGGCCTAGTGCCTTTATCATAACATTTGATAATAAACAGATCAGCCCTATTGCCACGAATATTGCCCAGCCACCACAACCAGCTCAGTCCTGCTGTAACAAATCTAAACTTTGCCACAATCCAAAGAGTGCATTAAATGCAGTCTTGTTAGTAGATGCACACAAATTGAGCCCAATCAAATCCTGTACTCAGGAGGACCAACATGTGACAACAACCTAAGACCTCTCAGAGTAGGGCTCTGAAAGTTCTGTTTTGCTCCTCATATAAGGCCAGGCAAAAGTTGCACTGTCAAGCCTGACCTAAAAATACATGTAGGTTAATGAGTTCTCTCTTCCCATCTGTGCTGCTGCCAGAAAAACACTGTAAATTACCTAGTTATCTAAGACACTTTAATAACATTATAATGTTATGTTTGTTCCCCTGAAAGTTCAAGCTCAGGAAGCTGGACAAGTAAACAAAATGATCACAGATGGAGGTCACACACCTTTTTGTGGAAGCACACAACTTCTGCCCAAACAAACATGTATAATCCTGACTCCCAACATTTGGGCAAAGCCCCTCCTCTGTGATTCTTACGCAGTTGTCTGGTGACAGCTGTGCTGTCAACCCAGACGATCAGAAACAAAGGATATTAATCATGCAGCTGAAATGTTATGATGCAAAAAATAAAATCACAATGAGTTTGACAAATGTTGTCAAAACTAGAAAATGGGAAAACTGAAAGCATCCAATAATATCAACTGGTCATTATAGAATTCTAATGTAACCAAGGGACCAAAGTGAGCCTGACTAGTGATGGCCAGTGGTTGACCAGAATGTGAGGTTGGGGGTCAGAATGGGATTTACCAGGTAGGTCTACTGAAAGCAAGATATAGCATACAACTGTGGATCTGGTTTGGGCCATTGAATTTAAAGAAGTTTGAACTCAGCAATGCCAAACGTAGAAGTGGTAGAAAAGCAGGTGGTGCTGAGCCATGAATTCCAGCCAAGTAAAAGGGATATTTTGGGGCCTTGGTCTGACGTCTGGTTCAGTTAAAAAATATAGAATATTTTGCAGGATTGATTAACGTGAAAAGGCCAATGGCAATTTCATTTACAGCCACATCAGTTGTAGTATTTCAGGGCTGTTTCCACCTAATCTGTTCCTTTGAGTGCAAGTTATTTCTGTTGTTTGCTTCCTCTGGATTAAGAATCTTCTCAGCTTCTTTCTACCTAAGATTTCAAAAGCTAGATCAGAAAGCAGTTACCTGCCCCACCAGACACAAGTCACTCCCTGTGAGGACCCAACTGAGGACATTGTCTTACTGATTCAGAAATAATGGTCTGGGAGCAGCAATTTAAAGCACACAGTGAAACATATCTTCCAATGTTCCTCTTGAGGTGGCATAACGACATGCTTCAGCAGTCAGTGTATATTAGAAATTGGGTTTCTGGATGACAGAGGTATGCACACTGATCAAGCAGGAACCACAATCCTACTCAGAAAAAGTCACAAACACACTCCACCTCTGGTAGCTTGGCACAGAGCAGTCAGGCTTAACTTAGGAGGCAATGTGTAAAGTATTTGTGCAACACTTCAAATAGTGAAACAGTGAAAACACCACATAACAAGATTACACACCTCATGAAGAAAATCAAACTTAATTTAATAATTGCAACAAGACTAAAACAACAACAAAACAATAAGTAGAATTTGAGTTATTCATTTAAAAAAAAAAGAAACTGGAGAAAAGTGCTTAGAAGCCAGAAGTGTCAATTGTCAAAATCTGATCGCGCCGGATACAGGGACCCACGTAGGCCCGCTGAACAAAAGTACCTTGAGCCTGGCTGCATCGAGGATGATGTGAGATGCAGCCAAGGGGATGCATCAGAGTTGATCCCCACAATGAATGTTATGCGTCAATCCATTCCACAAAGTAGCAAAGATATGTTGATTTTCTCAATGTAGCAGTGACAATGCGTCGGTCCTAGCTGCAGTGGTTCTGAAGGCAATGTGCTGTGGTTTAGTCCCACTTAAGAGGCAATGAATCCACTATGATCAACACAAGGGGGGGCCAATGCACAAGTTCTGATCCACCCAGCATGGGCGATGCACCGGTTCTGATTCGCACAGTGCCAGAAATCCATTGATTTGATAGGAACAGCACTTTATACCCACTTCAAAGGGCCCAGAACTGGAGTGGTACCACTAGTCAGGAAAAATCACAGTTGGCAGAGTCCAGGTGCTGTAGCAGGTGCGCTGTAAGTTTTTTATGTCACTGGGACTGCGGAAAACAGGAGACCAGTCAGCTGGACTTTGGAGTCACCTTGGGTTCTGGGGTAGGGAGATGTAGGTCCAGTCTATCTCACAACCAGGCAAGAAGCAGCTGGCAGCACATCAGCACAGCAAAGCAGGAGTCTAGCAGCATAGCAGTCCAGCAGAGTGTCAGTCCTTATAACGGCACAACAGCCCTTCTTCCTGGCAGAGTATTTACAAGTCCATAAGTGTACTGAAGTGTCAGAGGTGTATTACTTATACCCTGTTGTGCTTTTGAAGAAGGAGATACTTCAAAGAAAGGTCTTCGAAGCACACAGAGGTCTTCCCTGTCTTCCCAGGCTCCAGACCCACTACGAGGAGGGATACATCCTTCTGTGTGGGGACAGGACACAGCCTATTCAGGCATGTCAGCTCCTCCTTCCCATCCTGCCCAGGATGGCCCATCAGGATTTGGATGGCCAATCAGTCACACCTAAGCTCCCTTTGTGTGTGGCTGTCTAGAGAGAATGCACAAAACCCAGCTGTCACCCACCCAAGACGTGTATTTAGAGACAGGCAGTGGGCACCAAATTACCAAATTAAGAAAATGTCAACTTTCTAAAAATGGCATTTTCAGAACTGCAATTTACAATCTGACTTCATCATAAATTGTGGTTTTAAATTGTGAGTCCAGAGACATCAAACTCGAAAAACCTATGCCTCCCATACACTAAATTACAAGTATAAGGTGTAACAAGGTAATTGCAATATTATCGTATGGGAGAGTTAGGCCCGTCTGTAGTGAAAAATTACTTTGGAGGTTTTTCACTACCAGGACATGGAAAACTTAAAAGTACATGTCTTGCTTTTTAAATATACTGAACTCTGCCCTTTGGGTTGTCGATGGCCTACCTTACGGTGACTTGTCTATATAAAAAGGAAGGTTTTGGCCTGGCAAATTAGTATTATGCCAGTTCGACAAGGCAGCGTAGCACTGCACACACAGGCTCTGCAATGGGAGGCCTGAGACATGGTTGGAGGGCTACTTCAGTGAGTGGCAAAATCAGTGATGCAGCCCCATAATGAGCATTTCATTTACAGGACCTGGGCACGTCGTGCACTTTAGTACGGACTTATAACTAAATTACGCCAATGATACCATGTTTTAGGGGAAGGAGCACAAGCACTTTAAGCAGTGATAAAGTGCATAGTGTCCTAGGGCCATCAAAAATGAGGAATTAAAAATGGAGGAGGTAGGCAAAAAGTTAGGGGGAAGACCAGCCTAAGGCTTTCAAGTCTAACGGTGTCCTAGATGGTTTGAAATGTCAGCACTAGAAAGTTATTGACAAGTGATAACTATCCAGTCTCTAAAATGTTTCCATGTTCTTCATGCTCTACATTTACATACAGTGAAATGTATCCCCTGTTCTACGGAGTATTCTTAGTGATACTCATAACCTCATGGGATCCATGGCAGGTGAAACTCCAATATGGCTGAAGTCAACCTTGCAGATGGGCACTTCCTTTCTGCTCTTCATCTCCACCCATGTTCATTTAGGGCAGCACTGTCCTTATGGAAAGCATTCAGAAACCTTTGATTGGCACTGCTATGGAATATCCCCAGAGGAGCTGAGACTGGGAGTCTGGAGTTGCAATTTTATGAAAAAAAGATAGATGGAGGATACCAAGGCTATGTCAGCCCCTCACCTCTTCTTCTGAGCATTTTGTAAAATCCCTTACTTAGCTGGCAAATGTCATGCATTAGGAATTTCAAATGTGTTAATGCTTTTTCCCTCACCGCCAATGCTGTGAATTGTGCCTTCTCTAAGCAGTTTGGATGTCTCAATCACATAAGTCTCCATCCTCAAAAACTTATGGAAAACACTAAAGGCCAGATTTACAAGTAACTGGCGCAGCGCTGTGTCAAAATTGGCAGTGCCGCACTGTGTCAGTTCTGAGACACAGGAATACGCCATTTTTACAAAAATACTGTGCACCCTTGTGTTTCTCTTAGCGCTGGTGCAAAATTTAACTGCCAGAGCCAATGCAGGCATCCTTGGACCAAACTGCAAGGGTGTCTGTGTTAAAGGAAATGATTGTTTCTGTACAGTAACCATAAACAATCTACAATGGCGATTTGGAACTTCTCTGTATGCTGCAGGAATCGTATTATTGCATGATTGCTTATGTGCAGGAAGGGCACATAAACAATCATTCATAGATTTTTGCAGAACGCAGCACACATGGAAAAAACAAAAACAAGGAGAAATAAATGTATTTCACCTCGGTGTGTCATGCTAACCCCACCCCTGGAGTGGCATTAGTTTTTGGCCCTGCCACAGATTCACAAATTCCTGTAAACCTGGGGCAGCATCAAAAGCAAAGGTGTTGTAGTGAATCACCAACAGCAACACGGATTGCACACCACTGTGCCGCAGAAAACTCAGTCGGAGGGCCCATATTTACAAGGTGGGGTTAAGACACAAAAAGTGACTTAGCCTCACCTTGTTAATATGATGCAGTGCACAGTGCCACTGGACCATCACAAAATGTGATGCTCCGGTGGCGCTAGTGGCTCGTAAATATGCCCCTAAGTGGGTTAATAAGAGTTGTTCAAATGATGGATGTTGTTTAAAAAAATGGTGCATATTCCCTAGCAGCCAAACTCTAAGTAATCCCATTTTTCACTCAAATAGGACTATTTAGTTTGTTATTTTATTACAATACTCCTGGGCACTATATATATATATATGTTAGGAATATTGCTCACATATACCAAACTAGCAGACCAAAATAATAACTATACTACCGTTAACAGTGGTCATTGGTTTTTGCAGCACAGCTATTAGTGGTCCATGTATCCTTTAATTAGAATAGCATGCATTTTTTATTAGTGAAATTAATTGTCCTGCTCTAAGTAATATGGCTGCAGTTTGTATTTCATTAGTATGTATATGTAACTGGCTAATTGTTAGACCTGGCATCCTTGGTGCGGTTTCCCCAGTCTTTTTGCCTCTGCTTCCTGTATTCTTGACTGTGTGCTGAACTTCGGTTTTGCTAGTTTTTGGTACTCTAGGCAACTTTACCACTACTGACCAGTGCTAAAGTGGAAGTGCTCTCTGTGTAAATTGTATCTGTGATTGGCTTTTCCATGCTCGCCACATCTGGTTTACTTGTAAGTCCCTAATAAAGTGCACTAGAGGTGCCCAGGGCATGTAAACCAAATGCTGCTAGAAGGGCTGCAGCACTGATTGTGCTACCCACATCAGTAGCTCTGTGAACAAAGGCTCAGACCTGCCACTGCAGTTTCTGTGTGTGCAGTTGTAAACTGCCAATTCATCCTGGCAAGTGTACCCACATGCCAGGCCCAAACCTTCCCTTTTTGTACATGAAAGGCACCCCTAACGAAGGCCCTAGGTAGCCCTGGGTTGGCTTGCAGTTATTGCTTCTGCCTTAGAGAGGACAAAGACTGGACTTTGCTGTGTATCCTGCTTGTGAAGTTTCTCCAAGGGCTTGGTCTGAGCTTGCCTCCTGTTAAGAAGTCTCAGGGACAGCACAAACTTGACCTTCAAGCCTCTGGGTTCACTTGCTGTGAACCCTAACTCACCAGGTTGTGTCTTTTCCCGTTTGTGGACCCTTGGCAGTAAAGGCTGGTTGAAAATCAAGAAAAAACAAGTGCAATGTTGCAGGGCGACTCCTGGACCGAAACCACTGCCTGACCCCGGAATGCCACCTGCAACCAAAGCTGTGGTCCTCGCTGAAGTGCAACGACCCCGACTGGCATCGCAGGCCTGATATCGCTGCAGCCCGCCGACATCCCATGACTTTGTGAACCCCGAGTGCTGTGTCACCGATGTTCGTGGCACCCGAATCTGCTGCAGCGCCTGCAGCCCTGTGGCGTGACCACGACCCCGTGAGGTGGCCCACTACCTCTTGACCCAGTTGACATCAACCCCACCGGAGAGTAAGAAACCAATGATTCGCACTGACGGTGCCTCATTTCCACTGCTCTGCAGCAACGGAACCGACGCCGCACCGGACACAGCGACACCTCGCTTCCCGAGCACCAGCTTGTTTCCTCACTTTCAAAAGGTACTGTACCTGAGGGTCTGTGCGGCTTCGTGACCACCACCATTGTAGTCGGATTGTTGGGAACGACTCCGTCACAAATCCGTGATACCACCAAATTTAATCATTTTTAAGTGCTGTATTAAAGTTTAAACTTTGAAATCCATAACTTTGCTTGAGTATGTTGGATTTTTAGTGTTCTGGTCTTGTTTCACTCAGATAAATATTGGCTATTTTTCAAAACTGGTGTTGAGTGCTTTTGTGGTGTTTTCACTGTGTTACTGTGTGTGTTAGTAAAAATACTTTACACATTGCCTCTGGGATAAGCCTGACTACTTGTGCCAAGCTACCAAGGGGGTGAACAGGGGTTATCTGAGCCGTGTATCTCCAGTACCCTGACTAAAGTGATGACCCCTGCATGGACAGAGTGCAAACTGACTGCCTACCAGAGACCCCATTTCTAACACTAATAATTAAACTTTTTGAGGTTTTCTGTGACAGCCTTGTGCCTGGTATGGATTTAGACCGTTCTTACAATAGTTGGAACAGCACATGTTTTTTAGGAACAAATAGCGTTTCCTTTTTTTTTTTTTTACTTCTCTTTGCCATCAGCTATAAACTGGTAGTGGAGCTACGAGCTAAGTGGGTGCAGTTATAGATGCAAACAATTTTGCTCCTCAATTGTCTATTTTACAATCAAGTGATGAATCAGGAGATAAAGGCCCTCATTCTGACCCTGGCGGTCGGTGATAATGCGGCGGCCAAGCCGCCAACAGGCCGGCGGTCCAAAATATGCAATTCTGACCCTGGCGGGAACCGCCAACACAGCCCGCCGCATTAACACTCCGCCCGCCACGGCGGAACAAACAAACAGCGCGGCGGTCCCCGCCAACAGCCAGGCGGCAGACAATGTACCGCCCACCCTATCACGACCCACCAATCCGCCACCTTTTCCGGGGCGGGAGCACCGCCGATAAAAACACGGCGGAAACAGACTACGAACGGGAAAACGCTCACCTCTACGCACTCCACGCGAGATTCCGGCAGTATGGAACCCGAGTTGCAGGTCATCCCCGCACTCCTATACCTGCTCATGTACCAGGAGCACGCCCGGCGGCGCGGAAGACATCGGTGAGTACTGCACCTACGACACAGGGGAGGGAAAAGATTACCGGCACACACCCACCCACCCATACCCACTACAACACACACATCAATGCATTCCCACAGATCACTGTCACAACCCACAAACCCCCCCCCCGAAATAATGCAAAGACCAAAAGAAGAGATCATAAACGGGCAGATATATTGAAATATGGACACCAGTAATCCCAATAAATAAATAAACTATGTACAAAATATATACAGCTACTAAATGTAGTCCAACCACTGTCCGTGGACCACAGGGGTCCTGTGCAAAGGGGCAAGGCCCAGTCCCACGACAATAACTCCACGGAGAGAACACTGAAGGGGCATCAGAAATAAAATAGGACAGGCACCTCAGCCACTTGAGTACACGACGCCAGATCCACGAGGGGACTCCATGACCACAGGGCCATCCTGGGGAGTGCAAAGCCACAGTCCATACAGTCCATACAGTGGGTGGCCTGCCCACTGGGCCATCCTGGGGAGTGCAAAGCCACAGTCCATATAGTCCATACAGTGGGTGGCCTGCCCACTGGGCCATCCTGGGGAGTGCAAAGCCACAGTCCATACAGTCCATACAGTGGGTGGCCTGCCCACTGGGCCATCCTGGGGAGTGCAAAGCCACAGTCCATACAGTCCATACAGTGGGTGGCCTGCCCACTGGGCCATCCTGGGGAGTGCAAAGCCACAGTCCAAACAGTCCATAACAGACCCCACTGCCACTGGAGGAGGCATGTTGGCCAGAGGACATCCTGCAGCCCTGCCCGAGACAGATTCTGCCCTGCCACGTCTGCCAAAGGGCCAGCGGTTCTTGCCTGGAAGGGCCCAGTTCAGCGCTTCTTGCCTTGAAGGGCCCAGTTCAGCGCTTCTTGCCTTGAAGGGCCCAGTTCAGCGGGTCTTGCCTTGAAGGGCCCAGTTCAGCGGTTCTTGAGACGGCGGGGCCCAGTTCAGCGGTTCTTGAGACGGCGGGGCCCAGCGGAGCGGTGCTGGAGACGGCGGGGCCCAGTTCAGCGGTTCTCGAGACGGCGGGGCCCAGCGGAGCGGTGCTGGAGACGGCGGGGCCCAGTTCAGCGGTTCTTGAGACGGCGGGGCCCAGTTCAGCGGTTCTTGAGACGGCGGGGCCCAGTTCAGCGGTTCTTGAGACGGCGGGGCCCAGTTCAGCGGTTCTTGAGACGGCGGGGCGCAGCGGAGCGGTTCTTGAGACGGCGGGGCCCAGTTCAGCGGTTCTTGAGACGGCGGGGCCCAGCAGAGCGGTGCTTGAGACGGCGGGGCCCAGCGGAGCGGTGCTTGAGACGGCGGGGCCCAGCGGAGCGGTGCTGGAGACGGCGGGCCCAGTTCAGCGGTTCTTGAGACGGCGGGGCCCAGTTCAGCGGTTCTTGAGACGGCGGGGCCCAGTTCAGTGGTGCTGGAGACGGCGGGGCCCAGCGGAGCGGTGCTTGAGACGGCGGGGCCCAGTTCAGCGGTTCTTGAGACGGCGGGGCCCAGCGGAGCGGTGCTTGAGACGGCGGGGCCCAGTTCAGCGGTTCTTGAGACGGCGGGGCCCAGTTCAGCGGTTCTTGAGACGGCGGGGCCCAGTTCAGCGGTTCATGAGACGGCGGGGCCCAGTTCAGCGGTGCTGGAGACGGCGGGGCCCAGTTCAGCGGTTCTTGAGACGGCGGGGCCCAGTTCAGCGGTTCTTGAGACGGCGGGGCCCAGCGGAGCGGTGCTTGAGACGGCGGGGCCCAGTTCAGCGGTTCTTGAGACGGCGGGGCCCAGCGGAGCGGTGCTTGAGACGGCGGGGCCCAGTTCAGCGGTTCTTGAGACGGCGGGGCCCAGCGGAGCGGTGCTGGAGACGGCGGGGCCCAGTTCAGCGGTTCTTGAGACGGCGGGGCCCAGTTCAGCGGTTCTTGAGACGGCGGGGCCCAGTTCAGCGGTGCTGGAGACGGCGGGGCCCAGTTCAGCGGTTCTTGAGACGGCGGGGCCCAGTTCAGCGGTTCTTGAGACGGCGGGGCCCAGCGGAGCGGTGCTTGAGACGGCGGGGCCCAGTTCAGCGGTTCTTGAGACGGTGGGGCCCAGCGGAGCGGTGCTTGAGACGGCGGGGCCCAGTTCAGCGGTTCTTGAGACGGCGGGGCCCAGCGGAGCGGTGCTGGAGACGGCGGGGCCCAGTTCAGCGGTTCTTGAGACGGCGGGGCCCAGTTCAGTGGTTCTTGAGACGGCGGGGCCCAGTTCAGCGGTGCTGGAGACGGCGGGGCCCAGTTCAGCGGTGCTGGAGACGGCGGGGCCCAGTTCAGCGGGGCTTGAGACGGCGGCCGGTCTATGGCCAACTGCTCATTGCCTGGTGGTGCCCTCCTGGGCAGCGGGGATGGTGCTCCTTCAATGCCCACCTGGGCTGTGGGTGGTGGGGCCCTCCTGGCCAGCTGGGCTGGGTCCTCCCTGGGCAGCGGCTATGGGGGTGGTGGGCTCCTCCTGGGCAGCAGGCCTGCTGCCTGACCTCTCCGACTTGCTGCCCTTGCCCTCCTTAGTCGGGAGTCTGTGGCCCTTTCCTCCCTTTGGAGCTGTGGCTGGTGACTGTCTCTGGGTGGTGTCCGGGGGGGATGTAGAAGCCGGGCTCCTGCGGCGCCCCTTCCGCCTTCTGCTCCTCTTCCCAGGGGGTGGGCTGGCTGTCCCCTTGCTGCTGGGCGAAGATCCAGACATGCGGGCTGGTGGGCTCCAATACCCCTGCACCCTTGTCAAGGGGGCTGCAGGGCTGGTGGTGGCTGAGGTGCTCTTCTTACCCCGACGAGAAGGAGGGGGGGGCTCAGGGTCAGGAAAGAAGTTAGCAGTGGCGAGGAAGAGTTTCTTGGGACAATGGAGAGTGGTAGGTACAGTGGGAATGGGAGTGGAGGGAGAGGATGTGGTTGTAGGTGAGTCACGTTTGCTGTCTTTGGGTGCAGGTGCAGGAGGGATAGGCTGTCGTGAGGTGGATGGCTGTTGGGTGGGTGGGTGGCTGCGTTTGTGTGGTGTGGAAGAGGGGGTGACAGACACAGTGGGAGAGGACACAGGGGACGTGTAAATGGCAGTGGGGGTGGTGACTGCACGTGTGCGGACTGGAGTGGAGGGTGTGCTGGTGATGGAAACACTGGCTGATGGTGAGGTGAATGGAGGTGTGAGTGTAGACGTCACAGGGAGGGAGGAGGGAGACGAGGAGGTGGGGGTCACAGAGGTGGTAGTGACTGTTGGCATGTCTGCATCGGAATGTTGCGTGTGTGAATGTCTGCGTGATCTGTGGTGCTTATGTTTGGATGAGCTTCTCTTGGGTGTTGAGGTGTGTGCAGGCTGGTCTGATGGTGTGGGTGGGACAGGCAGAGGAACAGGAGACTGGGAGGAGGGAGTTAGTAGAGGGAGGCAGGAGACAGGGACAATGGCTGTCGTCAGTGCTGAGGCCAGAGCCTGGAACGATCGCTGATGGGCAGCCTGACCCGAATGAATGCCCTCCAGGTACGCATTGCTGCGATGAACCTCCCTCTCCACCCCCTGGATGGCATTCAAAAGGGTAGTCTGCCCAACAATGAGCGTTCGGAGGAGGTCAATGACCTCCTCACTGAGGGCAGCGGGGGTAACAGGGGCAGGGCCTGAGGTGCCTGGGGCGAAGGAGATGCCCGGCTTCCTGGCAGAGTGGGCACGGGGCGAACGCTGAGGGGCTGCTGGGAGGGCGGAGATGGTGCGCTGGGTGGCGGCTGTACCTGTAATGGCGGGGGGCACGGATGGTGCCACCCCCGCAAGGGAGCTCCCTTCCGAGGACGTGTCCGTGTCGCTGCAGGGTCCAGTCGTCCCCGTTGTGGAGCTCCCCTCGCCCTCCGTCTCACTGGTCCAGTCTGACTCTGTGGCATGGCCCTCCTGGGCCATGTGAGATGCAGCTCCCTCCTGCCCCGATGCCACTTCTCCTCCGCCTGATGATGCTGATGCACACAAGCACAGAAAGACAAACAAAAAGGGGGGAGAGAGAAATAAAGGGATATTGAGTACATGGATCTCCGGTACAGTTAGCGGACATGACAGACACAGATGCCCCCTGCACTAAGTTGCGCACTTGGGGTCCGCTACGCATTCCGTGGAACATGCCCTACACGCCTAGAGTTGACAACTGCACCCATGGATGACACGGCCCAGGGATGGCTGTACTGACAAACTACTGAGGGTGGTGGCTGGGGACACAGGGGCTTACGGGGGTGCCCAGCCTACAGATATCGCCCTGGCCTAGGGGGACCCACAGCCCTCCTCCCCCACCCAGACACCTCCACTGCGCGACAACAGAGTAGATAATGCTTGTACTCTCCCCCTTGTGTCTGCTGTGCTGCCCTCACGCGCCCATCCAAATCAGGGTAGGCCACCGCCAGGATCCGGAACATCAGGGGGGTCAGTTGACGGCAGGCACCCCGCCTACGTTGGGAGGCCATCCCCAGCAGAGACTCGGCGGTCTTCTTGGTCCCGCGGCGGATGTCCTCCCACCTCTTGCGGCAGTGGGTGCCCCGTCGATGGTGGACCCCCAAGGGTCCGGACTTCCTTGGCGATGGCACGCCAAATCCCGATCTTCTCATGGGCGCGGACCTATGTGACACGTACAGGGAGGGAGAAATACCACGTTCAAGTTTGTCTGCATTTTCGTTGCCAGTGGCCCAACGCCCCCCATCCCCGCCAGGCCCCCCGCCATGCCCCCCACCAGGCCCAACATGCCCCCCCATCCCCGCCAGGCCCCCCGCTAGCCCCAACATGCCCCCCCATCCCCGCCAGGCCCCCCGCCAGGCCCCCAAGCCAGGCCCAACGCCCCCCATCCCCGCCAGGCCCCCCGCCATGCCCCCCACCAGGCCCAACATGCCCCCCCATCCCCGCCAGGCCCCCCGCCAGCCCCAACATGCCCCCCCATCCCCGCCAGGCCCCCCGCCAGCCCCAACATGCCCCCCATCCCCGCCAGGCCCCCCGCCAGGCCCCCCACCAGGCCCAACATGCCCCCCCATCCCCGCCAGGCCCCCAAGCCAGCCAGTGGCCCCAAATCCAGATTGAATTAAACTCACTTGTTGGTCTGGAGGACCGTAGAGTAGCGCATACTGGGGGAGGACCCCATCCACAAGTTTCTCCAACTCCTCTCCAGTGAAGGCAGGGGCCCTTTCCCCAGGCGCAGCAGCCATTGTCCCTTCCAGACCGAGGTCACAGCAACACTTGCAGTATAGGTCCTCTCCTGTGAAAGTTCAAGTCGCAAGTGGATAAGTAGATAGAAAATGGCGGTCACGTCCGCGGCGGTGCGTACCGCGGCGGTGCGTACCGCCACCGCCGGCGCCCTTCGACATTGGCTCCTGAAACCCATAGGCTTCAATGTTAACCAATGCGGCTTCGCGCCGCGGTCTTCGCCCGCCGCCCGCCGCGGTGTGCCACGCCAGCGCATTGACCTCACATCCCATTGTCACACTTCACAGGTCAGGCAGCCGCCATTTCGAGGGTCCACATGGCTCAATTTCAACTGCGTCACACAGGCCTAGGCCTTGCATAGCCACTCAGACACGCCATTCACTGCATAGGGAATCGTTTACTGTGCTAGCTGTGAGTACGTACCTGTGGGTTGCTTGACTGTGTGCTCCATGTTGTCCTTCCCAGGCACCGTCCGCTGGGTTTGGCGAGGAGACGGATGAATCCTCCCGTGTACCGACCGCTGGTGGACCTGTCGACATGGAAGAACGCCACATTATCCTGACCTACCGTCTTAACCGTGCCACTATACATGAACTGTGTGCCCAGCTGGAGCCCGACCTGATGTCCCCCATCCGCCAACCCACAGGGATTCCCCCTCTGGTGCAGGTCCTGTCAGTACTCCATTTCTTGGCAAGTGGTTCATTTCAGACAACAGTGGGAATTGCTTCTGGGATGTCTCAGCCCATGTTTTCGAAGGTGTTATCCAGAGTGTTGTCTGCCCTGATGAAATACGTGAGGAGCTACATCATTTTCCCTGAGGTGGGCGAATTGGCTGCAGTGAAGGGTGATTTCTACACCCTTGGACATATTCCCAACGTCATTGGTGCCATTGATGGGACCCATGTGGCTTTGGTTCCCCCAAGAGACAGGGAGCAGGTGTACAGGAACAGAAAAAGTTACCATTCAATGAACATCCAGGTGGTGTGTTTGGCTGACCAGTACATCTCGCATGTAAATGCCAAATTCCCAGGGTCAGTGCGTGACGCCTACATCCTGAGGAATAGCAGCATCCCTTACGTGATGGAACAGCTAGAGAGACACCGTGTATGGCTATTGGGGGACTCTGGGTACCCCAACCTGTCGTGGCTACTGACCCCAGTAAGGAATCCCCGGACCAGGGCAGAGGAACGGTACAATGAGGCCCATGGGCGTACTAGGAGGGTGATCGAACGCACCTTTGGCCTCCTAAAGGCCAGGTTTCGGTGCCTGCATATGACAGGTGGATCCCTAATGTACTCACCTAAGAAGGTGTGTCACATCATCGTGGCCTGCTGCATGCTTCACAACCTGGCTTTGCGCCGCCAGGTGCCTTTCCTGCAGGAGGATGGTCGAGACGGTGGTGTTGTGGCAGCGGTGGAACCTGAGGAGAGTGACGAGGAGGAAGACGACGGGGCTGAAACAGACAACAGGGACAGAATCATTGAACAGTACTTCCAATAGGACACAGGTAACAATTCAAAGATAATTTAGTAAATGTGAACTACTCTCCTGCATCTCTGCTGCCTGTCTATTTGCCCCAGTGTATGATGACTGAGTTGTGGCTTTTCCCTCCCTATTTCAGATCTGGGGTCCCCACTACGAGTCCTGTGCTTCATTTCCCCATGGACTACAGCTTTGTGGCAGCTGTTTGTTGACTTCACTATGTACAAGGACATATTTGCACTGTCATGTCAATTACAATATATTGAAATCACAGCCAGACTCCAGATAGTTTTGTGCAAAATAGGTGTTTATTTAAGTGCTCAAAATGGGATGGGTGGTTTCAAGTGGGTGGGGGCTATGGTGAAGGAATGTCCATGGCAGAGTCCAGAGTAACAGTCACACAGGTGCATTGTCCAGAGGCCTGTGGAGAGATGGAGCATGGGCAGTTCAAGGATGGACAGGGTGACAATGTGGGACAGTGGGATGACATCAGGTGGTATCCTTTGCTGGCGGGGGTCTTGACATCCTACTCTGTCTTCTTGCGAGATCTCAGGGCCCTCTTGCGGGGTGGTTCTTCTCCTGCAGGAGGTGGGGGTCTGGTGGGCTGCTGCTGTGCGGGGGCCTCCTGTCCACTAGCGCCGGCGGAGGTGGTTGGCTGTTCTTGGTCCAGGCTAGTGGCAGGGGCCCTTGGGTGTTGTTGAGTGTCCGTCCTGGTGTTGATGAGGTCCTGCAGCAGCCCTACCATGGTAACCAGGGTGGAGGTGAGGGCTCTGATGTCCTCCCTGTACCCCTGATAGTGTTCCTCCTGCAGTACCTGGATCTCCTGGAACCGGGCCAGTACCGTCGCCATCGTCTCCTGGGAGCGGATGTATGCTCCCATGATGGTGGTGAGGGCCTCGTGGAGAGTGGGTTCCCTGGGCCCGTCCCCCCCCTGTCGCACAGCTGCCCTCCGAGTTGCCCTGTTTCCCTGGGCCTCTGCCCCCTGGCCGGTGTGCCCACTACCACTGCCCCCAGGTCCCTGTTGTTGTTGGGGTGGTGGGTTATCCTAGGTGCCCTGTAGTGGTAGACACACCGCAGATTGACGCGCCCTGGAGACAGAGGCATGGGCCCGCTGGGTGGGAGCTGTGCTGGTGTTCCCAGAGGGGTTTGGGTCTGTAGTGGCCTGGGCCTGTGTGAGGGGAACCGACTGTCCAGAGGTCCCCGATGGTCCGGGCTGGTCATCGGTGTCCAGGTCGACAGAGCTGCTGTCATCGCTGACGGCCTCTTGGGTGGGGGGTGTGGAGAATTCTGGGCCCTCCGCGGCGGTGTGTTGACGGTCGGGTCCTGCAGGGGTATAGAGGTATGGTTATAGTTTCAATGTGTGGCATATGGGTGTATCTGTGGGTTCCCGTGTCCCCAAGTGCTGGCATTCGTGTGTGGGTGCTTTGGTGAGGGTGGCTTGTGGGGGGGATGTGTATATGCATTGGGCATGCTTTGGTGATGGGTGTCCATGCTTAGTGGACGCATGCAGGCCTAGGTTTTTGGATGTGTGGGTTGTGATGGTGAGACATTGGCAGGGAATAGGTGTGCTGGGGGTGGGGGTGAGGATGGTGGTGGGGGTGAGGATGGGGGTGGGGGTGAGGGTGGGGGTGAGGATGGGGGTGGGGGTGAGGGTGGGGTTCGAGAATGGGGGTGAGGGTTGGGGTATGATTTGGCATGCAGGTGGGGGGGAAGCAGTAGTGAAGCTTCAACTTACCAGTATCCATTCCTCCGCCGACTCCTGCGAGGCCGTCAGGATGCAGGATGTTCAAGACTTCCTCCTCCCATGTTGTAAATTGTGGGGGTTGAGGTGGGGGTCCTCCGCCAGTCTTCTGCACGGCGATGTTGTGCCTGGATACCATGGATCGCACCTTCCCCCGTAGGTCGTTCCATCGCTTCCTGATGTCTTCCCGATTTCTGGGGTGCTGTCCCACAGCGTTGACCCTGTCGACAATCCTCTGCCATAGCTCCGTCCTCCGGGCAATGCTGGTGTATTGGATCTGTGTGCCGAACAGCTGGGGCTCTACCCGAACGATTTCCTCCACCATGACCCTGAGTTCTTCGTCTGAGAAGCGGGGGTGTCTTTGGGGTGCCATGGGGTGGTGTGTATGATGTGTGGGGTGGAGTATGTGTAGTTAAGTGTGTTGAGTGTGGTGGTGTGTGTTGTTTTGTGTGTGGATAGTGTGTGGGTGATGGTGTGGAGTGGCTGTGGCTGCTAGTTTGTGGATGGTGGTGTCTCGCTCTGGCCTTCTTTCAGAATTTTTGGTCGTAGGGGTTTGTGGGTGATGTGGGTGTGTGTTTTATATTGTATTGTGTGTGTGGGAGTGGTGTGTGTATGTGTATCAGGTGTGTGGTATTCAAATCGGCCAATGTGGCTGAGTTTTGTTCGTTTGTGTGTATTCTGACCGCGGCGGTGTGTCCCGCCAATGGAATACCGCGTTTGAAAGACCGCCGCGTGGATTCGTGGGTCGTAATGGCATGGGCGTATTTCTGTTGGCGTGACGGTGGAGGTTTTGTCACCTCCACTTTTCCGCCGACCGCTGGTCTGGCGGTCTGTTGTGGCTGTCGGATTTTCGGAGGTTTGCCTTCTGCGGGTCAGAATGACCGTAGCGGGTTTCCGCGACCGCGGCGGGATTATGGAGGATTTCTGACCGGCGGTAGACGCCTTTTACCGCCGAGGTCAGAATGACCACCAAAGTCTTGAACAATAAAAAATTGCAACCAGTGATTTACCTGTCAATTCAGCGCTGGAAAAACACATTGAACTAGACTCGTAAAGTATCTGGTAAGCCACGATTTCGCCTCATACATGTAAAATACATACGCAGAGTGTCCCTGACACCGATAAGACTTAGCAAAAGGCATGAGCTTAAATCACCCTAAGGCAAGGCCGAGGCAGCAGACCCAAAACATATGAAATGGATGAGAGAGCGTAGTTTAATATTACATATTATAGACGTGAAATGCTTATGATTAACAATGCTGCATTAAATCAAATATTAATTGAAACATATTCATTAACATAATCGTTCATAGATTGCCAAAGCTGTGCACATTAAAACGCATAAGACTGCATTTGTTAGAGTCATATATCTTAAGTTAGCGTGAGTCAAGTAAAGCTGTGTAGCTCTCATATTAAAGCTTATTTTTCTGTCTCTTCACTGTACTGACTTGCAAAAGACCATGACCCAGCGATTGTTCTTTTTCCTTACTTATTTGATACAATGCCCAACTCTCCCATCCGCATGCTAGTAGCTTCTAGTTTAACAGATATGTACTTCGAAACATTAATGGACACTTCCAAGGACGATTAAGCGAGAAGAAGAGAACTTTTGACTTGATGTGTGTAAAGTCGATGAAGTAACCCCGGATGAGCCACCTACGAAAATACGTTAATTATGAAGATCAATTAGAAATTAGGAAAGTATCAAGAAATGACAAAATGCATTACTTAATGTATAATTTGATAGGTTACCAATGGTGGGTGTATTGACTGACCAATAGAATTTTGGGGGAATGTATTACCAAAAAGGGATAAAAACCCATGAGACAGGAGACAAGAGAGCATTAGGTAGGGAATGATATTGATTGCATCCCGAAACTCTGTCACTCTATTTGGTGATTTGAGACTTAGACAAAACCATCCTTACCCATAGACTGCCCCATTACACCTTTCTCCTTATGAGGAAAGTGACCCTTGCTTTTAACTTAGATAGACTGACGGTGATCTAACTGATGACCTGAAGACGAAGACTGATCCTGTATGCTGACCTATTCAGAGGAGGGTAATTATAATGTTGCTACTGGAAATTCATTTATATGCCTTTTCTTTCTAGGTACCAACTGCTGTATGTTTTGATTAGAGACCTTATTTAGATGTTTTTTCCAAATTGATGTTCTAAATTGTTTTGCATGAAGTCCAACATGCTAATGCTAATTAGAGGTTAGATGAGGCATCCATTTAGACTGACAAACTGACGTGACTGACTTGGTACTATGGTGAACTTGTATTACGATCTGCTTATAGTTAACTGATTGTCTATGTTTCTGATCTTTGCATGATTGTCATCTTGTGATTATGCTTATTTGCTTCTTGATATTGAGATTGACGCATTTGCTATTAGATTGTAATCAATAGGGAATAAAACTTATAAAACTTCATTAAAGTGTGATTATTCATGACTGAAATGTCATGGTTGCGCCAAAGGCTTATTAATGTCTAAGGTGGGATACATTTTGGTGCTAACTGTTGATAATGTTATTGACATATTAATCGATATATTGATCAGTTACCTCGTCCTACGGTGTCTCACCACTGGGTCCAAAGATTCATCGGCCTAAAACGAGTCCTGATGTGTATAAATTAACATAGACGAACGCGTTCACAGTTCTGGTAGGAGAGTACGGTTTGGCCCTTGGGGGCCCTAGGACGGAGTTTTCATTGTTTAATTTGTTTTCTGTGATAATGCAATTTGGGGAGATGATGAGTTGCTAGATTCGCCATGGTTTTCCCGGGATCTCGGAGCCTGCCTAAATGAGTTGGGAATGTTCTCGGCGCCATAGTATGTGTGGTTAGGGTCTCTTGCGCTTATTAAACTTAATGCATTCTGCAGGTGGTTGTGAATATTTGAGTGTGAATAGGCCAAAAAAAGTGTTGTTTAGAAGGAGTGGGCGTACTCCACAGTATGAGAGTAGGGAAGTCGGCGTACTTCATGTGAATGCAGCGCTTATTGCTCAAAATTATCCACGTGGTTGGTTGACGTATACGGACCTATTGAGGTCTAAGACTCCGGAGTATGATGTTAAATATGGTTTGTGTTGTAATCTGTGCGGTTTAGTAGGTCAATCGGGCGTGGTTGACAAGTCAAGTTTGAGTTATGATGCATGTGTGAAACCTTCGATGGAGATTTGACAAGTTCTAAAGTGCAGTAGAAGGAGTCATTGACAAGTCGAGAGCACGATTTGCAGGTCGAATTCTGCTTGCGTATGAGGGAACTGAGAAGGAGAGAGTAGCGGCCGAGGCTTCAAGTGAAATCTCTGTAAAGTTCTGAAGCGATTGTGTTACCCTTCCTGTAGTAAACCAGCAGATTTGTGTTGTCATTTTAAGTGCTTGCAATAATTCGCATTAGTTTGTATGGGTTGTAACGAGTTAGTGAGGTGTGGACAAGCCGCAAGACTTTGTCAGCTGCAGTGTGTGTGAGTGTGACGTCAGTGGTGCCGCAATGAGATAGGTCAGATGCCGAGAGGGGTCGCGCACGGATTGGCTGCCGTCCGTGAGAGGCAATAGGTTGAGCAAAGGGTAGGTGAAGAGTGTCCTGGGAATTAAGCCGTTTTTCGGATTAAATACAAATAAATAGAATTTTTTTGAGGCATTCAAAAGCGCTTTGAAAGGAGATATGTATATTGTTGCAACTGATGGGGAACCTACACCACCTGAGGGTACACCAGCTTATACGGTTATGGAGGAAAAGGGTGTTGCACCATGTTTATGGATAAAACAATGGCGCAAATTAACAGAGAAAGAGGGGTGTCTAGCGTTTCCGGAACATGGAACATTTAACCTTAAGGTGCTAGAAAATTTGAGGTGGATGTTAAGTACGCAGAAACCACCTCCAAGACCGGCACAATATGAGGCTTTGGCGATTTGGAACCTGATGGCTCTTAAACATAGACAAGAAAGATTTCATAGAAGATTGACAAGGGCAGAAAAGTCCTATGCAGAGGCTAGATGGGATAATGAGAACAAAATGTGGAGACGAGGAATAATGGATGGGTTAAAGCTGTTTCCGGCAATAACACAGGGAGAAGAGACACAGGGAAAGAAAGCTTCCTGCAAAACTGACAAAAACTCAGGCAAATTCAAAGAGAACAAAAGGTCCTGGGAAGAAGAGGATGATTCAGATGATGAGGCGTTTATGGATAGATTGTTACATGATCGCCCGCCACCGTATGCGGTGAGCGACAGTGCTCCAAGTACTAGCTTGGATCCTGGGAACCAGACGAAGGAGAAGGGCGTTTCTGATACAGGGCAGACTAGCGATACAGCTTTGATACAGAATGGTGTCAGTGTACCCACTGCACCAGACTCGCTGATACAGTTGCAGCCTCCACCGCAGATAAAAATAATTTACCCCGATGTCCCAGTACTCGAGACTACTACAAACTTGGTGGTGCCGCCGGACCCGATATATACAAAGCCTAGGTTAATACAGATTGAGTCAACTCCACAGTTAGTGTCACAACCGCCACAACTGATACCTGGGTATAACCCCGTAGCGGGTCCTTTGAAGGAACCTGCACCAGGGACATTAGAGCAGACCTATGGTGTCACCGCTCCAAGAAGCTTGGGATCAGGCCAGACACCTGCCGCTATATCGCTACCTATTACTGTTGGTCCCCCAGTACCATTATATGCACAGGAGAAAACAGGGACATGCGAACAGGGGGTTATGACTCATGAAGCGATAAGAGGAGGGCCTATTAGAACTCCACAAATAATGGCCCTGGGAGGACAGGTTTGCGAACAATCAAGACCCTTAATGGACCTCAGTCCAATAGGGGCACCTCTTGAGGGAATGCGACAAGCAGGGTTGGGAGTCTTGACTCCTCAAACTATGAGTACAAATACCTCATACACTCCAATGATACATGCAGGGAACATTTCACTGCAGGGTTTTAAAGTACAACAGTTGAATGAGTGGTTAGAAAAAACTTGCACTTCACAAAAGACTACAGTGACTACAATCGAACCTGAAAAAGAAAAACAGGAAGAATACCTGAATCTAGTACGACTAGGAGTAGAAGCTGCTGAATTGGTGGGTGGAACAATGGGAGTAAATAGGTTGGAATCTTACACTGAGGCAGAATTGAGGTACCTCTGCCCTAAGATTACCAAAGAGGTAAGCAAAGTACACCAGAAATTAACGAATTTGGCAGACAAATACAATATCGACATTGGAAACACGAACAATTGAAACGGAGTTACAGATTAGATTTTGACACAAAAGATTTTGAACACATGAGATCTGCAGGCATGAAGACACACTTGAAAGAGCTGCTGCAAAGCGCGCAAATTTGGGGAGCACTAGAGAAATGGGAAGGCCGGTGGGCAAAGAAAAGAGATAAGGGAAAAAGAGATAGCCCAGGATCTAATGAAACAACAGTCACACCTAATTTAGACTCTGTGAAAATTCTACCTATGAGAGAAACAGCTGGTGGTGTCTTGGTGCATGTGCCTTGGTCCAGAGGAGACATTTTGTCCTTTACGAATGATTATCCCAGGTTAAGAGAAAAACCGATTGAGTGGTATCAACAGACAGATAGATTCGTGAAGCTTGCAAAATGTCTCTGGGAAGACTTGAATACCTTGTTTGAGATTATTGTTCCGCCAGACTTATGGCTCGAGTGCAAGAGAGGGGTAGATTGGCCCACAAAGGAACCGGCAAGGGATAAAGTGACTGGAGCACCTTCTGAAGAGGTGATGAAATATTATCATAAAGTAATTGAGTTTTTGAAACAAAAGGTGTCGCCGAAGGTGACTGATTGGCAGAAAATCGACCGGACCTCTCAAGAGGTTAAAGAGTCAATACATGCATATTATGAAAGGTTGTTGAAGGCATTCAAACATTACAGTGGTACTGAAACAATTGAACCGAAGGACATGAACCATCTTGTGTTTAGGTTCGTCGAAGGGCTGAGACCGGAGGTCAGCCAAATGATTAAAAATCATCTGATTTGTTGGCAAGCTAAACCGATTGATGAAGTATTACAGTATGCAAAATACTGTAGTGACGCAATTGAGTTGAAGCAGAAAAAGTTGAAGGAGAAAGTGATGGTGATGCAGATAAGGGCTGCACAGGCTGGAATACAGGGAAATGGTGCTCAGCAAATGATACAGCAACAACCGCAATTGAATGGTGTGTTTCAGGCACAGCCGAGAGGTAGAGGTCGGGGGTTTGTGAACCGTGGTTGGGACATGAATAATGCCGTTATTCAAAATGATGGTCAAGGAGTGAAAAGGATGTCACCGTGTCATGCGTGCGGGGGCGTGGGACATTGGAAACGGGATTGTCCGAATATAATGCAGGATGGTACAGTTCAGCAGAGTATTAATGCCGGTTCACTACAAAATTCACGAGGCCCAAGAATGAGACACCAGAATCAGAATTATCAAAATAATTTGGTGCAAATGTCAGGGGTGCAACCCATGCAGCAAATACAAATGCCACGTTTCCAAACAGTGTCAGTACAACCAATACAACAGCAGATCCCTATGGTGCCTAGACAGCAAATGCAGTTACCCTTAGCTCCGATGGGGCAGCAACAGGTGACGCTTCCTCAGCAGGTCAAAGGTCAGGTAACAACCCAAAACAACACTGTACAACAATTCCCATTAAGAGGTGAAAATGATATGAATGAAGATTGGTCAGATGACAGCTCAGACAGTGAAGAGTGCAGGCTTGCAGCATCTTTAGAGGTAGACCAGAGAGGCCCATATGTGGAGGGAAAAGAAATGGGCTACAAAGTCTCATTTTTAGTTGACACAGGAGCTACAGGCTCTACGGTTCGTAGTGCAGAAGTACCGAGACTACCTCTTTCGGGGCGCACCATACGAGTGGTCGGTGTGGCTAACCAGTACCTGACTAATCAAATCACTGATCCAGTGCAGGTTGAAATCGGAAATTTTCAGGGCCTGCATAGATTTGTTGTGTGCGACTCAAGCCCAGTATCCTTATTAGGAAGAGATTTATTATGCAAAACCAAATGTTCGATTACCTGTTCCAATGGTGGAATAGAGGTACAGACAAACAGTGATGATGAGGGAGATGAGGGTCAACTCATGGAAGAAGGAGGAGAAATAAATGAAGATTACCCTCTAATTACTCTATTCCCAGTGTTTACCTTGATCGATCTACCTGCTGATCTGCAAGGATCCGTAACAGAGAAGGTGTGGGATTTGACTGGAAAAGAGGTCGGATTGATCAAGGGAGTAGGCCCAGTCAAGGTGCAGATAAAGCCAAATGCAGTGTTCCCACAAGTGCCACAATACCACATGACTCAGGATGTCCTTATTGAAGTGACACAGATAATTGCAGATTTTCTCAGACAGGGAGTTTTGAAAGAAGTCCTGAGCAGTCCGTGTAACTCTCCTATTATGGGTTTGAGGAAGCCCTGTGCAAAGGTCCAAATCATGCAGGATTTGAGAAAAATAAATGAAATTGTGATAAAATGCTGTCCCGTGCTTCCCAACCCAGCGGTAATAATGTTCCAGGTTCCTTGTGATGCTGAATGGTTTACTGTAGTAGACTTATCACAAGCATTTTTCTCGATACCACTTCACGTAGACAGTCAATTTTTGTTCAGTTTCAAATTCCTGGATAAGGTGTACGGTTGGTGCAGAATTCCTCAGGGGTTTTCTGAGTCACCATCCATCTTCAATCAGATATTGAAGAAAAATTTGGAACCTCTTGTGCTGCCTTTCAATTCGACTCTCGTGCAGTACGTTGATGATTTGTTGATTGCATCCAAAACCAGAGACAGCTGTAAATATGATACCATTGCATTGTTGAATCATTTGGGAAAGAACGGACATAAGGTGTCACCTAAAAAGCTGCAGTACTGTCAAAAAGAAGTAAAATATCTGGGGCATCTGATTGAGAAAGGGTCCCGAAGGATATCAAAAGAGAGAATAACAGCTGTTTTACAAATGAATCCCCCAACAACAAAGAGAGATGTCAGAATGTTTTTGGGAATGGTGGGCTACTGTCGACAGTAGATACCCAACTTCTCGATCATTTCAAAGCCCTTAATAAAATTGACTGGAAAAGACGTCAAAGATGAACCATACACAATCACTTTGACAAAAGAAGAGCTTGAGTCATTTTTAGAGCTGAAGGAGTGCATGTGCAGGGCTCCAGCATTAGGAATGCCTGATTATGAGAAACCTTTTCTGTTGTTCTGTCATGAACGTGATGCTTGTTCTTTGTCTGTTTTAACACAGGTCCACGGAGATGCAAATAGCCCTGTAGCATATTTTTCAGCTACTTTGGACCCTGTCGCAGCAGCCTTACCGGGTTGTTTGCGAGCAGTCGCAGCAGTTGGTCAAAGCCTTTCACAATGTGAGGGCATAGTCATGGGATACCCTTTGACAGTATTGGTTCCACATTCTGTCGAAATTCTGTTGACACGAACTAAGACACAACACATGACAAATGCACGACTTACCAAATATGAGACGATTATTCTGGGGTCACCCAATGTTACATTGAAAAGATGCACTGTACTGAACCCGGCAACTCTACTTCCCAATGAGAATACAGAAATAAAAGATGGGGAAGAATTTGAGCATGATTGTCTGGAGGTGACTGAGCTCTGTACCAAACCTCGCCCAAATATACAGGATACCCAGTTAAAGGAAAACGATTGCATTATGTTCGTTGATGGGTCCTGTCTAAGAGATTCAGCAGGGACATTGAGAGCTGGTTATGCAGTATGTACCATATCTGGCATAGTCGAAGCCTCCTGGCTCGAGAAAGTATTTTCTGCACAGGTGGCAGAATTAATAGCTCTCACAAAAGCCTGCCACGCTGCTGTAAATTTGAAAGTCACAATCTATACTGACAGCAGATACGGATTTGGAATTGTACATGATTTTGGTCAACTCTGGTCACAGAGGGGTTTCATGACATCCTCTGGTTCGCTAGTGAAAAATGGAGAACAAATAAGAGATTTGTTACATGCGATTCAGTTGCCTCTTGGAATTGCCGTGGTGAAATGCAGTGCACACACCAGATCACAAGACTTTGTGTCAATGGGGAATGGTTATGCAGACCAAGTTGCAAGATTTTGTACATTAAAATGTATATCATTTAAGGAGCATGGGGAACTGTTACCACAACCTGAGAATTACACGACCTTAAGCCTAGCATTACGAGTGGTTGATACCCTTGATGAATTAAAGACATTGCAAAGCTGCCCTAGTAAAGAAGAAAAACGTTCCTGGCAGAAAATGCAGTGTGTACAAAGAGCAGATGATATATGGGTTTCAGAAGAGGGAAAACTGGTTTTGCCAAACAGTCTTCTGTCACAATTTGCCCGATTATACCATGGGCAGGCACATTTAGGAAGAGATGCCATGATCAGATCCTTTAAGATTGATTGGTTCAATCCAAAATACAGACATGCCGCAGAAATTACTTGTCACAGGTGCGTCATCTGTCAACAGATGAACGTTGGAAAAGGAACCGTGGTAACTCTGAGCCACATTGGGAGAGCTGGAGGTCCATTTAATAAAATACAAATGGATTTCATTGAAATGCCTGTTTGTGGAGGTTTGAAGTACGTGTTAGTGATTGTGTGTGTTTTCAGTCATTGGATTGAGGCATATCCTACACGTAGGAATGACAGTCTTACAGTTGCAAAACTACTACTCAGAGAATTAATACCAAGGTTCGGGTTTCCGGTTTCTATAGAATCAGATAGGGGGAGACACTTCAACAATGAGGTGATTAAACTTCTGTGTGCCGCACTCAACATTAAACAAAAGCTGCATTGTAGCTATCGCCCTGAAGCATCAGGACTAGTTGAACAGATGAATGGTACTTTAAAATCAAGAATAGCAAAAATGTGTACAGCAACAAACATGAAGTGGCCAGATGCATTACCTCTAGTGCTGATGTCTATGAGAAACACGCCAGATAAGAAAACGGGACTGTCCCCCCATGAAATCCTCACGGGCACAGCAATGAGGTTACTGGCGGTACCTGCAAATGCACTAGTGAATATTACAGATGATATGGTGTTGGATTACTGCAAAAGTTTGGCTGACGTGATTCGCTCTTTCTCTCACCAGGTGGAAGCTAACACGTTACCACCAATCGGCGAACCAGGACACTCTCTGCAAGCTGGAGATTGGGTGGTTGTCAAAAAGCACGTGAGAAAATCGTGCCTTGAGCCGCGTTGGAAGGGGCCTTATCAAGTAATATTGACGACCACTACTGCTGTGAAGTGTGCCGGGGTTCCCAACTGGATACAGGCCAGCCATACAAAAAGGGTAACGTGTCCTGTTGAAGAGGAACCTGAAAATTCCGGTACAGCAACTTCAGAAGGAGAAGTCTCAGAGTCAGAGATTAGTCAAGAAAGATCTGAGACTACAGGAGAGCCCGCTGAGAACAGCCTTGTCCCTCAAACTATCAGTGAGTTCGAGAGAGGTGACGGAGTGCCAATCTCAGTGGAGCAAAGGCAAGGAGAGGTTCTCCCAGAAGCTGACGAATACAATTCAGAGCCTGAATACAGTATCGAACTGGAAGACAACAGAGAAGGAGAAGTGGTAAATTTGAATCGAAACAAATCAGAATCTCCTGAACAAGTTGTAAGCCTATCAGGAGAAAACACCATATCACAAGAGGAGGGTGCTGTCCAAGGCACCGAAGGGAAACGCCGAAGTAAGACACACAGAGGTGACAATTGGCCAGACAAGCCACACCTTAGAATAAGAGAAATAGCAAACGAGACAATAATAGAGGAAAGCGATACCTCACAAGCAGACGATCTGAGTGAAGGAGAACAACAAGGTGAACGAAGATTAAAAAGAAAGAGAATAGCAAACAGAAGATATACAGGTCCTGAATGGGCATATGCTACAACCTCTGAATGGCAACAAGAATTCTTAGCATTCTGTTTTGATCGAGAAGTACCAGGCCAATACTACGGTACCTGATAAATATACAACAGGAAAACTGAGATAAAAATTGAAATTGTGAAAGCTGAAGAAAAATAAAAATAGAAAAATAAAAAGTCTTAAGAAACTACCGGAAAGTGACATTAAACATGAATTTGACTTAAAGAAACCTGATTACGACAAGCTGCTAACCTGAATTGACGAAAAGGGGTCCTGGAGTGAGTGAAGACGCTGTAAAAATACGCAGAAAGAGTTTGCTTCTCAGAGTTGATTGTTGATCTGCTATTCTGATTCTATACAAACGTGGCTTATAGTAGCAAAGGAAGTAAGGTGTGTGGTTGGTTAGAACTTATGATAGGTGTTGTATGTGCAATAATGATTGTGGGAGTGATTGTAGGAATGCCATGGAAAGGGAGTGAAACTATTAATGCAACTTCAAAACCTGAGACTACTACTACTACTACTACTAATAAACTATCACCATGGGAGAAATTCGAGCAAGACGCAAGACAACTGCATGAGGGAACTAATCCAAAAGGGGAACTTTCTACTAATGTTTTCTATCGCTTACTAAATGAGTATGTGGAAACTATGGATGCGAAAGACTGTTATGTATGTACTAAAATTCCTTCATCTGTGCAGGAGGGAGTTACTTATCACAGCCTTCCTCTTACGTATGGAATCAGCTGTAGCTTGCTATTAACAAGATTTTATGATCAAGAGCATGTGCAATACTTTTATTCAAATTTAGTTGTTGTGTTTTCTTTTGTGCCTGTTATTGAATTCTTAAATAAGTTAGCTAAAGAGCATGATATTAAAATAGTTAGAGGATTCTTTGAGCCAACACTCACATTTGGAACTGCTTATGCACATCCCAATAATTTGACCTGCTTACTATCGCCTGTAGAGAAAAGCTTTTTAGAACACACAGATGATAGATGCAAGGCACTAAAAGAAAGATTAGAAAAAGGTTCAGGAAAAAAGCACTTATGCAAATGACTACGCTTATACTGCAATTAAAACACAAGGCAAATTAGCTATAGATGCATTACACGTAGGTAGACTTTGTATATATATACCAAAATCTGATCAAGACAATTTGTTTGTGGGAACGAGTGAATGTAGGCATGTATTTCTATTTCAGAGTAAATGGACCTTTATGTTAAATGGACAAGACCCAGCGATTCCTGGAATCTATTACATCTGTGGGTTAAATGCATATTACCGTCTCCCTAAGGGATGGTATGGGACATGTTATTTGGGAATAGTATTCCCAAAGATTTACCAAATTGATGACTTAAAACAAATACCTAAAACGTCTGAATTACAACATACCAGACAAAAACGAGAATCAGTGGCGGCTGTCATTGGTGACATATTTGGAGCTGTAATCCCTTCAGTAGGGGTTATCCTGAATTCTATGAAAATACAAAAGTTGTCTACTATTGTAGATAACATGCTGACAAATTTTACAGGAGCTATACTTCTGATGGATACTGAACTTGCTGCAGAAAGAGCTATGACTCTTCAAAACCGGCTTGCTTTAGACATTCTTTTAGCAAAGAGTGGAGGTGTGTGCAAAATGCTTAATGAACGTCATTGCTGTTCATTCATACCTGATAACAGTAAGACAATTAGAAGCATGCTTACTAACCTTACTAGAGATAGTACAGATTTGAAAGATCTAAAAGAACCTGGTGTTTGGGAGAAATTTGGGAAAGGAATTGCCCGAGTGGGAAGCTGGTTTACCAACATTTGGAATGGGGTACTTGCAAAAATTATGGTGGGTCTATTAATTGTTTTGATTTGTTTATTGGGATTATGGGGACTATGCAAAATTAATGATAAAGTGAAAAGAAATTGGACTAAAAGAACCAAAAGAAATGAAGAAAGTGAAAGAGAGAAAATGTTCAATGAAATATGGGAAAGCTCACATAAAGGGCAGGATGTTGAAATGTGTATTATGCGCAAGGTGAAAAATTAAGATCAAAAGATTTGTGATGACGAGCGTCATCAGAGGAGGGACTGAGAGAGCGTAGTTTAATATTACATATTATAGACGTGAAATGCTTATGATTAACAATGCTGAATTAAATAAAATATTCATTGAAACATATTCATTAACGTAAAGGATTTTCATGTATGTGAACTAATGTCAACTGTAAGAAATAATCGTTCATAGATTGCCAAAGCTGTGCACATTAAAATGCAAAAGACTGCATTCGTTAGAATCATATATCTTAAATTAGCGTGAGTCAAGTAAAGCTCTGTAGCTCTCATATTAAAGCGTATTTTTCTGTCTCTTCAGTGTACTGACTTGCAAAAGACCATGACCCAGCTATTGTTCTTTTTCCTTACTGGGGCTGCGGGCTGGGCCGCGCCGCGCCTCCAGCCCTGAGGGCCCCGGACGATGCGGGTGGCTCGTCTTGAGCCTGCCAGAGGAGGCGGCGGCTGCGCTCAGTGGCAGAGCGGGCGGCGAGGACAGAGGCGCGGAGGTAACGGGTCGGGGGGCACTGGGGTGAGCGCGTGGCATCGGTGCATGCTCTGAGCCCCCCGCCCCAAAGAGAGAGCCTGGAGGTTGCTGAAGGCGGCCCTGCGAGGCCCGGGGTGGCCCTGCGAGACCTGGGGAGGCCATCTCCGAGTGTCGGGCCTCCCTGGGGGCCTACTGGAGTGGTGGGTCTGAGGGCCCTGGAGCTCCTCCAGAACAGGGGCAAGGAGGAACTCGGCTGGACTGATCAGCCTGCGGTGTTACTGGTTGCTGGCGGGAGGCGGCAGCGTGTGGCTGGGGCCTGCCGAACCTGGGGACCTACGAGTCTGGACTTGGCTTCTGGGTACCAGGGAGCTGGGACGTGGTGATTGGTCTCCCTGGTTCTGTCTACGGCGGTGAGAGGCTGCCCCGTGGTGAGAAGCGTGGTGTCGAGCTGGATTGAGGGGCTCGGTGGGACTAGCCGGCCCGCGGCGGGGGTCAGGAGTCCCCGTGGAGTGTGGTCACCCGTGGTGGATGGAGCAGAGGATTTATAGCGCTTTGAGAGCAAAAGTGACATCCACCAAGCCTAAAAGGGAGCAGTCCGTAAGGGAGATGCTGACGAGATCGCACCCGTTGCAGAGCAAGCAGGCTGAGGCCGTGGCCCCAGATCGTGGGGCCAAGGGCCAGGGAGAGGCAGAGGCCGATGGAGAGTCTCCAGTGACGAAAGGCTTTCTCATCTCCTTGTTCAATTAGCTGAGGGTGGATCTGCAGGAACTTCGTAGAGATATCTCCCAGGAGATGCAGGAGTTGCGGACAGATATTACCTCCCTGGGGGAACGGGTGTCCAGTATGGAGAACAATGAGATCGCCAGAGGAGAGGAGGTCGAGCAGCTTCAACAGGAACTTCTCCGATTGCGTGAAAAGCAGGAGCAACTGCAGATTGCGACCGAGGACTTGGAGAACCAGTCTCAGTGCCACAATATACGCATTAGAGGGGTGCCACATGGGGCTGAGGGGGGGATACTAGAGAGTTTGTCAGTGCCTTGTTTTGCTCCCTCTTAGACTCTGAGTACATGCACGAGATTACGTTAGATCGGGTCCACAGAGTGGGCCAGGCGGGGGTGCGGGAGCGCGCCCTCTGGATATTTTAGCATGCGTACACAACTTTATGGCTAAGGAAGCTATTCTCCAGCGTGCCCGGAATCTCCCTCAGATCCAGTTACGGGGGCACAGGCACAGAGAGCTCAAGCCCATCACAGATCACCTCCGAGCCAACTCCACGCCCTACACATGGGGCCATCCTTTTAGACTTGTCTTCCGATGAGGAGATCAGATGAGACAGGTGAAGTCTCTGCAAGAGGCCCGCCGGGTTCTGGGTCTGGACAGCAGACGGGGTCCTCCGGAGGGGGCCCTGTTGCGCACCAGTCGGGATGGCAGAGGAAAGAAAGGAAGCGGAGGCCGTCCCGCCCCTCGTCGAAGGAGTGGGCTCGGGAGAGACAAGCCGTCCTGACTAGTGTCACTGCCGGCACCTGCCCATAGATATTGCTTCTGGCTGGTAGCCAGCGGGTGAGCCCGTGGACTGTCCTGCAGAACTGCTTTGCACAGGACTCATACTGGGCCTGGGGGGTGGGGCTTCTGGATACTAGGAGTGAGCCAAATGAATGTTTTGAACCTTTGTCTGGAGCTATACCTCGCAATGGACCTTCCGTAAAGGACTTGAACGTTTATTAATATGCACCTGTTGTGCTTTCTTGTCTAGTTCTACTTTACTCCCCCTGCTAGAATCTCACCCTCCCCTGAAGCCTGCAATGGTACCCTGTGCTTGCCCTACCTAGGATGGTTCCCAAACCCGGCCCCACTGAGGAGGTCAGCTGTCATGGCTGTTTGCTTTTTTCCTCACGCCTGAATTTTAAGTGTATAAGCCTCAATGTCAGGGGTCTGAATAATTCTTCAAAGAGGCTAGTAGCCCTGTCCTTCTTAGAGCGCTCGGGGTGCCATGTTTGTCTGTTACAAGAAACACATTTGCTGGCTACAGATGTGTATTGCATGCGCTCTAGATGGTTCACCCTGCAGTACTGGTCTTCTGCTCCCACTAAGCATGGTGGGGTGACGATTTTGTTTTCAAGGTCCTTCCCTGGGGAAGTCATTGCTAAGATTCCTGAGGTTAAGGGCAGGTTCCTGGCTCTGAGAGTCCGTACTGACCATAAACTCGCCAAACACTCAACAAGAACGTTTTATGAAACAGGCCTTGTCCCCGACACTCACGACCCCGGTCAGGGCACTGCTTGTGGGAGGGCATTTTAATATTGTCATGGACAATGATTTGGACAGATAGGGGCAGTCTGGGTCCCTGACACCGGCTGGGTTGCAGTGGCTGGCTGACTGTGATCTGGTGGATATTTGGCAGACAGCTCATCTGGGCCTCAGAGATTATTCGTGTTATTCAGCTGTCAGGAAAATTTATGCACGTATAGATTATTTTTTAGCCTCCTCGGAGTTTCGTTCTAGGGTGCGGGAGACTTCAATAGAGCCCAGGGCTCTGGCAGATCACGTTCCTGTTTCTGTGATGGTTCACCTGGGTCTTGACCATGCACAGGGACTGGGTTGGTGCTTCCGAGACTCAATTTTGCAATCCCCCGATTTGGTAGATGCTGTGGGACGAGCGATTAGAGACTATCTTGACCAGAAAGATAATGGACTAATGAGCTTAGATACCCTTTGGGAGTCACTTAAAGTGGTTATACGGTGGAGGTGATATCCCTTTCGGCGACAGAAAATAAGGCTCACAGGGACCGGAGGGAGGTTCTGGAGAAGCGAGTGGCCGCCCTGGAGCGCTCTCATAAGCACACAGGAGCTCCCAGAGTCTGGAGAGAGTTAGAGAAGGTGCGCATGCAGTTGAAGAGGTTGGATTTGGACAGAGCAGAATATGAGCTAGCGCGACTGAAACACAAACATTACACAGGGGGCGATAGATGTGGGAAACTCCTGGCTCAGAAGCTAGGGGCTCAGAGGCATGCCTTTGCCATAAAGATGGTGCATTCCTCCTCTCAGGGAGAGGCGCACACTGATATGCAGATCGCGAAGGCTTTTTCTGAGGTTTACAGGGTGTTGTATGTGAAAGACACGACCATTGCTCGCAACCCCTCCTCCTATTTGTCTGACTGCGAAGTTACGCCACTCAGGGAGCAGGATGCAGATCTCCTTGACCAGCCTATTCGGTAGGAGGATGTAATTTCGGCCATCTCGTGTCTAAGGGTGGGGAGATCGCCTGGCCTGGATGGCTTCACTCCGCTTTTACAGAGACCAAGACCCTTGCCCCCAGTATGCTTGAACCCCTCATTACAGTTAATCGTAAACCTGGGAAGGCCCGGGAGGAGTGTGGATCATATCGCCCTATTTCGCTCCTAAACATAGATGCCAAACTGTTCACAGGCATATTAGCGCAGCGCCTCAACCCCTATATGCCTGGGCTAATTGACCCAGACCAGGCAGGTTTTATACCCCAGCGGCAATGAGGGGATAATACGAAACGGATTCTACACCTGATAGATAAAACGCATAGGTCCCATAGGGAAGCTCTCCTTCTCACTATTGATGTGGAGAAAGCGTTTGATAGGGTGCACTGGCCCTATCTTTTCCGGGTGCTGGAGCGCTTTGGGGTTGGGCCGACACTCCTGACTTGGATCAAATGTATCTATCATGAGCCTAGTGTAGCGGTCCGTGTTAATGGAACGGTTTCTCTGCCGTTTCCGATAAGAAGAGGAACGAGGCAGGGGTGCCCGCTCTCCTCACTTCTGTTTGCTCTCTATATGGAGCCTCTGGCTCAAAGACTTCGAGCTGACCCGCGAGTTACAGGCATCAAATTTGGGGGGGACTATCACCTGATCAGTCTCTATGCTGATGACGTGATCCTTGCGTTGGCAGAGCCTGTGACCTCATTTCCAGTGCTCACAGACGCTTTGCATGCATTTGGTACAGTCTCGGGGTTCAAAGTTATAATGCAGAAATCTCAGATCCTGAACCTGTCAGTCTCCCCGGACCACGAGGAGGAATTGCTTTCTAGATTCCCTTTCTTGTGGGCAACGTCACACATCCCATACCTGGGCATGGTCTTGGCAAAGACGGCCGCAAAGACGTCTCGTTTGAACTATGCTGCCCTTTCCAGAGAGGTACTAAAAGATTTAGAGCTATGGGGAAAGCACAAATTATCCTGGTTCGGCAGGATTGCAGCAATTAAGATGACCATTTTGCCGCTCATTCTCTTTCAGTTTCAGACGCGTCCTCTGACTCCACCGCCTAATACCATAGCTGCGCTTCAAAAGGCGATTCTGAAGTTTATTTAGGGCTGGAAACCCACGCGGATCCAGCGCAACATCTTATATCGTTCAAAGCTTGAGGGAGGACTGGGGATTCCATGTCTGTTAAAGTATTACCAGGCGGCTCAGCTGCGCTTTTTACTGGAGTGGAGTCGTCAGTTGTCGGAGAAACACTGGTGTTTTATGGATCAGACGGTTGCCGTCCCATATCTGGAAGGACCCCTGTCTGCGACGTAGGCACAGAGCGCAGGACTGTACTCATCCCCCATCACTGGTGCGACTCTTGGGGTGTGGGATGCGGTGGCGACTAGATGCAGCTTGACGACTTTCCCTTCCCCATGACACCAATATGTGCAAACCCTGATGTTGGCCCCTGGCCTACGCTCTGAGGGCTTTCAGTGCTTGCAGGCGAAAGGGTGTAAAAGAGTAGGGTGTCTATTTGACGTGGATGGTATAATCCCCATTGACCAGCTGAGGGAGACCTATGACCTAACGGAAGCAGATAGATTGCCGTATTACCAGGGCCGTCACTGGGTACTGCAGCCAACAGTTAATCCCCTAGTGGCTAGAACACTTACATCATTTGAGAAATGATTGGTAGGAAGAAGGATGATAAGAGATTGATATCCGAAATCTACACGCACCTCCTTAAGGCCACACCGCTCTCCAAGACGAAGGGGCAGAAACGATGGGAGAGGGAGATTGGGAGAGAGTTGACAGAGGAGGAGTGGGAGGACATATATTTTAGGGTACACCACACAGCTCACAATACACCGGGGGCTGAAACGGCCTACAAGATAGCTACTTCCTGGTACTACACCCTTGTGAGGGTGAGGAGGTGGGAGAGGGTGTGGTAATACAGGCACCCTCATTCACTTTTTGAGGCACTGCCCGAAACTGCAAAGATATTGGAACAGCATTTTGGACAACATAGACAATGGCATTCCGCAGAGAGATTCCGAGGCTCCCGGCACATACTATCTTGGAGTTGCCCAATCCTCTCACCTACCCTCTCAGGTCTTTGAGAGGTCGACAGATTGCTCTTACCCTCAATGTGGAACATCAGGTGCTTCTTGGTCTTTGGGGCACGGATACGGTTCCGAGCTTTACCTCGTGGCTTCATAAGCTCTGGTATATCTTAGCGATGGAGAAATTAACCTTGTCAGCCAATCAGAGAGCAGACGAAACTGCTGACCCGTGGGGGCCATTTAGTCAGATTCAATCAGCGGAATTTAACGAACTTACGTGTCCTACATACTTGCGAGTGCTGCGGTTGCTTAGCAATACCTGATTGGAGTGAAGGCGGTCAGGGAAAGGGGTGGGCGATGAGATACAGCTCTGGTGGATGGAGGGGCAGGAGCCCGGGGGGGCAAAGGGGAGGAATCTGGCTGAAGGTTGATGGGAGGAGTGGGGTTGCTCTATTTTGTTTTTCTATTTTGTTTTTCTCTGTTCTATATTCTCTTTTCGTTCTTGCTGGTTTCCTAATATATGATACCTGTTCTTGTTACTACTGTTTGAAGTGAGAGAGAGGCAATGTTGCACTGAGTTCATGATATATCAATTCTCTCGCATGGAACCCGTTTTTGGGGTCACAGATAGATGATGTTATTTGCTGCCGGCCGTGAAGGTTGTAGGCATAGAGCTGTGTAATATGTTTTACCTTCTTAAATTAATAAACAGAATTGATCTATAAAAAGAGCCCAACATTAATCTCACTCAACCTTTCACCCACACCATAAATAATTTCTGGTATTATTTGTCTCCAGATTAACTCATGCCTTTTCATAAACTAATCTTTAAAACTACTTGATTTGATACACTTTCTCTCCTTATAGTGGTAATAGTGACATACGTGCTCCTGGGAATTGAACCAACATTATTTTAGAAGTGAAGCATAGCTGATAGGCGAGTGTATATATTTGTATTTGTGTGTGTACTTTTTATACTTTTGGCACTGGAACACTGTGTTTTTGTGCTCCAACATGAACACCTCTCTTTAACGTAGCAACAAGAGTATGTTACACCGTGTTGGGGAGGCTATGGGGCAGACTTGAGCCACTGGGCATGCACCATGGGGATTGAGGTCGTTGCTAGTAATGCCCTACGGCTCATCCTACAGTGGCTCTGCAAAATAAACCAAATTAACTACTTCCTTAACTCGTGTAGTAGCAAGGATTAACAGTTACACATTTCTTAGTGAGGTAGTGAGGGAGAGCTCAAGCTCAGCACCCAACAAATAACCAACAGACACAATAAGTCCAATGGGGAACTCAGTGCTTAGGTACTTTAATCACACAGTTACAATAAACACTACAGAATTCCAGGGGCAGAGGAGCGTCGCTCCACTCGCTAAGAGCCAGCAGCAGGAAAATAAAACAATATTTGAATATTGTTTTATTTGTCTGCTGCTGGCTCAGCCACCAGATGCAGGGAGGGGTGGGGCTGGTGCTCGGGAGGTTGAAGGAGGGATAAGGACTTGTGTGCACTAAGGTCCAGATTTAAGAGAACGTGAAGGTGTGCGTCACAACACCAAATTTGGCAGTGTCGCGCACCGTCATTTTCAAAATGCAGGGATGCGCCGCATTTATTAAAACATGGTGCACCCATGTTTCCCCCAACACCAGCGCTAAATATGCTCCCGTGCACCAATGCAGCAACCCTTGCACCATAGTGCAAGTATGGCTGCATTGAGGGGGAGATTGTTTTTGTGCAGGAAGAAACACCTTCATGCACAAAAACAATCTTAAATGGTAATTTGCTCTTTCAATGAGTGCTGCAGAATGCATCACACACAGAAATAGCAAAAAAAGGAGAAACAAAAGCATTTCTCCTCTTTGTGCCATGCTAACGCCTCTCCTGGGGTGGCATTTGATTTCGGCTCTGCCTCAGGTTTACGAAAACTCGTAAATCTGGGGCAGCGTCAAAATGCATTGGGTGTTGCTGTGGCATGCCACAGCAACCCCATTGCACACCCCTTCCAATCAAATTGCTGCATGTGAAGGGGCTGTATTTACAAGGTGCTGTTAAGCCACAAAAAGTGGTGCAATGGTACCCTGTAAATACAGTGCAGTTTATAGCGCCACCAGAGTGTCACTGAAAGTAACGCTCCAGTGGCGCTAGGGGCTCTTAAAAATGCTCCTAAGTGCGCATGTGTGTTTGGAATGCCTAAGACGGCCGTCCAAACACACATGCGTACTTGAGTTGCTCCAGTCCAGCTGTGTGCATAGCCGGACTGGAGAAGGTTCACAGGCCCAAGGGCCGCTCAGACCATTCCTGAGGCTGCTTACATGCTACGTTTAGCATGTAAGCAGTGCCAGGATTGCAGGGGAGTCTCTTCTGGTGCCCCAGTGAATGCTGGGACACCAGAACAGGAATGGAGGATGTACAAGCTGGTAGGAAAGGACAGCGGCGGTGCTAAATGGTAGGTTTCTTTTTTAAACGTATTCCCACCTCCCCTGTCGTGCCTGTCATCCCTCCCGCCCCTCCCCTTGATATCTGCGGCAGCCGCCACTGCTGAAATCCAGTAATCATACAAATTAGTGTTTAGTGGTGAGATTCTTTCGAGAAGCTATAGCCACCCCACTCCCTCTGCTACTACCTCCCATGTGGCTCACTTAGCACTGTGTCTCCCCTTGTAGGAGTCTGGAGTTGGCATGAATCTAGCTTGAGTGCAGTTGTATATCAAGAGTGAAATGCGCACTCAGGGGCACATTTGCAAATAAATCACGCAGTTTGGCACTGCAAGCCAGCTTGCTGCGCCACCTTGCGTCATTTTGAAAGTGCAGGAATGTGTCATAATTTACAGAAATGCAACACATCCCTGTACTTTCCTCTACACTAGCACACAAACTGCTTCTGGGATGATGGGTTATGTGCAGGAATGGACACCTCCCTGCACATAAACAATCATTTATGGCACTTTCCTTTTTCAATTTGTGCTGCACAATGCAGCACACATAGAAAGAGGAAAAACAGGGAGAAATAATGTTATGTCTACTGGTTGTGACACTTTAATGCCACCCCTGAGGTGGCGTAGTAATCTGAGGCATTCCCAGCCATGTAAACCTGGGAAGTGTCAGATTCCATGCGTGTTGCACTAGAACACCCACAGCAACCCCTATGGAACGCCCTTTTCACGCAGAAAGAGGGGCATATTTATAAGGCCATGAGAAACCATGCAAGATGGGCCAGCACACTGTGCCACTCGAGCATAAAAGAAAATGACACTCCAGTGGCGCAATGTGCTGCTTGTGGCTTGTAAATGTGGACCACAGTATTTTTTATTCTTACCCCCCTCTCATGATGCATCTCACTTTTAGAGTCCTCCTTGATCTTTTGCAATCAGCAGCATCCCTTCTACGTCTCCTGCAGTAGCCATGACAATCCAAAATGCCAGTTGTTGCATGTTAGAGGTGGAATGAATGCTTCATCCATGAACATCCAGCCAGCTGCAGACTGCACAGCTGCATGGCAGATGTGGGCCAATTTCAGCAGTGACGTGGAGCCACCTGGGCTGAGAACAGTTGGAGCCTGAGCTGGTCTAGAGTATTCACAGTGATCTCAGTCCCAATCAGGCTAAAGGTATGTGCAGCTCTGTTACACCTGACAGCCTTAGGGTGGTCACCCCTAACTTTTTGCCTGCCTCCCTCCACTTTTGAGATACTGTTTTTGCAGATGTTTAGACTCTGCCCACTTTACCACTGCTAACCAGTGCTAAAGTGCATATGCTCTCTCCTTTAAACATGGTAACATTGGATCATACCCAATTGGGCTATTTAATTTACTTATTAGTCCCTAGTAGAGTGCACTATATGTGCCCAGGGCCTGTAGATTAAATGCTACTGGTGAGCCTGCAATACTGATTGTGCCACACACTTCAGTAGCACCTTAACTTTGTCTCAGGCCTGCCATTGCAAGGCCTGTGTGTGCAGTGTCACTGCCAATTCGACTTGGCATTTAAAAGTACCTACCAAGCCTAAAACTCCCCTTTTTCTACATATAAGTCACCCCTAAGGTCTGGCCTGGGTAACGCCTAGGGCAGGGTGCTGTGTAGGAAAAAGGCAGGACATGTACCTTGTAGTTTACATGTCCTGTAGTATAAAACTCCTAAATTCGTTTTTACACTGCTGTGAGGCCTGCTCTCTTCATAGGCTAACATTGGGGCTGCCCTCATACATGGTTTGAGTGGTAGCTGCTGATCTGAAAGGAGTAGGAAGGGCATATTTAGTATGGCCAGAAAGTTTATACAAAATCCTACTGACTGGTGAAGTTGGATTTAATATTACTATTTCAGAAATGCCACTTTTAGAAAGTGAGCATTTCTCTGCACTAAATCTTTCTGTGCCTAACAATCCACGTCTGGCTGGGCTTAGTTGACAGCACCCTTGTGCATTCACTCAGACACAACCCAAACACAGGATACTCAGCCTCACTTGCATACATCTGCATTTTGAATGGGTCTACCTGGGCTGGGAGGGTGGGGGGCCTGCCACTTGCTTGTCAAAGGACAGTAGCCTGTCCTCACACAAAGGACTGCCACACCCCTTACTGGGACCCTGGCAGACAGGATTGAACTGAAAGCGGACCGTGTGCACTTCTAAGCCACTCTTTGAAGTCTCACCCACTTCAAAGGCACATTTGGATATTTAAACAGGGTCTCTGCCCCTACCAACTAAGACCCTTCCTGGAGAAGAGAACCTGAACCAGAACCTGTATCCTGCCAAGAAGACATGCCTGGCTGCTCAAAGGACTCACCTGTCTGCTTTCTGTGAAGGACTGGTGCCTTGCTGTTGCCCTGCTGCCTTGCTGCTCTCTGGCTGTGGTGAAGAAGAGCTCTCCAAGGGCTTGGATAGAACTTGCCTCCTGTTCCCTTAAGTCTCAGGACTAAAAAGACTTCATCTCTACAAGAAGGACTCCTTGTGTGGCAAAATTTGATGCACAGCCTGCCAGAAACGACGCACAGCATGCACAATGGAGAAAAATTCACCTCATGCAGAACCGGAATGACGCAGCCCGACTTCGCAACAAGAAGATTGATGCAGCGCCAGCGTAGCAGCCGGAAATTCGATGCACGGCCTCACCGGATCGACGCACATCCGAGTCAGCACGATGCAGCCCGACTTCCAGAGATGAATCGACACAGAGCCTGCCATGCAGTAGAAAATTTGACGCAACACCTACCGATCGATGCAGCTCCTGTGACTTCGTCCTAGCAGCGCCGGAAAGCCGCGCATCGTCCCCGGGACGTCTGAAAACCCCGCAACCCGAAGAGGATCCACGACTGAGCGCCAGAAATCAGCGCACAGCTGTCCCAGAGTGAAAACTAAATGACGCATCGCTGTGTGCGGCCCAAGAAATCGCCGCACACCCCTTTGTTTCCATGCATCTCCTGCTCTGCGGTCCTTTGAGGAGATTTTTTACACAAACCAGGTACTTTGTGCTTGAAAGAGACTTTGTTTGATTTAAAAATACTTAAGACACTTTGGGGGTCATTCCGACCCCGGCGGTCGGTGCCCCGCAGGGCATTCTGACTGCGGCGGTTTGGCCGCGGTCAGACCAGGAAAACCGGCGGTCTCCCACCGGTTGTCCGCTGCCCTGGGAATCCCCCATGGCCGACCCCCTCACCCGCCAGGAACAGGATGGCGGTGAGGGGTGTTGTGGGGCATGGGCACTGCAGGGGCCCCCGTAAGAGGGCCCCACTTTGTATTTCAGTCTGCTTTGCAGACACTGAAATACGCGACGGGTGCCACTGCACCCGTCGCACATACCCACTCCGCCGGCTCCATTCGGAGCCGGCTTCCTCGTGGGGAGGGGTTTCCCGCTGGGCTGGCGGGTGGCCTTCTGGCGGTCGCCCGCCAGCCCAGCGGGAAAGCCAGAATGGCCTCCGCGGTCTTTCGACCGCGGAGCGGCCATATGGCGGCTACCTCCAGGCGGGCGGCTCCCGCCGCCCGCGGGGGTCAGAATGACCCCCTTTATATCACTTTTCAGTGATATCCCTACATATACTTATTGCATTTTAATCGTTTTGACCGGCATTTATCCAGATGAATATTATATATTTCTCTAAACACTGTGTGGTGTATTTTTGTGGTGCTATTGTGTTATTGTATGATTTAATGCACAAATACTTTACACATTGCCTTCTAAGTTAAGCCTGACTGCTCAGTGTCAAGCTACCAGAGTGTGGGTACAGGATAATTTGGATTGTGTGTGACTTACCCTGACTAGAGTGAGGGTCCTTGCTTTGACAGGGGGTAACCTGACTGCCAACCAAAGATCCCATTTCTAACAAGCCCTAATCTGGCCTATAACAATCAGGAAGTTGCAGCCCTCTTCTAGGGCTCCTGCCTATTGCTTATTATAGCCCTGGGGGTTATGGCAATCATGTAGGTGCAGTGCTTATCTGGGCCACAGCAATCATGCAGTTGCAGCCATTGTCCAGGCCTATGACTATCACACAGTTGCAACTCTATTGTGGGCCTACGGCAATCTCACAGTTGCATCCCTCACTGGTTCCAACCAGGACCACAGCATTGTTCTTCCTGCCAGGAATTAGGATCAGAGACTTCGGTGGGCCACAATTCAAGGGCCCTTCCTCATTCTCTCTTCTGGAGTCAACTCTCCCTGGACATCCAATAGCCACCAAGGATGTATTTAGCCTCTCTTTTCCTATACAGTGGCTCTTCCTGTAGAGCCACAAAGCCTCCTCCCCTCTCTCAACAGGCAGGAAGAAGTCTAGGAGCTTTAAGGCAGATTCCCAGCTCCTCCAGTAGAAAGTTCAGACTTCAGGTGATGTCTCCTTGCCACTGGAAAACTGGCTATGAGGCAGTCACCAGACCTCATTGCACAGCTATCCTTTGAATGCTCTGCAAAACACTTCTTTCATTTGTCATAAAGGATTTAGAAGTGGAATAGGGCTGGATGGTTTGGGCCTCACTTTTAGGCACAAGGTCTAGACAGGGAATAGGGATTCACTGTCCCAAACCATAGAACTAGTTTAGTGTGGTTCTTTTTTAAGTGTTCTCCTAAGGCTCCTCTCCAGTCACAGCCTTTATGTAGAATGATGCTTTTCATAGCAGTCAACATTGGGGCTGTCTTTAACCTGAAACACCCACGACAGAAGGAGAAAGAGGTATTAGGTTTCAGCACCTGGCTGTCATCAGCACAACTGAAGTAGTAAATAGGGCCAGACAAAATGGCAGGTCTCACCTAAAACATCCTCACTTTTCACAACCGAGTCTACAGTTCCAACCCTCACTCCAACATTCTACCAAATGGCAAGGCTCAGGAATTCTAATCAGCAACTCATTTCTAGCAAAATGACTTATGGAATTTCTAAATGTATCACCACCTCCTGTAAGTGTCTGGATTTTCTCCCTGCAGCTACAGGAATTCTGGTAATACAATTGCACTGTCTGGGAGAACACTCCTCACCTTCTTGTGTTAGGCCAGGGGCACACAAAAAGGATTCCACTGACCTACATCACACAGGCTTTCACATACACACAACTTATCAACACATACACTGCATTGGAGTATTAGTTGAAGGGGGCAAGATCCCACCTCAATAATAATCAAAGTCCTTGTCAAGCTGAACCATTTAATTCAAGAAATAAACCTGTGCTTTGTCCTCTGGTAGCTTGGCACAAAGCAGCCAGGCTTAACTTAGAGGCAATGCGGAAACTATTTATGCAGTGCTCAAACAGTAATTACAACCTCCAAACACCCTCACGAAACTGCAGTCTTTGCTGTTTTTTTCAACTTTGGCAGAACATACATTACAGACTAAACACAACAACCAACACCTATTTATAATCTGTTTCGTCCTGACTTTTCAAGTAAACATTAAACACAGAACACACATGCATTCTCAGAGAACTGAAACAAGACATGCTAAAAGCACAACACTTACACCCATGTGATAATAAATTTGGTCACCAGAATAATTGATGGTGCCGTCGGGTTTAGCTGTGTCACATTCAACAAGGTTGACACGGTACCCATAGCATACAAATCACATTTGTATTCCAATGCAGAACAACATTTTACACCAACAGAAAAAATATTGCCTGCTGGTCAGATGGCTGTCATTAAGGAGAGACCACTTGTCCAAAGAAAACTCATTAATGTTGTTACCCTGGTGTCTACTCTTGAGGAGGTCAACAAAGCTAGCATTCCAAACACTGATGCATTACATCCACGTTGGATTTAATGGGCAACCTCCTTGACTGCCACTGATGTTGACTAGGTTTTTGGCCCAAAACTACAGACTCAAAACTTTCTCCAATCTGAGCTTGAATATCCTGTGCCCACTAACATCTTACCTCTTGACCAATCCCGAAACATTATTTATACTGATGGTTCAGCACAGCCAGTTGTAGGTACCAAACACCAATACTCCACTAGTTGCACAGCTGTTAACAGGGTAATGAGGGATGGTACATTCCACCCTCAAAATACCTACATGCAGATACTTCAGGACTGCACGGCTGAGCTTGCCAAGCTTAATATTCTGGTCCTGGCACTGGAACATATGGATCCTGAACATCCAATACGGATCGTTTGATTCACATTACTGCGTCCAGTTGTACAATGATTACTTACATCTTTGGCACTTAACCAGTTCAAGGACTCCAAATGGAACCCCATCAAGCACAATAACTTGGGGAAGGTAGGTGATCTTAAAGACAGGCTACCAAAGACTCCTGTCGTACATACATTGGGCCATTAATGTGTATGAGTACATGTTGTAGGAAACACTTTGGCTGATAAAGCTGGCAAATCTGCAGTAGCAACAACTTCTGTTGCTGTAATTACTCATTCTCATATGAGATTGGATGATGAAACTCTGGCTGCTGTGAAAGCTTTGGCTGATGGCATTTACCAAAAATGTACCCAGCTAAATATTTCTACCATCTCGGTACCCAAAACATGCATATGCAACAATTACAGAGGCAGGAGATTAAGTGATCCCCAACCGAACACAGAGATTAGATCTCATTAGAGCAGCACATGAGTCTGTTGCATCTGCTCATGCAGGTGTGGTGGTCACTATTTCCTTGCTACAAAAATGCTATTGGTGGCCAGGTCTATGCAAGCACTCCAAACAATATGTCCTTTGCTGTGACACTTGCTAACAAATGAAAGGGGCCATCATCAAATGCCCACATTAGAAACCCCTCCTAGTGTCCAACATAACTGTACAATGTGCGTACCTGGATTATTGTGGTCGCTTACTACCTGATGGTGTATGCATATATATAATAGCCACTGTTGACTCATGTTCTAGATTCCTGTGGGTATGGCCACAATGGTTGGCTGAGGCCAAACTGTTATTAAGGACTTACAAGTGTTTATCAGTACCTATAGAGTTGCAGCATTACACTCAGACCAGGGCCCTGCTTTTGCCTCCAGGGCATTCAGGAGCACCATGGGAATGATGGGTGTCCAACTCCAAGACCCCCCCCCCCACCATCCTGAAGACAATTGTGTTGTGGAGAGGAAGAACCACGTCTTAAAGCAATCGTGAACAGCAAGGGTATTAGGTTCTGGCTGTAGGTGGCTTTTATCACCTATATGGGGTCCAGAGAGCAATAAATAATTTGCCCAGAAGGTCCTTGGGAGGATGCATCCATTAAGAGGTCCTATTTGGGATATCGATAAGTGTTCCAGATCTTGATGGCCCCGGCGGGGTGATGGCACAACCACGTTTGACATAGATGAACATGTCACTGTTTTACAGGAAATGCAGAAATTTTGTGATGAAAACTCACCTGCCTATGCTGCCAATTTTGGAATGAGGGATTTGCCGACAACATCAATTGTCTGGATTCTTAAAGGTGGGGATCTGATTTGAGAAAAGATTGCTGTCATAAAGGAGTTCAGCCCATCCTGTAAGGCACTGGTTTCCAGTCCTGGGAATATACAGTACCAGAACTGTTATTCTGCCATCGCTGCCTGGTTCCAAAGAAAACCACATTGTTTCAATTGACAACATCAATTTGCGCCATGTGGCCGATCCCGCACATAAGCCACAAAGATTCCATGATAGTTCCCCTTCCCATCTCACTATCCCATGGGAAATACCTCTTCAAGCACTCAACTATGCTTCTGCAAGTACCAATGTTACAATTGTCTCCCCAAGCCTAAGGAGGGCGGAGAATGAGCTTCTGTTAATTCCTATCACCACTTAAACAACAAGAAATGTCCAAACTGTGGATCTATAGTATTCCAATTCGACACAAACGGATGACATCGTTCATTAGGAACCACCAGCATTTTTAGTGCGTCTAACATTGTGTCAATTGTACACTTTTTTAAGGCCTTTGGTTCTAGATTAGTCATCATGTTGACAACAGTATTTGGCGTCATTCCTTCAGCCATTCATTAACCCTTTTTAAGGGTTTTCAGTAGATTTCCAATAACATTGGGATTGATTGGCAGTATTCTGCTGCTGCTATTTTTGATATGCTGTGGCTGTCCCATCTCTGCACAGCAGAGTGATGGTGCTACCACCAATCCAGCTATGTCATGATCGCATGATGCAGTACTTTGAAATTTCCTTGCTGGAGGATCTGGAGCTGAATTGGTCACTGACATTTCAACCAGTTCTGATTTGTCTGCAACCTATTTTCCATTGCATATGGTGCTTCTTTGAGTGTGCACCAAAAGTGTGTCTTGCTGTATAGTCTGTGCCTTCTTTTGACACAGATTTGTTAATTTTCTCGATGAGGGGTCATCCACGGTCATGTCCATTGAGAATACAGTTGATCCGTGAGGCATCGCATGAGCCCCACTAAGAGATTTGCTGGCTCCATCAACATCAGGTGCAATGAGGACTGTGGCCTCCTCATCCTTGCCCGGGGCTGAGGCTTCTGCCCACTATTGCTCCTTGGATCCCTCAATTAATGTGCTGGTCAACTTATCACCTGACAAAGTGGAGTCTTTCATGGCTACCATCTCCATTGCTGACATCAAAAGTTTTCTGCAGGATCACAATTATTGTTGACATTTGAAGGCTGGCATTTTTTCAAAATCCTAAATGAGTTTCCAAATTGTCCTTTAAACTCAGTTTTTTCTGTTGGCCTGCCTGGCTTGTCAACTTCGACATTTATCTCTTTTATGTATATTTTGAAATGCTTTTAGTATTTTGTAGTTCAGGGCATTTTTTAGATAAGTCTTTGGACAGGCACTTTGGTTCCGGCAATGAGGAGGGTGTCATGGGTTCATTTTAGTGCTTTGCTTGGACATATATATTTTAGCTTAGCTTAGGCCTGCGGTCTGTGCCCTTTTACCTAGATAATGTGCTATATTCTCTTGTATTCATTTTATTTATTTTAGAATAGCTTTCTTTTCATTGGCGATGTTTATTTTTTTTATTCAGCTGCTATTCTGAGAGAATGTTCTTAATATTATAATAATGTACAACTTTGCTCATCATGTTCCTCACCCAAGGTTGACAAGGAACAGTATGAGATCAACACAAGATAATGTTTGGCATTGCAGCCACAAGAGCATGCACACTTAGGAACATGCCCACATGAGGCATATTGCGCGGAACATAAACATGCTTTTCTATAAAACACCATGTAGGCCAAGTAGGGGTTGAGAGGGCTCCTTCCAACCAGCATTCCCATCTATGCAGCATACCATTTTTCAGCAAGACCTCAGCGTGTTACTGCAAGTCAGCTAAGGAGATGAAGGGCAGACCTTCATTCTAAGGTAATGCAGGTGGGTGCTCCTCTCATGGACGAGTCTGAACAGATTGGGCTATCACCGCTGTCTCTCGAAAGAAGTTAGATGCTGGGCTTTAGGTAGGAATTCTAAAAACATGTTCATTTAAACATGTTGGGATTGTTCATCTTTTTCTCACTAACCGTCACAATTCTAATTTTGTTGTGCCTCATTTTCCTAATAATTGAAGCTCCTATATTTTATTGTAGATTGTAGTCTTTTCAACAAAAATACTGAAAACCACTGTGCATCTCTTTATTGCCTGTGTGTGTGCATGAGACCTTTTGCTAACAAGAGAAAGAGGTGAGATCTATTCACCACATCCTCCCTGAGAGGTCACTAGAGTGTCATGCGTCCTTCTTGGGTTGGATGAGGTGCTGCTAGCAAGCTGGTAGGGTTGATCTGGCAGTCACCAACTGGTGTGGGAATGACTTAGTCACCCAGAAGCGTTGGCTGCTGCCAGAATCCAGCAGTCTTGTTCAATTTCTGAGAGTCCTACAACACAGGTATTAAAAGAATGTAAAAGAAAACATTTTCCAGCTGCTGTATGGCCCATGGGGCTGCTAGAAGAGAGCCAGCAGGTCCTTGTGGGATCCTACATCCCCCTCCACAGTCATAAGCAAAATTCAAAGATGTGGGCTTTCCAAGTCGGCACAGGACATCCAAAATATAATGAAAAAAAGAATAAATAAATAATGAATGGGCAGTAGAAACTGCTTATTTATTATCCGCTGCTCTGTCATGGACTTTCCCATGATTCCATGCAGGGGCTTTTTATTCACAGTTTTTATCCAGTTGGTGCCCCTAGAAGTGGCAGGGGCACCACCAAGCTGTATATATATATATTGCTGTTGCCACTAGGTAGTTATTGTTAGAGGTGGGTGATGAATTCTGCTCTGCCAGTGGAGTTCGCAGAGTTGTGCCCACTCTGAGCAGAGCACGGATTTCCCAAAAACTCCACAGAGTGTCGTGGAGAGACGTTTTTCAATTTGATTGCCGACTGTAGGTTGGTGAGCAGGAGTGAGAAAAATCAAATAATAGACCCCTCCTGGCGAGATTTCTCAATGTGAGAGATCACAGAAGGTTGCAACCACCCGCGTTGAAAAACCTGCCACTCACATTGAGGAAGCTGGTGTTTGAGTAGAAAATCTACTCGAGTGGCAAAAAAAAAGTCCTCTTACGCTGCACATTGTGCACTTGTGCTGATTTCACAGTGTGTGACAAACTCCTGGCGTTAAAAATCAGCACAAGCAGTGATACTTATCACACTCAATCGCTCGCAGAGCACCACAGAGATTTTTCTGCACATCAGGGAGTTCTGCGAAGCATAACTCACGCACTCTGCCCAGGACTAGTTATAGTTAGTGCCTAGTTTCCATAGAAAAAGTTTTTGGGGACTTGTCTATATCTTTGGCACCACTTGACCAATCTTCATAAAATTTTCCAAACAAATTTGACAGTCCTGTCAGCTGCTGTCTGGAAAGTTTTGAGATAAACTTTCAAGTAGGGGCTGGTAAAAAAGGGGGGGGGAATAAAGGTGCGTTTCCCAAGTTAATTTCCAAAAGGATTTTAACCAGCGATAGCACCTGAATTGCTGGGAAGAATTTGACCAAATCTGGTAGAAAGCTAACTCTTGGTCCAGAAATAGGCCTTTTTGTTGTTTCATGTAAATCCATTCAGTATTTTCTGACAAATTAAAAAGAATCCAAATTTGTATATATAGGAACGCGGATCCGTCGTGACCCCTGCGTGGAGCACATCGAACCCCTGTGCCATGAAGAATGCTGTGATAGGTTGAGTGCAACCTGTTCAGAAAGTTGCAGCCATCATTTTATGAACCAGGGAACGGTCCCTGGGGATGAAAATAGAGGCTGATAACAATAGAAGGGGTCAGGGTACAAAAATTGAATAAAGGGTCCTCTGCAAATCAGGATGTAGGAGTGTGACGGGGCAAATCACAAAAAGGCAAAACAACAAACCCCCCACCTCCAAATAAGGTTCTATACAAAAATCCAACCTAAAATCACAAATCCTAAGCCCCACATTTGATATAATCTATTGAACAAGATATTTTATTACAAAAATAATCTTAGAAATATCATACCATATCAAAATCCTCCCCTTGACAATCAGAACCCAACATTAACACACACACATTCAATTGGACTACAAACATCAACATACACTAAAAATACATCACTAAACAAATTAAAACCAGCAGATGAAATGAAAAGGCCCTGTAGGAAAGTACCCTCTTTTTGGCATGTTACCCCCAATTTCAGCATGATGTCAGTATGTTTGCCTGTGTTCACTGGGATCCTGCTGACAAGGACCGCAGTAAGTATGCTCTCTCTCCTCTAAAATTTGTCACTGCATACTTGTAACCCAGTATTTCATCCAAAATTGGCATACTGGTCACCCCTTATAAGTCCCTTGCGTGTGCCAGGGCTTGTTGGTAGAATTGAGCGACGCAAACCAGACTAAAATCATCCATCCGTCATGGGACATCATCTGTATCAACCAGGAACCCCCACCTGTCTTCTTGGGTGCAGTATTGACTGTGGTTCTTCACCAGTGGTTCTTCTTTTGCACCTTCATCCAGGTTAGCAGGGGCTCCTGTTCTCCCAGGACTCTCCAGTGCTTCTTGGACTTGGTTCTCTTCTTCCACAGGTCTTCAGGTCCAAGAATCCATCATTGGTGTCTTGCAGTCTTTTCTGGTTCTTGCATAATCTTCTTTCTCATGTTCCTTTGGTTTCTAGGAATGTTACTGTGATTTGGGGTGGGTTCTATAACTTACCTTTGGTGTTTTCTAATACTCCCAGCGCCCCTCTACACACTACACTTGCCTAGGTGGGAAACAAACTTTTTTCTTCCACTTTCTTACTATATGCTTTTTGTTCCCCCTAGGGTCATTTCTAACTATTGTGATTTTCACTATTTTCTAACTGTTTTTACAGCTATTTCTGCAAACTAGTATATATCATTTGTGTATTGCTTACCTCCTAAGGGAGTATAGTCTCTATTGTATTTTTGGCATTTGTGCCACCAAAATAAAGTACCTTTATTTTTGTAACACTGAGTATTTTCTTTCGTGGGTATGAGGACTGTGTGACTACAGTGGTATTGCATGATCTTTGCACATCTCCTAGTTAGGGCCTGGCTGCTCATCCACACTACCCCTAGAGAGCCTGGCTTCTAGACACTGTCTACATTTCACTAATAAGGGATAACTGGACCTGGTATAAGGTGTAAGTACCTTAGGTATCCAGTACAACCAGACCAGCCTCCTACAGGCGCCCAGATTGAGAATACAACAAATATACAAACCCAGCAACCAAAACTTGAAAAGGACATGATAGTACTATAATATGTTGTTATAAACAGAAATCACTAATAGGATTTTTTGCAAAAGCTTTCAGATACAAAGACCACAACATTTTTCAATTCATTAATAAGGGTCCATTCAATTGAAAGGGCTAAACGAATGTCAAATAGTCAAGAATTACTCTGTTGCTGGGCGATGCCTTGAATATGGCTGAGATCCTAGTCTGATGGACATTGTGGTAAACTCTAATGCTTTATTAATACCATAAAATTAAAACACTGTCAACATGCATTTCGGTGCCAGGTGGCTCACTGGCCACGCACTTTCTTCAGGACACAATCGAGAACCCTTTGAAATTTCTAAAGATCCAAAGTGGGGGAGGGAAACTCCTTTGTATAGACTCTACCTAGAATAGAAACAAATCAGATAAAGGGGGATAACCCTAAAAACGAACACTAAAAGCCTGTGGAGATACCTCATGATGGGCCTTCGTGTGTAATAGACTGGAATGATAAGTGCCAACACCCAAACAATACAAAGATGCACCTCAAAGGCCTACAAGATCAGCAAGAAGAGAAACAAGACCTATCAGATGAATTGAAAAAAGCAGATAGAATAAGTTCATGCTAAGTAATAGCTATATACACCATGCATGATTCTTAAAGCCATCAACATAATCCAAAAGAACAGAGAGAATAACATCTAAAGTGAAAACTACATCAGTATGCATGTGAAACCGTGACGTATCAAGATGACCATACACCCAAAAATTGGACCAAACTGAAAAAAATCAAGTAATCATGAATACCTTCAAATGCTTAGAGCAGTCTCCTGCTATTGCTCAATCAATTAATGAACAACTTGGGGCCAATATTCTTCCCATGAATACTATTCTAAGAAGGAAAACAAGACCATAACTGCAGGATATCTTTTACCGCCAAGAAAGGTAAAAAGAATAAACAAAAATATTACATTTAAGATATAATCGTATATATTCATATTGGTTTCCTACAGATAAAGATGATGCACCAATATGTTTGTATTTATTCACATGAAGGAAACAGCAGGGCCCACAGGGTTGTCAAATATCCCTGGCTCCTATCGAGCAACTAAAACACATAGAAGGATCCATCATAATAACTTATGATGCAACAAAATGAACTATTATACTAAATGGGACCTTACCTCTAACATCAAAAATAAAAAAGTACCAACAGCTCTGAAAAAAATAATTATTTAGGATGAGGTGCGTAACGTTTGCCATTCATCTATATATTCAAAGTAGTTATTACAACAGGTCTTTCAGTCGATCAATACTGATATCGAAAGGAAATCTGGTGCATATTTGCGCAACGAAAAAAGTATTTGACTGGAGAGAACCCGCACCTGTAGCAGAGAGCTTTAACATGAATTGATGTAATTGACAATTTGAAAGTTTTCTCGTTATCACTCAAATGTCAAATCCATTCGTGTTATTTTGAGTTAATTTCTCTTCTTACCATTTTTTCCTGATATGGTTGTTGTCCAAAGCATAATCTACTATGCTTTCCCACTGAGCAGGTTTTAGGGGAGAAATCATATACCCCGGGCTACCATATCCATAAAGCATTCAGATCTCTTTAATGCAGCCTATGTATTGCAAATGTACCAACCTCCCACTAAGTAAATTAGCTCTTTAATCACTTAGGACCCAAATAAAATGCTGTAATGTCCAAAAGGCACAGGAACATTGCACATTTGAAAGAATGGTTGAAAAATCACAAAGTCCATTTGAAGGTTAGATCTCATATTTGATTTCATTTAATTAAAGATTAATTCAGGGAAAAAACAAGAACACGACTGTGTTTGTGCTTCACTAAAAGGAAACCGACCTGGACGTCAAGAACTCTAATGAATATTATAAATGCATTTGAGATACAAAGGCCTTCATTACAGATCAGAGACATTTCAGCAAGGGTGTGAACACGATCGTCGAGCACCATTTATTAAGCAATGTGCTTTTAAGCAGTTGTGTGTAGGCATTTGTGTGTACTTCATACAATTCATTTTGCACTTGATATATTCTGATCTTATATTTGCTGAGACTGGCCAATTTGCATACAGATGCTTGTTTCTGGTCCATGGAAGACCTGGCCTGGAAGCCCAGGGGGAACAGGGTCAAGACTGATTTACATATGGCTGAGTCCAAACTGGAATGGCATGGCAAGCAAAAAAACTGATGGACTAAACCTAGATCCGTGACTGGGGTTGAATGTTTGATTTGCTCTGCATTCCTTCCATCATCTGTTGTTTTCAAATTTTATACGTACATTTAAGCGCATCTCTACCTGATGATTAACGCTGGAAAAGTGTTACAGGTGTTCAGTTGGATCACAAGAAAGGAAAGAAACAAAAACGAATGCAAAGAGAAAGCAAAAGAGAAAAACAAAAAGAACTACAATGAGGGAGAGCAAAAGAGAGCACTATTGTAGTGGTGCACAAATTTCTTTAGGTCTTATAGTTCAGGTTTTGTTAGGTGTATTGTGCATACTTTCCATTTTATTTTAGTTATTAATTTTGGCATCCTTTGGATCTTTCACTTGAATTTGCTAGCTTGGCTTCTTTTAAAGTGGGTACTTTTCTAACTTGTAGACAACTTACAAAAGAACCAGCTGACGTGGAAGTTCTTTCCTCCCCCTGTCAGCCGGAGACAGGAGACGACTGACATCCACTTCCTTATGTCCTAGGAATTGCTGGAGAATAACCTGACACCGAGGCAAGGTGAGTCCCTAAATACTGGAAGTGGTGTAGAAGGACTCAGCTAAAGGGCAGTTGACACAGCAAAGGCTTTTATGGCAGCTGTGGCTGAGCAGATGTGCAAGACATGAGTTTTTTGATCAGAGGAAATTCACTTAGAAGGCCTCAGAGAACTATGGTGAAACATGGACACTTTCCCATCAGAGACTACAAACGCAACCAGAAGGATTACTCTGACATACTTTAGAGGCTGTCATTTTTCAAGGTCTCTATGATGAAATCCAGAAACTGTAAGACTTTTCAAAAAGGAGGACCAAGGAGGGAGGGAGATATTCATTGGAAATAACTGAGACAGCACACAGTCACAAAGGCATAAAGAACAACCAGCTCAGCGAGTTAGACCATCTGGGAGAATTAGGAGGTGGTTTTCGTCCCCCTTCAGGAGTAAGCATTGTCACATATCTGACTCTGAAGAGTTTGGATCGCCCGGTTCCTTTTTGCTCTGCTACGCAGGGATTAACATTTACAAGAACATGCAGAGATGTATCCTGATGGATCATATTTCTGTGACTTTTGGTTTGAGAATTACAGTTCCACCAATATGTGACACTGATCTGGATAGCATTCAGTCAGGGTGACATAGTGTCCCTAGCGCATAAATAAAACAATTATCTAACTAGCAGTGGGTTCACAAGTTTTTCATTATCTTGCCAAAGCCATCACAATAAGGCCCATATTTATACTATTTTTGCGCCTCATTTGCGCCATTTTTTATCGCAAAAGCAACGCCAACTTGCAAAATACAATTATATTTTGTAAGTTTGCATTGCTTTTGCATAAAAAAAATGACGCAAATGCGGCGCTAGAAAAGTATAAATATGGGCCCAAATGTCTCAGATAAAGGTGCACCAAAGAACATATCAAATTAAAATTCTCCTTTTTCCTCAACGCGTCAAACAATTAACCCATATTTAGTGCCTAGAGAGGGAAATGTACAGCTATGGGGACAAATTTAAAAGAGACTCATACAAAGGTTTTAAATTACCTGAAACTTAGAGATATCTAAGGCAGGATAAAAATAGACGCTGTGTTGAACACTTTTGTACCTAACACAAGGTGGCAGAACAGACATATCTAACATTTGTAGGGCATTTCTGGAAAAAGTAATGGTTTCCTTGGGCAAATCGCCTGGAAATATCCAAAGATTTAACAATTTGGAACAAAGTTCATCAGAAGGCAACTAAGGTTATCTGAAACTCTCTACCTTTTCCATCATGAGTAGCAATATTGTGGACAAAAGTTTGCCTACACTTATTAGAATTTGAATGATGCAACACTGCCTCGCTGACCTTAACAAAGGGGTTTGAATCATTTTTGCTGCACTCAATAGACAGCAAAACACCTAACATACAAGGATGTGGTAATGACTGTCACTGTCCAACACAAATCTAGCCTAGGAATATATGAATTTAGAGACAATATAGGTGTCAGAAATATGGGGAATTTCTGCAACAGGTTAGTGATGGGATAGGAGCAAAACATGATTTAACATGTTAGAGTAGAACTCACAGAAAAAAACAAATGTATGATAAATATGCTATGAGCCAACATTTGGAAAAAGCAATAGAGAGCTCCAACTCAAGTTTACATAAATAGCCAAACATTACCAACGATTATAAAAAAAATCAAATATGGAGTAAATTTAGTACAACCTTTGAGTGCACCTGGCATGACTGACCATAAGGCCGGTCTCAGGGAAAAGCTTCCTGACAATGGTGTATACATCACCATACCACTGAAGGTTTCAATGGTTCAGAAAGATTGCACTGGAGTTCAGCAAAACGAGTCCTGAAGAACTGACAAAGCCTCTGAGCAGGAGCTGCACATTTTGGTGGACCAAAGCAGGACATATGGTTCTTAAGTTTACCAGATAGAACAACTCAATAGTTTGTTACATTTTGGGTTTAATTGAACCTGAATCTTTTTAATGAATGGCAGCACATGTTTAGATTTAACACAGCCTGAGATCCAGCTTGTAAAAGATCTAAATCAAAATATTTTGTTGGGGTAGCAAATTCTCTGTTCATAAGAAAATCCACTAGTATCTCACTAGTTTGCACTTTTTGTCAACTCCAACTGAGACTCTATTATGACTGAGTCAAATGGATATGGACTTCTGAACTTGGTACTTCTTATATTAATCCAGGAAAACAAGTTCAGTAGTGTAGAAAGAGGGAAGTCCCGCAGTTCAAGAGATTGATGCACTTATGTTTACATCGGGATTTGCATAGGTAAAAAAAATCACATAACGTATTGAGTTGGGACATTTTGTCAAAGTATGAAAAAAGATTATTGTATTTATTATATGATAGAAAGAATTTAGTTATGACTAGTGAAGGAAGGTTGGTTGAAGCAATCTATCAAAGCTAGATCAGTGGCTAAAAGTGCAACCTTTAGCCTTCAGGATGTTTTTACGGTACTGTACAAGGTTAAATCGGATCATGTGTCAAGTTCGTAGATATTGTATGGTACTTTCTGCTGTCAATCTGATCCACTCCCTAGAATGAGGATCTGCTTTTTATGTGGAGAAATACTAATAAGAGAACTAAATACAGGAGTGAAGGGGAATGAGGGTGAGAGAGAAAAAAAGTGTTAGCCCGTATGTCACTGACTCACTGGGTGCATTTGTCTCAGATTTTAGAACACTCCTTAGAGAGTTCTCATAGGCTGGAGTTCTCAGGCAGGTTAAGCATACACTTTGTACAGATAAAACCCACAGATGCATAGTACAGTTCACAGACATCAACAATGCAAGAAATTCTTGCAATACAAGACATGAAGCTTATCAGCTTCAGAATAACAGGCCGTGGTGAATGTAAGCCAGAGTCATAGGAAGCTTGCACGAAGGTTGATAAAATCCACGTCAATAGGATACCTGGAAACTGTGGTGAGTAGGAGACAGGAGCAAGCATGACAACAAGCCAAAATATAATTACTAATCAAATCAAAAGACAGGCAAAAGATCAGAGCGTAATGGAAGCAAACAAGGGATTAAAAGATGAGGGATAGAACAAAGGTATTTGAACTGCTAGAGCAAGACAAGGAGCCAATGCAGGAAATTTGCCAAGCATCTTCCTGATGACCATTAACAGTTTTAGGTAGCATCTCAGCCTAGTGTGAACTACAAGTCATCCCTGTGAACTTCTCCAGCCTAGTAGTCTTCATGCCCCAGCCAGCATGCCTCAACTTTAAAGGGATGCATCTCACTTTCTTATGTTGTCTCAACTGGGTAACCTAGGTCTTCAAGCCACTTGTTCATTCTGGACACTAAGGCCCATATTTATACTCCGTTAGCATGTTTTTTTTTTACACTAATCCGGCGCAAACTTAACACCATATTTTTATTTTGACGCTAGACCCGTTGAGTGTCAAAATTTCAGAGTTTATGTCATTTTCTGGATGCGTGAAACCGCCTTGCATCAATTAGATCAAGGTAGGCGTTGCCGTCCAAAACATGACTCAAACACCAGTGCGCCATATTTATCCAACGGGGCAAAAATGGAAAATGACGCAAATCCCGATTTGTGTCAAATTTTAACGCCTGGGTCAGGGCAGGCGTTAACATGGGGCAGACACACTACTACTTAAGGAAAACTCACACAAGCAACATCATTGCTCAAGAAGGACGACATGGAGGTGCTACTCATGCAGCATGCCAGAAGACGCAGAGCACAGAACCAACAGCAGCAGCTACCACCACACCAATGTGGACCCCAAAGGCAACGGAGAAGTCAGGAGAGGCTATTCAAGATCAGGACAACCCTCCAGGCCTCAGGGAACATGATATGATCCAGAGGTACAGACTCAACTGGCAAGCCATACAGCAGCTGCTGTGCCAAATTGAGCCAGACCTAACAGCCAGCCTGCAGACATCCCACATTATTCCACCGGAGACCAAGCTGCTAGCTGTCCTGCACATGTTGGCAAGTGGTTCATTTCAAACTACTGGTGTCCTGGTTGCCGGGGTCTCACAGCCCTCATTCTCCGCCTTCCTTCCCAAGGTCCTTAATGCCATCATCTCCCTCACACCCCGCCACATCAGCTTCTCCAACACACAGCAGAAGCAGCAGGAGACCAAACAGGGGTTTTACCAAATCAATGGCTTCCCGCACGCTCTTGGTGCCATTGACTGCACACACGTCCGGATTGTGCCACCTGCTGCAACCGAGCACCTATACCGCAACAGAAAGCACACCAACTCCATCAATGTGCAAGCCATTGTTGATCACCAGGGATTGTTCACAAACATCATGGCAAAGTATCCTGGGAGTGTACATGATTCCTTCATCTTCCACCACAGCACCATTAATCGGCACTTCCAGGTTGGACGATATGCCAACGGCCTTCTTGTAGGTAAGTCCAGAAACCTAGTAATATACACAAATCAGCGCAACCCTATAGGACACACAAGACATACACCACTACATCGACACGTGGGCAGGAAGACACTGAGGTGTGTCACTGGTAGTTATGTGTGATGTCCTGACCCAATAGGATCACACCTATGGACAAATGACGGCTGCCGATAACAATAGATCACTCTCTAGAGCCACAAGGGACCAATTTAAAACTACACAGTGACAATGACATGGCCTTAACTGGCAGTACAACTTGGAAGATTAACCATTCAATATCATAAGGCCACATAGTCAATCCCACACCCTTCCAAGCAATATGTCCTGTGTAAGGGGTGTGCAATGTCTGTTGCTGCAGGTCAAACACCATGAAACACATAGCATGATGACGCTGACTCAAATGAAGGTGACATGGAATTATTGAGGGAGTACCAACATCTCACATCACTCCTGGGGTGACATTGCCAGCTAGCAATAAGAAAGTGGACTGTGGTATGAAAACAGGTTGATGTGACACTAATGCAAAGTGCACACTGCTACACATACTGAAAGAGGCAATTCCCCATATACATAACAGATGTACAGGGAGATGGACCTTCCTACACAAATACATCCACCTCCACAACCAAGTTAGCCAGCTCACCTGGAGCAAGTTCAGTAGTGTTGGTTCACGGTTGCACATGAGTCAACTGGGTGAGGGAACAAAAATCGGTTTGCATAGAACTAATCACAAATGGGATAATTGTGCATTGTCAATACTGAACACCTCAGTGCTGCCAACTTATGGAGATGTGTTGTGCATTGTCACCCAGCCAAATCAAAGGGCCTCACTGTTGTATTTAATCTGCAATTACATATGTCTAATTGGATGGGATGACCAGGCCATGTAGTGCAACCATGTTACCACCACAGTGGAATCTATTGTGTGTGTGGAAGTATCATGTCACCTCCGGTGAATACACACGAAAACATCTTGCTCACTACATAACACATGGGAGATACACACTGAACTGCAAGTTTTAAAATATACCAGAGATATCAGGTCAATTACCCAAACACAAGTTTTGTAAGTCAAACAAGCCAGTGCAGAAAGAACCCTACACAATACCACAAACACATATGAGTCACAGACAATACAAGATAACAACTGCCATGCAAAAATGACATTCCTGGTGCAAGCAACAAAATATTTAACCCTATTTTCTCTTTCAGCTAATCAGGGTTACAGTATCCAGCCATGGATCATGACCCCATTTGCCAACCCAAGCACAGCAGCAGAGTGTGCCTATTACGAGGCACATCGGAGGACACACACCATAGTTGAACGGACTTTTGGCATCCTGAAGTCCAGATTCAGGTGCCTGGACATCACTAGAGGCAGCCTCCTATATTCCCCAGAAATGGTCTGCAAGATCATATTGACCTGTGCCATCCTGCACAACATTTGTGTTAGTAGGAACATTCCCCTATATAAACCTGAACAACAACTGCCTGAAGAGGAGGAGGAGGAGGATGCTGTCTGGGAAAATGAGGGGGAACATCCTAACACAGCTGCAGGAATGCGCCGCAGACAACATATAGTACAATTTTTTTTCCAACAATAGTCACTATCACCACTTTGTTACTATATGGAATTAAACAGCTCACTTTATCACTCAGTCATGCACTGAGTAATTATTTATGCATCACATGATTGCAAAGGATCATAATCAGAGTATTACCTCAGGGAGCATTGCAAAAAGACAAATTTGCATACTTCTGACGCCACATCAAATTTGATGGGTATGAATGTACAGAAAACATCACGCACAGTTTTTATGAAATACATCTTTTGTCTATTTCTGATTTGAAGGGGAAATTCATAGGACCACAGCTATGAGACACATCCATGTTGCCAACATGGTCCATTGCAGCATATGACACCCAACTATGACACCATCAATCATAAGATAAAAAAGTACATCATACATGAGGCAGTGGATGTGAAATTGCATTGGTAACAGGAATGTATGACCAGACCCTTGACAGCAGTAAGTGTGACATCAGCTATCTCTGCAAGGAGCATGTGTGACAAGTGCATCAAACCTGAAAATGGATAGCACGAGTGCCCCAGGTATGACAAGCAATGCTCACAAGACATGCCCTGCACAGTCCATCCCGGGTAATAAGTCCTGCACTGCCATGTTTTAAGTCTCTGCCCATCCTTCTCTAGGGGATGCTGTAAATGGACTATCTGTACCCTGGGAATCATCATCTACACTCACCCAGACTCCCATTCTGACTCCTGTGTGCTTCCATTTTCAGTATAGCATGCCATAGTTCTACTTCATCAGCCTGCATGGACTTCAGGTCCCATAATGCACTGCCTGGTAGTCGGTAAGACCTGTAATCTGCTGTCCATTGCTTCCCATGGGAAAAGTCCAGTTGGCCCCTTATTCTGCATTCTCACCTCTAGGACTTGTGAGAGACTGAAGCTGCACACACCTTTGAGGAAGCTTGGGTGACAAGTGGAGCATCAATACTGTAAATGTTATGTTATGTTATATGGATTTATATAGCGCTTGACTGCCCAGGGGTCTCGCAGCGTAAGGCCCCTGGGCAGCGGAGCGTGGGGAGCACGAGTCTCCCAAGTATGACAAGCAATGCTCAGAAGACATGCCCTGCACAGTCCATCCCAGGTAATACGTCCAGCCACTGCCATGCTTTAAGTCTCTGCCCACCCTTCTCTAGGGAGCGCTGTAAATGGATTCTCTGTACCCTGGGAATCATCATCTACACTCACCTAAACTCCCATTCTGACCCCTGTGAGCTTCCCTTTTCAGTATAGCATGCCATAGTTCTACTTCATCAGCCTGCATGGACTTCAGGTCCCATAATGCACTGCCTGGTAGTCTGTAAGACCTGTAATCTGCTGTCCATTGCTTCCCATGGGAAAAGTCTGGTTGGCCCCTTATTCTGGATTCTCAACTCCAGGACTTGTGAGAGACTGAAGCTGCAAACACCTGCATGCACTCTCATGCAGCCCAGCCATTTGACTCAGCACTGCCCTTGCTGCTGCCTGGAACTGCTTACAAGCTGCAATTCCCTGAAGCTCCTTGTTGTGCATTGGAGTACAATTCATTTGTGTTTCAGAGCCCTTGTTGGATTGTGTTACAGTGCTGAGTACACCTGAACCTGCTTTCTGTTTCCACAATGTTGTTCCTGCTTGTTCCAGTCAGACTCTGCTCACTGTTTTTCTGCCTTGTTCATGTTTGTTCCTGACAGAGCCTGTATCCTGTTAGCCAGACTGGTTCCAGTCTTTGCGTTAACCAGAGACGTTCCCTGTGCCTATATTTGCCTCATATTTGGTTTCCATGCCCTCTATTTCCTCTTGGGGTATTGTGTCTGGTGAGTCTATGATCAGTCCTCAACTGTATAGAAAAGTTTAATTTGTTTTCTTATTTTGTTTGTACCGGGACATGTTTTCCAGGGGGCGAATCCAGCCCCCATCCTTTGTCTGGTTTTGCATGTATTCATTAGTGCCAAACAGTGACAGTGTGCTATGGCTGTATTCCTGTATTTGGTACTGTGCCTCCAGCCCAACAAACATGGGCTGCTAATGTATATGTAAGGACAATACATGTTTGTGCCCTGACAGTCCAGACACAGATTCACTTATGCCGCCACCTTTCAATGGGGCTTACGTGGTGACTAGCTGTGAGATTAATCTGCACAGAGGCACTGATGTTCCCTGTTGTTGGACGTTCAGAGCCCTACCCTGTGTGCAAATGTAGTGATGAAACCTGTCTGTTTGTCTATTACTGATCCATAACATATTTTATCACAACAAGGTTGCTCTGTCGTCACCCTTCTGGAATTTCTGCTGTACCATAGCTGCCCTATCCCCTTATATGCCGTTAGCTGATCTTTGGCTTTGGGTCAAATCTGCTTTGAAGGATACTCTGTTAATTCAAGAGTTGTCTCCACAGATTTCTGACTAGACCTGCACGTAACCGTTACACCATGGAGGCCAATACTGACACAGGGTACACATGGCCACACACTTGAACTGGACACTTTTATGCAATGGATCACTAGAAATATGTGAACACATGCAGCCTGGGCAGCTGGTCCACCACAGCCACAGGAGGATAATAGGTCATTTACAATAGTCAAACTGTGGTGTACATAGCAATGTTATGATTGGATTTTAGGCTCTGTGTTACAAACACTGTACTTACCTAACATGTTCAAATGCCTGACTCATGAGTAGTATACACACAAGTGACCATGAAGTGGTAGCCAACATTTCATGATATGTGAGGGGTAACATATCTGACATAGCCCTCATCAGCTATCCTCGATCTTTCCTGTGTATTGTTTGTCATGGGAAATGTACTGTCCCCAAAGTCAAGCAACTACACACAGCAAAAGAGGCAACAGATATTACAAACACATATCATGACTGTTGTACCTCATTGATTGGCATCTGATGGTGATACCTATTTGTAACACATTCATACATGAACATTACGCCAAATGTAGTGCACACAAATAGTCTTAACAATCAATTCACACACAAAACACACAGGCCATGATTCATATTTTTGTAGCGTAGCCTTGCTGTCCTCTATTGATGCAACACCTGCGCAAACTTAAAAATTCCTTTTTAATTTCCAAAGTTTGTGCTGCTGTTGCGTAAGTAAAGCGAGCTAATCCTGCACAACGATACGAGTATTGTGGGCCGCAGTAGCATGGTCAGCCACATGTGCCCAAACACTAGAACACACACTGCAGGTCATACCATCCTATCTTTGTCTAGTTATAGGCTGCATGCATGTTAAAATTTGAAAAATGACGCAAACACAGTTTGAGTCAGAAATATTGATGCAAATGCGCCAAAAAATTATGCAAACACACAATATACATCATTGGGTCCCTAGCGTTAATTCCATCAGTGCACCCCAGGCATGCAGATATCCATTGAAAATGTATTGATCCATGAATGCATGGGATTTTGACGCACATGCATCAAAACATTTTGATGCAAACTACGTAAGCATCAAATATTTACACGCAAGACAAAAAACGGGCCGCAAATGAGACAGGAAGTGATGTAATAGGATATCCTGCTTACAGAAATGGTACGGTGGGTGTACTTTCACTTTCACTTGGCAGTCTGTGATTTTTCTAGACTGTGTGGTTGTGTGTTGGATTGTTTTTCTGTGGATTTTGTGATTTTTTTCTCCTATGTGGTCTATATTTTGTCATTTGGTGTTTAGTAAGTGTATTTTATATCCTGTGTAAGTCTTTTTGTGTCCATAATTGTAGTTAGATTTGTATTTGTACTGTTGGGAGTCTGTTTGTGGGTAGAATTTGTTGAGGTAGTTTGGGGATTTCATTGGGTTAGATAAATTTCCTTTTTTTACCTCCTTTCCCTGTTTTTCCCTCTTTACTTTGGAAATACTGTTTTGTATAATGTCAGAAAGGCCACGGCTGGGGCGCATGGGTGAGGAGGAGCATGGGGCATTTGTGTAACTGGTGTGCCACTTCCTCCCCATGATGTTGAAGGCTGGGGGCCATGTGATACAGAGGTGCTGTTCCACCTGAGGCGGATTTTCAACACGCAACGGAATGAGCACCAGCTGAAGCATTGCTGGGCTGACCTGGTGGCCAGAGAGCAGGACTTGCTGGACCACCTGGGTGTGGTGGTTGGTGGCCCTGTTGGTGAGTACCAAATTGACTAATGTATACAGTACAGTGCTCTAGAGTGACAGTAGCAGATGTTGTGACACACTGCATGCAATGTTTGTGGGCATGTGGAATGCAAGTTGAACAAACTGTAAGTGTAACAGGCATGTAATGTATTACACATGGTAATACATGGTAACAATGCAGCCCATAGTTTTGTTGAACCATGTCCAAACAGCACACGTACCAAGCTCTTCATAACATTCACTATTTTCTCAGGCCCATATTTCTATTTTTTTTTGCGCTGCATTTGCGTCGTTTCTGGACACAAAAATAGCGCACACTTGCAACATACACATTTTTTTAAAATATCTGCACAGCTGTTGTGTCAAAAAATAAAGCAAATGCGGCACCAAATAAAATATACATCTGGGCCTAAGTTCACTGTATCCGTGTGTTTACGTCAGGACAAATAATAATTTACATGGCCAAACCCAAATGGGCCATTATGCTACCAGATTGCACTATCACAAAACAGGGTCTTCTAGTGGCATTTTGAATTAGGCGTTGAAATCATTCAGTAGCAGGCCCCTACGGCATTTTTTGCTTGGGCACAATTGACGGGACTGAGCTATTGTAGTTACCATCTTTGTCACATTGGTGTCAACCCACTTTCAAAAGTGAAAGGGTCAGCATGGGATCCCTGCTCCTTGTGAATGCATGGTCACAAACTATTTCTGAGCATGAAGTTGTGCAAGGGACTACTGACAGCTTCCATAATACTATTTTAGTGAAGAAATAGATTGTTAAATTACTTTCTGTTCACCCCTGCTGAAATATTGCAGCATTTCTACAAATGTAAACATCTCAGTATGAAGGCAGTCACAGACGTGGTTGTCTGCTGAGCTCAGCAGGCCAGCATTCCTGTGAGTGCCCCCATTCCCAAGGGGTTTTCAAATAGAGACCTACCTCATCATGATTGAACAAGTAGGACATTTGCTACCCCATATTTCATTTGCAAACAGTGTTATCTCAGGTGTACTACCTCTGATCACCCAACTTTCTAATTGCTAGTTGCTGAATCTTGCAATGTGTGATTCACGATACCTGATATAGGTACACGTGGCCCTGAGTGACACATTTCAGGTGCAATGACTACACCCGTGCCCATGCATTCTGTGAACGATCATCAACTAAGACACTGACAATAGATATTATTTTGTAGTTTTGGAACAGAAAAGTTGCCAAGCCATATTTAGTGCTACATTGTCATCATTTCACACGCAGGATCCCTGCCATCATGTTGTCATAGGGGGTGTATACGGCTTAGGGGACACTGCCAATCGGGCATATGTAACCTACATACAACACTGGCACACCTATTATGGACCACTGAAAGCACAATAATTCCTGATAGCAAATCAACTCACATGTCCATCACACAGTTACTCATTGTCCTTTGATGCACAAGCCACATTACCTCAGTCACTGGTATTGCAGTGCACCAGGAATGTGGCATTGCATTTGTCTCCCAATACCAAATGATGAAATGGAGTACCATCTGGAATGTATTATCCACAAGATTGTGTAGTCAGGTTTGGCACCACATGATTGTTAACGCCAGTGCATGTGTGCATATGTATGTCTATCACTCAATGGATTGACAGTGTCAATGCATGTTTGCAGTGGTATGTCTGTTGGAGTGTCTACATGCCTGATGTGCAGCTCTATCATATAAAATTTTGCACACAGTGATTTGTTGTTCCCACATTTGTACAGTGATCAGACATTGAGCATATATCACCCTTCCATGTTTTACAGGTGGACCAGCCCCCTACACCATAGGTGAAGTCGCTCGATTCGAGGACCCAGGCATATCCAGTAAGTGTGAAAATGTTTTTCCTGTGTTGTGTTTGCAGCTGTTGTGTGATTGACTCCTGTGTGTTGGACTCAATGCAAGATATGATGAGCTGGCACATGATCTGATATGTGACTTGACAAGAGGTTGACATAGTGTTCCATGGAAGAGTTAGACATTCACTGGCAAAGGGTCATATATTAGGAGTCTATTGCTGTGCAATAGCCATGGGCAGGTGAACAAGGTGATTTGTAGCCACATGTATGCCCACAATTGATTTGGAGGCCAGTGTCATAATTTAGTCAGGAAGTCATACCCTAATTCACACAAAACAGTGATGCATCAGTTTTAAACACACACTTGTGCATCCCTGTAATGTAATGAACATGTAGGACTGCATGGGTGACTGTCCCCCAGCATTAAGCCCCACATGTTGTACTCCATTTACGTGGCACTTAAGTGATATGTTATAGGCATGCATGCAGGTCAAGGCCAGATGTGTGCTTGCATCAATTTGATTTAGGAAATGTGTCAGTGAGATCTGATGTTGATGGTTGTCCACAAATGGGAACATGAATGTAGATGTGATTGACCAATGGTTGCCTCACTCCTAGTTGGCAGACCTCCTAACCTGTGTCACACTGACTAAATCCATGTACAGCTGGACATAGCTTTGTGGTTGTCTTTGACGTTTGAAAAATGTATTGCATGTCCATCCTCCCTGAGGCACAGGGTCAGGTGGAGAAAAGTTATGTAGCCAGGTGTGATGGTCACAGTGTAGATGACAGACATGTTATTCAAGCATTCATGTGTGCCAAACTACAATGACCCCTTATGATTTCCAACGGCATACCATCCTGCCAGTTCCATATACAAATCACAGGTCTTGTGTGCCTTGAAGTTGATCCAGAAGATAGGGATTAGTTGGCCTGCTACATGTTGAGTACTTGCAGCATTTGTAATGTGACCAATAGCACTACATATATGCACGGATCAGTTAATTTGGTACACACCTTGTTGTGCAATGCTGTGCTGTTAGATAGTTGATGGGTAGGCTGCGTTGGCATGTCATTCCTCAGGGACATTCTATCATCTGTACTGTGTTTTGGACTGCATGTGCTATTTGTGAGGAAGTGTTAGATTATCATCTGTACATGTATCACACAATGATGACACTAATGTTTGCCTGTTTCTTTTTTACAGCTGCCCACATGAATGCCCAGGAAATTCATGACTTTCAGAGGCGGGCAGTGTAGTACAGGCACATCCTCGATGTGGAGGCTGGGTCCCGCATGATAGGAAGGCAGTATCATCAAGAAAGAGCCACAGGTGCATGGAGGGCTTTTAGCCAGGGGGTGCCAGCATTGGCCACAACAGCCGCCACCACACTGACTGCAACCACAGTGGACACTGGGATATCAGCCACCCCAGCTGGACTGTCAACATCAGCAGCACAAGACACAACTGCTGCACCATCTGTACCACCACCTCCAACCACAGCACCAGCACCTGCAACATTGAGTGCAACACAAAGCACCACAGCAGGTGTTATGGACATGGCAGCATTATTCCTCACCCCTAATTCCATCCCCTCCCTCCTCTTTCCTTACACTGTTTTTTAGTGGGTTTAGGGGGTTTAGGTAAAGGTTAGAGTAGGATATTAGTTTAGTTAGGATAAGTGGGTTGGGGGAGTTATATTAATACATTTTGGTTTGTGGGTGGGTGGGTGGGTGTTGATGTTGGGGTTTATGTGTGTTAAAAAAAAATACAAAATATATATATTTGTTTAGGATTAGTTAGTATGTGTTTAGGTTAGTATATGTTGTCCTACACGTGTTCCGTCATATAAGGGGGGTGGGGGTTTGATGTTTAGAGTGTTCAGTTATATGTGGTAAGTAAGTTTAGCATAGGGTAGTTAGGGACAGTTGTGGGTAATGTACAGTTAGGATAGGTAGGGTAGTATAGGTGTTTGACATAGTTTAAGTTTCCTTTCATACATATAATAAAGCTATGTGTCATATGCTTGGGTTCTGGGCCTTTGCATGAGTGTACAGTGTCAAATTTGTGTTTACCTGTGTGTTCCATTCTACATCCACATCCCATTCTTCACATGGTTATTTCTACTTCCAAATGAGCTGTCACATTGGCAGCTACAACAAAGCTACATGTCAATGCATCTGCCATCCATTGAACCCACTACTCAAGGTGACTATGGTTCCCATGTATTGAAGAGGTAGGTGTGAAGCTGTCATCATTTGAGTCCTGTGTTGGAATCCTGGGCACTGTGGGACGTCTGCCTGCAGCCTGATGTTCATGTGAACCCTGATAAACTGAGTGGTGTCATAATCTTATGAAGTTCAGTATACATAAATCATACCTATGATTTTTTACATTGTATTCCCAGTTGATGTTATTGTCCCAACACTCGTACACATCCATTCCTGCTGTATGGTGTGGGTGTGGGATTTAAGTTTAGAGTCATATGTCACACACACAATGATTGTCTTGTAGGGGATGTGGGCAGCATTGAGTTTCCTCTTGTAGATACGTTGGGCCTGACATGTACTTTTTTTACACAGCATTATACTGTTTGTGATGCTTTAACTTCAGAAATAAGCCACAAGCAGCAAACATGATGATAAAATCCAGATCCTTGTGGATAGATATCAGCTCACATTCTTTATACACTATTGTATTGACATTCTGTGGCCATTGACATGTTACATGCATCACAAAACTCCTGCACAGTTGATGTGTCACATTACACAGAGACAAAGTGGTTGTGTAGGTGCTGTTTATTTTAAAGTGCTGTAGTGCAATATTTACATAGTCCAGGATTGTAAGTCCATTAGTGTGATGCATTCTGTTATGACGCAACACAAGTGCAATGGTGAGGGACATGTCATTGGACATGCTGTGATGGAGTGTCATTCAGTGTAGAGGAACAAGAATTGGCAATTAGGCAGTGAGAGACAATTGCAGTCCATAGTGGTAAGGTAAACAGTGTGTTGGAGAACAGTGCATGTTACCAACTGTAGCAAGACTGGCATGTTATCAAGCACAAGACATTGAAAAATCACTGCCCTTGTGGCTTGGACTGGTGCTACCGGGTACTCCTACCGGTGAAGGTGATCTGTTCCACGTCTTCATTTTCTGATGTGTGTATAGTCTCCTCTGCCCTTGGTGGTGGTGGGTTTGAGGGGGCAACACACACTTCAATGATTGGAGATGTGGACTCTGAATTCCCAGTTGGTGCCAACTGTGGAACTATTAAGGGCATAACTGCAGCAAGGAGGAGATGCTGATTATTGAGTATTGCAGCAACATCGCTGTGGTAAGCGCCAGGTCGGCCCTGAGGGGGTCATGATTGTAGTCATGCATGCAGTGAAATGTTTGGTGTGCCAGGTGTTGTGACAACTCCCTCACTGCAGTGGTGAAGTCCCTCACACATTGTTGTGGTCCTTGCAGTAGTGATTGTTGGACTTGCATGGCTGCTGACTGTTCTGTGGATGTCATCATGCACATGCGCATCCCCTCAAGGCTGGCTGCCATATTTGGCATCCCCACACACACCTCCTTGGCCAGCTTACACTGTACTCCCACTACTGTCCTCTCAAAGGTGGTCCCAGTGTCATCAGAGTCCTCAGCTGTGTTTGAGCTGGCAGGTAGTACTATTGGGGTGGAGGGTGGGTCCTCTGTGGTGGCTGCTACATCTGTGCTCCTCCTTGAGACTGAAGGTGAGGTCTGGAGGGTTCCCAGGGCATCTTGGAGGGTTCCCTGGCTAATGGTTGTCAGCTCGTCATCCACGTCATCAGGGTAGTCCTGGACAGGCATATCCACAGGAGAGCCATCGTCCTCTGCAATTAGATATTGTACAATTAGTGTGTCTGTGTTGTGGCAGTTGTAATGTGACATCTCTGACTTCCTATTAGTGGAACATTGTAATCTGGGTTCCTGTTCATTGTTCCTGTCATTGATATTAGCATTCTATGCATGTCACATGTAAGGTGGGCAGTTTGGGGAATTGTCTGCACCACATCCTCTAGGTATAGGTTCTGTCCAAATTGTGTCTTTCCACCTTCTTGTCCTAGTCATCCCTCCCTCTACTTCCATTAGCATGGTGAGGCCTTGCAATGCCTGTTGGTGTTCTGATGCCACTTGCACCACACATAACAAAATGGGACTGACCCAGTCTATATTTCACATACACCTATAAGTTGCTGAGACCTAGCACATACCATGTATTGCATTGGCTTGACACGATACAGATGTCAGCATTGGTAGTGGGTCATGTTTATGTTTGCCAATGTGTGCTACCTTGGATTGCACTGATAGGCCTGGAAATGTTCCATTTCCTCTTATGACTGTGCGGGTGCGTTTCACTAGCTAGACACATATTTCCTCCCCCTCAATGCTGTTGTCTTAGCAGTATGACAGCTGAGATATTGCAAGGTGGCATTGCAGCTATTGTTACACAGGCACGGGGTAGACCCTGGAATGGGCAGCATGGGTATGACATTACTGCTGTGTACTTCATAATGTAAGTAACAATACCTGATGTTTATTGCACCTATAGAAATGCACATTTGACTGGATTTACACTTGGTTATGAATTGAAGGGGATTGATCACGTCATCATTCTGAACCCTCATTTTGGGTGTGTTTGTTCCATGGGCACCTAACTGCCATTTTCTAATTGACCAGCACACACAGCACAGGTGGTAGTGGCAACTGTTGTCAATGGTAAATGCCGTTTGAGGAAATGGCCTGAGACTGGGCATTGACCCCTAGTTCATGTTCTGACAATACCAGTTGTCCTGTGACAGCAGCCCAGTTTCACATTCTCCCCTCCCTTCCTGGTCTGCTACAGCATTTCCAGCAGCCTTTGCATGGTGGAGTACCCCTGTGCAAAGGTTTTTGGAGTTGTGTTGTGCTGTGCCCCTGGCTGCCCCTGCACAGCCCATGCACCCGTGCCCTGCCCCTTTCAACCTTTCCACTGCCTGATTTTCAAGGCTGACATTCATTGTGTAGTAGGGATGTACCTCCCCCTGCTTGCAATTAACATTTAGGTATTTTGGTTCCCCATGCCATTACCCTGCATGTGTGTTGATTTCTGGTAGTCTGCTCTGTCCTGTCCTGCGATTCCTGTGATGATCTCATCCGGGATGATGGCTGCAACCATCTCCTCCATCTCGTCCAGGGCCTCCTGCAGTGCTGGACTCCCACCTCCAGTCTGCAGTGCGGCCTTCCTGTTCCTTGCCATTTTTTCCTTTGTCCTGCACTTGCAGTCATGCCAGCATTTGTTGCACTCCGCGACAGTTCTCCGGACCTCTGCCACACTTTATCTTGATGACAATTTGTTGCCAAATTGCCTCTCTCCTCCCAATTGGCATTTTTGAGGTAATGAAAAGTTGATGCTGTTGCTCCATCACCTCTCTGACCAGTATTTCATGCTCCCCTGTGCTGAAACGCCACTTCCTTTTCTTCTTGTCTCTTCCCTGGGTCTTGTCTGTGTCCTCCTGGCTGGTTCCTGGTAGACTGAGGTCTCCCTGGGGTCTCTCCTGGCTTCTGGGATCCATTTTGGGGCTCCTCAGCACTGTTTACTGCGTTTGTGGCACTTTTTGATGCTACTGCAGTGGAAAAAGGCACCTATCCGGTTTGCGACGTGGTTAACGTTGTTTTGCTTTACTACGTGGCGCAATAGTTAGCGTACAAAAAAATGACTCTAACCCGTGCTTAACGCCACCGTGCGTCAAAGTATACATTTGACGCACGGGTACCGCTAAGAAGTGGCATTAGCCTGCATTACATTTATTGACGGAAAACTGCGTTAGCGCAGTTTTGCATCAAAAAGTATAAATATGGCCCTAAGCCCCAGGGCCTGACTGACGTTCCATGGATCTTTACAATAATTAACCACTAATTTGGAGTGTATTCATTCTGTGCATGGAAAATGTGGGTAAAACATGCTAATTCATTGTTTTCAAAAATAGTTATATTGTAATGCTTTGAAAGAAAAAATCATATTCCAGTCCCATAAATGTGATTATAATATCTTCATTGAACAGCAACATATCAATCTTTGGGAACTAATTCTAGAAAGAATACAGTCACATTTCAGAGACCATGGTATCCTGTCCAGTGCCTAAGAATGGGTCTAAAAAGGAATCAGCACTTCTGATTTTACATTTGAATCATGTTCATTTACAGAAAGGTACACCATATTTTGTAATTCTGGAGTATCTAAAAATCAATTATTGATATGGTTGATAACTCCATTGTAATACAAATCATTATGAATATGCTTAGTGAAAATGACTATAATAATGCATATCCAGACATTCACGAATTTGAGGTTTGATCTGAATGGGAAACAAGATAATGATGCTTTGTGGATCCAGTTTTAAAAAACGACATTAACAATATGCATGGCAGTAGATGTAAGGGAATCTAAGTTGGGAAAAGATGTGGTTCTTCTTCTTTACTCAGATGATGTGGTGCTATGTGCCGCTAGAGAAAGTGACAGTCTGAAAAAAAAAAATCACTTGTACTTAGAAATCTACTTCTATTTAAATGCGAAATGCTGTCATGTTGGGTAAAAATCAGAACATGGGCTGATATGAGGGAAATCCTGACAAGCAATTTTTGGAATGTTTAGAATCCACTTCTTTGCCCCTGGAAATTTGACTGAGGAAGTTTCCAAGTCTTGCAGTTCTCTGCGTCTATTGGTGGCCTCAAAACATTAAACAAGAATTTCAGTGAATGTAAATGTGCATAATGCCAAGACACCCGCCAGTGCTCCAAATACATGGGAGGAGATATTGGACCAAGGGCTAAGGAATAATAGCAAGCACAAGAAGATAAAAGACTTCATCATCATCAACACATCACTTCATTCGGTTAATTTAAACCATCAAAGCATAAATCACACAATACAAGAATAAAATTTAAAAACATAAATATCTTACATTCAAAAATACATAAAAGGTATAAAAACAGAAATACTAAAATCAAGGAGGTATTTCTCTTCACACAATACATAACTACCTAAACCTTGTTCCTAAAAATAACCAAAAAGAAAACCATCCAGTGAACTAACACCCTAATCATGTGCCTCGTAATAATCAAGAAGAATTTTTTTATTTGGCAAATTCGTATATGCCATGCAGCCGCAAGGAACTTGCTAACTGCACAGAACAGGGGACAGGATGTGTCCCTCATCATAATCCTTAAAGCATCTATACAACATCTGATCCCCATGTTCTTACAAACTGGACGTAGCCACCTCTGACAAGCAATCCTATATGCTGGGCGTATGAACATAAAAGACTTATTTATAAGAGACTTGCGCTGACGTTCCAGCAGCACACACTTCTCAACCATATTTTTTAGGCCACCCAGAGTCAATTTGCATGGCTTTGAATGGCCTTATAGTTATGAAGTAAGACAAAGCAGCACAAGTCATTGCCTTGCCTTACTCTACATCAGGGAGGCGTTCCACGGGTGTTGGTTTTCCCATGCAACACCCATGGGTTTTGATGCTGCCCCAGATTTACTTAATAACATAAGCCTGGGGAAGGACAAAAACTGTATGCTTCCCCAGGGGAGGTGCAACAAGGAGAAATATTTGTATTTCTACTCATTCTTTCCTCTTTCCATGTCTGCTGAGTTCTGCAGCACACAAAGATAGAGGAAAATGCCTCTCAGGATTGTTTTTGTGCAGGAAGGTGCCCATTCCTGCACAAAAACAATCCTCCATGCAACGTGGACACCATTGCACCATGTTGCAAGGGTGCAAGGGTGCATAAGTTGGCAGTAGGCAGCAAAGTGTGAGCCAGTGCGGGGGAAAAGGCCAGGAATGCACATATTGCATAAATATTGTGCAATCTTTCCCTTTCACATTGGCATAGGACAGCACATCAAAAAGACTAGCAATGCTGTCCTATGCCAATTCCCCATAAATAAGCCCCTAAAGTCCCTTATAAGGAGCCCTAAATACAACAAGTAGGATTTCAGACAAAATGTTCCATCCTCATTTGCAAGGTCCAAACCCAAATGGGTTTAGACAGAACTGGATATTTACTCACTAAGGACATGACTTATTAAATCTAGAGTATAGCAAGGCAACACAAATCGCTGCCTTGCATTACTCTGCAGAAGGGAGGCGTGCCATGGGTGGAGTCTGAGGGTTCCCACACATACAGCAATGTATTGTGGCACATTCCCAGATGGACCAACACTGGTAGACCTTGGAATTTGTCAGAATTGCATGCCTCCTCATCAGAAGTCCCTTGAAGAGAAATATGTTTATTTTGCCCTTATTGTTTCCTCTTTCTGAGTGTGCTCCATTCTGTTGAACACTTAGAATGAGGAAAATGCCTTGGAGAATTGTTTTTGTGCTTGTTTTTTTCCTGCACATAAACAATCCTGCCTACCAATCAGGCACCCTTGCACCATAGCACTGTTGGTGCTAGGCAGCAGTTTGTGAACCAGCACAGGCAGAGAACAGGAAACTGCTGTATAATGTTAAATAAGACATGTTCTTGTCTTCTCCCATTCCCATGGCTTGCTACATTACGTTGCATGAAATATTGATAACTATGGGCCCCAGATTTTTGCATGTGAAAGAATCATAATTTCCGGGAGTGACACTAAATTGTTATACAGAAGACGATCTACCACAACCTGATTCCAGAGTAGTGCAGTAATGAATTTGGGAAACAAATGAGAGAAATGATTTTGAGACAGTTGAGGTAAACTGAGGTTTGGATGCACTGACAAGTTAAACCTGTTACAGCATCAGACTCTAACATTTTGCTCACAATTGGAGTCTTTGAACCTTTGATTTATGTAAGGTGTTCATCTATTAGGGTGGGTACACTATAAAACAGAGGAGCATCCATGCCTTCTGTGGTTTCTGCCATTGTTCTCTCAACACGTTTGAGAAATAATCTGCTGTTCTGAAGTGTCTACAGGTAAACCATGACGTGATTACTCCTCCCTCCTGTTAAATAACAATATCATAAATTCAGGGGTGCAGATTGGTCAGTGAGATTGGGGGACGGGTGAGCTTCAGATTTCCCAACTCAGACAGATTGAAATTGATCAATATATTAATGATATGGATGTTAGCATACGGTGATGGATTAATCTACATTGAAAGGTCTAGCAGAGAAAATAACATGAGTTGTGAAATGTGCACGTTTGAATTGTGGTGAACCATGTGGCCACAATTTGTATTGTGCTCCACATTATAACATGAGAGTTGTGTATTCTATTAAATGAAAGTACTAAGATGAGCTAATGTTAAAGAATGTTTATTAAAAGGTATATTAAGAACTGAAGTGTGTTAACTGATTACGAATTATTTAAATTGATATTAAATAAATTAATTGTATTAATGCAAGTTACATGTGTGCAAAAAAATAAATGCATGTTTAAAACTAGTTCTTACATGTTATTAATTTTGTTTGCCATTAAATAAGTTGCTTTGCATATATAAATTGTAAGGTGCGCAATAGGTTTATTAATGTATTAAAGTATTAATGTTTATTAAGGTTTCTTAGCTTGACTAGGCTTGAAAAGATTCATTTGGCAGCAGTAATGGAAAAATTACTTGGTTATTTTATCTGTTTCCTCTGACTTGAATTATTTCCCTAAGCTGTTAATGTGAATGTTGAATGTCCCATTGCATTGTAGACAAGAAACATGTTTTAGAAATAATAATGTAGCACTATTTGTTCTAGTTGTCAAACAGGACAGGAAACTTGTACTTCTCATGTGAAAAGTATTGGTTTAGTTTATTGTGTGATGTGAGAAAGGATCTCAAGTAACAAATAATTAGAGAATGTAATATTTGGTTCGAAATGTGTGAAATCATCTGATGGTAATGTTCTTTTCCTGAGAAGATTTAGAATAGTAACAGAATTCAATGGCGCTATCTGCAGTGATTGGATGCTGAACATTACATCTGAAGTGCGCCCACCTGAAGGACCCATGATTGGATTGTGCACCCTTCTAATTAAAGTGAAACTTTGAACTTCAGTTCAGTATGTCTTGTCCCCTACTTCGATGCTGTTTACAACTCTGCTGGAGTCTGTTACTCTGCCGTCATTCTCTCATTCTCTAAGTTCCCTGGTGAGTTTTCTCATTATATTCTTAACTGCCTTATTCTGTTATGTGGTTCAGTACTAATATGGCCAACTAATCCTGAACTGCTGATCTGTCCTATGTGCTGCCCATGTTCTGCACTGTCCTGATGCTGCTGTCAAATAACTCCGGAAGAAGGTGACCGTTCTGCCCAACAAACTACTCTTGTATGCTGTCCCATGAGGAAAGGCATAATTAAATGAGGTTTCTTGTTTCCTTTTTAGTTATTTACTTCCACCAGCGTAATTTTCAGTGAATGATCTTACTTAGATGGTTTCCAACTAATTTTTCTCTTTCTTTTATTTTGCTTTTGTCCACATGTGTTAGCCAGTTCCCACACATGCAAGTCCAAATACATGTTACTGTTAGGAATTGCCCAGCTTTGAAACCTGAAATCTGAAACTAAGGGCCAGATGTAGCAAGCAGTTTTGCCCATTCTGTGTCTATGGGAAAATGTATTTGTACATATGGCCCTAAATGTTAAACTGTATTTTGATGATTTACTGATGTCACCATCATCTGCTTTGAATTCTAACAATATTGCACATATTTTAGTATTGTTAATCTATATTATCCTTTTGGAGTGTTTAACAGCATTGATGCTTAACAGGTTAAGGGGGTGATTCTAACATTGGCGGGCGGCGGAGGCCGCCCGCCAATGTTCCCCCTCCAAAATACCGCTCCGCGGTCAAAAGACCGCTGAGGGTATTTTGGGATTTGCCCTGGGCTGGCGGGCGGCCGCCAAAAGGCCGCCCGCCAGCCCAGGGCAAATCGACCTTCCCACGAGGACGCCGGCTCCGAATGGAGCCGGCGTAGTGGGAAGGTGCGACGGGTGCAGTTGCACCCGTCGCGTATTTCAGTGTCTGCTAGGCAGACACTGAAATACTTTGTGGGGCCCTCTTACAGGGGCCCCTGCCGTACCCATGCCATTGGCATGGGCACGGCAGGGGCCCCCAGGGGCCCCGCGGCACCCCCTACCGCCATCCTGTTCCTGGCGGGCGAACCGCCAGGAACAGGATGGCGGCAGGGGGTGTCAGAATCCCCCATGGCGGCGCAGCAAGCTGCGCCGCCATGGGGGATTCTAAGGGCAGCGGTAAACCGGCGGGAGACCGCCGGTTTACCCTTTCTGACCGCGGCCAAACCGCTGCGGTCAGAATGCCCTGCGGGGCACCTCCGGTCTGTCGGCGGTGCTCCCGCCGACCCTGGCCCCGGCGGTCTGAGACCGCCGGGGTTAGAATGAGGGCCTAAATATTTTCAGACGCTTCAGTCAGCCTATGTTTTCCATATATGTTTATAATCTAGTTTTACACACCATTTATGTGACATTGAATTTATGATTGTAATAAAGCATTTAAACTTTATTCAGATTGGTGTTTGATTTAGTGTTAATTTTTCATGGTGTCTAATATTGTTTATGGTATAATATCATTGATTTGTGATTGAATGATTCTGACCAATACACTCTTTGCCAGGTCCAAAAGTTCAGTCAACTTCTATAAGGTGAGATTGGTGACAGTGTCTCATCTGATCACTGGTGGATGTGAACCCGGAACCTGGGAGAAGCAATTCTTCTCCAGGGCCCCAGCGCTCCCACATCACAATCAAGCAGGCATATAATGTTAAAGTACGTTATACAACAAGCAGGGCACACAGGAGGGGCTTATGTGGCAATTGAAAGGGAGAGTAATGTGGATTCATGGGGGTAGTAAGTGAAAGAAATCAGATTATTTTGTGAAATAACCAACAGTTGTGAAGTCTTCCCAAACAGAGAGAGGGAGAGTGTGTGCATTTTTGTCTGTGTGTAAAACTGTCTGGTGAAATCAGACGTACATCTCACCATACCTGACTGAAAGCACCTCTACCCAACTACTTATAACAAAATGAATGTATTGGGTTTGGTGAAGCACCCCAAACAACCTGCCCCCCGAAGCTACACCCCTGTATAAAATGTCAAACTCTTTGTTTCTCCATAACATCGTAGCACATCTCTTATGTGTGCAGCTGCAAAGATTTCTCAATTTCTTGTAAGATAAGAACCAATAAAAATTAGGCATTACAAAAGGGAGCAGATGCCTGTCCGCACATCATGTTTTGGTGTTCAGATGATTAATTATTATTCAAATACGATTTAGGATGCTAGGTTTTGAACTTTAAGACGTTGTATATCTGTGTGTATACAAAATTATAGTGTAAATCTTGCTTTGTGCATGAATTTGTATCCGTATAAACAATTATCTGATTTGACATCATCTTATAAAGCAGGCAGATGCTATCTAGATCGTCAGTGCTGAAAGCAAAATCGTATTATACCAGCAGGGGTGCTTCATATCCACAGAAGGTTATTTTTAAAGATATTATTATATAATTTGTTGCCAGCAGTATGCATTGCCTTACTGCCTTAACTCACCATATGGAATTACCACTCTTGTGCACACCTATTTTACCAGTGTATGCAAGTGTGTGCCAGTTTTTCACCCATTTAATAGACAATACAGGAACAGTTCTTTGAGTGGGATGGAAAGGGTGGAAGAACTTTAAAAGGTTGTGGCTAAAGGAGCATAACTAGAAATAATTTCCAAGAGCTGTGGGTTATGTAATTAAGAGTGTGGATTAAAATGTAAACTAAATTTTATTGCTTTGCACAGCTTTCCACCTGACTAGTATTTGGGTGCCTCTATTATCTTTTTCATCCAGACATGTGACACAACAAACACTTAAGCCTAGAACAAGTGAGGCCTATTGGTTTTGCTAATGGTTGTTAGCTTTATCATATACATGAGTAAAAGTGTTTTTGCTGTCAATAAATAGAATTTAAGATGTTTCAATTCTGACAATATGAGACTGTGAATTAACTATTACTAAGGTCTGTGGAAAGGATAGTGGTATCGAGAGAGCCTCAGGCACTCCTCATCTTCTCTTCACACCACATGATTCTGTGGTCACTCAGCCTGTTAGACATTTATGCTCTTTTGTCTCTCAACAGCTCTCTGACATCCCCTTTTGATTATCTCACTCTTTCCCACAGTTAACTTGGCACATATCAGATTATAGTTCTGTGTACTGTGCAGAAAGGCCAAGGATTGGATGTGGATGTAGTCTGCACACATTTATAACCCACAAACAAGCACTGTGAGAAACTCGCACTGTCATCTGCTTTAGCTTCAGTGTTTTCAGTTGTGCACCTTCATCGACACAAACCCACAATCTGAACTCACTCAGGCACCTAAAAGTGACCCAGTGAATGGTTAATATTATAATATGTTAAAAACTATAAAAGCATCATATTTTGCATTAAAAAAACCTACAGAAACCAACATTTAAAAAAAACAAATACTTGTGATTGCATCCCTGCCATGGATACCTTATGGGCTTTTACAGTCATAGTTGCAAGATCAAATACTCATGTTGTTTTTGCTAATAAGGTCAATGACATGAGTAGGAGCCTAATATTAACATTTCTTGTAAAACCTTTAATTACTAAGGGGTCCAAGTCCAACTAGGACCTGCCTCTAAACATGATAGACAATGCCCCCACTGTGTTTTGACAGATTTCCCTACTGGTCAAACTCTTAACAAGGCCCATAGAATCTCAGCTTTAAAGAGTTTTCTCTGCAAGTGCTTCTGGTGCAATGCATACTACATGATTCTACAGCCACCGTTATTTTTGCCATTATGGCATTTGAGGTTCTAAACAGGCACAAATGACAAGCAGTGCACTTTAGCAGGCCAGGAGCTAAAACAAGCTATTTTTGCTATCTTATCTAAATTTTTGCTATTTTCTCCAAATAATACTCAATGGTTTGCCAATCCAACCTTTTTTTTTTTAATAGCTAGGGACCCGATCTTATTAGTGCATCTTCAGGCCTTCAAGCTTCTTGAAGCCATTAAGCATCCATGCTTATCCTTTCTTCATACGGGACTGCTTTCTTTTCTATTATCTGCGTGTTATATTTTCACAATGTAGATAGATTTGATTTGGTATGGATGATTTTCATTTCCTTGGACATCTGAAATAGGTCTCGGATTCATTTAAAAGGTTACTCTTTCTCCCATTACGCACTGTGCTCATTGACAGTGTGGCACATAAATGTTTGGAGTAAATAACACTTGTCTAGGTCTTTCTGGTGATAAGCAAGCCCTACTCTCAAAGCGTCAGAGAAATAGGCAGCAGAGAACAAGCCGTCCACTAGTTAGCGAGCCGAGGAAGGGGCTCTGCAGGACTGCGTGAGCCAGGGAGTGGAGGAGAGAGAGTGAGGCAGATAGTGATGTGTTTGCGGGAGCCTTACCTCGAGAAGGTGGCGGTGCAAGAGCCACAGTGGATGGGGCTTGGGGCCATGGAGTTCCAGGACAAGCAGTGTTCTGGTGGAGAGCTGCTACAGGTGTCAGGAAAGGAAGGGAGGCAGCTCTAAGGATTCCCCTCCGGGGAAAAGTGGCAGAGTCAGCACAAGCAACACTAGAGCTTGGGTTAGACTGAGGAAGGCTGCAGAGGCTGGAAAGGCAGTAAACTCACTGTTGGATGGCCGAGGTAGTGACAACCCCCTGAGTGTCTAGGAGAGCAGTGTTTGGGGCACACTGAATTTATTGGGGGGCAGAGTACAGCAAGGTCCACTGAGAGGCTGGCACCTATAAAATTAAAAGGGGAGGTAGTGGCAAGGAAGAGGTTTAGAAGGAGCCCTGTGTACTCTCTGAGGGGTGGTTGGAAAGTTCAAGGGGCTAAGGAGAGACTGATTGACGTCCTTTTAAAAGAGGCGCTGGATGAAATATCTGAGGCCCAGAAAGACATTGGTGATAAGGATATTGATAAGGGTGAATTCCCTTTGGGTGCTAATAGCTTGAATAAGCCAAAAGTTACTCCCTCACTAAGAACATATTTCAGGGTGCTACCTAGGAATCAACCGGATGAGCAGAACCTCCTAGACCAAGCAGGGTGATGTGTTGCTGATATTGAAATGGCTACCTCTACCGATGGTGAAAGCGCTGGGGCCTCTGTATAACACAGAATGGATATACTTCAAATAGATTCCTACCTCTGGCTGATAAGGAACGGATGGAGGTGGATGAGGAAAGTCCTTCAGTGTCTACGAGGTGCTGGGCTCTGGACAATAACTCCCTGGAATTTGCAGAGAAGGAACTAGCAGAGCTGGGGGGAACTCAAGAGCAAGTGTCCCTTTCGGGCAAGTCTCCTGTCTCAGCTGGTACCAAGGAAAGCCAGCATGAGAGGGAGGCAGATATCCCCCTGAGTCAGTCTATCTAAAATATGCTGAAAAATTTGGCACTGGAAATTAAGGAGGGGTTTGAAAAATCAAGTTCCAACCAGCATGAGATTAGAGGCCTATGCAAGATTCTGGGGGGGGGGGGGAATTGTTGATTTGGCAGGTAGGACGGCTGTACTTGAAGAGGAAGTAGGCGGCTTAACGGTAGTTGTGAAGAAAAATAAGGAGGTTATCCAAAGCTGGAGACAAAAGTGTTAGGAGTAAGCTGGAGACTTTGGAGAATCACCAGAGAGGAAACAATCTGAGGATTCTAAAAGTCCCAGAAGGAACAGAGGGCAGTGATCTGAAAGGACTCCTGGTTCACCTGATTAAACAAGGATTACAGTTAGAGGAGGCAGACGTTGATATTACAAAGGATATACAAAGAGTGCACTGAGACCCTTTAAAAAAATTACCAAATAGAGAGACCCCGAGGAAAATTCTGGTCTGTTTCCACACATATGCAATTAAAGGAGGAATATTGATAGTGGCATTGAAAAAGAAATTACTCATGGCTGCGGGACTTTCCTTTGAAATCAGATCAGATCTTTCAAGTACAACTTTAAATAGGCAGAGGGATCTTGGCAAGAGAATTGACACCCTCAAAAGATTAGGCACCTAGTTAAAATTCCCAGCCTCTTTGAGAGTGATGGTGAATAACAAAATGTATAACTTTAAAGAGTCAAGAGAGGTCGATGACCTGATAAAAATGTTAGACGAAGACAGTTAAACTGGGAGTTTTTGTCTCCCACTTTATTCAGCCTTTGCCTTCACACTCGTTCAGTTGATGTTTTTTATTTGTATGTAGACAATTTTAAAGTCCCAGCAGTTGCCCTCGAAGTGTTATGCCTAGAAGAATAAGAATGGGGGGGTTCTCCCAGGTGGGGTTGGGGGGGAGTGAGAGGCAGGGAAGGGCAGGGAGAGGAACAGGGCACAGGACAGGGTGGGGAACATGTGGAAGGAAAAAAAATTCCTCATAGATCCTTAATGGGATAACAGCTCTTACACTACTAGGGGATGAATGATGGGAAAAAGGAATTGAGGCTGCTACCTTGGAATCTTAATGGTTTATGGGTGGCAAATAGACTAAGTTGCTGCAATACTTGAAAAATGTTAGTGCAGATGTAGCAGTGTTGCAATAGACTGACCTCTCTAGACAGGATAGTTTTGAGCTGTTCAGGTCATTCAGGTCATGCAGATGGGTGCAACAGATAATATTCTCAGGCCAGACAGGTGTTTCTTATAAAAAATGATCCTAATATCTCCCTTCAGGAGGGACCAGTAGATAGGGCTGGAAGATGGGTCACGGGGAGACTGGTTGCATTCAATAGGGCATTCACAGTGGGGGTTTACTATAGGCCTAATAAGGATGATATTGTACCATTAGTGGAATTATTGCAGCACCTATTGCTTACGTCAGATCCCATTATATGGATAGGGAATTTTAATGTGGTATTGAATTATGATTTAGATAGGTCATCAGGTAGTATTAATGGAAAAATGTAAGGCCATTTTGTTTATAATGTCCCAGGTGGGATTATGTGATCTATGGAGAGAAAGGATGGGGTTAACTCGGGGGTACACATTTAATAATATAAAACACAGGCATTAATCCAGGATCAATTACATTCTAATAGACAGAGCCCTGGCACGAAGTGTGAAAGATATAGCTCACATGGGAGCTCATTTATCCGATCACTCTGCCATCTGGATGAATATTGGTCTAACAGGGTATAGGGATCGACGTAGGTGGATGATTGATAGAACCTTGCTATTAGACGAGGCAGTGGTTGCCGAGTAACAAGCTGAGGTAAAAGATTTTTTCACCATGAACGTAGGCTCAACCTACCCGGGGATGGAATGGCACGCCGCTAAAGCGTTTTTATGTGGGAGACTTATTAGAAGGGCCTCATTTAAAAGGCGATTCTATAATGAAGCGATTGGTAAGTTAGAAAATCAGATACAGCAAATAGATGTAAAATTGACACAGGCTGGACTTAAGGAAGAAGAAGAAGTAAATCAGTTGCATAGGGTAGATTGAAGGCTGCAATCTGAATTGAATGCTGTGATTGAGAACAGGCTCAAGAAAAGATGTGAGGTAAATAGACTGGTACATTTTGAGTATGGTGAGAACTGTGGTAAATTACTAGCAAGGAAATTAAAAGCTAAAAGAGAGAGGAATAGGGTGGTAGAGCTACCAGATCTGATCTCAGGAACTTTGAAAAGAGGTTATTTGGTGGTAGGAGAAGCTTTCTGATTCTTTTTCTCAGAATTATATGCGGAAGATATAGAGGTACCTCTAGGGGCGGTAAGGACCTGGCTAGAAGAGTTAGGCCTGGACTCCTTGAATGACAAAGATAATAGAGGCCTTAATGAGCAAGTTAGGTTGGAGGAATGGGATCGGGTTTTAAAATCGGGAAAGGCAAAGAAAGCTCCACACCCGGACTGTCTTCCTTTGAAAGTATATAAGGCCCTGGGAAATAGTGTAAATAACTTTTTTGTGGGGCTCTGCAATGACATCCTAGAAGGGAGAAGTATGATGCCTCCATCCTGGAAGGAGGCAAGTATTACAGTGACTCTGAAGCCAGGGAAAGACCCAAGATTCTGCAACGCATACATACCCATTTCCTTATTAAATAGTGACTACAAAGTTTTTGCAAAGATTATGGCAGACAGATTAAGTTGTGTTCTAGGTAAGCTTATTCATAAAGATCAAAAGGGCTTTATGAAGGGCAGACTGATGCAGGAGCTGACACATACCCTGATTAGCTCTATCGATTTGGCCACTATGTGCCAGAATCCGTTGGCGGTAGTAATGGTACAAGCCGCTAAAGCACTTGATAGGGTTAATTGGGTTTATTTAAAAGTGGTCTGCGAGGTTCTAAAATAGGGCAGGAATTTTATCAGGATGCTGCAGAAGATTTACCAAGATCCTGTTGCAAGAGTTAATGGTGTGTTAACTCACCTTTTTAAAATTCAAAGGGGAACAAGACAAGGGTTTCAGTTGTTGCCATTATTTTTTTTATACATATGTAGGGCCCCTGGCTTGTCAGCTTAGGAAGGACCGTAGAATACTCCTGTTTCAGTGTGGGTAATTGGAGTAAAAAGATTTCCCTATATGTGGACGACTTGTTAGTATATATAGCAGACTTGGGTCAAGCATCGGTAGCACTGGAAGAATTCACAAAGGAGTTTGGGAGAATCAGTGGGTTTGTGGTTAACAGTGAAAAATCTGAAGTTATGGTATGGAATATGCGGGTGGATGGGACTCCTGTTAAGAAAGAGGTGAAATATTTAGGGATCACAATAGCCCAAGATATAAAACAATTGCTGAAATTAAATTCAATAAGGTTTTGAGAGAGTCCACTCAGATAATGAAGAAATGGGTTAGTCTCCCTCTTACTATGATATGACGGATTAACTTTTTCAAGATGGGGATCCTGCCTAAGTTTCTATTTATGTTTTTAATGCGTTTCCTTTGTGCTTTGGAAAAGAATGGTTCTGCAAACTTCAAGGAGAAATTAGCAGTTTTGTTTGGGCCTCAAAGGGGGTCCGCTTTGCGTGGAAGAAGTTGAGACGAAGGTGAGAGAAAGGTGGGCTGGCTTTACCAGATATACAGTATAATGCGTGGGCCTTCTTTCTGAAAACTTCAAGGCCGTTAATTAAGGAGCCTGGGGAGTCTGAGAAAGGACAAATATTTAAAGCTATGATGAAAGTAAACAATATATCCCAGGAAGTCTTTTTATATAAGTTTGTTGATCTTACGTTTTAAAAAATATATAATTTCAGGTGCTTTCGGACTCTGTAAAAATCTGGTGGAGTGTGAGGAAAGCCACTAAGTTACCATACTAGTATGCGCCAATATGGAATTCTCCAGGCTCCCCTGAATGGACCAGGGATAAGTTGGCTCTTCCTTTGAGGGAGGCAGCTTTTCTGAATTAGGAGTGCTTACTCAAGAAGGGGGGCTTGGTTATTTTTGAGTCCCTCAGTGGGAAATGGGGGGGAAATCTTTCAAGGTTTAAATACCTTCAAATAACCAGTTGGCTGCAACATGTAAAGGAGAAGGTAGGGGTCTTGAATGATCTGGAGGAATTTCTACACCTAAATACCCCCCAAGAAAGGAGGTCACAAAATTGAGCTGGTTGTTGTTAGAGGTCGTGGACAGAGAGTTCACCCTGCTGGAGGAGATCTGGCGAGATGACTTGCCAGGACAACAGATAGGAGATCAATGGCTAGTATCTAGCAGTCTTTTATATGATACAGTTAGGCCTGCATCTTTAAGAAGGATTCATCTGTTTTCAATGTATAGGGCCTGCTGGACTCCCGCAAAGTTACCTAAGATGGGGCATGGAACTACAACGGCGTGTAAGAAATGCAGGCTGCCTAAGGCAGATGACCTGCATATGTTTGTGAGGTACCCCCAGATTACCTGTTTCTGGAAGGAGGTGGAGGAGGTAATAGAGGAAGTTTTCTCTATGGATTTTCAGGTAAACCACTCTTTAGTGATTTTTGGATCCCTGCAGAATCAGAACCAGTTGACAACTAAGAGTGACTCTACGAAATTACTCTTTTATATGATTCTGTTGGCCAGATGTGAAATCTGTAAGAAATGGGTGAGCTTCGCCCCCGACAATACAGGAATGGAGGGAGGCACTTCTCGATAACTTAAATATGGATGTTAAGAGGGGAATAAGGGCACTGAAATTCCTGGCCACTCTGAGAGTGTGGCTGGATAGAACTGAATAGGAGGTAACTGGTACTTGTTAGGAGGCCTGGTATTGTCCTATTATTATACTGCTTACTGACTCTCAAAGTTCTCTCGGTGGTCTCAAAGCAGCTCACGATCAAGAACTCAGCTCTAACCTGAGACAGGACCCTCTCACCAGAGAGTGGTATGAATGAAAGGTGGTCTTCCTGCATTCTGAGAGATTCCCCCTTTGGGTTAGATTGTGAGGGTAAATCAGGACTGAAAAACTAAATAAAATAAAAAGATAAGCAAACTAGCCATTCCCAATCACCACCACTGAAATATGGTTAGGAGGCTGCATCAAATCTCACTGTTAGAGGTACTAGATTCTGTGTCTCTGTGATTAACTAATAATGCCTAATCCATATTAAAGGATATATTTTTTAATTGAAATAGGTTTTATTAGCCTTGGTGAGCTCTGATTTTAAGGCAAAGTTTGGTATAATGCCATTTTTCTGAAAAGTTCTAAATACAAAATCAAAACTGTAAACTATCAAAAGTTCATCTATTTGAAGGTCATTACATTTCGAGAATGGTCCAAGTGAAAGCCAGAGAAACATATTCAATTACTCACATAGGGCCAGATTTAAATAAAAGTGGCACAGTGCGGTGTAGCGCCAAAATTGGCAACACCGCACGGTGTCACTTTAGAAATGCAGGGATGTGCCGTATTTAAGGGAATACGCACCCCTACGTTTCCCCCTGCACTGGTGCTAAATCGAGCTGCCAGCACCAGCACAGGTATCCTTGCGCCATCGTGCAAGGATGTCTGCGCTGAGGAATGTGATTGTTCCTGTGCGGGAAAGTGTCCCTTCCTGCACATAAACAATCACTAATGGTGCTTTGACACTTCTGTGTGTGCTGCACATACACAAGTGCAAAGCGTCATTTTCAAATGATTGTTTATGTGCAGGAAGGGACACCTTCCCACACATAAACAATAATTTCTGGCATTTTGCTTTTTCTATACATGAGGCAGAATTCAGCATGCATAGAAAAATCAAAAAACGAGGGGGAATAAAAGTATTCCTGGGGCTGGCATAAGATTTTGGCGCTGCCTTAGGTTTACAAAATTTCATAAATCTGAGGCAGCATCAAAATGCAATGGGTGTTGCTGTGCCTGCTGGACTCCCGCAAAGTTACCTAAGATGGGCATGGAACTACAACGGCGTGTAAGAAATGCAGGCTGCCTAAGGCAGATGACCTGCATATGTTTTTGAGGTACCCCCAGATTACCTGTTTCTGGAAGGAGGTGGAGGAGGTAATAGAAGAAGTTTTCTCTATGGATTTTCAGGTAAACCACTCTTTAGTGATTTTTGGATCCCTGCAGAATCAGAACCAGTTGACAACTAAGAGTGACTCTGCGAAATTACTCTTTTATATGATTCTGTTGGCCAGATGTGAAATCTGTAAGAAATGGGTGAGCTTCGCCCCCCGACAATACAGGAATGGAGGGAGGCACACCCACAGCAACACCAATTGCATGCCCCTTCCACGCACAGTGCTGTGTGGGAAGGGGCCGTATTTACAAGGTGGGGTTAAACCACAAAAAGTGGCTTAACGCCACCTTGTAAATACAGCGCTAAGGGGCCTATAAATACGGCCCAAATATCTCCCATAAATACATTTAGCCTAACAAAAATTCCAAATAGTTTAAAATTACTAAAATCAGCTAAGCCAATTGTTATGGCTCAGGTTGCCTTATCTTCTAATGCTGGAACATTAGCTATGTCAATGACTACTTAGGTTAATTGAACTCTACCTAGGTCATAGATGACAGCATAAATGTCTGTACACCAACCATGTGCAGGGGTCAATAAAACAGCACAAAATGTTCAAATAAGCCTCAGAAAAGCCAAACACACCTTATATTCAAAGCTTTCCAAGGCCTTCACATTGAGATTACAAACCATCTGGTAGCAAAAGAACATCTTCATAGGAAGTAGGGCAAGATAAGCTCTTTCCACAGAAACATAAGATCTCTGGAATCACAGTACATGAACCTGTTAGCAGAAAAAGTGGAACAAAGATAATATGACCCACTAAAGACTACTAAAAGCAGTATAAAGTAAAATAAATAGGGCCATATTTATGGCAAAGTTGCACTTACTCAAGGCCTAGATAATAGAGATTAACAGATTTAGAATACTCTGTAAATTGTTAGCAGAAATTGGCATCTACGAAAGTGAGCTAGTGACCTAGTTAATCCCCAGCGATTCAGGGAACTCCTGGACATCAGAAAGAACCACAAAATAGCCTGGAGCTATTTCTCGTATATATTGAAAGATATAAATAGCACTCCTAATCATGTGGTAGAATTAATGGCAGAACTGGAGAAAGACTTGGGTGCCTTCATGGAAAGGGAATGAGAGGAAGCAATTGCTGCACAAAAGAGTTAGGATGAGGCTTCCATTTAGTACAACTATAGATTTTAGAAATAGTATTCCTCACTAGGTCCTATTGGTCAAATTTGGTTATGACTCGCACAATTGATGCACAGGCAAAATTGAACTTTTCTGCATACTTTATGGGAATGTTCAGCGATAATGGAATTTTCATCTGGCGTTGGAAGCCGCCTTGCTAACATAACTGACACACAGGGTTCTCTTTATGCTAAACTTGCAATACTTGACATATGGGGTGATGTACCTCTTGTTGACACGCCCAGGGAGGTCTGGTGAGACACCATCACTAGTCTCACCAATAGCGGTCAACCAAATCTTTGGACTTGGTGAAAGAGTGTAGTAGCCAGATTCACTCAATCACAAATAAATGACATTAAACCATAAACAATTCTGAACACCATAGACAACTCAACACTAAATCAAACTCCAAATTGAATAAGTTTCAAAGCTTTACTACAATCCCAAAATTAATATCATGTGTATGGTGCGCAAAACTAACTTACAAACATACATGAATAATCACTGCCTGATCAAAACGTCTACAAAAATGTAACCTACTAAACATCAATACTATTGAACACTTCAAAAGAATAATATAAAGCAGCAGAACTACAATATGCACATTAATTTTCGAGTTAGAAGCAGATGATGGTGACATCAGTAAATCATCAAAATACAATTTTTAGCAATCAAATTTCAGAGCTGGGCCACCGTTACCTCTAACACGAATTTGGACTTGCATGTGTGGGAATGGGCTACCACATGCGGACAAAAGGAAAGACAAAAATAATTTGGAAAAAACATCTAACTAGGGCCACTCACCCTATAAATATGCTGGTGTAATTATCTAAACTGAAAAAGAAACAAGAAACCACATTTGTTTACACCTCGCCTCATGGGACAGCAGACAGCAAGAGCGGCCATTTTGTCCCGACATCAGTTGACAGCAGCATCAGGACAGTTCAGAACTCGGGCTGCAGATAAGACAGATCAGCAGTTCAGAATTAGTTGGACATATTGGTACTAAACAGAATAGGCAAATGGGTTAAATAAAACCAAGAGGAAACTCGTCAGACTCAAAAGGGACAGAAAGTGAGAGAAGCAGACTTAAAGCAGGAATAGACAAACTCTGGCAGAGTTGTGGACAGACTCAAGACAGGAGTGGACTGCTTCTGGCACAGTTCTAGATGGACTAACTTCCAGTTTCAAAGTCTCTTACTAATTAGAAAACCCCATAATCCTCTTGATTGGTACTTCAGGTGAACTCACTTCAAGCGTCAGATTCAGTGTCCAGTGATCGTCGATGCTGCCATGAAGTTTGCATCTATTCTGGATTTTCTCAGCAAAAGTGCATTGTCATTTTAATGATTTCATACAGTCCCGCTAAAATATTACATTTCTAATTATTTGCTACTTCAGATTCTTTCTTACAACACACAATATAGAACTAAACATTTCTCATGGGAATCATATATTTCTTCTCTTGTTCCGCAGCAAAAACAAATAATGTTACATAGTTAAAACTGAATCATAATTGTTGCCTTCAATACAATAGGACATTCAACATCAGATCAGCAATTTAGGAAAAGATTCAGGTCAGAGGGATCAGAATAAACAAGTGATTTTCCACTACTGCTGCAAGATGAATCTCTCAGGCCTAGTCAAGCTGAGAAAGCCTGAATGCACATTAACACAATTAATACATTAATAAAACTATTGCACACCATACAATTATAATCAAATCTGCAAAGAAAATTATTTAATTACAAACACTATTTACGACATGTTAGAACAGTTTAATGTGTATAAATTTTTCTGTACACATGTAACTCACATTAATAAAATTAATTTAATTCAATACAAGGATGGATAATTCATAATCATTTCATCTTAATAAAAACACTCCTAACGGTAATTCAAATTAGTACTTCATTTAATATAAGTATACAGTATTTCCATGTGAAGCGTAATGTCTAATACGAATGGCGGCCACATGGTCCACCATAATTCACATCAGTTTCTCTGTTAGGCTTTTAAATGAAGGTTAAATTGTCACCATATGCTAATTTCTATGCTACTAACGTATTAGTCAAATTTGATCTCTATCTCTTTCCAAAGATATGCCAAAATTCTATATCGGTTAGGTCACGTAGTGGCCAGATGAAACATTGTTCAGAGATGAGGCACATCATCCATGCCAGACCTGGACCAATGTAAAACGGTCCTTGACTGGTGATCACTGACTGAAAGCAGAGGGTACCTTTGAAAATAAGAAAAGATCTGGCAACCATGGGTGTCAATGTGGCAGGTACCTTGAAATTAACAGTCTCGTGGGGCCTGACACACTCAGGTGGTTGGAGGGGAATGGTTTAGGGAAAATATGTTAGCTGGTATTGGACTTCACACCCTTGACATGGTTTTCCCCCAACCTTTTGCCTTCCAGCTTCCTGTTTTTGCTTGGCGTAGGACACTGTGCACTTTACTACTGCTAACCAGTGCTAACCTGCTTGGGCTCTCTCTTCTAAACATGGTAAAATTGGTTCATCCCTAACTTGCATAGTTAATTTACTTGTAAGTCCCTTGTAAAGTAGTAATACATGTACCCATGGCCTGTAAGTTAAATGCAACTAGTGGGCCTGCAGCACTCATTGCTCCACCCAATTAAGTAGCCCAAATCACAGGTCTTCCATTGCAGCCTGTGGTGGCAGGTGTAAACAGCGCTTCAACCTGACAAAATAAATCATTTGCAAGGCCAAAATCTTCCATTGAATACCTATATTATCTCTAGGGTAGACAGTATATTAGGGTGCAGTGTATTTAAAAATTTGGACATGTACTTTCGAGCTTTACATGTCCTGGTAGAGAAAATCTCTTAAATTCATATTTCCCTACTGCAAGGCCTACCTCTCCCATTGGATGACTTTGGCTTAATTTATTACATTTAATAAATGATAACTTTCATTTGGGAGCAAATAGGAATGTTGAGTTTAGTGTCTACAATATTGCATTTTAAAACCCTCATTAATGATAAAGTTGGATTTAAAGTCACAGTTCTGAAAAGTTTTGGCAGGATAGGCCATCTCTGGGTTGATGAGTGGGAGGAGCTGTCATCTACCACACTTGCAAATCACACACGCTCTGCCTGAACACACTAACAAATAGTTTAACACTAGCCTTTTGTGATCCCAGAAAGTTGGGTCCAAGGCAGTGAGGCAGGGAATTTCAAGCACCTCTGGGGTCAAAGCTTCCAGAACTTTCTCTTTATTCAAAGCTCGCACCAGGTATAAATATTGGACCATCAGTCCAACCACTTTAGTAGACTCCTTGACCTGTGGAAGACTCAGAAGGACTGCTGTGCTGCTCTGCTGCAAGAGGGACTGCTACTTTACTCTCCTGCTGCCTGAGTGAAAAGGACTTGACCTGAATCTTGAACCCAGGACCACCGGAGTGACTCCAAAGGCTAATTGGTTGGCCTACTCATCAGAGTCTCACAGATCCAATCACTTTGAATGCAATACCTGGACTATGTTGTGAGTCTTGCCCACCCAGGCGGTGCCACTTAAGTCCTGGACATTCAATAAGGGCCTGAAGATGCTTTGCCAGTTCAGCTGTCTTTCTGTGGGCAGAATCAATGCCGTGCAACGCATCTCCTAGCAGCCGCATACCTGATGCAGGACCTCACATTGCAGCCTGCAGGTTTCTCAGAACCACTGATGCATGATGCATCCTCGAAACAGGCCATCGCATCACAAGCCCCTCATAAACAGCACTTAAGGATAAATATGCAGGACTTCGCATCACAGCCCTGCAGCATTCCTTGAACTGCTTCTGCAAGATGCATCCTTGACTCAGGACTTCACATTGCAAGTCCCTTGTCAGTGGCATCTTTGACAATTACATTTGACTCTGCATTTTAGCTCTTTAGCTCTTTAGGAACTGCCTTTGAGCAATGCATCCTTGACACGGAATACCACAACGCTCTGCAACCCGTATTTAAGGTACTTTGTTCAGCTGGCCTTTCCTGGTCTCTGTATCAGGCCCGCACTCCCGCATGGTCAGACTGAATTTGCAAATTTATCCCAGCCCAGCATGACTAGATTACCACTGTTGGTGCTTTGTGCTATTTAGTCATTATTTTTGCTTTAAAATTTTTAATTTCATATCTGCGGTTCTACCAATTGGATTTTTGTAATTTTAATCACAAATAATTCATCAAAATATACTCTGTTGTTATAAGTTGGTGTGATTTTTTTCTTGAGTTGTGTTTTCCCGTTATTACTGCGTGAAGTGAACCATACATACTTTACACACTGCCGCTAAATTAAGCCTGATTGCTTGTGCCAAGCTATCAGAGATTTGAGCATAGGTTAATTTGGGGTTTGCTTGTGTCTCCACCCTCACAGGGATTGTGGTTTCTGCTTGAGTAGCCTGTCACTCCTCTCAACTAGTCATAAATGTTCTATGTTGGTATGATAAAAAGGTAGGGATGGGCTGTGTGAAGTTGTTAAATGGAAAGCTTTAATATAATGTTGTTCACCAAAAAATAGACCTGGGCAATTGTTTCTATTGCGGATTTACAGTAGTTTGCTGGTTCTAATTGGGGGTAGGGAGGAGAGGCTAAACAGCAAGAAATACTCCACAGAATCCTGGTAGCACTAATGAACTTCACCTGCAAAAAATACAAGAAAAGGTGAAAGGTAACAAATCCATTCCATGTGAGAATATCTCCAAGGGCTGAGTCTGCCTGTTTCTCAATTTGTGGGAATGTTCCTCCCATTTCTAGTAAGAAAAGTCCACATGCTGGTTATTAAAGCAAGTGGAAAGAGACCCCTTGTTTAATATATCAATCAAAAATGTTGTGTAGTATACTGTGAGCAACAGGTTCTCTGAACTATCTAAATTATCCCATCATTCACCAACTCTATGCTTCAAGAGTAAGTAATATCTTTACACGTGCTCTGGTCATGGAATAGGCATTATTACAGACAAGGAGCTTCTGTTAGAAAATCGCATTGGCCATTTTATGTACTGAAGATACTATGCTCTTGTGTGTGATTCCTTTCTGGGCCTACAGCAGCAAAGCATTGTCTTTCATCAAACTCATAGACGGACTAATAGAGTCATGAAGTAATCTTGAAAACAGTGATGAAAGCATATGGTAGCAAAGAATGTGAAAGATGTAGCCGCTGGAATGTGAAAGTATGAAAACATTTCTTAAACTCTCCAGATATGTAATTCTTAGGGCACTGGGTTTGAGATCCAGATGTGGGGATTGCTAGGTAACCTGCATTCTTTGCAGCAAAAAAGTCTGAAGTGCTGTGATTAAGCTTCCATGTGAAAATGGGAGTTTGTTAAGGGATCCAAAATCTAGTTAATGCGGTAATTAATGTATCCCCAGCCAACCTTTGAAAGGTTAAAATGACAAAATGTACAAGGGTGAAAAGGTGTAATAAATCCTGATGTGTGCTCAGTTTGGTACAGAAAAAAAAAACAATTTAACAAATAATTCCTGATGTTCCAGATGAAAACCTGGATATGAGATATGAACTGCACCTCGTAAATGCTGCTCCAAGAGGTACAGCTACTTACTGGGTCGTGTAAATACCTGACTCTTTACCCCTGCCTTATAATCTGGGCTTTAGACATTTTTTCAGTATCAGTCCATTGCTTATCTAACTGACCCTTAAGTACTCATTCAGTATACGACTTATTTACAAACTGCATTTTGTGGTACATTTAGTAATACTACAATGTCCTACAAAATGCTATTCACAAATCTATGTGTGGAGGTCTGTGCTTCTCCTACCTTTTGCGTGAAGAAATCTCTGCCCCGACTGCTGAGATATCTCACATATAGGTGCATGATTTAGTAGTTAATATAGGAGGGAAGGGGGAGTGCTGAAAGATGGGGAATATTTACAACTAAAGGAGTGGGATGTTTTGGGAGTAAAGACTGGATCAGAAAGGGGTAGGAAGGGATTTATTGAGTTTACATGCACCCACAAATTTTTCATAAACTTTACTTCTATAGCTACTAAATCAAAATGTTGTAAATGTACTGCAGCTCAGAGCTGTCCAGCACAGCACCACACGTGGTCACTAACAGGTGCAGTAACATCTTCCAATGGAACATTATGGATGCAGGGACATTAAATAAAATCCCATTGGAAATAATGTTAAAACAAAATACATGTATTTAAACTTTTCAAAACAAAATATATATTTATATATATGTATTTTAATGGTACAAAATAAAATATAAATTATAAGTTAAAGTATTTATATTAAAATAAGTTAATTAACTTTTTGTTTTGACATAAAAGTAATTGCACTATTTTTAAAATGCTTAAATTAAATTCATATTATACTTAACTTTTATTAACTTTTATTACATAATAAATAAATATTAACACTTTATTTTAGGTGGGTGTTTCTAAAATGAATAAATTTAAATTTATTGTCTAGAACCAAAATAAATTAACTTTTTAATTTTAAATTTAGTCAGTAGTGCTGTGGCATTATTTTGAAAAAGTAATCTACTTTTTAACATTCATGTAAAGTTCATTTACATTTTCAGTCAACTTACAAACACTTTGGTGGTCATTACAACCCTGGCGGTCGGTGTTAAAGCGGCGGTAAGACCGCCAACAGGCCGGCGGTAAAAATTTTGCAACTATGCCCGTGGCGGAAACCGGCAACAAAGACAGCCACTTTAAAACTCCGACCGCCACGGCGGTACAAACAAACAGCGCGGCTGTCACCGCCAACAGACAGGCGGAGGACAAAGTACCGCCCACAGTATCACAACAGGCCAATCCGCCACCTTTTCTGGGGCGGATTCACCGCAGATAAAAACACAGTGGAAACAGGATTTCGAAGGGAAAACCCTCACCTCTACACACCCCACGAGGAACTAGGACACCATGGACCCGGAACTCCAAATTCTCCCTGCGATTGTCTTCCTGTTCCTCTACCAGGAGCACGAACCCCGGCAGCGAAGACCACGGTGAGTACTGCACCTATGACACAGGGGAGGGGGGAGGGAAAAAACAGGGACACACACACGCAACACCCCCACCCTCACCCACTACAACACACACACTAATACAGCATGATACATCACAGTTACACCCCTCACCCCCCCGGAAGAATGCAAAGACAAGAGAACATGAGTGTAACCATTGTAATATATTAAAACCAAGTAGGCAAAAATATATATATACACCATGTACAAAATATATACCAAGCATAGTAGTCCAGGTAGTGCTCCAATTAAGTCTGTGGAACACTGGGCCCACACGGTATGGGCGAGGCCCACACAAGATCCCCGACCATGACGGAGAGAACACTGCAGGGGCATCAGAGAGCAACTAAACAGGCACCTCAGGGGGAGGGAAAGGGGGGGCACCCCAGCCGGTTGAGTGCACAGTGCCAAATCCACGAGAGGGCCACATGCCCACTGTTCAATCCTGGGGAGTGCAAAGCCACAGTCTCTCAAGTCTCTACAGTGGGTGGTTTGGCCACTGTTCCATCCTGGGGAGTGCAAAACCACAGCCTCTCAAGTATCTACAGTGGGTGGGTTGCCCACTGTTCCATCCTGGGGAGTGCAAAGCCACAGTCTCTCAAGTCTCTACAGTGGGTGGGTTGCCTACTGTTCCATCCTGGGGAGTGCAAAGCCACAGTCTCTCAAGTGGATAACAGTCTCCACTGGTTCTGGAGGGGGCATGGTGCCCAGAGTGCTTCATCCTGCTAAGGACAGAGGTAGTGGATGGATCTCTCTACTGGTTGTGGAGGGGGCATGGTGCCCAGAGTGCTTCATTCTGCCCGTGACGGAATCAGTAGCGTCAGTGCCCTTGGTGCTCATGGGCCAGCGTTGCTTGAGACGGCGGTGCCCTGTTCAGCGGTGCTTGAGACGGTGATGCGCTGTTCAGCGGTGCTTGAGACGGCAGTGCTCTGTTCTACGGTGCTTGGAGCGGCGGTCTCCTTTGCAGTGGATCAGCTGCTGGTGGTCCTTCATGGCCCAGCGGGGCTTTTGCTGGTGGTCCTTCATGGCCCAGCGGGGCTTGTGCTGGCGGTCCTCTCTGTCCCAGCGGGGCTTGTGCTGGCGGTCCTTCATGGCCCAGCGGGGCTTGTGCTGGTGGTCCTCTCTGTCCCAGCGGGGCTTGTGTTGGCGGTCCTTCATGGCCCAGCGGGGCTTTTGCTGGTGGTCCTTCATGGCCCAGCGGGGCTTGTGCTGGCGGTCCTCTCTGTCCCAGCGGGCTTGTGCTGGCGGTGGCCTCCTGGGCAGCTGGGCTGGTGTTGGCGGTGGCCTCCTGGGCAGCTGGGCTGGTGCTGGCGGTGGCCTCCTGGACAGCTGGGCTAGTGCCGGTGGCCTCCTGGAATGCAGGGCTGTTGGCGGTGGCCACCTAGGCAGCTGGGCTGGTGGCGGTGGCCTCCTGGGCAGCAGGGCTGGTGGCGGTGGCCTCCTGGGCAGCGGGGATGATGGCGGTCTTCTCCGCCGTGCTGCTCTTCCCAGACTTGCTGAGTTTCTTGTGCCCCTTCCCCACCTTGGAAGGTGTCACAGCTGACTCCACACTCCAACCTGTACCGCTGGGAGCGGCTTTGGTGGCTGGAGTCTTCCTCCTCTCCCGCCCGGCACTGGCCAACTTCTGATGCTTCACAGGTGGGGGACTGTCTGTGCTGTGGCTCCGTGCCACACTGGCTGCCCTGGTGGCCGGTGCACTCCAGATTCCGGTGACTACAAGCACCGCTGGTCCCGGAGATGTTGTGGTTGAGGTGCTAGTTTGGGCCCTAGGAGACGGACGGGGTGGGGAGGTGTGGGAAAGAGGTCAAGGTTGGACAGGAAAAGTTTTTTGGAGACACTGGGACGGGTAGCTGGAGGGGGTTTGGGAGTGGAGGAAGAGGTTGTGGATGTAGGAGGTGTTCGTTTGCTGACTTTGGGTGAAGGTGCATGCGCTGGAGGCTGTTGTGAGGTGGATGGCTGTTGGGTGGGTGTGTGCCTGCATTTGTGTATCTTGGGAGGGGGCGTCACAGACACACTGGGAGAGGACACAGGGGACGTGTGAATGGTAGTGGGGTGGTGACTGCACGTGAGCGGGGTGCGGTGGTGGGTGTGCTGGTGATGGTAGTAGTGGCTGTAGAGGTAGTGCATGCAGGTGTGAGTGTAGACAAGACTGGGAGGGAGGAGGGAGATGAGGAGGAGGGGGACACATTGGAGGCAGTGGATGTTGGTGTGTCTGCATGTGTGTGATGCTTGGGTGAGTGCCTGTGGGATGTGTGGTGCTTATGTTTGCCTGAGCTTCCCTTGTGTGTTGACGTGTGTGCATGCTGGTCTGTAGGTGTGCTTGTGATAGGTTGGGGTACAGGGGATTGGGTCTGGGTGGAGGAAGGTGGATGGGGGAGGCTAGACACAGGGACAATGGCTGCCATCAGCGCTGAGGCCAGAGTCTGAAAAGCTCGCTGAAGGGCCACCTGACCAGAATGAATGCCCTCCAGGAATGCATTTGTTTGTTGCAACTGCCTTTCTACACCCTGGATGGCATTCAAAATGGTAGATTTGCCCAAAAGTGAGGGACCTGAGGAGGTCAATGGCCGCCTCACTGAAGGCTGCAGAGGTGACTGGGGCAGGGCCTGAGGTGCCTGGGGTAAAGGTGATGCCCACCCTCCCGGGTGAGCGGGCACGGGGTGAAGGCTGAGGGGCTGCTGGGAGTGCGGTGCTGGAAGGGGGGGTGGCGGCTGTACCTGTAGATGGGGGGGGCACAGATGTTGCCGCCACCTCAAGGGAGTTCCATCAGAGGACGAGTCCGTGTAACTGGTCTCAGCTCCTGTCTCCGCCGTGGAGCTCCCCTCGCCCTCCGTCCCACTGGTGAAGTCCGATTCTGTAGTGTGGCCCTCCATGGCCATGTGGGATGCAGTCCCATCGTGCTCTGGTGCCACTGCTCCTCCGCCTGATGATGTTAATGCACACAAGAACAGGGAGACCTCAAAAAGGGGGGACGGCGACAGAAGAAAGACATGTTGAGTGCATGCATTACCGCTACCGTTGGCGGACACGACAGACACAAAAGCCCCTTGCACTACGCCGCGCTCTTGGGCTCCACTGTTCAATTCCTGGGAAATGGCCTACTAGGCTATGGACGACATCTGCACACATGGATGACACAGGTGTACTTGGCAATCTACAGAGGTGCGGTGGGGTGCCACATGGCCTGCCTTACGGAGGGACAATGCTTACGGAACTCGCCCTGGCCTTGGGAAACCCACAGCCCACCTCCCCCACCCAGACACCTCCACTGCGTGCAAAATCAGAAGAATGCAAGTGTACTCACCCCCTTGTGGCTGCTGTGATGCCCTCAAGCGCCCATCCAACTCCGAGTACGCGACTGCCAGGATCCTGAACATCAGGGGGGTCTGGTGCGACGGGCACCTCTCCCATGTTGGGAGGCCATCCCCAGCTGAGCCTCCGCCGTCTTCTTGCTCCAGTGGCGAATGTCCTCCCATCTTTTCCGGCAGTGGGTGCTCTGTCTGTGGTAGACCCCCAGGGTCCGGACGTCCTTGGCGATGGCACATCAAATATATTTTTTCTGGTGGGCGCTGTCCTACATGATTTGTACAAGGGGAAGAGAAAGTTATTACCAACTGCACCGTCAAAGTGATTGGCCCCCATCCCTACCCTTGCCATGTTGCACATGCACTCACTGTTGTTTCATGCACGCCGCACTCTCCTCCCTTCCTTCTTACATCCACCCCTCTTCACACAGGCATAGCCCATAGAGCATGATCCCAGTGTACTTACCTGTTTGTCTGGAGGACCGTAGAATAGCGTGTACTGGGGGAGGACCCCATCCACGAGTCTCTCCTGCTCCTCGGATGTGAAGGCAGGGGCCCTTTCCCCAGTCACTCGAGCCATTGTCTCTTCCAGATCGAGGTCACAGCAGCACTTGCAGTGTAGGTCCTCTACTGTTGAAGATCAGGTATCGAGTGATTGAACAGATAGAAAATGGCGGTCACGTCCGCGGCAGTGCGTACCGTCACCGCCAGCGTAAATCGTCATTGGCTCCTGAGACCCATAGGGTCCAATGTTAACCAATGCAGCATTGCGCTGCGGTCTTAGACCGCCCACCGCGACGGTGTACAACGCCAGCGCAGTTACCTCACATCCCATTGTCCCACTTTACAGGACAGGCCACTTTTTAGATTATGAATGCTGTTCTGTGTAAGCTGTGGGTACGTACCTCTGAGTTGTTTGACTCTGTGCTCGCTGTTGTCCTCCATAGGCACCGTCCTCTGGGACATGTGAGGAGATGGCGGCATCCTCCAGTGTACCGACCGTTGGTGGACCTGTCGACAATGGAGGAAAGACATGTGATAATCACATACAGGCTTGACCGTGCCACAATCCAGGAACTGTGTACCTAGTTGGAGCCAGACCTGATGTCAGCTATCTGCCATCCCACAGGAATCCCCCCTCAAGTGCAGGTGCTGTCAGTGCTCCATTTTCTTGCAAGTGGGTCATTTCAAACTACAGTGGCCATAGCATCAGGGATATCCCAGCCTATGTTTTCCAACGTGTTCTCCAGAGTGTTGTCTGTCCTGCTGAAACACATGCAGAGCTACATCGTTTTCCCTCAGGTGGAGGATTTGCCTACAGTGAAAGGTGATTTCTATGCCCTGGGACATATCCCCAACATCATAGGTGCCATTGATGAGACACACGTGGCTTTGGTACCCCCCCACAGGAGTGAACAGGTGTACAGAAACCGGAAGAGTTATCATTCCATGAATGTACAGATGGTATGTTTGGCAGACCAGTACATCTCCCATGTGAATGTCATATTCCCTGGCTCAGTGCATGACGCATACATCCTGCGGAGTAACAGCATCCCTTATGTGAGGGGTCAACTCCAGAGGCACCGTGTGTAGTTATTAGGATAGCCCTCCAGGTTAGTGTGTGTCTAACAGTTGTCCCTCGCCATTTGCAGGTGACTCTGGTTACCCCAACCTGTCATGGCTACTGACCCCAGTGAGGAATCCCAGGACAAGGGCAGAGGAACGCTACAATGAGGCCCATGGGCGAACTAGGAGGGTGATCAAGCAGACCTTTGGCCTCCTTAAGGCCAGGTTCAGGTGCTTCCATTATGACAGGTGGATCCCTTTTCTACTCACCAAAGAAGGTGTGCCAGATCATCGTGGCCTGCTGCATGCTTCACAACTTTGTGACGACAGGTGTCTTTTCTGCAGGAGGATGGTCCAGATGGCAGTGTTGTTGCAGCTGTGGAGCCTGTGGACAGTGAAAACGAGGAAGCAGAGGAAGAAGACATGGACAACAGGGACTCAGTGATCCAGCAATATTTCCAGTGAAACACAGGTAAGAATACAGACCTGCCTACTACATGTACTTAAACACTACTGCCTCGCTACTGTCTGTCGTTTTCACCCAGTGTATGGTCACTGAGTTGTCACTTTCCTTTACGATTTCACAGATCTGAGTCCCACAGTGTGACATCTGCTTTGATTCCTCATGGACTAGAGCTGTGTGACATAGGTATATTGACATTACAAATGCAAGAGCTTTTTGCCACAGTTATTGCTAATACAGTCTTCCGAAATCACAGACTGACTCCAGATTGTTTTGTGCTTTAAGGGTGTTTATTTAAGTGCTCAATATTGGAGGGAGTTGTAAAATGGTGAGGGGTGATGGCAGAGGAATGTCCATGGCAGAGTCCAGTCTATTAGTCTCACAGGTGCATTGCCCAAATGGGCATAGGAAGTGGAGCTGGGGCAGTTTGGAAAGGGTGACAAAGTGGGACAGTAGGATGACAATCAAGGTGGTCTCAGTTCTTGGCGGGGGTCTTGGCATCGTTCTCTGTTTTGTTCCAGGATCTCAGGGACCGTTTGCGAGGTGGTTCTCCCTCTACAGGGGGTGGGGTGCTGGTGTGGTGGTCCTGTGGCGGTGCCTCCAGTCCACTAGTGCCGGCAGAGGTGGTGGGCAGTTCATCGCCCAGGCTAGTGTCAGGGGCCCCTTGTTGTGCCATAGTGTCCCTCCTGGTGTTGAGTACTTCCTTCCGCACCCCTACGATGGTGCCCAGGGTGGAATTGATGGTTCTGAGTTCCTCCCTGAAGCTCATATAGGGGGTGATTCTGACCGCCGCGGACAGCGGTCGCCGCCCGCCAAGCGGTTCCCGCCGAAAGACCGCTCCGCGGTCAAAAGACCGCGGTGGTCATTCTGGCTTTCCCACTGGGCTGGTGGGCGACCGCCGAAAGTCCGCCCGCCAGCCCAGCGGGAAACACCCTTCCCACGAGGAAGCCGGCTCAGAATGGAGCCGGCGGAGTGGGAAGGTGCGACGGGTGCAGTTGCACCCGTCGCGAATTTCAGTGTCTGCAAAGCAGACACTGAAATTCTTTGTGGGGCCCTCTTACGGGGGCCCCTGCAGTGCCCATGCCATTGGCATGGGCACTGCAGGGGCCCCCAGGGGCCCCACAACACCCCATACCGCCATCCTGTTCCTGGCGGGTGAACCGCCAGGAACAGGATGGCGGTATGGGCTGTCTGAATCCCCATGGCGGCGCAGCAAGCTGCGCCGCCATGGCGGATTCCCATGGGCAGCGGAAAGTCGGCGGTACTCCACCGGCTTTCCGCTTCTGGCCGCGGCTGTACCGCCACGGTCAGAATGCCCGGCGGAGCACCGCCAGCCGGTTGGCGCTGCTACCGCCAACCTCCGCCATGGCGGTAATTACCGCCAGGGTCAGAATGACCCCCATAGTGTTCCTCCTGCAGGCGCTGGGTCTCCTGAAACTTGGCCAGTACTGTTGCCATAGTCTCCTGGGAGTGGTGGTAGGCTCCCATGATGGAGGAGAGGTCCTCGTGGAGAGTGGTTCCCTGGGCCTGTCCGCTCCCTGTAGCACAGCAGCCCTCCCAGGTCCCCTGTGTTCCTGGACCTCCGTCCCCTGGACCGTGTGCCCACTACCACTGCCCCCAGGTCCCTGTTGTTGTTGGGGTGGTGGGTTAGCCTGGGTTCCCTGTAGGGGTGGACACACTGCTGATTGACGTGTCCTGGGGACGGAGGTATGGGCCCGCTGGGTGGGTGCTGTGCTTGTTTTTCCAGAGTGGGGAAGCTCTGTGGTGGCCTGTGACTGGGTGTGGGGAACCGACTGTCCCGAGGTCCCCGATGGTCTGGGCTGGTCATCTAGATTCAGTTGGACAGAGGTGCTGTCATCACTGTGGGCCTCTTCGGTTGGTGGTGTGGACATGTGTGGACCCTCCTGTCCGTTGACGTTGGGTAGGGGTCCTGCAAAGGGTATAAAAGGATTTTTATCACATCTGTCTGTTGCATGGTGTGCAATGGGTGGGTGACCGTATACCCCAGTGCTTGCATTCCTGTGTGGGACCTTGTGTGATGATGGTTTAGGGGGGTGTATGGGTATGTGCAGTGGTCATGCTTTAGTGATGGGTGTCCATGCTTTTTTGTTGCATGCAGGGCTTGGGGTTAGGATGTGTGGTTTGTGATGTTGGGACACTTGTGAGTAGTTAGAGTGATGGGGGTGAGAGTGGGGGTATGTGCTGGCATGCAGGTAGGGTGGGGGATATAATAGTTAAGATTTGACTTACCAGAGTCCATTCCTCCACCTACTCCTGCGAGGCCCTCAGGATGCAGAATCGCTAAGACCTGCTCCTCCCATGTTGTTAGTTGTGGGGGAGGAGGTGGGGATCCGCCGCCAGTCCGCTGAACCGCCAGGTGGTGCCTTGAGACCACGGAACGCACCTTCCCCCCTAGGTTGTTCCACCTCTTCCTGATGTCCTCCCGATTTCTTGGGTGCTGTCCCACTGCGTTGACCCTGTCCACTATTCTTCGCCATAGCGCCATCTTCCTTGCAATTGAGGTGTGCTGCACCTGTGATCCGAATAGCTGTGGCTCTACCCAGATGATTTCCTCCACCATGACCCTGAGCTCCTCCTCCGAGAACCTGGGGTGTCGTTGCCGTGCCATGGGGTGGTGTAAGTGATGTGTGGGGTGGTGTGTGGGGTGATAAGTGTGCTGATATGTAGTGGTGTGTAGTGTGCGGTGAATGGAAGTTATGTGGGTGATGGTGTTGTGTGTCTGTGGATGCTTGTATTGTTGATGGTGGTGTCTCTCTCTGGCCTTCGTGATTTGTTGTCATAAGGGTTTTTGGGCGATGTGGGTGTGTGTTTTATATAGTATTGGGTGTGTGGGAGTGGTGTGTGTATGTGTATCAGGTGTGTGTATTTCGAATTGTCCAATGTGAATGTGTTTTTTAGGAGTGTGTGTATTTTGAGCGCGGTGGTGTGTACCACCAATGGAATACCGCAGTTGAAAGACCACCTCGTGGATTTGTGTGTCATGATAGTGTGGGCGTATTTCTGTTGGCGTGACAGTGGAGGTTTTGTTATCGCTAGTTTGTCACTGACATTTGGTGTGGCGGACATGTGTGGGTGTCTGAATTTTGGCGGATTCCGTGCTGTGGGTCATAATAGCTGTGGCGGTTTTCTGCGGCTGCGGCGGTGTGTTGGCGGTCTTCTGCACGGCGGTACGTGGCTTTTACCGCCAATGTTGTTAGGACCGCCATTATATTTACAAATTGTCATTTTTCAAATTTTCACCACTTACAGAGTATCAAAGAATGGTCCAAGCATATCATCGTTCAGGGCTTTGTGCATTCTCAAATGTGGTTTCAACAGGAACAAACAACAAATCACAGTCAACAATTTGAACATTGGTTGGCCAGAGAATTCATTAGCCTTACCAGCCTCTATATTGTTGTCTAGTGCTTAACAACTTAACACCATCTTTGCTTCCCTGCATTCTTAAAGTAACTAGTTAGTATGACTCTCTGAACAGTACTATATCTACACAACACTTCAGTCCCTCCCTCATATTTTAAATATTTGTTTACATTTTAATTACCTTTTCAAAATTGTCATATACTTTACTATTGGGAGGTCTGCTCCTCCACTGCAGAGGTCTCCGCTGAGTGTGTGGAGCAGTTATTAAGTCACAACTACTAGTAACTTTACAGTTGAATATGCAGCTTCTACTGACTCCACCCCTGTTTCTATGTGTGGGGACAAGTACATAAAGTAGTAAAGTTACACAAAAGTGCAAATGTGAACTTGCATATTTATTATATGTAAATTTATCTTTGTGAATAGGCCCCTCATAGTTTTCGTTTGGATCCTGCACTACTTATTTTAGATAGTGCTGAAGCATTTCATTATTCGTAGGAATCAATGCACAACAAGGTCAATGGGTCCTTGGACCCAGCATAAGGTTGTGGAAAACTAGAAAACAAATTTCAATACAAGCCAATTCAATTTCACGGTATGACCAATGGGGCCGTACAAGGAAAACTCCAGTCGGGAATAAAGTCAAGGGGTTTTATTACAAACTTAAGTTCAAAGTCACGTAGACAATTCTCAAGACAAAGTTATAAAGATACATTATCAACAAGGGTTGACTAAGGCGACAAAACAAGTGCAGATTAACTAACATTAGCAGAACTAGACATTCAACAAATACAATACAGAACATCAGCAAAATCACCTGATGTACCAAGAACAAGTGTTACTCAGTTTTAACAAGCAATAAGGCAATTCAAATCATCCAGGTTCAGCTAGTTTAGACAATGGGAACCCCTACAGATTAACCAATCAGAGATTGGGATGTGCTGGGCAGAACACATGTGGGCGAAACACAAAAAGGGCAGAAAAGGCAAAAATAATTTGGACAAAGGTAGACTCCGGCAATAGATCACTAACTAGAGCAGGCAAAAAGTATGAAGAAAGGGAATGTATTAACATTTCAGATGCTCAGTCAGGGGTCTTCTATGGGTCTGGGGAAAAATCTTTAAGTGTCAGCAAGGCATTTCAAAGGGGCAAGGTTAGAGAGCACAATACCTCTCCTGTATCAGGTTCTTCTTCTCCTGGTTCAGACTCTTCTGAACAAAATCCAACTGGAGATCTTTATATTATAGTTCATGGGCAAGATGATTAATCAGTCCACATGATGTTGAAGGGGTAATTTCCAATAGAAATCAATCATGCATTTCCAACTTGAGACATTGGTGTGGTTTCCCTGGTTTGTCATGAAAACTGTTTGTCCATTTGCACTTTTCCATACCAGATTGCAACATTTCTATAATATGTCAGTCCACAGTCGTAAATGTTCCACCCTCAAGGACGACTTCCTAAACTATGTATCTGTAAAACAATAGACAGCTATTACCATGCTAGCGTTCTCATGAGAAATCAATCTGGAAGAAAGGTACACGTAAGCAAGATGACATATTCTGCACACAAATACAGGGCCTAGCAGGCCTCACTTAGGCTAATGCAAGTGAATTAAAACAGCACATTAATACATTCAAATAAAACATATTTTAATACACAAACTATAAATTCAGCATTAATAAACTTTCACTAGCAGTCGTGTGACAGTAATTTAAACAAAATAACTCTGTCAACACATTTCAGTTATTGTGGCACAGAACTGCATTTCTCTATTTTTTCATACAAATTGAAAACACTTTCCACCAAAAATCTTATATTGTTTTAATGCAGACTATTAGGTTGACACATTAATTCTTCAACCATGTAATTTAATCTCAATACCACACAGGTTTAGATGACTTGTCTATGGTGAATACACACTAACGTTTTTTCAGTGCAACACGTTACAATCAAACTATTAGTACTTGATTAACACAATGCATAAACTGTCACATATAGATGCTCTCTGAAACATGAGGGGCAGTACTAAACGTTCTGCTACATCAATAGGCAATAGAAAATTTGCTTTTACATCCAAAAGTAGTTTTATTTCTCTGTTTTCGTTCTTTTATCAGTATTTTATGGTTGGTGTGAACTTGTTCAAATGCATTTTTTGTTTACTTTCTAGGTTTTCCCACTTCATAACTAGGTAACCTTAACCTTGCTTTCAATTAAATGTTGTAAATAAAATACCAATGACAAATATTCCTTTCATTCGACCAACACAAGTGAGAACCTCTTATTAGAGAGATAGCACCAATGCATATGGCATCTGGTATCTGGCATGATCAATAAAAAGTAAAATTGAAAAAATATATAATTTGTAAGCAGTGTTCTGTGGTCTTTCATTTTTATTGGGCACAAGACCTGCACGTGTGTGTGTACATCAATTTCCTTCATGTTTTATATTATTCCATTTCTAGATATTTAAGTCTTTAAAACTAGAGGTGTAATTACCAACATTTTAACATTGCAACTCTGTTTACATTTCAAAGCAATATGAATATTTCATGTTTTATCCCCTTTCTACCTGCTGGGACATTTGATTTTTTTCTTACAGAGCCAGAGACCAGCTTTATAATCTGGGTTTAGTTAAACTTCCCTACAGCTTCTGGCACTTGAGACATATTTGAAAGGGTAGATTGGAGGGGGTGGAAATGCTAATTAGCCCTTGTCACAAGTCATGCTGCTATGGTAAGAATTCACAGTATGTAAATCAGGTTAAACCAAACCTGGGAGTGTCAGGTTCCTGTAAACACTAATAGGAATTGACAGTTACAGGGTTAAGAGGAAAATAATGGTCCATTGCTTTTCACATTCCAATGCCTTTATGTTTCTTTGTTTTTAACATACGATGATAGGAAGGAAGCGAAATGCACAAGCTAAATATCTTCACATAGTGTTAGACCATGAAAGCACAACAATTGGTATATTAATGGAAATTGGATAAGATGTAAAAAAAGTAATACTGTAAAATTGTATTTGACTTTTCGAGATTTGTAGCACGGAGCACCATTAACTTATTTAACTTGGCGTCTAGTAAGGATGGGTGAGTGGCAATGGTAGTAGGTATTAAGTATGGGAAGAGGCAAAGTTGACATTTCTTAAAACATTCCCTGAAAGAAAATAAAGACATTGGAATATATATATATATATATGCATATATAAGGTCTCTAAGCACAGGTCCAAGTACACAGAAGTGCCATCAATCATGACCACATACCTCAAACAAAGAACATGTTAAGGGTGGTGATGCTAGTTTGCCATGAAGGTAAGAAGACATCTGCACTTCGAATCATTTAAATTAGAATATGTCTCTGTAATAATTTCAATAGTGACTCCATCCCCAGCAAAACACAAACATCATATTATTTGATTATGTGTTGTGTTGTATTGTCCTTCAGTAATATACTTTGGCTTCATGCTACTGAACCGTTTAATGTGATTCTGCATTGAGCGGCACAACAAATGTCTCTAACGAGATAAGAGGGAGGATTTAAATAATTTAATGAACTACACTTGACAATGAGAGAGCGTTTGCCAACAAGATAGTACCGTCTGGCAGTCCACTTTTAGTGAGTGTGAGGAAGCCTCACAAGCTTGGTCTGTGCTGAACAAAATGGCAATGAAAGAGTAATGAGGAGGGAGCCTATCACAGAAGCCATAATAAACTAAACATAAGGCCTTAAACTTGACTAATTTATGCACCGGCGACCAAAAAGAGACCAGTTCTCCTGCAATATTTTATACTGTGGAGTTCTCTATGGAAGCCTGACAGTCACATTCTGAAAGCACTAAAGATCTGGTAAACTGTCTATCAAAGATGTTGGCCTAATCCGTTTTAGAAAAGACTAGGGAATAGTTTGCTTTTACTCATTGGGGATATGTCAAGAAGGGAAATTGCAGTTGTTGACGATTTCCTTTTTTTAAATAATATTTGTTTATTCATTTTAATGATACAGCAACCAAACAATGCAATCCAGCCATTGACACCTGCCTCAAAATACACAAAGCTCCCACATTCTACCCCCCTCAAATCCTAATGGTTAATCTAAATATTTGTCCAAGAAACATGTCCCCGCCTCGCTTCACCCTTCCTTTCCCCTGCATGAGGGTAATTAACCCCGTCACTCACCCCCACATCTTCTGACGACTCCTGCATTCTCAATTTAAAATGGTGCCCTGCACTTCTTCAAAAGTCTGCAAATTGCCATCGAGTGTGCACATTATCTTTTCAAAATGTGCTGTCATATCTATCTTAAAAACATTGTAATTGACAGCAACTTTATGGTCTTCCACTGTCTCAGTATTCCCATCGTCATCATAGCCAGTGGAGTTGATAGGCAGTGCTTTTCATGAATCAACAAGATGGGTATTATTGAGAAGTCATGCAAAAGAACTACCTGCAAGTATCAGACGGCATGCTCTGGTTGGCTGAGGCAAGGCCATAGCCAGACAGAACCTACCACTCCTGTGAGGGGTGGATGATTACAGTTGCTGTATAACCTGCACTCACCCTTGAGTAGCTTGGTACTGAGCAGTCTGGCTTATCACAGAGGCAATGTGTGAAGCATTGGTACAGCACTTTCACACAAAAATTGCACTGAGCATCACAAAAGAGACTTCATACGAGGTGTATGTAAATAAAGTTTGTATTCAACACACATTAGTTAACACAACATGAACATCATGTATCTCTGGGCATAAACACATTTGAAAATATCACTAGCAGTACCAGGCCCAACCTCAATAAAAGGACATTTTACTCCACTTTGAGAAAGATCCTACTTTACCTCCATCACCTGCATGTGGTGAAAAACAATGTCAGCACAAAACCGAGCCAAGCCATTATTCTAATTCAATCCAATATAGTTATAGGGTGTACCCCGGTTCACAATGATAGCGGTAATGTGTACACATAAGTAATTTAATAGCCTTGTGGGCTGGAGGCCGCATGGGTAAAACCTGTGTAACACACAACGTACTTTTGGCAAAAATCAATGTGTAGGGCAACACCGCTGTGCAGTGTTCTTAATCACAGGCAGTCACTCCCATGCACTTACTCAGCACCGATTTGATGTACTCACACACACAGGCATACAAAGAGCACCCTAATGCTATGCACTAATATCTGGCAGGTCAATAGATACTGTACTCATAGACCATGCGGCCCAAACCCTCCTCCAATGTTCAGCCAGCCTTGACTACTGCACCCCCTATGGACTGCAATTGAAGGAAACCTTCCCTTCCCCAGACATAAGGCCGATCCCGGTCAAAGTCACACTTCTTCAGGGTACCAGGGAAAAAGATTGGAGGATAGATTTTTTATTTTTAACCTTGTTTATTGGTTTTCCTACATCTGTTAGTAATCACTGGTACATATATACACTCTTCCATATAAGCCATAATTAAGGAATCATGTTATACATTCCGGTCGCAGATAATGACGGTTTTATTACGTTATCTGGTTAGTCGTTGTGCTGCCTACCATTTACTCTTCATATCTATTCTCGCATCCGGTTCATACTCGTGTACTCATTATCCCCATTTACACTGTTACCATCTAACCTTTAAAATATCTAAACGATAACTACTAAAAAACAAAAGAAACGAAACCATGCGCGGGTGGGATAGATGCTGGCATTTGAGACCCTTTCTTTCCAGTACATTTTGATCGCTCTATCATTTGGGTCTACTGGAGCGTACTCCTGTCCGTTCCTCCTAGTGTAGATTCCTCCCATTCTAGTGGGGAACCTTACAGTCTTTAATTAGTAGAACACTTTCTATCTGGAGGGGGTTTTCTGAGTCTTCCTCCCCTCCCCCGAGTCTACCCTACACAACAAATTAGTACTCCACCACCCCTGTCCCCCCCGCACTCATGTCTGAGCCCCCGCACCCTCCTCTTCCCCTTCATCTCTCGACTCGGTCTCCTCTCCTAGCATGCTGTCATGTCTACCCTCCTGTGGTCTCCCACACCCTCGCCTCCGATCCTCCCAGGCCTCCATTATTTCCTTCCAGAGCGGGGCTATGTGCTTAGTCCTGATCCCCCGTGCCTCCTCTCTCTGAAGTGCCTGAAACTCAGCTTGGGCCCATATCGAGACATCTGCTCTCCAGTCATCAAATTTCGGTCCCATCTGGGACTTCCAGGTCAACACTATCCGGCTCCTGTACAAGACCATTGCAAGATCTATAAACCTGCTACCCACTCTCTTGGATGCTGATCTCCTGTGCAATCCCAGCAGGCCCAGGTGGGGGCTCATGTGCAGTTGAGTGCCGAGGGTCTCCCCCAGATCCTCCAATACTCTAATCTATCCCCCCTGAATGCTGGGGCAGTCCCAGATCATGTGATGAAAGTCTGGGTCCGTCGCCTGACATCTGGGACAGTCCCTGGGCTCTCCCCATATATCAGTCTGAGCCTGTGTGGGGTGAGGTATGTTCTGTGGATATAGTTGTATTGGATATATTGAAACCGTGTGTTTCTAGATACTTTCAGAGGATATTCTAATACTCCATATCCATTAGTTCTCTACCAACTGTCTCCTCCCATTTCGCCCTCAGGGTCTGTAACGGTTTTAGAATAGCATCAATGGAAGCCTTGTAAGGTTTGGTGACCAGATGACTGTCCGCTTCCCCCGTCAGAAGTAAGTGTAATAGAGCATGGGTCTCCGGTTCCGCGTTCACTGTAGGCCATAATCGTCGCACCGCTAGGAACAATGTTTAGTATGTCAGGAATTGACCCACTGGGATCCCCTCCTCCTCCACTAGTCCCACAAAGGGCCTCAGCACCCCATCCTTAAAAAGATCCCCTATTGTCACCACCCCCGCCCGGGTCCAGGCCTTGACCTGGCTCCTACTCAAGGTGTGGCCCGACGTTCTCAATGATATCCCAGTCAGTGGTAGCTCGGGGAATAGACCACCTTCACCCCTGTTTGCGTCAGGCACTTCTTCCAACAGGAAAGTGTCGCCGCCAGCAGGACCGCTCTCCCGGGCTTGAGGTTTCCAGCACCTAGCAGGTCCGCCTGTAGAGCCTCCGTCGCTATCTCACCACTGGCCACACTCAGTCCCGTCCGGTGCCCCCCCGAGACCCATCTAGCCACCCATTGAAGCTGGCATGCCTGGTAGTACAACTCAAAATCTGGGACTGCCAGCCCCCCCTCCAGTGCAGGCCGGCGAGGAATAGAAAGCGACGTTCGTTGGCGTCCCCCATCTGATAAAAGTCCCCTAAGGAGCGCATTTAGTTCCCTGAACCAGCTCCCCGGAACTGTCACCGGCAAGTTCTTAAAATAATAAAGGAGGTGTGGTAACATTATCATTTTAGTTAAGGCCACCCGGGCCATCATTGGGAGTCTCAAAGAACGCCAGAACTGCACAGCGAATCGTAAAGAACGGAGGGTCACTTCCAAATTCCCATCCTGCAGATCACTCGTATCGTGGAAAATCTGGATGCCCAAATACGTAAAAGAGCGTGGTGACCAGGGGAGATCAGCCTCTGGACACGGTCTGTCAGTTGCTCTAGTGTGGTCTGGTGCCAATCCTGTAAGCGTTGCCTCTGCTTCCCGAACCCTGTCCACCAGTTTCTGGTGAGCTGCACGCAGCAGGCCCAATTCCACCGATACCTGGCCAATTTCTCGCTGAAGAGTTGTTTTGGTCACCTGCAGTGAGTTCGGCCATTTCCAAAGTACTTTGGTCGCCAATGCCTTCTTTCCCTTGCAGCCTGCCCTTCTTGCAACTTTGGGTCGACATCCAGCCTTGGGCGGAGGGTGCCCCCACCCCAGGGGCCAACAATGGCACTCACGTCTCCATCTTCTTCTCAGTCTGCCCTATACAAGTGCGGGCCAGGGGGATGGGTGCCTCCCCAGATATAGCTCGCTTCTAGCCACTGACCACCTCTGGGCGCCCCTTCTCCTCTTTCACAGGAGCTTCCAGCTCCCAGAGTCACCGTGCACACCCCCAGTTATGCTTCCGAGCACGTCCGGGCACGTCCCGCCATTGCAGACCTTCAGTTGCGTAACAGCTTCAGTCGGTTTGGTGTCTCGGTGAATGAGTCTGGATCATTCATCCAGTTCTGCCGTCTGTTCCTCGAGTCCGTCCGCTGCCGTGCCCAGTCATACTGCACATGCCCAGGGTCCCACAGTCTCTGCCCTGGTATGTTCCCCTCAGGGCGTTGCGCTCCAAGGCCAACCGCCTTGCCCCGTGATTTGGCCCCCCTCTGTGCCCTTCCAAGGGGCCCTCAGCGCTCACCTGTGCCCCAGCACATCCAGCGCCTCGCCATCGGGGGGGGCGCCTGTTTGTCTGGTCACTCCCTGGGCTGGGCAAGTTCTTCGTCCCCTTTAGTGTCACCTCTCGTGTCCTCTCTGGTCTTCCCTTATCTTTTTCCGGGCCACCTCAGCCCTAGATCCGCCTACGGGTGTCCGCCAGAGCCGGCTGGCCCCTATCACCAGCTGCGTCCCGGCCCTCCTCAGGTGCCGCTCCACTCTGTCTCAACTGCCGCAGTACGCACCACAAGCCAGCGGCATCTCACTCCTAGGCCGACCGCCTTCTCCTCACGGTTTGGCCCCTCCGTGCTTTACCAGGGGGCCCTCAGCGCTCGCCTGTGCCCCAGTGTGTCCAGCGCCTCACCACCAGGGGGGGGGGGCCTGTTTGGCTGGTCGCTCCCTGGGCTGGGTGCGTTCTTCGCCCTCTCTAGTGTCACCTCTCATTCCCCCTCTGGCCTTCACTTAGCTTTTTTCCGGGCCACTGCAGCCCCAGACCCGGATCCAGGTATCCACCGGAGCCGGTCGGCCCCTATCATCAACCACGTCCCGGCCCTCCTTGAGCGCCGCTCCACTCCATCACAGCCGCCGCGGCACGCACCGTGAGCCAGCGGCCGGCTTCAAGTCCCGGCCGGTGACATGCCGCACACGCCCAGCAGTCCGCCTTTGGTTCAACTCTCGGAGTGCTAGTTGGCCGCACCTGCACTCCTGGGCTTCTCCAACATCCCCGCGGCCTTTTCACCATTGCGGGTTCCCTCCGGGGTACAGAAATTAAAGGAGAATTAGAAGGCCTCAGCGGAGCGCCGCGTCTACACGTCCGCCATCTCTCCGGCCAAGCCATGCCCCCAAGATGGGAGGATAGATAACAGGCGTTTTCAGGAGGCCGTTGACAAATGGATGCCTGGCCACCCCCTAAGGAGGTTAATTCACAGGCTGCCACAGCATGCTGCCAGGCATTTACCTAGTTCAGCGAGGCACAAGTGGATGGTCACCACGTCTTGGGACCTGCTTTGCTTTCAGAAATGTTCTGTAGCCTACTCACTTACTCTCACCACCCAGGACCATTCTGTCAATACAACCTGGTAACAAGAAGTTGTCAGGGCCAGGTGAGGAAACGGCTGATGGACTGCCTCACTGAGGGCAGCAAAAGGAGCAATTGATGAGTGAGAGATTAATCAGGGGAGCCTCTTGGAAGGAGGAGGCACCCTGAAGGTTACAGTTGAACAAGACGCACCCCTGCATACTGGGCACTCCAGAACACAGATTCACTCCCCTGCACCTCCCTGGAAATGAGGCACAATGTCTGGTGCGCGATGACTTGAGTGACACTTAACAATTCCAATCACACACAGTGCAGAGCAGCGAATTCAGCCCCTCCTTGAAAATGAGTCCCAACGTCTGGTGCGCAGTGACTTGAATCGCAGCAGACAGTTCCGGTCCCCTAAACAAAGATTTACCAATTGCCGTACTTCCCTGGAAATGAGGCGCAACATCTGATGTGCAATGAGTTGAGTCACAGCAGACAATTCCGGTCACACAAATGAAGAGTTACCAATTCTGTACCTCCTTGGAAATGAGGAACATCAGTTGCGCAAAACAATGGCAGTCACATACACAGGCACAAGTTCAGTGGTGCCTCACAGGATAGAATGCAGCACTGCTACTGATACCACCTCACCTCCAAGAGTCGCAACCTGTGAGTCAGACACTGCTTGCAATGAGCATGCACTTGAGGTGTAGCACAAGAGAAATGTGGCATGAACTATGAAGAGGGTCATGCGAAGTCCAGCAACTGGTGAATCCGCTCACCACCAACAAGACTCTCATGCATGCTGAGGCCACACAATGCAGGGCAACAAGCAATCCAGTCTCCAGGCACAATACTTGGTTCCACACTCACACATGGGCTCCCAGGTGGGATCTGGCAAACAATCTGGGCATGTAAGATGGGACCACTCTCCAGGTGTCATAGGTGGAAAGTGTTGGTCCCTCATGGGAGGTGTTTGATATCCCTAAGACCACCACCAGAGAACAGGGGCAAGCCAATAAACACACTTCGAGGTGACACACAGCAGCAGGCAGTCAGTCCAAGCAGGGTGTGCAGTCCCTTCCAAGGGCAGTAATTACTCCTCGTGCACAACAAATTCCTCTGGCAGTGTTCACCACCCAGTCCAGTATTTCCAATCCTGCGTCCCCACAAGTGTATCTCCAGTTTGCTGCGGAAGTGTGGTGCCAGCAGTTGTACTGTAGTGTGCCTTTGAAACTGGGGAAGGGTCAGAGGGTTCTCCTAAGAACCACAGATGTCTCTCCTAAATTTCTGTCTTGTCTGACACAGGGTAGAGAAATGCAGAGCTTAATCGTTAGTAGGGCCATGATCTGGCTCCAAGAAGCCAAGTGTTAAAACCTCTCCTTCCAATTTATCCATCCAGGCTCTCAAACTGCAGAGATCTGTCATTTCAGTTGTGTGCCCATGGTTTATAGCTGTCACTGGGGAATGCACAGATGTGCTCAACCAGCCTGCAGTGTGGATTACAGTCCAATTTAAAAGACTCACGAAAGTTTTTTAAAGCTTAGAAATGCCCACTTTCTAAAAGTGACATTTCTAGGTTATTATTGGCAAAACCACTTTTACCACTAAAGGGGTTTGTCAGGACGAATCCAATAATAATAAACATTATAAAGATGCTCCACTGCAATCCACTATTGCAGTTAGGAGTAATTGTAGACTTCCCTCATGTTAACCTATAGGCAGAGCAACTCTCATATGCAGTGAAAACACATACAGGTATTTTTCACTCCCTGTGCATACGTGCCCTTGTGCACATACAAGCATGCTTTGGCAGGCTAGACACATCTTTAAGAACACCATAGGTGCCAGTGTGCACATGTCAGCCTTCTATGGCAGGTTGGACTCATGTTCAAGAACACCGTAGGTGCAAGTACACACACAGGTCTGCTGTGACAGGCTAGAATCATGTTTAAGAACACCATAGGGGCAAGTGCACAACCACAGATAAGCACCACGTCCTAACATATGTAAGAAAGGTGCACACACTTTCACACTGTACTTGCAGTGGGAAAGTGCCCGGAGCCCTAAGGCCACTAAGAGAGAATCAGTAAGACCTGCAGAAAATAGCAAAAACATTTGGGGAAACACTACCTCAGCATGTCAGAGCTAACATTATACCTGAAATCTCAGGGGTTCCCCAGGTCTGCCTCATGATTGGCTCAATCCTCATCATCAAACCTAATGTCAATTTTGTGTTCCAACCATCATCACAGTCCCTTTGCTGCGCCTGTGGAATAAGCACTGTCAAAGTGGAAGGTTAAAACCCCGAAATGGTGCCCCTAAAGTTCTTCCGCGTATGTATGTATTTTTGTTTCGAGGAAGTTGTGATTGTGTAAGGGGGCCTCCCGAGGGTCACATGCAGTGAGCTTTTTAATTTTGTGTATCTCCAGAGCTGGTAGATGAAATATGCTCTGCAGCTCCTCAAAAGATAGGACTCCCTTTCTCTAAAAGCACATCTGCCAGAGATCTAATGATACAGTTTTGAATGTAGGCCATTTGATCTCTGCTCACCCAACCTTCATGGCTGCATTGTGTAACAAGGGAGCATCTCTGTGTAAAGACGGAAGGCATCCCACCAATGCATTAGCTCTTTTCCACGCCACTTTAGAAGCATGTATGATCAAGTTCCCTGATTTTGACTCTGCATCTATACTGAGTGTGCTAGTTCATGCATGAGCCAATGACCTGTATTTGTGGCTTCTCACTCCCCCAATGAAAGGAACATACACCTTTGTGTATTTGACATAGAGGGGTCCCTGAGACCACCATAAAAAACATTCCAAGGATGTCATTAAATCTGGGAGCTACTGTCATTTTTTGTGCCTGCGCTTTCCCCCACATAGACCATTTCAAAGCTTCCCGTTTTATCCACTCGTGGATTGAGATTATACAAGATCATATCCTCCAGGCCTCTTTTGACCAACACCACCAGGTATTTAAAGCGACGCTGCTCCCATTGAAAGGGCAGATAACCAAAAGCAGTAGCCATCGTCGTAGAGCTGGGGGGGGGGGGCATTGCATTTGTTCCAATGAATACAATACCCCAAAAAAGTCAAACACTAATTTATGGGTGCTACTATCCTTTTTGCAGATTGTTATGGTTGGGACAGGGTCAAGGGAGCACCATCAGCATAGAAGAACAGTTTGTGTTTGCCACCCGCTGTCCAAATACACTTAGGGCCTCATTTACAAGGCCTTTGTGCCACCGTTGCATCATTTTCTTGAGGCAATGGTGGTGCATGCAGTGCTCTACACTGCTCCACATTTACAAACTCATGCATTGGGCATTTGCAAGGGAAAAACCACACAGAACTGACACAGTGAAGTTTACAACATTTCAATGTGTCACTCTGCGACTTCACTGCATCCTAAATTTACCACCTGCTTAGATCAAGCATAAAACTGATGCAGGGCTTTTATCACTGGGGGTCTCCTGACATAGCTGGAGTAGCACAATTTTGCAACGCATGAGTTAAGCACCTCAGAAGGGGCAGAATTTCTGACACATCTGAGAAAATGTGTGCCATGGAGCTCTGTATTGTAAATACTGCACATCCATGGCGTTGTCAGAAGGTTGTAGTACAGTGCAAGAAATCTGATGCATCAGAGCCAATGTGTCAGATTCTTGCAAATGAGACCCTTAATTCCCTTGTCTTGGCATATGGCCACAGCTAGCAGCTCCAGGGCCTAAAGGAACAGCAGTACCAACAACGAGTATTTGTGATATAAAATCCCCTGAGTTCCCCACAGGCTACGGGTTTCTATACATGATCCTAGCCTATGTCAGAAACATTGAGACAAATCCCATTCTTTCCATGGTGCGGAGAAGGTACTCCAATTCCACTCAATCAAATACTTTTCCACATCTAAGGACAGGAGGAACTTTTCTTCACCATCATCCCATACCTACCAAAGAATAGAAGACAATAGCCTCAGATGGTTAGAAGACACTTGCCCTCGAGAGAATACTACTGGGTTAGGATGTATTAAGTCAGTAATATACTTTTTCAGGTGGCTCGTTAAGATCTTAGCTAAAAAATTAGCATCAACATTAAGAAGGAATACGGGTCTATAATTAGTACACTCTAATGGATCCCAGTCCAGTTTAGGAATGAAGATGATCCAGGCCCTGGTAAAGTCATCAGGCAGTCTGGCAGAACCCCCTGCCTCATGGAAAACACCTTGTAAAATGGGAGTAAGAAAGGGTTTTGCCTTTGTATAGTACTCAGCATGGTACCCATCCTCCCAGTGCCTTCCTTACTTTCAAATCATCACTTGACGGTGTCACTTCCTCCTCTACAATGTGTGCATCTAATTGAGCCACCTGGTCCAATGAAAGTCTAGGGGTCATGTATAAAGGAGAACGTTAGAAATATATATCCTGGGAGAGCTACCACACAGAACACTCAGGCGGTCATTCTGACCGCGGCGGGCGGCGGTTGCCGCCCGCCGCCCGCCATGCGGTCACCGCCAAATGGCCGCTCCGCAGTCAGGAGACCGCGGATGCCATTCTGGCTTTCCCGCTGGGCCGGCGGGCGATCGCCAAAAGGGCGCCCACCGGCCCAGCGGGAAAGCCCGTGCAACGAGGAAGCCGGCTCCGAATGGAGCCGGCGGAGTGAAGTACTGGGTTTTTGAGAACACAGTGGTGCCAGGGAACACACCCTAAGACTTCGAGTCCTTCCTGTTTCAGACTACAGAAACACAGAGTCTTCTTGGTGAAGTCAAAGATCTTGTTTATTGGCTGCAGCCAGCAACAGGTATCCTAGAAGTACAACACAGTGTATATTCTCAGGAGACTGCTCCCTTTGCAAAGCTAACCTTCTCTTTTATACAAAATATTATGCTTTAGGCAAACATTCCTTATTTTACAGTTGACCATTCACATATTTTCACTACAAAGAAATAGCAGAGTTATGATGACAAGCCCATATTTCAGTTTGTCCAGCCCTCAATCAATTACCCGGAAAGGCTTAGTACTTTCATCAGATATCGACGGACCCCCAATATAAACGGGCACCTCCTCCTTGTAAAGCAAGTCATAAAGAAGAAACAGGGACAGGTGTGTGTAAGATTAGGCATGGTTTGTGTGTGATGAAAGGTTTTATGATGTGTTGTGCCTTGATACTAATCTCATTCGGCCACTGGGAAAGAAACTGGCCGAACAGGTTTGGCTTCAGGCAGTGTAGTCAGCTTGCCCAGGTCACAGAGGAGTCAGCAAAGGTGTACGTGTCCTTCAGACTCGTTTTCAGCATTAGACATTGGCCTATGTGAGGGCAATCACAAAATGGCTGTCGTTTAAATGGAACACGAGGGTTCAAGACGGAAACTCTGATATTCGGGTGATTTCGTTACCCATATATGAATACAATGCGTGTGCATACTATTCTGATCATTCCCGGTCTGCTGATACCAAAATCGTTGTGATACGACGATGTTTATAACACGGGTCCAGAATTTTCAGTACCACAGACCCTCCTTTTGCCCTTACATAGGCAATAACCTATACTCACGCTAATCTGAGTCCAGGTCTATATTCATAAAGTCGTTGAGATGTTGCTGTAGCATCATCCTATTACTTAGCACGTCCCTTGATACAGGTTTCCTTACACACGATGTAGCACAGAGGCCACATATTGCAGGATCACACTGTACACACAGACAGGACAGGAAAAGAATGGCTAAGATCATCCCAATGACTACCAGAGTCTTCCATCCCCAGGCGGATACCAGCTCCCAGAACCACCCCATCAATGACCAATCTCCTTTATCCACGTGAGTAGACTCGGAGATCTTATGCAGTTTGGAAATGGCCTGGTAGACTTTCGGAGCGTTATCTGGGATGAAAACACAGCAACTTGATTGGATCACTTTACATACCCCACCTCGGTCTGCAAGTATGACATCTAATGCGACCCTGTTTTGAAGAGTCATAAGGCGATCCGACTGGAGCTCAGCAGTCAAATTACCAAGGGCACCGGCGGTTTCAACTACCGTGGATTCAACCACCTTTGTCAATTGCCTTATGTTCCTGCTGTTAACCAAAGGGCCCCAAAACGGCAGAAAACCCTTTGCGAAATCTCCAAATTCTTGTCCCGTAGTGTCTTCTTTACTCATGACACCTCGAACTATCCTTGTTTTATGGTAATCTGCCGCGGCCGTGTAGGTGGGAGGTAATAGGAACGAAACAAAACATGTGCCTGAGAAGTCAGGAGGCAACCATGTATAGGCTCTGTTATGGCAGATGAAATAGGTACCCTTAGCTGCTAAGAACGAAGGAGAAGTCTGAGACGCAAAAACATATGTTTCAGTGCAGATACTTTTCCCTAACTGAGCTCTGGGATTCTTGCAAATACCTTGCAGACATAGGTGACCCTGATGGGGTACAATCCAAATCGGGGAGGATCTCTTTGCTCGCTGGTTTCCACTCAGGGTAACTCCATATCCTGTTATTTTCCATCCAATATATGCTAGTGTCTCATCTCTCGGGATAGTCTCAGAGGAAATATCTTCCCTAATCATATCTACTATACCCTTAGCTAGAGCACTATTCTTAGGATTATCTTTCACAGAACGTAGGGGGTTGGCTTCATACGCGTATATGAACACCGTTCTATATGCCCACACAGAACCATTATGGCTGAAAGGCAGGACCAGATAAGGGATACCTTTATCAGTAGTATGGGGCATAAGACCACACACCCAACAGCTGGTTGTGTTCACCACTAATTGGTGTTGGTGTAGAAGCTGAATGAATGAATTGTTGGCAAACTCTAATCTTCTGGCAGACTCGTGTTCAGGCAGGGGATGAAAAGAATACGAGGAAACAGTAGAAGGAGGTATGGGCTGTGTAATGGGTGCAAATGTCACTTGAAAAGAGAATAAAACATATCCTATTAAAAACGTCATTACACTAAGCAACATGAATATACATAATATCAAACATCGTTTCTTTGTCATTATTATACCCATTCTGGCTTTAAAGTTCATCTGTCTGGCAGGTCTCTCATTCTTGAAAAACTCCATCCTCTCTAAATGCTGCTCGTGGTGGTAGGGTGTTCTATGCTAGGGAATGCTTCTGTCAGTCCAGGGCAACTCCCTTAGACTGACCAGAACTGTCGACCTAACGTCTTCAGCTGCACTCCAAAGACTTGGGCAACCACGACCCTACAGCTGAACCCGGATGGCGGTTCGAAAAGAAAAAAAAAAAAAAAATAAGAAAGTTTCTCAGATGAGAGAGCTGCACCTTTAAAAAAAATTATAACGGCTTTTTCCAGGTACTGTCTGGTTCTGGAACAAGAGTTCAGGCTCTGTAGTGTTCAATCGAATTGACGGTGGCACAGCTTCTTGCAAATTATTGTCACTTTCTCGTTCAGAAATTTTTCCTTTTACACGTGCATCGCTGAATGGCAACAAACGAGGCAAAATCTCAGTCTCAGAGTCAGCGATCCCCTCCTGGTCCCACCGGTCGTACGGTATAGGAAAAGGGACCCTCTTGCAGTGTACGCCGTGGATCCAGTTCTTTTTCCCTTCCACTCGAACAGCTGATCTTGTTGAGAGAAGGACGAGGTAAGGGCCGGTCCAACAGGGCTGGTCATTCTTTGTCCGCTAGAAGTTTTTGACCAGCACCCATGATCCAGGATCGATAAGATGTCCTGGAGCTTCAGAGACCTGGGGCAGAGTATCGTGAACCTGTTGGTGTAGAACACGCAATTTAGCCGTCAATTCATACAAATAATCAAGCAGTACAGGGTGTTCGATCTCACTGAATTTTGTTGGTCTTGGCACTCCCCATATGTTGGCCGGGCGGCCAAACACAATTTCATAGGGACTAAGTCCCTCTCGCGAATGCACAGTCATTCTTGTTGATAGGAGTGCTAGAGGCAGAGCGACAGGCCATTTAAGACCAGAGCTCGCTTGTATCTTTGCCAACTTCAGTTTTAGCGTGCCATTATAGCACTCTACTAGTCCAGCTGATTGGGGGTGATTTGCAGCGTGGAATTTTTGCTGGATACCTAGCCCTTCACATACTTTTTTCATCACTCGACCCACAAATTCACTCCCATTATCACTCCAGACCATTCTCGGCATTCCAAACCTAGGGAAGAATTCTTTGACAAGGGCTTTAGCTGTGGATAAGGCAGTGTTGTCTTTTAAGGGATATCCTTCTACCCATCTTGAAAAAGCACAAACAACAACGAGTACGTATTTCAGATTGTTGCACCTTTCCATGTGGATGAAATCTAGCTACAAAACCTCGAACGGATACGTTGGAGGCGCAAAATGACCAGCTGGAGTTGGGGTTCCCCTACCAGGATTGTATTTCAGACACACCATGCAATTCTTGACCACATTCTCTGCACATTTAGGAATTCCAGCATTTTGCCATACTGGAGCCAACAACTTACAAATCCCTTTCACACTGATATGGGCCATTCCATGAGCCATTGTCACCACTGCAAGCACATACGCATCGGGTAACAACCATCGCTGATGTTCTAACAAGTCAACCCAACAACCATTTTCATCCAATTTACCCATACTTTCTTTCCACACACTCAACTCTTTCTCTGAAGCTTCAGCTTGAATAGACTTCACACCCTCTATCGTATCTTCACATATTCCAATGTCACCAACCCATCTTGCGGGTCCTGCAACATACATTCGATTCATCACATCTTTTGCTGTTTCTTTTGCGATTTCGTCAGCAAATGCATTGCCACGACCGACATCATCAGTAACCTTCTTGTGTGCACTGCATTTCACAATCGCAACCTGTAATGGCAAGGTCAGTGACTCAAGAAGCTCATTCACCAACTGACCATGCTGAATTTTAGCTCCATGAGAAGTCAGGAACCCACGTTCTTTCCACAATCGTCCAAAACTATGGGCCACACCAAACGCATACTGGCTGTTGGTATATATGGTCACTTTCATTCCTTTCGATAACACACACGCTCTCGTGAGTGCAATCAGCTCTGCTGCTTGAGCTGAATTATGTGGCATACGTGCAGCTTCAACAATCGTATGCAAAGTTGTGACAGCATATGCTGCTGTCGTATCACCATTCGGAAGCTTGAAGCATGAACCATCCACCCATAAGGTACCATCACACTTTACAAGAGGAGTATCTTTAAGATCTACTCTCCCTTTCGTTTCTTCTTCTGTCCTAAGAAAACAATCATGTTGTTCAACATCATCTGTTTCTACTGAAATTGGCAATAACGTGGCTGGATTCAACGTATTGCACCTCTTTATGTGCACATGACTCGCTAACAGTGTCAACTCGTAACCTGACAATCGAGCACTAGTTAAATGCTGTGTCTTGGTCCTGTTTAACAACGTGTCCACTGCATGTGGAACCATCACAATCAACATATTATTCATCACTAACCCAGCAGACTGTCGAATAGAAACAGCTGCTGCCGCTGTGGCTCTCAAGCAACTCAGCAATGCTTTAGCTATGGGATCCAAAGTCGACGAAAAATATGCGCATGGGCGCTGCTTGTCTCCAAAAGACTGTGTCAGCACTGACAATGCACAACCCTCTCTCTCATGGACATACAGTGTAAAGGGCTTACTGTAGTCGGGGGTACCCAACACAGGAGCCGAACACAATGCATTACGCAATTCGGAAAAACTTTTCTGACAATCTTCAGACCACGGAACGGGGTTTGGTGTATCTTTATAGGTCAATGCTACCAAAGGTTTGGCCAGCAAAGAAAAATTCGGTATCCATTGTCTGCAGTATGATGTAATGCCCAAGAAAGCACGTACTTCTCTCTGTGTCCTTGGCACACTCAATTTTGCAATTGCCTGAATTCTTTCTGAGGTCAGTTTCCTTCCCTCCTTCGATAAGAGATGACCTAAGTAGGTCACTTCTTGTCGACAATATTGCAGTTTTGAAAGGGACACTTTGTGATGTAAATCAGACAAATGACGCAACAACAACAAGGTGGCTTCTTTACAAATCTCCTCAGTATCTGTAGCGACTAGCAAATCATCAATGTACTGAATAAGGGTAGCGCCGTCAGGTAAAACAATTGCATCAAGCTGTGTTTTTAAAGCCTGACTATATATTGATGGACTTTCACAGTAGCCTTGTGTAGTGCGTTTAAAGCGGAAACTTCGGCCTCCTAAACTGAAGCAAAAAATATCCCTGCTCTCCTCTGCAATCGGGATGCTGAAGAAAGCATTCTTTAAGTCAATCACCGAGAACCAGGTGGCGGAAGCTGGAATCATAGTCAATGTGGCAGTGATATCAGGAACAACTGGAAACTGTGGCACAACTATTTTATTTACCTCTCTAAGATCAATCACGAGCCTGTAAACAGGTGGCTTAGAGGGGTCAGTACGTTTCAAAACAGGCAGAACAGGACTATTACAAACGTTGCCTATTGTCTCTTCAATTACATCTTTTTCAATTAAATCATAAATGATCGCGAGCAACGCCTTTTCACCTTCACTAGAGATCTTGTATTGTTGAATGCGTGGTAATTTAACGTTGGCTTTCAATGTCACAACATAAGGCGGTATTTCCAAAAGACCCACGTCATTTGGACCAGTAGCCCAAATGGTATCAGGAAGAAACGACAATTCGGTCGGAAGTTTATCCTTCGACAAATACATTGGAGAGACCAATTTCCTACCCAGTGTAAGTTGTACTCCTGAAGGAGAACAATATAATGTTGCATACAATCTTTTCAACAAATCCAATCCTAACAAGTTTTCACCACAACCTGTCGTCAGAATAAGGGGTGCTTCCAATTCACAAGGTCCAACAGAAAGGGACATAGGACTAGAAATCGGGTTCCTAACCGGGGCACCAGAAAAACCTACTGAAACATTCATCTCGCCAGACAAAGGTGCGCCAGGGAGTTTTGAGTACATAATAGAACTCTTTGTAGCACCAGTATCCAACAGAAAAGGCTCCGACACACCTGATGTAATCACCTTAACATAAGGTCCATTCTGATCCACTGGAACTAAAAAAACTCCCTCCCTTCGTCTATGGCTGTCCTAGCAATTATTACCTTCCAGATTCTCATCTTCTGCATAGTAGTCGTCAGCATAGTACTGAGCCGTCCTACCAGACGCGTCATGTTGCTGGTCAAAACTATTCATTGAGTTTTGAGACGGAAAGGAACGCGTGTTCTGGGGGAAACTTCCACGTCCTCTACCTCTAGGAGCTTGTTGAACACCTCGACCTCTTGCGCCAGAAGCACCATTCGTACGCTGTAACAAAATAGGACAACTATACTTGAAATGACCCTCTTCTTTACAATATGAACACTGATTGGGACCTACAGGAACACGTGGTTGAGAAAACTCGAACCTTTGCGAGTTTCTCTGTAACTGTTGAGGTTGCTGATAGTTACTCTGACCACCACGTGGCGGATACACCTGTTGTAAAAGAACCTTCGTCTTTAATTCTTTAGTTTTCTTTTCTGCTCCATCCTTCTCATCTTTATCCCTATTTTCGTAGTACTGTGCAGTAGCCAATATTTGTGCTGAAGAGGAAACAGCCCAAGAACTCTCTGAATCCTTCCATTTCTTACACAGCTCTGCAAGCAAATTGTGCACAAACTTGTCGACGAACAACCGTTGACCACCTTCTGTACTCATATCTTGACCACTGTGGTCGATAAACGTTTCCTCAAACCTGGTGAAGAAATCAGACACTGTTTCTTCTTTCTTCTGCTTACACGCAGACAATTTATCCCAATTCACACGCATCGCAGGCATTAAAGTCTTCATGTAAGTAATGATCCTAGCAGGCAGTTCTGCTACCAAAGGCTCAGGCTTGGCACCACCAACTTGTCTATCATTTGCAGCACTAATATTAGCCCATGAGTCACCTAACTCTTGCGCATGATCTGTATGGCAAATCAATCCCCACAAAGGCTGTGGAACAACATTCCCAAATAACATGTCTATGTCGGCTAAATTCATAATGCATGAGTCTGCAGTCTGTGATAATTCCTTATAATACCCTGCAGGGTTTTTACGGGGATCAGGCAAAGTCTGCTTAAGGGCTAAAACTTCAGCTCGCTTCCACGGAACATGTACCCAAACACGCTGAAAATGAGCTGGGACAGCATCAATGTGATTAGCATCATCAGCCTCAACAGCGTCCTTCCATACCGGAGGGACTTCTCTCATTGGGTACTGTCGCACCTTTTTTTTAACAGAAGAGTCATGTTGGAACAATGACTGAGAAGGATCCTTATTCCTAAAGGACAACAACGTCGCAACTGCTGTCTCAACATCGGGACCCACAATCGTGCCTTTTTCAAACTCAAACCGTACACGGCACAAATCAGGCGGATTTGTTTCCAAATCATTATCTTCCAATTCCTCACAAAGGAAAGCACACATTTTCTCAAAAACATATCTTTGTTTCGGTGCTCCCCATTGACGGAAGACATCCATAACAGACTCTACATCGTATCTTAAAGGGTAAACAACCCATTTACGCGCCATGCGGTCCAACATTTCTCTCTTTTGAGAATTAGGCAGTTGACTACGCGACTGCTTACGCTCCGAATCTGGGGTCACACCAGACGACCCAAAGAGAGGAAATATAAGGCTGGCAACAGTGTCTGTCATTCTCTGTCGGACAGAAGGAGAAGTTGATGAAAGAACAGGAGGAAAAACAGAGGGAGGCAAGGCAGACGCAGAAGCAGACGCAGAGGCAGTATCAGGAAGAACACCAGAAGAGGCAGTCGATGTAGTAAGTAAAGTCGCAGAAGGTACAGATGGAGCAGGTAGCGAAGTTGGCGGCCCTTGAAGGGGCTGCGCCATAGTAGTAGGAGCCAACTGAAAAGGAGCTAGCGGCTGTGGAGGAACCTGAGGCACAATAACCGGAGGTTGCACAGCTAATGGTTGCGGGGGTGCTGTAGCATTCTGCGCATAAGGGGGTGGCGAACTCAACAAGTGTGACATTAAAGGATCTTTCTCAAGTTCTTTTGCTGCATCTTGCTGAAGAAGCGGAAGAACTGGATAACATTTATCGTTCACCAATTTACGTTGCCTGTGCAACTGCTCATTCATCTGTTCTTCTTCATCATCTTTAAACTGCATGGCAGCTTGCATTATCGAGATACCCTCTTCCCTCTTATTTCTCTTTGCTAATTTAATTTCCTTCTGTTTGGCTTCCTTACGCCATAGGCGGAAAGAGTCAAACATCGCCGGCCGGGCTTTCTTCTTAAAAAGTTTAACCTCCAGATTATTCAGAATCTCTGTGTCAAAACTACCATATTGGGGCCATTTTAAAACACCATCTTTCCTGGTGTATCGGATCCATACTTCATTATATGTGAGGGGGCCTATGCCATGTTTCACATATAGTTCATAGGTTGGAGTTCCAATCGGAGGAACCGGACACGAGTCCTCCAATCGGGAATCCCTATTATAACCAAGACAAAACAAATTTCCATATCTGCTAAGACCAGGCATCTTCGCTCTCTAGTCTAGCTTCAAACTTCAAAGGATTATCGAATACGATAGTCTCGTGAATACACGAATCCCTCGGCTTTGGTACTTGCAAGTTCCAAATCAAAGATCCCAAGGGGATACCAAACTACGAACCAAACTAAGGACTGGGAGACGCTCCACTTATACTTAACTGAGGTATCGATGATGTCACCAAAAGACCCGTTTATCGTTTCGCTCTACCAAATCATTAAGGGTCCAAAACAGGGCGATAGTCAGGGCAGCAGTCCTTCGTAGCCGTCGGAAAGCGGGGAACCTCGCAGCAAAGACTTTCGGACCACGTCGACATACAGGGGTCGATGAAGTGGCGGCCTTCCTCCAGAATTTTCACACGAAGCTCCTCACGAACCTCTGGCTTGGACTGGTACCGCTGAAATCGCCCCACGTTGGGCGCCAACTGAAGTACTGGGTTTTTCAGAACCCAGTGGTGCCAGGGAACACACCCTAAGACTTCGAGTCCTTCCTGTTTCAGACTACAGAAACACAGAGTCTTCTTGGTGAAGTCAAAGATCTTGTTTATTGGCTGCAGCCAGCAACAGGTATCCTAGAAGTACAACACAGTGTATATTCTCAGGAGACTGCTCCCTTTGCAAAGCTAACCTTCTCTTTTATACAAAATATTATGCTTTAGGCAAACATTCCTTATTTTACAGTTGACCATTCACATATTTTCACTACAAAGAAATAGCAGAGTTATGATGACAAGCCCATATTTCAGTTTGTCCAGCCCTCAATCAATTACCCGGAAAGGCTTAGTACTTTCATCAGATATCGACGGACCCCCAATATAAACGGGCACCTCCTCCTTGTAAAGCAAGTCATAAAGAAGAAACAGGGACAGGTGTGTGTAAGATTAGGCATGGTTTGTGTGTGATGAAAGGTTTTATGATGTGTTGTGCCTTGATACTAATCTCATTCGGCCACTGGGAAAGAAACTGGCCGAACAGGTTTGGCTTCAGGCAGTGGAGTCAGCTTGCCCAGGTCACAGAGGAGTCAGCAAAGGTGTACGTGTCCTTCAGACTCGTTTTCAGCATTAGACATTGGCCTATGTGAGGGCAATCACAAAATGGCTGTCGTTTAAATGGAACACGAGGGTTCAAGACGGAAACTCTGATATTCGGGTGATTTTGTTACCCGAATATGAATACAATGCTTGTGCATACTATTCTGATCATTCCCGGTCTGCTGATACCAAAATCGTTGTGATACGACGATGTTTATAACACGGGTCCAGAATTTTCAGTACCACAGGAGTTGCAGGGGTGCGACGGGTGCAGTTGCACCCGTCGCGATTTTCACTGTCTGCAAAGCAGACAGTGAAAATCTTCATGGGGCCCTGTTAGGCATGGGTGGCATGGGCAGTGCAGGGGCCCCCAGGGGCCCCACGACACCCATTCCCGCCATCCTGTTCCTGGCGGTAAGAACCGCCAGAAACAGGGTGGCGGGAAGGGGGTCGGAATCCCCATGGTGGCGCTGCAAGCAGCGCCGCCATGGAGGATTCCCTGGGCCAGGGGAAAACCGTCGGGAAACCGCCGGTTCCCCTTTTCTGACCGCGGCTTTACCGCTGCGGTCAGAATGGCCCTGGAAGCACCGCCAGCCTGTTGGCGGTGCTTCCGTGGTCCCCGGCCCTGGCGGTCATGGACCGCCAGGGTCGGAATGACCCCCTCAGTGATGCTTCCATCCTTCTCAATGCCTGGTAATATGGTATGCAGTTTCAACCACATGAGGGATCTTGTTTCTAATCCTTGATTGATATCCCTTCTGTCCCCTTACCCCCAAAATACAATCCCTTCCAGTTCCACTGTCTCACAGGCAGCATACCCTAGATGCCATACATCTGAACAAATGTTCTATCCCTCCTGTATTTGCTTGAATTACATTCACCTCCTTCCATACTCTTCCCTCATGCAATAGCATACCTCCTGGATCCCCAGGAATCCAACTGGTGTGACTGTTCCAAAATCAAGCAATCCTTTCCTCCCAAGCTGGAGGGCATCTCAGAATGCAGGTAATAGATGCTTCTCTCCCACAGCCCCATGGACCCTTAGTCGCAAAAAATAGTAACCCATGAAGAAGTCCACAGAGCAAGTATCAGACAAGTAAGCACCGTTGACCGTAAACACTAGCCCCTAGCCTGTAAAAGGCTCATTTCAGGGCTTAAGAGGAGAGCAAGATTTATCTCTGCCATTTCAGGAGTCTCTGCTTGATGTGGTCAGATCCTTTCCCCACTTCCTCATTACCTCCTCCAGATGTCTGTGTTCCTCTGAGATGTCATCATTCCTATCCACTCCTTCCCTTCTGTTCCCATGTGGGGGCAGCTCTGATGTTGACATGTTCATCCGAGCTTCTTCTTTGCTATCCAGAGTCTCCAGCAGCCTCTCCAGTTTATCTGGGCCAGCATATTCCTGTGCCCGACCCTATAAAAGGATAAGTAATTTTGATGATTCCAACAGCCGTACTTGTACCTTTCTATTCCATAGGCAGAAGTTACTGACAGTGTCCAGACATACACATGGCGATAAGGAGTAGCCATTGGTGGGAGAATGTGCTTCCCCTGGGTGCTGGGTGTCCTGAGGAAGGGCTGCCCAATGATTCCAATCCAAGATGGCTACAAATGCCAGTTGTAATCTAGGGCTCCCCAATTAACATGCCCTCCCACAGACCCCTCCAAGTGTCAGTCTAGCCTCACCATACTCTTGAGTCTCCAAGCATTCTGCTGATCCAGTGCCCTATGAGCATTTAGAGAGCAGCCCAAGTTCCTGTTAGCCCTCTCAGGCCTGCTGCTGAATTGTCCCTGGGCCAATTGGCTGGGTCTCCTGCTGGCACATCTGTCACAGGAGGACTAGGCAATGTTCTGCAGCTGTCTATGACCTTGAACCTTGCTGATCCATTGTAGCACACTGCTCGCATTGCTCCTTCAGGATACTAAATACCCTTGGTGAACGAGGAGCCACAGTACTGGCAGAGAAGGCCTCACGCTCACCGATAATCGCTCCTTCCTTAGATCTCCCTGACTGGAGGAACATGGCTTGGGGAGTGAGGGAGGGCCCCCTAACAGGGAAGCTCATTGACAGCCAATGCTGCAGCCACAGGCAGCTCTCCCCCACCTGCTACCACCATTCCCTGAGCTCCATAGACTTGTCTACAAGTCTCTGTGGCTACAGCATGAGTACTTGGGAGGGCCTCCTCCACAGTTAGTAGGTGCAAAGGGGGTCCTGAGTCCTTCACCACTCTCCGGGTACTGCCACAAAAGTTTTAAGATGTCAAGAGAGATGTTGGGCCCGGGTATACTGCAGAGCTTCAGCTCAGTGCTGCAATTGTCTCCAGCAGCCAGCCCAGCCACCATTTACATCTGCAATGTAATATGTACCAAACCTGTATAATATCTCCCAACATGGAGTATGGAAATCAAGTCACTGAGTAGTATGTTCAACAAAGGTATGCTGTGCAGCATCTGTCAATGTCATTGCAGGGAATCACATAGAGCCACTGTCATGCTTCTCTTGAAGAGGTAATCTAACACTCATTCCAACCTAAACTCTGTGTCTCACTCCTCCTCCGATAATCCATCATTCATTTGCTCATCATGCCAACCCCATTTGCACCCAGCCATCAGCAAATCAGTCTTGACCCCAGTCCTCCTGGGAACAGACCAGCCGAACTGCCAGGCCAGGTCCAAACTGGACCGGAAACAAGCATCCTGGGACCGGTTTCAGGGTTTCACCCTTCATCAGCCAGGCTAGCTTGAATCCAGTGGCACAGTGAGCACGGGACCCATGTCTGGGTGTTTGCCATGCCACCACATGTTCCCCATGGGCTGGCCTGTTTCCATGGGAACAGGGTCAAGACTGATTTGCATATGGCTCGGTCCATACTGGAATGGCATGGCAAGCAAAAAAACTGATGGATTACATCCAGATCTGTGGCTGGGGGTGAATGTTTGATTTGCTCTGCATTCTGTCCATCATCTGTTGTTTTTGCATTTGTCACCCCAAGTGAGAAGGGTATGCCCAGACGTAGGTCCTGTGCTTGCCATGCCACCACATTCAAGCTAGCTTGGCTGATGAAAGATGATACCTTGAAACTGGTCCCGGGATGCTTGTTTCTGGTTCAGAGAGGACCTGTCCTGGCAGTTTGGGCTGGACTGTTCCCCTGGGGAACAGGGTCAAGACTGATTTGCATATGCGTGAGTCTAAACTGGAATATCATGGCAAGCAAAAAGACTAATGGATTGAACCCAGATCTGGGGTTGGGGGTGAATGTGTGATTTGCTCTCCATTCTGTCCCTCATTGGTTGCTTTTGCATTTGTTGCCCCCAGTGGAAAGGGTATGTCTAGATGTGGGTTCCATACTTGCCATGCCACTAGCCTGGCAGATGAAGGGTGATACTCTGAAACCGGTCCGAGGATGCTTGTTTCTGGTTCAGGGAGGACCTGGCCTGGCAGTTTGGTCTTGTCTGTTCCCATAGGGAACAAGGTCAAGCCTGATTTGCAAATGGCAGGGTCCAGACTGGAGAGGCATGGCAAAGAAAAAAACTGATGGATTAAACCCAGATCCGTGACTGGGGGTGAATATTTGATTTGCTCTGCATTCCATCCATTATCTGTTATTTTTGCCTATGGACCACAGAGTCACTTTCAATTGTTTTCACCATATAGAGAGATCTGAAAATGTCATTGTGTGAAGATAGTCACAATATGTTGCACAACAATGAAGGGCCAACATACGGTTACACTGCAAATAGGGGAAGTAAGTGAGTGACGCAGATTATTTTGCACATCCATCAATTACATGTGGCCAAAATGGAAAGTGCCTGACCTACTGTAGTGGACAGTTAGAAATGACCTAAGTCCACCAGCGGAAGTTGTCATGGCAGTAGGCTGTTGCAACCACTGTGCTTCTTGTCAAAGGGTTTACAATGCTGCCATTGGTGTACTGGGGCCAATGGGCATGACTTCCGGGCGGGATGGACAGTCCTGTACGTGGGGTCCGTGACCGCCATTTTCTGCAATTATGCTCACTTGACCACTGACACCGTTGCTAGAAGCATCTCCACAATTTGAGCTGCTGTGTACTGCCTTTGGAAGCCATCATGTGACATCCTGCAGGTGTTAGTGCCCCTGCCTTCACGCACGAAGAGCTCAAGAAGCTAGTGGAGGACGTCCTACCCCTGTTTGGACGGCTATATGGGGCACCAGAGAGGTGTTGTGTGTGACGTTTATTTGGGCATGTGAACAGGTGAGTGTATAGATGCATGCAAATGCCATGTAATGAAGGTGTCTTAGCAGAGAGGATGGGTAGGTGTGCCTACTTGCAGTGACAGATGTATAGTGACCAATCCAATTGGCATGGTGCATATATAGATAACTTTCTCCTTTTTTCTGTGTCATCCATGCAGGTAAACGTCGATCAGAAGAAAGGGATATGGCGTGCAATCGTCAAGCAAGTGCAGACCCTGGGGGTCCACAGCCAGTGGAGCACCCATTGTCACAAGTGTTGGGAGGACCTGAGACGCTGGGCCCAGATGACCGTGGAGGCCCAGCTGGGGTTGACCTCCCAATGAGGGAGGAATGCCCGTCGGAAACAGACCGCCCCCTAATGGTCTTGCACCTTGGTGGTGTTCTACCCTGAGGTGGATGGGCGTTTGAGGGCAGCACAGCAGCAACAAGGGGGTAAGTACTGACTGTATCCTTGGACTTGGCTCTGGTTCTATGGTGTTTGCAGTCACACTGTAGCAACTGTGACAATGTTGTAGGTGCTACATGTATGTTGATTAGTGGGAATACATATGTGTGTGTTTATTTCACCTGTGTCAAGACATATCTATGACTACATGTGGAGATACAATGCCACATGTGTGAGTTCAGCCATCCATTAAGGGTAGTAAGCTGAATTTGCATCCTACCCATAGAGTATGTCCTGGTCCATCCTTCAGCATACATGCTCTTGTAGCTCTAAGGTGTCTGAGCACTCTCATCTGTCTTGATCACCTGCATTAGCAACTCGGTGCTCGACATAATTTGTACAGGGGCCATGTAACATTTCTCATTGTACAGGTATTGGCTCCATATGAGTCAGGCCTCTCACTGCACAGATATGGCCAGGGTGAAACAGTACATATGGGTCTGTAAAAGTATCCCCATTGTCCCATCTTCTTCATACAATGGAGTATGTGAAGGTAGTAAGGGAAGACTATTCAACTGTGGGTGTCTGATTTTGTCTATGGTGGTCATTCTGACCCTGGCGGTCTTTGACCGCCAGGGCGGAGGACCGCGGGAGCACCGCCGACAGGCCGGCAGTGCTCCAATGGGGATTCCGACCGCGGCGGTAAAGCCGCGGTCGGACCGGCACCACTGGCGGGCTCCCGCCAGTGTACCGCCGCCCCATTGAATCCTCCACGGCGGCGCAGCTTGCTGCACCGCCGCGGGGATTCCGACCCCCCCTACCGCCATCCAGATCCCGGCGGTCGGATGGCGGTAGGGGGGGTCGCGGGGCCCCTGGGGGCCCCTGCAGTGCCCATGCCACTGGCATGGGCATTGCAGGGGCCCCCGTAAGAGGGCCCCTACATGTATTTCACTGTCTGCTGCGCAGACAGTGAAATACGCGACGGGTGCAACTGCACCCGTCGCACAGCTTCCACTCCGCCGGCTCGATTCCGAGCCGGCTTCATCGTGGAAGCCTCTTTCCCGCTGGGCTGGCGGGCGGTCTGAAGGCGACCGCCCGCCAGCCCAGCGGGAAAGTCAGAATTACCGCCGCGGTCTTTCGACCGCGGAACGGTAATCTGACGGCAGGACTTTGGGGGGCGGCCTCCGCCGCCCGCCAAGGTCAGAATGAGGGCCTATGTGTCCTTTACATGCATGTCCGTGGCATTGACATATGGGCAAATCACATTTAGCCCAAAGGCTTTGTTCCGTAGGTGGTAAGTGGCTAGGCAGTGCTACCCTTTTACTATATGCAATGTCCATGCAATGTGTGCCAATGTCCTACCAATTACAGTGACACATATGTTATTATCTGCCTACATCATGTCTCAATAGTTATGTGGGTTCACAGGTAGTAGAGTGGGTCAACCAATACTACCCTCTTACTAGATGATGTGGACAGCCTGGACAGGAGTTGTCATAAATTGACTTACCATTTCATTGTATGATGGTTTAGCTGTACTACTATTTCTAAGACAGATGTTGCTGTGGGATATGTTGTCAGTGAAATGGCAGTCATGTAATTCCATATGTACACCATGTGTTCATATCTCTTCATTGTGATATGTGTGTTGTGTGCACTTAGGTACAGCTAATCACATGTCAGGAAAGGTGTGAGTGGTGCTGCTTTAATCATGTTGTCATGGGGTGGAACTGTTACAACATGTCAGGTGGTATGTTAGGTGCCCTGTGAATTTTTTGTGGCTGGCTAATGTTCAGGTGTCCTTACACAGCACTCAGTGAGTGTCAGTGGATGTCTCATTTGTGCTATGTAGCCAACTGTAGCTGTACATGCATGTATGAGGTGATGTGGAGTATCTGTGTATAGGGTCTGCAGAGGTTCCTCTGAAATTTGGTGCATGTGGTCACATGACTGTTCTCCAGACATGTCTTATACAAATCAGATGTCATCTGTGTGGTAGTGTCTCATGCTGTGGCTATATCAGTGATAGTTTCCATTATCGCATATATGTGCAGAGGGTTCAGTCAGGCATGTGATTTGAATGGCAGGTACTGTGTGCTCTGTGAATTGAGTTTATTTACTATCATGGGACATTACTTAATGGACATGGACTTGTCAGGTGTAGATTCAATAAATACATGTCATGTTGTGATTAGTAAATTGTTTTTCCTACAGATTATAGGATTATGGAGAGGTATGATCCAGATCAGGACTGACTTTCTTCTTCAGCCAGGGCATGATGAGCATACTGGCATAACTTTTCAGTTGATTTTTTTAGAATGCTTCAGTCGTGCTACCACATTTGGATTATGATGTGGTTGAGAGGGTAGCCATGAAGTAGTGGATAGGAGTAACATGTTGGGACATGATGAAGGTTATGTGGGTTACTAGATGACATAGCCTAGCCAGGAGATGTATAACTACGGTTTTGATTACCTTCTTTCTTCCTCTCTATCTGTCCCTCCCTTTATTTCTAGTTGTGTGCATCAGCATCAACAGGTGAAGGAGATGGGGCACAGGAGAGTGGAGATGCTGCTGGTCATGGGACCAAGAGTGCTGATACCACTGACAGCGAGGGACACAGTGGCATGGAGGGTGAGGGGAGTGCCACGGGGGAATGGGATCTACTGCTTCATCATCCTCTGAAGCTTCCTCCAGTGGACATTCCCTGGTGGATGCGGACCCTTCTGGGACCATCCCAGCACCATCTTTGTCCACCACCCCCTTACTACCACCGCCCTCCCTGTAGCTCCCCACCCAGTAGTCCATGCCCACTCGCCCAGGAGGGTGGGCATCTCCTTGTCCTCAGTAAGAAGGTTATTGTCCTCCTGAGGTTGAATGCCATCCAGGGACAGGCAACTCCAGTCCGGCAGAGGAATGTGTACCTGGAGGGCATTCATGGTATACTGACTGGCCTAGAGAAATCCTTTCAAGCTCTGGCCTCCACACTGATGGCAGCCAGGCATTGTTAGTCTTCTGTCCCCTCTTCACCTTCCTCTTCCTAATCCCAAACCCCTCTTCCTAGTCTCAGCCAAAGCACATATACAGACAAGCATGCATCCACCTCAACATCCAAGGGAACCACTGTCAAATACATGCACCACAAGACCCACCACTGGCATGCACACAGACAATACCTACCTGCAGACACACCAACACTCTGTACCTGTACTGACTCCCCCACTACCCCCATATTCACAGACACTAAACTGGGCACACCTGTAGACACCACACCAACATTCACTAGTAAAGCCACAACTCCTATCCTACCCACACTCACCACAATAGCAGACCCTCAGACATCCATCCCAATCACCACATCTGCAGCCACCACAAACAAAGGCACAACTACATGCAGCACATCCACCAGACCTGCAGTCACTACCCAACAGACAGTCACCCATCCACCACGGCATCTCCCAGCACCTCCACCCCTTCCTCTCAAAACACAGAAACACCCAAACTCACTCATCCAACAGACACCCAGCACACGCAAGCATACCTCACACCCACATGCACCCAAGACATCCCCCAAAACACTTCTAACAACCATTCCCTCTCCCTCCACTCCCAAACCCTTTTGCCATGACTGTGCCCGTTTGTCTAAGAACTTTTTCCACTTGAAGTTGAACCTTTTCCCTACTCCACTCCCACCCTGTGTGACCCCCTGAAGATCTGTGTCCCTCCCTGTTTCTAGCCCTTCCACCTCAAAGTCCTAACCTGGCTCCCCTGCAGGTACCCATGCCCCTCACCCGCCAAGAAGTTGGCCCCTTCCAAGAGTTCTCAGCCCTTCCCTAAGCCTCAACCTAAGCTCCCCATCCCAAACCCATGCCCAAATATCCACCTCCCAAACCCAAATCCCCTCCACCGCCCCTATCCCCTAAGGTGCCTGCCCCCTTGATGCCCCTACCTGTGGGGGTGAGGTGTATGTTAGGAGTCAAGTAGGGGCACTGGAATGTGCCATCTGTGCATGATGCACATATTTGATTGGACTGGCCGATAGCCTACTAATCTTGTACATAGTTTTGTATATATTTATACATTTATTGCCACACATCTGGGACAACAAGTTGTTGGTTCCAAGGTTACATTTTTGTCCTGCCTTTCATTCCTTATGGCTGATTTGGTCTTGGCTGCTTTAGTTTGTGTGTGAGTACGTTTTGTGTGTGTGTTGATAGTGCTACCGGTTGCGTGTGGCCAGCATGTGTGGGTGTGTGTGTTGCATTTGTCCCGCTGTGATGGTTTTGTATTGTGTGATGGGCATGTATGAGTTAGGGACATGGATTAAGGTTGATATTGTGTGTGGTGATTGTGTTGACATGTGTTATTTCAAGTGTTGTTTGTCCTTGTGTTGTTGTACTGTATGTGTGCTGATTGTTCAGTCAGATCCATTGTGATGTGTGTTGGAGGGATATGACATATGGCTTGTTGTATGGATGTTTGATTGCGTGTGTTGCTTCTCTGGTGTTGTTTGGTTGAGTTGTATTTATGATGTGTCAAGTGGAGGTGTGAATTGGGGATGTATGACAGTGATTTCAAGGTGTTCTGGTTGTTGTGTTGTTATGTCATTTGTTGTGTTGTAGTGTTAGACAGTGTTGGTGCTCTGTATCCCGGCTGTTGGTGCATGTTTTGAAAGTGTGTGTGTGTGTTGGCTGTAGTGTGTATTCTATGTGTGGGCGTGTGTATGTGGCTGTGTATGGGATGTGTGTGTCAGTGTGAGGGTACGTTTTTGTGTCACCATCGCCACCCGTCCAGGATGTGTATGTTGTGTGCAAGTATATACATTGACTCTATATACATCTCTATATGTTGCAATGGTGTCAGGTAAGTGTATCTACTCACGGTTGCTGTTGTCATCGTTGCTGTTTCCGGAGTCGTTGGGCGAGCTGGAGCAGTGGGAATATGTGTAGCTCAGGTTCCATGGAGGCTCAAAATGTGTACGTGTTCTTGAAGATGAGTGTCTCCTTTTAAAGAGTTGGTGTCCGCCACGATTTCTGTGGTGGTGCGACTGCGGCAGAAACCATGGCAGTGTGCAGCCTCGTAATCTGTCCTACTGGACCATGATCTCTGACTACCTGAAGGTGGCTGCCTTCATTTGTGCTACCCTGACTGCACTGGCAGTGCAGATGGTGGATTGGCTGTATTCTGAAAGGAAGACTGCCATGGTCATGATTTGGGAGTCTTCTCCGCCACCCTGTTGACGGTAGGACCGCCACCACCCACATGGTGGTCATGAGCACACCAAACTTGTTATGAGCCCATAAATTATTTGGCTATAATAACACAATTTTAAGTATTTAGACAGGGATGAGAAAAGAGTATAAGGAGAGTCATATGTATTGCAATAGCAGATTTCGTCTTCATTATAAGTTTAGCAACCTTCATTCGAAGGCAGAAAAGGAAGAACTTAGTAAATATACATTGACTGAAAACGTGCAATTTAAAGGGGGGAAATAGGGAAACATTTTCAAATGAAGAGAGGTGTGGGTCATTAAGGGGGTCATTCTGACCCCCGAGTCGGCGGTAGTACCGCCAACAGGCTGGCGGTGCTCCGCCGGGCATTCTGACCGCGGCGGTACAGCCGCGGCCAGAAACGGAAAGTCGGCGGTGTACCGCCGACTTTCCGCTGCCCATGGGAATCTGCCATGGCGGCGCAGCTTGCTGCGCCGCCATGGGGATTCCGACCCCCTCACCGCCATCCTGTTCCTGGCGGTTCCGCCCGCCAGGAACAGGATGGGGGTGAGGGGTGTCGTGGGGCCCCTGGGGGCCCCTGCAGTGCCCATGCCAATGGCATGGGCACTGCAGGGTCCCCCGTAAGAGGGCCCCACTTTGTATTTCAGTGTCTGCTTTGCAGACACTGAAATACGCGACGGGTGCCACTGCACCCGTCGCACATCGTCCACTCCGCCGGCTCCATTCGGAGCCGGCATCCTCATGGAGGGGTGTTTCCCACTGGGCTGGCGGGCGGCCTTTTGGCGGTCGCCCGCCAGCCCAGTGGGAAACCCAGAATACCCGCGGCGGTCTTTTGACCGCGCAGCGGTATTCTGGCGGTTCCCTGCAGGCAGGGCGGCTCCCGCCGCCCGCCGGGGTCAGAATGACCCCCTAAGTTTTTATTTGAAGGGGTGAAGACTCTTCACAAGCAACAACCACAATTCCTGTTAGGGTGAACCACCAAAGTGACTAGATATTCTTCTGTTTTACCCTCTAGTAGCTTGGCACACAAGCAGTCAGGCTTAGCTTAGAGGCAATCTGTAAAGTATTAATGCAATTCTCAAGCAGTAATAAAGTGAAAATACAACACAAAAAACCCACACTAATTTTGAAAAATAGAAAATAAATACAATGACATCAAAATAAATTACAGCCAATCAGAAGAAATGAAGTTATAAAGTTTTTTTGTGAAAAATAGTACCTAAAAAATGTAGTCTAGTTGTGCGAGACTAGGAGAAAGTCAAAAATATGGCTGAAGGTAATGGAGTGCATTTCGGAAGCATGAGGTGGATTGTACCCAGTCTTTGCTTACTTTCAGACTTAGAAGAATTTTTTAAGGTAAAAATCTGAGAAGGTAAAGTTCAACTGCAGTGTCTGAGGAGGAGGCATCATTGCCTAGGAGCCACTGGGAAAAGTTGCAATGAAGATTTCTACGTTCAGACATAGTTACTTTTTAAAAGTCCAAATACTCTAGTGGGACGAAGTGGCAGGCTCCATGATGCCAGACAGGTTTCCGAAGAGGAGTAGTTGAGGTGCACTTGCAGCCATGGAGAAAAACATACTAAAGTCAGGCTGACCGGTGATGTCCTTAATTTCTGATTTAGCCTGTTTGGGCATCTTTACCACTTCCATGTGTCCAGGACTGGTGGGGTACCACTTGGAGGTCAAGACTCACATCATGCAAGGTCCAGGTGCAGGTTGAAGGTTGTTGGAGCTTTCTGTGTCCCTCAGAACAGAAGGCCTGCCAACTAGCCCTTGTAGTAACTCTGGCAGTCCTGGGATCAAGTAGCAAGGCAGGCCTCAAGAGACAGGGCAGTCCTATGAGGGTAAAAGGCAGGCTTCAAGCAGCAGGGCAGTCCTCTGGTAGCAGCAGGACAATTCTATGAGGTAGAATGCAGGCCTCAAGCAGCATGGCAGTCCTTTGAAGTACAAGGCGTTCCTTCTGTGGGTCCTCTGAAGGTCCAGGAGTATACTGAAGAGTTGGTCTGATGGTCCAATATTTATACCTGATGCCAGTCTGTGAAGTAGGAGGAATATATAGACTTCCCCCACACCTGGTTCTGGAAATTATCCTCCTTCCCTGCCCAGGTTCCAAGAGGTCTATTGTGCCAAAGGACTAGTATCAAGACCTTTATGAATGTGCTAAGGCACCCCTTTTGAATTGTAAGTGGGGCAGGTAACAGCTTTGTCCCGCCCATCCTGATAGGATGGCTTATCCTGCCAACACCACTGTCTGAGCAGAATAAACAAAGGCCAACTGCAAACTATTCACAGTCACGTGACCCAGGACACGGGCTGCAGGTAACAGATGTTTAGGTCAAGAAAATTTTAACTTTCTAAAAGTTGCATTTTTTAGAATTGTGACTTAAAACCAGACTTTACCATTGAAGAGGAATTTAAATTACAATTCTTTTGAGACCAATCATGACATGTCTACTTGGTGTCAATAAAAGGTTAGCAGGTTTTTAATGTGATAAGGCAACACAATGTTATATGATAGGAGAGGTAAGCCTCACAGTAGTGAAAAATGAATATAGATGTGTTTTACTACCTGGAAATGTAAAACCTAAATGTACAAGTCAACGTTTTAAATATACATTGGGGCCTACATTGGGGGTGATGACACATGTATTAAAAACTGAGGTTTAGGCCTGTCAAAAGGGTTTATTTTCCCAGGTCAAAATTGGCACTTTAAAACTGCACACAATCTACAATGGCAGATCTGAGACATATTTTAAAGGTCTACTTAAGTGGGTGGTACAATACGTGCCGCAGGCACACAAATAACATTTAATTTACAGGCCCTTGTACACTTTGTACGAATTTGCTTGAGACAAATACGTGAATTAATTGTGCCAATCAAGTGTAGGCCTATTTTATCATGTTTGTGGGAGTGATCACAAGTACTTTAGTGCTGGTTAGCAGTGGTAAAGTATACAGATTTCTAAAGCCTATTAACATGAATTTCCGCAAACAGGAGATTATGAGGCAAAAAGTTACGGGATGATCACACCAAAGGCTGTCAGGTCTAACAAGAGTCAAGAAGATCCAATATTGGGATTCCTTCTTAGGGATATGATCCCTAAACTGAAGAATACAATCAATTTTCCATGGAAATTAGACAAGGTCGAAAGCCTCACGATGGCTTCCAAACTAAACATTATCCAGCAAAAGTTGCAGTGTTCCCCAATTAAAAGTATTCTATACTAGTTGAAAGTCACAATGCTGTACAATTTCATAGGAACAGTGCCTCTCATTTACCACATTTATGTAAATAAAATGGAAAGTCAAATAGTGCTGTGGCATGAAAGGTTGAAAGGAAAGAGGAGTTTTGAGATAAAACACATATGATGGATTGTGGGTAGTCTAGAGAGAGATAACTGTTTCATGCTGTCCTTTGGTACTGTAGAAAAGGTGTGAGGTGGCGATTTGAGATATTGATGGTTCAGGAAGTATTTACCTAAGTATGACATTAATGTTTTAGTTGGGTTTAGCATAGTTAAAAAACAAGACGAGGGTGATGCCTGATAGCCTGCAGTGAGTTTGTCAGCTCATTATGCCTTTCACCATTTACAAGATGAGCATACAAGAAACTCTTCATTTGGTTAATTGCTATCTACGTCTGTGGCTAAGAGGAAAAAAGATGCATAGCTAATATTTGGACCTCATGCATTGAATTGTGCATCCAGGGCATTTTAAACCAGTTAAGTCAGTGCAGATGTAGCAAAGGGATATGGGAAGGCTATCGATCAAGTGGTGGATGCAACTCATTCACGGAGTAATGAATTTGAGTAGATATTTTTGTAGAGAGATCTAGAGTATGGGTGTGATGGTGGAGCAGGAGAAGCAATGATGATGATCAAGTATGAGAAAGATCGATCATAGGTGTGGATCAACTCTGTGTGGGGAGAACCTCTGGTAGTTAGAATTAATTATGGTGCAAAAAGGAGAGGAGACTGTGCTTTCATAAAGTATGCATGCTCTCTCTCTCACATCTTTTTACATCTTTCAGGCTGCTATGTACCCAAGCAGTAATTGGTCTGGATGTAGAATGACCTGCTGGGTAATGCGTATGTCTCATCACATTAAATAAATGCACTGGGAAAAACATAGTGATTTGGGAAGACCCTGAACATTCATTTGAAGGAGTTTCTCCGTTAATATATAGTACATGTTTGTCTTTAAACCAAGAATAGAAGAAACAGGCAGGCTGTGACAGATAATAAAAAAGGAAAAAAGCACTTTCAATAGAGTGCCAAAACAATAGCCCTTTTCACAATCATTTTGAAACCTATTTTTGGAAACCACCCCTGATCTTAAGTTTATGCTGGTTTTGAAATGAAAAAAAAACCCAAAGGCAAAAAATCATTTAGCAGGGTTATTTTTTGAGCCACTGATCATTGCAGAATATGTACTACAAAGTCTCTTGTGTTGTGATTAGCTTCTTTTTCGACACATCAAAAAGTGTTCATGCAAGACTGACACCGTCTTTCAGATGAATGCCATTTACGTCAGCTAAGAATAAAGAGCATATTTAACAAAGTTTTGCATCACCCTTGTACAATGCAATGTTGCACAAGGGTGACACAAAACCTAGAATGATATTTACCAAGCCACGCAAGGCCACCTTGTGTGACTGCATGGCTTGGTAAATCTTAAGTAATGCAAAGCAACACATGTCACTGCTGTGCTTTACTCTGCCCCAGGAAAACATTCCATGGTTGGAGTGTGGGTGTACCCACAGCCCACTCATGGATTTTGACACATTCCAAGATTTTCCAAGAGTGGTAAACTTGGGAATGCATTTAAAAGGTATGCCTTCCTGTGGGAGGTGTAACAAGAAGAAGTATGTTTGTTTTTCCTCGTTATTTCCTCTTTCTACACATGCTACATTATGCAGCACACATAGAAAGAGGAAAATGCCTCAGATGACTGTTTTTGTGTAGAAAGCTGTCCCTTTCTGCACAAACACAATCCTGTCTGCAATGCATGTCTGTAATGCAGGCCCACTTGCACCTTGGTGTCTGATAGTAATTGGTACACCAGAGCAGGCAGAGATCAGAAATGTGCTACATCTTGATAGATGTGGCACATTCCTGCCCTCTCCTTTTCACACAGTTCATACCATATTGACACAGGAGCAAACTGTCCTTCAAAATATAAATTTATGTGAACGAATGAATGAATGAAAGTAACTATAACTCGTGCCCTGACGTAACTATAATGCACACCCTCACCATGCACTGCTACTTATCCCACAAATTACGGCACTCATGACATCTTTGATAACCACATTGATAATGTCACTGTAATATCTGCAGTAAAATTATTGATCATATACCTGTGCATGACGGGGGTGCGAGTTATAGTTACCTTAGGGCACAAGTTATATTTACTTTAGATAATCCTAGCTATGACAGCCTTAGGGACCACCACATCTCCGGGGTGATTGAGCAAAAGTAAGCGGGTGGACCGCAGTCCCCCTGCACCCGAGGACAACCACCTTGGGGGCGAAACGCTTTTTAAGGTGGGGGAGCCCCTATGAGCAGGGAGGTGCACAGGAGAAAATGGTTTAAGTAAGTGTGGGAGGCGCTATGGCCTCTCCCACAGCCCCAGGGAACACTACCTTCCCGGGACTACACTGATTTATGAGCAGGGTGTGCATCCCCCTGCTGCCCCATGAGCCACCACCCCAGGGAAATATTTAGGAAAATAAAAGGGAATCCAGTTGGGAATCCCAAGCTCCAGGGACTACACTCACACTCTCTCACACACACAGACACTCTCATATCCACTCTCACATCCAGGCAGACACTCTCACACACACTCTGACACCCAATCAGACACTCTCACACACCCAGAGAGAGAGTCCTAAACCCACTTTGAAACCCAGACAGACACTGTTACAGCCACTCACACACCCAGACAGAGACTCTCACATCTAATCTGATACCCAGCATATACTCTCACATCCACTCACACACCCAGATAAACACTTTTACATTCACTCTGACACCCAGACATACACTCCCACACCCACCCACACATTCAGACAGACACTCTCACACCTACTCACTCACCCAGGCAGAGACTGTCACATGACCTAACACACCCAGACAGACACTCTCACACTCACTCACATAAAGTCAATAAACAACCACTGACACACTGTAGTGTTGCCGGTGTGTATTGGATGAGTGCTCTTGTTTTGGGAATCCATGATGAATCAACAAGTTTGACTGAGATTTAAAAAAACAGGAATTTAAATGTTCTTTTAAATATGTCTATGGTAAAAGGATTGGCTCTGAAAAAAAGCTGTTGTGTTTATGATGCATAGGTGATACCTACACATAAAACAGGATGCAGTTTTATGGTTCTGGAGGAACACCCTGTCGTCTTTCTCTATCAAGTGAACTCCATCATTTCAATATATACCACCCATACCAAAGCATCACTTATTGTGGTATATAGTGTGTGTATATATATATATATATATATATATAGATATATATATATATCTATGTTTTCTGACAAATGAGTGAACAGTTTTATAAATGTTTCCTAGATTTTTCTGTCTTTGGGCAAAATTCACTTGACCATTTCCACTTATGCCTTTTGCAAATCTTATGAAAAACAGGCAGTGTGTAGGAAAAGTGCGAGTCATTTACCACAGGTATATTGTATAGGGATTTCCAGCGCTACCCCAGTAACTGTGTCTAGGTCATTATCACCACAGTGCACAATCATGAGGTCTGGATGTTAGCAATCCATAGTGTTTTCAACCAAGGGGAACAATTGATGCCGCTTTAACCCTCTCTGTCCAACCCAAACAATATCCACATTAGGTAAACCAAGGTCCTTGTCAATACCACTGGTTCTAGTATTCTCTCTGGTCCATAACACAAAGCTATGACCCACAACCTATACGCTGAGCATTTTGGAGGGAAGTTGGAGTAGCACACAGGAGAAGGCTGCAGCCTGAGACAGATTTCAAATGAAAGGTAGTTAAAATGGAGCTAAGTACCCAAAATGTTAAAAAAGCTTATTTGATTGGATGGTGTAAATATGCTAGTTATGGTAATGATAATAAGGTAAAAGTAAGTATATATGTGATTCTCTTTGGAGAAATAACAAAAACATAATGGTGTTTCGGATATGCCTATATTTCAAAACATTCAATCATACCTGCTACAGTTAGTTTAGGTGTTAGCATGCTGCTGTCCGAAAGTATTGTGAACTAGTGACCTACTCCTAGCAGAGAATGTTTGAAAATAGGTTACCATGGTAACAGAGCTACAGGAGCATAAGGGGAAGGGGAAAAAAGGACTGGATGCTGAATGCGAAGACACAGTAGTAGTAGGAAAAATGGTGAAGACTGTGTTTGTGGGTGCAAATGTAGTTTTTTTATACAAAGTGTTCTTTAAATGACATTGTTTCAGAAGAGATTTTAAACATTATTTTGGGGATGCCATGTGGATCTGTGGATTTGCTGTGAAGTTACATGGGGGGAGCACGCTAGGGTCGCAGCGGATCCATGGATTCACCTAAAACACCTAACAAATTGGACTTTTTTTACACAAGTGTTAGAAAGTGTTTACTAAACTGACGATTCATAACTGGCATAACATAATCTGAATCTGAAACAGTGGTTGTGATTGTTTTTCTGATTGAGTAACCTTGAAGGTAAAATTGAAAAGGTTGCTATTAAAGATTTCCTTGTATGAGAGTGGTTTACCATTCTTCTGCGTGGGCTTTCACATTTTCAGTGAGAGGAAACTCTAACTGATACTGAGAGATAAATATACAGACCAACAAAGACACTTAACAGGTATGTGAATTAAAGTAGTTTAAGTAAAATGGATTACAGAAAGCATGAGTGCATAAAAGGTGGAAGAAAGTGAATAGCATGTTCACAAACAGTAAAAAAGAAAATAAATTGAAGGTATATGTTGAAAGTGAGGAAAAGTACAGCAGACAGTACAGAAGAAACAAACATTTCTAAACAACTACCAGGCACACATCAATATATACTGTAGACTGACACAGCTACTCAAACCCTAGTGCACGCAATAATACACCCTGGCAAACCATCACCTAGACACTGACACACTGAGGCATGCACTCATAAAAACACTAAGGCCCATATTTATACTTTTTGTGTGTCGCATTTGTGCTGCTTTTTGACGCAAAAATGGTGCAAACTTACAAAATACAATGGTTTTTTGCAAGCTTTCACCGATTTTGCGTAAAAAAATGACGCAAATGCGGCACTAAAAAAGTATAAATATGGGCCTAAGAGGCATATTTACAAGCCTCATGGCACCACCGGAGTGACAATTTTTGTGATGCTACAGTGGTGCTGTACATTCCGCATATTTACAAGGCAGCGCTATGCCGTTTTTTGTTGCTTAATGCTGCCATGTAAATATGCCCCAATGCAGTTTTCTGGAGCAGAACGGCGTGCAATGGGTGTTGTGGTGGGCATTCCACTGCAACACCCATTGCATTTGATGCTGCCCCATATTTACAAGAATCTCTAAATCTGTGGCAGTGCCAAAAAGTAACACCACCCCAGGGGTGGCGTTAACTTGGCGCAACAACTAGAAATGCTTTCATTTCTCCTCGTTTTTTTCCTTTTCTATGTGTGCTGCATTATGCAGCACACATGGAAAGAGCAAAACCACCATGAAGGATTGTTTATGTGCAGGAAGGTGTCTCTTCCTGCGCATAAACAATCATTAAAAAATGACGTTTGGTACTTCTATGTGTGCTGCATTATGCAGCACAAATAGAATTGCCAAATTGCCAATATAGATTGTTTATGTGCAGGAAGGGACACCGTCCTGTACATAAACAATAATTCCCTCAACACAGATACCCTTGTACTATGGTGCAAAAATAACTGTGTTGGCGCTGGCCGCTAAATTTATCACTGGTGCAGGGGGAAATTCAGGGGTGTGTCGTACTCCTGTAAATATGGCACATCCCTGCATGTTTTAAAACTGGTGCCGATTTTAACACAGCACCGCACTTCGCCAGTTTGTTATGAATCTGGCCCTAAGATTCTCAAGAACACACTCATACATACACTGACACACACAGCCAGACAGTGATGCATACACTAACACACCCAGACACAAACTGATGTATACACTAACACACTCAGACTCACAGTGATGGATACACAGAAACACCCAGGCACAAAGTTGTATATACACTGACACATTCTGGGATACATTGATGTACACACTAACACACCCAGGCAGACACTCATGGATACACAAACACATGCAAGCACAAACTAATACGTACACTAAAACATCCTGATATACATTATTTCATACAGTGACACACCCAGGAAGGCACTGATGCATACAGTGACTGTTATAAATGGGGTCTTTGGTTGGCAGTCAGGTTACACCCTGTCCAAGCAAGGACCCTCACTCTAGTCAGGGTGAAAGAGAATCACCCTCAGCTAACCCCTGCTTACCCTCAAGGTAGCTTGACACAAACAGTAGGCTTCACTTCAGAGTGCTAGGTGTAAAGTATTTGTACCAACACACACAGTAACTTAATGAAAACACTACTTAATGACACAACACAGGTTTAGAAAAATAGAAAATATTTAGCTAAACAAAACAAGACCAAAACGACCAGAATCCACAATACACAAGTCAAGTTATTACTAAAAATGCAAATAGAGTCTTCATGTAATTTTAAACACACACTAACGCTGTAAGCGTGAAAATGTACCTTGGGTGTGTCAAAAATAACGCTGCACGGGCTTCAAAAAGGGCTTGCGATGGGTCAATTTCACTCACAAGCGAGACCCTGAGTTGTTTCACCTTCAGTTGGGTCGGCGTGCGTCATTTATTCTCTCCGCAGGAGAGTGATGCATTGATCCGGTCAGCACTCTCGGGTCCGGGCAGTCCTTGCGCTGTTTTTATATGCCCAGCGGTGTTTGCGTCACAAATTCAGCTGCACGATGGTCCGAAAACCATGCAGCGCGGGTTGCGATCTCACCAGCCTCCATCAGCGATGATGCACATTGTTTCCCAGCTACAGGGGTCGATCTTCCAGTCGTGTTGCAGGTGAGCGTAAATTTTCAGCCGCATAGCCGTCGACGCAGAGATTTTCAACTTTAGACCGGAGTCCTGTCGATCTTTTCACTGCACGCCGGTCGGTGTGTGGATTTCTCAATCTTTGGCTGCCTGCTTCTCCTTTCAGGGTCCCAGGGACTGGATGGGCACCACTTGGCAGAGTAGGAGTCTCTCCAGAGACTCCAGGTGCTGGCAGAGAGAAGTCTTTGCTGTCCATGAGACTTCAAACAACAGGAGTCAATCTCTAAATGAAGCCCTTTGAGAATTCTTCACAAGAAGGAGGGCAATACAAAGTCCAGTCGTTGTCCTCTAGCACAGGCAGAAGCAGCAACTGCAGGATAGCTCCACAAAGCACAGTCAGAGGCAGGGCATCTCTTCTTCCTCAGCTCTTCAGCTCTTCTCCAGGCAGAGGTTCCTCTTGATTTCCATAAGTGATCTAAAATCTGTGGTTTTGGGTGCCCTTCTCATACCCATTTTGCCCTATGAAGTAGGCCTACTTCAAAGGAAAGTCTCTCTTGATTGTGAAATCCTGCCTTGCCCAGGCCAGGCCCCAGACACTCACCAGGGGGTTGGGGACTGAATTGTGTGAGGGCAGGCCCAGCCCTTTCAAGTGTGAGTGACCACTCCTCCCCTCCCTCCTAGCACAGATGGCTCATCAGGGAATGCAGACTAGACCCGAGCTCCCTGCGTGTCACTGAATAGTGAAAGGTGCAACCAGCCCAACTGTCAAACTGACCCAGACAGGGAATCCACAAACAGGCAGTCATGGAAATGGTTTAAGCAAGAAAAGTGGCATTTTTAAACACACAATCTTAAAATAAACTTTTCTAAAAGATGTATTTTTAAATTGTGAGCTCAGAGACCTCAAGCTCCACATGTCTATCCGCTCCCAAAGGGAATCAACACTTTAATCAGATTTAAAGGTAGCCCCCATGTTAACCTATGAGAGGGACAGGCCTTGCAACAGTGAAAAACGAATTTAGCAATATTTAACTGTCAGGACATATAAAACACATTACTATATGTCCTACCTTATCCATACACTGCACACTGCCCTTGGGGCTACATAGGGCCTAACTTAGGGGTGTCTTACATGTGAGAAAAGGGAAGGTTTAGGCCTGGCAAGTAGGTACACTTGCCAAGCCGAATTTACAGTTAAAACTGCACACACAGACACTGCAGTGGCAGGTCTGAGACATGGTTACAGAGCTTCTAATGTGGGTGACACCACCAGTGCTACAGGCCCACTAGTAGCATGTGATTTATAGGCCCTGGGCACCTCTAGTGCACTTTACTAGGGACTTACTAGTATATCATAAATGCCAATCATGGATAAACCAATTACATCCACATTTTGCATAGGAGCACTTGCACTTTAGCACTGATTAGCAGTGGTAAAGTGCCTAGAGTAACAAAAACTGCAAAAAAAGAGTCCACCACACATCAACAACCTGGGAAACAGAGGTAAAAAGTTAAGGGTTGAAAACTCTAACAGTGACTCACCCAGGCACACACTTTTGTATACACTTAGGGCCATATTTATACTTTTTGACGCACAACTGCGCCAACGCAGTTGTGCGCCAAAAAAGTTAACGCAGGCTAATGCCATTCTGAAGCGCCATGCGGGCGCCGTATTTATTCAATGACGTTAGCCAGCGTTAGCCGGCGGAGCTGCCAGGTGTGTGTGAAAAAAAATGACTTACACCAGGCAGCGCCGGCGTAGGGGAAAATGGAGCTTGGGCGTCAAAAAATGGGGCAAGTCAGGCTGAGGCAAAATTTTCACCTCAACCCGATTTGCGCAATTTTTTTAGACTCCCTACCCCCATTGAAATGACTCCTGTCTTAGCAAAGACAGAAGTCATGCCCCCTAGCCCAATAGCCATGCCCAGGGGACTTATGTCCCCTGGGCATGGTCATTGGGCATAGTGGCATGTAGGGGGGCACAAATCAGGCCCCCCTATGCCACAAAAAAAAAATACTTACCAGCACTTACCTTAATGTCCCAGGGGTGGGTCCCTCCATCCTTGGGCGTCCTCCTGGGGTGGGCAAGGGTGGCAGGGGGTGTCCCTGGGGGCATGGGAGGGCACCTCTGGGCTCCTTCCGAGCCCACAGGTCCCTTAACGCCTGCCCTGACCAGGCGCTAAAAAACTATGCTAAAGCGGCTGGACGTCATTTTTTTTGACCCGCCCACTCCCGGGCGTCATTTTTGCCCGGGAGTATAAATACGGCGCACATGCCTCGGAGTCATTTTTTAGACGGGAACGCCTACCTTGCATATCATTAACGCAAGAAAGGTGTCCACGCTAAAAAATTACGCAAACTCCATGAACTTTGGCGCTAGATGCGTCTAACGCCAAAGTATAAATATGGAGTTCGTTTTGCGTCGAATTTGCGTAAAAAAAAACAACGCAAATCCGGCACAAACAGAGCATAAATATGGCCCTTAGATTTCCAAGCAGATACCGATGTATGCACTGACACATCCCGGCACAAAGTGATGCATAGACTGAGACACCCAAGCACACAGTGATGCATACACTAACACACCGGGGCCAATACTCATGCATGCACTAACACATGTAGGGGCATATTTATACTTGTTTTGCGCCGAATTTGCGTCATATTTTTTTATGCAACTTTGGTGCAAAACTAACTCCATATTTATACTTTGGCGCTAGACCCGTCTAGTGCCAAATTTATGGAGTCAAAGTAATTTTTTGGACTTGGAAACCCACTTTGCATCAATGAGATGCAAAGTAGGCATTCCCGTACATTAATGACTCTATGGCCTTGGCACCATATTTATCCCACGTGCTAAAATCACGCACGGGCGGAGGAAGGGTCAAAAAATGGTGCAAAGCTGGCTTTGCACAATTTTTATCACCTGGGTCAGGGCAGGCGTTAGGGGACAGGTGGGCCTATTTCTATGGTAGAACGCCATGGAATAAGCCCACAGGTGCCCTCCCCAGGCCCCAGGGACACCCCCACTAACACCAGAGGGACAGCGGAGGATGGGGGATCCCATCCCAGGTAAGTATAGGTATGTACAGGTACGTATTTTTTTTTAAGTGCCATTGGGAGCCTTGAAATGTGTCCCCCTACATGGCACTAGGTGCAATGGCCATGCCGAAGGGACCCTGGTCCCCTGTGCTGGCCCTTGGGGTGGTGGGCATGACTCCTGTCTTTTCTAAGACAGGAGTCATGTGGTATGTATAGTTTTGCATCAGAAAATGATTCTAGGCAGGTTAGAGTAATTTTTTTTAGTCTAACCTGCCTAACGTAATTTTTTGGTGCAAAACCCCCTTCTTCCATACCATCAGCCACACCCGACTAACGTCATTTTTGTACTTTTGCCTACCCTTTGCACCGGCTTGCACCATTCCATAAATATGGAGCCTGGCTGGTGCACAGAAATGGTGCAAGCCGGTGATAACCTTGTTGGTGCAAAACTGCGTTAGTGCAGTTTTGCACCAAAAAGTACAATTCAGGGCCGTAGTTTCACACTGATGCGTACACTGACATAATCAGGTATTCAACAATGCATATGCTGACACACCCAGGGAGTCACTGATTCATACAGTGACACACCAAGGCACATACTCTTAAACACACACACACTTCCAAGCAGACACTGATGTACACACTAACACACCCCAGCACCAAGTGATGTATACACTGTCACACCCAGGCACACAGTGAGGCATACATCAAAAGACCCAGGCACACACTGATGTATAACTTAACACAGGTAAGTATAGACTGATGCATACACTAACACACCCAGCCGTACATTAATGTAGACACTAACATACCCAGGGAGGCACTGATGCACACACTGACACATCCACGTAGACACTCTTCTATGTACTCACACTGCAAAGCAGATGTTGATCAGTATGGTGAGACACCCAGACAGACACTAATATATTTCCTAATACACCCAGGTACACACTGATGTATGCAATGAAACACCCAGGACACACTAATGCATACACTGACACACCCAGGTACATACTGATGCATACACTAACACACCCTCGCAAGCAATGATGTATACACTAACACACCCAGGTACACACGGAGACTCTAATGCACACACTGATGTATACACTGAGACACTGAGGTAGACTCTGATGCTTACACTAACACACCCAAGTACAAACGGATGTCTATATGGACACACCCAGGAACACATTGATGAATATACTGACACATACAGGTATGCTCTGATGCATACTCTGACACACCCAGGTACATATTCATGCATATACTGAATACCCAGGAAAAACTTATATATGCACTGATATATCCTGTCAGGCACTAAGACATGCACTGAAACACCCAGACCCACCTGATACATACAGTGACACAACCAGGCATGCACTGATGCATACAGTGACATCCCTATGAACATACTGATGCATATACTGACATACCCACATACACACTCATACATACACTCACACACCTAGGCATACACTCATGCATACATTAAAATGTCCAGGCACACAGTAATGCATATACCCACTTACCCAGTAACGCACACTAATGCATACAATGACTCAACAAAGCTAACTCTGATACATACACTGACACAGTCAGACATACAATGATGCATACACTTATACACTGAAACATACACTGATGTATACACACACACAACCAGGTGCACACTTATGGATACACTCATTTTCCCAGACACACAGTCATGCATACACTAACACACCAAAGTAAGCACTTGTTAGTAAGAGAGGTAGGAACACACTGTGTCCTATGTACACAGTAACTAGTAAACACATTCATAGATGTATAATGAGAGACTTTTACAACCATTTAGATGCTTAAATGACCACTTATGTAGTTAGTTAGTTAGTTGCTTATTGTACCTAATTTTATAATATGGCCCTCATTATGACGTTGGCGGTCTTTTACAAAGACCGCCAAAGCTGCAGTCGCCAGAAGACCGCCAGTGCTGGCGGTCTTCTGCCTACCATATTACTGGTACTGCTGGATTTCTGCCACATTTTGGATGGAAATCCAGCAGTAGTTGTGCTGGTGGGTGGAGGCACATGGGCGGTTCCACTACCAGCCCTGCCCCACCAGAAGGACTCCACTCGCTGTATTATGAGCAGTAATATGGCATGGCAGTGTCCTGATGGTGAGGTGCTGCCGGAGGTGGAAGCGCCTGTTGCCATTCCCTGCAGGAGGACCTCCTCGCCAGACAAGGTAAGTCAGGCGTCTGACTGGGGAGGGGGGAGTTGTGTATGTGTGTGTGAGTGGGTGTTGTCTGCGTGTGTGAATGTAAATGTGTATGCATGTGTATATGCGTGTGTGTATGCATGCATGAATGATAAAATAAATGTCAGTATGAGTACTGAATTGAATGCAAGTATGAGTGTTGTAGTAAATGCGAGTATGAGTGTTGAAGTGAATGCGAGTATGAGTGCTGTAGTGAATGCGAGTATAAGTGTTGTAGTGAATGAAAGTATGAGTGTTGATGTGAATGTGTGTATGGATGCATGTGAGTGAATGCGTGTATGCCAGTGCTGGTGAATGAGTGTATGCGGGGTGAGTGTGTATACATGTGGATATATGCAGGCAGGGAGTTGGGGTGGGAGGCAGGGAGTGGGGGAGGGAGGTGCTGTACCTGAAGGAGTTGAGGGGGGACACTGTACCTGGAGGGGGTGGAGTATTGTGCTTGCTGGGGGCTGAGGGAGTCATCTGCTGGTGATAGGGAAGAAATTCCCTGTAGCCATTCCGCCAGGGTTTTCGTGGCGATGCTACCACCGTGAAAACCCTGGTGGAAAGGCAGCTCATAATACCACCTACAGTCTTTTGTGGACCGCTGGGTCAGAGATGCTAATCTCCAGCCTGGCGGGTCCAACCGCCCTGGCAGTATGAGTGGGGATGTTGTGGGTTGGCAGAGGCCAACCAGCCACACTCATAATGTGGCGGTCTTTACCGCCAGCCTGTTGGCGTTGAAATTGCCACCTTGGCCATGGCGGTCAGCAGACCGCCAGGGTCATAATGAGGGCCTACGTTCTGTAGAGGTAAATGGATTCTTTATTTGTTTTCCAGATATCTACTTCCATTTAAAAAAGAAGATTTACAATGCCTGACAAAAAAGCAAAGAAGAAAGAAACAGAAACAACAGTACCTCCTGGTAAAAACTGATAGTAAAAAGGAACATAAGGTGGAGAATATGCAAAGAAAAAACAGTAGCTGGTAAGAGTACTAAGGATTTTGTGAAACAGTTATGCCAGAAAATGCAAAATGAGGTAAAGTTACCAATACAAAAAGGGAATTTTGAAATCTACTGAGAAACTGTAACGGGTACATGGGTTTAAAAGTAGGAAATGCTATAAGAAAACAAACAGTTTTACCTGGAGACAGAAACAGTTGAAGGAGACACAAGCAAAAATGTTCAAAATATTAAATTTGCCATGAAATATGAAGGCATATAAGGGGAAAGTACTGCACTTAAGCAAAAGCAGCATGTTGAGAGTGTAGTCGACAAAGCATTTGCCGTAAAAAGTAAACAATTTATCTTGATATTAAACAGAATGAGGGCACTAGATAAAAGCTAATTTATTGTCTATGAAGAAAAAAGCCCTAAAACGGGTTTATTAAGAAAACTGATTTTTGCAAGATCTTTAAAGGTGAATGGAAGTACACATCTAGTACAGAGCATTTCTTTAATGAAGAAAGCTACTTACAATAGAACATATTAGTGTATGCAGTTGATACTACTGGTTGATGATATGAGGTAAAACATGGTAGTCCCATTGCAAAAGAGGAGATGGTTCCTAGGAATGTTGAGTAAGTGATAGCTGAAAGGTTACAAGGAAGACGTAAACAGACCCCTGTATACAAAGGCAACTGTAGCAGTATTTGCATTTTTCATGAGGAATAAATAGATATGTTAAGACACTTTCTATGCCAATTTTAAGATAGAAATATCAAGGGGAAATTGCAATTTTTCATGGGTTAGATCCATGCAGAGTAAGAAAGTATACTAATTTACAGGGACATTCACTGGCTTGTCTATCTAAGAAAGCGTGCAGAAGCATCTTTCAACACTATAGAATGTTAGTTGTTCATCATTCTAAAATACAAAATGTAATTAGGAGACTTTACTTTGTGAACACTCCTGCCTTATGTTCAGGTGAGATGAATAGAATTCTATTGCATGGTACATAAAAAGAGGTTCAAAAGGTTTGTGAAGATGTTCAGTTTAATTTCTTTGGTGCTGAAGAAAAGTATAGGAAAAATGAGGAGTTGGTTACTGGAGATGTAGAGGAGTTGGTGACTGGAGATGTAAAGGGTTAGAAATGGGGTCTTTGGATGGCAGTCAGGTTACCCCCTGTCCAAGCAAGGACCTTCACTCTAGTCAGGGTAAAGGAGAATCACCCTCAGTTAACCCCCACTCACCCCCTTGGTAGCTTGGCACGAGCCGGCAGGCTTAACTTCAGAAGCAAGGAGTAAAGTATTTGTACCAACACACACAGTAACTCAGTGAAAACACTAGAAAATGACACAACACAGGTTTAGAAAAATGACAAAAATCCAACATACACAAGTCAAGTTATGAATTTAAAAAGCAAAAGAATCCTTTAGAAAACAGTGAGAACGTTGTTAGCGTACAAAAGTACCTGGGTAGCGTCAAAATAAAGCTGCACGGGTGTGCGTGCATCGAAAAAGGCCAGCGATGCGTTGATTTCTCACTCGCAAGCGAGAGCGTGCGTTGTTCCTCCTCCGGTTGGGTCAGCGTGTATCGTTTCTTCTCTCCCGCAAGAGAGCGATGCGTCGATCTGGACAAACACCTCGGGTCCGGCCCAGCTTTGCATTGATTTTCCGTGTCTAGCGATGTTGCATCGAAATCCGGTTGCACGGTGTCAAGAAACTGCGATGTGTAGAGGCTTGCGTCGTTAACAGCAGCTGCTGTGGGTGTTGTGCTTCGTGTCTCCAGCCATGTTGCATTGATCTCCCAGCCGCGATGCAGGCGGAGTGTTGATTTTAGCTGCGAGGCCGACGGCGTGTCATTTTTCAGCTGCGAAGCTGGATGGTGCGTCAAAAGCTTCCCTGCACAACGGTCTTGGCGTGGATTTCTGTCCTTTTCCACCAGCTGCACCTTTTAAGGGCCCAGAGACAGCTTAGGTTACCACTTGGCAGGCAGGACTCTCAGCAGAAAGCCCAAGTGCTGGCAGAGAGAAGTCTTTGCTGTCCCTGAGACAACAGGAGGCAAGCTCAGTTTCAAGCTCTTCTTCACCAGTGGGAAGTCACACAAAAGTCAGTCTTTGTCCTCTCTCAGGTAGAAGCAGCTACTGCAGGCCAACCCAGCAAAGCACAGTCACAGGCAATGGTACAGTACTCCTCCTCCATCTTCTCCAGCTCTTCTGCTTGGCAGAGGTTCCTCTTGGTTTCAGAAGTAATCTAATTTTCAGGGGTTTGGGTGCTCCTCTTATAACCCTTTCTGCCTTTAAAGTAAGCCTATTGCAAAGGAAAGTCTTTGTTGTTTTCAAGATCCTGCCTTGCCCAGGCCAGAACCCAGACACACAGGGACTGCATTGTGTGAGGGCAGGCAAAGCCCTTTCAGATGTAAGTGACCACTCCTCCCCCCCCCTCCTAGCACAGATGGCCCATCAGGGTATGCAAGCTACACCCCAGTTCCCTTTGTGTCACTGTCTAGAGGAGAGGTGCAAACAGCTCAACTGTCGGACTGACCCAGACGGGGAATCCACAAACAAGCAGAGTCACAGAATGGGTTAAGCAAGAAAATGCCTTCTTTCTAAAAGTGCCATTTTAAAACACACAATCTAAAAACCCACTGCACTAAAAGATGTATTTTTAAATTGTGAGTTCAGAGACCCCAAACTCCACATGTCTATCCGCTTCCGAAGGGAATCTGCATTTTAATAATGTTCAAAGACATCCCTCATGTTAACCTATGAGAGAGATAGGCCTTGGAATAGTGAAAAACTAATTTGGCAGTATTTCACTGTCAGGACATGTAAAACACATAAGTACATGTCCCACCTTTAACATACACTGGATCCTGCCCATAGGGCTACATAGGGCCTAACTTAGGGGTGCCTTACATGTATAAAAAGGGAAGGTTTAGGCCTGGCAAGTGGGCACACTTGCCAAGTCGAATTGGCAGTTTAAAACTGCACTCACAGACACTGCAGTGGAAGGTCTGAGCCATGTTTACAGGGCTACTAATGTGGGTGGCACAACCAGGAATGCAGGCCCATTAGTAGCATTTGATTTATGCGCCCTGGACACTTCTAGTGCACTTTACTAGGGATTTTACTAGTAAATCAAACATGGCAATCATGGATAAGCCAATGTACACATAGTATTTATACAGGGAACACTTACACTTACACTGGTCAGCAGTGATAAACTGTCCAGCGCAAACAAAACATCAAAAACATAGTCCAGCGCACAGAAACCTCCTGGGAAGTAGAGGCAAAAAGTTAGGGGAGACCATCCAATGATGACAAGTCTAACATAGAGCAACAGGACATTGCTATCTAACAAGAGATAGTAAAGTTTAACACAGTTTATTCAGTGAAACCAAACTGTGTTTGTATTTGTTGTTGTCACACTCACCATAAAAGCCAAACTCACAAAATAGTTGTATTCTCAAAAAGTGAGCAAGATAACAAAGATAAGTGGCAGGGATTTGCTGTATATTTATTTGTGCAGGAAAGCTTTGATTTGGCAACATAGCAAACTATATGTAAGTATTGTTATGACACGTTAAAGGATAGCAAAATGCCCTCTAGAGCAATACATAACAAGTTAGAAGTGATGTCAATCCCAGAAGAACTTCAAGATTAAGGCCCTCATTATGACATTGGCAGTAAAATCGGAAGACCACTGTGAATGCCGCCAACATACCGCGTCGGAGGCGAACATCCACCCGCCAGATTATGACACATACACACAAAACTGCCTGAAAACTGCCACAACTACAAATCTGACAGACCCACTGAACATAATGAACTGTCAGATCTACCACCCATACTGTTACACCAACAAAACAACGCCCTCCAAATAATGACCCACCAATCACAACAGCGGACAGTGAACGGTGGTAAACCATTGGTGTTGAACACCGCTGCAGCTGAAATGGCTATCCAAAAGTAAAACAAGACAACATTGGCCCAAGCAAAAATTCCAGAGCAGACACACATCCCCACACCCAACAACAGCACTATAAAACACAAACCCACACTACCCACAATACTTTACAAACATGAAAAGACCGCAACAGCTAGCCACACAAATCACAGAGACAACTTCACACACACACCACAACTACCCATTCATCTGTCACGCACCACACACCCCACACCCCACACCCCACCACATTACTAAACACCCTCTGCACAACACACACACCACATAACACCCATGTACCCTCAAAGGCACCCCCGTTTCACCAATGAGGAGTCGCGGGTCGTGGTGGAGGAAATAGTCAGGGTAGAGCCACAGCTGTTTGGAGCACAGGTACAGCAGATGTCCATTGCCAGGAAGATGGAGCTATGGCGGAGGATCGTGAACGGGGTGAACGCCATGGGACAACACCCACACACACGGGGCAACATAAGGAAGAGGTGGAACGACCTACGGGGGAAGATGTGTTCCATTGGAGTAAGGCACCAGCTGGCCATCCAGAGGACTGCCGCGGACCTCCACCTCCTCCCCCACAGCTGACAGCATGGGGGGAGCTGGTCTGGGCAATCCTGTATCCTGAGGGACTCACTGGAGTAGCCGGAGGACTGGACTCTGGTGAGTCAACATTTGCTACCTACCACTACCCCATTCCTGCATGCCAACTCACCTCCTCACCCTGACTCCCTTCACCCCACTGAATTCCACACAGTGAATCTCCACATTAACCATACCAAAATATTTAGCCCTGCATGCCATGCCACCTGCAAGTACATCCCTCCCAGCTTTGCATGCACACCTACTATCAATGCATGGACAGCATGGGGAACTATCAGTCCCACAATACATCACCACACACCACCAAAGGTGGAAGGACAACACCATTATATATGTGAAAGCTGAAAATGCGGAAAATGTCACCAAAATGTACCTTAACACATCACTTTCATCCCTATAGGTGCCCCAGCCAATGTCCCCGTCAAGGAGGTGCCACTGTTGAAGTAAGCCTCAGCAAGGCCTACTAGTGCAAGGGGTTCACCTTTCTCTGCACAAAGTCCTCAGACCATGTAGGAAGAAGTTGGCACAGAAACTGGAATAAAAGACAAAAGTTTATTAACCTCATGAGGTGGTACTACAGTTCAGACAGCACCCTTGGGTAATGTCTGAAGTAGCACACTGAACTGAGAGAGCATGGTCCTTTTATACCCACACAGGGGCTAAAAGGAGATGGTACAATTATGGAAACAAGACTTGTATACATGTAAGGTCATGTGGAAAATGCACAGTCGACAGGTAGGAGGAGCTAACAGTTTCCAAGGACTAACAGCTGCAGACCTTACTGAGCATGTGCGAAAGTAAGAGATGCTAAATATAACTTGTCACTAGGCAGATTTCAAGAGCAGTTAACAGAAAGGTAGGACAGAACACATGGTGAGCACATGGCAGCATGTAGCAGAGAAAATGGCTGCCATGAATACAAAATGGATTCCGCAAAATGTTCACAATAGTTACTAAATACAAGATGTCTTCTGCTAATGCTTAATCTAATCACTGCTAAATTACAACAGACGACCCTTTCAGCATTAGCTGAAGACATTCGTCTTTCTGGGATAATCTAAATATTCATCTTGTATATTTATGCTCATCATTTCAGCTATTTCCTTATCTAACATATGTTGTGTCTTCATTTCTGTAATATTTCTTTTGGTAGGCATACAAGCAGTAATACACATGGAGCAGGACATTGGACCACACTGAATACAGATACAGCATGTAAAAAATATTGCAATTATTACACACAGGACCTTCCAACAGGTAGTTGGTAATATCCATAGTTACCACAAACAAAATATGTATTATGTGAAGCTGTAAAACTACTATTATTTACACTCTCAATAGTTAAAATCAAGGTACAATCGCTTATCCCTACTGGAATTCGTCCAATGCTGCGTATACATGAATCTGCTTTCGTTTTTGTAACAGAAATCACAAATTGTTCTTTCTTGTCAGAGTCTCGTATATTTGTGAAGACATATGGGGGGTGATTCTAACCCTGGCGGTCGGTGTTAAAGCGGCGGCCAACCCGCCAACAGGCTGGCGGTAAAAAAAATGGGATTCTGAGCCTGGCGGGAACCGCCAACACAAACAGCCACCTTAACACTCCGACCGCCACGGCGGTACAAACAAACAGCGCGGCGGTCACCGCCAACAGACAGGCGGGAGACAATGTACCGCCCACACTATTCCAACTCACCAATACGCCACCTTTTCCGGGGCGGGAGCACCGCCGATAAAAACACGGCGGAAACAGACTACGGACGGGAAAACGCTCACCACTACGCACTCCAGGAGGAAGGAGGACAGCATGGAACCCGAATTAAACATCCTACCTGCTCTCGTCTACCTTCTCATCTACCACGAGTACGAAGTCCGGCGCAGACGACAACGGTGAGTACTGCACCTACGACACACGGGAGGGGGAGGACGAAAGGTCACGGGCACACACATATGCGACCCCCCCCCCCAACTATGTACTCACCAATGCAGAGCACCAAGTCACAGTGACACCACCCAAACACCCCTGAAAAATGCCAGGACGTAATCATATTTGGAATAAATATTTATGTACCAAAAAGCTCCAGAAAATTAGAGTACAACCATGAAAGATATCCACAACAAAACTAATGACATACACATCAGTGTATAACTGAAGTAACAAGTCCTGCACATCCTACGAATTCAGCATGTCCGTGGGCCAAAGTCTTGAGAAAGAAGGGCAAAGCCCACACAGGAGACCTGAGTCCTTTGGAGAGAACACTGCAGGGGCATCAGATGTAAAAACTACAGGCACCTCAGGGGGAAGGGAAGGGGGGGGGCACCACAGCCACATGAGTCCACGACGCCAGATCCACGAGGAGCCACCATGCCCACTGGACCATCCTGGGGAGTGCAAAGCCACAGTCTCTCAATGTCTCTACAGTGGGTGGGCTGCCCACTGGACCATCCTGGGGAGTGCAAAGCCACAGTCTCTCAATGTCTCTACAGTGGGTGGGCTGCCCACTGGACCATCCTGGGGAGTGCAAAGCCACAGTCTCTCAATGTCTCTACAGTGGGTGGGCTGCCCACTGGACCATCCTGGGGAGTGCAAAGCCACAGTCTCTCAATGTCTCTACAGTGGGTGGGCTGCCCACAGTCCATCAGGTGGATGACAGTCTCCACTGGTCAAGGAGGAGGCATGGTGGGCACAGTGAACCATAAACGGTGCTTGAGACGGCGGTGCCCAGCGGAGCGGAGCTTGAGACGGCGGTGCCCAGCGGAGCGGTGCTTGAGAGGAAGGGCCCAGCGGAGCGGTGCTTGAGAGGAAGGGCCCAGCGGAGCGGTGCTTGAGAGGAAGGGCCCAGCGGAGCGGTGCTTGAGACGGCGGGGCCCAGCGGAGCGGTGCTTGAGACGGCAGGGCCCAGCGGAGCGGTGCTTGAGAGGAAGGGCCCAGCGGAGCGGTGCTTGAGAGGAAGGGCCCAGCGGAGCGGTGCTTGAGAGGAAGGGCCCAGCGGAGCGGTGCTTGAGACGGCGGGGCCCAGCGGAGCGGTGCTTGAGAGGAAGGGCCCAGCGGAGCGGTGCTTGAGAGGAAGGACCCAGCGGAGCGGTGCCTCAGAGGAAGGGCCCAGCGGAGCGGTGCTTGAGACGGCGGGGCCCTGTTCAGCGGTGCTTGAGAGGAAGGGCCCAGCGGAGCGGTGCTTGAGAGGAAGGGCCCAGCGGAGCGGTACTTGAGACGGCGGGGCCCAGCGGAGCGGTGCTTGAGACGGCGTGGCCCAGCGGAGCGGTGCTTGAGAGGAAGGGCCCAGCGGAGCGGTGCTTGAGACGGCGGGGCCCAGCGGAGCGGTGCTTGAGAGGAAGGGCCCAGCGGAGCGGTGCTTGAGAGGAAGGGCCCAGCGGAGCGGTGCCTCAGAGGAAGGGCCCAGCGGAGCGGTGCTTGAGACGGCGGGGCCCTGTTCAGCGGTGCTTGAGAGGAAGGGCCCAGCGGAGCGGTGCTTGAGAGGAAGGGCCCTGCGGAGCGGTGCTTGAGACGGCGGGGCCCAGCGGAGCGGTGCTTGAGACGGCAGGGCCCAGCGGAGCGGTGCTTGAGAGGAAGGGCCCAGCGGAGCGGTGCTTGAGACGGCGGGGCCCAGCGGAGCGGTGCTTGAGAGGAAGGGCCCAGCGGAGCGGTGCTTGAGAGGTAGGGCCCAGCGGAGCGGTGCCTCAGAGGAAGGGCCCAGCGGAGCGGTGCTTGAGACGGCGGGGCCCAGCGGAGCGGTGCTTGAGAGGAAGGGCCCAGCGGAGCGGTGCTTGAGAGGAAGGGCCCAGCGGAGCGGTGCCTCAGAGGAAGGGCCCAGCGGAGCGGTGCTTGAGACGGCGGGGCCCTGTTCAGCGGTGCTCTTCTCCACGGCGGGGCCCGGTTCAGCAGTGCCTATCTCCACGGCGGGGCCCTGTTCAGCGGTGCTCTTCTGCACCGCGGGCCCTGTTCAGCGGTGCCTCTCTCCACGGCGGGGCCCTGTTCAGCGGTGCTCTTCTGCACCGCGGGCCCTGTTCAGCGGTGCTCTTCTCCATGGCGGGGCCCTGTTCAGCGGTGCTCTTCTGCACCGCGGGCCCTGTTCAGCGGTGCTCTTCTCCACGGCGGGGCCCTGTTCAGCGGTGCTCTTCTGCACCGCGGGCCCTGTTCAGCGGTGCCTATCTCCACGGCGGGGCCCTGTTCAGCGGTGCTCTTCTGCACCGCGGGCCCTGTTCAGCGGTGCTCTTCTCCACGGCGGGGCCCTGTTCAGCGGTGCTCTTCTGCACCGCGGGCCCTGTTCAGCGGTGCTCTTCTCCACGGCGGGGCCCTGTTCAGCGGTGCTCTTCTGCACCGCGGGCCCTGTTCAGCGGCGCCTATCTCCACGGCGGGGCCCTGTTCAGCGGTGCTCTTCTGCACCGCGGGCCCTGTTCAGCGGTGCTCTTCTGCACCGCGGGCCCTGTTCAGCGGTGCTCTTCTCCACGGCGGGCCCTGTTCAGCGGTGCTCATCCAGCAGGTCAAGGGAGCCAGACCTGGCCTCGACTCCCTGCTCAGTCGCCCTCGGACCGTGACGTTTCTGGACCCTTCGGGGACGGACTCCTGGCCTCCTTAGTGTCCTCCTTTCCAGCTGGGATGTGGCATGTGGGGTAAACCTTCTCCGCGCTCCTGCTGCCCTTCCACTCCTTTGATGGGGCTCTCGGGCCCTTGCCTCCCCTAGATGGTGTCGGGGGTGAAGTGGCCGCACATTGCTCCTTGGGGGCAGCCCTGTCGGTCCTCGCACGGCGGTCCTTGGTTTTGCGGGTCCTCTTGCCGGGGGGGGGGGCTGGACGTGTCCTTGCTGCTGATCGATGTGTCACTGCTGGCAAAGGGTGGGCTCCAGAACCCAGGCACAACAGTGACACCCGAAGCTGGGCTGGTGGTGGCTGCGGTGCTCTTGGGACTCTTTGAAGATGGATGGGGGAGGTCATCGGGGGGAAAGAGGTTAAGGTTAGCCAGGAAAAGTTTTTTAGGGCCAAGGTAAAGGGTAGGAGAAGTGGAGATGGAAGTGGAGGTAGAGGAGGTGGTTGTAGGAGAGTCAGGTGTGCTGTCATTGGGTGAAGGTGCTGGTGCTGTAGGCTGTCGTGAGGTGGATGGCTGTTGGGTGGGTGGCTGCCTGCGTTTGTGTGTCTTGGAAGAGGGGGTGACAGACACAGTGGGAGAGGACACAGGGGACGTGTACATGGCAGTGGGGGTGGTGACTGCACGAGTGTGGACTGTACTGGAGGGTGAGGTGGTGATGGAAGCACTGGCTGATGTTGGGGTGCATGCAGGTGTGAGTGTAGACGTCACAGGGAGGGAGGAGGGAGACGAGGAGGAGGGGGACACAGGGGTGGCAGTGGCTGTTGGCATGTCTGCATCTGGGTGTTGCTCGGGTGAGTGTTTGCGGGATCTGTGGTGCTTGTGTTTGGATGAGCTGCTCTTGGGTGTTGAGGTGTGTGCAGGCTGGTCTGATGGTGTGGATGGGATAGGCTGAGGAACAGGAGACAGAGACAGGCTGGAGGCAGTCAGAAGAGGGAGGCTGGAAACAGGGACAATGGCTGCCGTCAGTGCTGAGGCCAGAGCAGTGAACGCTCGTTGATGGGCAGCCTGACCCGAATGAATGCCCTCCAGGTACGCATTGCTCTGTTGCACCTCCCTTTGCAAACCCTGGATGGCATTCAAAAGGGTCGTCTGCCCAACAATGAGCGTCCTTACCAGGTCAATGAGCTCCGCACTGAGGGCAGCAGGGGCAACAGGGGCAGGGGCTGAGGTGCCTGGGGCGAAGGAGACGCGCGCCTTCCTGGGCGAACCGGCACGGAGCGAAGACTGAGGGGCTGCTGGGAGGGCGGGGCTGGTGCGCTGGGTGGCGGCTGTACCTGTAGAGGCGGGGGGCACGGATGTTGCCGCCACCCCTAGGGAGCTCCCATCCGAGGACGTGTCGCTTTCGCTGCTCTCACCAGCGGTCCCCGTCGTGGTGCTCCCCTCGCCCTCCGGATCACTGGTGCCCTCGGTGTCTGTTCCTGGGCCCACCGGGGCCTTGTGTCCTGCAGCTCCCTCGTGCTCCGATGCCATATCTCCTCCGCCTGATGATGCTAATGCACACATGCACAAGAAGATGAAGAGAAAGGGTGGGGGGAGAAAAAAGAAGACCAGGTTGAGTGCATGCAATGTCAACACCGTTGGCGGAGAGGACAGACACAGGTGCCTAATGCACTAAGCCGTGCATTCGGGGTACACTACTCAGTACTACTGACTAAGACAACAGGCCAAGAGACGTCAAACGCGCACATGGGAGATGCTGGACCTTCAATGGCTGTACTTGTCACCCTACAGAGGTGGGGGCCGGGGGCACAGGGCCATGCCTAAGGGAGAGGACTACACTACAGAAAGCGCCCTGGCCTAATGTCACCCACAGCCCTCCTCCCCCACCCAGACGCCTCCACTGCGCAGAAAGATAGGAGAATGTGCTGATACTCACCCCCTTGTGTCTGCTGTGATGTCTTAAAGCGCCCATCCAATTCAGGGTAGGCCACCGCCAGGATCCGGGACATCAGGGGGGTCATGGTGCGACTGGCACCCCTCCTAGGTTGGGAGGCCATCCCCAGCAGTGTTTCTGCGGTCTTCCTTGTTCCGCGGCGGATGTCCTCCCACCTCTTGCGGCAGTGGGTGCCCCGTCTGTTGTGGACCCCCAAGGTCCGGACTTCCTTGGCGATGGCACGCCAAATCTCGATCTTCTGATGGGCGCTGACCTATTAGACATGTACAGGGTGGAAAGGAGGAAATCATCAATGACCTGCATGTCAGATGTAATTGGCCCCCACCCACCCACTTTGCCATATGGCACATGCTCTCATCTGTCGGGCGTTGCACTCCTCATTCGCCCCCCACCCCACCAACTTACATCCACCCCAATCCACACAGGCATAGCCCATTCCATTAGCACCCGGTGTACTCACTTGTTGGTCTGGAGGACCGTAGAGTAGCGCATACTGGGGGAGGACCCCATCCACGAGCTTCTCCAACTCTTCAGACGTGAAGGCAGGGGCCCTTTCCCCAGGCGCAGCAGCCATTGTATCTTCCAGACCGAGGTCACAGCAGCACTTGCAGTATAGGTCCTCTCCTGTGGATGATCAGGTCTCGAGTGATTAAGCAGATAGAAAATGGCGGTCACGCCCGCGGCGGTGCGTACCGCGGCGGTGCGTACCGCGACCGCCGGCGCACTTCGTCATTGGCTCCTGAAACCCATAGGCTTCAATGTTAACCAATGTGGCTTTGCGCCGCTGTCTTCGACCGCCTACCGCCACAGTGTGCCCCGCCAGTGCATTGACCTCACATCCCATTGTCCCACTTCACAGGTCAGGCAGCCGCCATTTCAAGGGCCCACATGGCTTAATTTTGACTGCGACACACAGGCCTAGGCCTTGCATTGCCACACATACACGCCTTTCAACCCATTGCCATTCTTTAACTGTGCAAGCTGTCTGTACGTACCTGTGGTTTGCCTGACTCTGTGCTCCATGTTGTCCTTCCTAGGCACCGTCCTCTGGGACTTGCGATGAGAAGGAGGAATCCTCGCGTGTACCGACCGCTGGTGGACCTGTCGACAATGGAAGAACGCCATATAATACTTCGATACAGACTTGACCGTGCCACTATCCATGAACTGTGTGCCCAGCTGGAGCCAGCCCTGATGTCCCCCATCCGCCAACATGAGTGTTGTCTGCCCTGATGAAACTCATGCGGAGCTACATCATTTTCCCCGAGGAGGGTGACTTGCCTACAGTGAAGGGTGATTTCTATGCCCTTGGACATATCCCCAACATCATTGGTGCCATTGATGGGACCCATGTGGCTTTGGTACCCCCAAAAGACGATGAGCAGGTGTACCGAAACAGAAAAAATTATCATTCGATGAATGTCCAGGTGGTCTGTTTGGCTGACCAGTACATCTCCCATGTAAATGCCAAGTTCCCAGGGTCAGTGCATGACGCGTATGTGATGCGAAATAGCAGCATCCCCTATGTGATGGAGCAGCTACAGAGACAACGTGTGTGGCTAATAGGTGACTCTGGTTACCCCAACCTGCCGTGGCTACTGACCCCAGTAAGGAATCCCCGGACAAGGGCAGAGGAACGCTACAATGAGGCCCATGGGCGTACTAGGAGGGTGATTGAGCGAACCTTTGGCCTCCTGAAGGCCAGGTTTAGGTGCCTGCATATGACAGGTGGATCCCTAATGTACTCACCAAAGAAGGTGTGCCATATCATCGTGGCGTGCTGTATGCTTCACAACCTGGCTTTGCGACGCCAGGTGCCTTTCCTGCAGGAGGATGGTCCAGATGGTGGTGTTGTAGAAGCCGTGGAGCCTGTGGAGAGTGAAGAGGAGGAAGACTCAGAGGACGACACAGACAATAGGGACAGAGTGATACAACAGTATTTCCAGTAACACCCAGGTAAGAATCACCCACGCCATTTCACAATTGCTTATAGCCTCCTGCATCTGTACTTTCTGTAGTTCCCCACAGATGTTTGTCATTGATTTTTGCCTTTCCCTTCCCTTCTCAGTGCTGTCTGACTCAGTACCTGACTTCTGCTTGGTTCGCCCATGAAATACAGCGTATTGACATTGGTATGTTGTCATGACTAATTGACAGAACAGAAATCGAACAGTAATATGTAATACATTTGTCAATAATACAGCATGACTCAAAACAGATTTGTGTGCAAAATGTGATTTATTTACAGTGCTAGATATCGGTACATGTGATTCTTAGGGTGATGGGTGGGGGTGGAGGAATATCCATGGCAGAGTCCAGTTCTCAGTCTCACAGGTGCATTGTCCTTTTGCCTGTGGAAGGATGGAGCATAGGCAGTTCATGGTTGGACAGGGTGGCAATGTGGGACAGTGGGAAGACTTGAGGGGGTATGTCCTGCAGGCGGGGGTCTTGACATCCTACTCTGTCTTTTTCTTTGGTCTCAGGCTCCTCTTACGGGGTGGTTGTTCTTCAGCAGGAGGTGGGGTTCTGGGGGGCTTTCGAGGTGTTGGGACCTCCTGTCCACTAGCGCCAGCGGAGGTGGTAGGCTGTTCCTGGTCCGGGCTAGTGACAGGGGCCCTGTGTGGTGCACCATGGTCCCGCAACGCATCCTCTATCCTGTGGAGGGCCAGGACGATGGTCCCCATTGCGGTCCCGATGATTCTCAGCTCCTCCCTGAAACCCATGTAGCGTTCCTCCTGCTGTGCCTGGATCTCAGTGAACCTGGCCAGTACCGTCGCCATCGTTTCTTGGGAGTGGTGGTATGCCCCCATGATGGTGGTGAGGGCCTCTTGGAGAGTGGGTTCCCTGGGCCTCTCCTCCCCCCCCTGTCGCACAGCAGCCCTCCGAGCTGCCCGGTTTCCCCCGGCCTCTGTCCCCTAGACGGTGTGCCCGCCACCACTGCCTCCAGGTCCCTGTTGTTGTTGGGGTGTTGGGTTAGCCTGGGTGCCCTGTAGTGGCAGACACACCGCTGATTGAGCTGTCCTAGAGACAGAGGCATGGGCCCGCTGGGTGGGAGCTGTGCTGGTGTCGGCAGAGGGGGTCGGGTCTGGTGTGGCCTGTGGCTGCCTGAGGGGAACCGACTGCCCAGAGGTCCCCGATGGTCCGGGCTGGTCATCAGGTTCACTGTCGACAGAGCTGCTATCCTCAGTGTGGGCCTGTTCCGGTGGTGGGATGGACACTTCTGGACCCTCCTGGCTGGTGTGTTGTCGTTCGGGTCCTGCATGGGGTAAGAGAGTTTGGTTATTATTTCTGTGTGTGCAATAGCATGCGTGTTGTGGGTGCCCTTGTCCCCCAGTGCAGGCATTCCCTGGAGGGAGGTGTTGTGAGGGTATTTAGTGGGGGGGAGGGGTTAGTGCAGTGGTCATGCTTAGGTGATGGGTGCCCATGATTTGTGTTGGCATGCAGGAGTTGGTGTTGGGATGGGTGGGTTGTGCTGGTGAGACATTGTCAGGGAGGATGTGTGCTGGGGGTTGGGGGTGAGGGTGGGGGTGTGGGTTGGCATGCTAGTGGGGTGGGGGGGATATAGTAGTTGAGATTGGACTTACCAGAGTCCATTCCTCCGGCTACTCCTGCGAGGCCCTGAGGATGCAGGATGGTCAAGACCTCTTGCTCCCACGATGTAAATTCGGGAGGGGTGGGTGGGGGTCCGCCGCCAGTCTTCTGGACCGCGATGTTGTGCCTGGAGACCATCGATCGGACCTTCCCCCGTAGGTCGTTCCATCTTTTGCGGATGTCCTCCCTATTCCTGGGATGCTGTCCCACCGTGTTGACCCTGTCCACGATCCGCTGCCATAGCTCCGCCTTCCTGGCTATACTGGTGTGCTGCACCTGCGAGCCGAAGAGCTGGGGTTCCACTCTTAGGATTTCCTCCACCATGACCCGGAGTTCTTGGTCCGAAAAGCGTGGGTGCCTTTGGGGTGCCATGGGGTGGTGTGGGTGAGGTGTGGGGTGGTGTATGTGATGAGGAGTGTGTTGGTGAGTGGTGCTTTGTGCTACTATGTGGTGTGTGTGATGGTGTAGTGTGCCTCAGTGTGTCTTGCTATGGATTGTCTGCTGTGTCTCTCTCTCCTTCTCTCAGTAATTAGGGTCGCAGGGGTTTGTGGGTGATGTGGGTGTGTGTTTTATAGTTGGTTGATTGTGTGGGAGTGGTGTGTGTATGTGTATCAGGTGTGTGTATTTCAAATTGTCCAATGTGGCTGTGTTTTGGTGATGTGTGTGTATTCTGACCGCGGCGGTGTGTACCGCCAATGAAATACCACGTTTGAATGACCGCCGTGTGGATTCGTGGGTCGTAATGGCATGGGCGTATTTCTGTTGGCGTGACGGTGGAGGTTTGGTCATCTCCAGTTTATCGCTGCCCGCCGATGTGGCGGGCTGCAGTGGAGGACGGATTTTTGGAGGTTTGGCCGTTGTGGGTCAGAATGACCGTGGCGGTTGACCGCGGCCGCGGCGGTGTTATGGCGGTCTTATGACCGGCGGTAAGGGCATTTTACCGCCGAGGTCAGAATGACCCCCATGGTATTGAAACATTGTCCGGTTGATACTCTTCCGATTCCCATTTAGTTCCTTTAGCTTGGGGATACCCATCTTTGTCTTGGTAGCATACTTTATTAAGGCGAAAAAGAAGTCCGCCCTCTGTACGTTTTCCAGATGCAAACAAAAGCATGTACCAAGCTTGACAAGAACCATTGTGTGAAAAAGGAAGAGGAATGAAAGATGTTCCTCCTTTCTTTTGATGCGCAGGTATCATTCCACATACCCAACAGTTAGTAGTATTTGTAGCCTTATGAGTGTGATGCAACATCTGAATGAAAGTATTATTGAAGTACGATTGACGGTGCTTCTGCTCGTGATAGGGAAGCGTAAAGTAATAGTGATCCTCTGGTACTGGAGTAGTGGCAACAAAAAAACTCACGAGCAGGAGACTTCTTTTCAATAAACCAGGTGATTGTTGCTGTAACCACCAAAACAACAACAAACCCCATAATACTAATGATCAATTTGTTATTCATTTTAGCAACAGTGATAATCGACCCTTTCAGAAATGAATTAAAAACAATAGTTGGAGCTCTTATCCCTGGGCAGCCGCTGATTTTTTCACCACGGGCCAAGATGGGTGTCACTACTCTAATGCACGGCTGATCCACCCCCCTTGCCACATTGGCTCTCCGTTTCACTAACCCAGGGCGGTAGCTCAACCAGTCTTTTCAAAACAATTTTCAGGTTCTTTCCTTGGTCTCAAATTATATCGCGACACTCCAGAAGTAATATGGTCCGGGAAGACCTCTGCAGATTCGTCAGGTGATATAGCACGGCCTTTCTCCGTAGTCAAAATCTCTCGATGATCGGTCAGCACAGCAGGTCCCACCAAGGTAGGTAGCACTCTCTTGCAGTGAGTACTATGGACCCAATTCTTTCGGTTCGTCACTCAAACTGCAAATCGCAAGGAGCACCTGTTCTGGGCCTCGCCACCTTGGTTCCAAGCTGCTTGATATTTTAAAAGACTTAGGGGGTCATTCTGACCCTGGCGGCTGGTGACCGCCATGGTCACCGACCACGGGAGCACCGCCAACAGGCTGGCGGTGCTCCTGAGGGCATTCTGACCGCGGGAAAGGGTAAACCGGCGGTCTCCCGCCGGTTTACCGCTGCCCCATTGAATCCTCCATGGCGGCGGAGCGCGCTCCGCCGCCATTGGGATTCAGACACCCCCTACCGCCATCCTGTTCATGGCGGGAAACCCGTCATGAACAGGATGGCGGTAGGGGATGCCGCGGGGCCCCTGGGGGCCCCTGCAATGCCCATGCCAATGGCATGGGCACTGCAGGGCCCCCCGTAAGAGGGCCCCGCAAAGTATTTCAGTGTCTGCTTTGCAGACACTGAAATACGAGACGGGTGCAACTGCACCCGTCGCACCCCTGCAACTACGCCGGCTCAATTCTGAGCCGGCGTCCTCGTTGCAGGGGCATTTCTGCTGGGCCGGCGGGCGCTCTTTCGGAGAGCGCCCGCCGGCCCAGCGGAAATGTTTAAATGGCCGCCGCGGTCTTTTGACCGCGGTGTGGTCATTTCACGGCGGTACCTTGGCAGACGGCCTCCGCCGTCCGCCAAGGTTAAAATCACCCCCTTAATCATCACCTGGTCACCAGGTCGGAGTTCATGGCCTTCACCTGTAGATCTGTCAGGAAGTGCTTCTCGAACCTGTTGATGAATAGAAACCAAATTGTCAGTTAACTGTGCCAAATAATCATTCATCAGGACACAAGGTACATCATATACAGATTTTGGTTTAGGAACTCCCCAAATATTCATTGGTCTCCCAAATACTACTTCATAGGGGCTAAGGCCAAGTCGGGAGTGTGGCACTGACCTAATAGACAATAATGCCAATGGTAATGCATCCGGCCAAGTTAAGGATGTGGAAGCCTGTATCTTCGCTAATTTCAGCTTCAATGTAGCATTATAGCTTTCCACCAACCCTGCTGATTGTGGGTGGAAAACCGCATGGAACTTCTGTTTGATCCCTAATCCTTTCAGGACATACTTAATAACTTCCCCAACAAAATGAGGTCCGTTATCACTCCATAAAAGTCTGCAAACACCAAACCTAGGGAAAAATTCTTTCAAAAGCACCTTCGCTGTGGTAATGGCAGTATTATCCTTTGTGGGGTACGCCTCTATCCATTTACTGAAGGCACAAACCACCACCAAGACATACTTTAAATTGTTGCAGCGTTCAAGCTGAATATAATCCATTTGTAGAACTTCAAAAGGTGCAGTTTGTGTAGCAAACCCTCCTGCAGGAGTACGTGTCCCTTTTCCAGGATTTTATTGTAAGCAGATCAAACAAGACTGTACTACTCTCTTAGCTGTACTGGAATTTTCTGGATGCTCCCAAACTTGCGTAAGCAACTTTGTTATTGTTGAAGCTCCAACATGTGCCAGCCCATGTGCCATCTGAACCATAGGTTGTACAAAAGCTATAGGCAATTTCCATTTATCCATCTGCTTATTCCGCCAACAGCCCTCATCATCCAATTCTCCATCTTTAGACCATTGCTCACGTTCTTTCACAGAAGCAGATTTCTGTATATCTAATACGTCTTGTCTAGCATTATGCCAACGTTCAGCTTGTGACTTCACTACATACATAGAAGTAGTACTTCGCTGCATCACAGTCTCACGTGCTACACGGTCTGCAAGAGCATTACCTTGCCCTTTCTTATCGGTCACTTTCTTATGTGAACTACATTTCACAATAGCTAGTTTATTTGGATATGTCAATGCAATCAAGAGGTTATGCACTAATTCTCCGTGCATTATCTGCATCCCGTGGGATGTGAGAAAACCTCTCTCCTTCCAAAGCAAACCAAAATCATGAGCCACTCCAAAAAGCATAGCGACTGTCTGTGTAAATGTTCACACTTAAATCAGTACTAAGCTCACATGCTTGTGTCAAAGCTATTAGTTCAGCTGCTTGAGCTGACTTCTGTGGTATACGAGCTGTCTCCACTACCGTGTGTATTGTGGTGATTGCATATGCAGCTGAGGTCGTACCATCTGGCAACTTCAAACAAGACCCATCAACCCACAGTTCCCCGTCTACATCTAAAAGGGGCGTATCTTGTAAATCAACACGACCCTTTGTCTGTTCTTCGGTAAGGAATATACAATCATGTGTTTCTTGTGACTGAGGCTGAGTCACCGGATATGGCAACAAAGTAGCTGGATTTAGTGTCGCACATCTCTTCAGTGTAATGTGAGGAGCCAACAATGTCAACTCATAACCTGTCATACGGGCGCTAGTTAAATGTTGTGTCTTTGTTTGATTTAAAAGAGCATCAACCGCATGTGGTACTAGCACCAACAGCTTATGTGACAAAACTATCCCTTCACTCTGACGTATTGAGACAGCTATTGCGGCAACTGAACGAAAACACCCAGGCAACGCTCGAGCAACAGGATCAAGTACTGCTGAAAAATATGCACAGGGACGCTGCTTATTGCCATGTGTCTGTACTAAAACTGACAATGCACATCCATCTTTCTCGTGTACGTAAAGTGCAAAAGGCTTCATGTAATCTGGAGTACCTAACACTCGTGCAGAACAAAGGGCTTGTCGCAGCTGCCGGAAAGCAGTCTCACATTCATCTGTCCATGGAAGGGGCATTGGAGTATTTTTAGTCAAAAGTGCTAGCAAAGGTTTGGCAATGTGTGAAAACCCTAATATCCATTGCCTACAAAAAGAAGTAAGACCAAGGAATGCACGAACATCTTTCTGAGTAGAGGGTACTGGTGTGTCTAAAATTGCTTGAATACGATCTGATGTAAGTGCACGGCCCTCCTTAGACAAAAGGTGACCTAAATAGGTTACCCTTGGTCTACAATATTGCAATTTCTTTCGTGACACTTTATGATGGTGTGAAGCAAGAAAAGAAAGTAAGGACAAAGTGCACTTTTCACATTGCTCCGGGGTATCAGCTGCCAACAAAATACTGTATCATCAACATATTGTATGAGAGCCACACCTTCAGGCAAAACAAAAGAATCAAGGTGTCCAAAGTCATAGTACAAGCACTAACTGCTCCCTCAACTTCCTCATAAAAGGCGGCTGGATTTTTCCGCGGGTCAGGTAATGCTGTTTTAAGTGCCATTACATCTGCCCTATTCCAAGGAGTATACACCCAATTATAAATAAAATAACCCTTAGCATCAACAGAAGTTTTATCATCATTTGTACCCAATCCTTTAGGAGGAACATACAAAGGCGCGGCCTCCCGCATTGGTTTCGCGTGAACTATCATAGTCTTATCTGTTTCAAGGATGGAAGCTTGCGCCCCTTCGGTCTGAGATGCTCGTGCAACTGCGTCCGCAGCCCTTTTCTCTTCTTGCAAACGGACTGCCACAATACGTAATTTCATTAAAAGCCTGATTGCATCAGCCACCTGGGAGAAAACAAAAAGACCATCACGCATTTGCTTATGATCAGCTGCTACATCATCGGGCTCTAACTCATCAGAATATTTCCGATATAGTTCAATAACTTCTGAGCCAAATGCCTCAGTAAAATATAGCTGCTCCTTTTCCGTCCACCCTTTCATGTTGTCTAAAAGTTCAGAAGCAGAAACAACGCTACGAATTGTTTTACGAGCAATAGATCTAAGCTCAGACGCACGGTCAGCAGGCAGCATAGAGCGACTGTCTCGCATCTTCTGTTGCTCCGAACTGGAGACTTTAGGTAACTCATGAGGGGCAGAAGGGACGACATACGGAGTTGGAGGTCGACCTAGTAACAATAAATCATCATGTGGTTTATTAAGGATAGGATAGAGAGGTTGCCTAACAGTGTATTGGCCAGTTACCTGTAGCTTACGTTCTTTCTCTTCTAGCTCCTTTAAGTCATTTATTTCTTTCTTTCTCATTTCCAATGCTTTCACATATACATTCTTCTGCTGCTCTTTCTCAAGCAAGGCTTGCTCACGCTTCACTCGTCCACACGCTTCTTTCTCCCACATTCGTACACAGTCAAACATATCTTGCCTAGACTTTCGCTTACACATACATTGTTCCACATACTCAATCTTTCGCAAATCAAATGACCCATGCATAGGCCAACGTAACTCAGGATCCGCGCGGGTGTATTTATTCCATAATGTGCTGTACATTATAGAAGAAAGACCATGTTTAACATACATATCTCTATTTGGCATCCCCTCTGGGGGTGCCGGTTGCGATTCTTCCAGTCTCAAATTGGTACCATTACAAAAGCAACACATCCTACGAAGTGCGCTAAAAACAGGCATGCCAAAAATAGTGCAGAATATGCAATATTATAATCAAAGTAGCACTTAAGGTGCCGTTCAAATCAAAATTAAATTGGAGAAAATTCTCCTCATTACCTGCCTATATAAATTGCAATTTATATATCAAATCCAAAGAATACAAATTGACTAGTCACCCAAATCACGAAAGCCACAGTAAGTAGTGCTAAACTACATTACCAAACACAGGCATCACAACCCACAGTAAGTGCCGTAAAACAGCTCTTACCAATCACAGGGTGTCCAGGTTCCAACTGCCAAGTTCTAAAATCGACCAAATGGTCACTGCATGACGAATGAACAAAAAGGATCTCAGTCGAGGACCGGCGCCACCTGGATGGTCAAGTCAGAAGGAAGGGAAAAACGCAGTGGTTGCCAAGACTCGGGTCTCCTCAGGCATTGATCGTCCGCAGCGAGATTCCAATCCTTCGTCGCGACCAATCCGTTGGGCATCCGAGTCGCCGATGAGTCCCTGTTCGGGCGCCAATTTGTTGAAGTAAGCCTCAGCAAGGCCTACTAGTGCAAGGGGTTCACCTTTCTCTGCACAAAGTCCTCAGACCATGTAGGAAGAAGTTGGCACAGAAACTGGAATAAAAGACAAAAGTTTATTAACCTCATGAGGTGGTACTACAGTTCAGACAGCACCCTTGGGTAATGTCTGAAGTAGCACACTGAACTGAGAGAGCATGGTCCTTTTATACCCACACAGGGGCTAAAAGGAGATGGTACAATTATGGAAACAAGACTTGTATACATGTAAGGTCATGTGGAAAATGCACAGTCGACAGGTAGGAGGTGCTAACAGTTTCCAAGGACTAACAGCTGCAGACCTTACTGAGCATGTGCGAAAGTAAGAGATGCTAAATATAACTTGTCACTAGGCAGATTTCAAGAGCAGTTAACAGAAAGGTAGGACAGAGCACATGGTGAGCACATGGCAGCATGTAGCAGAGAAAATGGCTGCCATGAATACAAAATGGATTCCGCAAAATGTTCACAATAGTTACTAAATACAAGATGTCTTCTGCCAATGCTTAATCTAATCACTGCTAAATTACAACACCACGGGTACCTAGTCCAGACCAGAAGATGCCCTCAGTGATGACAGCAACACAGGAGGTCTGGATCTGGAGGAACTCCCTGGCTCATCTGGGACCACTGCAGGGATCCGAGTCTTGACAACACAGGCAAGACGATGAAGGTCCTGGTGTCATTGGGAGTGGACACATTGTTCAGGGGACACAGGCACAGTGGGCCAGGGACACTCGGAGGGTAGCTGTGTGGTAGGTGGAAGACAGGCCCAGGGAACCGACTGCCCAGGAGGCAATCACAGATGTCCTGGAAGCATACCAACAAACCCAGGACAGGATGGACCAGGTGATCACCATCATGCAGGAGAACCAGTGGATGTAGGGGGTACACCACCAGAAGGTCATGCAGCAGTTGCAGACCCTAAGTGCCAACATGGCCTCCCTTGTAGGGGTGCTTGGTGACATGGGCAACACAATGTAGGAGAACCGAGCACACCTGCAGCCCACTTCCACTAGCCAGTCCACCCAAGAGCCATCAACATCAGCTGCAGCTAGTGGACTGCAGGACCTGCCACATGACCTGTAGGCCACCAGCACCCCTCCCCCTGCAGAAGGTGAACCACCCCAGCAAGTGTTCCCTGCGACCCAGACAGACACCAGAGACTGTTGCTAAGACCAAGACCACAGCCAGGAAATGAGCCCCTCCAGAATGTCCCGCTTGTGTCCCACTGAGTCACCCTGTTCACTTTGAACTGCTGTTGCTCCTCCTCCTATGGCCCCATGGACACTGGACCTGTGCCACAAACAGACTGGGCCACTACTCTGAACTTCTCCTCAACCATCAACCCACTCTATTACACTTCATTTGTTTTTGTCGTCAAATAAACACCCTTGAACACAACTTGAGTAATAGTTCTTTATCAGAGACAAATGTGCAAAGTATCAAACTGTATTCAACTGTTCTATCCCGTGCAAATGTCCTGTAATGTGTGAAGCCATCCAACAAATATGTCTCAGCAGTCTGTAGTCATCACATCAGTTCACTGCTGTAACTACACCAACACCTGCAATAAGGGAAGGCGTAGGAGACAGTCAATTGGGATGGAAAGGTATTGACTGGCATATTATCATGCCCACACAGCACATAAATCAAATGTATACATGTATGGATTAACAGTCTCACCTCAGTGTCATTGGAAGTATTGCTTAATGATTTATGTTCTGTTGTCCACATCCTCCGCCTCTTTAGCCTCCTCCCTGTCCTCAGTTTCCACCTCTGCCACAGCTGCTTGTCACCCCCCTCCTCCTGCAGATAGGGTACATGGCGTCTGAGGGCCAAATTGTGCAGCATGCAGCACATCACCACAACCTGGCAGACCTTCTCAGGGGAGTAGCAGATCGATCCACCTGTCTGATGGAGGCACCTGAACCTGGCTTTCAAGAGACCAAAGGTTTGTTCCACAATCCTTCTAGTATGCCCATGAGCATCATTGTACCGGTTCTAAGCCCCTGTTCTCGGATTCCTGACAGGGGTCAAAATCAGGACAGGTTTGGGTAGCCGGAGTTACCCGCAAGAAGTGAGGGACACACACTAACCAGGCACAATGGCATGGGGTATGGCTCCAGTAGGAATACACTGACATACATTTGGGTGGCGACTCATGCTCACCTATGAGCTACACTCTGTGCCTCTGTAGTCATGCCATCACCTGTGGGACACTGCTATTCCTCAAGACATAGGCATCATGTACAGATCCAGGATACTTGGCAGTGACATAGGAGATGTACTGGTCAGCAAGGCACACCATCTGGACATTGGGTGAATGGAAACTCTTTCTATTCCTGTACACCTGTTCAGTGGCCCTGCGAGGGACTAAGGCAATATGGGTGCCGTCAATGGCCCCAATCACATGTCGTATGTGTCCCTTTGCATAGAATCCAGCCTTCACAGTGGGCAAATCATCAAACTGGGGGAATGTGATGTAACTGTACATGTGTTTCAGAAAGACAGTCAAAACCCTTCCAAGCACCATCAAGAACATTGGCTGTGACATTCCTGCAGCCAAGCCCACAGTCACCTGGAATGAACCACTTTCCAGGAAATGGAGCACTGAAAGTACCTGCACAAGGGGGGGAATTGCAGTGGTGCAACGGATTACGCAAATTAGATCAGGCTCCAATTGTGCATACAGCTGTGTTATTGTGGCCCTGTCCAGATAATAGGTGAGTGTGATGTAGTTGTCCTCCATTGTAGCCATGTCCACAAGGGGTCTGTACATGGGTTCATGCCTCCTTCTCCTATTTCTCTGCAGTGGTTGGTGTCTAAGTGGGCCAAAACGAATATGGGTGAGTACACAGTGCATTTATGTGATTTGGACACCCGAATTGTCTAGGTGTGTACAGTTGACACCAATGACGCACAGACAGAATCCAAACATGAAACCGCCATTTCTTTCCTACAAGTTCACTTGTTTAATAATGGACAACATCTCCACTGCGTGTGCGGCTGTGACCAGTGTCTGGAACCTGCCATGGCCTGTGCTACAGGGAAAGGGCCCCAGCTTTCACGTTGGAGGAGTTGGAGAAAACCCTTGGATGGGGTCCCACCCCTGTCTGGGCATGTATGGCCCTCCAGATTAACAGGGTACGTTGCATGTGACATGGCTGCATGGAGATATATGTGTGTGCTAGCAAAGCGTCAATTGGGTCGGTATGGCTGCAGGCAATGTGAATGCAGTGGTACGGGTCATGTATGTGCCACATGATGGGCAAATGGATTTTATAGGCCATATGTGTGACAGGCTGGATTGTATGGTTCATGATGTCCTTCTTTCTGTTTCATCTGCAGGTCAGCGCCCATCAGAGGAAGGGGTTGTGGCATTCCATTGCCAAGGACGTGCGGACCCTGGAGGTCCATTGCCCCAGCACTCAATGCAGGAAATGGTGGGAGGACCTGAGACGCTAGACCCGGAAGACTGCTGAGGCCCAGATGGGGATGGCCCCCCAACGAGGTAGGGGTGCCCGTCAGACCCTGACCGCTCAGTGTCCCGCATAATAACGGTGGCCTACCCTGAGCTGGATGGGCACTTGAGGGCAACACAGCAGCCACAAGGGGGTGAGTCCAGTGTGAGTGTCATTCATCATTTCTTGGCTGGCATATGGTTTGAGTGCAGGTTTCTAGTCATTGAATGCCCCCGTATGCCAGTGTTGACATTCCTGCATGGTCCTGCTTAGCTATGTAGGGTGGTATGCATTCTTGGAATTGCTAGGTAGCTACCTTGCCATGGCTGACAGGGCTTAGTTGTTTACAGTAAGTGTGCAGTTGGTAGTGTATGGGTTCTTAGCTGCTGTAGTGCCTAGGCAATGGTTGATCACTGTGGTCCATACTTCCCAATCTTTGTCCCAGGGAGTGCTTGTGATGTTTATGCCATCTGTGCTGTTGGTCCTGTGATTGACATTGTGCTCCCTTTCTCCCCCCTCTACTTTTGTCATCCTGTCCATGTGTGCACTAGCATCATCTGACGAAAGAGCAGGGGCACCGGCGAGTGAGGGAGCAGCAGCCCATGGGACTCAGGAGGCAGTGTCCACCAACGCCAAGGGGACAGTGGGATGCAGGGTAAGGGGAGCACCACGAGAAGACTGGAGCTGATACTACTGACTCTGATTCCTCCGATTAGAGCTCCCTGGTGGTGGCGGACCCCTCTGGGACCACCCCAGCTACATAGTCTTCTGCCACCCCATACCAGCACCGCCCTCCCAGTTGCCCCCCACCCAGTTTCCCGTGCCCACTCACCTAGGAGGGTGGGCATCTCCTTCACCTCAGGCTCTGCCCCAGTCAGCCCTGCTGCCCTGAGTGAGGAGGCTAATGACCTCCTGAGATCTATCTCTGTAGGGTAGTCAACCATAGTGAATGCCATCCAGGGGCTGGCATCCCAGATGCAGTAAAGCAATACCTTCCCGGAGGGTATTCATCGTGGCTTGGTGGCCCTACAGAGATAGTTTCAGGCTCTGGCCTCCTCTCTGTTGGCAGCCAGTGTCCCTGTTTCTTCCGTCCTCCCTCCAACTACCTCTTCCCAGTCCCAGGCTCCTCTCCCCCAACCCATCCCACACACACATACTGACAAGCATGCACCCAAAGCACGAGACTTGCACAGACAAACACAGGCAGCACACATCAGTCCACAAGCACACACACAGCCAACACATAGTTGCACACACAACAGCAGCCATTGACTCCAATGCCACCCCTTCCTCCTCCTCTTTCACAGTCACATCAGCACTCACACCTGCAAGCACAACATCAACAGTCCCAGTTCCCGCCACCTGCACAACCTTGCCCACAGTCAACACAACATGTAAAGGTACGAAATTGGTCCAAAGGCCGGGAAAGATTATTCAATTTTCTGACAAGACAAGTGATAAATACTCTCTCCGTAAAGTAATTTCTTTGTTATATTTATTCATATATATTCATGCAGGACGAAGGGGAACAATCATAGGAATAAATTGTTCCAATTACGTCGAAACATAATATCACGGGTGACATTTAAACAACATATCCAATTAAGCAATATGTGAGGGTATAGAGAACAATCACTACATGTGGTAAAATGACAAAACAATGAACAGAGGAGAATTAGTTGGGCCATTTTCTCATTTGTTACATTCTGTCATTAACGCCGGTCTGGCGACGGTACTACCGTGATCGCCGGTGTGGCGGTAGCCTGACCACCAAGGACATAATGACCACCTAAATGTTTATGAATCAATTCTCATTCAAACTATACACCCTTTTCAAACAATAGTTTGAATGGGACCTAAGACAGGGAAACTACCCCACCACAGAGCTGCAAAAAGGACTTAAAGGAAGGGTTGTTTACTTAACTCTGAATTTATGTGGAATGATGGCACTGTGGGTGTATAGAGAGCTATTGATGAACCACTCATCATTCTAGTAAATGGTGTGCCCTCCAAAAACAATAGTATATGGGAAGAGTTAGTTGATGTTAATAAAGTCAAAAAGCCACATTATATTTGAAACAAAACAATATTTATTACAAAAATGATGATAGTGTTTGAGATGTAAGTTGTATTGATGATGAAACATTACCATCAAGTGGAAAGATTGAAAAAGTGGATAGGTGCAAATCAGAAGAAATGTATGAACATCACAGTATCCATCCACTTAATTCCAAAGATGTTTTGAAGGTACTATTGATCTCTTTCAAATAAAACAAGCAAATTGAGCTCCATTGGGTATGTGGGAAAAAAGTTTAGAGGCTTGCTGTTTTCTACACCTATGTCAACTAGACTATGTTCGAAGGACCCTAGATTTTGCCAGTGTATTCCTTACATATTTCATCTATTATTTGAGAGTGACTTGACTGGACTGTCTTATGCTGTAAACCACATTTGGAAGACAAGAGTTAATCAACAAAATCTCTCTGCAAGGTAATCTATTGACAAAGTTCAAAGTAAGAATGAAATGTTGGAATACAATTTAATTATTTTGATGGCATGTCAATGTGGTACCAACTAATGTCTGTATCGTTCTCATGGCTAACTTAAATGTATGTTGAAAAAAGTTGATGTATCTATTTGGTTTATGACACTTAGGTGTGCAGCGTCTGCATGGGATGAGTTATTGAGTTTTTAAAAGAAGAAAACTCAAACATTAAGGACATGAATTTGAAGACAGCAGGAGAACTTTGCTTTATGGATCCTGCTAATGTTTGTAGATATTTTAGCTACATTTGTCAAACATGCTGGGTTTCATATGTAATAAATCAAATCTTCCTCTTAGTGAAGTTACAGATTTCTTTTGAATAAAGAGTACCAAGCATGAGGTGCTCCTTGTATTCACATGCTATTATGGATAAAAGATGCACCGAAATTTCAAACGGACAGTGATGACTCTGTACTATCTTTCATAGAATAGTGTGTTACATGCACCATCCCAAAAGACAATGATGATAAAGGCCGAAGGCAACAAGTTCTACACATTCAAGCACATGGATGTGGCAAGTACTGTTGTTGAAAACACAGATGTAAAGAATCATTTATTACAAGGTGTCATTTACAAAGGAAGAGTGAACAGCTTTTTATCTGCAGGCAGACATACACTTACATGCAAATCACCAAAGGTACATGGAATTTCAGAAGAATAGAGGTCTCCAAGTATATTAATGATTATAATCCTGTCATTCTGAAATTGTGGAATGCAAATATGGATATACAATTTGTTGCAGACAATTTCTGTTGCTTGTTATGTCACTTCATATATTACAATATTAGTGTAGAGAGAGATGAAGGAAATGTAGAAGGAGATTTCTGCAGAAAAGTCTCTGAACAAGATATTGCACAGCTTCAACTTGAAAATGCATTTCCACAGAGAAAACATTTAAGTGAAAAACTACAAGCAAAATTTGATTAATTGGAGAAATGTGTTTCTAGAATTGTGGAATTAGGAAACTGTTTACATGTTTACAAAAACTGTAGGGCAATTTTGAAGGGTAAATTGAATGTTGAGGAAGGATTAGTTAATGGTGCTGTGGGTAAAGAAATTGATTTCATTTTTTTTCCTAACAACAATGAGGTTGAATACCTCGTGATTACATGTGCTCCAGATTAAGGTGTAAAACATATTGCATGGTCTATTGCGGGTTTCTTGCTTGTAAAAGACCTGTATATTAGAAGGAAGCTCCTCATTTAGAACAGTATCCAGTTTATGAAACACCTCCCATCTGCCTGAAGCGAAAGTTTTCCAAAAATTGTAGTGATGTTACTAAGATAAAGTGCAAGAAAGAGAACAAGGATGTTTTAAAAAACAAATACGAAGAATGCCAGTGATATTGTTGGTGGTTCCAACTGTCATGCCAATGCACCTTTGTCTTTATCTCATCTTGTTTGTGCAATTGAACAGAAAAAACACAAAATATTGTGCTCTTCAGTCTTTGCTTTGATAGAATATCTGTGCAGTGAAAGAACTAAAACATATTCTGCTTCTCATAATAGAGATCTTGTAGATGTGTGCACTGGATCTGTACACTTCACTCAAAACACTCAAGAAGATGTATACAAATTATTGATGGTAATATTTGGTCTCTGAGAAGAAGAGATGGTACCTAGTGATGAGCTATTTGGACTTAGTTACTGGGTGCAGAGTATGAATATTCAGAACAATTTATTTACTTGGGGGTGATGTTGCTGGAGGGGGCTTCTGAGAACCTAAAAGACAGCCAGGAAGTGATAAAACTCTGGTATGACCAGAAGGCCACTCTGGTGAAGTTTCAGCCTGGCTGCAAGGTGTGGATAATGGAGTTTGTGGAGCCCAAGGACTTCTAGACTGTTGGTCAGGGCCGTATGTCGCGAAGGAGAGAAAAGGGGGGGTCAACAATTTGGTGGACATCAAGACCCCCATTAACTCCTTAGGGGTACTTCATGTGAATACCTGCAAACCATGCTATGAGAGGTCTGAGGTCACCATACTTCTGTTAAAAAATGATAGAGTGGAGAATGTGAGTGAGCCTCTATCTGAGCTCCTCCCGAGAGAAAAATGGGTCAGTGGAAGGTATCAAAGTCTCCCCTACCCCTGACCACAGAACAGCAGGAGGACTGTCACCAGTTGTCTGGGTAGTTTGCCTAACTATTCTTCCCCACTCCTGGACTTATACACTTGTGCACCCATGACATAGACACTGGGGACAGAATGCCTGTGAATAATAACATTCACAGGTTGTCAGACAAGGTGAGGCCCAGCATTAGGAAGGAAGTCTATAAAATGCTTGAGTTCCGGGTTATTGAGTACTCCAGTAGTCCCTGGCCCAGCCTAGTGGTGCTGATATCTAAAACTGTCTCAACAGGTGCAGCCCGTGGAATACGGGGGCTCAACTAGGTCATCAAGACTGGAGCATATCACGTCCCCTGAGCAGATAAGTTCACTGAAAGGCTGTGAGCTGCCAGGTTCCTGAGTACCTTTGATCTTAAAACACGGTCCTGGGGGATTGACCTGACGGAGGGGTAAAAGAAAGGGCAACACTCCATACCCCAGAGGGCCACTTTCAGTTCAGGGTGATTCCCTTTGGACCAAAGAATGCCCCTGCAACCTTGCAGAGGTTTATAACCTGGGTTCTGGCTGGAATGGAGTTGTTCAGTGATGGCTTACACATTTGTCTAAAAAAGCAGCTGAGAGGCCCACCTATACCATCTACAGAGCGTGTTTCAGGCCCTGCGACATGCAGGCCTGACTATCAAGGCCAGCAAGTGCCAGATAGGGCAGGGGACTGAGGTGTATTTGGAATACCTCATAGGTGGGAGCATAGCACAGACCCTCCAGGCCAAAATAATGACTATCCTGGCCTGGAAACTACCCAAAAGTAAAACTGAAGCGAGGGCCTTGCTGGGCTTCATAGGATAAAATAGGAGCTTTGTAACAAGCTATGGCACCATTATTGCCCCCTTGACTGAGCTAGCTTAAGAAGGTGATCTGGACAGAGGCCTCCCAGTAAGCCTTTGACAAATTCAAGCAGGCCATATGCAAATCCCCTTTACATAAGGCCCTGACATATCCTAGGAATTTATAGTGCAGGCTAATGCTTCAGAACCTGGCATATGAGCTATACTGCCAGATCAACCTGTAGCCTTCATCAGTAGTAGGTTATTTCTCAGAGACCAGAGTCGGAGTGCTATTGAGAGAGAGGCTTTAGCTGGGGTCTGGGCACTGAAGAAGTTGAGACCATACCTGTTTGAGACTCACATCTCAGTTAGGACACACCCATCAGATATCTCATGAAAATGAAGAGTGAAAATACCAAACTGTTAAGGTGGTCCATTCCCCACATGGACTATATGTTATAGTAGAACACTGCCTTGAGTCAGACTGCTAAAATCAAATTCAAGTTCAAAATCTTTATTCCGTTTAAAACAAATAAACTGTAAAGACAGTAAAAGCATGCTAAATCGTTGAAATAACAATGTTACAAAACAAGATCAGTATAACAATAAGAACATGGTAATTCCATCTCAGAGGGCTCCTAAAACAGTGCAAGAGTGCAAACAACCTTTGGGACAGTTACATTAGTCTAAAATCACTCACAAGATAATTTCCTGGCCAGGTTCTTCTGCCTTAGTGATGAGTACTCCCGGGAGGTTGGGTAGTACTTCCTACTTTCAGCTGGGGAGGACACATGTTAGACCAGTCAAAAGTAGTATACCATATACCCAGGGCTAGCACATTAAATAGTACTTGTGGGCTTGCAGAGTTTATTGTGCCACTCACTTCAGTAGCTCCTTAAAAATATGCCCCAGGCAAACCACTGCAGGCTGTATGCAGTTTTAACTTCAAATTCGACTTTGAAAAATAAACCTTTTGACATGCCTAAAAACGTGCTTTTTATTATATAGAAATCACATCTAAGGCAGGCCTTAAACAGCTCATAGGACCCAGTGCATTGTATCAAAAAGATGGAAATTTTAATTTGTACATGTCCTGGTATTGAAAAACACACAAATAAATTTTTCACTACTCTGAGGCGCCCTTCTTACATTTAATAACTTGTAACGTTTGTTTTGGGGCAGGTAGAAATGTCATGTTTGGTGTCTAAGGAATTGTAATTTTCTTTTTTTTTTTACTGGTAAGTCAGATTTTAAGTCATTTAGAATGTTGGTATTCTCTTGCCCTAATCATTTGATGCATGCAGCCCATTTCCTGGGTCACATGACTAGGTGTAGTTGCCAGTTGGACTTTGTGCAGTTCTCTCAGACAACCACTCAATAGAGAGACCGGCTTTCGGCAGGGTGGGCCATCCAAGCAGGATCTATAGTCAAGCTGACTATATGGCAGCTCCTGCTATGTTCTTCTGCATCAAATCATGTCCATTGGCTCCTCGTGAAAGAGTTATCCAGCCATGTTTGCTGTGGACTGCAGCTTCATTCCACTGTAGATTTTTGATGTCCATAAAATAGACTAAAGGCCTGATTTAGATCTTGACAGGAGTTCCATTGATCTGCTGTGATGACAGTTCGAAGTACTCTGGCAAACTGATGGAGGTCCAGCTGCCGTAATTAGATCTATGGCAGCTAAACCTCCATCCACATTGACAGAGTAGAGTATGCCATGTAAGCAGTCTGCTATTGCCGACGCGGCAGGCTCCAACGCTGTCTAATAATACTTCATCACTATCAGGGTGTCGGGATTGCCCCAAGCATATTTAGGTTTGACAGCCATGCTGGTGTTGTTCTGGTAGCAGATTCCTGATGGCGGGAGTCTGTCACGGGACTCGCTCAACATTGTACAATGGCTGTGGCAATTGGATGGATACTAGCAGCACACACCTGATGTACAGTGGCCAATTGTGAACACCTGCAAACCACACCATAAAACAGTTCAGACCATGATCCTTTATCAATCCACTGCAGAACACCATTTTGCAGTAGAATTTTCCACTCAGGAGTCAGGTTAATATTTTTTCTCCTTCTGTTCATTTTTAATTTGTTTCATTTTTAAAGTTTTTTTTCAACTCAAGCCACTACTTCATTTATTTCTAGTTTCTCACCATGACAGGGAGGGGAATCCACATTCTACAGAGTTGGCTTAAATATATCTATCATGTCCTGATGTATGCTGAATATAAGTAATATTGATAAGCAATTTACTTTGCAATGTTCATCTGATGATTAATGCCATTAATTATCCTAAGGTGTATGATAGTCTGATTCAGTTCTCCTCTACTGTGTTGGGTTGGATGTTTGGTACATGTATTGTGCACTTACAAAATAACCTTTTTCAGGACACCTTTTCACCAGGATCTCTGAAGTTTGAATGTGTGTAAATTAATCATTTTTTAACTGTTAGGTTGCTTCCTTGTAGCTGAAAACACATTTGATGTACAATTCAGACTTTTAACTTCTGATTTATTTTCATATTAGGCCCCACATCCAGATCCAGTGGACCACCATCTGCCACTGAGGACACCTCCACTACAGATCAGGATCAAACCTTTAGTAAGAACACCACTCCTACAAGTATGAAAGATGTGGAGTAGCCTGGTACATTGGGTCTGTCTCGGCAGACAGCTCCACTGAGTCACACTCAGCCCACACCTACACCTCCTACACCAGATGCAAAAACACCTAAGCTTCAGGATACCTCCACTTCTTTTGTGCAAAGGAATATAACACCCATCTTGTACCCTGGCTGCTGTTGAGCACCTCCAGCTCAGCCTGGACTCAGTTGGATGAGGCACACTGCCTCAAGGGCTCAGGTTAGTGGGAGTAGGGGTCATGGGAGGGGATCTTTGGGCCAGCAAAGTGAGGCCACTGGGTACACTGTCACCTAGACCACCATTGACCAAGTCTTGGGAGCCCTACATCAGTCACAAAACATGCTGGGCTAGGTCATATCAGAGTTCTGGGATAATTAAGCAGGTGCAGAGGGTGCGCACCTGCAGAATCTCATCACAACTTTGTGTTCCCTGACTGGGGTGATATTTGACAATTATCACCATATGAGCAGAGCTTTTCTTGTACCATCTTTCCTTATCTGTGGTCCTTCAACCTCTGGACAAAATACATCAGTCTCAGCCACAGACAGGGAGGCCCTTCCATAACAGGAAACAGCTCCACCTACTCCATTCCCTGCAACCTTGGACACCCCCGAGGGGACATTCATCCAGACCAACAGTAGAGGATCGTAAGACCTCCACCATGACTAGCAAGAGACGCAGAACTTAAGTTCTTCCAGTGTGTGACTACCAATCACTCTATGTACTATTTTATAGATACAGTTACCTTTTTGAGGACATTTGTATTTTGTACATTGGACTTCAAACAATTAGCATTTACAAAAATAGTTTACTCCACAATGATTTACTGCTTTGTTTGGTTATTTTAATTTTTTTCTTGGTTTTCAACATGTTTAAGTTTATTTCTGTTTGATTAATAAATTCAAATAACACAACGCTGTATTTCTTGAGGTATTTCCTTTTTATTTTTTTCTTCTTTCAATCATTATGTTAAAAAACAAACAAGAATTAAAATGCATTTAAGAAATGTTACAATTATGCAATGTGTATCCCATCTCCAAAAAGGGGAAAAATACCAAACACAAATCTCAATGTATTGATTACATACATCTGTAAGAAGTAATTGTTGAATAACAAATCTGAAAAAAATCATAATTGATGCATAGCATAAATAGTCTGTGTCTATTGTATTTTTACTATTCCAAGCCGTGACACATTGGAGGAATGAGATATAATCCTAATAAATAGGTTCAATAGGCAAACTATTATGGATTCATGTCATCAGCTGGACCAAAACATCCTGCCTCACCCTAGGAAACCTACAACAATAACACCAATAGTGAAACCCATGATACTACTACAAGTTGTGGTTACAGACTCATTTCAATGCTACTGTGGCAGTATCTGATAAAATTCCACAACCAACTTTAAGTGGTGTGCTTCAAAATGTTCTTTCTACTATGATGAGATACATAAACAGCTTTGTGCACTTAACCCAAAATGGGGATTTTGTTAATGTGAAGGAAGAATATTATTTTTTGGGTTGACTAACACATGAGGTGAGAGCTAGTTAAGCAGCACATATTGCCTTGGTGACAACATTCAACAAAAAACAGGTCTAATGCAGTCTCAAGAACATCAATGCAATCACTTTTTGCAAGTTGTCTTTGTACAAGATATGTGTACATCAAAGTGTGTGTCTTCCTCAGGATCAACCCATGTTCCTTTGTACCTTACAACTGCAAATGTCACAACTGTGAAATGTCCAAATGAAGATGACATTGTGAATGCCCTTAAAACAGAAAAATAAGAAGAATTTTACATGATAAAATAAACTCAAATGATAAGTTATGAAGATACACTCACTTGGAACATTCAGAGATAATCAATGTCAATGAACACAGTAGTCAGTATGTCAAAACATTTAACAACAAATATCTTTGCCCTGGAATTTCCTGAACAAACCATTCCTAAATAGTCTCCTGTTCTGAATTATATGTTCATTATGTCACAAGTTCTTTTGACATTTAATTTAACAATATGTAATTGTAAACTTACACTCATGTGAAGAAGTTGTCAATTATATATTGATATATGTCAATTCCTTTCTCGTCACCACTATCATCTTCGTTTGGAGTTTCAAAATCCTCTCCTCTTCATGGTCTCCATTCTGTGTGATGTGTGAGATGCTCTGTCACAGCGCGATGTTGTGCAATATGCAGCAGGCCAAGGTGATTTGGTACACTTTATCGGGTGAGGAGAGAAGGGATCCACAGGTCTTATCCAGATAGAGGTCATGTGCCGGCAGCGGCTCGGTGGGGGCATCCAGCGGAGTCGGTGAGACCAGGGCTGCGGTGTGAAGCAGGACAGTGCAATTTGCGGTGTCACCAGGTCACAGTGAAGGCAGTAGTGTAGTTGTTGCAGAAGTGCTGTCGTTGGTAGGCCCAAGCCAGCGGTGCGGGATGGGAAGATACTTCAGGACCCTCACGAGCGGTGTCCACAGGCCACGGTGCAGGCAGGGATGCTGGTGATGACACTGGTGTCAATGATACTGCGGTCGGTGGAGCGAGGCTGCAGTGCTGGATGGGATGGTGCTTTGTGTACCTCATGAGCAGTGTCCACAGCCCACAGTGCAGGCAGCGGTACCAGTGTCGGCAGGAGCGGCATTGTTGGGGATGCCCAGGCTGCAACAGGAGGCAAGCTCTACTCCAAACCCTTGGAGAACTTTCTCAAGCAGGACACACAGCAAAGTTCACTCTTTGCACTCTTGTCAGGCAGAAGCAGCAATGGCAGGCCAGTCCAGCAAAGCAACACAGCAAAGGGACAGTACTCCTCCTCCAGCTCTTCAGCTCTTCTCCTGGGCAGAGGTTCGGCTTGATTCCAGAATGATTCCAAAAGTCTGGGGTCTTGGGTCTTCTTCTTCTTACATCACTTTCTGCCTTTGAAGTTGGCAAACTTCAAAGCAAAGTCTCAAGTGTTTGCAAGATCCTTCCTTGTCCCGGCCAGGCCCCAGACACACACGAGGGGGTTGGAGACTGCATTGTGTGAGGGAAGGCAAAGTCCTTTCAGGTGCAAGCGACCACTCCTCCTGATGAGCCATCTGAGCTAGAGTGGAGCTCTCTTTGTGCCACTGTCTAGAGGCGGGGTGTAAACAGCCCAACTGTCAAACTAGCCCAGATGGGGAATCCACAAACAGACAGAGTCACAGAATGATTTAAGCATGAAAATGCCTACTTTCTAAAAGTGGCATTTTCAAACTCACAATCCAAAAACCAACTTCACTAAAATATGTATTTTTAAATTGTGAGTTCAGAGATCCTGAACTCCAGATTTGTATCTGCTCTCAAAGGGAATCTGTTTTTTAAAGTGATTTAAAGAAAGCCCTCATGGTAACCTTTGAGAGAGATAGGCCTTGCAACAGTGAAACCCGAATTTGGCAGTATTTCACTGTTAGGACATGTAAAACACACCCATACATGTCCTACCTTTTAAATACACTGCACCCTGCCCATGGGGCTACCTAGGGCCTACCTTAGGGGTGCCTTACTTGTACAAAAAGGGACAGTTTGGGCCTGGCAAGTGGGTGCACTTGCCAAGTCGAATTGGCAGTTTAAAACTGCACACACAGACACTGGAGTGGCAGGTCTGAGCCCTGTTTACAGTGCTACGTATGTGGGTGGCACAAATAGTGCTGCCGGCTCCCTAGTAGCATTTGATTTTCAGGCCCTTGGCACCTCTGGTGCACTTTACTAGGGACATACCAATAAATCAAATATGATAATCATGAATAAACCAATCAATAGTACAATTTACCTAGCGAGCACTTGCACTTTAGCCCTGATCAGCAGGGCTAAAGTGCTCAGAGGCAATAAACCAGCAAAAACAGAGTCTAGTAAACCACAAAAACAGGAGGTCAGAAGGCAAAAAGACAGGGGAGATATGCCAAAAAGCTGCCAGGTCTAACAACTAGTAATTGTTAGATGACAAATTTATTGATGCAGATGTGTGTAACATGACTTATTTTAATTTCTATCAGTGACAAACACGGTTATATTTTTGATATATTGATATGGTGCATACATTAGTGTTGGAGATTTCCAATGGAGATGTTAATTTTGGTGCACATTTCGAAATACGGATGAATGTCACTTTTTGTGTAGGTGTCCACTGGCATGAAGGCAATTATTCCCAAATTGGTGAGTATAAATGATACATAGAGGTGTTTTTCTTTATGTTTTTTAAACTACCACGTTACACACATGCAATGCACATCATTGTACTATTGCTTGCAGGTATTTTTAACATGCATGAATCCAGACCTAATGTACACAGGCAATTCCAAAGGTAACAGGTAAAACAGTCACTTAACTTCATTTTCATTGATGATGAGGTTGATTTGAGGCATGGTCCAGTATCAGCAGAAAAGGCAGGGCTTGTACGATTGGGTCCATGGTGGCAAGGGAAGTGAAAAGAAGAGAAAAAGGTATGTTTTGTCCTTTTATCCCTTTCAATCTGCCAACTCAGATGTGGAGGTTTTGCCGCCACAGTTGTGGTGGCAGGAAGGCACATCTTGATTGGCCCACCTGTAAAAGTGTCTGTGGTCCCGCTGCCAGTCGCTTTTGCCTATGGTGCAGTATACACGTGTGTGATATACTGGTGGTGACTGTGGTTCGCCAACAGACTTTCATCTATCAGCCTGGCAGCATTTAAATAGAGTAAGCAGTCCACCTTGTCGGCAGACAGATTATCCAAAGGAAAACTGATGGCAGGACTGATTGTGTGAAGATCTAAATCAGGCCCTAAATCTAATTGTAGAAATTTTCACCATAAATTTATCCAGTGTCTCCCCGATGGCAATGCCTCCTCAGGCACTGCTAACTGCCACACCCTGCCAAGCTTTACCTTCTCAGACATTTTTCTTAAGAAATTGTACTAATTCCAAAAGAGAGCGGATACTGGGCCATTCCCCTTTGTGCATCTGAACTGCTTTCAATGGCATTCGGCCATAACTTTAGACTTTGCCCGATTTTGCAAGACTCAATCCCACGGTTGGCAATTTGATCTTCTAGGCACTATTTTGCACTTCAAAATTGTTAAACTCATAGTTGCAGTTCTATTGATTTGATTTTTGTCATTATTTTGTGAATTAAGGCAGTGGTTCCCAGCCTGTGGTTCGGGGACTCCTGGGGGTCCGCAAAGCCTCCTCAGGTGGTCCGCGACTGCTTAGAAAATTAAATAATATTAACAGATTGCGTCCACAGCTTTCAGCAATGACTCAGTGGGGGGGTGCCCGGATTCCAATGATGATTCATTGGGGGTCCCCGGGTTCAAGTAATGATAAACAGGGGGTCCATAGAAGTGAAAATGTTGGGAACCACTGAATTAAGGTATTATATTTTACTCTATTTTTCTAAATAGCTGTAGATTTTTTCTTGTAATGTGTTTTCATTTTATTACTGTTTAAGTGTTTCATAAACATTTTACACCCTGCTTCTAAACTAAACATGAATTTTTTGCCGAGCTACTAGAGGGTTAGGTAGAAGTTTATGTAGTGATTTTTTTGATTCACCATGACAAGGATTGTGGCTGTTGCTGGAGTGGGGTTTCACCTTTTCAACAGACAACCTAATTTCTCAGTGTAATATGCTGGGTCAAAGACTGGCCAAAGAATTTGGGTTCGTGAGGTCTTCTAGTTGGAAGCTTAGGTCTCCCTGAAGAGGATGAAGGTGCTTGCATTGATGATGATGGTTGCAATGAAGTCTGTGATGTGGGTGATGAAGTTGGTGCAGAGTCCTGAAGGTCTGCATACAAGGTTTTCACCCAGCGAGAAGTTGGCTGTGATGTGTGTGAGAGAACAGGGCTGATTGCAGAGGCCCCCTAACTTTTTGCCCCCATTTCACACTTTTTGCTGGTGTTTCCTGACTCTGATGGTGCCCTGGGTACTGCTAACCAGTCCCAGAGCCTGTGCTCTGTGTAAAATCAGTACGCAAATTAGGCTAATTATAATTGGCTAAGTCAGCCTACCTATAAGTCCCTAGTATATGGTAGGGCATGTAGGTTTAGGGACCCCAGCATAGGTAGAGCACCCATAGGTGCACTGCTGAGGTGCCCAGTGTCATTTTAAAGGCAGGCCTGCCTTACTGGCTGCTTTTAAACTAAAGTTAAATGCAAATTTGACTTTGGAATTAAAGGTAGTTCCAAAGTCTTAAACTACCTTATTTTTACATGTAAGTCACCCCTAAGGTGTGCCCTATGTGTTCCTAGGGCTGGGTGCCATGTAACTATAAGCAGGGACCTTATAAAAATAGTTGTAAAAGCCCTGGTGAGGTAAAACAGCCAAATGTGTTTTCCCTCATTGTAGTGAATGCCCTCCATAAGCTAGATTGGGGAGTCTTTATTTTAATTTTTAAAGTCCCCTTAAGTAACAGATAAAAGAAGTTTGCTATCAAATTAATTGTTATAATGAATCCCACAACTTCCAGTTGTTGGATTTAATATAACTTGTTCAGGTAAAGAGTTTTAAACTTTACCTGAAAAGTTGCCAACTTCAGCCCTGCAGTGTTTTTGCTGCTGTGCTCTTATTGGCCAGCCTCTGGCAGCCTGTCCAGGCTGTCTTGATGAGGTCTAAAGTGGCCTGGCTCCACACAAAGAGATGTGCCTGGGGGAGGAGATCTCCCCTTAGCAGATGGTGAAGCAGGAAGCTGGAGGGCTGCCAAACTGGTCTTCAAAGGCAGAGAAGGACATTTGGAGCAACCCAGCAACACCCTCACATCCTGCAAACCCAGACAATTAGATGCCCCCTTGATTAGATTAGGAGAGGGCAGGAGAGGGGTGTGTTTAGGATTTTTAGCCACACCAGTGGGTGGGCTCAGCCAGATGTAACCTCCAAAAATCACTTTCAGCCATGATGGGTTTTTGAGGAATGTTGCTTCCTGGGATTGATTTTTGCCACACTTCCCAGGAAGTGGCCATCACAGGGGGGAAGGACCCTGCACCTGATTGGAGAACCAGGACCTCCCTGTTTTTCACCCAGGAGCAGGGATAAAACTGGCAGACCTGCACCCACACCTCAGATCCCTATCAGATTCCAACAAAGAAGAACTACAGGAGAAGAAGGACTGCCCTGCTGGACCTCTGACCTGCACCTGAACACTGCACTCTGGAGGACAGCACCAGCTGCACACTTGGGCTTTACTACTAAAAGGACTTTACCTGTCTTCTACTGCTTGAAGAAGGGACTCCATGTTTGCTAGAGGTACAAAGGAGCTGCCCAGAGTCCCCTGCATCAAGTCCTGCAAGCAGAGCCCAGCTAACCAGCGTCCAGTTGCCATTTGAGGATTCTTACCAAGTGCATTCTGGGAATTGTGGTCCCAACTCCCAAGGAGCAACTCAGAGCTTCTGGAACCTTGGATCAAGTTGTGGACACTTCAAGGACACAAAAAGGACCTGTGGAAGAAGATTGAGAAGTTTGGAGACGTTTGGAGCAACTCCATATGTTGAAGAGGTGCATTGTGGGAGTTGTAGTCCCAGACCCCAAGAGGCACACCAGAGCCTCTGAACCTTTGGCTGGTGCTGTGGACCACTTTCCTGAATCAAACACTTCTGAGAGTAAGTGTGACAGTGTTACCTTGTGGGTGGCCTGAACTCTGGACTTCGTTCCTTTCCAGTGTGACCTTTTTTTAACTCTTTGAGCGCTAGTTGTTTCTATGTGCTAGAAAGCATTAATTCTTTAAAAAATCATATCTTTGGTTCCCCTTATCCAATTTTATTTGTTTTGGTGTTATATTAAAGATAAACATATAATCTATTCTTATAAATTGATGTTGGATTTTTAAACTGTTTCCTGTGTTTTATTTAATTACTGTTTTGTGATATTTGAATGCTTTACGCTTTGTCTCCTAAGTTAAGCCTTGTTGCTCATTGCCAAGCTACCAAGGGTTGAGCTGGGTTTAATTTACTGAGACCTAACTGGACCTAAGTGGAGGTTAGTGACTTATTGCTAAGTGTAGGTACTTACCTGCCCTTACCGATTACCCATTTCCAACAATGTGGATTTTGAACGTGAGGTGTCCTGTACAGTTGGTGGGGGTGTCCATGTAGGTAGTGCAGCTAATGGTGTCTTAAAAATATGATGGTGAATCCACTTCGTGTCTTGTGATGATGGCCTTGCCTGGTGATCTTGTAACTGGCAAGGATGGCTGAAGCGATGTCTGCTGCAGAAATTGAGTTTAGCCATGTGTCAGTGAAGAACAGCAGATTTGAAACATGGTTGTGATGTAGGTCCCATATCTCACTGATGTGCTTGGTGAGTGAGCAGGTATTGAGAAGCATGCCTGTGAGTGTGACATGATTTGTATTGGTGGCGGTTTGTCTCTGTGAGTGTGAAAGAGGGGTTGGTTTGTGTGAGTGTGAGTGAGTGAGGTTCTGGCTTCTGTTGGTGTGGTAGTTGTGGGTGTAGGGTGTGGGAGAGAGCAAGAGAATTTGCAAGAGGCATATGGCATATATGGTTTGTCTGGTTTAGTGTGGCAGCAGTGCAGTGAGCAGTAGCTACATTTGAGAGTGCAAAGGAACACGGCAGGAAAGCAGTGCGTAGGGGAAGTCCAGTATTCCCTGCACTCAACATGGTGCAGGCATAGACATATGCAGACTGACTTAATTTTTGGGTGTCTTCAACAAACCAGTGGCATGTCCACTACACACATCGGCTGCATGCCATTGCTGTGGGTGCCACCATCTAAGTTCTGGGACTGGATGGAGCATGGGGGTATTGGGCAGCATGCAGATTGATGATCTAAAATTGAGTTTTTTGTTTCTTCTTTTCAAGAAGGTTTTGGCAGTACAACAGTGATGTCCCTTCCTGTGTAAAAATGGATGATGGTTAATGTAGTGATGTCATTTGCTGTGCAGATGGATCGTGGGAAATATAACTGCAATTTTAAAACTGTTAGGCCAACATTTTTATTACCAACTCTTAAAAATCTGGGTTTTTATCGATATAAGCCTGTACTTTTCTACCTTTGAATTCTCCCTAATATTGTTTGTCCATCTGGGGGAACCTTACTGAAAAATGCACTTCATTGGCATAAGCCTATTGCCTTTTAGTCAAAGCGTATAACTAATTTGTTTTATTCTTCCGCCTCTGAATGCACTTTTATAGTAGTTTTTGCACACTTTTGATTATTCTGTGATTTTGAGTGCTGTCTATTAAAGTGGGAATGTTTTTATGGGGCACTGGTGTGTTGTGTTTTTTAATATTTGTCAGCACATTTTATGATTATGTATATATATAATTGAATACAGATATTCATTCATTCAACTGCATAAAACACTTTGTAGTACCGTAGCATAGGAAGTCTGGATGTGTGATGGGACAGCGTGTTTTCATTCTTTTATGGTGATGATGGTTAAAGAAGCAAATTTAAAAGCAGGTGGAAATAGAAAGCCATCGGTTGAAAGGAAAACACTGATTCCTGAACTGGTAGGTTGTAGAATGGGGCTATGAGAAGAGGGGAAAAGAAACATGTATAAAAATAGAATTATACATGTAAATCTCTTGGGGTGGAGCAGGTTTTTTTACATCTCTGCATTAGTCAATTTGAATTAGATGGTCACTTCAGAGCAACATTTGTCACAGTGGCCAATTTGAAGTAGAGATAAGAATATTTTGGTCACTGTACAGCTCGACATGGATGGCACAAGCTAACCCTATGCTTAAAGACTTTGCTGTCAAAATTACAAAAGGCTTTGCCCCTTTCTAGGTTGGTGTAGGTGGCACTGTGCTAATACTATGCTTAAAATCTTTGGTAGAAAAACAGATATTTGAGGTGAGGTGAGCAGATTCAGAGGGCCAATGGTGTTGTAGGGCACTCTATATAGGATCTGTTAACCATCCAAAATTTCCATTTGCAGAGTTCCATAATTTATGTGGCACCTTAAACCTGAAATGTATTTTCTTTTACTTATACTGGGTGCTCCCTTGTGTCTGTACAAAGCTGTACCTCTCTGAAGAACTCTAACATGAGCAAAACATGTCAGAGGTTGCTTTTCTGCATTGCAGATTTGCTTGGATGCTATTTTACCAATCCAAAGCTCTAACACTGTGCCTGCAGTGGTAAAAGGATTTTGCAATTTTACAGCTTAGCATTGATGGCACTTGCTAATCCAATGCTCAAAGACATTTGAGGTGAACAGATTTAGAGAGTCGCTGGTGTTGTAGGGTGCACTATGTAGGAGCTGCTCTCTACCTAAATTTAGGAACAACCCAGAGTTCTTTGCCTCATTATTTGCATAATTTATGCAGCACCCAAATTGTTGTAGTTTTAAGATTATTTTTGTGTGCATTTTCAGTGTAGCCACTAAACAATAACCTAGATAAGCTTCAGAGTTCTGATTGAAGCACTCCGCACAACATCAGAGGAAATCTTAGAGCTGCATGGCCATAATGAACCCCACATGGTGGTGGGAGTGAGGTTAGAGTTTCCATGTTTCTGACTCCAACAGTCTTAAATAGCTTCATGTGTGGGAGTTGAGCTCTCATTGTGTTGAAGGCTATGTTGAAATCAAACATATAAAGAGCAACAGAGACTCATCATTCTGGAATTTGCAGAAGGTCCTTGAAGGCACACATTTGGGTCACCTCTGTGGCTTTTAATGCTGAATTGACAGGTTTTGTAATGCACCCAGATGTTCCTGGGAGTGTCCTGGCAGTGAAATGAGTATGAACTGGTGATTATGAAGTATGTATTGCTTTTGTGGGAAATTCGGTTATTGATTGACTGGGGTGTGAACCTGGGTGAAACATCAACCACAATCTTTGTCAGAGTAAGGCACAATCAAACCTCAAATTAATCTGTGCTCACCACCCCAGGGATTTTGGCTCAGAGCAGTCAGGTTTAACTCTGAGACAATGTGAAAAATATTAGTGGAACACTTCAAACAGTAATGAAGTGAAAACACCATAAGACCAGTTTTTAAAAAAAAGCTGAATATAATAAAATAAGACCAAAGTGACATAAAATCCAATCAATAGAACCAGAGTTATGAGTTTTTGAATAATAAAGTGTGAAATAGTGCCTAAAAGCATAAAGTGTCAATTGTGGCTATCTGGTCGTGCTGGACCGGGTCAAAGTAAAAAGTTCAGGCATGGAGTGTGGGTTGGATACAGTCCCTGATTACTCCTGTTAAAGTTTTACTTTCTCAAGATTTGTGCCAAGAGTTCAGTTCACATTCGAGTGGGCTGCGAGCAACAAGCAGGGAATGTGGGAAGCTGTTGGTGCGGTACGAAGAGCAGGCTGGGTGTCGCAGATAGGCAGGCAGGTGCTTTGCGTTTGTGATGCCCTACAAATGGTCAATGATGCAGTGCAAAAAGACAGACTGGAGGCTGCTCACACTGATTTTCAATTTGATCAGACAAATAGCCCAAGAGCTTGATTTCAGCACTTGTGAGTCATACAAAGCATCTAGGATCTGAGAGGCAAACTTCAATGGATACAGTTGCACAGTTTAGCTTTTGCTGTAGAAAAAGTGTATTCACCATAACTGACCATCCTAGTTCTAGCAGTGATAAGCAGGAATTGTTATGAGAGTGCTGCATAACACTTGATAGAAGAAAAATGTATTGGCCAGTAAAAAGGGTGATGAGAGGTGCAGGGCTGTATGGACCATAATTAGGGCCTAAAGGTAACTTGAGGTCCAGTGAGTAGCCATTGCCAGTGAGATCACACCACTGATGACAGAAGATCTTCTGGCAGTGTTTTGTATACACTTCCAAGAGAAAGATGCAGTCAACATAAGATGTTTTTGGGAGATTAAAGTTAGAGTGAATCAGCATAGTTAAGATTTGAATTAATTATAGCATTCACTACTGGTGTACGGATAGATGGATCAATGGAGGGGAAAATGTTTTTATAAGGTGAACGTGGGTAAAAGAGGTGCAGGCCACATTCAAGGACTGGGTTAACAGGATCATAGGATAGGGATAGGAATAGGATGCTTAAAAACAAGGTTCCTGACTCAATGATTTATTAGTCCATGAATAATAGAAAAAGTGACAATGTTTTAGGAATCCTCTTCTAAAAGCATAGCAGGGATGAAGGTAATGTTCCATGTGTTCCATGTGTTATTATCTTCAGTTTGTTTTGTTAAGATGATGCCAGAGAGCCAGCAACCAAAATGGCCACATGTTAAGTGGGCTCAGGTGATCTGAGCAGAAAATAGCTGCATCCTTTCCGAATTAGAGTGAAGAGACGTGTCACTCAGTCAGCTATTTACTACAGGAGTCTGTGGCTATCGGGGTTTTGCCCCAAAGAGCTGGATAGCCTTTGGATTCTGCCAAATATGGTGCTTCCTACTTGCAGGCCCTGATTGCGGCCTTCTGTGCACTCCTGTCATGCTGCGCTGTCCACCTGAGAGGTGAGTCACAAAAGTGTGAGACACTGCTGGTTGTCGCCCTGGGTATTAGTGCCTGTCCATGCTGCGGCTCGGGGGACTGAAGATTCTGACAGCCACAGAAGCCATTGCACCCACTTGTGATCATTGTTTTAGGGGTGGAAAACTGCCCCCAGACCTATTGGGGCTCACGACATGTGCTGGAGGGGCCCTGGTATGCTTTTGACATGTGGGGTATGGTAGTTTAGCGTCTCAGGCCTGTTGCAGCCTTCTCTGCCAAAAGGCATCCGAGCACATACCCTCTGTCATGCTTGTTCCTTTTGTGTCAGACATGCATATTGAGGAGTTTTGGTGGAATAAATGAATGGCATACATCAACAGGGATTGATCCACATTGGATAAACACGGATGAAGGATATTCGTCCACCAGCGGTTCCAAGTACCTTAGTTACGTGGATTGTGCTTGACAAGGACTGCTTTACAGCCACTTTGAGTTTGAATAATGCAGGAAGTTTGGAGTATGGTGGTTATTTTACCACCCGGTTCTGTTGAACTTTCGTGTTATAACTAATTTATTTGGGATACACGTATGTCATTATGTGTTGGTATATGTTTTGTATTACGTCTTCATGTAAAAAAAAAATTGTATATATGTTTTTATGGTAAAGGGTGAAATTGTGTGAGACAAAGAATAATTTTCAAAAATAGTTCTAAACAGAAGAAATTATTATTTTCCAGTGATTCATTCAGGTTTTCACTGATGTGTTAGTAACCCACATATTCTTCCCCATTATATGCCATTGTTGAATTTAGTGTGGTAGCGAGGGCTTTCCCTGGTATGGTGAGATATGCTCCTTGTGTACAGTCATTGCTGCTTTGGGCTCTCCATCTGTTATTAGGTAATCCATTTGGGGAAGGGGCCACGGTGTGTTAGGGCCTGCTACGCTGTTGTATGGCCTGCACTGCCTTGTGCATTTTGTTTTACCTACCTTGGCGCTGGTATACACCATGAGCTGCTGTTTGCTTATCTGGATACTGATTTGGGGGGCATTTGTCTGCCAGCATTTAGCGCAGTTCATCTGAGCCCCTTCACTACTGTTAGTCACTTACTTGGCGGGACTGGGGTTTGTTTACTATGGTTGTGCAGGGTTGAGCTGCAGTGGCACCACTCTTGATGCCTCCTATGGTGATTGTTCCAGTGCAGCCTTGGGTATTTCCTCTTCTACAATGGGCAAGGGTGATAATAAACACTATAAGCTGCCAAATGATAAGTGCCCCCTCCAACAAAGGCTGATGTGGCTGCTCCAGCCCCTCTAGACCAACCTGAGATTGGTCTTACAATTGTGTTGCAGGAAATGAAGGGTAGCTTCCAGGTAAAAGGTAATAAAATTATGCACCTTGACATATTCCAGGATGGGGTGGACAGGCAGCACTCCAGACTCACTTAGCTGGAGACTTGCTTATCTGACGTGGAGGATACACAGCATTGGAATGAGGATGTTGTGTCCACATTGCAGAGCACGTTGAAAGCACTGCATGTTCAGAATGATGACTTGGAGGGCCGTTCTTGGTGCAACAATATTTGTATCCTGGGCATGTCAGAATCAGCTACATCTGGCAATATGGAGGTCTCTGTTGAGGAACTCCTAGATTAACTGTTTGGTGTCATAAGTTTGCTAATGTCTTCATTGTGGAGAGAGCACACCAATCCCTGGACCCGGTTCTGAAACTCGGACAAAGCTTCAGACCTATAATAATAGCCTTCTTAATTACAGAAATCGGAATCTTGTACTCAAACTGCACCACGCCTCCCCTGACCTCCACTCTGACAATTCATGGGTGTCATTCTATTACGGCTTCATCCTTTATGTTCGTTTGTGGAAGTCAAGAACATTCTCCATGATAGAGGCTTCAAATACTCAATGCTTTATCTGAATACATTCTAGTGAACACATATTTCTTCCAGCAGCGGGGAGCTGCCATAGACTTAATTGAAGAATATGTCCCAGCAAAAGGTAGCCTGGTGCCTTCTGCAGGTGGCAGATGGATGAACACTTCACCCGTTGATGAGAATGACTAATTACGCGGGGTGAACCTTGACCCATACGCTACCTGTTCTGTAGCAGTGGGTTTGCTGTGGCAGCTCTGTAGATTCAACTCTCCTTGTACTGATCCTATCTGCTGGTTTCTTGTAATTAACCATTTTTAAGTGTGTTTTAAAGCACTCTCTTCGGCAACTATCTGATCACAGTGTAATGTTCATCACCTTGTGACCACGCTATCACATGCTGTTTGTCCCATCATTGTCTGTTTTAGCCCTTTGCAGTCTGGTAATGAAATAATTTTTCAGTTATCTTGAATGATCTCTGATCACTTCCGGAGGCCACGCTGTGCTCCTAGTCCCCACTTGATTGGAGTGACCACATGCAGTCTCTATTGCTTGCATCAATTTGTTTCTTGTTTTTGTTGACATGGTTTGTGTACTCGCTGACGTGTGGGGTTGACATGGGTGGAGTTTGAAAAGATTGTTTGTTCTCATATATTACTTTTTCATTTTTCCTAATTTCCACAACATAATGTCCAGGTACTACTCTGCATCACTTAGCGCATTTGAGTGGGTGGGGATGTTTATGGATGCTCTGCTCCCATCCTATCGGTAATTCCTGCTGGCGGTATGATGATCTTCATGACATGGAATGTGAAGGGTGTTAACAACCACTGCAAGGATATACAGGTATTTGCCTACCTCGACTATTGCAGGGTTCATGTGGCGCTCCTGCAGGAGACCCACTGCACAACCTTTGAAGCTTGGAGCACACAGAGATACTTCTCCTCTTCTTCTACCTATGCCCAGGAGGTGGTTCTTTATGTCAGGAACTCTGTTACTTTCACACTGATAGATACTTTCAAGGATACTCTGGGCAGAAGGGTTGAGGTCGCTGCTTAACTAAATGAGCATTGTTTGTTCAAAGTCAATTTCTATGATCCCAATGTGGATGCCCCCTGGGTTTTTTGATGATCTTCTCAGCCTCTTCAGCAAATGCAAGGATGGGCTCACAATCTAAAGTTGTGATTTTAACTAAACTCTTCTCACACAGTTACATACAACCTCGACGAAACGTAATCCCACAAAACTAGTCATGCCCTACCATTGTATTATACATTAAGAGGAGGATTTCCTTCTTAATGATCCCTTGATTCATACCAGTGAAACTATGTTTATGTTGAATCATTATGGGGAGGGGCAACAGTGTTGACTACTGAAGATGTATTTAAAGTATTGACCTTACTGATCTGATGCAAAATATTAATGTTCATATACCAATACGCTGCCTGCTGTGTTTTGTTCATTCCTTAATGCATTTTATGATATGCTGGTTGGATTGATTCATTAATGCAATAAGTAAATATGAAATGATTCCTCCAGGAACACTGTACTTTTTGCATTTACCTTTAGAAAGTTTGTATTTTTCTGCCCTTAGTCCTCTGTGCCTGCAGCCTACCTTAGGTCACATGAGGCAGGAATCTCCTGTAACTGCAAAAAAAAAAACCTTCTTGAAATATCTCCCACCTTCTAGGAGCAGGGTACGAGGGTATGAAAGTAGAGCTCTCAGACCTACACTTCAGTCCATTACTGGACCTGGGGAAGGACTCTAAGAGGACAGCCTGCTTCTTTGACCTGCTGTGCATTCTGCCAGACTGCTGCTGTACCTGAAAAGACTGCTTTGCTACCTGGAGCCTGCCTTGAACCTTCAGAGGCCAGCACTGCCGGGAGTCCTGAATCTTCACATGCACCCAGGACTTCAGATGAGACTCTAAGGGCTAGTTTTGTTGGTCTCCTGTTCAGAGCCACAGGGACATGACAGGCTCACGTCATCTTGAACCCACACCTGGACCCAGCCTGAGTGAGTCCTGAGCATCCAAGGGGTCTCCATCCACTCCTGGAGCCTTGGCTGTGCTGTCAAAGGTGCCCAGATAGCCAATTCCCAAAAGTGAGGACTGGCCAAAAAGTGTTCTGAGAACCAGGAGGAGACCGAGACCAACCTACTTATCTATCTGCCTGCGGTGCATCACCTATCGGATTTATTTTGTAGCTTCTCCCACTCTGTTCTTCTCCACAGTAGCAAATCCTTTTCAGTGGTCCTTTGTAAAAGGGTTATTCAACCTCATGGAATTGTCTTTGGCTACAGCCTTCTGCTTCATCACACTGGAGATTATCGACTTCCATCTCGACAACTAAGTCAAAGTTAAAAAAATTCACAACAGCTTCTCTCCACCACCATCCAACGATGACACTCCCACCTAGGGCAATCCTGCAGCCTTCTAAGAGACTTTTTCTTCAAAAATGTTCTAAGTCTGAAGGTAAGCACTGACTGGGCCCAATCCACTTTGTGTATCTGAACCGCCCTCCATCGCAGTTGGCCTAAACTTTTGACTTTTCCCCGGTCTAGCGTGACCAGATGTCCGTGGCTGGCGTTTTTCGTTTTTAGACACTATTTCACACTTTAAAAATTCGTAACTCTGGTTCAACTAATTGGATTTTTTTGTTTTTGATGACAAATAATTAATCAAAACGTTCTCTATTTTTCTAAATTGGTTTGCGTTTTCTATTGTCCTGTGTTTTTACTGTATTGCTTTATGTGTGCTACATAAATACCTAACACATTGCCTCTAAGTTCAGCTTGACTGCTTTTTGCACCAAGCTACCGAAGGTTAAGCACAGAATAAATTAATGACTTTTCATGGTTCACCCTGCAAGGGATTGTGGCTGTTGCTTGACCAGGGCTCACACCCCAGTCAACCAACAAGCCAATTTCTCACAATGCTGTATTACAAATAAAAGTGAAAGTGATAATTTATGACTGCTTCAGGGCATTAATTTCCTTTTTGTCCCGCTGTGAATGGTGTGTGAATTATAATGAGGAATACAGGTTTCAGTCACAAATGCCATTGTAATTACAGAAGCTACACTCATTGGCTTTCATTCCAAGCTTCAGCCCTAGACTCCATTGACTCTACCATTTTGTTCACCGCTATTCCCATTGACACTCCCCTGAACACGGCATGTCTTTGCAACTTATCGCCCGTTTTTGTTCTACAAAGTAGATAACAAGGAATAGATGCGAAGGTGACATGAACAACTACAATGAGGACTAATGTATTTTCCAGGCCTCTGTCCACAGAACAACTCCTATCACAAATTCACTGCACAAATCTTCTTATTATAAAAATGATTTTGCACTGTACTGGGGAGAAATATATGGATTATTAATTTACTATGTTTATTTTTAATTTACAAGATTTTTCTAACCTCACCAGGCCTCATGGGGGCCAGGCCACTTTACATACAAAGTGAAATACAAATTTTGCCAGCAATGTGGAGGTTCACATACTCACTCCGTTGCTTGTAAAACCCAAGCTACTTTCATTTATTTCCAACTACAATGCTTTCCTTTGCATCTTGATATATTTATTTTTACTTGAAAATGAAATGCCGACATTCAGAAAAGCAACGACAAATTATTTATTTTTTATTTTCTTACCAACTTTTAAGTTAACACCAACATCAACATTAACATCAACACCAGTCAGAAATCTAGAACGAATTATTAATAGTCGGTGAAATTTCATAAACATATTCAATACAAGCATGCCTTCACTTACAGACAGTCATCAATACAATAACATATGGTACAGAAAAGCAGGCTCAATCTTCTGTATCAATTCAATGATGTAAAGAAAATGTAAATATAATATATAATGCGACAGCAGAAGCTTATTGCAAACCCTCAGGCACCAAAAGTTTGGTTACATTTTCAAAGACATAAAGGATTGTCATTCAGTCTGTCAATGATGAAAAACTAAAGATTTACAATATTAGCGCAACAATGTTGCGCTCTCTTGAACATAAAAATATATGACTTCAAAAAATCCTTCTTCTGTTCTGCAATAACCTGTGATTTTATGTCCAGAACAGTTCTGAATCACCTTTTTATTCGTGAAACAGAAGACGGGACCAAGCTGTCAGCAAAGTCAGAAGCACTTTGGACATAAAAGCCGTGTGTGAAAAATCACGCGAGCAGCAGAGACATTTTGATATATGATATACAGAGAAAAGCATAAGGCGCTCTCGACACAGGCAATGCATACCAGACCTCAGGGGCGACCGAGCCGCTCCTTGTGACCTGCTCCTTCATAGGCCTGACAACTCTATTCTCCCCCTCTGACCCACCAAATCGTAGTCATTCATCCGACTTGTCCTGTACTTCTGTCCTGACATCATCAATCATGTGTGCTCAGTATGGGCAGTGATCGCACAATAATCATGGTAAATCGCCGTCTTCGCAGGGTACAGCGAGCTTTAACTGGAAAATGAAATAAAGGAAAAAGCAAAACAGAGGCGTTCTGCATTTTGCAGGTGAATGGATGGTTATACTGCATTGTGTTGCAACATTTATATAGTGCCTACTAGTCCTATGTGGGGCGCTGCAGAGCATGCCTACAAAGAGAGCATGCTAGACTGTGTATTGGTGTGCAGTTGGAAAGGTGTATGTGTTTTCTGAACCCTTTTTATATGAAATCTATTTTACACTTTCTTCTTCGGCTTTCATAAACTTATTTTTTGCTATGATTTTTTTGTTGGTGTCTGCTGCACCAGTGTGTAAAATATCTTCGAGGGTCTCTGATGTCCAGTTAGTACTCCTACACATCAGTTTGAAAAAGTCGTGGTACCTCGAGCCACTGATCAAAGAAACCAATGACATTGATTTAAAGATACAATACACTATGTTGTAGAAATATGTAACCTTCCGGTACTAATTCACTTCTCATGAGGAACGATATTATATTGTACATTTTTATGACCAGAAGGACTCTTAACTCAAAGCAGTATGGCTTCAGAAACAGGTCACAGTCCAATTCAGAAAACAAATAAAAAAATCGCAATTTTTAGAACCATACTGGACATCTGAATAGAAATAAATATTTGATTAGAAATTGACGTAGAAGGTATTTTTTATAAGAGAAGCACAGATATAGATGCCGTTTGGTGCTTGTGAGGTGGAAAACAATCTTTGTATTTTTCAACTCCGCCAAACGGAGCATAGTGCAATAATAGCCGGTGTTTAATTGGATTCTGAGCTACAAAGCACGGAACATTGTGATGTTGTTATGTTAAGTTTATTTGTAAAGCACCCATATCACCAAGGGAATGGAGGGGCTGTCCTGGTGTCAGTAGACGTGCTGGGTTCTGAGTGTGTCCTTGTCAAAGAACTAGGGGCCTCATTTAGAAGGCGCTCGTACCACTGTTGCATTATTTCTTTTACACAATGGTGGCGCAAGCAGTGCTCTACACAGTTCCACATTTACAAACTGGCACATTGGGCCCAATGCATCAGTTTGTTAAGCCTTGCGTCATATTATACCTGTGCTGGTATAATATATGCAAGGTAGGCATTCCCATGGTAATAGCCGTGCAGAACTGACGCAGTGAAATTTACATTTCATTGCATCATTTTGCCACTTCACTGTCAGAATTTCACTGCCTGCTAAGAGCAGGTGTAATACTGATGCATGGCTCTTCTCAAGGGTGGGCGGCTCCTGGCATAGCTGGAATAGCATAATTTTGTGACCCTAGTCCAGCAATGAGTGAGTTTAGAGTCACAGATGTGTCAGAATTTCTGATGCATCTCTAAAAGTGTAAGCCATGGAGCTGGGTTCTGGAAATACAGTGCATCCATGGTGTTGATAGGGGGTCGTAGGGCAGCGCAAGAAATCTGAGGCATTGGAGACGATGAGTCAGATTTTTGTAAATGAGGCCTTCGGTTTAGAGGTCTCTTAAAATGAAGGGCATTATGAAGTGCTGTGATATAAAAGCAGAGATTGTTTTAGGCTTTAGAAGTTAGATGCGAGAAAACTCGACCGGCATCTGTAGATTTGCCAATTTAGGGGTTTTGAGCTAAGTGGAGTCTGGCTGGCTGTGCAGAAGGTTCTAGACAGCGTGTGGAAGCTGATGCAGCTGTTCAGGGAGGTGGAGCCAAGATTGCATAGCACCCTGAATAAATGAGTGAAAAATATGAAGAGAACACGTCCATGAACTGGGAGCCTGTGTAGCTTTTTTGGTTTGGTATGTTAGTACAGGGGCAGTAGTTGGAGCTTGTGTCTGGCTTCAATTACTGGATGACTGGAAGACCTGGAGACATTTGATGGGGTGGGCAGAGATTCCCAAGTAGAGGGTGTTGTCTAATTTGCTTGTTATAAAGTCCTAGGTGACTGTTCTGTGCATGTTGAGTAGGAGCCACTTGAGGATCTTTCTGAGGAGTTTGAGGGTGTGGAATAAGGATGATTCAACATTGTTGACTTGGTTGGTCATTAAGAAATGTTTTTCCACCACTATGTTGAGGTTTCTGGCTTGATTGGCGAGGATGGGTGCTTGTCCAAGTTCAGGTGGCCACCAGGCCAGAGTCCAAATAGTAGTGTCCTTTCCAAAATGTAATATTTTATTTTGTTAGAGTTGAGCTTGAAGCAGTTGACCTTCTCAATGTTGCAACTTTGAACATGCAGGTGGCATAGGTGATCTGGTTGTTGACTGTGTCATGGAAGAGGATGAGTTGGGTGTCACCTGTGAAAGAGATGATATTGGCACTGTGGGCACAGACATGTATGTTGAAAGGTTTAGGGCTGAGTGAAGATCCATGGGGACTCTACATATCAGGTTAGTGACTGTGTAGGTGTAAGGTGTCAGACTGACGGACTGTGATGATCCTGTGAGGAAGAAGCAGATCCATGTCCTCTTATTCCAGATTTGTGGAGGCATTGGGTGAGGATGGGGAACAGACTGTATTGAAAGTAACAGAAAGATCTCCTTTGTTCATGATCACTGGAATATCATCCATGGTGGCAATGAGGGTGGTTCTGGAACTGTGGTTGGCTCTGAAGTCAGATTGAGAGGGGTTGAGGAGGGATACCCTTCTCCTTAACCATAACACTAACATCAGCATCATTGATGGCCAGTTGGCCCTTCAACCAGGTTGGAAATAAAACAGAATGAACTTTCCTCCTTCTCAACATTAGGAATGGAGTAACTCCTGTGGTGCAATGTGGTATAGTGTTGTACTATCAGACCTTCTGCTTGAGAAACTGTTTCACATCTAATCCAGCTGCAATGACCGTTTGCACACCTTCCTTTATTATCTTGTTCCCTCTCTCCACCAGACCATTGGATGACAGTGGGTAGAGGGCAACCTGTAAGTGCTTGATATCATGTTTGGCCAAAAATTGGAGCATTTGTTCTGACACGAAAAGTGACCCATTGTCAGTAATTAAAGATCTGGAAGACCCTTCCATAGAGAATATCCACTCAAGGAATTTAATAGCCGTGTCAGTAGAGGAAGAGTTCACAAAAATATATCCACTTTGAAAAATAACCAACCAATAGAAAGACACACCTCATTTCCCTTACTAAGCTAACACAAGGTTTTGAAAAGTCAAGACCTAATTTGTCCCAAGGTGAGTTAGGAAATGGAGCTGGATGCAAAGATACTTTGTTTAATTTTCAATGTTTGCCTGAAAGTAAGCACTCAGGACACTTGTCATCTGTCAACTTCACCTGGCTATCCAAGGCAGGCCACCAGTAGTGTTCCTTGATGTGCATGCATGTCTTAATGATGCCAAGATGCCCTGCTGTGCTTTGGAAATGATGAAAGGGCACACTCTGGAGGGGGGAATATGTATATCAGCTCTCAAAATCAGCCTATTGACCAGGGAAAGCTCGCCGGCTACCTGTGCATATGTTTTTATATTCCGATGTAAACATCTAACAATAGGCCAACCTTTAATAATGTATGTGCCAACTTGTTTTAGTACATCATCCGCTTGACATGCTTTTAACCAGTCATCAGCAGTAAATAAGCAATAACCATCTTGCAAAGCGTCAGTAGCATCAATGGAAACAACACATTCTATATCATCACTGTCATTTTCCTCATCAAACTCTGGCAATGGCATCCAGGAAAGGCAGTCTGCTCTGAAATATTTTCCACCAGAGACATAGCTAATGGCGAAGGTGAACTTGTGTAGTTTTGACACAAGTCTGATCAATCTAGCTGACACATTGTTGTGAATCCCCCCTGTAAAGATAAAAATCAAGGGGCAGATTAAGACCCCCTAGCTCCACCTTAGCACCGCCATAGAGTATTTTTTTTTTTATGCTAAGGCAACCACCCTAAAGTTGCATTTCCCTTGTGCCATATTTACAAAGTGGTGCAATGCATGTGTTGCTCCACTTTGTGAACCCTTGCTCCACATTATGCCCGCGCCAGACATAATGTATGCAAGGGGGGCGTTCCCCCTGGGGGGGGCACAGAAATAGTGCAAGGAAATCTCCTTGTACCATTTTTTACGACACCTTTAACATTGACTCAGAGCAGACGTTGAAAGGGGGCAAACCATTATTTATAATGGGCCCCTATGTACTCTCAGGAGTAGCGACAACAATTTGGTGCTATTCCTGCAGAGTACATCAATAGCGTAGAAAGAAATGACACTATTGCCCCTACCCTGCTCCATAGTACATTGTATTTTAAATACAGCGCATACATGGTGGTGGTAGGGGCGTTAAGGGGCACTAGGAAAGTGGTGCTGCACGGGGTCTGCCTCTAAGGGTTTATGATCCACATGAAGTTCAAACCACCTGCCCAAGACATACATCTTGAACTTTTGAACTTCCCAGATGCATGTCAGTACCTCTCGTTCTGTAGTACAGTAATGTTTCTCAAAATGTCTGAGTGATCTGGAGGCAAACGCAATGGTTTGTTCTTTACCTCCTACCTTTTCCCTCAAAAAGCACCTAGCCCATGAAGACTGGTATTCACTGTGATTAATGAGGTGTAGTCTTCTCTGAATGCAGACACTACTGTTGCTTCCACAATTACCTTTTCAAAAGCGGTCTGTACTTCCTCAGACCAAATACATTTCTGACCTTTCCTAAGTAAAGACCTTAGAGGATCCACCTCTAGAGCATACATTGAAACAAACCTTGCATAATATTCAGCAAGACCTAAGACAGAGTGAAGTGCATCATGGTCTGTAGATGTGCTTGCTTCCTTGATGACCTTCACCAAACACAATTTGGGTTTGATACCAGATTCTGATATGGTGTGCCCCATATTTTCCAACTCTTTGGTGGCAAATTTACATTTATCCTTCCTGACTATCATATACCTGTGCATTAAGATGGACAACACCTTGTTGACAATGATATTATGATATTTTAGAAAATCTGCAAAGACTAGTATATAATCCTGGTAGGCTTGGACTCCTTTTAAATCAGCAAGCAAGACACCCATTGGCTTTCAAAGGACACTGGCAACTGATGGCAGCTGAAAAGGCAGCCTGAGATATTTGTAGGTACCAAATGGCATGACAAAAGCCATCAGTTCCAGAAAGGCCTCATCTAAAGCAATCTGATGGTAGGCTGACCTCAAATTAATGATCGAGAACCACATGGCATTGCCTAAGTTAGCCAGAGTTTTAGCGTTCAAGATTCTCAAGTCAGCACAGAGCCTAAACTCACCTGACTTTTTCTGTGCAACTACAATTGGACCCACCCACTGAGATGGCTCTACAGGTTCTATGATGCTTTGGGTGCATAGATCCTTTATCATCTGTTCAAGCTCTTCCCTAACAGATAAAGCATTCTGTTGCACCTTGTGAATGAATGGTTTGGCATTAGGTTTGAGCCTGGTGTGGTTAAAAAAACCCTTGACAGTCCCAACCTGTTCACTTAAGAACTCCTTGTACTCATGTAGAATTGCCTCAAGTGGTTCCTCCAGACTACGTATTGATTTCTGAGGCATGTCACCAACCAGTACAGGGGTGTCTGAGCTAGGAAGCATGTTGGCTAGTTGCAGCAAGCTTCTAATTGTATTTTTGCTGTAAATAAACCTAACATGTCAATGGGATTGTAGCCAAATGTATTAGGATTAGTATTAGATGTAGAAATAACTTTTTACAGACCCCATATTAGGATTTGCATTAGATGTAGAAATAACTTTTTACCGGCCCCATTTAACATTGAAAGTAGTGTCACTGAGGATAGTAATTGGCAAACTAGAGTCCACCTGTAAAGAAAAGTCATCAATTAAAGCATCACAAGTAGGACCTTTAACAGATGTGCACACCATATTGTAATCAACGGTTGAATCTACACTGTTGATGGAATCTGTGCATGAGTCAACACCCACAACAAAGTTACTGATGTGCACAGGGGTTTTGCTACTCCTGCATACCACTTGGAAGTGCCCTAATTTTTTGCAAGACATGCAATGTTTGCCCACTGTGGGACAACCAGTGAAGCTGCTAATATGGTTTGTCGATCTGCATTGGTAGCAGTATGTTGCAGCCTTCTTTGTATATCCTCTCCTTGGAAAAGGCTTTCCTATACTGAGAACTGCACACAAAGTATCATTTTCTTGTTCAGGAACTTTATTTGACACCAAATTGGCTGTCAATGCAGATTTAAAACTTTTGAGGAAATAAAGATATTTCTATGCTCTAGGCCAGGTCTAAAACTTCACTGAGGGTGAGGTTGCGATAACTGAGTAGCCACTCTTGAGTCTTCCAGGAAGCACAATTAGAGATGAACTAGTCACAAATATATGGGTCCACATTGGGACCAAACTCACATGTGTTTACCAAAATCATGAGTGCAACTAAATACTCTTCAACTCCTTCTTCAAGAGGTAGTTAGCATTTGACAACATAGGGGGTCATTATGACCCTGGCGGAAGGCGGAGAAGCGGCGGTAAGACCGGCAACAGGCTGGCGTTTTTTTTTTTTTCTATTATGACCATGGCGGTTACTGCCATGGTCATCCGCCACTTCTCCGTTCCGCCTGCCAGGGCGGAGCCGACCGCTGGGCTCGGGACTTGGGTCTCCAGCCCAGCGGTCGTCACTATAACACCGGTGGTATTTGGTCCCGGCTGACCGCCATGGATTTCATGCGGTTTGAAACCGCCATGAAATCCACGGCGGTGAGCACTATCAGTGCCAGGGAATTCCTTCCCTGACACTGATAGGGGTCTCCCCCACCCCCCAACCCCACACCGACTCCCTCCCCTACCCCCCCACCACCCCTGCCACCCCCCAAGAGTGGCAGGACCCCCCTCCCCACCCCGACCCCAACATAACATCACTCATATACACACGACACCCACGCAGGCACCACCAACACACATACACGCACACACACCGACATACATGCCAACATCCACACACACAGTCAGACACACACACCCACATTCAAACATACACGCACACATCCATACAGACATACCTACAGACATACACGCACTCATTCCCAAACACACAACACCCCCGCAAGCATACACGCACTCATACACCCCCTCTACATACACACAGCCCCATGCACGCACACAACACACAACATCCCCCCACCCCCCTCCCCTCACGGACAATCGACTTACCTGGTCCGACGATCCTCCGGGAGGGGACAGGAGCCATGGGGGCTGCTCCACCGACACCACACCGTCAACAGAACACCGCCACGGCGAATCACAGGACGTGATTCGCTGGGCGGTGTTCTGTTGGTGTGGCGGTGGAGGTGGAGCAACCTCCACTACCCCGCCGCCCGCCAGTATGGCTGTTGGCGGCTCTCCGTCCGAAAAAGGACGGAGAGCTGCCAACGGTCATAATAGGCCGAGCGGCAAACCGCCACCACTGGCTGTCTTCCGCACGGCGGTCCCTCGGCGGTCTTGGAAAAATACCGCTGAGGTCAAAATGACCCCCATAATGTCTTTCCAAAATGATACTGGGTTCCTCAGCACATTGTTTATGCAACCTTTCAATGGCTTCTAAGTATACATTACATGGATCATCCCTGATGACCACGGGGCCTCTCTATAGGTGGAAAATTGTCAAATATTTGCTGAGCTGTCAGACCTAAAATACCAAAAAAAGTGCACATTTCTGTTCAGGACTGTAATCGCCTGTGTCAATGTGCTACTAGGTGATTTTCAAACAAATGAAACTAATGTGCTCACTTTATAGTAGGTTTGCCCCGCTGAGATAAAAAGGGAAGAGGCTGACTAATTTGTTGTGGTGTGGCCATACTGAAGTAAAGGCTGAAAAGGTATTTTGCGTAAAACTGTGGTACAACTGTGACAATACAAATTAGGACCACTGTTAGCAAGAAACTTATATGTAACACTATGGTGCTAGAATTAAAAATCATAACTAATAACAGTATATGTAGCAACAAAGACCCCCTCTGTGTAATACAGAGAATTGAACTGTAGAAGGAAAGTAAAATAATACATACAAGTCACGGCATTGACCAAGTACCTATGGCAGGCAAAACTGAAATTAACATCACCAGAGTGCCCAATTGATTTGCTGCACAGGTGCTGAATCCAGATGCCCAAAGCACTGTGCATTGATCGGGATCCCTGAAATGTTGTCAAGTGTATGATCAGAAGGGTGAAACACAGCAAAACACTTGAAATAGGCCAATCCAAGATGGCCGCTGTGTCTGACGTCACCGCGTTGATAGCTGTGTGCTGGGGAGCTGTTGCTATGCAACAGATACCTTTGCCCAAAGCCTGCTGCAGAGGTTGCTGGGGCACTCTCCAAATCTTGCTGCAGATGTCACTGGGGGCCAACAGGTGCCCCTCATCCAAACAGACATGAAGATGGGCAAAATCAAGTGTAACAGGTGCAGTACCTCTAAGCTGCAACGCGCTGCAAACTGACAAAGCAGTAAGTTACCAAAATCCTGAAAAGTGAAATTCAGATGCCGAGAAGCATCAGTGTGTGAAGATGGATCATCGCCAAATGTGGTAAGTAGATGGAGCCGGTTGTATGAGCACAGGAACTTTATTCATAGAGAACTTCAACCACGATGGGCAGTGACCGGGCGGCTCAGATCCCAGACGAAACTGACTAATGGCAGCTGGAATCTTCACCTACCATTCACTGCCAGCACAGGCCTTAAATTTTAATACCTACAACACTTTTGAACATCAACAGAATATCAACATGCAGTGGTGTGACTTGGGCTCATGAGCATAAAGGCAAGTGATTCACCCCGCTAAATACTACAACCTGCACAGCTGTGACATGTCCCTGAGCCCTTGCTAACAACATGTCTGAGTAGAATTGAGCGTGCTCCACTACCTTTTGTATTTGACAATTGCGAACCTACACTGACAACGTTATATATAGAGTGCCTCCTCCTTTCAATGCTGTGTTTTCTCCTTTACTTTGCACTGGCTGGCTCTTTGAGAGCACTGTCAGAGCAGCCTGGAAACTGTCTGATGTAGCAACAGTGGGAAACAACTTTTTCCCCAGTTTCTACATCATAACAGTGATGCTCAGATTTATAACCTGGTATTCCTGCTAGTGGCTATCAATGAGGATCACACATAAGATATAGAATTATAGGTCGGTATCAGTCACTAAAGGGAATTTTTTCCACTGAGTCATTCTGAATGACATCAAATAAACAACAATAGTGAAGCTCGAGTTGTCTATGGTGTAAATCATGAACCAAAGTGCATAAAATCATATCTTAACCATGTGTAATTTTACGTTATATATTGCCTCAAAATGGTCTGTGTTCAAGTGGTATAAAGGTTGAGGAGTAATTAGGAACTGTACATAGCATGGCTTGCCCTACCTTTCACAAACGTAAAAATAAATAAACGAATAAATAAATAACTGGCCTTTACTCACACAACCTGTCACCTTCTGTGCCATCACACACTTTTCACTCCCAAGTCTTTGCCTTCTGCTTTCCATGGAGCACAAAACCAGCCTCCACTGACAAGCTCCCAGAGAGGTCTGTCAAAACATCCAGGAATTCCTTTATGATGTTTCAACAATGGGGAAAACCTTTGGTTACCTTATAATACTATGTCATAGGAATGAATACGGATCAGAGTCTAATATTCACACTAGAGGTCCTCAATAATAGCCATGCATAACCATCAAACAATACACAGTCTACACAGCATGCCTGCCATTCCCCATAATCATAGAGACAAAATTAGAAACGCAAACTGATAGATAGCTAAAGCACATAGATGCATAGCAAAAGTAAACAACTAAGTTTCCTCTAGGCTACAAATTGCATGAAATCTATCGATGGACCTCTTCAAAATTTTTTGAATATTATACAACTAACTGCAAAACTAATAGCTAACACTACAACTAACAATGGACTCCATGGAGTAGTGTACTACTCACCTGCAAAACGCTTCAATGCTTCATTGATGTGTGTACCATTGGATAAATCTGCAATAAAATATTGTAATTTGTGGTTCTGATGCTCCAAGAAGACCAAAGACATGCACAACATTGCATTCGCCTCTTAAGCACTAAAACAAACTTCATGAATGAGGGCTCCTGAAAAAGCTGCAGATGTGATTTTTCAAAGTATATTACCTGTCAATGTGAAAATCAGTGCTCTGGTTACACTTCAATTTCAAGTGTGGGTAGAGTGCTGGCTGTACTGCTTTCTCTTTACATTGAGAAAAATATGTTTGCAATATGAAAGTGGAATTTGTGATAAAAAGCAATTTTTCTTGCCCACATTCAAAAAGGGTTTTTGGAATGAAAGAACATCCATAATGTGGAAATGCACCTTTTAGCGAGTTTTTCAATGGTTTTAAGGTGGATTTCATCCATACCACAGACAAAACTAAATTATGATGATTCGCTTTCTATCGCATTTTTAGGTGTTTGCCTTGTTCAGAGGTAGAAGTATGCTTAATCTACAGAACAAACTCTTCGCATAGAGACGAATTGGCGAGTGAGCACATAGTACCCTACTTTGTATTTGTAGTTAAACTGCAGAAACAGAACCAAATTCGAGCTCACGACCTGCAAACCAGTTTGTCAGCAATAATCTGTCGTCATGTTTCACCTCAATGGAGTAAAAAGGGACTAGTGGTGTAGGGCAATAGTTCTTAATGTTTTGACTTCTGTGGGCCCCAATGTAATCATTAGTGGAACCCGGGGAACCTCAATGTATCATTATTGAAATCCGGGGATCCCCACTGTGTCATTATTGGAAGCAGGGGACGACCGTTTAAGCACCGACGATGATTTGAATCGCAAAACAATACACAATAAAACAAAAACATCAGCATTCATCAAATACACAAATGATTAAATATTTTATTTAGATTACAAACAAGTACCAAAAAAACCAAATCATTATTTGATTTTAAAGGAAAGATTTCTAAATTCATTATAGATCACCTGTCCTCTTCACTATATTCAGTTTATTGCACTTGCACTGCTCCCACTAATTGATTTGAAGATACTAACTTCATTTTTAGCCCCCAGTTTCAAATTTCTTCATATTTACAGAATCTATCAAAATGTATAACATTAAATTGTGCTTCTTTATTTGTATACACTTTTTTATCTGTGAATATTATTTCATTTTCTAAGTAGTTTCAAACACCCTGAGTACACTTTGCGAACCCCAAGGGGTACCTAGATAACAGGTTAAGAACCAATGGTGTAGGACTGTAGTTGAAATCAATTTTGTGTACGTCTACAAATGATCTTTGCATTATTCATTCTACGATCATCTCTTTGGCAAAGACACTGGGGCGCTAGGGGCAGAGTCAAGCTAAGTGTTGATAAAGTACTTACTTTCCATTGTAAAACATTTTTTTGTGCTGGAATGTTGTCCTCAACTTAGCACAAACAGCGATCTCCACTGCTTTGCTCTAACATTGAAGGCTATAAGAAGATTGTATCAGTTTCCCACCTAGAGACAAACAATAGGAACATTCACCAGGTTGCTAACAAGTACAATGCAACAGGCAGAACAGACATTACTAGTGTAGCAGCATCAGTACCAAAATAATAATCACCCTTCCTCACTATAGAAAGGAAGTGTAAAATGTGCAGCATCAAATCATGCCTGAATCATTTGAGCACCCACTGCAGATGGCAGGGGCCTTCTGGATAGACTGGTGTGTGGTTGCACCACTTTACCTCACACTCTCATAGCTTCAATGTGATACCAGGTGAGGGGTTCTCTTTCAATCCTTTTAACGCACAAAATGAGTGCTCGTTCCAACATATGATAGACAAAATGCTACCACTGGTTCTTCTAGTTCTGCTGGTGACTAAGGTGCTGCTGGTTCTTCTGGTCCCGAGTGTGCTGATTTGGCTGTAAATACTTTTGGTGCGGCTGATCCTGCTAGGGCTGCAGGTGCTACTGGGCTTATTGGAATAACTGAGCTGCTGCTGGTGTCACTGGTGAAAGACCTCTCTTCACGATGCTATAAAAGTTAGGCTTTTTCGAATGCTTTTCCAACGAAGGCAGAAATCTTTTTCCTGTTACCCCTGCTAGATGACTCACCTTGGCAAGTTGACATCGACAAGACGAGTCCTGGCACAGAGTGAGTCGCTGATGTTTTGACTTGTGTTGGGATGTTTAGCAGAGCGTATAGAGAGGATGATGCAAAGATCTTTTTTTTGCCTGTTGAGGAGGTGTGATCTACCTTTCGCTGACAGTCACTGCGTCCTCCTTCTTGACACCATTCTGTGCTATTGTGCTTCCACAGCTCCCTGCACCTGTTGCAAGGAACACTCTTTAATGAAAGACCCCAGAAACTCTCTCCTGATCCCTGGTAGACTCAGTGAGAAGGCAAGCTGGCATTGCTGTTTGAGGCTCTCATATTATTAGTGGTGGAAGTGGTGAGGAGTAGGGGGGAGTTGCTGCTGCCGATGGCTGCATGCGTATTAAGGAGTGCCAATGGAAGCACCATTTTCTCCTCTGTGGATCAGGAAGTTGGGTATCGTCGCATATCAGAAGCGTATTTCGGCATACCGCCCAGTAACAAAAACTAACACTTTCTGTGCAAAAACTATGGGGGATACAGATTTGACCACCCCTAAATGGTGGCTTGTGAATGTGTTTCACATCTGTGTTCTTGATGCCAACATCTCTGTTCTGTACAGTGATAGCCAAATTGGATTTAAGTTGCTGCCTACATTTTCATCATTCACAGCTCACTGAAATATGTGTTAATGCCTATCACCCACAGTACTTGGAGCCTAGCAGACCTGCGGTGAAAACCATTGTACTAAAAGATCATCTCATTAGACACCGTGCCACGTTTTCATTCATTACAACTATTCATTCTTAGATATGGTGTGTGCATTCATTGTGTCACGCAAAGAATAATAGTTCATAAACTTCTGTAATTCATTGTCATTTAAAGAGAGCCTTTTCTTTATTTGCTATCTGGTGTTGTCAAATTCCCTTAATAAGAGACTAAACAATGTGAGGGCTTTTCTAGGCCACGTTTATTGCTCGAGTTTTCGCTGAACACTCTGAAGATGGGAGCACTTCTTGTATCAAATATTAAGCTACATTTAACCGTAATTGAATAATTTCCCTCTTAGCCCTCCTTCACGATAACTGCGGTGAGGTTCTTCTCTCCAGCGATCACTCTATTCTGTTTCAATGTGCTTTTTCAAACAAGATATGCACAGTGCCACTTGAGATTTAGGCATCGCAGAGCTGAAGGACACTAAAAGATATTAATGATTGCCCTAAAATGTATGAACGCATTTGGTCATTTTAAATTGTAATTAGAGCATCAATTTCACAGCCAGTATTAGCTGTACAATAGCAAGGCAAGCTTCTGTTCCCTGAGAAGTTGAGCAGTATTGAAGAAATCTATTTGAAGCCTGAAAGCAGGATTTCAAGCAATGCTGCTGTGACCAACAGTTACATTGAACATGCAGCTAAACAACTGAGCCCTGATTTGCCAGTGTTCATGCAACTGTCCTCTAATTAAATGCACGTTGTTTCTTATTCCGCTTTTTAATGTTACTGCTCATGCAATGTGCCTCATATAGAATCCTGACAAAAATGATTTCCAAGTTTGATATGTCCCCATTACAGGATTTACTGAATGTCAGGTGGACTGAAAACGGGAGTTACTGTCCTCATAGGAATTCTGATATTTGCAATAAATTCACAGACCTAGATTAATTCCACCAGGGAGTCCAATTGCTTAAAGAAGTCAAATTCTCTGGAAAATTCCACGGGAAAATGTGAGGAATGAAGGGTACCAGACCCAGAATTAAAAACTCCTCCAGTAATTACTATTTCCTTAGTGGACAGGAAGAATAGAACTTGTAATGCTCCATTTTTGCTACTAGGAGGCTAGAGTTCAACTACTGCTGCAGGTAGATCTGTGTACAAACAGAGGGTGACCACAGGTGTGAATTCTGGCAGTACCAGCTCGGCATGTTTTAAATTTGAGGCCAACAAAAATGACTATGAATGATTTGGATAATAGTATTTTTTCTTATTAGAGCACTTACAAACAAGTTATGTTCTGTATTGAAAACTATATAAAAGCGACATGTTTAAACAAATGGATCTATGCATCCAAGGATTCAGTACCATGAACCTAATAAAGCCCTGCCATCTAAACAGCAAATCAATATCCTCTCGCAATCTGACATTTCGTAACCATGGTTAACAATCCCTGTCCATAGAACAGCATCTTCATTGTCACACAACTGTCAATGTATCAGTATCATCCCAGAAGAATGAAGACATGAGAAAGTCCTACACCAGATATGTCCATAAACATAACACACCACAGATATCCCTGACAGGATTTGCAAAAAGGTATTCGTCACATTTTCCAAAATAGAATATAACTAAACAAGACTTTGGTCAACAAACTAGACCTGATTTACAAGGTCAAAAGCAAGTGTAAACTTTGTTTACACTTACAAAATAGTGCAAATCTGGGGCAATGATATGAACTTTAATGACTTTAAACCCCAACTTTAACCCAGTGCCAAGTCCTTTGGATTCACCATGGACACCCAACTTCAAGGAGATAATTGAAGAAAAAACAAAGTCAGTCTTGTACCATCTCTCTCTCCTGAAGAAAGTGACACCATCTCTTCCAGAATGATACTTCAGAACTGCTGTTTCACATCTCATGTTTTTGCACCTAGAGGGTGGGAAGTTCATGCTCAGTGGCCTCCCAGAATATACATTGGTGTACTTGAAGGATATTCTACTATCCACAACACATCTCATGCAGAGCCAGAACTCCACTGGCTCACCTTGCCCTCTCTCACAATTTTCAAAACCAACTACATCATTTACCAAGCCCTCACAACCTGCACCCTGGTCTGTCTTGCTCATATGTCCGCCTGCTCTAGTGGCTGTCTGCACACCTGCAGCCAGGACACTATCACACAAAGCACAAAGAAGTATAAGTAGAACAAAAACAAGGTAACAAGCATTCTGCATCCATTCACTGAAGATCTCAAACACCAACCCCCATATCCATTAGGAACTCCCCAAAACAGTACCAGTTCAGGAAAGAGTTGAAAACACACAATAAATAAAAAAGAAAGCTACATCATATTGTTGTTACTGTTCACAAACCTGCTATTGCGTTAATCACTTATAAATTGTATCCTTGCCCTTGGCCTTGTACAGAGATTAGCAGCGATCTGGCTAGTTTCATAGTATGCAAATGCCTTATTCATATATGCTCACAAATAGCCTTTTTACCAGTGTAAGACCACTTTTGACATATACATACATTGGTTTTACGTTTGTAAAACCACTTAATGACTTGAAGCTCCTCAGATATGCCACCCACCCCAAGCTTTTTCAGGTCACATTTCATTAGTCAGCTTAACCTGCTTTAGAGCAGTAAGTCATTCAAACTTTTGTGACCCTGTAGCAGCAACTGGGGATCAAGCACTTGACCTACATAGACCCCATCCAGTACCTGCATGCTAGCAAGAGTCCCTGAGTCTTCTTTTGCCTATCAGTTAGGCAGAGACTTGTTTCTTTTTTATGTTCTCCAGATAAGCTTCGAGGCATCAGGTTTCTCTCCACTCAAGGCTCTATCATCTTGGAAAGCCAACTAGAGAAAGTGATACAGGGTATAAACAAAGTCCCAATGAACCTCAATGTGTATACGGAGCATACCTAACACTTTCACTGTCCCGCTACTTGTATCAACAGACAACACCTAAGACGATCCAAGACACAGCCGCAGAGCCTTATCACAACGCTTCTTAACAATTAAGCTCAGAGGTCAAACAAAACAAGTACCATGATGGCAATGGGTCTAGCCAAAGCCTATGACCTGTCACCAAACAGAGACAACCCAACCTCCAAGATCCAGGTTTCCATGGAATTTTGGATGGATAGTATCTTACGAGAACGGCCAAGCCATCAGCACACCACATCAATATCCCCATGCACTGCCCCCTCAGAAATAGTGCTACAATAGATAGAACAACTGCATGTTCATTAACTACAGTTCTGCAACCAAGCATGTAACCGAACTGACGGAAGCCATCCTGAACCACAACATTGACGTGGCTTAATGAAACCTCGTACCTGATTGTTGACACGCTAGTCCCGCTGGGCTTTCAATCATCCTAAAAGACTGAATGGACTGTCACAGTGGAGGGATTGCCATCATCCACAAGAACAGTATCACCTTGGCTGAAACAGACACCTTCACCAACAACACATTTGAATGTCTTAGCACCACCATAAGGATGAAAAACAACAACACAATTAATTGCCACCTTCTCTACCACTCACCAGGTAATGTACTGTCCTTTGGTGACCATCAATTGGACCTGATAACACACTGCTCACTTTCAGATGCCTATAACATAATCCTAAGTGACCTCAACCTTCCTTGGAACGATGAGAGCAATGCTTTATTCTAATCCTTAAATTAACTTTCACTCAGTAATAACCTTATACAGGACTGCAAAGGTCAAACTCATAACAGAGACTCAACCCTAGACACCATTATATCTCTTGAAGAAGCATTAACTATTGATAACATATTTCCTGTTGACAGTTTGGATCACCACATCATTCTGTTTCACATCAATCAAGCAAAACTACACCTAATTTGTATACAGAAAACACTTCAATGGATGAGTAACATAGGTAGATTCCACTAGCTAATTTGGAAGAAAGAATGGTATCACTACTCCCCCCTCCTCTTAAGGTAACCTCTCAACAACTGTACTTATAACCCACTACAACTCAATGATGACAGCTGTCCTAAACCAAGTAGCCCACCTGAAACTAAAAAGGGTTGGAAAAACCCTCTTGAGATCCTGGTTTAACAATGACCCCAATGTGAGCTGCAGAAAGAATTTGGTAAACAAATCCTTCCAAAGCCCACCTTGACCAACTCAGAAGGGAACGCAGGAATTATAAACAATTTATTATGAAAGAAAAAGCTGCCTTCTGTTGCAACACACTAGAGAATGCCAAAAATTGCACCAAAGAGCTTTTCAACATCATCAAACAACAAACCTCAGAGCCAGTAAAAAAAACTTAAGTCTCTGAATAATGGTGTGATAAATTTGCTAGTTTCTTCAGTGGTAAAATCACTAAGATTAAGCTTTCATTCAACAGTAACATCCAGACATCCAATGGAAACTAACCTCCCACAAAGGAGTGAAACAACTCCCCCACACACTCTTCGAACACCCAATCAACAATCTCTCTACGAGACATCACAAGGTGCAACCAAATCCAAGGGTCCTCACAACTCCCAGGAGCTTGGAGGTGTTCAATCCACTCCTGGAGATTGACATTGATGTATATTAACCTTTAGTAGAGCCCCTCATGTCACAAAGGTCATCAGAATGTGACAGTTTCTGTTTACGTTAATCATAGCTTTAATGGCTAAATGTCGAAAGCTGCACTGACAAATTGTAAATGTGCACTTGTTTGTATTTCAGAGTCAACTTAGGTAGCATTTGAGTTAAATCACATGTTTAGAAGGATAAAACTTAAGTTATCATGTAATTTAGACTCTTACCTAACAGCACATATACAAACCTTTTTCAATCAATCAATCAGGTGTTATTTGATTAGCATGGCTTGTCACCCGACTGGGTATCCAAGCTCTTGCTGCATTTGTTTATGTGAAAAGCCAGGTTGTCAGTCCCTTTCTGAAGTGGGTCAGTGAGGGTGCGGTGCGGAAGTGGAAAGGGAGGACATTCCAGACTTTGGAGAAGTGGTGAGGGAGAAGCATCCTCCAGTGTTACAGCGGCACATGCGTGGTACCTTTGCAAAGATTCTGTGTGCTGAGGAGAGATTCCTCGTCGATCGGAGGAGGTGAAGGGGGTGGTGCAGGTAGGAGGGTCCTTGGATATGGAGGGCTTTGTAGGCATGGGTCAAGAGCTTGATGTGGCATCTTTTCTGGAATGGGAGCCAATAGAAGGCGTTCAGGTCCTGGGTGATATGGGTTCTCTTGGGGAGATTTGAGGATCTGTCTGGCAACTGCATTCTGGATCATCTGGAGTCTTTGAATGATGTCGGTGGTGGTGCCTGGGTGGAGTGCATTGCTGTAGTCCAGTAGATCATGCAGGGCATGTGAAAGCAGGCTTAGGAGAGGTTGTTTACCTGGCGTTTCTTGGATAGTTTGCTGTTAAGAATGATGCCAAGTTTGCAGGTATGATCTTTGATACCAGGGTGGGTCTGAGCTCTGCTGGCCACCAGGAGTCATTCCAGAGGGTTGAGTGTCTGCTGAAGATCAGAATCTCTGTTTTGTCTGTGTTGAGCTTCAGGCAGTTGTCTTTCATCCAGGCAGATACGTTCTTCATATAGTTGTGAAAGTTGGTCTTTGTCTTGGTGAGGTCTGTTGAGAGCGAGGGGACAAGCTGTGTTGTCAGCATAGGACATGATGTTGATGTTGTGCGGTCTCACAATATCTGCGAGTGGTGTCATGTAGATGTTGAGAGTATTGGTGTTAGGGAGGAGCCTTGAGGACACCACAGATGATGTGGTTGACCTGTGATGTGAGGTGAAGGTGGGAGGTGGACCCCCTGGGTGCGTCCCATAAGGAAAGGTGCTGTCCATCTGAGCGCATCATTTGTGATCCCAAACTGGTATAGTCAGTTGATCAGTCTGTGGTGGAAGATGGTGTAGAGAGTGACGGAGAGGTCAAGCAGGATCAAGGCAACTGCTTCTCCTCTGTCGAGCAGGGCACAGATGTTGTGTGCTGTGGCGATCAGAGCTGTCTCAGTGATATGATTGGCTTTGAAGCCTGATCTGGAGGGGTTTAGCAGGTTGTTTCTCTCCAGCTGTTCGGTGAGTTGGCGGTTGATGGTCTTCTGTAGGACTTTAGTGGGGGATGGGAGCAGAGAGATTGGGTGGTAATTCTGGAACTCGGTGGGGTCTGCAAAGGGTTTCTTGAGAAGCGGTCGGATCTCTGCGTGTTTTCAGGCTTCTAGAAAAGTGTTCATGGCTAATGAGACATTGAGGATGGTGGTGAGCTTGTGGCTGATCTGGTTTCTTCCGAGGTTGACGATCTGTGGAGGCATGGGTCGGTGGGTGTGATCGGGTTCAGTGTGCTGAGTTGTCACCATGCGGTTAGTGGGTGGTTGGAGGTGGTCATTGATGGAACTCTGGGGAGGTCAGAAGTTTGTGGATCCAAGTTACTGTAGATGGTTGATATTAAATGATATTGAATTTCTAGTGATTAGTCAATCAATCAATCAATCAATCATTAAATTTATAAAGCGCGCTATGTACCCGTAAGGGTTTCAAGGCGCTGAGGGGGGGGCAGCTGCTATTGGTCGAAGAGCCAGGTCTTGAGGAGTCTCCTGAAGGTGAGGAGGTCCTGGGTCTGGCGCAGGGGGGTCGGGAGGGAGTTCCAGGTCTTGGCGGCAAGGTAGGAGAAGGATCTGCCGCCGGAGGTCTTGCGTTGGAATCGGGGCACGATGGCGAGGGAGAGGTTGGCAGAGCGGAGTTGGCGGGAGGGGGCGTAGAAGTTGAGTCTGTTGTTCAGGTAGGAGGGTCCGGCGTTGTGTAGTGCTTTGTGCGCGTGGGTGAGGAGTTTAAAGGTGATCCCCTTGTCCACGGAGAGCCAGTGGAGGTCCTTCAGGTGGTGGGAGATGTGGCATTGGCGGGGTATGTCGAGGATCAGGCGGGCGGATGCGCTCTGGGTGCGTTGGAGTCGTTGGATGTCGTTTGCTGGGATGCCTGTGTAGAGTGCGTTGCCGTAGTCAAGTCTGCTACTGACGAGGGCCTGGGTCACTGTTTTTCTGGTTTCCGTCGGGATCCACTTTAGATTCTACGGAGCATGCAGAGGGTGTTGAAGCAGGAGGAGGAGACTTCGTTGACCTGTTTGGACATGGTGAGGGCGGAGTCGAGGATGAAGCCTCGACTAGTAAACAATTAATTAATTTTAAAATATGTGCAAAAGTGAGAGAAATGCAATTCTCTGTTGCACTTAATGAAATGAAGTAACAAATCATTCCCGTTTGAAATTAACTATATTGCTCTTAATAATGAAATATTATTAATGCTGAATTTATAAGTTTGCCTATCATATACGTTCTACTACAATATATTAATTAAATGCATTATTATAGCTTCCTTGTGTTAGAATGAGTGAGGCCTGTTGAAACTTGTAATTTGTGACCATGCTAGAAATGTTGATTAATTTCCTAATGTGAACTTTCTTTTAGGTTATGTTCTTATGAGAAGCTGAGCTAGTTGATAACAGATTCCATTCTTTGAGTATAGAGAGAACGTAGCGTAGTGTCCTAGATGAAAGAACATTGTGAAAGTTGACTATTGTCATATAAAACTGTTTCAAACTTGTGTGGAGTTGCACAGATGGAAGATGATCCCATGTCAGACCTTGGAAAGAACTGGACTGTTACAACTTGGAGTTTGTTGATCGACTACTATTGGATGATGTCTATACAACATGACACAAACTGATATTTTTAACAAATCAGAATGTTTTGTGAATTCTAAAATACTGATGGACATTTGAACATTGGAACACTGCTGAGCAGGACCTGCAGTTTAGTAGCCTGATGAGAACTCTTGATGTTTTCAGACTTTTTGCTGAGTCTGATGCTTTGATGATGAAGATTCCCTCAATGCTCTACCATTGGAGAGGTATCTTTCTTTCTGCCATTACATTTGAAATACCCTTTTAGACTTAGGAATCCTATTTATTTTCCCCTTCAGAAGACTCTTGACCGAGCTTCTGATATGCCAACTCTTACCCTTTTTTCTCATTTTAGCCTAATTTGGTTAGTGACCAGCAGTCTGAGACTATCTTTCTCCAAATTATTTTTGCCATTTTTATGCTTTTTGTATTTTGCCCACATGTGTTTCTTCCCAAATGTATTTCCATGGTTTGTTTAGTTGTTGGTCGACCTAAGCCCAGCCAAAGATTCTTGACTCTGCTAATTTGAATTGATTGATGACTCCTGACTCTGAATAGAGTATCATCTCTGTAACTCCAATATTCTTGTTGATGATATGCATTCTTCTTCCTGAATGCTTAGTTCTAAAATGTTAGTTTGCCTACCTTTATTTAGATGCCTTGGGCAACTCTTAGTGATTTTTTACCTTTATAACTTTTTTGCACATTGCCTACATGACTTTGAGCTTGTGTTTGTAATACATTTAAAATTTTATTTTCTTCTTGGTGTTGTTCTTCCCTGGCTACATTTGTCATGGTGTTTAAATTGTTCGGGTGGTATTGAAATTCTGTTGATGGTTCTACCACACTACTTACTGGCTCCAAAGATTCATCCACCTCGAAGGACATTGATTCCTGTGAAGGAATGAAAATGCTACAGCAGTTCTGGTAGCAGAGTTATGGTTTTGTTCCATAAGGGCAGGGAACCATTTTTGTTTAGTGTTAGGGAGATAGGATTGACCTAATGCGATTGCCCAGTCTAAAGATTGGCCACCCCAGATCTTGTTCCATAGTTTGTTTTAAAGTTTTATGAAGCTCCATCATTGTGCCTACAAGTGAGGGGAGCCTGAGTATAAATAGTGTGATACTTTGGCCTGAAGATTGTGGTGAAGTGTGATTTTGTGAAGTGTTTTGCGGAGTCTTTGTACTCAAAGTTATTGTGGTGCTTTCTGCTACAAAATGTCTGGGTTTGTTGTTGTTGACACATCCATCGTGGCCTCAGATCCCGGGATAATGCACAAGTGGAGAAAACACTTTGTTAATTTATTGTCTGCAGTGAGGTACTTGTCATGAGATGTCATTGACGGTGCCAGTAGTTTTTCTTGATTGACTATTAGTTGTTGGTTGGCATTTAATTAATCCTAAGGGCCTATGAAGGATCTATATCAACCAGAGAAAGAACTGCTAGTCAAGTGAAAGCTACAGTCAGAGAAGTGTAAGTCCATACAGCTTTGAAGTGTTTGAATTCCTACCTGTAGTGTGCAAACAGGTTGTTGGTTTTTGCTTGCAATATTTTGCATTAGGTGTGAGTTAGCGATTGTGTGAGAGACAATTGTGAAGCAATTGCAGCTGTTGAATGAAGTGAATGTGACATCATATTGTGCCACTCTTAGAAATGGGGTCTTTGGTTGGCAGTCAAGTTACCCCCTGTCCAAGCAAGGGCCCTGATTGACAGCAAGATGACTAACCCCAGGAAGCTTGCATAGAAAGTGGACTGTTGGGAGAGCACCAGGGTCCAGAAGAGGTATGGGGGAGACCACGCCAGGAGTGGGCAGGGTCCCGCTCAGAAGAATAAGGGTGTGGCGGTAAACATGGGGAGTTCTCGAAAGGGCCACAAGCTAGTTTCCAGGGTAAAGATTCCCAGCCCCCAGTTGAAAAGAAGCCTTGGTTTTCCAAAGGGAAACCTGCAGAGAGGGTTCCCCCAAATGTTATGCATGCAACCAGGTGGGTCATGTGACTGGGGACCACAAATGTCCCAAGTGGACACAGGCACCCACTGGTGCTCAGTCACAGGGTTTGGCCAGTGTAGCACTTGGCGAGGAATTGGTTCCAGGTGGGTGGGAGCCAGCTGAGATGACCCTTGTCTCACTAAGGGACAGTGAGATGGACTAGAGAACCCTTGTGCCTGAAAACACTAAGAAGTACAGGCAGTGGTTGAATATCAATGGACAGGGGATGGAGGCTCTGAGAGACACAGGAACCAGTGTGACTACTGTGAGAAGTCACCTGGTGTCTGAAGAGCAGATAGATCCCCATGAACTTCACCAAGTAGTTGCGGTAGACAACTCAGAGCGCCTGTGCAGAGTGGTGCAGGTATTCTTTGAACGGGGGGTCTCAGGTGACTTGAAAGTAGATGTGAGTCCAACCATGCCTGTAGATTGTCTGTTTGGCAATGACCTGAAGGATTCCCCTTGGAAGCAGGAGGAACACAGGTCTCACTTGGAGATGTTGGGTCTGCCTGGGTGGGTGGGTGTGTGTGTCCACCTGGTACATGACAGCTCGTCAGGGTGATCAGTAAAGCCTGGATCCTGAAAGCGGGCCCAGGTGTCTGTCAGAAGGCGGAAGGGTAAAGGGCTTGGGAAACCCACTCCAGACGTTCCCACAGTCCAGGAGGAGGCTACAGGGGAACAAGTGCCTGAACTGGGGGAGGTCCTTGAGCTGACTCAGAGGCAGTTGGAACGGGGACCCACCAGGGAGGCATTCTGTGAGGCACAGAAAACATGCCTTACTCTGGAGGGCTTGCAGCAGCAGGCTGCATACCAGGTTTCTGGCAAGGAGCCTGGATCACACTTGATCTACTGGGAGAACGGCCTCCTATAGAGTGCGCCTAAGGTTGTTGAGTCTACGTCAGCCCATCTGCTGGTGGTACCCCAGTACTTCAGAGCCTTCCTACAGGGTCTGGCTCATGATGTGCCTTTAGCTGGTCATTTGGGGCAGGACAAGACCTTTGAATGGCTTGTCAACCGCTTCTACTGGCCCCAAATGAGGAGGCACTCAGATGCACACTGTAGGTCTTTCCAAACTTGTCAGGCAAGTGGTCAAAGTGGAGGGAAATCTAATGCTCCTCTCCAACCTTTTCCGTGGGTCAGCACTCCCTTTGAAAGGGTTGGTATTGACATTGTGGGGCCTCTGGATCCCAAGACAGCCACGGGCAGCAGGTTCTTCCTGGTCTTGGTAGACCATGCCACTCAGGACCCAGAAGCCATTCCTTTGAGGTCAATCACCTCCCCTGTGGTGGGACATGCTTTGATGGGGTTTTTTACCCGCATAGAGTTCCCCAAGGAGGTTGTATCTGATAGGGGTACCAACTTCATATCAACTTATATGAAGTCTCTGTGAAAGGAGTGTGGGGTGACATATAAGTTCACCACTCTTTGCCACCCTCAAAGTAACAGTCTGGTTGAGAGATTCAACTGCACCTTGAAGGGCATGATCATGGGCCTGTCAGAGCCCTTGAGGTCTAAGTGGGATGTCCTCTTGCCATGCCTTCTGTTCACCTACAGGAAGGTGCCTCAAAAGAGTCTTGGATTTAGCCCTTTTGAGTTACTCTATTGCCACCCTATCAGGGGGATCTTTGAGTCTGGTTAGGGACGGCTTGGAGAAGGCCTCCAGTAACCCCCCCCCAGGATGTACTGAGTTACATGCTGGCTTTTAGGAACCAGACAGCCCGATTCAGGAGGCTCGCACAAGAGAACCTATAAGCAAGCCAAGAAGATATGAAACCCTGGTACAACTAGAATACCACTCCGGTTGAGTTCCAGCCTGGGCAAAACGTTTGGGTGATGGCCACAGCAGAGCCTAGGGCTCTCCAAGATAAGTGGACTGGGCCATTTGAGATAGTGGAGCGCAAGAGTGATGTCACCTCACTGGTGATCTTGCTGACTCCCAGGAACGCTTTGAGGGTCCTACATGTGAACCGCCTCAAGCCTCAATTTGAGAAGACAGAGGTATCAATGCTCTTAGCAACAGATGTTGAGGTGCAGGAAGAGAGTGGGCCTCTTCCTAACCTCCTGTCCGCCAAAGAGAAAGATGGTTCAGTGGAGGGTGTGAACCTCTTCCCATCCCTGACCCCAGAGCAACAGAGAGACAGTTGACAAGTGTTGGAACAGTTTGCCCTTCTATTTTCCTTGATACTAGGGGGTCACTCATCTGTGTACACATGATGTGTACACTGGGGGCAGTCCTCCTGTTAAACATAAGGTTTACAGCGTGACTGACAAGGTTAGGGCCAGCATAAAGGATGAGGTATGCAAATTGTTAGCCCTTTGGTTAATTGAGTTCTCCAGTAGGCCTTGGGCCAGCCCTGTGGTCTTGGTCCTAAAAGCTGTATTTCTTGGTGCCACTCCAGAACTCAGGTTCTGTGTGGATTACCGGTGACTTAATGCGGTCACTAAAACTAAGGCGCACCCCATCCCCCGAGCTGATGAGCTCATTGATAGGTTAGGGGCTGCCAAATATCTATGTACTTTGACTTGACCTCTGGATATTGGCAGATTGCTCTGACTGAGGGGGCTAAGGAGAGGTCTGCATTTTCAACCCCAGATGGGCACTACCAATTTAGGGTGATGCCCCTTGGGATAAAAAATGTCCCTGCCACCTTTCAGAGGTTGGTCAACCAGGTATTGGCTGGACTGGATGATTTCAGTGCTGCCTACCTGGATGACATTCCTGTGGTCAGCTCCAACTGGGAAGAACACTTATAGAACCTCTACAAAGTGTAAGAGGACATGCAGAAAGCAGGCCTCACTATTAAGGCTAGCAAGTGCCAAATAAGGCAGGATTCTGTGGTGTCCTTGAGATACCAGGTGGGGAGTGGCCAAGTAGCACCCCTACAGCCAAGGATTGACACCATTCTGGCTTGGGAGCCTCCCGAGACCCAGACTGAGGTGAGAGACATTTCAGGCCTCACTGGATACTACATGTGGTTTGTCAAGGGGTATGGTACTATTGTTACTCCCTTGACTGAGTTAAACTCCAAGAAGCAGCCCAGAAAGGTGACCTGGACTGAGTCTTGCCAGACAGCTTTTGATGCCCTCAAGGCAGGCATGTGCATGGCACCCATGCTGAAGGCACCTGGCTTCTCCAAAGAATTAGTCGTGCAGACTGATGCTTCAGAGCATGGTATAGGAGCAGTGTTATCACAGCTAAATGAAGAGGGCCTAGACCAGACTGTAGCCTTCATTAGTAGGAGGTCACTTCCCCAGGAATGTAGGTAGAGTGCAATTCAGCGTGAGGCTTTTGCTGTGGTCTTGGTGCTGAAGAAGCTAAGACCCTACTTGTTTGGGACTCATTTCTGGGTTCAGACCGACCACAGGGCTCTCAGATGGTTAATGAAGATGAAGGGTGAGAATCCAAAACTGGTGTGGTGGTCCCAGGGCCTATAAATCAAATGCTACTAGCGGGCCTGCAGCACTGGTTGTGCCACCCACATTAGTAGCCCTGAAAACATCGCTCAAACCTGCCACTGCAGTACAGTTTTAACCTGTGTCCCCACTTGCCAGTCCTAAACCTTCCCTTTTTATACATGTAAGGCACCCCTAAAGTCCTAGACCCTAAGGCCCTAGGTAGCCCCATGGGCAGGGTGCAGTGTATGTTAATGGTGGGACATGTACTGATGTGTTTTACATGTACTAACAGTGAAATACTGCCAAATTCAATTTCACTGTTGCAAGGCCTATCTCCCTCATAGGTTAACATGGGGGCTGCATTCAAATATTTCTTATAGAGCAGATTCCCTTTAAGAGCAGATGGACATATGGGGTTTGTAATCTCTAAACGCACAATTACAAAATACATCTTTTAGTGAAGTTGTTTGTTAGATTGTTAGTTTGAAAATGCCACTTTAGAAAGTAGGCATTTTCTTGCTTAAACCATTCTGTGACTCTGCCTGTTTGTGGATTCTCTGTCTGGGTCAAACGGACAGCTGGCTGTTTGTGAATCTTGTTAGAAATGGGGTTTTTGGTTGGCAGTCAGGTTACCCTCTGTCCAAGCAAGAACCCTCACTCTAGTCAGGGTAAGTCACACACAATACAAAATTAGCCTGTGCCCACCCTCTGGTAGCTTGGCACGAGCAGTCAGGCTTAACTTAGAAGGCAATGTGTAAAGTATTTGTGCAATAAATCATACAATACCACCATATAGCACCACAAAAATACACCACACAGTGTTTAGAAAAATATATAATATTTATCAGGATAATTGTAGGTCAAAACGAATAAAGTTGCAATGTGAATTTGTAGAGATATCACTGAAAAGTGATATGAAATGTCTTAAGTCTTTAAAAAGCAAACAAAGTCTCTTTCAAGCACAAAGTACCTGGTTTTGGAGTGGAAAATCTCCTCAGAGGACCACAGAAGAAGAGATACGTGGAAAAATGGTGTGCGCGTCGATTTCTCCCCAGCACACACGGACTTGCGTCGTTATTTTCCACGCGGGGAAGTCGTGCGCCGTTTTCCAGCGCGTGGACAGTCTCTTTCTGTGGATCGCGGGGATTACCAGATGTCCCAGGTCTGTGCGTGGATTTTCCTGCTTGTTTTCCGGCTGCGCGTCGTTCTGCGGGGCTGCGCGTTGAAATTTCGATCTCACGGCAGGCGTCGCGTCGATTTCTCCTCCGGAGGTCGGGCGGCGTTGGCCTTGCGGAGCCGTGCGTCGAAGTTCCGGTCGTCCCGAAGGCGTCGCGTCGATCAGCGTCGGTGTGCGTCGAAAATTTCGGCGCACGGAGCGTCCAAGTGAAAAAGAGAAGTCTTTTTGGTCCTGAGACTTCAGGGAACAGGAGGCAAGCTCTATTCTGGCCCTTGGAGAGCACTTTCACAGCCAGGCAAGAGTTCAGCAAGGCAGCAGGCCAACAGCAAGGCAGCAGTCCTTTGTAGAAAGCAGACAGGTGAGTCCTTTGAGCAGCCAGGCAGTTCTTCTTGGCAGGATGTAGTTTCTGGTTCAGGTTTCTTCTCCAGCAAGTGTCTGATGAGGTAGGGCAGAGGCCCTGTTTTATACCCAAATGTGCCTTTGAAGTGGGGGAGACTTCAAAGAGTGGCTAAGAAGTGCACCAGGTCCCCTTTCAGTTCAATCCTGTCTGCCAGGGTCCCAGTAGGGGGTGTGGCAGTCCTTTGTGTGAGAGCAGGCCCTCCACCCTCCCAGCCCAGGAAGACCCATTCAAAATGCAGATGTATGCAAGTGAGGCTGAGTACCCTGTGTTTGGGGTGTGTCTGAGTGAATGCACAAGGAGCTGTCAACCAAGCCCAGCCAGACGTGGATTGTAAGGCACAGAAAGATTTAAGTGCAAAGAAATGCTCACTTTCTAAAAGTGGCATTTCTAGAATAGTAATATTAAATCCAACTTCACCAGTCAGCAGGATTTTGTATTACCATTCTGGCCATACTAAATATGACTTTCCTGCTCCTTTCAGATCAGCAGCTGCCACTTCAACAATGTATGAGGGCAGCCCCAATGTTAGCCTATGAAGGGAGCAGGCCTCACAGTAGTGTAAAAACGAATTTAGGAGTTTTACACTACCAGGACATATAACTACACAGGTACATGTCCTGCCTTTTACCTACACAGCACCCTGCTCTAGGGGTTACCTAGGGCACACATTAGGGGTGACTTATATGTAGAAAAAGGGGAGTTCTAGGCTTGGCAAGTACTTTTAAATGCCAAGTGGAAGTGGCAGTGAAACTGCACACATAGGCCTTGCAATGGCAAGCCTGAGACAACGTTAAGAAGGGCTACTTAAGTGGGTGGCACAACCAGTGCTGCAGGTCCACTAGTAGCATTTAATCTACAGGCCCTAGGCACATATAGTGCACATTACTAGGGACTTATAAGTCAATTAAATAGTCCAATCAGGTATGATCCAAAGTTACCATGTTTAAAAAGGGAGAGAGCATATGCACTTTAGCACTGGTTAGCAGTGGTAAAGTGCGCAGAGTCTAAAGCCAGCAAAACAGGGTCCAAAAAGTGGAGGGAGGCAGGCAAAAAGTTAGGGGTGACCACCCTAAGGCATGTCAGGTCTAACATGTGTCCCCCCAGCTGAAATTGGGGAGAGCTACCTGACCTCCTGGGAGCTCTCATCGCTAAGGCGGAAGTATCTGGAGAGACCATCAGCATTGGTGTGGTCAACCCCTGGGCGATGCTCCACCGTAAAGTCCATCCCCTGTAGGGAAATGGACCACCTCAAGAGTTTTGGATTCTCACCCCTCATCTGCATGAGCCATCTGAGGGGCCTGTGGTCTGTCTGAACCCAGAAGTAAGTCCCAAACAGGTAGGGTCTTAGCTTCTTCAGTGCCCAGACCACACACAAATGCTTCTCTCTCAATAGCACTCCACCTTTGTTCCCGTGGTAATAGTCTTCTGCTAATAAAGACTACTGGTTGGTCTGCGCCCTCCTCATTCAGCTGTGCTAGAACAGCCCCTATGCCATGCTCTGAAGCGTCTGTCTGAACAATAAATTCCTGGGAGTAGTCAGGGGCCTTGAGCACGGGGGCCGTGCACATGGCTTCCTTCAGAGAATCAAAGGCTTTCTGACAGGCCTCTGTCCAATTCACCAACCTAGGTTGTTTCTTGGAAGTGAGTTCTGTCAAGGGGGACACAATGGTACCATAGCCCTTGACGAACCGGCGGTAGTATCCAGTGAGGCCCAAAAAGGCTCTCACCTCAGTCTGTGTTTTAGGTGGTTGCCAGGCCTTGATAGTTTCAATCTTGGCCTGGAGTGGCTGAACCCTTCCACCACCTACTAGGTGTCCCAAGTACACCACGGAACCCTGCCCAATCTGGAACCTACTAGCCTTGATAGTCAGGCCTGCCTGTTGCAGGGCCTGAAGCACCTCCTTGAGGTGGAGCAGGTGTTCCTCCCAGCTGGAACTGTAGACAGCTATGTCGTCTAGGTAAGCTGCACAGAAGGCATCTTTACCAGCTAGGACCCCGTTAACCAACCATTGGAAGGTAGCTTGGGCATTTTTCAGCCCAAATGGCATCACCCGGAATTGGTAATGGCCATCAGGGGTGGAAAAAGCAGATCTTTCTTTAGCCCCCTCAGTCAGGCCAATCTGCCAGTACCCAGAAGTAAGATCGAACGTACTCAGGAACTTGGCAGCGCCTAGCCTGTCAACGAGCTCATCAGCTCGTGGGATGGGGTGAGCATCATCCGGGTGACTGAATTGAGACCCCAGTAGTCCACACAGAACCGGAGTTCTGGTTTCGCACCTGGGGCAGTAGCCTTGGGAACCAATACCACAGGGCTGGCCCAGGGACTACTGGATTTCTCAATAACTCCCAAAGTCAACATCTTGGAGACCTCCTCCTTGATGCTGGCCTTCACCTTATCTGACAACCTGTAAATATTGTTCTTTACAGGGGCACTGTCACCTGTGTCAATGTCATGCACACAGAGGTGGGTTAGTCCAGGAGTAAGGGAGAACCGGGGGAGAACTGCTCTAACAGCTCATAGCAGTCCCCTCTCTGGGTTGGAGTCAGGGAGTCAGAGAGAATGACACCACCTACTGACCCATCCCCTTCTTTGACAGCGAGGAGGTCGGGGAGAGGTTCACTCTCCTCTTCCATGCCCTCATCTGTGACTAGGAGCATGCTGACCTCAGACCTCTCAAAGTGAGGTTTGAGCCGGTTGTGGTGGAGGACCCTTAGGGGTTGCCTAGGGGTCTTAAGGTCCACTAGGTAAGTGGCCTCCCCTTTACGCTCCTTGATCTCAAAGGGGCCAGTCCAGCGGTCCTGGAGAGCCCTGGGCTCTACTGGCTCCATTACCCAAACTTTGGGGGTCATTCTGACCTCGGCGGTAAAAGGCCCTTACCGCCGGTCAGAACTCCGCCATACTACCGCCGCGGCCGCGGTAAACCGCCACGGTCATTCTGACCACCAACTGTGAATCCGCCAAAAACCCGACATCCAAGGAAGGCCGCCTCATCAGCGGGCCGCGGAAAACTGGAGATGACCAAACCTCCACCGCCACGCCAACACAAACACGCCCATGCCATTCTGACCCACGAATCCACGCGGCGGTCTTTCAACCGCGGTATTCCATTGGCGGTACACACCGCCGCGGTCAAAATACACACACAGCTCCAAAACACAGCCACATTGGACAATTTGAAATACACACACCTGACACACATACAAACAACACTCCCACACATCCAATCAACTATAAAACACACACCCACATCACCCACAAACCCCTACGACCGAAGATCAGAGACGAAGGAGAGAGAGACACATCACAGAATAGAGAGCTACATCACACAGAGGCACACTACACCATCACACACACCACATAGAAGCACAAAGCACCACACACCAACACACTCTTCACCATATACACCACCCCACACATCATCCACACCACCCCATAGCACCCCAAAGGCACCCACGCTTTTCGGACCAAGAACTCCGGGTCATGGTGGAGGAAATCATAAGAGTTGAACCCCAGCTCTTCGGCTCACAGGTGCAGCACACCACTATAGCCAGGAAGGCGGAGCTATGGCAGCGGATCGTGGACAGGGTAAACGCGGTGGGACAGCATCCCAGAAATCGAGACGACATCCGCAAACGCTGGAACGACTTACGGGGAAAGGTGCGCTCGATGGTCTCGCGACACAACATCGCAGTGCAGAAGACTGGCGGGGGACCCCCACCCACTCCACCCGAATTCACAGCATGGGAGCAAGAGGTACTAAACATCCTGCATCCTGATGGCCTCGCTGGAGTACACGGAGGAATGGACTCTGGTAAGTACAATCTCAACTACTTCACCCCCCCCAGGATGCTAACCCCCACCACCACCCTCACCCCCAACCCCCCATCACACATCCTCCCTGAGAATGTCTCTCCAGCACAACCCACCCAACACCAACCCCTGCATGCCACCACAAACTATGGACACCCATCACCTAAGCATGACCACTGCACATACCCCCCCCCCAAACACCCCCACAACACCTCCCCCAAGGGAATGACAGCACTGGGGGACAAGGGCACCCATAAATCGCACACAATAGCACACACAGAAACAATAACCATACTCTCTTACCCCATGCAGGACCCGAACGCCAACACACCGGCCAGGAGGGTCCAGAAATGTCCATCCCCCCCCCGGAAGAGGCCCCCAGTGATCACAGCAGCTCTGTCGACCTGGAACCTGATGACCAGCCCGGACCATCGGGGACCTCTGGACAGTCGGTTCCCCACACACAGGCCACAGCAGACCCAACCCCCTCTGGGAACAACAGCACAGCTCCCACCCAGCGGGCCCATGCCTCTGTCTCTAGGACAGGTCAATCAGCGGTGTGTCTGCCACTAGAGGGCACCCAGGCTAACCCACCACCCCAACAACAACAGGGACCTGGGGGCAGTGGTAGTGGGCACACCGTCCAGGGGACAGAGGCCGGGGGAAACAGGGCAACTCGGAGGGCTGCTGTGCGACAGGGGGGGAGGAGAGGCCCAGGGAACCGACTCTCCAGGAGGCCCTCACCACCATCATGGCAGCCTACCACCACTCCCAAGAGACGATGGCGACGGTACTGGCCAGGTTCCAGGAGATCCAGGCACAGCAGGAGGAACGCTACATGGGGTTCACCAATCATCTCACCAACATCTCTACCGCTATGGGGAGCATAGTCCAGGCCCTCAACCGGATAGAAGACACGTTGCGGGACCATGTGGCACCACACAGGGCCCCTGTCACTAGCCCCGACCAGGAACAGCCTACCACCTCCGCCGGCGCTAGTGGACAGGAGGCCCCACCACAACGACACCTCCTGCTGAAGAACAACCACCCCGCAAGAGGAGCCTGAGATCCAAAAAAAGACAGTAGGATGTCAAGACCCCCGCCAGCATGAGACACCCCCTGAAGTCATCCCACTGTCCCACATTGCCACCCTGTCCAACCTTGAACTGCCCCTGCTCCATCCTTCCACAGGCATATGGACAATGCACCTGTGAGACTGAGAACTGGACTCTGCCATGGACATTACTCCACCCCCACCCATCACCGTGTTAATATCATGTACCATTATCTAGCACCAAAAATAAATCACTCAATGCACTGAAATCATGCTGGAGTCAGGCTGTATTATTTACAAATGTATAACACATTACCGATCAATTATGTTCTGTTAACTTTGTGCTGAACACATACCGAGATCAATAAGCATTAGTCCATGGGCTAACCAAGCAGAAGTCACGCAGTGGGTCATACAGCACTGAAAAGGGAAGGGAAAATCAAACATCAGTTTTAAAGAACTGGGGGGTCATAGACAAAGTTGAGAAGCTGGAGGCTTTCAGGAAAATAAAAATGGCGTGTGTGATTCTTACCTGTGTGCTACTGAAAATACTGTTGGATAACTCTGTCCCTGTTGTCTGTGTCGTCCTCTGAGTCTTCCTCCTCTTCACTCTCCACAGGCTCCACAGCTGCTTCAACACCACCATCTGGACCATCCTCCTGCAGGAAAGGCACCTGACGTCGCAATGCCAGATTGTGAAGCATACAGCAGGCCACGATGATCTGGCACACCTTCTTTGGTGAGTACATCAGGGATCCCCCTGTCATATGCAGGCACCTAAACCTGGCCTTCAGGAGGCCAAAGGTCCTTTCTATGATCCTCCTAGTTCGCCCATGGGCCTCATTGTACCGTTCCTCAGCCCTGGTCCGGGGATTCCTCACTGGGGTCAGTAGCCACAACAGGTTGGGGTAACCAGAGTCACCTATTAGCCACACACGGTGTCTCTGTAGCTGTTCCATCACATAAGGTATGCTGCTATTTCGCATGACATACGCGTCATGCACTGACCCAGGGAACTTGGCATTTACATGGGAGATGTACTGGTCAGCCAAACAGACCACCTGGACATTCATCGAATGATAACTTTTTCTGTTTCTGTACACCTGCTCATCGTCTTTTGGGGGGACTAAGGCTACATGGGTCCCATCAATGGCACCAATTATGTTGGGAATATGTCCAAGGGCATAAAAATCACCCTTCACAGTGGGCAAATCAACCTCCTCAGGGAATATAATGTAACTCCGCATGTGTTTTGTCAGGGCAGACAACACTCTAGAAAAAACTTTTGAAAACATTGGCTGAGACACTCCAGATGACATGGCCACTGTTGTCTGGAATGAGCCACTTGCAAGAAAATGGAGGACTGACAGCACCTGCACCAGAGGGGGAATTCCTGTGGGTTGGCGGATGGGGGACATCAGGGCTGGCTCCAGCTGGGCACACAGTTCATGGATAGTGGCACGGTCAAGTCGGTATCGTAGTATGATGTGGCGTTCTTCCATTGTCGACAGGTCCACCAGCGGTCGGTACACGCGAGGATTCATCCTTCTCCTCGCAAGTCCCAGCGGACGGTGCCTAGGAAGGACAACATGGAGCACAGAGTCAAGCTAACCACAGGTACGTTCACCACAGCTTGCATAGCACACGGTTATCTATGTATTGAAAGGCGTGTATGTGTGGCAATGCAAGGCCTAGGCCTGTGTGTCGCAGTAGAAATTATGCCATGTGGGCCCTTGAAATGGCGGCTGCCTGACCTGTGAAGTGGGACAATGGGATGTGAGGTCACTGCGCTGGCGGAGCACACCGTGGCGGTAGGCGGTCGAAGACCGCTATACGGAGCCGCATTGGATAACATTGAAGCCTATGGGTTTCAGGAGCCAATGACGATGTGCGCCGGCGGTCGCGGTACGCACCGCCGCGGTACGCACCGCCGCGGGCGTGACCGCCATTTTATATCTGCTTAATCACTCGAGACCTGATCATCCACAGGAGAGGACCTATACTGCAAGTGCTGCTGTGAACTCGGTCTGGAAGAGACAATGGCTGCTGCGACTGGGGAAAGGGCCCCTGCCTTCACGTCTGAAGAGTTGGAGAAGCTCGTGGATGGGGTCCTCCCCCAGTATGCGTTACTCTACGGTCCTCCAGACCAACAGGTGAGTACACCGGGTGCACATGGAATGGGCGATGCCTGTGTGGAGTGGGGTGGATGTAAGTTGGTGGGGTGGGGGGCGAATGAGGAGTGCAACGCACGACAGATGAGAGCATGTGCTATATTGCAAGGTTGGGGAGGGGGGCCAATCACATCTAACATGCAGTAAGTTGATTAATGTTTCCTTCCCACCCTGTACATGTCACATAGGTCAGCGCCCATCAGAAAGTCGAGATTTGGCGTGCCATCGCCAAGGAAGTCCGGGCCCTGGGGGTCCACGTCAGACGGGGCACCCACTGCCGCAAGAGGTGGGAGGACATCCGCCGCGGAACCAGGAAGACCGCCGAGTCACTGCTGGGGATGGCCTCCCAACCTAGGAGGGGTGCCAGTCGTACCCTGACCCCCCTGATGTCCCAGATCCTGGCGGTGGCCTACCCTGATTTGGATGGGCGCTTGAGAGCATCACAGCAGACACAAGGGGGTGAGTATCAGCACATTCTGCTATCTTTCTGCGCAGTGGAGGCGTCTGGGTGGGGGAGGAGGGTTGTGGGTGACATTAGGCCAGGGCGCTTTCTGTAGTGTAGTCCTCTCCCTTAGGCATGGCCCTGTGCTCCCGGCCCCCTCCTCTGTAGGGTGACAAGTACAGCTATTGATGGTCCAGCCTCACACATGTGCGCGTTTGTCGTCTCTTGACCTGTTGTCCGAGTCAGAAGTACTGAGTAGTGTACCCCGAATGCGCGGCTTAGTGCATGCGGCTCCTGTGTCTGTCCTCTCCGCCAACGGTGTTGACATTGCATGCACTCAACCAGGTCTTCTTTTTCTCCCCCCACCCTTCTTCTTCATCTTCTTGTGCATGTGTGCATTAGCATCATCAGGCGGAGGAGATTTGGCATCGGAGCACGAGGGAGCTGCAAGCCACAAGGCCCCGGTGGGACCAGGAACAGACACCGAGGGCACCAGTGAGCCGGAGGGCGAGGGGAGCACCACAACGGGGACCGGTGGTGAGAGCAGCGACACAGACACGTCCTCGGATGGGTGCTCCCTAGCGGTGGCGGCAACATCCGTGCCCCCGCCTCTACAGGTACAGCCGCCACCCAGCGCACCAGCCCCGCCCTCCCTGCAGCCCCTCAGCCTACGCTCCGTGCCCGCTCGCCCAGGAAGGCGGGCGTCTCCTTTGCCCCAGGCACCTCAGCCCCTGCCCCTGTCACCCCTGCTGCCCTCAGTGCGGAGCTCATTGACCTTGTGAGGACGCTCATTGTTGGGCAGACTACCCTTTTGAATGCCATCCAGGGGGTAGAAAGGGAGGTGCATCAGAGCAATGCCTACCTGGAGGGCATTCATTCGGGTGAGGCTGCCCATCAACGATCGTTCACTGCTCTGGCCTCAGCACTGACGGCAGCCATTGTCCCTGTTTCCAGCCTCCCTCTTCTGACTGCCTCCACCCTGTCTCTGTCTCCTGTTCCTCAGCCTATCCCATCCACACCATCTGACCAGCCTGCACACACCTCAACACCCAAGGGCAGCTCATCCAGACACAAGCACCACAGATCCCACAAACACTCACCCAAGCAACACCCAGATGCAGACATTCTAACAGTCACTTCCACCCCTGTGTCCCCCTCCTCCTCGTCTCCCTCCTCCCTCCCTGTGATGTCTACACTCACACCTGCATGCACACCAACATCAGCCAGTGCTTCCCTCACCACCACACCCTCCTGTACAGTCCGCACGCGTGCAGTCACCACCCCCACTGCCATTTACACGTCCCCTGTGTCCTCTCCCACTGTGTCTTTTACCACCTCTTCCAAGACACAAAAACGCAGGCAGCCACCCACCCAACAGACATCCACCTCACGACAACCTACAGCACCTGCACCTTCACCCAATGACAGCACACCTGACTCTCCTACAACCACATCCTCTTCCTCCACTCCCATCACCACTTCTCCTACCCTTTACCTTGGCCCTAAAAAACTTTTCCTGGCTAATCTTGACCTCTTTCCCTCCGATGACCTACCCCCTCCATCTGCAAAGAGTCCCAAGAGCACCACAGCCACCACCAGCCCAGCTTCGGGTGTCACTGTTGTGCATGGGTTCTGGAGTCCACCCTTTGCCAGCAGTGACACCTCCATCAGCAGCAAGGACACATCCAGCCCCCCCCCCGGCAAGAGGACCAGGAAACACAAGGGCCGCCGTGCGAGGACTGACACGGCTGCCCCCAAGGAGCAGAGTTCGCCCACTTCACCAGCCACAACATCTAGGGGAGGCAAGGGCCTGAGAGCCCCATCTAAGGAGCATAAGGGCAGCAGGGCGGAGAAGTCAGCCAGCAGGAGCGCGGATCAGGTGGGCCCCACATGCCACATCCCAGCTGTAAAGGAGGACACCAAAGGGCCCAGGACTCCGTCACCGAAGGGTCCAGAAACATCACGGTCGGAGGGCGACTGAGCAGAGAGTCCAGCCCAGGTCTGGCTCCCTTGAACCTACTGGATGTGCACCGCTGAACAGGGCCCGCCGTGAAGATAGGCACCGCTGAACAGGGCCTGCCGTGCAGAAGAGCACCGCTGAACAGGGCCCCGCCGTGCAGAAGAGCACCGCTGAACAGGGCCCGCCGTGCAGAAGAGCACCGCTGAACAGGGCCCGCCGTGCAGAAGAGCACCGCTGAACAGGGCCCGCCGTGAAGATAGGCACCGCTGAACAGGGCCCCGCCGTGAAGATAGGCACCGCTGAACAGGGCCCCGCCGTGCAGAAGAGCACCGCTGAACAGGGCCCGCCGTGCAGAAGAGCACCGCTGAACAGGGCCCGCCGTGAAGATAGGCACCGCTGAACAGGGCCCGCCGTGAAGATAGGCACCGCTGAACAGGGCCCCGCCGTGCAGAAGAGCACCGCTGAACAGGGCCCCCCGTGCAGAAGAGCACCGCTGAACAGGGCCCGCCGTGAAGATAGGCACTGCTGAACAGGGCCCGCCGTGCAGAAGAGCACCGCTGAACAGGGCCCGCCGTGCAGAAGAGCACCGCTGAACAGGGCCCGCTGTGAAGATAGGCACCGCTGAACAGGGCCCCGCCGTGAAGATAGGCACCGCTGAACAGGGCCCCGCCGTGAAGATAGGCACCGCTGAACAGGGCCCCGCCGTGCAGAAGAGCACCGCTGAACAGGGCCCGCCGTGCAGAAGAGCACCGCTGAACAGGGTCCGCCGTGAAGATAGGCACCGCTGAACAGGGCCCGCCGTGCAGAAGAGCACTGCTGAACAGGGCCCGCTGTGCAGAAGAGCACCGCTGAACAGGGCCCGCCGTGAAGATAGGTACCGCTGAACAGGGCCCCGCCGTGAAGATAGGCACCGCTGAACAGGGCCCGCCGTGCAAAAGAGCACCGCTGAACAGGGCCCGCCGTGCAGAAGAGCACCGCTGAACAGGGCCCGCCGTGAAGATAGGCACCGCTGAACAGGGCCCGCCGTGCAGAAGAGCACCGCTGAACAGGGCCCGCCGTGCAGAAGAGCACCGCTGAACAGGGCCCGCCGTGAAGATAGGCACCGCTGAACAGGGCCCGCCGTGCAGAAGAGCACCGCTGAACAGGGCCCGCCGTGCATAAGAGCACCGCTGATCAGGGCCCCGCCGTGCAGAAGAGCACCGCTGAACAGGGCCCGCCGTGAAGATAGGCACCGCTGAACAGGGCCCGCCGTGCAGAAGAGCACCGCTGAACAGGGCCCGCCGTGCAGAAGAGCACCGCTGAACAGGGCCCGCCGTGAAGATAGGCACCGCTGAACAGGGCCCGCCGTGCAGAAGAGCACCGCTGAACAGGGCCCGCCGTGCAGAAGAGCACCGCTGAACAGGGCCCCGCCGTGCAGAAGAGCACCGCTGAACAGGGCCCGGCGTGAAGATAGGCACCGCTGAACAGGGCCCGCCGTGCAGAAGAGCACCGCTCCCCTGGGCCCCGCCGTCTCAAGCACCGCTCCGCTGGGCCCTTCCTGTCAAGCACCGCTCCGCTGGGCCCTTCCTGTCAAGCACCGCTCCGCTGGGCCCCGCCGTCTCAAGCACCGCTCCGCTGGGCCCTTCCTGTCAAGCACCGCTCCGCTGGGCCCTTCCTGTCAAGCACCGCTCCGCTGGGCCCTTCCTGTCAAGCACCGCTCCGCTGGGTCCTTCCTGTCAAGCACCGCTCCGCTGGGCCCCGCCGTCTCAAGCACCGCTCCGCTGGGCCCTTCCTGTCAAGCACCGCTCCGCTGGGCCCTTCCTGTCAAGCACTGTTTATGGTTCACTGTGCCCACCATGCCTCCTCCTTTACCAGTGGAGACTGTCATCCACCTGATGGACTGTGGCTTTGCACTCCCCAGGATGGCACAGTGGGCAACCCACCCACTGTAGAGACTTGAGAGACTGTGGCTTTGCACTCCCCAGGATGGCAGAGTGGGCAACCCACCCACTGTAGAGACTTGAGAGACTGTGGCTTTGCACTCCCCAGGATGGCACAGTGGGCAACCCAGCCACTGTAGAGACTTGAGAGACTGTGGCTTTGCACTCCCCATGATGGCACAGTGGGCATGGTGGCCCCTTCGTGGATCTGGCATCGTGGACTCATGTGGCTGTGGTGCCCCCCCTTCCCTTCCCCCTGAGGTGCCTGTAGTTTTTTCATCAGATGCCCCTGCAGTGTTCTCTCCAAAGGACTCAGGTCTCCTGTGTGGGCTTTGCCCTTGTGTCGCTACACTGTAGCCCACGGACTGTTCTATTTAACTTTGATGTAGAGGACTAATTGCCTCGGTTCTCCATGGCAGTGTGTATAGTATTATTTTGTTATGGATATTTTGCATAGTTGACCGATACATATCAGAGTCTATTTTTTATATAAATTTTTCTTCACAATTTAATTATGTCTTTGCATTTTTCAGGGGGGTTTGGGTGGTGTCACTGTGCATTGTTGCTCTCCATTGGTGTGTACATAGTTTGGGGGGGTGGGGGTCGCATATGTGTGTGCCCGTAACCTTTCCTCCTCCCCCCTCCCGTGTGTCGTAGGTGCAGTACTCACCGTTGTCGTCTGCGCCGGCGTTCGTACTCGTGGTAGATGAGAAGGTACACGAGAGCAGGTAGGATGTTTAATTCGGGTTCCATGCTGTCCTCCGTACTCGTGGAGTATGTTTTGGTGAGCGTTTTCCCGTCCGTAGTCTGTTTCTGCCGTGTTTTTATCGGCGGGGCCCTGGAAAAGGTGGCGGATTGGTGAGTTGTAATACTGTGGGTGGTGCATTGTCTGCCGCCTGCCTGTTGGCGGTGACCGCCGCGCTGTTTGTCTGTACCGCCGTGGCGGTCGGAGTGTTAATGTGGCGGGCTGTGTTGGCGGTTGCCGCCAGGGTCAGAATTCCATTTTTTGGACCGCCGGCCTGTTGGCGGGTTGGCCGCCGCTTTATCACCGACCGCCAGGGTTAGAATCACCCCCTTTGTCTCCAGGTGAGAACTCAACTAGGGTGGCCTTCTGGTCGTACCAATCCTTCATCACCTCTTGACTGGCCTCGAGTTTACTCTGGGCCTGCTTCCAGAAGCGTTGGGTTTGTTTGCGGAGGGCCAGCATGTAGCTGACCACATCCTGGGGAGGGGCCTAGGGAGCTCTCTCCCAGCCCTCCTTAACGATGCTTAGGGGTCCCCTGACAGGGTGACCATAGATAAGCTCAAAGGGGCTGAACCCCACCCCTTTCTGGGGCACCTCTCTATAAGCAAATAACAGACAGGGTAAGAGGACGTCCCACTTACCCCTCATGGCCTCAGTCAGGCCAAAAATCATGCCTTTCAGGGTCTGGTTGAATCTCTCAACCAGCCCATTGGTTTGAGGATGATAAGGGGTGGTAAACCGGTAGGTCACCCCACTCTCATCCCACAGGGTCTTCATGTATGCAGACATGAAGTTTGTGCCCCTGTCAGACACGACCTCCTTAGGGAATCCCACACGGGTAAATATTCCCAACAGGGCTCTAGTCACCACCTTTGCAGTCACTGTTCTCAGAGGGATTGCCTCTGGATAGCGGGTGGCATGGTCCACCAAAACCAGGAAAAACCTGTTGCCCAAGGCCGTTTTGGGGTCCAAGGTACCAACAATGTCGATGTCCACCCTTTCAAAGGGGGTGCCAACGACTGGGAGTGGGAGCAGGGGAGCTTTAACCTGTTTCCCTGCCTTCCCACTAGCCTGGCAGGTGGGGTAAGCTCTGCAGAAGTTATCTGAGGCTTTCCTCATTCTGGGCCAGTGGGTGTTAAGCCTGTCAAAGGTCTTGTCTTGGCCCAGGTGTCCTGCCAGGGGAATGTCGTGAGCCAGGCCTAGTAGGAATTTCGGGTAACACTGGGGGACCACCAGCACACGGTGTGCCCCAGGACCTGGAACCCTAAGCTCACTGTAAAGGAGATCATTCTCCCAGTAAATATGGTGAGCGCCAGAGGCGTCACCTGCTGAATGGTCTGTGGCCTGCTTCCTCAGACCCTCAAGGGTGGGGCATTCTTTCTGCGCCTTGCAGAATGCTTCCCTGGTTGCCCCCCCCTCTACTTGCCAGCCAGCAAGTTCAGGTAGGTTACCCAGGGCAGCTATGTCCTCCCCGGTTGGCTCAGGGGCCTCCTCTTCCTCAGGGGCCTCGTCTACCACCGTGGGAACATTGGAGGCGGGTTTCCCGCACCCCTGGCCCCCCTCTTTGGCAGCTGTTTGGGCCATCTTTCCAGACGCCCTTGACTCCCTTCCCGGGCAGCCATGGACCGTGTGGTCATGCAGACCCACTCAGGTAACCCTAACATCTCCAGGTGAGATCTGAGCTCCACTTCTTTCCAAGTAGTATGCTCAAGATCATTGCCTAACAGACAGTCTACAGGCATGGCAGGACTCACAGCTACTTTCAGAGTACCAGAGACCCCACCCACTCAAAGGTAACCAGAGCCACCGGTAGGTGACTCTCACGATTGTCAGCGACTATGACCTGGTGGAATGTATTAGAGACTATCTGCTCTGTGGACACCAGCTGACTCTGGATAGTAGTCATACTGGCTCCTGTGTCACGTAGAGCCTCCACCTTCTGCCCATTAATGGTGACCCACTGCCTGTACTTGGAAGTATTTCGGGGCATGTGGGCTTTGGGCACCATTTCTCTTTCTCCTAGGGACACTAGGGAAATCTCTACCTGCTCCCCAAAGCTATCTGGGTCCATCTCCCCTCCAAGCGCTACACTAGTCAACCCAGGTGTCTGTCCGATAGTGGACTGTGCCCTTTTGGAGCACTGGGGGTCGCCTTTATAGTGACCATACTGGTAACACTCCATACATTTGGGGTTGGATTTCCCTGACCTATCATATGTCCCTGGCTTTTTCCCAAATCTAGAGAAGGAATGGTTGCCACCCCCTCCCTGGGAATTCTTTTGGGGGCCTTTTGAGAGTTTCTTATCTATAAGTTTATCTCCCCCCTCTTTCTTCTGTTGGGAACCCTGACCACCTTTGTGGGAGTCCCCCCCAGGTACCTTTTTGGACACTCTGGTGCTAACCCAGATGTCCGCCTCCTCAGCAAGCTTCCTGGGATCAGTCAGCTTACTATCTACCAAGTGTTGGCGCAACTCTGTATAGGTAACATTGAGTATATGCTCTCTCAGAATCAAGTCATATAGCCCTTTATAATTATCTACTTTGTTGCCCGCACCCATCCATTCAGTGCCTTACTGGAAAAGTCAAAGAAATCTACCCATGTTTGTGTGGTTTCTTTGGTGCTGTCCCTGAACCTCTGACGGTATCCCTCAGGGGTCAGCCCAAACTTGGCAAGTAAAGTGGCTTTCTGAAGTGGGTATGTGTTTTGATCAGGTTGATCCAATGTGAGAAGTGTGTCCCTCCCCAATAGCGGCACATAACCCCACATAGCTACCCCCCATTGCCCTTCAGGAACCTCATGAGCCCTTAGTGCAACTTCATAAGCAGCTAACCATTTATCTATGTCATGTCCCACCACAAAACTGGGCACCACATTTTTGGGTATACAAACCTTCTTTTCTCCAGCAGGTCCTGTCTGTATGCTGCCACCATTATTGCTGGATTCAGACTGTCTTGCTTGATCTCCAGCTCCTTGAGACTCAGTTCATGAGCCAATAATAGTTTCTTTTCAGCCAAAGCTCTTTCAGCTTCCACCTGTTTGGCTGCCCTTTCAGCTTCATCTTGAATCTGTTTGGCTGCTCTTTCAGCCTCAGCTTGCTTGGCTTCTCTCTCTGCCCTTCTTTCCTCTTGTTGAGCCTCAATTTTCAGTTTTGCCATTTGCAATTGGAACTCCCTTTCCTCTCTCCTTTCCTCTACGGTCAGGCTTTGCACAGAGACACTGCTCCCTGGTCTGGAAGGGGGCACAATTGCAGTGGTAACATCATCCACAGATAGCAACAAATCCTCTGAGGGGCCATTTTCTGGCTCCTCTTCTTCATCATCCTCTTCTAAATGGGCTTCTGCCCAGGCCCTCAGCGCCACTTGAAAGTCCTCCTTTTTGGAGGCCCCTTGGGTGGGTACCCTCATTGCCCTGCAGAACCCTCTTAGCTGTTTGACCGTATATGTATCCAACAGGACTAGGTCAAAGTCTCCTATTTGAGACCCAGTCAGAGACATGTTGAGTGAGGATTTAGTTTTTGAAAATTGTCAGGAAAAACGAATTTGCAAAAAGAGATAAAAATCAAGTTGACCTTCAACTGTGGGTAGGTAGTGAAATACTTTGCTACTGTATGTCACTGCACAAATACAAGTCCTATCCTCACCGCTGATCACCAATATTAGAAATGTTTTTTTTGGTTGGCAGTCAGGTTACCCTCTGTCCAAGCAAGAACCCTCATTCTAGTCAGGGTAAGTCACACACAATCCAAAATTAGCCTGTGCCCACCCTATGGTAGCTTGGCACGAGCAGTCAGGCTTAACTTAGAAGGCAATGTGTAAAGTATTTGTGCAATAAATCATACAATACCACCATATAGCACCACAAAAATACACCACACAGTGTTTAGAAAAATATATAATATTTATCAGGATAATTGTAGGTCAAAACGAATAAAGTTGCAATGTGAATTTGTAGAGATATCACTAAAAAAAAGTGATATGAAATGTCTTAAGTCTTTAAAAAGCAAACAAAGTCTCTTTCAAGCACAAAGTACCTGGTTTTGGAGTGGAAAATCTCCTCAGAGGACCACAGAAGAAGAGATACGTGGAAAAATGGTGTGTGCGTCGATTTCTCACCAGCACACACGGACTTGCGTCGTTATTTTCCACGCGGGGAAGTCGTGTGTCGTTTTCCAGCGTGCGGACAGTCTCTTTCTGTGGATCGCGGGGATTACCAGATGTCCCGGGTCTGTGCGTGGATTTTCCTGCTTGTTTTCCGGCTGCGCGTCGTTCTGCGGGGCTGCGCGTTGAAATTTCGATCTCACGGCAGGCGTCGCGTCGATTTCTCCTCCGGAGGTCGGGTGGCGTTGTCCTTGCGGAGCCGTGCGTCGAAGTTCCGGTCGTCCCGAAGGCATCGCGTCGATCAGCGTCGGTGTGCGGCGTTTTTCTCGCCGCGGAACAAGCTGTGCGTCGAAAATTTCGGCGCACGGAGCGTCCAAGTGAAAAAGAGAAGTCTTTTTGGTCCTGAGACTTCAGGGAACAGGAGGCAAGCTCTATCCAAGCCCTTGGAGAGCACTTTCACAGCCAGGCAAGAGTTCAGCAAGGCAGCAGGCCAACAGCAAGGCAGCAGTCTTTTGTAGAAAGCAGACAGGCAGTTCTTCTTGGCAGGATGTAGTTTCTGGTTCAGGTTTCTTCTCCAGCAAGTGTCTGATGAGGTAGGGCAGAGGCCCTGTTTTATACCCAAATGTGCCTTTGAAGTGGGGGAGACTTCAAAGAGTGGCTAAGAAGTGCACCAGGTCCCCTTTCAGTTCAATCCTGTCTGCCAGGGTCCCAGTAGGGGGTGTGGCAGTCCTTTGTGTGAGAGCAGGCCCTCCACCCTCCCAGCCCAGGAAGACCCATTCAAAATGCAGATGTATGCAAGTGAGGCTGAGTACCCTGTGTTTGGGGTGTGTCTGAGTGAATGCACAAGGAGCTGTCAACCAAGCCCAGCCAGACGTGGATTGTAAGGCACAGAAAGATTTAAGTGCAAAGAAATGCTCACTTTCTAAAAGTGGCATTTCTAGAATAGTAATAATAAATCCAACTTCACCAGTCAGCAGGATTTTGTATTACCATTCTGGCCATACTAAATATGACTTTCCTGCTCCTTTCAGATCAGCAGCTGCCACTTCAACAATGTATGAGGGCAGCCCCAATGTTAGCCTATGAAGGGAGCAGGCCTCACAGTAGTGTAAAAACGAATTTAGGAGTTTTACACTACCAGGACATATAACTACACAGGTACATGTCCTGCCTTTTACCTACACAGCACCCTGCTTTAGGGGTTACCTAGGGCACACATTAGGGGTGACTTATATGTAGAAAAAGGGGAGTTCTAGGCTTGGCAAGTACTTTTAAATGCCAAGTCGAAGTGGCAGTGAAACTGCACACACAGGCCTTGCAATGGCAAGCCTGAGACAAGGTTAAGGAGGGCTACTTAAGTGGGTGGCACAACCAGTGCTGCAGGTCCACTAGTAGCATTTAATCTACAGGCCCTAGGCACATATAGTGCACATTACTAGGGACTTATAAGTCAATTAAATAGTCCAATCAGGTATGATCCAAAGTTACCATGTTTAAAAAGGGAGAGAGCATATGCACTTTAGCACTGGTTAGCAGTGGTAAAGTGCGCAGAGTCTAAAGCCAGCAAAACAGGGTCCAAAAAGTGGAGGGAGGCAGGCAAAAAGTTAGGGGTGACCACCCGAAGGCATGTCAGGTCTAACAAATCTCCTCTTGACAGTGACACAAAAGGAGTTGGGGTTTAGCCTGCATATCCCGATGAGCCATCTGAGCTGGAGTGGAGGAAGGAGTGGTCACTTATCCCTGAATGGGCTGTGCCTGCCTTCACACAACCTCCTGATGTCTGTCTGGGGCCAGGCCTGGGCAAGGCAGGATCTGGTGAGCAACAAAGACATTCCTTTGAAGTTTGCCTACTTCAAAGGCAGAAAGGGGTATAAGTAGTGAATCCCAAAACTCCAGACTTTAAATCACTTCTGGAACCAAGAGTAACCTCTGCCAAGGAGACAAGCTGAAGAGCTGAGGAGAAGTTCCGCCATTGCCTGTGACTGTGCTTTGTTGGGTTATCCTGCAGTTGCTGCTTCTGCCTGTGAAATGGGAAAAAGGCTGGACTTTGCTATGCATTCCTGCTTGAAGAAGAATCTCCAAGAGCTTGAACTGAGCTTCCCTCATGTTTTGAAGTCTCAGGGCCATCAAAGACATCTTCTGCCAGCACCTGGACTCTCTGCTGAGACTCATGCCCTGCCAAGTGGAGCCCTATCCGGTCCCTGGGCCCTTGAGAGGTAAAGATGGCAGAACAAGAACTGAAATCCACACATAGAACGCCATGCAGAGAAATTTTCCATGCACCATCTGCAACGTGGCTGATAAACAATGCGCCACCCGCCTTGTGGCAATTATCAACCCTCCACCTGCATTGCGGCTGGAAGATTGATGCATCGCAGCTGCAGAAACCACAAAAAACCCGCTTGCCTCAGCTTTAACGATGCAAACCCCATGCAGCACGGTTTCCTAACCCCATGTGACTGGATTTCTCACGCATCGTCCCTGGGCAACAAAGTCAGCATGAATCGGTGTGGATCCGAGGTGCCCTGCCCATAAATCAACACTTCTCTCTCTTGAGAGAGAGAGACAAACGACGCATCGCCTACCCAACCGGTAATGGAACGATGCACGGCCTCACCTGCAAGTAAGGAATCAACGCATCGCTGACTTTTCCAACACTCGCTCGCCCGTGCAGCTTTATTTTTATTTCCTATTTTTCTAAACTGGTGTGTTGTCCATTTTGTATTGTTTTCAATGTATTACTCTGTGTGTTGGTATAAATACTTCACACATTGCTTCCGAGACAAGCCTGACTGCTTGTGCTAAGCTACCAAGGAGGTAAGCAGGTGTTATCTAAGTGTGTTTCTCCATTGCCCTGACTAGGGTGAGGGTCCCAACTTGGACAGAGTGCAAAGCTGCCAACCAGAGACCCCATCTCTAACAATTATCTACATACAGACATGGGGTCATTAGGTAAGTGAGAAGACAGATGGGCCAAGAAAAGAGATCAGAAAAAGCAAAGCCAAATGTGCCTCTGGCAGGAGCAAATAAGGCTGAGGGCAATGTGAAAATGTTGCCTATGAGAGAAATACCCGATGGAGGTTATGTTCCCGTAACTTGGAGTAGGAGTGATAACTGACATGTACTAGTGATTACCCGAGATTGAGAGAAAAGTCTGTGGAGTGCTACAAACAGATAGAGAGATTCATGAAACTTTTAAAATGCTTGTGGGAAGATTTGAACATGTTTTTTAACATTGTGGTTCCAACTGATTTGTGGACCGTGTGTAAAGTGAATGTTGATTGGCCTGGACATGAAAATCTGAGAGATCCAGTAAAAAGTGCACCATCTGAAGAGTTAAAAAAAATGTTTTACAAGGTGATTGAGCTCCTGAAAAATAAAGTGTCCTCGAAAGGTGTTGATTGGCAGAAAAGTTACAGAACAGAGCGCTGGAGTTGCTCAGACTCAAGGTAATAATCACATTCAAATTCAAAGATTTCAAAGACCCCGAATTCAGAATGTACATGGGCACCCAGGACAACAGATGCAGGGACCTCAAGGCCCGATGTCACAGCAGCAGGTGATTGTTCCTCAGCAAAATACAAATCAAATGGTGAATGCAAATGTGAATCAGATAGCATCACAAGTTTCCCAGAATGATTTGAGTGATGAGGAATTCATGGACATTTTCACAGTGATAGTTCTGAAGATGAGGATTGCATGCAATGTACATCCTTAGAGGTAGATCAACATGATCCCTATGTAAACACAAACATTATGGGCCATGATGTGTCATTGCCCATTGACACTGGAGCTACATGTTCCACTGTCAGAACAGCTGAAGTGCCAAATTTCTCCCTTTCAGGAAAGAGAGTCCAGGTTATAGGAGTTGCCAATAAGCAATTGACAAATTCTGTAACAGAATATGTCCCTGTTAAAATAGGTTCATTTGAAAATGAGCGCCGATTTGTGGTCTGTGAATCAAGTCCTATATGCCTGCTGGAATGTGATCAGTTGTATAAGCTGAATTGTTCCATCAGTTGCATACCTAAAGGAATAATGATTCAGACAAATGAGGAAGATGTTTCCTGTAAAGTTGTAGAGCAGTTTCTGAGTGTCACATTGTAACCAATGATGATATGCAATGATTTGCTCGAAGATTTGAAGGAAACTGTGACACCACAAGTTTGGGATTTGTCGGAAAAAGAAATAGGACTCATTAAAGGTGTTGAGCCCATTAAAATAACAGTAAAACCGAATGCAGCACATACAAAGACACCCTTGTTTAATATGTCCCCGGAGACAATTGCTTTTATTACCCATTTGATTGTTTGATTGAACAGGTTATTTTAAAATAAATCATGGAAAGTCCTTGTAACCCTTCTATTTTGGGATTCCGGAAGAACAATGGTTAGCACCACTTTGTTCAAGATTTGAGAAAGGCGAACAAGATTATCGTTCCATGTCGTCCCATGGTATTAAATCCTGCAGTTATTTATTTTTCCAAATTCCCTGTGAAGCTGAGTGGTTTACCACCATTGATCTTTGCCAAGCATTTTTCTCCATACCAAGCATGGGGAAAGTCAATATTTACTCACATTCAAATTCAGCAGTCATGTTTTGCCATGGTGCTGAACTCCACAGATGTATGCGGAGTAACCCTCTATTTTCAGTCAGATCCTAAAATAAATTTGGAGTCCCTTAAAACGTACTATTATTCAGTCTTAGTGCAATAAGTTGACAACCTGTTAGTTGCATCAAACATCAGAGAAGCATGCAGCAGAGATCCCATTACCCTTTTGAATCATTTAGGAGAGAATGGCCATAAAGATCCCCCTGAAAAATTGCAGTATTGCAAGAAAGAAGCCCTGTATTTAGGTCATCATGTTGAGAAAGCTGTGAGGAAAGTGTCACAAGAAAAAATATCAGCTATCATGAAAATGAATCCTCCAGTAACACAGAAGGAGTCTGAATGGTTTAGGGAATGGTTGGCTACTGTCGTCAATGGATTCCAACCCTTTCCCTTTTGGCCAACTGTTTACAGAGACTAACACACAAGGATGTGACTGATCTGGTACCATTGGATGAAATGTGCCTGGATGCTTCACAGAGTTGAGAGAAAGCCTATGCCGAGCCCCAGTTCTGGGAATGCCTGATTATAACAAATGTTTGTCTATGCTATATTGAGAGAGATTGATGTGCACATGTTTTGACACAGCTGCATGCAAATGCAAACAAGCTGTGGCTTATTTTTCTGCTACACTTGATTCTGTAGCTGCGGTGTTGCCTAGTTGTTTAAAAGTATTTTCCTGCTCTCAGTGTGAGCATACAGGATCTTCTAAATGTTTTTTATCCCCCACTAAATGGAGACTTTGTTAACCCATATAATGACCCAATACTTTACAAGTACCCATTTAACCCATCATGAGCAACTGATCCTTGCCTCTTCAAACGTGAATATCAAGAGTAGTACAGTTTGAAACCCCACAATGTTGATGTCTAACCTTGTTGAAAATGGAAGTAACTGTGAAGATGAAACTGTCTCGATGTGATTGAATAGTGCACTGAACCAAGACCTGATATTCAAGATGTTCCTTTAGATGAAAAAGATTATGTCATGTTTGTTAATGGCTCCTGTTTGAGTGATAAAGATAGTACCCTGGGAGCAGGTTATGCAGTTTGCACAGTCTCAGATGTGATAGTAGCCTCCTGGCTTCAAGGAGTCTTTTCACCCCAAGTAGCCGAAGAGCATGCTTTGTTTCTGAACAGCTTAAAGAGACAGTTTTCACTGATTGCCAATATGGGTTTGGTGTTGTTCATGATTTCGAACAGTTATGATCCCATAGAGGTTTTATGACCTCTTCAGGTTCTCCAATCTAAAACGGTGACAAAATTTACCATTTGTTGAATGTATTACAGTTACCGGCAAAAATTGCCATTGTGAAATGCCTAGCTCATAGGAAATCAACTGATTATGTTACCCTAGGTAATACCTCTGCAGATGAAGGAAATAGGTATTGTGCCCATAGTTGTACTTCCTTTAATGGAGAGTGGAACAGTGATGCACAGGATAAGACAAGCCAACATTTCTTGATGGCTGCTGTCGACACATGGGAAGAACTGAAAGGACTGCAGGAAGAAGTGACAGAGGAAGAACCACTAAACATGATTAGAGCAGGATGTGTCAACAGGAATGACGATTATATTTGTGTTTCAAGTGATAGAAGAGTAGTATTGCTGAGTAGCTTACTTTCCCTGATGGCAAGACATTACCATGGACAGGCACACATAGGTAGAGCTGCAATGGTCAGAACATTCATACAAACACGGTGTAATCCTAGATTTAGAGTGATTGCTGAAGACACATGTCACCAATGTGTCACTTGTCAACAAATGAAGGTAGGGCAATGTAGCCTGAGTCTCATAGGTTGCTCCGGAAGACCATTTAACAGAATTTAGCTGGATTTTATTGAGCTGCTACTGTGCAATGGAATGAGATATATCTCAGTTATTGCCTGCATATTCTCACAGTGGGTTGAGGCTTACCTCACTATGAAAAATGATAGTTTCCCAGTAGCAAAGCTGTTACTTAAAGAGTTGATACCTTGGTTGGGATCACAGATTTGTCTAGCAGCAGACTGAGGAACTCACTTCAACAGTGAGGTCTATAAAATGTTGTGTGCAGCAATACATGCTGAGCAAAGATTGCACTGCAGTTATTGCCTAGAAGCTTCAGGTCTGGTAGAACAGATAAATGGAACGCTGAAGTCCAGACCTTCGAAAGTATGTGCATCCACAACACTGAAATGGCCAGATGCATTGTCTCTTGTTTTGATGAGTATACGCAGCACATCTGAGAGGAAAACAGGGATGTCACCACATGAAATCACATGGGGTGCTATGAGATTGCCAGCAGTGCCTGCAAATGCATTTGTGAACATTACAGAGGACTTGGTGCTGGATTATTGCAAAGGACTAGCTGATGTGATGCATTCTTTGTCTCATCAGGTTGGAGATTCTACTGTACAACCCCATCAGGAACTGTGTCATGACCTATGACCTGGTGACTGGGTCATACTTAAGAAGCATGTAAGTAAGGCATGCTTGGAGCCTCGTTGGAATGTTCCTTACCAAGTGGTTCTTGGGATGACAACAGCTGTGAAGTGCGCTGGTCTCTAAAATTGGGTACATGCTAGCCACACTCACAAAGTCCCAGGTCCCCTTGATGAAGCATCACCCATTTCTGAAGAGTCAGTTACAGTGAGTGCGAGGTATCGGGTTAGCCAAGATGCTGGGGCTGGACAAGTGGCTGTAGCACAGACTGTGTCTGATGGGGTCCTGACCTGACATAGGATCTGTCATGCTAGTTAAAAGAATTGTACCTGGAGACAATTGGCTTTCAAAGAAACCGTGCCTGCTGCTTAAGTGCCATCAGCAGTTGCTGAAGAAGCTGAAGAGTCAAGTCAAAGTGAAAGCGATGCTGAGAGTCAAGTAAACAGAAGGTCAAAAAGAAAAAGAGTGGCAAGCAGGAAGTACTCAACACCTGGATGGACATATCATTCTGCCGATGACTGGGAACAGGAGTTTGTTACCATTTGAACTAAAAATTCAAATCCATCTCAATATTCTTGAGATTTAAATTGCTTTGCAATTAAACTGTGAAATCTCATTGCCAGTAAATGAAGAGAGACATTACATTTTGGAAGTGATCATCAGTGATTGTGAACTGTGCCTTTATTAGAGACATTCAAACTTTTAAAAGATGTTTAGAACATTTGCTAATTGAGAAACTCTTGATGAACTTTCTAGAAGATTAAGGAAATTTGTGAATAATTGTATTGTTGAAAGGGTCTATTTTTTCAATTGCTTTGCACAGAAAAAAGGATTGAAAAGAGACAGTGATAACCAAAAGTCGCTTTGATTTTTGATTTTACGCTTTTGATCTGAATTCAGATTTTTTGGTCTAGAATTAGTGCACCTATGGAGTCAAACCACAATAGAAGTAGTAAATATAAATATATACATATAGGTCTAGCAGTAGTGACAGTTATTATGTTTATATAATTGTTTGTAGCATAGCCATAGCAAATGATTCAGATCATATTACACCCACACTTGTTTTCAAATGTAGTAAGTCCTCTGGCATATCAAAATGAATTTCAAATGGATGAGAAGTATTAACACATTGATAGTTCTAAAGGTGATTTATCAGCAAATGTGCATCATAAGTTGTTGTATGAATATGTTGAGATAATGGAAGTTTGAGACTGTTACATGTGTACACACACCATCAGTTAGTGATGAAATTGCTTATCACAGTTTACCCTTAACCTATGTGATTTCCTGCAGTCTGTTATTAACATTGTTTTATCAGCAAGAGTATTACCGATACTTCTATTGAAATTATGATTTAGGGGGTCATTACAACATTGGCGGTAAAAGGCGCTTACCTCCGTGCAGAAGACCGCCAAAACACCGCCGCGTCCGCGGAATTTCGCCACATCTCGGAATCCGCAGAAATTCAGACACCCACACAAGACCACCACACCAAAGGTCAGTGATAAACTGGCGAAAAACAAAACCTCCACCGTCACGCCAACAGAAACACGCCCATGCTATCACGACACACGAATCCACGCAGCGGTCTTTCAACCGCGGTATTCCATTGGCGGTACACACCGCCGCGCTCAAAATACACACACATCTCCAAAACACTGCCGCATTGGACAATTCAAAACACACACACCTGATACACATACAAACACCACTCCCACACACCCAACACAATATAATACACACACCCACATCACCCACAAACCCCTACGACCAAAAATCAGAGACGAAGGCCAGATAGACAGAGAGCACAGCAACTGAGAACCCCACCACACAGAGGCACACAACACCATCAGCCATACAACATTACACGCACAATATACCACACACCACTACACATCAACACACACATCAACACTTATACCACCCCACGCATCACCCACACCACCTCATGTCACGCCAAAGACACCCCAGGTTTTCCGAGGAGGAGCTCAGGGTCATGGTGGAGGAAATTCTACGGGTAGAGCCACAGCTATTTGGCTCACAGGTGCAGCACACCTCTATAGCCAGAAAGATGGAGCTATGGCAAAGAATCGTCGACAGGGTCAACGCTGTGGGACAGCATCAAAGAAATCAGGAGGACATCAGGAAGAGGTGGAACGACCTACGGGGGAAGGTGCGTTCTGTGGTCTCCAGGCACAACATCGCGGTACAGCGGACTGGCGGCAGGCCCCCACCTCCTCCCCCACAACTATCAACATGGGAGGAGCAAGTCTTGACCATCATGCATCCAGAGGGCCTCGGAGGAGTCGGTGGAGGAATGGACACTGGTAAGTTCAATCTCAACTATTATATCCCCCACCCTACCTGAATGCCATCACACACCCCCACCCTCACCCCCTCCCCTATCACTCCAACTCCTCACTAATGTACTCATAACACAAACCACCTATCCCAACACCAACCCCCGCATGCAAAAACAAAGCATGGTCTGCCCTCACCAAAGCATGCTCACTGCACATACCCATAACAACCCCCTAACCATCATCACACAAACCCACACACCGGAATGCTTGCACAGGGGTACACAAACACCCACCCATTGCACACCATTACTCACACACATGCACTAATCATGCTCTTATAAATCAAATCATTAGCATTTATAAAGCGCGCTACTCACCCGTGCGGGTCTCAAGGCGCTAGGGACAAAGGGGGTGGTTATCGCTGCTCGAACAGCCAGGTCTTTAGGAGTCTCCGGAAAGCGGAGTGGTCCTGGGTGGTCCTGAGGCTGGTGGGGAGGGAGTTCCAGGTCTTGGCCGCCAGGAAGGAGAAAGATCTCCCACCCGCCGTAGAGCGTCGGATGCGAGGGACGGCGGCGAGTGCGAGGCCAGAGGAGCGGAGGGGGCGGGTGGGGACGTAGAAGTTGAGCCGTCTGTTGAGGTATTCCGGTCCCTTGTCGTGGAGGGCTTTGTGTGCGTGGGTGAGAAGTCGGAAGGTGATCCTTTTGCTGACTGGGAGCCAATGCAGGTGTCTCAGGTGTGCGGAGATGTGGCTGTTGCGGGGTACGTCGAGGATGAGGCGGGCTGAGGTGTTTTGAATGCGTTGCAGGCGATTTTGGAGTTTGGCGGTGGTCCCAGCGTAGAGGGTGTTGCCGTAGTCCAGGCGGCTCGTGACGAGGGCGTGGGTCACGGTTTTTCTGGTGTCGGCGGGGATCCAGCGGAAGATCTTGCGGAGCATGCGGAGGGTGAGGAAGCAGGCGGAGGACACGGCGTTGACTTGCTTGGTCATGGTGAGAAGGGGGTCCAAGATGAAGCCGAGGTTGCGGGCGTGGTCTGCGGGGGTCGGTGCGGTGCCGAGGGCCGTGGGCCACCAGGAGTCGTCCCAGGCGGACGGGGTGTTGCCGAGGATGAGGACTTCAGTTTTTTCAGAGTTCAGCTTTAGGCGGCTGAGCCTCATCCAATCTGCGACGTCCTTCATACCCTCTTGTAGGTTGGTCTTGGCGCTGGCGGGGTCCTTGGTGAGGGAGAGTATAAGTTGGGTGTCGTCGGCGTAGGAGGTGATGATGATGTCGTGCTTGCGTACGATGTTAGCGAGGGGGCTCATGTAGACATTGAAGAGTGTCGGGCTGAGTGATGAGCCTTGAGGTACGCCGCAGATGATCTCAGTGGGTTCTGAGCGAAACGGAGGGAGGTAGACTCTTTGGGAGCGGTTTACGAGGAAGGAGGCGATCCAGTCCAGGGCCTGGTCTTGGATCCCGGTGGAGCGGAGGCGGGTGATTAGGGTACGGTGACAGACGGTGTCAAAGGCAGCCGAGAGGTCAAGAAGAATGAGGGCGACTGTTTCACCGTTGTCCATCAGGGTTCTGATGTCGTCTGTGACTGAGATGAGGGCGGTTTCAGTGCTGGACCACTACGGAACATCACCACATCGAAGGGTCCAGACATCTCCACTCCACCCACAGAAGAGGCCCACAGTGACGACAGAAGCTCTGCCCTACTGGATCCTGATGACCAGCCCGGACCATCGTGGGCCTCGGGACAGTCGGTTCACCTTGCATAGGCACAGCCCAACACTGACCTTCTACCCTCTGGTAACACCAGCACAGCACCCACCCAGCGGGCCCATACCTCCCTACCCAGGACACGTCAATCAGCGGTGTGTCCACCACTACAGGGAACCCAGGATAACCCACCAGCCCAACAACAACAGGGACCTGGGGGCAGTGGTAGTGGGCACACGGTCCAGGGGACGGAGGCACAGGAACACAGGGGAACTGGGAGGGCTGCTGTGCGACAGGGGGCGGACAGGCCAAGGGAACCCACTCTCCACGAGGCCCTCTCCTCCATCATGGGAGCATACCACCATTCCCAGGAGACGATGGCGACGGTCCTGGACAAGTTTCAGGAGACCCAGCGCCTGCAGGACAAACTGTATTTGGGCTTCAGGGAGGAGCTCAGAACCATCAGCTCCGCCCTGGGCACCATCGTAGGGGTGCTGAAGGACATACAAAAGACCATGAGGGACACGTGGCACTCCAAGGGGCACCTGACACTAGCCAGGACGATGAACTGCCCACCACCTCCGCCGGCGCTAGTGGACAGAACGCCCCGCCACAGGACCACCACACCAGCACCCCACCCCCTGCAGATGGACAACCACCACGCAAGCGGTCCCTGAGACAGAGCAAGATGGCAAGACCCCCGCCAGGAAATGAGACCACCCTGATTGTCCTCCCACTGTCTCACTTTGTTACCCTGTCCCGATTGGAACTGCCCCATCTCCACTTCCTATGCCCTTATGGGCAGTGCACCTGTGTGACAAATGGACTGGACTCTGCCATGGACATTCGTCCACCGTCCCCCATCACCATATCACTACCCCCCTCAATTTTTGAGCACTGAAATAAACACCCTTGAACCACAAAACAATCTGGATTCAGTCTGTGATTTGGTAAATATGTATAATCAATGACAGTGAGAACATGCTGTCCAATTTTATAGCCAACATACCTATGTCACACATCACAAGTCCTTGAAGGATGCAAGCATATGACACACTTTGCTAACCACACCTGTGAAACCGTTATGGAAAGGTACAACTCAGTGACCAAATACTGCTATGAACTGACAGACAGGATAGAGGTAGAAGTGTGAAAGTGAATGTAATGGTAAAAAGAAAACTGTTCTCACCTCTGTGTCACTGAAAATATTGTCGTATGACTGACTCCCTGTTGTCTATGTCTTCTTCCTCAGCGTCCTCCTCTTCACTGTCCACAGGCTCCACAGGCTCCACAGCTGCCACAACACCGCCATCGGGACCATCCTCCTGCAGAAAAGGCACCTGGCGTTGCAAAGCAAGATTGTGAAGCATCGAGCAGGCGATGATGATCTGGCACACCTTCCTTGGTGAGTAGAATTGGGAACCACCTGTCATATGCATGCACCTGAACCTGGCCTTCAGGAGACCGAAGGTGCATTCGATCACCCTCCTAGTTCACCCATGGGCCTCATTGTAGCGTTCCTCTGCCCTTGTTCTGGGATTCCTCACTGGGGTCAATAACCAGGACAGATTGGGGTAACCAGAGTCCCCCAATAGCCACACCCGGTGCCTCTGGAGTTGACCCATCATATAAGGGATGCTGCTATTCCGCAGGATGTAGGCGTCATGCACTGAGCCAGGGAACATAGCATTTACCTGGGAGATGTAATGGTCTGCCAAACATACCATCTGTACATTCATGGAATGATAACTCTTCCGGTTCCTGTACACCTGTTCACTCCTGTGGGGGGGGGGACCAGAGCTACATGGGTCCCATCAATAGCACCTATGATGTTGGGGATATGTCCAAGGGCATAGAAGTCACCTTTCACTGTTGGCAAATCCTCCACCTGAGGGAAAACGATGTAGCTCCTTACGTGTATCAGCAGGGCAGACAACACTCTGGACAACACGTTTGAAAACATAGGCTGGGACATCCCTGATGCCATGGCCACTGTTGTCTGAAACGATCCACTCGCAAGGAAATGGAGCACTGACAGCACCTGCATTTGAGGGGGGATTCCTGTGGGATGGCGGATTGGTGACATCAGGTCTGGCTCCAACTGGGTAGATAGTTCCTGGATAGTGGCACAGTCAAACCTGTAGGTGATGAGTAAATGCCGCTCCTCCATTGTCAACAGGTCTACCAGCGGTCGGTACACCGGAGGATTCCGCCATCTTCTCAAATGTCCAAGCTGATGGTGCCTAGGAAGGACAGCAGCGACCACAGAGTCAATAAAATCCCAGGCATGTATCCACAGATACACAGAACACGACACCAAAGACAAAAAATATTCCTGTATGTGTGTCGACTGTAGGCCCAGGTATGTGTGACGCAGTTGCAAAGTTAAGCCATGTGGACCCCTGAAATGGCGGCTGCCTGACCTCTAAACTGGGACAGTGGGATGTGAGGTAACTGCGCTGGCGTTGTACACCGTCGCGGTAGGCGGTCGTAATGCTGCATTGGTTAACACTGGACCCTATGGGTCCCAGGAGCCAATGATGAAGTCCGCCGGCGGTGATGATACGCACTGCCGCGGACGTCACCGCCGCCGACGTCACCGCCATTTTCTATCTGTTCAATCACTGGATACCTGATCTTCGACAGGAGAGGACCTACACTGCAAGTGCTGCTGTGACCTCGGTCTGGAAGAGACAATGGCTGCTGCGTATGGGGAACGGGCCCCTGCCTTCACTGCTCAGGAGTTGGAGAAGCTCATGGATGGGGTCCTCCCCCAGTACACGCTACTCTACGGTCCTCCAGACCAACAGGTAAGTACACAGAGAGCACGTTGTATGGGCTATGCCTGGGTGGAGAGGGCTGGTTGTAAGAGGGAAGGGGGCAGAGTGCAGTCAACATGAATGAGTGTGAATGCATGTGCCACATGGCAAAGGCAGGGATGGGGGCCACTCACTTCGACGGTGCAGTTGGTAATGACTTCTCTTCTTCCCCTGCACATGTCATGTAGGTCAGCGCCCACCAGAAGAAGGACATTTGGCGTGCCATCGCCAAGGACGTCCGGACCCTGGGGGTCCACCAGAGACGGGGCACCCTCTGCCGTAAAAGAAGGAAGGACATTCGCCGCTGGAGCAAGAAGACGTCGGAGGCCCAGCTGGGGATGACCTCCCAATGTGGGAGGGGTGCCCGTCGCCCCATGACCCCCCTGATGTTCCGGATCCTGGCGGTGGCCTACCCTGAGTTGGATGGGCGCTTGAGGGCATCACAGCAGACACAAGGGGGTGAGTACACTATCATTCTTGGGACTTTGCGCACAGTGGAGGGGTCTAGGTGTGGGAGGAGGGCTGTGGGTTTCCCTAGGCCAGGGTGACTTCCATAGGCTAGGCCCCTCCGTAATGCAGGCCATGTGGCACTCCACCCCACCGCAGTAGAGTGCCAAGTACAGGTATACATGCCCCTGTGGCTTCCATGTGTGCAGATGTCCACCATAGCCATGTAGGCCATATCCCAGGAATTGCATCTGTAGAGGCCAGGAGCACGGCGTAGGGCAGGGGGCTGCTGTGTCTGTATTGTCCGCCAACTGTAGCGGTATGCCATGCACTCAACCTGTCTTTCTTCTGTCGTCCCCCCCCCCTTTTTCTGCTCTCCCTGTTCTTTAGTGCATCAGCATCATCAGGCGGAGGTACAGTGGCACCGGAGCACGAGGGAGCTGCATCCCACATGGCCATGGAGGGCCACACCACAGACTCAGAATGCACCAGTGGGACGGAGGGCGAGGGGAGCTTCACGTCGGGCACCGGATCACCAAACAGTGACACGGACTCGTCTGCCGAAGGGAGCTCCCTTGTGGTGGCAGCACCATCTGTGCCCCACATTTCTACAGGTACAGCCGCCACCTCCCCTACCAGCACCACCCTCCCAGCAGCCCCTCAGCGTTCACCCCGTGCCCACTCACCCAGGAGGGTGGGCATCACCTTCGCCCCAGGCACCTCAGGCCCTGCCCCTGTCACCCCTGCTGCCCTCAGTGAGGAGGCCATTAACCTCCTCAGCTCACTCACTGTTGGGCAGTCTACCATTGTGAATGCCATGCAGGGTGTAGAAAGGGAGTTTCAACACGGTAAAGTATTCCTGGAGGGCATTCATTCTGGTCAGGCTGCCCTTCATCGAACCCTGCAATCTCTGGCCTCAGCACTGATGGCAGCCATTGTCCCTGTGTCTAGCCACCCCCTCCAACTTCCTCCACCCACACCCAGTCCCCTGTACCCCAGCCTATCCCAAGCACACCAACAGACAAGCATGCACACACCTCAACACCCAAAAGTAGCTCAGGCAAACATAGGCACCACACATCCCACAGGCACCCACGCAAGCATCAGACACATACAGACACAGCAACATCCACTGCCTCCACTGTGTCCCCCTCCTCATAGTCTCCCTCCTCCCTCCCAGTCTCGTCTACACTCTCACCTGCATGCACTACATCTACAGGCACAAGGACTCGCACCAGAACACCCAGCACCACACCCGCTCACCTGCACTCACCCCCCCCACTCCCATTTACACGTCCCCTGTGTCCTCTCCCAGTGTGTCTGTGACGCCCCCTCCCAAAGTACACAAATGCGGGCACCCACACACCCAACATCCATCCACTTCACGACAGCCTCCAGTACCTGCACCTGCACCCAAAACACCTAAAGTGACACCTCCTACAACCACCTCCTCTTCCTCCACTCCCAGACCCCCTCCAGCGACCCATCCCAGTGTTTGTCATAAACTCTCCCTCAGCAACGTTGACCTCTTTGCCCCCATCCCCACCCCTCCAATTCATAAGTCCCGTAGTAGCGCCTCAGCCAAAAAGACTCCAGTACCAGTGGTGCGTGTTACAGGTGTGTGGAGTGCACAGGCCACCAGGGCAGGCTGTGTGACACGGAGCCAAAGCACTGCCAGTCCACCCCCTGTAAAGCATCTGAAGTTGGAAAGTGGCCGACGGGACAGGGTGAAGACTCCGGGCGGCAAAACTGCTCACAAGGGTCCCAGGGGGATTACAGAGTCAGCTGTGACTCCTCCAAAGGTGGTGAAGGGCCAGAGGAAGTCTGCACAGTCTGGTGAGAGCAGCACCGCGGAGAAGGGCGCCATCCTCCCCGGTGGCCGGGATGCCACCGCCAGCACCGTTGTCACTGGTCAGGAGACCACCACCAGAGTCATTGCCCAGGAGGGCACAAGTATATTCACTGGTCAGGAGACCACCGCCAGAGTCATTGCCCAGGAGGGCAGAAGTATCGTCACTGGTCAGGAGACCACTGCCAGAGTCATTGCCCAGGAGGGCACAAGTATCATCCCTGGTCAGGAGACCACCGCCAGAGTCAGTGCCCAGGAGGGCCCCGGCTCCCACAGCCCCGCTGGAAAATGAGGGACCGTCATGCCACACACCAATGCACAGGTCAGAGCCCGCCATGGAAAAGCACCGCTGAACAAGGGAATCACCGCCATGGTGAAGACCGCTGAACAGGGCACAGCACTGCTGAACAGGGCAGAGAACCGCTGAACAGATCAGAGCCCGCCATGGCAAATCACCGCTGAACAAGGGAATCACCGCCATGGTGAAGACCGCTGAACAGGGCACAGCACCGCTGAACAGGGCAGAGAACCGCTGAACAGATCAGAGCCCGCCATGGCAAAGCCCCGCTGAACAAGGGAATCACCGCCATGGTAAAGACCGCTGAACAGGGCACAGCACCGCTGAACAGGGCAGAGAACCGCTGAACAGATCAGAGACCGCCATGGCAAAGCACTGCTGAACAAGGAAACACCGCCCATCAAGCATCATTGTCCCATGTACAGCTGGAACTGTGACGGTACAGGAACCATCACAGGGAGCTAAATGCAGTGTGGGCACCATTCCCCCTCCAGAACCAGTGGAGACTGTTATCCACTTGAGAGACTGTGGCTTTGCACTCCCCAGGATGGTACAGTGGGCAAGCCACCCACTGGAGACACATGAGAGACTGTGGCTTTGCACTCCCCAGGATGGTACAGTGGGCAAGCCACCCACTGTAGAGACTTGAGAGCCTGTGGCTTTGCACTCCCCAGGATGGTACAGTGGGCAAACCACCCACTGTAGAGACTTGAGAGACTGTGGCTTTGCACTCCCCAGGATGGTACAGTGGGCAAACCACCCACAAGAGACACTTGAGAGACTGTGGCTTTGCACTCCCCAGGATTGTTCAGTGGCCAAACCACCCACGGTAGAGACTTGAGAGACTTTGGCTTTGCACTCCCCAGGATGGTGCAGTGGGCAACCCACCCACTGTATAGACTTGAGAGACTGTGGCTTTGCACTCCCCAGGATGGTACAGTGGGCAAACCACCCACTGGAGACACTTGAGAGACTGTGGCTTTGCACTCCCCAGGATTGTTCAGTGGCCAAACCACCCACTGTAGAGACTTGAGAGACTGTGGCTTTCCACTCCCCAGGATGGTACAGTGGGCAACCCACCCACTGTATAGACTTGAGAGACTGTGGCTCTGCACTCCCCAGGATGGTACAGTGGGCAACCCACCCACTGCATAGACTTGAGAGACTGTGGCTTTGCACTCCCCAGGATGGTACAGTGGCCAAACCACCCACTGTAGAGACTTGAGAGACTGTGGCTTTGCACTCCCCAGGATGGTACTGTGGGCAACCCACCCACTGTATAGACTTGAGAGACTGTGGCTTAGCACTCCCCAGGATTGTTCAGTGGGCAACCCACCCACTGTATAGACTTGAGAGACTGTGGCTTTGTATTCCCCAGGATACATCAATGGGCATGGAGCCCCGTCGTGGATCTGGCGTGGTGCTGTAATCCGGCTGAGGTGCCCCCCTTCCCTTCCCCCTGAGGTGCCTGTTGTATTTCGATCTGATGCCCCAGCAGTGTTCTCTCCGTTTGTGGACAGGCATCTCTTGTGGGCCTCGCCCATGCATTTTTGGACCAGTGGTGCACGGACATTGATATGTGCATACCTGCACTGCTTCTCGTAATGTATATGCTTTTGAATGTGTATATATATATATCTGTATATATTTGGTAACTGTATTTTGATACATTACAATTTTTCGACTGATTTCCTTTGGTCTTTGCATTCTTCCGGGGGGGTTGTGGGTTGTTAGTGTGATGTTTTGACATGCATAGCTGTGTGTGTTATAATGTGCGAGGGTGAGGGTGGGGGTGTTTTGTGTGTGTGTCCCTGACTTTTGCCTCCCCCCTCCCCTATGTCGTAGGTGCAGTACTCACCGTTGTCTTCACCGCCACCGTTGCTGGTGTTCATAAATGAGCAGGAACACAAGGGCGGGTAGGATTTGTAATTCCGGCTCCATGGTGTCCTCCTTCCTCGTGGAGTGTGTAGAAGGTGAGCGTTTTCCCATTGCAAAAGCTGTTTCCGCCGTGTTTTTATCCATGGTGAATCCGTCCCGGAAAAGGTGGCGGATTGGCGGGTTGTGATACTGTGGGCGGTACATTGTGTACCGTCTGTCTGTTGGCGGTGACCGCTGTGCTGTTTGTCTGTACCGCTGTGGCGGTCGGAGTGTTAAAGTGGCTGTCTATGTTGGCGGTTTCCGCTACGGTCATGATTCCCTTTTTTTGTCCGCCGGCCTGTTTGCAGTATTACCGCTGCTTTAACACCATCCGCCAGGGTTGTAATGACCCCCTTAGTGTTTTCAATTGTCCATGTCATGAAATATTTAAATAGCATTGCAAAGGTGAGGAACATTGACTACGAGGTTTCTTTGAACCTACATTGACATTTTGAACAGTATATGCACACAAGAATAATGTAACTTGCATTACTAGACCTGTAGAAAAGGAATTAATTGGGCAAGTGGAGGAGAGAAGGAGAGCAAAGAAAGCTAAATTAGAAAAAGGAGTCGTTTTGCAGAACTGGGAGAGAGATGCAACACATTCAATGGCTGGAAATCAAGAATTCCTGGCTATTGATTGGCAACATGTAGGGAAGTTATATGTAATGTATATATATAGGGCGAAATCAAAGACTGATACACATTTTGTAGGTACTAGTGAGTGTAGACATGTATTTGTGTTTAAAAGTGTTTGGACAGCTATGGTAAATGATCAAGACCCCACCATACCAGGTGTTTATTTCATATCTAGAAGAAACGCCTATTACATATTGCTGAAAGGCAAACATTTATCATGTGGAACATTTCAATGATCCACTTTGGAATGAGAAATCAAACTCCGGAGTAAAAAAAGAAGCAAGTGCTTGAGAAATTAAAGGAGATATTTTTGGTGCCATAATTCCATCAGTACTTATGAGCTTGAATTACATCAAAATAAGAAAGTTATTAACAATACGAGATAAGTTACCTAGAGACACTGCAGCTTCTATATTGTTAATGGACACAGAAATGACAGAAATGGTAACTATGAGATTAATGGTTTTGCTAAATCATCTTGCTTAGAAATATTACTCCGAAAGGATGGCATAGTTTGCAAAATGCTACTTGCGCAACAATGTTGCCCATACATCTTGACAATAGTAAAAAAGGTAAGAAAGTACATTTCAAACATGACTGACTAAAATCAAGACCTGAAAAAACTGACAGCAACTGGTCCATGGGAGACTATAGGAAATTGTTTTTCAGCTTTTTGCAGATGGTTTGGTAATTTTGGAAGAGATATTGTAGGAATCATTCTGAGACCCCTATTGATTGTGATCTCATCAGCCCTAGTTGCAGTGGGACTTTACAGGTTATACATGAGACTGAAAGGAAAAAGAGATAAGAATAGACAGAGAATGAAAGAAATAGAAATGGAGAACGGGTGAAGTCTGTATTTCAGCAATGTCAAGCATTTAGAGGATGTCAGATGATCTTACCCAAAATGAACCTCTGAGTTTTGGGTTGTCTCAATCAAATTGCGAGTGGGAGTAAGTTGTGATGGCATAATTGCCATCGAACGGAGAAAGGATATAGTCTAACCTTTAGTAAAGCCCTTCATGTCACAAAATTAATCAGAATGTGACATTTTATATTATGTGTTAATCATAGTTTTAATGGTTAAATGTAGAAAGCTGCACTGACGCAATTAACATGTGCATTTGCTTGTATTTCAGAATTGAACTTAGGTGGCATTTGAGTTAAATCACGTTAGAAGTATAAAACTTACGCTATGTAATTTAGACCTTAGAATAACAGTACATATAGAAACAATATTGCATTTCTAGTGATTAGTAAATGATTAATGAGTTTAAAAATATGTGCAAAAGCGAGAGAAATGCATTTTTACTTAATGAAATACAGCAACAAAGCATTCCCATTTGAAACTATGGGGGTCATTCCGACCCCGGCGGTCATGGACCGCCGGGGCCGGGGATGCAGGAGCACCGCCAACAGGCTGGCGGTGCCCCGCAGGGCATTATGACCGCGGCGGTTTGGCCGCGGTCAGACCAGGAAAACCGGCGGTCTCCCGCCGGTTTTCCGCTGCCCTGGGAATCCCCCATGGCGGCGCAGCTTGCTGCGCCGCCATGGGGGATTCCGACCCCCTCACCGCCATCCTGTTCCTGGCGGTTCCGACTGCCAGGAACAGGATGGCGGTGAGGGGTGTCGTGGGGCCCCTGGGGGCCCCTGCAGTGCCCATGCCAATGGCATGGGCACTGCAGGGGCCCCCGTAAGAGGGCCCCACTTTGAATTCCAGTGTCTGCTCAGCAGACACTGGAATTCGCGACGGGTGCAACTGCACCCGTCGCACCTTCCCACTCCGCCGGCTCCATTCGGAGCCGGCTTCCTCGTGGGAAGGGGTTTCCCGCTGGGCTGGCGGGCGGCCTTTTGGCAGTCGCCCGCCAGCCCAGCGGGAAAGCCAGAATGGCCTCCGCGGTCTTTTGACCGCGGAGCAGCCATATGGCGGTTCCCTCCAGGCGGGCGGCTCCCGCCGCCCGCCGGGGTCTGAATGACCCCCTATATGTATTACTCATAATAATGAAATAATATTAATGCTGAATTTATATGTTTGCTTATTATATGAGTTCTACTACAACATATTAATTAAATACATTATTATAGTTTCCTTGTGTTAGCATGAGTGAGCTTGTAAATTATGACCATGCAAGAATGTTGATTCATTTCCTAGTCTGAACTTTACTTTAGGTTATGTTTTCATGAGAAGCTTAGTTAGTTGGTAATAGATTCTACTGTTTAAGTACAGAGAGAATGTAGGGCTAGATGTATCAAACATTTTTGTGATGCGATCACAAAAATGCATTTTGCTATGTATCAAATCCAATTTGCGATTCGGTAACTTGTTACTCAATCACAAATTGGATTTGTGACTACATACTGATTCGGTATTAGGAAGGGCCGTGCCAAGGGCGTCCCTTCCTAATACCGAATCGCAGAGGTATGTATGATTGTTTTGTGACCATGAATGGGGTCGTTAAACAATCGCAGTTACCACCAATTTCAAATTGGTGGTAACCCATTTGCAAAGGGGAAGGGTTCCCTTTATGAATACATGGGAAAACACTTTTTAAGTGTAGCCAGCGGTCCCATGGACCAGTGCCTATTCTTAAAAAATGAAAAGAAATCTTTTCATTTTTTTTTTTTATACACATCCCTTTTTTCCTTTAAGGAAAGCAGGCTGCATAAAAAAACAAAATATATTGTTATATTACATCCCTGGTGGTAAATGCTGCTTACCGCCGTGCAGAAGACCGCCAACATACCGCTGCGGCCGCGGAATTCCGCTACAGCTATTACGACCCCCAGCTCGGAATCCGCCATAATACAGACACCCACACAAGTCCGCCACACCAAAGGTCAGTGATAAACTGGCGATAACAAAACCCACACCGTCACACCAACAGGAATACACCCACACTCTCACGACTCACGAATGAACGTGGCGGTCTTTCAACAGCAGTAATCCATTGGCAGTACACACCGCCGCGCTCAAAATACACGCACATATACAAAGCACAACCACATTGGACAATTCGAAATACACACACCTGATACACATACACACACCACTCCCACACACTCACAACACTATAAAACACACACCCACATTACCCACAGACCCTTACTACCCGGAATTTGAAAGCAGGCCAGAGAGAGAGACACTACCTAAAACAACACCAGCATCCACAGACACACAACACCATCACTTACACAACATCCACACACCTCAAACAACACACACCAACACATCCCCTCACACATCACAACACCACATCTTGGCACCTCAACGACACCCCAAGTTCTCTGAGGAGGAGCTCAGGGTCATGGTGGAGGAAATCGTCAGGGTAGAGCCACAGCTATTCGGATCACAGGTGCAGCACACCTCCATTGCAAGGAAGATGGAGCTATGGCGCAGAATTGTCGACAGGGTCAACGCAGTGGGACAGCATCCAAGAACATGGGATGACATCAGGAAGAGGTGGAATGACCTACGGTGGAAAGGTGCATTCCGTGGTCTCCAGACACCACATTGCTGTTCAGAGGACTGGCGGTGGACCCCCACCTCCTCCCCCACAACTAACAACATGGGAGGAGCAAGTCTTGGTAATACTGCATCCTGAGGACCTCTCAGGAGTAGCAGGAGGACTGGACTATGGTAAGACATATCTTTATTACCATATCCCCCACCCCACCTGCATGCCAACACATACCCCCACCCTCACCCTCATCCTTATCACTCCAACACCTCACACATGCCCCACGATAACAACCAAGCCATCCCAATGCCAAGCCCTGCATGCAACACCAAAGCATGGACACCCATTACCAAAGCATGTCCACTACAGATACCCACACAGACCCCAAACCAACTATCTCACAAGGACCAAGCCAAAAATGCAAGCACTGGAGTACAGGGTCACTCACCCATTGCACACGATGGCACACACAGATGCAATAATCATGCCTTTACACCCCTACAGGACCCCTACCCAACATCACCAGACAGGAGGTGCCAGACATAGCCAGTCCCCCCACAGAAGAGACCCACAGTGATGACAGCAGCTCTACACACCTGGATCAAGATGACCAGCCCGGCCAATCAGGGACCTCGGGACAGTCGGTTCCCCTGACACAGTCCCAAACCACCACTGAACCTCCCCCACAGGAAACACCAGCACAGCACCCACCCAGCGGGCCCATCCCGCTGTCCCCAGGACACGTCAATCAGCAGTGTGTCCACCACTACAGGGAACCAAGGCAACCCCACTAACACAGGACGATCAGGGACCTGGGGGCAGTGGGCACACGGTTCAGGGGACAGAGGCACAGGAAAACAGGGAAGCTGGTAGGACTGCTGTGCGACAGGGGGAGGACAGGCCCAGGGAACCCACTCTCCATGAGGCACTCTCCAACATCATGGGAGCTTACCATCATTCCCAGGAGACGATGGCAACGGTACTGGCCAAGTTTCAGGAGACCCAGAGGCTGCTGGAGGAACACTACCTTGGGATCAGAGAGGACTTGAAGTCCATTAACAACACCCTGGTCACCATTGCAGGGGTGCTGCAAGACCTTATCAACACCAAGAGGGACACAGTGACACAACAAGGGCCCCCTGACACTAGCCTGGACGATGAACAGCCCTCCACCTCTGCCGGCACTAGTGGACAGGAAGCACCGCCACAGGAACACAACACCAGCACCCTCACGTCCACCATCCCCACAACCCATTTTACAACCCCCTCCACTTATTTGCACAGAAATAAACACACTTCAATCACAAAACAATTTGGAGTCAGTCTGTGCTTTCACAAACGTGTAATTGCAATAACCATGGAATATAGCAATGTCAATTTACTTGTGCACATACCGATGTAACACAGCTGTAGGCCTGGAGAAAATATAGCAGAGGGCACAAAGTGGGACCCACATCTGTGAAATGGAAAGGCAAAGTGACAAGTCAGGGTCCATACACTGAGTGAAAATGACAGACTTATGCTAGCTCCAGAAATTGTATGAGATGTGGGAGGCAGTGACATGTTCTTACCTGTGTCTCACTGGAAGTATTGCATGATTATGTGGTTTCGGTTGTCGATATCCTCTTCTTCTACCTCCTCCTCCTCTTCACTGTCCACAGGCTCCACAGCTGCCACAAGACCACCAGCTGGCCCATCCTCCTGCAGAAAAGGCACCTGCCTACGCAAAACCAGGTTGTGCAGCATACAGCAGGCCACGATGATCTGTCACACCTTCTTTGGTGAGTAGTAGAGGGAACCACCTGTCATATGGAGGCACCAGAATCTGGCCTTCAGGAGGCCGAAGGTTCATTTGATCACCCTCCTAGTGCCTCATTGTAGCGTTCCACTGCCCTTGTGCTGGGATTCCTAACTGGAGTCAGTAGTCATAACAGGTTGGGGTAACCAGAGTCACCTGCAAATATCGAAGGACTACTGTTAGACACACACTAACCCTTAGGGACTACCCCATACCCAGACACCTATTCACACTATATTGGGTCCTTGGCCTCACCTATTAGCCACACCCTGTGCCCTCTCGAGTTGCCCCATTACATAAGGGATGCTGCTATTCCTCAAAATGAAGGCGTCATGCACTGAGCTAGGAAACTTGGCATTCACATGGGTGATGTACTGGTCTGCCAAACACACCATCTGCACATTCATAAAATGGTAGCTCTTCCAGTTTCTGTACACCTGTTCACTCCTGCGGGGGGGTACCAATGCCACATGTGTCCCATCAATGGCACCAATGATGTTGGGGATATGTCCCAGGGCATAGAAGTCACCTTTCACTGTAGGCAAATCCTCCACCTGAGGGAACACGATGTAGCTGCGCGTGTGTTTCAGCAGGGCAGACAACACTCTGAACAATACGTTAGAGAACATTGGCTGGGACATCCCTGATGCAATGGCCACTGTTGTTTAAAAGGAACCACTTGCCAGGAAATGGAGTACTGACAGGACCTGCACTAGAGGGGGTATCCCTGTGGGATGGCTGATAACTGACATCAGGTCTGGCTCCAACTGGGCACACAGTTCATAGATTGTTGCACGATCAAGTCTGTATGTGACGATTATGTGTCTCTTTTAAATTGTCGACAGGTCCACCAGGGGTCTGTACACCGGAGGATGCCACCATCTCCTCACCTGCCCCAGCAGACGTGCCCTATGGAGGAGAACAGCGAGCAGAGAGTCAGCCAACACTGAGGTATCCCAAAATGTCATTTGCACAAATTTATTAATCCGCAATGGGTCTGTAACTGTGAGTATTCCAGGCCTACATAGGTGTGACACAGTTATTATTAATGGCATGTGGCCCCCTGAAATGGCGGTTGCCTGACCTGTAAGGTGGGACAAGGGGATATGAGGTAACTGCGCTTGCACTCAACACCGTCGCGGTTGGCGGTCGAAGACCGCGGCGCAATTCTGCATTGGTTAACATTGGGCCCTATGGGTCAGAGGAGCCAATGACGGCAGCGGTGACGGTACGCACTGCTGCGGACGTGACCGCCATTTTCTGTCTGTTCACTCACTTGATACCTGAACTTCAACAGGAGAGGACCTACACTGCAAGTGCTGCTGTGACCTCAGTCTGGAAGCGACGATGGCTCATGTGTCTGGGGAAAGGGCCCATGCCTTCACTTTGGAGGAGTTGGAGAAACTAGTGGATGGGCCCTCCCCCAGTACACGCAACTGTACGGTCCTCCAGACAAACAGGTGAGTACACTGTGAGCATGCTGCATGGGCAATGCCTGTTTTGAGTGGTGTGGATGGAAGATACATGGGGGGCTGAGGTCTGCATGTGCGGATGGGGACTGTATGTGCGTCAGGGCAAGGGTGGGAATGGGGGCAATGAGTATGATGGTCTGGACGGGTAAGTAATGTCCTTTCCCCCGTACCATACCTCTAGGTCAGCGCCCACTAGAAGAAGGGTATTTGGCGTGCCATCGCCAAGCACGTCCAGACCCTGGGGGTCCACCACAGACGTAGCACCCACTGCCGGAAAAGATGGGAGGACCTGCGCTGCTGGAGCAAGAAGACGGCGGAGGTCCCGCTGGGGATGGCCTCCCAATGTGGGAGGGGTGCCCGTCGCGCCATGACCCCCCTGATGTTCCGGATCCTGGCGGTGGCGTATCCGAGTTGGATGGGTGCTTGAGGACATCACAGCAGCCACAAGGGGGTGAGTACACTCTCATTCAGCTGACTTTGCATGCATTATGAGGTGTCTGGGCGGGGGAGGTGGGCAGTGGGTTCCCCTAGGCCAGGGCGATCTTGGTAGGCAAGGTCCTTTGGAGGCAGGCTATGTGGCACCCCAACCCCACTAGTGGTTAGAGCAATCTACACCTAGTCAGGCTCCTGTGACTTCCAGGTGTGTAGCAATTGGGCTTAGGCCTCGTACCCCATGGGCATGTGATTAATCTAGAAACTATAAGTGCATGGCGTAGTGCAGAGGGCTGCTCACTGTCTGTTGTGTCCGCCAACAGTAGTGGTGTTGCATGCACTGAACATGTCAGGCGGGAAGAGGGTGAAGGTTTGGGAGTGGAGGAAGAGGGAGTGGTTGTAGGAGGTGCCTGTCTGCTGTGTTTGGGTGCAGGTGCATGGGATGGATGCTGTTGTGAAGTGGATGGCTGTTGGTTGTCTGAGTTCATGCGTTTGTGTACTTTGGGAGGAGGGGGCACAGACAAAGTGGGAAAGGACACAGGGGACGTGTGCATGGATATGGGGGTGGTGACTGCCAGAGAGGGGTGTGTAGTGATAGGCATGATGGTGATGGGGGCAGTGGATGATGATGAAGTGCATGCAAGTGTGAGTGGAGACGTTACTGGGAGGGCGGTGGATCACGAGGAGGAGGGGACACAGTGGAGGCCATGGATGTTGGTATGTCTGCATCTGGATAGTGTTTGAGTGAGTGCCTGTGGGTTGATGTGTGGTGCTTGTGTTTGCCTGAGCCACTCCTGTGTGTTGTCTTGGGTGCATCCTGGTCGGAATGTGTGCTTGGGATAAGTTGGGGTTGAGAGAAATGGGACAGGGAAGAGGAAGTTGGAGGAGGGAGGCTAGAGACAGGGACAATGGCTGCATCAGAGAGGAGGCCAGAGCCTGGATTGATCTCTGTTGGGCCGCCATGCCAGAGTGAATGCCCTTGAGGAATCCATTTGTTTGTTGCAAATGGGCCGCCAGCACCTGGATGACATTCACTATGGTTGACTGCCCCACAGAGATGGATCGCAGGAGGTCAATAGCCTCCTCACTCAGGGCAGCAGGGCTAACTGGGGCAGGGCCGGAGGTGCCTGGGGCAAAGGAGATGCCCACTCTCCTGGGTGAGCGGGCAAGGGAAACTCGCTGAGGGGCAGCTGGGAGGGCGGTGCTGCTATGGGGGGTGGCGGCTGTGCCTGTAGTTGGGGTGGGCACAGAGGTGTCCGATACCAGCAGGTAGCTTCCATCAGAGGAGGTATCACTGTCCGAACTGTCCCGTCCTGTCTCTGCCGTGGTGCTCCCCTTGCCCTCCATCCCACTGGTGCCCACACTGTCGGTGGATTCAGCCTCCTGGGCCCTGTGGGATGCAGCTCCCTCCATCACTGGTGCCTCTGCTCCTCCACCAGATGATGCTAATGCACATAAGGACAGGGTGACAAAACAAAAAGTGGGGGAAAGAGACAAAGGATATACTTGGTCAATGCCAGCAACAACTCCACCGTTGGCGTACATGACACACACACACACACACACAGGGAACAGTCCTATGCACTAGGCAAACCACTACCAGTCACAATTCTAGTCACCAGCCCATGGACATGAATACCTAACACCAATAGCAGCATACCTGACACCCACAGACCTCTGCCCTGTAGTGGATGCCTACCAGCTTGGTAGGAGGTGGTGTTCATCAGCCCCTGCCCAACATGGGACCTACTCTGCAATGTCCGCCCTGGCCTAGGGGCACCCACAGGCCCACATCCCCATCCAGAGACCACCCCACCACGTGCAAGTAGTATATTGGGAAACTGTACTCACCCCCTTGTGGCTGCTGTGATGCCCTCAAGTGTCCATCTAGCTCTGGACAGGTTACTACCAGTATGCGGGCCATCAGGGGGGACAGGGTTCGATGGTCACCCCTTCCTCGTTGGGAGGCCATCCCCAGATGGACCTCCGCCGTCTCCCTTGACCAGCGTCTCAGGTCCTCCCACCATTTGCGACAGTGGGTGCTCCACCTGCCGTAGACCCCCAGGGTCCGCACGACCTTGGCAAAGGCACGCCATATACCCTTGTTCTGATTAGCGCTGACCTGCAGAAAAAGAAACATAGAAAAAGGTATCAGTCATACCGTCCAGCCTGTTACACTCATTACGCACAGACATTGCCCACCATACATGCAGCACACTGCCCAGAACCCTTCCACCAGACCCCCCCCACACAAGGCCCTCACACACAGCACTCCATGCATCCATTCCCCTTGCATCGTTCTCACAGTGTACTCATCTGTTGGTCTGGAGGCCCATATAGCATTCGGTACTGGGTAGGACCCCACCCACCAGTCTCTCCAACTCCGCAGCGGTGAAGGCACGGCCCTCTCCCCAGTGACAGAAGTCATGGTCAGTTCCAGACACAGGTCACAGCAGCACTTGCAATGTAGGTCCTCTCCTGTTGAAGGTCAGGTAGCAAGTGAGTGAACAGAAAGAAAATGGTGGTCACGTCCACGGCAGTGCGTACTGTCACCGCCAGTGTACATCACAATTTGCCACTGTAACCCATAGGGCCCAATGACAACCAATGAAGAGTTGTACGGCAGTACTCAAATGCCTCCCGCAACGGCGCACAACATCAGCGGCATTACCTCATTTTCACATGTCCATCCACACAGGACAGGTGGACGCCCTTTCGGGGGGTGCAGGCCATGGCACCTAACTGCAGCACAGTACACATAGGCACCATTTGAGCCTATCCAACAACATACTGTTACAGTCAAAACATGCAATGCAGTGTAGTGTTTGGAAATGTGGAATACTGACCAGCTGCTCACCGTTATGCCCCCTACATTATAACCGCTGCAGATGAATAGGAGATGGAGACATCCCCCCATGTACAGACCCCTGGTGGACTTGGCAACAATGGAGGACAGGCACATTTTCCTCACCTATAGAATGCACAGGGCCACAATCACAGAGCTGTGTGCCCAATTGGAGCAAGACCTGATATCTGCTATCCGTCACCCCACTGGGATCCCCCTCTTGTGCAAGTCCTATCTGTGCTCCTTTTCTTGGCAACTGGCTCCTTCCAAGTTACAGGGGGCTTGGCAGCAGGAATGTCTCAGCCAATGTTCTCAAACGTGCAGACCAGAGTGTTGTCTGCCCTGATTAAACACATGCGCAGCTACATTTTCTTCCCCCAGGTGGAGGATTTGGTTACAGTGAAAGCTGACATTTATGCAATGGGACATATCCTCCACATTATTGGGGCTATTGATGGTGCACATATTGCATTTATCCCCCCCCTTAGAAAAGAACAGGTGTTCAGAAATCGAAAGAGCTTTCACTCGATGAATGTGCAGATAGTGTGCCTGGTGGACCAGTACATCTCCCATGTCAATGCAAAGTATCATGGGTCTGTGCATGATGCCTATATCCTGAGGAATAGCAGTATCCCATATGTGATAGCTCAACTCCAGAGGCACCGGGTGTGGCTAATAGGGGAGCCCATGGTTCCCACCCAGTATATGTTGGTGTATAGGTATGGTGTTGGCCATAAGGGATAGTGTTGGGGTAACAGGTATCCCTCAATATTTTCAGGTGACTCTGGTTACCCCGGCCTCTCATGGCTACTGACCCCTGTGAGGAATCCCAGGACAAGGGCAGAGGAACGTTACAATGAGGCACATGGGCGAACAAGATGAATAATAGAGAGGACATTCGGCCTCCTGAAGGCCAGGTTTCATTGCCTCCATCTAACAGGTGGATCCCTGTACTACTCACCCAAGAAGGTCTACCAGATCATCGTGGCATGCTGCATGTTGCATAACCTTTCCTTGAGACGCCAGGTGCCTTTTCTGCAGGAGGATGAGGCTGGAGATGGGTGTGTGGCAGTGGTGGACCCTGTGGACAGTGAAGATGAGAAGGCAGAGGATGAGAACAGAACAGCTATTATACGACAGTACGTCCAGTGACACACAGGTAAAACACTGTAACTTCACTTTGCCTTGACAGTTTTGTATTTGACATTGTACATGGCAGGCACATTCTCCCAATTCTATGGCCACTAACTGAACCCTTTGGCATCTCTATTTTCAGATATCTGTGCCCCACTCTGGCACTTGGTGTGTTGACTGCCGCCAACTACAGGTCATTCCTATGTATACATTACAATTGTATTTCAGTGTTTACACCTTGTTTGTTAAACAAATACATAGTTAAATCATTTGACATACTCCATACTTGTATTTTATCAAAGGATGTTAATTTAAGTGCTAATAAGCAGAGGGGTATGTGCAATGGGCTGGGGTGATGGTGGAGGAAAGTCCAGGTTAGAGTCCGGTCTATTTGTATCACATGTGCATTGTCCAAGGGGGCATAGGAAGGGGAGCAGTGGCAGTTCAAGGTGGACAGGGTGACAGAGTGGGACCCAAGGGTGACAATCAGAAGAGTCTTATTTCCTGTTGGGGGTCTTGGCAATGTTCTCTGCCTTCTGCCTGGATCGCAGGGACCGTTTGCGGGGTGGTTCTCCTTCTGCAGGGGGCGGGGCGCTGGTGGCCTGTTGTTCCTGTGGCGGGGCCTCCTGTCCACTAGCGCCAGTTGAGGTGGAGGGCTGTTCATCGGTGTGGCTAGGTTCAGGGCCCCGGTGGTGTTCCACTGCCTCCCTCATGGTGTTGGCCATGTCTGCCAGCACACCTGCAATGGTGACCGGGGTGGTGTGGATGTCCTTCAGGTCATCCCTGATCCCCAGGTACTATCCCTCCTGCAGCCGCTGGGTCTCCTGCAAATTGTCCAGTATCTGGCCCATCGTCTCCTGGGAATGGTCGTATGCTCCCAGGATGTTGGTGAGTGTAGCCGGAAGAGTCGGTTCCCTGGGCCTGTCCTCCCCCTGTCGCACAGCAGTCCTCCCAGCTTCCGCGTTGTCCTGTGCCTCTGTCCCCTGAACCGTGTGCCCACTGCCACTGGCCCCAGGTTCCTGGTCGTCCTGTGTTTGTGGGGTTGCCTGGGGTCCATGTAGTGGTGGACACACTGCTGATTGACGTGTCCTGGGGACAGGGGTATGGGCCCGCTGGGTGGGTGCTGTCCTGGTGTTTACTGATGAGGGATTCTCTGTGGTGGTATGGGACTGTGCCTGGTTAACCGACTGTCCGGAGATCCCTGATGGGCCAGGTAGGTCTTCCAAATCCAGGCGTGCAGAGCTGCTGTAATCACTGTGGGCCTCCTCTGTGGGAGGGACTGGATGCTGCTGACACCTCCTCTCCGGTGACGTTGGGTGGGGGACCTGTGGGGATGTAAATGCAGTGTTATTGTTTCTGCGTGTGACATCTTGTGCATGGGTGTGTTGCCCTGTATGGTTGTGATTGCCCTGTCAGCTTTGCCTTGTGTGAGTAGTGATTTTGTGGGCTAGGTGATTCTCTCTAATGTGCATGCTTTAGTGACTGGTAGCCATGCAGGGCTGTGAGTGATGTCCATGCATTGGTGGTGCATGCAGGGCTTGGTATTGGGATGGGTGGGTTGTGATGGTGGGGTGTATGTGAGGTGGTAGGGTGATGGGGTTGAGGATAGGGGAGGGGGTATGTGATGGCATGCATGTGGGGGGGTGATAGTAATAGAGATTTGCCTTACCAGAGTCCAGTCCTCCTGCTACTCCTGCCAGGCCCTCAGGATGCAGTATTGCCAAGACTTGCTCCTCCCATGTTGTTAGTTGTGGGGGAGGAGGTGGGGGGTCCGCCACCAGTCCTCTGTACAGCTATCTGGTGTCTTGCAACCACTGAACGTACCTTCCCCATAGGTCGTTCCCTCTTCCTGATTTCATCCCTTGTTCTTGGGTGCTGCCCCACGGCGTTGACCCTGCCCACGATTCTCCGCCATAGCTCCATCTTCCTAGCAATGGTGTCTACTGCACCCGTGATCCGAATAGCTGTGGCTCTACCCGGATTACTTCTTCCACCATGACCCTTAACTCCTCCTCTGAGAACCTGGGGTGTCTTTGTGGTGCCATGGGTGTGAAGTGTGTGGTGTGTGTGAGGGTGTGTGGGGTGATATGTTGGGGTGTGTGCTATAAGGTGTGTGGATGGTGTATGGGTGATGGTGTTCTGTGGCTCTGGTTCTGTTGGTGTATATCTCTCTGTTGTAAAAAATGTTGAGTCGTAAAGGGTTGTGGGTAGTGTGTGTGTGTGTTTTATAGAGGTGTGTGTTATTTGAAATGTCCAATGTAGTGTTGTTTTGTATGTGTGTGTAAATTTTGAGCGTATGGGCGGTATGTAGCGTCAATGGTTTACCACCATTGAATGTCCGCCACAGTGATTCGTGGGTCATAATGCTGTGGGCGTAGTTCTGTTGCCGTAACGGTGTGGGTTTTGCTACCGCCACTTTATCACTGACCTTTGGGCTGGCTGACTTGTGTGTGTGGCTGTATAGTGAAGGATTGCTATGTGTGCGTCATTATATGGGTGAACATCGGCAGCTGCGGTATGTTGGCGGCAGTTGGCATAGCGGTAAGCAGGACTTACCGCCCATGTCATAATGAGGACCTTAGTATCCCAAAATATCATTGGATCCCAACAGAGTAAATCACAGAACATGAAGTACTGAATAATTAATTTTGCAACAAAAGTCATCAAGCCTACATCCAAAATAAATCTGAAGTAACTCCTCCGTATGCACAAAAGAATTTGAGGAGTTACATTCTGATTTATTTCAGATGATGTGTTTCTCTCTAGGTCAACCCCTGATTTGATTATCAACACAGCTGTTTCTCTAAACTTACTGTTGTCTGTTAGTGACCTGATTATGTTCTACAGTGCTCTATGTTTGCCAGCACTATAGAAAATTCTTAATCAAATTTTATGTGCTCACCTTAACCTGCTTCTGAGCAGGTCACCCTTCAACATTGTGTGTCCCAGAAGAAGCTACCTTGGGCCAAGCAATTGAGCAACAGAGAGCAGTTCCAGTACCTGAGTGCTAGCAGGAGTCCTTCAGTCTACTTTTGCCTAGAGGTCAGGCAGAGACCGGTTTCTTTTTAATGTTCTTCTAATGGGCAGGTGTGGGTAGGTATGGTGTGGTGATTGTATTATTCTGTTCACTAGTCAGTGACTTGAGTATTCCCTTCATCCAATTCTGGATATTTCCAGTGAAAGACTCATCTCTTTTTGTCAGTTCTTCCTTGGTGAAGTTACTGCAACCTTCTTAGAGTCACTAATCAAAGATGGAGCTAGTCCTTCTCTAGTTGCAGTAGCCTTGTGGTTCCTTCTAGCTACTAACATATTGATAGTTTTCCTTCCCACTCCTATTGCTGGCTGAAACAGATGTTACAGCTGATCGTTGTGTTTCCAACTGCTCCTGTTCACTTGCCAGATGCCTAATACCTGCTAAATGGTCACTGTTGACAACACTTTAACCTTACTACTTACAGAGGCTGTTCCATTGTCCTCCAAGAGCCTAAGCATTAGTAGCCAGTCTGGGACGCATATTCCAGTCTCTCTGAAACAGGGCTTTTGGAGAAACCAGTTTGCTTTCAGGCTACACAAAGCTCAGCATTTAAAAATTCCTGTTCCAGTAAATTCAAAATAAAACAGATTAGTTTTTTAATAATACATCAAAAATGTATGTTTTTTCTGACATTGTATCAAGTTCAGTTAGAAATATGTTTTATTCACAATCAGTAGTGGTTGTGAAAAAGTAGATAGCTCAATGTAGAGATATAATTGCCCTTAATATCTAGCATGTCTTATTAATGAGTATTAGGCACCGAGTGCTGTGGGCTTACAAGACAAAGGAAGGGGTTAATTAGCTAACATGAAATAAGTTGTTCTATATGGCAAATCACTATCCCCTGCCATCTGACACTGCAGAAGTTTTAAAATTTCATCCCAGCCAGATCCATAAACCTTAGTCTACAAATGGGTGTTGTACCTTAATATTGCAGCCCACATGTTAGACCTAACTTCAATGTCAGTGGTGCAATTTGTGTACTAAAATGCCATGGATTATTGTAGAGTTATATGTACCCTATTTCTAGGAACCAATTGAATGTTCACATTTCACAGCAAAACCACATGTGCTAAACTGCTGTTTAAAAGTGTAACAGGTCATGCAGTCCAAAACCTAGCAAAACTAAAAAGGAAAACGTGTTGGAGTGTGGGGCAAAAAACAATGATGGCATTTATTACAGGCATTATAAACAAAAGAATAAAGAAGAAAAAAATAAAAAACAAATTATACTACTTTCACGTAATAGAACGTGTAGAAAGGGTACTTAAAATGATTAACAAGACACAGAAATCTACCAGTTTAAACATAATGACTAATTAATGAAAGCTATACAGGGACTAAAGTCAAAACAGTAAATTGAACAACAGCCTACATTATCTTCAACTTACTGAACAGGCTCTGGTTTGGAGTGTAGCTTAATGTTAGCGCATAGCTAAGCATTAAGGACGTCAGCTGGAGAGCTGCTCGGTGGAAATTTTTTCTATAATTTTGCTTTCACATGCGTTCACATGCTGATCAAGCATCTGGAACACATGGATTCCTATTGGTAGCTAAAAACATGTAGAGGTGAGAAACCCTTATAGAGCTCAACCGGAAAGAATCCCGCTCACCAATTCCTCTGGTAGACACATTCTAGGAGAACCAAGGTATGCAGCCAATGGATGATATTAACTATTTTTCCTTTGTAAGATGAATATATACTTCTCAGGCCTGTCATCAATGGGCCCATTGATAATCATCATCGTGGCTCATGTAGCTGGACTGCCTATTCCTTATTTCCTTCTTTTTATATCACACCCATAGTTGGACGTAAATGCTTCCTCTTCCGCATCATAAATGATGTGAACGTATAACTTTTTTCACCTGGTGATTTGAGTACCAAATAATGTTTTAGTATAAAAATATATCATCTCCTCTTGTATCATATACTTGGTGGGTGGAATGCATTTTATTTGTATTGCATTTAAAACAATCCTCTTCCTCTATAAATACCCACACAACTCTTAAATCTTTTCAATTTCACTTTTGTAAACTATTGATTGTAGACCTCAAAAGGAAAGCGAAGCTGACAGCTAGGTAGACAGTACCTTTATTTTTTACTAAGTTTGTCCAGACCAGACCATACAAAGAGAGTGGTCTGAGTAAAGTGAAGCAGCATATGTTCCCAGTATTAACCTTGTTGGTACCTGCAAGCAATCTTTTACCCAGAAGTGTTTAGAAAAGCTTTTCCTATTTTTCTTACTACATTTTTGGAATGACCTCCTGTAGAAAATTATAAAGAACATACAACTTGTGATTTTGTATTGGACAATAATGTCTGAGTTAACCAACCCTTCCTTAGAAGATAAAAACACTTTGAGAGATTCTACATTTTTCAAACAAACATGCATCCTAATATGAAAATCAGTCAAATACTATTTGAACTCTCCTGAGTACTACAATAGCAAATCAAGGTAGGAAATTATAAGGCCTTTGTCTGCAATATTTAATGGTTTGATGATAAAAAACAACATAGACCTGCATCAGTAAACTAAAGCAAAATCACAAATTCTAGTATGTGTGTTTACTGACCTGTCAGCTTCAGAGATGTGGAGATGCACTGTTGGAACCCTTTTCAGAGGACTACTGGGCAAGCAGGAGCTACTGGGCCTAACCATGGGGATTGAGGTCTTTTATTACTAATATCCAGGAGCCTGGCCTACTATGGGCCCTGAGAGATTGGGCCAAGAACCCTTTCTGCACTTGACTTTCCATCGTAGTTGTGGTTGAGCAGTAAAGACTCCCTTAGGTGGTGGGGGAGTAGATACAGCTCTATAAAAAAAAAATCCTAATTCAAATGTAAACAGTGCACACAATAATTCAATCTCCAGTCCAATATTCACTTTTCTAAGAAAGAAAGCATTCTATTTTTACCTCTTGACATGCAAAGGTATTTGACGTTCAGAAGCAATAACACAATCCTCTTGAGGCCAGGGCACTAATAATTACCAGTTGAATCCCTGCCACACCCTTCTTTGTTTGGGGTTATTCCCCATTCACTGGTGGTCATATACAGGGAATGCAATCTATTTGACCATACTCAAGAGTTCTCCCATTTGCCAGTTTGGGAATTAATGAAAATTGTCTATGGTGCCTCAGCAGCATTTGTAGAATATCCGGAGGGTCCCACAAGGCCCTGGTTCAGTCTTACCTGCCCCTGTGGTATTTTAGTGTTCAGCAGTACAGCAAGTACCTTCTCTTGGGGCTCTTTCAACATCAGATCATGTACAGCGAAGTCAAGCCATTTGCAATAGATGCGGCACAACCCGCTGGCACAGGCTCTCCTGACAAGCAGTGCAGCCGGTCGATTTTCAGTGTTTTGAGGTCCTCCTGTTCAGCAGACATAAAAGGAAAGTTGTTCTTCCCCCTCGCAGTGGAGCAGGTTGTGGATGTGAGTCTGAGTCATTCATCATACGGGGATGTTGCAGTAATCATGATCCAGTTGCCGACTCTCTCTATTTGATTGCCTTCACTACAACAGCACATCCCGGCATATGAGGTTGCCAACTTTGGCATTAACTAGCCCTGGGCACCTGGCCCAAACTCAGTTCAGCGGTGACCACCCTCTAGCATATGGGTCACAGTGGCACAGCAGTGTGGCTTGGTGCCTTGCGTCCAGCGCTTCCAATATGGCTTAAAACAATACGAACTCTCCTGGCATACGAGAGTCACAGAGCTGATACTGCACACGGGCAACAGCCCAGTTGATGCAGTGTCAGCGAGACCGGATCCTCGAGGTTTGCGCCTGTTCCCAATATGTCCACCTCTTGGCAGCTCCAAACTCTACTAGCTATCATAGCACAGAGTTAAAGAATGGCCAAGTGGGGGATGGGGTTTTAGGTTGGGACCAGCAGGGAAGGAGACCTGTGGAAGCAAAAGTTAAGAACACAATAGCAAGGTTATTCACATTAATCTTCATGAACTTTGTTTTAATTATCTATGCTCTAATAACATGAGAGATCAAGAACTTTTCAATAACATGACCTTTTTATAATCATATACTCTGAACATTGTACTCTCTCAAGTTAATCCTTAGAATAGCAATTATGTCATAACAAGAATCAATGAGTACATTAGTTCCCAAAGAATTAACTGCTATAGGATTCATGAATGATACTGTAGAATAGGCAAACTGACTAAACCTGTTTTGTCTAGAAAGGTCACACTCTGTTTGATTTGAGTTTCAAGATTCAATTGCCCAGAAATTATTGCACACCTTATTGCCAGACTGCGCATCAAGACTCAAATACCTGGAATGATCACGCACTCTGCTGATCTGAACTGCAAGGGTTAATTGGCAAGAATGAATTGTGCACACTGTTGCCGATTCAACCATCAAGATTCAAATGCCTTGAAAAGATCGCGCACTCCTCCGATCCGAACTGCAAGGGTTAATTGCCAAGAATGAATCGCGCACACTGTTGCCGATTCAACCTTCAAGATTCAAATGCCTCGAAATGATCGTGCACTCTGCCGATCCGAACTGCATGGGTTAATTGCTAAGAATGAATCACGCACACTGTTGCCGATTCAACCATTAAGATTCAAATGCCTCAACATGATCGCGCACTCTGCCGATCAGAACTGCAAGGGTTAATTGCAAAGAATAAATCACGCACACTGTAAATCACAAGGCCAAAACTCAAATGTTTCTAGAAATAGAGTTGAGGGCCTACCCAGACCTCTGCCTTACCGCCCTGCTTGAAGATCAGCAAATTAATGAAGACAGGGCCAGGAAAAGGCCTAAGTAGGCCTCCGGAACAGAAGTTCAGGAAAATGCTGCTGCTCTGCACCGGGACCTCTGAATAGTGAGCATGTGGAGCTGGGCTGGGTCCCTTAAATAGACCCAAGGCCCGCCCACATGCCACACCCAGCCAGGCTGTAGGAAAGGTTTGAAAATGAACAATACATTACAAACAGCATTAATGACATTTCAAGATAAATACCTGCAATGCAAAAAGTTAATATCCAATATCAACACATAATGCATGAATTATTACATTGCATAAGGTTTGTCATTTTGCATTATGCTGCCAATAGAGCGCGCATTGTCCTGGTGTTGACATGCACACCCTCACACCTCGCTCAGGGAGTCCTTGTGCAGCGCGTCCCACTTGACCTCACTTCCTCCAATACTCTCCTTTCCATCACAGGGCACACTAGTCTTGGCAAGCAGGCAGACGATTATGCTCCAGGCTATAGGGCGGGAGGTCATGTTGTCCTGCGTGATGTTCCCTCACCCAGCAGGGAAACTAGCAGGCCTTTGTTCCTGGTCACAGGCATAAGTCTTGCAGAGCATCCCCTTCTCACACAGCCCGTCTTGCTGCTTGGCAGGAGACACATTTTTGGGGACACAACCTCTCCTTCCTAGAGTCCTTTTACAGACAACAAATGTGATTTGGGTTCTGGGTTTTTGATGGTTTTTGAAGGTTTTTGAAGATTTATGTTTAGTATCTTCTTCCGTTGAAGTGGGCACTTCTCTCTTTCTTTTTTCCTCATGAAAAACCACAACACAAGGGAGTGACCTGAGTTGATACCTGGATGTCTGCAACAGAGCTTTGTGCATCAAAAGGTCAATCCCATGCTCCCAGCCCCATCTCTTTATGATTCATTATCAGCCCCATCTCCCTTCCTGAGATGTGTCTAGACCCCTTCCTTGTGATATATCACCGAATCACAGAGCACCCTCTTGAGGCGCAAACAAAGTCTATCCTTTCACTTCAGTGTGTGTCTCTCCCAGCTCACGAGAATGCCACAATCCACCAATCTTCCTGAGGGGATTCCTATCCTCTTATTTTCACCAGATAGGCCTGTCATTGTCATAATGGAACCCAGGGTCCTCCACGTAATGTACTATTGCAGGCTCCCTCACTCACTGTACATTCAGCACAATTTCGGTCCAGCACTGTTACCTCCATTAATTGCACCATTACATGTACACATGCATACAGCACAGACACTCAGTGTGCATGCACTGTTTAGCATTGAAGCTTTTCCATGTTTAACCATGGTGTGCTATTTACAAATGCACACACTGCAAGCACACACTCACAATGTGTGCGACACTTCACCCTTCATCTATTGGACTTCACACCAGCACACATCCAGTATATGCTTTTATTGCTCATGCACTGTGCAGCATTACATCTCTCATGAAATGTATTCCTCTCAGGCATACATAACCCCAGTACACATACTATCAACACATGCACTACACAGTACTCCTATATCCCTGTACTGTACCCTTCCTGGCACGCATGCAACCACGCAGTCACTACCACTACTCTCTGCATTACCACACATCTACCTGATAAGAGTGAAGCACACATCTGTGGAACTTTTAAACAGGTGAGTGAACCTGTAGGCCTTACTCAAGTGACACAGGATAAAAAAGGTCCCTATTACACTATTACTGATTATTACCCTATGAGGGTAGCGCTTTGAGCACCCATTTCAGTCCAACAAGAGCGCAATCCATGAGACAGGCCAATGTGCCAATGACAAAAAATCAACATTAGGGATCCGGGCAACAATACAGCTGGTCACTCATGGCAGAAGGAAAGGTCTTTGCCATGCAGAGGACTTTCCATCACAACATACACTGCTTCCAAATTCTGCTCAGCTGAAGGAATCAATTCATATCAAAGACAGACATAGAACAGATAAAGGGTATCATTTTGAAATGAGATAAAGGGTATCATTTTTTATATATTCCATAAAATCATGAAATGTGAAATATCTCTCCTAGCTCCCTCATACAACTCATACAAATACATGCTTTTTTGAAACAGGTTTATGTACATTGTTTCCTCTTTGTCTCCCAAAAGTGAGAATACTAGGCCTTTATAATTTTAATTATGTTATGCATGAACATACGTGTTAACTTGGACAGAGTTGAGATGACATTTGGTGCGTAAATTATGGTTTTGGGCTTGAATCATTTCGTGGCAGATACCATCCACTAGGCAGCATGCAAAAAAATATGAAATATTACATGTTTTATGGAACGGAACATTAAAGGGAGCTGTCAGTATGTTTTTTCTCTTCTGCTGTTGTACTGTAAAATGTTTCCATGAATGAACACTGCTCTCGGTCTAGCTGCTTTTGCATATTTGAGAGGGGCGTTTTTACTGCTGTTGCCTTTTCTGTATTTGGTGTATTTATGTGTGATGAGGAAGGGAAGATTGTACTGCTTTGTCATGTTGTTGGTCTTCAGAGAATGAGAGCATGCATGTAATTATACTTAATTTGCGCTGTCAGAACTATGTTTTGGGACAGCCTTTACTGTTGCTGTATGTGTTGTACATGTCCCTTGTGTAAGACCAAGGACTGAACTGACGCATTTTGGTTATGATTGGTCTATGTGGGGCAATCTTGCACTGATGCTGCTTGAGCTGTACCTGGTTTGTTTACCCGAGGAATTCTTGCTCTCATAATGTCTGGTTTGGCCTATATGTCTGGGTGGATATTTTCCTTCCTTTGCCTTTGGGACAGGACTTGGGCTTTGGAGCAGGCTAGGCTGAACCCAGTGGGAGTAGGAGTGGGGAGGCGTTGGGGCTCAGCATAGTGGGGGCTGGGCTGGCTTGAGGAGTGAGTAGTATGACAGGCAGGTGGTGGATCTGGAGGCCAGGATCACAGAACAGCACTGGGCGGTGGAGGAGAATGAGGTCTCATGGGGAAGTTTGTGCAGGGCTAGGGAACTAGGGAGGGACTAGGTGAGGCAGTTTAAAAAAGCAAAAGGGATTCCAGTAAATGGGGGGTTTTAGAAAGGGCTGGTAGGCCAGGGCCCAAAGGGGTAATGGCAGTAGGTGCATGCTGACACAGAAGAGGGAGAAGAAGCGGAAGGGGCTGGGTTGGGTGGTAGTTCTAGTCTAGGTGGTGATGACCCCGGTTGCAGTGGCCACATGGACAGTGGCTGGAGACCAGCAGGTGAGGCTGGTATACAGTTGGTGACACCAACGGGGAGCATTGGTCTGAAGAAATAGGGGGGGGTTTGTGCAGCCCTCCATACAGTGCAGGATCGAATGAGAGGTGGGCTGCCTAAGGAGCGGACAGCATAGGGGGCGTCTTTGCTACCTTTCACAGCATCACAACAGAAAGAGCGAGTGTCCAGTGACGTTTATGAATGTGAGGATGTTTTGGAGCTGGATTATGATGTGGAGAGTGACGGCGGGGAGGAAGGTGAAGTGTGTGAGGATGATGGGGTTGGTTGCAAGTGGCTGGCGGGGCCTGGAGGGGATTTACAGGAGACAGGAGTTGGTGCCTTGCAGGCATCAAGTTCGGGGGTAGGAGGCGCTCAAGGGTGGAAGAAGCTAATTGCTGCAGCTACCAGGCGGCAAAGAATGGTGGTGGATATGCATACAGGTAAGAAGGATAGGTGGGCAGTGTGGGATGCAAAAAGCGGATGCTCACTGAGCAAGGCATGCAGGTCGGTGGATGTGGGGGATGGTGTGATTGGAAAGGAGGGTGAACAGCGGCGAAAGGCTGACACAAAAGGGGATGAGGGCAATACAGAGGCACTAGGTAAGTCGGCCAAGGCAGGAACGGGTGATGTTGAAGAAGCCAAAGATGAGGCAGGGCACAAGAAACCTTTGCCCTATATGGGGCTTTGGGGTCCCATCTTTCTAATAAAACAAAGAGAAGGGTGTGGAAGCATGACTACGTGGATGCCTTCAAGCTTCTTCATAGTGATATTCAGGATAAAGGAGAGTCGAAGGAAGAGGAGTGGGAGCTGGCTAGGAGACCTAGGGTTCCCATTGCCATGTAGAACTGGATGTCGCTCTTTTTAATCTATGCTGGTGCCTACTGCGATAAATACCCCGACAGGGCAATTGCCTTATTTAAGTATATGGACATCATTCGGAAGGCCCAAATGCATTTTGGGGTTTTTGTCTGGCTTAGCTACGATGAGGAACTCAGGGCGAGGGTCAGTGTTAACCCTGACAAGCCATCGGGGGACGAAGATGCTGAGCTTTGGATGCAGTGGATGTCGTCCACCCAAACCACCACTTCGATGCATACAGCTAGCTGTTTGTTGATCATGTACCAGTCCTTTCAGCTGTGGCCTATCCAGTAATGGGTGGGCACTACAGCGAACAATGGAACCAAGAATGTGTCTATTGGGAGAACATCAGGTGCTTGCTGGAACTTTAACAAAGGTTTCTGCAATAGGAATCCCTGCTGGTTCAAATATGAGTGCTCCAAGTGTGGGGGCAGACATCCTATCATGCTGTGCTTCACGCTGGCCAGCCGAGCAGAGCAATGGAAGTCAGAGAGGGAAAGAGAACAGCAGGGGTCTGCTGGTCCGAAGACAGTGACATCGGCAGTGTGATTGGGTGAGATACCACAGGATACAGCAGATTGGGAGATGGCGTTCAAAGAGCATTTAGCGGTATGTGCATAAATGAAGGGGGTCAGGAGAGATTTTGGAGGTAGAGAGGCAGAGTCTTTCAGAATGAGGTTAATATATTTTGTTTTCCTAAGATGCGAGGGTGGACCATTATGCCAAAAGGCGGTGACTTGGATAATGGGGCACTCGTTCATCCACTGGGTGGTGAAGTATGCAGAACAATGGTGTTAGACCTGACAGCCTTAGGGTGGTCACCCCTAACCTTTTGCCTGCCTCCCTCCACTTTTTGGATACTGTTTTTGCTGGTTTTAGGACTCTGTGCACTTTACCACTGCTAACCAATGCTGAAGTGCATATGCTCTCTCCCTTAAAACATGGTGACATTGGCTCATACCCAATTGTCTTATTTAATTAACTTTTAAGTCACTAGTCAAGTGTACTCCAGGTGCCCAGGGCCTGTAAATTAAATGCTACTAGTGGGCTGGAGCACTGGTTGGGCCACCCACATACATAGCCCTCTAACCATGTCTCAGGCCTGGCTCTGCAGTGCCTAGATGTGCAGTTTCACTGCCACTTCGACTTGGCATTTAAAAGTACTTGCCAAGCCTTAAACTCCCCTTTTTCTACATGTAAGTCACCCCTAAGGTATGCCCTATATAGCCCATCGGGCAGGGTGCTATGTAGGTAAAAGGCAGGCCATGAACGTTTTATACTGCAGTGAGGCCTGCTCCTTTCATAGGATAGCATTAGGGCTTCCCTCATACACTGTTTGAGTGGTAGATCTTTATCTGAAAGGAGTAGCCAGGTCATATTTAGTATGGCCAGAATTGTGATACAAAATTCTGCTTAATGGTGAAATTGGATTTTGTATTACTATTTTTGAAAGTGAGCATTTCTCTACACTTAAATCCTTTTGTGCCTTCCAATCCACGTCTGGCTAGGTTAGTTGACAGCTCCCTTGTGCATTCACTCAGACAACCCCAAAAACAGGATGCTCAGTCACACTTGCATACATCTGCATATTGAATGGGTCTTCCTGGGCTGGGAGGGTGGAGGGCCTTACAATTACATGTCAAAGGACAGTAGCCTGCCCTCAGACAAAGGACTGCCACACCCCCTACTGGGACCCTGGCAGACAGGATGAAACTGAAAGGGGACCTTGTGCACTTCTAAGCCACTCTTTGAAGTGTCCCCCACTTCAAAGGCGCATTTGGGTATTTAAGCAGGGTCTCTGACCCTACCAACTCAGTCACTTCTGAGGTAGACACTCTGCTTCATCAAGACACTTCGACCACTGGAGAAAAAACCCTGAACCAGAAACTGCAACCTGCCAAGAAGAACTGCCGGGCTACCCAAAGGACTCACCTGTCTGCTTTTCTGAGAGGGACTGCAGTGACGCGCAGCCTGATTCGCTGTGAGAAAATCACGCCACGCTGAACCGGAACGACGCAGCCTGACTTTGCAAGGAGAAGATCAACGCAGTGCCAGCGTAGCGACTGGATATTTGACGCACAACCCACTGGATCGACGCAAAGCCGAGCCGGAACAACGCACCTTGACTTCCTGAGAGGTTTCAATGCAGCACCTGCCGTGCAGTAGAAATTTCCATGCAACGCCTACCGGATTGACGCAGCCCCTGTGACTTCGTCCTGCAAGTGCTGGATTTCAACGCATCGTTCCCGGGGTGTCTGAAAAGCCCGCAACCCAAAGAGGGTCCCAGTCAACGCACCGGAAATCGACACAAATCCTGCCCTGCGTGAAAATTTGACAGCACATTGCCTGTGTGTGCCAGTTCACTCGACGCACACTTCCCCGTTTTCTAAGCATCTCCTCCTTTATGGTCCCTTGCAGAGAATTTGAACGCAAACCAGGTACTTTGTGCTGGCATGAGACATTTGTTGCTTTTAAGAGACTAAAGACACTTTATATCATTTTTACAGTCATATTTCAACATATACTTATTGCATCTAAATCATGTTGACCTGCATTCTAAACACGGTATGGTGTATTTTGTTGTGCTATACTGAGTTATTGCATGATTTCTGGTACAAATACTTTACACATTGCCTTAGAAGTTAAGCCTGACTGCTCAGTGCCAAGCTACCAGAGGGTGGGCACAGGATAATTTGGATTGTGTGTGACTTACCCTGACTAGAGTGAGGGTCCTTGTTTGGACAGAGGGTAACCTGACTGCCAACCAACGCTCCCATTTCTAACAGACAGATTTATGGACACAATCTTGGAGTGGCCAGTAAGCAGCATGAGGTGCTATTGTGGGGGAAATGGGGCATAAGGTGGGGTGTTCTACTGCCTTATATGTCATCTATGGTGCCTAGATGGGGTTGCCCTGATATGTTGGTGATCCATTTGGGGAAAATGATTTGGTGCAATTGTTACTGCAACACTTGAAGAGATCCTCAAGTGTAAACTTTCTGGGACAACTTTGGTTTGGACTGAATTTGAGCCACGCAGAAAGTAGAGGGGAGTGTTCAAGCATGCTGCCATCGACAAGGCCTGTAAGAAGGTTAACAGGGCAATGAGGATTTTCTGTGCAGGACAATGTATCAAGGTTATGGCTCACAGGGGTATTCATGAAGAAGACAGGGGACTTTTCCCGGGATGACGGAGCCCTCCATTCTGATTTGGGTCATGCTTATTATCTGGTGGAGCTAAGGGATTCATTGGGGAGCTTGTGTAATGAGTCATTGTGGTGTGAAAAGAACAGGTGGGATTGAATGTGTTGCAGTAGCATTTCCTTACAAGGGTGGGGCAGAAAAAAACCCTTTCCGGGTTTTCTTCTGGGTGGCGATACATGGGGGTTGGAGAGTCAGATGCTGGCAGATCCACCCCTTGGGATGAGGAGTAAGGAGTTCAGGTGAAAGGAGATCTTCGGGTAGGTTGACTGGAACAGGTGAATGAAGTGGTGGTTGGAGGATGTTTTGAAAAGAAAAGATGAGGACAACAGTGATGGAGGAAGTGACTGGGGTGAAGGGCAAAAAGAATGCGTGAGGCATTGTTGGAGAGAAATGGTGATGATGGGCAAAGGAGAAATACAGGTGATATGTTAAGAAGTTTAAGATGCTGTTTGTTACAAGTTGGAATGTTTTAGTTGCAATCCTGTCCTAATAAATGGCCTTTTGCACAATACTAGTGTCATGATGATTATCCCACGATGGAGGGTCCCGGGGCGAGGTAGTCATACCCTAATCTTTCCCCAGGAGACTTTGTGGGTGGAGGAATGGTGGGACAGGATTGGTTAAGGGGTGAGGGAGGGAAGTCACACGGGGTGGAATGGTGGGCAAAATTAGCTGGGAGAGGAAATGACATCCTCTTCCGGTCCATGGTGAAAAGGAAAAGAGCTTTTGACACCCACCCGCCCTACAGGGTTTTGGGGCTTGGGTAAGGGCTGCCATGGTTAGGATCGGTTGCTGCTGAGTGTGGGTGATACATGGGGGTGGAGAGTCAGAGGCTGGTGGATCCACCCCCTGGGATGAGGAGTAAGGAGTTCAGGTGAAAGGACATCTGGGGGTAGGATGACTGGAATAGTTGAATGACATGGTGGTTGGAGGATGTTTTTAAAGGAAGAGATGAGTACGACGGTAATGGAGGAAGTGACTGGGGTGAAGGGCAAAAATAATGTGTGAGGCATTGTTGGGGAGAAATGGTGATGACAGGCAAAGGAGAAATACAGTTGATATGTTAAGGAGTTTCATATGTTTACTGTTACATGTTGGAATGTTTTAGTTTAACCCTGTACTAATAAATGGCCTTTTGAACAATACTGGTGTCATGATGATTATCCCACGTTGAGATGTAGCTCTTTTCTGTGTTGCATGGGACTTTGCACTTCTATTTGCCTTGTGCATGCCATATGTGTGTAACACATACTGCAATTCAGTCTGTTTAGTATCTATTTTATGCATGATAGTTGTCTGCGCTAATAACTCTCTAGCTGTGTCCTTTTGTGTTTCCGTGAGGGAAACTTTCTTGTGCTACTGCTGTCTTACTCCTTTTCTGTGCATGACTGTTGTCCATGTTTATTGTGTGCATGTGTGTGGTGTGTGTGTGCATGTGTGTGCACACGCATGTATCTGGGTGTGTGAGAAAGAGAAGCACTTACTACTGCATGTGCTGTAACTTTGTGTAAGTGTCCAGGTATGTGTGTGCTTGTTGATTGTGTGCATCAGTTTGAATGCTTCAGAAACATGAACTGAAGTTGCTGCACTGAACCTATCCTGTGTAAAAATGCTTGAAGTGCTATTGTATGCATCCTGTGTATTTGTGACTTTTTTTCCTATAACCATTCTGTAACTGTTCTGGTTGTTTCCATTCCCCTCAGCAAATTAATGATGTATTAGCTTGGTATGTGACAGGGATCATTGTTTCTAAACTTCCTGTGAAATCTATTGCACAAACATTCTTACAGTGATGCTTTGCAGTTCAAATATTTCTAAAGTCCTTCCAGCAACTTTTATGTGCTTTGTGTTTTTTTTTTTGGTATTCAGCAAACGTTTTTTGAAACTCAGCAAGCAAAATAGTTAGTCAGTGGAAGTTTGTGAATGAGTCTGTAAACTATTTTCTAACCACTGCACATTGAGATCTACATGCTCGCGGCTAAATATTATTTACATCTTCACTTGCACAGTGCTGCCAACTAAAACAAAAATGTCACCATTTGAAAAGGGGGATGGACCTTGGATGGGCGGGGCCTTCTGCAGAGAAGTACCTATGAGGCACTTTTACCCTAGCACTGTGCCCAAACCCCTTCCTCCAAAACAAATGAAAAAAGGCTTCTGAGGCTGCTGCCAATGTCCAGGGGTGTTTTCACTTCCCTTAATCAATGTCAGCAGTTCAAAGCCTCCAAACAACAGATGTAAATTCAATGTGTACAGTGTTTTTCAGCTCATTTTCTCTGCCAGTGTGTGATATTGGTTCCTCACCAAGTAAGTGTGTGAAGGGAGCTGATATTGAGTGTCACACAGTGGCACCATGGGAGTTGGCAGGTCTGCTCACAGTGAGAGAGCATTCACATCTCACGAGCTCCTTGGGTATGGAAACTTGGCTGGAATTCAACAACTACATGGTGTATGCATATGCACATGCACAGTAGGCACTCAATCATTATTATTATAATAAGAGAATTTCTGCCACCTCCTGGCCTGCCTTCCCATCTGGGCTTCTCCTTCAGTGGTGTCTTTCTTTCTGAATATCACTAGTGAAAAACAATATCTGGATATTTTCTGCCAACATACCCCCAAATACTCAAAACTGGCCTGTAGCAGAAGTTGTAAAGCACTAAAGCCTAATTAATTTAGCATCATGGACAGAGTTCTTATATGCCTCAAAACATTGAACCTCTTCTTATGGGATTTCTAACATAGTTTACTTCTTGATTAGTAACTCTTTTCTTTTTTTCTAATGTTTGTGTATTCTCCTCTGTCGCTCTAGAGCTCTCTCAAGATGATAGAGGATCTGCAGCAGAAATAATTGAAAAACATGAAGGCAATTTGAACTGGTCTGGTCTCTATGAAAGATAACAGAATGTCTGCAGGAAAATGAACAATTACCATTTTCAGATTTTTTTATTTTGATCTATCAATACAGTGTGATGTTTGCAATGAAGCAGAAATGTGTTGCATTTATGTCACAGTGAAGATTTTTGGCCTGATTTATACTTTGGCAAAGGGGTACCTCTGTTACAAATTAAAGCTATTCAGTCAACCTTATTACATGTGAATTTTATCCTATGGGACTTGTAATGAGATGAGCAGGATATATGTCATGTCTATGACAAATTAATGCATTGTTGAACTCTAAATTAGCACATTTGTTATTAATCTGCTCCAGACTCTGCTCTAAAGCAACTCTAGAAAATGTTTTGATACTACCTCTGAAACTCAGAGAGCAAGCCCACCCTCTCCAAGGGGAGTCAGGACATTCTCAGGTAAACAATATTTTTGTAACTGACAGCAAATAAAATGTAAAATGTAACACAGTTTTGCACATATGGGAAATAGGGTGCACTCAAAAAAACTGCAAGTAAATGTGTGAAAAAGGCCGCTTTATTGGCTTTAGTGCACATTCACATAAGCAAACCTGGCCTTAGCCTTTCAAAACTAGAAACCTCACTAGACATGAACATATCCTATAACATCCACCCCTCCTCTAAAGTACCCTCACTGTCTCAACCATTATCAATGCAAATTTCCCACATTTGCTCTAAACTAAAAAAGGCTTTCCCGTCTGTGTTTGGTCCTATGTACCCCAGTGTCTCTATCCTGCCCTGCCCCAAGCCCAACCGTGAACTGAACCTGCCCTCTACCCGCCGTGCACCTGCCAAAAGTGACAAAGCCCATGCATTAATCCCCACCCTTGTGCACCTAAAACACCTAAACAACACTTTATGGGCCTCATTTTAACTTCGGCGGGCGGCGGGCGCTGCCCGCCGGGCGGGAACCACCACTTGGCCGCTCCGCAGTCAAAAGACCGCGGAGGCCATTCTGGCTTTCCTGCTGGGCCGGCGGGCGCCCGCCAAAGGGGCGCCCGCCGGCCCAGCGGGAAGGCCCTGCAACGATGAAGCCGGCTCCGAATGCAGACAGTGAAAATCTTTATGGGGCCCTGTTAGGGGGCCCCTGCACTGCCCATGCCAGTGACATGGGCAGTGCAGGGGCCCCCAGGGGCCCCACGACACCCGTTCCCGCCATCCTGTTCCTGGCGGTAAAAACCGCCAGGAACAGGATGGCGGGAAGGGGGTCGGAATCTCCATGGCGGCGCTGCAAGCAGCGCCGCCATGGAGATTCAGCCCACCCAGGGGTATTCCGGCGGGAAACCGCCGGATCCCCTTTTCTGACCGCGGCTTTACCGCCGCGGTCAGAATGGGCTCTGAAGCACCGCCAGCCTGTTGGCGGTGCTTCCGCGTCCCTCCACCCTGGCGGTCATAGACCGCCAGGTTTGGAATGAGGCCCTATATGTTCTATCAAAACATAACATTCACCCAGACCTAACGGCAATAACTCTATGCAAAGAGGGAGGGAGGGATTTGATGACCTACACTATAACCAGCCGCCGGGTCACCAATTCTGAAATGGTGGCCCACCTTAAAATGGCTGGTTATATATTATGCTATGTAAAAGCCCAAATAAAGCCCAATTTAAGCCCACTGCAGCCCAATGACGGCACCACTCCCCAAATATCCCCCAAGGGGAACTTCCTTACAGTCCGCTCCCCCCAAGTCCCCAAACATGTGAACAAGTTTACTTTTATTGGCTTAGGTGCACAATCACATAAACAAACTTGGTCTTCGCATTCCAAAACTGGAAACCTCACTAGACATGAATTATCCTATAACCTCCACCACCTCCCCTAAAGTACCACATCCCCATCATTGAATTTGCATATCAGTGCAAATTTCCTCCATTTGCTCTAAACTCATTTCAACCATAACAGCACTTTGATATTGTAAAGCTGTAAACCGCTGAATGCATAACATTTGCAACCAAGCTTGAAAGGCTGTCTCGTCCATGTTTGGTCCTATGTACCCCAGTCTCACCGTCCTGCCCTGTCCTAAGCCCAACCATGAATTGAACAAAATGAGGGTAACCTGTCCTCCACCCACCACCCAGGACAAGTCCTTAAAGGACTTTCCTGCCCCTTAACACTAGGAGACTGCTATAACTTCAGTGTAGCCATCAAAGTCTCTATTACCATAAGGGACAAGTGCACTCTTTCTCCCCTGAAAACCTCTTTGTCTTCAAATTTAATGTCTCCATGTTCTATGATCCTAGTCTGCTTTTCCCTACAAAATATGCACATTTCTTTGTTGAGCATCCTTCTTGCCTTTTCAATGGCAGCTGGGTGAGTAGCCCCACACCAGGATCTCCTGGGCATAAATGCTGTCCATATAATATGGCAACCATGCCATTACAGTGGGATATCATTTAAGTCCTTTTTCATTTGGTTAATCAAAGCTAAGCCTTTTGACCTCACTAAGTCATTTTCCCCAAAGTGTAATAATAGCACATCAGAGCATGTTCCCCTCCACAATAGACCATTCAAGCAGGGGAACAATTCTCTCTATAACATACCACCTTTCCCTTGCCAGCATAGGTGATAAAACGGGCTGTCGAAAAATCTAGTTGAAGTCCAAAATGTGTCTCTTGCGTCTGTCTCTCTCTTCCCTTTTAATAAAGAAATGCCCCACAGTGCAGATTTCCAAGGCCAGCATAACCGGGCCTGCCACTGAACTTGTAAAACAGACAAAAAACATTCTCTTAGTGGGGCGACCAGCTCAACACTCACTATTCATTGTCCTGACATATTTACAAAAACACTCTGACGTCCATCTACCCACCAGCGTAACTCTCCCCATTCCCATCCCCACCGGTCTGCTTCCGTAGCCATACCTATATGAAATGAATGTGTCCCAAAATGCGACCCATCTTTGCTCATTTTCTTCATAGATTTCCTCAGCACCACCAGAAATTGATGTGCTGTCACTGGGCTCCCTCGGCTGTGCACAAAAACTGCCAAATCCCCTTGACCCCAGGTGGCATGAAGCTGCCAACCCAATTGGACTGGGCATATTCTAGTGTCTGGATAACACCGCAAACTTACTGCTGTCTCCTTGCCTCAGTGATCTGTTTTTGACCTATGCACCCACAACCTTGGACCGTCTCTACTGAACTATACTTCCTGCCAGGTCAAGCCAATTGCATGTTTCTTACTTAACAGTTCAGAAACCCTAAAAGCCCCAAAGAACATCTAGGGCATAAGTGTGCTAAATAATATTGCCTCGTCTGCATTTATGCAAACCTCTGAAAGAACCCCAATGAGTAGCCCTAGAAGGAACAATGATATTGGTCCCCTTTTCTGCTCTGCCACTCCCACTTCCTTAGTCTAACCTTCTAGTATTCTCCTACCCAGTTCCTCTGTGGCAGGAGGATACCCCCAAATAATTTTTCCCATAAAGGCGATGCCTTCTAATTTTCCTGAAATGGTAACCCTTGATTGTCCTTCATCAATCAACATCATTATGTACTACATGACGTCTTCTTCCCTATCCCATGCCTGCCTCATAAAACGCACCCGCAGTCAAAGAATTCCACCCATGCCTGGGGATATGCCGAGTTGGTAGACACTGCTATGGAATTCCAAACCAGTGGTAACATCCGCTGTCTCCTATCCTCCATAGCTCTATTGGCATTCGGGTCGGAACCGGATCTGCGTCTATTGACAGACCATTGAGTCTCCTCCACTGTGAACAAGACAAAGGGGGTCATTCTGACCTCGGCGGTAAAAGGCGCTTACCGCCGGTCAGAAGACCGGCATAACACCGCCGCGGCCGCGGTAAACCGCCACGGTCATTCTGACCGCAACTGGCAAACCGCCAAAAACCCGACATCCACAAAAGTCCGCCACACCAAAGGTCAGCGAAAAAATGGCGATGACCAAACCTCCACCGTCACGCCAACAGAAATACGCCCATACCCTTCCGACCCACAAATCCACGCGGCGCTCTTTCAAACGCGGAATTCCATTGGCGGTACACACCGCTGCGGTCAAAACACACACACACATAGAAAACAAAGCCACATTGGTCAGTTTGAAATACACACACCTGACACACATACTAACACCACTCCCAAACACCCAACACAATATAAAACACACACCCACATCCCCCACATGCCCCTACGACCCGGAATCATTGACGAAGGCTAGAGACAGAGCACAGAATAGACAATCCCACAACACAGAGGCACACAACACCATCACCCACACAGAATCCATGCACCAAACACCACACACCACCACACGCACCACACTCATCACCACAAACGCCACCCCACACCTCAACCACACCACCCCATGGCACCCCAAAGACACCCCAGGTTCAGTGACGCAGAACTCAGGGTCATGGTAGAGGAAATAGTCCGTGTAGAGCCCCAGCTCTTCGGGGCACAGGTGCAGCACACCACAATTGCCAGGAAGATGGAGCTAAGGCAAAGGATAGTGGACAGGGTCAACGCGGTGGGACAGCATCCACGCCATCGGGAGGACATCAGGAAGAGATGGAACGACCTACGGGGGAAGGTGCGTTCCATGGTCTCAAGGCACAACATTGCGGTGCAGAAGACTGGCGGCGGACCCCCACCTACCCCCCAGAATTTACCGCGTGGGAGGAGGAAGTCTTGCACATCCTGCATCCTGAGGGCCTCGCAGGAGTAGGCGGAGGAATGGACTCTGGTAAGGCAAATCTTCACTACTGCTTCCCACCCCCACCCCACCTGCATGCCAAATCATACCCCCACCCTCACCCCCTCCCCCATCACACCAACCCCTAGCAAAAGGCTCACCATCACAACCCACCCATCCCAACACCAAGCCCTGCATGCGACCACAAAGCATGGACACCCATCACCAAAGCATGCCCACTGCACACACACATCACCCCCACAAGCCACACTCACAAAAGCCCCCACAAGGAAATGCCTGCACTTGGGTACACAGACACCCACCCATCACACGAAATGCCACACACAGAAGCAATAACCATACCTTTATACCCCTGCAGGACCCGAACGCCACCACACCGCCACGGAGGGTCCAGAGATGTCCATCCCACCCCCAGAAGAGGCCCCCAGCGATGACAGCAGCTCTGTCTCCCTGGAGCCAGATGACCAGCCCGGCCCATCGGGGACCTCTGGACAGTCGGTTCCCCACAGACAGCCACAGGCTACACCAGACCCAACCCCCTCTGGGAACACCAGCCCAGCTCCCACCCAGCGGGCCCATGCCTCTGTCTCCAGGACAGGTCAATCAGCGGTGTGTCCACCACTACAGGGCACCCAGGTTGACCCACCACCCCAACAACAACAGGGACCTGGGGGCAGTGGTAGTGGGCATGCTGTCCAGGGGACAGAGGCCCAGGAACACAGGGGAACTGGGAGGGCTGCTGTGCGACGGGGGGGGACAGGCCCGGGGAACCCACTCTCCAAGAGGCCCTCTCCACCATCATGGGAGCATACCACCGCTCCCAGGAGACGATGGCGACGGTACTGGCCCGGTTCCAGGAGATCCAGGAACTGCAGGAGGAACGGTACATGGGGTTCAGGGAGGAACTGAGGAACATCGGTTCCGCAATGGGGACCATCGTCCTGGCCCTTACCCAGATCGTCACCACATTGCGGGACCATGTGGCACCCCAAAGGGCCCCTGTCACTAGCCCAGGCCAGGAACAGCCTACCACCTCTGCCGGCGCTAGTGGACAGGAGGCCCCCACACAACAACGGGCCATCAGAACCCCACCTCCTGCAGAAGAAGAACCACCCCGCAAGCGGAACCTGAGATCTCACAAGAAGACAGAGTAGGATTGCAAGACCCCCGCCAGCCTAAGATACCCCCTGATGTCATCCCACTGTCCCACATTGTCACCCTGTCCAACTTTGAACTGCCCCTGCTCCATCCTTCCCCAGGCATATGGACAATGCACCTGTGCGACTGAGAACTGGACTCTGCCATGGACATTACTCCACCCCCACCCATCACTGTTTCCCAATCATGTACCTATATGTAGCACTTAAAATAAATCACTTATTCCACCAAAAAAAACAGGAGTCTGCTTGTATTTTCAACAAATGTATTACACATAACGGTGCAATAATGTCCAGTTACTTTGTGATGACAACATACCAATCTCAATAAGCTTTAGTCCTTGGGCAAACAAAGCTGATGTCAGGCAGTGGGTCATACAGCTCTGAAAAGGGAAGGGAAAGTCACAAATCAGTTAACAGGAACTGGGGGGAAACACAGACAGTGGAGACGCATGAGGCCTTCAGTAAATGTAAAATGGGGTGGCTGATTCTTACCTGGGTGCTACTGAAAGTATTGTCGTATGACTGTCTCCCTGTTGTCCGTGTCGTCCCCGTCGTCTTCCTCCTCTTCACTCTCCACAGGCTCCACAGCTGCTACAACACCACCATCTGGACCATCCTCCTGCAGAAAAGGCACCTGGCGTCGCAATGCAAGATTGTGAAGCATACAGCAGGCCACGATGATCTGGCACACCTTCTTTGGTGAGTACATGAGGGATCCCCCTGTCATATGCAGGCACCTAAACCTGGCCTTCAGGACCCTGAAGGTCCTTTCTATGATCCTCCTAGTTCGCCCACGGGCCTCATTGTACCGTTCCTCTGCCCTGGTCTGGGGATTCCTCACTGGGGTCAGTAGCCACAACAGGTTGGGGTAACCAGAGTCACCTATTAGCCACACACGGTGTCTCTGTAGCTGTTCCATCACATAAGGTATGCTGCTATTTCGCATGACATACGCGTCATGCACTGACCCAGGGAACTTGGCATTTACATGGGAGATGTACTGGTCAGCCAAACAGACCACCTGGACATTCATCGAATGATAACTTTTTCTGTTTCGGTACACCTGCTCACTTCCACTGGGGGGATCCAAAGCCACATGGGTCCCATCAATGGCACCAATGATGTTGGGGATATGTCCAAGGGCATAGAAATCACCCTTCACTGTAGCCAATTCGCCCACCTCAGGGAAAATAATGTAGCTCTGCATGTATTTCATCAGGGCAGACAACACTTTGGACAAAACCTTAGAAAACATAGGCTGAGACATCCCAGATGATATGGCCACTGTTGTCTGAAAAGACCCACTTGCCAAAAAATGGAGTACTGACAGAACCTGCACCAGAGGGGGAATCCCTGTGGGTTGGCGGATGGGGGACATCAGGTCTGGCTCCAGCTGGGTACATAGTTCATGTATGGTTGCTCTGTCAAGCAGGTATGTAAGTGTGATATGTCGTTCTTCCATTGTCGACAGGTCCACCAGCGGCCGGTACACGGGAGGATTCATCCTTCTCCTTGCAAGTCCCAGCGGACGGTGCCTAGGAAGGACAACATGGAGCACAGAGTCAAGCAACCCACAGGTTCGTTCACACAGCTTGCACAGTACACGAATCGCTATGCATTGAATGGCTTGTATGAGTGGCAATGCAAGGCCTAGGCCTGTGTGACGCAGTAGAAATCATGCCATGTGGGCCCTTGAAATGGCGGCTGCCTGACCTGTGAAGTGTGACAATGGGATGTGAGGTCACTGCGCTGGCGTGGCACACCGTGGCGGTAGGCGGGCAAAGATCCGCGGCGCAAAGCAGAATTGGTTAACATTGAACCCTATGGCTCTCAGGAGCCAATGACGATGTGCGCCGGCGGTCGCGGTACGCACCGCCGCGGTACGCACCGCCGCGGGCGTGACCGCCATATTCTATCAGCTTAATCACTCGAGACCTGATCATCCACAGGAGAGGACCTATACTGCAAGTGCTGCTGTGACCTCGGTCTGGGAGATACAATGGCTGCTGCGACTGGGGAAAGGGCCCCTGCCCTCACTTCCGAAGAATTGGAGAAACTTGTTGATGGGGTCCTCCCCCAGTATGCGCTACTCTACGGTCCTCCAGACCAACAGGTTAGTACACAGGGTGCACGTTGAATGGGCTATGCCTGTGTTGAGTGGGTTGTATGTAAGATGGTGGGGAGGGGAGCGAATGAGGAGTGCAACGCACGAAAGATGAGAGCATGTGCCACATGGCAAGGTTGGGGAGGGGGGGGCCACTCACATTGACCAGGCAGAAAACTGATGTGCTTTCTTTTACCACCCTGTACATGTCACATAGTTCAGCGCCCATCAGAAGATCGACATTTGGCGTGCCATCGCCCAGGACGTCCGGGCCCTGGGGGTCCACAACAGATGGGGCACCCACTGCCGAAAGAGGTGGGAGGACATCCGCCGCGGGACCAGAAAGACCGCCGAATCTCTGCTGGGGATGGCCTCCCAACGTAGGAGGGGTGCCAGCCGCCAATTGACCCCCCTGATGTCCCGGATCCTGGCGGTGGCCTACCCCGATTTGGATGGGCGTGTGAGGACATCACAGCAGACACAATGGGGTGAGTATCAGCACATTCTGCTATCCTTGCGCGCAGGGAAGGTGTCTGTGGGTGGGGGAGAAGGGCTGTGGCTATCTCCAGACCAGGGTGCATTCTGTAGGCTAGGCCCCTCCGTTAGACACGGCCCTGTGCCCCGCCCCCCACCTCTGTAGGGGTGCCAAGTACAGCTATCCATGGTCCGGCCTCACCCATGTGTGCATTTGTCGTCCATAGACCCGTAGGACTAGTCTCAATAACTGAGTAGTGTACCCCCATTGCGCGGCCTAGTTCAGGGGGTTTCTGTGTCTGTCCTCTCCGACAACGGTGTTGCCTATGCATGCACTCAACCTGTCTTCATTTCTCCCCCCCCCCATTTTCTTTGTCTTCCTGTTCATGTGTGCATTAGCATCATCTGGCGGAGGAGAAGTGGCATTGGAGCACGAGGGAGCTGCATCTCACATGGCCCCGGAGGGCCATACGACAGACTCCGAGTACACCAGTGAGACGGAGGGCGAGTGGAGCTCCACAACGGGGACCCGTGGAGACGTCAGCGACACCGACACGTCCTCGGAAGGGAGCTCCCTAGCGGTGGTGGCAACATCCGTACCCACCGCCACAACAGGTACAGCCGCAACCCAGCGCACCAGCCCCACCCTCCCAGCAGCCCCTCAGCCTTCGCTTCGTGCCCGCTCGCCCAGGAAGGCGGGTACCTCCTTTGCCCCAGGCACCTCAGGCCCTGCCCCAGTTACCCCTGCTGCCCTCAGTGAGGAGGTCATTGACCTCCTCAGGACACTCATTGTTGGGCAGTCTACCCTCTTGAATGCCATCCAGGGTGTAGAAAGGGAGGTGCATCGGAGCAATGCATACCTGGAGGGCATTCATTCGGGTCAGGCTGCCCATCAGCGATCGTTCAATGCTCTGGCCTCAGCACTGACGGCAGCCATTGTCCCTGTCTCCAGCTTCCCTCTTCTGACTCCCTCCACCCAGTCCCAGTCTCCTGTTCCTCTGCCTATCCCATCCACACCATCAGACCAGCCGGCACACACCTCTACACCCAAGGGCAGCTCATCCAGACATAAGCACCACAGATCCCACAAGCATTCACACAAGCAACACCCAGACGCAGACATGCCAACAGTCACTACCACCTCTGTGTCCTCCACCTCCTCATCTCCCCCCTCCCTCCCTGTGACGTCTCCACTCACACCTGCATGCACACCACCATCAGCCAGTACTTCCTTCACCAGCACACCCTCCATTACAGTCCGCACACGTGCAGTCACCACCCCCACTGCCATTTACACGTCCCCTGTGTCCTCTCCCAGTGTGTCTGTCACCCCCTCTTCCAAAGCACACAAACGCAGGCAGCCACCCACCCAACAGCCATCCACCTCACGATAGCCTCAGTCACAAGCACCTGCATCCAAAGACAGCACACTTGACTCTCCTACAACCACATCCTCTTCCTCCACTCCCAAACCCACTACACCTACCCGTCCCTGTCCTCCCAAAGTCCTTTTCCTTTCCAACCTTGAACTCGTTCGAATCACTGACCCACCCCCTCCATCTGGTAAGACCAAAAAAAGCACCTCAGCCACCACCAGCCAGGCATCTACTGTGACCATAGTGCAGGGCTATTGGAGTCCACCAGATCCTAGGGCAGGAACATCGGCCAGCAGCAAGGGGACAGCCAGCCCCCCCCTGGGAAGAGGACAAGGAAGAAAAAGGCCCGGCGCGACAAGCCTGAGACGGCTGCCACCAAGGACAGTAGCCTTGCCCCGTCACCTGCCACATCATCCAAGGGAGGCAAGGGCCACAGGGCTCCAGCGAAGGAGGGCAAGGGCAGCAGGGCGGAGAAGTCAGGCAGCAGGCGAGCTGCCCAGGAGGTCCCCACCAGCCCCATCCCGGGTGTGACGGACGACACCCACCGGCCCAGGACTCCATCACAGGAGGGCGCCGCGACCGCAAGTTCGGATGGGGAATGAGCGGGAAGTCTTGGCCAGGTCTGGCTCCCTAGACACACAGGACAAGCACTGCTGAACAGGGCCCCGCCGGGATGAGCACCGCTGAACGGGCCCCGCTGGGCCAAGAACTGCTGAAAGGGCCCCGCTGGGCCAAGAACCGCAGAACAGGGCCCCGCCGGGAGGAGCACCGCTGAACGGGCGCCCCGCCGGGCCAAGAACCGCTGAACGGGCCCCGCCGGGCCACGAACTGCTGAACGGGCCCTGCCAGGCAAAGAACCGCTGAACGGGCCCCGCTGGGCCAAGAACCGCTGAACAGGGCCCCGCCGGGAGGAGCACCGCTGAACGGGCCCCGCCGGGCCAAGAACCGCTGAAGGGGCCCCGCCGGGCAAAGAACCGCTGAACGGGCCCTGCCAGGCCAAGAAACGCTGAACAGGGCCCCGCCGGGAGGAGCACCGCTGAACGGGCGCCCCGCCGGGCCAAGAACCGCTGAACGGGCCCCGCCGGGCCACGAACTGCTGAACGGGCCCTGCCAGGCAAAGAACCGCTGAACGGGCCCCGCTGGGCCAAGAACCGCTGAACAGGGCCCCGCCGTGAGGAGCACCGCTGAACGGGCCCTGCCGGGCCAAGAACCACTGAACGGGCCCGCCGGGCCAAGAACCGCTGAACGGGGCCCCGCCGGGAGGAGCACCGCTGAACGGGCCCGCCGTCTCAAGCACCGCTCCGCTGGGCCCTTCCTGTCAAGCACCGCTCCGCTGGGCCCTTCATCTCAAGCACCGCTCCGCTGGGCCCTTCATCTCAAGCACCGCTCCGCTGGGCCCGCCGTCTCAAGCACCGCTCCGCTGGGCCCTTACTGTCAAGCACCGCTCCGCTGGGCCCTTCATCTCAAGCACCGCTCCGCTGGGCCCTTCATCTCAAGCACCGCTCCGCTGGGCCCTTCCTGTCAAGCACCGCTCCGCTGGGCCCTTCATCTCAAGCACCGCTCCGCTGGGCCCTTCATCTCAAGCACCGCTCCGCTGGGCCCTTCATCTCAAGCACCGCTCCGCTGGGCCCTTCCTGTCAAGCACCGCTCCGCTGGGCCCCGCCGTCTCAAGCACCGCTCGGCTGGGCCCTTCCTGTCATGCACCGCTCCGCTGGGCACTTCCTGTCAAGCACCGCTCCGCTGGGCCCTTCCTGTCAGGCACTGCTCCGCTGGGCCCTTCATCTCAAGCACCGCTCCGCTGGGCCCTTCATCTCAAGCACCGCTCCGCTGGGCCCCGCAGTCTCAAGCACCGCTCCGCTGGGCCCTTCCTGTCATGCACCGCTCCGCTGGGCCCCGCCGTCTCAAGCACCGCTCCGCTGGGCCCTTCCTGTCAAGCACCGCTGGCCCATTGACAATGCTGGTTCAGTGTCGAGCAGGGCTTCAGGGAGCACTCGGGGCACCATGCCTCCTCCAATCACAGTGGAGTCGGTAATCCATCTGATGGACTGTGGCTTTGCACCCCCCAGGATGGTACAGTGGGCATGGAGGCCCCTCGTGGATCTGGCGTCGTGGACTCATGTGGCTGAGGTGCCCCCCCTTCCCTTCCCCCTGAGGTGCCTGTACTTTTATCATCTGATGCCCCTGCAGTGTTCTCTCCAATGGTATCTGGTCTCCTGTGTGGGCTTTGCCCATGTGTTTGTGCACATTGGCCCACGGACTATGGAACTTTTACGGAATGTGCAGGACTTTTTGCCTATGGATATCTTGTTGACTATCTTCATTCCTTATTTTTGTATCTTTTATATGGCATATTTGCCATTCCTTCTATGGAGCTATTTATACATATATTTTTTCGAACATTTAAATTGTGTCTTTGCATTATTCCGGGGGGTTTGTGTGGTGTCACTCTGACTTGTTGCTCGGCAATGGGGTGTAGGTATTTGTGGTGGGGGGGTGGGTGTATGGCGCATGTGTGTCCCCGTAATCCTTTCTCCTCCCCCCTCCCCTGTGTCGTAGGTGCAGTACTCACCGTTGTCGTCTGCGCCGGCGTTCGTACTCCTGGTAGATGAGCAGGTAGACAAGAGCTGGTAGGATGTGTAATTCGGGCTCCATGCTGTCCTCCTTCCTCGTGGAGTGTGTATAGGTGAGCGTTTTCCCGTTCGTAGTCTGTTTCCGCCGTGTTTTTATCGGCGGGGCTCCTGCCCCGGAAAAGGTGGCTGATTGGTGAGTTGTGATAGGGTGGGCGGTACATTGTCTGCCGCCTGCCTGTTGGCGGTGACCGCCGCGCTGTTTGTCGGTCCCGCCATGGTGGTCGGAGTGTTAATGTGGCGGCCTGTGTTGGCGGTTCCCGACAGAGTTAGAATACCATTTTTTGGACCGCCAGCCTGTTTGCGGGTTGGCCGCCGCTTTATCACCGATCGCCAGGGTCAGAATGACCCCCAAAGTGTCCGCAATGTCATTGCCCACACCTGCCACATGTAAAGCATGAAATGCAATGTCATATCTGAGGCAACCCATAAGAAAAACTCTCAACAGTTTCAGAACTTGTGGATCTCTTGCGGATTGTCTATTGATAAACTGCACCACAGCCAAATTATTAACATGAAGTAGGACTCGTTTGTGTGCCAAACTCGACCCCCTTTACATCAATGCCACCACCACAGGAAATAACTCCAAAACTCCAATGCTACGTCCACCATGTGCCCACTCTGGGGGCTATTCTTCAGCACACCACTGGCCTTGGCAATAAATGTCAAAGGAACATCCGCCGGTTGTGTCCGAGGAAATTTGTGCCTCCATTGCATATCCTACCATGAGCACAAAAGAATGCATTTAAAGTATTCCAAAAAGAAGTGCCACATCCTCACATTTTCCATCACCTCCACCAAGAGGCGAACATAATGATGGGCTAAGTATTTTCCTTGCATGGCAAGGCTCTATCTCCTACAAAAAGCTCTTCCCACCCGGACCACTATGCGAGCAAAATGAAAGATGGCCAAGAAAATCTGTATCTCCTTCACTGTTACTTTCTGCTTCCTCAACATCTCATCAATTAGTAAGCTCATTGCTACTTTCTTGTCCTCTGGCAATCATGCTGGCATTGCTTCTGAATCAATTTCAATGCTTAGAAATGACAATTGCTAAGTGGGGCCCACTGTTTTCTCTGATGCCAGAGGTACCCTACCCTCTGCCATTATCACTTGAAAGCTCTCCAACAAGTCATGACATCCCCGAGATCACAGCCTGCCCCCAATAAAAAGTTATCTAAATAATGTGTGATGCAAGTGTGACTAGTTATATGAGTGAAGAGCCACTTCAAGAATGTGCTGAAACACTCAAATAAAGCACAGTTAATGGAACAGCACATTGGCAGAGTCTTTTCCACATACCAGCATCCTTCAAACTGTATCCCATGGGGCTGGAAATCAGAAGGGTGTACCAGCAATAGGCGGAAGGCTGATTTTACATCCCACATAAATGCCTCCTATCAGACCTACTCCAGCAATTGCATGGCGATGTCCACAGATGAGTACGAAACAGCCACCAAGTCAAGTGGGATGAAATCGTTAACTGAAGAGCCCTCTGGCCAGGACAGGCACTGTAAAAACCTGAATTGTCCTTTTCCTTTTTTAGGAACAACTCCAATTGGTGAAAAAATCAGGTCATCCAACATCCAGTCCAAAAAAGACCTGCCATTCTACCTTCCTGAACTTCTTTGGCAAACTTGTCACGCCCAACGAGCCTATGTTGACTCACGGACTTCAGATTTGTCTCCCGCTTACATGTCCTGGGATTGTGGTATCCCAACTTAAAACCCCATAAGAAACCATCTCTCAGCAATATAGAATCGTCTTTTTTGTCATACAAGTCCAACCAAAACACAAGCTTGTCAGTGTCAATTGGCGTAAAAGCCCTTCACCCAAGTACTGTGGCTTCTCTGCCCTCCCCTGGAGCCACTCCCATGACTTGACTGTGAGCTGAACCCACCTTGCTGAGAATGTCTCTGTCCTGCTGCCGCACCATAGGAATTGCCAAAGCAGTTGACCAACGGAGCATTCAGGATACTCAATCATAACCGGCACCTTTGGTCTTTTTGCCAGCTCATGTTCTTCTTTTGATCCTTCTTTCGCGCTTACCTCCCTTTGTAACAATCTTAACATTTATACAAACTCCGCTTTCCAAATCTTTTCTTTTGTGGAAACCATCAAATGTGCCTCTAAAGGTTTAGAAGTGCCCATGTAGGGCAGCTTTTTTATCTTAATCTCCTTGCTCTCTAATTTATTCTCTGTCCCTGGTGTGCCACCTTTGTTTCCTGAGTGAGCTACAGCTGACTGCCTCTTAAAGCCTACCTCTTTTGACTGCCCTTCTGCATCCAGACCCCCTTCCTTGTCCTCTGGGCACACACTAGTGCCCAGCACATCCTCCCATTTTTGCAAGCGGGTCTCCCTACATTCAGGCCACCATTTCACCTCCACACCAAATTACACTTTTTTAACCTGCATCTTTGAGCAAGGGGACTTGCCTGGCCTCAAGAGCGAAGCCCGCTCTTGAGCCGTTTTCCTTGCCGGAGGCCTCTCCCTTGATGTGACCACCCAGCCAACCTTTGGAGCACGGGCCAGATCATGCTGAAACATATGAGGCACAACATGAGAAGTCCTCCCTCCCACCGTCCATCCTGCACCCTGCCACTGGTCTTCCTTATTGTGTACGTCACCTTCTCTGGTTTCCCCTTCTTCCATGCGCTCTTCATATAGTCCAAAACATCCACACCTCCTGCTGCAAAATCACCTGCCCATGGGGAACAAGCCCGCGCCCTTACCTGTGCAGTTAACCCCGGGTGCACTAGCATGATAACTGTGTTGCTGCTGAGGGAGGCCACTCATGGCCTTCCTTGATGCTTCCATGATGCAGGACGCCTAGTCCTGTGTGTAGTGATTTCAGGGGGAACCCCGATTCCCCCGTAATGCAGGTGATCCGCCACTATGTGCCTCACCACCATCAGGCTGGGCCCTCTCTTCCCCTCTGGGCTGTGAAGCCGAACGAAGCTCACACAAGTCTGCTGCGTCCCATGCCACCCTGCTCTGCATAAACGATAAATTGTCTGGCATTCTGGGCAGGAAAACTAACTGCCCTTCCTTACTACCCCTCACACCTACCTTCCTCCCCAACTGTCTTTGAACTTCTTCACCAGGCCCCACCTCCACACCTTTTAGCCTACCTTTTACCCCTGCCCACCAACTCCTCCACCATAAACCTATACTGGTCGTTTAGGTTAAAAAAACAGCACCTCTACCTCCTCTTCACTCATCCCTTCTTCGTCATTCTATTCTAACTGTGCTAAACCAATACCAGCTATTGCCCCACCTGAGCCTATTGAGCCACCCAACCCTGCCACTGATGGCTGATTAGACCCAGTATTATAAGTATCCCACCAAAACCCATTTTGACTGTCCAAATGCCCTGTATTTCCACTAGTTTCTGAAACACCCTCACACTCTGCTCTCGCAATGGACTCCGGTAAGAATCTGCTCAATCTGACCCTACACTAAACCTGTTGCTACCTCTGTCAGCTCCTGCATGCAGTAGGCTTTCAAAATCCCTATCACACCCCTTTACTGCCCGAATGAACATCTTGCTCCCATCCATAGGCCCCCAAAGGCTCCTTTTCTCCTTCTTTCTTCCCCTTTCTATTACCTCTGAAGGCAGCACTGAAGCCGTGCTGCCTATTGTGTTGATATTCCAGGCCCCATCTTGGCCCAACCTCTTTCTGCTCACGGCGCACTCATTCACTGTAGGGCTGCCTCGAGCCACTATTTCCCCAGTGGCTCTCTTCAGTGCCTGCCAGCCGCGCTCCTTGCTCAGCCCAGGTAACGTGAGAGCTTGCCACTGCACATATGAGTGGGCCCGCAACGTCAATATCTTCTGGGCCCCCACCCTGATGCATCGACAATGCTGAGAGGCCGCTCCCTTTCCCCTGAGGCGGCCCCTCCAATTTATCGATGTTGCTCTTCTACGTATAGTCTTTTCGGGCTGGCAGGCCCACACAGCAGCCTCCATGCCCCTGGCCGCATTCCGAGAAGGCTGCCCACGCTCCTGCGTAATAATGCAGACCACAGACTTCCTCCTCTAAAAACTGCAACACTCTCTGGATTTTGCTTCTCCGACACGGTAAGAGAAAGCCTTTCTTTAACAAATGCTTATTTGTCTATTTAAAGTGATATCATTAATTTCTTAACGCTAACCTTTGTGCACCACAAAAAACAGTTAACTGCTTAGTGAGCCTTCGGGTCATCAGTTCTAAAATGGTGGCCCGCCTTAAAATGGCTGGCTATATATTGAGCTGCAAGAAAGCCCAAACAGAGCCCAATTTGAGGCAACTGCAGCACAAGGACCACACCACTCCCCAAATTCCCCTGGGTGGAGACTTTCTTACAGTGTGCTCCCACCCAAGCCCCCATTTGAGGATAAACACACGGTTCCTCCTAGTACTTTGGGTGTTATCCAGCTCCCCGGAGCACTATTTCTATGCTGTAAAATATTTAGGTCATACTTGTCAAAATGGGTCTGCCACACTCTCTGGTTACTTTTATTGCTCAGATGTCTTGAGAAAAATTGTCCCAGTTCAGTGCCTAAAGTAATCCACTGTCTTGGAGCCCCTTGTGAGTTGTCCATATGTCTCCTATGAACAGTCCAACCCTGCAGAAGTGCTTAATTTGTGTAGGTGTTTGCAGGTAGTGGGCCCAATACTAATTTTTGGGTACCAGGACTTACGTTTTTATCATTAAACTTTGGCCCACAGCAAGAGGGGAAAGGGCAGAAAAGGGAAGTAAAAAGAAAGCGAAAGATAGGAAAACTTTTACAAAGAAAGTTACTGCACCAGCAAGAATGAGAAAAAGAAACATGAAATGCAGAGTTGTGGAAAATAGAAGCATGAGGTGGAATCAAAACCAGGCACCTCTGGTTTTAACCAACTGACAATTAAGCAGCTCTGAGCCCCTAAGTAAAACTTTGGGCTGCTGTGCCTATTTTTTATTTAAATAAAGGACTGCAGTAATACCCATTCCCTTTAAAACTGTACTTTTCTTTGCTGAAAAAAATATATTATCTGTCACACTGGAACAATAAAAAAATCTGCTACTTTCGTGTTTTATTCACCGTTCTGCTGCTTGACATTAAATGTCTCTAACTTGTCTTAATCATCTGACATTTGAAAAGCTGAATAACTCATTGCCAAGATGGAGTTCAAGCTGCTATTCTGATTTTTTGTGCATATTTAATATCAGAGCTCTTTTAAAAAAATCCGATGTACCTTCCACGTTTGATGATTCTTCAAAAGATCCCTTTTTTCTGACTTTGGGGCTTGACTTTGCAGGGTAAAGCCCACTGCAGCCTCTTTTAGATCATCTTCTTTGACTGAATATTATCATTAGAATTTCTCCTTAAGTGCAGATATAATGTTGAAGTCCATTCTTCACAGGATATCAAGAGACAGGTCCGCCGACAAAGGCAGGCTATTGTGCTGTCTTTAGTATTCAAATTCCTGCGACGAAAGGGGTTAATTGCCTATTACATAAGGTTTTCAGAGAACGCCATTATTCCATGTCAAATCTCATTTTCACTCCACTCAGCCTGATTTTAATGACATATAACTGGACAAATGGGGAAAAACACCCATGGCACAGTTTCTGTCGATGAATATTTCAGCAGGTGCCTCTTGGCTAAAAGTCGAGATAAAAGCCTTGCCCCGGGCAAAATAAGAGGAAGAAAAGACTTTTAAGTACTGCGAGCTTATGAGAATAGAAGCCATGCAGACCCCTGGACATGATCCCTTCATTTGAAAATCCAGAGATCAGAGCAAAAGGCAGAAACTTCACCTTCCTCTTGTGTGCACTCTGTATTTTTATTGCTCTGCACCCATGAAGTGCCCAGTGAACACACAGGCCTCTGTTCCTCTTTGTAAGTAGTTTATAAGCTTGGTGTTAGTGATGTGTCTTGCTAGTGATGTATCACCTGTTCTGCGTATGAACGTTGTGTTGCAGGTGACAGCCTACATCTGTATTGTGAATGTATTAGAAACATTAGTGCTTTGCAATCTGTGTGATTACAATGTCGCTAAAACAAGTTATAGAAGAACGAGCTGTCACGTGATCTCTTCTGCACCAATAGACAATTCAGCCTAAAAATGCCAAAGAATGCATGAAGGCAGTTTGGGAACATTATTACATCAAATGCAGACCTACGGGAAATACCTAGATTTGTGTATTCACATATATCTCTGAAATATAAGGATGGCATTGTTTGAGATATTTGATAAATGAGTACAACATAGAAAAACAATGCTTTTGGCAGGTCAATTCCAGAGAGTTGGCCACAGGAAGACTTGGTGGCAGCCCAGTGTACTTTAGGAGCCTTGCTTATTTAATTATTGATGTATTCGTTTTTCTACAGCGTGAGCGTGGCCCGTGTGCGTTAGAGCGTTTTGTAAAAGAACCAACCAAGAAACATGAATAATGAACACATGCAAATAAACAAATGAAGGCATAAGTGAATATAAACGTAATATCATGGGTCAGAACGAAATAAAAGTAGGTTATAAAACAAGGTCAATAATGAAAGTAAGACAACTACCGGTAAGTACCAACCACAGCAGTGTATTGGGGCCTGTAAGGGTGGCAAATAAAGAGGTCAATGTGAACGTTGTTTTGCCTTTTTTAAAGCCTCCCATATGTTTGAATCGTTCTTGTGTTAGCAGAACCAAAGCTGTATCATCTATTTTAAAATGACGCCCCACAACACCGAGTGACTATTGGTGTCACCGTTGCCTTTGCCCTAATAAATAATGGTGAGCTTTCCCAGCCATTGAGAAAAAGGTGTATTCAACCAAAGACAAGCATAGCTGCCCCAGACTGCTCTGTATACAGTGTTGCAGTTCATGTCACCTGAATAAGCCTTGGGAACATCGGAATTCAATGCAATAGTATTATGAGAGAATCTTACGATGTATCCTGTAGTAAAAATGTTTCTTGTTGCCTGTTCCTCATTGGTGCATTTTGTGAGAACTGTGTATTTATGCAGTAACGCGAAATCCTTTGTCTAAAGTTCTAGAAAGGGACCTGCGTTTCCCACATCCAGGGATCCCTTATTTATTTTCCTCTTCCTAGAAGGCAAGTCTATGCTGGATTTACTATTGAACTGTATTGAATTCTTTCTACCTAAGATCTGTAGCCTTGCTGCTATACTAACCAATGCTATTTCATGTACGTTGCTTACTAATAAAGCCTTGAAACTCTGTCTGTCATTTTTATTGAGAGTGTCCTAGTCCCAATTCATTACAGAATAAATTAAGATGATATAGATTTGTGCCCCGACATGAGTGGAATCTAAGTCACCAGATACCTCTCAAACACCATCTTGGTGTCTTTGAACAGGAGGATTTCGCACTAAATAGGTTGTTGCGAAAATTGATAGAAGTGAATTCCAGGTTCTTGTTGCACTGTCAGAGAAAGATTGTTTCCTAAGCATTCTTGATTTAAGATAGGAGATTCGAGCATAAGGGATTTTTCCTGTCTTGAATTCTGTATTTTGTTGGCCACTCGAGAATTTCAGCTTCTCCATTAAACAAGAGGCAGCAGATATGTCAAGAGCTCTGTAAGTGATGCAGGCCATTTTAAATTGTGCCCTTGATTAAATAGGAGACCAGTGAAGAGAAAATCGGACTTATGTAATGTGGTTGAATTTCTTGCAACCAGATTTGATCCAAGCTGCCGTATAGTACTGATTTAAGTGGGGCAAGATGAGCATTAGGAATGTTGGTGAGGAGAGAATTCCAATACCCTTGTGTAGAAAGCATCAGTGCATAAACTACAACCTTTAAATTCTAGAGAGGAATGAATAGTTTGATCCTTCAAATCAATAAGGGCAGAAAATGTGCATTATTGGCCATAGCAGCAATTGTTTTTTGTAGGTTGAAATTGTTGCAGTGTATGATACTCATCTAGTTGTAATTTTCCACAATAGTTACTTTGCAAGTGAGAAAAGTACAGGACTTGATTAAGATTGTACTTGTAGACTGGACACTTCCGCCCCATCTCTCTCCTGCCTTTCCCAGCCAAGGTAATAGAGAAGACCGTCAACAAACAGCTGACCACCATCCTGGAAAACAACAACCTGCTCGACCCTTCACAAACCGGATTCCGAACCAACCACAGCACGGAAACTGCCCTCATCTCAGTCACAGACGACATCAGAACCCTGATGGACAACGGTGAAATAGTCGCCCTCATCCTCCTCGACCTCTCGGCTGCCTTCGACACCGTCTGTCACCGCACCCTAATCACCCGCCTCCGCTCCACCGGGATCCAAGGCCAGGCCCTGGACTGGATCGCCTCCTTCCTCTCAAACCGTTCCCAAAGAGTTTACCTCCCACCGTTTCGCTCAGACCCCACCGAGATCATCTGTGGCGTACCTCAAGGCTCATCGCTCAGCCCGACACTCTTCAATGTCTACATGAGCCCCCTCGCCAACATCGTACGCAAGCACAACATCATCATCACCTCCTACGCCGACGACACCCAACTTATACTCTCCCTCACCAAGGACCCCGCCAGCGCCAAGACCAACCTACAAGAGGGGATGAAGGACGTCGCAGATTGGATGAGGCTCAGCCGCCTAAAGCTGAACTCTGACAAAACGGAAGTCCTCATCCTCGGCAACACCCCGTCCGCCTGGGACGACTCCTGGTGGCCCACGGCCCTCGGCACCGCACCGACTCCCACAGACCACGCCCGCAACCTCGGCTTCATCTTGGACCCCCTTCTCACCATGACCAAGCAGGTCAACGCCGTGTCCTCCACCTGCTTCCTCACCCTCCGCATGCTCCGCAAGATCTTCCGCTGGATCCCCGCCGACACTAGAAAAACCGTGACCCACGCCCTCGTCACAAGCCGCCTGGACTACGGCAACACCCTCTACGCTGGGACCACCGCCAAACTCCAAAATCGCCTGCAACGCATTCAAAACGCCTCGGCCCGCCTCATCCTCGACGTACCCCACAACAGCCACATCTCCGCACACCTGAGACACCTGCATTGGCTCCCAGTCAGCAAAAGGATCACCTTTCGACTTCTCACCCACGCACACAAAGCCCTCCACAACAAGGGACCGGAATACCTCAACCGTCGCCTCAGCTTCTACGTCCCCACCCGCCTCCTCCGTTCCCCTGGCCTCGCGCTCGCTGCCGTCCCTCGCATCCGCCGCTCCAAAGCGGGTGGGAGGTCTTTCTCCTTCCTGGCAGCCAAGACCTGGAACTCCCTCCCCACCAGCCTCAGGACCACCCAGGACCACTCCGCATTCCGGAGACTCCTAAAAACCTGGCTTTTCGAGCAGCAGTATCCCCCCCTTTCCCCTAGCACCTTGAGACCCGCACGGGTGAGTAGCGCGCTTTATAAATGTTAATGATTTGATTTGATTTGACATTTTAGAGAGATTAACATGAATTCAGTTTTTATGGGGTTGATTTTTAGGTGATGACTCAACACCAATATTTGGATATTTTCAAGAGTTTTGTAAAGCAGAGAAAAGTCATTCAGGGATGAGACCTTTACATAGTGATAGGTATTGTCAGTATATTTGTTGTATATCCCAAATTTTCTGGGGATAGCTACAAGTGGTTCCATATAAATATTTTAAAAAATCAGTGAAAGAAAGATGTTTTGAGGTACCCATTGTAACAAATTGACTTTTCTTGATAAAGCGTTGTCAGTTTTAATGGCTTAGGTTTAGTTAGTTCGATAGAAGAAGAGCTAATTTAATACCACACTTTCAATATCATTCATTTCTTCTGGATGTTGATCAAGGAGACATTCTTAACTGTGTCAAAAGCAGATGATAGTTCAAGAAGCACAAGCTAACAAGAGTGATGTTTTTAGTTTTTAAACAAGGAGAGTGAGGAGTGCATGCTGTTCATAAGGTTGCTTATTCCATTTCGTGGCTACCTGTACAGAAAAGATCAAGGCCCTCATTACGAGTTTGGCGGTCAGTGGACCGCCGCGGTGGAGATGGCAGTTGCACTGCAGCAGGACTGGCAGTATAGACTGCCATATTACGAGTACTGGGAAGGCACTTGCAGAACACAGTCAAGTTTCCGTCCGAACTGCCAATGTGGACGGACCACTGTTGCTGGCGGAAGGCCTCTTCAGGCTGATGGTCAGAAAAGTTTTATGAGGTTGCAGACCACCAGGACTTCCGGGACGGTCCAACCGCTGTGAAAACCATGGCAGAAATGAACAACATAAAAGGAAGTACCCACCTTCTGGAACACAAGCACGTCTGTAGGTGCCATGGCACGCAAATTGCAAGTCTTTCCAATGCTCCTGCTGGCCATTGACATCCAGGACCAGCGATGCAGACATAGACACCAGCCATAAGTACCCCACCCTAGCACACACTGGAGGGAAAGACATTAGTACACACACACATACACACAAACGCACAGTCACCATACATACATGCATAAGGAAAGCCAGGACGAGCTATGTAGCATCGACACCAACGGTGCCTTTGTAGGTAAATAGTATTGTAAATATAAAAAATGTCATGACAACAACTACATACAAAATGCCACAAGGGCCGTTGCTTCATTGTCCAAATGTCCCGGGCACAATGGGGATGTGAGGACTACCCAACTTGACTGCTGACTGCAATGTGCAGACCTCCACAGGGCCGGGGCATCAATGGGGCATGCAGGCACCTCAGGGATGGGGAGTGTGATCAAGGTTTGGATGGGTGGTCCTTCTTCTTCTTATCAGGATTCCCTCCTTACTGTCCTGCTTTATGGGTTATGTCTTAGCCTTGCCCCTCTTTCATGCCTTCTTAGGTGGGACGGTGGTGGAGGCCACCACAGCAGGGGACCCAGATGGGCTCCTACCAGGGTAGGAGGTGTGAGGGGCAGGTGTGCCTGTTGTGGAAGCACTGCAGACTGCTGACTGTGGGGCATGGCTCAGCCCAGAGGAGGACAGGGAGGTGGAAGGCAGGGGTCCTGGAAGGGTAGCAGGGCATTTGGGGGGAACAGGAACTGGAACAGTAGACAGGAACAGGGAATACTCATGCAGGAATCTCTTTTTAGGGGCAGTGTGGGTGTAAAGGTGTATTGGGAGGAGGAATGCAGAAGACACAGGGAGATGGCATGGGGGATGTGTGAGCGAATGCCTGGGTGGGGTGTGTAGGTAGGGTGGCTGTGCTGCATGTGGTTGTGATGACTGTTGTGGTGCATGCATATGTGGTGTATGGGGTGCATGCATGGTGGTCAGCTGTTGTGGTGATGGAGGCAGTGACAGGACATGTGTCTGGACCTGGGACTGATGATGTGGTGTCTGCATGTGTGTGTGGCGAAATTACTGTGAAGGGGGAGCAGGTGATGGAGTCAGGGTAGGTAGTAAATGTTGGTGTGTGGGTGTCTGAATGGTGGGTGTGTGCATGGCGGTGGTGGTGTTTGTGGTGCATGCGAATGTCCTTGCACTCTGGGTCTGTTGGTGGGGATGTATGCTTGTATGAAAGTCTGCTTTTGATGGGAAATGGGAGAGGGATATGGGAGTGGGAACCAGTATTTGGAGGGGGGATGTAAGAAGAAGGAACACTGGCTGCCGACAATGAGGAGGCCAGAGCCTTGAACAATCTCTGAAGGACAGACAGGGCACCATGAATGCCTTCCAGGAAAACATTTGACTGTTGCATCTGGGATGCCAGTCCCTGCATGGCATTCATGATGGTTGTCTGCCCAACATAGATGGACCTCAGGAGGTCAATAGCCTCTTCATTGAGGGCAGCAGTGCTAACTGAGGCAGAGGTGCCTGCAGTGAAGGAGATGCCCACCCTCCTGAGTGAGCGGGCACGGGCAACTGGGTGGGGAGCTACAGGGAGGGCGGCCGGTGCTGATAAGGGGGGTGGCTGACAAGGATGGTTCAAGCATGGGGCCTGAAGGTCCCACCACCACCAGGGAGTCACCATCAGAAGAAGAATCAGATGATGGTGTAGATTTTCCTGTCTCCCCATGGTGCTCCACTTGCCCTCTGTCCCACTGGTCCCCTCGGCTCCACTGGTATGAGCCTCCTGGGTCCCATGGGATGCAGCTTCCCCACTTGCCGGTGCCCCTTCTCCTTCGCCAGATGATGCTGTTGCACACAAAGAGAGAGGAGCAGAGGGAGGGAGGGTGGAACAGTGAGAGACAGGGTGGGAGAAAGAGAAACAGGGAGCAAGTGGTCAATGCCAGCACAATAGCCACATACAAGTCACTACAACATACTCCTGTGCCATGTCATTACATACCATGCCTTCACACACACAGGCCACTTCAATGACAGCCCTTGCATTCCACCTCAGTCATGCACATGACTTTCACACATGATGACACACATTCAATCCTGTACAGGATGAAAGCCATACCCTCAACACATGTCTGACCACCCCATTGGCTCTTGGCTCTTTACGATCACTAGACCCAAACTTTACACTCTATGGGCACTTAGAGGCATACTTTCACAGCCACATAACCCAAGCACAAACAGCTGTATGATGTGGAACCTTAGACTTCACAGACTACACATACACCACATGCCAGCAGACAGCAGATAGGGATATGGCCCCAGCAACACTGATTGGATAGTTGGGAGTACAATATGTGTGAACTCCAGAAGCAGGAACCCTGTCCACATCTAAGACCCTGCCCATGTACTACACAGTTGCCCTGTCATTGATAGCAAAATGCAGTAAATTCAACCCCAACTCACATCCTGCATGGCATATGAACGCATGTTTGCAGCACTTCCGGCATCAATGTGTCCCAAGCCTAGTCATACAGTAGCTACGTAGCATACATTCAACATCCTTCACAAACTGAACAGGCTGCACCTATCACTCACCACATAACCTAAGTACGAATGTGAACTCACCCCCTTGTGGCTGCTGTGCTGCTTTCATGCACCCATCCACCTCAGGGTACGCCACCGCCAAAATGCATAACATAAGGCGGGTCAGGGTCCGATGGGCACCCCTCCCTTGTTGGGAGGACGGCCCCAGCTGGGCCTCACCAGTGTTCCTCTCCCAGCATCGCAGGGCCTCCCACCGCTTCCTGCAGTGGGTGCTCCGCTGGTCATAGACCCCCAAGGTCCGCACTTGCTTGGCGATGGCAAGCCAGATCCCCTTCATTTGATGGGTGCTCACCTGCATGGATAACACGGAGAAAAGGAGACAGCCATGTAGCGTGGCATCTTAGAGACTGCATTGGACACAACACATCCCCCAAATATACGCACATTTCAACCTTCCAGTTGTCCTCACAGCCCTCAGCCAGGTCCTTCCACAAGTCACTGGTCCTCGTCCCAAGGACCCCATCCACATTCGTACCACTCACAGACAGTACATTTATAATGCACTCACCTGCTGCACTGGTGCACCATACAACTGGGCATACAGGGGTAGGACACCCTCCACAAGCTTCTCAAGTTCCTCCTGTGTGTAGGCTGGGGCCCTATCCCCTGCAGTATTTGGCATCGTGGCTACCAGTGGCAGAACACAGCAGCAAATGCAGTGGAGGTATACTCAGCATGAGTGCTAGGAGTCAAGTGAACATGAGCACATCAAATGGCGGTCACAGCCGCCACGGACATCACCGTCACCATTGGCAGTGATCGCCATTGGCTCATGTCTCCCATAGGTAACCATGTTAACCAATTAGGAGTTGCACTGTGATTGCGACTGCCTACCGCCATGACGTCTTACACCAGCGGAATACGCTCACTTCCATCTGTCCTGTGCATGCAGGACAGGCGGCCGCCATTTTACTTCTACAATGTGTACAGAGGAGGTTTATGAGGTGCATCACGGATGTTAAATAGTGACCTGTGCACAGCTCTGCTGCGTCCACACAGTCCTTTAAGTACATAATGATTGCCACTCCCTCCTATTCCCACTGTGAAAGCAGCCTTCTACGCTGTGGCACATGTGCCACATGTGATCGGGGATATTAATGGGACCCACATTGCCCTGGTGCCACCCAAGAGGAGTGAACAGGTGTTTAGGAATCGTAAAAACTTCTACTCCACCAATGATTAGGTGGTATGTCTCGCAGACCTCTACATCACTCAAGTGACTGCTTGGTTTCCAGGGTCAGTGCATGATGCCTACATACTGTGGAACAGCAGAATCCCACACCTGATGGCACCACTGCAAAGGGATCGTGCCCGGCTCATCAGTATGTATCGTGTCAAATGTGTGTCTCTGTATTCTGCACACTCTACACCACCTTCCAAATTTACCTACAGTTTTCAATATGCCTATTACCTCTGTGCACACATGTGATTCTGGTTATTCCCAACCTGCTATGGCTACTGACACCTCTCAGGTATCCGACTACAGCAGCAGAAAACCGTTTCAATGAAGCCCATGGTAGGACCTGACGGGTAATCGAACTCACCTTTGGAGCGCTGAAAGTCAGATTCAGGTACCCGCACCTTACTGGAGGGGCCCTATTGTACAGACCAGGAAAAGTGTGCCAGATTATTGTAGCGTGCTGCATGTTGCACAATTTGGCTATCAGATGTCACATCCCATTACTGGATGCTGAGGAGGGTGCAGCTGTGCCAGTGCTGATGAAGGGGACATGAGGAGGATGATGACGAGGATGCAGCTGATTCCAGAGCACAGCTGATACAACAATACATCCACTGAGATACAGGTATGTGTCAGGGCCATGCTATGTACCCAGTAGCAATGTCTGCCATGTACAGGGCTGCTACCAGGGTTGTGTATTGAATGTGGGTGTAGTGTGTACACATTACTTTAGATGTGGTGCTGTTAACTGTATTACAGAACTTGTGAATGATTGCTCCCCCTTCTGGCACTGTCACATACATTGGTAGGTCAATGGTCTTCCTGTTACATATGTGATAGCTGTATATAATGTACTCATGGTAGATAAAGACGTAGACAGAAACTGTGGTCCAAGGTGTTTATTTTTATAATACAAGTGCAAGGGCTGATGAGTGGGGTCATGGCGAGTAGGATCATCAGAGTACTTAGCCCACCTGGGGGAGTCATTGTCCAGTATCATGGCCATGTGAAAAAGGTGTAATGACAGTGGACACTCAACAGGGTGTCACTGTGATACAGGAGGAGATATGTTCTGAAGTGGTTCATTTCCTGTGGGTCATCTTGGTCTTGGCATCAGTGGAGGCTGGATGTCTGGATGGATGTCCTCGCTTGCGTGGGGGCTCCTCAGCTACAGGGGAAGGGATGCTGGTGTCCTGCGTCTCCTGTGGCAGGGCCTCCATTCTACTGGTTGCAGCTGACGTGGAGGGCTCAGATGTGATCTGGCTAATGGTAGGGGCCTGCTGGTAAAAGGTGGACTGAAGCTGGATGGTGACAAATACTGTCAGCACCCTTGCTTTGGTGGCCATGGTGGCATTGTGAGTCTGCCACTGCTGCATGGCCTCCTGATGGTTCTCCCTCTGTAGTCTCTGAGTCTATTGCAGGGTAGTGAGGATCTGGGCCCTGGTGTCCTGGGTTTGATGGTATGCACCCAGGACCTGGTTGAGGGCCTCCTGACCAGTCTGATGTTGTTGCTGCGCCCTCCCTTGGACCACAGATCCCCTCCCATTATCCCTAGCACACTGCGCCTGTGCCCCTGGCACAGTGTGCCCACTCCTTGTAGCACCACGGTCTGGGGTGGGTGCCCTTGACTCAGGCCCCTGTATTTTTGGACAAACCTCTAATTGAATGATCCCTGAGGCACATGTTTGGGGAGGAAGGGCTAGCTGTTGTGTTGTAGCCACATAGGAGGGTGCCTTTGGGGTGTCTAGGTTGGGGCTGCTGGAGGTGAACTGGCTAGTCGCCCCAGATGGCCCAGGAATTTCATTGTCCCCCAGACATCCACTGAGGCCATCATCCTGGGGAGGGCTCTCTGACCCTGGCATCCTCTGCTGGATGGCAGTAGCAGGGTTAGCTGTGGCTGGAAAGGGTGAGAGTCATTAGGTGGAAGTGTTGTTGCAGTGTCATGGTGTGCCCCGCTTGCAGTGGGTGGAATCGTTACCCAGGGATGGCAATGACATTTGCAGCAATGCTAACACTGCATGGTGAATGGCCTTTGGGCCATTCTTGTCATATCAAATGTAGTTGTGGGTTTGCTGTTTGACATTCTTGTAGGTTGTGAAACAATGGGGAGTGGTAGGTGCTTGGGAGGCATGCAGGACTGAAGTGGTTAGTGCTCAGGGGGAGTGTAGGTTCCTTACCAGTACCAATCCCTTCAATGATTCCTGTCAGGCCCTGAGGATGCATGATGTCCAAGACCATCTTCTCCCAGGTTGTCAGGTCAAGGAGAGGAGGTGGGAGTCCACCACCAGTCTTGTTGAGGGCAATGTTGTGCCTGGACGCCATAGAACGGACCTTCCCCCTGAGGTCGTTCCACCTCTTTCTGATATCCTCCCTTGTGTGTGGGTAGCTGCCGACTTCGTTCACCCTGTCGACGATCCTCTGCTGTAGCTCAGTTTTCCTGGTGATTGATGTTTGCTGGACTTGTGCTCCCATCAGTTATGGCTCGACTCTGATGATCTCGTCCACTATGACCCGCTACTCATTGCCGGGAAGCGTGGGTGCTCGTGGCGTGACATGTTGTGGGGGTGCGTGCAACGTGTGAATTATGGCTCAATGGCAGTGGTTTGTGGGTCGCATATCTCTGGCTTGTGGTGATATTTGCAAGGGTTTGTAGGGGTGTGTATTATAGTGTGGTGAACAGGTGTGTGTGGTGTGTGCATATGTTTCAGGTGTAGGGTATTTGGGCTGTCCAATCTGGTATTGCCTTCTATTAGCAGTGATGTTCTAGCCCACTGCCGTGCGTACCGCCAATGGTTTACCACTGTGCATGTTCCTCTGGGCTGAACTGTAACTCAAAATAAGGCGACCAGAATGGTGTCACGTGACAGGCCCGGCAGACGGACAGTCGCTCTTTTGCCGTCAGTGGCACTGACGGTGTTGGATTTCTGGCTGTTTCATTGGCTTGGTGTTTGCGACTCGTAATACTGTGGACATTGTACCGCGAACACTGGCGGGATGGTGGCGGGATTTTGCATGGCGGTTGCCCGAAGACCACCAGACTCGCAATGACGGCCCAAGTCCCCAGTATAGGTGGCATTACCCTTCAGGATATCGAGTAGAAATTGGCATCTGGAACAGAGAGCTCATTGCAGTGCACAAATATGATTTACTTTAAATCACAGCAACTGATAACCTGATGTGGACAATAGCGAGTGTTTTGAACAGTGCTTCTTTGGCTGCCAGGCAGCACTGGGGAGATATTGTTCATGCTGGAGGAGCCAATGACCAGCAGTGCACCACCAGCATGCTGTAATTAATTTTTTTAAATAATTTCTTATGTAATGCAACATAACGTGAATTACACTGTCTGATCATGATTGTGTTAAGGCAGTGATCACAGACCTCTTGCTAATATAATGGCCAGCATATTTACAAAGGTTTGATATGCTTGTGCTTCTTGCAAGCTGATGTTCAAGAGAACAAATTGAATCAATGATACCTAGATTCTGACCAGGAGAAGCCCAAGATCAGTGACCATTTGGCTAATCTCCATTTATCAAGCAGTACTCTGGTGATAAAAAGCAATGTTTTAGCAGGATTAAGCTTAAATAACTTTTGTGGCCATCCAAAGTCAGACTGCTTATAGATCATCAGACAAGTCAGGAAAGGAACCAAGAGATTAAGCTGAGGGTTGGATGTTTTGATAAGTAGTTGGGTATCATCAGCTTACATGTAAAACTAAGCTCCCATATTTGTAGTGAGTGTTGAGTGGCAGCAGTGAAATAATTAATTCCAGAGTTTATAGATCTGCCATTGGAAATAAATGACAGAAAGAAAATATTTTGATAGTGATTGGTAAGAAGGAAACCAGTCCATTATGTTCCTAAATCATCCAGGCCCACTGCATTGTCTCCGTCTAGAAGGATGGTGTGGTTATTGGTATGAAAGTCCTCTGACAGAGCTAAAAGAATCTAAGCCCCAAGAGCTCCACTGTGGGCTAGTCCACAAAGGTCATCAGCAAACATGGCTGGGACTAGTGACCAGCTCTATAATGTAGTCTGGTCTGAACCCAGCTTGAAGAGCATTCAGTAAGTTGTTAGATTTAATGATTGTTTGACACTGAGGAAAAGCTGTGTTTTCCACACACTTTGCGGAGTAAGGCAATAAACAAATTGGTTATATATTATTGGGATCATGTTTGAGAGGGAGAGGGCATTTTCAACAGAGGCTTGATTTTTTCATTTTTTCAAAGATCCGGGTCTCTGTCTTGAGTAAATAAAATTATTGTAAAGAGTGGCCAGATCAGGGGAAGAAGAGTAATCTCTTTCATGATATTGGCCGGCCACAGCTCTCTGGCAAGCCAGATGGTATGACAGTGGTAATGAGGTTGCCTACCTCCAAAACTGACACCTTAGGAAATTAAAATTGGGTGATTTCCTGTAGCAATGGCAATTATTAAAGAGGTAGGACTGAAGGGAGGGTTCTCTTTTATGACTGATCTAATCCTATCTTGGAGATAAAGAACACAGGTAATCTATCACAAAGAGCTTGTGATGGTAGGACCTCACTCTGGTTAGTCAGAGGAGCAGCCAGATCTCCCAACACTCAGGACAGCTCTTTGGCTAAGTTTAGGGCATTGGTACTTTGTTTCAGTTTGTGAATCACCTATGTTGTAATTTGGCTAAGGAATCATAATTCAGACTTAATCATTTCTCTGCCTTGTGAGTTTCTAGTTTTAGGGAATCGAGTTATGGCAGATACCAAGGAATCAATCATTGCCTAATATTGGTAGAGCTAAAAGATATTTGTAATGAGTATAATGTGTTAAATAGGGTTATCAAATTTTGATTGAAGGGGTCAAAAATCATTTACAGTTGCAAACTGTTTCATTTTAAGTCAGAAAGAAAAATTGTAAAAATTATATAAGATGTTTCCAGAAGTGGGAAATGCTTCCAGTTTCTGTTCATGACAAATTGTTTAGGAGATTTGAAATTCTAAGGTTTAACATTTTTTAATAAAAATGGACCAGCTAAATGAACAGGCAAGGCAAGAGAAATGCAAGGGCTACACTCACAGCTCAAATCAGTAAAAAGGAAAACATATCCAGAAGATGCCTGGAAAGATCAGTAATGTTTCGGCTCAGCAAAGACAGAAAGTCAGGTGCAGCATGGGAAAGATCACTTACAACGCGGTGAATGCAACAAAATGCATTTACAATGCATACGCATTTACCACACATGGCTTTACCATGCATGCCTTTAACACAAATTTACTTTTTCCATGCATGCCTTTACAATGAATTTTGTTGAAAAGGCATAAATGCATAAATAGTAAAGGTGTATGCATGGTAAAGGTTTTAAAGGTAAGTACAGGTAAGTATTAAATGGCTTGAGTGATATATATATATATATATATATATATATATATATATATATATATATATAGTGTTTAGGGTGGGTAACAGTTATTGGTGGTAATTTCATTTTAAAGTTTTAGGGTGGGTATGGGCTTTGGGGTGGTATGGGCTTTTTTAGGTTTTATGATGGGTATGGGTTTTGGGGTGGTAAGGGCATTTTTTGGTTTTAGGGTGGGTATGGGTTTTGGGGTGGTAAGGGCATTTTTAGGTTTTAGGGTGGGTATGGGTTTTTGGGGTGGTAAGGGCATTTTTAAGTTTTAGGGTGGGAATGGGTTTTGTGGTAGTAAGGGCATTTTTATGTTTTAGGATGGGTATGGGTTTTGGGGTGGTAAGGGCTTTTTTTAGGTTTTAGGGTGGGTATGGGTTTTGGGGTGGTAAGGGCATTTTTAAGTTTTAGGGTGGGAATGGGTTTTGGGGTGGTAAGGGCATTTTTAAGTTTTAGAGTGGGCATGGGTTTTGGGGTGGTGAGGGTATTTTTAGGTTTTAGGGTGGGTATGGGTTTTCGGGTGGTAAGGGCATTTTTAGGTTTTAGGGTGGGTATGGGTTTTGGGGAGGTAAGGGCATTTTTAGATTTTAGGGTGGGCATGGGTTTTATGGTGGTAAGGGCATTTTTAGGTTTCAGGGTGGGTATGGGTTTTGGGGTGTGTACCAGAGGGTCAGTAATGGAGAGGACACACAAATCTTTTCTATAGTAGTTTATTAAGGAAAATACGTGTTATATAGTCTATGAGTCTTTTATCCTTGTTCTGTTTTGGCTCTTCCTCTTCGCCTTCTCCTTTGATCTTCACGTTATCTCTCTTTTGTTCTTCTTTATCCAGTGGGTGACTCAGGAGGAGCATGTAAAGAAAGAAGAACACAGAAGGTTGTTATGTATGTTCCCCTCTTTACTTCCCTTCTTTCTCCTCACTGACTGTCTCTTCCTACCTCTCTGATTTTCTTTTCTGTTCTTGGGCTGTTATTTTTGCTTTACCTTCTGACGTTTTCCTTCTCTCTATCTTGATGCCTTCCTTTATTTCCTGCTATGTTTCTTCCTCTGTATCTTCTCTTTGTATTTCCCTTTTCTTTCTGCCTTAGTTTATTTCCTTTTCTTTGGCTTAGTTTTCCTTTAGTCCTGTTCTGTGAACTGAGCTTGGTTTCTTACTACGGTCAAAATGTCGAAATACAACCAAAATGACGAATATATGTATGAAGAATAATATCAGAGAGCATAACCTGCTTTATTTCCTTTTTATGTATATCTTCATAAACTATGTAAAAAAATAACAGGAATAATAAAAGAAAACAACCTCTTTTGTTTGAGATGAACCTCAATTTTATGGTTGTTTCAATCTCTTCGCTTTATCAGTGTTTGAATTTAGGAGGAAAAATAAAATAAAACAAACGTCCCCTTTTCTCCGTCCTATACCTGGTTAGGCCACGCTCTTTCTAGAGCGTGGCCAGCTTCAGCGTCCTGCTGCCTCCTGTTCGTCTCCTCCGTGGCTTGGTCCTGGCGTCGACGTCTCCATCACCATCGCGGTCGGCCCTTTCCTGGTCGTCTTGCTACGGGGGTCCGGCTGCCTCCCTCCAGGGAGGAAATCAAGGGATTTAAAAATCCCACCCCCATCCGGCCATTCGTCGTTCCTCGGGCTGAGAAAAATACTTCCTGGTCGGAGCAGAAGGTAGTGGAAGTATCCCCGGGGCATTGGGCGTCCGCGGACGTACCCCGGGGGTATCAGAGGGGTGTGTTCATGGAAGACGCCCCGTCACAGGGTGGTAAGGGCATTTTTAGGTTTTAGGGTCCGCCTGGGTTTTGGGGTGGTAAGGGCATTTCTAGGTTTTAGGGTGGGTATGGGTTTTAGGGTGGTGAGGGTATTTTTTAGTTTTAGGTTGGGCATGGGTTTTGGCTTGGTAAGGGCATTTTTAGGTTTTAGGGTGGGTATGGGTTTTAGGGTGGTAAGGGCATTTTTAGGTTTAATGATGGGTATGGGTTTTGTGGTGGTAAGGGCATTTTCAGGTTTTTGGGTGGGTATTGGGTTTGGGGCGGTAAGGGGGTTTAGGTTTTAGGGTGGGTATGTGTATATACATTTATAGATATTAAATATGTATATATATATATATATATATATATATATATATATATATATATATATATATATATATATATTCATACATGCATATATATATATATATATATATATATATATATATATATATATATATATATATATATATATATATATATATAACATAATGTGTGTGTGATACTTACATCTAGTTTTTACCATGCATATGCCTTTACCAACTATGCCTTTACTACAAAATCTTCATGGTAAAGACATTTGTGGTAAGTGCATTTGTGGTAATGACCATGCATTGTACTTACCATGTTGTAAAGGTGGTAAGGCAACGTTACAGTCAGACAACATAAGTCTATGTTATATGAGTCAGCAATTTCAACTCAATGTTTAAAGACAGATTTTGCATTACAGATATTGGCTTTATGCAACAATTTTATTGGGTTTTAGTTTACAATGGAGACCAGTAGGAAGAGACTTTATAAAGTGGCATCCTGTGAAAGAGATTATCTGCTCTGAGGATGATGATGGGTTTTCTGCTAAGGTATAATGTGGATAAAAGAGAAACAGCAGGTCCTGTGGTTTGTAACAGATAGTATTACTGATAGACTTACTCACACAGCCAACCAGCACCAAACCAGATTGGTTGGAGTTGTTGCAGCATTGATGGTTGTGCCTTTAATGTGCCTACTGCTGAGGTGACATCTGCACAGGCACACGTAGGGTGTCACATATAGGCTATCACATGTAACCAAAAGCAATAGGTAGCCCTTATCCAAGACACCCAAGATGGTGGTGAGTGAAAGAAAAAGAGAAAATAGTACCCAGATCTGGAGAAAGAAATCTCCAGATCTGGAGAAAGGAATATACCTGCCTACATGAGCATAAAGTCAGCACAGAAACAAATCATAGAGACAAAGCAGCATTTACATTTTTGACTCTGGCATGTGTGTTTGTAAACCACATTATCCGTTGCAAGTGTATCTTGGTGTTGAGCAGGTGTGTGTGCTTAGCCCTGCCTAACTGGTTCATTAAGAAGCCAGGTCTCCAGCTTTGAGGGCAATTCAAGAGAGCGTAGAAGGCTCTGGTGTGGAGTGGGAGGTTGTTCCACACTTTAGGAGTGATGTAAGGGAATGCCCTTCCTCCTGTTCTGTGTGCAAGTGCGACATTTGCAAGTAGGAGTCCTGTGGAGCAGAGGTGTCTGAATGGTTGGTGGAAGGAGATGTAATTGTTCAGGTAGGTGAGACCTATGTTGTGTAGTGCCTTGAATGTGTGTGGAGAGTTTGAAATTAGTGTGTTTGTGGATCAGAAGCCAGTGGGGCTCAATGAGATGTGGTGTGAATTCTGTTTGAGAGGTTGAACATGAGTCTCACTGTCATGTTCTGAATAGTTTGTAGTCTTTTGTGAGTTGCTTGGTAATGACAGCATAGAGGATATTCCTGTAGTCCAATTTGCTAGTAACTAGGGCATATGTGATGGTTTTGTGGTGTTGCTTGGGAGCCATTTGAAGATCATCCTCAGCATCTTCAAGGTATCTTCATTTAGGGTGACAGCCATGGGGATAGTGGCCTGTTCAACTGCATTGTGCGCATGTTTTGGGTGATTCTAGGCAGAGTCCAAATGAGATTTGATATATGATGATTTAGATTTGAAAATATGATTTTTATAATACCTTTGGCTGCCCTAAACTGAGCAAGATTACAGAGATACATGAATTGTCTCCATGTGTTCTCCAGTTTTCTGAAGGATGAGGGATTTTCTTTCCTCTGTAAAATTCTCAAGAACCATGGTTTAGAGAGATTTGTTTTTTCTTGTATTTTTCAGAGAAATGCACTTCTCATTCAGTTCTTTAATACAATATTTCTACTTATCAGCAGTTATATTGATGTCTTCTTTGTATCCAATAGAAGGAATGATCCCCTGGGCTTTACATGCAAGGGTGTTGAGATCAATATTTCAGGTGTTGCAGAACCATACCGTTTCCTTTTTGTGTTGTTCAATTGTTGATAGCTAAGTAAAAGGTGTTTGAGGATGGCCAGGCCAGTTGAACATGATGGAGTCAGCAATAGACAGAAAGAGATCGTTCACAATAATCATGTCATTGTCATGATGAAATATATAGAAATCTTTGATTAACTCCCAGCATAAAGAGATAGATTATCTCAGCAAGTTGAGCCATATGTAGTGCGATGTGAGTGGGGTTAGTCCTGGAGTGAAATGGCTGTTCGATATGGAAATCTGCTCTGAATGTGTAGAGTTCAATAAAGTGTTAAGCATACCTTCAGAGGAGCTGATCAACTGGGTTGTAAGTAGGGCTCAGGATAGATTTGTTTGGAAGAAGTTGAGCTAGATGTAAAGTGCACCAAACAGTCCTACGAGTCGAGTAGATGATATGTTACCAGCAAAATCAGGAATGGACCTGATTAAAAAAGTGTGTTGTAGGGGGGTTTGGAGTGAAGGTGGTGAGATGTTTGTGGGGTAGGTAAGGGAAGAGGAAGTAAGAGATGGGACTGGATCTTCTGGCGTGAAATGCAGACTGGATAGAGAGACATTGAGAGGACTGCGCAGTTGAGACAGTTCAGGTGGGGAAGAGAACATGGAGTTTGCATGGAAGATTGAAGATTGGAGGTGGTTTATAAATGTGCTAAAGTTAAAACATCCATAATGATGGCCAACATGGGGTACGAGTCCCAGCAGAGCTCTCTGACCCTGAGGTGATCAAGGGGGTCAGCAGGGGTCCTGGAGAAGAGTCCGGCAGACGGACGGGCTGTCCAGCAGGCAGCACGACACCTACTACTATAGCGGAGCACGCCTGACTCTAAGATGGTGGGCGCCGTGTGAAATTAACCTGCGGCGATTCTTGTGGCCTCTGACTATGGGTGCTAGTGCGTGCACAGAGGCCCGGCTCTCCATTGGCAACGCTACTTGAATGAACCAGGAGCTTACTGAGGTGATACTGCAGCCCGGCAGACGGAGGTGACGATGGGCGAGGTGGAGGCTGCCTGGATGTGAGGAGGGGGTGACCGGGCAGGATTTGCGGCTCGGCTAGGGCCTTGCTGGGCTGGTGGCATGCGCCCAAGTATTCACCCCTCTGGGGGGTCATCTGCTTGCTCCCCCATCTCCCTCTACTCCAGTGCCCGGCTGGGACCCTGTGGTGGCTGGGGCCTGTGGAGAGGTCCTCCAGGGGAGTTGGCTGGCATGCGGCCCCCAAGTGGGGGGCCATGAAGGGAACCACATCTGAGATGGAGGAGCTGGGCCCAGCAGGGTGAAGATGGAAATGTGTGGCCTGGCCTGATTCCCATGCTGAGGATGCCTAGTGTCAGCCTGAAAGGGAAGATTGGGACCCACATGGAGGTCATCTCCCCCCCAATCCCTACTTGCCTGCCTTCGACTAGGGGTAGAAATGGGATCTCCCATCCCCTCCCCCCACGTGCTATTAGAGTGCATTTCTTGTGTCTGGCCAGAGGAGTCAGTGTGTGCCAGGGGCCTGGGCTTGCGAAAACTTGGGTGTGCAATCTGCTGGTCAGCCCTCCCTCCCAGGCCCAGCATTGGAGTGCCGAGGGTGGGGCGAGGGACCTGCATCTTACCCAAGGGACAGGCGGCCAACACTGCTCCAATGGATTGGCTCTGGACTGGTCCTGGCTTTTGCAGTTGTCTAGTTGCTGATGGTTAGACCTGCTGAAGTTTATCCCTAGGGCCCCAGTGGAGTGGGATCACCTAGACATGGGCCAGGGCAGGCAGCCACAAGCCTCGCGGGCTCAAACGAAGCTAGACCAATATACGGTTCCCGCTCCCATGGCAGATGCTACCACTGAAGTGACTGGATCTCCCCCCAGGGCATCATCAAGACCTCACCACCATCCTTAGGGCGATCCAGGACTCCAGGGAGGCGATGGAAAACAAAGCTGACAGACTATGAATAGACAGATAGGGTCGTCGAGGCCGAGGCATGTATTTCTACAGCAGAAGATTATCTCACTATGCTCAAGAGTCAGGTCTCAAAACCTATGTCCTCAGTGGCCCGTTGCACGAACGAGCGGAGAACACAGAGAACAGGGTGCAACACAATAACCTGCGCCTGGTTGGCCTGGCAAAAAACTTGGAGGATCCTGATCTGGCCACAGCCCTTGAGACCTGGTTTTGCTCCTGGGTGCCGGCAAACAAGCTCTCTCCCACATTTATTGTGGAGCAGTCCCCTTGCTCCCTGGCTGCTAGTGGGTGTCCCACTTTCCCCCACTTCACCCCACTTTGCCCAGTAATCCTAAATATACTGAACTTTAGGGATCGCGATGCAATCCTGCATGGAGACAGAACCCATCCTGATCTCCGCCATCAAAATTCTAGATTCATGATTTTCCCAACCTACTCCAGGGCAGTGTAGCAAAGACATAGATCCTTTGAGGCCATTAAGCAGAAACTGTGGGCTATGAATATCCGATACATGCTTCTCTTCCCCGCCCACCTTAAAGTGATTTTTCGTTCCACTACACATTTCTTTGCTACCCCGTAGCAGGTATGGGAATGGACAGCAGGAACACACTCCCTGTGGTCTCAGGAGCTGGGGAAATAGCTGGCCGAGGGTGTGGGAGAGTATGAGGGAGTCTCCCTGCTAGCTCGCAAATGGAAGAAGCACTCCCATTTGCAGAAATTGAGACCTGATTGTGGGGAGCGGAGTGGTCACCTAAAGCCCTCACCACCGCGTGAGATGCAGACAAAGATGTGCAGGGATGCTGCCCCGGTGGCCACCCCTGCTCTCTTCATCTTGACGGAGGACAGGTTGGTGCCCTAGGACTAACCAAAGACACTGAGTTCTGCATTGAGGAGAGGTGGTCCGGGGATGGCCGAACTACTGGAGTTCAGGCCGGGCCATGTGGCGCATTTGGGGGCCACTGGACAGGAAACAGCACACCTAACTCAAGTGCCTGGAACTTCTTTTACAGAACAAGCCACTATTACCTGGCAACTCCGACTGCACAGCAACAGACAGAACAGGGCGCCTGTCATGATGTGACGGTGGAGGTGAGGGCAGCATAGCCCTCATGGGCAGACCTAATGGCAGCAATTCAGGGCTCCAGGCTGGCAGTGGATGGTATAATTGAGACAGTGACCATAGAGGTAAACCTCCTCCGCCCCAACCTGGGGAAAGATGTGATAAGCTACATGTTGCGGAGAAGACAACTGTGGATCTCCAATCTAAAGAGGCCTCTCTCAGGTACCACATAGCATGGTCAACTCTAAAACTGCGTGTTGTAAAGTCCCTTTTTTGGATGGTCGCCCCCTTCTCTTTGCTGCTTGATGCTGTTGCTTTTGACCTGAAAGTCTACTGAGGCCTGCTAACCAGACCTCAGTACCAGTGCTCTTGCCCTTAAATTGTATTGAGAGTTTTACAATCCTAATTGGCAAGGAATTTACCAGTCCTGTAATGCCTTCATAAATGGTACCATTGGTACCCAGGGCAGGGATGGTAAAGATATCACCAGGGTTGCAGAATTGATTGTGTCATCCTGCTTGACCAGAGTAAAAGTAAACCTGCAGAGCTGCTATGACCAGCCTGTCTACTCTAGTTCGACTCTGCCCACACCAAATGCATGCAGAATCCACTCACTGCCATAGCACAGGTCAGTCACCTATCAGACAGGCCTCCTACAGCCCAGGAGGCAGGTTGCACTATGTTATGAGTGTGGACATATATGCATCAGCATATATGGCCCTGTGGCAGCATTCAAAACTCAATGCTACTGCAAGTGACTGCAGTTCATCGGATAACATAGGCTAGCACCTCAACAGTCCCTAAATGTCCAGCTCCATGGTGGCCCAACTGATTTCCCCCATGTTTGTTGTCAAACACTGTGCTTTCTAACCCTGAGCACGATTTTTGTGCCCAGGATTAGCTACCATTTACCTTGGTAATGTCCTTAGAGATGCCCACTAAGATACCAGCTTTCCCTTGCCTTGAAGGGCTCTCCTTAGCCATTTGCCACCAAGACAAGAGTCTGCCCTCCTGCTGGTTGTTCTGACACTTCCCTCAGGATGGAGACAAAGGACCTGGGCAGGAATTAGGTCACACCTCCACCCCCTCAGGATGGCTAGTGTTTACAATGATCCAAGCAGCGAGCTTCAAATGCTTCACCATCCTTGTTTTGTAATCTCTTGTCCCCCACTCGAGGTCAAAGACCTTTTCAGCGGCCACGCTGGCAGGTAGGAAAATTGGTTATTCAGTAGGCGTACACCTCCCAAGGACTAGCCACACCTTTAGGGTGGGCTAGGAGGTCTGTACAGCTGAGGGAAGGTTCAGCCATGTTAGCAAACCTTAGGAATAGAGGATTCTGAGTGAAAAAATGACGTATCCCCGCGGAAAGTCATCACTTCAGGGGCAGACTTGCCAAAGGGACCAGTATCTCATTGGTCATGGTCCCCCACACCCTTAACACCCACTAAACCAGGATTGAAGGGGCTCCCCTGGCACCAGAACCTCAGTTCTGACTTTGAATCCGAGATGAGTCACAGAGCAGATGCTGTCACAGACAACAGGACTTTGGGCTCTGCTGCAATGCAAAGAGAGGACACTTAAGTGCCCTGAGGAGACCATATACTGGAAGAATTGTGTGATCGACGTGTGCCCATGATGAAAACTCGTAGCTCCTTGCAAGAGGGACTCCAGTGGAGGCCAGAAAGTAAAGCAGACTTCCCTGACGTTTGGTACCAGTCATCTGAAACCTGCAAAAGAATAGTTGTGCTGAACTCCCAAGAAGTGAAACCGCTGGGCCCCTTGTGAGCAAATCTAAAGAAAGTCGGTGACCTGCACCGTAGGAGTGGTAGGGAGGATAATCTCCTGCCAAAGAAGTAATGACAGACTACTTTTGTTGCTGTCAAGGCTTGTGCATTGCCAGCACGATAACCGACCCCGTCTTGGACATCATCAACGCCAGAGCAGTTCCCAGCATAGTAAACAACATCGCAACAACCCCACTCCTGAGATCCTGCATCCGGAAGGAGGCGGCTTTGAGAGAGGTGACAAAAGCATCTTTGGGGCAACCAGCCAATGATTGATAGCTGAAAGGCTACTGCTGCACCCAGAGCCCCCGGACGTGGTAGTGAAGATCCTGTTGTGAAATCCAGTTCAGGGGACCGGAAGGCCTATACTCTCTGAGGGTAGAGAGTAGTTCTACCCTCAAGTGTGTGTTTGTCAAGTGCTGTAATTTTGACAGTGCCCGCAGATCCCATCAGCACCAAGCACAGCCAGAGCACCTCTGCACCTGGACTTCCTGGGCTAGGCAACAAATTCCTGATTAATGAGTCATGGTCTAGGGACCCACAGGTGTCCAATTGCACGCTGTGCTTTTCCCAATTGACTTCAATGGAACTGAGCGATATTTAAATGGGCAGCTATTTTTTCCATGTTTCTAAAATTCACAACTCCAGTTGTATGCAAGTTACAAAGGGGGTCATTTCAACCTCGGCGGTCTTTTCACAAGACCGCCGAGGGACCGCCGTGCTGAAGACCGCTTGGCGAATTATGACTGCTGGCAGCCCTCCGTCCTTTTCCGAATGGAGAGTCACCAGCAGCCATTCTGGCGGTCGGCGGGGAAGTGGAGGTTGCTCTAACTCCACTGCCCCGTCAACAGAACACCGCCCACCGAATCACGTTACGTGGTGCTGGTGGCGGAGTAGCCCCCATGGATCCCGTCCCCTCCCGGAGGATCAACAGACCAGGTAAGTTGATAATCCTTTAGGGGAGGGGGGTGGTTTTTTTTTGTGTGCGTGCATGGGGGTGTGCGTGTGAGTATGAAGAGGGGGTGTGTGAGTGCATGTATTCATGCGGGGGTGTAGTGTGTTTGGAAATGTGTGCATGTCTGCCTGTATGTATGTCTGTATGGATGTGTGCGTTTATGCCTAAATGTGGGTGTGCGTGTATGACTGTATGAGTGTCTGTTGGCATGTTTGTTCGTGTGTGTGCGGGTATGTGTGTTGGTGGTGTCTGCATGCGTGTCGGGTGTGTGTATGTGTAGTGATGTCAGGGGTGGGGTGGGGAGGGGGGTCCTGCCATCTTTGGGGGGTGGCAGGGGGTGGGGGGTGTCGGGGAAGGACTCGGGTGGCGGTGGGGGAGACCCCTATCACTGCCAGGGAAGGGATTCCCTGGTACTGATAGTGCTTACCGGTGCCCAACCCCATGAAATCCATGGCAGTCAGCCAGGTCATGATACCGCCGGCGGTCTTGTGACGGCCGCCGGGCTGGAGACCCAAATCTCCCGCCCAGCAGTCGTCTCCGCCCTGGCGATCGGTTCGGAGAAGTGGGGGATGACTATGGCGGTAACCGCCATGGTCATAATTCCAATTTTTTTACAGCAAGCCTGTTGGCTGTAAGACTGCCACTTCTCCGCCAACCGCCAGGGTTGTAATGAGGGCCAATGTCTGTTTTGGTGTCTAAATTAAGATAAAAATGTGCTTTACTTTTTCCAAATTGGTGTTTGATTTCTTTTGAGTTGTGTAATTTACTTATCATTCATGTGGGTGTTCTGAAATGCTTTACACATGTTCCTCTAAGAAGCCTGACTGCTCTTTGACACACTACCAAGACTGAGCTAAGGTTCACTGGTGTGACCCCAAGGTCCACATCTGGGTAATGTGCTGGTATTACATACTAAGACTCCCCAATCATACCACATAACACTGTAACCTTGCTATACTGCGTAGTTGGAGCTCATAGCTGAGGATGAGAAGGGGAGGTCCTGCTGCAATAATGTGCGCTTGTTGGGATTCCCCGAACGACTGGAGGGGATAGCAACAGAATGGTTTGTGGAATGTTGGATCAAGGACAAGCTTCGGCCCTCGGGGTTGTCACCATTCTTCGTCATCAAGAGGGCACAAGGGGCACTGGTAGATCTGTCTCGGCAAGGGCACCACTGCTGGCAATCATAGCACACATCTTTAATTTCCAGGAAAGGGACTGTATCCTGCGGGTGGCCCAAGAAACTGATCCAGACTACACTCACAATGGTCCAGGGGAACAGGAGGTCAAGCGACGTGCCATGGGTCTACATTGTATTGTATGCTGCTCTACCCCGTCAGACTGCGAGTAATATTTGGGGGTAAGTCCCACTTTTTGATTCACTGGAGGAAGTATGAAGCTGGTTGGAGGGTTCAGACAAGATCTCCGGGGACAGATGGGGTTCAGGGAGATCAAGCTTTTGGCCAGGGGGTGTTCCCATAGTTCCAACTAGAGATCTAGGGAGAAACCCATTGACAGTGCCACCGTAAACTCAGAAAACAAAATTATGGAACTCATTGTAGGGCAGGAGGACAAAACTATAGCGATGGCCCCGTTGGCCCACTTGGCAGAGGCATCTGGACAGTTGGGGTCAGAGCTGCTCCTCCTAATGGAAACATATTCTACAGACACTGATACCCATAAAATGATCTGTTTATATTTGCTTTGATGTTCTGTGTGTCGGTGATTTTCTCCCTTACTGAATTATTGCTGGTTTCCATTATTCCATTATTCCCGGGTGGATGGGTAAGCTGGGAACTCTAAGTGTTGTTTTAAATCACTCTAGATGCATGCTAGTGCGATGCTAGCATGATAAAGTAAATTTTGTGGGTTGGTGTTGACCCCTCTCCATGTTACCTGGTAGGCCATAGTTGAGAGGGTTGGGCTTAGGCTGCAGGTCCTGGCAGCTGTACTACTCATGGATTAAAAGGAGGATCAGTTGATTAGAAGCTGTTTATCCAGGTTGGGGGGGCAGTTGCAATTTTTCCTAGTCCCTTTATTTTTGGTGTCACAGTGCATGAATGACATTGAGGGCAGGCAACTCTTTTGTGGGACTGAAATGCTGGACGCCTGCTACTGTGGACGGAGGGGTATGGTTTCTGGGGTAGGGCGCACACTCTGGGGGTCATTCAGCCGCGAATGACGGAAGCACCGCCAATAGGCTGGCGGTGCTTCCTAGCCCATTCTGACCGCGGCGGTAAAGCCGCGGTCAGAAAACCGGGGCCGCCGGTTTCCCGCCGGTTTACCCCCGGCTGGGCGAATCCGCCAGGGCAGCGCTGCAAGCAGCGCTGCCTTGGGGATTCTGACCCCCTTCCCGCCAGCCTGTTTCTGGCGGTTTTCACCGCCATGAAGAGGCTGGCGGGAACGGGTGTCCTGGGGTCCCTGGGGGCCCCTGCACTGCCCATGCCGCTGGCATGGGCAGTGCAGGGGTCCCTTAACATGGCCCAGGGCGGCTTTTCACTGTCTGCTTAGCAGACAGTGAAAAGCACGACGGGTGCAACTGCACCCGTCGCACCGCCGCAACACCGCCTGCTCCATTCGGAGCCGGCTCCTGTGTTGCGGCCGACATTCCCGCTGGGCCGGCGGGCGCTAACTTGCTTAGCGCCCTCCGGCCAAGCGGGAATGTCAGAATGCGGGAAGCGGTATTTTGGCCGCGTGGCAGCCAAATGGCGCTTCCCGCCTGGCGGCCGGCAACCGCCGCCCGCCAGAGTTAGAATGAGGGCCTCTGTGTGTCTTGTGACTGACAATACACGTATCCTCATATGGAATGTCAGGGGACTGAGAGATCACACCAAGCACTATAGAGTAGACATATCTCCGGTGCCACAAGGTTCAGATTGTTTGTTCGCAGGAAAAACATTAGATGGGGTCGTAGGTCCAAAAACGAACAAAGAAGTGAAGGGGTCAACTTTTTTGTGCCGCATATTCCTCCTATGCCAGAGGGGTGGCGATATAGATAGCAGCCGGGGTACCATTCAAGCATATGTATAGGGAAGCGGACATCGAAGGTCGCTATGTACTCCTGCAAGTTTCACTGGATGGCAAGGATGTTACTATCTTGAACACCTACGATCCTAACATAGGTGACTGACAACTACTTGATGACAGTGTGGGTTCGATATTGGTGGAGATGGGGGATTTCACCTGCATCCTTGATGGACACAAGGATGGGCACCCACCACTGTTGGGAAGAATACCGCACATGACAGAGTCCCTTGACAGAATCCTGCACAATCTGGGGTTAATAGACTGCTGGCGCTCCCTTCACCCACAGACCCATGGCTATACATGTCATTCTATGACACATAACACTTAAAGTAGGTTAGATAGGATTCACACCGTGAGACTAGATCTCTGGTCCATACAGAAGGTAAATCATATGGGGAGGTACCTATCCTATCATGACGCAGAACCAGTACATTTGAGTTCAGGGAGGAGGCTGATATGTGCCGAATTGTGCTGGTGCATGCCTTCTGACCTCCTAACAGATTTGGATAGTAAGTAGACATTGGAGGAAGAGCTTGGGCAGCATATGCGCATTAACTGGGGCACAACAGACAACAAGGCCACAGAATGATGGCCCTTAAGGCAGTCATGAGAGTGACCTGTATAGGGATGACATATGGGGTGTGATGGCAGCTGATAGCAGACATTGGGAGGTGTGAACAAGCTTTGGCTCAGCTTCAGGATACAGAACCCAGTGTTGTAGTTTGACTCTTGCTCTAGACAAGACTGCTGGTTTAAGGATGACAGCCCTTATGTTTGTAGGTGACTATGCCAGTCCTACAACAAGTCGCAACCATCCCGGCTCACAAGCAGCACCTCACCAAAAACCCAAGTAGTAAAAGGTGATTTGTGGCATCCTTTACGCATCGACTCAAGAGTGTGACATCTCAGGGAGTGTTGTGGTTAAACGAAGATTACCCCTTTGTCACATAAACAACATGTCTCAATCAAACACAAACAATGAAGAAGATGCAGTCAAATTTCAATAGGTTTTATTTAACAAAAATGCAATCTACAATAAGTTGCATGGGCTGCAATGATTAAGATAATGAACAGTTCAAGAAACAGAATAGTAAAGACAAGAGTCATTAACACAAAGACCCCCACCATCTTGCAATAACATGTAATGACATAGAGTATGAGATATGTCCTATTACTCTAGCATAATGAGCCTAACCTCTAACCTAAAAGAGAGCTAGGTATGTTAAACCCAATCTGCCAATGCCATGTCCATGAGAAGAGCTCCCAACCCTTGTTACCTTGGAATGAGGTCTCTAGCTCAGACTCCGTAGGGACACAAAGACTGGATCAGCGTCAAGGCGATGTGCAGCATCGATAGCAGCCATGGCATCTGGTCAGAATCCCTCTGACTATCTGTTTAAGTAAGGAGTATTTATACAGATCTGCGTGGACCCCTGATGTTGGTCTGTTCCCAACCAATAGATAACAAGACATGCTTGGGATGGTAATTTATATAAACAATTCCCTCGAAAGTGTGAAGAGGGAAAGTACCTAATGTGAAAACCTACAGTTTGTTTATCTTTTTTGCTTGATTTTGACGCCTTAGCGCGGTGGAACTGATAACGCAAAACTAAAACATGGGCCTAACTAAAAACAAGGCAGCCATCTTAAAATATATAATTAAAGAAATGTGCTAAAACAGAGCAAACTAAGTAAGGGTAAAGGTCACTGGGTGACGGGGGCACCAGTCTGCAAACCAAAGGCTAAGCTAACTCCTGTATCCCATTAAAACAAATTAGGATTCACTACAACAGTTCTGCCATGGTTAGTGGTGAGGTTGTATACACTTAACAAGAGTTACAGAGATTGTGGGATACCCTGGACAGGCATACACTTAGATCCTACCACCAATGCCGCCAAGGGGGAGGAGATATATCAGGCCACTTGTTGGCCTGGATACTGAAATGTGAGCAGGATATCCCACCAGTCGTATTACTTTGAGACAGTGAGGGGCGGTTGGTGACACCACAATGCCACATACTGGCTTCATTGGCAGCACACTTCTAAAAGGTGTACCAGGAGGATGACAACCATCCTCCTGACAAGATTGAAGAGTTCCTCAGTGGGTTATCCCTGGCTCACATCTCTCCTGAAGAGGTGCAAGGCTTAGACGAGGGCCTTGTGCTGGAGGAGCTTAGAGATCACCTGTAGATCCAAAGCTCCTGGGAGAGGTGGTTTTCCCTCTGAATTTTATCAGGCTTATTTAGATGTTTTGGAGGAAAGGTTATTGTAGTTTGTCTTGGAGGCACAAGCACTCGGTATCATATCTCCTACTAGGTGCATGGTGGTCCTATGTCTCATGTTGAAACCTGGCGGGGACCCTGAAGATCCTGCATGCTATAGACCACTCACCATGATAAATTCTGATGTAAAAATACTTTGCAAGATTTTGATGAAGCTGCTACAGGGAGTTATATGGGGATTAATCCATGATGACAAGTGCCGGTTTATGCCCTTCCCTAGCACAGCCCTCAATCTGAGATGTCTCACTCATATTAACCAAAAGACTGCTGGGTCAAAGCAAGAGATGGCTCTTGTGTCACTTGATGTTGCGAATGCATTAAAAACAGTTGGGTGGAATTATCTTAGGTCAGTGCTCAGGGTGATGAGAATTTGACCATTTTTCTAGGTGTGGGTTCAGCATCGATACACAAGGCCCATAATACATGTTAAGGTGTAGGGAGAAATGTCAGGTTCCTGGGTAGTAGAGAGGGGCACTCATCACAGATGCCCCCTCTCGCCACTATTATTTGCCCTGGCGATGGAGCCTCTGCCTTCTCTGTTGTGCAGGGAGCTAGAACCCTGGGTAATGCAGTTGGGCGACTCAACGCACATTGTCTTGCTATATGCAGACGATGCATTAATGTATGTTCACACACCCACAGAGGCGGTACCCGTACTGATGAAACACGTAGGTTGTTTTGGGAGGATGTCTGGTATACATGTAAATATCCAGAGAACACTCATGTAACTGCTGGGGATGCTGCAGCACCACGTAATCCTAGCTATTACCTTAAACTGAAAAGTAAATTTTGTGCAAGAGGTCAATGGATCGACGCAACAAATGAATGAGGGGATGTCATCAACGGGCAATGTGATTAACAACAGTAAACAATATATTTGGAATTCTGAACCTCAAACAATAACCACACCAGTTTGTTAAGAAGAATTATTAATTTATTTCCCTAAATTAGCAATGCTAATGTCACGAAAATAACTCTCAAATATAAGTGATAAGCCTATAGAATCAATAGTGGCTGATTAGAAGGTCTTATATCTCTGAGTTTAATCAAAACAATTAGGCAAATAATCTTAAATATCATAACACTGATTAAAAATACCAGACTCTGTAATAATGGTAATGTATACATTAGTACAAGCAATCAAAGAGTGTCAATATAAATCTCAAGCATTTGAAAGCTAATACCCTCACTAAACACAAATTAGCATTAACATGTTGGACTTCATGTAAAAGAATTTAGAAACACAAATTTGGAAAAACATACTAACTCAGGTTATTGCCCAAAAACATTTTTATTAATATGCAGCATTCAAACTATATGTTGAAGCTGGTACCTGCAAAGCAAAAGAGACACATTTAACAATGCAATATCATACATCACCCATAGAATAACAACATGCAGTCTACTTCATCAAAGGGACACCATCAGGTAAGTCTTCGGAAGATCGGACCTCTCTACAGCTAAACCCACACTGCTAGTATGACTCGAACCATCAGCAGGAACTCTTGAATACACAATCTATCATGGAGTCCCTCTAGAATTCTCTCTCGTATAAAATTCTACCCTGATTGTTATACTAATCTTCAAAAAGTTTATGATTGGTCATTACATGGGGTGGTTACGATTCAACCAACAGTAGCTCTAATTGATAACCTAAATTTCTATGACATCAACAATAATCAGGGTACATTCATAACAGTAACTTTTCCTCTTCCGTCTCGTCTGTGACTCCATTGTTCCATCTTGTCTAAACTTCTCTTCTCAGAAAGAAACTTCTCACAATGTAACATCTACTTCCATCCTCGAGGAAGAAATCACGCATTACTGACAATTTCAAACAATAGAACATTAAACTTATACAAGAACTGTAATAAACTGGACCTTGTAAGACATAGTGCAGCAAACCACTAAGGGTAGCTGTGTACACATCTGTTAAGCCATTTAACACACTTTCATGTAAGCATTGAACCACAAAAAATAACCACAACTTTAGTTAGAATTTTGCTCAGTCAAAGAACAGAAATTAATTATGGCAACCATTTTTAAAAGTAACCCGTTTTTGCATGTCAATTCGCTATACGGTTAATACTTTTAAATTATTAATAAAACATATTAGAAAATTCACACTCTCACAATCCCTCCTATGATGACTATTTATGTAATCACATCAATCCATAATAAATGTATTTATTTTCATCCAATTATTTCTAATTTTCTCCTTTTCAAACATTTCATCAATTTATATATTCCCCAGATCCCAATTAAATAAAACACAATTATTAACACCCATTTTGTTATTGTTAAGATAATACCTTTTCCCACGTTGCCAAGCCAATTTCCCACAGCTGCAATTCCCTTCCTACTTTCTCCCAAACTGTAGTTTCAGTTAGTTCTTTTAAATCTTCTTTGTTAGTTGTCACATTTTTAATCAACTCTGTAACTTCTCCAGAGTTATCAGGAATATATGCACAGCAATGACTTAAACTGAGTAATTTGCAATCACCGCCCTCTTTTGCCAAGAGAATATCTAATGCAAGGCAGTTCTGAAGTGCCATCACTCTTGTAGCAGCCAACTCAGTATCTAGAAGAATGATAGCTCCAGAATAACTTGTCAACATGTTATCCACTATTGTAGACAACTTCTGTATCTTGATAGAATTCAGAACTAATCCCACTGAAGGAATTATAGCTCCATAAATGTCTCCCACAATGCTAGAAATTAATTCTCCCTTGTGTCTCATTTGAATTTTCATCATTTCAGGAAATTTACTCAAGTCTTCCAACTGATAGATTTTGGGAAAAACTATTCCCAAATAACATGTTCCATACGATCCTCTAGGAAGACGGTAATATGCATTTCTTCCACATATATAGTAAATACCAGGTTCTGGTGGATCCTGTCCATTCATCATAACATTCCATTTACTCTGGAACATAAACACATGTCTACACTCACTCATTCCCACAAACACTCTATCATTCTTACTTCATGGCCTATATATACACGAAGCTTTTCCACTTGTTCAGCATCCAATGTTAGTTGTCCTTGTTTAATAATGTCAATATAAGCATAATCAATCCCAGGTCTTCTACTTCTAATTCCCTTATCCATTCTTGCCTTTATTTCTCTCCTTCTATCTTCTGTGTTATTGAAAAATGTCTTTTCTACTGGTGTTAGTAAACATGCAAAATTATTCCTATGTGTGAATGCCGTGCCAAAAGTTAAAGTAAGCTCAAAGAAATCTTTCATAATAACTATGTTATTATCTTTGGCTATTCTATTCAAATAACCAATGACAGGTACAAAGGAAAATACCATGTCATAATTTGAATAGAAATACTGAATATATTCTTGGTAATAAAAGCGCGTTAGTAAAAGACTATAGCTTATAGCATAAGTGACGGGCAAACTATGGTACGTAGTTCCTTCTACCACCAAAGTCGGAATCTGTGTACATACATAACAATCTTTCGCGTCCATCACCTCAACATACTCATGCAATAAGCGATAGAAAACATTGGAGAAAAGCTCTCTCTCTTCATGTAAGTATTTGACATCTATTGGAAACTTATCTTTAGTTAGTGATGTATCCAAAGAATTATTAATCTTTGTAGTATGGTTAGCTCCATTCATCTCAAAAACAGTAACTCCTACAAATAACAATAAACACATAAACACACTCGCTACCGCCAATCCAATACCTAAAATTTTACAACAACTAATTCTACCATTTTGGTTATGAAAGTTTCTCATGGTCTCCATAGTTCCCCCCCCCCCCAAAAAAAAAAAAAATTACAAAACTTAAGTAAACAAATTCAAAATCAAAATCCCTCCTATTTTTTTCTAAAATTCATTCACTAAGTACAGTCTCTTTTGTCAATTTCTGTATAGCAGCTTGTCAAGTTCTGTTATTTTGTCAATTTCAGTTATTAATGCCTCTTTTAAGCATGACTTTCAGGTAATTTTCAACTTTTCCTGAAACCTTTCTCATAATCTTCATGTGCTACAACAACATTTTCAGTGTCTCTATAAAAACATTAACTCAAAAATTCTTTTTGCCATTCATTTGTAGTTACATATGCCCATTCTGGACCAGAATATCACTTGCTTGCAACTCTTTTCCTTTTCGGTCTTTTGCTGTTTTCGCCTTCTTTTCCACTACTGTTTTCTCCTTCATTCAACTCTTTTTCCTCCTGAATTGGTGGTACTACATTAATTTTTCCACTTTTTGAATTCCTTTCTGGCCAATTGTCTCCTTTCAATGTCTTTTTCATTAACAACTTTCTCAGGATAGAGTCTTCACTTGACTTCAAACCATTTTCTTCAGACATTCCCTCAATTTGTTCAGTAAGGGTACAATCCACTTGGGCAGGACTACCCTCAATTCCTTTCCAAATGGGGTCAGTCCTTTGCTCGGTTTGGTATGTCAAACCACCTGCTTCTGAGGACTCCCTCCTCTGAGCAAATCTTCTCTCAGTTGATTGTCTCTGATCACTCTGGTCTGAGGACATTCTCCTCTGATCAGAATTTCTTTGAACCAATAGTTCTCTTTCTTCATTAACCAACTCTTCCTCTACTCCTTCTGCAGGTTGTTCAGTTTCTTCTGAGCCTTGTTCTTTCTCATCTGTTATAGGAGTAGGGACATCTTGATCATTCTTTTTGTTTGGCTCTTCACTTTCTTGCTCTTTACTCGTATTGTTCCCAGCTGTTGGTAACCTCAACAGCTCCTCTTCTTGTTCTGTTGGGTTATTCACTTTTCTCGTGTGGCTGGTGTGCACCAAATTCGGCAAACCTGCACACTTTACAGGTGTTGTTGTTGTGAGAATGACCTGGGAAGGCCCCTTCCACTGTGGCTCCAGACAAGACTTTCTCACATGCTTCTGTATAATCACCCAATCACCAGCTCTCAAGTTGTGGCCTTGACCTTGCATTTGTTGTACTGTTGTTGCTTCCACCTGATGGGAAAAAGACCGAACCACACCAACTAGGCTTTTTCAATAATCTACCAACATGTCAACTGTAATATTCAGAAGTGCATTTGCAGGTATCACTGGCAATCCCATTGCTCTCCCCGTTAATATTTCACGAGGAGACAACCCAGTCTTCTTATCAGGAGTGCTACGCATTGACATTAACACCAGTGGTAAAGCATCTGGCCACTTTAAATTCGTTGATGCACCCACTTTTGCCAATTGTGACCTTAAAGTTCCATTCATCTGCTCTACAAGTCCTGAAGCTTCTGGGCAATAACTACAATGTAGTTTCTGTTGCATGTTTAATGCTGAAAAAAGCAATGTTATCACTTGGTTATTGCAGTGGCTTCCCCTATCTGATTCTAAAGAAACTGGGGGAACCAAAATGTGCAAATAGCTCTCTCAGAAGTAATTTAGCTACTGTAAGGCTATCATTTCTCCTTGTTGGATATGCCTCAATCCAGTGACTAAAAATGCACACAATTACCAACACATATTTCAAACCAGCACACGCAGACATCTCAATAAAATCCATTTGCATTCTACAGAATGGACTTCCTGCCATGCCTATGTGTTCCATGTTGATGACTGTTCCTTTGCCTACATTTATCTGTTGGCAGACTATACACCTATGGCAAACCAGTTCAGCAACTTGTCTAAATTTTGGATTATACCAAAACTGTTTAAAACAACTGATCATCATGTCTCTCCCTATGTGTGCTTGACCATGATAATATCTGCCCATTTGTGTCAACAGACAGTTTGGTAAAACCACTTTATTTCCCTTCTATTGTCACCCAAATCTCATCTTCTCTTTGAATACAATAATGTTTTAGCCAATCCCTACGTTCTTCTTCTGGAACATTGTTCTCTATATCTTTCCACTCTTCTAAAGTCTCAACAATTTGCATTGTGAAATTTGTATACAGTTCATCATTTTCAGACATTAATTCCCGATTTCCTTTAATTAAATACCATCCAAGGCACAGAATTTTGCAACCAGGTCTGCATAAGCATTTGCCAATGTTACATAATCTTGTCCTCTCTGTTGTGCACTGCATTTAACCACGGCAATTTTCTCAGGTTTCTGTACAGCCTGTAGTAAGTCATGTATCCTTTCACCATTCCTTACAGGTGAGGCCGATGACGTGAGAAAACCCCTCTGTGACCAAATTTGCCCAAAATCATACACAATACCAAATCCATACTGGCTATCTGTGTAGATCGTTACTTTCATCTGGTCTGATAGTTGGCATGGTTTACTAAGAGCCATCAATTCTGCAACTTGAGCAGAAATCACTCCTTTAAGCCATGACGCTTCTAATATGCCAGTAACTGTGCATACTGCATAGCCTGCCTCAATGCATCTCTGTTGTCTCTCAGACAGGAACCATCAACAAAGATAATTTGATCATTGTCTTCCAGACAAGTGTCTTTGATATCATCTCTTGGTTTTGTGCATAATTCTGTCACTTCTAGACAATCATGCTCAATATCATCTATTTTGTCTGGATCATCTCTCTCATCTGGTAACTGTGTTGCCGGGTTAAGTACTGTACACCTCTTTATTGTCACATTTAGTGCCCCAGGAATCACTGTCTCATAACCTGTCAATCTTGCATTGGTTAGGTATTGTGTCTTTGATCTGGTCAATAGAATTTCTACTGAATGAGGAGGATAACCCATCACAATATTTTCACTTTGAGTTATCCTCTGCTCCACTGCTGCAACTGCTCCAAGCATCCTGGTAAGGCTGCTGCAACGTGATCCAAATTAGCTGAAAAATATGCTACTGGACGATTGATACCACCATGTGTCTGTGTCAAAACAGACAAAGAACATGCATCACGCTCATGACAAAATAACAGAAAAGGTTTCATGTAATCAGGCATACCTAGAGCTGGCGCTTGACACAAACTTTCGCTCAACTCAGTAAATGCTCTCATGCATTCTTCATCCATCATTACGGGATCTGAAACATCCTTATGTGTCAGCCTTTGCAAAGGTTTAGAAATGGCTGAAAAATTTGGAATCCACTGACGACAATATCCTACCATTCCCAGAAACATTCTCAACTCTTTCTGCAAACTTGGTAGTTTCATTTTCATGATTGTCGCTACTCTTTCTTGCTACTCTTTCTCTTGAAATTCTCCTAGATCCTTTTTCAGTCAAATGACCCAAGTATTTCACGTCTCTCTGACAATACTGCAATTTGGTAGGAGATACCTTATGTCCATTGTCTCCCAAAAAGTTCAACAATGCAATTGTATCCTCCCTACAATCTTCCTTTGTCTTTGGTGCAATTAACAAATCATCAATGTATGCACCAATGTCAATTGGTAAGGCTTTACCAATGACTCAAGGTTCTTTTTCAGAATATAATTGAAAATTGATGGTGACTCCAAAAACCCTTGAGGAATTCTACACCAACAATAGACTCTGGTCAGGAATTTGAAACAAAAGTTTCTGTTGAGGTGCAGAAAAGAATGCTTGACACAAATCAATCACTGTGAACCATTCTGCATCACACAGAATCTGGAACAATGTCACAGCTGGATTTGGCACAACTGGACCACATTTCACCACAATATCATTTATTTTCCTCAAATCCTGAACAAGACAAATGTTCCCACTTTGCTTTTTCAAACCCATTATTGGTGAATTGCACGGACCGCTCATCACTTCCTTCAAAACTCCCTGCTCTAGGATATGTTCTATTAAAGGTCTTATCCCTTAAATTGCCTAATTTGTCATTGGAAATTGTGCAGTTTGTGGAAATACTGCATTCTCTTTGACTGCCACTCTGACTCCTTCAACTTCTTTCATTAAACCAATGTCTTTTCCTGATAAATCCCAAACCTTTAACTTGAATCTATCCTGTAAGTCAACTGGGAGATCTTTTATTTCAAAAACTGGAAAGAAATTAATTAAGTCTACTGAATTGTTGTCTTCATTTTCTGCTCATTTTTTTCTGTCTAATCATCAAAATGAATCAAAGGAAACTCCCTGGCCACCAATTCCTTTTCGACAGCAATTGTCGAATCCTCTCCATCACTATTTGTCTCAATCTAAATCCCTTTAGTTGAACATGAAATTTAACAATTTATCTTACAAAGCAAATCTCTTCCTTGTAATGACACCGGACTGGAATCACAAATGACAAAACTGTGAAAATCTCTGAAATTGCCAACCTTCACAAGAAATGGTTCTGTAAGAGTGTTAATCAAATGTTTATTCGCAAATCCTATTATCTGAACTATCCTTTCTGAAATCGGTATGTCTGGAACTTCTACAGTTCTTACTGTTGAACGTGTTGCTCCGGTATCAACCCAAAAATTTACTTCATGACCATGTTCTTCACCCTTCAAATAAGGACCCCTCTAATCCACTTCTAATGATGCTGCCATCACATACTCTTCCTCCTCTGAACTAGCCAATGGCCATTTATCTTTTATTTCATCCTCACCATGTAAAGAAAACTGATCAGCTGGTTTTTCACTTTTGTTCTTTTTCTGTTTTGTGACCACTTGCAAAAGCATTACCTTTTGTTGGTCCATGGGATACTGTATCATTTGAACCTGTCTCATCACGTGTATTTGCTATACAGGCACCATCTGTACCTGTGGCTGCATTTGTTGTATTTGTGGCATTTGTACTTGATGTACCTGTGGTTGTGCATTCTGTACCTGTTGTATTGGATGTAAAGGCTGGAAAACTTGCATTTTATTCATATTATTCAGGAAATTCTGATTTGACCCCCCATTCTAGGTCCTCTCATGCTCTGATATGAATTGACACTGTTTGTCTGTTATACAACACCACCTTGAATTAACATCGGACACTGTCTTTTCCAATGTCCAATTATCCTGCAATTATGACAAGGTAACACCTTTTGCCTTTGTTGCTCATCTTGCATCACCACTGAACTCAAATCCACATTTCTATTGGCCATCGGAAGCATCATTCCACCTCGACCTCTGCCTTGAATCTGAAGCAAACAATTCCCTTGTGGCATTTGCTGAAAATTTCCCTGCAATCCCGTCTGTGCAGCCTTAATCTGCATCACCATTGCTTTTTCTTTCAACTTCTTCTGCTTCAACTCGATCTCCTCACTACAGTATTTGGCATACTGCAATACTTCATCAATCGGCTTTGTTGCCAGCAGAATAAATGATTCTTAATCATCTGACTCATTTCTGTTTTTAACCCCTCAATAAACCTAAAGACTAAGGCCCTCAAGATCTGACCGCCGGGCGGCCGCCAATGCAGCCACACTCCCGCCGCGGTCATTATGAGATCCCTGCTGGGCCGGCGGGCGGAAACCTGGTTTCCACCCGCTGGCCCAGCAGGGATCTCGGCCGCAACACAGGAGCCGGCTCCAAATGGAGCCGGCGGTGTTGCGGCCGTGCGAAGGGTGCAGTTGCACCCGTCGCGCTTTTCACTGTCTGCTATGCAGACAGTGAAAAGCTGCATTGGGCCCTGTCAGGGGGGCCCTGCACTACCCAAGCCAGCCTTTTGGTGGTGCAATCGCCACAACAGCCGCCAGGGTTGTAATGACCCCCTAAATGATTCATGCTCTCCTTTTCAATTTTCTCACATCACTAGATTGTTTGAACACCTTCAACAACCTTTCATAATATGCATGAACTGATTCTTTCCCTTCCTGTGCTGTCCTGTCTATGCGCTGCCAATCAACATTTTTCAGTGAAACTCTTGTTTTCAGAAACTCAGTAACTTTATAGTAACACTTCATTACTTCTGGAGATGGTGCACCCATTTTCAAATCCCTTAGCGGCTCACTTGTTGGCCAATCCACACTCCTTTTGCATTCAATCCACAAATCTCCAAGCAGAACAAAATCAAAAAGTGTATTCAGGTCACAGACATTTTGCAAGTTTCACAAATCTATCTGTCTGCTGGTACCATTCCACTGGTTTTTCTCACAACCTTGGGTAATCATTCGTAAAACTTGAGATATCACCCCTACTCCGAATTACATGTACAAAGTTCCCTCCAGGCAGTTCCCTCATTGGTAACATGTTCACTGAAACTCCTGCCTGTATCGTGTCATCCTTCTTTGGTCTTTCTCTTTTCTTGACCCCTCTGCCTTCCCATTTGTCTAATGCTCTCCAAACCTGCACTCTCTCAAGTAATTCTCTAAGATGTGTTTTCATCCCTGCAGATCTCATGTGTATAAAATTTTCCTCATCCATGATAATTATTTTACACAAATGGGCTTTGGTATACGACTCAAGTCTGTTCACTGCCATAGTCTCTTCCAGAAGTCAATTTCCTTCCATTGATAACTTCACTCTGTTTATTGTATCTTCTTCCCTATCTTTCATTTTTTTGGGTCTTTGAATTACTTAAATTTTCCTACAACTTCGTTATTTCTTCTACAGATAAACCTTTCAAAGAAACTTCATTAGATTGTGCACCCAAAACTCGTTCTTGTGTCGTGCTTGTGCTTTGTTGTGGAATCATTAATCTCTACTCTCTGATCACAGTATTTTCAACAGGAGACAAATATATTAAAGAATTAGTCTAATTCAGTGTTTGTCCTTGTCTGGAATTGATTTTTCCAAAACCCCATTCTGAACTTGGATCAGAGAATTCACTCCATTATTGTTTATGCATGCATATAATGCAGTTACCAGACCCATCGTAATAGGTACAGAAATTGCATTTGGACTAGCTAAAGATCCAACCCTGTCTATATGTCCTGCACCCATGCTCTGCATTTGTGCACTCGGTATTTGAACAGGTTATCTTTGAATCATACCCAATTTGTGTTGACGAGGAGACAACACTAAATTAGTAGTCGTCCTTATGACCTGAGCCTCTTGCTGTATTTCAGGAATATTTATTTCCAACTGCTGTCTATTGTTCAGTGAATCATTGAAACTACTCTGCATCTGAACTCTTTCAATTTTCAGGGTATCCCGTGATATCTCTGATGTGGACGGTGCAGTAGGAATTGTATTATTAATTCCACTCCCAATTGATCCACTCTTTCTTGACCTCTGATCTCTCTGACTCATGTCTCTAAACTCTCAGAAACTATTTCATCTTCACTTATCTCATTGTCATCATTTAACATAACTCTTTTTAAGTTTTTACATTTTTGCTCTTTAGTCACTGAAGAACTCTTTTTCTTTTTCTTTCCATCTTTCAATTCATCCTCATCCTCCTTTGTCCTTGCAGGAAATAATCTTATTCCCTGTAGTGTTGCTACTCTCCACCTTTTCTGTTCTTCATCCCATCTAGCCTCTGCTAGCGTTTTTTCTACTCTCCTCATTTTCTTTTCAAATTTCAATGCTTGTTGCTGTCTTGCTACTAGCTCCCAAATCACTAAGGCTTCTTAGTGTGCTGACCTCAGTGGAGGTTTCAAACTGCAGATCTTCAGTCTCAGATTCTCCAAAATCATCAAATTAAATGTTCCATTTTCTGGAAAAACCAAGCAACCTTCCTTCCTTGCGATCTTAACCTAATGTTTCAACCAATGACAAGCTCCTGCACCTTTCTCCTCAAATACAAAATAGGCTGGAGTATTTTCTGGTGGGCAAATATCTCCTTCAAGTGCCGGAATATATTCGTCACCTCTCAGTGCACTTCTCAAAGCCTTGAAAAACGTCATTTTCAAACTGATTCTTAGTCAAACCTAATGTCCATGACAAAAATTATTATTTACGAACTAAGTTAAACCAGCAAATAGTGAAAGCTGTTCAAAAACAACTAATCAAGAAAAGTGACTACAAACCCACAATTCTCTTTGACCCTCTCACCTTCCAATCGCGTTACTTTATTATCGGACTGATTGACGAATCTGTGTGCGACCCTTCTCACTAATCAACCAATCCCAGCGTGGCACCACTTACGTCACACTAACACACACTCCCGTTCTCAGCTCGATTGCTGAGACGCTGACAAAATCTATTGTTCTGATTTCTTTCACAACTCACACATTAAAACAACACAATATTAATTCACTAGCAAAATTAAAACCAAAAGATAAGAAAACAAATGTTCCCATTTACTACAGGTAGAGTAATACAATCACTTCAGGAATCTTCCAAAGTAACCTTCAGCTTTCGCCTACTCTTTTTCACAGTTCCCCTCATTTGCTAGTAAAATTCGACATGCAAATTTCACTTCTCAACTGATCATTGGACTGTCGTTCTAGTGCACTTAGTACTCACCAAATCTCAGCATAATTTCAACCACACCAATTATCTCCCAACCTCGATTTACCAATCACACCAGATCGGTCTACTAAATGGACAAATTACAACATATACCAAGTGCCTCACTACACTTGTCAACATACTCCGGAGTCCCAGACCTCTTTCATTAGGTCTGCCATCAACAACCACGTGGATAATTTTTCCTGCATTAAGCGCCACACTCAAATGAAGAATGCCGCTTCCCTGCTTTCATACCTATCGGAGTACGCCCACTCCTTCTAAAATCTACTGGAGTACCTCCACTCCTTTAAACTCGTATACACCTCAATCATCTGCAGATTAGCTTAAGCTGTGCAAGCGCAAATCAGCTGACTTAATTCAAACGAACAATGCTAGAAACATACCCTTCAACCTAGAGGGTCTCCAAAAAATGGGAAGGTCACTCAAGGCAACTAGCAACTCATCTTGTCAAATCTGTGTAACATTTCAGAAACAAACTGCTCATCTATTTCCTTGAAAATGAAAAAAACTCCGCAAATTACATTATTCCCATTCTGACATCATCATTCCATGACGTAACTGTAATCTGCTACCAAAACCTGCTGCAGCACCACGTAATCATAGCTATTACCTTAAACTCAATAGTGGATTTTGCGCAAGAGGTCAATGGATCAACGTGACAAATAAATAAGAGGATGTCATCAATGGGCAATGTGATTAACAACAGTATACAATATATTTAGAATTCTGAACCTCAAACAATAACCACACCAGTTTATTAAGAAGAATTATTACTTTATTTCCATAAATTAACAATGCTAATGTCACAAAAATAACTCTCAAACATAAGTGATAAGCATATAGAATCAATAGTGGCTGATTAGAACGTCTCATATTTCTGAGTTTAATCAAAACAATTAAGCAAATAATCTCCAATATCATAGCACTGATTAATAATACTAGAATTGGTAATAATGGTAATGTATACATTAGTACAAGCAATCAAAGAATGTCAATATAAATCTCGAGCATTTGAAAGTTAATACCCTCACTAACCACGAATTAGCATTGACATGTTGGACTTTATGTTAATGATTTTAGAAACACAAATTTAGAAAAGCATACTAACTTGGGTTATTATAAAACAACGTTTTTGTTAATATGTAGCATTTAAACTATATGTTGCAGCTGGTACCTGCAAAAGAGACAGATATAACAATACAATATCATACATTACCCATAGATTAACAACATGCAGTCTACTTCAGCAAAGGGACACCATCAGGTAAGTCTTCGGAAGATCGGGCCTATCAACAGCTAAAACCACACTGCTAGTATGACTCGAACCATCAGCAGGAACTCTTGATCACACAATCTATCATGGAGTTCCTCTAGAATTCTCTCTCTCTCTCGTAGAAAATCCTACCCAGATTGTTACACTAATCTTCAAAAAGTTTATAATTGGTCAGTACATGGGGTGGTTACGATTCAACCAATATTAGCTCTAATTGATAACCTAAATTTCTATGACATCAACAATAATCAGGGTACATTCATAACAGTAGCTTTTCCTCCTCCATCTCATCTGTGACTCCATTGTTCCATCTCATCTAAACTTCTCTTCTCAGTAAGAAACTTCTTACAATGTAATATCTACTTCCATCCTCGAGGAATAAACCACGTATTAGTGACAATTTTAAACATTAGAACATTCAACCTATGCACAAACTGTAATAAACTTGACCTTGTAAGACATAGTACAGCAACCTACTATGGGAAGCAGTGTACACATCTACTATTAAGCCATTTAACACACTTTAGTGTAAGCATTGAACCACAGAATATAACCACTACATTAGTTAGAATTTTGCTCAGTCAAAGAACAGAAATGAATTATGGCAACCATTTTCAAAAGTCACCTGTTTTTGCATGTTAATTCGCGATACGATTAATATGTTAAAATTATTAATAAAACATATTAGAAAATTCACACTCTCACAGGGAGGCTAGCTGATATGCCACTGAACCAATTACCAGATTTGGGTACACGTTGGGAGCGAGAACGCTTCAGGTATCTTGGTGTCATGGTCACTAGGATGGCAGAGGAGCATTGATGCATTAACTTCTTTACGGAGGACATCTGGAAGCCATCCTCTGCCGTGGTGCACATGTGCATTGGACAGCTCCCAGCCGTCCTTGTACACAAGCCAGGAAATTCCTCTGGTGCGGGCACCATAAGGATTCCCTGCTCCGAAAAAAAGCCTCAGGAGGTGGGGAACAGCGTCCTCACCTCCCGCTGCTGTTGTTTGGTTTTCAGGAAAATAACAATCAGCGCACATGGTGTCCTGTTGTAATTTCACTTTCTCTGCAGCGGTGCTCATGGGGCTATCTCAGCCCTCCAATCATTGATCCAGATGGAATAGGTATCATTGAAAAGGGGAGAATCTTCCCTTTCCATTGGTACCCCTCCCACATGGACCCTGCTTGGGGATCACCCAAGAAGGGCGATCCCCGAACAGGGATCCACTCCACTAGACACCATGGAGAGGGAGTGGCCCCTTGGGCAGGGGCTTTTGCTTCCCTATATTTTCTGGGCAGAATTCAGTCTTCATGCCTCCTCTGGGGGGGCAATAGCCCTCGGTCTGCCCACCCAAGGGGCAGAAAGTCCACTAAGACACAAGGGAATTTTGTGTTTAACTAGTGTAGGATTGGGATGGGCCATGATGGCCCTTTCAATGCCCCCACCCCCAGAAAAATGGCAACAGTCTTTCTATCCCCCGAGGGGCAGATGGGGGCAATAGCCCTCGAATTGCCCCTCCAGAGGGGCAGAAAGCCCACTAAGACACAAGGGATTTTTTATTTAATTAGTGTAGGGGGGCAGGCCATAATGGCCCTCTTAATGCCCCCACCCCAAAACAATTAGACACAGTCTTGGTAGTTCTAGAACACACTTTTGTTGTTGGTAATAGGAACAGTTGCTAAGATGGTCTTTCCACTGTGGTGCATATATCTGGTACAGAATGTGCTTGTCTCTTTTCCATGTTATCAATAGTTTCCTTATTTCCTTAGTATGGGCAGGGAGGAGAATTAGGGTGGCACTTTCCATCCTGAAAAGAGATATGGAGGAGGGACGAATGGGCCGTCCAGATCTATGTTTCAACTATTGTGCAGTACACTTGCAACATGCACCCTGATGGGTGACAGATACTGGCAATGGGGAGAAGCGGCTTCTGCATGACTTAATTGACAATGATACACTGTCACACCTTCAAGTGAGAGGAGGACATGCAGATGTCCCATTACCACATTTGGTTCATCATACTGCATAGGTATGGGAGGTGCTAGTGAGGAAAGTATTACACACAGCCCCCTTTGACAGGGAATTAAGCATCTGGGATCTCAGACCCTTTAGAGCTATTGGCAATGATGTCCATGGCACAGTGGCGGGAGGGGGGTGCCTGCTAGCTGGGGCTCATTACCCAGGGGGTGGTTTCCTCACTTTCCAAGACGCCCAAGACACTTTTAACTTGGGAAAGGATCAGGTTCTACAGTTCACCAAACTAGAGATAACCTCAAAGGAACTCTAGAGTATGTATCAGTCAGCATCACTGTCCTCACAGATGTTGGGTGCATTGCCTTGATTGGATGAGGGCAAACACCTCATCTCCCTATTTTACACAGCAATCCGGGCAGACCTGATGGAAGATGTATACAAAGAAAACTTTGCATGGGAGTGAGACCTAGAGAGAATCATCGAAGATGCATGCTGGGAGCGAGCATGTGACTTGGTGGAGAAGATGTTCTGAAACAATTGGTTCAAATTGTTCCATTTAAATTTTTTACACTGCACATATTCGCTTACTCATATGGATCTCACCAGGTCACAGAACTGCTCACACTACGGAGATGAGGAGACCCTATTCCTAAGGTTGGGGTGGCAGTGTGCAGGGGTGCAGGATTTATGGAAGGTTGCGGTGCCCCGTATAGAGGAGGCAGTAGGGACTGAGGTGCTGTTAACGCCAAAAACATGCCTTTTGGACATGTTACAAAAAACGTAGGTGACGCAAAATCTCCTATAAACTCCTACAACTGGCTCTTTTATTTGGCAAGTGAAGAATTGCTATAGGAACGATGGGAACCAAGGTCCCTGGTGAGAAATGGGGTTAGCGAGGAGCAACATGTGAGGCTTTTGTGTACAGATGATAAGGTCACGGATGATTTGGTAGCTTGGGGGGCAATGTTGGTTTCCTTTAACAATCTAGATGAGTTGGAATCGGATACAGACTAGATCAAATGCAGAGATGAGAACTGTTGCAGCATATGCATATATAAGTGAACTGACCTGTCAAGTGGGATTAAAAAATGATTGTTGTTGTTTGTAATCTACATGTAGACCTGCTACGTGTGATGTGGTCTGCACAGAAACAGTTCTGCTACTTTCTGTGGTGAGAGGAAGAGAATCATTAAACATTCACACTATGTACAATGCACCAGTTAATATAAATATTTGTTTATCTAGCATTTGAGAAAACGAATGAATAACGGTATTGAAAAAGAATAGTAAATATATACCTTACTCTGTGGATATACCTTCTCGATAATTTGGTCCTCAATGTTCTGGTCACGATATTGTGTGACTTCGATATTCTATCCTCTACATTTCATACTACCATAAAAATATCCATAAAACAATAAATAATTTTGATTTTTCCTATCTACACCTTAGAATACACCCTTGTTCTTAAATATATAGTAGCAAAGCAGGGTGATTACTATGAGTAGTAGTCATGTTGTTCCTTTACTGCTTAAACTGGGATTATCAATTAAATGTTTTACTCCATTTAAAATCACGTTTCAGCTAGAAACACAATTATAATGTGATGCTGGCAAGTTGTGGTATCTTGTGAAATAACAGAACGTACTTAGCACTGGAAGTATATTTCCTGTATCTTCAAATGGAGGGGCATATTTATACTCTGTTTGCGCCAAATTTGCGTCGTTTTTTTCGACGCAAATTTGACGCAAAACAAACTCCATATTTATACTTTGGCGTTAGACGCGTCTAGCACCAAAGTTCATGGAGTTAGCGTAATTTTTTGGCGTGAACACCTCCCTTGCGTTAATGATATGCAAGGGAGGCGTTCCCGTCTTAAAAAATGACTCCGAGGCATGTGCGTGGTATTTATACTCCCGGGCAAAAATGACGCCCGGGAGTGGGCGGGGCAAAAAACCCCGCATTTGCGCCTCTTTTTAACGCCTGGGTCAGGGCAGGCGTTAAGGGACCTGTGGGCTCAGAATGAGCCCAGAGGTGCCCTCCCCTGCCCCCAGGGACACCCCCTGCCACCCTTGCCCACCCCAGGAGGACACCCAAGGATGGAGGGACCCATCCCAGGGAAGAAAAGGTAAGTTGGGGTAAGTATTTTTTTTTATTTTCTCTTTTGGCATAGGGGGGCCTGATTTGTGCCCCCCTACATGCCACTATGCCCAATGACCATGCCCAGGGGACATAAGTCCCCTGGGCATGGCCATTGGGCAAGGGGGCATGACTCCTGTCTTTGCTAAGACAGGAGTCATGTTGATGGGGGATGGGCGTCGAAAAAAAATGGCGCAAATCGGGTTAAGACGATTTTTTTGCCTCGACCTGACTTGCCCCATTTTTTAGATGCCCATACGCCATTTTCCCCTACGCCGGCGCAGCCTGGTGTACGTGTTTTTTTTTCACGCACACCAGGCAGCGCCAGTCGGCTAACGCCATTCTATAAATACGGCGCCCGCATGGTGCTTCAGAATGGCGTTAGCCGGCGCTAATTTTTTTGACGCTAAACTGCGTTAGCGCAGATTAGCGTCAAAAAGTATAAATACGGGCCGGAGTATTTACACTACCTTAAATTGCCTAGACGTATCTATAAATTCCAGTAGGAGTCATTTTTTTCTCATTTTTACAATGGTACATATGTTTCATTTATTTGGTTATTTTAGTACAATGTGGTTAGGTGATTCAATTACTTTCATACCCCAAAATGTAGGAATTTCAGAAAAAATAGATAATTTGCATTTCATTTGCCAACGCAACAGGCAATTATTTTATTATTATTTCACATTTTGAAAAATGCTTGCAGACCAGTCATTAAATTCTGTCAAGGTGAAGTACGATGTCAAGTGCCAAAGGCTTATGGCTACATGCATGAACGGTGTTCTCCGATTAAAAGAACAGATTACCCTCTAAAGAAACAATAGAAGGACCTCCTCTATTGTGCTTGGACAGCCTTTGCAATTGCCTGTTTGGCTCTTTTTATATATGAAGCGCACGACGGCCATTAAGGGATGATGGGCTTATTGGAATTGGAACAAATTCACTGTCATTGTGCAATATGATATTCTTCTTGGTTAACAGTGGCCCATTTCATTCAGTGTTGCTTTGTCTGCTGAATGCAAACATAAACTCTATCACTTAAACGGGTTGACTTTCATGGACACCCACCAACATGGCATGTAAACTTATGGCCGAACAATACTTTGCTAAAATCTGGCAAGACTGTCACTCCACTCCCTTATGTACTTAATAAATGTACTGGACACTTAATTGAGAAGAAAGTGCCCCGTTTTCTACTTCCCTTGGATGCATTTAAAGTTTTTATAGCTTAAATACCATCTCAACCCTGAACGCCTCCTTGAAGGAAGAATGCAATTGCTGTTACGGCAAGTAATATGTGAGCCATGAAAATGTTCCTTCAAATCAAGCAAAACTGCATCATGATTTTATAAGAGGGTAAGCAAACTCTTCAATATTCGAGTTTTAAAGGGGTCATCCATTGGAAGGTGTCACAAATGATCTTAAACCCCCAGCTGACTTGATCAAACAAAGCAACGTTCCAGAATATCTATTGGTGATTGCTAGTGATACAGGACTGGGAAATAATTATTTATTTATTTACGCTAGGTAGTTCCTTTAAGAGCTATCAACTTAAAGCGTGTCTTGCATATACAGAGGCAGGAAACCATAGTTGCTCTGCTGCAATGTGTCAAATCGAGAGACCGAACAACGCCGTATCTACTAAGATATGAGTTGTTTCTCTCTCTCCCTTCCTTGGTGCGCTTCACCATGCACACAAACTTGCACTGAACATTCATGTGTTTGTATTCTGTAATTTGAAGTAACTTTCCCCTGGGAGTCATTCGAAAGGGCAGAATATGTAAGGTATGCACCTACGTGAAAAAAAACATGCACCTTACTGGCTAAACATGGTTTCACAGTACTTGGAATACTTATGTAGGCAAGTGGAATGTGACAAACATTTCCCTCCTGAGTATTGAGGATCTTGAGTCAATAGCGATGAAATGCTATGCAAGGTATGCACTCACATACAAAACACACGAGACACTGGTGCAGCATGGTTTTACAGTGCTGCTGAGAAAAAGATATCCAGTTTCAGGTCCAAGTGTCATAAACGAAAAATTACACTTAAAATTCCAAAAATTACATGAAGTCCAACAATAGAAATTAGATAAACTTTAGTCACATAATACAAACTTTGTACCTTGCTCAAAAACACAATTTCAAATTCTACAGTAGTGCTGTGGTCATTTTTTTCTCCTTTGCGAGAGGTTACATTTCAAGTTAGCTCATAAAATGGACTGCATTTTGATGAACCTTTTAATGTATCGTTTCCTTAGAGCCAAAACAGCTCTCAGTGTTTTAAAATGAGCCAAGGGTAAAGCACTGTTCCAATGATGCACTTTTAGTGTAAGTCTAATACGGTTTCACTGACAGAACATGATTCAGTGCCCTGTCCTAACATTGTGGCATACTTCACTTTGATCCTGAGAGAGCGCCATTAGGCAAATTGTGAATTAAATCGGCCATAAAAGAATAAGCGACATCTATTTTTTAAATAATTGTACTAGGAGAAACTAAGATGTCGAGAACATAGATGGACTTCTACTGTCGACATAAAGGTTAATTCAATTTAATATCAGCTTTCATCGCGATTCTGAGTGAAATAATTATGTTTATTTATAAATTACGAAATTGTACTCCAGTCAGATACACACAAAAACATCATTCAGTTACATTATTGCCACATATATAGTGTTTGGTAGCATATTTGCAGTATTTCCCCTATTCGTTAATTTCATTACCTCAACACGTAATCATAATATTAACGCACAACTACCTCTATATGGGAAATAAACTGAGAAAATGTGTTTTAACTTTCAACAGTGGAAAATGAGCACTACATTTTTGCTAGGGTTAAAGTTCTTGACGTTACTGTGCAACTAACTGGTATTACTGCAATCGTGATTCAGTGATGAACACGCTACTTTAAATAGCAAAATTGTGTCAAATGGTAGACACAAATTATATTGCACATTTAATGTTATTATTTTTCTATTTCACCTCTAAATGAGGGTGAGTGTACTGAAAGGGTCTACAAACATTGTGGCATGTGTCTCCAAAGCTGCTTCAAGCTAGGGGGCTTATTTACAAACCTTGTTGCTGCTGTTGTGTTACTTTTTGTGACACGCCAGTGGCGAATAATGCCGGCCCACATTTACAAGGCCACACAAAGCCACTTTGGATGGCTTTCATTGCCTTTTAGATATGATGTAATACAGCGCAGGATTGTATTACACTGCATCAGGGAAGAATTCCATGGGCGTTGTGGTGGTTTTTTATAGAAGAATCTGTAAACCTGGGAATGCATCAGAATCTTACGCCTCCCTAAGGGAAGTGGAACAAGGAGAAATATTGTTTTTTTTCCCTAATTTCTTCCACTTTCTATGCATGCTGCATTCTGCATCATGCAAAAAAAGAGGCAAACGCATCCATGGATTCTTTTTGTACATGAAGGTGTCCCTTCCTGCACAGAAACAGTCCTGTCTGCAGCACAGGCATCCTTGCAACATGGTGCAAGGGTGTCTATGTCAACACTAGGCAGCCTATGGTGCACCAGTGCATGGGGAGAGAACAGAAATGCACTGTATCCTATAGATACAGAACCTTTTTGCCCTTTCCCTGTGGCAAAAGGCAGCACAGCAAGGTCCCTTGCTGTGCTGTGCTCTCCTGCGCCACAGGGCTTGTAAATAAGCCCATAGATTTTGGTGACAATTTTTTAAAATTCAGTATGAGTGGAAGTGGATCAAGATGTGAATCTGTAAAACTTAATTGATCTACTTCGGACAGCAATGGCTATAAAACAAAGTGTTAGAGATGGGGTCTCTAGTTGGCAGTTGGTTTGCACCCTGTCCAATTAGGGACCCTCACTCTAGTCAGGATAAGAGAGATAACCCCTGCTCACCCCCTTGGTAGCATGGCATGAGCTGCCAGGCTTATCTCAGAAGCAATGTGTAAAGCATTTGCACATAACACACAGTACCACTGTGAAAACATTACAAAAGGACACCACACAAGTCTTAGAAAAATAGTAAATATTTATCTTTATAAAACAAGACGAAGTCTGATAAAAATCCACCATACGGTAATAAATATATGTATTCTGCAAGAGTTATTCAAAAATACAGTTCCTTGAAGTCGATAGCTCCACCTGGGTCTATCAAGGCATCATAATCAACAAAACCAACAGTTCAGGCCAGCTGTTGCATCGCGGGCCACCTGTGGTGTGGAGAAGACCTGCATACAGTATCTTTGGAATTGCACGGCATCGTGATCCTCTCAGAGAGTGGCGTTGCTGGCGTTGCGGTGTCGGTTCCGGAGTCAGAGTGGGAGTCGTCGGGCCCTTGAAGTCACACGCATTGCAGATCGTACTCCGGGCTGATGAAGTCAGGAGCTCTATGGCGTGGATGGTTTCGGGGCTGGGATGCGAAGTGGGACGATGCGACGTGTGGTGCCCACAGGTCATGGTGCAGGCAGTGGTCCGGTGACAGCGTCCGGCGGCATCGGTGAGACCCGGGCTGTAATGTGAAGCCAGGCTGTGCGATGTGTGGTGTCACCAGGTCACGGTGGAGGCAGGGCCGGCATCGTTGCTGAAACTCTGTTGTCAGTAGGCCCAAGTTGGTGGTACAGGATGCGACAGTGCTTCGTGACCCTCACGAGGGTTGCCCACAGGCACGGTGCAGGGAGGGATACCTGGTGAAGACACTGGAGCCGATGATGCTGGCATCGGTGGACTGGGACTGCGGTGCAGGACAGGACGGTGTTTCGTGTACCTCAGGAGGGGTATCCACAGACCACGGTGTAGGCAGTGGCACCAGTGTCAGCAGGAGAGGTGGTGTCGGGCAAGCCTAGGCTGCGGTGTGAGCAGGCGATGCTGGAGTGCGGGGCTCACAGGTCATGGTGCGAGCAGCGGCTCAGTGAAGTCGTCCGATGATGGTGTCAGTGAGACCAGGGTGGCGTGGAAGCAGGGCAGTGCGGCTCCATGTGGCGTCAGCAGGTCATGGTGCCGGCCAGTGGTGTGGTTGACGGCGTCACAATGGTTTTTCTTCTTGAACAGCACAAAACACACAGTTCCCAGGGCTGTAGGAAAGTGAAACTAAAGTCTTTTATATTCCTGAGAGATCCAACAGGCGACCAGCTCTACTTCAAGCCCTTGGAGAACTTTCTCAAGCAGTATACACAACAAAGTTCACCCTTTGCTTTCTTTTAAAGTAGAAGCAGCAACTGCAGGCCAATCCAGCAAAGTAACACAGCAAAGGGGAAAGTACTCCTCCTCCAGCTCTTCAGCTCTTCTCCTTGGCAGAGGTTCCTCCTGATTCCAGAAATATTCTAAAAATCTGGGGTTTTGGGTCCAATATGTATACCTCTTTCTGCATTTGAAGTTGTCAAACTTCAAAGGAAAGTCTCAGTTGTTTGCAAGAGCCTTCCTTGTCCAGGCCAGGCCCCAGACATAAACCAGGGGGTTGGAGACTGCTTTGTGTGAGGGCAGGCACAGTCCTTTCAGGTGTAAGTGGCCACTCCTCCCTCTCCTCAGGCTCAGATGGCTCATCAGGATATGCAGGATACACCCCAGCTCCATTTGTGTCACTGTCTAGAGGAGAGGTGTAAACAGCCCAACTGTCAAGTTGTCCCAGACAGGGAATGCAAAAACAGGCACAGTCACATAATGGTGTAAGCATGAAAATGCCTACTTTCTAAAAGTGGCATTTTCAAACTTACAATCCAAAAACCAACTTCACTAAAAGTTGTATTTTTAAATTGTGAGTTCAGAGACCCCAAACTCCACATTTCTATCTGCTCTCAAAGGGATTCTTCACTTTAAAGTTATTTAAAGGCAGCCCCGTGTTAACCTATGAGAGAGATAGGCCTTGCAGCAGTGAAGACTGAATTTAGCAGTATTTCACTGTTAGGACAGGTAACACAATCAGTACATGTCTCACCTTTAAAATACACTGCACTCTGCTCATGGGGCTATCTAAGACCTACCGTAGGGGTGCCTTACATGTAGTAAAAGTAAAGATTTAGGCCTGGCAAGTAGGTACACTTGCAAAGTCAAATTGGCAGTTTAAAACTGCACACACAGACACTGCAGTGGCAGGTCTGAGCCATGTTCCCCGGACTACTCATGTGGGGGGCACAATCAGTGGCGCAGGCCCAGTAGTAGCATTTGATTTACAGGCCCTGGACACCTCTAGTACACTTTACTAGGGACTTACCAGTAAATCAAATATGCCAATCATGGATAAACCAATCACCAATACAATTGACATAGGCAGCACTTGCACTTTAGCACTGATCAGCAGTGGTAAAGTGTGCAGAGATAATAAACCAGCAAAAACAGAGTACAGTATATCATAAAAACAGGAAGTCAGAAGGCAAAAATACAGGAGAGACACGCCAAAAGCTGCCAGGTCTAACACAAATCATCTTGGAATTGGATGACCAATTACTGTCCTGTTTGTGGGCAGTTTGGACAGTTTATGCAGTTAATGTGGTTCTCCCTGGAACATGTTTTGCCATGCAGAACTATACAAATTGTAGGAGAAACTTGACGTGTCCATTTTCTGGTCCTTCAGGAAAGTGGATCTGAGTGGGATTCATTTTGTTGCATTTCACTCTACATGCAGATTGAAAAAGGGTGAGTTTCAACCTTTTTCCAACTGAGCAATTTTTCTAGCCCATCCTAATTCAGAACAATGATTTTATACTCAGAACATTAAAATATATCTGAAATGATAACACGCTGAAAGACAAAGTTACCACCAAGCTTTTGAAAGAAGCCCTTGGGCATTTAGATAGCAATTGATTGGCAAAAGAGTTCTAAGCATGCTCAGGTCTTATTCAGTATACTTATTAATATTTGTCCCTGAATAACAGGTGTATATTATTTTAAAACCATTTGTTCCCATAGCTGATACTCTTATACCTACATTCAAGCCATGGCTGTTCCTGGTAAAAGTTATCCCCCCATTGAAAATGGCAGTCTCCATGAACACTCTCAAAGAAGGTTGTCCAGGTATTTGTCCACTGATTTGCTGAAGCTGTAATTATAATTACCCTGAGGGAGGCCCAATCCCAGTTCTAAAAAGTGAACACCACTATTGCTTGCCTGGTGATGGCATAAAATTGTAATGCAGCATTTATTGACTTATGCATGTTGAACAAGGAGTCCTAAAATAGGTTTTGTGCATGTCTTATTTCTAAGGTAGAACAAAACATGCTGACATATCTTGCTGGCATGGCATTTTTGCACAATCCTCTACGATCAGGAAGGATAAGCATTCAGTTCTACTGCCAATCCACATTTGCATGAGGGAGTGGATCATGCAAATAAGGCATCTATCCTGACTGCTCTAGTGGTGCGATTCTGCCCATGTTAGGCACCACCAGTTTTCTGAAGACCCAGATACATATTGGTGTGGTGTCTAGGGTTGTGTTGCCAACCAATGAGAGGGGTCCTGAGAATTCAAGTCTTTAAGTGTGGGGGTTGATGTGCCCCTCCAGTGCCTCCATTACACCAAGCTGGACTCCAGTAAAACACTAGCATTACTATCTTGCTATCATAGTAGGGCAAGCCTAAAAAATGAGCAGTAGTCAATTCTGTAATTACTTCCTGTAATCACTCACCAAAGGATAAACAGCATAAGCTCATAAATATAAATATACACTCCTCCTCCGTTTCTCTTTCAGCTTCACAAACCTTTTGACTCCTTGCTTGTTGACGACGGAATGGTTCCGTCCTCAGCTGCGGTGGGCAAGTGCTGAGGATGGAACTGTTCTGCGCTCACACCCACCCACGGGGGAAGTGCTGGCTGTCACTCCATGGGCTGCCCATTTCACCCCGCCACCCCCCAGGGGATGGCAGTGGAAACCTAATCATCTGACCTGCCACCCAGGGGGTCTGAAACCCACTTGAACACCAAGGATATTTTTGACCACCATAATGTACAGGGAATCATCCCTTGGTCAAGGGTCGCTTCCTTGTAGAAGAATTTATTTAGTTATTCCACCACCACAGAGGGCAGCTCGGCTGTTTTAAAGCTGATCTGAACTCTGGGTCTGTAGGGTAGCAACCCCTTGGGCAAAGGTGGCTGCCTTTGGAGGAGAACCTATGTAGTAATTCCACTCCCCTCAAAGGGAAGATCGGTTGTATTCAGACCCTCTGGGAGGTGGAAGGGGTTTAATTGTTGTAAGGGTAGCGACCCTTGGGACTGTCTTATTGATGGAGATGTGTGTGGCTAGCATTTGGGTAGTGATGGGTAGAATTATATGATAACTTCAGTTTCTTGACATCATTTGCATTTGTGATTGGAATGTTTGATTTCTCCTTTTTATTCTAGTACAAAGCTTTTGAGTTCTTTTGCTGTGACTCCTGTTTGTGGTTTCAGCGCTGGTTGATCTGCAGTTTGTGTAGTTCCATGTGTTTGATAAGAAGAAGTGTTTTGTACTGTTTACTCGAAATGAGTATAATTTCCCATCATGAATTTGTTTTTTGTAAATGGTGTAATAATAGCAGCATGTTTAGCTTCTTTTATTGCATGTGAAATTATCCTTGCATTTGTGCACAATATGTATTGTGTTTCATTGTCCTGTGAGTTATTTTTTTGTTTTTTCTTTCCAGTGGGATGTCTTTGGTGCTTGGTGTGTCTGTGCAGAGTAGGTGCTGGTGAATCTAGCTGTCTGTGGCAAGAGAGTGACATTGTTTTTGAGTAATTAGGTCCTTCTGATAAAGCCACACTTTGGGCCACATTACAAGTGTGGTGGTCCAAGGACTGCCACACTCCAGGTGTACCTACCACCCAGTTACATCTTTGGTGGGCAGACCTGCCTAAAGACGGCCATCCCCGCCAGGATCATATATCCCAAGGGGTGACGGTGGTGAGGCTTGCAACTAGCCATGACGGCACCAGTCTTTTAATGTCGGGGACCCGCCATGAAAAGGCTGGTGGAAAGCTAGAGCAGGAGGGCCACAGGGAGCCCCCTGCCCTGCCCCACCTGGCCAGCACCGTCAGAATGAACACTGTCTGCAGTGCAGACAGTGCACATTCTGAGGTTGCTGGAGTGCTCCCTTCAATGAGCCAAGGCCAATATCCTAGCTCTGTTCCCGCCAGTCAGCCCGGCGAAAAACAAATATTACAATGTTCCCGCAGGTCAGCCTGTGTGGAACATTGTAATATGCTTGGGTGGGGGTCACCGCCATGGCAGGGGCGTACTCCCTGTGAGTTTGACGGTTCTGTGGTGGGACCACCAAACTCATAATGAGCCCCTTTGTTTATTACTTGTTTTAAACTGTGCTGGTTATTGTTGACTTATTTCTCAAGTTACTTTTATTAGTAAGGATTAGAGCTATCCGCAGGATTACCACTCAGCAGGTTGGTGGTATGCTTTTTAAATCTCCTCTGACCATGATTATGAGACTGACTCCACATCTGAGGCAGAGGAGGAAGTGCAAGATTTTGGCTGTGAATTTTTTGTCTGAGAGGAATCATCTGATGATGAAGTGACTCTCAGTGTGAAGGAAGTGCCTCTTTTCTAGGAGGACACTGATGTGCTGATAGTACAGCAAGAAGCATCTGGATTGTATCCTGGGGCTGCAAGGCTTCCCATTGGAAGATCTGAACTCTGGGTTACCCGAAACATCGTGCAGCCGGCCTTGCCTCTCTTTACTGGTGTTGCAGGGTGTACTGAGAATACTGATAACTTATTGCCCATAAATTTCTTTCAGTTATTTATGGACAATGCATTTTTGGATGAGATTGTTGAGCAGACTAATTTGTATGCTGACCAGTATTTGAGGGACAACAGTGCCAGACTTAAGCTCCACTCAAGAGGTAGCCAGTGGACTCCCACAAATCTGGATGAGTTGAAGAAGCTCTTGGGTTTAACTTTTTTGATGGGCTTGATAAGCTAAGTGACTGTTTGGGGTCAGGCTGCTGAAGTGCGCAATTTAAATTATATTAGAATTGTGGGTGGTGTTGCCAGTGTAGATCAGAGGTTGGAACCTTACACTGCTGTTCGTAAGTCATACATTTGTTATAATAAGTTGGCTGTCCATCTATTCCACTTAGCAACCTTGAATGCTTTTGTGGTGTTCAAGGATTGTTCTCCAGAGTCAAACATGACATTTGTTCAGTTTCAGGAGCTGTGATAGGCAGGCTTGTTATAGTGGAACATGCAAGTGTTCCTAGAGTTGGAGTGGTGGGGGATGTAGCTAGATTGAAAGATCACCACTTTGCTGATCACATTCCTCCTACGCCCAAAAAAGACTTTCCTAGTTGGAGGAGTAGAGTCTTACACGGAGAGGTATGCAGAAAGAAACTCATATGTACTGTCCTGACTTTCCTTCTGAACCTGGACTGTGTGTGCACACATGTTTTTGACAGTACCACACAGAAATGTTTTTGGGAGCAACCGTGAGTGTAAAAGTAAACTGCTTGGTCTGTATTGTTTTCTATTTTGTGTTCCATTTCATGGTTGACAATAGTGTGATGTATTTAGTTAGAGATGTTGTGTTTGTAGTTTTGTATTTAGTTACTTTGTGTGTTCTTTATTGTTAAAAAAAATGTGATGGTGGATGCGTGGGCTGGCGCTTGGCTGGTGGTGTGAATGGACTGTTGCTTGGCTGGTGGTGTGCATAGACTCTTGCTTGGCTGGTGGGCTAGTACTTGGCTGGTGGTTTTAGTGAGCTGGCCCTTGGCTGGTCGTGTTTGTGTGATGGTATTTGGCCTGCGGTGTCTGTGAGTTGGCGCGTAGCTGGTGATGTGCAAGTAGTGACTTACTGCTGGTCATTACACAAACTTCTAGCCAAACAGCAGTCCACAACCTTCATTAGCTGGAGTTGTCGCGTAGGCTCTCATTATTCTAATGAGACTACTGGATTTAAACGGCAGAATCACCTGCGGTGAGGAGGACTGAGTCTAACCCACTACAGATGACACCTGTCGGCCCAATCCGGGTTTTGCTCCGGCTAACCAGCAGTGCCTTATCTTCACCCTAGAGTAGGGATGATTGGGTAGCCGAGCACATGACACAATTGGCTCCTCGGGAAATCGTGGTCACTCAGATTGCATCGGTTTATTAATGTGAGTGTTGTAATGTGCTGGGCTTATGGCTACTTTTCTTGTGTGTGTCATGTATGAAAGGTGTGTGAATGGACTGTAAAGACATTGGTGCCTTGATGCAGCTTTACAGCTCACGAGCTGTGAGTCATTGGTTCAGTATTTGACATTTTAATTATTAACAGTGCATTTCTTTTTTGCGAAATCTCTTGTTAATAAAATTGTATGTATTGAACCATCATTCACACTTATGCCAAATTCAACCTGTAAAAGTGTGTTCTTGAAGAATAAATGGCTGTACAGTAATAATTGTCCTTTCTGTCATTCTCTGATAGGGTGGATATTATCTCTAAGTTGTCTTTTGTTGTGAATGTTGTAATGTGCTGGGCCCACAGCTGGCAGTGGTGTGTGTCACATATGAAAGCAGTGTGAATTGCCTGAGAAGCAGTTGGCGCCTTGTCACAGCTTTATAGCTCACGAGCTGTGAGTCAGTGGTTTACTTTTTAGACCTTTAAATTTTGAATAGTGCATGGCATTTTTGTAAAATCTCTTTTTAATAAAATGTTATATATTGAACTATCTTTCGCCCTTGTACCAAATCCAACCAGTATATGTGGGTATAAATAATGGTGGGCAGCCACAAGATGCATTTCTTGCAGTTCTTCTCTCAGTTGACAATTCAACTCATGAAAAAAACACACTGCTGTAATCAGGCATTGAAGCACACCCCTGACACAGCTAGGTGTTTTAGGTGGGACCCCAATGATGAAGCATGTCACCAACTAGGTTGGCGGGTGAATGGTCTTTTTAACAAAACCTTAGGGTGTTTTTTTCACAATTTGAATGTTTGTGACATCGCAGAAGTAAGAGATTTGTTAGCATGCTTGTTTCTTGTCTAGGGAAAATATACTGATTCTGGCTATTTTTAAAAACTAGACTCACAGGGAAGGACAGGGTGGTGTGCCTCTCATAGATTCCATCAGGTTTTCTCACCTACCGTGCCCTGCAAATCTCAAAATCTGACTAAAATCACGTTTTTCTTGCATTTCTGTGCCATATTCTTCCAGAAACAGAAATAAACCACAAATTTTCAACCAGCCACCAAACCCCTTTGTCTCCCAATGAAAATGATACCACACTATATGGGTGCTTAAAGGAGAATCATCCTGAAAAAGTATCAAAAAACTCCTCTTATGAGCACTCTTTGATGATCCCTCAATCTCTACAAGTAAACCTTCCCTGTCGCAGGCACATGGCCTACCCACACAAGTGAGGTATGATTTTTATTGAGAGACCGAGGGGGATGCTGAGTGGTCAGAAATTTGTGGCTCCCCACAGATTCCAGAACTTTCCATACCAGAAATGGGAGGAAAATATGCTTTTTACACACATTTTGAGGTTTATAAGCAGTTCTGGGGAGACAAAAGTGGTGAGAGTCATTATAGTCACCCCATTCTGGATTCCATTAGGTGTCTAGTTTTCAAAAATGTACATGTTTGCTAGGTTTCCCTAAGTGCCGGCTGAGCTACAGCCCAAAATCTACAGCTAGGCACATTGCAAAAAACAAGTCAGTTTTCAGTGGAAACATGTGATGTGTCCACTTCGCCTTTTGGTGCATTTCCTGTCACGGGCACTAGGCCTACCCAAGTGAGGTACAGTTTTTATTGGGAGAATTGGGGAAATGCTGGGTGGAAAGAAATGTGTGGCTTCCCTCAGATTACAGAATTTTGCATCACAGAAATTTGAGGAAAATTATATTTTGTAGACAACTGTTGAGGTTTGCAAGGTACTCTGGGTAGGAAAATGTGCTAAGAGCCACACAGGTCACCCCATCCTATATTCCCCTTAGTTTTAAAAAATGTACAGTTTCCGTAGGTTCCGCTAGGTGCCAGCTGAGCTACAGCTCAAAATCCACAGCTAGGCACATTGCAAAAAGTCAGTTTTCTTTTTTCTCTAAGTACTTTATTTAGTATATATGCAGGTGGAGAAATAATAGCATTAACCAAAATTTATCAACATATCATCATTAAGAATCATGATTTAGTATACAATACCAAATCAATTAAGAGCATTCCACAATATGTAATCTAAAATGGGCGCATACCAAGTTCTATTTTTAAATTCATAATGCATATTTTAGATACATTTCTTATTTCCTTACTTCTTTACTAAACATATTGTTCAATCCCTCAAACCCTTATTGTCCCTACAAGGGTTTGGTTTCCCCCCAAATATCTCAATACCTCTGAATTGCGCCAATTCTTAGGCACAAATTTGTTCTATGGACTGGACTACTTTCATTTTGAGCTCCCATCATTCATATGATGGAGGTACTACTGCTCTCAATTGTTGTAGAATTAGTGATTTTGCAATTAAACAGACAATAAAAAAAATCTGCTTTGATTGTATAGATAGACCTGAACAGCTAGGAATTCCAGAAAGAGACCCCAAAGGGTCCGGAGCTAGGAACACCTGCAATTTATTGCTAAGCCCCTGGAACACCTTATTCCAAAACCCAATTAAGATCGGACAGGTAAAACAAACATGTAACCAATCCCCCACACTCTGATGACATCTAAAACATTCCTGTGATACCCAGGAGAACATTTTATTGACACAGAGGGGTGTATAGTAAAGCATCCATTTTATAAAAAAATAAAATAATAATTAGCACCCCTTACAGCTTTATGAGAGAATGTATTATACTGCTAGTAGCTGTCTCATTCCTGTTTAATGCTGAAGGGATAATTCTTTCCTGAAGTTCTTGGTGGAGAATAGTGCCCACTTCTAGCTGACCCATTATAAAAAAAGGCTTGTGTAATTATGGAGGTAAGACTATGCACTGGCTTATGGGTTAGTGACAGCATTGATTGAATGAAATGGGAGATCTGCAGCTAAGAAAAAATTAGGGAATTGGAAATGTCTGAATTGCTATGTTTAAGTAGCTCCCATGTCATAACTTTTCCAGCCAGTACAAAGTCATTAGGCCTCACAAATCCCAGTTTTTCCCAGACTACAATACTTTTTGCAGGCAACTGAAGAACCAGTATTCCAGATTCCTGCAACAACATTAAAATGTGAATTCACGAAAAACGGTACCCCTGTAGGAGCTCAACATTACAAGACCACATAAAATAGATTCATTTGTACCTGGTGCGATTCAGAATTCATGGAATTTTGAGAAGATTAGAAAGCTGGATATTATCTTCAAATAACATCTGCTTGAGGTAAAAGTTGTCATTGGATTTACAACACATAGCTGCACTAATAGCCCAATCCAGTTATGCAGCCTCATAATATTTCTTAAAAGGGGGAAGAACTAGACCACCATCTTGGACAGTTAGCTGGAGTGTCACTCTGTATCCTACCAGGTCGGTGAAAGCCTTAATCTGAGCGAACACTCTTTCAATGTTCTGAGCCTCTGCGGCAAAATGCAATATCATATCATCAATAATAGTTTACGTTTGTGAGCGCCTGACAGATGGGCCTCGACAGCCACATCTTGCCTTAAAATAACAGCCAGGGGCTCAATGAAAAGTGCAAAAGGCACGGGGGCAAAAGACATCTCTGGCGAGTCCCATGGTGTGTAGTTAAAGTGCCAGATATACGTGCATTGACTAAGACTTTAGTCTTGGCCTTCTGAAATAAATTAACATCACAAACTTGTGAGGGAAGTTAAACCTACACAAGATTGAAAACAATAGTTCCCACTGTACTAGGTTGAATACTTTTTCCTCATTGAGCAGAATTATTGCAGCCTTTTTCTTATTTTGTGTAAAATAATCTATGGCCTGTGGCAAGAAGCTGGTGTTGGTGGAAATAGTTTTTCCCAGCAAAAACCCCACTGATCCCTGTGGACAAGGCCCTGTACTAACTTCATAAAATCCTCGTAGTCATTCTTAAGAAGATTAATTTTGTGATAGGAATTTGATTTTTTCGGCGGACTTGCCCTTCTTAAGGAAGCTAACGATGATCGTCCTAGTAAAGGAATTAGGGACCTCATCTCCCTCAAGCATCTCGTTAAATAATGATACTAGGGTCCCAGTAATCTGTTCTGCAAGAACCTTATAAAACTCAGCAGAAGGTCTGACTTCCCCACAGGGCTTCTCATAGGAGGAGCCCTTAATAACCTTTATAACTTCGTTCAAACTAATGGGAGACAGTAAAGATGCCTGGAACTGATCGCTGAGGCTAGATAGGTTAGCTATCTCTAAATATTTATTTATTTGTTGCAAACTAACCACTACTATTGGAGTAAATAGTTTATTATAATGCGCTAAGAACACACTATTGATTTAATCCAGTTGATTAAGTACTAATCCCTGGGCCTCATCGAAGATGAATTTGATATCTAAACTATTTTGCCTCTTTTTGATGGACCAAGCCAAGAACCTCCCCACATGCTCATTTTCTTCATAATATTGTTGAAACCATATATTTTGATTAACTACCTCTAGGGAATCATAATGTTCCCTTAAGTTATGCCTGGTTTACTGAATTCAAGCCCCTGAAGCATGAGTAATCTGATCAGCACAAATTGCCTGATTGTGCCTCCTGCTGGAGGGTTATAACTTTCTCTTTCCTTAGCCTTATAGAAGATGGCTTCTACCCTAATTAAATGTCATGCACGACTCCCAATTTGCAAAACAGATGCTGATTCTGCATTCTTGGTTAAGAAATTCAGTGACTGAACACTTTAGAACCACAGTCCACCCCTCATCTGTCAATAGAGACTTATCTAAGGCCCACCACGGTCATGTGATGTGTTGTGCAGGCATATTCAATTGGACCACTGGAACTGAATGATCCAAAAAAGGGTTAGGCAAAATAGTGGAACCACCCCTGGCCCATTTGTGAGAAATTGAAAGAAAATCAAGAAGCTGAGTTAAACCTTTTGGAAAAGAAGATGAATTATTGAGTCTGTGTTTGGTCCAGCCTCCATGGTCCTGAAGGCTCAGGTCCCAAATGAACATGGCCAGAAAACATGAGGCTCTTGGTTTATTCTGGGATTTGTTCTTGCATGATGCATCTAACTTTAGATGCTAAAATTGTCCCCAACCACCAAAAGACCAGGAAGTCGAATGAGGAGATTGTACAGTTCCTGTAGAAAAGTGGTCTCAACTTCTATGGGCCCATAAAAGCTCACCAGGTGCACATACTGGCTCTCTGTTTTGACACTAACCACTATCCACCTGGCATGAGGGTCTTGGGATACCTGATGGACTTCTCCCTGAAATTCTGCTGCACTGGCCTTCGGAAAAAAGGAATGGTAAATAAAACCAGGTATTCTCAGGAGCTTTGCCTGCAATTTTAAGTGGGTGTCTTGAAATAAAATTATATGGATCTGGGAGGACCTTAACCACTGTAATATCACTCTATATTTGTTATGATTGTTGTCCCCATTTGCATTGCATGAGGCAGTTTTAAATTTTTTACTAACAAACAAGTTGGACATCTTACCCAGCTGGTCCACTATCATCTCTCCTCTTTGTTCATTGTCTATTAATCACATGCTCTTCTCCCTGTGAACCCGATCTCTCGGCCAAAATGCCATCTTCAAAACAACGGGGTATCCCAATAATAAGAAAGAGGGGTATTTCCCTAATTCCCCACCTTCCCTTTTTACCTCCACCCAAATCAAACCCTGGCTTCCAACATGACCCAACCCTCGCAGCCCTCCAAAAGACCCAACCCATTACGACCTCCCTCCCCAGGAGTGCAGCTCCCACCCTTGTGCCCATTAGCCAGCCACTCTTGCTGCCTCCCAGGATGGAGTACATTGGCAAAGCACTCCTAGAACCTGCTTCTGAAGAAAAATAGCAGATGGACCGGGATGGACACAAATTAATTACTGAACATTATGTCACGTTCACTCCTACCCCATCACCTCTTACCAAGGTTATGAGCCCAAGGTTTAAAAACCCTGGAACCTACTTCACAAATCATTCCTAGCAATGCAGTGTTTGAGTGACAACAAAAAACCCTTCACCTGCTCAAAGACTTGAAAGATATCAACCTCCCCCTTATACGATACCTTGAACTTTGATTGCTCGGCTTCATCTTGGACCCTCTTCTCACCATGACCAAGCAAGTCAACGCCGTGTCCTCCGCCTGCTTCCTCACTCTCCGCATGCTCCGCAAGATCTTCCGCTGGATCCCCGCCGACACCAGAAAAACCGTGACCCACGCCCTTGTCACGAGTCGCCTGGACTACGGCAACACCCTCTACGCCGGGACCACCGCCAAACTCCAAAACCGCCTGCAACGCATCCAAAACGCCTCAGCCCGCCTCATCCTCGACGTACCCCGCAACAGCCACATCTCCGCACACCTGAGACACCTGCATTGGCTCCCAGTCAGCAAAAGGATCACCTTCCGTCTTCTCACCCACGCACACAAAGCCCTCCACAACAAGGGACCGGAATACCTCAACAGACGCCTCAGCTTCTACGTCCCCACCCGCCCCCTCCGCTCCGCTGGCCTCGCACTTGCTGCCGTCCCTCGCACCCGCCGATCCACGGCGGGTGGGAGATCTTTCTCCTTCCTGGCGGCCAAGACCTGGAACTCCCTCCCCACCAGCCTCAGGACCACCCAGGACCACTCCGCTTTCCGGAGACTCCTAAAGACTTGGCTGTTCGAGCAGCGATAACCCCCCCTTTCCCCCCTAGCGCCTTGAGACCCGCACGGGTGAGTAGCGCGCTTTATAAATGTTAATGATTTGATTTGATTTGGAATATACCCGGCGGTGCCTGCCGATTTAAAAATCATAAATCAGGCCTATGAACTTTCTCTGGCACCAAACCGCTGTGATAGACATATCAGAGAAAATTTTCAAAGAACAATTGTCAGCAGAATTATAGCTTTTTGCTGTGATAGCATGTGACAAGATCTGTTCCTTAATTCTTAAATCTCCAAGGTTCACCACAATAGTACGCAGGTGTTGGACTTTTGCTTATGCAGGGTCATCCCCAGTCTTTTTGCCTCCTATTTTTTTTCTGACCTGTTGCTGTTGGCTTTTCAAGTCTGAGCACTTTACCACTGCTAACCAGTGCTAAAGTGCATATGCTCTCCGTGTAAATTGTATATAATTGGTTTATCCATGATTGGCATATTTGATTTACTAGTAAGTCCCTAGTAAGGTGCACTAGAGGTGCCAGGGCCTGTAAATCAAATGCTACTAGTGGGCCTGCAACACTGGTTGTGCCACCCACATAAGTAGCTCTGTAATCATGTCTCAGACCTGCCACTGCAGTGTCTGTGTGTGTATTTTTACACTGTAAATTCGACTTGGCAAGTGTACCCACTTGCCAGGCCTAAACCTTCCCTTTTCTTACATGTGAGGCACCCCTAAGGTAGGCCCTAGGTAGCCCCAAGGGCAGGGTGCAGTGTATGGATAAGGTAGGACATATAGTAATGCGGTTTATATGTCCTGACAGTGAAATACTGCCAATTTCATTTTTCACTGTTGCAAGGCCTGTCTGTCTCATAGGATAATATGGGGGCTACCTTTAAATATGATTAAAGTGTAGATTCCCCTAGAGAGTAGATGGACATGTGGAGTTTGGGGTCCCGGAACTCACAATTAAAAAATACATCTTTTAGTAAAGTTGATTTTAAGATTGTGCGTTTGAAAATGCCGCTTTTAGAAAGTGAGCATTTTTTTGCTTAAACCATTCTGTGATTCTGCCTTGTTTGTGGATTCCCTGTCTGGGTCAGTTTGACAGTTGGGTTGTTTTTCACCACGCACTAGACAGTGACACAAAGGGGGCTGGGGTGTAACCTGCATTTCCTGATTAGCCATCTCTGCTAGGAGGGAGGGGTGGAGTGGTCACTCTCATCTGAAAGGACTGTGCCTGCCTCTGACAATGCCGGCTCCAACCCCCTGGTGTGTGTCTGAGGCCTTTCCTGGGCAAGGCAGGATTTCACAAGTAGGTGTGAGTCCCCTTTGAAGAAAGGTGACTTCAAAGACTAAAATGGGTATAAGAAGGGCACCCAAATCTACAGACTTTAGAAACACTTCTGGAACCAAGTGGAACCTCTGCCTGGAGAAGAGCTGATAGCTGAGGAAGAAGTGCTGCCCTGCCTGTGCTTTGTGGAGCTTTCCTGCAGTGCTGCTTCTGCCAGAGTAAGAGGGCAAAGACTGGACTTTGTGTGCCTTCCATCTTGTGAAGAAATCTCCAAGGGCTTGATTTAGAGCTTGCCTCCTGTTGTTTGAAGTCTCAGGGACAGCAAAGACTTCTCTCTGCCAGCACCTGGAGTCTCTGGAGAGACTCCTGCTCTGACAAGTGGTGCCCTATCCAGTCCCTGGGCCCTTGAAAGGAAAGCTGGTGGAAATCCAAGGAAATCGACTTCGGACGACTCCGGACCGACTGCGCTGCTGAATCCGGTAACGCCGCCTGCACCTGATGCCGTGACCTTCGCTGGAAAGCGACGCTCTTCGCAGGCCCGACGCCGCTGCAACCCCGCTGAAGTCCGCGACTCCGTGGAAGTCGCCGCACCAAGTCGTGACCGATGCCGCTCGAAGTGCGTGGATTCAACATTTCGCACAGACGCCGCGATCCCCAACTTCGCGCATCGGCTTGTTTTCACTCTTCACCAAAGGTACTGTACTTGGGGGTCTACACGACTCCTTGTCCGGCGCCGCTGGTGTCGGCTTGTTGGGAACGACTCCATCACGACGCCGTGTTAACATCTCATTGAAGCATTTTTGTTTCTAAACGCTATTTTTGAGTTTAATCTCTAAAAATTCATAACTTGACTTGTGTATGTCGGATTTTTGTCATTTTGGTCTTGTTTTGTTTAGATAAATATTTCCTATTATTCTTAACTGGTGTTGTGTCATTTTGTGGTGTCTTCATTAAGTTACTGTGTGTGTTGGTACAAATACTTTACACCTAGCGCTCTGAAGTTAAGCCTACTGCTCTGCCAAGCTACCAAGGGGGTAAGCAGGGGTTAGCTGAGGGTGATTCTCTTTTACCCTGACTAGAGTGAGGGTCCTTGCTTGAACAGGGGGTAACCTGACTGTCAACCAAAGACCCCATTTCTAACAGCAGGTATTTCAAGTTTGAAGATCTAGTCACTGGTACCCTATACGCCCACATGATTGTGAGATCCATATTTGCTATAGCCTTAACAGGAAGAATGTGCTTATAAATGAGATCTGAGACCACCTTGGTAACAGTAGATGTTGCTTCATATCCTCATGTTCTAGACAGGCCTCTAGATTGATCAGTGGACTCAAATGCAGGTCTCCCTTTCTCCACCCCTTCGAAATTGCTTATAGAAAACAAGGGATATGTAGGTTTCTCTTTCAAATGCTCAACAGATTGGAAGCTGGAGGACAGAGGGGCTTGGCAATATCCAATAGAGGCCGTGGCTTATCATTGAGGATAGGACTCCCCTGCTCCATACCAAAAATTATCTGCACTCTAGATAAAGTCTAGGACATCTCTGGTTCTTGTAACCTTTGTGTTTTGGGGCAAGCAGAAAGAGTTACAGCAGGGGGATTTGACCTTCCTGCCATTGGAGACAAATGCTTCAGTTTTATGGCTTTTAGAGCCTTGCTCGTAGTGCGGGCTTTTAATGACCCATCTCGAGTGATGCGTTTCATGATATATTATACAGTCTCTTACAGGGGGATGCTGGAAAGTTAGTACAATGCAGCAAGCCACATCAGTGTTACACAGACTGCTTCCACTGCACCTCTATTCTCTCGCCATCTTCAGGACAGACTGAAGCTATCCTGACAGTTGCTTCAACCCCTTCATTGCGTCTGAATCGATCACAACTATAATATCGCAAATTAAAGAATTTGTAGTGAACACTAAGGGCCAGATGTAGCAAAGGTTTTTACCCATTCTGTGTCTATGGTAAAAAGTGTTCGTACATATGGCCCTAAATTCCTTAGCAAGTATTTATTAGGTATCTGTGATTATGTCTGATTGTTGCTTTACTATTTTATAGCAGTTTATGTTAGGTTATGAGGTTGCGAGGAAGGAGACTGAAATCTCTTTTGAACTTCCCCTTAAAATTACTATCGTGCAGCAGCATGCTCCTTGAAGCTTCGTATGGCACTCGCTGGGGCCTGTAGGGTGTCTGTGCCCAGCTGTTTGTTGATGGACATAAGGGTGAGAGTGGCTTGCTAAAACCGCTGGTCACGTTTTCAGGGAGGGGTTTAAGCTGGCGTGCAGACGGTGATAAAAGTTCCATAACAGTACTGCAAAACTGGTCGCAATAGCTTTGATTCTTCCTCTCACTCAGTGCTCCTGTTATTTCCCGGCCAGTTGATAGCTTACTGGTGGTGCCCGCTCTCGCGCGCTGAATGCTCCTGCCGGCAACTTCTCTTCTCTACCTCCGCTCTGCTCCATACACTGCTCATGGCGTCGCTGATCGCCGCACACCACCTGTCTATCGTTCCATGATTGCAACACAGTTACTCCGAGGTTATTGGCACCGCTTGTGTGTAACTACATTGAACCCAACTACTCGGGCACCACTGCTGCACCGATCCGCTCACCATCCGGCTAATTTGCTAGACAGTGTTTAAGAAAGAAGTTGCTTTTGAGAAATGCCCTCGAATTCACAAGCCAGTATTGGTACCCTCAAATTCAGAGATCTGTAAATAACTGCTGCTTCTAAACTCGATACCTTGTGCCTATTTCAGAAATACTTAGTTTTCCTTGATACCTATATTTCTTTTTGATATTTTACCAAATGTATCGCTGTATCCAGGTACACACTGAAAAAGCATTGCAAGATGCAGCTCAGTTATTGGATCAGAGTAGCTTAGGTTCTTGAAGAACCTAACAGCCCTATATATCCCTAGAAGAAGAAGGGCCTAGCAGACGTAACAGTATATTGCTTTTGAAAATCTGCCACATTTAAAAAAAAGTTACAGATGAACTTTAACACAAATGGCTGCTCTTTTCAACTCAATTTCAATATTTTTTTTACATTTCAAGTGCAACTTTTTATAGGATTTACATCAATTTATGTAACTAACTGGAAGCAGGTTGAAAGCATAAAAAATAGGAAAAATGGCGTGTGTCCCAGTAAAATGCCAAAACTGTGACAAAAAATTAGAGGCCAGATTTAAGAAGCCCCTAGCACCACCTCGTGCCACATTCGCATCATTTTTTTTTAACCCAAATGTGGTGTTAAGGTGGCATTTCCCCTATGCCTTATTTACAAAGTGGCATAATGTACGCAAGGTGGGCGTTCCGGCACTAGGAGGTCCGAAAAAATGGTGCAGTGAAATTTAACGGATTTCACTGCACCATTTTTTCTGTAATTTTTAATGCCTGCTCAGAGCAGGTGTTTAAATGATGCTCCCGTTTAGATCAATGGGCCTCCTTGAACTTCACTGAACTAGTGTCAATAGTTATGAAGCTAGTGTGGAAAAGTGCCAAAATAGCGTAAAAAATTCTGATGCTATTGTTCTAACTACGGTGCGCCGCATGTTAAAAATGGTGCAACCATGGTGTTGTTAGGTGCCGGTGGCGGGGTGCAGAAAAAGTGGTGCATCAGAGCTGATATGCCACTTTTACATAAATTTGGACCTTGGTTTTCTGATTCTAGACTACCTGTTTCTGAAAGCTGCAAAGATGGTGATTTTAGCACTGCAAAACCTAAGTTAATGCCATTTGCGGGGAAAAAAACTGTTTTTTCTGAAGCACTTTTTCCCATTTCCCCCCCCAAAAACTAACTTTAGCTGTATTTTGGCAAATTTCTGGATCCCCTCCAGGGAAATCCACAAACCCTGGGAACCTTTAGAATTCCCTTGATGTTCAACACAAATTTTGTGTGGATAACTGTTAGAAATAGGGTCTTTGGTTGGATGTCAGGTTACCCCCTGTCCAAGCAAGGACCCTCTCTCTAGTCAGGATAATTCACACACAATCCGAATTATCCTGTGCCCACCCTCTGGTAGCTTGGCACTGAGCAGTCAGGCTTAACTTAGAAGGCAATGTGTAAAGTATTTGTGCAATAAATCACACACTAACACCATATAGCACCAGAAAAATACACCACACAGTGTTTAGAAAAATATATTTAATATTTATCTGATAAGATGCAGGTCAAAACGATCAAAATGCAATAAGTATATGTTTAGCTATCACTGTAAAAGTGAAATAAAGTGTCTTTAGTCTTTTAAAAGCAAACAAAGGCCCTCATTACAGCATTGGCGGTAAAAGCCGCTTACTGCCGTGCAGAAGACTGCCAACACACCACTGCGGCAGCGGAATTCCGCCACGGTCATTATGACCCACAGCTCGGAATCCACCAAAATTGAGACACCCACACAAGTCATCCACACCAAAGGTCAGTGATAAACTGGCGATAACAAAACCTTGACCATCACACCAACAGAAATATGCCCACACTATCACGACCCACGAATCCACGCGGCGGTCTTTCAACCGCGGTATTCCATTGGTGGTACACACCGCCGCGCTCAAAATACACACACATATACAAAACACTACCACACTGGACAATTCAAAATAAACACACCTGATACACATACACACACCACTCCCACACACCCAATACAATATAAAACACACACCCACATCACCCACAAACCCCTACAACCACAATTGCGACAGAAGGCCAGAGAGAGACACCACAATCTAAAACCAAGCATCCACAGGCACACAATACCATTACCCACATTACATCCACACACCTCACACAACACACCACACCACTAAATATTACCCCACATATCACAACACACACCACCCCTCACATCATCCACACCACCCCATGGCACGGCAAGGACACCCCAGGTTCTCTGAGGAGGAGCTCAGGGTCATGGAGGAGGAAATCATCCCGGTAGAGCCACAGCTATTCGGATCACAGGTGCAGCACACCTCCATAGCTAGGAAGATGGAGCTATGGCGAAGAATAGTGGACAGGGTCAATGTAGTGGGACAGCACCCAAGAAACAGGGATGACATCAGGAGAGATGGAACGACCTACGGGGGAAGGGGCGTTCCGTGGTCTCAAGACACCACCTTGCGGTTCAGAGGACTGGCGGACCCCTACCTCCTCCCCCACAACTAACAACATGGGAGAAGCAAGTCTTGGCTATTCTGCATCCTGAGGGCCTCGAAGGAGTAGCTGGAGGAATGGACTCTGGTAAGTCAAACCTTAACTACTATATCCCCCACCCTACCTGCATGCCATCACATACCCCCACCCTCACCCTCACCCCCATCACTCCTCCCAAATGTCACAATATCACAAACCACACATCCCAACACCAAGCCCTGCATGCAACAACAAAGCATGGACACCCATCACCAATGCATGGTAACTGCACTTACCCATACACCCCCCTAAACCATCATCACACAAGGTCCCACACAGGAATGCAAGCACTGGGATACACGGTCACCCACCCATTGCACACCATGGTACGCCCAGATGCAATAATCATGCTTTTACACCCCTGCAGGACCCCTACCCAACGTCACCGCACAGGAGGGTCCACACATGTCCACACCACCAACAGAAGAGGCCCACAGTGATTACAGCAGCTCTGTCCAACTAGATCTAGATGACCAGCCCATCCCATCTGGGACCTCGAGACAGTCGGTTCCCCTCACACTGGCACAAGCCACTACAGAGCTTGCCCCCTATGGAAACACCAGCACAGCACCCACCCAGCGGGCCCATACCTCTGTCCCCAGGACATGTCAATCAGCAGTGTGTCCACCACTACAGGGAACCCATGCTAACCCACCACCCCAACAACAACAGGGACCTGGGGGCAGTGGCAGTGTGCACACCGTTCAGGGGACAGAGGTCCAGGGAAACAGGGGAACTGGGAGGGCTGCTGTGCGACAGGGGGAGGACAGGCCCAGGGAACCCACTTTCTACGAGGCCCGCTCCAACATCATGGTGGCATACCATCATTCCCAGGAGACAATGGCAACGGTACTGGCCAAGTTTCAGGAGACCCAGCGGCTGCAGGAGGAGCAGTATTTGGGCTTCAGGGCGGAACTCAGATCCATCAATTCCACCCTGGGCACCATCGTAGGGGTGCTGAAGGAAGTCCTCAACACCAGGAGCGACACTGTGGCACAACAAGGGGCCCCTGACACTAGCCTGGATGATGAACTGACCACCACCTCTGCCAGCGCTAGTGGACAGGAGGCAACACCACAGGACCACCACACTAGCACCCCACCCCCTGCAGAGGGAGAACCATCCCGCAAACGGTCCCTGAGATCCAGGAACAAGACAGAGAATGATGCCAAGACCCCCGCCAAGAAATGAGGCCACCCTGAATGTCATCCTTTTGTCCCACCTTGTCACCCTGTCCATCCTCAAACTGCCCCAGCTCCACTTCCTATGCCCCTTTGGACAATGCACCTGTGAGACTAATAGACTGGACTCTGCCATGGACATTCCTCCACCATCACCCCTCACCATTTTACAACCCCCTCCAATATTGAGCACTTAAATAAACACCATTAAAGCACAAAACAATCTGGAGTCTGTCTGTGATTTCGAAATAGTCTATTAGCAATTACAGTGACAAAATTCTCTGTCAATTGTAATGTCAACATACCTATGTCACACAGCTCTAGTCCATGAGGAAACAAAGCAGATGTCAAACAGTGGGACCCACATCTGTGAAATCGTAAGGGAAAGTGACAGCTTAGTGACCATACACTGGGTGAAAAGGACAGACAGTAGAGAGGTAGTAGTATTAAAGTACTTGTAGTAGGCAGGATTGTCTTCTTACCTGTGTTTCACTGGAAGTATTGCAGGATCACAGAGTTCCTGTTGTCGATGTCCTCTTCTTCTGCTAACTCGTCTTCGCTGTCCACAGGCTCCACAGCTGCCACAACACCTCCATCTGGACCATCCTCCTGCAGAAAAGGCACCTGTCGTCGCAAAGCTAAGTTGTGAAGCATACAGCAGGCCACGATGATCTGGCACACCTTCTTTGGGGAGTAGAATAGGGAACCACCTGTCATATGGAGGCACCGGAACCTGGCCATCAGGAGGCCGAAGGTCCGCTCTATAATCCTCCTAGTTCACCCATGTGCCTCATTGTAGCGTTCCTCTGCCCTTGTCCTTGGATTCCTCACTGGGGTCAGTAGCCATGACAGGTTGGGGTAGCCAGAGTCACCTGCAAATGGCGAGGGACAACTGTTAGACACACACTAACTCTTAGGGATATACCCAGACCCAGACAACTATCCCCACTGATTTGGTTCCAGGTGCTCACCCCATAGCCACACACGGTGCCTCTGGAGTTGCCCCATCACATAAGGGATGCTGCTATTCCGCAGGATGTAAGCGTCATGCACTGAGCCAGGGAATTTGGCATTAACATGGGAGATGTACTGGTCTGCCAGACACACCATCTGCATATTCATTGAATGGTAACGCTTCTTGTTTCTGTACACCTGTTCACTCCTGTGGGGGGGTCGAAGGCCACATGTGTCCCATCAATGGCACCTTTGATGTTGGGGATATGTCCCAGGGCATAGAAGTCACCTTTCACTGTAGGCAAATCCTCCACCTGAGGGAAAATGATGTAGCTCCGCATATGTTTCAGCAGGGCAGACAACACTCTGGACAACATAGGCTGGGACATCCCTGATGCTATGGAAACTGTTGTTTGAAAAGAGCCACTTGCAAGGAAATGGAGTACTGACAGCACCTGCACTTGAGGGGGGATTCCTGTGGGATGGCGGATAGCTGACATCAGGTCTGGCTCCAACTGGGCACACAGTTCCAGGATTGTGGCACGATCAAGCATGTAGGTGATGATTACATATCTTTTCTCTATTGTCAACAGGTCCACCAGTGGTCTGTACACCGGAGGATGCCGCCATCTCCTCACATGTCCCAGCAGACGGTGCCTATGAAGGACAACATCGAGCACACAGTCAACCAACTCAGAGGTACGTAAACACAGCTTACTGAGAAAACCATTCATAACCCGAATTTTGCCTGTATGAGTGTTGAGGCAAGGCCTAGGTATGTGTGACGCAGTTAGAAATAAAGCCATGTGGGCCCCTGAAATGGCGGCTGCCTGACCTGTAAAGTGGGACAATGGGATGTGAGGTAACTGCGCTGGCGTTGTACACCGTTGCGGTAGGCGGTCGAAGACCGCAGCGCAATTCTGCATTGGTTAACATTGGACCCTATGTGTCCCAGGAACCAATGACGATGTACGCCCGTGGTAACGGCACGCACCGCCGCAGACGTGACCGCAATTTTCTATTTGTTCAATCACTCGATACCTGATCTTCGACAGGAGAGGACCTACACTGCAAGTGCTTCTGTGACCTCAGTCTGGAAGAGACAATGGCTTGTGCATCTGGGGAAAGGGCCCCTGCCTTCAGCATGGAGGAGTTGGAGAAACTCCCCAGTACATGCTACTCTACAGTCCTCCAGACAAACAGGTAAGTACACTGTGAGCATGCTGTATGGGCAATGCCTGTGTGGAGTGGTGTGGATGAAAAATAGGGGGGGGGAGAATGATGCGTGCATGAAACGACTGTGAGTGCATGTGCCACATGGCAAGGATAGGGATGCGGGCCAATGACTGTGACGGTGCAGTTGGTAATAACTTCTCTTTTTCCCCTGTACAATTCATGTAGGTCAGGGCCCACCAGAAGAAGGATATTTGGCGTGCCATCGCCAAGGATGTCCGGACCTTGGGGGTCTATCACAGATGGAGCACCCACTGCCGGAAAAGATGGGAGGACATTTGCCGCTGGAGGAAGAAGACGGCGGAGGCCCAGATGGGGATGGCCTCCCAACGTGGGAGGGGTGCCCGTCGCACCATGACCCCCATGATGTTCAGGATCCTAGCGGTGGCGTACCCGGAGTTGGATGGGCACTTGAAGGCATCACAGCAGCAACAAGTGGGTGAGTACACTCTCATTCTGCTGATTCAGCGTGCAGTGGAGGTGTCTGGGTGGGGGAGGTGGGCTGTGGGTTTCCCTAGGCCAGGGCGAGTGTGCTAGTTAAGTCCCCTTTTTCAGGCAGACCCTCTGGCACCCCACCCCACCTGGGTACAGTGCCAACTACACCCAGTCAGGCTCCTGTGACATCCATGTGTGCAGATATCGGCCATAGCCTTGTGGGCCATGTCCAGGGATTGAATAGTGGACCCCAAGTGCACGGCGTAGTGCAGGGGTATTCTGTGTCTGTCGTGTCCGCCAACGGTAGCGGTAATGCATGCACTCAACATGTCTTTCTTCTGTCTCCCCCCCCTTTTTGTGGTCTCCCTGATCATTAGCATCATCAGGCAGAGGAACAGTGACACCGGACCAGAAGGGAGCTGCACCCCACATAGCCCTGGAGGGTGACACTACAGAGTCTGATTTCACCAGTGGGACAGAGTGCGAGGGGAGCTCCACGGCGGAGACAGGAGCTGACACCAGTGATACGGACTCGTCCTCTGATGGGAGCTCCCTTGTGGTGGCGGCCCCATCTGTGCCCCCCGCATCTACAGGTAAAGCCGCCACCACCCCTCCAGCACTGCCCTCCCAGCAGCCCCTCAGCCTTTGCCCCGTGCCCGCTCACCCAGGAGGGTGGACATCTCCTTCGCCCCAGGCACCTCAGCCCCTGCCCCAGTCACCCCTGCTGCCCTCAGTGAGGAGGCCATTGACCTCCTCAGGTCCCTCACTGTTGGGCAGTCTACCATTTTGAATGCCATCCAGGGTGTAGAGAGGCAGTTGCAACAAACCAATGCATTCCTGGAGGGCATTCATTCTGGTCAGGCAGCCCTTCAGCGAGCTTTTCAGACTCTGGCCTCATCACTGATGGCACCCATTGTCCCTGTCTCTAGCCTCCCCCCTCCAACTTCCTCCACCCAGACCCAATCCCCTGTACCTCAGCCTACCCCAAGCACACCATCAGACCAGCAAGCACACACCTCAACACACAAAGGAAGCTCAGGCAAACATAAGCACCACACATCCCACAGGCACTCATGCAAGCATCACAGACATGCAGACATAGCAACATCCACTGCCTCCACTATGTCCCCTCCTCCTCGTCTTCCTCCTCCCTCCCAGTATCATCTCCACTCACACCTGCATGCACTACATCTACAGCCACTACTTCCATCACCAGCACACCCACCACCACACCCTGCTCACGTGCAGTCACCACCCCCACTACCATTCACACATCCCCCGTGTCCTCTCCCAGTGTGTCTGTGACACCACCTCCCAAGGTACACAAACGCAGGCACACACCGACCCAACAGCCATCCACCTCACGACAGCCTCCTGCACATGCACCTTCACCCAAAGTCACCAAACGTACTCCTCCTACAACCACAACCTCTTCCTCCACTCCCAAACCCCCTCCAGCTACCCGTCCCAGTGTTCCTAAGAAACTTTTCCTGTCCATCCTTGACCTCTTTCCCTCACCTCCCCCACCCCGTCAGTCTCCTAGGGCCTGACTCTCCAGGTCCCACCTCAGCCACAACATCGGTAGGACCAGTGGTGTCAGTAGTCACTGGATTCTGGAGTGCACCAGGCAGCAGGGCAGCCAGTGTGGCAAGGAGCCACAGCACGGACAGTCCCCCACCTGTCAATCATCAAAAGTTGGCCAGTGCCCGGCGGGAGAGGGGGAAGACAACAGCCACCAAAGCCGCTCCCAGGGGTACAGGTGGGAGTTTGGAGTCAGCTGCGACACCTTCCAAGGTGGGGAAGGGGCACAAGAAACCCAGCAAGTATGGAAAGATCAGCACGGCGGAGAAGACCACCATCAGCCCGCTGCCCAGGAGCCGGTCAGCAGCTGCCCCAGACAGGACCGCCAGCATCAGCCCCACTGCCCAGGAGGCGACCGCCAGCAGCCCCACTGCTCCAAACAGGACCGCCAACACCCACTGCCCAGGAAGCGACTGCCAGCAGCCCGCTGCCCCAGACAGAACTGTCAGCAGCAGCCCCCCTGCCCAGGAGGTGACCGCCAGCAGCCCCGCTGGCCCAGACAGGACCGCCAGCAGCAGCCCCTCAGCCCAGGAGGCGACCGCCAGCAGCCCCGCTGCCCCAGACAGGACCATCAGCAGCAGCTCCGCTGCCCAGGAGGCGACCGCCAGCAGCCCCGCTGCCCAAGACAGGTCCGCCAGCAGCTGAAGCGTTGCCAAGGACACTGCCGCTACAATCCCCGCTGCCAAAGACACCGCCGCCACAAGCACCGCTGCCAAAGACACCGCCGCCACAAGCACCGCTGCTAAGGACACCGCCGCCACAAGCACCACTGCCAAGGACACCGTTGCCACAAGCACCGCTGCCAAAGACACCACCGCCACAAGCACTGCAGGCCCATGAGCACCAAAAGCACTGATGCTACTGAGGCCACCACGTGCAGGATGAAGCACTCTGGGCACTAAGGGGGTGATTCTCACCCTGGCGGGCGGCGGAGGCCGCCCGCCAGAGTTCCCCCCTCCAAAATACCGCTCCGCGGTTGAAAGACCGCTGAGGGTATTTTGGCTTTTGCACTGGGCTGGCGGGCGACCGCCAAAAGGCCGCCCGCCAGCCCAGTGCAAAAGACCCTTCCCACGAGGACGCCGGCTCAGAATTGAGCCGGCGGAGTGGGAAGGTGCGACGGGTGCAGTGGCACCCGTCGCGTATTTCAGTGTCTGCAAAGCAGACACTGAAATACAAAGTGGGGCCCTCTTACGGGGGCCCCTGCAGTGCCCATGCCATTGGCCCACGACAACCCATACCGCCATCCTGTTCCTGGCGGGAGAACCGGGAGGATTCTAATGGGCAGCGGAAAACCGGCGGGAGACCGCCGGTTTTCCGCATCTGACCGCGGCCAAACCGCCGCGGTAAGAATGCCCTGCGGGGCACCGCCAGCCTGTTGGCGGTGCTCCCGCCAACCCTGGCCCCGGCGGTCCATGACCGCCAGGGTCAGAATGACCCCCTAAGCCCCCTCCAGAACCAGTGGAGACTGTTATCCACTTGAGAAACTGTGGCTTTGCACTCCCCAGGATTGAACAGTGGGCAACCCACCCACTGTAGAGACTTGAGAGACTGTGGCTTTGCACTCCCCAGGATATAGCAGTGGGCAACCCACCCACTGTAGAGACTTTTGAGACTGTGGCTTTGCACCCCCCAGGATTGAACAGTGGGCAAACCACCCACTGTAGAGACTTGTGAGACTGTGGCTTTGCACTCCCCAGGATTGAACAGTGGGCATGGGGCCCCCTCGTGGATTTGGCGTCATGCACTCAATCGGCTGGGGTGCCCACTCTTTCCCTTCCCCCTGAGGTGCCTGTTTTATTTCTATCTGATGCCCCTGCAGTGTTCTCTCCGTCATGTTTGGGTATCTTGTGTGGGCCTCGCCCATGCAGTGTGGGCCCAGTGGTCCACGGACTTTAAGGGTGGAATACCTTGGACTAATACTCTTGGTGTATATGTTTGTAAATAGTGTATGTATATTATTTGACTACTGAATTTTAATATATTACAATCATTCAGCTAATTTCCTTTCATCTTTGCATTCTTCCGGGGGGGTTGGGGGGTGTAACTGTAATGTATCATGCTGTATTAGTGTGTGTGTTGTCGTGGGTGAGGGTGGGGTGGGGGTGTTGCGTGTGTGTGTCACAGTTTTTTCCCTCCCCCCTCCCCTGTGTCATAGGTGCATTACTCACCGTGGTCTTCGGCGCCGGCGTTCGTGCTCCTGGTAGAGGAGCAAGAAGATAAGGGCTGGTAAAATGTGGAGCTCTGGTTCCATGGCGTCCTGGTTCCTCGTGGGGTGTGTAGAGGTGAGCGTTTTCCCTTTGAAGTCCTGTTTCAGCCGTGTTTTTGTTCGCGGTAAATGCGCCCCAGAAAAGGTAGCGGATTGGTAGGTTGTGATACTGTGGGTGGTACATTGTCTCCCGCCTGTCTGTTGGCGGTGACCGCCGCACTGTTTGTTTGTACCGCCATGGCGGTCGGGGTGTTAAAGTGGCTGTCTTTGTTGGCGGTTTCCGCCACGGTCGTAATTCAATTTTTTTTTTCACCGGCCTGTTGACGGTCTTACCGCCGCTTTAACACCGACCGCCAGGGTTGTAATGACCACCAAAGTCTCTTTCAAGAACAAATACCTGGTATGCGTGAAAAATCTCCGTAAAGAACCGCAGAGAAGAAAATGCATGGATACAAAGGGGTGTGCGTCAATTTCTTGGGCCGCACACGGCGATGCGTTGTTTTAGTTTTCATGCAAGGATGGCTGTGTGTCAATTTCCGACTCATGGTCATGGATCCTCTTTAGATTGCGGGGTTTTCAGACACCCCTGGGACGATGCATGGATTTCCTGTGCTGGCAGGATGAAGTCGCAGGAGCTGCGTCGATTTCGTGGGTGTTGTATCGAATTGCCTACCGCACAGCAGGCGCTGGGTCGATTCCTCCCTGGAAGTCAGGCTGCGTCGTTCCAGCTCGGCTGTGCATCGATCCAGTGGGTCATGCGTTGAATTTACGGTCGATACACTGGTGCTGCGTCGATCTCCTCATTGTGAAGGTTGGGCTGCGTACATTGGTACATTGTCTCCCGCCTGTCTGTTGGCGGTGACCGCCGCACTGTTTGTTTGTACCGCCATGGCGGTCGGGGTGTTAAAGTGGCTGTCTTTGTTGGCGGTTTCCGCCACGGTCGTAATTCAATTTTTTTGGAGAGCACTTCTTCACCACAGCCAGAGAGCAGCAAAGCAGCAGTCCTTCACAGAAAGCAGACAGTCCTTTGGGAAGCCAGACAGTTCTTGTTGGAAGGATGCAGGTTCTGGTTCAGGTTTCTTCTCCAGGAAGTGCCTGAGTTGGTAGGGGCAGAGGCCCTGTTTATATACCCAAATGTGCCTTTGAAGTGGGGTAGACTTCAAAGAGTGGCTTGTGCACAAGGTCCCCTTTCAATTCATTCCTGCCTGCCACGGTCCCAGCAGGGGGTGTGGCAGTCCTTTGTGTGAGGGCAGGCTACTGTCATTTGACATGCAAGTGTGAGGCCCTCCACCCTCCCAGCCCAGGAAGACCCATTCAAAATGCAGATGTATGCAAGTGAGGCTGTGTATCATATGTTTGGAGTGTGTCTGTGTGAATGCACAAGGAGCTGTCAGCTAAACCCAGCCAGACATGGATTGTAAGGCAAAGAAAGATTTAAGTGCAGAGAAATGCTCACTTTCTAAAAGTGGCATTTCTAAAATAGGAATATTAAATCCAACTTCACCAGTCAGCAGGATTTTAAATCACTATTCTGGTCATACTAAATATGACCTTCCCAGTCCTTTCAGATCAGCAGGTACCACTCAAACTATGTATGAGGGCAGCCCCAATGTTAGCCTATGAAGGGAGCAGGTCTCACTGCAGAGTAAATACGAATTTAGGGGCTTTACACTACCAGGACATGCAAACTACAGAGGTACATGTCCTGCCTTTTGCCTACACAGCACCCTGCCCTATGGGTTACCTAGTGCATACCTTAGGGGTGTCTTATATGTAGGAAAAGGGGAGTTTTAGGCTTGGCAAGTACTTTTAAATGCAAGTCGAATTGGCAGTGAAACTGCACACACAGGCCTTGCAATGACAGGCCTGAGACAAGGTTAAGGGGCTACTTAAGTGGGTGGCACAATCAGTGCTGCAGGCCCACTAGTAGCATTTAATCTACAGGCCCTGGGCACATATAGTGCACTCTACTAGGCACTTATAAGTAAATTAATAGTACAATTGTGTATGATCCAATGTTACCACGTTTAAAGGGAGAGAGCATATGCACTTTAGCACTGGTTAGCAGTGGTAAAGTGCGCAGAGTCTTAAAACCAGCAAAAACAGCATCTAAAAAAGGGAGGGAGACAAGCAAAAAGTTAGGGGTGAAAACCCTAAGGCTGTCAGGTCTAACAATAACTCATATGGACGAAACGTTATTGGGGGGGGCTTAAGCATGAACTACACCAAGTAGCCAAAAAAGGCTTAGCATGGGGAGGTGAAAGGCTTAACAGTAAAGGAGTTAGCCACTGTGGGGTTTATTTATTAATATTTTACACCAGGATGGCATCGCAAAAGTAATGTAAAGCAGCACACATAAAAGTGGGAAAAGCTTTAAAGTTAGTCTAAGCATAGGCCCTCATTCTGACCCTGGCGGTCGGTGATAAAGCGGCGGCCAACCCGCCAACAGGCCGGCGGTCCAAAATATGCAATTCTGACCCTGGCGGGAACCGCCAACACAGCCCGCCGCATTAACACTCCGCCCGCCACGGCGGAACAAACAAACAGCGCGGCGGTCCCCGCCAACAGCCAGGCGGCAGACAATGTACCGCCCAACCTATCACGACCCACCAATCCGCCACCTTTTCCGGGGCGGGAGCACCGCCGATAAAAACACGGCGGAAACAGACTACGAACGGGAAAACGCTCACCTCCACATACTCCACGCGAGATTCCGGCAGTATGGAACCCAAGTTGCAGGTCATCCCCGCACTCCTATACCTGCTCCTGTACCAGGAGCACGCCAGGCGGCGCGGAAGACATCGGTGAGTACTGCACCTACGACACAGGGGAGGGAAAAGATTACCGGCACACACCCACCCACCCACACCCACTACAACACACACATCAATGCATTCCCACAGATCACTGTCACAACCCACAAACCCCCCCCTTCCGAAATAATGCAAAGACCAAAAGAAGAGATCTCAAACGGGCAGATATATTGAAAAATGGACAGCAGTAATCCAAATAAATAAATAAACTATGTACAAAATATATACAGCTACTAAATGTAGTCCAACCACTGTCCGTGGACCACAGGGGTCCTGAGCAAAGGGGCAAGGCCCAGTCCCACGACAAGAACTCCACGGAGAGAACACTGCAGGGGCATCAGAAAGAAAAAAGGACAGGCACCTCAGGGGGAAGGGAAGGGGGGGCACCTCAGCCACTTGAGTACACGACGCCAGATCCACGAGGGGACTCCATGACCATTGGCCATCCTGGGGAGAGCAAAGCCACAGTCCAAACAGTCCATACAGTGGGTGGCCTGCCCACTGGGCCATCCTGGGGAGAGCAAAGCCACAGTCCAAACAGTCCATACAGTGGGTGGCCTGCCCACTGGGCCATCCTGGGGAGAGCAAAGCCACAGTCCAAACAGTCCATAACAGACTCCACTGCCACTGGAGGAGGCATGTTGGCCAGAGGACATCCTGCAGCCCTGCCCGAGACAGATCCTGCCCTGCCACGTCTGGCAAAGGGCCAGCGGTTCCTGCCTGGAAGGGCCCAGTTCAGCGGTTCTTGCCTTGAAGGGCCCAGTTCAGCGGGTCTTGCCTTGAAGGGCCCAGTTCAGCGGTTCTTGAGACGGCGGTCCCCAGCGGAGCGGTGCTGGAGATGGCGGGGCCCAGTTCAGCGGTTCTTGCCTTGAAGGGCCCAGTTCAGCGGTTCTTGCCTTGATGGGCCCAGTTCAGCGGTTCTTGAGACGGCGGTCCCCAGCGGAGCGGTGCTGGAGACGGCGGGGCCCAGTTCAGCGGTTCTTGCCTTGAAGGGCCCAGTTCAGCGGTTCTTGAGACGGCGGTCCCCAGCGGAGCGGTGCTGGAGACGGCGGGCCCAGTTCAGCGGTTCTTGCCTTGAAGGGCCCAGTTCAGCGGTTCTTGAGACGGCGGTCCCCAGCGGAGCGGTGCTGGAGACGGCGGCCATTCTATGGCCAACTGCTCATTGCCTGGTGGTGCCCTCCTGGGCAGCGGGGATGGTGCTCCTTCAATGCCCACCTGGGCTGTGGGTGGTGGGGCCCTCCTGGCCAGCTGGGCTGGGTCCTCCCTGGGCAGTGGCTATGGGGGTGGTGGGCTCTCCCGGGGCAGCTGTGCCGGTTCCTCCCGGGGCAGCGGCTATGGGGGTTGCGGGCTCCTCCTGGGCAGCTGTGACGGGTCCTCCATGGACAGCAGGCCTTCTGCCTGACTTCTCCGCCTTGCTGCCCTTGCCCTCCTTAGTCGGGTGTCTGTGGCCCTTTCCTCCCTTTGGAGCTGTGGCTGTTGACGGTGGCTGGCTAGTGTCCTGGGGGGATATCGAATCCGGGCTCCGGCGGCGGCCCTTCCACCTTCTGCTCCTCTTCCCAGGGGGTGGGCTGGCTGTCCCCTTGCTGCTGGGCGAAGATCCAGACCTGCGGGCTGGTGGGCTCCAATACCCCTGCACCCTTGTCAAGGGGGCTGCAGGGCTGGTGGTGGCTGAGGTGCTCTTTTTACCCCGACGAGAAGGAGGGGGGGGGCTCAGGGTCAGGAAAGAAGGTAGCAGTAGAGAGATAGATTTTCTTGGGACAATGGATAGTGGTAGGTACAGTGGGTATGGGAGTGGAGGGAGAGGATGTGGTTGTAGGCGAGACAAGTTTGCTGTCTTTGGGTGCAGGTGCAGGAGCGGGAGGCTGTCGTGAGGTGGATGGCTGTTGGGTGGGTGGGTGGCTGCGTTTGTGTGGTGTGGAAGAGGGGGTGACAGACACAGTGGGAGAGGACACAGGGGACGTGTAAATGGCAGTGGGGGTGGTGACTGCACGTGTGCGACTGTAGTGGAGGGTATGCTGGTGATGGAAACACTGGCTGATGGTGAGGTGAATGAAGGTGTGAGTGTAGACGTCACAGGGAGGGAGGAGGGAGACGAGGAGGTGGGGGTCACAGAGGTGGTAGTGACTGTTGGCATGTCTGCATCGGAATGTTGCTTGTGTGAATGTCTGCGTGATCTGTGGTGCTTATGTTTGGATGAGCTGCTCTTGGGTGTTGAGGTGTGTGCAGGCTGGTCTGATGGTGTGGGTGGGACAGGCAGAGGAACAGGAGACTGGGAGGAGGGAGTTAGTAGAGGGAGGCAGGAGACAGGGACAATGGCTGCCGTCAGTGCTGAGGCCAGAGCCTGGAACGATCGCTGATGGGCAGCCTGACCCGAATGAATGCCCTCCAGGTACGCATTGCTGCGATGAACCTCCCTCTCCACCCCCTGGATGGCATTCAAAAGGGTAGTCTGCCCAACAATGAGCGTTCGGAGGAGGTCAATGACCTCCTCACTGAGGGCAGCGGGGGTAACAGGGGCAGGGCCTGAGGTGCCTGGGGCGAAGGAGATGCCCGGCTTCCTGGCAGAGCGGGCACGGGGCGAACGGTGAGGGGCTGCTGGGAGGGCGGAGATGGTGCGCTGGGTGGCGGCTGTACCTGTAATGGCGGGGCATGGATGGTGCCACCCCTGCAAGGGAGCTCCCTTCCGAGGACGTGTCCGTGTCGCTGCAGGGTCCAGTCGTCCCCGTTGTGGAGCTCCCCTCGCCCTCCGTCTCACTGGTCCAGTCAGACTCTGTGGCAGGGCCCTCCTGGGCCATGTGAGATGCAGCTCCCTCCTGCCCCGATGCCACTTCTCCTCCGCCTGATGATGCTGATGCACACAGGCACAGAAAGACAAACAAAAAGGGGGGGGGAGAGAGAAATAAAGAGATTTTGAGTACATGGATCACCGGTACAGTTAGCGGACATGACAGACACAGATGCCCCCTGCACTAAGTTGCGCACTTGGGGTCCGCTACGCATTCCGTGGAACATGCCCTACACGCCTAGAGTTGACAACTGCACCCATGGATGACACGGCCCAGGGATGGCTGTACTGACACACTACTGAGGGTGGTGGCTGGGGACACAGGGGCTTACGGGGGTGCCCAGCCTACAGATATCGCCCTGGCCTAGGGGGACCCACAGCCCTCCTCCCCCACCCAGACACCTCCACTGCGCGACAACAGAGTAGATAATGCTTGTACTCACCCCCTTGTGTCTGCTGTGCTGCCCTCACGCGCCCATCCAAATCAGGGTAGGCCACCGCCAGGATCCGGAACATCAGGGGGGTCAGTTGACGGCAGGCACCCCGCCTACGTTGGGAGGCCATCCCCAGCAGAGACTCGGCGGTCTTCTTGGTCCCGCGGCGGATGTCCTCCCACCTCTTGCGGCAGTGGGTGCCCCGTCGATGGTGGACCCCCAGGGTCCGGACTTCCTTGGCGATGGAAGCCAAATCCCGATCTTCTCATGGGCGCGGACCTATGTGACACGTACAGGGAGGGAGAAATACCACGTTCAAGTTTGTCTGCATTTTCGTTGCCAGTGGCCCAACACCCCGCATCCCCGCCAGGCACCCCGCCATGCCCCCCGCCAGGCCCAACATGCCCCCCATCCCCGCCAGGCCCCCCGCCATCCCCAACATGCCCCCCATCCCCGCCAGGCCCCCCGCCAGGCCCCCCGCCAGGCCCAACATGCCCCCCATCCCCGCCAGGCCCCCCGCCAGGCCCCCCGCCAGGCCCAACATGCCCCCCATCCCCGCCAGGCCCCCCGCCAGGCCCCCCGCCAGGCCCAACATGCCCCTCATCCCCGCCAAGCCCCCCGCCAGGCCCCCAAGCCAGCCAGTGGCCCCAAATCCATATAGAATTAAACTCACTTGTTGGTCTGGAGGACCGTAGAGTAGCGCATACTGGGGGAGGACCCCATCCACAAGTTTCTCCAACTCCTCTCCAGTGAAGGCAGGGGCCCTTTCCCCAGTCGCAGCAGCCATTGTCCCTTCCAGACCGAGGTCACAGCAACACTTGCAATATAGGTCCTCTCCTGTGAAAGTTCAAGTCGCAAGTGGATAAGTAGATAGGAAATGGCGGTCACGTCCGCGGCGGTGCGTACCGCGGCGGTGCGTACCGCCACCGCCGGCGCCCTTCGCCATTGGCTCCTGAAACCCATAGGCTTCAATGTTAACCAATGCGGCTTCGCGCCGCGGTCTTCGACCGCCGACCGCCGCGGTGTGCCACATCCCATTGTCACACTTCACAGGTCAGGCAGCCGCCATTTCGAGGGTCCACATGGCTCAATTTCAACTGCGTCACACAGGCCTAGGCCTTGCATAGCCACTCAGACACGCCATTCACTGCACAGAGAATCGTTTACTGTGCAAGCTGTGAGTACGTACCTGTGGGTTGCTTGACTCTGTGCTCCATGTTGTCCTTCCTAGGCACCGTCCGCTGGGTTTGGCGAGGAGGCGGATGAATCCTCGCGTGTACCGATCGCTGGTGGACCTGTCGACAATGGAAGAACGCCACATTATCCTGACCTACCGGCTTGACCGTGCCACTATACATGAACTGTGTGCCCAGCTGGAGCCCGACCTGATGTCCCCCATCCGCCAACCCACAGGGATTCCCCCTCTGGTGCAGGTCCAGTCAGTACTCCATTTCTTGGCAAGTGGGTCATTTCAGACAACAGTGGGAATTGCTTCTGGGATGTCTCAGCCCATGTTTTCGAAGGTGTTATCCAGAGTGTTGTCTGCCCTGATGAAATACGTGAGGAGCTACATCATTTTCCCTGAGGTGGGCGAATTGGCTACAGTGAAGGGTGATTTCTACGCCCTTGGACATATTCCCAACGTCATTGGTGCCATTGATGGGACCCATGTGGCTTTGGTTCCCCCAAGAGACAGGGAGCAGGTGTACAGGAACAGAAAAAGTTACCATTCCATGAACATCCAGGTGGTGTGTTTGGCTGACCAGTACATCTCGCATGTAAATGCCAAATTCCCAGGGTCAGTGCATGACGCCTACATCCTGAGGAATAGCAGCATCCCTTACGTGATGGAACAGCTAGAGAGACACCATGTATGGCTATTGGGGGACTCTGGGTACCCCAACCTGTCGTGGCTACTGACCCCAGTAAGGAATCCCCGGACCAGGGCAGAGGAACGGTACAATGAGGCCCATGGGCGTACTAGGAGGGTGATCGAACGCACCTTTGGCCTCCTAAAGGCCAGGTTTCGGTGCCTGCATATGACAGGGGGATCCCTAATGTACTCACCTAAGAAGGTGTGTCACATCATCGTGGCCTGCTGCATGCATCACAACCTGGCTTTGCGCCGCCAGGTGCCTTTCCTGCAGGAGGATGGTCGAGACGGTGGTGTTGTGGCAGCTGTGGAACCTGTGGAGAGTGACGAGGAGGAAGACGACGGGGCTGAAACAGACAACAGGGACAGAATCATCGAACAGTACTTCCAATAGGACACAGGTAACAATTCAAACATAATTTAGTAAATGTGAACTACTCTCCTGCATCTCTGCTGCCTGTCTATTTGCCCCAGTGTATGATGACTGAGTTGTGGCTTTTCCCTCCCTATTTCAGATCTGGGGTCCCCACTACGAGTCCTGTGCTTCGTTTCCCCATGGACTACAGCTTTGTGGCAGCTGTTTGTTGACTTCACTATGTACAAGGACATATTTGCAATGTCATGTCAATTACAATATTTTGAAATCACAGCCAGACTCCAGATAGTTTTGTGCAAAATAGGTGTTTATTTCAGTGCTCAAAATGGGATGGGTGGTTTCAAGTGGGTGGGGGCTATGGTGAAGGAATGTCCATGGCAGAGTCCAGAGTAACAGTCACACAGGTGCATTGTCCAGAGGCCTGTGGAGAGATGGAGCATGGGCAGTTCAAGGATGGACAGGGTGACAATGTGGGACAGTGGGCTGACATCAGGTGGTATCCTTTGCTGGCGGGGGTCTTGACATCCTACTCTGTCTTCTTGTGAGATCTCAGGGCCCTCTTGCGGGGTGGTTCTTCTCCTGCAGGAGGTGGGGGTCTGGTGGGCTGCTGTTGTGCGGGGGCCTCCTGTCCACTAGCGCCGGCGGAGGTGGTTGGCTGTTCTTGGTCCAGGCTAGTGGCAGGGGCCCTTTGTTGTTGTTGAGTGTCCGTCCTGGTGTTGATGAGGTCCTGCAGCAGCCCTACCATGGTAACCAGGGTGGAGGTGAGGGCTCTGATGTCCTCCCTGTACCCCCGATAGTGTTCCTCCTGCAGTACCTGGATCTCCTGGAACCGGGCCAGTACCGTCGCCATCGTCTCCTGGGAGCGGTTGTATGCTCCCATGATGGTGGTGAGGGCCTCGTGGAGAGTGGGTTCCCTGGGCCCGTCCCCCCCTGTCGCACAGCTGCCCTCCGAGTTGCCCTGTTTCCCTGGGCCTCTGCCCCCTGGCCGGTGTGCCCACTACCACTGCCCCCAGGTCCCTGTTGTTGTTGGGGTGGTGGGTTATCCTGGGTGCCCTGTAGTGGTAGACACACCGCAGATTGACGCGCCCTGGAGACAGAGGCATGGGCCCGCTGGGTGGGAGCTGTGCTGGTGTTCCCAGAGGGGTTTGGGTCTGTAGTGGCCTGTGCCTGTGTGAGGGGAACCAACTGTCCAGAGGTCCCCGATGGTCCGGGCTGGTCATCAGTGTCCAGGTCGACAGAGCTGCTGTCATCGCTGACGGCCTCTTGGGTGGGGGGTGTGGAGAATTCTGGGCCCTCCGTGGCGGTGTGTTGACGGTCGGGTCCTGCAGGGGTATAGAGGTATGGTTATAGTTTCAATGTGTGGAATATGGGTGTATCTGTGGGTTCCCGTGTCCCCAAGTGCTGGCAATCGTGTGTGGGGGCTTTGGTGAGGGTGGCTTGTGGGGGGGATGTGTATATGCATTGGGCATGCTTTGGTGATGGGTGTCCATGCTTAGTGGACGCATGCAGGCCTAGGTTTTGGGATGTGTGGGTTGTGATGGTGAGACATTGGCAGGGAATAGGTGTGCTGGGGGTGGGGGTGAGGATGGTGGTGGGGGTGAGGATGGTGGTGGGGGTGAGGGTGGGGGTGAGGATGGGGGTGGGGGTGAGGGTGGGGTTCGAGGATGGGGGTGAGGGTTGGGGTATGATTTGGCATGCAGGTGGGGGGGAAGCAGTAGTGAAGCTTCAACTTACCAGTATCCATTCCTCCGCCGACTCCTGCGAGGCCGTCAGGATGCAGGATGTTCAAGACTTCCTCCTCCCATGTTGTAAATTGTGGGGGTTGAGGTGGGGGTCCTCCGCCAGTCTTCTGCACGGCGATGTTGTGCCTGGATACCATGGAACGCACCTTCCCCCGTAGGTCGTTCCATCGCTTCCTGATGTCTTCCCGATTTCTGGGGTGCTGTCCCACAGCGTTGACCCTGTCGACAATCCTCTGCCATAGCTCCGTCCTCCGGGCAATGCTGGTGTATTGGACCTGTGTGCCGAAGAGCTGGGGCTCTACCCGAACGATTTCCTCCACCATGACCCTGAGTTCTTCGTCTGAGAAGCGGGGGTGTCTTTGGGGTGCCATGGAGTGGTGTGTATGATGTGTGGGGTGGAGTATGTGTAGTTAAGTGTGTTGAGTGTGGTGGTGTGTGTTGTTTTGTGTGTGGATATTGTGTGGGTGATGGTGTAGTGTGCCTCTGTGTGATGGTATTCTGTGATCGCTGATGTGTCTCTCTGTGCTTCTTTCTGAATTTTTGGTCGTAGGGGTTTGTGGGTGATGTGGGTGTGTGTTTTATATTGTATTGTGTGTGTGGGAGTGGTGTGTGTATGTGTATCAGGTGTGTGGAATTCAAATCGGCCAATGTGGCTGAGTTTTGTTCGTTTGTGTGTATTCTGACCGCGGCGGTGTGTACCGCCAATGGAAAACCGCGTTTGAAAGACCGCCGCGTGGATTCGTGGGTCGTAATGGCATGGGCGTATTTCTGTTGGCGTGACGGTGGAGGTTTGGTCACCTCCACTTTTCCGCCGACCGCTGGTCTGGCGGTCTGTTGTGGCTGTCGGATTTTCGGAGGTTTGGCTGCTGCGGGTCAGAATGACCGTGGCGGGTTACCGCGACCGCGGCGGAATTATGGAGGATTTCTGACCGGCGGTAGGCGCCTTTTACCGCCGAGGTCAGAATGACCACCATAGTATTTTGTAATAAAAGAGTATGATTCTAGTGCAAAACCTATGCAAGACACACACAGACACTCTTGCACTATTGTGCACTAGCATTCGAGACAGGGGAGGGGAGTGGCATATCACTGGAAATATAGCGCTCTCCTGCTCTCTCCTTCTCACGCAACACAGTACAGCATTTTGGCTGATACGCTGCATTGCTTGAGGATTCAGTAAATCTTACCCGGTAAATCTAGATCATCTGACTGATCTCTGATGACCATCAGAGAAATCTGCCCCCCCCCCATTCACTTTGGTTCTCCTCCGTTTAACATATCCTTGTGCTTAGAATTGATTTTGTAATACATTTTACTGTGCACCAATGGCAGTGACAAACATGTCAAATATTCACCAGTGGGACACATTTTGAAAAACAAGCCTTGCAGGACAAGAAAGGCAGCAGTATGGCGGCTTTGGGTTTGAAACATTGGGAGAAAAATTTCCTTCCCTACGAAACAATGACTGTTTCCTGGTGCTTTGCTGAATGTATCAAGTCTTCTAGAAAAGGGTTCTGCGCAGAACCTTGTTCTGAATAATCACATTATTTGGATTTTGGCCGAGGTATCCCGTCATTATTAATGTGCACATTTTGCCACTGGCAATACACTTAGGGGGTCATTCTAACCCTGGCGGTCCAAGACCGCCAGGGCTAAAATGAGGGGGGCACCGCCAACAGGCTGGCGGTGCCCCGCTGGGCATTCTGACCACGGCGGTTCGGCCGCGGTCAGAAGTGGAAAACCGGCGGTCTCCCGCCGGTTTTCCGCTGCCCAAATGAATCCTCCATGGCGGCGCAGCAAGCTGCGCCGCCATGGAGGATTCTGACACCCCATACCGCCATCCTGTTCCTGCCGGTTCTCCCGCCAGGAACAGGATGGCAGTATGGGGTGTCGCGGGGCCCCAAAAATAATGTCAGTGTCTGCTTTGCCGACACTGAAATTCGCGACGGGTGCAACTGCACCTGTCGCACCTTCCCACTCCGCCGGCTCAATTCTGAGCCGGCGTCCTCGTGGGAAGGGTGTTTTGCACTGGGCTGGCGGGCGGCCTTTTGGCGGTCGCCCGCCAGCAAAGTGCAAAACCCAAAATACCCTCAGCGGTCTTTCGACCGCGGAGCGGTATTTTGGAGGGGGTAGTCTGGCGGGCGGCCTCCGCCGCCCGCCAGACTTAGAATCACCCCCTTAGCTATGCCCAATGCTTCTAGTGTTTTGCCTGTACATACTTAATTTGCAATTTATTAAACCACCGATTTTATTGATGAAAGATGTTTCCCATCCCATGCTGTGTATTTAAATCACTTCAATGAATGACACTTCAGGTGTCCTTTATCAACGTGTGCACAATATATGTCATGGAAGACCTGATCCATACCAGGGGGGTTATTCCAACTTTGGAGGAAGTGGTACTCTGTCCCAAAAGTGACGGTAAAGTGACGGATATACCACCAGCCGTATTACGAGTCCATTATATCCTATGGAACTCGTAATACGGCTTGTGGTAAATCCGTCACATTTGGGACGGATTACCACCTCCTCCAAAGTTGGAATAACCCCCCAGATGTTTAGGGTTTCCACATAGGAAACGTGTTCAGAGAACTATTCTAGTTAATACACATGTATAAAGTAGTCGGTACTCCTGAAAATATGACACAGATCTGGCTCCCCTCAATCTTTGTGCGACATGCCTAACCTAAATGGGTTTGCTTCCGGCCATGGAAAATCACCTTAAACGTACATCAGTGTAAAAGCAATAGCTGAACCTTTGAATAAGACATAAAAGTAGATTTTAAAGAGGAACATCTCCTGGATCTTGTTGTTATTTTACTTTGAATGCAATAATTCCTAAAAGATTAGTGAAAGGTGTTTACCATGCTGGCAAGGGGCAGTGGGTCACGCCGCTAATTAATGTGTCTGGCTGTCAGAAAATAATGTTGATTCTCATTTCCTTACCTGTGACAGAAGGACGCAGTATGAAGGCCCTGCTGTTATTCATGTTGTTTTTTTCTTTGTGTTAGTTGGAAGTCGGCCCAATGTACAGTGTTTTCTTGGAAGCTGCAGTCTGTTCAGCCCGAGCATGTCCCATCTTTAAGACATCAAGTGTGGGAGATGAGTACTCTGGTGCCGCCTGTGAGTATGGAGGTTAATAACTAGAGAAACCAGTATTTCCATTTCGTCTTCACAGAACAGTTGTGCAATTAAATCAAATATTTTAAATAGAATTAAACAGAAGAGCAGATTAGGTTTGTGGCACACCTGTCTCGATTATGCTGTTAATGTGTAACTTGTCTTAATTTCTCCAGATGTATGATGGCTGTGTAAGCATTTTAGTTTTTTTCGTCTGCACAAACTTCATAGTCAATTCACAAATATTTTGCATAAATAGATGTGCCTCACTCTTGTAGTATTCATGAAATACTACTGTGTATTAGGAGTAATCTGGAAGACTCCTCAATTACTCTCAAAATTCAGCATCAAACTGCATCTACACAGGGGTGGCTCCTCCATTAGGGTGGAGGAGCGTCACCCCCCCCCAGCAGCAGCAGATGCAAAACTTTTACAAGAAAACAATAATAAACTAAAGGGGTGGGGCTTTGGGGGTGACAAGCACTGAGGGAAGTGCACAGAGCACTCCCCTCTGTGCGCATGTATTTTTGGCCAGCCAAACACACATGCACAGTAGGCTCTTTCCAGCCCGGCACTGTGCTGCCGGGGTAGACAGACCCTACAGAGGCTCCCAGTCTACCAGGGAGCACCCTGACTGGGCACTCCCAGCCACTCCTAACACTGCTTTGAGGAGTTTCAGGATTGGCCATAGGGCAGGCTGGAAACCTGTGCCTGCAGCCTGGAGTGACGACGAGGGAAAGAGGAGCAGCGCAAAGGAGGAGGTATGTTTTTTTATTTTTTTATATTTATATGTTCCCCCTAACACCCCCACCACATGTGCCGCATCTGCACGCCCCTTTAGAGGTCAGCAAGCCGCAAGTGAATTTACTACAAGACTAGATGACAATAAAATCTTTGAGACTCAGATGACTGAATTATCAAAGAAAATGCAGTTTGTTTTTCTTTTCCAAACCCATGGGTTCTCCTCTTTTCACCCACTGCTTCATACTACAGAAACACACACATGTTCAAACACACTTACATATTATATATTTTCAGTGTTCTGTAAGCAAAGATATCACATTGAGCCTGCTGGAAATTGGAACTCTGGTTGGCAGAGGTATGCACCCTGTCCAAGATGGGACCATAATCCCAGGCAGGTTAAATCAGTTACACTCCTTAAAATAACCTGTGCTCACCTTCTGGTAGCTTGGCATAACACAGACAGGCTTAACTTAAGATGCAATGTGCAAAGTATTTGTGCAACACACTTAGATTACAGTAACTCAAATACAACACAACAAAAAGACTCAACACAGGTTTAGAAAAATAGAGAATATTTATCTCAGTAAACCAAGACCCGAAAGGACAAAAATGCATTAAGTAGAAGTCGAGATATACATTTTTAAAGATGAAGGCCCTCATTATGACTAGGCGGTAAATACCGAATACTGCCGCACTGACTGCAGCCAGCATACCGCCGCGGAGGCCAACAGACAGATGCACACACATCATCCTCTGCCTCCACTGTCTCCCCTCCTCCTCCTTCCTCACAGTCACATCCGCACTCACACCTGCATGCACTGCATCAAAAGTCCCTGAACCTGCCACCTGCACAACCTTGCTCACAGTCATCACAACAGCAGACGCGCAGACATGCACCCCAAACACCACTTGTGCAGTCACCACCATCACCACCTCATGCTGCACACCCACCTCACTTGCAGACACCAACATAACATCCATCCACACGGCCTGTTTGATCTCCCCCACCCTGTCTGCCCCCCTCCAAAGACACACAAACGCTTGCACTCAGACCCTCACCAGCCATCCATCTCACACAAGCACACTGTCCATGCACCTGCACCTGCACCCAAGTCCAGCACACCTCCTCCTCCTACAACCACTCCCTCTGCCTCCACTCCCATCCCTCCTCCCACATCCCGCCTCATTGGCCCTAAGAAGTTTTTCATTTCCTGACCTGACCTCTTTCCTCCCCAACCCCCCATCCTGCCCGTAAGAGAAAGGTCCCACCCCACAGCCCAGTACCTCCAGCACCCATTCTGACCATGTTCCACCCCCAAAGTCTTTAGCTGCCACTAAGGGGCACATGAGTGCAATGCCAAGGCCCCTCCTCTGCCCCCAAAACAGAGGGCTAAAGTGCCACCCCCTCCAAGACAAAAACCCCCAAAAAACAAGGAGACACCTCCCAAAACCAAACCATAGGAGCCCCCTCCCAAGCCGAGGAGACCCCTCCCAAGCCAAAAACCAAGGAGACCCCTCCCAAACCAAAGGCCAAGGTGACCCCTCCCAAACCAAAAGCCAAGGAGACCCCTCCCAAACCAAAAGCCAAGGTGCCTTCTAACAAGCCAGAAGCCAAGGATCCCCCTCCCAATGAGAAGCCCCAGGCCCACCCCACTCCCCCGCCCCCTGAGGTGCCGGCCCATTTCCAACATGATGTCCCTGCACAGTGGAGTCCCAATGTTGTCAGGAGTCAAGTTGGGGCTTGGACTTTGCCCTGTGGGCATTACAGACTTTGAACTGGCCATTGTGCCTGCATGTAAATATTCAGTTCTGTATTTTTGGGATTTGGGCTCTTCATCCAACAGGATTACAGTGGTTGGAACAGAGGTATGTGTCCTGGCTTTCTTTACTCCTGGATCCTGTTACAGTCAATTTACTCTGCAGCTGCTTCTGGGTGTGTGGTGTGTGTGCATGGCGTGTGTTGTGTGTGTGTGTGTGTGTGTGTGGTCGTCTGCCCTCCCTCCCTTCCTCCGTTATGTGCTAGGCGGCTGTACTCATCGTCTTCATCAGCATTGGTGCTCCAGGCCAGCCATGGGAAGACTTGCAATTCAGGTTCCGTGGCCGCAGCTGACTCCTCTATGTCCCTGGAGATGAGTGTCTCCTTTTAAATGATGTGTTTCTGCCAGGCCTTTGGTGGCATTGCTACCGCCCCAGAAATCCTGGTGGTGTGCTATTTCATAATATGGTGGGCGGATCCTTGTCTTCTGCCTGCCTGGAGATTGCTACCGCCGTGTTCAGTGTTCGTACTCCACTGGCGGTTGGTGGTACATTGGCTGTCTATGGGAGGGATCACCACCATGGTCATTGTTTTGCGGTCAGTACCGCTGGCCTGGTGACGGAACTACCGCCATCGCCGGCGTGGTGGTCACCTGACCTCCAAAGTCATAATGAGGGCCTAAATGTGAAAACGGTGCTTGGAAGTCACTAGCAGTCAAAAGATGAGATGAGGTTGCGAGGGGCTGGTGCAAAGTCAAAATCCAAGCTGACGGCGATGAAGATTAGGCCGGATACAGAACCCATGCAGGGTCTGCTGAAACAGTACCTTTGGAAGAGGAAAGCATGGTCGACGAAGGCACGATGCACCGGTTTTCCTTCTGCCCTCGGGGCAAGGCGTCATTGGCGGGCTCCTGGAAAGTGGATGCGATGAGTTGATTTCTCTGCAGCACTTGGGGCAATGCATCATTGGCGGGACACACAGAGCTTCATTATCAAGCTCACCATCTGTGAAGTGTTGATCCTTCTCCTACACTTGGGGTGATGCATCATTATTTGAAGGTTTTAGGTGCAAAACCAACTTCTCAGGCACAGGAGTGTAGAGATGTACCTCATGCAGGGGTAGGACTCACAGAGAGTCCAACAGCACCAGTAGAGTTGCAGGCAGTCATTGATGTCCCTGAGACTGCAGAATAACTGGGGGCAAGCCATCAAGCCCTTGGAGACACTTTGGTTCAGCAGGATGAGTCCAGTCCTTGTCCTCAGCAGGGCAGAGATTAGCAGGTAGCAGGGCGGCTCAGCAATGCAGGGAAGCAGTTCCTTGGAACAGTCAACCCAGGTAGAGTGGCATTCCTTATAACACAGCAGTCTTTACTCCAGCAGAGTTCTTCCCAAGTCCAGTAGCGATCTTATTTCAGGAGTTAAAGACCCAGTACTTATACCCAAAAGTGGCTTTGATGTGGGGATTCAAAGGATCTCTCTGAAGTGCACAGGTCCCCTTTCAGCCTAGCCCTGGCTCCAGACTATCAGTGAAGGATAACAAGCCCCTTTAAATGGTCTCAGGCCACTACCCTTTGAAGTGTAAGTGTGAGCCCTTCCCAACCTCCTCCCCAGGAAGACCTATCAGTATGCAGATGAATGCAGATTCAGTTGAGTATACTGTGCTGTGGGTGTCTGAAAGGAATGCACAAATGTAGCTGTCACCCAGCCCAGGCCAGATGCGCACTGGAGACAGGCTAAAGCACACAGATGGTCTTCAGGGGAGAGTCATTCCTACTTTCTAACAATGGCATTTCTAAAATAGTAATAATAATTACAACTTTACGAGTAGGGAGAATTTATCATTACCATTCCAGCAATATGAAACATGATACAGCTACTCCTTTCTTATCAGGAATAACAGCTTAACCATTTTGGTTATTATATCATTGTCATGACCGTGGAGACATAGTAATAGTCATTCTGGTCCTGTATTTCTACCTTTGATTGAGAACCCTGGACAGTTCAATATGGTGGGTAATTTAGCTTGCTCCTGCTCGACTGCCCCTGGCCATCATCAGTTTCTCATTTCCCCAATCCCTTTTGTTTATTGGTCAATAGTACCCTATGGCTTTGTATGGTGGTATCCTAGATAACTGTTGATGAATCCTATTTTGATTATTATATCCTTGACATTACCATGTAATAAGAGGCAATTTGGCCCTTTGCTATTTCCTTTGAGTGACTTTCCTGGGCAGTTCAACATGGCGGGTACCTTACACTGATCCTGCTCAACTGCCCAAGGCCGTTGTCTGTATCTACTCCGACTTGCAGCTGTCTTTAAGCCTCACTTAGATACTAACTCTCTCACGTGCTTACGTTATTGATTACTGAGAGTCGGACCTGCATTCCCTGATTGACATCTCCTTTCCGTGCCCGTGAACAATGATTTTATTATATTAGTGTCAGAAGAGTTCCTTCATGCTTCACTGTGTAAATTTCCACACTTGTGAGTGACTATGGCCCTCATAACAACCATGGCGGTGAATCCCGCTTACCGGCGTTCAGAAGACCGCCAACATACCGCTGCGGCTGAGGAATTCCGCTACAGGTATTACGACCCACAGCTCAGAATCCGCCACAATACAGACACCCACACAAGTCCGCCACACCAAAGGTCAGTGATAAACTGGCGTTAACTAAACCGACAACAAGAATACGCCCACACTATCACGACCCACGAATCAACGCAGCAGTCTTTCAACAGTGGTAAACCACTGGCGGTACACACCGCTGCGCTCAAAATACACACACATTTACAAAACACAACCACATTGGACAATTCAAAATACACACACCTGATACACATACACACACCACACCCAATCCAATATAAAACACACACCACATTACCCACAAACCCTTGCTATCAGAAAGTTGAAAGCAGGCCAGAGAGAGTCACTACCTAAAACAACACCAGCATCCACAGACACACAACACCATCACTTACACAACATCCACGCACCTCAAACAACACACACCAACAAATCCCCTCACACATTACAACAGACACCACCTCACACATCACCCACACCACATCATGGCACCTCAAAGACACTCTTGGCTCTCTGAGGAGGAGCTCAGGGTCAAGGTGGAGGAAATCGTCCAGGTAGAGCCACAGCTATTCGGATCACAGGTGCAGCAGACATCCATTGCAAGGAAGATGGAGCTATGGCGCAGAATTGTCGACAGGGTATACGCAGTGGGACAGCATCCAAGAACACGGGATGACACCAGGAAGAGGTGGAACGACCTACGGGGGAAGGTGCGTTCCGTGGTATCCAGACACCAGATTGCTGTACAGAGGACTGGCGGCCGACCCCCACCTCCTCCCCAACAACTAACAACATGGGAGGAGCAGGTCTTGACAATACTGCATCCTGACGCCTCGCTGGAGTAGCAGGAGGACTGGACTCTAGTAAGGCAAATCTTTACTACCTTATCCTCCCCACCCCACCTGCATGCCATCACATACTCCCAGCCTTACCCTCACACCCAACAACCCACAGATACCCCACCAACACAACCCACACATCCCAAAACCAAGCCCTGCATGTAACACCAATGCATGGACACCCATCACCCAAGCATGTCCAGTACAGAGACTCACTCATGCACCAAAATCACCAATCACACAAGGACCAAGCCAATAATGCAAGCACAGGAGTAGAGGGTCACTCACCCATTGCACACGATGGCACACACAGATACAATAACTATGCATTTACACCCCAACAGGACCCCTACCCAACGTCACTAGACAGGAGGTTCCATACACCTCCAGTCCCCCACAGAAGAGGCCCAGAGTGGTGACAGCATCTCTGCACAACTGGATCAAGATGACCAGCCCGGCCCATCTGGGACCTCGGGACAGTCGGTTCCCCTGCCACTGTCACAAGCCACCACAGAGCCTCCCCCCTCAGGAAACACCAGCACAGCACCCACCCAGCGGGCCCATCCCTCTGTCCCCAGGACACGTCAATCAGCAGTGTGTCCACCACTACAGGGAACCCAGGCAACCCCACTAACACAGGACGATCGGGGACCTGGGGGCAGTGGCAGTGGGCACACGGTTCAGGGGACAGAGGCACAGGATAACAGGGAAACTGGGAGGACTGCTGTGCGACAGGGGGGGACAGGCCCAGGGAACCGACACTCCCAAAGGCACTCTCCAACATCAGGGGAGCTTACCATCATTCCCAGGAGACGATGGCAATGGTACTGGCCAAGATTCAGGAGACCCAGCGGCTGCAAGAGGAACACTACCTTGGGATCAGGGAGGACTTGAAGTCCATTAACACCACCCTGATCACCATTGCTGGGGTGCTGGCAGACCTTCACAACCCCAGGAGGGACACAGTGGCACAACAAGGGGCCATTGACACTAGCCTGGACGATGAACAGCCCTCCACCTCCGCCGGTGCTAGTGGACAGGAGGCACCGCCACAGGAACAACAGGACACCAGCACCCCACCCCCTGCAGATCGAGAACCACCCTGCAAATGGTCCCTGAGATCCAGGAACAAGACAGAGAACATTGCCAAGACCCCCAACAGGAAATGAGACCCCCATGAATGTCACCCTTCTGTCCCACTATGTCACCCTGTCCATCCTTAAACTGCCATTGCTCCACTTCCTATGCCCCTATGCCCCTTTGGACAATGAAACAAATAGACTGGACTCTGCCACGGACATACCTCCACCATCACCCTAGCCCATTTTACAACCCTCTCCACTTATTTGCACAGGAATAAACACACTTCAATCACAAAACAATCTGGAGTCAGTCTGTGCTTTCACAAATGTGTAATAGCAATAACAATGGAATATAGCAATGTCAATTTACTTGTTCACATGCCAATGTAACACAGCTGTAGGCCAGCAGTAAACATAGCAGAGGGCACAAAGTGGGACCCAGATCTGTGAAATGGAAAGTCAAAGTCCATACACTGAGTGAAAATGACAGACTTATGCTAGTTCAAACAATAGTATGAGATGTGGGAAGCAGTGACATCTTCTTACCTGTGTCTCACTGGAAGTATTGCATGATGACGTTGTTTCGGTTGTCGATATCCTCTTCTTCTGCCTCCTCTTCTTCACTGTCCACAGGCTCCACAGCTGCCACAAGACCACCATCTGGCCCATCCTCCTGCATAAAAGGCACCTGCCGTTGCAAAGCCAGATTGTGCAGCATACAGCAGGCCACAATTATCTGGCACACCTTCTTCGGTGAGTAGTATAGGGAGCCACCTGTCGGATGGAGGCACCGGAATCTGGCCTTCAGGAGGCCGAAGGTGAGTTCGATCACCCTCCTAGTTCGCCCATGTGCCTTATTGTAGTGTTCCTCTGCCCTTGTCCTGGGATTCCTCACTGGGGTCAGTAGCTATGACAGGTTGGGGTAACCAGAGTCACCTGCAAATGTTGAGGGGCAACTGTTAGACACACACTAACCCTTAGGGACAGCCCCATACCCAGACACCTATGTCAACTGTATTGGGACCTTGGGCTCACCTATTAGCCACACATGGTGCCTCTGGAGTTGCCCCATCACATAAGGGATGCTGCTATTTCTCAAAATGTAAGCGTCATGCACAGAGCCAGGATACTTGGCATTGACATGGGAGATGTACTGGTCTGCCAAAGAAACCATCTGCACATTCATCAAATGGTAGCTCTTCCGGTTTCTAAACACCTGTTCATTCCTGCGGGGGGGGGATGCCACATGTGTTCCATAAATGGCACCAATGATGTTGGGGATATGCCTCAGGGCATCGAAATCACATTTCACTGTGGGCAAATCCTCCACCTGAGGGAACACGATGTAGCTGTGCATGTGTTTCAGCAGGGCAGACAACACTCCGGACAACACGTTAGATAACATTAGCTGGGATATCCCTGATGCCATGGCCACTGCTGTTTGAAAAGACCCACTTGCCAGGAAATGGAGTACTGACAGGACCTGCACTAGAGGGGGTATCCCTGTGGGATGGCGGATAGCTGACATCAGGTCTGGCTCCAACTGGGCACACAGTTCATGGATTGTTGCACGATCAAGTCTGTAGGTGACTATTACGTGTCTCCCTTCCATTGTCGACAGGTCCACCAGCAGTCTGCACACTGGAGGATGCCGCCATCTCATCACCTGCCCCAGCGGACGTGCCCTATGGAGGAGAACAGCGAGCAGGGAGTCAACCTACACCGAGGTATCACAAAATGTCATTTTCACTCATTTATTAATCTGCATTGTGCCAGTATCTGTCTACATTCGTAGCCTAGATAGGTGTGACTGCACTAGTGTTGTGCACCGTCGCGGTGGGCGGCCGCAGATGGCGGCACAATTCTGCATTGGTTGACATTGGGCCCTATGGGTCCCAGGAGCCAATGACGACGTACACTGGCGGTGACGGTATGCACCGCCACAGACGTGACCGCCATTTTCTAGCTGCTCACTCACTTGATACCTGACCTTCAACAGGAGAGATCCTACACTGCAAGTGCTGCTGTGACCTGTACCTGGAAGCGACGATGGCTCGAGTGTCTGTGGAAAGGGACCCTGCCTTCACTTCGGAGGAGTTAGAGAAACTAGTGGATGGGGTCCTCCCCAGTACACGCAACTGTACGGTCCTCCATACAAACAGGTGAGTACACTGTGAGAATGCTGCATGGGCAATGCCTGTTTTGAGTGGTGTGGATGGAAGATACATGGGGGGCTGAGGCCCGCATGTGCGGATGGTGAGTGTATGTGCGTCAGGGCATGGGTGGGAACTGGTGGGCATTGAGTATGACTGTCCGGACGGGTAAGTAATTTCCTTTCCCACGTACCATTCCTCTAAGTCAGCGCCCACCAGAAGAAGGGTATTTGGTGTGCCATCACCAAGGACGTCCGGATTCTGGGGGTCTACCACAGACGGAGCACCCACTGCTGTAAAAAATGGTAGGGCCTGAGCTGCTGGAGCAAGAAGACGGCGGAGGCCCAGCTGGGGATGGCCTCCCAACGACGGAGGGGTGCCCGTCGCACCACGACCCCCTTGATGTTCCGGATCCTTGTGGTGGCGTATCTAGAGTTGGATGGGTGCTTGAGGGCATCACAGCAGCCACAAGGGGGTGAGTACACTCTCATTCAGCTGACTTGGCGCGCATTACGAGGTGTCTGGGTGGGGGAGGTGGGCAGTGGGTTGCCCTAGGCCAGGGCGAACTTGGTAGGCAAGGTCCCTTGTGAGGCATGCTATGTGGCACCCCAACCCCACCAGTGGTAAGAGCCATCTACACCTAGTCAGGCTCCTGTGATTTCCAGGTGTGCAGCAATTGGTCTTAGGCCTTGTACCCCATGGTCAGTTGAAATTTCTAGGAACTGTCAGTGCATGGCATAGTGCAGAGGGCTGCTCCCTGTATGTTGTGTCCGCCAACGGTAGTGGTGTTGCATGCAGTGAACATGTCTTTCTTCTGTCTTCCCCCCCTTTTTGTGGTCTCCCTGTTCTTGTGTGCAATACCATCATCAGGCGGAGGAGCATTGGCACCGGAGCAGGAGGGAGCTGCAACCCACTTGGCCCTGGAAGGGTGAAGCTACGGAGTCTGAAGCCACCAGTGGGACGGAGGGCGAGGGGAGCTCCATGCGGGGACAGGAGCAGACAGCAGTGACAGCGACTCCTCTTCTGATGGGAGCTCCCTTGTGGTGGTGGCCACCTCTGTGCCCACCTCATCAACAGGTACAGCCACCGCCCCCCCTCCCAGCACCGCCCTCCCAGCAGCCCCTCAACGTGTGTCCTGTACCCGCTCACCCAGGAGGGTGGGCATCTCCTTCACCCCAGGCACCTCAGGCCCTGCCGCAGTCCGCCCTGCTGCCCTCAGTGAGGAGGCTATTGACCTCCTGAGATCCCTCACTGTTGGGCAATCTACCATTGTGAATGCCATCCAGGGTATAGAGAGGCATTTGCACCATAGAAATGCATACCTGGAGGGCATTCATTCAGAGCAGGCAGCCTAACAGAGAGCATTTCAGGCTCTGGCCTCAGCACTGATGGCAGCCATTGTCCCTGTGTCCAGCTTCCCCCTTCCAACTTCCTCCACCCATACCCAATCCCTTATACCTCAGCCTACCCCAAGCACACCATCAGACCAGCATGCGCACTCATCAACACACAAGAGTGGGCATGGCAAAAATAAGCACCACACATCCCACAGGCACTCACAAAAGCACCATCCCCATGCAGACATAGCAACATCCACTGCCTCCACTGTGTCCTCCTACTCCACATCCTCCTACTCCCTCCCCGTCTCGTCTCCACTCACACCTGCATGCACTACATCCTCAGCCCCTACCTCCATCACCAGCACACCCATCACCACACACGGTTCACGTGCAATCACCACCCCCACTACCATTCAAACATCCCCAGTGTCCTCTCCCAGTGTGTCAGTGAGCCCTCCTCCCAAAGTACACAAAGGCAGGCACACACCCACCCAACATCCATCTACCTCACAACAGCCTTCGGCCCATGCACCTTCACCCAAATTCAGCAGACCTACACCTCCTACAACCACTACCTCTACCTCTACCTCCACTCCCAAACCCCCTCCATCTTCCCATCCCAGTGTGTCTAAAAAACTCTTCCTGGCTAACATTGACCTCTTCCCTACACCTCCCCCCTGTTCTTCCCCTAGGGCCAGGCTTCCCAGGTCCCAGCCCAGCACCTCAGCCACCACATCCCCAGGAACAGTGGTGCCGGCAACTGCAGGGTCATCGTGTGCGCCACCCATCAGGGCTGCCGGTGTGCCACGTAGCGAGGGCAAGGACAGTCTGCCACCTGCCAAGGTGAAAAGGGTGCCCACATCCCGGAGGGAGAAGTCGAAACTAAAAGCCACCAAGGGCTCAGCAAAAACAAAAGGGGATAGTGACAAGACAAGGACTGAGGTGGGGAAGGGCCAAAAGCAGAAGAGCAGGTCAGGAGAGGGCATGGTGGCACCGACTATGGGACCAGTGTCACACTTTCTGTCCACGACCACGCCAACCTGTATGGCGGCGAACACCGCTAGCTGCCCCGCCACCACAACCGCCACCTGCACCGCCACCTGCACCGCCCCTGGCACGCCTACAGCCTCATCGACAGTCCCCAGCCTCTTCCACAGTGGGCAGCCATCCGAGGCAGGAGGAGACGTCCTGCTTTGTCCCTCAGCAGGTACTGACCCATGCACCGCACCCAGCACTGCCGCCACAGACACGCCCGCTAGCACCGCCGCCACAGACTCCGCTACCTGCACCGCCACCGGCATGTCTACAGCCTCAGCGACAGTCCCCAGCCTCTTCTCCAGTGGGCAGCGTCCGAGGCTGGAGGAGACGTCCTGCTGTGTCCCTCAGCAGGTGCTGACCCATGTACCGCCGCCAGCACCGCCGCCACAGACACCGCTGCAAGCACCGCCACTGGCCCTGCGACGTCCTTGGACACTGGCACCACCGCTGACATTGCTACCATCCCCAGTGGTCAGTCGTCTGAGACTGGAGGAGAGTTCCTGGACCCTGGGCAGCTTCCATGAGGCATGACTTCCATCACTGATTGCACCTTCAGGTGGAAGGCGAAGCCGCAGCAGTATGGGGTATGTCACTGCCTCCATGGCTTATCATGCTACCTGAACCTCGCCAATCTCGTGGCACGCACACCCGGGTGAGGGAATTGTACCGGCCACACTGCACATGGAACACTATGGGTACCATGCCCCCTCCAGAACCAGTGGAGGGATACATCCACTACCTCAGTCCTTGGCAAGATGAAGCACTCTGGGCACCAGGCCCCCTCCCGAACCAGTTGAGGGATACATCCACTACCTCAGTCCTTGGCAGGATGAAGCACTCTGGGCACCAGGCCCCCTCCAGAACCAGTGGAGTATCACATCCACTACCTCAGTCCTTGGCAGGATGAAGCACTCTGGGCACCAGGCCCCCTACAAAACCAGTGGAGACTGTTATCCACTTGAGAGACTGTGGCTTTGCACTCCCCAGGATAGAGCAATGGGCAAACCACCCACTGGAGAGACTTGATTAGACTGTGGCTTTGCACTCCCCAGGATACAGAAATGGGTATGGAGCCCCCTCGTGCAGCAGTGACATCGTGCGTTCATCAGGCTGAGATGCCCCCCTCCCCCTGAGGTGCCTGTGTATTTTCGATCTGATGCCCCAGCAGTGTTCTCTCCGTTTCGAGTCTGGTATCATGTGTGGGCTTCGCCCATGCATTTTGGGCCCAGTGGTCCACGGACAATGATTGGTATACTATCCAGACTTGTGTAGTTGGTGTACATATTTGTATATACTGATTTTTGACTTTTGACTAATGGATTTTTCATGGGGGTGGGGGGCTGTATATGTAATGTTGCTGCATGTATTTGTGAGTATGTTGTGTGTGAGGGTGAGGGTGGGGGTGTTGCGTGTTGCATGTGTGTGTGTGGCACTCTCTTTCCTCCCCCTTCCCCTGTGTTGTAGGTGCAGTACTCACCGTATTAGCCGCCGCCGCCGTTCATACTCCTGGTGGAAGAGGAGGTAAACCAACATAGGTAACACCTGAAGTTCGGGCTCCATGGCGTCCTGGTACCTCGTTGGTTGTTGAGAGGTGAGTAGTTTCCCTTCTGTGTACTGTTTCCGCCGTGCTTTTGATAGCGTTGGTTCCACCCCGGAAAAGGTGGCGGATAGGCCTCTTGCAATAGAGTGGGCGGTACTTTGTCTTCCGCCTGTCTGTTGGTGGTTACCGCTTCGGTGTTTGTTTCTACCGCCATGGCGGTTGGAGAGTTAAAGTGACTGTCTATGTTGGCGGTTTCCACCACGGTTGTAATCCCATTTTTTTTTCTGCCGCCCTGTTTGCGGTATTACCGCCACTTTAACACCGACCGCCAGGGTTGTAATGAGGGCCTATGTTTCTTATTTATTTTTGGGGAGAGTCGGTGTATACTTTGCTTTGTGATTTCCAGATTCAGAGCACAGCTTATGTTGTATTTCCTTTCCTTATGTCATTTTTAGGAACTTCATTCATTGAATGCTTTTTGTTACAATATGATGCAAGGTTATTGACTGTATGTCAGACTGTTTTCTGCTGTTAATATTTCTTTGTGGTATTAAGTTTACGTGTTCTGGACCCTTCTCATTGGTATGTGATGAGAATTTACCTTGAGATTAGATGGTGCCACATCAGTATGGTGATCGATAATCTTTACGCCCTTTTCCTATTGCAGGGTATATTATTGGCTCCTTCTGCATTTTGATCTGCAGTGGATTGGGGAGGTATTTTCTGATTTTTGGCTGCATGATGCAGTATGTTTATATTATATTTTTATTGAAGCTTCTATCCGCCTATCATGTAGGTGTTAATAGTTATCAGTTGGACATAGATTGCCTTTTTGTCTGCTCTTGGGGGTGACGATCATGTGATATTTTTCTATTTTTCATGAGGTTCTGGCACTTTTACTTGTCTTTGGATTCTCTCAGGTCCTGTTATCACTTTGCACTTTCCTGCATGAATTAATGTATTTCATGATTGTTTTGGCACTGGTCAGGTGATCGGTTTGCCTCTACAGGTGGAGGTACTGGGTAACATGCTTATGTCTGTTTCATTTTTTTAATTAATTCTTCCCATTTTCTCTTTTTCTTTTCTTTGTTCAGCAAATACATATATCTTGACTCTAAGGCACTATGGTTGAGTCCTGATGATGATCCCATGCACATTGCCTTAAGGGATTGAAACATCAACAGTTGTACCATAACTCATGTTGTGATTGGCAGTTAGTTTTCTGTAAGAGTATGGGTACTGGCTTAATCTGACATATATTATTGTTTTATATCATGTCAGTTCTGTATGCCTGAGTTTTGTTTATGGATATTGGCACACATTTATATGTGACTCCCATTATTTATCACTTGTGTACATCCTGAGGTTAAATAAATGGTGATGGAAAGAGTCATCTCACACATTATAAGTGCCCCTTATGTGTTGCTTTCGTACTTCCTTTGCAATTACTATTTATTCAATAAATATTGTATTATGGACTGTACATAGATTTCATAGTATCTCTATGTGAAAATTGTGATTTATATTGTTGTTCCGGTACCCCTGTGTAATATTTTTTTACCCCAGGTCTCTCATATATCCTTTCCTTGGGTTTCCCTTGTTCTCGTAAACTCTGGAGGCCCATTAGTAGCATTTAATTTGCAGGCCCTGAGTATGTGGTATACCACTTTACAAGGAACTTACAAGTAAAATGAAATATACCAATTGTGGATACACCAATGTTACCAATGTTGGACTGCAAAGATAGGAAGTGCAACGCAAGTCAGAAAACGATAGTGGAAAGATATAGTTTACCAGTTGGGTTTAAAAATGCTAAGTTCTGTTTTTTGTTGTCTGTCTTTACCAAATGTCATAATGTTCAGGTTTCTTTCATTACTGGGTACAGTGAGGTCTACGATTTGAGTCACTATTTTTGGCACTAATGTTTCCATTAACTAAGGAGTGACAGTTGTCAGTGCGCAAAAATGTGTTACCTCACTTTACCACTACCATGTATTAAATGAAATTTCCCAAGAAAAGGGATCAGATCACAAGACATTGTTGAATAGTGCTATTTCATGCCCTTGATGGCAAGTTAAGACAGTGCTTACTGCAAACACCTTTTATCACTACATTATGAAAACAAGTTTCTGGAGGTGATAATGTGTGACAAGAATGTTTGAGTGGATTTGTTGGGAGACGATTGTCGTGTTGTGCTGTATTATGTTATTTTTAGTGCTGCAGATTTTTTATGCTGCAATATTGTAACGGTAATTGTATTTATATAGCACTTACTACCCATAACAATGATTCAAATTGCTTTTTGGCGAGTAGCACACAATTGCAGAACTTAAAATATATTAGTTGTGGGTTAGTATAGGGAAACGTGAGTTAACTTGAGTGGTGGACATGCAAGTCTACTAGATGGATTGAATACGATAACAGAAGACTAGAGGAGGGAAGAGCTTATTGGGAGATCATAGTAGTAGGATGAGGTTTGGAATGAGTGAAAGGAGAGATGGTAGAGGCTAGACTCTAGAAAGGGATTAGGGAGATCATAGTATTAAAATGAGGTGTGGGATGATTTAAAGGAAGGATACATGTGGGAAGAACTTAGAAAGGTTTTTTTGGGAGATCATAGTAGGTAAAAGTGGTTTGGGTGAGCCAAGGAAGGATAGTGATGGGAAGAATCTAGATTTTTTTATTTTGGAGATCATAGTAGTAGAATCAGGTTTGGGATGAGTCACAGAGGGGAGGTGGAGGATAAATTGAGAGAGGTATAGGATGAGACACAGAGTACTGCATTAAAGAGAGTCAAAGGTGTTTTTCCTACAGTAGGAGTACAGTATTAAATATATAAATATATTCCTACATAGAAAGGGTATACATGTTTAAGGAAGACAACACATTGAAATATAATGTTGTATTGTATAAACTCAGATTTCAAGTGTAGCTGTACTTGAAGCTAATTTGGTCATGTATTTTTTATAAGTTTTTCATTATTTTATTTTAATTGTTTATCTCCGCAATATTTCAATAGAGAAGCATTTTTGGATAAGGTAGCTATGATAATATTTACATATTGTGATAGATAATTCACCCAAGCAAGCTGGACTATGGCAATGCCTTCTACGCAGGAACCATGACCAAACTCCAGAAGAGGCTGCAACGCATCCAGAACGCCTCTGCATGCCTCATCCTGGACATCCCCCGCCACTGCCACATCACAGACCACCTGAAAAACCTGCACTGGTTCCCAGTCAACAAGAGAATCACCTTCAAACTCCTCACCCACACTCACAAAGCACTGCACTACACCGGACCAGAATACCTCAACAGACGACTCTCCTTCTACACCCAGACCCGGCATCTCTGCTACGCCGACCTCGCCCTCGCAACCGTCCCACGTGTCTGCGGAACTACAACCAGCGGTAGATCATTCTCGCACCTCGCTGCCAAAACGTGAAACACTCTTCCCACCCACCTTCCCCAGACCAAAGACCTCCTTACCTTCAGGAAACTTCTCAAGACCTGGCTAATCGAGCAATAGCAGCACCTCCCTTCCCTTCTCCCCCTACCCTCCTCAGCTCCTTGGGACCCTCACAGGTGAGTAGTGCGCTTCACAAAATTCCTGATTGATTGATTGGTAAGTAAAACAGAGACCCATACGCATCTAACCAAATAACATATGAAAATTATGTTGTGACCTATATATATGTTAAGCATAAAATAATATGTATTTATTCATAAGGTATATATGGATTTATTAATCAGACCTAAAGAATATCTACGTATTTTTAGAAACCATAGTATACATCTTTTTACAAAGAAATACACATATTTAAAGACATAGATATAATCAAATTTTAAATGTTTACAAACACAGTGATATGCTGTACATTAGTGCTTCAGTATGGTGGTTAAGTAGGAAAGAGCCAACTCATGAGTAGTCTTTGGAAGATAGGATAGTTATTTGTGGACTGTATGTTTGGGAGTAATTAATTCAATAGTTTGGCTGCTTGAAAAGAGAAAAATGTACCACCTATGTTTTTCTTGTATGGTGGTTGTGTGAGGCGAGGTGCCAACCTGGAAAGGAGGTTCCTTTGTAGAATTAAGTTGGTGACTTTATTCCTGATGAAAAGCAGTCCTGTTCCATGTATTGTTTTGTGGGTGATACAAAGCATATTTAAGGTGGATCTTCTGGAAACCTGTAACTAATGTACGGCCACCAGGACAGTGGTAATATGTCTTTGTGAATTTACATGCAGGAGTAGTCTGGCAACAGAGTTCAGAATTCATTGTAGTCTTTTCATAGTTGATAAAGATGATCTGTGGTAGAGGCCATTGATGTAATCCAGTTTAGGCAGTTCAAGAGAGATATTGGCCTGAACCCTGTGGGGAAATCCCTGGTGGGGGAAGATGTGTTGCAGAGTTTTCATAGTAATGAAGCTTGAGCTTGCTAATTTGTCTAGTTGGGCTTGCATTGTTAACTTGGAGCCCATGGTAATTCTAACATTTCCTACTTCCTTTGACACGTTAGAAGGTGGTCCCAGATCATCAGGCCAGGCAACAAGTGGGTCATAGTTTTTTCAATCCCAAGTATTGCAATCTGGTGTTGCTGTGTTGTACTGTGGTTTTTGGGGTGTGTTTTGTTGTGTTGTACCCTGTTATGTTTTAATTGTGTTGCTCTGTTGCTATAAGTATGTTATTGTGCTATGTTCTGTTGTTTGCTTTAGATGTGCCAGCAGATGCTGCAACTTTTCCTGCCAGACTAAGCACATGCCTTTAAGGCTCCAGGGAGAAGGTCACATTTACCACTGTCTAAAGGGATAAATAGCAGTACTCCTGCTCTTCAAATATTTAAAAAACAGTCATCCTAAAATAATGACAGACTGCCTTTTAAGATACACTAACATTGCACACTTAACCTCTCGCGTGCCTTGGACGAGGTCACCTCGTCCTACACCCGGGAACAGGGGGGAGCGCTAGCGCCCCCCCTCTCTGCTCCCCACCCACCCCCCCAAGGCAGGGATGGAAGGGGAAGCCCTTCCCCTTCCACCCCCGACCCCCCACACAACCCCCCTATGGCGTCAGCGCGCGAGTGCGCGCTGATTTGTTACAGGGCCTCCCCCATCACGCTGGAAGCTCAGTTTCCAGCGCGATCGAAAGAGAAATGCTTTGCATTTCTCTTTCGATCACGTGGGGGAGGCACAGAGAGGCTTCAAAGGGAAGGAAATGTATTTCCTTCCCTTTGAAGTCTCTCTGAGCGTTTCAAAAGTTATTTTTGTGTTTTTTGTTTGTTTGTATGTTTTTTTAGAGATGGGGAGTGACCCATTAGGCAAGGATATCTCCCCTGGGGGGCAAATTGTATTTGGACCATTGCTGCCCTCCTTGGGGAGAGATTGGCTGATTTTCAGTCAATCTGCCCCCAAGGGGGCAGAAACAACTAGGCACCGGGGATTTTTTTTTTGCGCCAATGTGACGCAAGGGGAGCGACCCCGTAGGCAAGGGTCGCTCCCGGGGAGGGGTTGGGGGGTGGGGGGCAAATTTATTTTAGGCCATTTCTGCCCCCCCTGGGGCCGGCTGAGCTAGAGGCCAAAATCCACAGGTAGGCACTTTGCAAAAAACACCTCTGTTTCTGTGAAAAAATTTGATGTGTCCACGTTGTGTTTTGGGCCATTTCCTTTTGTGTGCGCTAGGCCTACCCACACAAGTGAGGTACCATTTTTATCTGGAGACCTGGGGAACACTAAGTGGAAGGAAAGTTGTGGATACCCTCAGATTCCAGAACTTTCTGTCACCAAAATGTGAGGAAAAAGTGTTTTTTTAGCCAAATTTTGAGGTTTGCAAAGGATTCTGGGTAACAGAACCTGGTCAGAGCCCCACAAGTCACCCCATCTTGGATTTCCCTAGGTCTCTAGTTTTCAAAAATGCACAGGTTTGGTAGGTTTCCCTAGGTGCCAGCTGAGCTAGAGGCCAAAAGCTACAGGTAGGCACTTTGCAAAAAACACCTCTGTTTTCTTTCAAAAAATGTGATGTGTCCACGTTGTGTTTTGGGGCATTTCCTGTCACGGGCGCTAGGCCTACCCACACAAGTGAGGTATCATTTTTATCGGGAGACTTAAGGGAACGCTGGGTGGAAGGAAATGTGTGGCTCCTCTCAGATTCCAGAACTTTCTGTCACCGAAATGTGAGGAAAACATGTTTTTTTAGCCATATTTTGAGGTTTGCAGAGGATTCTGGGTAACAGATCCTGGTCAGAGCTCCACAAGTCACCCTATCTTGGATTCCCCTAGGTCTCTAGTTTTCAAAAAGGCACAGGTTTGGTAGGTTTCCCTAGGTGCCGGCTGAGCTAAAGGCCAAAATCTACAGGTAGGCACTTTGCAAAAAACACCTCTGTTTTCTTTCAAAAAATGTGATGTGTCCACGTTGTGTTTTGGGGCATTTCCTGTCGCAGAAGCTAGGCCTACCCACACAAGTGAGGTATCATTTTTATCGGGAGACTTGGGAGAACATAGAATAGCAAAACAAGTGTTATTGCCCCTTGTCTTTCCCTACATTTTTTCCTTCCAAATATAAGAGAGTGTGTAAAAAAGACGTCTATTTGAGAAATGCCTTGTAATTAACATGCTAGTATGGTCACCCCGGAATTCAGAGATGTGCAAATAACCACTGCTCCTCAACACCTTATCTTGTTCCCATTTTGTAAATACAAAGGTTTTCTTGATAGCTATTTTTTACTCTTTATATTTCAGCAAATGAATTGCTGTATACCCGGTATAGAATGAAAACACACTGCAGGGTGCAGCTCATTTATTGGCTCTAGGTAATTAGGGTTCTTGATGTACCTACAAGCCCTATATATCCCCGCAACCAGAGGAGTCCAGCAGACGTAACGGAATATTGCTTTCGAAAATCTGACATTGCAGGGAAAAGTTACAGAGTAAAACGTAGGGAAAAATTGCTATTTTTTTCACCTCAATTTCGATATTTTTCTTTTTCAGTTGTTATTTTCTGTAGAAAACCCTTGTTGGATCTACAGAAATGACCCCTTTCTGAATTCAGAATTTTGTCTACTTTTCAGAAAGGTTTGGGTTTCTGGGATCCAGCATTGGTTTCACACCCCTTTCTGTCACTGACTGGAAGGAGGCTGAAAGCACAAAAAATTGTAAAAATGGGGTATGTCCCACTAAAATGCCATATTTGTGTTAAAAAATTGGGTTTTCTGATTCAAGTCTGCCTGTTCCTAAAAGCTGGGAAGCTGGTGATTTTAGCACCGCAAACCCTTTGTTGATGCCATTTTCAGGGAAAAAACCACAAGCCTTTTTCTGCAGCCACTTATTCCAATTTTTTTTTTTAAAACGAACTTTTCACTGTATTTTGGCTAATTTCTTGGCCTCCTTCAGGGGAACCCACAAAGTCTGGGTACCTGTAGAATCCCTAGGATGTTGGAAAAAAAGGACGCAAATTTGGCTTGGCTGGCTTATGTGGATAAACACTTCTGAGGGCCTAAGCGTGAACTACCCCAAATAGCCAAAAAAAGGCCTGGCACAGGAGGGGGAAAAGGCCTGGCAGCGAAGGGGTTAAAGGGATGCAGTCTAAGATTTTATTACTATTCGACAGAGAAAGTGACCTATAAGTATTTGGGTTATTGCCTCAGGAGTCCAAAGTTGTCACTTATTAAATGTTATTGGGGAATCCAATGTTAGTCAATGGAAGGGATAGGCCTGGCGATAGTTAAAAAATGACTTTAGGAGTTTTTCACTGCTGGGACATGTAAATGTAAGCACACATCCTACTTTTTATTTACATTGCGCCCTGCCATATGATCCTTTGGGGCCTTCATTAGGGTTGGCTTAAAGCTTAAATGAAAGTTTAAGCCTGGCAAAAGGTTTCTTTTGACAACTCTTAATTGAGTTTAAAACGGCACACAGGCTGTAGCGGTGTTTTACAATGCTACTGAAGTGGGTGGCATGAGTGCTGCACGCCCACTAGCATCATATAATTTAAGGCCCTAGGTACATGTAGTACAAATTACCAGGGACTTACAAGTACATTAAATATGCTAGTTAGGTGTAGGGCAAGTTTGCCATGTTTGAAGGAGAGAGTGCAAGCACTTTAGCACTGGTTAGCAGGGAAAAAGCCTGCGTAGTTCTAAGGCCAAAATAATAGGTGCAATAACAAAAGGGAAACATCTGGTGGACACTCTGCAGAAAGGGCCAGGTCAAACATGAGTTTTTAAATGATACGTGAAATTACGAGCACTGGGAGACAGAGTTTTCCTGTGCACAGTATTACATAGAAAGACAAGTATGTATATTATTGCATGGTAAATATGTATTGGTCAGATGAAAATCGATTAAAAAAAGAGTCAGAGGTAGCAGGCCACTGACACCAATATTAGTAAGACTAGAGCAAACAGTACCAAGGCAAACCAGGGGCAGCATGCCTGACCTCTTGCTACACATAACAGACACACAAGACTGGTGCATTCCATTTATCATGTTAATTCGCATTTATATAACAGGCTCCTGCCTCTAGTGTTTCCTTAAGCCACTATAATCTCTTTCTTGGAAGATATGATGATTCGTGCTTGCAGAAAGGATGTGACTGGTGTGCTTAGGGTCTTGCTGAGGGGCAACTGTAGAGGTGTTCCAGTAATGTACTGATGGTTTTGTGCGGTGAAGTATTTGGATCAATGCTTTTGGTGGGAACAGGTGGAAGTTGCCCTGTGCCTTATATCATGACTGGGAGCAGTAGAAAAAGTATGTGCTTCAGTTCGTGGTGATGAGGTCATGATTATTTTCGATGAAAGCCAGAGTGTGGTTAAATTGGCCTGGTGTTTCAGTGAAAGTCGGATATTTCTACGAAGATCAGTTGAAGTTGTGTATTTCCATTTTAGATAGCATCTTGCAATTAGATGCCGAGGTTTGTTTGGGGGAAGGTAGGACTTATACCATATTGACTATGTTGGAAATCCTTCCGGTTACAAGGAGCCAGTATAGAGTAGACAGTGGTGAGGTAATGTTGGCACATGGAGGGAGGTAGGAAAACAGTCTAGCTGCAGTGATATTGTGGGCTGAACAGAAGGTGCGCAGGTGTGCAGAGGTAGGTGATATGATTCAGAAGCGAGATCACAGTGTACTAGTGATCTGTAGCCATTGACAGAAACCATGACATGAGAGATTTGTCTGAGCAACCTTAGAAGATTGAAATTAATCTTTCACAACCAGCATTCTTTGCTTTACATTTAAATGTCTTCTGTCAAATGCTAACATTTCAACGTCACATTGATGCCATGCAAAATGAATCTATCGAATATCCAACAAACTGTATTAACCATGATTCCCTCTAGCAGTCTAAAAATATGCAACTGTCAGTTGTATTGCAGATGCAGACTTAAAGTGCATTGGATAATGCAGCGATATACATACTGTGCTTCAATGGCATCTACATTTATTTCCTTCATTGTGTCCTCTGAGGATAGCTAGAGGCATTCTAAATACCCCAAATAGAAAATAAAATATTTCATGTTATCTAACTCTGCCAAAAAGCAGGTGGTAACGTCAACCCAGGAGTGTGGTCAGCCTGCCCTTCAAGTCAGCAGAGGTCTTGACCTGTGCTTCCCTTCTGGAGGGTTATGCACCATATCTAGAAATCTCTGCTGTCTGGCAGGCACCACTCTGTCTACAGTTCATCTGCAGGTGGTACATATGCATCGAGACAGCTAAATGCCAAGGGAGTAACATGTGTACTTTGCATGCTCAGCATTTTTTGGTTTTTCACACGCTCCGAAAGTGATTTATTTGACAAAAAAAGTGATTTATTTGACAAAAAAAAAACAATGGCTTCTCAAAGGAAGAATATTCCTCTCTGCACATTGGGTCCATGGACTGTTTCCACTCCTTGGTCACCTGGCAGACCAAGAAGGAAAAACTCAGTGGCAGTGCCCCCTCCCTTGATAGGGCAGGACGACCACCACTACAGTTTATCAGTTCAGTGGCTGAAGGGTCAAGAACACTCCTCACCAAGGTTTTAAATCTGATACATTTCTGCACTATTCCTGATATGTATCTGTATCACAATTCCAAGAAATGTTTACTACATTACCAAAAGTGCACGGATGACATCTAAACATCATAGTCACGTGTTTCTTGTTCCGTAGATCAGACAAATAATACCTTCTATGTGAGTTTATAGACTTCAATTGCTGCAGTAAAATGTTTGTACTATGGAAAGGTAGGAGCCTAGGTATGCATGTCTAAACACACAACTGCATCTCCCTACCTACATCACAAGATATGGATGCATGTTACGAACCCACTCCTTTTGACTGAAAGCCAAGGCCCAAAAAATCAAAGCAATCACCCACCATGTGAAAGTTGTAACTTTGTTAATGAATTATCAAAATCTCTCATTTACTTTTCCTGGAAGGAGTGACTTGTACCTTCCCTAAGTCATGGGGAGTGGGTACTTGCTGGAATACATAAAACCATGTTCGTGATTTACACACACAGTTACATCAGGGCATTACAGACCTAAGTTTACTGAACTACATTTTTTTTCAGTTAAACAGGATGAAATGGTAAACAGATAAAACAGAAGCAGGTGCTAGGCGCACATACTTTGGTGCATAGACTATTAACGTTTACACTTTGTGGCTGCCTGGCACTGCAGAGGAATGTTACCGAAGCTTCTGCAATACTAGACATTAGCAGCTATGTGCAGAGCTATTGCTTTGTGATCTGCATAATGACATTATGAGTAGTTGTTTATTCATTAAAGATGGGCCACTGATTGAAAAAGACAATAGAATCGACTTAGCAAGGGATATGTGGTCTCTGAAAAAGAGATCAAAATCGGCCAAGAGGGGGGGGTATCGTCTGCATTCAATTGTTATTAAATAACCTTTGCCAGAGGCAGGCGGGGGCTGCTAATAGGTTTGGTTGGTGAGGGCGTTAGGCTTATTAGAGCTTCGAGGGATGGCAGACCATTAGGTACAAATCCAGACAGTCAAGCGGTTTCTCCCTCGCTTTATTAGTCTTGTTTCTCTTATTTCTAGGGCAGGACTACGACGTACTAACAAATACAGATGAGCCATTCCTGGCTGAAGTTTATTGCAAAACAGTGCCAGTGGAAATGTTATTTTATCGAAAAACTGCACTGATTAGTTTAGAATTTATGTAAGCTAAACCAGTGTGGTGGCCTAATTGAATCAGCGCACTCACTCATTAGACCTCTGCCTCCAGGGTTAATAAGTCTGTGTCCCAGGATTGCTAATGACAAAGGTAGCAGTATCCGACTTCCTGTCCTTGCCCAGAAGGCTTGTGCGTGGGGAGGGGGTGCGCGTCCCTTGGAGATGTCCACTGTGTGCGGCAAGAATCTTTCTCCACAAACAGATGAAAGACGATCAATGCTGTTTACAGCCATTGCCGCAAAATACTCTGTTTTCTCATCTTGCTGCAATAAATACTGTCCTTAAGCCACTTATTACTGTTTAAATGACTATATCCTATAGTTACATCGGAATTCTATTTGGTTGACCGTCAGGAGGGGCGTTTTATGGAACAAGATCCTTTAACTCTCAATGTTAGATCGAATTAACGCTCGTTTCTAAGAGGAAAACATACGGAATCATGTGTTTTCCTAAACAGCAATTCAGAACATTATCCATCTTGACAGATCAGATCCAGGGCAAGGTAAACATCAAAAGGACAGGTGCTATGTCAAGTGATGTGTACCACGCTGTCGTGGTACATACCCAATATACATAAGTGCAAAGCCACACTGCTGCAGCAAAAGGGTGGGTCAAAGGCTTGCAGGGACACCTAGACAAGTAATCCTGTATTTTCACGGGTCAGGTGTAAGGAAACAAAACCATTTACTGGAAGGGTGTATTTTATGATTTAAACTGAAATGTGACAGAGCACAAAAGTTTCACAAGAACGAAAAAACGAATTCTCAATTTAGGAGGAAATATTCATATTGATAGGCTCGCGTTAGTTTCTGGAAAGCAGTTTTCTCTTAACATTTGAGCCACTTACATGTTGTTCATGTGAACATAATGGAATATAATGAAATAAAGTTGTGCCTGTAAAAAACACCAAGGGGCAGATTTATGAAAAGTGGCACTGCACCTAGTGCAACACCACTTTTCTTGCGCCCCTTAGTATCCCCTAACGCCACCATGTGTGCGCCATATTTAAAATAGGGCGCACCATGGCGGTAGGCAGTTGTCCTAGCACCATAATTTTTTACGCTAGTCTGGTGCTTTGCAGGATTAGTATGAAAAATGTTGATGCTAATCCTGCAAAGCACCCAGAGGCCCAATGAAAACAATGGGAGTCTCATTTTAATGCCTGCTCTGAGCAGGCATTAAAAATGCTGATAAAAACGATGCAAAGAAATCTCCTAGATTTCTTTGCACCATTTTTTCAGCCCCCCCCAGCGCTGGAATGCTCCCCTTGCATACATTATTCCTGGCGCAGGCATAATGTGGCGCAAAGGGTTACAAAGTGGCGCATTGCAATCATTGCACCACTTTGTAAATATGCCACGGTGTGTTTGGCCTTCCAACGTTGGAATGGCGCTAGGCACTCCTAAAACTGGGCCCAAGTGTGTCCTTCATACTAACCATATTAACAGAGGGACGGGTGAGTTAATTTTAAATCAGAGCTCAACTGATTGGGTGGTATGCAATTGTATTTTAATACTGTATGTATGTATGTATGCAAGTGCTTGGGAGAATTTATATAGCATCTACTGCATGCTGCAGTGACTTAAGGGGCTCATTTTGGGGAAAAACATGTAGAAAGGCAGATATGACCTTTGTTGTCCCTTGATGCAGGGTATATCACGTGTCATTTAATCCACAAGTGATATATGCTAATGCTCACATCAGGTTAGTAATGAAATTATTAGCACATAAATCCCTCTGTCTACCCACTGACGTTGCTTTCTCTTTCGATTCCTGTTACCTCTCTGTCTGCCTTCTACAGTTTGTTCATCACACTTAATTTATAGACTTTGTTTTTTCTTTCCATCCCACTTCACTCCACTTCTTTCTACTATATCTCTCTCAGTCATTTGCATAATTTATTTTTGACTCCCAGTTTCCATATCACCCCCTGGAGCTGCTGTCTGGCCTCCTGCTTTTTCTCGTACTGACCCCTGTTGCTTACGCGCTCTGTTTCCTTTGCCCACCCTGCTACATCTACTAATCCCAGGTGCCCCTCACTACTACCAATATTTTCACCACACTTCAAGGCTTCTGTTTGTCCCAATGTGAATGTTCTAGCTCATCCTTTAATCTGAGTAATTTAAAATAATTTCATACTGTGTTGTCCACTGCCCCAACCATGGTTTTAATATCTACAGATTAAATCTATGAAGAACGTGCCATAGCGAAAATAGTCGCTTGACTACTTTTTCTGGATAAGCAGGATTGATTTGGACTGATACCAATAGAAGTACTTAGGGGCATATTTATAGGCACCTAAAGCCACCTTGCAGCACATTAACTTCATTTATTTTGATGTTAATGTGGCCCAACGAGGCCAAAATCCCAGCGCTGTATTTACAGGGTGGCACATTGCATGCATTGCACCACCCTGTAACCCTTTGCACTACATTATGCCTGTGCCAGGCATAATGAATGCAAAGGGGGTGTACCCCTGTTAGGGGAGCCAGTAAAATGGTGCAAGGAAATCTATGGGATTTCCTTGCGCCATTTATTATGGCACTTTTAACACCTGCTCAAGAGCAGGCATTAAAATGGGGATTCCATTCTTTAGAATAGGCCGCTATGTACTCTGCAGGAGTAACACCAATATTTTGGCACTGCTCCTGCAGAGTACATCAACAGCGTCATAAAAAATGACACTATTGCCCCCTACCCTGCCTCATGGTGTGCCGTATTTTAAATACGGCACACACATGGTGGGGGTGGGGGTAGGGGGATGCTAAGGGGCGCAGGGAAAGTGGCGCTGCACTCGGTGCAGCGCCACTTTCCATCAATCTGCCCCGTGATGTTTTGTAAAAGTGCCTGATTGGCACAAACATTACACCCAAATGTGGCTTCAAGGCTTAGAATTGCTCTGGAGAAATCTGCGTTCACGTCATTGTTATTCAGCTCAACTTCCAACAGTCACATCACAACAAGGCCTAGCACAAACTTGAGGCATGAATACCTTCAGCTGAGTGAGCTATTTTACTAACAAATGTGCCACAAAATGCACAGTGGAGTAGTCCACTTCAATTGTTAGGCATATTATGTTTCCTGTATATCTTTGCATTTTAGGTTAATAAAAGAACACTTGTGGTAATTCAGGTTTATCTCTAAGTGCGAAATTGGGAGAAAATAACATTCAATAACACGAGTAAAACTGGCTTAATATCCATTTTTTCATGTAAGTTCCCATAAACGCTACCACGGTCACAAGCAGGTTCAAACTTTTAGCACTAGCATCTTCTTTCACCTCTTGAAGACTGGTGGGTTTAAAAGATTCCATTAATTATTCAGGAACTCCTTCATCTTAGTTTTTCAAAGTATTGCAAATATAAATAAGACTCGCTCTGCACATTACTGAATACTGCTCACACATGGTATTTTTTACAAATGGTCTACTCAATTAACACATAACAGTCGGAAAATGTATGTGACTGGAAGCTCAAAGGTCGACTGCGCGGTTTGATTATTTTATGGCAGTGGTTCTTAACCACCTGGGATCCCGGTGGCCAATTAGGGGGTCCGTGACTGTTTAACAAAATTAAAGAATATCAAAATAAAATTAATGAAGTATATATACATAAAGAAGCAAAATTGAAAATTGACAAATTGTTCTATAATTCAATGTGAATTAAATAAAATATTTGAATATGTGATCATCTGTATAGTGAATACTTATCTTGGAGTACTGTTTTGAAGCTCAGATCATACAGAATGTGTGTGTGGGGGCTCCGAGCTTCCAATAATCGCTCAGTGGGGGTGCCAAGGTTCCTGTATTGATTCAGTACGATCCACAGAAGTCAAAAGGTTAAGAACTGTTGTTCTATGGTTTTGCCTTCAAGAGACCTTGTAATGGAAGCTCGCCCCTAAAAAACAACAAGGACAAATCCCTCTAGAGGTTTATTGTCAGCACTAGTAGAAATATACATTTTAATTTCTCCCCACCAAATTATTTTGAAAAAAAGTAAGATTTAAGATACAAGTGTATTACTAGACCACGGGATGAGCATAAGAACATTTAAGTTAAAATATTTTGCTAAACCTCAAACCTAGATAACATTTTTGTTGATGAGTATTTTAGCCTTAAGCTAGAAACTGTAGGGTATAAATTAGAGAGCCTAAGGGAAAAAGGAAACATAAGCTTTTATTAGTTGTTATGATCTCTAATACAAACTGTTCCCGGGTACCCTACAAGTGTAAATCAATCGTTTCCCATCTCGCAACTTCACTGTGTGGCAAAAACGCAAACACAAAGCTTCAAAGCTGTGCTTCAGATGTGTCAAGACATACACAACTTAAACTGTCATGACATATTACAAAATAATGTATTTTATTATCTAAAACAGGAATGAGAAAAATGAAAAGAAGAAATCAGGTCTTTAAATATTTCAAGGCATCCAATAGAAAATAAAGGAAAAAGGCATTTACATTACTAAATCTCCTGGTGGGACATCAATATGACCTAGCTTTACAAATGAGGCTTGTTAGAAATGGGGGTCTCTAGTTGGCAGAGGTATACACCCTGTCTAAGTAGGGACCACAATCCTAGTCAGGGTAACTCACACATATTCTAAATTATCTTGTGCCACCCTCTTGTAGCTCGGCACTTAGCAGTCAGGCGTAACTTAGAAGGCAATGAAGGAGGCAAAGTGTAAAAGTATTTGTGCAATATAAATATACAGTAACACGCTGAAAACACCACAAAAATACACCACACAGATTTAGAAAAATAGATTGTATTTATCTGGTTAAAATGAGGTCAAAATAAAAAAGATCCAATAAGCACAAGTTGAAATATCACTTTTGCAAGTTTAAAAAGAGTCTGAAATCTGTTACCTGGTTTACGTAAAAAATAACACGCATGGAGACCGCAGAGTAAGAGATGTGTGGGAAACTATAGTATGTGTCGGATTTTCTGACACTGCACAATGCGTTCTTTCTTTCCACACTGCAAGGTGGCTTGCGTCCTTTTCGGTTTGCAGTCTTGGTTCCTCACTGGGATGCAGGGATCTTTGTGATGCCCATGGATGATGCTGGAAATCCTGGACGCGCTGGAAGAAGTCACAGGCATTGTGGTAATCTGGGAGGGCGATGCGCTGAGGTTTCTGTCACACAACAGGCCCTGCATCAATTTTCTACTCGTGGAATCAACTGCATTGTTCCGGTTCAGCTGTGCATTGATCCGGTAGGGCGCTGCATCGAATTTCCACTTGGGAAGTCAGGCTGTGTCGTTCCGGTTCAGTTGTGCAGCGATTTCTTGTTTGCAAGGCAGACTGTACATCGTTTCCGGCAAGCTGTCCGTCAATTTTCAATGCACAAGGAGTTTCCTGAGGAGATTAAGGGGGTCATTCCGACCCTGGCGGTCCATGACCGTCAGGGCCGGGGACCGCAGAAGCACCGCCAACAGGCTGGTGGTGCTTCCAGGGCTATTCTGACCGCGGCGGTAAAGCCGCGGTCAGAAAAGGGGAACCGGCGGTTTCCCGCCGGTTTTCCCCTGGCCCAGGGAATCCTCCATGGGATTCCGACCCCCTTCCCACCACCCTGTTTCTGGTGGTTTTCACCGCCAGAACCAGGATGGCGGGAATGGGTGTCGTGGGGCCCCTGGGGGCCCCTGCACTGCCCATGCCACTGGCATGGGCAGTGCAGGGGCCCCCTAACAGGGCCCCACAAAGATTTTCACTGTCTACTTAGCAGACAGTGAAAATCGCGACGGTTGCCACTGCACCCGTCGCACCCCTGCAACTCCGCCGGCTCCATTCGGAGCCGGCTTCCTCGTTGCAGGGGCTTTCCCGCTGGGCCGGCGGGTGGCCTTTTGGCGGTCGCCCGCCAGCCCATCGGGAAAGTTGGAATGGCCGCCGCGGTCTTTTGACCGCGGGGCAATCATTCGGCGGTGACCGCATGGCGGGCGGCGACCGCCGCCCGCCGCAGTCAGAATGACCGCCTAAGTCTTTTTGGCCCTGAGACTTCAGAAAACAGGAGGCAAGCTCGATCCAAACCCTTAGAGAGCACTTCACAGCAAAGTCAGAGATCAGCAGGGCAGAAGGGCAGTGAGGGCAACAGCAGGGCAGCAGTCCTTCACAGCAAGCAGTCCAGATGAGTCCTTTGGGCAGCCAGGTAGGTCCTCCTGACAGATTTCAGGTTCGGGTTCAGAAGTGTCTGAGTTGGTGGGGTCAGAGACCCAGTTTATATACCCAAAATGCCTTTAAAGTGGGGGAGAATTCAAAGAGTGGATTTGAAGTGCACAAGTTACCTTTTCAGCACAGGCCTGTCTGCCAGGGTCCCAGTAGGGGGTTTGGCAGTCCATTGTGTGAGGGCAGGCCACTAGCCTTTGAACTGTACGTGGCAGGTCCTCCACTCTTCTAGCCCAGGAAGACCCATTCAGTATGCAGATGAGTGCAGGTGTGACTGAGTGTCCTGTGTTTGTGGTTGCCTGGGTGAAATGCACAAGGAAACTGTCAACCAGCCCAGCCCAGCCGTTGATTGGAGACAGGCTGTAAGGCACAGATGGATTTTAAGTGCAGAGAAATGCTCACTTTCTAAAAGTGGCATTTCTAAAATAGTATTATAACATCCAACCTCACTAATACGCAGGATTTTCTATTACCATTCTGGCCATACCAAATGTGACCTGGTTACCCCTTTCTCATCAGAATCTACCACTCAAACAGTATATGAGGGTAGACCTAATGCTATCCTAGGAAAGGAACAGGTCTCATAGTAGTGGAAAACAAATTTAGTAGTTTTCCACTACCAGGACATATAAAACACGTATCTACATGTCCTGCCTTTTACCTACATAGCACCCTGCCCTATGGGTTGTCTAGGGCCTTCCATAGGGGTGACTTATATGTAGAGAAAGGGGAGTTAAGGCTTGGCAAGTACCTTTAAATGCCAAGCCAAAGTGACAGTGAAACTGCACATGCAGGCCTTGCAATGGCAGGCCTGAGACATGGTTAAGAGGCTACTTATGTGGGTGGCACAACCAGTGATGCAGGCTCCTTATAGCATTCAATTTACAGGCCCTAGGCACATGTAGTGCACTTTATTAGGGACTTACAAGTAAATCAAACAGGCCCATTGGGAATTAACCAATGTTATCATGTTTAAGGGAGACAGCATATGCACTTTAGCACTGGTTAGCAGTGGTAAAGTGTGCAGAGTCCTCAGAAAAGTGGAGGAATACAGGCAAAAGGTTGAGACATGAACACCCTAAGATTGTCAGATCTAACAAGGCTGAATTTACATCTGATTTAGAGGTAGGCAGAGAAAGTACTCCAACGTAAAGGTAGGAAGGTGAGCTCTCAACCAAACTGTAGGCTTGTCTGCCCCATTTAAAGTTGAGTGAACATTCAGTATGTCGACTACTCAGTATCTGCCTCTGACATACACCACCTACAGCCCAGCAGAGTATGTGTTGTTGGAGGTTTTGCCATTTATCTACCCTGCCTTATTTTGAGTGGGTGAACAAATGGCAGCTTTTCACTATCCGGCACTGCCAGGTAAAACCTGGTATTAAAGGGCAGTGAAAACTTAAAAATGGCTCTCATACCATGGGAAAAACATCGCTTGACAAGGGGGCTCATTGCTTTTCCTATTTTCAAAAGTAAAATCCTGCATTGGGATTTTCTTTTTTGAAAAAAAAATTACAAAAAAATTTGAACGTTTGCGATAGGGAACCATCATGTTGACAGAGCCGTTCGTCAAACTTTCAATGGATTGACAAGAACCTTCATCATGTCATTCCTGCCAATGTAAGAGATGTCCATTGGGCTGGCAGACACCTCTGAATTCAGTGTACAGGTACTCCTTGAGGGTGAGAGTACTTCACTCTGCCACCCAACTGGACTAAATTGAATCTGCCAAGCTCAATATCAGGCCACCAGACTTCAAAATAAATCACAATTCACTCCAGGGAGCTAGGCTGAAAGCTCTTTGTGACCAAATTCTTTTAGCTATCGGCACATTGAGCAAGAGCCATCAGTGAAGTACATAAATATAATGGCAAAAGCTTCATTAAACCACATAAACAGATGGCCAAATACGGTGTGAGGTAGCTTGATTCTGATGATGCCTTTCTTCAGTGCTATCTCTCTCTCTCTCCATCTCTTTCTGACTTTCTCTCTCTCCCTCCCTCTCAATCTCTATCGATTTCAATCTCAGAGTTTCCTGGAACTGATTCTAATTCAGGAGTTGATATGTCAGAGTTGTATTTCAGCAGGGCACATAAGTGCAAATTTAAATGGCAGACGCTTGCATGACTGAATTGTTTCCATATGGAACAAGCCACTTAAACTATCCAGATAGATTTTGTGCTTCTGTATCTATACTAATAGGTGGTCCTGGGCCCCCGGTCTCCACCTGCTCTCTGCAAAAGCTACATATTCATCAGCAACAAAACTACTGATCAAAAGTAATTGTATGGTAGAAGAAGTGCTACCTAAAGAGCTTCCAGGAGCTCTTCAGGTCTGGGTCTTAAGGCGCTCCAGCAGACCAGAGACTCCACATCACGTGGTAATCCAATCACAGGGCTAGATTCTTTAGTGTTGGTAACAAAAAAGCTGAGATTCATGCATAACTTAAGAAAACCTTCATCTTATTGTCAGGAGAAATTTTCTTCTGTCCTGGTATGGTGTATGTGGACCAACAAAAAATTTACTCTATGACCCTAATGAAGGAAACCACTAATCCAGTGCCTAACTGTAACAATGGCAACCAATGCCCCTTTTCACTATAATGGTGTCAGAAAATACCTGCAGGGAGTGCTCTCAGGTCTGAGACTTCTTATTGGTTACTTTACACTCCAACCACATGCAAGGGAATATATATTATTTTGGGTCACTTTTCCTCTTCTATTGAAAAGTATGAAGTATAATTCACACCTCCTTGAAATGTCCTCGTAACTGGTCATTTGCTTTCTGCCATTAGGTATCCCAACACAGTATTAGGCAATCAAGAAAGCTTTTTTCATAGATCTTGTGCATTGATTGACATTAATTTACCCTAGGACTTTGGAGTGAAATTAGTGTAAATGAAAAGTGACAAAAACAATAATAAAATGATAATGATAATAATAATAATATTATTATTAATAATAATAATAATAATAATAATACTTCATTTGAAGCACTATTAATTGTGTGCAGGCACTGGACTTGTGATCTGAATGTGAAAAGCCTCTTATTCCTACACCATGTATTAACTGAGTGCGGGCAACATGTAAAACCATTTGAAGTAACTTCAAATTGCTAATGTCAAGATGGTAAACATTAGGAAATGTTAAAAGAATTATATAAAAGATCATCAGCACATTTATAACTAACAGCAAATGTACAGGACCATCGGTAACTCACCTTTAAAGTCAGTAACATGATCAATCAGAAAAGAGAGAATTAGAGGATAGGCTGTAGAAGCTACATTGCTACTAAATAAACATAAAATGAATTCCGTCTTATACTGTTACAGACAATCCAGATGCTGTAAGATCCATTGAAGCTAAACAATTTGAAAGGAGACAATGTTGCCAATCAACTATTCTCATTATCAGAAGCTGGCTATAATGATATGTCTGTTTGGAATTTGATAAAGTTCATGAATGAAGGAGAAACACTGGCTTGTGAGTGGAAGCCACACACACACTTTTTGCATGTGAGCACTTCACAATTGCTTGATTGTGCACAACATATACTATATTTTTATACTATGGCAATTTCTGACATCATTGCTTCTGAAGTGGGGTAAAGGGATGGTGGATGTCACTGACATATGAATGTCTGAACTCTGCAGTTTTCTTTGATTTCTATGTTACATTTGCCTTGTCTCCATGGTCACTCCAGATATTATCGCCTTTTTCTGAACCTTAATGTTGCTGGTATTAGGACTCTCTGCATGGTGGCACTGCAGCTAAATGCCACAGCGTCTGTGCTCTGGTACTAAAATGGTGTTGGTATTATTGGTTTCACCCATCTTGTCTATTTAATTTTCCTGTAAGACCATAGTAAATCACTCAGAAAATAAAAAAATGATGTGAACATTAAATGTATTATGTTGGCTGCAATGTGTTTCTAAACCACCCACATATGGGACAACAATATATATCGGCCAGGAGCAACATTGCACTCTTGTGTGGCTGTAGCTTTAATACACTGCAGTAATGTGTGGCACTGAGAAGTACTTTTCCATTTAGGAGAAGGCTATTTTTATATATTCATAATTTAATACTAAAGATTTCATTGGAAGCCCACTGGCCAGGGTGATAATATTTCAAGAAAACAGGGAGTACCTTATATTGGGGGTTGTTTTCTCTTACAGTGAAATGAAACCCAAAGCCAATTAGACTATGTTGGGTTTGACTTTACCCTGAACAGACCTAGGTGGGATTAAAATATGTACTTCTATCCCTACCAATAAAATGCTAGAAAATGCTTCTAAGTAGTTTCTTAGTAGACTTGGGTCCTTCAGAGTGGAATACCACATCCTTGACTTTGAGAGTTAATTAAACTGGCCCAGATAACAATAGGCAGTCTCTGAGCCCAGGAAGAGCGAATGTGTGTTAACTGCTGACCACTATCTGAGAGTGGACAGGAACTGGTGGAAGAACAAAGAGCAGATATAGGATTACTTCATTGGATTTACAGTTGCCAGGCTATTTATTCTCAGGACCCTCATAGAGAGCCAGACTTCAGTAACAGGAGGGGAGAGAACCAATGTTAGACCTGTCAGCTAGGAGAAGACCTTGGATAGCTTATATAAATACAGGATTGGCTAAGAAGATGAAGACAGGCCTGCCTGGTGGCAGCTGGGTTCTGACATCTTGAAACAGGGACTCCCGAGTAATTTTACACCAAAGCAAGGAGGAATAATGGCAAAGGTAGGTGAGGGGTGTGTGAAAATAGCTAGGATTGGGTGGTAAGATTGCTGAATTCACTAGCTAGTTCTAGTTGCTGAGAACATTCCTAGACCTGGGAAGACTCCACTTAAAGAAGGAGGATCTGCTGGAAAAGACTCAAGACTCTGGACTCCTGCTGGAAAAAGAGGACTCACTCAAGGAGTCAAACCCACCAAGGTTCTCTCAGTTTCACCTATAACTTTTATGCCACCGCCGCTGCACCCCATCAAAAAGACCCTTTATGAGCTACAGCAAAAATGTATTTTTCCAGCCTCTGGTAAAAATAAGAGGAAGAAGTAGGAGTGCATTATGAGACTCACACATTATGTACAAAATTTACAGGGTGCTCCAGCAAAGGAACTTTGAATGCTTTACCATAGTCTTGTGCTTACCAGTTTTTGTCAGTCAGGCGTATACAGACAGTTGGTTATGGCTTCACTTATGCCCTGACAAGGGACCATTTAGCAACCGCCACCTTTGTTCTGGTAGTATGCTTACCAGCAACCTGGGTCTGGGTCTTCCACTGCCAGAAGTAAGTGTGACCATTTCCTGAAGCCACAATGTCACTACACAAAGGAATATGTGGGAGGCAGGTGCCCCGGAGAAGCTGCCACCTTCTCAGTGAGGAAATGCCAAAAGGTGTAAAATATCCTTTGTGATGGATGAGGATTTCAAAGAGTGAAGGAAACATGAATCAGGAATCATTTTCCCTACTCTGAAATCAATTTCTAGTGTGGTGTTATATTCCAATACATATACTAACTTTTGTTACTCTCCCTACCAAAATTCTATGAGGTGGTGTGCTACTGCAAGTCTGGCAACTTTCTCCAGGTAGATTTCGAAAGGTAAAGCAGCAGAAATATATTGGGCGAAGAGGGATGGTAAATATACACATAGGAGGAATATGGTTGGATAAGCCCTGAATTCTGCAGGCTATGTCCCAATTTATTAGTAGAACGTAGATAAGGAGATGTTTACTGATCTTAGGAAAAACATCACATAAAGGAATTGATATTTACTAGGTGTAAATATCTCCTATACCTCATGTCTATCACCCCACTTGGAACTGGGACCCTGGGTGAATTTTGACAATGCTCAATTACTTCGTGTGCAAAAGATACATTCGCCCATTATGTTTAAGGGAGTCAAAAAGTGAAAAGGCCAGTTGAGTACCCGTGGACTAACTTCATTCTGTTTTTTGTTTATTTCTTTGCTAGTATAACCTGGCAATGTCACATTTCGAAACCCAAACCATTAAAAATAATCCAAGCAAGTTATAAGTCTTCCATACAGGGATGACTGAATGTCGTTCATTGATGACTACGAAACAATCATAATCAAACTTGTAGCTCATTCACAATGTCATATATTTTCTAAAATATCTCTGCTGAAGTTAATCTCTCTATAATATAGCAAGTCCGTTAATACTATAAACTGTAATATGTACATTGAAACATGATAAGTTCTAGATAAGGCATGTACACCATACAAATAAAAAATTACTCTCTTGCATCCACTAGTTAAATTAATTGAAGTATACTCTTAAACAAGTCCGTGTCGACGTTTACTTCCACCTAACCACCGAAACTAGTGACAGTTGTGGGCTTCAGTAGAGCTACATGTGAGTTACTTTATCCCTTAGGCTTCCGGCCTACAGATGTGGTTCTGTTTTATAGATCAGTACATGTAAATGTGCAGATGTGGCGTACAGTGTGTCAAACGTCACCTTGATTCGCAGCATCTTGATGTCTTGCACGGTTTTCGCTGGGTTGAACAGCAGATGCTTGTAAATGCATGTTTGCAAAACTGTAAGAAATCAACTACTTGTGGTTTACGGAGGTAGCACTTCATGTACCTCACAGGACATCATCTAAGAGGTTTCAAACAGCCAAGCCCCAAGCTAAGGACCAATGACATTGGGTTGCTTCATTGCTTATTTTTATTTCTCGTTTTTTTTTTTCCTTGTTACTTCAGCGATTCAGTATCAGAACGAGGCATTTAACTGACAATGGGCACATTGTTTTGTGTCTGTAGCTGAGTTAGCTCAAGTAGCTAAACCGCTGTGACTATCCGATGTTATATATTGCAGCTTTATTTTTATGCAAAACTTTAATCAAACTTTCAGGAAGTACCTTTGATGATAAACCTTGGCACTGTGTAAAGTGAATTGATATCCAGAAATGATAATCATTGCTTGTGTAAGTTTAATTTCAACGAAATGTATAGGGTACACCTGATCATCAGTGTTAATAGGAGGTTTTTGATTTTTACTGTATGGTGTGTGTATATCCAACTAGCAGCTACACTATTAGTGCAAGCATACTTCACAGTAACAATACAATTGTAAGTGTACAAATAATTTGACACAAAATGAATGCTGAAGTGCAATAAAAATGTACACAAATATTGGAGTGGGAGGTTTTGCAGTAGACATTCGTTTGCGGTCTCAAATGCTTAGGCTTTCTTTTGTAGCATTTGGTTTGTTGTTGTTAATTGATTGTTTTTTTTAGCATCTCATCTTACTTCCTCTCCACTGAATCAAAACAGAAGCTGATGGTAGTCGGGTCAGAAAATGAAACAGGGAAATACTGTGATTGGACTTTGTCCTGTAAATACAACGTTTTACTAAGAATATCAATTAATTTAAGCGAGTTATGTGTGTAAGTTTCCCATAACGTATACACTGATAACATGAAAAAAAAGTTCTCCATCCTGGATAATTCACCAGTGTATTCAGTGGTGTACCAAGGGTACCAGGGCCGTGAATGGGAGGTAATTGAGAAACACAAGATGGAGTTTTCCTCACATCACAATTGCCATGCCACTGCACTGCCTGCACTTATATTAACTAAGGCCAGGAAAGTATGCAAGATAACGTCATATAGCTTTAAAACAAGCAATTCTTTGTCAAACCTAAATGAAAATGGAAGCTGTACACCTGTAGAGACAAAATCTGCCTTTCAATATCGTCCCCTTCATAACAGGTTTACACTGTCATTCAGACTGCCTCTCGCACCCCCCAACGCTAAGTGCCATTGAGAATTGGCAAGATGGAGATTGTCGATAACTGAATTGTATTATTTCTTCGTTCTTATGGCCAGGTCTGTCGGGCGCTGCTGCTGACACACCTGTTTGGTTTAGAGTAGAAATAACCTCATGTCTCATCAGTACACTCACTGCAAGTGATCTGGGGGTAAGCTATTCCCAGATCTATTCATCTAGGTCACAGGTAAGCACACCTGTTTCCACATAAACAGCAACTGAAATGGTCTGTGCGGCAATTATTGACCCTCGAGGGAGAACCGAGGCCCCACTGAGTTGTTTGTGTACTTCAGAACATATTACAGACTCCTTTCTGCGGACAACAATTTAATGATGCTCTTGACTTTTTCACTTGAAGTTAACTTGGATTTTTTGTTCACAAAAATATTTTAAAAGGGTATGAATTAAAATTCCTAAAAATGCTACAAGTGAGAATGCAACAGCAAAGTCACTGAAAAATATTGTTTGACTTTGTTTCCATGCACAGTTGCACATTGTATATGTACACATAGATGCACAACTAGTAGAAGTATTGAAAGTATCAACTGTAGGAACAAACCGTGATAACTACTGACATAATTGTACTCTGGGGAGTTTGTCCCTAAGTGCTTAATGTGGCCTGTACTCTCAGAGAATATGACCTCATGAGTAAGAAATATAGTTCCAAGGAGCACAATCAAGGGTAGACAGTTTTCATACAAAACTTGCTTTACACGTTCTCTAAAAAGTCTGACTGTAGATTTATTGAAGAATGTTATATAAGTGCTCTGCCTATAAATGTAAACAAACTTAAACAGGCATTATATTATTGATTTTTATGTTATGTATAATGTAGATTTTCCTAGTCTATGACGGAAAGTCTTAATTTTATTAAAAACACGGAGGCGAGTATTATGCGTTTCTTTTCTTATTTTATTTAAATAGCAGCAGTCAAGAAACATACTACAAATCCCAAGAGGCGAAGGAAAAGAGCCAATGGGAAGAAAAACATAGTCATAACATGATAACCAATGAGAATGCACACATGATATTATGACATCACTTGACTGCGAACAGCCCTCTTTTCGTGTGAAATAAGTAAAACAGAACTAAATAGAGGAAATTTGGAAAAAAAGAATAAGAATAGCCAATATAAAGGACAATAAGTCAGAACAAAAGTTCAAAAATCCTCTGAGTTCGAGGATGGTCTGGGAACACAGGATCAGCAGGCCATCCGACTCTTGAAGAAGACGATGCACTTGGAGTCTGGAATTCCAGACGAAGGATGATGGTTTAAGAGGACGTTTGATTGGTGACGATGGCGCTAAAAAAGGAGGGGAGAAAGAGTGATTAAACAAGTGGTGGGATAATATTCGCATCCGTTTCTTAATAAAATTAAGACTTTCCATCATAGAATAGGAAAATCTAAATTTTATGTCAAGATCGGAGGCTCCTATTATGCGAGTTCAAAGCATATTAATTACATTCAATTAAATGTTATCAACAGGTTTGCAATAAAAAACCTTAAATACATTATCATTACACCAGTCTGCAGATTTAAGAATATCCTCTAGACCAGTGGTTCCCAACCTGTGGTCCGAGGACCCCTGGGGGTCCGCGAAGCTTCCTCAGGGGTTCCGTGACTGCTTAGAAAATGTAATAATTTTAACAGATTAGGTCTCCAGCTTTCAGTAATGACTGAGTGGGGGGTCCCCGGATTCCAATAATGATTCTGTGGGGGTACCTGGGTTCCAGTATTGATAAAGTGGGGGTCCACAGAAGTCAAAAGGTTGGGAACCACTGCGCTAGATGGGAACCTGCCCAAAAAGCTTTGGAAACCATAGCTCCTCTAGAAGAGTGAGTCCCAAACATGGAGGTGTCAATACCCACCAAGGACATAATCCATTGGACCCAACGAGCCAAAGTGGTGGGAGAAACAGTATTATAGGGTTTTCGGAAGGAAAGAAGAAGTTGGGATAAAGAGGGCATTCTTAAATCTGCAGTCTTTTGTTCATACACTTTTAAGCATTGTCCAACACATAACTTAGGGTGATCCAGAAAATAAGGATAGAAAACCAAAGTTAAATTGGTCTCAGTTTGACGAACCTCTGTAAATAATACTCCAGATGGAGTAAACTGGCGATAAGAAATGTCTAAAGCTTTAACATCTGAAAAGCGTTTGATAGAAATAAGACATAACAACATTGTCAAGGAAAGCATGATATTTTCAGGCCATGACAAGAGGAACTTTAAAACTACATTAACATCCCACAATTGTCTGTATCTGGGCATCGGAGGATTACAAAACTTTACTCCCTTCAAAAGACGGCAAACAAGAGGATGTTCTCCCACTGGTTTTCCATTCACATAGGCATGATTGGAAGAGATAGTTGATCTACTGTATATAGGTGAATGGTACGAAAGGCTTTGCCTTTACTGGCTTCTGCAGCAAGGAAATTGATGACAAAAATCACATCTGCTGAAAAGGAATCCATGTGTTTTCCTAAACACCAGCTGTGCCATAAAGACCAGGCTGATTTGTAAGCCTTCTTGGTCCCTGGAGCCTAGGATTGTGTGATGTATTGTGAAGCTTCTGACGAAATGAGAGGGAGAGACTGGGAGTTCCTGAGATTTTCCAAGCTGATAAAGTGAAGAGGTTGTCTAAAATGTGGGTCTGGGGACGGTGAAGTGGATCTAACAAGAGGTTCGGAAAAGAAGGAAGAAGGAAAGGAAAATCCACTGAAAGTTCCAAAAGGGTTGGAAACCAGATTTGGAATTGCCAGTATGGAGCTATGAGAACCAGGGTGGCTTGTTGTCGTCTGAGTTGTTCAAGCACCCTGCTGATCATGAGAAAAGGGGGAAGGCGTAATTCAGGGTGATAGACCAATCCTGTAGAAAGGCATCGGATGCCAAGGCCAACCGATCCGGCCGCCAACTGTAAAATTAAGGAAGCTGAGCATTGAGGCACGAGGCAAACAGGTCTATTACGAAAGGGCCCCATTTGTTGTGAATTTTTGGAAAATTGAGGAATTAAGTTTCCAATCGCTCAAATCTGAAGATGGTGCAAATGCCAATCTGCTTCTGAGTTGAGAGCACCTGGAAGATAGTCTGCATGAACTGAAATATGGTTTGAAAGGCACAATTCCCAAAAGCTCTTGGCTAGTCCTGCCAAGGGTTTGGATTTTGTGCCCGAGGTGGTTTATATAACGGACTGCGGAAATATTGTCCATCCTCAGAAGGATAGCACAATAAACTTTGTTCTTTGTAAGGCTTCTGATTGCAAAGGAGTCAGCAAGCATTTCTAAACAATTGATATGCAATTTGGACTCCTCTAAAGACCATGTACCTCCAGTCGAGATTGGCCCACATCAGGCCCCCGAGCCTGAGCGGCTTGCATCTGATTCTAACACCAGATCTGGGGCTTATGCAGATAGTTCTTCCGTTCCAGGCGTCTAAATGGTCTATCCACCATTGGAACTCTGTACGCGAAGCGAGATCTAGCGTGATAGTGTCTGAATATGATAGGCCTTTCCTTAAATGTTGAATTTTCAATCTCTGGAGAGCCCGATAATGTAGGGGGCCTGGAAATATTGCTTGAATGGAGGAGGAAAGAAGACCCACTATTTGAGCCAGCGATCTTAGGGAGACAATTGAGCTGCGTAAGATCTGAAGAATCTCTGATTTTATGGATTTTATTTTTGCGGAAGGGAGAAATAAGGCGGCCGAAACTGAATTTATTTGGAAGCCTAAGAATTCTATAAATTGGGTCGGAATCATAATGGATTTTTCTTTGTTGATGATAAAGCCTAGGCCGGATAAGAGAGAACAAGTCAGTGTTATTTGAGACACAAGAGATTGGGGAGACTGGCTCATTATGAGAATGTAATCTAAATAAATGATGAGTCTCTAGCCTTGAGCTCTGAGAGAAGCTACCACCGGTTTCCTGAGCTTGGTGAAACACCATGGAGCTGACGATAGACCAAAGGGTAGAGAGGTAAAATGAAAGTGTTGGTCTAGCCACTGAAATTGGAGAAATTTCCTGAAGTCTGGATGAATTGGAACAACTAGATATGCGTCTGGAAGATCTAGACTAACCATCCAATCATTTTGGAGGAGCGTATCTCTGAGGTGAAGGATGGTTTCCATTTTGAAGTGTTGATAGACCACAAACTGATTGAAATGTTTGAGGTTGATTACTGGCCGCATCTTTTTGTTCTTCTTTTGGACCAAGAAAATGGAGCTGGTAAAACCTGAAGGATGGGGTTGGGTAAGAGAAATGGCCTGTTTTAGCATGAGAGAATGGACTTCTAAAGAAATGAGATCGGACATTTCTGTGGAAAAACGTGGGAGGGGAGGTAACTCTTTTTGAACAGGGTTTGAATAAAGATCGATCATATAACCTTGAACCGTGTTCAGAATCCAAGGATCTGAAGTGATTGATGATCATTTTGGCAGAAAATAACAAAGACTACCCCCTATCGGGGTCGGCCCAAAAGGTGGACTTACCTGATTGATTGGATGATCTGGAATTCCTATAGCCCCTGGATCAGAGACCTCTGGCTCTCTGCGGGTAGAATTGAGGCCTGTATTCCTGGTAGCATGTATTGTAGTAGCCACAGGAACCTTGGTTGGAATAACTGTGGCCAGCAAAGCGGTTCCTCCCTCTGCCAGCCCTGGCAAAAACACGCTGTGTAAATATTTTCTTTAAGGATTGTTGAGCCTTATCTATAAAAGTGAATGTGGCCACATATTTGATCAGTTCTTTGATGAACGATTCTCCAAAGAGTAAACCTTTGGTTTTGACTTGAGGATGTGCAGTTGCTAAATTGACCAATTTTGGATCAAGTTTCAATAAAAGACCTTTCCTCCTTTTGTGAGTAAGGGTGGAATTAGCATTCTGAGAAGACAAAAAGTGCACTGAACCCATAAAGAGAGTTCCTCAGGATCGATGAAGGTACCATCAATTCTGGCCGCCTCTGCCAGATCAAAAATCCATGTGAGGGGACCGACCGCATCTAAAAGTTTATCTTGGCAAAATTACCATGCCGTGTCCACCCCTTTCTGAGGATCTTTGCTAAGTTTTGTAAAAAATGTAAATAAAGGTTGGTCAATTGAAGGGGTAATTGTAGATTTTTGAGAAAGGGAAGGGCAAGGGCATTTGGACTTCAACTTGTCCCCGGGCTGTTTATCCAAAGGGCAAAACAATTTGGCAGATACATATTCTCCCACATGGTCCGCAGGAATCCACTCAGTGAAGTTGGGGTGAAGAATGTGACATGGGTCAAACATTGGTAAACCTTCGGAATCCAAGAGAGTTATGGGTTTGGGAGAGTGAAAGGAGGATAGCTTGTTTTTTTTTGAAGGGGGAAAAAAAGAAACTTCCGTCATCCTTGTCAGATAAATAACTATCTGAATCTATGTCAGGCATGTCATCATCCGTATCAGGGCTTGAAGTAATGAGAATAGGAGGAATAATATTTTTTGATTTACGTTTCAAGGAAGTTTTAACATTATTCACATTTTTATTCTCCTTAGAAGGAGTCTTGTGAGGAACGGTATCCTCTGCCATGTGTGAGGAAACCTCACTTACCGTTTGCGCCACTTTTTGTAATTTTTTGGGTTGTTTAGAGGGTGAAAGGCGCTGGCTGCTTTCCCCCACAGCCTGGGCCGAAATTGTCTTCGAAATCACGTTAGAAATTGAAGATTCCAGATTTTTGGATAATTTTGTGATAGAACAGGAAACAGCCTGTTGTACAGAGCTTTCGTTAAAGGAGTTAAGCTCTTGCCTGACATCATTAATATCATGAGGGACATCCTGCCCTAATGGAGAACTATTCATCTCCATGCTGTAATGTAAAAATGAAGCTGCACTGAAAGCTTCACGGAAACCAGCAAAAAAGTGGTTAAAATTGTGAAGGGAAGGCTGAAAAATGAAGGCTCCGCCTATGGTCGGTACTTGAAGAGGAGGAAACTCAGAAAATGTGCTGATGCTGCCTCGGTTGAACGACGGAAGGCAGGAACGACCAGCAGGTAAGGGAACACAATAAAATCAAAATGTATCCTGAATTTATCTTCAAATATATATATTGTGCGCGGAAAGAATAGCAATGCTCGTCTCGCTTCCTCAGACGTGGTAAAAATGGTTACCGCAGTCTGAGGAAATGAGAGGAACAGTTGAAAAAAGGGAGCGCGAGGAGCAGCGCTCAGATGAAGTGTGCGGCAACATGCCGGCTGGGGAGAAAAATGGTAGAAACACGCTACCATCTAACATGTAAATACCACAAAGCAATAATGCAAACATATATATAAATACAAGTAAAAAACTAGTAATGTTAACTGAGAAAAGTGTGAAGGTATGGAACTTGACTGCGAGCAGCAAGAAAAGAGGGCTGTTCGCAGTCAAGTGATGTCATAATATCATGTGGGCATTCTCATTGGTTATAATGTTATGACTACGTTTTTCTTCCCACTGGCTCTTTTCCTTTGCCTCTTGGGATTTGTAGTATGTTTCTTGACTGCTGCTATTTAAATAAATGGCTGTTTGAATAAGTCTTGACATAAAATTCTCATTGAAAGCCACTAGCTAGAATTCAAGATCGAAATCTAGTTTTCCTCTGATTTGATGTGGCAGTTGTCTTCCATTTGTGCCACGTCAGAAGGAGAAGTCATTGCTTCTCCTGTATTCGTCACCATGCCGCTGTTTTTTAGAGGTATGAATAAAGCACTCGAAACATGACTGGCAGTCACCCACCTTCTCTGGACTTTCTCGGATCTTCAAAGATCTGAAGGAGGTGGAAGAATGTGGGGGCCACTCTTCAACTGCCAATCACCATATTGCTTCTTAGCTGTGGGGCTCTGCTGACCTGCATTAAGTTGAAAGCTGTGCTGACATGGATCTCAAAGAACCTGTCAAAGCAGCACAGAATGTGGGTGGCACTCTTCCACTACCAACCACCAAATGCTTGTCAGCTGAGGGGCTCTGCTCACCTGCACTAAGTTGTAAGCGTTGCTTACTTGGATCCCAAAGAACCCGTTAACACAGCTCAACTGGCACAGCTTTGAATGGAAAGTTGAAGGAAGGTAAACAAGGTGAGGGTGCAGCATTATTTCTTTATATTTTGTTGGGATCGGCTACGGAGTTTTTAAAAGAAAATGTAGTGTATGTGGATCGAACGACTACATTTTTTGTAGGGGGTCACACCCTAAATATGGTGTGGGGTTCTAGTAGGGCACTGGTTATATTTTTTTTAATACTTGGGAGGGTAAGTCTTGAGTAATACTGAGGGAGTGGGGCAGGGTGGCATGATACCGGGCAGGGTTTTCTAAAATGTGGTTCTGGGAGTGAAGACATAGGAAAAAGGTGGTGTTGGGTGGGAGGACACAAGGTTTATGACAAGAGAGGGTGGTGAAGCATGCAAGTCCCTAATTTCTACTACTTCCCCTTATCTCTTTTACCCATCTGCAGATAATGAGGGGAAAAACAGGTGAATACGTTAAAAAGTTGTAGATGGAAAATTAGGAATAAAGGAGATGCTTTTTGATTCAGGGTTCTGTCGTAAGGACCATTGTGTTGCTGGGAGGGACACCCCTGTTCTCGCTGAGTTTCACAGCTTGTGGATTTGTTCACTTTTATACATGATTTTATTCATACTTTAGTGAACCTGCTTTTAAAATTTGCTTTTAAATATTTTATCAGCTGCTGCGTCTAGGAAGGCAGAGATCACACTGCACGTTTAATCAGCCTTGTACTATTTATAATTTGTACTCCTTGTCCAAGGCTGGAACACATAGGACATGAAATGTTAACTTGTATTTGCCAGCCTAGAAGCCAGCTTCTATCTCCAAGACACCGCATTACATCAAAGCTGTGGCCCAAAAAGAAATGCACTGATCTTGTTTACATCAGTGCAGTGTAGAAAACACGATCATGATACGACACCCAGAAAGACATGTGTGCAAATTGATAAGTATGCCTATAAATCTGCAGAGGCACACATTATTTTTGAAACTGTGATGCACAATTCCATAATGGGAAGTACTTACAACCAACTAGGTAGTCATTTTGCAATTTTTCATTTCACAAACAAAGTTTGGGTGGCAGATAACTTCCTGTATAGACAGTAATATCCCCCAGCCAGGCAAAACAGAAATGGCCCCTGGAATATCTTTGTGGTTTCTATAGTTGAGGGGGTTTAGGTTTCTAACCATTCTTTCTTGTGTTGCAGTAGCCCCAAAGAGCGACAGAGCAGGGAACATCAGTCCTTAAATTGTAAACATTTACACATACATTAATTAGAAATATCTCTGAGTAGTGTATGTTTTGCTGACAACAAAACATTAAACACAGGACAGCAATTGCTTGTGTGTTTCCAAATGTTGCTGTCAGCAAAACATGCACCAATTCAAATGTATTTCAAGATTATGTCTGCATGAAAGAAGCCAAAGGAAATGCACAGATCCCCCCAAAGCAGCAGAGGAAACGGGATAATGGTGCAGAACCCCTATGATATGTCACATGAAATCCCCACAGCCCATTACCAAGCACGGCTCCTATGTGCCCTATGTATTCCTTGTCCACTGTGCCCTCTTGTGATGGATGGCAATCGGCCTCTGCAGTCCTTGCTATACATGTGGGTACATGGTTTATGTTATCCTGGAGGACTTCAGAAAATCACTCAAAATAATTGCAAGAGTTGGCAGTCATCATAGATGCGGCGATACTTGACCGCACCTAAGCTCGGTGCCTTACACTTGGATTTTCCATTTGTGAGAGATCGTTCCAGTTGCTGCTCCTCCACTGCCTATTTACGGTCCTGAATCCTCTTATGTGACCTGCACTCTCCATCCTGGATAACCTAGACATAACCTGAGAGAAGAGAAAAAAACAATAGGTTAATGGACGATCATGCACCTAAAACGAGTGACACCTGCACGCCACAGACAGTCCACTTGAGATAGCATTGTTACTACATGCCAGCACCAAACAACCATAAAACTAGGCACTAAACAGATGACATTAAATAACTTGGAAAATCTTTGAATAGCGCCAGCTTTGCAGCCAGTGGAGTATTTCCCAAGTGATGAGTCCCATGTGTGAGCATACCCCAGTAGCTAACACCAGTCATCAAGACCATTGCTGATCTTCTCACTGGTGCGCTATGTCATGTGCTAAACATGAGATGTAGTAAGTAACAGCCAGTGCTCGTGACAAGGCCTATTCAGTAAAAATGTTAACGCTATACTACTGCTGACCAGTTCTTTCCACACTGTCTAACATAATTCTAATCTTTGCAATGTTATTGTGGCTGTTAGTACCTTACAAATTATTTTTGTATATATACCTCAGGAGTTCTAATCACTGCCATTGTGATCCCACCTAGCACTCAGCATCAAGGGACCTTCCACAATAAGAAGTCGTAGAAAAACAAAGGCATCCACTTTCCCTTCAATTGCTGTATCCAATGTGAGTGCAACTACCATCTCAGTGGGCGTATCAACCCAGGGGATAAGTTGAATCAATGTAAATTCTACAATACCAGCCAACAGAGCGGGTTAGTAGTCTTGAGTCCTGATGATAGCGTCTGTTTTCCTCTCCTTCTCTTCGTTTGGTGGCAATCCAGGTAAAGTGGAAGGGCTATTTTTAGCTTCTATCTTCCCCATTTCTATAAGGCCAATGGATACCAAGGGACAGTGGTGAAAGGGACATTTAAGCCTGACAATTCATATCAGTTAAACCTAATTGGATTGTACATTGGGAAGCATCAGGACAGTTCACAGCCACCGTGAGAAAACTTTTTTAAAGTGGATTTTCTAGAAAGCCAAACAAAACAACTTGACCTTCCACAGAGGGCTTTGTTGAGGTTCCCCAAATTAATAATAATGTGCTTTTTGAGCAATTCCTGCTGATGTGTACCACTGTGGCATAAATATCAGATAACACAATTAGCAATTTTAACTGTCCTCAAACAGTCACCTTCAGAAAAAGATAATGGCACAGCTTTGGTGAGATTTGAAACTGACGTGAAGGCCATATATGAATGTGAATAGCAGTTGACTAGATGATGCATCCTACAGACATCCCATTGTCACTCGTGATCCCTTCAAGGATACAAATAAACTTGTCGATACCTTGCCAACAGAAATGAGACCTTATTTAGTTGCTTTCGGTAATATTATGAAAAGACCAATAACTTATCATGTCCTATAAATAACAGTTGCAGAAAATTAGTACTCAAAATGTTAATTTCTAAAAGCATTGATGTATAGTATTAGTACAGGGTACGCAATGGGATATTATAGCCTTATATGTAGAGTACAGGATTGACGGACCTATCCCTTTCTGTAAGGTCACCCCAGATGTTTTTGCCTTTCTTTGCTGAAACTGGTTTTATTCACTTTAGGGCTCTGCACACCTCACTGTTAAAGTGATTGTTCTCTCCCTTCTCAACATGGTAAAATAGTTGTACACTTGATTGATACCTTTGCTTATAAGTCTCTAGTAAATGTCACTGCATGCACCCAGGGCCTGTGAATTAAATGTTGTATGTGATCTGCGGCACTCATTGTGCCTCCCACTAAATTAGCTCTGTAAAACATGTATCAGACCTGCCACTGCAACCTGTAGTGCATCCTTAAACTGCCATTTTGACCTAGCAAACAAAAACCTTTTTGCCAGGCCTAAACCTTCCTTTTTAATACTTACAAATAACACTCATGGGAGGCCCTTATGGGTCACAGGGCAGGGTGCAAGGTATTTAAGAGCAGATTAAGTGTACCTAAGTTTTACATATCCTGGCAGTGAAAACCCCCCAAAGTTGTGTTTCAGTGTAGCACAGCCACCTCTTCGATAGACTAGTACTGGGTTACCTTATTACACTTGATAAGTGAAAAGTTCAGTTTGAGAGGCAGATAGAGGAAAATACTTCTCCTACTAATTCAAATTATAATTTTAAATCCTCTTCTCTTTAATGGTAAAATCAGAATTTAAATTACTATTCTGAAAACGTTTAGTAAGTGAGCCTTTTCTTGCCTAAACAAAATGTGCCTGTCTGCTAGTTGTGTCCGGGGTCACATGATTGTTAATTGCCTGCTGGCCTTGAACTCAGGAACCCTAAAGTGACTCCAGGGGTCAGATGGCTGACCTCCTGTTTTAGCGTCAGGGACAGAACAAGCTTCCAGGAGCCTTTTCCTGAAACTGCCCTGATGAATAATACCAACTGGACCTGCCTGAACCCAGCTTCTGGCCTCTGCAGGAGTGAGTCCTAGGCCCCAAGTGATGTCCCCTAGGCCTTAACTGTAAGAACTAGACTCCAAGTAAAAAAAGCAAAGGCTATGAGCTCTTCGCCTGTAAAAGATCTGTCCTCGGACTCCTTGCAAATGCGAGCAGACTAAGTTAAGGCCAAACAGAAACTGCATTTGATTGCAGATGAGACCTGCCTGGATCCAGACCCTGGAATTCACCACCCAAAGAACTCTGCATCAACCACCACTGCCCTGCATTTCCAAACAATGTAAAATCCTGAGAGCCTGGGAATTTAGCAACTTAATGTTGATGAGCTCCTCCCTAGGTCCAGTTTGAAGCCAATTGCTCAACAAGAGCTTCTTAGATGAAACAGGACTAAGCTAGAAGGTAAACGTTCTACTGAGACCTAGTTTCTGTACTCGACCCACTTTTTCTTGCGGTCAAACACAACTTTTGACTTTCGCCTTGTCCAGCGCGACCAGATAACTGTGATAGCCGATTTGTGCTTTCTGCCCCTATTTCTGCTGAAAATTTTAAAAATTCATATTTACAGGTTTACTGATTGGAATTTTGTCATTTCAGTGTAATTTTATTTATTCATATTTTTCTAGTTTTCTAAATCATTTTGGAACTTTTCTTGTGTGGTGCTTTCACTCTATCACTGTATACATACTTCACACGGTGCCACTAGATTAAGTCTGACTGCTTTTGGGGAACGTTAACAAAGGGCTAAGCACAGGTTTATTTATTGACCTTTGTGATTCACCCTGACAAATATTACTTGAGTGGGCTGTCACCCCTCTCAACTAATAGCCCAATTTATTTCTTACAGCAAGGCTAGTCAGGTTGCTGTTCCACTCAATTCTGGTGATCTTTCCAGGCCTACTTCATTATTGGTCATGCCATGTCTCAAAATAAAACACAGAGGGCCATCTATTTATGGACTAAAGTACTATCTTTCTATTGTTTTTTTTCTTTCGGATCAGGCAGCTTTGATGGTCATGAGTTTGCTTTAAAAATATGCCTACTGTTAAATATAGCAGCACAGAAAGACTGCATAATATTCACCCCTGTATCTTTAATACAATTAGGACGTACCTTTGCTATTAAGGTAGGAAAAATCTGCATTTTGAAAGCTAAAAATTAGGCATTCCAAAAACAGTGAAGTAGAACTACACTTTTGCAATGAACAAGGTGCAATAAAGAGTTAAATGACTAAGATTAATTAAATGATACATTTACACACTGTATCATTTGTGTTGATTACATTATTTTGTGATAACTGATAAATAATACTGCACATGAACACATGAAAACGTCTGCCCACTTATGGGGAATCTAACCTCTTTGAAATCGGGCATGTGCTAAATTTACCAACATTTCTGTGACAAATGGCAAAAACCTTCTCTGTCCTGACAATCTGGGATGCCGCAGCTGCACAGTCAGAAGTTGGCTCCAATATTGTATCCTAAGATTGCTGACAGCACAAATCCAGACTCAAGCCAAATCTAAATAACGTAATATAACAGAACAGAATATAACAGAACATACAGACTCGGGCTTCCCTGAGAAGATATAAGCCCTCACCTGTAAGAGTACACCTGTACTGGTCCTAGTTTACTGCAAGATACCGAAAGATGACTTTTTGTAATGGGGTATGGGGAAAACTCAAAGTGGCAAAATGTTTTATTTTGCCTGGAGTTTGGAAATCTTTGTAGTGTTTCTGAAAACATAATGGCCAGGATTTACTAGTGCTCTACAGCAGACTACTTTTGTAACACGAACATGACGCAGTGTCATACTGGGATTCTCTCAACCCAATGCAAATCACTATTTGTGTGGGATAATTTCCCAAAATAACACAAATTTGTGCCATGTGCTGCTTTGATTTGATTAATTTGCATCAAGGTTTTTTTTTTATGAGTGGTACATCAGCATTCCGATGCAGTCATCCATGGGTTTTGATGAAATTCCCTATCTACAAACATTCAAGGCAAGAAATTGCACCAAAAACTTATGGCTCCGCAAGGCAGGGGTAACGAGGATAAATGCTTTCCCTTCTCCTCCTTTTCCTACTTTGTATGCATGCTGCCTTGTACAGCACACACAAAAAACAGGAAAGGTGTTAAAAGATATTTTTTGTCCCACGAGAGTCCCCTTCCAGTACAAAAACTATTCCTTACAGAAAGCTCACACCCTTCCACTGTGCAGTACGGATGAATGTATTGGTGCATTTCAGCCAGGGATTTAGCTTCTAGGGGAGGTGTTACACCCCCTAATAAAGGTATTTTCTGGTAAATAGTTGGGTATAGGTGCTTTCACTCAGGTATGGTGAGGGGTCTATCGGATTTCACCAGGAATTTTACATAAACACACAGATATGCCAAGTTTCCCAGGTCCATGTGTGATGAACTGCTTCATTCCAGTTTTTTTTCTTTTAATTATGGGGTTTATAATCTTGGTTATTCCATTCTAAACCAGGATTACAAGTCCCAGAATTCAGAGGAAAAAACCTGGACTAGAGTAGCACATCACACATGCACCTGGGAAGCTTGACAGCTATGAACACAGACCAAAACACACACATAGTCTCAATCTCTCCTTTAAATCTTCAAAATTGTTGGTTCTTCTACAAACTATTCTGTTTTCTCTCACATAATAGCCCTATCAATGCGTATTTGTCTCCCGTTCCACTGCCCCCTTAGTCCTTCTCATGTGTCCTGCTTGTCATATAATGTATTTTAACATTATATGCCAGCATGAGTGTTGGAAAATCTGAAGCTAATCCCCGTATCCCCCCAAAAATTAAAGAACAAGGTACGCCCCCGATTGCAGCTTTTAAGTGCGCCAGCAAGGAATAGGGAAAAACAGAGCCACATCTTAGCAGATAAGGCACTGGTCTGTTCTCTACCTTTTACAATAGGAGCGTACCAATATTAGTTGCGGCGTCCCATGCATTTTTCCCAAATCTGGGCCAATATTCTTGGATAAAGACAAGAGAGTAGCAATAATTGGAGTTATAAGTAAACCGCAGCAGAGGTGATATGTTGTTCGAAAATGGTCGTGGACATAGCACATTACTTGCTATAAAGGCAAAAGGATAACGAACTCACTTCCACAGAATTGTCGTCTTCTAATTCATTTCAATGTTATTTATGTAAAATGAATGAACAGATATCTAGCAGCACAAAACAGTTGAAAGTTATTCCAAAAGCAACAACATAAATGAAGAAATTAGACACGTATGGGTACTTAAGAGTTAAATATGCAACTCTGCTGGGAAATTAGATGTGCAACCAGGTGCCAAAAACTGCTTTCCTTGTGATTGTACGACTGTGTATCTAAATATCTACATATGTATGTTAGTCGTTCCCGGGGCCTGAATTAAGACGTTGTGCGCGATATATTGTATGCCTTTGCTCAAGCTTAGTGTCACAGGCTTTGCCTATCCCCATGTGAAACACTGGCTGCAGGTAAACTGTTTTAATAAGGTAATAGACACCACACTACAGTTGCATGGATATATTTCTGCCCCCTAATAATGCTCCCCGTGTCATCTGTATATTTATGATAGCTCAAAGACATGGGTGTGTGGATCTAATTAAAAATGTGAAAGGGTTTAGCAACCTGCTGTTTCCCTGTGAGTCTCTGGTTGCCAGCACTTGGCAGCTCCACTGTCACGAAGCCAAATGTTTAGTCTGCAGTTGAACTGGTGCCAGTGTGCGCGCACTGCATGCTGGGATAGTGAAGCCTGGAGGTTCTGTTTGAAAGCGACCTCTCGTCCGGACGTGAACCGACAGAGTTTCGTTTTTAATCATCCCAAAAAAACAGAAAAGTAAAAGGAATCGTTGGCTTTAACCTTGTGAACCTGAAAGTGGAAGGAGAACACAAATATTGAGCTATTGGATGTGTACGAGGAAGGAAAAATCTCAACATTCAGAGTTTTTTTTACTGTGTTCTGGCCCAGTTGTAAATTATGTATTCGTTGATAGTGAATTTGCACATTTGTTGACAGAGCAACAGAGGATATTTTATTCAGTGTTTCTGTCATCCGTCACTCGTTGCAGGTAAGAAACACACACACGGCTTATTGCTGCTGATGTTTTGACCTGAGGGACCTGCGGATCTTGGCGCCAACAATACCCTTGTGCCTCGGGTCCCAACAGCAGGACCGAGGCATTTTATGGACATGTATTTATTACCGCTAAACCTTGGAGCCAATAGCTGGAGGTGCATTGCCAACAGTTTGTTAAGTATTAACACACTGTTAAACAGAAACCGCCCCAATCACAAATTCAAAGTATAAAGTGTAAATCCAGGTGAAAAATGCCTTTTCAAAGGCTTTATAGATATTGGTGTACTAACTATGAGGCACAGATGTTTAGCATGTGCCATTTTAATTATTATATTTCCACTGATATCATTATGCGCAAAGCAGCATTTCAGTCAGTAACTAAGTTGTATTTGTTTGATTTATAATTGAGGTGTATCTTGCCAGTGCTACAAAGTTTAGTCAACTGTCATTTGTAGATACAGCCACAATATAATTGTTGGCTTTTAACAAAGACGTCATTGTGCTAACAGGTGGACTCTCTAATGTCAATGCTTGGTGCTGAAACGTGCACCTATCAGCATGTTATGAATTTCATCCCAAAGAAGGCAGACTTTGACTTCCAGCTTTATGAGGTCCGTAAACTGAGTACCATTGAAATGAGTAATACTATCATCTAGGCCCATATTTATACTTTTTGACGCAAAAAATTAGCGCCGGCTAACGCCATTCTGAAGCGCCATGCGGGCGCCGTATTTATTGAATGACGTTAGCCGCCGTCGCCGTCTGGTGTGCGTTAAAAAAAACGACGTACACCAGGCAGCGCCGGCGTAGGGGGAAAATGGCGTATGGGCGTCCAGAAATGGTGCAAGTCAGGCAGAGGCAAAAAAAGCGCCACAACCCGATTTGCGCCATTTTTTAACGACGCCCATCCCCCATTGAAATGACTCCTGTCTTAGCAAAGACAGGAGTCATGCCCCCTTGCCCAATGGCCATGCCCAGGGGACTTCTGTCCCCTGGGCATGGTCATTGCGCATAGTGACATGTAGGGGGGCACAAATCAGGCCCCCCTATGCCACAAAAAAAAAAAAAAAACTTACATGGACTTACCTTAATGTCCCTGGGGTGGGTCCCTCCATCCTTGGGTGTCCTCCTGGGGTGGGCAAGGGTGGCAGGGGGTGTCCCTGGGGGCAGGGGAGGGCACCTCTGGGCTCATTCTGAGCCCACAGGTCCCTTAACGCCTGCCCTGACCCAGGCGCAAAAATCCGGCGCAAATGCAGGTTTTTTAGATCCGCCCACTCCCGGGCGTCATTTTTGCCCGGGAGTATAAATCCGACGCAATAGCATCGGAGTCATTTTTTAAGACGGGAACGCCTACCTTGCATATCATTAACGCAAGGAAGGTGTTCACGCAAAAAAATGACGCTAATTCCATGAACTTTGGCGCTAGACGCGTCTAACGCCAAAGTATACATATGGAGTTAGTTTTGCGTCAAATTTGCGTCGAAAAAAACGACGCAAATTCGGCGCAAACGGAGTATAAATATGCCCCCTAATATTTACCCTGGATGTTTGCATGTCAAAATACTATATGCAGCAATATTGTCTGGCGTACTATGTCCTAAATGTCATCTATAAAAATATTATCCCATTTGGTGTAGAAGTGGAGCGAAGTCACGAGAAAAAAACAGGCATAGAGTTTGAGTGCTCTTTCACTTTGGAACTCGCTGCGAACCACTGGCAGACGGGGGCATGTCATTTGAATCTGTGCCTCGCCCCATTTCTCTAATATCAATGGAGTTCCAAGGGTTTGTCACACATGTTGTTCAGTGTTCATGGCAGGTCTCCTATGGGTATTAATATAATTCATAATTATGATTAGATGTTCTACAAGTCCATACTGCGGTATCAATAATGCTACTCCACTTTAGAAAGCTGCCTCCTGAGTAGGATAAAATACTTTAGCATAACAGAACACAGATTGATTGGAATCCAGTGTCCAGTACTGACAAAATATCTGTGAATATCTACTTGATGAGGATCAATACTCGAAGTAGAGCGCAAACTTGTCATTAAGGCAGTCTCCAAGCACTGTTGGGGACTGTGGGTCTTGTCTTGCTGGCTGTGGTGGTCGAAGAACCATGTTTTGGGTTGGTTTCTGAAAGCAGTCAGAGAGGGAGCAGTGCGTAGGTGGAGGGAAAGGCTGTTCTAAGTCTTAGCCGAAAGGTGGGAGAAGGAGCGGCTTCCTGTGCATTCGCAGTGGATGCTGGGGGCTTGTGCCTGAGTGAGGGTGGCTGAGCAGAGCTCTCATGTTGGTCGGTGGAAGGAGTGCCACTGTTAATGTAGGCAGGTCCGGTGTTGTGGAAGGCCTTGTATACGTGTGTGAGGAGTTTGAACAGGCAGTGTTGCTATACAGTGAGCCGGTGGAGAGCCCTGAGGTGTGGGGTGATCCTGGTTCTTCTGGGGAGGTTGAAGACGAGTCTTGCTATTACGTTATAGATGGTCTGGTGGTGGTTTAGGAGCCGGTTTCAGGTTCCAGCATAGAGTGCGTTACAGTAGTCCAGGCGGCTGGTGATGAGGGCCTGGGGGACTGACTTTCTGGTGTGGATGGGGATCCATCGGAAGATTTTTTGAGCATGTAAAGAATGTGGAAGCATGCAGAGGAGATGGCGTTGACCTGTTGCTTCATGGTTAGTTGGGTATCTAGGATGATTCCAAGATTGCATACGTGGCTTGAGGGTGTAGGTGGGTGGAAGAGAGCGGCTGATCACCATGAGTCATTCCAGGGGTATGGCTTGCTTCTGAAGATGAGGAATTCTGTCTTGTCTGAGTTATGTTTGAGGCAGTCTTCATCCAAGCAGCGATGTCAGTCATGGTGTTTTAGAAGATGGTTAGGGTTGTGTCTGTGCTGTCAGCGAGGGAGAGAACCAGCTGGATGTGGTCAGCGTAGGAGACGATTTTGAGTCAGTGGGAGCATTCGATGTCCAAAAGCGGGGCTATGTAGGCATTGAAGAGGGTGGGGCTGAGGGAGGAGCACTGGGGAACGCCACAGATGATGCCCTTGGGGGCAGAGACAAAGGAGTGGAGGTGGGGCAAATAGGGAGGAGGGGCTTCCCTGGATGTCTGTGCTGTGGAGTCTGGTGATGACTCTGTGGTGGGAGATGGTGTCAAAGGCGCCAGATAAGTCATGTAGGATGGGGACTGCTGTTCCCCCGAGGTCAATGATGCATCTGATATCGTCAGTGGCTGAGATGGTCTTGGTACTGATTGTTTGGATGGAACCCAGATTGGTAAGGGTCCAGCAGGTTGTTGTGTTCGAGGTGGTCCATGAGCTGGTGGTTGATGGCTTTTTCCAGTATTTTGGTGGGGAATGGGAGAAGCGAGATGGGACAGTAGTTTTTGAGCTTGTTAGGATTGGCTGTGGGTTTCTTCAGAAGGGGCTTGACCTCACGTATTTCCAGGAGTTGGGGGCGGTGGCTGTGGAGATGGAGGTGTTGAGGCTTTCTGTGAGGGGTTCTCTGATTATTTATTTTCCTACATTGTAGAAACTGTGCGGGCAGGGGCTCTGCTGGGGATCTAGAGTGGATGGAGGTCATGATGGAGATCGTGTCTTTGGTGAGGATCTACTTCCATTCAGGGATCTGGTGAGGAAGGGTGGGGTGTGTTGGGTTGTGGGGACTTTTAAGAGTTCTTTGGTGTGGTTGGCGCCGGTTTCGATGTGAGTGGCGGGTGCAGTCTTTTTGGTATCCCTGAGTCAGTGGTAGTAGTTGCAGAGGGCTGATTTGAAGGAGTCAAGGTTGTCAGGAGTCTTGTTGGAGCACCAGTGTCTTTTTAGCTTCCTGCAGTTGTGTTTGAGGGTCTGGAGTTAGGTGATGAACCATGGGGCATATTTGGAGGATTTTTTTTTAGATGAGTTCTTGAGAGGGGAGACAGTGTCAGCGTGGCCGTGAGCCAGCTGGAGGGGTTTTTTACACGGTGATCAAGGGTGCCAGTGGGGCTGGATTTCTTGAGTGATCCATTGGGCTTCCTTGAAGTTGGCCCAGCATCGGCAGGGAAGGGTGGGGGTTCTGGTTGCTGCGTCTTACAGTTGGTCAGTGGTAAAGTGTATGATGTTGTGGTCTGTCCACTTTAACTGGGCGGTGTGGGAGAACTTGATTCTGTTGCTTGAGGAGTAGATGGGGTCTAGGGTGTGTCCAGCAGTGTGGGTTGGGGAGGTGACCAGCTGGGAGAGGCTGACGATGCTCATGTTTTTGAGGAGTGAGATGGAGTTGTCGTTGTCTGGGTCTTATAGATGCCAATTGAGGTTCCTCAGGAAGAGGTAGTGGTCTGCGTCTATATCCAGGGGGGCAATGAAGTTAGAGATGTGGTTGCAGAAGTTGGTGCGGGGCCAGAGTGTCTGTATGCAAGGGTTTCCCTGAAAGTGGTGTTTGCATCTGGTTTGACCTGGAAGTTGAGGTGTTCCATGATTGGTGTTGCATCATCATCTGTGGGGGTGCAGTGGATGCGGTCTTTGTGGATGATGGCGATTCCTCCACAGGTGTCTGTAGGGGCAGTCACCGTGGATCATATTGTATCCTGGGGGGGAGTAGCAGTGGCAATGTGAGGAGTAGCAGAGGGGGTGAGCCAGGTTTCCATGATGAGCATTACGTCGGGGTGTGGGTGGTGATGGTGTTCCAGATCTCAATGGCATGGTTGAAGAGGGTTCAGACATTGAGTAGCATGCAGTGAAATTGGGGCATCTGGCAGAGACTCTGTTGTGTGGGGGTCCTTGTGGAAGTTACATTGCAGGCTAAGTGGCATTTGTGGCAGGAGAAAGGGCCCTTCGTGGTTCGTGGTGAGGCAATACCGCAGTTGGAGTTCTGGGTCTTTGGTTCTTGATCTCATCTGAGGAGTACTGGTACAGGGTAGTGGAAGCAGGGTTTCTGGTGCTGGGCGTGGTCCAGGTGCAGACTGGCACAGACAGGCTTTCCTTTGTTGCCCCCACGGCACAGTCGCACAGCGACCACCATTGAGTAGGTCCTATGGAGGACGGGGCAAGAGGGAGTTGGGCAGCAAAGGGCAGGAAAACCAAAATAGCGGAAAGGGCAGCAGGGGCTAAGCACAAGAGCAGGCAGACGGCACTGGGCATTAGGGCAGAACCAAAAGGAAAATGAAAGACAAAAGAAAATAAACACTAAAGGAAGAGAGATGGAACAAGAAAGAAGGAGAGAGAACAAGAGACAAGGGGAAAGAAGGAGAGACAGGGCACAAAGACAGGTGGCAGAAAACGTGGAACAGGAAAGAACTCGGTCAGGCAGGGTAGCCCGAAGACTGTGAGGAGTGAGGCAGAGGAGTGCAGCCTAAAGCTCTGCGCAGTCTCAGCCTCAGCAGAATGAGAAGCAGCAGGAGAGTGAGATGCAGGAACTTACTCCAATATGTAAAGTGGCTTTTGGTTTTCAGTGGAAGTGTTTATACTCAAGTAGAATTGGTGGAATTCAGCTCTTGTCCTCTGACTGGATACCACAAATAAAAAGTACGCTTTGAAATTTGAATTGGGTAATTATTATACCACTGTCTGTTCAAAAAAGGAGACTTTTGGATGAGTTCAGGGTTATTTGTAAAGAAAGCTCTCTATGGTAGAAATTCAGCCTTTAAACATACCATTGTCATATGTTTTCATGAAAAATAATTTCTACAGATTTATGCTGATGCAAATTAATTCCACCAAGTTTGAAAAAACATTTCAGCTGAATAGAAGAAAAATAAACACCTTTACTCATCTTAGGTGTTAGAGCTACCAATGTACGTACATGCACAACATCGTGCCCCTCATTATGAGTTTGGCAGGTGGAAAAGGCCGCCAGCCAAACTCCCGCAATTGGGTTACCGCCTGTGGGGTCCCCTTCCTGTGGCCCCTATTAAGAGTTTCCTCCTGGGTCAGCGGACAGAAACAGAGTTTATGCCTGCTGACCCAGCGGGAAGCAGCCACAACATTGATTCTGGTTCATATTGAGCCGGTGGCAATGTTGTGGTGCATATGGTGCAAAAGCACCCGTCACGCTTTTCACTGTCTGCAAAGCAGACAGTGAAAAGCGTGATGGGGCTGGCCATCGCAGCCCCTCCACTACCCATGCCAAGTGCATGGGCAGTGCAGGGCCCCCCATGGAGCCCCCTGCACCCTGTCTCCGCCACCCTTTACATGGTTGTGCTACCACCATGAAAAAGCTGGCAGAGAGGTAATTCCCAGGGCAGCGCTGCGCTGGTGGATCAGGACCGCCAGCACTGCCAGACCGATGACAAGTTGTGATCTGGCGGTGTTGGTGGTCTGACCATGCGCAAGCACCACGGTCGTAATGTGGCTGCCTGTTTTACTTCTACTTCCGTCTGGGAGGAAACAGGAATAAAAGGAATTCCAACAATGTAGAGCTCTTAGTCTGAGTAATACATTTATTAAAGCACTTTTTAAGGTTCGATTAGAAGAAGCATGCAGGTCAAATGCAGCAACTCAAATACACTTCCAAAAATAATAACAGCAGTAGAATAATAATGATCATAGAAACAAACAATGAAAATACACTACTTCAATCATGGACTATACAGTATATCTGCATAAACAGTGATTATATATTCATTCACTATGCAAAACTAAAAATAACAATAATAAATGCAACACCTTGGGGCGAGGTAGGGACATCATCTCTTTGCCAGCTTCAAGTCGAGAACGCAGACAACTGCAGAAAGAGTGTAAAACGACCCTCAATGGGAACCGGGCAAAGGCGTCTCTCCCCCTGGAATAAGTTCTGTCTCTGACCCCAGTCGTCAGATTTCCCTTTTAAATACCTTAAACTAGAGAGGAGAATTCTAGAAACTCACCCCTGTAATATTGTGAATTGTTTTCAAACTCTGGCTGTACCAGTCCGTGTTGAAAGAGCACTTTAGAGATTTGACCACATCACAAGGTGCACACCCAAGACCAAACTGTTCTCTGCCGTACCATAACCATTCTTCTGGTACATTTTTATCTTTCCCTTACTCCTCCATGTTATGCCCCTGCTTTGGTGAGAAGAGTGCACAAAGAGTGAAGACATGAGCGAAAAACATGTTGCAGAAGTTGTGTGCGGAAAAATACCTGCACCACCAATGTGATGGTGTATGAAGCAAAGTTTTTTTGTAAACAACATTTTATTGGTTTTCAGCCTTAAACTGGTTCAGCCTACATTGTATAGATCAAGTAGCTCTGCATATATAACAGAATTGTAAACAAGCAGTCTGCCTTCCAGGCCTACAGATGTGTCCAAGCATTTTTGTGTTATTTAACATTGATGACGAACAACAAAACCCTGTCCCTACCCCCCCACCCTAACCCGCTTCCTTCAATTAATTATATGAGTTAGGCCATATGGGTCACAATTATTATTGAGCTTCTTGGGAGTACATCTCCTTGTAGGGAGGGCTGACGGATGTATTCTTCTCAAGAACAATACCATTCCTTGCAAGTCATATGCGGGGAAGGGGATGATGAAAACCCCTTAGGTCGAAATATGTTTAAGCCTCAGGTTTTCTACTCATACTCTTCTCCAGCATCTTTTAAGGGACGCTGTTTGCCTCAGTACAGTTAACCACTTGTCTCACTCTGTGCCCTAAAGCTTCTACTAGTGTGTCCCACTCTAGAGATATTGGTTTTCTTATCAAACTTCAGCCAGCCTGGCTGCAGCATAATACTTCTTCCCTCCATGAGAGGAGAAATGGGGCATGGGGAGACTTCCAGTGCCGCGTCAGCTGTCGTTTCCCCCAGGCACAGCACCTTATAGCTACTTTTGCTAGGTTGTAGTCCCAGAAGGAAATAAATGGGTGTCAGTTCCACTGTCACCTCCGCAATCTATGTCAAAGTGGCTCCTATTGCAGTCCAGTACTGGGAGAAGGACAGACATGCCCATGGCATCAATGGTCTGACACTAAGGACATTGTGCCGGTGTAGTGTGATAGATCCTATTGCACCAATGCGGAGTGAGGTACGCTCGATGAAAAACGTAAAATTGTATCAGCTTAAATCTAGTGTTGCAAGATACTTTTTAGCATATTGTAATAGGAAAGTCCACTCTTTAGCAGTAATGTCCCTACCTATATCAGTTGCCCACGTAGCCTTCAGCGTAGCCTTTAGCGTATTTGTGGAGATGTGCTCGGATCCCGCAATTTAGCCATCTAATAAGATGCCTGCCGTGTCCCATTGCGTGAAGAACCAGAAGGGCTTTGTGTGTTACCGGTCCAGTACCCTGTGGTGCCCAATGATTGCGAACATATGATTGTTTTTTAGCATGGGTTAAAAAGAGAGTCTGATAAAAGTCTGAGTGCAGCATTAACATGCCATCTTCAAACAAGTCTTCTAAAGTAAGTGGACCCCCTGTTCCAAAACTCAGAGCATAGCTGTCGTGATAGTTCCCGAGGGGGTAGGGAGCCCGCATAATGGTATGTTAGGCGCATAGGGGGTTGATGAGGCTGTGAAAAGTATAGTTAGTTTCCAATAAGAAAATGCCGTACGCAAAATGCAAGGTAGCCCGAGGGGTCATTTTGGGGACCCAGGACTGAGCAAACGATGAATAAAGCCCATCTTCCACATCGCAGCTGTACAATTTATCTCTTCCAGATTATGGCTGGCTGGCCAGTAGGACATTCATTGGAGTTGCCCCGCTATACAATAGGCCTTGAAGTCTGGAGCGCCCAAGCCACACATGTCTGGGGGTAACTGTAATTCCGTCAGGCCGACTCGGCGGTGACCCCTCCCTCATATTAAATCAATCCGTAAGCAGTTCAATGTTCGAAATATGCAGGGTGGTACCATAAGCAGCAAGTTCACAAAATGGTATAAGACACGAGGTAACAGTACCATTTTCTCCAGTGTTACTCTTCCCACCACCGAAAGGGGGAGAGTGATCCAGAAGTCGATCTGGGACCGGAGAAATGTAATCGGCTGGCTTAAATTACCTTCTAGCAAATCCGCATGTTCACGGCATATGTGAATACCAAGATAACGGAAGAAAACAGGTGCTACTGCAGTGGACATTGGTCCGAATCGGACCGCAGGTTCTGAACAAGTGCCAAGGAAGGAGTATGCATATGATTTATCAGGATTCATTTGGAGCCCTGAAAGGAGTGCAAATCGAGAAAAAATCTGCGCTGTCCTCTGTGCCTTGCCTCAAATCCCTATAATAAAGTATCATGTCATCTGCATATAAGGAGCAAGCATGGGTAGTGGGATGAGCACAATTTCCCAATCATTTGCGCTGTGGCGAAGTGTTGTGCCATGGGCTCCAATGCCAATACAAACAATAGAGGGAGCAGAGGACAACCCTGCCTAGTTCCATGGTATATTGGGTAAGATGCAGATATATGCGCTCCCAGTCTTGGCCTTGGTCAGAACTGTGTATAAGAGCTTCACCCACCCTATAAAATCTGGGGGTATGCCACATGCTTCTAGAGAGGCCAACATATATTGCCAGCTGTGAGTATCAAATGTTTGCTGCATATCTGACGAGATGCAGCCGGCATGTGGATATTGGTGTTTCGTCTTATCTATCACCTGAAATAGGTGGTGGATATTCGTCGATGTACCATGGCGTGGAACAAACCGACATTGGTCTGTGTGTAGTAGGCACGGAAATAGTGGGAGTAGTCTGCGCACTAATACTTTACTGTGGAGTTTATAGTCTGTATTTAGAATAGACAGGGAGCATTCCTTCCTTGAGAGACCTCTTATATACCTTCTCTAAGTGGGAAAGCAGGCGATTGGTGTAGGTGTCATAAAATTCCACCGGAAATCCATCAGAGCCAAGCATCTTATTACCTGCCGTCTCTTTCAGTGCCTCGCAAATCTCAGTGGTCACGATTCCTGTCACCTGCGGAAGCGGATGTTGGTGCAGAAACGTGTGTGGAGTGGTGGTCTACAGGCAGCAGTGCGGCGTATAGATCAGTATAATATAGACGAAAGGCGTTGTTGATGCTAGTTTGATAATTTACTATACCCACCTGTGGATATTGTATCGTTGATATATGCATGGGAGATTGCTAAGGCCTGATTAGTTTGGTAAGAAGGGCGCCCGGTTTGTCCACCTCTAAATGTTTTCTTTGGGTGTAAGATCTGTAATCTACCACACGCAAGCACACAAGGAGTTCCTCATGACAGATCCGTGCTGTTTGTATTTGTGCTGTCTTGGTGTCGTCTAGGGTCGCCCTTTGTTCTAGAGCGCCCAGATTAATTTCTAGGTATGTGAGGTCTTTCAGAATTTAGACCACTGCTCCCACCCGCATAGAAATGGAGGATTCCCGTATTATCACCTTAAAGGCCTCCCATTCAATCAATGGGGAGGTTGCAGTGTCTGTTTTTTCTGAAAATAATGTGTCCTTAGCTATCCCTATAGACTGTGTCTTCCAAGAGCATGGGCTGTAGGCGACATATTGGTAACCGGTGGGTACCCATCCCCAGTCCGGCTGTATCTCAATCGGGTTATGCTCAGACAACCTCTTACCTAAATATGTAGCATGGGTTATGTTGGATTGCAGGTTGGAGGTGCACAAGAACCGGTCTAAGCGGGAATGGAGCATATGTGTGTAGGAATCAAAGGAATATTCCTTCGCGTCCTCATTACGGTTCCGCCATTCATCCACTAGGTCCCAACCCTCAACCCTTTGTCACAGTGCTCTGGCCTGGCGAACCGGTGCAGCGCTATGGAAGGGTGGGTGTGAACGGTCGAGGAGAAAATTAAGTATTGCATTCGAGTCCTCCCCAGCACCCATGGGAGGTGAGCCCGGTCCGATAAAATGGTAGATAAGCGTGCATAGAAAGCATCTTGTTCTTGGTTTGGTGCATAAAACAAACTAGTACTATCTGCTCTACATCCAAGAGTCCCTTGAGTAGTACATATCTACTCTGTGAGTAAATTTTTGTATCTTGGACTGAAAACAAAATCCCCACCCTTATCCATATGGCTGCTCCCCGGGCATACGCAGAAAGGCAGGTATGAAACAATTGTACCTGCCAATTGTGCTGTAGTTTTAGGGCTTCTAGTGTAGTGTGGTGGGTTTCCTGTAGGAAGGCAAGGAGAGCGTGGCATCTGTGCAGTTGTGCCAGTACCCGGTGTCATTTATAGAGTGATTCCAGTCCTCTAATATTCCAAGTAATTATATTGTATGATTTATTGATTGATTATTGATCGTGGCCTATGCAATTAATGTAGGGAGTGTCAAGCAATTTTAACCCCGTGGCTCTACTGCGTTCCCTCAGTGTTTCAGTGCTGACCGAAGCATACCAATAAAAAGCAACAACCCCACCCAATACGCGGTCCAGTGCAGACAACTGTGCGAGACCAATTCAACTAATATAACAAACTGTAGAACCATAAAGATAGCAAGGCTTACGCTAGTGGGGTGCCGTGGCTCATACGCCAAACTATATATCTGCGCAGCAATCATAACACATTATAAGGGTCCAGACCCAGGTCTCATCATTAATTAGTTACTCACAAAGCAATCCCCAACTTCATGATAATAATACAAGAATATTACACATGGATTATGAAGTGCTAATGTAATGACGGTTGATAATCACAATGTCATCAGAGAGGTATCAGTATAGTGATCCAGGCTACAGTGCGGTGGGATGGAAGTTCTCTCCAGCATTGTTCACAGGATCCCTGAAGTGGAGAAAAGCAACAATAAGGGCAGCCCTTCATTTTTTCATAGTTCATTAGCAGTCTTTGGAGTAACAGTTAGGAACAATGCTACACTGTCCTCAGTTTCAGTGTCTGAGTCCCCGGCCATGGATGACTCTGTGCTGGACCTATGGCTGGGATCCCACAGAGTAGTAGCATGTTGGATGGCCTCCAGTTGACTTTTACGTGCCTGCCATGGGAACGGACCTCCTCCTCTGCTCTTCGCAGTGTCCTGTTTGCAGCAGGTGCGCTGAGTCTGACGGCTCAAGTTCTGTGATGTAAACTCCTGTTGTTGGTCACTCCGTGTTCCCTGAAAGTTCGGATCTAGCCATTCACTGGCTGCTGTTGGAGAATTTAAAAAATGAAAACGTATAACTTTCAACTTTGTAGGAAAGATCAATGCATATACAAGGCCGTATGCTCTGAGGTGTTTCTTAACCTCTTGGAATGAACCCTGGCAACGTTGTACTGACATTGTGTAATCTGGATAAAGAGATACTCTGGAGCCATCCACAGTGATCAGCGCGCTTTCTGCGTGGCCCGGAATAACATGTCCTGTCTCTGTAGTTCAGTATTTTCACGACTATTGGCCGTGGAGGGGCCCCGGGATGAGTCTCTTGGAAGGCACATGGTGTGCCTGTACTACCATAAAGAGGGTGAACAGGCCCTCAGGCGCCCCCTTCAGCTGTAGCCAGGTCTCGGTGTACTGTGTGGGACGATCTCCCTCAGTGCCTTCCAGAATGCCCACTATCCGGATGTTATTCCTGCGCACTCTGCCTTCGGCATCCTTTTCTCAGTCTTGGAGTTGTTCCACTTGTTTGCACAGTTGTTTCAACATTGAGTAATGCTCTGCTTGCGCCGGTGCTAAGGTGGCCAATGTTTGCTCCGTTGATTTGACTCTGTCTACCAATTTGTGCTGATCATCTTTCAGCAAACTGAGGTCCGTAGTAATAGCGTCAAGATTCTGTTCCATGATTTCTCTGGAGTCATGAATTTCCTGCAAGATGAGATTGAGCTTGTCCCCTGATGTCTCTGCTGTTGTGGGGGGAACACATTCAGATGGCGTGGAGCAAATCAAGTCTTTCAAGGGTGGGGAGCACTGCTGTTCATATTCCTCCAGCCTAGGGGGCTTGGTTTTGTTGCACCCCATCTGGATGATGAATTGTCACCGTAAGGTCAGGAGGCCACACTCAATGCTCAAGAAGTGTAGCCCCTAGAGTTTTGCGTGGGACCTATCGCCACCGCCCAGCTCCTACTAGCATAGGACGGTTTCCCAGTGCTTTCATAGTCCCTTCAGGGTGTGGTCGGATTGAGTCAGCCAGAGCTCGGGTTGGTCTCTTCGGGGCAGGCAGATCTGGTATATTCTGGGATCCCACTGCCTGCCACAGCCCACCTCCCCGTCCAACGTCTTGTTTCTGTGGCTGTTCAGGAGCTAGCCTCCAAGCTATTTAGACCCTCTTGCCCCCAGTCATGGCCACTGGTCTCCACCGCTGGGCCACCCCGCAAATCAGCACTTTATAACTTGCTACAGACCTCCATACCACAGGGTGGCCCACACGTCCCATCTCAATTGCGCCATGCTTCAGCACACACAGAGCGCTCACCTTTGCTGCTTCTTTGGGGATCTGACTCTGATTCAATTTGCTGCCTGGATCACTTCTTCATCGCTGGGCCGCATTCATGCTCCCCCGCGGTTTCTTACGCACCTACAGCGGGCCACGCCAGGCCCTCTGCTAAGCCTCAGTCAATATTCCTTGCAAGTCATCGGTATCGGCGCCAGGCCCTCCTATCAGCTGTCATTTTTGGGGCAGGCAGCCCCGGCACACCCAGGGGACACCAGCAGGCTGCCGCACAAGACGTGCGAAGACCTGTGTCCTTCAGCGGGCCTCCCGCGTGCCAGGCCCGTCCGTGCGGGACCCCTGAGGTGCGTGACCACTGCCATCTTCAAGCATTTTGCTGCAGTTAGGTACCATGCCCGGCCTCCACCAGGTCCGACCACTCCCCATCAGTCCTCAATCTGCTCTGGCCGTCCACGCCTTACCACCGGGCCGCTCAGCAGCAGGGAGAAAGGAAGTATCATGCAGGAGGCCTCGCTGAAGACCGCCACCGCCCATTACCTTCAGCGCACAGGTGCTGCCACTCTGCAATCTGGGCTTCACCCCATACCAAGCACCTCTCCGACACTCTACTGTGTATGTTGTGGCATCCCCGCAATGTTGGGGATGGATCTCGGGTAGATGTTACGACCCGGGTCCAGAGCCTCTGAATTAGGTGTCTGCCATGTTGGACTCTTGGCAACGCCCCTTGTTTCAAGCTAAGTTAACCACAAAATGGAGTCAGTGGTCAAGATGGAGCTGTGGTCAAATACAGATACATTACACTGCCAGACCGCCACATTGGCAGTGGTCCAAATACCACCACGGCCCTGGCGGTCTGAAGACCGCCACGTTGTAACGACGGCCTGAGTGTCTCTTTGCTGAATGCGTAAACATTCTGATGTGCCTGGTGGAGTGTGAACAGGATTTATTTGAACTTTTTAAGTCTTTCTGCCACCATTAGTAATCCTTCATCTGGGATCTGCATATAGGACCATGGGTTAAATATGGTAAGCTCTGAACTCAGGAATTGTATGGAGAAATATTGACTTTTAATAAACACAGTTGATCAACTTAGATGCGTAACGTACTGCTTGTTATGTCAACTTGCTCACCACATTCTGTTGTACTAGTGTTTTTTAATTCTGTTAAAGATATATAAGTAATTCTAGATGTTCGTCAATGTAAATCGCTACATAGTCCTTTCCTATTGCAATTTTCTCAGAACTAACATACGGAGCAAACATTTGCCACCTCTCAGTAGCCTGTTATCCAAAGAAAGGGAGCTGTGCCATTTCCAGGAAGATGTCATTAAAAGGTACTGGAATTGAAAGGAAAACCCAAATAGAATATGCAGATTATTAATCTCTTGTATGTAATAATATTTTTCGTATCATTTTGACAGACTAAATAGGTGAAGCACTAGAAAGTTAGCAACATTTTGATTGATTTCACAGTTTCATTTAAAATTCTCTCATTAACATTCTTAAATAAGAGAGAAACTCAATCGAAAGTTAATTATTTTTAAATCACGATATTGGAATCTGTGAGATCATGTTGTAATTCTGCCAGATTAAATTTTCTTAATGAAGTGCTGCTGTGAGTATCATCCTTTGCTTAAATTGTGTTTACTATTATGTACCAAGACTAATGTACAAAGTATTGATAACACCAATCTAAATTTGCATTTTTAACACTAAACTAAATCGGGGTCTCACTGGCAAACGGAACAGTTTTTCAATGTCTAGCAATAATGATCAGCCTAAGCCAGGGAAGGATTTGCTGAAGCAGGTGTCTCAATTAGAAATTATGAATGAGTATTTACGTATTTTTAATAATGACTTATGTAGAAAAATGAATAATGTATAAAATAATGTGCACGTTTGAAATTGTGACCTCGAAGAATGGCCACCAGTGTTCACAAAATGTACTAAATAATTATTAATACTTATGAATTATTGAAAATGTATTACACTAATGTAGTAATATGTCATATTAAGGGTTATGACGTATGTTCTAGCTTATTAATTGTAGCCCTTAACTTAACTAGTGTCTTGGCCTAGTTTGCCAGGCCTCATGCAGAAGCTGTATTTCTTAGTATTTGATAAAAAATGCTGACATAGTGAATTAACTGTGAGATGCTCATTGTCTTGTTAAAATGCTTAGCAGATGCTTTCCATGTGAACGGACTAACAGGAGACAGTGGCCCGTATTTATACTTTTTGACGCTAAACTGCGATAACGCAGTTTAGCGTCAAAAATTTTTGCGCCGGCTAACGCCATTCTGAAGCACCATGCGGGCGCCGTATTTATTGAATGGCGTTAGCCGGCGCAAGCAGACCGGCGCTGCCTGGTGTGCGTGGAAAAAAACCACGTACACCAGGCAGCGCCGGCGTAGGGAAAAATGGCGTTAGGGCGTCTTAAAAATGGCGCAAGTCAGGTTGACGCTAAAAAATCTTCTTAACCCGATTTGCGCCATTTTAAACGACGCCGAGGCGCCATTGACATGACTCCTGTCTTAGTAAAGACAGGAGTCATGCCCCCTTGCCCAATGGCCATGCCCAGGGGACTTCTGTCCCCTGGGCATGGTCATTGGGCATTGTGGCATGTAGGGGGGCACAAATCAGGCCCCCCTATGCCAAAAAAAAATTAAAAAAAATGTATACTTACCTGAACTTACCTGAATGTCCCTGGGGTGGGTCCCTCCATCCTTGGGTGTCCTCCTGGGGTGGGCAAGGGTGGCAGGGGGGGTCCCTGGGGGCATGGGAGGGCAGCTGTGGGCTCATTTTGAGCCCAAAGGTCCCTTAACGCCTGCCCTGACCCAGGCATTAAAAAGTGGCGCAAATGCGGGGTTTTCTGCCCCGCCAACTCCCGGGTGTGATTTTTGCCCGGGAGTATAAATACGACGCATTTGCGGCGCAGTCATTTTTTGGGACGGGAACACCTACCTTGCATCTCATTAACGCAAGGAAGGCGTTCACGCTAAAAAATTACGCTCTTTACTCATACTTAGTATAAATATGGCGTTAGTTTTGCGCCGAATTTGCGTCGAAAAAAACGACGCTAATTCGGCGCAAACGGAGTATAAATATGCCCCAGTGTCCTTACAATGTATTGAGACATGTGTAATGTGTGCTAGAGGTTCTTTCCCAGGACGCAAACAACGAAGACACTGACTGGAGAAGAAGATGCAACAAATTCGATACCTGATGAGCCGGATGATGAGAACATCGTAACGCAGACCAATCAACGACATGTCAAGTGTGAACTATTAGAATTCATAGATTTGGTATAGAACTTTCACGCGACAGAGGAATAATGTATGATTAATTGACCAATTGGGAATTAGGGGATAGTTTAGGTGACTTTTATATAAAAACGCAACAGAGGGAACTTAGACAGACGACAAGGCCAGAAATCTAGAGTGACTTTGGGAGAAGAAGAGATTTGAGATTCTGTCATTGGGCTCATACTCTCTGACTGAGAGCCTGATGTTTTGTTGATCGATTGATGACATGAGGACAAAGACTGATTCTGGTTGCTGACCCATACCGTGGCTAGTTAGATATGACAATGTGACTTAATTGCATTTTTATGCCTTTTCTTTCTAGGTACCAACTGCGCTGTCTTAATAGTTGTCTTTAGCTAGATGTTTTCAAAATTTGTGTTCTAAATTGTTTTGCATGAAACCCCATATGCTGATGCTAATCTGGAGTAGTTGAGGCTATTCACATGACGACGGACAATTTGCAGAGTCAATGGTTGACAAATTATTTTGCTGAACTCTATGGATTATGCAGTACTATTGAAACTGACTTTACTAATGATTTGTACTGATGCTTCAGACTGCATTGTGATTCAAGCTTTGATTAGATCATGTTTCTTCCATCTTTTTGGTTAACAAATATTAATTGTGTTTGATTTGACTTAGCGATTAATCTACATGACTTTGGCATTTTAATATAAGGGTAAACGTACTAAATTTTTACTAAGGTGTGGTTATTCATGGCTGAAAAGTCATGGTGTGTAACAACTACTGACTCCATTGATTATTGATTATTGATTTCACTAATGATTATTGATCATTACGCATTGATTATTGTTTCTGTTCTGGAGCTATGGTAAGAACATCCTGAACAAGTCAAAAGGTTCATCGACCTATACGAGTCCCCTTGTAAGTTTACTTATTAAGGACCAACGGGCTAACAGATTGAACCATGTTGCACGCCTCTTGGACAGTACACTCCACATGAACACCACCATTCTGTTGTATGGTATACCAGGCATCACTGTTTCCATGGGCATTCTATGTTAAATTGGTCTAGGCAATAGAGCATTTGATGGACCAACATATCATAATGGGCTGCTAGAGTGCTGAATTGCTAGGTGCAGGAGTGCCAGGAGGCAAGTGTTAAATTGTTGTTCATAGCTCATTGGGGGTAATCCCTGCAAACAAGCGTGTCTGCTCCATTCCTCCCAGCGAGGCCCTTTTCCTGGCCTGTTGCTAGGACACAGGACTGTTGTTTACGAGATGCTTGGAGTCTTGGATTTTCATAATGCTTAAGGTACCTGAGTCTCAACACCCGTGCTATGTTTGATTTGATGTCCTGTAGGGCACAGGTGAAGTTTGCACGACTGCAGTGGTCCGACTCCTTATCATCTGGTTAATAAACGTGTCTCAGCAAATAATTGCTGTTCTATACCAAAGGCAGGCATCATTTGTGCGCACTAACATTTTCAGCGTGTGACTGGGTAGTCACTTCCTGGATAACCTCAAGGTTTCTCTTTCAAATATGCTCACACCCAGCCAAGAAAGGAAATGCTCTGAAATTATATCAGCTATCACAGGAAAGAGTTCAGCAGCCCCATCTTCTGCACTTCGACTTCTGTTAGTCCAAGTCATTAAGCCAACTTTCAATATGTTCAATTGACAGTAGGCATTTAGGCCACATAGCCTTTGCGCCATAATATCTCTTTTTCCACACAGAAATTCACCATGATGAAATATTGTACACTTACCTGTAGCCTGAGCAGTTCAGCAAGCAGGAAAGTCCCTGTTCTGATGGGGAATAATATACAAATATAACAGCAACAATGTTTTCTAAAATTAACATTGAGACTAGTTTAATATGAAACGTGTGAAAAATATGAGCACAAAATTTTTTTCTGAAGTTTCATGAGCACCGAGCATCATTGAAGTAAATCAATTGCATTAGGTTTTCATGTGAGGCAGACTTCGAAGTCGCTTTTTAGTAAAAGGTACATTAATTTTCTTGAAAGATTTTGTTCAAAAATTGAATTTTTAGGAGTTAGCTTAGCCAGAGAGAGCTGCAATATCATATGAGGTGTCTTGGTTCTGCTCGCTTCTTCAGCAGTCATTGCCCACTCTGGGCCAGATTTGTCATAGGTTTTGCAACGCCCAAGAGCCAAGTGCAAAGGGATGCAGGCCAGCGCAAAATCTAGTATGAGATTTACCACGCTATGCAAGAGCACTTTTTGTGGCCCTGAGTGGCTTGGTAAATCTGGAGTAACCCAAGGAAGAGCAAGTTACTGCCTTTTGTAACTCTGTCCCAGGGGGGAATTCCATGGGTGAAGCCTGGGTGTTCCCAGGCATCCACTCATGGATTTTGGCGCATTCCCAGATTTCCCAGGGGATGCGTAGTGAGGAGAAAAATCTTACTTTCAGCTAGTTTTTTTTCTGTTTTCTAATTGTGCTGCATTCTGCAACCTACCTAGAAAGCAGAAAGCAGAAAGAAAGCAAAAAAAGCCTCAAAGGATTTTTTGATCCTGGAAGGTGGCCCTTCCTGCAGAAATACAATCCCACCTGCAACGCAGGCACCCTTGCACCATGGTGGCCTGCACTGGTACTAAAGCATGATGGATGGAATGCTTGAATTAATCTCAGTCACTGGTACCAATCCATTGTTATTTTTCACACCATGTCACCTTAGTTTGTACCCAGCTATATGCAAATCAGTCTTCACCCTTCTCCAATTGCAACAGTCCAGCCCAAACTGCCAATCCATAACCTCTGTGAACTGGACCACAACCAATCCAGGACCTGTTTGGCCCTAGTTATGGGCTCATGAGTCAGGTACAGCTTACTTCTAGTGACACTGTGTGCACGGGGCCTACATCTGGGCATACTCGTCCCACTTAGGGTGACAGACTAAAGCTTACAAAAAAGTGATCAGTGGAATCCTTGAATACATTTCAGCCACTGGTAATTGCTCATGGCTGCATTCCAATCCTTTGTTATTGGTCCAAACTGATGTGGCATGGTGGGTGAAAATTGATGGATTGGAATACAGCCTGAGTGTTTGCCAGTGGGCGAGATTAATTTAAGCATTCCATCCATCACCTTGTTGCTTTTGCATTTGGCACTCTACGTGCACCAGGTATGACTTGTTTGACTGGTTCTTGCACACCCTCAGGTACTGTTTAGTTACCTGAACTGGTCCTTAAACACCCTTGGTCCATTAAAGAGGTTCTAAGACATGCAACTGGCACCAAGTTATTTAAATGGCATAGGCCATCAGTTGATCATCAGAAATCTTCAACTATCAGACATGCCTTGCTGATTCTTCAACGATTCAGACAGCCCTCATGCACTCCTGGCATGCCCTTAGGCACCTCCATCCAACCCTCAAAGATCTGCGCTTTTGCCATTGAGACTCTCAGACTACCTTAAAACACCCCAAACCTGGTCACAAGCAACTTTAGCCCAACAGCAGACACCACTACCAGCTTAAAGACAGCTAAAGGCCTCATGACACTCCTTTCAGACTCTCACAACCTGCTCCCACAGAGGCCCTGCTGAGTCTCACTAACTCTCAGCAGGATCTTAGAAACCCTCAGCAGGCTCCCAGAAGTAACCTCGACATGAAACCAGCTTGCCAACAGAGAACATCAACTGGCTTTCAGACACCTGAAGTTGTTACTGAAACAACGCTCGACAAAGCCTTCAAGCACACTCACTAATGTTCTTCTCAATAGGAATTCAGAAATCCCCAAATGTTCATGAGACAAAACCATAACAGCCACTGTAAAATCAGTTCCTGGTGATATAGTTTTACCTCGCAACTCTTTTCAATTTTTGGATAGTCTTTAAACAATGATATATTCACTTCCTTACTTTCTTAATATTTTCTTGTGGGGCTGACGGTCCATTGCATTGCCATGTGCACCATCTATATGTGTGTCCACCATTGCTCCCTTGATTATTACCATTCACTTCCTCTTACATTCATGTCATTGTCATGGGTTCCTTTTAGTGCCTGGATTGGGCATCCTTATTTTAGCTCTTAGGCCCATAGTCTGTGTCTTTAAGACATGTATACATTTTATTCACTTTTATTTATTTTATAGTTTATAAGCACAGCTCACCTTTGGCTTGTTGGTTTATATTTTATCAGCTGTCTTTTGTTGAAAACATACTTGCTCATGTTCTATGTTTATCTGTCCCTTAAACACATTTCACGCTGTGCCCTGCTCAAGGCTGTCATATTTACACATAACTGTTTACTGTTAGAAATGGGGTCTTTGGTTGGCACTCAGGTTACCCCCTGCCCAAGCAAGGACCCTCACTCTAGTCAGGGTAAAACAGAATCACCCTCAGCAAACCCCTGCTTACCCTCTTGGTAGCTTGGCACGAGCAGCAGGCTTAACTTCAGAGTGCTAGCTGGAAAGTATTTGTACCAACACACACAGTAACTTAATGAAAACACTACAAAATGACACAACACAGGTTTTAAAAAATTGAGAAAAATTATCTAAACAAAACAAGACCAAAACGATAAAAATCCACAATACACAAGTCAAGTTATCAATTAAAAAGTAAGAGTCTTCATGTAGTTTTAAACACACACTAACACTGTTAGCGTGAAAATGTACCTTGGGTGCATCAAAAATAACGCCACACAGGTGAGTGTGCGTCAAAAAGGGCTTGTGATGCATCGATTTCACTCAGGAGTGAGACCTTGTGTTGTTTCTCCTTTCGTCGGGCCGAGGCGCATCGTTTCTTCTCTCCGCAGGAGAGCGATGCGTCGATCCGGCCAGCACTCTAGGGTCGAGGCAGGCCTGGCGTTGTTTTAACATGCCCAGCGGTACTTGCGTCAGAAATCCAGCTGCACGATGATCCGAAAACCATGCAGCGTGGGTTGCGATCTCCCAACCTTCATACGCGATGCTGCACTTTGTTTCTCCAGCTTCGGTCGCGTTGCAGGCAAGCATCGATTTTCAGCCGCGAAGCTGGCGGCGCACTGATTTTTCAGCCGCAGATCGGAGTCGCAGCGATCTTTTCCCTGCACGGCGTTCCGTGTGTGGATTATTTCCTCTTAGGCTGCCAGCTTCTCCTTTCAGGGTCCCAGGAACTGGATGGACACCACTTGGCAGAGTAGGAGTTTCTCCAGGGACTTCAGGTGCTGGCAGGAGAAAAGTCTTTGCTATCCCTGAGACTTCAAACAACAGGAGGCAAGCTCTAAATCAAGCCCTTGGAGATCTTCACAAGATGGAAGGCACACAAAGTCCAGTCTTTGCCCTCTTACTCTGGCAGAAGCAGCAACTGCAGGATAGCTCCACAAAACACAGTCACAGGCAGGGCAGCTCTTCAGCTCTTCTCCAGGAAGAGGTTTCTCTTGGTTTCCAGAAGAGTTCTAAAGTCTGTGGTTTTGGGTGCCCATCTTATACCCAATTTCTCATTTGAAGTAGGCCTACTTCAAAGCAAAGTCTCTCTTGAATGTGAAATCCTGCCTTGCCCAAGCAAGGCCCCAGACACTCACCAGTGGGGTGGAGACTGCATTGTGTGAGAGCAGGTATAGCCCATTCAGGTGTGAGTGACCACTCCCCCCTCCTTCCTAGCACAGATGGCTCATCAGGATATGCAGGCTACACCCCAGCTCCCTTTGTGTCACTGTCTAGTGTGAGGTGCAACCAGCCCAACTGTCAAACTGACCCAGACAGGGAATCCACAAACAGGCAGAGTCACAGAAATGGTATAAGCAAGAAAATGCTCACTTTCTAAAAGTGGCATTTTCAAACACACAATCTTAAAATATTTAAAGGTAGCCCCCATGTTAACCTATGAGAGAGACAGGCCTTGCAACAGTGAAAAACAAATGTTAGCAATATTTTACTGTCAGGACATATAAAACACATTACTATGGGGGTCATTCTGACCCTGGCGGTCATGGACCGCCAGGGCCAATGACCGCGGGAGCACCGCCAACAGGCTGGCGGTGCTCCCATGGGCATTCTGACCGCGGCGGTACAGCCGCGGTCAGAAACGGGAAACCGGCGGTGTCCCGCCGGTTTCCCGCTGCCCAAGGGAATCCTCCATGGCGGCGCTGCAAGCAGCGCCGCCATGGGGATTCCAACCCCCTTACCGCCAGCCTGGTTCTGGCGGTTTTGACCGCCAGAACCTGGCTGGTGGTAACGGGTGTCGTGGGGCCCCTGGGGGCCACTGCAGTGCCCATGCCAATGGCATGGGCACTGCAGGGGCCCCCTAACAGGGCCCCACCAAGATTTTCAGTGTCTGCCAAGCAGACACTGAAAATCGCGACGGGTGCAACTGCACCCGTCGCACCCCTTCCACTCCGCCGGCTCCATTCGGAGCCGGCATCCTCATGGAAGGAGGTTTCCCGCTGGGCTGGCGGGCGGCCTTCTGGCGGTCGCCCGCCAGCCCAGCGGGAAACTCAGAATTACTGCGGCGGTCTTTTGACCGCGCAGCGGTATTCTGCCGGCGGAACTTTGGCGGGCGTCCTCCGCCGCCCGTCAAAGTCAGAATGACCCCCTATATGTCCTACCTTAACCATACACTGCACCCTGCCCTTGGGGCTACCTATACCTATACTTAACCATACACCTTTGGGGTGTCTGACATGTAAGAAAAGGGAAGGTTTAGGCCTGGCAAGTGGGTACACTTGGCAAGTCAAATTTACAGTTAAAACTGACACACAGACACTGCAGTGGCAGGTCTGAGACATGATTACAGAGCTACTTAGGTGGGTGGCACAACCAGTGCTTGAGGCCCACTAGTAGCATTTGATTTACAGGCACTGGGCACCTCTAGTGCACTGTACTAGGGACTTGCTAACAAATCAAATATGCCAATCATGGATAATCCAATTACGTACACATTTTGTAAAGGAGCACTTGCACTTTAGCACTGGTTAGCAGTGGTAAAGCGCCCAGAGTAACAAACACAGCAAAATTAGAATCCAGCATACATCAACAACCTGGGAAACAGAGGCAAAAAGTTAAGGGAGGCCACACCAAGGATGAAATGTCTAACATTTACCTTGTATTACCGCTCCAATCGTTATGGAGTCAGCCTTCTGATGATCATAGACATATCATCACATCAGGCCTGCTCTCAGAACACAACACTTTTTTTATATAAACACCACACAGGCCTAAGAAGGGTACAGGTCCTCCCAGCCAGTGCAGTCTTATGCTGTGCACCACTTTATCAGTAGCTTCATTGATCCTGGCCTTGTCTTTCCAGTCAACCGGTAGGACTGCCAGCAGAACAACAGGCAAACCCTTGCTGCCTTCAGGTACAAGGCGGGGCTAGACCCATAGAATGGGACGGGCAGAAGGGCTAACACTGCTATCCTCTCATGTTAGACATTAGGGTGTAGGTAGGAATTTCAGATCTCATGATTATGTCGGATGTTGGGGCTGTTTTTATGTTTTACACTAATGGTCACAATCATCACTGTATTATGTTTCATCCACCTAAAAATCACAGCTCATGCTTTTTATTATAGAATACCCTCGCTTCAGTAAATACATTGAAACATATTCTGCATCTCATTGTCTGCCTTCGCATGTGTGAGACTTTGTGTAACTGAGAGAAAGGGGTATGATCTGTCGACCACAACTTCCCTGAGGAGTCAGAGTGTCATGTTTCTAGGCTGCCACAAATCACCTTTACTTTCTAGGTTTTGGTGAGGTGCTACTAGGTAGCAGAAAAGGTTAGGCTGACAGTTTTTAGCTGGTGTGGGACGGACTCAGTCACCTACATGCGGTAGTGCTACTGCCTGAAACCAGGCAGTTTTACCCCCACGGTAAGAGTCCTACGACAGCTAGACAAGAAGGTGTCAGGAGAGAGTTCTGGAGCCCTGGGGCCCTTTGCCTCAATCCAGTGGTCGTCTTCTTTAAGCTTTGTTAATCATAATGGCCCTGTTTCAGCTTCCATGGTTTCACATCTCTAGAACCGCTGGTGGACTGGCCCTGTTCACCCAAAACACATTATCTGTATATTGCACTGTTACTGGAACACCAAAGCAATACCGAAGATTGCATGTACAGCTGTGACCAGCTTGTTTCAAACACACTTTTTGAAAGGCACTAGACTGGAGTGGTCCAAATTTAGATAGTCAGGCATACTGACAGACAGACAGGATAGATGGATGGATGGATGTATGTTTTCTTATGTAAGAATCACACAGTGTTTAGCACACTTTTTCTGCAACTAAGTGTCAAGATATTAGGAAAGTAAAAGGTAATAAAGACATAGCTCATACACAAAGGACCATTACATGAACAAGTGAAAGAAATATCATTACCATAGTCTCTAAATTGATGACTTCAGCTAGACACATACTTAAGGGATAAAGGAGGAAACTCTTCAAAGAGGTTGCAGGTTCCAGCACACTTCTTTGTAGAGAATTTCCCCCTGAATTCCAGGAGGGATGTAAGTTAAAAAAAATAAGGATTTATTTGCAACACAAAATTATCAATTTGAAAATATAATTTTACCAGATTACTGAAAACACCAACCTTTCAAATGCCTAGCTTGAAAATTATAGACTCAAAATGTTTCCAGACATAGAAATAGTGAATTTTCTTGGCATCATTTTAACATTGTAGTGCGTAAAGTTGATATTTCTTGCAAGGTAATTGTAGTGTATTCATAAATGTTTATTTACAAGTATTTACTGTGTTTGGTGCAGCTCCAGCGTTATGTCCCCCTCGAGCTGCTCTCGTTCCATTTAGAGTGTTTACTTTAGAATATGCCCTGGGCCGGTGGTCTGAGTGGTTGGCTAGGATTCCAGTCAACTTGGTCAGTTCGTCTTGGAATCCGAGCCAGCCGGTGGCTTCTTGTCGTGGGCGAGTTCCTTGTAGAATAAATAGACACAATAGTGACATCATTCACAGTGGCCATATTTTATCAGGTTCATCTAGCAACACCCGGCTGGTCATGACGTTATACAGGATGCTATTGCATGTTGCATCACACGCATCTCAATTACTGTTCATCGTTTCATCTGGCATCAATCTCAGATTTCTGGTGCACACATTAGTGATGCACACTCCCAATATACATGCAAACACCTGAAGTTTCTCATTTTCATAGTGCACAGATCGATAAAGTGTGCATCTAAGTTAAAACAAGAACATTATTGTTACATCCAAGACAATTTATTGAGAGTTGCATGTTCTAGTCAATATTAATTTATATAATTTTGTGAAATACTTATGCTTAACTATTACTTACAAATAGTGTCTCTTACCCTGTGTACTCCTTTCACTTCTGGATCCACTTCACAACATCTGCTTGGCACCATTCGTTCTGACACAAAATATCTTCTATTTTGACTTTATAATAAAGTCATCATGGCCACCCCTCAACAAACCCCCAAGCCAACTGCCTTCTTGGCTCAACCAGGTAAATTCACCATCATATAGGGTCAATGGTTCTGTCTTTTCGAACATCATCTCACTGCCATAGATGCAGAAGCTTACAGCCCACAAAGGAAACTTGCACTGTTATTCAGCAGTTTGGGTCTTACTGACAACAAGTATTTGATAAATGACCTCCTGTTACTGCTCCTGGAGCTGGTGACAATTGGAACATATACCGAGAAGCAATTGAAAGGTTGCACAAACAATATGCAGAGCACTGTTATTCAGCAGTTTGGGTCTTACTGAGCAACAAGTATTTGATAAATTACCTCCTCCTACTGCTCCTGGAGCTGGTGACAATTGGAACCTATTCTGAGAAGCAATTGTTGAAAGGTTGCACAAACAAGATGCAGAGGAACTCAATGTAATGTTAGAAAGACATAACTTTGTAAAACGGAACAACTAATTGATGAAGGGCTGGAAGAATATATAGCCACACTTAGAATATTGGCGGCCACATGCAAGTTTGGTCCAAATTTAGATACTTATATTCGAGAGCAGATTGTTTTTAATTATGTATCAAAAGATTCAGGACTCGGATGTTGCAATCCTACTCTTAGTGGGGTCATGGATTTGGCAAAAAGCATTGAACGATTCTTAATTTTGTCTTAAGTGTTGAACCTTGATGCCAAAGCCAATGGAAAATGATGTCTTAGTTGCAAGAAGCTAGGACACTTTCAGAACGCATGCAGGAGCAGCAGAACCCCTGTCTGCATTAGTAACGTGAATGTTGAATTTGAATCTCGCACCGTAGCTCAGTGTGTATTCTAGACAAACCTGTCGATAATATTTTAGACAAGCATAAAGAGCTATTTCGTGAACAGGTAGGCACTGTTAAAGGGTTTGTTCATCATATCTGGTTAAAATCTCATGCACAACCTTTTGTACATAAAGTGTGTCAAGTTCCCTTGTCAGTCAGAGAGGAACTCAAACAAATACTTAAAAATCTGTGTAGTCAAGGCATCATTGAACCTGTTTAGTCATCCCAATGGGTTGCACTCGTTGTTGTATACAAAACATCAGGTGAAATCAAGTTATATGCTGACTTGTGCACCTTGAATGCCAATATTTAGGTTTACTGCCACCCTCTACCCAGGATACATGACATGTTGACTAACTTGGGCAATACTAAATGGTTGTTATTCATTCATTTGAGTCGGAATACCACTGACTAGCTTTGGACAAGGAATCACAAGAACTGACAGCTTTCGTCACCCTCTTTGGGGCCTGCAAATACTTGAGACTACAGTTTGGGTTGGCATTAGCAGCTAGAGTCTTCCAGAAGGTTATGTATGTCCTGTTTGCTGATCTCAAAGGAGTGCAAGCTTACCAGGATGCTATACTTGATAAAGTCTTGTCCATTCTCACGCAGAGGTATAACTATTAGAAAAGACAAATGTAAATTTGCCACCAAAGAACTAGACTACCTAGCTCACACCATCACAGACTCGGGCATCAAATCCAAGTCCTCACTGGTAAAAGCCATCAAAGAAGCAAGTGCACCCACTGACCAGTATGCCCTGTGTTAATTTCTAGGTCTTGCAGAGTAGTAGCGCCACTCAGATCTCTATTGCATAAAAGATAGAATTTTGTTGGGGGGGAGGAAGTACAGACTGCTTTTGACAAGGTAAAATATCTAATTGTAAAGGCACCAGTCCTATCTGCTTTCAAGGATGCTTGTACCTCCATAATTACTGTAGATGCCAGCCTCCACGGTCTAGGGGATGTTCTGAGCCAAAAGGTCAGGAGCAGAGAGCAAACTGTAGCATTTGCCTCCACATCACTCAATAAGTTTGAACAACAGTACAGCACGATTGAAAAGGAAGCTCTAGTTTGTATTTGCAAACTTTCACAAAGGCAACCATAGTGACAAGGAACCTCGGCTATCCCATATACCAAAAACATTGGCCCCTTTCCAACAATCTACGTATGTTCAATGAAGTTAAGATAAATACTTGATGATGATAATCTCTAGAATGACCGAAGAGAACTCCATTATGTCAGAAAAAAAGACGACAATTTTTAAAATTTCGGCAATGATCTGTATTTATATTGAATTATATCAAAGAGACACCTATGTGTAAGAGTCCTCCAACATTCAGAATCGGGTCAAAAAACAGAAAACATTATATTTAAAACCATCAATTTTGTGCACAACAATCTCATTAAAAGGTTTCCAATATCCTCAACATAAGTGACCGAAAAAGCATAAATTGTCCATTTTGTACGTATATAACCCAATTACTATCAAAGGGTTATTGTGTTAGGTGCACCAGTAACAGTCAATAACGTTTCGACTCTCTCACAGGTAAGGGGTCTCATCAGGACCAAACAATAATAGTACACCTATATAATAGATAAAGACAAGTTAATGGATAATAGGAGTATGTCCGGCAATTTTATACCATATAAAGTAAGGGCCAAGAGACCAAGAGAACACCAACCTCATACGATGGAAACCAGCACCCAGGTGAAAGCAACATATATGTAATACTCACAGGGGACTTAACACTATGAAAATGTGAAACAGAAACAGGCAAATAGTGTGAGAGCCCGAATGGATTGGAAGTCAAAGTCACATGGAGAAACGCTTACTACTACTGTAGTCCTCAGAAAATAAGATGTAATTTCATAGCTGCATAATAAAACGTAGGTTTAGAACCCATAGTATCTGTAGTGTTGGGGCCCTAGGCCCTCATGCTACTAAAGAAACCACACAGACACGAGCATTGGTGGAGTCCACTGTGAATCTGCTTGCCGAGACATCCTGGATTCATGAAGGCCAATCCCTTGAAGATGGATGACATTTGTGATGGCGTGAAGTCCTCTTCTGAAGCCTTTGTACATCCTGACACTCTGATTGCAGAGCTGCTTCCAGACCACCTCTCGTTTGGGGACTCTTCACTATGGAACATCCTCGAGGCCTTTTCGATGGGTTTGCCACGGGATTGGCATGGACTGTGCTGGGCTGTGTGTGGGCCATCTGCCGGCCGCTGCAGGCTCTCCGACAGGAGCCATGGTCAAATCATTTGTGCAACCACATGGGTGGATGTTCAGTGGTCAGGGCGCTTGCTGACATGGATCAGGTGCATGCGGGCTCTCAGACGGTCTCAGGGCAATTGTCTATCACGTTGCCAGGAGGGTGTCTAGTTGGTGTCATGTTAATTCACTGAAGACAGTCTTGGTGTGCTGTGACCTGTTGGAGTCTCCATTGCACAGCCCTGTTTGTCTCTTTGACTTCATCGGTGGGGCAAGGTCCAGTCCTCTCTCAAGCTTGAGAGGCCCCTTGTCTGTGTTGTCACGGGACTGCTTGTGGTCTGCGCTGGGGCTGCTTATGCGCCACATAGGGCAGCTGCAAGACCTCCTAGGAGCCACTGCCTAGTCGTTCGTGCAATTGCAGGGGTAGATGGGTCTAGGTCACGACTTGCTCTTGTCACCGAGAGCAGGATACAGACAGGGCGAGCAGTTGGTCATTGGTTGACTGGTTCTTCAGAGCATTAAAGCAGAGGTGTAGGACTCCAGTCTGGTTGTTTAACTGCTCCTTTGATGGATACCGTGATGCAGACTGCAATGATGATGTTTTGCCATTTGAAGACCTGGACGACAAGTGATGTTGCTGGAGTGAAGGTGATTGGAGTAACTTCGTCATAGCGAGTGCAGTCTTTCTCTTGCTCATGTGCAGATGCTAGCAGTGGTGCCATCTGCTTCAAGCAGCCGATGACAGGTGGCTTGGATGGTCACCTTTGACATGTGGGGTGAGTACGCCGTTCGCGCATGGCGTCTTACATTTTGGCACTCCCGCCGAGCTATCTCCAGTGACTTCACCGCACCCCGGTGGCTGTCTTGTCTGTGGGTGCACTCTTCCTTTGTTGTGTGAGTCCTCCATCTCTCCACCCTGTTGATCTTCCGTTCTTGTTCTTCTGCGGTCGTCAGGTGCTGCAGTGTGACAGGTGATGTCACACAGTCTACTTTCTTCCTTCTTCATAGCGTGGTGCTACGCCACGCTTTCTTCTCTTTTGTTGTGGCGTCTGGCCACTTGTCTTCCTTTTGTGTGGACCTTTCGAAGGTCCTGTCCTGTCGAAGGACTAGGCGTTTTTTTCAGTGTTGCTGGGTGGCATCATGCCACTTGGGGTGTGCGACTCTCCTCTTGCCTGTTGCGAGTCACTGCCGTCTCCGTCTTGAGGTAGTGTGGGGGAGGACACTCCTTGCTGAGTCTCTGGCCCGTTGCAGGGCAGTGACATAGGGTCACTTTCTTTTCCGCTTCCTCTTCACATGAGGGTGCAGTGCTTGCGCCTCAAGGCAGTGCTTTCTTGCCGCTGGGTGTTGCTTGAACTTGGGTGTGCTTTGCAGGGTTGGTCGCCTCTGATGACCTCCTGTATGATGGGCCAACTGTGGCCATCTTGTGTTGCAGAAAGGCCGGCTGGCTCGGCCTCTTGTCCCGTGCGTTACGTCACGCTCTCGGTGCTCTCTCCAATTTTGCGGGCGCTTTCCCATGTCGTCACGTTCTCTGGTGCAGCTCTCTGCACAAGTGACGTAGTCTCTTTTCTGGGCGTCCTATGGTAACGCCTGGCATGTGCCTTTCTTGTCCTGCGGTGATGTCTATCACTGCTGGGGCATGTGGCGTTCTTTCTGCCGTGGTGGCGGACGGCCGCCAGGGGCTGCGCAGTCCATGCGCGCTCTCATCGTGGCTCACGTGGCACTTGCGTCCATTTCTCACCGTTGCAGCTTGGCTGAGACAGCTGCAGTCTTCTCCTTCCCTGTGCAGCATCGTCCGTGTCGCGTCCCTCTTCCTCGCCGTTTCCGTCTTCTGCGCCGTTTCTGTCCACGGGCGCACTCTTGGTGTGGAGCAGTCACTTTCTGAAGGGGCTGCTGTAAACTTGCCTTCATCCAAGCTTGTTTTACCTTTAAAACAGAAATAGGGTGCAGTACCAACTTTGCCCACTGGATGCCAGTAGTGCACTTCTTTTCTAGCTTGAAGACAGTCTTTCCGGTTACCGGCCTCGTTTGTTTCAACAGATGTCGGTGAGGAGGGCATGCTGCTGGGAGGACTTTGTCATGCTGGTTGGGGCTGCAGGTAAGTGCCATTATAGTTGTCTTCTCCCTTTTCTCTTCTCTCGCTCTCCCTTTTCTCTTCACGTTTTTTTTTTTTTAGCTGCACAGCCTTGTTTGAAGAGGCATGCAGAGGGCACACATTTCAGTGAGAGGGGGTGGGGGGCTCCGGGCACTGTTTTTTTTCTTCTTTTTCTGTAGGTACGTGTCAGCACCTTACAGCTTCACTCCACATGTTTTTTGGGAGGTGGGGCGGCCCTTGGCAATGTTCGTGTATTCGGTGCGTGCCTGCACCATGTCATTTCAACTTACTTTTGGTGCGTGTCTGCACCTTTTTTGCTCGGTCCCGACGAGGGTTGGTGGGGGCGGCTCTGGGCATTTTTATTGCTTTTGTGGTGCACACTAGCACCATCACGGATCCCTTGTTGCGGCCGCAGCAGCCGTCCTTTGTGCTGCGGGCCGTTTTGACAGCATTTTTGGGGTGGGGGCAGCCCTGGGCAAATCTTGTTTGCTGCACGTTAGCACCAACATGCAAAACGAAGCGGAGAAAATGGCCCAGGTCGTTTTCTTAGTTCTTGGTGCACGATCGCACCATGTCCTTCACTCGTATTCTTTTCTTGGGGGCGACCGGCCCCGGCCTCAAGTTGCCTCTTTCACTGACCTTCTTCGCGGCGCGCGACAGCGCCATCGCCCATACACTGCGCAGACCGAGCAGCCTTGTCACACGCTGCGGGCTGCATTACAGCATTTTATTTTGAAAAAAAAATGGGGGAACGGCCCTGGGCTTTTCTGTAATTCCGGTGTGAGACAGCACCGTTGCACCACCCTCCTCGCGCCCGCAGCAGTCCTGGCAGTTCTCTCTTGCCAGGCTAGGACCAGCGGCCGGGGGGGTGTAGTGGCACATTTGGGCAGCAGCAGTCTTCCTCGCGCTGCGTGCCATTTTCTTTCCCCGCTTGGTGGCCGCGGACTTCCTCTACCCCCCAGGCTCACCTCTTGCCCGGTGGGTTGTTGGGCAGTCTTCTGGGTCACTTACCACCTTGCAGGGCCATGGCAGGCAAGCAGCTGCCGGGCGCCTTGCGGGGGTGACAGTGCCCACGCTAGATGGTCGGCATGCTACGTATTTTGTTTCTCCCACCAGGAACAGCGAGGCCCTAGGTTGCAAGAACGTGGGGTAAGACCCCCTCGTTGCCAATGTAGTGTTGGGGCCCTTGGCCCTCATGCTACTAAAGAAACCACACAGACACAGTGGTATGGTAGGTGGAACTGGCCCTGGGCACGTGCGCCTGGCCCTTTTTATTGCCAGGGTCACCTGACCGGTGACGCCTGTGTTGGGTGGGTGTGGGGTGCATGTGGGAGGCCAGCCCTCAGCAGAGAGGCTGGCCAAACACTAGAATGTGTCCAGCAGGACACTACAGTATCAGTTCTGCATTGAGGAATCAGATCATGGGGAATTAACTCACCAAGTATGCAAAGCGAGCACAGTAGTTTCTCACTATAATGCAGTCACACGAGGGTGTATTACATAGGGTATTACCGGAACATTACCTGAGACTGGCTTACTATAAGGCCTTAACAGGAGGGCGTGCCATGCATGGGAATCTGGACTGATGCCAGAGAATATGCAAAAAACCTATAAGTAGATGTGCTGGATGTGGAATCCACCGAGTTAGCATGTCGCTGCTCCAATTAGAGACATGTGCGCCAAGTACTGACGTCTAGTCGCACGTCGTATTTGCGTTCTGATGAAGTAAACGGGCATTCAAGATGAGGCTTGAAATGCACCGTTCATTGCATGAGGGGGCACGGCCTCTGGAATGTAAACAATGCCTTGAGATCAAGTCAAAAATACCAAAGGGAGTACGCTGAGGCGTGAACCTTGAGGACATTTTAATCGCACTACGACTACGTGACTGCACTGTACTGTGCGTGTGGTCTTCGGATGTAACAATAACTCAAGCATAACACATTCATCCCAATGATGAATGTGTACAGAACCAGGTTCAAACTACACTATAAAAGATGTAACCAAGGGAGAGAGAGAAAAAAAGGAAGGGAAGGGAGTGGGGGGGGCAGGGGGTTTGGGACTAGATTAAAATCTAGACCATTTAAGGTCAAGATGAATTATGTACATGAGGTAGTAGTATATGTCAGCCTAGAGGGATTGCCCAAGGTGAATATGACCAAAGGGTAAATCAGCCACTCCACCTACCAGGATACAGAAAAAAGGGGAGATGTGTAGAGAGATGGTTATGAAAAGACAGCTAATTCTGTAGCCCCATGCACCAAATTTAAAAAGGGACTAGTCAAATCAGAGGATAGCTATAACTAAATTACACACCACAGACAGGAAACAAATGAGTTACTTACAGGAACGTGCCCATGTATACAGCACATGCAACTAACAATATACAACATAGAGGAGTCCAGAAACTGAAAAAGGCAGGCCCGATTGTTGATACAAAAGGATCATAACAGTAAACAAGTATATCATCATATATCAAAAACTTAATCTTAGGCCACTTAAGAACCTGTTTATGTAATGAGATGATCTCAAAAAGTCATCCTTATGTCATATATGATTCCTGTTTTCCCCAATTCCTATAGGGTCAAACACTAATGCATCGTATAAAATAGATCTTGATTACTTTGAAGAGGAGCATCTATTGTCGTGTGTAACATTTATACGCATTCATTCTCCATATGTGCACCACTTTTCCACTGTTCAGTCCATTATTGATATAATCACATCGTTCAATCCACATCAAGTCTCTTTTCTTCAGGATTTTTGAAAAATCCCCACCCCTCAAAGGAGTAGATGGCATGTTGATAACTTGCCATTTTATAACATTTGCTGAATGTTCTTTTCAAGAAAATGTGTGTCCATTGGGGCCATGGTGACTTAGCACCTGATCCTGCTCTGATGTTGACAAATACATGTCTTGACTGGTTGTGTAGTTTAACAAACATATATCTAAGTATAAGTGGACCATATCACATAAACAACCTTTTTGGTGTTACAATTAGATACAAACTTCAACTCAATCATCACAGGGCCATGGTCAATTTTTTTTTGTTTCAAAAATAAATGCAGATGTAACACAATTCCAACATCGATAATGCCCCCGCAGGACGGTAGTCCCAACATCGTGTATGACCGCAGATGGTTAATCTTGGGTTGAGCTGTTGAACACACTAGATGATCTTTAATTATCTTGCTCTTCCTAAAGGAAAATATTGGTGCTTGTAATGTGTTTGTCAATATTATGCAGAATGTGCCAAATTTTATTAATCAGTTTCCTGACCTTGTTAGGTTGTGGACAGAAAGTAGTCACACAAACTAGTCTCTCCAAAGGTGTCTTAGTTTTAGTGCATAAAGGTTCCTCCCTGGGACAATACCAGGCTTGTTTCATTGCCACCCTTATCCTCTCAATATCAGTCTGTCTTGCAATATATAAGCCTCTCTCAAATAATCCTCTTTTAATGAGCAGTTCCTGCATAGCTGTAGGAATTGACCAAAAGGCAGGCCATCCCTCTAGGCTTGTTGATGATAACTTTTGTATGACAAAATGGTGCTCTTATCTGTAGGCTTCCAATACAGACTGGAATATAATCTGCCATCTCCACGTTTTATCATAAGATCTAGGAAAGCAGTCTCCACATTACTCATAGTAAACATAAAACAAAGGTATTCTCTACTTCATTGAACATACGTAGATTGTTGGACACGAGCCAATGTTTTTCTAGTTTGTATTTGGATGGTTCAAAAATGTTAAATGTAAGTCTGGGGACGATACTTAGAATTACAAACATATCACTAGCTGCTGGTTTACATTTTTAAAGGTGGGATTCATAACAATGTGCCTGCGAGACTCACTAGATTGATTTCATAGTTGCACAAATACACTTTTAACATCCGTAATGTGCCAGGAGGGAAGAAGTTTGGGGGAGATTGCCTGTCTTGCCTGTCTTGCATGCCTCTGCCAGACATAGATGACATGGATGATGTTGAGTCTGTTGCTTCCATTGATGCGGTGCAAGACATTCAAGATGATAATTCTGTGTTTGGAGGAGGAGATTGGTTGACTGCTTTCCAAGAAGATGACATTCTCAAACAGGTCAGTTTGTACATGGTTGGCTAGAAACCAGATGCGTGCAGGAAGGATTTAAGACCTATGCTCAAGTCGGGGGGCAGCTCTCATTGGTTAATGGATTTGTCTTAAGATGGGATTTACATGTTCCTCCTTTCAGACTGCATGAATTCATCATTTCTAAAGCACATCAAGGGCATCTAGGTAGTACCAAGACTTGTATGCGCATCAGACAACATTATTGTGGGCCTAATTTAGATAGTCATTTGAAGCAAGCGATTGACAAATGTGCTCAGAGTTTTCTGTCTTATTAACATTGGAAGTTGAACAGAACATCTTTACACGCTGTTCCATACCCTGAAGAAGCCTAGGAAAAATTGGGTATTTATTTTTTAGGACCTTTTGTTTTGCTTCCTGGTAACATGAGATATGTCACCCTGTTAGTTGACTACTTCCCTAAGTAGTTGTATTTTTCTTTTGTCATTTCTCCCTTCTCAGACTCAGCAATTAAATTTCTGGAGCAAGTGTTTGTCATTGAAGGATCACCTAGGTCCCCTGTGAGCAACAGTGGCTCACATTTTGCATCTGATTAGATGAATACGTTCTTAAGTAAACATGATGTCAAACATTTAACCCATTAGTTGCCAGGCCTTTTCCCCTCAGGTGCGGAGCCTTTATTTGGCTATTTGGGGCAGTTTGTGCTTAGGATCCCATAACTTTTTGTCCACATAAGCTACCCAGGCCAAATTTGCATCCTCTTTTTCCAACATCCTAGGGATTTAAGAGGTACCCAGAGTTTGTGGGTTCCCCTGGAGGAGACCAAGAAATTAGCCAAAATACAGCTAACATTTTGTTTGAAAAAAACAGGGGAAAGGGCTGCAGAAGAAAGCTTGTGGTTTTTCCCTGAAAATAGTATCAAAAAGAGTTTGCAGTGCTAAAATCACCATCTTCCCAGCTTTCAGGAACAAGCAATTGAATCAGAAAAACACATTTTTCAACACAATTTTGGCATTTTACTCGGACATACCCCATTTTTACTATTGTTTGTGCTTTCAGCCTCCTTCCAGTTAGTGACAGAAATAGGTGGGAAATCAATGCTGGATCCCGGACACCTAAACATTTTTTTAAAAGTAGACAAAAATTCTAAATTCTGCAAGGGGTCATTTGTGTAGATCCTTCAAGGTTTTCCTACAGAAAGTAACAGCTAAAATAAAAATAAAATTGAAATTGAAGTGAAAAAAAGAGCCATTTCTGTCCACATTTTGCTCCATAACTTTTTTTTCAGCTATTGCAGATTTTTTAAAACAACATACCGTTACGTCTGCTGGACTCTTTTGTTTGCAGGAATATATAGGTCTTATAGGTGCATCAAGAACCCTGGGTACCCAGAACCAATAAATTAGCTGCATCTTGCAATGTGTTTTCAATGTATACCGGGTATACAGCAATTAATTTGATATAAAGAGCGAAAAATAAGTATCAAGGAAACCTTTGTATTTCCAACATGGGCACAAGATAAGGTGTTGAGAAGCAGTAGTTATTTGCAAATCTCTGAATTCCGGGGTCCCCGTTCTAACATACGAATCACAGGGCATTTCTCAAATAGACCTCCTTTTTACACACTGTCTTACATTTGGAAGGAAAAAATGTAGAGAAAGACAAGGGGAAATAACACTTGTTCTTCTATTCTGTGTTCCCCCAAGTCTCCCAATAAAAATGGCACCTCACTTGTGTGGGTAGCCCTGATGCCCGCGACAGGAAACGCAACATGGACACATCACATTTTTACATTGAAATATTATGTGTTTTTTAGAAAGTGCTGAGCTGTGGATTTTGGCCTCTAGCTCAGGGAAACCTACCAAACCTGTGCATTTGTGAAAACTAGATACCTAGAGGAATCCAGGATGGGGAGCCTTGTGGGGCTAAATTTGGCAAAAAGAACACTTTTTTCTCACATTTCGGTGATAGAAAGATCTGGAATCTCAGAGGAGCCACAAATGTCCTTCCACCCATCATTCCACCAAGACAAGAAATGCCCCAAAACACACACAATGACACATCACATTTTCCCAAAGAAAACTGACCTGTTTTTTGTAAAGTCCCTAGCTGTGAATTTTAGCCTCTAGCTCAGCGGCACCTAGGGAAACCTAGCAAACCTATACCTAGACCATAGACATTTAGGGGAATGCAGAATGGGGTGACTTGTGGCACTCTCACCAGGTTCTGTTACCCAGAATCCTTTGCAAACCTCAAAATTAGGCCCAAAAACACTTTTTCCTCACATTTCAGTTATAGAAAGTTCTGGAATCTAAGAGGAGTCACAAATTTCCTTCCATCCAGCATTCCTCCAAGTCTCCCAATAAAAATGGTACCTCACTTGTGTGGGTAGGCCCAGTGCCCGCGACAGGAAATGCTAAAAAGACAACATGGGCAGATCAAATTTTCCCAAAGAAAAGCCTAGCTGTGGATTTTGGACTCTAGCTCATACGGCACCTAGGAAAACCTAGGAAACTTGGACATTTCTGAAAACTAGACACCCAGGGGAACCCATTAAGGGGTAACTTATGTTGCTCTCACCAGGTTCTGTTTTCCAGAATCCTTTGCAAACCTCAAAATTTGGCAAAACAAAACTCTTTTTCCTCACATTTCAGTGCTGCAAAGTTCTGGAATCTGAGGGGAGCCACAAACTTCCTTTCACCCAGCATTCCCCCATGTTTCCTGATACAAATGGTACCTCACTGGTGTGGGTAGGCCTAGTGCCCACAACAGGAAATGCCCCAAAACACTACGCGGACACATAAAAATTAACACACACAAAACTACCTGTTTTTGCGGTGGGCACCTGCGTTTTTGGTCCTGGGCTCAGCAGCCATCTAGGGACACCTAACAAACCCAGAAATTTCTGAAAACTAGACACCCAAGGAAGTCCAGGGAGGTGTGACTTGTGTGTATCCCCCAGTGTTTTCTTACCCAGAATCCTCAGCAAACCTCAAATTTAGCTAAAAAATCATATTTTCATAACATTTCTGTATGGGATCGCCACACTGGCACAAATTTCCTACCACACAGTGCTCCCCTCAGTCTCATGATACACATGATACCTCACTTGTGTAGGTCGGCCAAGCTCTCACTGCCCAAATGTAAAACCAAAACCCAAAATAATCAAATGACCTCTTGCTTGCCATTGGGATAAGATCTTTCAGTGTGCGGGGGAGAGCTGAAAGACTGTTACCCCCCTCAGTTGTGGTGGGGCATTACCATGACCACACTGTTTGGTAGCCACAACTCCACTATTTTTTTTTAATTCCCTGGCATTTAGTTGGCTTTCTGCCCCACCCGTGGAGTTGATCGGAGGTAATTGCCCCATCTGCCCACCGGTGTCCCCATTTATTTGGGGTGGGGGTAAGGTCATACTCCCACCCTCTTTTTTAAAAGAAAATTCTTCCCTGGTGTCTAGTGGGCTTTATGCCCCCACTTGGGGGCTGATGGGCCTTTCAAAAATAGGCCTATCTGCCCCCAATGGTGGCAGAAATGGCCAACAGTAATGTGCCTCATGAAGAACGACCCTTGCCCAAAGGGCTGTCCTCGCAAACAAAACACACACACACGCCAATCCCTGGTGCCTAGAAGGTTTCTGCCCACCCAGGACAGATTGGCCTAGTAGAAAATACGCCAATCTACCCCCAAAGGGAGAAGAAATGGCCTAAAATAAATTTGATCCCCAAGGGAATGACCCTTGCCTTAGGGGTCACTTCCAATCTGTGAAAAAAAAAATCCTGGGTGCCTAGTGGGTTCTGCCCTCCTTGGGGGCAGATGGGCCTAATTAAAATAGGCCTATCTGCCCCCAAGGAGAGCAGAAATGTCCTAAAATAAATTTGCCCCACAGAGGAGAGACCCCTGTCTGTAAAAAAACAACAACAAAAAATCCCTGGTGCCTAGTGGTGGGCATATCAGCATAATTAAAATAGGCTGATCTGCCTCCAAGGGGGCAGAAATGGCCTAAAATAAATTTGCCCCCCAGAGGAGCGACCCTTGCCTAAGTTGTCGCTTCCCTTGCATGAAAATGACATGAAAAAAAAATCCCTGGTGTCTAGTGGTTTCTACCCTCCTTGGGTGCAGATTGGCCTAATAAAAATAGGTAGATCGGCCCCTAATGGGGACAGAAATGGCTTAAAATCAGTTTGCCCCCCAAGGAAGCAACTCTTGCCTATGGGGTCGCTCCCTACGTCTAACAAAAAAAAAAAACAGATCCCTGGTGCCTAGTCGCTTCTGCACCACCTGGGGGCAGATCGGCCTAATTCAAATGGGCCTAATAAAAAATGCCCCCCTCATTTGTTTACATCAAAACAAAACTCGCTGGTGTCTAGTGGGCATTCCTGCAGCCCGATCGCTATAGGATTGGGCTGCAGAAATGGTCAGAAAGACTTTAAAGGAAAAGAAAGGCCTTTCCTTTCCTTTTATGTCTCTCTGCCCACCCCCACCCCTGATTGGAAGAGAAATGCTTTCATTTCCCTTCCGATCACACTGGAATGGGGCGGCCTCTGATGAGGTCAGCGCGCGCCATCACACGTCACTGGTTAGGGGTGGGGGATGTCTGGGGTGGAAGGGGAATCAAGTCCCCTTCATTCCCTGCCCATGGGATGGGGTTGGGAGGCCCACAGGGGAAGCGCAAGCGGTCCCCGTTTGGGACGGGTGCAGGACGAGCTGGTTACATCCTCTGCACACGAACACCGTGGCCGAGGACATAACCAGCTCGTCCCCAGCACCCAAGCGGTTAAAGGTTGCTTTGTATTCACTTTCCTTTAATGGTCTGATAGGGTGAGGAAACAAGGTAATAAAAGAAGGGATTCAAACAGCTCTTGCAGCAGGAATAGATGTCAAAGAAAAGCAAATACACTACACCTTAATGCACCACTGGGGTCACGCCATTCTTATTGTTGAGAGAACGTTAGGAGCACTCAATTTTATTTCCCAGCTGGCTAAGGGACTGTGTCCCTAAGGAAATTCAGAGAAAAAACAACTAACAAGTCACAGAAATGGTTTTTGACAAACAGTCAAAGATTAAACATGTTTTTGACAAAAACAAGAGCTGTGATTCTCACCTTGTCATTGGAGATTATGGCCCTCATTATGACTTTGGTGGTCTTTTTGAAAGACCGCAAAGCCGCAGGTGCCAAAAGACTCTCAGTGCTGGCGGTCTTCTGCCCACCATATTACCAGTACTGCAGGATTTCTGCCACATTTTGGGTGGAAATCCTGCAGTAGTCGTGTTGGCGGGCAGAGTCACATGGGCGGTTCCCCCACCGGCCCTGCATCGCCAGAAGGACTCCACCAGGCGCATTACGACCTGTAATATGGCCTGGCGGTGTCACTGATGGGGGGACGCTGCCGGCGGTGGAAGCGCCCATTCCCTGCAGGACGACCTCTTCGCCGGATAAGGTAAGTCGGGCATTCAGCAGGGGAGGGGGGCGGGAGGGTGTTTGGTTTTTTGATTGTGTTTGAGAGGGTGCTTGTCGGCATGTGTTTATGCGTGTTTGTCTCCATGTGTGTATGCATGTGTTGGAGCAGATATGTTAATTAAGAAATTATTAATGACTTATATGTGTGTATACTAATAAGAAAAATGCATAGAGAAATTGATAATAGAAAATAATGTGCGTGTTTAGAAATGTGCCCTCGGGGAGTGATCACCACATGTACTAAAGTGACTAAAATATGTGAAATTATGAAAAGTATATGAGAAAAATGTACTAATATGTCATAATAAGATGTATAACCTATGTTTTGTATTAATTCAATAGTTTTAAGTTAGCCGTACCTGAGGCCTAGTTTCACTGGGTCTTGCTCGCTCTGAACATGGAGAATTTGAACGCCTTGCAAAGGACTGGTAACTGGAGGCAGAGACCTTGAACCACTCGGAGTTCAAGTCGCTTAGCTAGAACATTTTGCAATGTACCGGTAGACAGGAGATGGTGAAGACAATTTGAAACAATTATGGGTGTCATTCTGACCCCGGCGGTCAGAGACCGCCGGGGCCAGGGTCGGCGGGAGCACCGCCGACAGGCCGGCGGTGACCCGCAGGGCATTCTGACCGCGGCGGTTCGGCCGCGGTCAGATGCGGAAAACCGGCGGTCTCCCGCTGTTTTTCCGCTGCCCTTGTGAATCCTCCATGGCGGCGGAGCGCGCTCCGCCGCCATGGGGATTCTGACACCCCCTACCGCCATCCTGTTCCTGGCGGGTCTCCCGCCAGGAACAGGATGGCGGTAGGGGGTGCCGCGGGGCCCCTGGGGGCCCCTGCAGTGCCCATGCCAATGGCATGGGCACTGCAGGGGCCCCCGTAAGAGGGCCCCACTTTGTATTTCAGTGTCTGCTATGCAGACACTGAAATACGCGACGGGTGCCACTGCACCCGTCGCACCTTCCCACTCCGCCGGCTCAATTCTGAGCCGGCGTCCTAGTGGGAAGGCCGTTTTGCACTGGGCTGGCGGGCGGCCTTATGGCTGTCGCCCACCAGCCCAGTGCAAAACCCAAAATACCCTCAGCGGTCTTGCGACCGCGGAGCGGTATTTTGGAGGGGGGAACTCTGGCGGGCGGCCTCCGCCGCCCGCCAGGGTGAGAATCACCCCCTATGTGTAGTGTAGGCTAAATGTACTTTCCGAGGACTTGAACAATGGAGGCACTGACTAGAGAACCGTGTGCAACAATTTTGATACCTGAAGAGCCGCGTGATGTCCTTATCGCAAGAAGAACCAATCAGCGTTTTGTTAAATATAAGAATATGATTTGGTAAATAAAAACTATAGGTTAGGGTCATATCTTTCGACCGATTGACCAATTAGCAATTAGTGGGATGGACTGGGAGACCCTAATAAAAAGTCATGACAAGGGGTGAGGAATCAGAACTGCGGGGAGAAATTTAATGAAGTCAGGAGATGCTGTCTGAGGTGCTGATATTGGGCTCATATTCTGTGAGCCTGATTTGTAGCTGACCATTGATGACCTGAAGACGAAGACTGACTTGTTGATGATCCTTCTTGGATAGGTAACTATGAAAATGTGACTGACGATTTTGTGCCTTTTCTTCTAGGTACCAACTGCGCTGTTTTATAGAGATTCACACTTAGGTAGATTTTTCCAAATTAAAGTTTTCTCTAAATTGTTTTCGCATGAAGACCCCCATGGTAATGTTAATCTTGGTTAGGTAGGTTGTTAGGGGTGACGTTGACGGTGACAAATGACTAACAAACTTAATTGCTGAATTACATTATTAATGCTGATATTTATAGCTTATGGTGTTGCTTCGCTGCATATGTTTTCTTCAAGAAATAGGGGGTTATTCTAACTTTGGAGGAGGTGTTAATCCGTCCCAAAAGTGACGGAAAAGTGACGGATTTACCACCAGCCGTATTACGAGTCCATTATATCCTATGGAACTCGTAATACGGCTGGTGGTATATCCGTCACTTTACCGTCAATGTTGGGACGGATTAACACTCCTCCAAAGTTAGAATAACCCCCATAGGCCCTGATTCTGACCTTGGCGGACGGCGGAGGCCGTCCGCCAAGGTACCGCCGCCAAATGACCGCACACGGCGGCCATTCAAACATTTCCTCTGGGCCGGCGGGTGCTCTCCAAAAGAGCGCCCGCCGGCCCAGAGGAAATGCCCCTGCAACGAGGATGCCGGCTCAGAATTGAGCCGGCGTAGTTGCAGGGGTGCGACGGGTGCAGTTGCACACGTCGCGTATTTCAGTGTCTGCAAAGCAGACACTGAAATACTTTGCGGGGCCCTCTTACGGGGGCCCCGCGGCACCCCCTACCGCCATCCTGTTCATGGCGGGTTTCCCGCCATGAACAGGATGGCGGTAGGGGGTGTCAGAATCCCCATGGCGGCGGAGCGCGCTCCGCCGCCATGGAGGATTCCCCCGAGCAGCGGAAAGTCGGCGGGGGACCGCTTCAGAATGCTCGTGGGAGCACCGCCAGCCTGTTGGCGGTGCTCCCGTGGTCGGTGGCCCTGGCGGCCACCGGCCGCCAGGGTCAGAATGACCCCCATAATGTCTTATAACTGATGGATTAATAAAGAATTGATTTGAATAAGGATTGAATTAACAGAAGATTAGAATTGTAAGCAATAGGGAATACAACTTGTTAACCTATTTCATGAGTAGGGGTTATTTCTGATTAGTATGGTTTCTATCGTGGTTCCATAAAGTGTTTATCTTGTTTATTGATGTTGGTTATAGGTTCAGTGGTCACTGCATGACCAGGATACTCCATGCGATTCAAAAGGTTCATCGACCTATATCCGTCCCCTTGTAAGTTTACTTACTAAGGACCGGGCGCTAGCACATGTGTGTTTGGGGGTTTGTCTGCATGTGTGTCTGCGTGTGTGTCTGAAAGTGTGTATGTGTGTGTGCGTATGGCGGTGTGCACGGGTGGTTGAATGCTTGTATGAATGTGTATGAATGTTGAAGTAAATGCATGATTGAATGTTGAAGTGAATGCATGTATGGATGCATATGAGTCAATGCATGTATGGATGCATGTGAGGTGATGCGTGTATGGATGCATGTGAGTGAATGTGTGTGTGTCAGTGTTAGTGAATGAGTGTATACATGGTGTGTGTTGGTGTTTGGTTGCATGTGCATGTATGCGAGAAGGAAGGCGCTGTACTTGAAGGGGGTTGGGGCAGAGGGGAGAGAGGTGCTGTACCTGAAGGGGTGTGAGGGGTTCTGGTATGAACAGGGGTGAGGGGGAAGAGGGGTGAGGGGTATTGTGCTTGCTGGAGGGGTGGGGGAGTCATCTGTCAGTGATAGGGAAGAAATTCCCTGTCACCAGTAGCCTTTCCGCCAGGGTTTTCGTGGCAGTGATATTGCCGCGGAAAGCCGGCTCATAATACCGCTGGCAGGCTTCATTGGACCTTCGGGTCAGAGATGTTCCCATCCTGCCCGGCGGGTCCAACTGCCCTGGCGGTCTGAGCGAGGATGTGGCGGGTTGGCAGAGGCCAACCCCCTACACTGTTAATATGGTGGTCTTCACCACCAGCCCGTGGGCGGTAAAACTGCCAATGTGGCCCTGGCGGTCAGAAGACCACTAGAGTCATAATGAGGGCCTATGTGTTCATTTGTTGACCAGGTGTGAGAGTCTGTTTTTCTTCCCATACAAGAATTTCCAGGGTTGGCGAAGGTTCAGTACTTTTGGAAATTAGAGGCTGGGGAAACAAACACAAATAGTTAATCTCACACCACAACAAGTCAACATAATTAATAGTAGGACAGGCTATAAGTCTGAAACAAATTTGACACAATGGATATAACCTGATGAAGACACTAGGGAAGTTATAGAGTTCCCAAGTGATCTCTATTTATTTTTGGGGGGAAGGTAATGTAGTGTTTTCATAAATGTTTATTTACAAGTGCTTACTTTGTTTGGTGCAGCTCGAGCTTTATATCCTCACTCGAGCTGCTCTTGTTCCTTGAAGAGTGTTTACTTTAGAATAAGCTCAACGCTGATAGACTGAGTGGTTGGCAAGGATTCCAGTGGACTTGGTCAGTTTGTCCTGGAATCCGAGCTAGCCGGTCACTGCTTGTCGTGGGCAAGTTCCTTGGAAATAAATAGTCAAACTTACCTGCTGACTCCGGTCTGCTTCTTCATTTCAGTAATGTATTCTTTAATATTTGCATGGTAAAGATTACAGGAAAGCTTTTGATCTAATTACCCCATATCCAACTGTTTACTTTGTTTCACAACTCATATCAAGAGGAAATATTTTGCACCGTCTTCTCTGCTAAAGATTCAGAACATTTAGAGAATGGTAATTACACAACAATGTTCCAAAGTCCTTCCTCCTCTGTGTTCCACTGGCCAATTTAGGTGATCTTCCCAATTACATTGTCACTGTAAACTCCCCCTAAAGACATGCCTTGTCCAAAACTACAATAGTATGTATCACAAGTTTTCAATCCAAAAGCCATTATAAATATATAAGGGGTCATTACAACATTGGCGGTAAAAGGCGCTTACCGCCGTGCCGAAGACCGCCAATACACCGCTGCCGCGGCGGGAGACCGCCACAGCTATTATGACACACATCACGGAATCCGCCGAAATTCAGACACCCACACAAGTCCGCCACACCCAAGGTCAGCGATAAATATGCGGAAACAAATCCTCCACCTCCATGCCAACAGAAACACACCCATGCTATTACGACCCACGCGGCGGTCTTTCAACCGCGGTATTCCATTGGCGGTACGCACCGCCGCGCTCAAAATACACACCTCTCCAAAACACCGCCACATAGGACAATTCAAAATACACACACCTGATACACATACAAACACCACTCCCACACATCCAATACAATATAAAACACACACCCACATCACCCACAAACCCCAACAACCACAAATTAGAGACGAAGGCCAGAGAGAGACAGCACAAAATAGATAACACCATCACACAGAGGCACACTACACCATCACCCACACAACATCCACGCACAAAACACCACATACCACTACACCCACCACACTCATCAACACATACACCACCCCACACATCACACACACCACCCCATGTCACGCCAAAGACACCCCCGCTTCTCCGAGGAGGAGCTCAGGGTCATGGTGGAGGAAATCATCAGGGTATAGCCACAGCTATTTGGCGCACAGGTACAGTACACATCCATAGCCAGGAAGATGGAGCTATGGCAAAGAATAGTCGACAGGGTCAACGCTGTGGGACAGCACCCAAGAAATAGGGAAGACATCAGGAAGAGGTGGAACGACCTACGGGGAAAGGTGCGTTCAACGGTATCCAGGCACCACATCGCGGTACAGCGGACTGGCGGCGGACCCCCACCTCCTCCCCCACAACTAACAACATGGGAGGAGCAAGTCTTGTCCATCTTGCATCCTTAGGGCCTCGGAGGAGTCGTCAGAGGAACGGACACTGGTAAGTCTAATCTTCACTATCATATCCCCCACCCTACCTGCATGCTATCACACACCCCAACCCTCACACCCTCTCCTATCACCCTAACTCCTCACTAATCTACCCATAACACCAACCACCCATCCCAACCCCAAAAACTAAGCATGGACACCCATCACTAAAGCATGCCCACTGCACAGACCCACAACACCCCCCAACCATCACCACACAAGCCCCCACACAGGAATGCCTGCACTGGGGTTCACGCACACCCATCCATAGCACACCATGAAACACACACATGCAATAATCATGTTCTCATACCCCTGCAGGAACCCGAAGGACCATCACCACACCAGAGGGTCCAGACAACACCACTTCACCCCCAGAAGAGGCCCACAGTGACAACAGCAGCTCTGCCCTACTGGATCTTGATGACCAGCCCGGACCATCGTGGGCCTCAGGACAGTCAGTTCCCCTTGCCCAGCCACAGCCCAACACCGAACTGCCACCCTCTGGGAACACCAGCACAGCACCCACCCAGCGGACCCATACCTCCCTACCCAGGACAGGTCAATCAGCGGTGTGTCCACCACTACAGGGCACCCAGGCTAACCCACCACCACAACAACAACAGGGACCTGGGGGCAGTGGTAGTGGGCACACGTCCAGGGGACGGAGGCACAGGAATACAGGGGAACTGGGAGGGCTGATGTGCGACAGAGGGAGGACAGGCCAAGGGAACCCACTCTCCACGAGGCCCTATCCTCCATCATGGGAGCATACCACCACTCCCAGGAGACGATGGCAACGGTCCTGGACAAGTTGCAGGAGACCCTGCGCCTGCAGGAGGAGCAGTATTTGGGGTTCAGGGAGGAGCTCAGGACCATCGGCTCCGCCCTGGGCACCATCGTAGGGGTGCTGACGGACATTCAAAAGACTTTGAGGGACACCGTGGTACTCCAAGGGGCCCCTGACACTAGCCAGGACGACGAACTGCCCACCACCTCCGGAGGCGCTAGTGGACAGGAGGCCCGGCCACAGGACCACCACACCAGCACCCCACCCCCTGCAGACGGACAACCACCACGCAAGCGGGCCCTGAGATCCAGGAACAGGACACAGCAAGATGGCAAGACCCCCGCCAGGAAATAAGACTACCTTGATTGTCCCCCCACTGTCCCACTTTGTTACCCTGTCCAGATTGGAACTGCCCCAGCTCCACTTCCAATGGCCAGATGTGCAATGTACCTGTGAGACTAATAGACTGGGCTCTGCCATGGACATTATTCCACCATGACCTCTCCCCATTTCACAACCCCCCTACATTTTTATGCACTTCAATAAACACCCTTGAAACCTCAATAATATTGGAGTTAGTCAATGATTGTGAACTTTGTATTGTCAATTACAGTGTTAAAAAAGGTTACCCATTGGAAGGTCAACATATCTATGTCACACATCACAAGCCTTTCAAGGATGCAAGCTGTTGACACGTAGGTCAACACATTAGTGAAACTGAAATGGAAGGGGACAACTCAGTTAACAAATAGGGAGTGAAATGTAGGTACAGGATAGAGGTAGTTGTGTGAGATGTAATATAATGTGAAACATGAAATTGTACTCACCTGTGTCTCATTGAAAATATTGCTGTATGACTGACTCCCTGTTGTCGTTTTCATCTTCATCAGCTTCATCCTCATCACTGTCCACAGGCTCCCCAGGCTCCCCCGCTGCAACAACACCGTCATCTGGATCATCCTCCTGCAGAAAAGGCACCTGGCGTCGCAATGCCAAGTTATGGAGCATGGAGCAGGCGATGATGATGTCGCACACCTTCTTCGGTGAGTAGAATATGGACCCACCTGCCATATGGAGGCACCTGAACCTGGCCTTCAGGAGGCCGAAGGTCCGCTCGATTACCCTCCTAGTCCGCACATGGGCCTCATTGTAGCGTTCCTCTGCCCTGGTCCTGGGATTCCTCACTGGGGTCAGTAGCCAGGACAGGTTGGGGTAACCAGAGTCCCCCAATAGCCATACACGGTGCCTCTGGAGTTCACCCATCACATCAGGGATGCTGCTATTCCGCAGGATGTAGGCGTCATGCACTGAGCCAGGGAACATTGCATTTACCTGCGAGATGTACTGGTCTGCCAAACAGACCATCTGGACATTCATCGAATGATAACTCTTCCGGTTCCTGTACACCTGTTAATTCCTGTGGGGGGGACCAGAGCTACATGGGTCCCATCAATGGCACCTATGACGTAGGGGATATGTCCAAGGGCATAGAAGTCACCTTTCACTGTAGGCAAACCCGCCACCTCAGGGAAAATGATATATCTCCTTACGTGTTTCAGCAGGGCAGACAAAACTCTGGACAACACGTTGGAAAACATAGGCTGGGACATCCCTGATGCCATGGCCACTGTTGTCTGAAAAGACCCACTTGCTAGGAAATGGAGCACTGACAGCACCTGCACGTCAGGGGGTATTCCAGTCGGATGGCGGATTGGTGACATCAGGTCAGACTCCAACTGGGTACATAGTTCCCGGATTGTGGCACGGTCAAACCGGTAGGTCACGATGACATGTCGCTCTTCCATTGTCAACAGGTCCACCAGCGGTCGGTACACCGGCGGATTCCGCCATCTTCCAATATGTCCCAACTGACGGTGCCTGAGAAGGACAACAGCGAAAAAACTGTCAGCATTCCTCCAGGTATGTACCCACAGTCATACACAAGACTACACCAGACAATTAACCCATCCGGGAAAGGATTTGAGTGTAGGCCTCGGTATGTGTGACGCAGTAGTAAATTATGCCATGTGGGACCCTGAAATGGCGGCTGCCTGACCTCTAAAATGGGACAATGGAATTGTGGGGTAACTGCGCTGGCGTTGCACACCATCGTGGTAGGCGGTCGTAGAGCGCGGTGCAATGCTGCATTGGTTAACATTGGACCCTATGGGTCCCAGCAGCCAATGAACAGGTGCGCTGGCGGTGATGATGCGCACCGCCGCGGACGTCACCACCATTTTCTATCTGTTCAATCACTAGATACCTGACCTTCGACAGGAGAGGACCTACACTGCTAGTGCTGCTGTGACCTCGGTCTGGAAGCGACAATGGCTGCTGCGTCTGTGAAAAGGGCCCCTGCCTTCACTGCACAGGAGTTGGAGAAACTTGTGGATGGGGTCCTCCCCCAGTACACGCTACTCTACGGTCCTCCAGACCAATAGGTTAGTACACAGGGAGCACGTTGTATGGGCTAGGCCTGGGTGGAGAGGGCTGGGTGGATGAGGGAAGGGGGCAGAGTACATAGAACAGTCATGCATGGGGATGAATGGGCCACAGGGATAGAGTTGGGAGGGGGCCAATTACAACGACGGTGCAGTAGGTAATGACTGTTCCTCTTTCCTTGTGCATGTCATGTAGGTCAGCGCCCACCAGAAGAGGGACATTTGGCATGCCAATCTCCAAGGAGGTCCGGACCCTGCGGGCCCACCAGAGACGGGGCACCCACTGCTGTAAGAGATGGGAGGACATTCGCCGCTGCAGCAAGAAGACGGCGGAGGCTCAGCTGGGGCTGGCCTCCCAACGTGGGAGGGGTGCCCGTCGCACCATGACCCCCCTGATGTTCCGGATCCTGGCGGTGGCCTACCCGGAGTTGGATGGGTGCTTAAGGACATCACAGCAGACACAAGGGGGTGAGTTCAACCTCATGCAATGGACTTTGCGTGCTGTGGAGCTGTCTGGGTGGGGGTGGTGGGCTGTGGGTGTCCCTAGGCCAGGGCGAGTTAGGTAGGCAAGGCCCCTCCGTTATGCAGGCCATGTGGCACTCTACCCCAGCTAAAAAAAAAACGCAAATTGATGTTTAGTTGCCCCTTTGCCATCCATGTGGGCAGATATCTACCATTGCCATGTAGGCCATTTCCCAGGAATTGCATGTGCAGAGGGCAGGAGCACGGCGTAATGCAGGGGGCTGCTGCGTTTGTCTTGTCCGCCAACGGTAGCGGTATGCCATGCACTAAAACTCTCTTTCTTCTGTCTCCACCCTTTTTCTGCTCTCCCTGTCCTTCTGTACAACAGCATCATCAGGCGGAGGTACAGTGGCACCGGAGAACGAGGGAGCTGCATCCCACATGGCCATGGAGGGCTACACCACAGACTCTGATTTCACCAGTGGGACGGAGGGCGAGGGGAGCTTCACGTCGGCCACAGGATCACCAAACAGCGATATGGACTCGTCCCCCGATAGGAGCTCCCCTGTGGTGGCGGCACCATCTGTGCGCCCCACTTCTACAGGTACAGCCGCCACCTCCCCTACCAGCACCGCCCTCCCAGCAGCCCCTCAGCGTTCGCCCCGTGCCCGCTCACCCAGGAGGGTGGGCATCACCTTCGCCCCAGGCACCTCAGGCCCTGCCCCTGTCACCCCTGCTGCCCTCAGTGAGGAGGCCATTGACCTCCTCAGGTCACTCACTGTTGGGCAGTCTACCATTGTGAATGCCATCCAGGGTGTAGAACGAGAGTTGAAACACAGTAATGCATTCCTGGAAGGCATTCATTCTGGTCAGGCTGTCCTTCAGCGAACCCTGCAATCTCTGGCCTCAGCACTGATGGCAGCCATTGTCCTTGTGTCCAGCCCCCCCCTCCAACTTCCTCCACCCAGACCCAATCCCCTGTACCCCAGCCCATCCCAAGCACACCTACAGACCAGCATGCACACAAGTCAACACCCAAAAGTAGCTCAAGCAAACATAGGCACCACACTCACCACAAGCACTCACACAAGCATCAGACCCATACAGACAGAGCAACATCCACTGTCTCCACTGTGTCCCCCTCCTCCTCTTCTCCCTCCTCCCTCCCAGTCTCGTCTACACACACCTGCATGCACCACATCTACAGGCACTAGGACTCGCACCAGGACACCCAGCACCACAAGCCGCTCACCTGCACTCACCACCTCCACTGCCACATGCACGTCCCCTGTGTCCTCTCCCAGTGTGTCTGTAACGCCCCCTCCCAAAGTACACAAACGCCGGCAATCTCTCACCCAACATCCATCCACCTCACGACAACCTCCAGTACCTGCACCTGCACCCAAAACACCTAAAGTGACACCTCCTACAACCACCTCGTCTTCCTCCACTCCCAGAGCCCCTCCAACTACCCATCCCAGTGTACGTCAGAAACTGTCCCTATGTCAAATTGACCTTTTTGCCCCCCCCTCCAATTCATCAGTCCAGTCGTAGCGCCTCAGCCAAAATGCCTCCAGTACCAGTGGTGCGTGTTCCAGGTTTTTGGAGTGCCCCGTCTACCAGGGCAGGCAGTAGGACCCGGAGCCAAGGCACTGTCAGCCCACCCCGTGTGAAGGCTCCAAAATTGGAGATTGGACGACGGGACCGTGTCAAGACTCCTGGTGGTACAAACAGTGAAATGGGATCCAAGGCGATTGGTGAGTCATCTGTAACTCAAAAGAAGGTGGGGAAGGTCCAGAGGAAGTCTCCCCAACCTGTTGTGAGTGTCACGGCGGAGAAGTACGCCATCATTTCCGGCGGTCCAGACACAACCGCCAGCACCCTCGTTACTGGTCAGGAGACCACCGCCAGAGTCATAGCCCAGGAGGGCTCAAGTATCGTTACTGGTCAGGAGACCACCGCCAGAGTCATAGCCCAAGAGGGCTCAAGTATCGTTACTGGTCAGGACACTACCGCCAGAGTCATAGCCCAGGAGGGCTCAAGTATCGTTACTGGTCAGGAGACCACCGCAACTGCCGGAGTCACAGCCCAGGAGGGTCCAGAATCTCACAGCCCAGCTGGGCAATGATGGAACGTCATGCCACACACCAATGTCAGTATCTGAACCGCCATCTTAGGCTACCGCTGAACAGTCCATAGGCAGCCATGGCAAAGCACCGCTGAACAAGGCCAAGACCGCCATGGTGAAGACCGCTGAACAGGGCAAAGACCGCCATGGCAAAGCACCGCTGAACAGTCCATAGGCAGCCATGGCAAAGCACTGCTGAACAGTCCATAGGCAGCCATGGCAATGCACCGCTGAACAGTCCATAGGCAGCCATGGCAAAGCACCGCTGAACAAGGCCAAGACCGCCATGGTGAAGACCGCTGAACAGGGCAAAGACCGCCATGGCAAAGTACCGCTGAACAGTCCATAGGCAGCCATGGCAAAACACTGCTGAACAAGGCCAAGACCGCCATGGTGAAGACCGCTGAACAGGGCAAAGACCGCCATGGCAAAGCACTGCTGAACAGTCCATAGGCAGCCATGGCAAAGCACCGCTGAACAAGGCCAAGACCGCCATGGTGAAGACCGCTGAACAGGGCAAAGACCGCCATGGCAAAGCACCGCTGAACAGTCCATAGGCTGCCATGGCAAAGCACCGCTGAACAGTCCATAGGCAGCCATGGCAAAGCTCCGCTGAACAAGGCCAAGACCGCCATGGTGAAGACGGCTGAACAGGGCAAAGACTGCCATGGCAAAGCACTGCTGAACAGTCCATAGGCAGCCATGGCAAAGCACCGCTGAACAAGGCCAAGACCGCCATGGTGAAGACCGCTGAACAGGGCAAAGACCGCCATGGTGAAGACCGCTGAACAGGGCAAAGACCGTGTGGGTATGAATAGTCCGGCACATCAGGCATCGTTCTCCCATGTGCAGCTGGGACAGTGACGGGACAGGTACTTTCACGGGGAGACTCATCCAATATGGGCACCAGTCCCCCTCCAGAACCAGTGGAGACCTACATCTAACTGAGAGACTGTGGCTTTGCACTCCCCAGGATATGGCAGTGGGCAATCCACCCACTGTAGAGACTTGAGAGACTGTGGCTTTGCACTCCCCAGGATGGCACAGTGGGCAACCCATCCACTGTAGACACTTAAGAGACTGTGGCTTTGCACTCCCCAGGATGGCACAGTGGGCAAACCACCCACTGTATGGACTTGAGAGACTGTGGCTTTGCACTCCCCAGGATGGCACAGTGGGCAAGCCACCCACTGTAGAGACTTGAGAGGCTGTGGCTTTGCACTCCCCAGGATACATCAATGGGCATGGAGCCCCGTCGTGGATCTGGCTTCGCATTTATGTGGCTGAGGTGCCCCCCCTTCCCTTCCCCCTGAGGTGCCTGTAGTGTTTCTATCTGATGCCCCGGCAGTGTTCTCTCGGATTTCGGTCAGGTATCTATTGTGGGCGTCGCCCATGCATTTTTGGTCTGTTGGTGCACGGACATTGTAGTGTACATATCTGCACTACTTCTTGTTTTGTATATTTATTTTTTACAGATTTGGTGATATATATCCGTATATTTTTAAAGAGTTGTATATTGGCTAAATACAAAGTTTGGGCGCTATTCGCTTTGTCATTGCATTCTTCCAGGGGCGTTGTGGGTTGTTATTGTGATTTTTGTGACTGCATTGGTGTGTATGTTGTAATATGCGAGGGTGGGGGTGTTTGGTGGGTGTCCCCGTAACTTTTGTTCCCCCCTCCCCCGTGTCGTAGGTGCAGTACTCACCGGTATGTTCTGCGCCTACGTCGCTGTTGGTCGTAGATGAGCAGGAATGCAAGGGCAGGTAAGATTTGTAGCTGTTTCCGCCGTGTTTTTATCCACTGTGAATCCGCCCCGGAAAAGGTGCCGGATTGGTGCGTTGTGATAGTGTGGGTGGTACATTGTCTTCCGCCTGTCTGTTGGCGGTGACCGCTGCGCTGTTTGTCTGTACCGCCCTGGCGGGCGATGTGTTAAAGTGGCTGTCTTTGTTGGCGGTTTCCGCCAGGGTCGTAATTCCATTTTTTTGTCCGCCGGCCTGTTTGCGGTTTTACCGCAGCTTTAACACCGTCCGCCAGGGTTTTAATGACCACCATAGTCTGCTAGGCTGGATCCTTCACTCAAAATGAGATACCTCCTTGGAATCCTAACAGCAGTTGCAAACAAACAGTGCTTAATTTGTATCACAATGAGTGCAGGTGCCAAAAGCTCTGCTCAGAAGCCCGTGGTTAGAGCTAATAAATGTTGGCACCCAATACCAAGGCTCCCTAGTTTTGAATCTACGTCATGCCTCTTTAATCCACTACCAAGAAATCCCTGCTTCTTTATCTCACTCTAGTAGGTCTCTACTTTTTCCCTTTATTACATTTTTTCTGTCTTTCCCCTTTGTTTGTTTCCCTGTCTTGCTTGCATTCAATGTCTGATAAGAAAAAATAAGTGCTGGTCCCCACAATTGAGTGTCGGTGGCCTCTACTGGCAGCGGCCAGATCAAATTAAGCACAGCAAACAACAATAATTTGGGAATCAAACAAATTACTACAATACAACAACTGAAGAAGAAACTGCAAAAAGCGAGAGAGATGGAAAAGTGTCCAGGCAGGTTGTGTGGGCTGTGCTTGACAATTCACATCCTTCTAAGGGCATTAGCTGATACCATAGAAGTGAGAGTGAGAATCCTTAAATTCTACTAATGAATATTTCATGTATTTTGCATTTGCATAGAAAATAAGTTAACGTAGAAAATAACGTGCAACTCGAAAAATTTGCCCATTTGAATAGCAGCTATATATTATGGAAATGTTTATTAACCAGTTCATTACTATGTAGTCACAACTTGTAATAATGCAAAATTCAGTAATCAATTATACTTACGATTAAAGGCTATGTATTTGCTTAAATGAAATGTAGGCATCAAAGTTACTGAGGTCTAGGCCTTAGTATTACAAAGTCATTTAAGTAAAAAATGCAATGTCAGAATGAAACATGATCTCATGCTTGCTGAATAATAAAGATGTATTTCTCTAACTGAAGGTTAACCAAACCATGCTAGTAGCAAAATGTTTTTCGTTGCCTCACAAGAACGTTTTGTTAGAAAATCATATAGTCGATGTAGATACAAAGTAAAGTTTAGTGTGTGTTCCCAGGAATGAACAATGGATGCACTGACGGAAGGGTGGAAATGTTGCCTCTTGAAGAGACGAGCGATGAGCAGAAAGAAGAAGAGCCAATCATCAATGTGTGAAAGACTGTCTAGTTATACCTGAGATTTGAAATAATATTATTGGACTAATGGCTATTGTATTATTCCTTGACCAATGACAATGTGGGACAACTTTAACTTAACCGCACTGCACTAAGAGTTTTCAGGGCACACTTCTTCATGTCTCACTCAGCAGAGATCCACTGCTTGTACTCTTTTTGTGCTCCAGTAGTAAATGCTGGTGCTCACTCTTGCGCTCGCTGCTTAGAGCTCATACCGCCTTTGCTGCCTATCGTAGCTTTTTCTTTCACAATTTTGCGGAAAGCTTAGGGTCCCCGATGCTAAACTGTTGCCCCTCATGCCCCAATGCTGATGCTGATCTAAATGATGACCACTTGTTGAAGCCAATCTCCACTTGCTGATCTATAAATGTCTTTATTATTGATTTGTCTTTTGTTTCTAGGTACCAACTGCTGTCTTTTAAAAGAGCTATAGTTAAATGTTTTCCAAATTTATGTTGACTAAATCTTTTGCATGAAGCCCAACATGCTAAAGCTAATCCGAAGTTAGTGAGATTTCCTCCCCTTCAACTGAATCGCTGCTTGATGTTACTCAATTGCTGAATCCAGATGTATGGTATTACTCCTATTGTTGATTTGTACTTTGGCCTTAGAAGGAATAGTCAATAACGCACTAGTTAAATTGAGGTTCTTTAGAAGATTTGGTCAACCAGTGTTGGTTTTTGTACTTATAACATGTGGTTTTGAGACTAATTTACATGATATTAGCATTGTTAACCTAGAGAAATACATTTTCTAACTGATACTAAAGGTGTGGTTATTCCCAACCTAATGGTTCATGGTGAGTGAAAATTACTGACTCCAAAAGAAACTCGTATTATTTTGTTTGATGGTATGCATGATGTGTACAGGTTAAGGGTGTGAAAATCTTTAACGAGTCAAAAGGTCCAACGGCCCTTGAACCTGTCCCCTTATCAATTAATATAAAGAAATCAATAAAGTCGAGCGCACCAACAAGAGTGAAGGATGAAGTGATGAGACAGTGGCTGCTCTTAAGAGATTGAATACAAGGGGAGTCAATTAGTGAAAGGTTAAGAATACATATATGTAAATGAGAATAATGATTTTCAAACAGAAAACAGTTGTTGGAGTAAAGAGCGAGGACTCTGTTTAAATGAGAGCTTTGACGCCACCCTCCCAGCAACTAAAACATGTATTAGCCAACAAATAAAAACACAAAATCATATTCATGATTATTTGGGATGGTGAAAGAAGGACCCCCATCATGCTCTAAAACTAGGGCAAGCAGAACTTGAGCTGTGACAAGACCCACCTACAGCACTTTTCCCACTCACAGAGTTGCCTCATTAGGATGACCCACATAATATCTTACCTAAATAATTGTTGCCAATATATTAAGCCATGCTCTGTCATGTTTCCTTTCCTGCCCAGTCTTTAGCCTTCACAAGATTCCCCTACCTACCAAGGTAACAGTTGTGTTAGTGATTTCTTTCTGTGCTTTACATACAGAAGTTCCCAAGCAAAGGTGAACAATACCATTGAAATCTCTGAAGGTAGACAATTTCCTAGATTAGATAAGATTCACTCTTAACAAAAAGGCCCTCTGTATCAACATATGTGATTTTTGTATTGCACAAACTTAGGCAAAAGCAGTCTTAGAACTGCCTGTATATTGCCAGCTAAATATCCATCTTTATTCTAATCTTTAACCTCGGGTACAGATCCCCACATTGACCACAGATCGTATTCATAAATAATCTAAAATTGTGGTAAAAATGAACTGTTCCTCATACCAACGATTTTACATGTAGCCATTCATATGGTTTAGTCTCAGGTTTAGAAATCAGTGCAAATAATTGTAGATTTCCTCTTTAAGCATGCTAAAGACACAGCGGTTAAAATTGTACATAGCAATTTTAATGCTATACAAAACTCTGCAATATTGACATCAACATTTCATTAAGTGAACTGTTATATCAGCATTCTGAATTGAGGCAGTATCTGGTTGTGATGTTAGATGTGTTAACGCAAATTTCTTGATTAGAAATTATGAATGAATGTTTATGTATTTTGAATAATGAAAATTGTAGAAAATGATTAACGTAGAAAACAGTGTGCATGTTTGAAATTGTGCCCTCAGAGAGGGGTCATTGAGATTCACAAATTATATTAAAAAGCAACTAACATATATGAATTATTGAAACATATTGAAATAATGTAGTAGTATGTCATATTGAGAGATTCAACTTATGTTTTGCATTATATTGTAGAGCTTAACTTAGCCAAAGTCGTGGCCTAGTTTTGCCAGGCCTCGTGCAGAAGCTGAATATTAACGTTCAATGTAAGCCACCGATAGGCTGAACTAACCGTGAACTGCTCATTGTTTAATAAAATCTGCTTAGCTGGAAACCTTAGCGTGAACCAACAGACAGGAGATGATGGAAGAAAATTGTAGCGAAAACTGTGTAAAGCATTCGGAGTGTACTTTCCCAGGACTTGAACAATGAAGACTCTGACCAGAGAGGAAGATGCAACATTTTCAATTCCTGACGAGCCGGATGATGAGGACATCGTAAAGTGAACCAATCAACTACATGGGAACTGTGTAATACTAGAATTCAGAGATTTGAATTATAAGGGTTATTGGGTAAAGGAAAATCATGTGGTTAAGTAACCAATCAGGAATTGGGGGACAGTCTGGGTGACATTAATATAACAACGTGACAGTGGGAAGATGTTCAGATGTTAGGTACAGATGCTAGGGGAGAGACTTCGAGATCGAAGATATTGGAAATTCTGTTACTGGGCTCATACTCTTTAAGAGGCGAGCCTGATGCGATGCTGATCGATTGATTGAAGATGAAGACTGACTTTGTTGCTGATCGATACCGTGGATAGGTAGCTATGACAATGTGACTGAATACCTTTTTGTGCCTTTTCCTTCTAGGTACCAATTGTGTTCTCTAATAGTTTTCTCTTAGCAAGATGTTTTTCCAAATTCATGTTCTAAACTGTTTTCGCATGTAGTCCCACATACTAATGCTAATCTGGGTTAGATAAGGTTCCTATTCTAAGTCGTTGACATATACAGTGACAAATGATTGACAGACTGATTTGCTGAATTCTGCTACTTATGTTGACATATTCACCTTTGATTCACCTTTGATTCATTTGTTGACTTATCCTAATGCTTTAGAATGTATTCTGTCTCAAATTTTGATTAGAATATGTTATTGGTGGTTACTAATGAATTAATCTTGATCTGATTTGAATAAAGTTGAAATAATCTCATGATTTAGGCCCTCATTACAACCCTGGTGATCAGTGACAAAGCGGCGGTAATAAGGCTAACAGGCCGGCGGTAAAAAAAAAAAGAATTACGACCATTTGCGGAAACTACCAACACAGACAGCCACTTTAACATTCCGACCGCCACGGCGGTAGCAACAAACACCGTAGCGGTAACCGGCAGCAGACAGGCAGAACACGATGTACCACGCACACTATTACAAGGCACCAATCCGCCAGCTTTTCCGGGGCGGTACCAACGCCTTCAAAAGCACAGCGGAAACAGTACACAGAAGAGAAACCACTCACCTTTCGAGATTCAACGAAGAACCAGGACACCAGGGAGCGCGAACTACAGGTCTTACCAATGTTGGTGTATCTTCTCATCTACCAGGAGTACAAACGGCGGCGGCGACGACCATGGTGAGTACTGCACCTAGCACACAGGGGAGGGGAGGAGGGAAAAGAGAGTGACACACACATGCAAAACGTAACACCCCCACCCACAAGAACACACACACACAAATATCCAATAACATCACAGATACACCGCGTCACCCCCTGGAAGAACACAAGGACCAAACGAAATGAGTTTAACTAGTGTAATATTCGAACAATCAGATAGCCCAAGAGAACAGTAAATAATCAGTACACAAAAATATTTATAGCAAGTACACAACTCTGTACCCTGTCCCATGAAATGTCCATGGACCAGTGGTCCCAAAAAGCATGGGCAAAGCCCGCACAAGACACCTGCCTCAAAACGGAGTGAACACTGCAGGGGCATCAGGTTGAAAAAAAAACAGGCACCTCAGTGGGAAGGGGAGGGGGGCACGTCAGCCGGATGATACTATGACGCCACTGCTCCTCGAGGGGGCTCCATGCCAACTGCCTGGTCCTGGGGAGTTCAAAGCCACAGTCTCTCAAGTGGGTGGTTTGCCCACTGTTTGGTCCTGGGGAGTGCAAAGCCACAGTCTCTCAAGTCTCTCAAGTGGGTGGGTTGCCCACTGCTTGGTCCTGGGGAGTGCAAAGCCACAGTCTCTCAAGTCACTCAAGTGGGTGGGTTGCCCACTGCTTGGTCCTGGGGAGTGAAAAGCCACAGTCTCTCAAGTGGGTGGTTTGTCCACAGTTTGGTCCTGGGGAGTGCAAAGCCACAGTCTCTCAAGTCTCTCAAGTGGGTGGTTTGCCCACTGTTTGGTCCTGGGGAGTACAAAGCCACAGTCTCTCAAGGGGGTAGCGTCTTCCACTGGTTCTGGAGTGGGCTGTGTGCCCAGAGTGCTTCATCCTGCCAAGGACTATGTTAGTCAATGCTTTTCTAAACTGGTTCTGGAGGGGGCTTTGTGCCCAGAGTGCTTCATCCTGCCAAGGAATGGGTTAGTGGATGCTTTTCTCCACTGGTTCTGGAGGGGGGCTTGTGCCCAGTGATGCTGCTCCTGGGGTGTGGCATGTTGACTTTGTCTCACCTGTGTGTCACAGCCACGTGATGAACTCGGAACAGGTAGCATGATACTCCATGGAGGGAGACCCACACTCCATCCTGCAGCAACCCTAGGCTGCCAATTGCTGGTTCGTGTCAGTGCTGGAGGTGGTGGAGGCGGCGGTGGCTGCGGCGGAGACGCTGCCAGTGCAGGCTGTGGTGCAAGTGACTGTGGGGTGGATGTAGACACCATATCGTCTCTGGCAGCCCCGGATGACTGATCCTTGGGGAGGATACTACAGACTGACGTTGTGGCAGCGGCGGTGCAGGTGGTGGTCGGAGCCGCAGTGGTGACTGGGGTGCATGTGGCTGCCATCCCTGATGATTTTGTGGTCATCAGCCCCTCCCCAGGTGACATCGTGCCCAGAGGTGATGTGCCCTTTGGCTTGTGGCCTTTCCGCATCTTGACAGCCGCTGCAGGGACCTTGGTACTGTCCACTCTGTGTTTGTGTGAGGCTTTGCTGGGTGGGTGGTGTGACTGTCCCCTGCTTGAAGATGGTCCCTTTTTGAGCTTTGCAGGTGGTGGAATACGGTGGTCCTTCTTTTCCTTCGATGGCACTCTGGCAGCTCTGACGGGTGCCCCCTTTGACCGTACTGGAGTAGCAGGGACCACAGAGGATGCAGATTTGGTGGCTTAGGTGCTGGGCTGGGATCTAAACATCCAGGCCCTAGGAGAAGGATGGGGGGTGGGTGTAGGGAAGAGCTCCAGGTTAGCTAGGTACATTTTTTTGGACACACTGGGACAGGAAGATGTAGGTGGTTTGGGAGTGGAGGAAGAGGTAGTGGTTGTAGGAGGTGTACGTTTGCCGATTTTGGCTGAACGTGCATGGGGTGGAGGCTGTTCTGAGGTCGATGGCTGTTGAGTGGGTGTGAGCCGGCGTTTGTGTACTTTGGGAGGAGGGCTCACAGACACACTGGGAGAGGACACAGAGGACGTGTGAATGGTAGTGGGGGTGGTGATTGCACGTGAGCGGCATGTAGTGATGGGCGTGCTGGTGATGGAGGTGGTGTCTAATGATGTAGTGCATGCAGGTGTGAGTGGAGACGAGACAGGGAGGGAAGTGGAGGACGTGGAGGAGGGGGACACAGTGGAGGCAGTGGATGTTGGTGTGTCTGCATGGGTATGGTGTTTGTATGAGTGCCTGTGGGATGTGTGGTGCTTATATTTGCCTGAGCCAATTTTGTATGTTGATGTGTGTGCATGCTGGTCTGATGGTGTGCTTGGGATAGGCTGAGGTAGAGGGGATTGGGTCTGGGTAGTGGAAGTTGGGGGGGAGGCTGGACACAGGGACAATGGCTGCCATCAGTGCTGAGGCCAGAGCCTGAAATGCTCTCTGTTGGGCCACCACACCAGAATGAATGCCCTCTGTTTGCTGCAAATGCCTCTCAACACCCTGGATTGCATTCAAAATGGTTGACTGCCCAACAGTGAGGGATCTCAGGAGGTCAATAGCTTCTCACTGAGGACAGAAGGGCTGACTGGGGCAGGGCCTGAGGTGCCTGGGGCAAAGGAGATGCCCACCCTCCTGAGTGAGTGGGCATGGGAAACACACTGAGGGGCCGCTGGGAGGGTGGTGCTGGTAGGGGGGTTGGCGGCTGTATCTGTTCTTGCGGTGGGCACAGAGCTCCCATCAGAGGAGTAGTCGCTGTCGCTGGTGTTCCATCCTGTCCCCGTCGTGGAGCTCCCATCCGCCTCCATCCCACTGGTGCCCTCACCGTCGGTGGATTCACCCTCGTGGGCCATGTGGGAGGCAGCTCCCTCCGACTCCGGTGCCTCTGCTTCTCTGCCAGATGATGCGAATGCACACAAGGACAGGGTGACAAAACAAGAAGGTGGGGAAAGACAGAGGAGACACATGGTCAATGCCAGCAACAACACTACCGTTGGCGGACACAACACACAGGGAGCAGCCCTATCCACTAGGCCATGCACTAGCAGTTAGTAGAAAAATCACCTGCCCATGGGGGACTATGCCTAACACCATTTGCTGCACACCTGGAACCCACAGGAGGCTGATCAGTTTTAGATGCCCACTACCACTATTGGGGTTGGAGTGCCTCAGAACCTGCCTAACAAGGGACCTACCCTACCACATTCGCCCTGGCCTAGGGGAACCCACATCCCACAACCCCCACCCAGACACCTCGTAAAGCACGCAGAGTCAGCTGAATGAGACTGTACTCACCCCCTTGTGGCTGCTGTGATGCCCTCAAGCGCCCATCCAACTCCGGATATGCCACCGCCAGGATCCGGAACATCAGGGGGGTCATGGTGCGATGGGCATCCCTTCCACGTTGGGAGGCCAGCCCCAGCTGGGCCTCCACCGTCTTCTTGCTCCAGCGGCGCAGGTCCTCCCATCTCTTGCGGTAGTGGGTGCTCAGTCTATGATAGACCCCCAGGGTCCGCACTTCCTTGGCGATGGCACACCAGATACCCTTCTTCTGGTGGGCGCTGACATAGAGGAAAGGTATAATATGAAAGGAAATTACTCTCCCGTCCGGTTCATCATACTCATTGCCCACCAGTTTCCACCCATGCCCTGACCTACATACACACACCATCCTCACATGCAGGCCTCAGCCCCCACCCCCACATGTATCTTCCATCCACACCACTCCATACATTCATGGCCCACACACCATGCTCACAGTGTACTCACCTGTTTGTCTGGAGGACCGTAGAGTAGCGTGTACTGGGGGAGGACTCCATCCACCAGTCTCTCCAACTCCTCAGAAGTGAAGGCAGGGGCCCTTTCCCCAGACACTCGAGCCATTGTCGCTACCAGAAACAGGTCACAGCAGCACTTGCAGTGTAGGGCCTCTCATGTTGAAGGTCAGGTATCAAGTGAGTGAACAGATAGAAAATAGCGGTCACGTCCGCGGCGGTGCGTACCGTCACTGCCTGCGTACATTGTCATTGGCTCCTGGAACCAATAGGGCCCAATGATAACCAATGCTGAATTGCACGGCGGTATTTGACTGCTAACCGCGACGCTGCACAACGCCAGCGCAGTTACCTAATTTTCCCTTGTCCCTCCTTACAGGTCAGGCAGCCGCCATTTCAGGGTGGCACATGGCATGGCACCTAACTGTGTCACAGCACATTTGGACAAAAATACAGAACGACAACGCCACACACGGATTTACTCACCTAACAGAAAAAACCCTTGTGCAACCTATGTGGTACATGACCCTCTGCTCACCGTTCTCCTCCATAATGCATATCCAATGGCGCAGATGATGAGATGGCATCATCCTCCGTTGTACAGACCCCTGGTGGACCTGTCGACAATGGAAGACAGACACATCATTATTACCTACAGACTTGACCGTGCCACAATCCAAGAACTGTGTGCCCAATTGGAGCCTGACCTGATGTCAGCTATCCACCATCCCACAGGAATACCCCATCTAGTGCAGGTCCTATCAGTGCTCCATTTCCTGGCAAGTGGCTCCTTTCAAACTACAGTGGCCATGGCATCACGGATGTCTCAGCCAATGTTCTCAAACGTGTTGACCAGAGTGTTTTCTGCCCTGCTGAAACACATGCGCAGCTACATTGTATACGCCCAGGTGGAGGATTTGCCCACAGTAAAAGCTGACTTATATGCCCTGGGACATTTCCCCAACATCATTGGTGCCATTGATGGTACACATGTGGCATTTGTCCCCCCCGCAGAATTGAACAGGTGTACAGAAATCGAAAAGCTACCATTCTATGAATGTGCAGATGGTGTGTTTGGAGGACCAGTACATCTCCCATGTGAATGCCAAGTATCCTGGCTCCGTGCATGATGCTTACATTTTGAGGAATGGCAGCATCCCTTATGTGATGGGCCAACTCCAGAGGCACTGTGTGTGGCTAATAGGTGAGCCCAAGGTCCCCATGAGGTATGAATAGGTGTCTGGGTATGGGCTAATCCCTAAGGGTTAGTGTGTGTCTAACAGATTTCCCTCGACATTTGCAGGAGACTCTGGTTACCCTAACCATGGCTACTGACCCAGTGAGGAATGCCAGGACAAGGGAAGAGGAACGCTAAAATGAGGCACATGGGTGAACTAGGCGTATTATTAAGCAGACTTTTGGCCTCCTGCAGGCCAGATTCCAATGCCTCCATCTAACCGAGGGCTCCCTATACTACTCACCGAAGAAGGTGTGCCAGATAATCGTGGCATGCTGCATGTTGCACAACCTGGCTTTGCAACGCCAGGTGCTTTTTCTGATGATGATGGTATTGTGGCAGATTTGGAGCCTGTGGACAGTGAGGAAGAGGAGGCAGTGGAAGAAGATATTGACAACCGAAACAACATCATCATGCAGTACTTCCAGTGAGACACAGGTAAGAGACTGGCACTGCTCATCTCATATCCGACTACTGTAGGACATTGCATAAGTCAGCCCTTTAACCTCTGTGTATGGACCCTGACAGTTCACTTTGGCTTTCCATTTCACAGATCTGGGTAACTCATTCTGTCTTCTACTATGTTTACTGCTGCCCAACAATTCATATGTGCAAATGAACATTTACATTGATATTTGTCGAATAAGTTGTAATTATACATCTGTGAAAGTACAGACTGAATCCAGGTTGTTTTGTGATTTAGGAGTGTTTATTTATGGGCTAATGTGTATAGGGGTATGTGGAAGGGGCTGGGGTGATGGTGGAGGAATGTCCAGGATAGAGTCCAGTCTCTCGGTATCACAGGTGCATTGTCCAAGGGGGCATAGGGAGTGGAGCAATGTCAGTTCAAGGTGGACAGGTTGACACAGTGGGACAGAAGGGTGACAATCAGGAGAGTCTTATTTCCTTGCGGGGGTCTTGGCAATGTTCTCTGTCTTCTGCCTGGATCGCAGGGACCGTTTGTGGGGTGGTTCTCCTTCTGCGGGGGGGGTGCTTGTGGCCTGTTGGTACTGTGGCGGGACCTCCTATCCACTATTGCCGGCGGACGTGGAAGGCTGTTCATCATTTGGGCTGGTGTCAGGGGCCCGGTAGTATGCCACTGTCTCCCTCATGGTGTTGGCCATGTTTGCCAGCACCCCTACAATGGTGACCCTTGTGGTGTTAATGGACTTCAAGTCCTCCCTGATCCCCAGGTACTGTCCCTCCTGCAGCCACTGGGTCTCCTGCAACTTGGCCAGTACCGTGCCCATGGTCTCCTGGTATGCTCCCATTATGTTTGAGAGTGCCTCGTGGAGAGTCGGTTCCCTGGGCCTGTCCTCCCCCTGTCGCACAGCAGTCCTCCCAGCTTCCCTGTTATCCTGTGCCTCTGTCCCCTGAACCGTGTGCCCACTGCCACTGACCCCAGGTCCCTGATTGTCTTATGTTTGGGGGGTGTCCTGTGGTCCCTGTAGTTGTGGACACACTGCTGATTGATGTGTCCTGGAGACAGTGGCATAGGCCCGTTGGGTGGGTGCTGTGGTGGTGTTTCCTGAGGGGGGAGGTTCTGTGGTGGTTTGGGACTGTGGCAGGGGAACCGACTGTCCAGAGGTCCCTGATGGGCCAGGCTGGTCATCTTGATCTAAGCATGCAGAGCTGCTGTTGTCACTGTGGGCCTCTTCTGTGGGGGGACTGGATATGTCTGGCACCTCCTGTCCGGTGTCGTTGTGTAGGGGTCCTGTTGGGGTGGAAATGCATTGCTATTATATCTGTGTGTGCCATCTTGTGCAATGGGTGTGTTTCCCTCTACTACTGTTCTTGCAATATCACATTGGCCCTTGTGTGAGTGGTGATTGTGTGCCCTGGGTGAGTCTCTCCCTTGGACATGCTTTGGTGATGGGTGTCCATGCAGGTCTATGATGGGTGCCCGTTCATTGGTGTAACATGCAGGGCCTGGTATTGGGATGTGTGGGTTGTGATAGTGGGGTATATGTGAGGTGGTGGGGTGACGGGTGTGAAGGTAGGGGTAGGCGTTAGTGACACCATGCAGGTAGGGTGGGGAATAAAGTAGTAAAGATTTGACTTACCAGAGTCCAGTCCTCCTGCTACTCCTGCGAGGCCCTCAGGATGCATGATCGCCAAGATTTGCTCCTCCCATGTTGTTGTGGAGGAGGAGGTGGGGGTCCACTGCCAGTCCTCTGTACGGCTATCTGGTGTCTGGATACCACGGAACGTACCTTCCTCTGTAGGTCGTTCCACCTCTTCCTGATGTCATCCAGTGTTCTTGGATGCTGTCCCACTGCGTTGACCCTGTCGACAATTCTCTGCCATAGCTCCATCTTCCTAGCAATGGATGTCTGCTGCACCTGTGATTCTAATAGATGTGACTCTACCCGGATTATTTCCTCCACCATGACCCTGAGTGCCTCCTCTGAAAACCTGGGGTGTCTTTGAGGTGCCATGATGTGGTCTGAGTGATGTGCGAGGTGATGGTTGATGTGATGTTTGGGGGTGATGTTTTTGGGTGTGTGGTGTTTTGTGCGTGGATGGTGTATGAGTGATGGTGTTGTGTGCCTCTGGATGCTGGTTTGGTCTTTGCTTTTCTCTCTCTCTGCTTCTTTTGACTTTTTCTTTGTAAGGGATTGTGGGTAATGTGGGTGTGTGTTTCATATTGGATTGGGTGTGTGGGTGTGGTGTGTGTATGTGTATCAGGTGTGTGTATTTTGAATTGTCCAATGTGGTTGTGTTTTGTAAATGTGTTTGTATTTTGAGCACGGCGGCACGGTGGTAAGCGGACTTTACCGCCAGAGTTGTAATGAGGTCCTTAGTATTGTAACTAATAGGGAAATAAAATTGCTAAAACGTATATACTGAGTTGTGGTTATTCATGGCTGTAAGGTCATGGTTAATATTATTAACTGCTGATTAATGATTAGCTTAATAGTTATTGATTTTTGTGTATTGATGATTGAGAGAACATTGGCACACTGTAGCTAGGATACCTAATGCAAATCAAAAGGTTCATCGACCTATACGTGTTCCCTTTTAAATTTACTTATTAAGGACCAGGCGCGCTAGCAGTTTTTGGTAGCAGCTTGATGGTTTGTTTCCTTGGAGAACTAGTTATGTGGTGACTGATGGTTATGGTGGTAGTTTGAGTTAAGTTAGATTGCTCATTATTATTGTGATTTGGATTTTTTTTTCGCAATGGAAATTGTAGCAAGAATGATGTTCCCTTAAACCCAGAAATGACTATTCAAGATCCTGTCAGTAAAGTTGGGTATGTTCTTGGCATTTTATTGATAGGGTGAAAGTGGTAGGATGCGCTTGCAAAGGCCTATGTAAATCGCTGGTGAATTGTGACGTATGTGAGGGAAAGTAGGGAGTCTGCGTACTCCAGGTGAAGTTTAGTAGGAGTGTGCACACTCCGCAGTGTGAGAGTAGGGAAGTCGTCGAACTTCACGTGTGTGCTGATTTGTGCTAAAAAATTGTCCACGTGGTTGTTGATGATGTACGGACCCTGCATGATCTAAGACTCTGGAGTATATTGACAAGTGTAGGAGATACTTGGTTATATGCTGTAATCTGTCTGGTTTAGTAGGTTGATCGGGCATGGTCAACAAGTCGGTGTGTAAGTTAAGTGGGTAAGAGAACATTTTGACTGAGATTTGGCGAGTCCTATGTGCAGCAGGACAGACCCATTGATCAGTTGAGAGTGAAATTTGTGGGTCGAATTTTGCTTGCAAATGTGGGAGACTGAGAAAGAGGAATAGCTACATGAGCAAAAGGGCCATCAGTGAAAATCCCTAAGGTCTCTGAAGTGATTGTCTATCTTCCTGTAGTAAACCAGCAGGTTTGTTTTTGGTTATTTGTTTTTTGGTTAGTGCTCGCAATAATTTGCATTAGTTTTGTGTGAATTGGAGTTTAGGGGGACTAGACGCAAGACTTTGTCAGCCACAGTGTGTATGAGTGTAACGTCATTTGAGCCGCGCTGGGATAGGTTGATCAGTGAGAAGAGTCACAAGCGCATTGGCAGCCGTCCTTGAGTGGCAATTGGTTGAGAAAATGGGTGAAGGGAATCTTGGGAGTAAAAGTAATTTCCTAATTTGATTACACAAAAAGATAGAAAAGATGACGTTTTTCAAAGCGTTTAAGAGTGTCATGAAGGGAGATACATACATTAAGGCGACAGTGGGGGAGCCTACTCCACCGGAAAATTCTCCGGCATATTTTGTGATGGAGGAGCGAGGTGTCACGCCAAGTCTTTGGCTAAAGCAATGGTGCAAATTAACAGAGAAAGAGGGAGTTTTAGCGTTCCCTGAGCATAGATCGTTTAACTTGAGAGTTTTGGATCAGCTGCGGATGGCGTTGTATGATACAAGGCCCCTTCCGAGAGTGGCACTGTTTGAGGCTTTAGCAGTTTGGGAGCTGATAGCGAGACAGCAACAAAAGATAAAGTTTCTGGGGAGAATAAGAAAGGTGGAGAAGCCTTTAGCAGAAGTGAGATGGGATTGGGAGCAGAAGAAGTGGAGAAAAGTGACATTGCAGGATGTTAAGTTATTTTGTGCTATCACAGAGGAAGATGAGTCAGAAGGTAAAGAGGAGACTAGCAAAAGTGATAAGATTTTGTCAGGAAGTAAAAAGACAAAAAAGTCTTACATAGCAGAAGAGGACTTACTACTCAGATGTTGAGGGACTGACCACCACCATAATCTGTGCATGAAGGTGGTCTAGTACTAGTTCTGCTCCAACTGCCCCAGCACAATTATCCGGGACAGCGGGACCAGCGCAAACAGATAATGGACAGGTACAAGGGGTAGTGCAGAGTACGCCTGTGCAGTGACTACTTCGGTAGTCCAAACACTGATGCATCCACCACCAGTACAGAGGATTTATCTAGGGATACCAATTCTTGAGCCAACTTCGAATTTAGTGGTTCCCACGGAGCAAGTAGTTCCAAGACCATTGTTAATCCAGACTAAGATGACTCCAATGTTGGTGCCTCAGCCACAGCCACAGGGTTTGTCAAAGTTCACACCAATGTAAGGGACACAGTCAGATGTGACTCCAGTGATGAATCAGAGTATGGGAGTAGCCCTTTCACAAAATGCAGGTGTCAGAGCTGCTCCAGATGCAATATCGCTGCTGATTACTGTTGGTCCAGCGGTATCATTATTTGCGCAAAAGAAGCCAATTACAGATGAGCTGGGCAAAATGTCACAGACCTCGTGAGGAGGGGGGTAAGAGAACATGTTCAAGTAGTTTTGTCCATGGGTCAGACCTTTGATGGTTCTAGGTCATTAATTGATCTTAGTCCACAGCAGTTAAATGAGTGGTTAGATAGTTTGAATACTCCACAGAGTGCATCCAAGGGTGAAGAGCAGATTGATCGCGTAAGGCTAGCAACAGAAATAACTGAACTAGTTGAGGGGTCAATGGGAGTGAATAGGTGAGACTCCTATGCCAAAGAAGAGCTGAGATACCTGGGTCCAAGAATAACAAGAGAAGTGGGTAAAATACATCAGAGGTTGGCAGACTTGCCGGAAAAATATGACATAGAAATTGGGAAAACCGAGCTTTGAAAAGGAAGCTAAAGGTTAGATTTTGAGGCAAAGGATTTTGAGCACATGAGGTCAGCTGGAACGAAAGCACACCTCAAGGAACTATTACAGAGTGCTCAGATTTGTTGAACATTAGAAAAGTGGGAAGGCAGATGGGCAAAGAAGAAGTATAAATGGAAACGAGATTCACAAGAAGGGTCGAAAGGTGTACAAGAAGAAAAGAATCTGGTAAAAATGTTGCCAATGAGGGAAATTCCAAGAGGGCAGTTTGTTCATGTTCCTTGGCACATAAGTGATATTCTATCAGTCACAAAGGATTATCCGAAGTTGAAGGAGAAACCGGTTGAATGGTATCAGCAGACAGTTAGATTTGTGAAACTTTCGAAATGTCTGTGGGAAGACTTGAATACTCTGTTGGAGATAGTGGTTCCAGCTGATTTGTGGGTTGAATGCAAGAGGGCAGTAGATTGGTCAACAAATGAACCAGAAAGGGATAGAGTTACAGGCGCACCGTCACCCGAAGTAATGAAACATTATTATAAGGTGATTGAGTTCCTGAAGACAAGAATCTCACCTAAAAATATTGACTGGCAAAGAACTGACAGGACAGTGCAGGAGGTAAAAGAATCGATACATACATGCTATGAGAGATTGTTGAAGGTATTCAAGGAGTACAGTGGTAAGGAAGCAATTGAGCCAAAAGACATGTTGAACTTTGTGTTTATATTTGTGGAAGGATTGAGATCTGAAATAGATCGGATGATTAAGAGTCATTTGATTTGTTGGCCAGCGAAGCCGATTGATGAGGTGTTGCAGTATGCAAAATACTGTAGTGATGAGATCGAGTTGAAGCAGAAAAAGTTGAAGGAGAAAGCGATGGTGATGCAGATTAAGGCAGCTCAAATAGGAGTGCAGCAGATACCGCAGCAGTAGGGATCTGCTACGTTCAAACCTCAGGTGAGAGGCAGAGGACGTGGAATTAGTATGAACCGTGGTCCAGATTTGAATACTGTGGTGGTTCAGAATGATGTGCAAGTGATGAAGAAGATGTCACCGTGTCACATTTGCGGAAACGTGGGACACTGGAAGCGGGAGTGTCCGATGATGGTGCAGGATGGTGTTGTTCAGCAAAGTGGTGATGTCAATACATTTCATTTCAAAATGTGAAAGTCCCAAGAATGAGAGGAATTAATCCACATTTTCAGAATAACATAAATCAAGTGCAGAATTTTCAACCTATGTAGCAGGTGCAAATGCCTTGTGCACAAATGACAAAGATGCAACCATTGCAGCAGCAGGTTCCTATGGTACCTAGACAGCAAATGCAAATACCCTAAACCCCGATGGAACAGCAACAGATGATGCTTACTCAGCAAGTCACAGGTCAGAGACAAGACAGAAGTAGTGACACAGTGCACCAATTCCTATTACAAAGTGAGAATTAAATAAATGGTGAATGGATGTGTGATAGTTTGTATGAGGAGCTGTGTATGCTTGCAGCTTCCTTAGAGGTAGATCAATGAGGACCTTTTGTAAGAGGGAAGGTGATGGGTCATAAGGTCTCATTTCTAGTGGATGCAGGAGCTACACGCTATACGGTGAGGAGTGCAGAAGTTCCGAACTTACCTCTTTCTGGCAGAACAGTTCACGTTGTATGGGTAACAAATAAGCATTTGACAAATCCGATCACAGATCAAGTGCAGGTTGAGATTGGCAACTTTCATGGACTACATAAGTTTGTAGACAGCGATTAAAGTCCAGTATCCCTACTGGGATGGGACTTATTGTGCAAGACCAAATGTTTGATTACTTGTTCGACTACTGGAATAGAGATCCAGATGAACAGTGATGATGAGGAAGAACAAACTCCAGAAATTGAGAATGAAACCACTAATGAGGAATACCCGTTGTTTAAGTTTTTCCCTATGTTTACTGTGAAAGAACTGCATGCAGACTTGCAGGGTACAGTACAGGAAAATGTGTGGAACCTGATAGGTAAAGAAGTGGGTTAGATCAAGGGAGTGGAGCCAATTAAGATTACTTTGAAGCCAAATGCAGTGTTTCCGCAGCTTCCACAGTATAACATGGCACAAAATGTTGTGATAAAAGTGGCACAGATAATTGGAGATTTCCTGAAATAAAGGGTTTTGAAAGAAGTGGTGAGTAGTACATGTAATTCACTGATAATGGGCCTGAAGAAACCTTGTGGGAAAGTGTGAATTGTACAGGATTTACAAAAAGTGAATGACATGGTGATCAAGTGTTGTCCTGTGGTGCCAAACCCAGCAGTAATAATGTTTCAGATGCCATGCCATGCAGAACGGTTCACAGTGGTTTATTTATCACAAGCTTTCTTTTCTGTGCCTCTTCATGAGGATAGTCAGTTTCTCTTTAGTTTCATATTCTTAGACAGAGTCTATAGCTGGTGCAGGGTTCTTCAAGGGTACACAGAGTCTCTGTCTATGTTCAATATGATTTTGAAAAATAATTTGGAGTCTTTGGAACTACCGTACCAATCGATTCTGGTGCATTACATTGATGACTTATTGATTGCATCCAAGACAAGGGGCGAGTGTAAGTACGACTCGATCGCCCTGTTGAATCATTTGGGAAAATTTGGACATAAGATGTCACCTTTAAAATTACTGTATTGTCAGAAGTCAGTGAAATATCTGGGACACCTTATTGAGAAAGGGCAAGGATGATTTTCAGGGAAAGGATTACAATTATATTGCAGAGATGTCCCCAAACTTCACAGAGAGATGTCAGAATGTTTCTGGGAATGGTAGGTTATTGTTGACAGTGGATTCCAAAATTTGCTGAGATTGCCAAACCATTACAGCACCTGACAGGTAAGGATGTTACAGATCCCATTACACTAGACCAGGATCAGATGAAAGCGTTCACTGAGTTGAGAGAGAGTTTGTGCAGAGCTCCAGCATTGGGAATGCCTGATTAAACAAAACCATTCACATTGTTTTGTCATGAACAGGATGCTTGTTCTTTGTCTGTCTTGACACCGGTCCATGGAGATGCTTATCGCCCAGTAGCCTATTTTTCAGCTACCTTGGACCCAGTTGTAGCAGCCTTACCAGGTTGCTTGCATGCAGTTGCCGCAGTTGGTCAAAGCCTTTCACAATGTGAGGGAGTAGTGATGGGATACCCTCTGAGAGTAGTGGGAACTCACTCAGTTGAGATTTTACTGACAAGAACGAAAACACAATATTTAACTGGTGCCAGACTGACAAGTTATTAGACGAGCATTTTAGGTGCTCCAAATGTAACATTCAAAAGATGTACAGTGCTGAACCCGGCAACATTACTTCCAAGTGATACTGTTGAAATTGAAAAGGAAGAAGACATTGAGCATGATTGTCTTGAAGTAACAGAGCTGTGTACAAAACCAAGACCTGATATCAGAGAAGCACAATTGGAAGAAAATGATCAAATTGTTTTTGTCGATGGTTCATGTCTCAGAGATGGTACAGGAACATTTAGAGCAGGATATGCTGTGTGTATAATTACAGGTACATTAGAAGCATCTTGGCTTCGAGGTGTATATCCTGCACAAGTAGCAGAATTGATAGCTCTTACTAGAGCGTGCCATGTATCTGCTAGACTAAGAGTCACTATCTACACAGATAGTCAATATGGATTTGGAATTGTTCATGGTTTTGGTCAATTGTGGTCGCAAAGAGGTTTCCTGACCTCTACTGGTTCACCTGTAAGAAATGGCGATGGAATAAAGGAATTGTTGTATGCAATACAGTTGCCTGAAGAAATTGCAGTGGTGAAATGCAGTGCACATCTAAAAACACAGGATTACGTGTCACTGGGAAATGGATGTGCGGATCAAGTTGCAAGGTTTTGCACATTGAACTGTAATTCGTTGAAGGACAAATGGGAATTGATGTCTGAAGAAGACACCACATGTACAGGTTTTGCATTAAGCATGATTGACACAATGGAAGAATTGAAAACATTGCAGAGTAATGACGACAGGGAGGAAAAGAAATCTTGGTTGAAGATGAAGTGCACCCAGAGGCAGGATGAGTTATGGGTATCAGAAGATGGTCAAATGGTTTTGCCAAATAGTTTGCTGTCGCAAATGGCTAGGTATTACCATGGTCAGGCACACATTGGGAGGGATGCCATGGTTCGATTGTTCAAAATTGATTTGTTCAATCCTAAGTTTAGGCATGCAGCAGAAGCAGTATGTCATCGGTGAATTATTTGTCAACAACTAAATGCGGGAAAAGGGACAGTGGTAAATTTGACCCACATTGGAAGCGCAGGAGGTCCATTCAGCAGAATGCAACTGGATTTCATTGAAATGCCTGCGTGTGGAGGTTTGAAATATGTGTTGGTGATTGTGTGCATTTGTAGTCACTGGATTGAAGCATACCCCACAAAAAGAAATTATAGCCTCACGGTAGCGAAGTTGTTACTTAGAGAGTTGATAACACGTTTCGGGTTTCCGATCTCGTTAGAATCAGATAGGGGAACTCACTTCAACAACGAGGTGATTAAACTTTTGTGAGCAGCACTAAACATTGAGCAGAAGTTGCATTGTAGCTATCACCCTGAAGCATCAGGACTAGTGGAACAGATGAATGGTACCTTGAAATCAAGAATTGCTAAGATGTGTGCAGCTACAAATCTGAAATGGACAGATGCATTACCTTTGGTGCTGATGTCAATGAGAAATACACCTGACAAGAAGACAGGGCTGTCGGCCCACAATATTCTTATGGGCAGAGCAATGAGATTACCAGCAGTTCCAGCCAATGCACTTGTAAATATCACAGATGATAAGGTGTTGGACTACTGCGAATGTCTGGCAGATGTGGTTTGCTCTTTTTCTCACCAGGTGGAGGCCACTACCCTGCCACCAATACATGATCCAGGTCACAACCTGAGAGCCAGTGACTGGGTCATTGTCTGAAAACATGTTCGCAAGATGTGTTTGGAGCCACGTTGGAGAGGGCCTTACCAGGTGATTCTAACAACTACTACAGCTTTGAAGTGTGCAGGACTCCCAAACTGGATTCACGTGAGTGATGCGAAGAAAGTGGCATGTCCACTAGATCATGAAGAAGCGTTGTTGAGAGCACCAACAAAGGTGAAACAGGTTGCTGCACCTGAACCAGAAAAAGGACCAAGAGAGCCTGAAATTGAACAAGAGCTTGTGGAAGATGGCTCTATCACACCTGTAAGAGATGAAAGGGAAGAATCACAGGAGGGTGCGGAAGAATCAATCTCAACGGATGTTGCAGGAGAGCCTAGCTCATTAGGGGTTCTCCCAGAAGCAGACAGTGCCGAGAAACAAACAGAGCAAGTGCCGGACCAAGAAGGGGAGGGAGTTGAGACAGATCGAAGTCAAGGTGACCCGACTCCTCCTGAGTCTGTTGCAGGTCCATCAAGAGAAAACACCATAGAGAAAGAGAAGGAGAAGAGTTCAATCCTGAAAAGAATATTGACAGAAGAATCAAGAAAAGGAGATAATTGGCCTGAATCGAAAGTAGAGAAAAGAAAGGAAGTGGTCATAAATGAAACAATAGAGAAAGAAGTGGATGCTACAAGAAAAGAAGAATTGAGTAATAGAGAACTAAGTGGTGATTGAAAGTTGAAAAGGAAGGGAATAGCGAGTTGAAGGTACACAGGTCCTGAATGGGCGTATGCAACTACTAATGAATGGCAACACTAGTTTATGTCTTTTTGTTTTGACAGAGAGGTTCTGAGTCAGTATTTTGATGTAACCTGAAGGTGAACAAGGAGCTAAACTGTTGTACCAATCTGAAAATATCTTAAGAAAAGAGACTATTGAAAATTAACTGGAAGAGACATTGATAATCTGATGTGACATTGAAAACCAGATAGGACAAGCTGCTAATCGATTTGACAAGGAAAAGGGGTTCCTGGATGCAAGACTGAACTGCGAGAAAAGATTTTTTTTCCGTTTTTGATTTTTTGCTGCACTTTTATAAGAGCTACTTCTGTTTGCTGAGTCTTTATAGATCATGGCTGAGTTAAATAATCAAGATAGGAATGCTAGGCACTGTAAATGTATGGGCGTTCAATTGGCAATTATGTGCGGAATTTTGTTTATAGTGATGATTGTGGGAAAGTTTGTTCTTGATGTGAAAGGAGCCAATCGTACTTCTGCTTCTGAGACTACTACACTAACGGCTTTGGAGAAGTTTAAGCTAGATGAGAAAAATGTGCATGACTATACTAACACCCAAGGAGAACTTTCTTCTAACATTTTCTATCGCTTGTTGAGTGAGTATGTTGAGACAATGGATGCAAGGGATTGTCTTGTGTGTACGCAAATTCCTTTGTCAGTAGAGGAAGGAGTTACGTACCCCAGTTTTCCACTAACTTACGGAGAAGCTGTAGTCTGCTACTAACCAGGTTCTATGATCAAGAGTATATACAGTATTTTTACTCTAACTACGATGCAGCGTTTTCGTTTGTTCCTATTATTCAGTATTAGAGTAGAATTGCTAAGTATCATGATATAGTATTGGTAAGACGATTCTTTGAGCCTACACTAACATTTGGAACCACATATGCACATAAGAACAATCTCATATGCTTGCTTACAGCTTTAGAAAAGAGCTTCTTAGGTCATACTGATGACAGGAGAAAAGCATTAAAAGAAAAATTAGAAAAAGGTTTAGAGAAAAGGACTTATAAAAATGATTATGCTTAAACTGCAATTAAAACACAAGGAAAATTAGCACTAGATAAATTACATGTAGGGAAGCGTTGTATATATAGGCCAAAATCACACACTGACACTTTATTTGTGGGTACAAGTGAATGTAGGCATGTATTTTTGTTTCAGAGTAAATGGACTTTTATGTTGAATGGTCAGGACCCTGCAATTCCGGGAATATATTATATTTGTGGTCTTAATGCTTATTACCGTCTTTCAAGAGGATGGTATGGGACATGTTATTTGGGGATAGTATTCCTGGAGATTTACCAGATACATGACTTGAAAAAGTGTTCAAAATTGACTCAATTACATCATAAGCGACAGAGGAGGGAATCCTCTTCTGCATTTGTGGGAGATATACTTGGTGCCATGATTCCTTCACTGGGAGTCATCCTGAACTCGATCAAGATACGAAAGTTGTCTACTATTGTGGATAACATATTGACAAATTTTACAGGGGCAATACTCCTGATAGATACTGAAATGGCTGCGGATAGAGCTATGACTCTTCAAAATCGCCTTGCTTTCGACATCCTTCTAGTAAAGGACGGCAGAGTCTGTAAAATTATTAACTCTAGGCATTGCTGTTCTTATATTCCTAACAATAGTAAGGAGATAAGAGACTTACTTACTAACCTGACTAACTCAAGTAAGGATTTGAAGGAATTGAAGGAACCAGGTGTTTGGGAAAAAGTTGGAAAAGGACTTGTTTCATTGGGAAATTGGCTTAGTAATATTAGGAATGTGGTATTATAAAAAATCATACAGGGAATATTAATTGTGATTGCTTGCATATTAGGATTATGGGTTTCATGTCAATTGTGTCAAAAGATTACATTGAAAAGGTCTCAAAATAATCAGAGGAGGTAAGAATGAAACAGAGAAAGAATCTATAGGGAAGATTTGAGAAGAAGGCAAAATACTGATGAATCAGAGCTGTGAAAACTATTGATAGTAAAGTAGTGATGACATATTTAGTCATCAGAGGAGGTATTGTTAACGCAAATGTCTTGATTAGAAATTATTAATGAATGTTTATGTATTTTGAATAATGAAAATTGTAGAAACTGATTAACATAGAAAATAATGTGCACATTTGAAATTGTGCCCTCGGAGAGTGGTCACCGAGATTCACAAATTATATTAAAAAGCAACTAACATTTGTGGATGATTGAAATGTATTGAAATAATGTAGTAGTATGTCATATTGAGAAATATAACTTATATTTGGCATTATATTGTAGGTGTTAACTTAGCCAAAGTCGTGGCCTAGTTTTGCCAGGCCTCGTGCCGAAGCTGAATATTAACGTTCAACGTAAGCCCCGATGGGTTGAACTAAACGTGAACTACTCCTTGTTTAATAAAATCTGCTTAGCTGGAAATCTTAGCATAAACCGATGGACAGGAGATGATGGAATAAAATTGTAGCGAAAATTGTGTAAAGCATTCGGGGTGTACTTTCCCAGGACTTGAACAATGAAGACATTGATCAGAGAGGAAGGTGCAACATTTTCGATACCTGACGAGCAAGATGAATAGGACTTTGTAAAGTGAACCAATCAACTACATGGGAACTGTGTAATACTAGAATTCAGAGATTTGAATTATAAGGGTTATTGGGTTAAGCAAAATTGTGTGATTAATTGACCAATTAGGAATTGGGGGACAGTCTGGGTGACATTAATATAACAACGTGACAGAGGGAAGATGTTCAGATGTTAGGTGCAGATGGTAGGGGAGAGACTTCGAGATCGAAGATATTGGGGATTCTGTTATTGGACTCATACTCTTTAAGAGGAGAGCCTGATGCGATGCTGATGGATTGATGACCTGAAGACGAAGACTGACTTTGTTGCTAATCCATACCGTGGATAGGTAGCTATGACAATGTGACTGAATACCTTTTTATGCCTTTTCTTTCTAGGTACCAACTGCATTCTCTAATAGTTTTCTCTTAGCAAGATGTTTTTCCGAATTCATGTTCTAAACTGTTTTCGCATGTAGTCCCACATGCTAATGCTAATCTGGGTTAGATAAGGTTCCTATTCTAAGTCGTTGACATATAAAGTGACAAATGATTGACAGAATAATTTTCTGAATTCTGCTACTCATGTTGACCTATTCACCTTTGATTCACATGTTGACTTATGCTAATGCTTTAGAATGTATTCTGTCTCAAGTTTTTATTAGATTATGTTATTGGTGGTTACTAATGAATTAATCTGATTTGAATAAAGTTGAAATAATCTCATGATTTAGTATTGTATCTAATAGGGAAATAAAATTGCTGAAACATATATTGAGTTGTGGTTATTCATGGCTGTAAGGTCATGAGAAATGCTATTAACTGCTGATTAATGATTAGCTTAATAGTTATTGATTTTTGTGTATTGATGATTGAGAGAACATTGGTCTGATCGTAGCTAGGATACTTCATGCAAATTAAAAGGTTCATCGACCTATACCCGTCCCCTTATAAGTTTACTTATTAACGACCAGGCGTGCTGGCAGATGAGATCATCAAACCTGTGAAAAAACTTGTCACAAAAGACCGATCTGTAATCTCCAGATCTCACAGACTGATCCAACTGTCAAAATATTACGGAGGTAACTTACTAGAGTGGTGCAGTGCAGAAAAATATTAATCACAGATCTGAAACTTAAATGAAATTTGCACTTCCATTTTGTATTCCTTTTTAATTTTGTATAAAGAAAGCTCTACCTGGGAAAAGTGTCACCGCATATATATAGAACAAATGCATAGTTCAGAGGCTTAGTTAAATTAACATTTGAATGAATACATCAGGAATAATAAAGTAAGGTAAATATGTTGAGTACAGAAGTATGTTGTAATACATCAGGCATAAGGAGCTATGGGGAGAGAATAAGAGTAAAGCATGAAACTAAGAAAAAAGGAAATTAGAGGATACAGATTTAGAGAGGAGAGGTTCAAGCCACATAAAACAAGTAAAATAAAGCACTTTATGGAAAGAATGAAGGATTTAACAGAGAAGAAATGATATGATTACAATTATAGCTTTGGTTGCATAGAAAGTATTTCAGGTATTTTGTCCACGGTCTTAAGAGGTCTTTAATGCACGGCATGTCTTCTAGTAGTAAGTAGTAGCAAGTGGCTGTAATATAAAAGGCTCAGGTTCAGGTTGTGGTTGATTTGATTTGTTTCTACATTTACCAGTTTCTAACCTTAAAGGAACATTGGATAGGTCCTGTTATACAAATGACATTGTTAAGGGACTCTGCTTTTATAACTTCAGACCCTTTCAAAAACACAGACCTGAAGTACCCTACACATAGTTGATTGGGTCTAATAAATGTAAATAAAATCATCAAAACATGTGGATCTCTTTTGGAAATTCAATCATAAAGAAAAAGTTGTGTTCTTCCACACTTTCTCACCACAGCGTTATCATGTAATTTTCATTCTGACTGTGTTAAAGACACTGTTGTGATGTTCTATTGCATTCCAGGCAAAAGGCACATTGTAATCTCCTGCAAACATCATCTAGGTCAGTTGAAGAGCTGCATGAGTAGCCAACTGTTAGACCTGTCAACCATGGTTTTCCCCTTACATTTTGCATTCACCCCTCCTGTTTGCTGACTTCATTCTTCCTGGCTTTGAGGTTCTGTACACTTTACCACTACTAACTAATGCTAAACTGTTTGTGCTCTCTCCGTAAAAGATAGTAACATTGGCATATTTCATTTTCATGTAAGTCTCTAGTAAGGCGGCACAACCTGTGCCCAGGGCCTGTAAATGAAATGCTACTAGTGGGCCTGCAGCAGGTATTGCACTACCCACTTAAGTAGCACTTTAAACATTTCTCAGGCTTATCTTTGCAGTCTGTGTGTGCAGATTTAAGCTGCCATTTTGACTGGGTAAAATAGTCTGTTTGCCAGACCCAAGTTTTCCTTTTTAATACATATGAGTCATCCCTATGGAAGTTCCTGGACAGCCCAAAGGGTCTAGTTCAATGTAATTCAAAAGCAGGACATGTATGTTTAAGTTTCACATGTCATCGTAGTTTTCACCACTGTAAATTACATTTAATAAGCCATAACTTCCAAATGGGAACAGGTAACTCACTCATTGTTGGTAATTTTGGAGTTGTAATGAAAAATCCTAACTTATGGCAAAGTCAGATTTTAAATAGCAATTTTAAAAATGGCACTTTTAGAAATGCAGGAATGTTCCTGCCTTAGCCACTTGGGGCCATATGTACGAACACATTTTCCCATAGACACAGAATGGGCAAAACTGCTTGCTACATCTGGCCCTTTGGTGCCTACAGCCTTCTATGGGTCACGTGACTGGGTGTAGTTGACAGTTGGGCTTTGTGTATTCCTGCTAGATAGCCACACACAATAGAGAGCTTGGGTGTACCTGGATAGGCCATCACTGGCAGGATGGGAGGGAGGAGCTGGGCATGGCCCCCTTACATTATAATAGCCTATGTCCTGCCTCCACACAAAGGGCTGCATAACCCCTGTAGTTTGTCTGCAGCAAGGGCAAGGCATCTGGCAGGCACAGGAGATGCCTCTAGAAGCTTCTCACACTTTAATGGCATAAATGGGTATAAATATTGGACCTCAGACACTAACACTTCAGTCCACCCCTGTACCTGTGGATACTCTGTCAGGCAGAAGGCCAGTTAACTACCTATGTTCAGCAGCTTTTCTACAGGGTTCTAATGTGCAACTAGACTGCTAACATTAAAAACGCATGACAAAAGTGTGGCACGTCTGAATGCCCTCTTGATGGAATCAAAGTAGAAAACTGAAAGCATTTTCTACTGAGGATCCTGTAGTAAATGAGGAAATTAGGGTGTTTCGTAACAAATAAGTCTCCCAAGATGGCCACCAGAGAAAAAAGATACCAAAGAAGGAAAGCTGTGCTGCTGAAAGTGCCACCACAATGCTGGACTGCTGTTCTGGAAGATTGCTGCCCTGCTGTGCTGGACTGCTGCTTTCTGCCTGGTGCCCTTTTGCTTGTGTGAGAAGGACTGTACTTGCATCTGTTGAACCCAGGATCCCCAGGTACTACACAGGCTAGCTGGCCAGGCTCTGGACTTGATGATGAAGACAGAAGGCTCCCAAAACCTTGGCCCCAGCACCTAGACTCTGCCATTTGTGATTCTACCCTGCAAATTGGTGCCACCCCAGTCTTGGACCCCTGGAAGTGGGTCTAAGCTGTTCTCCCAGCCTCTTTGGATCCAGAATATTCTCTGCTGTGCAGTACAACCCTAAGCAGCACTGATGTGTCATCACCATTGTGTGGGTCATCCTCATCTCAAAGACCTGCATATCATCGCAGTCTATTGCCTCATCAGAACAGACCCTCACATCCATCATTCACAGCAGATTCGACGATGACACAGGTTTCCCCACCACAGCCTCTCAGCTCCTTGGAACCAACGTATCGCCTGGCTACGTAATGCAGACACTGAAAATCGCGACGGGTGCAACTGCACCCGTCGCACCCCAGCTCCCATTCGGAGCCGGCTTCATCTTTGCTGGGGCTTTCCCGCTGGGCCGGCGGACGATCTTTTGAAGATCGCCCGCCGGCCCAGCAGGAAAGTTGGAATGGTCCCCACGGTCATTTGACCGCGGGGCGGTGTTTGGGCGTCGCCCGTCGCCCGCCGGGGTCGGAATGACCCCCTGTGTGTCCTTAACACCTCGTTTACCTGAATGAAAACTGTGAAAAAACAGACTTTACCTGCAACTGACACATGGAACATGCTTAGCAAAGAATCAGTGTCTTCAGTAGAGGTGGCACAGCAGCATCTCCACTGAAGACATCGAGATGTCTACCTGCCTGGCTAGGGTCTGTAAATCTGAAAGGTGATTTTTTGCCAGGAGCACATAGGCCGTAATTCCCACTCATTTTACAGGAAATGCTGGCCACACAATGGACTCTAAATGAGGCCCACATGGTATGCTCTAATTTACAGCTCAGTGATCCACCTCAAGTGGGGTTGGTAATGAATGCTCTTTCTTGTTCTTTCTTGTTCTTTTAGAGGCCAGAGACAAGCCACCGTTGAAGTCATCAAAGGTAGCAGGGCCAGTCCTCTTCAGGGATAGTTCTTATTTTCGTCTCATTCCCATTTTCACCGGGAGGTCTTGCCACCAACCTAAGACACATCCCTGTGTTCCATTTAGGTTTGTGGGAGGAAACCAGTAGTAGCAGAGGCCTCTGTGACATCCAAGTGACAGATTGAAGACACTCACCATAAATCAAATTGAAGATAATCCCTTCAAAAATATCCCTCCATGGCTCAGGGAGAAAACAGGGGTAACCTATAAGCACCCCAGAGGAAAGACATGCAAACCTTCAATAAGCCTTCAATAGTAAGATTCCCTGGCCTTATTTAGAGATGGTGATAATTTAACATCTGTCTGGCTTGTTACATCTGGGCATCTCTGCTTTGCACAACAATTAAATATCAGTGGAATGCTGCCTTCCTAATGGCAAAGAGAATGCCATGTATATGGATGAGAGCCACTAAAGAGGAGGGTAGAGTAAATCTTGCTAACCGTTTTAGGGTTGTTAGTTTGCCATTATGTTCAGTGGTCCCTTATATTTGCAGCAGTGAAGTACTCATTAAAAACAAGTGCTCCTAAGGTTAACTATTTAATTCAAAATAGGTTCAGTTTTAAGGCTGTCTCCTTATAGGAGTGTTTATTCTCATGAACCATCTTTAGCTTGCAATACAGGAGTTATCAGAGGATAATTCATATTCATCATGAACCTCCATGAGAAAGTGTGCAAATAAGAAAGTAAGTGAAAAAGTTGCACATTTGGTTTTCGTGTGATTTCAACGAAGGGAAAAAGGGTTAAAAGTGAGAGGGATACCGGCTATATTTTGACAAGCTACTACATAAAAATACATTAGAGTTTTATTGCCCGTAATGCATTAAGATTTTAAATGCTCCAAAAAGCTTTTATTAAATAGATATTTTATAAAGCCCATAAACAGGACTCTATTTTCTAGGGAAACAAAGGGAAAGAAATGGAAAAGAAACAAGAAGGAGAAGGGGAAGCAGAAGTGGAAGGAGAAGGAGAAGGAAAGAAGGTCAAAACACAGGCATTTTTTCATAGTGATCTTAGCAAGATAAACCTAAAATTATTATTCATATCACCACATCTACTTACAATATACTTTTCTTGGGATTTAGTGGTTAGATCGATGTAGTGGATGCAATATTTTGTCATGAGATATAACACATGCAATATAGGGGAGAAAACTAAAACATTAAATAATGTTTCCAACATTTTCAATATTTTCCAAAGTATATTTTATGACGGGTGTTATCAGAAAAGTAACCCCATTCTGAAGTGTCAAAATCTATGTCATCAACTCACTCAAGTTTTGGAAATGGAAAGTAGCCTAAAGGGTGTAGACAAATTGGGTATCATTCCTAAATGTCATTAACAGACTTCTGAGTAATTTCCACTTTTGAGTAATTTACTACTTTTTGCAGATTCCCATAATCAGAGTGTAAATTACTACTAAAACAAACAGAAGTATGTCCCGCACCACACATGGCCAACCACTGGTGCAGAAACATACTTCTGATAGAAAATAATGGTGGTAGGGAATTAAAATAAAACTTCATAGAAAGAAATGTTAAATTAGATGAAATTATTTAAAATAGTTAAAAATATAGGTAAATTATTTTATTGTCAAAATAAATATACAAAAACATGATTGAAACAATTTTTAAATTAAAATATAACTAAATACATTCTAATGTATTCTATACATCACGTTTTATAATTGTTAGTGCAACATTCTCTTTTCTTTAGGTGGGAATTACATTTTTCAATTTAAACTGCAGAAACATGTTTTTAATTGAATTTAAAATATTTCCTTCAATTAAAGATGTATTTCAAAATTAGGTTAGTAGTGTTGCAACATTTTAAAAATGTTTTTCTACATTTAAACTCAATAGATATATTAATTTACATTAATACTGTGAATATGTACTTTCAAGATAAATAGGTTTTTAAAATGTTCCTATGCTTGCCTAAAGAAAGACTCCGCAGTTGAGGCAGAGAAGGCATCCTGTTCCAACAGATTCACGCCTAAAATTCTTCTATTTGCTTTCAGAACTACATTGTTTCATTAATGCATTTCATGTCCCTCTTTGTTCTTTTCTTTATTCTACCAAACCAGCATAAATTCCTCCTTATCCCTATCAGTAGAAGGATCAAGAGACTATGGGCCTGATTCTAACTTTGGAGGACGGAGTTAAACCGTCCCAAAAGTGGCGGATATACCACCTACCGTATTACGAGTCCATTATATCCTATGGAACTCGTAATACGGTAGGTGGTATATCCGCCACTTTTGGGACGGTTTAACACCGTCCTCCAAAGTTAGAATCAGGCCCTATCTCACAAGATCTGAGTCTGTGGCTGCATTTTAAACAACCAACATCATATTCAACCTCTTATGTGGCTCTTAATCTGCATACTGATGGCCGGGATGGTGATGTAGTTGAGGAATATTATCTTCTTGAGCTTTAATGCCATTTCTCAAAATTCTTACTAATACCCAAAATTACATGTTTGATGGAGTTCGCTCAGGTACACTTTCAATAGCAGTAGCTGAATTTCACCCAGAGTTATCACTCCAAGTGAAAATCAGCCACCCGTCATGTGGTCACAAGACAGAATTCATAAAAGCAGAAATCTTTGTAGGATCAATACCTATTGTTTTTTAAATTTGTTTTTTAGGGGACATAAGAAGAACCTTTCAGGCCAAATAAATGCAGTTGGAATTTAAAAAAATGAGAAATTTACAATAGTTTTTCACCAGCAAGACTGGTTTCGGAAGACAAAGTTTCAGGGTTAGATTTATGACCCTGTCACAATATGCAGCTCAGCACTCAAAGCTGCTGCACTGCAGGGCAGGGAGAGAGGAGGAAAACTCCATATCTATAGATGTATTATAATTGTCTTTATATAGAACTTACTACCCCTGAAGTGTCATTAAAGCACTTTTCGGCGACTTGCACGATACTCCGGAACACAAAAAGGATTAGTGGTAGGTTGGTATAGGGAAATAGGAGTTTATTTGAATGGTGTCTGTTAGTTGGATTAAACAGAATAATGGAGGGACTGAAGGGGAAAGAGTCTAGAAAGTATTATATGGGAGATCACAGTAGTAAGATGAGGTTTGGGATGAGCAACAGGAGGGATGGAGGGATGGAAGAGTCTAGAAAGGGTTATTTTGGAGATCATATTAGTAGAATGATGTTTGGGATGAGTCAGAGAGTGGAGACAGAGGATATATTGAAAGAGGTATAGGGTGAGACATAGAGTAGTAGAGTAAAGTAATAAATATATAGATATATAAGTACATAGAGTTAGTATACATGTTAAGTAGTATTTTTTAAACTCAGACTTTCAAGTGTTGCTGTACTTAAAGCTAATTTATTTGTGATTTTTTAATAACTAATATATTTTTTTAATTTTATATTTTCCTCAATATTCAAATAGTGATGCACTTGTAGACACAATACTTATGAAACCATTTACATAGTGTGATAGATAAATAAAACAGAGAATCATAAGCATTTATTCAAATAACATATGAAAGCTATGCACTGAGCTATATAGATTTTAAAAAAGAATTATGAACTTGGCCTGTTGGCCTTACCCTCCTATTGTAGGGACACCATAAATTTTATTTCCAAGATTGAGGGTATTCCTTGGGAACCACATTTTTTGTTGGTTACTTTAGATGTGGAATCCTTATATACTTCCATCCAGCATGACTTGGGGATCCAAGCGTGTAGATACTTTTTTCGCGATAGACCACTTAGCAAATATGATCATTCTATGATGTTATTAGATATGTTGGATTTCTGTTCAAATAACAATTTCTTTTTATTTAAGGATATCTGGTGTCGGCAGTTGGTCGGCACTGCTATGGGAGGTTGCTTGCCCCAAGTTATGTTGGAATCTTCATGGGTTGGTGGGAGGCCACTCGGGAATGGGTGGAGGAGAGTGAAAAATGGACTAGATATATTTTAATGTGGATGCAATATATTGATGATCTTTTTTTGATTTGGGAGGGACCGCGTCAGGATTTGGAGGAATTTTTGGATTATATTTCCCAAAATATTCTTTATTTGAGATTTACTCGAAAAATACATCCAACAAGAATGGAACTTTTGGATGTTTTAATGGAAATTGTTGATAATAAATTACAGACAAGGCTATATCGTAAAGATACAGTGGGTAACCGTATTTCACATGCAGCCAGTCATCATCCTACTAGTCTGAAGAGTAGTATTCCTTACTGTGAATTGCTCAGTGTTAGAAGGAACTGTAGTACTCTAGAATTGTATAAAGAGGAGGAGAGTAGGGTGATTATGAGACTGCAAGCGAAAGGTTATCCAGACAAGGTATTACGAATGGCCAGTGAGAAAGTAACTAAGACTAACAGGGAAGCTTTATTGGTGAAGACCAAAAAGAAACATAATTTAATCCCTGAAATGAGGATGATTACAATTTATAATATTGCTAGTGCGATGGTCAGGAGGATAGTGTTGAGACAATGGCATTTGGTAAAGCTTGATCCCATAATAGGGAAAACTTGGTCTCCTTGTCCTCAATTCAAATATCGCAAGGCAAAATCATTGCAAGATATCCTGGTTCACAGCTATCTACGTGAACAAGAGAATAAAAACATTGGTTGGTTCAATCAGCAGAGAGGTTTTTATAAGTGCGGTAGATATAAGGCATGTAGGAATAGCAGAAATGTCAAGATGAATAAAACAGTCTTTGGTGAGACTAAAAGAATCAATAAAGCCATTTCATGTGTCTCAGATTACTGTATTTATGTATTACAATGCCCCTGTGGTTTAATGTTGGCAGCACTATTGGCCCTGTCAAAAAGAGGATCTTGGAACATTACCGGGCCATTAAGAATTATGACACTTCATATCCGGTGGCGAGACATTGGTCAAAGATGCATAATAGAGATGTTGATTGGCATACTTTGGCATTGATAGAATTGAGAGGAATTCACGTGGAGGGGACAGGGAGAGGCTCCTTAGGATAAGGGAATCAGAATTTATTGTTCTTCTTGGGACTACTGATGATGAGGAGCTTTATGTGCATGTTGGACAAATGTGAGTATGAATTAATGTTAATATGCACTCTATCCTTCTCTGTTATTTCCCGTTAGGTGCGTCTATATTGATTATAACCTGTTACATTCAGATACCAGTAAAAAAAAATATTAGTTATAGTTTAGATATGATTCGTTCTTATTCTCTGACACTCAGACATTCACATTATGAGTATTACCCTTAAATTGTTTTGGCATCACCCCTAAATTGTTATTTTGTTTTTGAATTTTCAGTTATGTGACAGTGAAAATGCAATACGGGTTGGTAAAAAAAATAAAAAATTATTGTATTTAATTGATATACCATGGGTGATTTGCTCTCACTTTTCTTTTATATTCAGTATCATTAAGTGCAATTAATTTTGTTATTGTATGTCTTTATTTGGGATATATGATATGATTCAACAGTAGAGGGATTAACATTACTAGCATCATTCCAGTAATATACTGGACACTTTAATAATGTATTAATTTTTGTGAGTATTTTATTTTAAATGTATTTTATTATTTACCTTGGTGCCCCTTATGGTATATTTGGAATTATCCTATATAATGTAGTATTTTTTCTATGTATATTAACAAGGGGTATATAAGTGTAGGTGGGAAAGTGTGCAGGTTTTTTCAATTTGGCCATGATGAAGACACTTCTGTGTTGAAACGCGTTGCCATCTTAGGAGTATATATTTTTTCTTTTTGTATCAGATTGCTTTCTCGAATATTTTTTTTAAATAAAGCCTTGTGCTTGAGAAGTGGGCATGTTGGGTGCGACTCTCTTTTTCTTCTTTTTAACGCAGTGGCAGAAATCTTTTTCACATTTATAACGGGTACCACTACTGTGTGTTCGCACCAGCCTCGTTTGGTGGATGTAGCCGGTTAAACTGTTTTTTTTACTTGATATATATATATATATATATATATATATATATATATATATATATATATATATATATCCATGAGTAATATATAGTAACAATAATAATAATGACAATACAAATAATAATAATAATCTTTATTGCATGATTGAGAAAACCATTGCAATACAGTACAATATACAGTAAATGTTCTAAAGAAAGATGCATATACATAAAATAAGCATAATTCCTGCACTATATCTTTGGCGAAGTCACCCTAGGTAAGATGTTATAGATAAGTTAACAACCGGGATGTATCTAATAAGGGCACACTGACTAGATCTGGCTGACTGCTAAGCATGTTAAAATCAGTAAAACCAAGAAACACATGAACGTCAAATAAAATATACTTGACCTTGTTGAAATTCCATCCATAAAAGACACAAATTAAAGCTGTGTCCAAGGACATTGTGGATAAAGTGCAAGGGATATTGCCAGACAATGTGAAAATACAACAATCTAGCCATCTGAAGGCCCTATCCTGCCAATGAGCCAACAAACACATAAGGCAGGGTAGAAACATTGGTAAAGGTATGGGTAATGAGTGGTATGGCAGCAGGAATTAGGAAGTGGCTACCTGAAGGGCTTGGCGCATGTGTACATTAGAAACAAATTGCTTTTCCTGACTGATGAGGCCTGCAAGCCCTTAAGAAGTCAAATGCAGTGTGGATAAAGTGCAAAGACTATTGTCAGAGAAAGAAAGCAAATACAGCAATCTGACCATGTGAAGGCCCTATCCTGCCAATAAGCCATCAAACACCTAGGCCCATATATTTACTCTGTTTGCGCTGGATTTGCGCCATTTTTTTGCACAAATCCGGTGCAAGCTTGACTCCATGTTTATATTTTGGCACTAGACATGTCAAGCGCCAAAATATTGGAGTTAATGTCAGTTTTTGCCTGAGAAAAACTACCTTGCGTCAATCAGATGCAAGGTAGGAGTTTGCGGTCAAAAAATGCACTAGTGCCTTATTTATCCTCCCGTGCGTGAGGAGGGCCTTAGATAATGGTGCTAAGCCCGCTTAGCTCCATTATTTAACGCCTGGCTATGGGCAGACGTAAGGGGACCTGGAGGTAGATTTCCATGGTCAGAGACTATGGAAATTGCCCACAGGTGCCCTTCCCTGTCCTCAGGGACACCCTCACCCACCCCTACCCACACCAGGAGGTCACCCATGGATGGGGGACCCATCCAAAGGTAAGTCCAAGTAGGTTTTCTTTTTTTTCTATTCAACACCACTCAGGGGCCATGACTTGGGGCCCCGTGCACAGCACCGGCCCCAATGCCCATGCCCAGGGGCCATTTGTCCCCTGGGCATGGCCATTGGGGTGGTGGGCTTGGCACCTGTCTTTACCAAGACAGGAGCCATGAGCATGGGTCTAGTGTGCCAGAAATTGGCGCTACACTGCTTAGCGGCAATTTTTCTTCTCTAAACAGTGTAGCCCATAATTTGGCGCACAAACCCAGGTTCCCCCTACGCCTTCCAGGCCCTGTTTGCGTCCATTCAAAGGACACTAACAGGGCCTTAGCGCTGGCTAGCACCATTCCTTTAAATATGGTGCTCTGTCGGCATCTAGGAATGGTACTAGCTGGTGCTATACTTTTTGCCACAAACCTGAACTAACGCAGGTTTGCGGCAAAAAGTATAAATCTGCCCCTTAATAAGGCAAGGCAGAAACATCGGTAGAGATATGGGTAATGAGAGGTATGGCAGCAGGAAGTAGGAATCAGCCACCCCAAGGACTACATTAGTAACAAACTGCTTTTCCTGACTGATAGCCCTTGAGAAGCCAAATGCAGTGTGGATAAAATGTAAAGGTTATTGTCAGAGAAAGAGAGCAAATACAGCAGTCTAAGCATCTAAAGGCCCAATCATGCAAATGAACCTTCATACACATAACAGGGCAGAGACATTGGTAAAGTTATAAATAGTGAACAGTAAGGCAGCAGAGATTGGGAAAAAGTGCCAGAAGACTTTGTGTATACGGTACATTGGCAGCGAGTACCTCGCCCCCAACCAATGGGCCAGCAAACCCTTATGGCATCAGGGGTGGCAGTCAACCTAAGTAGAAAGCCATATGTTGTCTTATCACGTTTCTCTTCCACCACCTAAGCCTAAACCTCAACCTTTTCCTAAATCTCTAAAAAAAGGTCTCCAATGTACATTTAAGCCTAAAGTTAGATGGCTTGAAACAGGCCATCAATGTCTCCCTACAGGAATTAATGCCACGTTTGTTCCAGAGTCTCAGAAGTCATAATTACATTTGTTAAGCAGTCCTAAAGGGTATCTATATATTTTAAAACTCATAAATATTATACATATTTGTACAAAGAAATGCACATATCAAGATACATTCATATGATCAAATTATAAATGTTTAAACACAGGGATATGCTGTACATTATTGTTTAATACTGTTTGAGCGTGGTGGTTATGTAGAAAAGAGCCAGCTCTTGAGTACTCTTCTGAAGATAATTTAGTTATTCGTGAATTTTATGTTTTGGGGTAAAAGGTTTCATATACTTGCTGCTTGGATGTGCCACCTATGTTTTTTCTGGTATGGTGGGATTTTGAGATTAGGTGCCATTCTGGAGTGGATGTTTCTTTGTTGCATTTATTTGGTGATTTTATTCATGATGAAAAGTGGTCCTGCTCCATGCTTTGTAGATGATGCAAAGCAGCTTGAAGGTGGATCTTCTGGCAACCAGTAACCAATGTAGGGCCCTCAACGCAGGGGGGATGTGGGCTTGCGGCTTTACATGTAGGAGTAGTCTGGCAGCAGAGGTCTGAATTTATTGTAGCCTTTTTTATAGTTGAGAAAGATGATCACTGGGAGAGCCCATTGGTGTAATCAAGTTTAGACAGTACAAGAGAGACAGTATCCTGGACCTTGTATTGAACTCCCAGGTAGGGGAAGGTGTGTCACAGAGTTTTAATAGTAATGAAGCTTGATCTTTCTCATTTGTCTGCTTGGGCATTCATTGATAACTTGGAGTCCACGGTAATTCCAAGGTTTCTCACTTCCCTAGACAGTTTAGGAGGTGGTCCCAGATCATCAGGTGAGATGCAGGATGGGTCATAGTTTTTCCAATTGCCACATGTTAGTATTTCAGTTTCGGAAGCATTCAATTTGAGATGGCTCCATGTCATCCAATAGTCAACGGCTCAGAGGCAACTGAAGATTTTTGAGTTTCCAATGTCTTTGGGGATTTCTAGTTTAAGGAGTAGTTAGTTGTTTGTCACCTGCATAGGTATAGCATGTGAGCTGTAATTTGTTGATCATTGTCTGTAATGACTTCAGATAGATGTTAAAAAAATAGGTGAGATGATAGAGTCTTGCGGGACCCCTGCTTTTGTGAAGTACATTTTGGAAGAGAAAGGGGGAATATAGATGACGTATCCTTTTCTGAAGGATGTGAACCAATTGAGAGATGTGCCCTCTACGCTGGCTTCATAGAGTCTTTGCATTAGGGTGTCATGTTCAACTCTGTTGGAGGCAGCTGAGAGGACCAAGAGAAGTAATGCAGCCACTCTGCTGCGGTCTACTGTGTTTTTAAGGTCATCCCAGATGGCCATGAAGGCAGATTCTGTTCCTCTTTCTGGGCTGAATTCTGTCTGGTAGTCCGAAGGTATGAATGTTTTTTTCAATAAATTGTGACATCTGGGTGAATGCTGCTCTTTCTATTAGTTTTTCCAGCAAAGCTCCATTTTTAATCTATCTGTAGTTGTTGGGGTCATGTGGGTCCAGATTTGTTTTCTTTAATAATGGGTGCATGTATGCCATTTTTAGTTCTTCAGGAAAGATTGCAATAGTTAAAGAATTATTGATGATTCTTCTTACTGGTATGGAAGCAGCAGTAGTTAAACGAATGCTTGTGAAGATTTCTGAAGGATGAGGGTCAGAAGGGCAGCTGGCTGGCCCACTTGCCTTGACCAGATCCATAAATTCACTTTGTGATATTTGAAATAATGCAGAGGCTGAGTTAGCCTACTCTTGAAGGGGACTTTTGGAAATGGGTTGGTGCTGATGGTTTCCTTTTGTTTTAAATCGGAGTCAGACGTATCTGCTTTGGTTGTGTAATATTTAGCCAGTTTGTCAGTGAGCTCTCTAGTAATGTGTTGAGTTCCTTCTGTGCATTTAGGTTTATAAAATTCTGTGATAATTTTATAAAATTCTTTGTTTGCAAGTGTAGCATTTTAAATTCTGTCTGAATAGTACTTTTTTGAGCTTTTTTGATTGTTGACTTCTATATTCTGTTATGTTTTTGTGGGTGAACTTTGTCTTGATTGGTGTTTGTTTTCAATCAATCAATCAATAAATCAATCATTATTTGTAAAGGGTGGCTTATCACCCGTGAGGTGCGGGGTTGTTGGGATTATTCAAAGAGCTAGGGCTTGGACATCCTCCTGCAGCCTCTCAGGTAGGGTGATGTTCGGAGGTGGAGGCCGTAGCAGGATCTTGCGATGAAGAGGGAGAAGGAACGTCCTCCACTGTGGGTGTGGCAAATATGTGGAATTTGTTATAGGGCAAGAGAGGCAGGGTGAAGGTTTCTGAATGGCTGGTGGAAGTTCAGGTCTTGGTTGATATGTGGTGGTCCTTAGATGTGGAGGGCTTTGTAGGCATGCATCAGTAACTTGAATTAGCATCTTTTCTGGACAGGGAGCCAGTGGGTGTTTCTCAGCTGTTGGGTAATGTGGGTCTATTTGGGTAGGTTGAGGATCAATCTGGTCACTTAGTTCTGTATCGTCTGGAGCCTTATCATGAGTCTAGAAAATGTTCCTAAGTGCTGTGTACTGCCGTAGTCAAGTCAGCTGATTAAGGCTTGCATGATTGTTTTTCTTGTGGTGAAGGGGGCCACTTGAAGATTCTTTGGAGCAGGCGGATAATGTGAAAACAGGTGGCAGTGACTCTGTTGGTCTGTCATTGTATGGTGAGTTTGGAGTCCAGGATGGTACAGAGGTTGCAGGCACAGTCTTTTGGTGTGGGAATGGGTCTGGGTTTGGCGGACTACGAGGCGTCATTCTAGAGGGAGGCTTGTTGCCGATGATCATTATTTCAGTCTTGTCAGAGTTGAGCTTCAAACAGTTGTCCTTCATTCAGTCTGCGGCATCTTTCATGCAGTTGTGGAAGTTGGTCTTAGTGGTGGTGGGGTCTGTGGAGAGCAAGAGGATGAACTGGTTGTCGGGAGTGTAGGATATGATGTTGAGATCACGGGTTCTGACGACGTTGGCTAATGGAGTTATGTTGGTGTTGATGAGGGTAGGGTTGAGGGATGCACCTTAAGGTATGCCACAGACGGTGCTCGTGGGTTCTGAAAAGAAAGGCAGTAATCTGATTCTCTATGTTTGTTCCGTGAGGAATGATGAAATAAACTTGAGTGCATCACCCCTATTCCCAACTCAGTGCAGTCTCTTGATAAGAATCTTGATACGGTGTCAAAAGCTGCGGAGAGGTCGAGGAGGATCAGGGCTCCCCTTCTTCCCTGTTGGGCAGGGTTCAGATGTCGTCAGTGGTGGTGATCAGTGTGGTCTCAGTGCTGTGTTTTGAGACCAGTGAATTGTAGCTTTCTAATTTGTTTTAGCTCTTTTAGTTCTGTATTTCTCCAAGGTGCTTGTTATATTTTGTACAGTTTTGTTGTTCTAATTGGTATTATGATGTCAAAAGCTTCTTTAAGCCACTCATAAAGCTTTTAAACAGAATTTATTGCGTCTAAATCTGTGTTGGATGTTAGTTGTGAAGAACCACTCTTCCCAATGTCAGTGCATACAATTTGCCAGTGAAATTTGGCTGGAGTTTGGTAAGTATGATTAAGCACGCCAAAATACTTGATTGATTACATTCAATAGATTCAAAATGCATCAGTAAGACATGCCAGATGCTCAGATGGAAAAAACTGTAAAATCAGAACCAGGAAATAAGTACACTAGCACCTACTGGTAGTAGATTTCCATTTGCATCTCTGTGCAAGGCTCAAATTCAACCAATGCGTCGCAACAGTTTGTAATTGAAAATCCTTTATATCAAAGCTCCACTGGGACAGCTACAATCCACTATCTTAAAGAGCCTGGATTGTTCAGCTTCTACAGGGAATATTCAATGGCTCCTGTCACCTTTTAGAACTGTGAGCGAACAATAATTAATCTCACAGGCATTTCGCAAAATGGAGAAATGTGCTATTTCCCAAACACACTTGGGGGGTTATTCTAACTTTGGAGGAGGTGTTAATCCGTCCCAAAAGTGACGGAAAAGTGACGGATTTACCACCAGCCGTATTACGAGTCCATTATATCCTATGGAACTCGTAATACGGCTGGTGGTATATCCGTCACTTTACCGTCACTTTTGGGACGGATTAACACTCCTCCAAAGTTAGAATAACCCCCTTGGTGACAGAAGAAACCTCACAAATGTTACACCACCAACAGAGTTATTCATATGACAGCTGCTGGACTTGGCCTTTATTGAGTGGTCATCCCTAAACGTTTTGCCTCCTACCTCCTACTTTTTCTGATCTGTTTTTATTGGCTTTAGGACTCTGGGCACTTTACCTCTGGTAAACAGTGCTAAAGTGCATATGTTCTCTGTCTAAATTGTATTGGTGATTGGTTGATCCATGATTGGCACATTTGATTTACTGGTAAATCCCTAGTAAAGTGCACCAGAGGTGCCCAGGGCCTGTAAATCAAATGCTACTAGTGGGCCTGCAACACTGATTGTGCCACCCACAAGAGTAGCCCTGTAAATATGTTTCAGATCTGCCACTGCAGTATCTGTGTGTGCAGTCTTGCAATGCCAATTCGGCAAGTGTACCCACTTGCCAGACCCAAACCTTCCCTTTTACTACATATAGGTCACCCCTAAAGTAGGCACTAGTAAGCCCCATGGGCAGGGTGCAATGTATTTAAATGGTGGCACATGTACTGTTGTGTTTTATATGTCCTGCCTGATTGTGAAATACTGCCAAATTCGGTTTTCACGATTGCAAGGCCTATCCCTCCCAAAGGTTAACATGGGGATTGCCTTTAAATATCTCTAAAGTGCAATTTCCCATTGGGAACAGACAGGAAGTCGGGGTCTCTGAACTCTCAATTTAAAAATACATATTTTGGTAAAGTTGTTTTTTAGATTGTCTGTTTGAAAATGCCACTTTTAGAAGGTGGTAATTTTCTTGCTTAAACATTCTGTGCCTCTGCCTGCCTGCTGAATACAAGTCTGGGTCAGAATGACAGTTGGGCTGTTTGTGATTTCACTCTAGACAATGACACAAAGACAGCTGAGATGTGTCCTGCATATCCTGATGAGTCTACCTGAGCTAGAGTGGGAGGGAGGAGCTGACACCTGCACTTGAAAGGGCTGTGCCTGCCCTCACATAATACTGTCTCCAACCCTTACTGGGGCAGGACAAGTAAGAGGCAGGGTCTTGTGCACTACAAAGACTTTCTTTTGAAGTTTGCCCACTTTAAAGGCAGAAATGAGCATGCACAAGTATTGGACTGCTGACCCCACAACTTCAGATTACTTCTGGATCAAGAGGAACCTCAGCCAAGGAGAAGAGTTTGATGCTTGATTAGTCCTCCCACTCAGCCTGTTGCTTTGCTGTGCAGGCCTGCTGCTGCTGCTTCTGCCTGAAGAGGGGAAGGACTGGACTTTGCTTTCTGAAAACCTGCTTATGAAGTTTCTCCAAGGACTTGGACTGAGCTTGCCCCTTTTTTTAAGTCTTAGGGACATCAAAGACTTCATCTGTCAGTGCCTGGGTTCATCTGCCGACAGTCCTGACTTGCTAAGTAGTGCCAAATCTAGTCTGTGGGCACTTAGAAGTGGAAGCTGGTAACCTGCGGGAGAAAATCTACGCACCAATGTGTGCTCATCAGAAAAATCGATGCAGCATCTGTACAGTGGCTGAAAATTCGACTCAGCGCCTGCCTCACAACTGGAGAATTGAAGCAGCTCCTGATCTCATTGTGGACCCTCCGCACAGCGCATCGGAATTTTCAACGCAACGACCCAGGGCATCAAAATCTACATCACTGCACGGACCTGAGTCTGCTTATCTGGAAATTGACGCATCACTTCCCTGCGAGGAAAGAATCAACGCATTGCTGGGCCGTCGGAGAAAGAATCAACACACAGCCTCACCTGTGAGCAAGGAATCAATGCATTTCTTGCTTTTCCGATGCAGGCTCGCCCTTGCGGCTTTATGTTTTACGCATACCAAGTACTTTGTGCTAATCCAACGCATCCATTGATTTCTGTGGATTAAGACTCTTTTTACTTTAAAAATTAATATCTTTGCTTATGTATGTTGAATTTTTGTTGTTTTGCTCTTGTTTGATTTAGAAAAATATTGGCAATTTTTCTAAACTGGTGTGTAGACCTTTTGTGGTGTTTTCACTGTGTTACTGTGTGTGTTTGTGCAAATACTGTACACATTACCTTTGAGGTAAGCCTGACTGCTTGTGCCAAGCTACCAAGGGGGTGAGCAGGGGTTTATCTGAGCTGTGTATCTCCCTTACCCTGATGAGAGTGGGGGTCCCTACTTGGACAGGGTGCCAACCATAGTCCCCATTTCTAACATTGGTGATCACCGGTGAGGATATGACTTGTAATTGTACTTGACGTACAGTGATTGGTGTACACTACTGTTTTATCACAGACCATTACATACCAGCATACTGTTTTCCTCTTTTTGTTTTTTTTGCAACTCTTGAGTTTAGACCACAATCATGTCTCAGTCTGGTGATCCATCAGCAGTAGCTGCAGATTAGGGCCCATATTTATACTTTTTTTGCGCCACATATGTGTATTTTATTTACGCAAAAGTGATGTAAACTTACAAAATATAATTGTATTTTGTTATCTGTGCCACTTTTGCATCAAAAAGTTACGCTAATGCGGCACAAAAAAAAGTATAAATATGGGCCTTTGTGTTTGAGCAGGAGAGGTTGGAAACCTATACTGTCCCTCAGCTCAATAATTTCTGCAGAAAGTTCAAGTGTTCTTCTAAAGGCTTCACTAGGAAGGAGGAACTACAAAAGGTGGTGAGGGCCTGGTTGGATGCCCGGAAGGCTGGTGAGCACACAGAGGAGGGAATGATGTTGTGGAGGAGGAGGAACAAAATCTGCACTTGGGATGGCTGGAGGAATCATCATCGCCTGTGTGGCGGAAGGTTATCCTGATTGGCCGAGGAGCTCCCTCCCTCCAGAGTTGGCAGCAGTATTTCCTCTCCAGGCCTGTCTGTAGAATAGGCAGAGAGCCAGGAAGCTCAAGTTGGAGCAGCTAAAGCTCAGGTTAGAGCAGGAGAGAGAAAAGGCTTTGTAGGAAATGAGATGGGCCTGTGCAGAGAAGAAAGCTCGTTTAGCTCAGGAGCTTGGTCTGATGGCGCTGGACAAGAGAGCCACAAGAGCTGGGTCCAAAACAGATGGTGGCAGCAAAAGTGTGACATCTAGTACTGTGGGAGAAGTGGACATGCCCAGAGACTTGGGCGGTCATTCTTACCCTGGCGGTCGGTGATAAAGCGGCGGCCAACCTGCAAACAGGCCGGCGGTCTAAAAAATGGTATTCTAACTCTGGCGGGAACCGCCAACACAGGGCGCCACATTAACACTCCGACCGCCAAGGCGGGACTGACAAACAGCGCGGCGGTCACCGCCAACAGGCAGGCGGCAGACAATGTACCGCCCACCCTATCACAACTCACCAATCCGCCACCTTTTCCGGGGCGGGAGCCCCGCCGATAAAAACACGGCGGAAACAGACTACGAACGGGAAAACGCTCACCTATACACAGTCCACGAGGACGGAGGACAGCATGGAGCCCGAATTACACATCCTACCAGCTATTGTCTACCTGCTCATCTACCAGGAGTACGAACGCCGGCGCAGACGACAACGGTGAGTACTGCACCTACGACACAGGGGAGGGGGGAGGAGAAAAGCTTACGGGCACACACATGCACCATACACCCCCCCCACCACAAATACCTACACCCCAATGCCGACCAACAAGTCAGAGTGACACCACACAAACCCCCCGGAATAATGCAAAGACACAATTGAAATGTTCGATAAAATATATGTATAAATAGCTCCATTGAAGGAATGGCAAATATGCCATATAAAAGATACAAAAATAAGGAATGAACATAGTCAACAAGATATCCATAGGCAAAAAGTCTGGCACATTCCGTCAAAGTTCCATAGTCCGTGGGCCAATGTGCACAAACACATGGGCAACGCCCACACAGGAGACCAGATTCCATTGGAGAGAACACTGCAGGGGCATCAGATAATAAAACTACAGGCACCTCAGGGGGAAGGGAAGGGGGGGGCCCCTCAGCCACATGAGTCCACGACGCCAGATCCACGAGGGGCCTCCATGCCCACTGTCCCATCCTGGGGGGTGCAAAGCCACAGTCCATCAGATGTATTACCGACTCCACTGTTATTGGAGGAGGCATGGTGCCCCGAGTGCTTCCTGAAGCCCTGCTCGACACAGAAGCGGCACTGTCAATGGGCCAGCGGTGCTTGAGATGAAGGGCCCAGCGGAGCGGTGCTTGAGATGAAGGGCCCAGCGGAGCGGTGCTTGACAGGAAGGTCCCAGCGGAGCGGTGCTTGAGATGAAGGGCCCAGCGGAGCGGTGCTTGAGATGAAGGGCCCAGCGGAGCGGTGCTTGACAGGAAGGGCCCAGCGGAGCGGTGCTTGAGACGGTGGGGCCCAGTGGAGCGGTGCTTGAGATGAAGGGCCCAGCGGAGCGGTGCTTGACAGGAAGGGCCCAGCGGAGCAGTGCTTGAGATGAAGGGCCCAGCGGAGCGGTGCTTGACAGGAAGGGCCCAGTGGAGCGGTGCTTGAGATGAAGGGCCCAGCGGAGCGGTGCTTGAGATGGCGGGGCCCAGCGTAGCGGTGCTTGACAGGAAGGGCCCAGCGGAGCAGTGCTTGAGATGAAGGGCCCAGCGGAGCGGTGCTTGACAGGAAGGGCCCAGCGGAGCGGTGCTCGAGATGAAGGGCCCAGCGGAGCGGTGCTTGAGACGGCGGGGCCCAGCGGAGCGGTGCTTGAGATGAAGGGCCCAGCGGAGCGGTGCTCGAGATGAAGGGCCCAGCGGAGCGGTGCTCGAGATGAAGGGCCCAGCGGAGCGGTGCTTGACAGGAAGGGCCCAGCGGAGCGGTGCTTGATATGGCGGGGCCCAGTGGAGCGGTGCTTGAGATGAAGGGCCCAGCGGAGCGGTGCTTGACAGGAAGGGCCCAGCGGAGCGGTGCTCGAGATGAAGGGCCCAGCAGAGCGGTGCTTGAGACGGCGGGGCCCAGCGGAGCGGTGCTTGAGATGAAGGGCCCAGCGGAGCGGTGCTCGAGATGAAGGGCCCAGCGGAGCGGTGCTCGAGATGAAGGGCCCAGCGGAGCGGTGCTTGAGACGGCGGGGCCCAGCGGAGCGGTGCTTGAGATGAAGGGCCCAGCGGAGCGGTGCTCGAGATGAAGGGCCCAGCGGAGCGGTGCTCGAGATGAAGGGCCCAGCGGAGCGGTGCTTGACAGGAAGGGCCCAGCGGAGCGGTGCTTGAGACGGCGGGGCCCAGTGGAGCGGTGCTTGAGATGAAGGGCCCAGCGGAGCGGTGCTTGACAGGAAGGGCCCAGCGGAGCGGTGCTCGAGATGAAGGGCCCAGGGAAGCGGTGCTTGACAGGAAGGGCCCAGTGGAGCGGTGCTTGAGATGGCGGGCCCTGTTCTGCGGTGCTCCTCCCGGCGGGGCCCGTTCAGCGGTTCTTGTCCCGGCGGGGCCTGTTCAGCGGTTCTTGTCCCAGCGGGGTCTGTTCAGCGGTTCTTGTCCCGGCGGGGCCCGTTCAGCGGTTCTTGCCCCGGCAGGGCCCTGTTCAGCGGTGCTCCTCCCGGCGGGGCCCTGTTCAGCGGTGCTCCTCCCGGCGGGGTCCGTTCAGCGGTTCTTGTCCTGGCGGGGCCCGTTCAGCGGTTCTTGCCCCGGCGGGGCCCTGTTCAGCGGTTCTTGTCCCGGCGTGGCCCGTTCAGCGGTTCTTGCCCCGGCGGGGCCCTGTTCAGTGGTTCTTGCCCCGGCGGGGCCCTGTTCAGCGGTGCTCCTCCCGGCGGGGCCCGTTCAGCGGTTCTTGTCCCGGCGGGGCCCGTTCAGCGGTGCTTGTCCTGTGTGTCTAGGGAGCCAGACCTGGGCAAGACTTCCCGCTCATTCACCATCCGAACTTGCGGTCGCGGCGCCCTCCTGTGATGGAGTCCTGGGCCCGTGGGTGTCGTCCGTCACACCCGGAATGGGGATGGTGGGGCCCTCCTGGGCAGCTCGCCTGCTGCCTGACTTCTCCGCCCTGCTGCCCTTGCCCTCCTTCACTGGAGCTCTGTGGCCCTTGCCTCCCTTGGATGATGTGGCAGGTGACGGGGCAAGGCTACTGTCCTTGGTGGCAGCCGTCTCAGGCTTGTCGCACCGGGCCTTTTTCTTCTTTGTCCTCTTCCCAGGGGGGGGGCTGGCTGTCCCCTTGCTGCTGGCCGATGTGCCTGCCCTAGGATCTGGTGGACTCCAATAGCCCTGCACTATGGTCACAGTAGATGCAGGGCTGGTGGTGGCTGAGGTGCTTTTTTTGGTCTTACCAGATGGAGGGCGTGGGTCAGTGATTGGAACGAGTTCAAGGTTGGAAAGGAAAAGGACTTGGGGAGGACAGGGACGGGTAGGTGTAGTGGGTTTGGGAGTGGAGGAAGAGGATGTGGTTGTAGGAGAGTCAAGTGTGCTGTCTTTGGGTGCAGGTGCTTGTGACGGAGGCTGTCGTGAGGTGGATGGCTGTTGGGTGGGTGGCTGCCTGCGTTTGTGTGCTTTGGAAGAGGGGGTGACAGACACACTGGGAGAGGACACAGGGGACGTGTAAATGGCAGTGGGGGTGGTGACTGCACATGTGCGTACTGTAATGGAGGGTGTGCTGGTGATGGAAGTACTGGCTGATGGGGGTGTGCATGCAGGTGTGAGTGGAGACGTCACAGGGAGGGAGGAGGGAGATGAGGAGGTGGGGGACACAGAGGTGGTAGTGACTGTTGGCATGTCTGCATCTGGATGTTGCTTGGGTGAATGCTTGTGGGATCTGTGGTGCTTATGTCTGGATGAGCTGCCCTTGGGTGTAGAGGTGTGTGCAGGCTGGTCTGATGGTGGGGATGGGATAGGCAGAGGAACAGGAGACTGGGACCGGGTGGAGGGAGTCAGAAGAGGGAGGCTGGAGACAGGGACAATGGCTGCCGTCAGTGCTGAGGCCAGAGCGTTGAACGATCGCTGATGGGCAGCCTGACCAGAATGAATGCCCTCCAGGTATGCATTGCTCCGATGCACCTCCCTCTCTACACCCTGGATGGCATTCAAAAGGGTAGACTGCCCAACAATGAGTGTCCTGAGGAGGTCAATGACCTCCTCACTGAGGGCAGCAGGGGTAACTGGGGCAGGGCCTGAGGTGCCTGGGGCGAAGGATATGCCCGCCTTCCTGGGCGAGCGGGCACGGAGCGAAGGCTGAGGGGCTGCTGGGAGGGCGGGGCTGGTGCGCTGGGTGGCGGCTGTACCTGTTGTGGCGGTGGGCACGGATGTTGCCGCCACCGCTAGGGAGCTCCCTTCCGAGGACGTGTCGGTGTCGCTGACGTCTCCACGGGTCCCCATTGTGGAGCGTCACTCGCCCTCCGTCTCACTGGTGTACTCGGAGTCTGTTGTATGGCCCTCTGGGGCCATGTGAGATGCAGCTCCCTCGTGCTCCAATGCCACTTCTCTTCCGCCAGATGATGCTAATGCACACATGAACAGGAAGACAAAGAAAATGAGGGGGGGGGTGGAGAAATGAAGACAGGTTGAGTGCATGCATTGGCAACACCGTTGTCGGAGAGGACAGACACAGAAGCCCCCTGAACTAGGCCGCGCAATGGAGGTACACTACGGGGTAGGCCACCGCCAGGATCCAGGACATCAGGGGGGTCAATTGGCGGCTGGCACCCCTCCTACGTTGGGAGGCCATCCCCAGCAGAGACTCGGCGGTCTTTCTGGTCCCGCGGCGGATGTCCTCCCACCTCTTTCGGCAGTGGGTGCCCCATCTGTTGTGGACCCCCAGGCCCGGACGTCCTTGGCGATGGCACGCCAAATGTCGATCTTCTGATGGGCGCTGACCTATGTGACATGTACAGGGTGGTAAAAGAAATCGCATCAGTTTTCTGCCAGGTCAATGTGAGTGGCCCCCTCCTCCCCAACCTTGCCATGTGGCACATGCTCTCATCTTTCGTGCTTTGCAGTCCTCATTCGCTCCCCTCCCCACCATCTTACATACACCCCACTCAACACAGGCATAGCCCATTCAACGTGCACACTGTGTACTAACCTGTTAGTCTGGAGGACCGTAGAGTAGCGCATACTGGGGGAGGACCCCATCAACAAGTTCCTCCAATTCTTCGGCAGTGAAGGCAGGGGCCCTTTCCCCAGTCGCAGCAGCCATTGTATCTCCCAGACCGAGGTCACAGCAGCACTTGCAGTATAGGTCCTCTCCTGTGGATGATCAGGTCTCGAGTGATTAATCAGATAGAAAATGGCGGTCACGCCCGCTGCGGTGCGTACCGCGGCGGTGCGTACCGCGACCGCCGGCGCACATCGTCATTGGCTCCTGAGACCCATAGGGTTCAATGTTAACCAATGCTGCTTTGCGCCGCGGTCTTCGACCGCCTACCGCCACGGTGTGCCACGCCAGCGCAGTGACCTCACATCCCACTGTCACACTTCACAGGTCAGGCAGCCGCCATTTCAAGGGCCCACATGCCATGATTTCTACTGCGTCACACAGGCCTAGGCCTTGCATAGCCACTCATACAAGCCATTCCATGCATAGCGATTTGTGTACTCTGCAAGCTGTGTGAATTGACCTGTGGGTTGCTTGACTCTGTGCTCCATGTTGTCCTTCCTAGGCACCGTCCGCTGGGACTTGCGAGGAGAAGGATGAATCCTCCCGTGTACCGACCGCTGGTGGACCTGTCGACAATGGAAGAACGACATATCATACTTACATACCGGCTTGACAGAGCAACTATACATGAACTATGTGCCCAGCTGGAGCCAGACCTGATGTCCCCCATCCGCCAACCCACGGGGATTCCCCCTCTGGTGCAGGTTCTGTCAGTACTCCATTTTTTGGCAAGTGGGTCTTTTCAGACAACAGTGGCCATGTCATCTGGGATGTCTCAGCCTATGTTTTCTAAGGTTTTGTCCAGAGTGTTGTCTGCCCTGATGAAATACATGCGGAGCTACATTATTTTCCCTGAGGTGGGCGAATTGGCTACAGTGAAGGGTGATTTCTATGCCCTTGGACATATCCCCAACATCACTGGTGCCATTGATGGGACCCATGTGGCTTTGGTTCCCCCCAAAGACAGTGAGCAGGTGTAGAGAAACAGAAAAAGTTATCATTCGATGAATGTCCAGGTGGTCTGTTTGGCTGACCAGTACATCTCCCATGTAAATGCCAAGTTCCCTGGGTCAGTGCATGACGCGTATGTCATGCGAAATAGCAGCATCCCTTATGTGATGGAACAGCTACAGAGACACCGTGTGTGGCTAATTGGTGACTCTGGTTACCCCAACCTGTCGTGGCTACTGACCCCAGTGAGGAATCCCCGGACCAGGGCAGAGGAACGGTACAATGAGGCTCATGGGCGATCTAGGAGGATCATAGAAAGGACCTTTGGGGTCCTGAAGGCCAGGTTTAGGTGCCTGCATATGACAGGGGGATCCCTCATGTACTCACCAAAGAAGGTGTGCCAGATCATCGTGGCCTGCTGTATGCTTCACAATCTTGCATTGCGACGCCAGGTGCCTTTTCTGCAGGAGGATGGTCCAGATGGTGGTGTTGTTGCAGCTGTGGAGCCTGTGGAGAGTGAAGAGGAGGAAGACGACGGGGACGACACGGACAACAGGGATACAGTCATACAACAATACTTTCAGTAGCACACAGGTAAGAAACAGCCACCCCAATTTACTTTTACTTGAGGCCTCATGCGTCTCCACTGTCTGTGTTTCCCCCCAGTTCCTGTTAACTGATTTGTGACTTTCCCTTCCCTTTTCAGAGCTGTATGACCCACTGCCTGACTTCTGGTTTCTTTGCCCATGGACTAAAGCTTATTGAAATTGGTATGTTGTCATCACAAAGTAACTGGCCATTATTGCACCGTTATGTGTAATACATTTGTTAAGAATACAAGCAGACTCCTGTTTTTTGAAGTGGAATAAGTGATTTATTTTAAGTGCTACATATAGGTAAATGATTGGGAAGCGGGGATGGGTGGGGGTGGAGTAATGTCCATGGCAGAGTCCAGTTCTCAGTCGCACAGGGACATTGTCCATATGCCTGTGGAAGGATGGAGCAAGGGCAGTTCAAGGTTGGACAGGTTGACAATGTGGGATAGTGGGATGACATCAGGGGGTATCTTAGGCTGGCGGGGGTCTTGCAATCCTACTCTGTCTTCTTGTGAGATCTCAGGTTCCGCTTGCGGGGTGGTTCATCTTCTGCAGGAGGTGGGGTTCTGGTGGCCTGTCGTTGTGTGGGGCCTCCTGTCCACTAGCGCCGGCGGAGGTGGTAGGCTGTTCCTGGCCTGGGCTAGTGACAGGGGCCCTTTGGGGTGCCACATGGTCCCGCAATGTGTTGACGATCTGGGTAAGGGCCAGGACGATGGTCCCCATTGCGGAACCGATGTTCCTCAGTTCCTCCCTGAACCCCATGTACCGTTCCTCCTGCAGTTCCTGGATCTCCTGGAACCGGGCCAGTACCGTCGCCATCGTCTCCTGGGAGCGGTGGTATGCTCCCATGATGGTGGAGAGGGCCTTTTGGAGAGTCGGTTCCCCGGGCCTGTCCCCCCCCTGTCGCAGAGCAGCCCTCCCAGTTCCCCTGTGTTCCTGGGCCTCTGTCCCCTGGACGGTGTGCCCACTACCACTGCCCCCAGGTCCCTGTTGTTGTTGGGGTGGTGGGTCAACCTGGGTGCCCTGTAGTGGTGGACACACCGCTGATTTACGTGCCCTGGAGACAGAGGCATGGGCCCGATGGGTGGGAGCTGTGCTGGTGTTCCCAGAGGGGGTTGGGTCTGGTGTAGCCTGTGGCTGTGGGGAACCGACTGTCCAGAGGTCCCCGATGGGCCGGGCTGGTCGTCTGGCTCCATGGAGACAGAGCTGCTGTCATCGCTGGGGGCCTCTTCTGGGGGTGGGATGGACATCTCTGGACCCTCCGTGGCGGTGTGGTGGCGTTAGGGTCCTGCAGGGGTATAAAGGTATGGTTATTGCTTCTGTGTGTGGCATTTCGTGTGATGGGTGGGTGTCCGTGTACCCATGTGCAGGCATTTCCTTGTGTGGGCTTTTGTGAGGGTGGCTTGTGGGGGTGATGTGTGTGTGCAGTGGGCATGCTTTGGTGATGGGTGTCCATGCTTTGTGGTCGCATGCAGGGCTTGGTGTTGGGATGGGTGGGTTGTGATGGTGAGCCTTTTGCTAGGGGTTGGTGTGATGGGGGAGGGGGTGAGGGTGGGGGTATGATTTGGCATGCAGGTGGGGTGGGGGTGGGAAGCAGTAGTGAAGATTTGCCTTACCAGAGTCCATTCCTCCGCCTACTCCTGCGAGGCCCTCAGGATGCAGGATGTGCAAGACTTCCTCCTCCCACGCGGTAAATTCTGGGGGAGTAGGTGGGGGTCCGCCGCCAGTCTTCTGCACCGCAATGTTGTGCCTTGATACCATGGAACGCACCTTCCCCCGTAGGTCGTTCCATCTCTTCCTGATGTCCTCCCGATTGCGTGGATGCTGTCCCACCGCATTAACCCTGTCCACTATCCTTTGCCATAGCTCCATCTTCCTGGCAATTGTGGTGTGCTGCACCTGTGCCCCGAAGAGCTGGGGCTCTACACGCACTATTTCCTCCACCATGACCCTGAGTTCGGCGTCACTGAACCTGGGGTGTCTTTGGGGTGCCATGGGGTGGTGTGGTTGAGGTGTGGGGTGGCGTTTGTGGTGCTGGGTATGGTGCGTGTGGTGGTGTGTGGTGTTTGGTGCGTGGATTCTGTGTGGGTGATGGTGTTGTGTACCTGTGTGTTGTGGGATTCTCTATTCTGTGCTCTGTCTCTCGCCTTCATCAATGATTTCGGGTCGTAGGGGCTTGTGGGTGATGTGGGTGTGTGCTTTATATTGTGTTGGGTGTGTGGGAGTGGTATTAGTATGTGTATCAGGTGTGCGTTTTTCGAACTGACCAATGTTGCTGAGTTTTCTATGTGTGTGTGTATTTTGACCGCGGCGGCATGTACCGCCAATGGAATACCGCGTTTGAAAGACCGCCGCGTGGATTTGTGGGTCGGAATGGTATGGGCGTTTTTCTGTTGGCGTGACGGTGGAGGTTTGGTCAGCGCCATTTTTTCGCTGTCCTTTGGTGTGGCGGATTTTTGTGGATGTCGGGTTTTTGGCGGTTTGCCAGTTGCGGGTCAGAATGACCGTGGCGGTTTACCGCGGCCGCGGCGGTGTTATGGCGGCCTTCTGGCCGGCAGTAAGCGACTTTTACCGCCAAGGTCAGAATGACCCCCTTGGTGTACAACTTGAGGAGGGGGATGACATACACCAGGAGGCTCAGGTTTATGAGGTACTCCAGTGGTGCGCAGGGTCCCTGAGATGGATTGGAGAACTGGCACAGTGAGTCATATTCTACTAGTTGGAGGGAAGCTTTACTGGCTCTAGGTGAGAGTGACAGAGAGAAGGGTTCCCCCAGGTACAAGTCCTGGCAGTGAAGTATGGAGACAACCCAGAAGAGTGTGAGTTGAGTGTCAGGGACAGTCAGATACTGTCTCACCAGTCTCAGGAGGGTGATGTGGGGTACTATTTTAAGGCACTGAATGGTAAGGTGGAAGGTAGTTTGGTTAGCACATGTGAGGGGCTGTGTGATGTGCCTTGTTTTCAAGAGCTTCACCAACACCAGGTGGAGTGTGAGTTCTCTGACCCCAGGGAACTTGCACTGAAGGCAGACCTCTGGCTGAGTACCAGAGTTTCTGAAGAGGAATTTGGGGGTTCTCCTGAAGGGAGTGGCTCAGGCTTTCCCCAACCACTGGAGGTGAGGGAGGTTTGTAGTGATCCAGGTAGGTCCCTGTTAGACTTTTCATCCTTGGCGTGGTCTCCCTTAACTTTTTGCCTCTGTTCCCCAGGTTGTCGATGTGTGCTGGACTCTGATTTTGCTGTTTTTGTTACTCTGGGCATTTTACCACCACTGCTAACCAGTGCTAAAGTGCAAGTGCTCCTTTCCAAAATGTGCATGTGATTGGTTTATCCGTGATTGGCATATTTGATTTACTGGTAAGTCCCTAGTAAAGTGCACTAGAGGTGCCAGGGCCTGTAAATCAAATGCTACTAGTAGGCCTGCAGCACTGGTTGTGCCACCCACATAAGTAGCTCTGTAGTCATGGCTCAGACCTGCCATTGCAGTGTCTGTGTGTGCAGTTTTACCTGTAAATTCGACTTGGCAAGTGTACCCACTTGCCAGGCCTAAACCTTCCCTTTTCTTACATGTCAGAGACCCCTAAGGTAGGCCCTAGGTAGCCCCAAAGGCAGGGTGCAGTGTATGATTAAGGTAGGACATATAGTAATGTGTTTTATATGTCCTGACAGTGAAATATTTCTAAATTCGTTTTTCACTGTTGTAAGGTGTGTCCCTCTCATAGGTTAACATGGGGGCTACCTTTAAATCTGATTAAAGTGTAGATTCCCTTTGGGAGCGGATGGACATGTGGAGTTTGGGGTCTCTAAGCTCACAATTTAAAAATACATCTTTTAGTAAAGTTGATTTTAAGATTGTGCGCTTGAAAATGCCACTTTTAGAAAGTGAGCATTTTGTTGCTTATACCATTTCTGTGACTCTGCCTGTTTGTGGATTCCCTGTTTGGGTCAGTTTGACAGTTGGGCTGGTTGCACCTCACACTAGACAGTGACACAAAGGGAGCTGGGGTGTAGCCTGCATATCCTAATGAGCCATCTGTGCTAGGAGGGAGGGGAGGAGTGGTCACTCGCACCTGAAAGGGCAGTGCCTGCCCTCACACAATGCAGTCTCCAAATCCCTGGTGAGTGTCTGGGGCCTGGCCTGGGCAAGGCAGGATTTCACTTTCCAAAGAGACTTTACTTTGAAGTAGGCCTACTTCAAAGGAGAAGCTGGGTATAAGAAGGGCACCCAAAACCATTCTAGAAAACACTTCTGGAACCAAGAGGAACCTCTACCGGGAGAAGAGCTGAATACCTGAGGAAGAAGTGCTGCCCTGCCTGTGACTGTGCTTTGTGGAGCTTTCCTGCAGTGCTGCTTCTTCCAGAGTAAGAGGGCAAAGACTGGACTTTGTGTGCCTTCCATCTTGTGAAGAAATCTCCAAGGGCTTGATTTAGAGCTTGCCTCCTGTTGTTTGAAGTCTCAGGGACAGCAAAGACTTCTTTCTGCCAGCCCCTGGAGTCTCTGGAGACTCCTGCTCTGACAAGTGGTGCCCTATGCAGTCCTTGGGCCCTTGAAAGGAAAGCTGGTGGAAATCCAAGGAAATCGACTTCGGACCGACGCCGCTGCTGAATCCGGTGACACCGCCTGCACCCAACGGCGTGACCTTCACTGGAACGCGATGCTCTTCGCAGGCCCGATGCCGCTGTAGCCTCGCTGAAATCCGCGACTCCGTGGAAGTCGCCGCAGCACGTCGTGACCGACGCCGCTCAAAGTGCGCGGATTCAACGTTTCGCACAGACGCCGCGATCCCCGACTTCGCGCATCGGCTTGTTTTCACTCTTCACCAAAGGTACTGTACTTGGGGGTCTACGCGACTCCGTGTCCGGCGCCGCTGGTGTCGGCTTGTTGGGAACGACTCCATCACAACGCCGTGTTAACACCTCATCGAAGCATTTTTGTTTCTAAGCGATATTTTTGAGTTTAATCTTTAAAACATTCATAACTTGACTTGTGTATGTTGGATTTTTGTTGTTTTGGTCTTGTTTTGTTTAGATAAATATTTCATATTTTTCTAAACTGGTGTTGTGACATTTTGTAGTGTTTTCATTAAGTTACTGTGTGTGTTGGTACAAATACTTTACACCTAGCACTCTGAAGTTAAGCCTACTGCTCTGCCAAGCTACCAAGGTGGTAAGCAGGGGTTAGCTGAGGGTGATTCTCTTTTACCCTGACTAGAGTGAGGGTCCTTGCTTGAACAGGGGTAACCTGACTGTCAACCAAAGACCCCATTTCTAACAGTCCCAATGTAGTGGGATGGGTCCCCTGTCCTGTTTCAGAGGAGAGGGAATGGGGTGGGCCGCGGACCAAGATGCCTGAGACCAAGTCCCAGAGCCTGGATGGTTCCATGAGGAAACACCAGGGAGCGAGACTAGCCTTTACCATAAGGCTATCTGTGAGAGGGACCCCATAGTGTCAGGAGAATTTGGGGCGGTGGCTGTCACAAGTGTTCCACTCAGTCTGGTGTTTGACAGTACCACTCCTGGAAGAAGGGTGCAGAAGTTCAGATGGAGGGGTGAGAGGGGGAGACAGTCCCCAGTGGAGGACCTTGTGTACAGCACATTGGAATTTTCTCGCAATCACCCTGGGCATCAAAATCTCCAACATCATCACAAACCCCTGAGTATGCTTGTCCGAAAATCGGCGCATCGATTCCCTGAGAGGAAAGAATCAACACATGTTTTGCCCAGTGAAGAAAGAATCGACGCATGATCTCACTTGTGAGTAAGGAATCGATGCATTGAGTGCTTTTCCGATGCACACTCTCCTGTGTGGCTTTATTTTTGACGCATTCCAGGTACTTTGTGCTAAAGCACTGCATCCATTGATTTCTATTGATTAAGACTCTTTTTACTTTAAACATTCATATATTTGCTTATATATGTTGGATTATTGTCATTTGTGTTCTTATTTGATTTAGTTATTTTTTCTAAACTGTTGTGAAGTCCTTTTGTGGTGTTTTCACTGTGTTACTGTGTGTGTTTGTGCAAATACTTTACTTATTGCCTCTGAGATAAGCCTGACTGCTTGTGCCAGGCTCGCATGGGGTGAGCAGGGGTTATCTGCGCTGTGTATATCCTTCACCCTGACTAGCGTGAGGGTCCCTACTTGGACAGGGTGTAAGCTGACTGCCAACTAGAGACCACATGTATACCAACAGCATTTTTGATGAAATGAGTTTCAAAGCCACAGATCCCCAACTTAAAGATAAAATATGTAAATAGCATAAATGTGTTTCAGAGCAATCCATTTAAATTTAGAAATGTGCAATAACACCAAACACAGACAAAATTATGGGAAACTGGTAAAGGTCTCTCAAACAACACAGAGTTGTAAATGTTTGCTAGGCAGCTGAATGTGTGAAAAGGGGGTCACTAGCGGCATCACAAAAAATAAAGTAATAGGTACACTGAGGCAATCAGCACAAAGGGATGACCAAAGCCTAATGGGGCAGCATTTGGATCTAATAGTCATGTACTTGTAGATGTTTATGCTCAACAAAATTGTCTGGAGGTGTTCTGTTTAATTCTGGAGATATTGGTAAATTTAAGTGTACATTAAAAGGGTATTTATTAATTAGTATTGCATTCCTCTTCAATGTACATACCTCCATTATGGAACATATTTCCAATCTGATTTGAATGGAGAGTCTTTGATTTTCACAGACCTATAAGTTTTAATCAAGTGCTTAAATCAATAATAGACTCCAGAGTTCAGGTTCAAGATGTCACATTATTTATCATTGTGTCTTTGCTGTGGGACATCACAATGGTACGTGAGAATCATGCCATCCAAAATGGAAGGGTAGGAAATTGAGGGCTATGGAGTAAGCATCACAATGTTCAACAAAAGGAGTGAAGATAGTGGGTCAAGGTGCAAAATGAGGGGTTAAAATGGGAGATGTTGCTAAAAATGAAGCAAAAGGAAGGTGGAGGAGAAAATAAAACAAAGATGAATGTCAGTGATAGGGGAGTTTGTCTAAAGTGCAAAGATGAGCAATGGGGTATTGGGAGGAAGCTGAAGAGGAATGTAAATAAGGCATTGGTCCGGGGGGGGGGTCGGGGGATGACAAAGCAACTGTATAGGCAGTGAGGTATCTGAAGTGTACTTATGGGCTACCACAGGATAAAGGGTAAGTCTTGTAAAATGTGACTTGAAACTGCATTTTACCACAACTACAGCCTGTAGGCTCCTTTTTCTATCCCTTACAACCCTCCCAAATCAGACCTTTCTGTCCACCACCAGTCTCGTTTTCCTCCTGCATCATTACCATCTCCCTCCTCAGGGGCCCTTCGCTGCTTGCTGGCCAGAACCGTGAATAATTATATGCAGCATTATCTGTGTGCCTCTGGTGGCCCCTTCTTCCTCCCTGAGACCATTTTTCCTCTTTTCAGACACCCTCAACCTCTGGAACTATTCTCCTATCTCCCTAGCACTGATACACAATCAGACTGCAGAGAACCACATGCACACCTTTGCACCATAGTGCAGAGGTGTCTGCATCAGTCTTGTAGCGTTTTTGTGCTGGTAGGGTACCTCTCCAGTAAAAACATACTATGCCCTGACAAACTGTAAAACTTTTCTTACTTTTATATGTGTACTGTACAGTGCAGCACACATGCAAAGTCAAGAAAATAAATGAAAAATGAAAGTATTTCTACTTTAACACTTACTTCAAAGTGGGATTCTTTTTTGGTGCAAAACCCTACTATTTTGAGGAGATAGGATTTTGCATCAAAAACGTGGGTATTTACTTGGGAACATCTATGTACCAATCATGTACTGCCCCTCTGAAACACAGTAATGCAAAGCACTGATTCATGCTGCTTTGCTTTACTTTTAGGCAACTTTCCAGTGAAAATCAATCCCTTTGGTGACGTAAACTCAGTGCAAATGTTTTGTAAATATGGTCCTCAGTTTCTTGATTCATTGTGCTACAGATTGGGGAAAACAATAGCTTTCTGTAGGGAACCATTTTAGTGTAATCTAAAAATAGGTGGACAGTATGTCCAAATAATGCCACACTATTCTCCACGTCAGCTTCACTGCAGTTATATAGGTCTTTGAACTGAGAAATGATCAGGGTTGGCAAAAGCTTGTGTCAATAACAAATGGGTATTTGAGAAGGTACTAATGGTTGAGGGAGGGTGGTTCAACCTCAATGAGTCATCAAAGAAGGAACGGACCATTTTGTCAAAAATTACAACCTGCCTGTTCATAAACTTCCTGAGGGACAAAACAGAGTGACTGAGGATGTGTTAGCATTGCACACAATTTCAACAGAAATGTTGCAGAGCTATGCCCCATGATCCCAAATTTCTCCATTGGCTTCTGTTTACTTGCCTGCCACGTTTCACGTTTGAGAACAGAGCTGCGTTGCCTCAAACAAAAGTCAGAGGTTAAAAAACAGGATGTCCAGACGGGAAAATTGGCAGTCACTAGGTAGAATACAGACAAATAAAATGTAGAGATTTAACATTCATATCAAAATGAAAATACAACTGAATTGTGATAATAACAGTAATGTCATTACAGTAACGTTTAAGTAAAAAAAGTATCTGTGGGGCTGCAAGTATGAGGAAAGACTTAGGCCCATATTTATACTTTTTTAGCGCTGCATTTGCGCCGCTTTTTTGACGCAAAAAGGCACAAACTTACAGAATACAATACAGTGTTACTAGTGCCGCTTGTTTTTTGTCACAGCCTCCTATAAACAAAGTAAAGCGCAGAAGGTACCTCTAATCTTGCCCTAAAAAAAGCTATCATTCAATCCATTACAAAACACATAGGGGCATATTTATACTTTTTCACGCACAACTGCGCCAACGTAGTTGTTTGTCAAAAATTTCACCGCCGGCTAACGCCATTCCAACGCGCCATGCGGGCACCTTAATTATAGAATGACGTTAGCCGGCGCTGCGGACTGGTCTGAGTAAAAACAATTGACCCACTCCAGGCAGCGCCGCAGTATGGGAAAATGGGGGTTGTGCATCAAAAAATGGTGCAAGTCAGGTCTGAGGAAAAAATCAGGCCTCAAACCGGACTTGCGCCATTTTTTTTTACTCACAATCCTCATTGACATGACTCCTGTCTTAGCAAAGACAGGAGTCATGCCCCCTTGCCCAATGGCCATGCCCAGGGGACATATGTCCCCTGGGCATGGTCATTGTGCAAAGTGGCATGTGGGGGGCCCAAATCAGGCCGTTAAAAAATACGTACCTGAACTTACCTTTAGTTCCCTGGGATGGGTCCCCCCATCCATGGGTGTTCTTCAGGGGTGGGTGAAGGTGGTAGGGGGTGTCCCTGGGTGCAGTGGAGGGCACCTCTGGACTCCTTCCGAGCCCTCAGATCCCTTAACGCCTGCCCTGACCCATCCTTAAAAAACGGCGCACATCAGGCTGTGTGCCATTTTTTAAGGCCCACCCCCTCCTGTGCGTCAAAATGACGCTGGGGTATAAATAAGGTGCACAGGCCTTAAAGTCATTTTTGGGGCAGGAACGCCTACCTTGCACATCATTAACGCAAGGCAGTTTCCCGCTTCCAAATAATGACGCACATGGTGGAATTTTGACGTCCGCGGGGTTGGGCGTCAAAGTTTAAATATGGGGCAGTGTTTGCGCCAAATGTGCGTCAAAATTGTGGATGCACATTCGGCACAAACAGAGTATAAATATGCCCTATAAATTGGCTCTGTGTATAATTTCATGTATTAAAACTAGTTGTAATACTACAATTAAAACTAAGAACGCTGCAACGTTCAGCACAAAAAAACTAGCTAAGTATGAAAAAAACGTTGTTTTTTCGATAAGAATGACCTCACCCAGATATTCAATGCAATAAAGCTGAAGCTACCAACCAGTCACTATGAATTATCATGCACATGTCTAAATTCATTACATATATGACAGAATATTGCTGCCATTTAATTTCAATATCATTGTCATATGCTGGTGTTTGTGAAGCTAGGAAAACACTTATTTCATGTTGTTCCCACATGCAGAGCATGTGTAAGGCCTCTTAGATAGATTTTTGTTTGCTGCTAACTTGCTGAGCGTTTTTGGCAGTATGTGGGTCTGGACCAATGCCATGCATGCAACCCTTCCTTCAGAATGGCCTGTGGGATTCAATATAAATGGGTTTAGTTATATGTGAGGTTCCCTTGCTTCTCTTGTGCTGCTGAAAGCTTGTGGTTCCATAAGAAGTACCAGAAGTTGCTATTTTAAACTGCTGTACTGTGATGGTTCTGGTTAGCAATAACACTACTGTGTATAATATGCAAGTTCGTATAGTACAAAACATGTCTGAAATTAAAGGCAATGTGATGTATTTAGAATCTTGTGAGTCTACTTCATGAGACACACATTGTGGTGTTCCACTTTGTGTGACGTGTGTCATGAGGGTTGTAAAGGAGAAAGTTGGTGGGGGAGCTGGACAGCTGTTGAGGAGCTGGCTGGCAGCTCCATGCTGATGTTCCTGCTAACTTTTAAATGCAATAAAATATATGTACTCACCAAATACTTTTGAGCGCATCTTTTCACTGGCGATGAGGTGAACCCCATCACGAGGAGAACACCCTTTTGGGCTGATGTCCTGAAGGAATTTGGCACTGGGCTGAAGACGTACGTTCATTCTGGCCCAGCAGCGGTGTTGTGTAGGAGCGTCCATTCTGGACTTGCAGCGATGTGTAGAAGACGTTAAAGATATGGGGCCAGATTTACAAAAAACTGGTGAAGCGCGTTGCTGCCCAAAATTGGCAGCGCTGCGTCACTTTAGAAACACAGGCATGTGCCACATTTATTAGAATACAGCGCACTCATGCGTTTCCCCCTGCGCTGGCGCTAAATTGAGCTGCCTAGTGCCAACGCAGGCATCCTTGCACCATTGTTTAAAGATGTCTGCATTAAGGGGTTTGATGTGCAGGAAGGTGTTCCTTTCTGCACACAAACAATCACTAATGGCGATTTAGCGCTTCTGTGGGTGCTGACTGTGGGTGCTGCAAAATGCAGCACCCACCGAAGTGCCAAAACTTCGTTTTGAAATGATTATTTATGTGCATTTTGCTCTTTCTATGCGTGCTGCAGAATGCACCACACATAGAAACAGCAAAAAACGAGGAGGATTAAAAATATTTCTCCTCTTTGCACCTTGCTAACTGGCGCTACCTCTGGTTTACAAAAACTTGTAAATCTGAGGCCGTGTCAAAATGCAATGGGTGTTGCTGTAGCATGCCTGCAGCTACACCCATTGCACGCCCCCTGCCAAACAAAGGGTTGCGTGTGAAGGGGCCATATTTAAAAGGTGGCGTTAACCCCTTGGGTGCCCTGGTCGTAGCCATTACGTCCTGGGCAGCACCGCTCAGGTGCCCAGGACACAACCATTACGTCCAGATAGGGGCCCTTGGAGAAGTGCTAGCGATCCCCCAGTGGGCTCGCCCCCGCCTCCCCTGGGCAGGGATGGAAGGGGAAGGGGCCCGTTCCACGCCCACCCACCTTTACCCCCGTGGCGTCTGATGACGTCAGCGCACAACCTCATCAGAGGCCTGCCCAGCGTGGATCGGAGTAGAAATGCTTCTGCATTTCTCCTCCGATCACGTGGAGGGCCCGAGAGAGGCATCAAAGGACATCAAAGGAAAGGCCTTTCCTTTCCTTTGATGTCTTACTCAGCATTTCTGCTTGCTGATCGCGATGCGATCGGGCAGCAGAAATGCCCACTAGACACCAGGGAGTTTGTTTTTTTGTTTTTACTCATAAGGGGAGCGGCCCCTTGGACAAGGGCCACTCCCCGGGGGGAAACTATTTTTAGGCCATTTCTGCTCCCCTGAGAGCATATTGGCCTATTATAATTAGGCCGATTGCCCCCGGGGGGGGCAGAAACCGCTAGACACCAGAGATATTTGTTTTTTGTTTGTCTTACTTTTGTATATGTGGGGAGCGACCTCTTGGGTAAGGGTTGCTCCCTGGGTAGAAAAATTACTTTTAGGCCATTTCTGCCCCCTTTGGGGGTAGATAGGCCTATTTTTATTGGGCCAATCTGTCCCCAAGGTGGACAGAAACCACAAGGCACCAGGGATTGTTTTTTATATATTATTGAATAAGGTGAGCAGCCCCTTGGGAAAGAGCCGCTCCCCCGGGGGGGGGAAATATTTTTAGGCTTTTTCTGCCCCCCCCCCCCGGGCAGATCGGCCTATTATAATTAGGCCGATCTGCCACTGGGGGGCAGAAACCCTTAGACCCCAGGGATATTTTGTTTTTTGTGTACTTTCTTTCTTTATGGATGGGGAGCAACCCCTTAGGCAAGGGTTGCTCCCCTGGGGGCCAAATTGTATTTAGCCCATTTCTGCCCCCCTTGGGGGCAGATCAGCATATTTTCATCAGGCCAATCTGCCCTCAAGGGGGGCAGAAACCACTAGACACCAGGGATTTTGTTTTGTACTTACGCATAAGGGGAGCGGCCCCTTGGGCAAGGGCCACTCACCAGGGGGGCAAAATATTTTTAGGCCATTCATGCCCCCTTTAGAGGCAGATTGGCCTATTTTTATTAGGCCAATCTGTCCCCAAGGGGGGCAGAAACCACTAGGCACGGGGATTTTTTTTGCTCCAATTTCACCCAAGAGGAGCAACCCCTTACGCAAGGGTCACTCACCTGGGTGGGGGGAATTTATTTTAGGCTATTTCTGCTCCCCTTGGGGGCAGATCGGCATATTTCTATTAGGCTGTTCTGCCCCAGGGGTGGCAGGAACCACTTAGGCACCAGGGATCGGTGTGTGTGTATGTGTGTGTTTTGTATTGGGGGCAGTCCCTAGGGCAAGGGTTGCTCCCCATGGGGGCATATTACTGTTGGCCATATCTGCCCCCCATGGGGTCAATATGACCATGGATCATAATTGTGTCACAGATCACAATTTTACACTCAAGACATTTGCCACTAATACATTAAAAAATCACATCATGCATTGAACTGTAGTGGCTATATTGTACAGATTATGACCGTCTCCTCACTCTTTTGTCCCATAGATTGCAAGCGCTGCGGATGAATATGAGATAGAGTCATCCCCCTGTGTACAAACCCCTGGTGGACTTGGCAACAATGGAGGACAGGCACATTATCCTCACCTACAGACTTGACAGGGCCACAATCACAGAGTTGTGTGCCCAATTGGAGCCTGACCTGACATCTGCTATCCATCACCCCACTGGGATCCCCCCCTCTTGTGCAAGTGCTATCAGTGCTCCATTTCTTGGCAACTGGTTCTTTCCAGGTGGCAGTGGGCTTGGCAGTAGGAATGTCTCAGCCAATGTTCTCAATAGTGCTAACCAGAGTGTTGTCTGCCCTGATTAAAAACATGTGCAGCTACATTGTTTTCCCCCAAGTGGAGGATTTGGCCACAGAGAAGGCTGACTTCTCTGCAATGGGGCATATCCCTAACATCATTGGGGCGATTGATGGAACACATATTGCATTTGCCCCCCCCCCCAGCAAAATGCACAGGTCTTCAGAAATCAAAAAAGTTTTCACTCGATGAATGTCCAGATGGTGTGCCTGGCGGACCAGTACATCTCCCATGTCAATGCTAAGTTTCCAGGCTTGGTGCATGATGCTTTTATCCTGAGGAATAGCAGCATCCCAAATGCGATAGCCCAACTACAAGGGCACAGGGTGTGGCTAATAGGTGAGCCCTGGTTCCCACCCAGAGGATGTTGGTGTATAGGTATGGTGTGGGCCATATGGCATAGTGTGTGGCTACCAGTTGTCCCTCTATATTTGCAGGTGACTCAGGTTACCCCAACCTCTCATGGCTACTGACCCCTTTGAGGAATGCCAGGACAAGGGCAGAAGAACGTTACAATAAGGCACATGGGCGAACAAGAAGGATAATAGAACATACCTTTGGCCTCCTGAAGGCCAGGTTTCATGCCTCCATCTAACAGGTGGATCCCTGTGCTACTCACCCAAGAAGGTCTGCCAGATAATCATGACATGCTGCATGTTGCACAACCTTGCCTTGAGACGTCATGTGCCTTTTCTGCAGGAGGAGGATGCTGGAAATGTCGGTGTGGCAGCTGTGGACCCTATGGACAGTGAAGATGAGGAGGCAGAGGATGAGGATGAGGATGAGGACAACAGAACTGCAGTGATTAGACAATACTTCCACTGACACACAGGTAAGACAGTGTAACTTTACATTTCATTGACAGTTTTGTGTTTGACATTGTCACTGGCAGGCTGTGATTTTCCACTTCTATGACCCCTCACTGTACCCTTTGGCAGCTATTTTTGCAGATATTGGTGCCCAACTATCGCTCCTGGTGTGTTCACTGCAGCCAACTACAGGTCTTTCCTATGTATATATTACTGTACAGTTGAATTGCAATGTTTAAACCTTGTTAAACAAATACATACTTAAATCATTTGACATACTCCATACTTGTATTTTTTCAAAGTCTGTTTATTTCAGTGCTCTGAAGAAAGGTGGTGAAGTGCAATGTGCTAAGGTGATGATGGAGGAAAGTCCAGGGTAGAGTCTAGTCTATTGGTAGCACAGGTGCATTGTCTGAGGGGGCATAGGAAGGGGAGCAATGTCAGTTCAAGGTGGACAGGGTGACAGAGTGGGACACAAGGATGACAATCAGGAGAGTCTTATTTCCTGTCGGGGTCTTGGCAATAGTCTCTGGCTTCTGCCTGGATTGCAGGGAAAGTTTGCGGGGTGGTTCTCCTTCTGCAGGGCGAGGGGTGCTAGTGGCCTGCTGGCCCTGTGGCGGGGCCTCCTGTCCACTATCGGCAGTGGAAGTGGAGGGCTGTTCAGTAGCCTGGCTAGTGGCAGGGGCCCGCTGTTGTACGACTGCCTCCCTCAAATTGTCGGCCATGTCTGCCAGCGCCCCTGCAATGGAGGCCAGGGTGGTGTTAATGAACTTCAAGTCCTCCCTGATCCCCTTGTACTGTCCCTCCTGCAGCCGCATGTTCTCCTGCAACTTGTCCAGGATCTGGCCCATCGTATCCTGGGAATGTTGGTATGCTCCCAGGATCACGGTGAGTGCCTCTTGGAGAGTTGGTTCCCTGTGCCAGTCCTCCCCCTGGTGCACAGCAGTCCTCACAGCTTCCCTGTTATCCTGTGCCTCTGTCCCCTGAACCGTGTGCCCACTGCCACTCACCCCAGGTCCCTGATTGTCTTGGGTTTGTGGTGTGCCCTGGGGTCCCTGTATTGGTGGACACACTGCTGATTGACGTGTCCTGGGGACAGAGGTATGGGCACACTAGGTGGGTGGTGTGGTGGTGTTTCCTGAGGGGGAGGCTCTGTGGTGGTGTGTGACTGTGCCTGGGTAAGTGACTGTCCGGAGGTCCCTCACGGGCCAGGTTGGTCATCCAGATCCAGGCGAGCAGAGTCGCTGTCATCACTGTAAGCCTCTTCTGTGGGGGGACTTGATGTTGCTTTCACCTCTTCTCTGGTGACATTGGCTGGGATACCTGTGGGGATATATATGCAGTGTTATTATTTCTGTGTGTGACATATTGTGCATGGGTGGGTTGCCCTCTATGGTTGTTATTGCTCTGGCAGCTTTTCCTCGTGTGAGTTGTTATGTGGTGGGCTAGGTGATTCTCTAGTGTGCATGTTTTAGTGATAGGTGTCCATGCAGGGCTGTGAGTGGTGTCCATGCATTGGTGGTGCATGCTGGGCTTTGCATTGGGATGAGGGGGTTGTGAGGGTGGGGTGTGAGGGAGGCAGTGGAGTGATGGGAATAAGGGCGGGGTGGGGGTATATGATGGCATGCAGGTAGGGGGGTGATAGTAATAGAGAGTTGACTTACCAGAGTCCAGTCCTCCTCCTACTCCTGCCAGGCCCTCAGGAGTAATGATTGCCAAGACTTGTTCCTCCCATGTTGTTAGTTGTTGGGGAGGAGGTGGGGGTCCACCACCAGTCCTCTGTCCTGCGTGCTGGTGTCTTGCTGCAAGGGAATGCACCTTCCCCCGTAGGTCGTTCCACCTCTTCCTGATGTCATCCCTTGTTCTGGGGTGCTGTCCCAGAGCGTTGACCCTGTCCACGATCCTCCGCCATAGCTCCATCTTCCTTCCAATGGATATCTGCTGAACCTGTGATCCAAATAGCTGTAGCTTTACAAGGATGATTTCCTCCACCAGAGAATCTGGGGTGTCATTGTGGTGCCATGGGTGTAGTGTAAGTGGTGTGGGTGATAGTGTGTAGGGTGATGTGTTGGGGTGTGTGATGTAAATTGCGTGGGTGGTGTATAGGTGATGGTGGTATGTGGCTCTGTTTGTGTGAGTGTTCTTGCTGCCTCACTCTGTTGGCAATGATTTGTAGTCATAAAGATTGTGGGTAGTGTGGGTGTGTGTTTTATAGTGGTGTGGGTGTGGTGTGTGTATGGGTGTCAGGTGTGTGTAGTTTGAATTGTCCAATGTGGTATTGTTTTGTGTGTGTGTGTGTGTGTATTTTGAGTGCGGCGGTATATACCGCCAATGGTTTACCGCCATTGAATGTCTGCCGTGGTGATTCGTGGGTCATAATATGGTGGGTGTTGTTCTGTTGGCGTAATGGTGTGGGTTTTGATACCGCCAGTTTATCACTGACCTTTGGTGTGGCAGACTTGTGTGTGTGGCTGAATAGTGACCGATTGGTGTGTGTGTGTCATAATATGGTGAACGGATATCCGCCGTGGAGGCGGTATGTTGGCAGCAGTCAGCATGGCGGTAAGTAGGATTTACCACCAATGTCATAGTGAGGGGGCCATAATCATTGTCAGGCTGAAGTTACAAACAACCCCAAATTAACCAGTGGTCAACACTCTAGTACCTTGGCACAGAGCAGTCAGTCTTAACTTAGAGACAATGTGTAAAGTATTTGTGCAGCACTTCAAATGCTAATAAAGTGAAAACACAATACAAGAAGTAATCCCACACACACATTTGGAAAAGTAGAGTACATTTTAATAAATAGGTGAAGTCCAAAATGACACAAATCTAATCAATAGAAATAGAATTGGTAGAACCAGAGATAAGCAATGTTAAACATTTCAGTGAATATAGCTCCAAAAAGCACAAAGTGTCAACTGTGAATATCTGGCCACGGTGCACGGTGATAAAGTGACAAGTTCAGCCCAATCGTGATGGATGGCAGGCCGGCTACAGTACCCAGGTAGGCTCGTGAACAAGAGTACCTTATATCCTGGTTGCGAAGAACAGCAGTGTCCCGCGTCGAGGATGCATCAAACAACCAAGGCGATATGAGATCCTGGCCAGGGATACAATTCCCACTTTCAGTTCTGAGAAACTACAAGGCTTTGATGCAAGGTCCTACATCATCGTTGAGGGGGAAGTCATTGAGAGGTCTTATGATGCGAAGTCCAGCATCAAGGATGCGTCATGCACCAGCTGCTTCCAAAGCAGCTGTGAGGCTTGCAATGTGGAGTCCTGTATTGTTGTCGAGGCCACTGTTGATGATAGGCTTGCAATGCAAGGGCCTGTTCAGGGATACATAGTGCAGCAACGGTTCCAATGGTGCTGTGGGTTGTGATGTGAAGTCCTTGTATCGGAAATGTCCACGCAGCAGTTGGTTCTCCTCTGGCTTGTGCTGTGCAGCAGGGGAGATGCATCGGTTCTGCTGGATCCACAGATGGACTGGCAGAGAACCTTCAGGCCCACTTCCAGGGGTCCAGCACTGGGGTGGCACCACTTAGTGAGTAGGTCTCACAGATGTCAGAGTTCAGGTGCTGTATTCAAGGTTATTGGAACCTTCAGTCCCTAAGGCTCAAGTCCTGAGGCCAACCATCTAGCCCTTGGAGTCACTCTGGGGTCCTGGGTTTCAACAGATGCAGGTACAGTCCTACTTATACAGGCAAGAAGGCAGCAGGCAGAAGGGCAGTACTGCAGGGCAGCAGCCCTTCAGAGCAGCTGTATAGCAGAATGGCAGTCCTCTCAGCAGCACAGCTGTCCTCCTTCCTGGCAAAGTCCACAGGTCCAGAAGTGTACTGAAACATTGGGGTCTGAGGTCCAATATTTATTCCTTGTGCCCACTTTCAAGTGGAGAAAGCATCTAGAGGTTTCCACCCCCCTGAGGTGACAGTCATCTCCTGCCTCCCCGTCCAGGACCCAGCTTGTCTCAGGCCACAATAGGCTAGTGACAATCCCTTTGTGAGAGTTCTTAGTAAGTGCCTTTGTGATGTGGATATAGATGTTGGGAGGGACCACTCTTAGTTAATGAGGGGAGGAGCTGTCAAGTGTGGTAGGTGACAGCTTCTCCTCCTCATTAACTCGGAGTGCCCCCTCCCAACATCTATCTTTCATTTGTCTCACTGTCTGGGAGGAAATCACAAAGATCAACTGCCAGCTGCATCTAATCATGTGACCCAGGATCAGACCACAGGCACCAAATGGTTAGGACAAGAAATGCCAGCTTTCTAAAAGTGGTGTTTTCAGAATTTTGATTAGAAATATGATTTTATCATTAAAGAATGCTTTTAATTACAATACTTTAGACACCAAACTCACCTTGTCCATCTGTCCCCAGTTGGAAGCTACAGCGAATTAATTATACTATTTTAACTCCAGTGTTATCCTACTGGAGAGGTCGACTATGCAGTATTACAAAAATAATGTAAGAGTTTTTCACTACCAGGATATCTTAAATACACTGCACCCTGCCATCTGGGCTGTGTAGAGCTTACCCTGGGGGTGACCTACATGTATTAAAAAGGAAGGGTTGGGACTGGCAAAAGGTTTATTTCGCCTGGTGGAAATGGCACTTTAAAACTGGACACATAAACCACAATGGCAGGCCTAAGCAATGTTTGCAGGGCTACATACGTGGGTGGCACAATAAGGGCTACAGGCCCATTGGTTGCATTTAATTTACAGGCCCAGGCTACATGTAGTATCACTTTATTACAGACTTACAAATAAATTATCTTTGCCAATTGGGTATTAAGTAATTCCACCATATTTTAAGGAGAAAGCACATTTTAGCACTGCTTAACAATGGTAAAGTGCACAGAGTACTAAAAGACAACAAAAATAGATTCAGAAAGCAGGAGGGGGGAGGCAGCAAGTTTTGCAATGGCCTTGCTGAAAGGGCCAAGTCCAACAAGTATGCAGTTAAAATATATTTAGACCATTACTTGCAGCTTTGAAGTAAAAATATCTGCCCTCACTGGAAGCAAAATGTCCACGTGCACCAGAACAATGGGCAAAATTCAATTATATATAGACTTCCAGGCCCACTGGAGCAGAGCTTTTTTTGCCTATGTACTGCACCTGCATCAGAATTGATTTGACAGAGACTTCTAGTAGGAAAGATATCCATCAATCAGACAAATTGACTTAAGACTAATCAAACTCTGTCATAGAACTTCAGCCATAAGGAGGAAAAGGACCAGGTCACAGGAGTGTCTGTAAAGTGTGCCCTTTTTGCAAAAATCTGATACCAGGAACAGCAGTGCCACAAACATCAGCAGAGAAATGCTTCACCAGAACTAAAAACTCTAAGACTTACCCAGGAAAACACATGAACTAGCATACAATATAAGACCGCCCTAGGAACACAGATGAACTAACACTGTCCCAAACAAGGATACACCTGTTTTAAAGAATTGTGCAGCTGTAGCTACATTGTCAAAGTGTCAGAAAAAGTAGGAGCAGTAGAGGTTTCAAATATGGACCTATATGTATTGTGGATGAGGTACTTGAAATGTCTCAATGGTGTGTTGGTGGAAAAACCCTACATATTGTGCCCCAGGGAAAATAGTTGTAGAACACAGTTGCCAAGAGTTTGGAAACTGTGTCACTAGGGCGCGCTAAAGGATGACCACAGAAAACAGTGTAAAGCTCGCTTTGAAGTATGAAGGACCATGCCTGAGACCCTGCCAAGCACCTCTATTGAGCTATTCCAAAGAAACTCCTTCTGTGTCCATTAGAGAGGTCTGGATATGAATGAAAGGATGCAAGCTCCATTGCAACCCTTCACATTTGACATGGAGCATCTGGAGGTATACACTACAATGTAAAATATCGCATTGTTATTAGCACCTAATTAACCTGCGTGTAGTGCATTTTTTATATGCAGAGTAGATTGCCATCGGTAAAACAATAAGGAAAGGAAAACTGAGCAAGAAAAGAGACAAAAGGAAATATTGCAAAAGCATAAATATAAACCTTACAGAGAAGAATATGTGAAAAAGAACACATCAGCCCAAACAAGAAAGTGCAGTATTTTTTCAAAAATAGCAATATTCTTTTGACCATATATAGAAAAAATATCATATTCTAACAACTCTTTAATCAAGTATGAGAATAGTTTTTCGAGAAGGTTCAAAAATATCAGCCACTGTAATATCCCTGTCAGTATGTTTTCATTCAAAGGAGGAAAAAGGTATCTACAAAAATTCTCTTTTAATACCTATTTGTGGGGATGGTAGATTTGATAATGGTAATGTTATTTGTATTCTTCCAATTGGATGTTTTTACCTGCAGCGTAATAGCAATAAGGAGATCTGTAAACATCCCAGTTTATAGTAGATCATATATTAGAAGATCTAGCACAAAAAACCTTTTTGTCAAATGGCAGCTTAATTGAGCATATGCCTCAAATCTTTTCCCAAACTCACTTCAAAAACAGTTTAATCTTAAAAAATTCAAAAAACATGCAACATATCACGATTATCTTCATTACAAGATCAACACTTGTTATCCTAAGACACGTTCATATTATAAAAAGAGCAGAGAATTATAATCAACATATTATATTGATTATAATTAACATGGGCTAAGCTGAAGTTGCAGAGCAGGAGGTGTAGTGAATCTCTGACCTAAAGTTATTCCATATGAAAATAGGCAAAATCTGTTCCAGAACTTCACCCCGCAATAATTCAAATTTGGCATTTTGTCAGCTTTACAGTCAGTAAGGTTTTCATAAATCTTAACTTCGGTAGAAAAGTTATAGGTTTGAGCGAAAGTAGCTTCCTCTTGTGAGAGTATTCAACATGGCTTGTTTAACAAATCACATTTACGGCTGAAAGTGTCAGGCACATCTAACTTGTATTGTAGTTCATAAGACAGAATGAATTGATGATCAGAAATTAATGTCTAATGTCTAATGCCCTTAATGCCCTGGTTTACACAGTCTCGCCATGTACTGTTCAGTTTACAATCTTGTTACTTGTATTATGCGAGGTGGTAGAAAGTGTGAAACTATGGGCTTCTGAGCAAGAGGTCAGGAGGAAGGGGTTAGCCATCGAACTAGGATGGTATATTACAAAGAGACCGATTTAAGTTTTTGTGTCACGTACACCAATCCCTAAAAGGAAAAGGGTGGATTAAAGAATGTTGCAATGGATGACAAGTGTTATGACTTTGGGTGCAGTCGCATTTTCAAACATAGTTACAAATCATATCATCCCAACAGTGAGCCAACAGTAGACGAGGAGACGAACTAATTATTGTATTATCATATATTTAAGCGATCATATCATGGTTTACACATTACATATGCGCACATTTGCCCATCTCCTGCTTTGCAGGTTATGCTGAAATAGACAGTTAAAGACTATGCCCACTCACAGGCATTAAAACATTAGGGGGTATATTAAGGTGCCCATAGTGCCACCTTAGCACTGCCATATCTTCATTCTTGACGCTAAGGTGACGCTATAGTGGCCTTATCTGTGCACCATATTTACAAAGTGGCACAATGCATTTTGGCATTACTCCTGCAGAGTGATCAATAGCGTAAAAAAATGACGCTATTGCCCCTTACCCTGCGCCATGGTGCGCCGTGTTTTAAATACAGCGCACACATGGTGGTGGTAGATGGGCACTAGGGGCGCAAGGAAAGTGGTGCAGCACTGGGTACAGCATCACTTTCCTTAAAGCTGCCCCTAAGAGCCCAGCACCACTTCAGAGAACCTTCGGCCACAACTACAGCAAGCTCTCAGAATCAACTTTACCTGCCTACTACAGTCAGTTCGGCATCTTCAAAGCTAAGAGTGCCAGGTCCCATTTCAGGACTACAAAGTGATCCGATTCCAAACACCCACCAAGTTTATAAGACCAATATTCGCTTTGGCAACGAGAAAGAGGAGAACAAGGATGACGAAGCGAAAGACCTGATAGATTAATTCAACTATTTGGGAGTGTTCCATGGCAACTCACACCTATGTCAGTGAGTACACAAAAGAGGTCCAAGTATGGGCATTCACCAGTGCTCGTCACATAGATGCACATGATGATACCTCTAGAAATCTATTAGAAATAAGGTCTCTAGTTGGCAGTCAGTTTACACCCTGTCCAAGTAGGGACCCACACTCTGGTCAGGGTAAGCTAGATAACAAGCTCAGATAAACCCTGCTCACCCCCTTGGTAGCTTGGCACAAGCAGTCAGGCTTCTCTCAGTGTCAATGTGCAAAGTATTTGTACAAATACACACAGTAACACAGTGAAAACACCAAAGAAGGACACCACACCAGTTTAGAAAAATAGCCAATAAGTTTTTAAATCAAACAAGACCAAAACGACAAAAATCCAGCACACACAAACAAAGATATGAATTTGTAAAGTAAAAAGAGTCAATCTATGGAAATCAGTGGATGCGTTGTTTTAGAACAAGGTACCTAGTATGCGTAAAAAATAAAGCTTCACAAGCAAGTGTGCGAGGGAAAAGCAAGCGATGCGTCGATTCCTTACTTGCAAGTGAGACCGTGCATTGATTCTTTCTCTACTGGGCAAGTGATGCATTGATTCTTTCCTCACAGGGGAGGGCTGTGTTGATTTCCAGACAAGCAGCCTCAGGTCCATGAGGTGATCTTGAAGATTTTGTCGTCCAGGGTCGGTACCGGAAAATTCTGATGCGCTGTGTGAAGGGTCCTCGTTGAGAACAGGCACTGCATTGATTCTTCAGCTGAGAGGCAGGCTCTGCATCAAATTCTCAGCAACTGGACAGGCTCTGCGTTGATTTTTCTGACGTGCACACAGTGGTGCGTGGATTTCCCCCCTCAAGTTACCAGCTTCCACTTCTAAGGGACTGAATTTGACATCACTTAGCAAGTCAGGACTCTAAGCAGATGAGCACAGATGAAATCTTTACTGTCCCTGAGGCTTTAGAACAGGGGGCAAGCTCAGTCCAGGCCCTTGGAGAAACTTCAAAAGCAGGATTTCAGAAAGAAAAGTCCAGTCCTTTCACTCTTAAGGCAGAAGCAGGAGCAGCAGGCCAGCACAGCAAGACAACAGGCAGATTGGCAGGTCCTCCATAAGCATCAAGCTCTTCTGCTTGGCAGAGGTTCCTCTTGATCCAGAAGTAATCCAAAGTTGTGGAGTCAGCAGTCCAATATTTATACTAGTTTCTGCCTTTGAAGTAGGAAACCTTTAAAAGAAAGCCTTTGTAGTGTACAAGATCCTGTCTCTTTCTTGCCCTGCCCCAGACACACTCTAGAGGGTTGGAGACTGTATTGTGTGAGGGCAGGCACAGCCCTTTCACATGCAGGTGTCAGCTCCTCCCTCCCCCCACTCTAGCCCAAAATTCATATGGATGTGCAGGACTCACCTCCCTTTGTGTCAGTGACTAGAGTGAATTCACAAACAGCCAAACTGTCAGTCTGACCCAGACATGTATTTAACAGCCAAGCAGAGGCACAGAATGGTTTAGCAAGAAAATGCCCACTTTCTAGAAGTTGCATTTTCAAACTTACAATCTAAAAAAACAACTTTACTAAAAGCTGTATTTTTAAATTGTGAGTTCAGAGACCCCACACTCCTAATCTCCATCTGCTCCCAATAGAAAACTGCACTTAGAAGAGATTTAAAGGCAATTCCCATGTTAACCTATGGGCGAGATAGGATTTGCAGTAGTGAAAACTGAATTTGGCAGTATTTCACTATCATGACATGTAAAACACACCAGTACATGTCCTACCTTTTAAATACACTGCACCCTGCCCATTGGGCAGCCTTGGGACTTACATGTAGTAAACAAGAAGGTTTGGGCCTGGCAACTGAGTGCACTTTCCAGGTCGAACTGGCAGTTCCAAACTGCCTACACAGACACTGCAGTGGCATGTCTGAGACATGTTTACAGGGTGACTCATGTGGGTGGCACTATTGGTGCTGCAGACCCACTAGGGCATTTGATTTACAGGCCTAGGCACCTCTAATGCACTTTACTATGGACTTACCAGTAAATCAAATATGTTAATCATGGATAAATCAAACACCAATGCAATTTAGACAGAGAGCACATGCACTTTAGCACTGGTTAGCAGTGGTAAAGTGCACAGAGTCATAAAGCCAACAAAAACAGAACAGGAAAAAATAGGAGGAAGGAGGCAAAAGGTTTGGGGATGACCCTGCAGAAAGGGCGAGGTCCAACACAATCCATCAGAACACCTTGAGGATAACAATAGGATGACATCGGGTCACCTCTCTGCATCTATCACCGTTCAATACCATCGGCCAGCTAATCTGCATAAATTGTGATCCTTTTTTTTAAAGCAAAGTTTTAGTAAGCCATTAAGGAGTGGCTGAGTGAGTCTAGCATTATTGGGTGCTTCAGTCTACTACTGGATCTTGGACAATGTTAGAAATGGGGTCTTTGGTTGACAGTCAGTGTTAGAAATGGGGTTTCTGGTTGGCTAGGGTATGCACCTAAGCCAGGCAGAACCTAAACACTATAGTCAGGGCAAGGGAGTTACACGTCCAAGATAACCCTTGGGTGCTTCAGTCTACTTCTGGTTCTTGCAAGGACTCTCACTCTAGTCAGGGTAAAAGAGAATCACCCTCAGCTAACCCTTGCTTACCCCGTTCGTACCTTGGCAGAGCAGTAAGCTTAACTTCAGAGTGCTAGGTGTAAAGTATTTGTACCAACACACAAAGTAACTTAATGAAATCACTACAAAATGACACAACGCAGGTTTAGAAAAATAGGAAATATTTATCTAAACAAAACAAGACTGAAACGACAAAAATCCACCATACACAAGTCAAGTTATCACTTAAAAAGCAAAAACTGTCTTTATGTAGTTTAAAACACACACTAACACTGTTAGCGTGAAAATTTACCTTGGGTGCGTCCAAAATAACTCTGGACGGGTGAGTGTGCATCAAAAAGGGCTTGCGATGCGTTGATTCCACTCACAAGCGGGACCTTGCGACGTTTCTCCTTTTGTCAGGACGGGGCACGTCGTTTCTTCTCTCTGCAGGAGAGTGATGCGTCGATCCGGTCAGCACTCTGGGGTCCCGGTAGGCCTTGCGTTGTTTTTACATGCCGAGCAGTACCTGCATTGTAAATCCAGCCGCACGATGATCCAAAAACCATGCAGCGCGGGTTGCGATCTACCAGCCTCCGTCAGCGATGCTGCACGTAATTTCTCTTGCTCTGTGCGTCGATTCTTCGGTCGCGTTTCTAGCGAGCGTCGATTTTCAGCCACGCAGCCGGCTGCACGTCATTTCTTCAGCCGCAGATAGGAGTTGCATCGATCTTTTCCCCACACATCGCTCTGTGCATGGATTTCATCACCTTAGGCTGCCTGTTTCTCCTTTCCGGGTCCCAGAAATGGATGGGCACCAGAGGGCAGAGTAGGAGTCTCTTCAGAGACTTCAGGTGCTGGCAGAGAGAAGTCTTTGCTGTCCCTGAGACTTCTAACAACAGGAGGCAAGATCTAAATCAAGGCCTTGGAGAGTTCTTCTCAAGATGGAAGGCACACAAAGTCGAGTCTTTGCCCTCTTACTCTGGCAGAAGCAGCAGCTGCAGGATAGCTCCATAAAGCACAGTCACAGGCAGGGCAGCTCTTCTTCCTCAGCTCTTCAGCTCTTCTCCAGGCAGAGGTTCCTCTTGGTTTCCAGAAGTGTTCTAAAGTCTGTGGTTTTGGGTGAAACCCTGAAGCTGGTCCCAGGATGCTTGTTTCCAGTCCAGGGAAGACTTGGCCTGGCAGTTCGGGCTGGACTGTTCCCATGGGGAACAGGGTCAAGAATGATTTGCATATGGCTGGGTCCAAACTGGAATGGCATGGGCAGCAAAAAACGATGGATTTAGGCCCAGAGTTCTGTACTGGGGGTGAATGTTTGACATTGTTCAGCATACCGTCCATCACTTGTTCTTTTTGCATTTGTCGCCCTAAGTGGGAATGGTCTGCCCAGACGTGGGTCCCGTGCTCACTATGCCACTGGATTCAAGCTAGCCTGGCTGATGAAGGGAGAAACCCTGAAACCGGTCCCAGGATGCTTGTTTCCAGTCCAGGGAGGACCTGGCCTGGCAGTTCGGGCTGTACTGTTCCCATGAGGAACAAGGTCAAGACTGATTTGCATATGGCTGGGTCTAAACTGGGGTGGCATGGTGAGCAAAAGAACAATGGATTAAACCCAGATCTGTGACTGGGGGTGAATGTTTGATTGGTTCCGCATTCCGTCCATCATTTGTGTTTTGCTTTGCTTTTGCCGCCATAGGTGCGCCGGGTATGCTCCGCCTCCTCCCGGACCGTGGGAACTTCTGGGGTCGGATTCCCGCAACCCCTGCCCTTCCTCTTCTTGGTAGTCCCCTGGGCCACTTTTTCAGGCTCCAGGGGCCTTGATTACCCTGACGGGCTGCTATAGACCGGGTGGATATGCATATCCACCCAGACAGACCTAACATCTCCAAGTGAGTCCTGTGTTCCACCTCCTTCCAAGGGAAATCCTCCAGGTCATCGCCTAGCAAATAATTAACAGGCATGGTTGGACTCACAGCTACCTTCAAGGAACCTGAGACCCCCCCCCATTCAAAGGGAACATGCACCACTCTGCATAAGGGCTCTGAGTTGTCCACTGCAACTACTTGGTAAAGTACCTGGGGATCAATCTGCTCTTCAGACACCAGCTGACTCCTCACTGTAGTTACGCTGGCTCCTGTGTCTCTCAGAGCCTCCACCCACTGCCTGTACTTCTTAGTGTTTTCAGGCACTAAGGTTCTCTGGACCATCTCACTGTCCCCTAGTAAGGCAATGGTCATTGCAGCTGGTTCCCACCCACCTGAAATCAACTTCTCCCCAAGCGCTACACTGGCCAAACCCTGGGACAGTGCACCAGTGGGTGCCGGTGTACATTTGGGGCATTTGGGGTCACCCTTCGCATGACCCACCTGGTCACATGCATAGCACTTACGTGGGGCACCCCTGCCACTGGCTTCCCTTTGGAGAACCATGGCTTCTTCTCACTGGGGGGTTGTGAATCCTTACCCTGGGAATCAGTTTGGGGCCCTTTAGAGAACTCCCCCTGTTTAACCTTACCGCCATTTCTTCTGGGATGGACCTTGCCCACCCTTGGCGTGGTCTCCCCCATACCTCTTCTGGACCCTGTTGCTCTCCCAGCGGTCCGCTTCCTAGGTAAGCGCCCTGGGGTCAGTCAACTTGCTGTCAATCAGGTGCTGGCACAGCTCTGGAAAACATAAAGTGTACAAGTGCTCCCAAGCAATCAGATTGTAAAGCCCCTCATACGTAGTTACCTTACTGCCCTTCACCCAACCATCCAGTGACCTGCAATAAGAATCAACACATTCCAACCATGTTTGGGATTCCTTCTTCTTGTAGGACCTAAACTTATCTTTGTACTACTCAGGGGTAAGACCAAACCTTGTAAGCAAGGAGTAGGTGAGATTCTGACCAAACCCTAAGGCTGTCAGTGTATCCCACCCCTCTACCTCAAAGTGCTTCCACAGACCCACCCCCCAATGAGATTCAGGGACCAGATTCATATGGAGAGCAGACTCATACCCCTTGAACCACAAGTATATGTCATCCTCCCTCTTGTAATCCTTCACAAGGTCTTTAGGAATGTGCACCCTCCTCTCAGGCTGCACTGTGAAGTGGCTGCCACCATCCCTACTAGACTGGCTCCTCTGATCCAGCTCTCTCAAGCTACGCTCATGAGCCAACAAAATCTTTTTCTCTTCTTGGGCCATCCTCATTTTCTCCAACTCCCTCTGGTGCTCCCTCTCTGCCTGTCTGCCCTGCAATTCTTCAGGCGTCAGGCCCTTAGATGACACACTGCTACCTGCCCTGGAGACCCTCTCCCTGGACATAACAGGCCCACCCACAATACCATTGTCTAGGGACTGCCCTTCTTCCTCTTCATCCTCTGTGTGCCCTTCAGTGCTCTTGGCTGTCACCCAGGCCCTCTGCGCCTTTTGCAGCTCCTCCTTCTTGGATGAGCTCTTAATGGGACAGTCAAAACTTTTACAGAACTGCTTTAGCTGAGCCTTGGTATAGCTATCCTATTTCTCTAGGTCAAAAGCAACTCCAACTGATGCATCTCCAGATTGGGACATGATGAAAAGTCCACAAAAGTGCAAAGTTCCAAAAAGCAGAAACGTTCCCAAATGAAGTTCAGAAGTCAATCAAAGATTACCACAAAAATGGATGTAGGGAAAAATCCAAGCAAAAGAGAAAAATCAAAAGATCACCAAACAAGTAGTATGTGGTCACGTAGTGGTCTGTACTCAAAACAGTAGTGTACACTTAATCACTGTATGTCAAGTACAAATACAAGTCCAAATCACAATCGCTGATCACCAATGTTAGAAATGGGGTCTTTGGTTGACAGTCAGGTTCCCCCCTGTTCAAGCAAGGACTCTCACTCTAGTCAGGGTAAAAGAGAATCACCCTCAGCTAACCCCTGCTTATCCCCTTGGCAGCTTGGCAGAGCAGTAGGCTTAACTTCAGAGTGTTAGTTGTAAAGTTTTTGTACCAACACACACAGAAATGTAATGAAATCACTACAAAGTGACACAACACAGGTTTAGAAAAATAGGAAATATTTATCTAAACAAAATAAGACCAAAATGAAAAAAATCCACTGTACCCTAGTCAAGTTATCACTTAAAAAGCAAAAAGAATCTTCATGTAGTTTAAAACACACACTAACACTGTTAGTGTAAAAATGTACCTTGAGTGCGTCAAAAATAACCCCGGACGGGTGAGGGTGCTTAAAAAAGGGCTTGTGATGCGTCGATTTCACTCACGAGCAGGACTTTGCATCGTTTTTCCTTTCGTCGGGTGTGTCGTTCCTTCTCTCCGCAGGAGAGCGATGCATCGATCGGGTCAGCACTCTCGGGTCCGGGCAGGCCTTGAGTTGTTTTTACATGTCGAGCGGTACTTGCGTCAGAAATCCAGCCGCACGATGATCCGAAAACCATGCAGCACGGGTTGCGATCTCCCAGCCTCAGTCTGCGATGCTGCGCGTTGTTTCTCCAGCTCTGTTGATCGATTCTTCGGTCACGTTTCCAGCTACCTTCAATTTCCAGTCACAGAGCAGGCAGCGCGTCGTTTCCTCAGCCTCATATTGGAGTTGCGTCGATCTTTTCCCCGCATGGTGCACAGCAAAATCAGAGTCCAGCACACATCAACAACCTGGGGAACAGAGGCAAAAAGGAAAGGAAGACCACACAAAGGAAGAAAAGTCTAACAGTCGCCATTTTGGGAGGTGCTCTAGCTGTGCTGTTCATGAATCAGGGCAGATACATAAAGCAGCCTCGCGTCTATGCAGCAGATGTTTACAAAGACCAGGCAAAGCACGTCTGTCTGCATCCATCCATGCCTAAATTGTGACCAGCAGCCAAGGACTCTGTGTTAACACTGAATTATTAATGAGTTTATTTAAGAATATTGATGTATTTTGAGTACTGAATTTGTGTAGAAAATGTATTAAGTTAGAGAAAAATAATGCACGCATTTGAAGGTGCGCCCACTAGAGTGGTTGCCAGTGTTCACGAGGTGTACTTATTAATGGCTTAATAATGTAAAATGCTGAGCTCATGTTTGAATAATGTAGCAATATGTCATATTAAGAGTTATGCATTATGCATTAGCTTTATTAATTGTTGGCCTTAACTTAGTGAGGTCTTGGCCTAGTTGCACGGCCTCATGTCAAGCTGCATTTCTTAGGCAACTAATAAAATGGATGCCTAGAGAATTAATTTGTGATTCTCCACTGTTCTGACCACGTGCTCTTAGCTGAAGTTAGTACTCATGAGAAACCACTTGCTAGAAGATGCTGTACTTGCTAGTAAACCAATGTTTAATGTAATGTGTGTAAGACTGACCTTCCCAGGAGAAGACAATGGATGCACTGACTGGAGTATAAGCTGCAACAATATTGATACCTGATGAGCTGAATGGCGGGAGCGGGAGAAGAGGAGCCAATTATCGAAATGTGAACCATGTACCAGTAAAATTGTAGATTTGAGGGCTTAGTTTCATTGGATTAGATGTAAATATGCGATTCCCTGACCAATTAGACTGCACCAAGAGAAGATAGGCCATTATTTTTCTTGACTGTCCTGAGAAGAGACGTGCTTAACTTTACTGCTTAGAGAGACTTTGCTTATTCTGAACTTTGATGCTGAATCCTTATGCATTGCTGACAGAGGTTTTTCCCCATTATTTGTGTTTTTTTCCTCTGGGACTTCTTCTGGAGGGTACGGTCTGTCTTGGCGTTTTTACCAGTAGGAAGCACCGTGGCTACTAGAAGGGGTCACCCTTATCTTGGCCAATCCAGAACCAGTAAGAAACCAGGATCCCTTCAAGTACTGCAGCCTACGGCAGTAAGAGACGTGTAGACCATGACAGAAGCCCAAACATGCTAATTCTCACTGATTATGTTCAATACATATATTAACAGTTGATGTCTTTTCCTTGCTGAATCTAAATGTATGTAATATCGTTTGCACAGTTATTCTTCCTTCTAATTTGTACTGTAACCTTAAAATGTCTAGTAGCTCAAGCTTTGATTAGAGTGTGATTCTTTTGCTGCTTTGGTCAGCCAGTATTGTTTCTGTATGTTTATCATTTGATTTTGAGACTAAGTTACATGACATTAGCATTGTTAATATAGGGAAATAAACATTCTAACTTTTACATAAAAGTGTGGTTATTTGTGACTGCAAGGTCACAGTGTGTGGAAATTACTGACTCCTATTGATTATTGATATCATTGATTGTTATTTTTATTGATCTGTATTGGTACGGGATATATGGTGGGAAAAAACAATCAAAAGGTCCATCGGCCTATTCACGTTTCCCTTGTAAGTTTACTTAATAAGGTCTGATGCGCTAACATCTGCTCATTGCTGCTGAAAGAGGCAGGTAAATCTAATATTAAATATCACACATTCAGAGACAGAACTGTGCACTTGAACTTGCAATAAGGTACATATGAGCGATTTTTGCACTAATGCACTTCACTGTCTGGGCCTTCAACACACTACAAGAACCACATCATCTTGCATTTACAAGTTTGAGGAAAAGTCAAGGTTTGTTAGACAACACAGTCCCTCAGTAGTGGAAATATCAATTAAGAGTGATTTGATCCTTATCAAAGGATTATGTCTTGGTAGGAAGATAAAAGTGGTGGGAACTTGGTAGTAACCATTCAATAAAGTATGAAGGTGATGCAAACATTCAACTGGACTGTGACTTGCTCTGCTACAAGTGAGGTTAACAGACATGTCAATGGCCATTGGCTGTTTTGCCTTGCTGCAGACTCTCTAGCAGCTGCCCAAACACTTCATTAATGCATCTTCGTACCCACTGAGCTTTATCTCATATGTCTAAAATAAATATTATTTATGCGGGGACTTCAGTGTGCATTTTGCTGTGAGTAATAATCGTACCGAAAATATAATTTCGATAACCTTCATCATTGTTTAGTTGTAATACAGGACAAAGCAGACTGGCCCCAGTGTAGGTCGTATGGTCGATATGATGTGCAATGATAACAAATGGGCCAACTGTAAAGAAGTCTTTAAAGTGTCCTTGGCAAACCATATGATCATATTTTTGAGGAAGGCTCAGAAGCAATGAACTGCTGTAAACTGAAAGAGGTAAATACTATTTCGGTCTGTATTTGGCGAAATTTGGACATTGGGGAGCTGTCCTTCAGCCTAAAGTCTAGTTCTAACTCCTATAAATTCATATCGTTTTCCATATGGAAATGTTATCTCCTAGTTGAACAATATAAAAACTGTCTAAGGCTATCAACGATAAGGTTCCTCAAAACACAATATGGAGGAGACCAAATCAGTTAGTAAATAATTGGTTCAATGTGAAATACGCCAAGATGAGAGCAAATATTACTAAACGTGAACCCAAATGGAGGAAAAAAAATATATTCTGTGATTAAGTTGAATCCAGCAAGTCTCTTCCGAAAGCTATAGTCCACCTCAGATTGTGGCGAAAGAGGCATTTACTCATCCCACCTTATTAAATGCCCTCACTAGAAGACCTTCCTTGTCTCTTCCATCCAAGCATTCATTCATGCTTCTTTTCAACTTCCCATCCACCAGCTGATATCTACCATTTTACCTTTACATTATATTATGAATTCATTCTTTCTTTCATCCATCATTCATTCTTTAACCATTCCATCCACCCCTCTATCCACCCTTTCACCCATTCATCCTTTAAACCATTTATATTTTCACCCATTCACCTACCCACACATCCTTTCTTTCACCCATGCATTTATTCACCCATCCATCAGTGCACCATCCTTTCATCCATGTATCCTTTTACCATTCATCCCTTTAAACATCCACCCTTTCATCAATCCAATACTTTCATCCACACATGCATTTTATACCCATCCTTTCATCCACCCATGCATTTTTTACCCATCCTTTCACCCACCCATGCACCTTTTTACCCATCTACCCTTTCACCCATCCTTTCATTCATTCATCTTTCATTCATGCATCCTTTCACACATCCAACCTTCCACCCATCTTTACATGCATACACCCATCTCCTTTTCACTCAGACATTCATCCATTCACTCACCCACACATTTTTTTCACGCATCTTTTCTCCCACACACAAATCATTTTGCTCATTCACCCTTTCACCCATCATTTCACCCAACCCATCCTTTCATCCACCCACCCTTTCACCCACTCATGTATCCTTTTTCATATCCACCCTTTCATTCATTCTTCCACCCTTACATGTGTTTACCCATCCACTTTTACATGCAACCTTCCACTGAATCCTTATGCATTGCTCATCCACGAACCCTTTCACCTACTCATGCATCCCTTTTCCCATTCACCCTTTCACTCATTCTTTCATCCTCTCATCCGTTCACCCATCCACTCCTACATTCATCCTTCCACTCACCCGTGCATCCTTTCACTCATCCGCCATTTCACCCATCATTTCACCCAGTCTACCCATCCTTTCAATGCAACTTTTTACCCATCTATCCACCCTCACATCCATTCACGCATCCATGCACCCTTCCACCCATCCACTCTTCTACCCATTGTTTTACTCACCCGTGCATTCTTTCACTCATCCATGCATCCTTTTCCCCCTTGCTTTCCCAAACCCATGCATCCTTTCACTCTTCCTTCCTTTTAACCTTCCATCCTTCTTTATCTTTTATATCAACCCATCTTAATTTGGATAATAATTATTTTTTCTCTGCCTATTGCAGACAGAAGAGGTCTATAAAAACCCTGCCACCACTGTAGCTGTTAAAGCAAGGGGTTCACCTGGCTCGAATGTTAACATTTTAACATTTTAACAGCGTAACGAATTTATGTTAAAAACAATAAATGAATGAACATTCTAAATGAATAATCGACTACTTCTCATAATATTGTTCTTCTACTGAAGATTAGCTTTCTATGGCATGACTTCTTACAATCTTTTTTGTTTCTTTGAAAAACTGAGGCCCATATTTATACTTTTTGACGCAAACCAGCGCCGGTGCTGGTTTGCGTCATAAATGTCACCACCGGCTAACGCCATACCTATGCTCCATGCGGCCGCCTTATTTAAGGAATTACGTTAGCCGGTGCTGCGGACTGGTCTGGGAAAAAAAAAAAGACTCAAACCAAGCAGCGCCGGCGTAGGGGAAAATGGGGGTTGTGCGTCAAAAAATGGTGCAAGTCAGGTCTGAGGCAAAAATCATGCCTCAAACCGTACTTGCGCCATTTTTTGACGCACAATCCCCATTGAAATGACTCCTGTCTTAGCAAAGACAGGAGTCATGCCCCCTTGCCCAGTGGCCATGCCCAGGGGACTTCTGACCTCATTGGGCACAGTGGCATGTGGGGGGAGCAAAATAGGCCCCCCTATGCCACTTTAAAACATTAAAAAAAATATTTACCTCAACTTACCTGTACTGACCTGGGATGGGTCCCCTCATCCAAGGGTGTCCTACAGGGGTGGGCGAGGGTGGCAGGGGGTGTCCTGGGGGGCAGGGAAGGTCACCTCTGGACTCCTTCTGAGCCCACAGGTCCCTTAACGCCTGCCCTGACCCAGGCATTAAAAAACGGCACCCACATCAGGCTGTGCGCCATTTTTTAAGGCCCACCCCCTCCTGTGTATCAAAACGACACAGGCCTTAAAGTCATTTTCTGGGCGGGAACGCCTACCTTGCATATCATTAACGCAAGTCAGTTTCCCACATCCCAAAAATGACACACACTGTGGAATTTTGACATCCGTGGGGTCGGGCGTCTGAGTTTAAATATGGGGCAAGGTTTGCGCCGAATGTGCGTCCAAATTTTGGACGCACATTCGGCGCAAACAGAGTATAAATATGCCCCTGAATACATAGCTCTTTGAAAGATAATTTCTCCTTTTTGGCGACTTCTTCTCATAGCAACAGGTCACTCCATGGGCTAAAAATATAAAATGAAATAAAACCACAACTCGTGTTTCAAAACTGCTAGCACCCATCACTTGACAGAGTCCTGCAAATTAAAGGACTTCAGTTGCGAAGCTTTACTAATCTCTTGATTGAAATATGCAAAGCTGCACATCACAATAATCATCCCACACACATTTCCCATCTAGCTTCATCAGAAAAAGTTGTTTTGATATGTAGTATAAGCTAATTGCCGGCTGGTCCCAAAGTGCATTAAGATGGACTTTATCATTGGGAATTTGTGCAATTAGCATAGTATTAAGCAGTCACTGCTTTACTTTAAAACAGATATTAAATAATCCACACCATCCCACAATCCTATGCTCAACCTTATTCTCAAAGGTAAAGAAACTAAAATGTGTAATTTAACTTTGATTGCGGATTTGAGTTTCTTAGGCCAAATTTTGTGAATGAAGGTGTAAATTTGAAGTTGATCTTGCTTAGCAAAGGAGGATACATATGAAAAGTAATGACACATGTTTTTATGATTTTTTTATTTATTTATTACATATATTTTATAACTTAAACTTTTCCACAAGGGCTGTGGAGAGCTTTCATGTAGCCTTAGCTCCCGCGTTAAATGCCCAAGCCGAAGGCGAGGGCATTTAACAAGGGAAAGGGCCTTTAATAGCCGGTAGAGCCCGTTACGGCGGGTTCTAAGGCTATTAGAACATTCTGCCACTCAGGGCAGAATGTTCTATGAAATAAAACAAATTGCTCACGGAGCCCGAGGGGATTAAAATCCCCTCGGGCTCCGTGAGGCTTTGTTCACAGCTGTTGCTGTGAACAAAGGAAACATTGGAATGTTGGCGCTGCGGGCTTTTACCGGCCAGTAAAAGCCCGCAGCACTCCATTGTCTTCAATGGACATGCCAACATTCCAATGTTCTAATTGAAGATATGATATGGGGCTCATTAAATTAGTGTAACCTAGAAGAGTGCGAAAAGATGTACTTGTGAATATTTAAGAAAGAAAGCAATGATTCAGGCTATCTCATATCTTCAAGGAGAGTGTTCCAGAGTGCATCAGCCAGGCAAGAACAGGATTGGTTGAGTATTTTTGGTTTCCCTACAGTGTAAGAATGTGAAAAAGCAGATTCTAGCGAATAATTCGCTATTTGTTTTATTTCACTTCTTGGTACCTCTTGGCCCTCTGTAAGTCAATTTATAAGTCAGTTTACTTCTCCAAATTTTAAGCCTTTTTCAGACGCATCATTATCTAGAGTTCACATTCCTGTTAGTCCTAAAGACCTTCTTAGTCCTTGGCATGGTCAAAACACTTTTAACATTAAAAAAACTGTTGAGTTATATAAAGTTCGACGTTTGGACCATATTCGTTCTTCTACAATTTCTGAGTCCTGAATCGACTGTTCTTGTGTACGCAGGCTTTTTATTTTTTCACCTTGCTGCAGTGTGTGATCACCACTTGAGAACTTTATTGATGAATAAAAGTCATCATTTTAAGGACCACTAGAGTTATCTATTTGGAATTGGTTGGTTTTGTTTTTCCCTTATATTTGTTACAATTTAGATAATTGCCTCATCCCAAAAAATGTCTGAGTCTACAGTGAACCGCTGTGCTTCTAATGTTTTTTTATTTAAAAAAAGATTTTTATTTACATTTTGCACCAGATTTAAAACGTGGCACTGTCACGTATCTGACACCGTTTAAAATTACCCTCACAATCCCTTCCCCACCCAATTCATACTCCTTTTTCAGCGTTAATTATTTCCTTGTCTCTGTGCTAGGGTGTCACAGACTTGACCTCTATAGGAGTTTCCGCCTTCCCAAAGTTAACCCCACTTCTGGACACAAGTCCATGCCCCATTTCCAGGCCTCCAGCCCCAGGAGTAGTTTGACTCCCTTCTGGACACCAGTCCATGTCACATTCCCAGGCTTCTAGTCGCGGGGATTGCTCGGCTCCCCATGCTTTTCCAATGTTCCATTTTGCCACTGCCAAGCCCAGAGTCACCCAGGCTCATTGTGTGTGGCCATGAGCTGTATCTCTCGAAATATTCAACATACACCATTTAGCGGAGAATGTTGCACCCCCTTTGCTCACCCCTCTCATGGAATTATCTGCATCAGTCCAGAACTTTTGTTTTCCTGGGCATTCCCATAGGATATGTGTGATGGTACCCATCTGTCCACACTCACGAATGCAGTGGGTTTCTCTGGTCTTCCCCATCTTATCCACTGTCATGCGGGCATAGTACGAGCGGTGTAGAGGTTTCTTCTCTAGAGGATGCTAAGGCTTCCTCCCTTTCACTGTCCTCTAACCTTTCTAGTACTCATTCCCATTGCTCTCTGACCCTCCCCAAGACACCTGGCATGTGATGTAGTAGTTTTCTTATGTCAGTGACATGGTCTTCCTGTGCATGTGTTCTTTGAAAAACCTATTCTCTGACTGGGAGGATTCAGGAAGGTCGGCCCCCTTGGGAACACACCACCCCGTGGATCATGGCATGTATCCGGCATGTGTAGCCATCTTGTCTATCTAGTGCTATATAGTTGCTCCCCATTATATTGGCCTCTTGTAGGAGGACCACATCTGGTTTCTGGTCCAAGATCTTTTTAATACCACCTGTAGCAAGGTGGCAGTATTATGTGGTATGACGGGGGGTTTCACTCCATGCAATACTAATACGTTCCCCAGAAGTGGACCTCAGGCTCACACCAGTAACCCTTAGCTCAGTCATGGTAGAGTGGCAAAGAGCAGTCAGACTTCTTAAAGGAACATGTGTAAATCATGTCACAACACCCACATGGATGTTAAGTAAATGACACAGCTCAAAAGAAATACAGCAATTTAGAAACATAAAGCAGATTTTCATCTTAATTTGGACACCCAAACAAACGTTGTATCTTATATACAACTGGAGTTGTAAATTTTTAAAGCATTTAAAAATAGATTAACTTTTCGTTGTGAAACAGATATCATTGAAGTCAATGGGGGAAATGCACAGTTAGTAATTGGTCACTTGTTGGGTGAGTTCTGTAGAATCCTTCAGGAGTTCAGGTCTTGTGGGTCCCTAGACCAAGTCTCACCAAACAGTATCTTATTATCTTGCCCAGTCAGTCCGGGTGCAGAGGTGCTCTGTTTGTTCTTGGTGCTGACCGGATCTGCAGCAGTTGACAAAAACACTCTTGGTGGTGGATCTACACTCTACCCTCAGAGAGTAGAGGCCTTTGGGGTCCCAGAGCCTGGATTCTACAGCTGGAATTTCACTATCATGTCCGGCGGCTCCAGGTGCAGAGGTAGCGTTGCAGCTGTCAATCATGGCAGGGTCACGCCAAAGATGCGTTGCCACTTAGTTGAATACACCTTCTTCAGGATGCAGGATTTCAGCAGAGAGGTTGTTGTTGATGTCGGTCACAATTGTTGGGAGTTGCTCTGTAGTCAGTGGTGTCCAGGAATGGGTTGGTTACTGGGCTGGTGACCGACAAGCCTTGGCAGTGGCAAAAAAGGTCCACAGGTACTTTGTTGGCTAGAGGTCGACAGGAGTGGTGTAGCAGCTGGAAACCTGGTGTGAACCCCACTACCACTCCCGGAGTACAGGTAACTGACTTTCTTTGGTCTTACTCAAAGTAAGATTCTGTTGTCAGGGGAGCCCCTTAAATCCAATTTAAGTGGTATTAAGTGTGTAAAGGACAGTGGCCAATGGGCTACTTGTCCATGCGGCTAGTCGACCCCTGAGGTGATGAATTCTTGTGGGGGTATGTCTGTTTTTTACCCAGAACCCTCTAATTCAAAGTTTGCCATCAAGGCATAACTATTTCCCGGCTGTACAGATCCCCTAGCCCACCCTAAAGGTGTGACTAGCCTCTTGGAGTTGTACACCTCCTTCAAAACTAATTTTCCCACCTATCAGCCTGGACAGGGAGGAGGGCTTTATCTTCGAGTGGGGGGATAAGAGATTACATATCCAGGGTGGTGAAAGCCTTTGAGGCTCACTACATTGATCACTGTAGACACTATCCATCCTGGGAGGGTGCCGGATTGATCTCCTTCCTGCCCAGTTCCTTTGTCTCCGCCCTGGGGCAAGTGTTAGCACATTCAGCAGGAGGGCAGACTTTTGTCTTGGTGGCAAATGGCTTGGGGGAGTACGCCAAGGCAAGAGAAATCTGGCAACTTGCTGGTCATCGTCAAAGGACACCAGCAGGGTTTATGGTAGCTAATCCTGGGCCTTAGAATCATGCTAAGGGTTAAGAAGCACAGTGTTTGACAATGTTATCCTATTGAGCACCAGTTACTTGCAGCAGCATTAGGTTTTAACCCCTAGGGTGCCCAGGACGAGCTGGTCTCACCCTCAGCAATGGTTGCCCGATGCTGAGGACGAGACCTGCTTGTCCTGCTATGGGCCCCCGGAGGGAGCGGTCCCCCCGTTGGTCAGCACCCCCCTCCCCTGGGCAGGGAAAAAAGGGGAATCACTTCCCCTTCTACACCCGCCGCCCTCCGACCCCACCCGTGGCATTTGATGATGACTCCACGCTAACGCTCGCTGACCTCATCAGAGGCCTTCCCCTCCGCGCTGGAAGCTCAGCTTCCAGCACCGATCAAAAAGCATTTCTCCTCCGATCACGTGGAGGGGTCAGAGAGACATGAAAGGAGAGGAAAGGTCTTTCCTCTCCTTTCATGTCTCTCTGAGCATTTCTGCTGCCCGATCGCGATGCGATCGAGCTGCAGAAATGCCAGTAGACAACAGGAATTTTTGTTTTTTGTGTTTATTGAAATAAGGGGAGCAACGGTCGCTCCCCAGGAGATCAATTTATTTTTAGCCCTGGGGGGGCAGAAACCCCTAGACACCCGGGATTTTTTTTTGTTTGTTTTAGTTTTTTTTTGTATGTGGGGAGAGACCTTGGGGGCAAAATTAATTTGGCCTATTTTTATTAGGCCAATCTGCCCCCAAGGGAAGCAGAAACCACTAGACAGGGATTATTATTTTTTTTCAGTTTCACATGAGGGGAGCGACCCACTAGGCAAGGGTCACGTTCCTGGGGCAGGCGCACATTTGTTTTGGGCCTTTTCGGAATATTGTAAATAGGCCAATCTGCCCCCGGGGGGGCAGAAACCTCTAGGCACCTTGGATTCTTATTTTATTTATTCTTATTTATTTTTTAATATGTGGGGAGCGACCCCCTTAGGCAAGGTTTTTTTTCAAACTGCCCTTTTGGACCCACTTTGGTTCGCCCTTAATTTCGACATGTTTTTGGCCCTTCCCTTTTATAAGCACTTGGCCCACCTACACAAGTGAGGTATCATTTGTACCGGAAGACTGAGGGGAACTTTGGGTGGGAGGACATGTGTCCCGGTGCGGTGATTCCACACAGAAATGTGGGAAAAATGTGATTTTGTGGCTAAATGTGAAGTTTGCTGAGGATTCTGGGTAAGAAAACATTGGGGGATCCACGCACGTCATACCTCCCTGGACTCCCTCCGATGTCTAGTTTTCAGAAATGTCTGGGTTTGGTAGGTTTCCCTAGATGGCTCCTGAGCCCAGGAACAAAAACACAGGTGCCACCCAGGTAGTTTTGCATTTGATAATTTTGATGTGACCAGATAGTGTTTTGGGGCATTCCCTGTTGCGAGCACAAGACCTACCCACACAAGTGAGTTACCATTTTTATCGGGAGACTTGGGGGAATGCTGGGTGGAAGGAAATGTGTTGCTCCTCTCAGATTCCAGAACTTTCTGTCACCGAAATTTGAGAAAAAAGTGTTTTTTTAGCCAAATGTTGAGGTTTGCAAAGGATTCTGGGTAACAGAACCTGGTGAGAGTCCCACAATTCACCCCATCTTGGTTTCCCCTAGGTCTCTAATTTTCAAAAATGCACAAGTTTTGTGGGTTTTCCTAGTCGCCGACTGAGCTAGAGGCCAAAATCCACAGGTAGGCACTTTGCAAAAAACACCTCTGTTTTTTTGGGAAAATTGTGATGTGCCCATGTTGTGTTTTGGGGGCATTTCCTGTCGCTGGGCAGTAGGCCTACCCACACAAGTGATGTGTAATTTTTATCAGAAGACTTGGGGGAACGCTGAGTGGAAGGATATTTGTAGCTCCTTTCAAATTCCAGAACTTTCTGTCACCGAAATATGAGGAAAAAGTGTTTTTTTAGCCAAATTTTGAGGTTTGCAAAGGATTCTGGGTAACAGAACCTGGTGAGAGCCCCACAAGTCACCCCATCTTGGATTCCCCTAGGTCTTTAGTTTTCAAGAATGCACAGGTTTGGTAGGTTTCCCTAGGTGCCGATTGAGCTAGAGGCCAAAATCCACAGGTAGGCACTTTGCAAAAAACACCTCTGTTTTCTTTGGAAAAATGTGATGTGCCCATGTTGTGTTTTGGGGGCATTTCCTGTCGCGGGCACTAGGCCTACCCACACAAGTGAGGTATCATTTTTATCGGGAGACTTGAGGGAATGCTGGGTGGAAGGAAATGTGTGGCTCCTCTCAAATTCCAGAACTTTCTGTCACCGAAATGTGAGGAAAAATAGTTTTTTAGCCAAATTTTGAGGTTTGCAAAGGATTCTGGGTAACAGAACCTGGTGAGAGCCCCACAAGTCACCCCATCTTGAATTCCCCTAGATCTCTAGTTTAAAAAAATGGACAGGTTTGGTAGGTTTCCATAGGAGCAGACTGAACTAGCGGGCAAAATCCACAGGTAGGAACTTTACAAAAAACACCTCCATTTTCTTTGGAAAAATGTGATGTGTCCACGTTGTGGTTTGGGGAATTTCCTGTTGCTGGGCACTAGGCCTACCCACACAAGTGAGGTAAAAATTTTATCGGAAGCCTCAGGGGAGTGCTGGGTGGAAGGAAATTTGTAGCTCCTCTCATATTCCAGAACTTTCTGTCACCGAAATGTGAGGAGAAAGTGTTTTTTAGCCAATTTTGAGGTTTGCAAAGGATTCTGGGTAACAGAACCTGGTGGGAGCCCCAGAAGTCACCCCATCTTGGATTCCCCTAGGTCTCTAGTGTTCAAAAATGTGCAGGTTTGGTAGGTTTCCCTAGGTGCCGCCTGAGCTAGATGCTAAAATCCACAGGTAGGCACTTTACAAAAACACCTCTGTTTTCTTTGGGAAAATGTGATGTGTCCATGTTGTGTTTTGGTGCATTTCCTCACACAGGTGCTAGGACAACCCACACAAGTGAGGTATTATTCAGGAGACTTGGGGGAACATAAAATAACAAAACAAGTGTTATTGCCCCATGTCTTTCTCTTCATTATTTCCTTCCAGATATAGGAGAGTGTGTAAAAAAGATGTTATTCGAGAAATGCCCTGTATTTCACATGCTAGTATTGGCACCCCGGAATTCAGAGATGTGCAAATAACCACTGCTTCTCAACACCTTACCTTGTACCCATTTTGGAAATACAAAGGTTTTCTTGATACCTATTTTTCACTCTTTAGAAATCAGCAAATGAATTGCTGTATACCCAACATAGAATGATAAGCCACTGCAAGGTGCAGCTCATTTATTGGCTCTGGGTACCTAGGGTTCTTGATGAAGCTACAAGCCCTATATATCCCTGCAACCAAAAGAGTCCAGCAGACGTAATGGTATCAAAAATCTGACATCGCAGGAAAAAGTTACAGATTTCAATATTCTTTTATTTCAGTTGTTATTTTCTGTAGGAAACCCTTGTAGGATCTATACAAATTACCCATTGCTGAATTCAGAATTTTGTTTACTAGAAATGTTTAGGTTTCTGGGATCCAACATTGGTTTCACATCCATTTCTTTCACTGACTGGAAGGAGGCTGAAAGCACAAAAAATCATTAAAATGGGGTATGTCCCAGGAAAATGCCAAAATTGTGTTGAAAAATTGGGTTTTCTGATTCAAATCTGCCTGTTCCTGAAAGCTCGGAATTTTAGCACGGCAAACCCTTTGTTGATGCCATTTTCAGGGACAAAAACACAAGCCTTCTTCTGCAGCCCTTTTTCCAATTTTTTTTTTAAATAAATGAAAATATTGCTGTATTTTGGCTCATTTCTTGGTCTCCTTCAGGGGATCCCACAAAGTCTGGGAACCTCTAGAATTCGAAGGATGTTGGAAAAAAGGATGCAAATTTGGCGTGGGTAGCTTATGTAGACAAAAAGTTATGAAGGACTAAGCGCGCCCTGCCCCAAATAGCCAAAAAAAGGCCTGGCACCTGAGGGGGAAAAGGCCTGGCAGCGAAGGAGCTAAATGATATCACAGGGTCATATAGTCTCATGCATATATGTCTACACTCACAACACAGTGCACCCTGCCTCCTGGGCTATGCAAGGCCTGCCCTAGAGGTGATTGGCCTGTGCTATGAGGTGAAGAGACTGTACCTGTACTTGATGTGGGCAGAGTCGAACTTGAGCAGACAAGCTGCCTTTACTTGGGTCAAGCAGGGTGGCACAATCAGTGTTGCAGCCCTGGTGACCTGTTTACCATCCCTCCCCTGAGTACCACTGGTACCATTTACTAGGGTCTTACAAGAGTAGTAAAATCCTTGTCAGTTGTGTTTACCATTCACAGTACAATTTAAGGGAAAGAGCACTGGCACTGAGGACTGAACAAAAACAGCATCAAGCAGCAAAAAGTGGGGGTGACCACCCAAAAAGGGGACTTTACAACACCATCCCTCTCTTGATTTTGTCCCCGAGCCTGTTTACATTCCAGGACATTATCTTCACGGAGGTTCCTCCTGATATTGTGTCTTGGTATCTCCCTGGGATTGGGTTCTCAGGCATTTACAGGAAACTGTTTTGCATTTTCAGGTGAATGAGTACATTCACTTTCTTCAGTGTGCCTAGCCAGTGCATTCAGATCAACACAAGAAGTAACAACCAACTCAAAACAAAAACATCCTGTTGTATGCCTGCCCTCCCTACAACTTTGCAGAGCACCTCTTGCCCAATAAACATCAACAACCATGTGGAGCAGTGGTCACAGCCTGAAGCACACCGCTGTGCCGCAAATCCAAATTGTCTTACTGTGCATTGTCACATTGTCATGCACGTATGCCCCCGGAAGTCCCCAGGTAATCGCTCAGTAGGTAGAACAAGTGTAGTTAAGTCTGCAGTTAGCAGTCCCGGCCCGATCAGTTACTGTTGATGATGGCCCCTGCCTCAGCCAGTGTCCCCAAATAGGTCTCCTTGAAGTTCACTTGGTAGGGTGTCTTGTGAGACTTTTTTTGTGGGGAAGTCTCAGGTGCTGTCCCACTCCATCTGTGTTGCTGCCTCGTTCGTGACCCAAATTCTCAGGTCATCTCCGGTAGGTGCGATTGCAGTTCCTCACTCCGCCAGATGGGAATATCATTGAGAATTGAAGCCCTTGGTTCTTCTTCATTTTCTTTACTTACTCAACCTGCGGTAGAACCTTTGAACTATAAGAGTGAAGTCTGGGTAGAGCCAATCATTGTGCTTTTATATTTGACTTGAGGAGCCCGTTGCGCAGCTTGAAGGATCACATCTCAGTACCTGTAGTTAAAGATGCAGGCAATGATGGTGCATGGCACTGCACCCGGTCTCAATATAGCACCTGGTACCCTGAGTGTGTGTACTCAATGGAGAAAAATTTTGAGTGCTTGAGTGCATTGAGGACTAGGTCCTCCAATAAGAGGTCTGCCCTTGGGCCCTCCGTTCCCTCTAGGTCTCCCAGTACCCGGATATTGTTTCTCCTGGGGCGGCCCTCAAAGCCCTCTAGCCTGGCTTCCACTACTTCAGCACTTGTTCACAGTTTGTCAACTTGCTTGTGAGGGTTTGAATTTCTGCCATAAGGGCTTTGATTGACTTTTCTGCCTCTTTAATCTTGTCCCCCATATTGAGGAGGTCTGTCCTGAGCAGTGTGACCTCTGTTCTGACTGAATCTATCATGAGTTCTAGGGAGCTCCTGAACCCTTGTATGGCCTACATGATGTCTTTGAGGTGAGGGATTCATTACCCTGGGACTGGGTTTTCTATGCCTTGCCTGTCTTCCCTATCATTGCCTCTCTCACTGTGTCCCTGGCAGGGTGTATTTATCTAGTTTTGTTTACTGAGATGCTCCAGGACCCCTATCACCTCTTATTGTGGGTGTTTGTGCAGTACCATGTTTTCAATAGGGCACAATGGTAGTCACCACCGCCTGCCAAGGTCAGCCCCCCAACCCCACAGCAGCTGCTGGCCTCTCTGGTTTCCCACCATCCCTCAAATGAGCCTGGCACCTTGATGCAGTCACCTCCTGGTCCCTTTGGGCTGATCTGTTTGGTTCACAGTATTCCTCGGAAGGGCCTGTGCTCTTTCAGCCGGCCTGGCCCCACACTATATTAAGGCTCTCTTGTATCCACAGAACTCCGAGGGTATCGCTTGGTCCCAGAGACCCCGGCTCTGTAGGTATCCCAACCCGAAACTCATACTTCTTCCTTATATCTCATTGCTAGGTGCCACTGTTCTGTGGCCCAGCTAACCCCAGCCCACTGTATGTCTTGCTGTGAGACTTACTACATGGGCAGGCTCCAGACTTGCCCCTTACAGTTGGAGTCTTGAGTGCGCAACCAGACAGTTCTTGATTCCTCCCTAGCTATCTTGCACAGTTCCAAACTGGCTTCATATCATAGGGATGGTCTTCTACCCTGTATCTCTGCACCCCCTGACAACAGCGAGAACATCATAGATTCGCCTTTTTCAGGTGTCCACATCTGCTGCTCCCCTTGAGCCTGCTTTTGTCTGCAGCCGTTGTGGGCTGTCAGGTTGTGACTCATCAAGCTTTGAGGGCTGCACTCGGCCTCACTCCTTTCCGATCGTAGTGGGACCAAAATTCATTCCTCCGCTGGCGGCCCCGTAGTACACGGGCCACCGCTGTCTGCTTCACAGGCGCTGCTTGATGCCGTGTTCCCCCAGCCACAGTGCTGGGGACCTTGATCTCCTGCACTGCAGGTGTCCACCTAAGCACAGAAGTAGCCAGACAAAACTTAACAAAGTCACTGACACCAAATTGCCCAAAGGTTTCATGGTCTGATACTCTTTATTTAGGGAAGTAGAAGGACAAGATATCTTACCACCAGTATCTTTTGCCTACTTTCCTAACAAGTGTTCTAATGTTGCTCTGTGTGACAATTGAACCAGGTCTCATGCTACCTTTTTCCTAGTATCTCAGAACCTCCAACTGCAAAAGATGGATGAAGGGAGGTTTGCTTAAAGGCTACTCACTGATTACGTTGCTACATCTCTGTAGGATTGTGTCTGGTGCCTAATGAAGTTGACAACCAGAAGGTGATATAAGAAGATTTCACCTATTGGCAGTGCTTAATTTGTAAATAAAAACGTGCCGTGCCGTGCCTAAAGTCCTCCTCTTAAACACGTGGCTGCTGCAATTAAATGTGGGAACATGGAATACTGAGGCGGCGTAATCCTGAAGCCATCTGGGGCCTCTTCAATCCATATAAAGCCACTCCCTGCCTCTTCAGCTCACTCTAGCAGCTTTCTACTTTCTCTCTTTGTGACTCTTTTTCGTTTTTCCCTTGCTCCGTCTTTCCCATATGTGTCTTTTGCTCACAGCAAATGCTTGAGGCAGAAGAATAAACCCCGGCCCTCAAAAATAAGTGCCGGTGCTCAGTCCCGGAAACAACAAGCACAAATTAAGCACTGCCTATTGGCTTGGTGTTGTCTGTCACAAGGGCTGCAGTAATACTACAAAAAGATGCTAACTCAGTTTCAATGTAATTGTGTTACAAATATACTGCTGCTCTTGAGAGTCTGTTAGAGAGTTTACTTGGCTACCTTTATATATATAAAGATTTTACCAGCAGAGTGCAGGAGACAGTACTCTCTGGAGCACCAGCGGTGAAAGAGTTATTTGCATTATCTTTGCTTTTTCACTTCACAGCTCTCCCGCAATACGTTTGTAGGTCAGTTTTCACATTAGTTTATTTCAGATTAGGCCTTGACTTGTCGAAACAGTCCAAATAGTCCAATATTTCAAAAATGCTGAAAAAGTAAATCCCCTAACATTCTCAGGATCTCCTCAACTAGTACATGTAAAAATATTTAGACATAACGAAGACAAGTGGAGGCGATTTGCATATGTATTTGGTCATTTGTGAAAACGCAACTCTCTTTATCATTTGGTTGGTGGACTAAGCCCCAGAATCTATTCTAAATCGGGCTTCAGAATAAGCCCGACAGAATCATGGGCCAGATGTAGGAAGGAAGCAATTTGCGAGTTGCAAATTGCGAGTCCTTCCGACTCGCAATTTGCAACTCGCAAATTGCTATGCAGTACGGTGTCTCAGACACCGACTGCAACTCGCTATGGGGTCGCAATGACCCACCTCATGAATATTCATGAGGTGGGTCGCAAATTGCGGCCCCATAGCGAGTATAGGCACTCGCTAACATGGAGGCATGCTGTAGTCAGCAGGCCTCCATGTTAGCGACCTGCTTTTCAATAAAGCAGTTTTTTTTTTTTTTAAATGTAGCCCGTTTTCCCTAAGGGAAAACGAGCTGCATTTAAAAAAATCCGAAACCTTTTGTTTCGTTTTTTTCAGGGCAGGGAGTGGTCCCTTGGACCACTCCCTGCCCTGAAAAAATATTTTGGGGTCCATTCACAAAGGGGAAGGGGTCCCATGGGGACCCCTTCCCGTTTGCGAATGGGTTACCATCCACTTCAAGTGGATGGTAACTGCGACTCCATTTGCGACCGCATAAGCGGTCACAAATGGAATTGCATACCATTGCGAATCGCAAATAGGAAGGGAACACCCCTTCCTATTTGCGATTCGGAAATGCATTTTGCGAGTCGGTAACGACTCGCAAAATGCATTTCTGCATAGGAAACACGCATTTGCGAGTCGCAAACGGCAAATTTTGCCGTTTGCGACTCGCAAAGTGCTTCCTACATCTGGCCCCATATCCTCACAGTATTTCATCAGAATATTGCACTCTGCTTTGTAATATATCTCAATAGCTGCAACTACACCTGTAAATTCTAAGTATTATTACCGTGAGGAATAAAAAATTATGACTAACTGCGCCGTTTACTAATTAAACAAAATATTATTGCAAGGAAACATTTAGAAAAACCGATAAAATACTCCCCCTAAACATTAATGTTTTACAAGATTATGACTGCCTCATAATGGAACTTAACACGAATCAGCTTGCAGTTCCTAGCTGAAGTTATTACTAACATATTGTGGCAGCTGTACAAGATGGAGTTTATATCCAGTAAATGTCTATTTTACAAATGAACGCTAAATAGCAAGAATTATTTTCAAAAGGAGGAACACATTGTGCCTTTAACTTAGTGCAACGTTCAGAGTAGAATCAGTGAGCAATGTTGCCGATTTAACAATCCAGATTTGTATTTATACTTGTATTTTAAAGTGATTGAACTCTCTAAATAACTCTGCCAAAAGATGAACATGTTTTATTCTCAATTTCTAAGCTAATTTGCAGTGGGTCTCAACATGGAAAACGCATAAGTAGTTTATAGTGCTTGGCCTTACAAGCTGTGAGATCCTTTCAGATCAGTTCTATTTGTTTTAAGAGGGCCTGACTGACTGCTTGCACCAGGAAAACGTTGGAGCCTGCACCCAATTTGTGTCCGGATGCCAGGTCCCGCAGTCTGGGGCCAGGCTTCGCTGTTTGTGCCAGTCAGATGTGTGGCAGTGCGTGACTCAGCCAGACCTCACACAGCTGAACCGAGCTGGAAGTCCCTTGAATGCACATTCCTGGGCTGGTCTTCACTTTCTCTGCCTGGATTTTATTAACTCTGTGGCTTTTCGGGCTTTCACGGCAGGGCTTCGACTGAAAATTAACCACTGCCCAAGAGAGCCTGGCTACAGACCGAGGCTTCAGCGCGGGAGACCTTTCTCAGTACTTTATAAGGGAGAAATTGTTTGATTATTTTTGAACCTTCAGTTAAATGCATGTTTGCAAAATCTGAAACATTTATTTTCCATACGTGCACTGTTAACATCAGTGGGCCAGACACAGAGGAAGACATGTGATTACTTTCAGGCCTGGGGTTACTTAATTTAAAGTAATTTAAAATGTTCTTGTCATCACGGTGGCTCCTTGTATAGTTAACTTTCAGTCACTTCTCATATTTCACTTTGTTCAACAAATGTTCCCGAAGACATTTTAAAACAGCAACAGTGAGTGAGTGGGGCATTTTGTCGTGGGCCCATCTACTTTTATGATTATTCTCGTTTCTTGAAATGTACCATCATAAAAATGAACTAGGGGTCTATTTTTGAAAAGAAGAAAATACATTGTAGTGCCTAGTGTTTCAGAATAGACATTTAAATATTTTATTGAACTATCATGTTATATTTCTGTCAGGTACAAGCTGAAGCGATGTAAATTCAAAGCTTCCATCCCAAAGAGAATGCAATTTTGTGTCTTAAAAAGTCATGATCAGCAGTGAGTCATGGGAAACAACCTGATTGGTGCAGAATCCGTCTCCCCCGCCTTACTAAGGGAGTCCACATAACAGGATTCCCCACTGAACCTCACTTCCTCTAACGCTCTCCTCTTCCTCACATGTCACACTGGTCTTGGCAAGTGGGCAAGCGATGATGCTGCAGGCTCCAGGGCAGGTGGCCTTGGATTCCCTGGGTGATGTCAGCTCATCCAGCTGGTAGACTAGCAGGCCTTGGCACCCAGTCCTGGTCAGAGACAGAAGTTTTGGAGTGCGTTTCCTCCTCACACAGCCCGACTGACTGCTTAACAGTTAACTATTTTTTGAGTCTCAAGCTCCCCTTCTTATAGCCCATTTCCACCAGTGTGATTTAGAATATGAGTCTTTGAAGTTTACATTTAGAGCTGTACTTCCTTTTAAAGTGCCCACTCCTCTGTTCTCTCTTCCTCCAGAAAGCAGTGTCACAGCAGGAGCAAATCCAAAGCTGATAGCCTCACAACACAGGCCATGGGAGTGATAAGAGTACCGGATGTCAGCCACAGTGATATGTATCAAGAAGATAGCCCAGGTCGTCAGAACTACTCTTTATTGTCTATTAACAACTCCCATCTCCTTCCCGAGATGTGCCCCAGACCCTTACTTGTCACCTCTCTCTGAATCAAAGAGCATCCTTTTAAGTGTACCAAGGGAGCCTGCTTCTCCCTTCTCCAGTCTGTCCCACCCAGCTTACATGAAGAAATGCAGCAATACACACATCGTTCTGGGGGTATTCTTCTACCTTCTCATGTTTCACTATGCAACTGTGGGTCTCCCAAAATGGAACCCAGAGTGAGCCATGTATTGTACCTTTCACAGACACACATACACCAAGCACATGTATGCAACATACAAACACTGCACTAACTCCTTCATGTATTGTACCACTCATGGGGTCACATACACCTAGCACATCCACAGTACTGCATTGCCCTGTATTGTAACTCTCACAGGCACACATGCATCCAGCACATGTACTCCCCTCATGGACTAGGCACCACTACACACCAAACAGATGTAGGCCAAAGATGAGTTAAGCACACTGCAGCTGAACTTTAAATCAGTGAGCCTGTAGGCCTCACTCCAGTGACACAGGTAAAAAGGACCTGTTCACTCCTACTGATCACAACACAGTATAGTGCCCTCACCATGCTCATGTAGCTTATTTCCTGGTAAAGGCAGTAGCCAACAAGTGGACCAACAAGACCACTATCCGGGTGACAGGTCACAGTGTACACACATGATCTGTGTTTGCCCATTACAACAAAAATCAGCATTAGGAATCCAGACTTCAGTACAGTTGGGGTGCTCAGGGCAGGAGTTCATGTCCATTATCATGCAGAATACTTTTGTGACCGAACATTGTGAAATATTGCACAATTCGATTCTATACTGTTAGATAATGCAACTGTGATTAAGGGCCTAATTTCCAGTAGAATGAGCAAATGTGTCAAACATCAGAGAAATGTGTCACAATGTGTGACTCACAAAGAGACTGATCAACTTTTTGCAACTGTCTTCGGACGCTGGCATTAACAGTTGACCTTTCATTTTCAGGAAAGTATGGTCTAGCTGTATGAGACTGAATAACCACTGCAGCAACTGTATGACAGGTTTTGTTTATAGAAATCAATTTCCAATAGTTTACTGGCTGTCTTGTGGTGGGCTTCATTTCACTAGTAATTGTTACCTAACTCATCTGTACTTATTTTAACAAACTCTGAAGGGTGAGAGACTGATGAATCCATGGATGTATTCACAACTAGGAAAATTCTCACAACTGACTCCAGTATGTGCTTAAACTCAGTGCACTTTCTCAAAACCATAAAAGGAAAAGAGATCTTATGTAGTGGTTGTGAGAAAGGGCCTTTTTTGACATGGTGCCCCCCCCCCTTTTTTCCTGGAAAATGATGGTGTTTCAAACTGTAAGTGCCCTGGATCCCTACTAAATGGGTCCTCAGGGCCTAATCCATTTCCCCAAAACTTTACTATGCTTGGCACTTTAGCCACCATTGTAAGTCCCTTGTAAATGGTGCCCCTGATACCTAGGCTATGGGAACTGAAGAGGGTCCTTGAGAGCTGCAGCAACAATTGTAACACTCTAAGAGACCCCACACCAGCTTCATGCAGACTGCCATTGCAAGTGTATGATAAGGTGAATTTAAAGTTGCAAACTTGACATGACACTTACCCAGAGTGCCATGCGCACTAACACTGGATGCAATATAGATAAATCACCCCTCTGGCAGGCCTCACAGCCCTAAGACAGGGTGCACTATGATACATGTGAGGGCATATATTTTACATGAGTTAATATGCCCCTACTGTGCTGCGATCGGGGGCCAGGAAAGACTTTCAGGAAGGCCTCGTAAGAAAGGGGAGACTCTCCCCTTTCTTACGAGGCCTTCCCGAACGTGTAAAAGGCCGTTTTCCCCATGAAAGCAGGAAGCGGCCGCAAGGCTGCTTCCTGCTTTCATGGGGAAAACACCTTTGCAACGTCAGCGGACGTCACAAAGGGGCGGGTGGGGGGCGGGGGGAGACACGGTAGCTTCCGTGTCTCCCGGGGGGAGTAAAAAAATAAATAAAAAATCCTCGGGTGCAACGCACCTGAGGATTTATTAATGCCCTTCCTGGTGTCGGCCACTGGTCGTGACCCGCACCAGGGAGGGTGTGTGGGCGTCGGCCAGTGGCCGACGCCCGCACCTAAGAGGTTAATAGGCCCCTTCTTTTCTTAATTGGGTGAATACCAGTAAAAAGAGGATAAAACCTACTAAATGTTAATGGCTTGAGAAATATGCTATGTGTCGCGCATGTTGCCAAACATTATGGGGGTTATTACAACTTTGGAGGAGGTGTTAATCCGTCCCAAAAGTGACGGTAAAGTGACGGATTTACCACCAGCCGTATTACGAGTCCATTATATCCTATGGAACTCGTAATACGGCTGGTGGTATATCTGTCACTTTACCGTCACTTTTGGGATGGATTAACACCTCCTCCAAAGTTGTAATATCCCCCTATGTCTATTATCAAATGACTGGTGATAGAAAATTGGCCACAGGTGTCCCAAGTCCATAAACCCTATCATTTGCTGTCTCAGTAAATAGATGATGGCACCTGTGAAGTCGTCAGTAATGTCATTTTATATGTCATCAGCGATGCCTTCAATGTTCAATGATGTATTTTAGCATGTTATGAATGATGTAATTATGTTGGGTCTAGGCAGTCCTTGATTGGGATATAGTTATAGCAAGCTCAGTAACCTGTAACTGGGGAATTTCGTTTTTTTCATTTTTAAATGTTTGTTTTTATCTCACTTCAAGATCTAGCAATAACGTCACTTTACCCTTTGATTTTTTCAGTACATTTGTAGACGTAGGCTGAGATCTTATAAATATACTTTCCTATACTGTCACTTTAACCTTTGCTTTATCTCATTAAGTTATGAGGTTTTTGTTCATATTCAAACTTAAGCACATGTGAACCCCCTGCAGCAACCTGTGGACAATGCCCCCCTATGAAGTAGGGATTTGGTTGCAGGGCCTGGTCTTCTGTCAGACCTTGCGCTCCATCTCCATAGGAGCAACCAACATTTTCGGAGGCACCCAACACACTGCTGGGCACTGGCTTAAACCATGTGCAGTGATGGGTTGGCCAAACATTGGGTTCTTTCTGGTGAGTGTCGTGAAGATCCCATTTTAACTTGGACAGGATTCTTTGCTCCTCAATGTAGAAAAAGTAGTTGAACAGATTTACTTTACACTTGGTAGGCAAGTAGAACTTTATTCGAGGAAGTGTCTTTGCATTTGTGTAAATCCATTCAGTAGTTCTTGTGAAATTAATATTTGAATTGACTTCTGGTTGGGCAATGAACAGTTTATATATTAGAGATGTTTGGGCCATTAATATGCAGCTGTTCTGTTGATTCAGGAATCCATTCATAAATCCAATTAAAACAATAAATGCACGTGACTAGGGAGGTCTTTCTCCCATTGTGCATTGAGGATTTCAAATAGGCTTTGACAATTTGTAAATCCCTCTTGCTCTCATTGGTTGGCTATCACAGAAAAACTTCTGTTGTGGCCATCATTATGCAACATGGTGCCCTGAAAATAAATGAACAGAAGTGGGGATGGAGCACATACCCTGACTGTCATGACTTTGCAGGTGTCCAAAAGGATAATTAATTTAAAATGTATATAAATAATGATTTTTGTTCATGAAATTCCCTGTGGAAGCAGGGTCAAGATTGATTTGCATATGGCTGGTTCCAAACTGAGGTGGCATAGTGGGTGTAAAACGGTGGACTGGGATGTGGCCCGAGCTATTGCCAGTGACTGAGATTAATCTAAACATTTCAACTAACACCTTGTTGTTTTGGTGTTTTGAATCTAGTTGTTTTCTCTATTTTACATCATGTACAATTTATTTGTCATGTTGTGCTAGGGTGTCATTATCCTTGTAATCTGCAGTGTTCACAGTCACCAATGGGGTTAGCAAGGAAGTTATGAGTAGTTTGAGCACAAGATAGAGGTGCAGTATGGTGCTCAGATCTGTGAGTATATCTGACAGTAAGACAGAGCACCATTATCTTGGTCTTTGTAATCTTGCCAAGACTTGAATCTCGGATGGCTGCATCATGCTAGGAACCCAGGAAGCATATTGAGTTTCCATTGAGGCATAGATGAACATCATGTAACATCTTTTTTGTTGAAACTGGTGAATCATGTGTGGTTGCAGTGAAGGAATGGGCACCCATAATATGAAATTGGCCTACATAGCCTCTAGGAATACAATTGTCCAAGACATTGACCTACATCAGTGTGCCAGTAGCACAAAGCTAAACCTTAAACTTCAATTAGCACCTGACAAGCTACTAGATTTAATATATACCACTCGAGCTGGATTTTCACACTCTACCAAGTATCAAATCCAGCTAAAAGGGAGGTACTATTCATTAGGAGGGCAAGCACTGATACAAAATCCAAAGATTGCTTAAGTCCATGCAGTTCCAGGACTTTTTCCCTTGCCTACCTTCTGTCATGATACACTTTTTACGCAACATTATGTTGGAATACAACAGAAGTGATGCATTTCCCTATGCATCCAAAAAAGACCGTAAATGGAAGGATATTAGGCCCAGTGTCATAGATAGGTAAATGGCAATGAGATAAGAGAGAAAGGAGAGGCAATTGCCTCCACCCCTCTGACTTTTTACTGATGCTTGTCAGTGAAGTCTGCTGGATGTAGTGAATATGCAAGGCAAAGAGCTAGCTTCAGCAACTTGCAATGAAGTTTCAACATTTAACTGTGAAAAGATATAATTTAACAATATCTCTGTATACCCAACTGTCTGTTCTTTAATGTGGGAATTTTGAAACTAAACATACAAAGAATGAGTAACTTAAAATACATTGGGTAACTCTCCCTATGACTTGAATAACTACCTCAAGCTTCTTCTCTGTGGAATCTCCGCGTAAGAAGTGTTTTAGTTTCACTTTAAATCATGTAGCACTACAAGATCATTAATAAAAAATTATATTCCGCTATTTCTTATTTTAGCGTTCTTTATTAACATTATAGAACTCTAATACCGAACACTTTAACATTTGTCCATAGCATAAGCAAAATATCCTTGGCTTAAGAATCCTTCTAACAAACCCACTGTCTTAGAAGAGTTCATAATAAGTGTTCAAATAGTTTATTTCCATGAAACGACACAACTTTAAAAATGCTCCTCTGTATTCCCAATATTCTTCAACACAAATCTGAAAGGAAGCATGTGGTCTTTTGCATCAGAAATTCTACAAACACATAGAAAGGTCCTGGCTACTGTCATATTGTATCACAATTTCCTAGCAAAATCAGTGTGGGCTGCAAATAAAGTTGCACCCAGATATGAAAGCTGGCCACTGCATTTCCAGACTACATGAGAGTTCATTGTATACTGGATTTTGGATGTGGCCCTTTTTGTGGGTTCATCCCCAGACTTTTTGCCTCCTTCCTCCTATTTTGTTTCTGACTTCTTGCTATTGGCTCTAGGACTCTGAGCACTTTACCACTGCTGATCAGTGCTAAAGTGCAGGTGCTCTCCCCACTAAAGTTTGTATGATTGGCTTATACATAATTGGCATATTTAATTTACCTGTAAATCCCTTGTACAATGGTATTGCTATGCCCAGGGCCTGTAAAATAAATGCTGCTAGTGTGTCTGCAGCGCTGCTTGCACCACCCACTGAACTAGCCTTTCACAACTGTCTCAGGCTTGCTAGCGCAGGGCCTGCATGTGCAGTTTTCTGCCACAGGGACCTGGCATATAAATGTACTTGCCGGGCCCAGATCTACCCTTTTACTACATGCAAGTCACCCCTAAGGTAGGCCCGAGCTAGCCCTATGGGCAGGGTGCTATGTATGTTGACATGTGCATAGTAGTGTGGTATGTCCTGGTAGTGAAAACAGCCTATTTGTTTTCTCACTGCTGTGAGTGCTGCCTTCTAATAGGATTGCATTGGAAATGCCCTGCCTTATGACTAGCGGTATTGTCTTATTTATGAGGGGCAGCTTAGGCATGTTTGGTATGGTTGTAATGGTAATAACAAATGCTGCTTACTGGTTTTGGTGGGTTTGTCATTACCATTACAGAAATGGCACTTCTAGAAAGTGAGCATTTCTCTGTGCTTCTGATTCTGTTGTTTTGCAGCTTGACTCCAATCCACGTCTGGGCAGAGTGATAGTTGTGCTTTGTGCTTTTCAGACAGCCTGTACACAGTGAGGGTGGAGGTGTCACAGAAGTGCATCTGCATTTTGAATAGTCTTCCTGGGCTGAGAGAAGGGAGACAGGGCACATCTCCATCTGTAAAGCCTGTGTCCTGGCCTCACACTAAAAGGTTGTTTACCCCCAGCTGATGTTTGGAGCCTGTGCTGGAGGAAAGAGGGGACACTCCTAGAACCAGTTGTAACTGGTTGAAACCCCCTCTTCCCATCATTGAAAATGCTTTTCAAAACTGAGTATAAGTACAGGGGATTTTCCCCCACTATTTAGACAAGAAACATACTTGGAACTGGACCCAGAACGCTACTGGATGGACTCACCAATTCTTGTGCTGGTCTTGTTGTTGGGCCCTGCAGCCCTGTGCCCCCCCCTTTTCTGTCTCCAGAGGATTGGTACTGTAGCCCCTGCACCCCGCATCAATTTGCATCTAAGCACAGGACCGCTCTGTCATAGATTTCTGCAAGTGTAAAACAGAGCACTTTAGTTTCTGAGCAAGCCCCTTGATAGCGCTTTTTATTTGAGGGCCATAGCGCTTTGAAGAGCTCTTTTCTGCTGGGCCTGGAGTGCTTGAAGAGTGCTTCCTTTTGGGAAGCTCGTTTGGGACTGCTGAAATCACCGCCATGACCCGGAAGCTCTTTGAAGGGATTGCGGGTAATCTTTGCAATAATTGGTTTTCTCCAAGTATTTCTGGCACTGGAGGTGCCTTCAGCATTAAAAACAGGTACTTTTGTTGGCATTTACATAGTTATGGCTGCTGCTCAGGCGTTGCCTGTATTTTCCTGATATTCCTTTTACGGGCATGCTAGGACTGTTATGCTAACCTGTTTTTGGAATTATGTCCCATATACTTTCTAATGTTCCTTTTATGGGAATGATATGCTGATATGTTTTTATGAATTGCCATGTGTTTTCCAATGTTCCTAGCATGGGCATTTATGATACTTTCATGGCAAGTGCATTTCTGCAGTAATGTGATTCCTGACTACTGCTTATGGTGCAAAATAATAAGTAACCGTGGTTATGTGTAACTACTGCTGGTTTCTGCAGAGTAACAGTATTGTTTAATGTTCTGAAAACTGCTTGGGTAGCTGGGTATTACTGACATGTTGTGTTTGGCTTAATTATGTTGTGTACAATACAGTTTATTTTTATATAACTTGGTGTTGTGTTTCCTATGTGGTGGGGATAGTGTCACATGTGTTGTGTATGTTGTGCAAATGCTCTACACATTGCCTCTTGGATAAGCCTGACTGCTCATGCCAAGCTACCAAGGAAGTGATCAGGGCTATCTTGGACGTGTAACTCTCTTGCCCTGACTAGAGTGGGTGGGTTCACCTGACTTACGTGCATACACTATCTAACCAGAAACCTAATTTCTTACACTGGGTAGTGTAGGGAATTGATGTGTATGCTGTCCTTTAGTGTGGGTGCTGTGCTTGCACAGCCTAGGTTGCAATCTGCAGGCTCCATTCTGTTTTTCTACCCTGAATAGGCTCAGTGCAAGTCAAGTATATGCCAAGCATAAGTCAATTTCCGAGCATAAGCAATGCCTCTAGCCTTGCTTCCTAACAATGCTAAGAGCCTTGGTTTTTATACAGATACATGCCTGAAGTTCAAGGACTATGGTAAATGGAAATGTCAAGTAACTTGTTTCAAGGTGAGACTCTTTGACATGATCAAACCATTCTTCCTGACCAACATATTTCATTCCACAGTAAAAGCTCAGAGACTTTCCCATATTGAAGAGGTAATACAGCGCAGACCAAACTCCAGACCCACCAAACCCACCTTAATTTATTCCAGGATAACCTCCTCTACGTCCACCCTATTATGAGAAAATGAAAATATGGTGCAACATCCAAACCCTAAAAGAACTTCACTAGCTGCCACCACCATTAATCATTGAATTCAAGTCACTTTACATAATCTTGATGATAATACACACCAACCTGCCTCCCCTTGCCACATAGGCATCATCCACAGCGCTAAATTGCTGTTATTAGCAATTCAAGCACTCATGAAGAGAACAGAAGGAGGAATAAAAGACAATAAGACAGTGATTCGTATCTGCCCAGGCACTCTGGAGCAGCTTCCCTGCAGTTTAGACTGCCATCTCTCTCTAGATCATCAGGAAAAAACTCAGGATCATCGTTTTCTCTTTAAAATCTTTTTCATTCTGACCTTTACCCTGAACACCTCTAAATTTTTTTTTGTGGTCACCTGTTCTTAACCACATTTGTTACGCACCACTACAATATTACATACCTAGTTACCTGTTGTAAATCTGCTTTAACTCATCTGTTGTGGAGATATGCAAGGTGCACAGATGTCTTCTATGACCAGATCTGAACTAAATATTAAAAACTGTTACCTTAATTAATTAAAAGTGGTGTGATGTGATAGATTCCTTTTGTCGTGTTAGTCGTGTTAGTCAAACCTGTGGACATTGCATTACACCTCAGAGTTCCATAACTTTAAAAATGCAGAACCTACAAGCATGTGTCTTAAAATGATTGCGGAACAAGTCAGTGACACATAATACGTTGCAATATGTGAAAGGTAGCAATATAAGTATGAAACTCATCTGTAGTTTTCTTATTACAGTGTTGTTGTGGGATCAAGGCTCAATATAAATACAATAAGAAAATTGAATTACAATTCTACATTAAATTACCACAATTTAATTGTAATGTCATAAAGTATATTTCTAGAGACAAAACACAAAGTGATTGGCAGGTCACAGAGCTTTGTTTAAACAAAGAAATGGAATAGCAGTTTTTAATTTCTTTCCAACTATGTTTGCTTGAAATGAACAGCCATAAGCAGAAATGAGGCATTTATGGCAGTGTGTTTATATTTGTTAAAACAGAGTTAAATACAGGAAAACAGGAATATTGTAAGTAGCTAGTGTCTTGCCATCTTTCATATCAAATCAAATCAAATCATTAACATTTATAAAGCGCGCTACTCACCCGTGCGGGTCTCAAGGCGCTAGGGGGGAAAGGGGGGGGTTATCGCTGCTCGAACAGCCAAGTCTTTAGGAGTCTCCGGAAAGCGGAGTGGTCCTGGGTGGTCCTGAGGCTGGTGGGGAGGGAGTTCCAGGTCTTGGCCGCCAGGAAGGAGAAAGATCTCCCACCCGCCGTGGAGCGGCGGGTGCGAGGGACGGCAGCAAGTGCGAGGCCAGCGGAGCGGAGGGGGCGGGTGGGGACGTAGAAGCTGAGGCGTCTGTTGAGGTATTCCGGTCCCTTGTTGTGGAGGGCTTTGTGTGCGTGGGTGAGAAGACGGAAGGTGATCCTTTTGCTGACTGGGAGCCAATGCAGGTGTCTCAGGTGTGCGGAGATGTGGCTGTTGCGGGGTACGTCGAGGATGAGGCGGGCCGAGGCGTTTTGGATGCGTTGCAGGCGGTTTTGGAGTTTGGCGGTGGTCCCGGCGTAGAGGGTGTTGCCGTAGTCCAGGCGACTCGTGACAAGGGCGTGGGTCACGGTTTTTCTGGTGTCGGCGGGGATCCAGCGGAAGATCTTGCGGAGCATGCGGAGAGTGAGGAAGCAGGCGGAGGACACGGCGTTGACTTGCTTGGTCATGGTGAGAAGAGGGTCCAAGATGAAGCCGAGGTTGCGGGCGTGGTCTGCGGGGGTCGGTGCGGTGCCGAGGGCCGTGGGCCACCAGGAGTCGTCCCAGGCGGACGGGGTGTTGCCGAGGATGAGGACTTCCGTTTTTTCAGAGTTCAGCTTTAGGCGGCTGAGCCTCATCCAATCTGCGACGTCCTTCATACCCTCTTGTAGGTTGGTCTTGGCGCTGGCGGGGTCCTTGGTGAGGGAGAGTACAAGTTGGGTGTCGTCGGCGTAGGAGGTGATGATGATGTCGTGCTTGCGTACGATGTCGGCGAGGGGGCTCATGTAGACATTGAAGAGTGTCGGGCTGAGCGATGAGCCTTGAGGTACGCCGCAGATGATCTTGGTGGGTTCTGAGCGAAACGGAGGGAGGTAAACTCTTTGGGAGCGGTTAGCGAGGAAGGAGGCGATCCAGTCCAGGGCCTGGCCTTGGATCCCGGTGGAGCGTAGGCGGGTGATTAGGGTGCGGTGACAGACGGTGTCAAAGGCAGCCGAGAGGTCGAGGAGAATGAGGGCGACTGTTTCACCGTTGTCCATCAGGGTTCTGATGTCGTCTGTGACTGAGATGAGGGCGGTTTCCGTGCTGTGGTTGGTTCGGAATCCGGTTTGTGAAGGGTCGAGCAGGTTGTTGTCTTCCAGGAAGGTGGTCAGCTGTTTGTTGACGGTCTTTTCTATTACCTTGGCTGGGAAAGGTAGAAGAGAGATGGGGCGGAAGTTTTTCAGGTCGCTTGGGTCAGCCGTAGGTTTCTTTAGTAGGGCGTTGACTTCAGCGTGCTTCCAGCATTCGGGGAAGGTAGCAGAAGAAAAAGAAGAGTTGATGACGGTCTGGAGGTGCGGGGCGATGATGTCGTCGGCTTTGTTAAAGATGAAGTGCGGGCAGGGGTCCGAAGGGGCGCCGGAGTGGATAGAGTTCATGATGGATTTGGTTTCTTCCGTGTTGATGTGGGTCCAGTTGTTGAGGGTGATGTCCGGGGAAGCGGGTTCAGTGGTGTATGGTTGGGTCTGGTGTCCGAAGCTGTCGTGGAGGTCGCTGATCTTGCGATGGAAGAAAGTGGCGAGGGATTCGCACAAATCCTGTGAGGGCGTGACGGCGTTGGCGCTGGCGCTGGGGTTGGAGAACTCTTTGACGATGCTGAAGAGTTCTCTGCTGTTGTGGCTGTTTTTGTCTAGTCTGTCGGTGAAAAAGTTCCTTTTGGCAGTGCGGATCAGGTGGTGGTGTTCGCGTGTAGCGTTCTTGAGGGCGGTCATGTTGTCTGCGGTGTGGTCCTTGCGCCAGGCCTTCTCAAGGGCACGACAAGTTTTCTTTGATTCTTTGAGGGTGTCAGAGAACCAGAGAGGTTTTTTGGTGTTGGTCTGTCGATGCGTGCGTTTGAGGGGAGCAAGGTTGTCAGCGCAGTTGGAGATCCAGTTTGTGAGGTTGAGAGCTGCGTCGTTGGGGTCGGTGGTGAGGGTGGGTTGGTTGGCGGCGAGAGCGGAGAAGAGTTGCTCTTCAGGGATCTTGTTCCACTGTCGACGAGGGGTGGGTTGAGTGCGGAGGTGGGAGGTCTCGCGTCGGAATGTGAAGTGGACGCAGCTGTGGTCGGTCCAGTGTAGGGCAGAGGTGTGGCTGAAGAAGACGTGTTTGCTGGCGGAGAAGATAGGGTCGAGCGTGTGTCCGGCGATGTGGGTGGCGGTGTTCACCAGTTGTTTGAGGCCGAGGTTGGCGAGGTTGTCGAGCAGGGTGGTGGTGTTGGGGTCGTTGTTTTGTTCCAGATGGAAGTTGAGGTCGCCTAGGAGGATGTAGTCCGGTGAGGCGAGGGCGTGCGGGGAGATGAAGTCGGCGATGGCGTCGCTGAAAGAGGCGCGAGGTCCGGGAGGACGGTAGACGAGGGATCCTCTGAGGGTGGTCCTTGGGTCGGTGCGAATCTGAAAATGCAGGTGTTCAGCGGCGAGGGGGGGGTCTTCGGTGGAGGTGGTGACGCTGATGGAGTCTTTGAAGATGATGGCGACACCTCCTCCTACTTGGTTGGTGCGGTCTTTTCTGGAGATCTTGTAGCCTTCGGGGATGGCGGTAGCGATGTCTGGAGCAGAGGAGGCATTCATCCATGTCTCCGTGATGAAGGCGACGTCCGGGGCTGTGGAGTCCAGGAGGTCCCAAAGTTCAACGGCGTGCTTGTGGACGGAACGAGCGTTGATCAGGATGCACTTGAGGTGGTTGATGGCGCGTGGGCTTGTGGTCGTGGTAGTTGCGTGGTGGAAGATGCGTTTGCAGGAGTTGCAGGCGAAGGGTCCATGGGTGCGTTTGGGGTGAGCTAGGAAGCAGGTTTCGGAGCGCCCTGGGTTGAGGGCGTGGAGGGTGGTGGGGTCGTAGCGGATCAGCGGGGCTTGGGGGAGCTGGGGACCAGGGGTCGTGGCGCTGGGCGCGGGCCAGGCGCGAACGGGCGCAGACGGGCTTGCCTCTGGCGCGCCTCTGGCGCGCCAGCGGCGTGCCCGCTGCGCGTGCCCGCTGCGCAGTCGCGCAGCGGCCGCCATAAGAGGTAGGAGGGGGGGGGGAGGGGTCAGCTGGGGGCGAATGGGAGCTGGGGGGCGGGGGCGTGCAGGAGGTCGCGGCGGGAAAGCGCGAGGGGGGGGGACAGGTAGAGTGAGAGGAGCTGGGGGAGGGGGTTTAGGGTGGAGGAGGGTGAGTGTTAGGAGCTTTGGAGATTAGGGAGAGAGATAGGAGTAGGGTTGTGAAGATAGGGGAGGGGGGGTTGTAGAGGTGGGTGAGGGAGAGAGGTAGAGTGAGAGGATAGGGAGATAGGTAGTAGAGGGGGTGGCGGGAGGGGGGGAGAGATAGAGAAATAGATAGAGAAAATAGATAGAGAAGTCGATAGATAGGGAAATAGATAGATAGACAGATAGGTAGGTAGGAGGAGGTGGAGAGTGGGGGAGTTAGATAGTGAGATAGGGAGCTAGAGAGATAGGAAGATAGGAGGAGTGAGGGAGGTAGATAGCGAACGGGTTAGCTAGGGGTGAGAGAGGGGGAGGCGAGTGAGGGAGGGGGATGAGGAAGGAGCAGGAGGGCAGGCTCGGGGGAAGAAGACGGAGGAGGTAGAAGAGCCGAAAACAGGAGAACAGAAGACAGAAGAACAGAAGACAGAAGAACAGAAGACCGGAAGAGCAGAAGACAGAAGACCAGAAGACAGAAGAACAGAAGAATAGAAGAACAGAAGAACCGAAGACAGAAGAACAGAAGACAGAAGCACAGAAGATCGGAAGAGCAGAAGAACAGAGAAGAACAGAGAAGAACAGAGAAGAACAGAGAAGAAGAACACAGAAGCACCAAGAAGAACAGAGAAGAAGAACACAGAAGACCGGAAGAACACAGAAGAACAGAAGAGAAGAACAGAAGAACACAGAAGAAGATTGCAGAGGGGGAGCGAGGAGGAAGAGACAGAGAGGAGGAAAAAGAAGCAGGAGCAGGAGAGAAGGTGAGTGGCGCGGGGCAGGGCGAGGGGCTGGGAGGAGGGGGGTACTTACAGTTAGGTGGGTCTCAGGAACACAGGAACTTGGAGGAGCTGCAGCGGCAGGGGGAGCGACCTACCCTTGGGTCAAGGGTCGCTACCACTGTCGCGCAGCGGCCGCCATAAGAGGTAGGGGGGGGGGGGGAGGGGTCAGCTGGGGGCGAATGGGAGCTGGGGGGCGGGGGCGTGGTTTAGTTTAGTGTGCACCCAAGCATAAAGCTATTAATTCTACAAATATAATATGAAATGTGTGGTCTCAGAATTCCCTTCTTGAAATGTTTACCATCCAGCTTCACAATAACAGTATTCCCTGAATGGCTGTCCGAATACCCTCGAAGTAAGCTTCAACTATTGAATGACTACCACATTTACTTGGACCCAAGCACTGATGGGATCAGGAGTCAGGGGTATGAATTTGTGTTGGCACTTTAACTCAAGGGCTCTAGTGGAGGACTGGGGCTGTGTACGTCCCAACATGGGAACTGCTCAGCTGCATGGCAAAGAAGAGTCTCTTAGCATAAATCAAATAAACATACTATCATGCAGTCTGCCTTCATGAAATGAGCAAAAGGCCTAGCACAGTTCTCATAAAGGGCACATTTTATAGTTTCAGAGAAGTGAAAAACAATGCATTCGATGTGCTGAAGTGGAATCATAGGGTTGCACTAACAAGGGTACATCACATAAAGCAATCAACATCGTAGAAAGAGAATGGTGTGGGGGGCGAAAATTAGTTTAATGACAAATTGTTGATGAAAATGAAACCCCCACTGCTTAATGAGGCTCACGTGCAAGTGCTGGTTGAAGAGACAGAAGAAATTGCTGGGTGAAATATTAGCCTATGCGAAGTATTGTAATGATTATTGTGATGCTCAAAGACAAATAATAGAAGAGAAATTGACCAAGGTTCAAATTAAGTTTTTACAAAAGAGTGGTCAAGGTGGTTTTCTGGTACCTGGTTTTAGGTTTGGTACTAGGGCCTGCAATGATGTGCAAGGTGTTAATGCAAAAGACAATGGTGCACAATTTGGACAAGCTTAAAATGGTGGTCCTCACTTCAGAGGCAGAGGCAAACTAACAACGTAGCTAATGAAAATGGGGTGAATAATGTATAGGTGATAAATTGCCCTTGAAACATCTGTGGGAAAATGGACACTGGAAATGAAATTGGAGGTTAAAACCATATGGAATTTGAAATGAGTTGCAAGTAGCTACCCACATGCAACAGAATATGAATCAGATGGCACAGAATATGGTGATACAGTCAATGATCTCAGCCCTACTAACTTCTGTAAATAACATGCTGAATCCAAGGAAGTTCAATGGGAATGTGACTTCAGCTCCAGTCATGCAAGAGTCCTTGCAAAATAATATGCAGAATGTCCTAAAGAGTTTCAGATTTTAGCAAAACCCTTCAATGATTAATGATTTTTTCATCAATTTGCTAGTACACTTGGAGTTATAACAGGATTGAGATCAGCACACTGATTGTGCCTGAAGTGGGGAAAGGATTGCATTTTTGGTGCAGTCCTAGAGGTGGACCAGAATGGCACTTTTGTGGAAGGAGAAGTCAATGGGCAAAGAGTATCATTCTTTATCGATACTGGTACTACCCGCTACACAGGTTGACCAGTGGAGGATCCCAACCTACCCTTCTCGGAAAAAGAAGTCCGATTGGTAGGCATATCAAATAAACAATTCCTAATACTTTGTCAGCTAATATTCCAGTAAAAATTGGGTTAATCATAAATAATAATGAATTCCTAATCAGTGAAACAAATTCAGTTAATTTGTTGGTATGAGAAATCTTATTTAAATGTCATTGTGCAATAACTCCACACCAGATGGTGTTGGGAGTCAGACAAACCATGAGAATTCTGAGTTAAAAAAAAAATCACAAGAAGCAAGAATTAAATGTTCCATGTTCTCACAGAAGACTTAGCTCCAGATTTAAGACATCATGGGCCTCATTTTGAGGTTGGCAGGCAGCGGAGCCCACCCACTAAACTTCATCGGACGGAAACCGCCACTCCGATTTTCCACCCGTCAGCCCTATTATGAGTTTTCCCAGTAGAATACTCACAACAACATTGACCCCCAGCTCGTAATCGAGCCGGTGGCAATGTTGCATTGTGTTGGGTGCAGCAACACCCATTGTGCTTTCACTGCCCGAATTACACCAAGTGCATGGGCAGTGCATGGGCCCTGATGGGTCCCCCAGCACCCTGTCTCCACCAGCCTTTGCATCGCGGTGGGAGCTCCATGCAAAAGTCAGTGGAGAGGGGATTTGTAATCCCCAGGGCAGTGCTGCTTGCAGCGCTGCCCTGGCGGATTAAGACCACCAGCACCACCAGGCTGTCGACTGGCGCAACCTGGCGGTGCCATTGGTCTGCCCATGGTGGCTCCAGCACGGTCGTAACGTGGAAGCCGGACCGCTGCTTTGGCGGTTTTCTGACCTCCACCGTGAGTCTGGCATTCCCAGGACCGCCAGACTCATAATGGGGGCCATTGTGAAGACAGAGGTTTGTGTTTTTTTCAGGAAAAGAAACTGGGTTGATCAAAAGTGCAGAGGCAGTGCACATTACTGTAAAAACAAATGCAAAATATTCCAGCACTCAGTAATACAACATTACTTGTGAAGCAGGGGAGGGGATTTCACCTCATTATTTCATTACTTTCAATATTTGCCATTTATCTTTGACCATTGTTTATAAATTGATTGAGAGAGGCATTGTAAAAGAAGTACTAAGGAGCCTATGTAACTCTCCAAGTATGGGAACAAAGAAACCAAGTGGAAAATGGAGTATGGGATAGGACCTGCACAAAACTTTTGATATAGGGATTGCTTGATGTCTCATGGTACTGAGTCTTACAATAATAATTTTTCAGATTTCTGAAGAAGTCAAGTGGTATACTGTTTTATCAAGCTTTATATCAATTCCCCGACATAAGAATAGTCAGCTTCCCTTTGTGTTCAAAATCTGAAATGAAATCCTTGTTTGGTGTAGAATCCCACAAGTATGAAGGAAGAGTCCTTCATCCTTTTCTCAATTTCTGATGATGGAGTTGGATGGCGAAAATTTTCTCTGTGAATCAGTATTATTCCAATTTATTGATAACTTGTTGGTCGAAGCCAAAATGAAAAAGGGCTGTAGACTTGACACAATTGGTTTGTTGAATCATTTGTGTGAAAATGTGCATACAATATCTCTAGTGAAACTACAGTCTTGTCAGGCGCATGTGATTAATTTGGGACACCATGCTGAGAAGAGAGTAAGAAAAGTGTCCAAATAATGCATTTCTGTTATTCTTAGAATAAACCCACCATCAACACACAGAGATGTGAGGAGGTTTCTATGGCTGTTTGTCTACTGTCCTACTAGATTCCAAACTTTTTCCTGATTACAAAGCCTTTACAGAGGCTGACTTACAGTCATGTGAGGCACCTGATGCCTCCGGACAATGAATGTATTCAAGCTTTCCATGAGTTCAGACACAGTTTGTGAATGCCCCCTGTTCTATGGATGACAAATTACAAGAAAGATTTTTACGTATTACTTCATGAAAGACAAGATGAGCACCTTCAGTCCTCATGCAGCAGCACAGATAGTATGAAGCAACCAATTTCATATTTTCTAGTACTCCAGATGCAGTGGCCTCTGCAGGTCCAGGGTGTATGAAAAGCATTGCAGCCACATCTTTTAAAGTGAGATGACTGTGATGGGACACAAGCGTCTTGTGCCGGTTCCACATTTATTTGAACATTGCTGACTCCTACACATACTCAGCATCTTACCGCTGCTTAACTAAGTATGCTCCATTATACTGGCAGCAGAGAACATTTCAATTAAACACTGCACTACCCTCTATCTTGCAACACTTTCACCATTGCCGTAGGAGTTTGATGAATAAAAGTGATTGTATTAACGTAACAGAGTTGTGCACTAATTCAAGACAAGATGTTCAAAATTTACCACTCAAATTGGCTGATTCTGTTTTTGTGTTGATGGTTCCTGTCTGTAAGACCATTATGGAACTTTTTTAGATGCATATGCAGTACAAAAGCTTATATTTTGAAGCATCATACTTGTAACTTCGGCACAAGTAGCAGAATTGATGGCAACTACAAGAGCACGCTGTATGGCCTATGGATTGAGTGTTACAATCTATACAAACAGCCAGTTTGGTTTTGGAGTGGTACATGACTTTGGCTACTTGCGATTGCAAAGAGGTTTCTTGACATCCGCTGGCACCCCTATAAGAAAGGGGCCATTAATTCTGGATTTATTGGAGACCCTCAACACCCAAGAAAGATTGTTTTGGTCAATGTGGCAAATACAAGAAAGGAGACAACGGTCTTGTTGGTAATGATTTAGCTGCTGAAGTTGCAAAGTATTGTGCTCTTGCGTCTGGTACATTGGGTACAAATGAGAAATCAGAGTATGAAATTGAAAATATGAATAGCTTTTTGTCAATGTCAGGACAAGCACTTGAGGAGTTCAGTGAATTCCAAAATGAAGTGTCAGATGATGGAAGGAAATGATGGGAGAAAACAAGCTATTTAAAAGATATAACTGAGCGCTGGATGTCAAGTGACTAGAGATTCAAACTACCTCATTTCATATTGTTGTATATGGCGAGGTAGATTCATGGGACTACACATGTGTACATGATGATATACTGTCAATCTTTAAAAAATGTTGGTTAAATACAATTAATTGTTTGGTTTAATAAAAATTGCAGAAAAACTGCTGGAGCCATGTTTCATATCAACAGATAAACATAGGCAGGAGGATAAATGCAACCATGAGTCACATATGAAAGTCAGAAGGCCACTTCACAAGACTAAAAATAGATTTTTATAGAGATGTCCTCTTACACTAATCAAAGATATATTTTAGTAATTGTTTGTCTTTTTTCTAGGTGTGTAGAGGGTTTCCCAATCCTTGGGTGCAGTTCACTAAGTGTAGCCAAGCCTGTATTAAGAGAGAGTTGATTCCTAGGTTCTATTTGGAAACTTCTGTGGAGCTAGTAGAGGAACTCATCTTCAAAATGAGATCATGACAGTCCTTTGCATGGCACTGAAAGGGGGACAAAAATTCAATTGTTAATATCATCAAGAACCACAAACAATTCCACTAAATGCCAATGGTACCCTAAAAGCAAAGTTGTCCAACATGTGTGCATAAACATCATTCAAATGGCCAGATACCCTTCCATGTGTTCTGTTGAGTATGAGGGACACACACAAGACTACAGACTTATTTCCGCGTGAAGTCTTAAAGCGGCAAGGTATGAGGTGTCCTATCAGCTGCACCTATGAATATTACTGATGACCTGGTTCTGAATTACTACAAGAGTGTAGCTGGTCTGGTATGCTCTACCTATTACCAAGTGAACTGGCTACACCCTCAGAAGCTAAGAAAACTGCTGTGGCCTACAGCATGGATATTGGGCCAAGGTGAAGAAATATATTTGACAGACATTTTTTTTATAACTATGATGAAAAGGCCCTTACAAGGTTATCTTGGTGATGAATACTACTGTGAAGTGTAAAGGCTTGCCACATTGAAACTATGCATCTCACAAGAAGAGAATGAAGACTGCATTGTAGAATTTGTCCTGCATGAAATGCGTCACTTTAGGAAATGTCTCATTCATGAATACATTCCAAACAGTTTTACTCTACAAACAAGGAAAATGTCATTGCACTATTGAAGGAAACTAAATAAGCCATTTTAAAATGAATGACAATACAGTAGTGGCTGAAGCAACCTTGAACATTGCACATACAAGAGCATCTCAACATGGTTTCCTCCTAAAACACACAGATAAGTGCATGTTATTCAGTACAAGAAAACACCATGAAATGAATCCCATTTCAACTTTTTTATAAAAAGGATAAACACAGAGGATAAAAATGCACATAGGAAATGTGTTCATGCATTTTTAAAACCCACATATTATTCAGCAAGTGTAAAATGGATGTCAGTGCAAACGGCCAAAAGCCCATTAAGTTAAATGTATGGCCTAGATGTTCTAACTAAAACACACAGAAATAAGCACTATTTTGTAATTAACAAAAACACTTCAAAATGTGCCATATCTGATCACTCTTCCCTAAGCAGGGCTGTTAGATAGTGTGTTTTTTGGAAACATTTGATGAAACCAATGAACAAGATGGGGTGAAATCATGACCCTTTTTTTACTACTGTATATACTAAACTATCAAGAGCATCACATGGCACTAGCACATGGCATTGGGAGAGATTCTTAGAAAATACATGAATATAATACAGATATATAGATGTTATCACTGTCAAAACATTGTTGTTTGCACTGTAAAGAGAACTATGAATAAAAGACATAAACAGGACCCAAAAGTTAACCTAAAATGGAATATAGACCCTGTAGCACAACTCAGAGAAACTTAGGCCCTCATTACAACTTTGGCGGGCGGCAACCGCCTCGCCAAGTTGTAACTGCCGCCCGGCCACCAATGCGGCCGCACTTCCGCGGTGGCCATATCAACATCCCCGCTGGGCCGGCGGAAACCTAGTTTCCGCCCGCCGGCCCAGCGGGGATGTCAGCCGCAACACGGGAGCCGGCTCCAAATGGAGCAGGCGGTGTTGCGGTGGTGCAACGGGTGCAGTTATATCCGTCGCGCATTTCACTGTCTGCTATGCAGACAGTGAAAAGCTCCATGGGGCCCCCAGGGGCCCCATGACTCCCCTTTCTGCCAGCCTTTTCATGCCCGTTCCTACCGCCATGAAAAGGCTGGCGGGAGAGGGACTCGTAATCCCCTGGGCAGTGCTGCAAGCAGCACTGCTCTGGCGGATTACAACCGCCGGGACCAACGTGGCGGTAAACCGCCGGTCCTGGCGGTAAACCGCCGGTCCTGGCGGTGCGACCGTGCGCTTCCACCGCGGTCGTAATACCATGGATTGCCTGTTGCCGGTGCATCCGTCAAAACAGCCCTGGCGGTCTTTGACCGCCAGGGTTGTAATGAGGGCCTTAATGTAATATATTTGTGGAATACACTAAAACTTATCTGTTTCAAAGTCTTCCACTGTGCATACTGTAAATCATCAATCAACAAAAATATATGGGCCAGATGTACAAGGGCCTAGCACGACTTTGAGCCACATTAGCATAAATTTTTTTTAACCAAATGTTGCTCAACAAGACAAAAATCGCGGTGCCATATTTAAAGTGGTGCAATGCATGTATTGATCCGCTTTGTGACCACTTACACCACATTATGCCTGCGCCAGGCATAATGTATGCAAGGGAGGGGCATTCCGGCATTAGGAGGCCCACAAAAATGGTGCAATTAAATCTACAATATTTTGTTGTACTATTTTTGGCGTCATGTTTAATGCCTGCTCAAAACAGGTGTTAAAATGGCGCACCCATTAAAGTCAATGGGCTTCCTTGCACTTTGCTACACTAGCGTCAACATTTTTGATGATAGTACAGCAAAGCGCCCCAATAGCATCAAACATTTTGATGCTATTTGCCTAACTTGCTCCATTGTGCCCATGGTGTCGTTAGGTGGCAGTTGGGGGACACAAGAATCTTGTAAATTTGGGTCTATAGTTCTTAAAACTTCTGAGAAATGTCCAAATAAGAGGAAGACAGGACTATCTCTTCACATTATCGGCATTCTTAAATATAGTTGCTTTTGAAAAAAACTTCTGATTATCTAATTTTGAACAAAATTACTGGCTGCATGTTTGTATATTTTATTTTGGCCACATTAATTCTATATGTCTGCAACCAAACTATGGGCCTCATTATGAGTTTTGCAGTCGGACAGCCAGATTGCCTTAGTGGCGGCCACCAATAGGCCCCCATTCTGGCGGTCACACAGACTGCTGTATTATGAGTTACACAGGCAGGACCAACAAAAGTCAGCCAAAAACACAAAGGTACGTCAGTCCCGTGGTGGGTGTGAAACAGGCAGGCTGGCCACTAGCACCGACAGCACGTCAACCAACCACTGACCGTATTACACTGACCATATTACAAGTCAAAAGTCGCAGTGGGAGTTCAGCCATGGCGGTCAACCAAGGGCAGTCTGAACCACGGAGGTTAGTAGTCACCACAGAAATATACAAAACCACTGCAGCAAGAGCACACAAAGGGGAAAAATAAGAATTAGAATAGGTACCTCAGCAATTTTCACACATCACATACCAGACCATTCACACATTATTTTTCAAGGCAAATCCATTTGCACTTCCCAGCTTCAAAAACTCATTGTCACCTGTTAATTTCAGTCAATTTCCTTAGCACCACCATGTCACCCCAGAAAAATCCCTGTTTCACTGACGATGAGTTAGGAGTCATCAATGAAATCAAAAGACTAGAGCCACATTTATTTGGAGCAGTATTCTAGCATACTACTATCGCCAGGAAAATGGAAATGTGGCAAAGGATAGTTGACAAAGTGAATTCTGTAGACCCATCACGTGCACAAGGGACGACATCAGGGAGAGGTGGAACAACCTCAGGGTGAAGGTACCTTCCATGGCATCCAGGCACAGCTACATGTCTAGAAGACTGGTGGTTCCCTCCTCTTCCTTTACAACTCAAATTCTGGGAGTAGAAGTTCTTGGCCATCCTGCATCCTGAGGGATTGACAGGAATACCTGGGGGAGTGGAGTTGGGTAAGTCACAACACTAAAATATCACCAAAATATATTGTCTGCCATTGCTCACTGCTCACCTTCGACCACTTTTATTGTTATACCACTCACAAGCCCAGTGTCCACCTGTTCATAGACCCTGTCTGGCATCTCACATGTGAACTAGACTCACCTGGGGGAACAGCATCTCTGTATGGTGTGTGTAGTACAGGGATTCGCTGCACAACAATTCCCAGCAGACTCTGTTCTACAATAACCAGAAGAGTGTATCATACTCAAATTAACCTTGTTTGGCAAATCATCAGTGAAGTGTACCCACCTGAGAGGATGGAATTTGTATAGTGTGTGGGTAGTACAAGCAATGCCGGGCCTGCTAAGGCCAGGAGGCACCGCTACTGTCACTCCACTCAGCCAACACAGTGTCCTTTGCTCCAATGACCCTTGTCCCTGAACTCACCATCGAAGCGTACTCAGCTAACAAGTTGATATCTGTATAGTGTATGGGTAGTAAAAGCATTGACAGGACTGCTAAGGCCAGGAGCCAGTGCAACAGTCACTGCACTCAGCCAACACAGTGTCCTCTGCTCCAATGACTCTTGTCCCCAAACTCACTATTGAAGGGTACTCATCTGAGAGACTGAAATCTGTATAGTGTGTGAGTAGTACAAGCACTGACAGACATTGTCACTACAAACACCAGAACAGTGTCCCTTTACCTGAAGACAACAGTATGTCATTGCTCATATGTTGTATACTCTATGGGGTAGTTGGCAGCTGTCAGGTATTGTGAAGCAGTCAGAGTGACAGGACTGCAACCCACAGAAGGCAATGCTCCCCCAAATCAAGATTCCAAATCTGCGTCCTCCCCCCAAAATACTCGTGTGTACCAAATCATCACTGAAGTGTACTCAACAGTATAGTTTGTTTAATACAGGGTGTTACATGGCTGCAACTAATAGGAGGCCCCCTTATTGTCACTCCAAACACCAGTCCAATGTATTCTTGCCAAAATACTCTTCTTTGTCACACATCAAGTGCACTCATCTGAGGGGATGACATATAACAACTGCATGAAGTACAGAGTGTAACATGACTGCTAAGGCCAGGAGACTCTGGCCCGTATTTATACTTTTTTTGCACCGCATTTGCGTCGTTTTTTGACGCAAAAACGGCGCAAACTTTCAAAATGCCATTGTATTTTGTAGGTTTGCGCCGTTTTGCGTCAAAAAGCGGCGCAAATGCGGCGCTAAAAAAAGTATAAATACGGGCCTCTGTCTTACAAAATCTAAACACAACTCCAGTGTGCATCTATCCCAGTGTCCTTGTTTGTGAACTCGCAATGGAAGTGTGCACACCTAGTAGGATAAGTTACGTATACTATGCAGTACTTGGAGTAACATTACTGTAAATTCCAGAAGGGCCAGCCCCTGCAACTCCAATCACCAGGACACTGTACAAATGTCACAATGCATCGGTCTGTGAACTCACAAATTTACTGACCTAGGAGGGACCAAGAGACAGATCATGGTACACTCTTTGATGTGGCTAAACACCTAGACCCATCTTTAGCAGCTAAGCCACGATGAAATTATTGTGGACAGGAATGACAGCTCAACCTGTATGCACCCAAAAAACATGAATCAGAGGCCTCAAGGTGCAACACCCGAAAGGTATTGGCAGCAGACACAATCATAATGTACTGACGACATGATGATTACAATCACACATACAGCAATGTCCAGGGTCTGCCAGGGTCTGCATGCCTAACAGTCAACTAGGACTTAAAATGATCAAGACGACATTCTGCCCAGCCACTGCTGGCAAGATGTAAGTCCATGACCACCCTCCAAAGTGCTAATTAACTCATACATGTTTCAGCTGGTTGTCTGAAATGCAATTAATATATGTAAAAAATGTCAATTGTATACAATTGATAGCATGTGTACTAGTCACATAAGGGAAAGCTGCCAATCCAACTTGTACATGGCCTTTGCTCAATTTCACTGTCAACTATTGGAGGCAGATGTCACAATACAACCTGTAACATTGTATCTTCACATCAACAGGTTGAGCTGTCACTGGGAACACCGAGATCACTGAAGAGACCGCCACTACCCCCATTGACGAAGACCTCAGTGACAACAACAACTCCTAGATGTCTGGACGTTAAGGACGGTTCTGGCTCATTATGGCAACCCGGTCAGACGACACCAGTGAGCCTCATCATGATCACATGGACTCCTCCCAGCCTGGTTGCATCTACATCTCAGGCAGCCATTCGCCCCAGCAACCTCTATCCCAAGGACAGTGACTACCATCTTGTGCCCCCCTCCCCAGTCCAGGATCTTGAGTCACAGCACACACCTCTCACAATGATGGATCTAGAACCAGTGGTAGGGGGCAAGCAGTGCAAAGGGTGCAGACACGTGGGGGTAGGGTGCGTGTGAGGGATGTTGTGGGCCAGTGGCATGAGGCCACTGGGGATTGTCCCGGTCGGGACACCATAAGCCAAGTCTTAGGAGCCTATCAACAATCCCAAGGCGTGATGGGCCAGGTGCTTACTGAACTCAGGAAAATCAAGCAGCTGCAGAGGGTTTCCTTTGAGAGATATTGGAAAAGTGGGAGGCCACAAACACCATTCTGGCCACCCTATCAGGGATGTTTAGGGAGATTAGCAGTACCCTGATCAGGGACCATGAGCAACCACACACCCCATTCTTTGGCCCAGAAACACCAGACCCTTCTACATTGGTGGCAGCCACTGGAAGGGAGGCCCTGTCAGGGGAAGCACTTGCCTCAGACACCCCTTCCTCTGTAGCTGCAGAACCCCCTGCAAGCGGGACATCCACCCAAGACTCCAGGAGGTGCACATGGCAAGACACCAACCTCTGACAGCAAGTGTCCTCTTCCTGATTTCACTCCTTTATGTGCCAAAGAATTACTCTGTTGACTGTTCTCCCACCACGTTCCATCTTCCATGGTGGTAGGACACTGGACTTTGGACTCCAAATGCTGTGGGATCTACTGATATGATGACATCCTCCGTAACTGATCCCCTCACTTTCATCTTCAGTAGCATCAGTTTTTTATGTCCTGCACCTAAGTAAATAAACTCACCTCACAGAAAAAACATTGCCTGCTTGTTTCTGTTCCACAAGTTGAAATGTTGAGATGTAAGCCCTTGTGCTGCACATGTGGAAGACCCAATATGGTAATTGAAAGAGGGATATGTCACAGGTAGTGTAACGCTGGGGATTGATGGCAACACAAGGATGCAAGTGTCTGGTCACACCAAACATTTTTTGCACTGTACAGCACATAGACTGTCAGAGTGTCTGGACTGTCATAGTGAAGAATGTGTGAATCATATTGTATCAGACTAGATATGCCAAAGTACCGTCCCCCAGACCACAGAAGAAAAGATTTTGTCAGACCTTTTCCTGTAGAATAGGCTAACAGATTAGTGGATGTTGTCACCAGCTTGACCCTAATCACATACCAAAACATGGTCTGCCAACATTACTTAAACCCATCCCATTACAATGACAAAGCATCTGTGGGTATGATACAACCTATGTCAATGTTGTGGCACAGGCACTCTGGCCTACAATGAGGAAACACATCTACAGCTGTAAACAGGTCATACATGATCATTGTCAACACAATGTGATGGGAGGATGCATGGATTGCACTTGAATATTATCATATCTCAAGGCCATATGATTACACACATGTGACAACTGGACCAACTAACCACATCAAACCAGCATATCCTGCACTTCAAATTTCCATCCACAAACTGTCCAAGCTGCCTTGGCACAGGACTCATACACCCTAAATCTGCGACCAACATTTCTAGGATCAATCCATGTTCTCTTCCTATGTCAGAACAGCATCAGATACCAGCCAAAATCACAATTCTGAAATGTCCACTCAAGGATTGCATGTTAAAGGTACCTAGATGATGAATTATACAAGTAATTTAGCTTGGGAATTTATGCCTATGACCATAAGCTCATATCAGACATCAGTGGATACATTTATGTTGCAATTAGAATGACACAAACCCTGAAGATAATCAAGGTAGTGAAATGTTCAAGAATGACTTAGCAAGCAAAGCTTGGATGTATACGGCAAAGTATTACATCCACAATCTGTAGAAACAACACCCTAGTCCACACATTATGACAATTACAGTTCCTCAAACAGTCACAGTGATAACACAACAATACTTACTTACACTCATGTAAAGTAGTGGTTGATGAGATCTGCAGCAAGACTTCACCTTCACCTCATCACTGTCATCCTCACTTGGCATTTCAGGATTCTCATCCGGTGCCTACCTCGCCCTCATCTGGGATGTATGGAACATTCCTCCGCAGGAAAATGTTATGGAACATGCAGCAGGCCACAATGATGCTGCACACTTTTTCGGGTGAGCAGAGGAGTGCTCCACCTATCTTTTCCAGGCACCTAAATCTGGCCTTCAGGAGCCCATAAGCCCACTCCACAACAAGTTGTGTTCTTCCATGGGCTTCGTTGAAGCAGACTTCCCCTGGCATCGATAACCATGGACAGATTGAGTATGCAGAGTCCCCTGTTAGGGAGTGGAACATATGTGGTATTATGAGTCCCTCTCATTGGATTTGTTGCAGCAGATATTGCACACACACAAATAGGGCCAATTTGACTTACTAACCTGCCAGGCCCTCTCTAAGCACAGTTGTGACATCAGTCAGGGGGATTGTGCTGTTCTGCATAATGAAGGCATCATGGGCTGAACCTGGGAAATGGGCACAGACTTGTGAAATGTAGAGACCCCCCAAACAAACCACCTGCACATTAATGGAATTGTAGCTCTTTCTGTTGAGGTACACTTGTTCATTGACATGCAGTGGGAACTAGGCACCATGTGTACATTCAGTGGCTCCCACAATGTGGGATGTGTGCCAAACCATAGACGTCAGCCTTCACATGGGTCAAATGCTCACGCTGAGGAAAGTGGATATAGCTGTCCAGGTGCTTCAACATTGCTGAGAGTACATCCTTCAAAAGGAGATTGAACATAGGCTGGAACATCCCAGCAGATAGGGCCACTGTATTTTGGAAGGACCCTGTAGCCAGGAAGTGCTAAACTGCCATAATTTGTGCAATGGGTTGTATGCTATTTGGATAACGAATGGCAGGCATCAGATCTGGATCCAGCTGACGACATAGGTCCATAATTGTTAGCTGATTCAGACAGTAGATCTGGACGATGTGGTGTTCTTCCATGGTCTGAAGGTCTGGAAGTAGACAATAGATAGGAGGTTGTCTGATCCTTCCCCTGGCTACCTAGGGATGATAAGACATGAGATTTGCCATTATTGAATGTGTCCCTTGCAACATACAGGATGCATGTCAATGTTAAAATGTAACAAGGCATGTATTGAGGTTTGGACATGATGCACATTACCCATCACAACTGATAATCACACAGCAGTCACATGTCACCCCCTAGCTTTGACATACATGTGAACATATCATGTGCAAAATGTGCAACAAAACATGCCTCTCGGACTGTGACTTGATGTCCAGAGCATTAAAATGACCTTTGTCGGGGGAGGGGGCTGCACTCCAATACAAATTGCCAAATATGCCTAGCAATGTACATCAATGGTGTCTGAGTAGTAGGAGCTACATGAAAAGAAAAGACAAGTCATTAATGTTGCACAACCCAACATTTTTGGAGATGTGAGAAACATTTGTTGGAGCCATATAACACATGTCAGGCTTCTAAACTGGTCGATGCCTGACCTAATCCACAGGACACTGATAGCTGGCATCGGTGGAAGTCATCATGGCGGCAGGCGGTTGCAACCACAGTGAACACAGCCATAGGCTAAGGTTGATGCCAGTGGCGGTCATAGGCCAATGGCTGTGTTTGCTGACGGTGACGGCCGAGTACATGGCAGACATGACTGCCATGTACTACAGAATCCCTCACTTGATTCCTGACACTGCTTTCAGCAAGACCTCCACTACCTGAGCTGCTGTGTTCCGCCTCTGGGAGCAATCATGCCTCATCCAGCAGGTGATAGGGCACCAGCCTTTTCACCAGGGGAGCTGGATAAGCAGGTGAGGTCCTACACCTGTATCAACAGTTTTATGGTGCACCAGAAGAGCAGGTAAGTGCCTTATGTGCACAGTTTTCTCTATACTTTGACATATATTTGTTCCTCACAGGCTAGAATGTGACCATGTGTGGTGGAATGTGAATTCTAAGCCCTGTAGGTGCAGTAAGTGTGCCTCAATGGGAGAGTCAATGTTCAGTTCCAGGTGTTCTTTTCTGATACATTGTGATGTGTGTGTGTTGAGTGTACCCTGATCCACCTTTTGTTGAGGGCACATAACTAGGTGAGGTGACATAACAGCCATCCCGAGACACCTCTTACCTCATGGATGTCATCAATGTGAGAGCACATGTATTTGAATGACAGCATGAGCACTGTATGCATGTTGTATGTGTCAGTTGTGTATATTGTGAGATATGTGTATGGTGCCACAGACATTTAAAAAAACATCTGTCCTTACTAAACTGTTGTGTGGAAGGCATATCCTGACTTACTCTGCCCCTTAGGTTGGTACAAAAAAAACACATGCCAACTGGTTGTTGGCTACATGATGTACTGTCATGCGTGGAAGTTTTGGGAATGGAGTTTCAAGTAGGTCTGTCTGCTCAGTCTGCAGAGACCAGGGCCTGTAAAATGTATCTCACTGTATTTCTCCAAGTCTGGGCTGGTGTCGATGCCAGCCGAAGCCGCTGCATATGTCAAAGGGGGGACAGGGATGACGACGGGGAAACATTTTTTTAAACAAAGGAAACACCATTTCCTTTTTGTCACCCATCTCCCATCGCCTCCAGCTACCTCACTGCTCTTGTGGTGTCCCAGCATTAGCCGGGACACCAGCACTGCCTCAACAGCAATCCTGGTGGTACTTACATACTAAACATAGCATGTAAGTAGCGTCAGGATTGGTCTGAGTGGTGCAGAGTGCCAATCAAACACAAGCATGGGGTCTGTGCTGTTTCTCCAGCCTGACTCTGTATACAGCCGGGTTCGAAAAATCCAAGTACACTCTCCCTTCTTCCCCGTCCCACCCCTGTGGCACATCCCTGCCCCTCCATGTACACTGTGCTGGTTGAGCCAGCAGGTGAAAATGATGAAAAATAGAACAATAGCAAGCTATTGTTTTATTTTTCATCTGCTGGCTCAACGAGGGGGCCACACTCCTCTGCCACTGCGGAGGAGCTGCCCTTGGGCAATTAGCTTTTGCAACTGTGGCACTGTCCCCACTCTCTGTGTCCCAGCACAACATATTGTGAGGTCAAATCTTGCTCAGTGCTAAAATGAAGCATATTTAGGCTCTATCCTCTGATAAAAATGTACATGGTATTAGGGAAGAGCTGATGATCTGTGACTGACGTGCAATTGGCATCTCTGTTAATGTGTGTTTCAGAGCCTTGCCAAGTCCCTTAATCCCACAGCCGTTGTCACCTTCATACAGGTCACATGTGTCCTGTGCAGGCTCATTGCATTTCTGACACTGCATAAGTGCAAACTGTGTGTTGTTTACTGATAGCCCAAGAAATGTGACTCAGTTTTCTGGTCACATTGCAGAAAATGTTCAATGCATGTCTATGTTATTCTGAAGTTATTATATGTATTATGGACACATATGTCAAAAAGTGTGTTTTGTGTTGGTGATGAGCAACACAGACCCACACCCCCTGAAGTGACATGAGTCTGCATCTGTATTTGCACATTTCCACACATGGACAGGCTAGACTTTTTCTGTGCCGACCATGCACATCCCTTCATTATTTACCCACTTGTGATGTTAGAGTTTGCACCCTGGCAGTAGCCTGGAGGGACTGTATGCAGAGGATCATTCTCACAGATTGTGAGAGTTTGGATGCATTCATGGCAGAGGAGTTTACCTTTCAAAAGCCACATGTGATGTGTCCAATAGTATTTCTGATCTCTGTCAGATTGCTATATCATGTCCCACAAGATGTCGGTTGAACTAGCTAGCCAGTGCAGGGCCTGAGATGGGTGGAGGGTGGGGCTGCCTATTGGCAAGTGTTTGTAGTCATCTTCCTGTATTCAGTGACTGCAATGTGCCACAGTTGGGCAGTATGGGCAAGACAGGATGTTCCCATCTTGGTATACTGACATGTTTGTGACTTGTTAACATAATTTATTGTCTTGTTGTGAAACCTGGCATCCTTGGCGTTGTTTCCCATGTCTTTTCCCCTCTGCCCCTTGTGTTTTTGACTGTGTATTGGACTTTGTTTTTGCTGGTTTTGGTACTCCGGACACTGTAGCACTGCTGACCAATGCTAAAGTGCAAGCGTTCTCTGTATAGATTGGGATTATGATTCGTTATACCTGATTGGCATATTTCATTTACTATTAAGTCTGTAGTAAAGTGCACTAGAGGTGCTTAGGGCCTGTAAATGAAATGCTATTAGTGGGCCTGCAGCACTGATTGTGCCACCCCCATGAGTAGCCCTGTAAACATGTCGCAGACCTACCACTGCAGTGTCTGTGTGTGCAGTCTCGCACTACCAATTGAACCTGGGAAGTGTACCCACTTGCCAGCACCAAACCTTCCCTTTTACTACATGTACGTCAGCCATGAGGTAGGCCCTAGGTATCTGCATTGACAGGGTGCAGTGTATTTAAAAGGTAGGACATGCACTGGTTTGTTTTATGTGTCTTTGTTGGAAAATGGGTTATTGGTAGGGCAGGTAGGTACCTACACCTAGCAACAAGCCACTAACCTCCACATAAGTACAGTTAGGTCTCAGTAAATTAATCCCAGCTCTAACCTTGGTAGCGTGGCATCGAGCGTCAAGGCTTAACTTAGGAGACAAAGTGTAAAGCATTCAAATATCACAAAACAGTAATTAAATAAAACACAGAAAAGAGTTTAAAAATCCAAAACCAATTTATAAAAATAGCTTATATTTTTATCTTTAAAATGACACAAAAACGATTAAAATCGGTTCAGGGGAACCGGAGATATGAATTTTTTAAGTATTATTATTTTCTAGCGCTTAGAAACAAAAAGCGCCAATCGGGTCATCTGGTTGCACCAGGACCGGGGCAAAGTCAAACTTTCAGGCCGACCGCGATAGAGCCCTGCTCGGCTACAAGTCGCGGGAGGCCTCGGTTAAAAAGTTACCTTCTGACTTAGTCTTTATTTTGAAGTTTTTCTTCACCGGGACGAACCTGCCAGTTGAATCCGACCTCCTGGAGCCCTTGTCCGGATACGCGAAGTCGGTTTCCTCGGTGGTGATTTTTACCTTCGGACATAGTCGTTTTTTCGAGATGAAAATCCTTCGACCGGGGTAAACCTGGATCTTGATCCGACGTCCATGGAGCCCTTCTCGGATACGATGGCTGGGAGGTCCCGGTCAACTTTTTACGTTCGGACTTAGTCTCTTTTTTGGATGTTTTTCTTTACCGGGACGAACCACGAAGTCAGGCCGGGTCGCGGTTGAGGCAAGCCGGCTAGAATTTCCGCGGCGGGTCGGTCCCTCTCTGGAGCTTTTTTCCAAAAATTCTCAAATCTTTTCCAAACTTCTGGGGCTTCACCCAGATGTTCTTTTAAGGTTCTTTTGGGGTCCACAGCTCACCCCAAGGGTCCAGAAGTTCTGTGATGGTCCTTGGGGGGTGCGGACTTCAACTCCCAGAATGCACCTGGCGCAAACTCCTTTTTGGCCACTGGACAGTGGTCAGCTGGTCGCTTTCTTCAGGAGTTGGTGCAGGGGACTCTGGTTTAGCAATTTTTCACCTGTAGCAAACAGGGAGTCCCTCCTTGAACCAGTTGAAGCCAGGCAAAGTCCTTCTTGTGGTGAAGCCCAAGTGTGCAGCTGGTGCAGTCCTTCTGAGTGCAGGGTCCAGGTGCAGGCCAGGGGTCCAGCAGGGCAGTCCTTCTTCTTCTTTAGTTCCTTTCTTGTTGAATTCTGGAGGGGATCTGAGGTGTGGGTGCAGGTCTGCCAGTTTTATCCTTGCTCCTGGGTGAAAAGCAGGGGGGCCCTGGTTCTCCAATCAGGTACAGGGTCGTCCCCCTGTGATGACCACTTCCTGGGAAGTGTGGCAAAAATCCATCCCAAAAGGCAACAGTCTCCAAAAATCCAACATGGCTGAATCTGATTTTTGGAGGTTACATCTGGCTGAGCCCACCCACTGGTGTGGCTAAAAATCATAAACACACCCCTCTCCTGCCCTCTCCTAATCTAATCAAGGGGGCACCTAGTTGTCTGGGGTTGCAGGATGTGGGGGTGTTGCTGGGTGCTCCAGATGTCCTTCTCTGCCTTTGAAGACCAGTTTGGCAGCCCTCCCCCTTCCTGCCTCACCATCTGCTGAGGGGAGATTCTCTCCCCCAAGCACATTCCTTTGTGTGAAGTCTGGCCACTTCACACCTCATCAAGGCAGCCTGGCAGAAGCTGCTGCAGGCTGGCCAATCAGAGCACAGCAGCAAAAACAATGCAGAGCTGAAATTGGCAACTTTTTAGGTAAAGTCTAAACTTTTTACCTGGACAAGTTATATTAAATCCAACAACTGGAAGTTGTGGGATTTATTACAACAATCAATTTGATACCAAATTCTTGGTATGTAACATTTAAGGAGACTTTAAAATTTAAAATAAAGTCTGCCCATTCTAGCCTATGAAGGCCATTTACTTCAATGAGGGAAAAACGAATTTGGCTGTTTTTACCTCACCAGGGCTTATAAATCTATTTTTATAAAGTCCCTGTTTATAGTTACATGCCACCCAGCCCTAGGGGCACATAGGGCACACCTTAGGGGTGACTTATATGTAAAAATAAGGTAGTTTAAGACTTTGGAAGTACCTTTAATTCCAAAGTTGAATTTGCATATAACTTTAATTTAAAAGCAGCCAGCAAGGCAGGCTTGCTTTTAAAATGACACTGGGCACCTCAGCAATGCACCTAGGTGTGCACCACCTATGCTGTGGTCCCTAAACCTACATGCCCTACCATATACTAGGGACTTATAGGTAGGTTAACTTAGCCAATTATAATTAGCCTAATTTGCATATCCATTTTACACAGAGCACAGGCCCTGGGACTGGTTAGCAGTACCCAGGGCACCATCAGAGTCAGGAAAACACCAGCATAAAGTGGAAAATGGGGGCAAAAAGTTATGGGGCCTCTGCAATCAGCCCTAGTTTCTCACAGTCTTGTTAGTGAAATACTGTGAAATTCGGTTTTCGCTATTGCAAGGCTTATCTCTCCCGTAGGTTAACATGTGGACTGCCTTTAAATATCTTTTAAGTGCAGTTTCAAAAATACATCTTTTAGTAGAATTGTTTTTTTAAATTGTCTGTTTGAAAATGCCACTTTTAGAGAGTGGGCATTTTCTTGCTAATCTGGGCCTCTGCCCACCTATGGAATCCACATCTGGGTCAGACTGACAGTTGGGCTGTTTGTGAATTCTCTTTAGACAGTGATACAAAGGGAGCTGTCCTGCATATCCTGATGATATCTCCTGGGCTAGAGTGGTGAGGCAGGAGCTACACTTACACCTGAAAGGGCTGTGCCTGTCCTCGCATGATGCAGTCCCCAACCCCCTGGTGTGTGTCAGGGGCCAGGCCTGGGCAAGACAGGGTCCTGTGAAAAACAGAGACTTTCCTTTGACGTTTTCCTATTTCCTATGGCAGAAATGAGGATAAGCAGTGAACCCAAAACCCTAGACACTTCTGGATCAAGAGGAACTTCTGCCAAGGAGAAGAGGTGAAGAGCTGGAGGAGGAGCACTGCCCCTTTGCTGTGTGTGCTTTGCTGGGTTGGCCTGCAGTTGCTACTTCTGCTTTAAAGAGGACAAATACTGGACTTTGCTATGTATCCTGCTTGTGAAGTTTCTCCAAGGGCTTGGACTGAGCTCTCCCCTTGTTCTGAAGCCTAAGGACCATCAAAGATTTCATCTGCAAGCACCTGGGCTCTCTTGCTGAAACCCCTACCCTGCCAATTGGTGCCATATCGAGTCTCTGGGCCCTTGAGAGGAGACGTTGATGAACCAGAAAGAAAATCCACTCAACATAGCCGAGCAGCAGAAAAATCAACGCAGCGCCTGCACTGCAGCTGAAAAATCGATGCATAGCTGGTAAAATTAATGCATCACCAGCTCAGCCCAGATTCATTGCTGCCGTGCATCTGGATTTTCTATGCACTGTCCCTGGGAGTCAAAATCTGCAACATCAATGTACCGAACCCGGAGCTACTTGTCTGGAAATCAACAGATCTCTTCCCTGTGAGGAAAAAATCATCGCATGGCCTAACTTGCGAGTATGGAATCAACTCATCACTTGCTTTTCCTGTGCACGTTCACCTGGGCGGCATTATTTTTGACGCATAGTAGGTACTTTGTGCTGAAACAATGCGTCCATTGATTTCTTTGGATTAAGGCTCTTAATAGAATTAAAAAAAAACAAATCTTTGCTTGTGTATGTTGCCTTTTTTTTATTTTGGTCTTGGTTGATTTAGATAAATATTGGCTATTTTCCTAAACTGGTGTAGAATCTTTTAGTGGTGTTTTCATAGTGTTACTGTGTGTTTTGGTTAAGATACTTTATACATTGCCTCTGAGATAAGCCTGCCTGCTTGTGCCAAGCTGTGAAGTGGGTAAGCAAGGGTTATCCTCGGTGTGTTGCTCCCTTACCCTGACAAGATTAAGGGTCCCTGCTTGGACAGAGTGCAAGCTGACTGCCAATCAGAAACCCCATTTCTAACACTTGTCTTTTGCATCCATGCAGGTCAACGCCCATTAGAAGAAAGGGATTTGGAGAGCCATTGCCAATTAGGTGAGGATCCTGGGGGTCTATAGCTGGTAGATCACCCTCTGTTCCAAGAGGTGGGAGTACCTAAGACGTTGGGCCTGGAAGATTGCGGAGGCCCTGCTGGGGCTGTCCTCCCAACGTGGGTGGAGTGCCCGCTGGACCATGACCCCCCCAATGGTCAGCATTCTGGCTATGGCTTCTCCGGGTGTTTGCGGGCAGCACAGCAGCCACAAGTGGGTGAGTACATGGCAAATTCCTGCCTGCCCCATAAACAATGAGGGCTGAGCCATTTGTCACATAGTAGATGGGAGTTTCTTTGTGTTGACATGTCATGTGTACCAAACTGGTGTGCCTTGCCTTTTTGACCTGGGACCTAGGACAAACTGGGGGGAATTCTCAGATCAGTGATCATTCATTTACTGATTGTTGTTCCAGTTGGTGTAATTTCTATCCAACAGACAACTCTTCCTATATGTTACCGGCCAAAGGTAAGTAGGTTGTGGATCACTGTACTCTGCCATGTGTCTGGGTATGTGTGCATGTGTTACAATAAAGGAGGGAACAGGGAGATTATTGGTCCAATGTACACTCACCCAAATACAGCTCATGAAAAATTACAAAGTACACTGTTCCATAAATGAAAAAGAATACAGATATACACAGGGCTAGTAATAGTCAGTAGCTAAGGAGAGACCTCACACACCCAATAGGTTGTCAAGCTTCATCACTGGGCAACCTCCTCGTCAGACCGGCACTGCAATGTCTGACGGGCCACACCTTATAAAGGTGATATTACTTAACCGGCGATCCTATACCAAAATTGGTCAGATCTATGATGAATGCTGACTATCGGTGTATGTAGGAGAGAGGAAGAAGTGAAAGTTCAAATTGGCTCAGAACCATAACCTTCCTATTTAATAGTTCAGAAGTAGGTTAAGGCCAAGATTAAAAATAAGGCCGGGAGTGCTGATTGAGATAATGCTTGGCTGCACTCCAACAAAGGAAAATAGCTAGTGCCCCAAAATCCTATGGTACTAGGTCAACATGTTTTGCGTCTAAGTGGTCACTACTGATCCGGTGACGCTTATTCAGGACCGCTACTACTACTTCTCCTATACTAATATGAAAAAAGATAAGTGCTGGTCGGTCACTTACTTATGTAGACTGCAAGTCAGAGTCATTTTAGTCAGCAAGACACCCTGTGTAAAAAGCAAAAACACATATTCGTTTGCACAGAAGTTATAGTGCACAGTGTAATTAAAAACCGTGATCAATCGGTTCATAACCAGTCCCAAGTGTGGTAGATAGAAAAAATCCTTAACCTATTTCTGAACTATTAAATATGATGGTTATGGTTCTGAGCCAATTTTAACTTTCACTTCTTCCTCTCGCCTACATACAATGATAGCCAGCATTCATCATAGATCTGACCAATTTTGGTATAGGATAGCCGGTTAAGTACCATCACCTTTATAAGGTGTGACCCGTCAGACATTGCAGCGCTGGTGTGATGAGGAGGTTGCCCAGTGATGAAGCTTGACATCCTATTGGGTGTGTGAGAACGGAATTTACAATGGGATACTGTTGTTTGCCATTTGTTGACTGAGTTATGCTGCATGTGGGACAGCTTTGAGGATGAAGAGAAGTCCTAAATGTTGTATGGTTAGTGTGGTTCCAAGACTTCACCCATGCAATTGTAGTTGTCTGAGGTCCAGATTTTACTGTGGGCCAATGAAGTAAATCCAGATGGCATGCATGCATATGTCATGGCACATGTACGCACCACTTAGATGAGTAGTTTTGCAAAGGCCTAGTAGACATTATGGTATTGGTAGTCAATGTGCTTTGTGGTTCAGGTGTTATCATGCACATGTGATGACCATATTCCTCTTTTACCTTGCCACATCAGCACAGGCAAGCAGAGGAGATGGAGATGAGCCAAGTGGGAACACTTCTGGCCATGGGACATGGGGTGAAGAGACAAATGGCACGGAAGGACCCAGTGCCCCAGAGGGTGAGGGGAGTACCACAGGGAGGACCGGATCTGCATCATCATCATTCTTGGATTCCTCCTCCAGTGGCCACTGGTAGTTGTGGTGGACTCATCAGGGCATCTCCCATCACCATCTTTGTCCACCACCCCATTCTATCACTGCCCACCCTGTAGCTCCCCACCCAGTGGGTGGGGATCTCCTTTACCTCGGACACCTCTGCACCAGCCCCTGTTACACCTGCTGCCCTCAGTGAGGAGGCTATTGACCACCTGAGAAGTATCTCTGTGGGACAGTCAGCCATTGTGAATGGCATTCAGGGACAGATGAGCCAACTGCAACCAACAAACGTGTTCCTGGAAGGCATTCATTGTGCAATGGCTGGCCTAGAGAGATCTTTTCAGGCTCTGGCTTCCACACTGAAGGCAACCAGTCCCACCCCACCCTCTGTCCCCCCTCTACCTCCCTCTTCCGAGTCCAAAGCCCCCTTTCCCTACCTACCCAAAGCACATGAACAGATCTGCAGACATCCACCTCAACAGACAAACAGAGCACACACAAGCACCACAAGACACACTGGCATGCACACAAACAACATCCACCTACAGACACACTAACAGTAACAACTTCCCATAACACCCCACCACCCCAGCATCACGCACATGACATCAAGCATACCTACAGACACCACTACAACAGTCACTGACACAGCCACCATATGCATCCTACCTGCAGACACCACCCCAGCAGACCCACAGACATCCATCATAAGCACCACACACAGCACAGCTAGACACACATCCACCTACCACATCCACCATACCAGCAGTCACCACCCTAACAGACATTCATCCAGCCACTGACCACAGCATCTCCAGAACCTCCACCCTCCATAAGCCAAAGACATATAAACACCCTCACTCACCCACCCAACAGACACTCACCACACAAGCATACCTCCCATAAGCACGCACCCACAACATCCAGTCCTACACATCAGACATCCACTCCCTCAACCACCAAATCCAGACCCTCTTCTGATGACCCTCCCTGTGTGTCAAAAAACTGTTCCTATGTGACCTTGGTCTTACCCCTGTTCTCCCCTAGCTCCAAGGTTGTTCATTCCACTTCCAAGGCCTCCCCTACCCCTACCATAGCCCTGTCCCTATCACACCTCTCTCAAGCCAAACCCCCTCCCAAATCTGATCCCCCAACCGATAGTCCCTGAGGTGCCTGCCTGCCCCCTTGATGCCCCTTCCTGTGGATGTTCCCTGGCAGTTGGGAGTGAAGTTTATCCACAACACTGTGCTATATATGTAAATCTTTGGGTTGGCCAATGGCCTTTGGAATTGTAGAACTTTTTGATTTAATAAACACAAGCGTTTTATTTTAGCACACCTTTGCCCTGCAAATCCTTTTCTAGCTTGATGTTGTTCCTGAGTGACTTTGGTTATGTTGTTCCAGTTGTGTGTGTGTTTGGGCCTGCTTACTGCTCCATGTGCTAGTGTTTGCAGTATGTGAGTTTGTGTGCAGTGCTGGTGTGCCCTAAGAGAAAGGTATATGTTGTATGTATAGGTATGTGTGTGTAAATGCAATGTTGGTGTCATGGCATTGTGAAGTATTTAGTATGGTAAGCACATCTTTTTGTGTTGTGCAATGTGGGCATGTATGGTGTTCGACTTCTCCTTCTGATAAGGCTTCTGCAGGTATCTGATGTGTGTTATCTTGAGTTGCGTTTGTGTGGACATGGATGGTGTTCAGTTGTGCTTGCTGTGTTTGAATTTGCCTGTGCATGTGTCCATTTAGGTGTGAGTCTCTTGCAGCTAGTTCCTGCAGTAAGAGTTCTATGTGCTTTGCTGACTAGCCCTTCCCCATTGTTCATATGTGCATGACATTTTGGTTTAGTATTGTTTGTCCCTGGGACTCATGTAGGGCCATTTCCTGTGTGCATGTTGTTTGAGGGGCATGTTCAAAGTGATTTATGTCATAGTGCAGTCCCCTTCCCTGGGTGTCCCGTATGCCCCTCTTTGTGCTGGTATAGTTGTCATGTTTTCTTTGCCTATTTGTGTCTCTGTGTTTAGTGCATGCCATTGTGCTTCCATTGCGCTGTGATGTGTGGGATGTATGTGTGTATTGCTGAGATGTTTCATGGTGGTGTTGTTTGTGTTCCATACCACTTCAATACAAATGTGTGGTATATGCATGAACATCCCCTGGCCAGTGCTGTGACAATGTGTAGCCCTCAATGTCCCTGTGCCTGAGCTGTGTGGCAGTTTGTATTTGTGTAGTGCTGCAGTGCAGTGTGTGTGTGCAGCCCAAAGGGGGTGTATAGTGACTGTGTGTGTGTCTGTTTTGATGTATATTCATGGGTTTGGGTGGTTTGAGAGGTGTACCTCCTGCTTGTGGCATGCCCCCCATGATGTGTAAGAAGGTGCAACATACAGTTTTTAAAGATAATGATACCGTTGGGTGTGTGTACTCATGGTTGTTGGTGTCCACTGCAGTGTTAATTTTGTTTTCTTTGAATGAGCAGGAGCAGCCGCATGACGTTTGTGAAGGGCTTCATGGTGGCACCGGGCATGTAAATCTGCCTGCAGGTGAGTGTCTCCCTTTACACTGTCCATTTCTGTCTTCTGATACGTGGTGGTTGGGCCGCCACAGTCACAATGGTGTTGTGCAACCTTGTAATGAGACCATTGGCAACACAGGCTCCGCATACCTGTTTTTGCTTCCTCTTGACCATGGCAGTCTGTCCTACCTGGTGGTGCCTGCGGACCACTGGCGATCTTTTGTTAGTGTAACCACCATACTCGTAATATAGTGTACTGACCGCCAGATCAACGGGGGTTGGACCGCCGCCTCCATAGCTGTTTGTGGATGGCTAAAATCATAATAAGGCCCTATATTTTTCCTTATGAAAGAGAATGAAACCAAAGATTCAAGCTCTGGAGAAGGTTAGTGTTTTGAAAAATACATAAAATATATGTATACATACAATATTTAAAGATTAAAAAAAAAAACTCAGCCATTGGTGAAAGGGTACTGCAAGTCATTCAGGTTCCTCCTCAAACAGAGTTCTACTTCCTCTTTACATTGTTCTCAGAGTTGTTTGACTAACATCATGCTTTCAATCAGAACCAGGGAGTGACTATATGTAGGATGAATTATTGTACTAGACTGGCAATCTATAATATCCAATACAACAAACAGGAACTCACAGCCTAATATATATATTGGCTGTTGGGCCATCTGTCCTCTGTGATGAAGGATTGAAACCATCCACAATAAAAGGCAGAAGTGTGCCTGCCCAATTTATAATGTAGTAGCAGGATAATCTCTGTCAGACTTGACTATCCCTACATCTGATGGCTCTCTTCCGTCGGGGGAGTACATTTGGCTGCAGTCGTATTCTACTCCATCAACATCAGACATGCAGTTCTCCACCTGCCAAATTATATTTGTCCAGGGGTGGTGCAAGGCTCTTGAGATGGAGTAATGGCATGGATGATACGTTTGCCATTTATGTTTCAGGTACATTGAACACAGCTGAGCTTCATTAGTTAAATACTGTTTTTTTTCAATAAAAACACACCCCTTCACATCCAACAATCCTTTGCTTTTCTCTAGTGAAGCAGCAGGAGCCACACACAGGAGCAATGTTTTTTCCTCGTTACCTTTTAAAAAAATACAATTTTCTGTAGTTTATAATATTTTACCTTGGCGGGAGAAGAAATCCAGGTTTACGGATAATGAATTATCGGAAACGGTGGATTAGATTCTTAAGGTAGAGTCACAATTGTCCAAAGTCCATGTCCAGATTATCCTATCTCCCAAAAAAGACAAATATGGGATAGAATTGTTAACAAAGTCAATGGTGTGTCTTACACCAGGGGTGTTATTACAAAATAGGGTGCACTTTCCTTGTTTGCACCATGGCACCCCTTCAAACAGGTGTGCCATGCACAAACAAGGAAAGCACACCCTATTATGTATAATGCATGTCTCTCAGGACAGTTGTGAACTTGTGCAGCCCTGGGAGCAGGGCATTAAAATGGCATGCTGAGTGGCGGGGATTGACTCTTAGGTAAAAAGAATGTTGTATAGGCCTGTAAGATGTACTTTTAATGATCTACCTCAGTGTCTATCAACGTGTCCTCTTTATTGGTTGTTTTTTGAGGTTGTATATCTTATTTTATAAATATAAATGTGTGCATGTTATTTAAGACTTTTGGTTTGAAATTTTTAAAGTCTGCATTTGTTTCAAGTCCTATGGCTTTGCCCTGTGGGTCACATAATTACTAGAATGTTTGGGTGGACAAGACTATGGGGGTCACTCTGACCCCCGCGGGCGGCGGAAGCCGCCCGCCTGGCGGGAACCGCCAGAAGACCGTACTGCGGTCAAATGACCGCAGTGGTCATTCTGACTTTCCTGCTGGGCCGGCGGGCGACCACCAGAAGGCCGCCCGCTGGCCCAGCGGGAAAGCCCCTTCAACAATGAAACCGGCTCCGAATGGAGCCGGCGGAGTTGAAGGGGTGCGACAGGTGCAGTGGCACCCGTCGCGATTTTCAGCGCCTGCAAAGCAGACACTGAAAATCTTGCTGGGGCCCTGTTAGGGGGCCCCACGACACCCGTTCCCGCCATTCTGTTCCTGGCGGTAAGAACCGCCAGGAACAGGATGGCGGGAAGGGGGTCGGAATCCCCATGGCGGTGCTGCTTGCAGCGCCGCCATGGAGGATTCCTATGGCCAGGGGAAAACCGGCGGGAAACCGCCGGTTTCCCTTTTCTGATCGCGGCTTTACCGCTGCGGTCAGAATTGGCCAGGAAGCACCGTCAGTCCATGACCGCCAGGGTCAGAATGACCCCCTATATCTCTTATAAACCACCATGACAGCACTTGGATTTTTACATTGTTAATTAATTTTACCCTGCTTTATGTACAGTGAATGTCAGGCCTAATGATTTTTATTTTCACCCTTACAGATGTGAAATGTTAAAAATGTAGGGTTTACAATTTTTTCTTTATACAAAGCTTGTGCAAAGTTGTAGAAGGGGGCTCACAAGACGATAGGCCAACAGTTGGCTACACACTCGGTGACTACTTCGAGGAAGTGCGCATCGAAATGCCACACAATGTAACAATCTCACACAAACGTGCCAAAGGTTTCCCTTTCCTGTGTGTGGCTCACTAGCCCAACAATGATTTGTGCCTATCTAGTGACTATGTTCCCACTTCACATTAATCCTTAATCAAATTTAAGTGTGAATTCCCTATCTGGCTTCATTCAAAATGGAGGTGGGCATGGGCTCTGTGACAAATGTGCTTTCATGGCTCCAAGCCATTTAAGTGCACGTAGCCTACCAGGTCACTCCCTCTCCCAGGCTGCATCAGGAAAATAAATCTCCATCCCCGAAATGTCTTTATTCTTCCTAGCTCCTGTAATTACTTCACACAAAATTACAGGTCAGGCCACAGCTGCTGTCTGCTGCTGACCAATTAGGAAAGGTCATTAAAGGAATGTTGTAGGCGACTCTAAAAAGTATTTTTTGAGCTACTTTTCTAAAATAATTAGATTAAATATAACTTTAGGAAGGTGTTGGTTTTAAGGTAAGTAATAATAACTTGACAACTTGCACAATTTTGCTAGCTACCTTCATCTGGAAGTAATATTTAATATACTTAATAAAGTATATATCATATTATCCAATGTATCTAGCAGCCTATAATAAGCTCCAATCATTTTTGTGAATTCTCCCTGCTAAGTCATGTGGACCTGTTTTTTCTAACCATGCACCCATTTATCTGGACATTTACAATTGAACCTTATAGGTAATAAATAGATAGGTTCACATTTGTCACCTTTGCGGAGCACACATAAAAACATAGGACATATAGGTAAGTTAACTTTGTTAATTTCTATCATACGAATTGTTGAATCTCTTTTTACTTCCAAGGTAGACCGTCTTTCAGGCCTAGTGGCAAATCCTAACTGTCATTTCAGGGCTTGCACAATCAGTGCTGGAGCGCATCAAATGACATTTAGTTTGAGGCCATAGGTTTGGTAAGTATCATCTACTAGCACCGTACAGGTAAATGTAATGTGCAAATCTGTGTTAACTTATTTTTACCAAGTGGTGAATACATTTTTGGGACAGAGCACGTTCACTGGGTGCTGGAGTTCAGCATCCCAGTTTGCAGAGTCACTACACCAGTCTCTACATCTTTGAGAGGGTGGTACAATATTAGCGGTGAATCACCAGATAATGCTTAACTAATGAGCTTTAGCTTTTAAAATCTTGGATTGAAATTTGTAATGATGCACAGAAAATATTAACAATTGCTTTCCATTCATTTTTTACCCTATGTCTAAGTCAGCTGACACCAAAAAAAAAGCCAAATCTCGAAGGGCGTCGTTTGGAAGTTGACAAACCTGAAGATCCACAGGGCGCTATAGCCTGCATTGCCACAAGCAAATGGAGGACCTGTGACTCTGGACCCGAATAACAGCAGAGGTCTGGCTGGAGACGTCCTTGTGGGAGCCGAAGTGGGTGCAGTGCATCCTTAGCCTATATAGTGGCGTAGCCTACCCACTGCTGGATGGAGAGTAAAGTGCCATGGGGCTGGCCCACTGTGTTGAACTCTGAGACTAAAAAATACTTTGCCACAAGGGGGTGAGTGCACGTGTGGTTTTCATGTGTGGTAAAAATATCATTTTCAGGGTGTCCCAGAATGTCTCATTATGCCCACTGAATGCTGGAGTCATCTAAAGGCAAAATTAAGTAGCTACACAGATAGGGGAAAATGTAATTGCTGTACTACGGTGTGCCGTACATATTTGCCAACCAATGGTCCATATAAAAAGTTGGGAAAAGACATATGTATTGTTTTTTACAGACATAACCTACTATTTTGCAGTGTGTTTGTATACACTTAAAAGCCTAACATATCCACATCTTCCTAAATGAAGCTAAGAATTACAACTGTCCCTTGTAAGTGTATATTTAATTTATAACATTTTTTTTTCTTTCAATAATGTCTTTTACTAAGCGTTTTGAGCCCTAAACCATTGTCCTTAGGTAGAAAACTATACAATACTGAAATAAACAAATTGTTGGGGCAAATTCTTACCACATACAAACAAAAAAACAGTTAGTATGATAATATAGGTCTCCTACTTCTAGTGCTTACAATGTGATTTTGTAGCAGAGAGAATCAAAGCAAGGCCATCTACCTTTCACAGCTAAATCCAATATTTTTATAGTGCTCTTAATTTCAGATTTCAGATTGATGCCCAGAAAACACATTTATTAAGATTACTTTTCTGGCCTTACTCTGATTTTTGTGCCACATTGGTCATGTTTTGTGAATGGTCATGTGTACATTCACAATTTACGTTGAACATTATTACAAAAGTAAACGATACATAATGAGAGTATATGTGTCATCAACTCCAGGGGTCTCATTATGAGGCTAGTGGGCTGACTGTCGGCCTGCCAGCCTCGTGGAGAGGAGACCACAGCGGAGCTGGCAGTCTCCCCCCCCCCAAGGCTCTTTATTAGGTTTCCACTGAGCTGAACGGTGGAAACCTCACAAAACTGAGGTTTCTGCTTGTCAGCCCAGTGGAAACCATGCAGCGCCATTGGCCTCAGCTTGTAATGAAGCCGAGGTCGATGTCATTGCACAGTGGCCCTCGGAATACACTCTGTCTGCCATAGCAGACAGTGTGTATTCCAAAGGTGTTGGGCGGGAGTCCCTGCACTGCCCATACCACAGGCACTGTGTTTCCACCAGCCTTTTGATGGTGGAGAAACAGGAGTTGTGAGCAGCACAGGGGCGCTGAGTTCAGCGCTGCTGTGTCTGACCATGAGCCTGCCCTCCACTAGCCTTTTGGGAACCTTGTTCCTGTCGGTGACGATGGTCCCCCGGAGGTCCAACAGTCAGGGTTGTAATGTGTGGTCAGACTCGTAATGAGGCCCTAGATGCCATCACAGATTGAGAATGCTGAACCATTTAAACAGATAATTTTGTGTGTCTCCTGTCCCTGGCAGCAATTGTGTATCTCGTGTTACTTCCCAAAAGATAGTGTAAAAACGAGACAGATTATTAAAGAACTTCCAAACTTGATGACCTATGGTAAAGTAATGTTGCCATTAACACCATTGATGAGAAAACTGCTAGGTATCCAGCACTAAACCTGTAATTAGCTAGTGCATTTTTTGCTAAATCTGCCTTTAGCAAAGACATATTTTCATTCAGTCACTTTTATTTGCATTATTATTTTTTAATCGCATACATTTTATAAGTGTAATTTCTGTACACAAAGTTTAACACACCATGTTCAGAGTGGACCCATCCAGAAATGCCATCTACCAAAGGAGCATTGATGGACGAATGCACCTTGCTCAGAGTCCCACTAAAATGTTGTCCACAGCAGCAATTTCAGAGTAGCACCACCTGTGGCCAAAGCAGTCTGCCATGTCAGTGGAGCACTGTTTGGCTACTTCTTCTAACTTGGAACCACTGAAAAACTCTATCTTCCAAAAAATATACTCAGTTCAAAAGTAGTTTACAGATTGGATCAAAAGTTGATCTTGTAGCAGATCATCAAGCTATTGTAGTCCACTACAGCTTTCACATTTCTGCTGGCCTACTGTGAGTGTGCCACTAACAGTAGGCCCAGGTTTCCAGTGATGGCATTTTATTATTTTTGACAATGTAATTTTTTACAAACTACTAACATTCTTATGTCCTCCTCACATGGCAATTGTTGCAATTTAGAAACAGCCAAATAAACATGTTTGGTTTTGCTAATTTCAAATGATTTGTGAAGTTAGAATTCTTACAAGGTTTTCTTTCACAAAACAACCTTCTGTAATTGTTAGAAATAGGGTCTTTGGTTGACAGTTAGGTTACCCCCTGTTCAAGCAAGGACCCTCACTTTAGTCAGGGTAAAAGAGAATCACCCTCAGCTAACCCCTGCTTACCCCCGTGGTAGCTTGGCAGAGCAGTAGGCTGAACTTCAGAGTGCTAGGTGTAAAGTATTTGTACCAACACACACAGTAACTTAATGAAAACACTACAAAATGACACAACACCAGTTTAGAAAAATAGGAAATATTTATTTAAACAAAACAAGACCAAAATGACAAAAAACCACAATACACAGGTCAAGTTATCAATAAAAATGCAAAAAGAGTCTTTAAGTAGTTTTAAACACACGCTATTGCTGCTAGTGTGAAAATGTACCTGGTGCGCGTCAAACATAACCCAGCACGGGCGAGTGTGCATCAAAAAAGGGCTTGCTGAGGCGTTGATTCCACTCACGAGCTGGACCGTGCGTAGTTTCTCTTTACGCCGGGTCGGGCGTGTCGTTTCTTCTCTCTGCAGGAGAGCGATGCGTCGATCCGGTCAGCACTCTCGGGTCCGGGCAGGTCTTGCGTTGTTTTTCCACACACATCGGTACTTGAGTCGGAAATCCAGCCGCACGATGATCCGAAAACCCTGCAGCACAGGTTGTGATCACCCAGCCTCCGTCAGTGATGCTGCGCGTCGTTCCTCCTGCTCTGTACGTCGATTCTTCGGTTGCGTTTCATGTGAGCGTCGTTTCTCAGCTGCAGATCAGAGTTGCGTCAATCTTTTCCTGCACGGCGCTCTGTGTATGGATTTCCTTGTCTTTATGCTGCCGGCTTCTCCTTTCAGGGTCCCAGGAACTGGATGGGCTCCACAGGGCAGAGTAGGAGTCTCTCCAGAGACTCCAGGTGCTGGCAGAGAGAAGTCTTTGCTGTCCCTGAGACTTCAAACAACAGGAGGCAAGATCTAAATCAAGCCCTTGGAGATTTCTTCACAAGATGGAAGGCACACAAAGTCCAGTCTTTGCCCTTTTACTCTGGCAGAAGCAGCAACTGCAGGATGGCTCCACAAAGCACAGTCACAGGCAGGGAAGCACTTCTCCTCAGCTCTTCAGCTCTTCTCCACGCAGAGCGTTCCACTTGATGTCCAGAAGTGATCTAAAGTCTGTGGTTTTGGGTGCCCTTCTTATACCCAATTTCTCCTTCGAAGTAGGCCTACTTCAAAGTAAAGTCTGTTTGGAATGTGAAATCCTGCCTTGCCCAGGCCAGGCCCCAGACACTCACCAGGGAGTTGGAGACTGCATTGTGTGAGGGCAGGCACAGCCCTTTCAGGTGTGAGTGACCACTCCTCCCCTCCCTCCTAGCACAGATGGTTCATCAGGATATGCAGGCTACACCCCAGCTCCCTTTGTGTCACTGTCTAATGTGAGGTGCAACCAGCCCAGTTGTCAAACTGACCCAGACAGGGTATCCACAAACTTAAAGCCAACTTTACTAAAATATGTATTTTTAAATTGTGAGCTCAGAGACCCCAAACTCCATATGTTCATCCGCTCCCAAAGGGAATCTACACTTTAAACAGATTTAAATGTATCCCCCATGTTAACCTATGAGATGGACAGGCCTTGCAACAGTGAAAAACAAATTTAGCAATATTTCACTGTCAGGACATACAAAACACATTACTATATGTCCTACCTTAACCATACACTACACCTTGCCTTGGGGCTACATAGGGTCTACCTTAGGGGTGCCTTACATGTAAGAAAAGGGAAGCTTTAGGCCTGGCAAGTGAGTACACTTGCCAAGTCGAATTTACAGTTAAAACTGCACACACAGACACTGCAGTGGCAGGTCTGAGACATGATTACAGAGCTACTTATGTGGGTGGACAACCAGTGCTGCAGGCCCACTAGTAGAATTTTATTTACAGGCCCTGGAACCTTTAGTGCACTTTACTAGGGACTTACAAGTAAATCAAATATGCCAATCATGGATAAACCAATCACATACAATTTGCGCAGAGACCATATGCACTTTAACACTGGTTAGCAGTGGTAAAGTGATCAGAGTTCAAAACCCAACAGCAACAGGTCAGAAAAAATAGGAGGCAGGAGACAAAAAGATTGGGGATGACCCTGCATAAGCAAAAAAGTCCAACAGTAATACATTGTGTTATTGGGTTGAAGAGGGTGAGAACCGACTTCAAATAATGAACAAAACTCTTGGCAGGGTGAACCTCAAAGGTCTTAACATTAACTAATGCTTAATCATCTGGTACCTTGGAAACAAGAACAGGCAACCCTGAATGATTAATGAACTCAAAATGTATGAGAAAAAAAGAGATTTTAAAACACTCAATAATTTAACTGATAAAATCCAATAAGAACAGCTGTATATATGATTTAAAATATTTACATTAGAAAATTAGGGACAAAAAGAACAAAGCGCCAACTGTGGTAATCTGGTTGCGCTAGCAAAGTCCAAAATGAAGGATAACTGTGTTGGAGCTCTGCTCGAATACTGAGACCAGATTGGTATTGGTAAAATAGTCTCTTCGTACTTTGAACATCAGCTATGGTGGAGAGCCACTGGATGAAGTCTCAGTGATATCAAGGTGCCCACAAAAATATGACATATATATATACATATATATATATATATATATATATATATATATATATATATATATATATATATATATATATTTATACTAGAAGATGAAGGATCACAAGAAAACAACAGCCAGCCAGGGCAAAAATCTGGATCCCAAAGGATGCAATGAGTCATATTAATATCCAAGAAAGAAGTGACTAAAACAGATGATCTCAAAGAACAAAAATATATTTCTACTACAACGTTTCAGCTTCCACCTTCCTCAGGTAGTATAAGATGGTTTTCTCAGTGGCTTCACTGCTGACACTGCTGGATTTTCAAAACTCATCATGATTGAAGATTCCAATTGGAATGTGGAATCAATGCAGTCCTGAAAACTCTTCAGATACGCAGAAATCAAGTGGTATTGTCAGTGATGTTCAGTCCATCTGGATTCAGTGATTTTAAATGGTACATCCAGAAGTTTTCTCTGATGTCCAGTAGTTCTTCCTTTAGAACATGCTCCACAGGGAAAATCTTCAAATCTGATAGTAAATGGTCCTCAAGTTTAAAATGATTGGCTACAGGCTGGTCAAGTTTCTTGTTAATTATTGCTGATTTGTGGTTCCTGAATCGTGTACGGAGGTCATTCACTGTTTGGCCTACATATTGTTTTTTACAGCTTTGGTGTTGGCACTGAATCACATAAATAATGCATGTTGATCAACATGTAAGATGCTGTCTTATTCCATAGGTCCTTCTTGTAACAGAGCTAGTTACTGATGATGTTTGTAAAAGGTATACACATGTGATGCACCTTTTAGAATCACAGCAATGAACTCCTGCATTTGTTACAGCTTGCTTAAGTTCAGCTCTCACAATAAGCGATCGTAAATTGGGAGCTCTGCGGTAAGCAATGACTGGCAGTTTTGGAAAAAGCTTTTGCAATTTTTCACAAGTGGATAGTAAGGGAAAAGTTGTTTGTATTATATTTCTGTAGTTGGGAGCTGATGGATTATAATCAACCACAAATGGTATTCTGTCACTTTTGTTTCTTCTGTTGGTATTCCAAATAAGTGCTTCCCTGGGTAACTGCAAAGACCTGTCAATTTGTTGCAGAATGATATGCAGAGGATAGCCTCGCTTTTTAAATAATGTAACAAGCTCCTGTAGATGGTCTTTACAAGTGTCTTCATTGCTGCAGATGCGTCTTATTCTGACTGCTTGGCTGTAGATGATGCTGAGTTTAGTGTGGCATGGGTGACATGAAGTCCAGTTTAGATACAAATGAGCATCTGTAGGCATGTGGTACAGATCAGTTATAATTTTTTGTTCATGAACACATCCAGAAAAGGGAGATGACTCTTCTGTTTAGCATTGCTGCCAGTGAATTTAATGGTAGGATGGATACTGTTGATAAAAGCTGTAATTTGCTCCAGTCATCTGCTTCCTGCATTCCATATTATAAATACGTCATCAATGTATCATAGCCATAGCAGTGGTTTGTTGTTAGTACTCGCAAGTATATAGTCCTCCAGTTTGCCCATGAAGATATTTGCATAGGAAGGTGCCATCTGAGTGCTCATGCTTCTATCTGCAGATAGTGTTTACCATTGAAGGTGAAATTGTTGGATTTAAAGATAACTCTTGCAAAGTTGGTAAGCACAATTTTTGATTTTTTTTCACAGTTCTTTTATTAAGAGCTTCAGATAATGCGATAAGCCCATCAGCTTGTGGTATATTGGTGTATAATGATGTAACATCAAATGTAGCCAGAAGAGTGTCATCATCAAATATGTTGGTTTGATTTAATTTTTCAATAATCTGAAGAAAGTGACTGGTGTCCTTAACAAATGATGGAAGTTCTTGGACAATGGGTTGGAGGTGCAGGCTGACAAATAAAGATAGTCTCTCAGTGGCTGTGTCATTGCCAGAGATGATGGGGCGTCCAGGATTGTTAATTTTGTGAATTTTGGGAAGCATATAAAATCTCCCATGCTTTGGTTTGGGGTGAACAAGTATATCTGCTGTTGTTTCATCAATGAGGTTTAAGCTCCTGTACTCTGCAACCATGTTCTTGATTTCTTTGATCAAGTCTTCTGTGGGATCAGTTTCTAAAGATGTGTAAGTGTTGGTATCCATCAGTTGTCTCATTCCCTCCTCAATATAATCACATACTTTCATGGAAACCCCTGCACCACCTTTGTCTGCCGGTTTTATAATGACATCTGTTCTTTGTTGAAGGTGGTGGAGAGCTTTTCTTTCCTCTCTGGTAATGTTATCAAAAATCCTTTTAGGTGTTGATTCTTTGATGAGTTTGTTAATGGATAAAATGTATGTATCAAGAACAGGATTTCTATCACATTGAGGAGTCCATGATTTGGGATGGCGCAACTTCTTAAATGGATCTGGAAGGTAGCTTGGCAGATCAACATTAGAATTATTGTTAAAGTATTCTGTAAGTCTGCATCTTCTCTCAAAGGTTTTTAGGTCTCTTTTCATGTTGGCTGTATTATGCTTCTTAGGTACAGGACAGAAATAGAGGCCTTTGCTCAAGTGCCGCCACTGGGCAAACCATCTTATACTACCTGAGGAAGGCGGTCCTGAAACGTTGTAGTAGAAATATATTTTTGTTCTTTGGTGAGATCATCTGTTTGAGTCACTTCTTTCTTGGGTATATATATAAGAATTACACATACTTATAACACAGCATCCACCCTGACCACAGAGAAGTGAACAATAAGTACAATGTTATAATAATAAAGCAACATTTTGTCGGCAATGTGGTGACTCGTCCTTCTCCTTCAAGAGCGGGAAAGCAGCGCCTTGCAGAAATTCATGAGGTCAAAAATTTGGAGTAGAGGTGGCTGTTGGAAATGGCCCTTTTTGCTTGGTTCCCCCTGTCTTTTTGTTTCTGACCTCCTGTTTTTGAGCCTGTGCTGAATTTATTTCACTTTTGCTGGCTTTAGGACTCTGGGCACTTTACCACTGCTAACTAGTGCTAAAGTGCAAGTGCTCTCTTTCTAAATTGTATTGGTGATTGGTTTATCCATGATTGCCATATTTCTTTTACTAGTGAGTCCTTAATGTAGTGCACCATGTGTGCCTAGGGCCTGTTGATCAACAGCTTCTAGTGGGCCTGCAGTACTGATTTTGGCACCTACATGAGTAGCCTTGTAAACGTTTTTCAGACCTGCCACATCAGTGTATGTGTGCACAGTTTTAAACTGCCATTTTGACCTTCCCTTTTACTACATTTACGCAACCCACAAGGTAGGCCCAAGGCAGTCCCATGGGCAGGGTGCAGTGTTTTTAAATGGTAGGACATGTACTGTATGTTTTACATGTCCTGATGGTGAAACACTGCTAAATTCATTTTTCACTATTGCAATGCCTATCATTCCCATAGGGTAACATTGTGTTGCCTTGAACTATCTTTTTTCTATCTAATTTCTTTTTAACTATCTAATTTCCCATTGATAAAGATATGGAATTGAGGGTCTCTGAACTCACAATTTAAAAACACATCTTTTGGTAAAATTGGTTTTTACATTGGTAGTTTGAAAATGCTACTTTTGGAAAGTGGGCATTTTCTTGTTACACCATCCTGTGCCTCTGCCTTCCTGTGGAACAAACGTCTAGGTCAGGATGACAGTTGGGCTGTTTATAAATTCACTGTACACAGTCACACAAAGGGAGTTGAGGTGTGCCCTGCATATCCTGATGGGTCTTCCTGAACTAGCACAAAGGGAGGAGCTGACACTTGCACCCAAATAGGGCTGTGCCTGCCCTTACACAAAGCAGTCTCTACCCCCTAGAGTGTGTCTGGGGCCAGGGCAGGAAATCTAGGGTCTTGTACACTACAAATACTTTTCTTTGAAGTGTGCCTACTTCAATGGCAGAAATGGGAATAAGTACTGGAACTCTGTCCCCACACAGAACACTTCTGGGTTGAGGACATTATGCCAGGAAGAAGAGCTGTGTGCTGTAGGAGGGATTGCTACTCTCCCTGTTGCTTTATTGTGCTGGCCTGCTGATTTCTGCTTCTGTCCTGGGAGTAAAATGACTGGACTTTGCTTTCCCCATCCTGCTTTCCAAGGTTCTCCAAGGGCTTGAGTTGAGCTTGCCTCCTTCTACAAAGCCTCAAGGACACCAAAGACTTCATTGGCCAGCACCTGTGCTCCTCTGCTGAGAGCCCTACCCTGCCAAGTGGTCCCAAATCCAGTCTGGGCCCTTGAAGGATGTGTTTGGTGCTGCAAGAAGAAATCAACGCATCAACCCATTCTGAACCAACGCATTGCTGCGAGAATTTAACACATTGCTACTGTCTACACCAGAGTGTGGTCCCTGCTTGACGCAATGACCATCGTTTTCCATGCAGGCCCCAGATTTCCGTCGCTGCCCGTCAGAAGAACCACCATAGTCTGAGTTTCAAGTGCCGCATCACCAACGTCACAGTAAGGATCCAACGCATTTCTGTCTCTTTTGACACTTCACCTCCCCTGCGGCCCGCATCGTCTTTGTTTTTGATGCATCTCAGGTACTTTGTCCCATTCAAGTACTTCATTGATTTCAAGGAACTACAATTAAAAGTGATATCTTTACATGTGTATGTTGTTTTTTTGTCATTTTGGTCTTGTTTTACTCATTTAAATATTGAATATTTTTCTAAACTGGGGTGGAGTACTTTTGTCATCTTTTCACAGTGCTACTGTGTGTGTGTTTACAAATACTTTGCTCATTGGTTCTGAGATAAGCCTGACTACTTGTGCCAAGCTACCAAGTGGGTGAGCAGGGGTTATCTTTGGTGTGTAGCTCCTTACCCTGACTAGAGTGAGGGTCCCAACCAGCTAGAGACCCCATTTCTAACAGTGGAGAACCATATTTCAGCTTATAATGGCTAAAGGCTACCACTTTAGGTGTGGAGGCAGCTTTTCAGGTGGGTAGAATCATGTCAGGAACACCTCCATCAGCTTTTATTGAATTACTCCATTGATAGAGGAAAATGAGAATGAAAAAGACAGAGGAGGCTTTGCAGAGCTTTGTCCATTAGACCGCTGACATGTAAATTGAGCAGGGAGAGAGTTTTGATGGTGGGCCACTACACTGCTACTTTTCGACCTGCATTTACCAAGATATTAATCAGGCTGTCAGTCTTCAACTTTTTCCCTCTATTTATGTATTTCATCACCAGTCTTTATGTATTCCATAAGCTCTTGAAAGCATATTATTTTAAATAAATATTGTGCATGGTATCCTGCTCAGTCATCAGTGCCAAGACACCTGGTGGACAGGTATTTGAGCATCTACAAATCTAAATTAATTTATTTGCTATAAATCATTAGTTATATCATCATAGAAGTTGTCTGGGACATGCAATATGCTTAAAATATATGCATTTATCTGAAAATTACAGAAATTATTTTACAACAGATGAAGAATTAAGTTTATGTTTGTTAAGTGAGAGAGAATGGTGTGTCAAAAAAAGAAAATGCTGTGTTTATGTTATAAATATAAATGTTTTCTAGTTCTCAGAGTAGACACATGCTTTTATAATCCATGAATTATTCCACCCACATCATTGATTAAATAGACACATTCAGCCAATATAAATACAAGCTATATTTAACTTTTGCCAGAAATAGTTGTTGATTTATAACAGCGATACATATATAAAGTAAGATAAGGTAGTCACTGACATTTTGGGAAACGTAAATTGACTATACAATATGAGCTGCAAAATTGTGCCCACATGAGTCATTGTGTAACATTGTGTAACATGTAATCATTTTAGGACTGGCGCTAGCCACAACCTTTTGATTCTGCTCAACTTTAGGCATGCAGGTCTATTCACAATAGTAACTTACTCGTGTGAGTAAATTTACATGTGTCATTTACTCTCAAACTTTGGAGAAACTTTACTACTTTTGCCTATAGACGGAAACCTGAGTGTAAAGTTGCTAAAAGTGTAACTTACATGTCCCCACCTCCTGAAAAAAAGCATAGAGCATAACCTACAAATGTAAGGTAATGCAAAAAAATAAGTAGTAAGTATAGCACCACACATGGCCAACACGTGGTAGTACAAAACCCTCCCGTAGAAAACAATGGAGCTAAATAGAACCCCATTAGAAATAATTTGACATTAAATCAAATTATTTTAAGTAGTTACACTATCAATAAATGTGTAATGACAATATTTATTTACAAAAAAGTAGATATTTGTAACTTAATTTATGTCCAGTTAGTGACAGAAATGGGTGTGAAACCAATGGTGGATCCCGGACAGCTAAACATTTCTGAAAAGTAGACAAAATTATGAATTCATCAAGGGGTCATTTAGGTAGATCCTGCATAAAATAACAGCTGAAATAAAAAACATATTGAAATTGAGCTGAAAAAAACTGCCATTTCTGTCCATGTTTTCTTCTGTAACTTTTTCCTGATATAGCAAATTTTTAAAAACAATACACCATTATGTCTGAAGGACTCTTCTGGTTGCGGGGATACATAGGGCTTGTAGGTACCCAGAGGCAATAAATGAGCTGCATCTTGCAATGGGTTGTCATTGTATACTGGGTATACAGCAAATTATTTGGTAAACTATAAAGAGTGAAAAATAGGTGTCAAGGAAACCTTTGCATTTCCACTATGGGCACAAGATAAGGTTTTGAAAAGCAGTGGTTATTTGCACATCTCTGAACTTGGGGGACTCCTTACTAGCATGTGAATTACAGGGCATTTCTCAAATACCCTTCTTTCTTACACACTGCCTTACATTTGGAAGGAAAAACTGTAGAGAAAGACATGGGGCAATAACAATTGTTCCTCCATTCTGTGTTCCCACAAGTCTCATGATAAAAATGATACCTCACTTGGGTGGGTGGACCTAGTGCCCGCGACAGGAAATGCCCCAAAACAAACCATGGACACATCACATTTTTACATTGAAATCTAATGTGTTTTTTGGAAAGTGCCTAGCTGTGGATTTTGGCCTCTAGCTCAGCAGGCACTTAGCAAACCTGGGCATTTCTGAAAACTAGATACCTATGGTAACCCAGGATGGTGTAACTTGTGGAACTCTCACCAGGTTCTGTTACCCAGAATCCTTTGCAGACCTCAAACTTTGACAAAAAAAAACATTTTTTTTCTCACATTTCGGTGCTGTAAAGTTCTGGAATCGAAGGGGCGCAACAAACGTCCTTCTACCCAGCATTCCCCCAAGTCTCCCAATAAAAATGGTACCTCACTTGTGTGGGTAAGCCTAGTGCCCGCGACAGGAAATGCCCCAAAACACAACATGGACACCACATTTTCCCAAAGAAAACAGACCTGTTTTTTGCAAAGTGCCTAGCTGTGGATTTTGCCCTCTAGCTCAGCCTGCACCTAGGGAAATCTAGCAAACCTATACATTTTTGAAAACTAGACACCCAGAGAAATCCATAATGGGGTGATTTGTGGGGCTATTACCAGGTTCTGGCACTCAGAATTCTTTGCAAACCTCAAAATGTGTCTAAAAACACTTTTCCCTCCAATTTCAGTGCTGCAAAGTTCATGAATCTGAGAAGGGCCACAAACTTCCTTCCGCCCAACATTCTCCCAAGTGTCCTGCTATAAATGGTACCTCACCTGTGTTGGTAGGCCTGGTGCTTACGACAGGAAATGCCCCAAAACGCAACATGGACACATCAAATATTTACATTGAAAAATGACCTGTTTTTTGGAAAGTGCCTAGCTGTGTACTTTGGCCTCTAGCTCAGCTGGCACATAGGAAAACATATCAAACCTGTGCATTTTTGAAAAGTAGACACCTAGGGGAACCCAGGATGGGGTAACTTGTAGCACTCTCATGGGTTCTGTTACCCAGAATGCTTTGCAAACCTCAACATTTGGGGGTCCCAACGCATTGGAATTCAATCTGCTACATGGCGCAACATTTTTTCAAGTAGTACATCTGATCACAGACTATGGCCCATAGTTATACTCTGTTTGTGCTGGATTTGCGTAATTCTTTTTTACACAAATCCAGCACAAACTTAACTCCATTATTATATTTGGAGTTAACAATTTTTTTTGCCTCTGGTAACTACCTTGCATTAATGAGATGCAAGGCAGCCGTTCCAGGGCAAAAAATGCCTCAAAGACCCTAGCGCCTTATTTATCCTCCAGTGCAAAAATCACGCACTGGAGGAGGAGGGCCTTAAATAATGGCGCTAAGCCTGCTTAGCACCATTATTTACTGCCTTGGTATGGGCAGGTGTAAGGGGACATGAAGGCAGATTTCCATGGTCAAAGACCATGGAAATTGCCCACAGGTGCCCTTCCCGGTCCCCAGGAACACCCCCACCCACCCCTTGCACGGCGATGGCCCCGATGGCGATACCCAGGGAGCATTTGTCCGTTGGGCATGGCCATTGGGGTGGTGGGCATGGCTCCTGTCTTCACGGAGACAGGAGCCATGTCCATGGGGGTTGTACACTAAAAAATCGCAGTACACTGCTTAGAGGCAATTTTTTTGACAAACATGAATGATGGATAGAACTCTCAGAATGTGCCCCAGACCACTCAGATATAAACTATACATGATGAATATCAAAACACAAATACACCATTCATATATGCTCTATGAAGTAGCACCTACTAAGAATTATTAAACCACATAAAAATTAAAACATAGACACAGAATGGGTAAAACCCTTTGCTACATCTGGCTCTAAGTGTAGTGCTACAGTCAATTTGCATTTGAAATAAAACATGATTGCACTAGCCTATGTCCCTGTCATAGAGGTAGGTAACCACTACAGCTGACTTACAGAAACGTCATTCTATCAGCAAAATGAACAAAAACTAAGGCCCTAATGGAATATTTTGAAGAAACTTAGGTTGGCGGTCTGCATCGCTCTGGTCTCAGTTGCAAATCCAAATTCCAAATACAATGTTGCAATGTCTATGACAGCACCATATACAGGAAGTCAAAACAAGCAATACAGTAGAAGGATGGCACAGTGCCTTACAATCCACACTAGGCAAAACCCAACCTACATTCTATCAATTTAAAGTAGCCGAACAAAAAAGAAAAATCTACCAACAACTATTAATAGAAAAATCAGCAATCCAAATTAAACCAAAAATTTGCAAACAAACCACTAGAATGTATTCCATAATACAATGTAAAGTAAAACTCTTCATAAACAACAAATGAGTGTACTACTCATAACCCAAACCAGCGTAACATTATTTTTAAATAAATAAAATACATATTATTTTCAACATCAGCCTAAAAAAGAACTAAAATGTACATTTTAAATAAGACTGATAAAAATATTCTGTATATTATTTCCATAAAATATGAGTGTCACCAACCACAAACCTCAAAAAACACATAAAAGATAATCTAAAATTGAATTACAAAACATAAACATTATTTTTAAAAATATCAGTCACATACAACATATTTCAGAACAAATAACGTTTCCCACACAGAACAGATAAGTTAAATATTACTTACTGTTCTGTAGCTGCAGATCATCCTGAGTATCCATGTAATCAAAAAGAATAACCCACTAAAAATGGAAAAAGAAATTCCAGAAAGCCCAAAAATGCAAAAATAAAATAATCCAACCAACACCCATCGAACCAGTCCAAAGTCGTCATGAATGATAAAACATCCTAAAAAGTATTAAAAAAAAATAAACACTCCTTGAAAACCTAAAAAATAAAGGAAATCAAAGTAAAAAATATTGATTTGTTAGAAACCGTAATTGATTTCCTTTAAAAAGAACACAAACTCCAAATGTCCACAAAAGGCATTAGCAGTAGAACACCTGCAAATTAAAGCACATTACCCACCTGCAAAAAACAGTAACTTTAAAAATAACATATACATCACACTTAGGGCCTCATTACAAGTTTGGCAGTCTACGGATCGCCAAACACATGGTGGCAGTCGGACCACTACAATTCTGGTGGTCAGACCACCAGATTATAATCCTGGTGGGCGAACCATCAAGAGACAGCTGCAACCACCAAGATCATGCATAATGACGGGTTGACATCAGTTAAATTCATGGTCAGCCACGACGGTGCCGAGTTCAGTACCGCCCTGCTGATCCCAACTTCACTTTCTTTTAGCCTTTTCATGGTGTGGTCCCCACCATGAAAATGCTGGTGAAAAGCCAGTGCTAGGGGCAAAAGGGTGGCCTGCACTGTCCACGACCATAGCAGACAATGTGCATTCTGAGGGCGCTTGTGTGCAATGGGATTGGCCTAGGCTCCCTAAGAATGCCGAGGCCAATGCCGCTGCACTATTTCCACCAGGCTGACTGGTGGAAACGTCATATTATGACTCTTCAGCTGATCAGCCCAGTGGAAACATCGTAATAAGATGGGGTGAGGCTGCCAGCTTGATGGCAGCCTCACCCCCGCCATATTGGCAGTTTCAGGTTCAATGCCACAGGGTTTGTAATGAGGCCCTTAATCATCAAAAAGCATATAACATAATGTAATATAACATAACACAAACATACACATCTAATAAGTGGAACCTAAACCTAAGCCAGCAAACTAGTGAATGACCTTACAATAGTGGATGCTGCAAAATGCATACTCCATAGTAAAACATAATAACTTTTTATCAATAAAATAAATAAAAACATTACTTATAATACGCTATTAGCAAAAACCTCTATATATAACATGAAGAAATAACATATTAAATATTTTGTTATTGATTTCTAAAAATATTACATTATGCATAATATTTAGTAATGCAGCAAAATGTAAATTATACAACTAAAAACAAATAAATACATAAACAACATTAAAAAGTTAAAATATATTTATATTATGTGTTCAAATATTTTTACAAACAATACAAAATAAAATATATTAAACTTCAAACATAATTTAAAGTATTTCCCAATTATCTGTTTTAAAGATAAATATAATATGGAATGTCTGCTTACCAATTTGTTTTTGTTATGTGTAAAATATAATACATATAAAATATAAAAATAAATTACATGTTTATACTTATACATATTTAATATAATTTTATGATGCAACTTCACATATTAAACATTATTTATGCCAATTGTAAAGTATGTACATAAAAAAAAAAATCACACAACATATTATTTCAAAAGATGTAAACATGAATGTAGTACACTTGGGGCCCCAGGGAGAGAAGACTGCAGCAGTCCCAGAGGTCTTCTCTCAGAACCAATTATGACTTTCCCACTGGCCTGACTGGCAGGAACCAAAGTTCCTGCCAGTCTGCCCAACGGGAAAGGTGTGGTGGTATTGTTCCCGGTTCATAACAGAGCAAGCAACAGTGATGCTGCACGCAGGGTGCACCAGCACCCTTGAAATGTGCACAGCAGACAGTGCTCATTTCAAGAGTGCTGGGCAGGTGCTGGGCAGAGGGACTGCTGCACAGCCCATTGGACGTGGGCAGTTCAGGGGCCCTCCTGTGGCCCCCTGTACTTCTTCTCCACCAGCCATTTCATGTTGGTCAGGAAACTGCCATGAAAAGGCTGGCAGAAAAGAAGGTTGTAATCAGGCCTGGCAGACTACAACCAAAACTGCCATCAGCCAGTCTGGAACAATGTTCCCTGCAGTCCCCTTGGAAGATCTGCCGACCATGGTTTTAATTGGGCAGTCAGAGCACCTGGAGTGCGGTGGTCCGACCATCAACGTGAGATGGCGGTCCTCGGAAAGCCACATTCATAATGAAGCCCTTAATTAAAAAAAAACATAATTATCAGTTTTGTGTCTTAAAATAATTAATAGAATAAATGTTATATAAATGTTTACATTGAAAAGTTAACATTTAAATATTTTAACTTTCAATATTTGTTAAATTAAATATAAACAAATATAACATTTACAATAAGTACAAAATGTATTTTTAATTATCAATACATTTAAATTAATACATTAAAAAAAAAAAAAGTTTATCTTAAAAATGAAAAAACACAGTTTCAAAATGTTAAATGATTACTTTCCATATTAATAAAAATTAAACATAAAATGGGGTCATTAGGAGTTTGTTGGACAGAAACATCTGTCCTCCAAACTCCTGACAAGGAGACTGCCACGGTGTTGGCGGTCTCCCCACCAGCCCCCATTACAACTTTCCCACTAGGCTGACACCAAGGTTTTTACCAGTTAGCTCAGTGAGAAAAGTGCAGCAGCATTGATCCCAGCTCATAATTGAGCTGCTGAAATGCAGCTGTACACAGGGCACACTAGCCCTCTGAAAATGCACACTGTCTGCACAGCAATGGTGCTTGTCAGGGGGACCCCTGTGCTGCCCTTTCTGTTGGCATAGGAAGTGCAGGGCCCCCCGTGGCCCACTGCACTTGTTCTCCACCAGCCTTTTCATGGTGGTCAGACCACCATGAAAAGGCTAGCAGAGAACAAGGTTGTAATCAGCACAGTAGCGCTGACTTTAGTAATGCCGTGGCGGATCACATCCACGACTGCCTTCATCCTGGCGGGATCACTGATCTTGGTAGAGACAAATATCTTTTGGTGGTCCAACTGCCAAACTCTTAATTTGACAGTCGCACTGTCAAAGACAAAGCGGTCTGTACAGCCACGGCAAGTCTGTTGGTCTAGTGACTGCCAGACTCATAATAAACCCCAAAATAAAATAAAATATTCACATTTTACAAATCTCCCCACCCTATCCCCTTAAAATTCATCATCCCACTACAACAACACAATAAAATAAAAATTGATTACAAAAATTAATAAAATATATAAAAATCACAACTTTTAATAAATACCAATCAAAAAATGAACAAACAACTAACAAACAAAATACAATAATATAAATATAAAAATAAAACATAAAATTATATTTGATGTAATATTTCATCTAGCAATATTTTTAACAATAATAAAAACAACATTTAAAACTATATTCTTACCTTCGATTTGACTGTCTATGATATTTTTGACATCTCAATATTCTTGACACAATATTTGGTATTGCAATATTTTTAAGTAGATATTTTGTTCTAACACCGGCTATGACAGAAAAAGTAGAGGAAGAAAGTGGTCCTCCTCCTGCCTTCCTGCACACTGACATGAGTAATGGCACTGTGGAAGGGGTAATGCCTGAGCAGCAGAGAGAATATAGGGCCAGATGTAGCAAGAAACGATTTTGTGAATCGGAAATTGCGAGTCAGTGCAACTCGCAATTTCCGATTCACAAAATCGTATGAAGAATGGTGTCTCAGACACCTTCTGCGAATCGCAAGAAGGTCACAAAGACCCACCTCATTAATATTAATAAGGTGGGTCGCAATTTGCGACCCCCTTGCGATTCCCTGTACTCACAGGGATGGTGGCCTGCTGGAGACAGCAGACCTCCATGTCTGTGACTGCTTTTTCAATAAAGCAGTTGTTTTTTTTTGTATTGCAGCCCGTTTTCCTTAAAGGAAAACGAGTTGCAATACAAAATAAAAAATGAAACCATTTGGTTTAGTTTTTTCAGAGTCAGCAGTAGTCCACTGGACCACTGCCTGCCCTGAAAAAACATTTTGTGCGACATTCACAAAGGGGAAGGAGTCCCATGGGGACCCCTTCCCTTTTGCAAATGAGTTAGCATCCACTTCACGTGGGTGCTAACTGCGAATTGCTTTGCGACCGCTTTTGTGGTCACAAAGCAATTCTGCATCGCGGTGCGAGTCGCAAATAGGAGGGGAACACCCCTTCCTATTTGCGAGTCGCAAATAGGAAAGGAACACCCCTTCCTATTTGCGAATCGCATTCCCATTTTGCGAGTCGGTACCGCAATGGCCGTTTTGCATGGCGCAAACTGCGATTTTTGCAGTTTGTGCCATGCAAAACGGTTCGTACATCTGGCCCATAGAGAGGTGTTGGTGTGGTTTACCAACCTTTTCTCACTGGCCCCATGGTCAACACCTGTCTGTGTGCATAACAGAGACAGGAAACAGTCTGCCAGTGAGGACAGGATGTACAGAATTTCTGAATGGGTTCAGGAATACATTATGCAGAAATTGCACAAATCTAGGATCTCGGGATCATTGAGAGATCTCTTAATCTGTGCTTTAATCCTCTACTGGTAGTACAAAAACAAGGATATACTGACTCATGGTTCAGTGTGAACGTCTGAGCCCTGAGTTAGGTAACCAAAACTGATGCCCATCCAATCCCAAGAGCGGTTGAGCTTATGGATTGATTAGGTGCTGCAAAATACTTGAGTACCTTGGATCTGACCTGTGGTTACTGGCAGAATGCATGGGCACCAGATACCAAGAAGAAGACTGAACTTTTAATGCCAGAAGGGCTATATCACTTCAAGGTGATGCTTTTCATGTTAATGTGTGGCCTACATGGATGACATTGTGGTGTTCAAAAATTCATAGAAAGGATGACCTGAGACACCTAAAACAGGTGTTGGCTAGGTTACAGGAGGCAAAACTGACCATAAAAGTGACCATGTGTCAAATTGGGTAGTTCCTTGTAGCCTACCTTGGGCATGAGGTGGGGAACGGGAAGATTCACCTGTTGGATGGCCAGACACAGGATGTGTTGGAGTGGGAGGCGCCTCCTACACAGACTGAAGTGAGAGTCTTTTAAGGACTCAATGGTTACTACAGAAATTTTGTGGTGAACTACTGAAGTATAATGGCCCCCCTCAACTGCTTCCACCTCTAAAAAGCAGCCCAGGAAACTGATATGGACTAGTATAAGAAAGCATTTATGAAACTGAAGAAGCACTATGCACTTCACCCATCCTGAAAGCTCCTGACTTCAGTCAGCATTCCATTTTAAAGAGAGATGCCCCTGACAAGGGGGTTGAGTGGTGTTTGCTCAACTAGATCACAAAGGTAAAGAGTGTCCAGTAGCCTTTGTTAAAGGTTGGAGAACAGAGTTGGGCAGTTACTGAGAAAGAGTGCTTTGCTATATTGTGGGACTTATTTAAGTTCCCCCTTATTTATTTTGCACTATGTGGTACAAACAGATCATAAACCACTGAAATGGTTGATGGCTATGAAGGGAGAGAATTCAAAATTGCAGAGATGGTCTGTTTTGTTGCAGAGATTTGACATTGTAGTGGAGCGCAGAGCTGGATTGAAGCATGGACATTTGGAAGGACTTTCTTGGGGATCTGAATACCAGCCTCTACAGGTTTGGAGTTGTTTTGGGGTGGTCTGATCTGGGAGGGGCATTTTATGGGATGGAGAATTCTCCTGCATGGTGATGGACATGCATGCCTACCCTGAGTGCCCCCGAATGCAATGATGTCTTGATCTCTGGTGCTGGTTTTTATCGCCATGGGCATGTGCACCATGAGAGATGCTTCTCTCACAGAGTGCAGCTTTTTGGACCGGAGAAGTACCCAAAGAGCTACTCTCATAGTGGTGAAAAGGGACTTCCTTTGCCAGAAGTTAAGCAGCACAAGTGAGGTGGTGACATCACACTGTGTTGTGATCAGTAGACGTGAGCGGGTCTTTTTATCTGTGTCACTGGAGTGAGGCCTGTTAGACTTGGCATCATTGGTGTGGTCCCCCCTAACTTTTTGCCTCTACTTCCCAAGTTGTTGATGTGTGTTGGACTGTGTTTTTGCTGTTTTTGATGCTCAGGGCACTTTACCACTGCTAACCAGTGTTAAAGTGTGAGCGCTCCTATGTAAAATGCGTGTGTGACATGCTATCCATGATTAACATATTTTGATTTACTCGTAAGTTCCTAGTAGAGTGCACTAGAGTTGCCCAGGGCCTGTAAATCAGATGCTGCTAGTGGACCAGAAGACTGGTTGTGCTACCCACATTAGTAGCCCTGCAAACAAGGCACAGACATGCCACTGCAGTGTCTGTGTGTGCAGTTTTAAACTGCCAGTTCGACTTGCCAAGTGTACCGACTTGCCAGGCCTAAACCTTCCCTTTTCATATAGGTATGGCACTCCTAAAGTAGGCCCTAGGTAGCCCTGTGGACAGTGTGCAACATATTTTAAAGGTGGGACATGTACTGGTGTCTTACATGTCCTAACAGTGAGATACTGCTAAATTCTGTTTTCACTGTTGCAAGGCCTATCTCTCTCATAGGTTAACATGGGGGCTGCCTTTAAATATTATTAAAGTGCAGATTCCCTTTGAGAGCAGATGCAAATTTGGAGTTTGGGGTCTCTGAACTCACAATTTAAAAACACATATTTTAGTGAAATTGGTTTTTAGATTGTTAGATTGAAAACGCCACTTTTAGAAAGTAGGCATTTTCTTGCTTAAACCATTCTGTCATTCTGCCTGCTTGTGGATTCCCTGTCTGGGTCAGTTTGACAGTTGGGCTGTTTGTGAATCCCCTCTAGACAGTGAGACAAAGGGAGCTGGGGTGAAGCCTGCATATCCTGATGAGCCATCTGTGCTAGCGTGGAGGGAGGAGTGGTGATGTACACCTGAATGGGCCATGTCTGCCCTCTCACAATGCAGTCTCCAACCCCCTGGTGTGTGTCTGGGGCCTTGCCTGAGGAAGGCAGGATCTTGTGAACAACAGAGACTTTCCTTTCAAGTATGCCTACTTCAAAAGCAGAAAGGGGTATAAGTATTGGATCCAAAACATCAGAAAATTTCTCTCATTTCTGGATCCAAGAGGATCCTCTGCCAAGGAGAAGAGCTGAAGAGCTGAGGAGAAGTGCCCCTGCCTGTTACTGTGCTTTGTTGAGCTATCCTGCAGTTGCTGCTTCTGCCTGTGAAATGGGACAAAGACTGGACTTTGTGGCATATTTCTGCTTGTGAAGAATCTCCAAGGGCTTGAACTGAGCTTGCCCCCTGTTTTGTAGTCTCAGGAACATCAAAGAGTTCCCCTGCCAGTACCTGGACCTCCTGCTGAGACTCCTGCCCAGCCAAGTGGTGCTCTAGCCAGTGCCTGGGCCCTTGAAGGGTGAAGTTGGCAGAACAAAAGCTGAAAATTCACACACAGAATGCCATGTGTGAAAAGTTTTGACGCATCATCTGCAACGCGACTGATAAGTGACGCACCGCCGGCTTTGTGGCTAAAATCGATGCTCCACCTGCATCATGGCTGGGAGATCGACGCATCATGGTTGGAGAAACAACACGCACCACCCGCTTACGGTTGCTGATAATGACGCACACAGCGTGGTTTCCTAACACGTGCCCCTGAGCGTCAAAGTCAACCCGACTCTGCCCGGATCCGAGGTACCCCTTCCAGAAATCAATGCATCGCTCACTTGCAAGGGAGAAAAAACAATGCATTGCCGACCTGCCTGGAGAAGAAATGACTCACGGCCTCCCTTGCGAGGAAGGAATCGATGCATCGCTGCCTTTTCCAATGCATACTCACCCATGAGGCTTTATTTTTTACACTAATCAGGTACTTTGTGCAAAATCATAATTTCCATTGTTGTCTTTGGAGTAAGACTCTTCTTCTTTTGAAAATTCATATCTTGACTTGTGTATGTTGGATTTTTGTTGTTTTGGTCTTGTTTGATTTGGATGAATATTACCTATTTTTCTAAACTGGTGTGGTGTCCATTTTGTAGTGTTTTCACTGTATTACTGTGTGTGTTGGTGCAAATGCTTTACAAACTGCTTCTGAGTTAAGCCTTCCAGCTCGTGCCAAGCTACCAAGGGGGTCAGTGGGTATTACCCAGGTGTGTTTCTCCTTTGCCCTGACTAGAGTGAGGGTCCTGACTGCCAACCAAAGACCCCATTTCTAACAAGGAGTACGTCTGGTTATTATGTAGTGCTTTGCATTGTGTGGGTGTTATATGCATGTGCTGGGTTTATGTGTACCTGTGAATGGTACAATACATGGACGATGTAGTGCTGTGCAGTGCATGTGAGTTATATACATGTGAACAGTGTATGTGTGCCTGTGAAAGGTACAAATAATGGGTTCTATTTTGGGACACCCAGTGCTGACTGGAGGAGCATAAGGGGTAGAGGAATCCCCTTTAAACATCTTTTTGGATTGCTGTATTCTAGTGAGCTAGGCTGAATACACAGAGCCAGGCTCTTTACTATACTTCAAAGTGAGCTATTGGATTCAGAGAGAGGTCACTGGGAAGGGGCATTGGTACATAAAAGGAAGGAGATGCCTTAAGTTTGTGGAGGGAAGCCCAAGACAGCCACCTCCATTTTGTGAGCCTCTGTGCATCTCCCCTGTGTCCTGATACAGCCCAGTGTTCAAGGTTTGCAAAAAGACCTAGGTAAGGAGCCCTGAGATTTTTCTGGGTAAAGAGTATTATTTGTTCAAAAGTGTTTGTTTCAGCTACCTGTGTCTGTTTTACTGTGGACTCTCTGTGTTTCAGGCAGCCTGGCCTCTTTTAAAGTGGTGTTTTTTTTTAATTTGTTTTTGACGTGACTGTGTGAATTGCCTTGCTAGTTTGTGGCACATCCCCCTCCCCTCCCTCCTTTTTCTCTCTTCTAAGTAAAAAGGCTACATACATCTTGCAGAGTGTGTTTTTAGAAGACTGTTTTACTTTGTTTCTGTGATTTCAATTGTGCTTAAAAACTGTCAGCACCCCTCTATGTTTGCCTTTAAAAAAGGCCGATTTTAGAGTGCACGCCCAGCACTATTCCAGTGTATGTTTCTTAAACAATCTCTCCCTTATCTGGAAAGTAGACTCTGCTAGCTTGGAAGTGTGGATTCAGCCTGTCTGTATCCAAGGAGATTCTGAATTGAGCAGCAGTTGCCTTCCCCCTGACCACAGGGACTGGACTTAGCTGATTGGCTCCCTGAGTCCCTGCTGCACCTGAGACCCGCTCCCCCCCACCTGCTGTAGCCCCTTAAGTTTGTGGAGGGAAGCCCAAGACAGCCACCTCCATTTTGTGAGCCTCTATGCATCTCCCCTGTGTCCTGATACAGCCCAGTGTTCAAGGATTGCAAAAAGACCTAGGTAAGGAGCCCTGAGATTTTTCTGGGTAAATAGTATTATTTGTTCAAACGTGTTTGTTTCATCTACCTGTGTCTGTTTTACTGTGGACTCTCTGTGTTTCAGGCAGCCTGGCCTCTTTTAAAGTGGTGTTTTTTTTAAATTTGTTTTTGCTGTGACTGTGTGAATTGCCTTGCTAGTTTGTGGCACACCTCCCTCCCCTCCCTCCTTTTTTTCTCTTCTAAGTAAAAAGGCTACATACATCTTGCAGAGTGTGTTTTTAGAAGACTGTTTTACTTTGTTTCTGTGATTCAAATTGTGCTTAAAAACTGTCAGCACCCCTGTATGTTTGCCTTTAAAAAAGCCCGATTTTAGAGTGCGCGCCCAGCACTATTCCAGTGTATGTTTCTTAAACAATCTCTCCCTTATCTGGAAAGTAGACTCTGCTAGCTTGGAAGTGTGGATTCAGCCTGTCTGTATCCAAGGAGATTCTGAATTGAGCAGCAGTTGCCTTTCCCCCTGACCACAGGGACTGGACTTAGCTGATTGGCTCCCTGAGTCCCTGCTGCACCTGGGACCCACCCCCCCCCACCTGCTCTAGCCCCTTAAGTTTGTGGAGGGAAGCCCAAGACAGCCACCTCCATTTTGTGAGCCTCTGTGCATCTCCCTTCTGTCCTGATACAGCCCAGTGTTCAAGGATTGCAAAAAGACCTAGGTAAGGAGCCCTGAGATTTTTCTGGGTAAATAGTATTATTTGTTCAAAAGTGTTTGTTTCAGCTACCTGTGTCTGTTTTACTGTGGACTCTCTGTGCTTCAGGCATCCTGGCCTCTTTTAAAGTGGTGTTTTGTTTAATTTGTTTTTGCCGTGACTGTGTGAATTGCCTTGCTAGTTTGTGGCACCTCCCCCCTCCTTTTTTTCTCTTCTAAGTAAAAAGGCTACATACATCTTGCAGAGTGTGTTTTTAGGAGACTGTTTTAATCTGTTTCTGTGATTTAAATTGTGCTTAACAACTGTCAGCCCCTCTGTATTTTTGCCTTTAAAAAGGCCCGAATTTAGAGTGCGTGCCCAGCACTATTCCAGTGTATGTTTCTTAAACAATTTCTCCCTCACTTGGAAAGTAGACTCTGCTAGCTTGGAAGTGTGGATTCAGCCTGTCTGTATCCAAGGAGATTCTGAATAGAGCAGCAGTTGCCTTTCCCCCTGACCACAGGGACTGGACTTAGCTGATTGGCTCCCTGAGTCCCTGCTGCACCTGAGACCCCCCCCACCTGCTGTAGCCCCTTAAGTTTGTGGAGGGAAGCCCAAGACAGCCACCTCCATTTTGTGAGCCTCTGTGCATCTCCCCTGTGTCCTGATACAGCCCAGTGTTCAAGGATTGCAAAAAGACCTAGGTAAGGAGCCCTGAGATTTTTCTGGGTAAATAGTAGTATTTGTTCAAAAGTGTTTGTTTCAGCTACCTGTGTCTGTTTTACTGTGGACTCTCTGTGTTTCAGGCAGCCTGGCCTCTTTTAAAGTGGTGTTTTGTTTAATTTGTTTTTGCCGTGACTGTGTGCATTGCCTTGCTAGTTTGTGGCACCCCCCGCTCCCCCCTCCTTTTTTTCTCTTCTAAGTAAAAAGGCTACATACATCTTGCAGAGTGTGTTTTTAGGAGACTGTTTTAATCTGTTTCTGTGATTTAAATTGTTCTTAACAACTGTCAGCCCCTCTGTATTTTTGCCTTTAAAAAGGCCCGATTTCAGAGTGCGCGCCCAGCACTATTCCAGTGTATGTTTCTTAAACAATCTCTCCCTTATCTGGAAAGTAGACTCTGCTAGCTTGGAAGTGTGGATTCAGCCTGTCTGTATCCAAGGAGATTCTGAATTGAGCAGCAGTTGCCTTTCCCCCTGACCACAGGGACTGGACTTAGCTGATTGGCTCCCTGAGTCCCTGCTGCACCTGAGACCCGTCCCCCCCACCGCTGTAGCCCCTTAAGTTTGTGGAGGGAAGCTCAAGACAGCCACCTCCATTTTGTGAGCCTCTCTGCATCTCCCCTGTGTCCTGATACAGCCCAGTGTTCAAGGATTGCAAAAAGACCTAGGTAAGGAGCCCTGAGATTTTTCTGGGTAAATAGTATTATTTGTTCAAACGTGTTTGTTTCAGCTACCTGTGTCTGTTTTACTGTGGACTCTCTGTGTTTCAGGCAGCCTGGCCTCTTTTAAAGTGGTGTTTTTTTTAAATTTGTTTTTGCTGTGACTGTGTGAATTGCCTTGCTAGTTTGTGGCACACCTCCCTCCCCTCCCTCCTTTTTTTCTCTTCTAAGTAAAAAGGCTACATACATCTTGCAGAGTGTGTTTTTAGAAGACTGTTTTACTTTGTTTCTGTGATTCAAATTGTGCTTAAAAACTGTCAGCACCCCTGTATGTTTGCCTTTAAAAAAGCCCGATTTTAGAGTGCGCGCCCAGCACTATTCCAGTGTATGTTTCTTAAACAATCTCTCCCTTATCTGGAAAGTAGACTCTGCTAGCTTGGAAGTGTGGATTCAGCCTGTCTGTATCCAAGGAGATTCTGAATTGAGCAGCAGTTGCCTTTCCCCCTGACCACAGGGACTGGACTTAGCTGATTGGCTCCCTGAGTCCCTGCTGCACCTGGGACCCACCCCCCCCACCTGCTCTAGCCCCTTAAGTTTGTGGAGGGAAGCCCAAGACAGCCACCTCCATTTTGTGAGCCTCTGTGCATCTCCCTTCTGTCCTGATACAGCCCAGTGTTCAAGGATTGCAAAAAGACCTAGGTAAGGAGCCCTGAGATTTTTCTGGGTAAATAGTATTATTTGTTCAAAAGTGTTTGTTTCAGCTACCTGTGTCTGTTTTACTGTGGACTCTCTGTGCTTCAGGCAGCCTGGCCTCTTTTAAAGTGGTGTTTTGTTTAATTTGTTTTTGCCGTGACTGTGTGAATTGCCTTGCTAGTTTGTGGCACCTCCCCCCTCCTTTTTTTCTCTTCTAAGTAAAAAGGCTACATACATCTTGCAGAGTGTGTTTTTAGGAGACTGTTTTAATCTGTTTCTGTGATTTAAATTGTGCTTAACAACTGTCAGCCCCTCTGTATTTTTGCCTTTAAAAAGGCCCGAATTTAGAGTGCGTGCCCAGCACTATTCCAGTGTATGTTTCTTAAACAATTTCTCCCTCACTTGGAAAGTAGACTCTGCTAGCTTGGAAGTGTGGATTCAGCCTGTCTGTATCCAAGGAGATTCTGAATAGAGCAGCAGTTGCCTTTCCCCCTGACCACAGGGACTGGACTTAGCTGATTGGCTCCCTGAGTCCCTGCTGCACCTGAGACCCCCCCCCACCTGCTGTAGCCCCTTAAGTTTGTGGAGGGAAGCCCAAGACAGCCACCTCCATTTTGTGAGCCTCTGTGCATCTCCCCTGTGTCCTGATACAGCCCAGTGTTCAAGGATTGCAAAAAGACCTAGGTAAGGAGCCCTGAGATTTTTCTGGGTAAATAGTAGTATTTGTTCAAAAGTGTTTGTTTCAGCTACCTGTGTCTGTTTTACTGTGGACTCTCTGTGTTTCAGGCAGCCTGGCCTCTTTTAAAGTGGTGTTTTGTTTAATTTGTTTTTGCCGTGACTGTGTGCATTGCCTTGCTAGTTTGTGGCACCCCCCGCTCCCTCCTCCTTTTTTTCTCTTCTAAGTAAAAAGGCTACATACATCTTGCAGAGTGTGTTTTTAGGAGACTGTTTTAATCTGTTTCTGTGATTTAAATTGTTCTTAACAACTGTCAGCCCCTCTGTATTTTTGCCTTTAAAAAGTCCCGATTTCAGAGTGCGCGCCCAGCACTATTCCAGTGTATGTTTCTTAAACAATCTCTCCCTCACTTAGAAAGTAGACTCTGCTAGCTTGGAAGTGTGGATTCAGCCTGTCTGTATCCAAGGAGATTCTGAATAGAGCAGCAGTTGCCTTTCCCCCTGACCACAGGGACTGGACTTAGCTGATTGGCTCCCTGAGTCCCTGCTGCACCTGAGACCCGCCCCCCCCACCTGCTGTAGCCCCTTAAGTTTGTGGAGGGAAGCCCAAGACAGCCACCTCCATTTTGTGAGCCTCTGTGCATCTCCCCTGTGTCCTGATACAGCCCAGTGTTCAAGGATTGCAAAAAGACCTAGGTAAGGAGCCCTGAGATTTTTCTGGGTAAATAGTAATATTTGTTCAAAAGTGTTTGTTTCAGCTACCTGTGTCTGTTTTACTGTGGACTCTCTGTGTTTCAGGCAGCCTGGCCTCTTTTAAAGTGGTGTTTTAAAGTGGTGTTTTTTTTTAATTAGTTTTTGCCGTGACTGTGTGAATTGCCTTGCTAGTTTGTGGCACACCCCCTCCCCCCCTCCTTTTTTTCTCTTCTAAGTAAAAAGGCTACATACATCTTGCAGAGTGTGTTTTTAGGAGACTGTTTTAATCTGTTTCTGTGATTTAAATTCTGCTTAAAAACTGTCAGCCCCGCTGTATTTTTGCCTTTAAAAAAGCCCGATTTTAGAGTGCGCGCCCAGCACTATTCCAGTGTATGTTTCTTAAACAATCTCTCCCTTACTTGGAAAGTAGACTCTGCTAGCTTGGAAGTGTGGATTCAGCCTGTCTGTATCCAAGGAGATTCTGAATAGAGCAGCATTTGCCTTTCCCCCTGACCACAGGGACTGGACTTCAGTTAACTTGCTTCTTAAATAAGTTCCTATTGGTTGTTGCATATGTTGTTGTGATTGGTTGTTGGGAGATGGTCTTTCATTGGTTGCTGGCTCCAGGGCTGCGGTTATGATTGGTGGATAGGGCTGGGAATCTGATTGGCTGATGGTTCTAGGGCTGAGATTCTGATTGGCTGTTGGTTCTAGGGCTGTGATTGGTGGATACGGCTGGGATTCTGATTGGCTGTTTGTTCTAGGGCTGTGATTGGTGGATAGGGCTGGGGTTCTGATTGGCCGTTGGTTCTAGGGCTGTGAATGGTGGATAGGGCTGGGGTTCTGATTGGTTGCTGGTTTTAGGGCTGGGGCTGTGATTGGTGGTCAGGAATAGGGCTATGATTGGTGATTAGGGCTGGGTCTCCCATTTGTTGGTTGAATCAGGGCTTGAAATTGGATTGGCTAGGGTAGGACCAGCTCCTTATTGGCCAGTAGGGCTATTTAAGTCTAGGACTAGGGGCGTCTCAGCCCGGGCGTCGAGGCAAAGGGCGGAGAGGACAATGGCAGCTGCCTGTTTGGGTCTGTTCGGGACAGGTAGGGACTAGGGACTAGGGACAGAAATGCTGCTCAATTCTCAGTGGACCAGGATTGGTCCCAGTCCATACACATCCCTCAACATGCAAACACATATTCTACAAAGGCATCCAACTCATGCATCACAAACTGACCACAGACAGATTGCATTGCCCCATCACCCAACACAATACCGTATATACAACACATATACACATATCCCCCACAACTACTACAGTCAAACACCTGCATTCTCACAGCAAACACTACTCTGTCCACTCCCACTAACACAACCTGCCATCACCCACACAATACAAAACTACAGTATACATTTCTCTCAGTCTCAGCCTTCCAGATACACACTCTCTGCTCATACTAACCAACAACACTATCCGCTGTTTGCTCCACACAGACCACCTGTCATCATGACAATGCCCAAACCCTGCCTTCAAACACACCATCTTCAAACACTCTTCCACTCTCTTCACCAATTACACACAACCATACAATCCCCAACTTTCACTCCACCACACATATTACCTCTTCCAGTCATCGCAACTAATACTAACTCCCCTGACACACACCCATCACCTCTTACACACCTTGTACATTCATCTCCAAAACACATCAACACCCCATCTAACACTCAAATTCCACTGACCAGCACTAACTCACATACAAATCCCTCACGGAAAACTACATCAATATCCCCCCTCACTATTCCACAAAAACAATACCGACCACAAACATCAGCACATCAAAGCAACACAAACTTACATTACACTTATCGTCATACCCACTCCCACCATCAGGACTACACAAAGAATACAAATTCCATCCTATCTCCACCCTACTTTCTCACTCTTCACAAACACCTACCACAAGCACCTCAACCCAGCAACTTTCATTCACTTGCCTCTCCTCCATTGCACAATTTAGAGCCTTACATCATGATCCACATGCTCCTCCACCACCCCTAACCCATACTCCATCCACAGTAAACAAACGCAAACAAAATCAAAAACATGCCACTCATAGCAACCTTGCATGCCCTTGTCTATTACATAATAAAACTACCCTACAAAAAACAGTACACTCCTCATGGCTCTCTCAGCCACCAAGTCCACCACCCACACACACAGACCCAACAAAATGCCTCCTTAACCTGCTGGAAGAGGAACACTATATTATAAAGCAAGACTATTGTGAGCCTCAAACAGTTATCACAACTAGCAACACTCCTGCTTCAAGCTCACATTATACTACTTACCCTTCTCCTAAACAAAACAACACTACCACTTACACACCTTTTCTAAACTGCCAGCTCATAAATGCTCGATCACTCTAAAAAAACAAGCACCACATCTATGACCTGCTCACAGACACACAAACTGACTTACTATTCATAACGGAATCCTGGTTGGGAGATGACATGGCACCAGTGTTGCACGAAGCCGTTCCTCCGGTCTATCAAACCATCACTCAAAACCGTATAGGCAAGAGAGGAGGTGGACTAGCTATTATATTCAAACTGGCATTGAACCTCAGTAAAACAGACAACATCTCCATACAAGGTTGTGAAGCCCTCCTTACCAGATGCCACCCTACTCCAACCTCCTCCTGTAACTTTCTCCTCCTTTACAGACCTCCACCTAACAAGTCCACATTCCCAGATGCTTTTCTAGACACAGTCTCAAACCTTATTACACTATACTCCAACCTATGCATTCTTGGGGATCTAAACATTTGGTTTGACAAACCCAATATGCCCCATCCACAAGCTATCACCACTGGCCTAGTCGCATTGAACCTACATCAGATTGTACACAATCCCACACACATCGCTGGTCACATCCTAGATGTCATTTTTGTAAGCCTGAACTAGTTACTATTCATAGCATCACACCAATAACTTGGTCAGGCCACCATATGATAACTTTCCAACATACAACTCCACAAATTAACACACCCCACAACTACTTACATACCTGACCTATCGACCATGAAGCAAACTCAATTTGGATCACTTAGAAACACAACTAACAGCAAATACAGATCTAGATACAAATAATTCTGTGCCAAAACTTTATGAGTGGCTACAGGAAGCTTTAGATATCCTAATACCACTCAGAAAAACTAAACACAAGAAAAGAAAACCAACACCTTCGAGAAACACAGAACTTAAAAAGATAAAGCAACAAATCAGAAATTTGCAGCATACCTGGCTCAAAACAAACAACAGTCAAGACAAACTGCAGCTACACAAACTTAACAGAATATACAAATCATCAATCAAAAAAGCTAAAAAAATATACTACTCATACAGAATTCAAAATGCTCAATCTACAACCAAGGAATTTTACAAAATTCTCAATGAATTTCGAAAACCTAAATGCATGGAAGGAAGTCATCCCAAAACTCAAGATTTTACAAACAAATTGGCAATTCACTACACAACCAAGGCAGACACATTGGACTCCTATTTAAAACAGAAGAAAGCCATCAGCACCAACCCCTTTCCTAAAATACCCTCTAAGAATAAACCAACCCAACCTCTACAGTCTTTCAAACAAATATCCCAGGATGAATTTATGAATTTGGTCAAAGCAAGCAGACCTTCTGGTTGCCCTTCTGACCCTTGCCCACCACAAATCTTCAAGAACATTCTTCTATCTAATTCTGCTGCCACACCTGTAAGAAGAATCATTAACAACTCTTTAACTTCAGGAACTTTTCCTGTAGACCTGAAAAAGGCATACATACTACCTTTATTAAAGAAAACAAACCTAGACCCGCAAGACCCCAACAACTACAGACCAATCACAAATGGACCTTTCCTGGGCAAATTGATAGAAAGAGCAGCATTCACCCAGATGTCACAACTCATTGAAGACAATTCTATACTTTCAGACTTCCAAACTGGATTCCGCCCAGGAAGAAGCACTGAATTGGCACTCATAGCGATCTGGGATGATCTTGAAAACACAGTCGACCGAAATGGAGTTGCTGCACTACTTCTCTTGGACCTCTCAGCTGCCTTTGATAAGGTTGACCATGAGCCGGCATACAAGGGATTGCTCTCAACTGGATTACTTTCTATCTTCAAAAAATATTGAATATCATCCACTCGCCCCCCTTCTCATCCGAACCCTACCTCACAAAAGCAGGGGTCCCCCAAGGGTCTATCATCTCACCTTTGCTTTTCAACATCTACATGCTATCTTTACCAGAACTGATCAATGATTTCCATCTCACATGCTGCAACTATGCAGATGACACACAAATACTACTTAAATTAGAATGCCCCAAAAACATTGAAAACTCACAAATCTTCAGTTGCCTCAGAGCCGTTGATCAGTGGATGACCTGCAGCCATCTCAAACTAAATACATCCAAAACAGAAATACTCATATGTGGTGACTGGAAAAATGTTGACCCTCTGTGCGTCTGGCCTGACGATCTCGGACCACCTCCTCAATTATCCAAGGAAGTTAAAAACCTAGGAATCACCATGGATTCCAAGTTAACTATGAATGCCCAAGTGGACAAATTAGCACGAACAAGCTTCATCACCTTGAAGACTTTACGACGCATCTTCCCCCACCTCGGATTTCCACACAAGGTGCAAGCTACTATCTCGCTTGTACTATCCAAACTGGATTATGCCAATGACCTCCACCATGGATCATCTCTAACTGTTATGAAAAAACTACAACGTATCCAGAATTCCGCAGCCAGGCTACTATTACATGCAAAGCTGCAAGCCCACATCTCCCCTGCCTTGGGAGCACTACACAAACGGTTACCCGTTGCCAGAAGATGCACTTTCAAGCTGCTTTGTATCACCCACAAAGCTATACATGGAACAGGACCGCCTTTTATCAGAAACAAAATTACCAAATACATCCAACAAAGAAACCTCCGCTCAAGATTGGCACCCCGCCTTAGAACACCACCATACAAAAAAAAGACTATAGGTGGTACATCCTTCTCCGTCCAAGCAGCCAAACTATGGAATTCATTACCCCCAACTATAAGAGCCACAGATAACTTTCTTCTCTTCAGAAAACTACTCAAGAGTTGGCTCTTTCCTTCATAACCACCATATTCAAACAACTATCTGCATATGCCAACTGTATGTTGATAAATATGTTTTTCAGATTATGTGTATATTTCTATTTATTTATAGTTTCTTTAGAAAATATGTATCGCTACTATGTCCTAACAATAAAATACACACACACTCTTTAAACCTGTTTGACTAAGTATATTTTACCCATGGTTCTAATTATGTATTGTATATGCATATGTGTGTGTATTCATGTGTGTGGGTGTATATATATATCTATATATATATATATATATATATATATATATATATATATATATATATATATGTGTGTATATGTTGTTTCTGTGCTTGGCATGTTCATGGATCATTGCATGGCTCCTGGGTGGGTTGTTATATACTAGATATCTATGAATTCCTGCTCTCATCTTATCACACTTATCTACTCATCATCATATGTCATGTCTCTATCAAACTATCCTCCATTCTCACTCTGACTCATCCCAAATCCCTTCTACTACTTTCATCTCCTAAAAAACTCTGCCTAAGCTCTTCCCTTCCCTTCCACATCTAACTCACCAAACCTCACTCTACTACTGTGACCTCCCACACAACCATACTAAATTCTCCCGCTTTTATCTCACCCTGCTACTATGCTCTCCCTAACCCTTCCACATACTCTTCCCTCCTCCACCCTCCTTTACTCATCCCAAGCCTTTGGGTTGAGTAAATGTAGGATATACTCCCAATTAACACTTCTGGATTTCTTTCCTCCTCCACCCCTCCATTACTCCAGTCAATCTAACTAACAAACTCTCATATCCACAGCTCAAATTAACTCATAATAATACTAAAACTGTACTCATTATTTCACGATACTAATCCATCACTAATTCTCGTTGGGTACCAGAGTAGCGTGCTACTCATCGAAAAGCGCTTCGAAGCCTCGTCAGGGGTAGTAAGCGCTATATAAATACGATTACAATACAATACGATAAAAGAATCATAAAGAGTTGGGCTGAGGCCCTGGGAAAACCTTTTGATACATATATCACTGTGGATGACATCCGGGTGTGAACCTCCAGTCTCTCCCATAGCCTGTGTTTTCATATGTTTTAGGGCTATCATATTGAGAGTCCCTCCTGCTGTCACAGACTGCTTTCTGGAGGAAGGGCAGAACAAGGGGAGGGGGGACTTCAAAAGGATGCAGACCCCAAACATAAACTTCAAACACTCAGGGGCATATTTATACTCCGTTTGCGCTGGAATTGCGTTGTTTTTTTTGACGCAATTTCGACGCAAAACTAACTCCATATTTATACTTTGGCGTTAGACGCGTCTAGCGCCAAAGTCCATGGAGTTAGCGTCATTTTTTAGCGTGGACACCTACTTTGCGTTAATGAGATGCAAGGTAGGCGTTCACGTCTAAAAAATCGAGTCCGAGGCATGTGTGTCGGATTTATACTCCCGGGTAAAAATCACGCCCGGGAGTGGGCGGGTCAAAGAAAATGACGTACGGCCGCTTTTGCGCCGTTTTTTAGCGCCTGCAAAAGGCAGGCGTTAAGGGACCTGTGGGCTCTGAAGGAGCCCAGAGGTGCCCTTCCATGCCCCCAGGGACCCCCCCTGTCACCCTTGCCCACCCTAGGAGGACACCCAAGGCTGGAGGGACCCATCCCAGGGACATTAAGGTAAGTTCAGGTAAGTATTTTTTAAATTTATTTTTGTGGCATAGGGGAGCCTGATTTGTGCCCCCCTACATGCCACTATGCCCAATGACCATGCCCAGGGGACAGAAGTCCCCTGGGCATGGCCATTGGGCAAGGGGGCATGACTCCTGTCTTTGCTAAGACAGGAGTCATTTCTATGGGGGTTGGGAGTGAAAAAAAAATGGCGCAAATCGGGTTGAGGCGCAAAAATTGCCTCAACCTGACTTGCCCCATTTCTTGACGCCCAAGCTCCATTTTCCCCTACGCCGGCGCTGCCTGGTGTACGTCGTTTTTTTAACGCACACCAGACGGCGCCGGCGGCTAATGCCGGCTAACGTCATTCAATAAATACGGCGCCCGCATGGCGCTTCAGAATGGCATTAGCCGTCGCTAATTTTTTTGACGCAAAACTGCGTTAGCGCAGTTTTGCGTCAAAAAGTATAAATATGGGCCTCAGATCCTAAATCACATTTGGGTCTTGAAATGGGCTATACAAATGGGAGCTCAATGCCCCCAAAATTGTCAACTATCAAGCAGCCATTGGGCTGTGGGAGGAGGAGAAGATCTGCAAGACTTCATCCTGTGACCAGAACTGGAGGCTAAGAACTGCCAGTCTCCCAGCTTGGTGAGGGTCATCATCCAGAACATACACGTCCACCTACTCTTGAAGCCTGGAACACCAGTGGCTATTTACTTGGCAAGACCGGTGTGCTCTGTGAGGAAGAGGAGAAATCTGGAGGGAGCGAGGTCTGGTGAGAAATCCTGGTGATTGGATCTCTTCAAAGAGTTGTGAGAAGACGACTTCTGCACCGATCCATCCTAGCCCATATACAGAGGGAAGTGGAAGGCCCAGAATGATGGGGTTGGGGCTTCCAGGAAGACTACAGCCGTGCTGATCAGGCTGTAGATTCTGACATCTACAAAGTGTTTTTCTCTCCAAGAATGGCTGGGAAAAATAGCTGAAGTGCTGCATTTTTCAAACATTTTTCATTATATATTCAATTGTATTAGCCTTTAATGCATAGTACAGTTTACCAGGATACCTAGTCATACCCATTGATATTCTTACAGAGAGAACAAAAATGAAATGCCTGCTTGAGATTCAAGTGTTGAAAGGGTGCTTGGCCCAGTAGCTCAGGATCTATAGTAGGCTAGGCTCCAGGACATGGAGAACAAAAGACATCATCCCCCACGGTTGGGCCCGTAGCTCCCAAATGCCCAGTGACTCTCTGAACTGGGTTCTAAAAGTTGCAAGCAGGCCCTTAAGTTCTAGCTGTAACTATAATTTTATTATTTTATGCAGCATCGCACCATAAGCAAGCATCTTTGCAGATGATTATTACTCTTAAATTCTGTAGAGTTTTAGGCACTAAACAGTTTTATGATCACAAACAGGTGAAATAAGCCAAGAACCCCAACTTCCCTCCCTCCCTCCCCCCTATTGCTTCTGCTACTTCTCAGTCTTTAATTTAGTTGTACACCCAGTATCTACTTTTTGTTTGACTTTTCATTTGTAGACTCAATATGTCTTTTGCCGCCGTTAGTCTTCACACGGTTCAGGTTCATAAAACACTGATCTTTCCTCCCCCTTTGAACCCTCGTGTTACAGCCTGCATCATCTAAGCTAAGCATATGCAAGTATAGTAGTGGTCTCCTACCATGTCTGGTGGGATATTTGAGCCCATATTTATACTGTTCTTGCACTGCATTTGCGTCATATTTTTACGCAAAAGTGGCGCAAACTTACAAAATACAATTATATTTTGTAAGTTTGCACCACTTTTGCATCAAAAAATGACGCAAATGTGGTGCGGAAAAAGTATAAAGAAGGGCCTTGGTGCTTTTAGATCTTGCACCCTCTGTGCCCAAGCCATTATACCTTCTGCCAGTTTCACATCTCCAAGGCTGACACTATACTTTCTCAGTATGAGTCCAGGCCACTACATTGTCATACTATGTGAAAGAAGTCAGCCGAAGCTGCAGGGCTGAGCGGGCAGCAAGGGGATATACGGTTAAGAATATTTGGGGCCAGATATGTCTGGTGGTTGTAGTTATATTGTATGAGTTTAAACCTTGCATTTGAACTGCTTGTCTTAGCGCATTTGTACACAAGTTTCCATTCTTTGGCTGAAATCTCTTCCTTTAGCACTGTCCCCCATCTACGCTGCACCACCGGCATAATACTCGGGACATCCTCTCTAAGGGCTTTCTAAATGTTAGAAATCAGTCTCCTCCCTCCTCCCAGGTACAACAATGTGTCCAAGGTGGCAGAGACTGGGGGTTCGTCAGGAAAACCAGATCATAGACCCCTAGCTGCCACCACCATTTTTGCATACTGTAAGAACTAGCCTCTCCCCAACTGGAAAGCATTCATAGCATCCTGCTGGGTAATGAATTCCCCCTAAGGAAAATATGTCCTGCTAACTCACATCCCCCATTTCTACATCTCTTCATACATATGTCCACAGCGACTCTCCCAAATGCTTGCATATCCCAGATGGGTACCTCCCTGGAGTAAGGGTTGCACATAGGGTACCACACAGGACCATACATTATGGACCTGTACTATATAGGGGGCCCCTTGCCGCACCACCCGGTTCCTCAGTAGCAGGGCTGACAGGGGTATGTTTTTCACACACTCTCTGTAGAAGTTTCTTCTGCAGTTGTTTTCAGGGTCAAGCCAGTGTACTGCATGTTGCAGTTGGATGGCAAAATAATAAAATTCAATATGAGGGAGCTCAATTCCCCCGCGTTCCCATGTTTTTCACAGCATAGGCAGCCCCACTCTTTTCCTCGTATTTGCCCATAACACCACTAGGATTAGGTTATCTATTTGTGCAAAATGTGATCTAAGCACTTTGTACAGGGGATTCTGCAAACGATATAGGCATCGCTGCAGTATAGTCATCTGAGTAACGCCCGTCGAGCCTGCTGCCATTCTTCTACCCTCTGCGGCTGTGTTTGAAGGCATTTCTCCAATTCTCAGAGCTTGGCTTCATGTCGAGAACGTCTTTCTCAAGCTGGCGCTTAATACCATAAGTAGTCTGCATGCAAAGTCCCCTGATCACAACCTTCATTGCCTCCCACTCACATCCCCTATTTGTGGACGTTTTCCAGTTTGCATCAAAGTATTGCGCCAGAGCATCCCGGACTGCCTTCTCAAAAGGTGCATCAGTCAAGGCGTCCTGGCATAAACACCAGATCGGGACCACACAGCGTTTATAGCCTTTATTAAATTTGACTAAGAGCGGGAAATGATTTGATATGTTGCAGGCCAAATATGCCATAGCCTGTATCTGCAGGGATAGTGTTTCAGACACTAAGCAATAGTCCAGTTGACAGTAAGTATTTTCTGATGGGGTGTAACAGGAGTATTCCCTGAGAGTGGGATTCCTATAGGCCAGATGTCTTGCCAATAAAGCTCTTGTATAGTGTCTACCATTTGTCCAGTCAGGTGGGGTTTCGTGGTCCTGGTCCATGTTCCATCCACAACACACTTAAAATCTCCAGCCATTGAAATTTTTGTTGTTAGATATGGGGAGGCATCCCGCATCACCCCCCCCCCAAAGTAAGTCCCTCTATCTATGTTTGGGGCGTATACATTTATCAAGCATACTTCTCGGCCATCCAGGGTCCAAAACAACACCACATATCTTCCATCTGGATCCAGCACATGAATTTTGTTTTGGAATGGGACCCCTGGGTCTATCCAAATAAATACCCCCTAGCAAAACCAGAATAAGAAGTCGCCTATAGCTGGCCCCTCCAGCGTTTTTGGAGACTTGGAATGCAGCTCCCCTATATGTGCATCTCCTGCAGCATTGCTATCGATACTCGATAGCTTCTGAGGTAAGCAAGTACCTGGTGACGCTGACGCTTAGCCAACTGGGTCAAACCTTGCACATTCCAAGATATTAATGTATAATTGGCATGTCATGAATGCAAGCTAGGGTATGTCTCAAAAACAACTATTCTGTATATCAAGACTGAGAAGTGCACATTTTTATTGTCCATTACAAGAAGTAAGGCCCTCTGTTCAACCTGCAGCTGAAGAACTAAAAAACGAACATTCCCTAACTTACTCCCTCCCATAGGCAGTGACCCTACCCATTCCCGTGTGTACCAGAATGGGTTAGAGGCCGAAGGATCCCGCCTCATGGCCCAGTTAGGTACTAGAAACAAACTAGTACTCCATTAACCAATTATGTAAACTAGTCTTAGTAACATTACGTTTCATCAGAGGCCATCACCAAGCCCAACCTCGAGCCTGAGCGTCCAGTGGTCAGAACTCCGCATGCACCCTGTGGGGTTATGGAGCCAGATGATCCTTCACATTTGTATAGGACATCTAACATTTTCTAATGACATATAGAACATCTATAAAGCCAAAATAATTTCAGCCAGCAGAAACCGTCCTCAAAAGCTGTGCCATCCTTGTTCCTCCATTTATCTAGTGCAATTTTCCCCCACAGCCACTAGGATTACATCGCTGTAGGTGACTCATTATTTCAACACTGTCAATATACATACATTATCTCCCTTAGCAGCCAGAGTGACATCTGTTTGCACAGTAACTCTGCCCGTTTATATCAGAGATGAGGCGCCACTCTGCAATTGTTTCTGGTTGCATCTCCTTGCACACCCACCCCTTCGAATTTCTGGTCTGTCTGACTCCAGGCCCCAACGGGATCCCACTCAGGGAGACACCATGTCCATCCATTCACTCGCCTCCTGTGGACCCATGAAAAAATGTGCCTTATTGTTTTGAATTATTCAGAGTTTTGCCAGAAACACCAAGCTGTAGCTTTTCTTGTTGACGTCCATAAAGGATTTTCTGAGATTCTGCACTTTCTGGGTGTAGTCCGGAAATACCAGTATTTGGTGTCCGTCATAGAGTGGCTGTCCATTGTTCCGCTCCTGCTATAGGATCACATCTCGATCCCTATAGTGGAAGAAAAGGGCAATAATAGCATGTAGCCGTAGCTCACCCCGGCCAGGGAAGGCCGCAAACCCAGCCATCTTCATGAGCGTCTCAGTGGGTCCGCTCCCAGGGCCTCTCCCAGGCACTTTTTAGCCTCTGTACACAGATTGTGTTAAGGATTTATAGTATTATTTGCGGGCCGGCTGGAGCTCGACGAAACACACCGACTCAGCCATCTTGTTGTGCCGGACCCCCCAGTTCTAGCTGTTTGTCTTGTAGCGCTTCCGGGAGATAATTTTGTTGAAAATGTCTGCATAAATAAGCAAGGTAGTTAATGTCATAATTTTGACAATTTTGTGTAATACACATATTGCAAAAATCCAAAAAGTCTGTCAATTATGCTGGCATAGTATTGACCAGATATAATGGCTACTCTAGCACTAAGAAACTTTTGATGCATGTGAACTTTGAACATTTCAGTACCATAACACTGACTCCAACATTACAGCATACCATAATAAAATTATAATTTGACACTTTAAGAATGTTAGAAACATTTTTACTTCCATACTGCGTAGTTTCAAATGAGACAGATTTACTTACTACACATTGTTCATGCTTCACGTCTATATTTTCATATTCATTTAGAATAAGCAAGCCAGGTAGATAACAGAAGATGGAAAGAAAGATCGTCTACAGCAAATAATTCAAATGAACAAATGTAGACAATGAGAAGTAGAAAGAAAAACAGCAGAAAGAATGCTTAGCTGGATAAGAAGTTTGAATCATCCATACTGGCATGATGCACGACGAAGCTAGGGAGAAGGATACACTTATGAAAGCATGCGAAGTGAAGAGCAATACAAACCTACACTAGGAGGCAAGGCTACAGAGTTGACTACACTTGTAAACAAAGAAAACACAACCAAGCATTGCAATGGGACGCCAACAATGGAAGGCGTGGGGTTAAAGAGGGTTGTCACACATAGGGCCTCATTTATGAGGAAGTGGTGCAGGGCCAAAATTGGTAGTGCTGCGCTGCACCACTTCTGAAATGCATGTATGCGTTGTATTTACAAAAATATGGCGCACCCCTGTGTTCCGTTAGTGCCGGTGCTAAATTTGGCTGCCTGGCACCAATGCAGGCACCCTTGCACCTTAGTGCAAGGGTGCCTGTGTTGCAAGAAATAATTGTTTATGTGCAGGAAAGTGTCCTTTCCTGCGAATAAACAAACAGTTATGGTGATTTGCTAGTCCTACGTGTGCTGCATTCTGCAGCACACGTAGAAGTAGCAAATCATCATTATTTAAAGATTGTTTATGTGCAGGAAAGGGCACCTTCCCGCATATAAACAATCATTCATGGCATTTTGCTCTTTCTATGTGTGCTGCAGAATGCAGTACACATAAAAAAGCAAAAATGAGGAGAAATTAAAGTTGTGCTATGCTTACTCCAACCCTGGGATGAGGATAGTTTTTGGAACTGCCTCAGGTTTACAATTCCTTGTAAATCTGGGGCATAATCAAAACGCAATGGATGTTGCAGTGGGATGCCCACAGCATCACCTATTGCACGCCCATTCCCCACTAAGTGATGTGTGTGAAGGGGCCGTATTTACAAGTGGCAAAAAGTCGCTTAATGCTGCCTTGTAAATATAGCGCAAGGCATTGCACCACCGGTGGCGCAAGGGACTCATAACTGGGGCCTGTAATGAGGTCTGAAAATGGTGGGTTGAAACAGAGAAAAAAGACAAAAGGCACACACAAGAAAACATTTGTTAAGGGTGAGTGATTACATAAAATGTTACCCAATAAACAAAGAAAAACAACAAACACTACCCACAACTAAAGATAATCGTGTTTAAAAAGCATTTAACAAATGAGAGATTTCTTGCATAGCTTACGCTTGTCAGCAACAAAGCTGTCAAATAATGATTATGGCATGGAAATGAACAAGAATAATTAATATTGACACTTGCATCTGAGCAGGATAAATAAATAGTTGAAGAAAAAAACAGAAACTCTGTTTCAAATAACCTAAGAGGGTAATAGGAAATCATAGATATCTGAACAGTGGAAAGACAAGCTAAAATGTGAACATCAAAGATTAGGGCGAAAATGTGATTAAAAATACCATTGAGAATCGCCTGCGTGCCACTTTTTGAAAATGTAAAAGGCGGAAACGATATATCTCAGTGACATGGGGCTTATAATAAAAACAAAGGCTCTATAACTCATTCATGTGCAGCACCATACATGATTGTAATACATGTCCATCAGAAGAAACAAAAGGACGCATAACTCGGTTATGATGTATGCTCTCGACAGTTTCAGTCTTTAGATTCTCCTGGAAATTGTTATACTCTGAACCCATCTGATGGAGAGGCCTCGGACTCGTGTCTGTGCAGCCTGAGCTGGACAGCCTGCAACACCTTGATTCCAGTGTTCCTTGGTAGTCAGTTTGAACTTGGGCCTGATTTATTAAAAGTTACAAAATATAAATAGATGCAGGACAGTGATTACTCGTTTTAGTCGCAGGTGAATTGCTCTCTAGCTTCCCTTGGCCTAGGCAATGCCTGAGATGCTGAATTTGCATCAGTGACACCCTGATATTTCGTACTAGGGTACTGACTGCAAATGCCTTCCTGTCACATTCTGCAGTCTAAAAGCACCCTTTCTCACCATTCCGTCATGAACTCCACCACTCACTATTCTTACCCTGTTTTATATCCTCGTTATTGTTATTGTTGCTTACCGTTTATATAGCACACGTTTACCACTAGTTTTGGTTTGCAGTGGTTCTTTCTAGCTACTGTCCTTTCTGTAGTTCCACCCTCTTTCCATTATGGAGACATTCAATAAGGGCTCTGGGTCAATACTCGCAAAGGCCTAAAAGAAACTCAACACAAGTGTGGCTGCCAACACTCCGCTAAGTGAACACACTCATGCTGCTCTCTACTCTCCCACAAATCAAATATTTTAAAGTGTATACTAAGTAACTAAGTGGTGATGTAGTTGCGTGCAGGTAAAATGGATCCTATGAATCTAGGGGTACAAAGCTGCAAAAATCCGTGAACAGGGATTTTGAAGCACCACACTATTAATAACGTGCCAAAAAACACCTTCCTCGAAACACACCAAAGCTCGTGCAAAAAGTATAGTGAAAATCAAGGGCTTGCAAACATGCAATAGTATTTTAGGCACATATGGCAAAACAGCCAATAGCAAAGTAGTTTGGAAATGTTTCACAATCAGCAACTCATTAAAACAGAGAAGTAATCAGGGGCATATTTGTACTCTGTTTGTTCCAGTTTTGTATAATTTATTTTTACGCAAACCAACGCAAACTTATCTCCATATTTATATATTGGTGCTAGACATGTCTAGCGCCAAAATATTGGAGTTAAAGTCATTTTTTGACTGCAGAAAACTACCTTGCGTCAATGAGATGCAAAGTAGGCATTCCCGGGCAAAAAATTACTCTAAGGCCCTAGCGCCTTATTTATCCCCCCATGCAAAAATCATGCACGGGAGGAGAAGGGCCTTAAATAATGGCGCTAAGCCACCTTAGCGCCATTATTTAGAGCCTGGGTATGGGCAAGCGTTAGGGGACCTGTGGGCCTTTTTCCATGGTCAGAGACCATGGAAACAGCCCACAGGTGCCCTTCCCTGCCCCCAGGGACACCCCAAACCACACCTGGAGGACACCTAAGGATGGGAGGACCCATCCCAGGTAAGTCCAGGTAAGTATTTTTGATTTTTTTCAAAGTGCCATAGGGGGGGCCTAACTTGGGCCTCCATACATGGCACTATGCCCAATGGCCATGTCCAGGGGACTTAAGTCCCCTGGGCATGGCCATTGTGCTGGGGGGGCATGTCTCCTGTCTCAACTAAGACAGGAGTCATGTCCATGGGGTTTTAATATAAAAAAATGACGCTAGTCTGGGGAGAGGCATTTTTTTACCTATGCCCATACTAGCGTCATCCTCCGACACAAAACCCTCTGTTCTCCCTACGCCTTCCGCACCCAGATAGCGTCCTTTTCTATGACACTAGCCTGACCTTACCGCCGGCTAGCATCATACCATAAATGTGACGCCCGGCCGGCAACTTGGTATGACGCTAGCCAGAGGTAAACTTTATGAAGCTGAGCTGCTTTAGGACAGTTCAGCGTCAAAAAGTATAAATATGGGCCCAAGTGTGCGCAAAATGTTTTTGATAATATTATGAACAAGTGTTGAACAAAACTCAAGGCCCAAGGGGGCATATTTATACCCCATTTGTGCTGAATTTGTGTCATTTTCTTTTTATGCACATTCGGTGCAAAACCAACTCCATATTTATATTTTGACGTTAGACCAGTCTAACATCAAAATATTGGACTTTTCACTGTTTTTTTGATGGGTGAACCTACCTTGAGTCAATGAGATGCAAGGTAGGTGTTCCCATCTAAAAAATTGTGCTAACCCCATAGCACCATATTTATCCCTCGTGCTAAAATGATGCACAGGTGGGAGGAGGGGCTAAATAATGGTGCAAAGCTTGCTTTGCACCATTATTTAACACCTGGCTCAGACCAGATGTTAGGGGGCCTGTGGACCCATTTCCATGGTGAAACACCATGGAATGGGTCCACAGGTACCATCCTAAATCCCCAGAAACACCCCCACCCACACCAGAGGGACACAAGGGGATGGGGAACCCCATCCCATGTAAGTAGGGTAAGTATAGGTAAGTACTTTTGTTAAATTAAAGTGCCATTGGGGGCCCAACTTGGGGCCCCCTGCATGGCACAGAGTGCAATGGCCATTCTCAGGGGACACTGGTCCCCTGTGCTGGCCATTGTGATGGTGAGCATGACTCCTGTCTTTTATAAGACAGGAGTCATGTGATATGGATGGTTTTGCATCAGAAAATGACGCTAGGCTGGTTAGAGTCATCTTTTTTTACTCTAACCAGCCTAACGTCATTCTTTGGTGCAAAACCCCTTCTCCCATACCACCAGCCCCACTGTGCTAACGTCATTGTTTTTTTACGCTAGCCCACCCTTTGAGTGCATGCATCACGTGTTCAACAAAAACAGCATTTTATGTGTACTTTCAACATGTCGCACACAGTGCAAAAATCCAGAAGCACAAAACCTTTAAACTTAAAAAAATGTGGAAAAATAGCTTCACCCTTGTCAGTAGAATGTCAACCACCAATCATCTGAGAAGTTACTGAAACTGACCTTTTATAGACTAAACATCAGGTTGTGCAAACTGCATTTTAGTAACTCCTTAGAGGTTAGCTAGGCTTTGACAACAGTCAATAATAAAAAAAAAGTCTCAGTACAATGCTTAATTTGCAAAAGAATACGTTTTGGCCAAAAGATTTGTTCTGAAGTCGTTGGTCAGTGTTATTAAAGGTTGGAGTACTGAATATCAATGCTGCAAAGTCTTGATCCCTCCTTGTGCCTCTTTAATTCACCGCCATACCCCTTTACCTCACTCTTGTAGGTTCTTTTTCATGCTTGCTTTCTACAATAGGCATTGCTGTCCGTCTTCATCTTCCTCCTTCTTTCCCTCTTTTTTGTTTTTCTTGCTCTGCATCATAGTTTTTTGGGGAAAAACATATGTCTGTCTCCAAACGGGGGGTCGGTAGCCCCACCTGCATCACCAGCTGAAATTAAGCACTGGTGTTAGCCCAGTCCATATTCACAAGACTCATGGCAAGCAATGAAGCACCAAATCCCGAAATGACCTAAAGATGTCTGATCACCCCAGAGTGTTCTCAAATCTCCTGCTTTGCAAAACTGAATTGAACCTTCACTGAGTGTAACAAGCCTGAAACCAAAAACAAAGCAGTACACAGAGATAAAAAGGAGACGCTTCAATTAATTTTCTCCAGAAATTCAGAGACAGTTTCTTGGCCAGGACTACAGCATGCTTGACAGTTATGGTCACCTCATACCAGACCTCACCTAGACCTGGGGCAAATACAAATCTAGTTTGATTGATTGGGATATTGTATATTCTTTCATTAGTCCAGGCCTTTGCAGACAAGACCTGGCAAGCATCGTTTGGAAACAGACGTTGTTCTTGGTGTGGTCTTGGCTTTGCTGGCAGCTTCATCTTGAAATATAATATGCATGCGCTGTAACATTTTAAGTTATCCAGGTGACGGTATCTATTGTACATATATCTTTGACTAATTATACAATGTTTTAAAACGGCATCTCACGTTTATTCTTATTCTTATGGATTGCAAATGCGTGTTGGTCTCCTTTTTTCCGTATGGTAAAAGTTCCGTTTAACATGCATTATTTCATAATTAATTTTATATTGGATTTGATACAGTTCTGGAGGAAAATATAATTGCTTATATGTTCAGTTTTCCACAATGGGACTCTTCACTGGATTTGTGAATGCTGAATAGCTCTATGTGGAAAATCACACATGACTTCTCAAAATAAATCTCCCTATGTTTTCCTTTTAAAATAGGTATATTTTTAAAAAAAAGAAAGGCAGTTATAAACTAGAAATACGAACTTGAATATAACAGTGATCAAAGTATTATTCAATGTTTAACATCCCTCTTTAAAAAAATGAGCAGGTAGGCAGCACATTTTTAATCAAGCAAACAAAGCTGGCAATCGAAAGGGAGTTTACTTTAAAGGGTAAAATATGCAGTATGATTTTGAAACTCTCCAACTATTTCACGTTTCATGGTTGCTTAGTGCGTCATGGTGGTTGAGTTCATTGAGGAAACTCACGATAAAGGATTGTAAGCAAGTTTTCGTGCTCCGCGATTGAATGTTTGCTCATTTTCAAAAATATCAAATAGAGTAATAAGCTCATACCCATTGTTAGAAATTATGTCTCTGGTTGCCAGAGGTATACACCCTTGTCCAAGTGGGGACCACAATCCTAGTCAGGGTAAGTCACACACAATCTAAATGATCCTGTGCCCACCCTCTGGAAACTTGGTGCTGAGCAGTCAGGCTTAACTTAGAAGGCAATGTATAAAATTTTTGTGCAATAAATCATACATTAAAACGGTGAAAACATCACAAAATACACCACACAGGTTTAGAATAATATAAGATATGTATCTGGTTAAATGAAGGTCAAAATGATAAAGATTCAATAAGCACAAGTTTAGATATCACTTTTGCAAGATTAAAAAGAGCCTTAAATCTTAGTAATCAACAGCTGTCTCTTTGTGTCAAAAATAATGCTCACGGAGACCACAGAGGAAGAAATGCATGGAAAAATAGGCTGTGCATCGGAATTTCCGGAGCGTCGTTTCTTTCCAGGCTGCAAGGGGCTTTGCGTCGATTTCCAGCATGCAGTCTTGGTTTTTCACTTCTATGCGGGGATCTTTTTGATGCCCAGGGCCAATGTGTGGAAATTCTGGGTGTGCGGGAAGAAGCCACCGATGTTGTGTCCATCCATTGTGGGGTTGCATTGAATTTTCTGTTGCATGACGATCGCTGCACTGATTCTTCACTCGGGTAGTCGGGCTGCATCATTACGGTTCGGCTGTGCGTCGATCCGCTAGGGCTGCACATCAAATTTCTGGTCACAAGGCAGGTGCTGTGTTGAATCTTCACTCTGGAAGTTGGGCTGCATCATTCCGGTTCGGCAGTGTGGTCCCATCGCAAGGCAGGCTGGGTGTCATTTTCCACAAGCTGTGCATCGATTTTTGGCGCACAAGGAGTTCCTTGAAGAGATGAAGTCTTTTTGGCCCTGAGACTTCAGAAAACAGGAGTCAAGCTCAATCCAAGCCCTTGAAGAGAACTTCTCAGCAAAGTCAGAGGGCTGCAGGGCAGCAGTAGGGCAGAAGTCTTTCCCAGCAAAGAGGTCCAGATGAGTCTTTTAGGCAGCCAGGCAGTTCCTCTTGACAGGCTGCAGGTTCAGATCCAGAAGTGTCTGATTTGGTGGGGTCAGGGACCCAGTTTATTTACCCAAAAATGCCTTTAAAGTGGGGGAGTCTTCAAAGAGTGGTTTTGAAGTGCACAAGGTCCCCTTTCAGTACAGGTCTGTCTGCCAGGGTCCCAGTAGGGGGTTTGGCAGTCCATTGTGTGAGGGCAGGCCTCTACCGTTGAAATGTAAGCGTCAGGCCCTACACCCTCCCCACCCAGGAAGTCCCATTCAGTATGCAGATGAATGCAGGTGTGACTGAGTATCCTGTGTTTGTGGTTGTCTGGGTGAAATGCACAAGGGAGCTGCAACCAGAACAGCCCAGTCATGGATTGGAGAGAGACTCTAAGGGACCAATGGATTTTAAGTGCAGAGAAATGCTTACTTTCTAAAAGTGGCATTTCTAAAACAGTAATATAAAATCCAACCTCACCAATAAGCAGGATTTAGTATTACTATTCTGGCCATACTAAATATGACCTGGTTACCTTACCCCTTCCTGATCAGAATCTACCACTCAAACAGTATATGAGGGTAGCTCTAATGCTATCCTATGAAAGGAGCAGGCCTCACAGTAGTGGAAAACCAATTTAGGAGTTTTCAACTACCAGGACACATAAACCACACATGTAGATCTCCTGCCTTTTAACTTTATAGCACCCTGCCCTATGGGTTATCTAGGGCCTACCTTAGGGGCGACATATATGTACAATAAGGGGAGTTTAGGGCTTGGCAAGTACTTTTAAATCGAAGTCGCAGTGAAACTGCACATGCAGGCCTTGCAAAGGCAGGCCTGAGACATGGTTAAGGGGCTACGTATGTGGGTGGCACAACCAGTGCTACAGTCCCACTAGCAGCAGTCAATTTACATGCCCTGGGCACATGTAGTGCAATTTACTAGGGACTTACAAGTAAATCAAATATGCCAATTGGGTATAAGCCAATGTTACCATGTTTGGAGGGAGAGAGCATATGCACGTTAGCACTGGTTAGCAGTCCTAAAACCAGCAAAAACAGTGTCAGAAAAGTGGAGGAAGGCAGGCAAAAAGTTGGGGGATGACCACCCTAAGGCTGTCAGGTCTAACACCCATCATAACAAAATGGGAAACAAGAATTAGAGAATCAACCAGGAGTGAATTGTGAAAGAGTACCTAACAGCCAAACAAGCATGTTTTAAAGAGAGGCTCATCCTCCCTGACATCTGACCTGGAGTTAAAATCTAGACAGTATTATCTAGCAAATAAGGGCACTAATCTCCAAGTAACTGTTCTACACCTAGCAGCAATGGGGACAATACTATAAGGGGATGTTGTAGCTACATGTTGTGTTGCTCTTTTGTAACAAGGTACTATTCAATCCAGTGTGCTACTATGGAAGATGCATCCAGTGGGCTGTGGACTGCATGGATATTTCTAATCTGTATGTGTGATGGGTGGTATGAACTTTCACACAGATAATATATCCCTCGGAGAATGGTTGAACTTGTAGCATTCATGGCCTGAAAATCTTTCTCATTCTTTTGTTAAACTCTAGCTTTGCTTGACAGATGGTATCAAGGCTTTTTTATGAGCCAAATAGTTTTTCATACCTTAACTATAATTACTAGTTCAGTTAAGGATCTGTCCTGAGTAACAAGGGATCTAGCTATAGAGGCTTCTATTTTACTTAAAATACAGAAAATCACAACATTATTGTGACCTTAGTTAAAAACATATATCTGGGGCACTATGAATTCTGTGAATAATTACATCAAAGACGTAGAAGGACCTCCATGCTTTAAGGTTTTTAGTATGACGGGGGATCTATCCTGTTCAATATAAAGCAGATTGTTAAATTCCATGAATCTCTCCTTCCATCTTCTTAAAACATTATGGCCCTCATTTTAATACTGGCGGTGTTTTAACCACCAGGGTTAATGTGGCGGTCTCACCGCCAACAGGATAGCGGTGTGTACTGCTACATTATGAGTGTGTGGGTTGGCGCAGTCAACATGCCACATCACCACTCATACCACCATGGCAGTATGAACCGCCGGGCTGGAGATATGCATTTCCGACCTAACGGTCCACACATGACTGCCAGCGGTATAATGAGCCGGCCTACCGCCGTGGTTTTCGCAGCAGTACCACCACCACAAAAACCATGGTGGTAGGGCTACCGGTGACAGGGAATACCTTCGCTATCACCGCTACCCCACCCACACAGCAATCACCTAACCCTCACCCTTCCTAGAATCACAGCACCTCTTCTGGTACCCTTGGCATTGATGTTATAATGACGGCCTATGTCCTCGTCTGCCAAGATTTTGATTGAGCATCTCATTGTAAGTATAAGGGAGAGTGGCATTCATGTTGACTCTGTGGTTGTGTCTCTTCTAAGAATGTGAGTTCTCCTTGGGAAAAGTGAAAGAATCTGATCTTTTAGAGATGCTCATTAAGGGGCAGATTTATCCTTTCTGACGCTAAATGTATAGCGCCAGCTAGCGCCATTCCAGGATGCCGGCCGGGCGCCATATTTATGGAATGGCACTAGCCGGTGCTAAGGCCCTCTTAGCGTCCTTGTAAAGGACACTAACAGGGTCCGGGAGGCGTAGGGGGAACCGGGGCTTGTGCCCCAAATTATGGCGCTACACTGTTTAGAGGCAATAAGTTGCCTCTAAGCAGTGTAGTGCCATTTTCTGGCACACAACCCCCATGCACATGGCTCCTGTCTTCGTAAAGATAGGAGCCATGCCCACCACCCTAATGGCCATGCCCAGGGGATGAATGGGCATGGCCATTGGGGCCAGCGCCGTCCAGGGGGCCCCAAGTCAGGGCCCCCGAGCGGTGTTTGGGAAAAAAAAGAATACTCACCTGGACTTACCTTGGATGGGTCCCCCATCCGTATGTGATCTTCTAGTGTGGGTAGGGGTGGGTGGGTATGTCCCTGAGGCCAGGGAAGGGCACCTGTGGGAAATCTGCCTACAGGTCCCCTTTACACTTACCCAGACCCAGGTGTTAAATAATGGCGATAAGTAAGCTTTGCACCATTATTTAAGGCCCCCAATCCCCGTGCCGGATTTTAGCATGGGGGATAAATATGGCGCAAAGGCCATATCGTCCTTTTCTGGACGGGAATGCCTACCTTGCATCTCATTGACGCAGGGTAGGACTTCCCCTCAAGAAAATGACATAAACTCCATAACTTTGGCGCTAGACGTGCCAAAGTATAAATATGCAGTTATGTTTGTGCCGAATTACCGTATAAATATGGGCCTACGTTTCTGGAACTGGTATGCACTTATTTCTAGTTGTTATATGCTTGAGAGGCATGGTCTTATTTTTAGAAAAAGCCCATATCAGATTTGCTTCCGTACTCCCTTTTATTTCAGACAGGTACTCAGTCATTCTTTACAGGCAGGATCACAAGGAGATGGCATTTTCCCGATCAATCTACGAGTATAAAATTAGGCAAACCTGAAACTCAAAGCCTTTTATAACATATCCCTCATCCCTGAGTCTTTCAAGAAAATCTGTCTCATTTATGGCATTTCTCTTGACCATGAGCATCTTGATTTCCGTCGTGTCATCTGCTTCAACATTAGTTTTTGCAACCAATTTCTTCAACTTCTATCTTGACGCAAACACTCAGTTGGTCCTGGTTCATTAGACCTGAATGGGTTAGTGTTGTAACCTTCAAGATTCGCCAGGAAGGTTAGAAATGATGATGGATTCAGAAAGCATTTATGTAGAAGCAATAGGTTCCTTTCACTTTTTAGCAGACTGAGCACTAGTAGCAGGCTCAGAAGAGCCTCTTTTAGTATAGATTTTACTTGTGATTCCAATTCCTTTTTTGTCCCTCACCATCTCGGCATATTTTGACAGAGACTGACAGGAGTACAGTGAAATCTTTGGCAATTCTTTGTGAATCCTTGTCAGGATCTCTTTTTATACTTGAAAGTCACTTCAGTAATAGTAAAGGCGTGCTTATTATGGAAAAAAGAAAAACTAACTTTACTCTGAAAAATCAAAAACAAATCAGTGGGCCTCACTTAAGGAAAACAAATGGAGGTCAATCTGTATGGAAAATGCATTAATTTATTCAAAATAGGTCAGAAAGTGGGCACTACGTGGTATTCAGCTAATCTACCTAAACGGAGGTGATATTACAACTGTTTGTCAACTGACAAATTAGTACTCTCTGGAATAGAAAGCAGCATGACTCCTTTGAAGTGACCTTTAGTTTTACTCTCTGTAGATGTAGTATGTAGCTGCTCTCTTTCCTTGGTATGTATTTTAAAACAAGTACATTATGATCATTCATAAAACCTTACTTCTTAATAATACATTTAATCCTGCAACTGGCTAACTTTAAAACAGAGAAAAAAGGAAATTGTTTGAAAATAAATGTCTGTTGTAAAGTGTTTGGGTATCATACATACTCAGTAGTCCTGAATAGGAGTAAAAATTGCATAATGGGCAACTTAACAGCATCCCACACATTAGATCTGCCATCATGGAAAAGCTAACTTGTTATAGAAGCTTTCCCCTACTCTTATTTGTTCCTTTTTATTTATTGATCTGTTTATTGTTCTTCCACCTCTTGCAGCATACAGCATGGTAAAATGGGTCAGCTTACTTAAGGCATTGGCTAACTTCAGTATGAGTGATAGCTTTGTGTTTTTTTTCAGAAGGAGCACATCACTCTACAAAGTAGTTCCATTGAGTGCCAGGTTCTATGGTAATTTGTATTTTTTTAGAGCAAAAATGTTTTTGGTTCTAGCCATGATTTTAATTCTTTATTTTGGAAAGAGTCTGGAGACTACGCCAACAAAAATGTTATACAAATGAAATGACTAAATGTCTCAGATAGCAAAGAGGCTGGCAGCCAATGACAGATCATAGGTTTTTCCAATGCTAGCTGTGAAGAGTGTCTTAATTTTAAAGTGATGTTAACATAAGGTGTCAAACAGCTTTAACAAAAGAATGGAACATAGAGTATTTATGTTATTATCATGAAAGCCAATGTTAGAGAACCCTGGAAACAATGTGGTAGATTTACCAATATTTTGTGCAGCACAGCAACCTAAGTTGCTGCGCTGCATTGTGTAAAAGGGAGAGAACAGGAAAGCACCATATCTACAAAGATATGGTGCTGCTGCTTTCACCCCCTGCACTGGGGCACTGTAGGCTGCTTTGCACCATGTACATGCTCTTCCATCATAGGGGTGTACAATTGATATCTAGCGCTGGGGCATTTTATGTATGCTCTAGTCGAGGTCGTAGATCTTGGCACTGAGCAGGAGTTTACCATCCATTTAAACAAGACATTTAATCAACAATTAATTTAGAATATGACAAATTTAGCTACACAATGACAACCCTAATCAAAAATAAAGTTGAAAGGTTTATTAAGGGTTAATACTCAAGTTAATGTAAACAAATCTCGCGGAGATACTGTAAAGATACAATATTACCACTGGGTAGCTGAAACAGCAAGAAAACTGTAATCTAGTCAGCGAATATTCATACCAAACAGTCGGTGACCGCAATACAGAATGTCAATAGAAGAATCTGGTGCTCATTAGTGCAAGATCAAAGCATCTAATTAGGTTAGCTAAGGGCAAACAGGACTTCCTATTTAGGTCAAACTACAGAACATGGGGGGGGGAAGGCAAAAAGCAACAAGAAACTAACTAAGGAAGGCAAAATGTAAGTAAAAATCGAAGATGTCAGCATTTCAGATGCACGGTCAAACGTATTTCCAAAGGTTCAGGTATAAGTCTAAATAACACTCTGTAAAGCTAAGGGAAGGTGGTATAGAGCAAAGAGGTCTGTACTTCTCCAAGTCCATGGGAATCTGCCTTACTATTGATTAGTGAAAGGTTTAATTAATACAGTGATTAGTCCATTTGATGACAACAACTAATCAAGCTATCAGGTGGCTCAGTCTCCTCACGTCGTACAGCAAACTTGAAACATTTCTCTCCATCCTCAAGACCATCCTCCGAAGGTAGCTGTCCTTGAGCTCCTGTACAACTTTGCAACATGCATGAATAGTGCCAGTCTTTACACTTTCAGTCTCTCCATGTACCTTTTCCAAGGTTGTTTTCTTAGCCTCTCTATGAGTAAGACAGTAGCACATCTATTCCCAAACTAACATTTCAGGTAAAAACACCTGCAATGAAATGACACATTTGCAGAAATAAAAAACTGATTCTCACAGTAGGAATTTTGAGGCCTAGTAATGCTAACATTTAATAAAGGAACAGTTAATTTTAAGTTGTGCTACACACTATTATTTCCACAGTTAATATCAATGTTGAATACGTGTAAGTGAATATGTTGTAGAACTAAATTTGTCAACATTAAACAACAACATTAGTACACATATGTTATGAAAATCATTGTTGTTTTAAGGGTAAACACTTTTCAATAACGTGAAGATAGTTATGAAGTCAATTCACTGATTACAGTTCAATTAATGTGGTTATATCACACAATACATTTCCCTGAACACTATAGTCAATGCACTTCATTATTGATTTTGAGTGCACCACTTTGCATTAGTTTACTGCTAATTAACACATGATGCTTTTGTTATGGTCACATATAGATCAACACTGTGACATCAAAAGTGACAGCTAGTTCTCCGCTGCACCAACCCCTCTTTTGATGGATCAAGCCATCACATTAATCTATAATCACTCCTATCAGTGAGACAGCTCAAAATCTCAGAAATTGATCCAGGAAAGATCTTCCAGACTTCTCTAACTGCTTAATGTTACTGTAAGTGATGTTTCATCTATTCTCAAGTTCTACTTCCTCCTGTCTTTTCCCCTTTTCTCCTTTTTTCCTCTGAAATCTATTGGATCCATTGTAAGATCCAAATATAGCTAAGGCACACGGGGAAATTATCAGTAAAGGTCTCAAGATAATACCAATTATTCCACTCCTTAAGTTTGCAAACCACTTTCCAACTATCCATTGTTTCCCAGGCAACTGTTGCTTCTAACTCCTTCCGCTCTCTTTCAGATTAGTAATGTTCTTAATGTACTTCTTCAGCTCTTTGCTATTGCTGGGGATGAAAGTGCAACATTTTTCAACGTTCAGCATCTTGCAGACTCCCCCCTCCTTCACTAGAAAGGTGGCTAACTTAAGTCTGTTTCATGAAACCATTGATCATATGGCAAACATTTCATTATTGTCTAACAATAAGGCACCTGCTGCACTTGTAGACAACTTATCTACAATAGTCAACAAATTTCTTATCTTGAAATCCTTGAGAATCACTCCTATAGATGGAATCATTGCACCAAAAATGTCTCCTATAAAGTCTGAAGCACTAGCACCTCTCTAAGTTCTGGGGTTTGCCTTTGTTTCCCCACACAGGATCATTGAAATGTTCCACATGATAAATATGTGGGAAAACTATTCCTAAATAACATGTATCATACCATCCACTAGGAAGCCTGAAGTATGCATGATTCCCACAAATGAAATACACTGCAGGTATAGCAGGATCTCATCCAGCCAACATAAGGGTCTAACTGCTCTTGAACCAAAACACAGATCTACACTCACTCTTTAGCAACACAAAAGGATGATGGACGGAGTGCTGAACAATGCAAACACTCACCCTCAGTCACAGATCTGGGTTTAATCCATCGTTCTTTTGCTCACCATGCCACCCCAGTTTGGACTCAGCCATATGCAAATCAGTCTTGACCCTGTTCCTCATGGAAACAGTCCAGCCCGAACTGCCAAGCCAGGTCCTCCTTGACCAGAAACAAGCATTCTGGGACCGGTTTCAGGGCATCAACCTTCATCAGCCAGGCTAGCTTGAATCCAGTGGCACAATGAGCACAGGACCCAAGTCTGGACATACCTTTCTCACTTAGGGCAACCCAAAAGGATGATGGACGGAGTGCTGAACAATGCAAACATTCACCCACAATCACAGATCTGGGTTTAATCCATTGTACACTCACTCTTTCCCACAAATGTAGTGCCAGGTGTTCATTTAGGCCTGTATGTACATAATTTCCCTACATGTTGCCAATCTAAGGTCAAGGCCGCTTGATTTCCTGCGTCTGAATGAGTCTCTTCTTCTTTCCCCCAGCTTTGTAATACTATTCCCTTTTGTATCTTTTTTTCATTCCTTTCCTTCTATCCTCAATGTGCTCTAAAAATTCAGTTTAACATTCGTCAGGACACAAGTTAAATTTTTTCGGTGGGCATAAAGTGTACCAAATGTCAAGGTAGGTTCAACAAATCCTCCTACTGTCTCTACATTCTTTCCTTTGGGAACTTTGTTTAAATGTCTTACAATATTAACTTCTGAAAAGAATTAGGGCCTGATTTAGAGTTTGGCAGAGGGGGTTACTTTGTCAAGAATGTGTTAGATATCCATCTGCCATGTTACAATTAGGGGTGGGCCGTGAGCTCTTCCTTTCTGGCGTAGGTAACAGAGTTTTTGGCACTCCACACTCCGCTTGGAGTTCGACCAAAAACTCTGCTAGCCCCTGCAGCGGAGCAGAGATCATGATGTGCGCAATGAAGACCAGTTATTATCCACACTGCACAAGCGCAGACAGTCTGTGCTTGCACTGTGTGGCCCAAACTGGACTGCTGTGCGCAGTCTTGGCTCAATGTCAGCGATGGAGCTGCTCGCTGGTGTCAGCAGCTCCAGACCCAGGATTGTAGACCTCCCTCCACCAGCAGCCCAGTCCTGCCCAGGAGCAGGGGGCAGAAGGAGGCAGAGCACCAGACTGCTGGCAATGTGGACCCCCTAGAATGATCAAGGTGAGTCCTCATTTTTTTTCTTTTTTCGTTTGTGCACAGTGGTGCACAAGATGCCTGGAACAGCAGCTTTTGCTGTCTATTGCTCTGGTCTGAATTCAGGCCAGGGCCATAGGCAGTGAAAGCTGCAGTTTCAGGCCTCTTGTGCACCACTCTGCCCAGGCCCCTTGAGCATCGGCCTGCACCATGTGCACTGCACATGGGGCAGGTCAGTGCACAAGAGGCATGAAACTGCAGTTTTCACTGAAGACGCCCTGTCCTGAATGTGCCCAATCTCCAAAGTGCTAAGCAAGGTCAGGCCTGGCTAACCAGGCCTGACCCTGCTTAGCAATTCCAAGATCAGGTGCATTCAGGACAGAGTGCCACTAGGGCAGGCCACACTCCACCGCTCATGGAATTCCACCGTTTTAAATCAACTACATGGAATTCTACAGAGTGGAACTCTGTGAGCTCCGCCCACCTGTAATTACAATCACATTATAGCCTATAGAACTTGTAACATGGCAGACAGGATACCTGTTACATTTGTGAAGAGGTAACCCTTTCGCCAGACTCCAAATCAAGCCCAAAGTGCATATGTGCTGCTCCACTTCCACCCATACACATAAAACAAGGACTTGCAGTGCTAACTTGTAAAATTTAGGTTGGTGCAGGAGCTAAAGCATTTCTCATGAGACAGCTGTTGGTGCTACTCAATGGTTGTGTTGCAAAATACCAAGGCTGTTTAGTCTGCCTAATGTTGATTTCTTTTGATTCCTCTTCATATCTTTTTGTTCCTCCACTCTGATTCCTTATTTCAGTTTTGCAGGCTCTTTTTTGTATTCCTTATCTCTCCATCGCTCACTGTTTTTATATATTTTTCATCTGTCTTTCCCTAGTTCAATGTCTGGTAATGAAAACAAGTCCTGATTCCTGAAATGAGTACTGGTGCTTACCACATAAAAAGACCTTCACAAAATAAGGAGGGAATACTTGTAAAGTTCTTGGTCAGAGACCTAACATTGGCAGAAACATCCTTTAACTTGGAACCCTCTTGCTTCCAGACTGTGCATTCTTCTTCTGGGCTGAGAATATGTATGATAAATTGTATTTGTCCACTTTAGGACTGTCTAGAGTGGCTTACCGACATTGTTATCAGTCCACCCTCTGGTAGAAAGTCTCCCCCAAACATGGTTTAACACCCTGTTTATACTTTATACCCCATGGTAAATATATTTTTCCCCACTGTAAAGGCAACTTCATAAATAGGTGCAAGGGCATGCGACAAGCTACCCTCTACTGAGACTGAGAGTGACCACAGTGAAATACTACAATTCCTCTGATCTTTTTAGGTGAAAGTTTATTTTATTTTTCTCACTGCTGCAGTTCTAGAAGAGCTGACAAGCCTTCATGAGGCCTCCAAAGCAGCTGGTCGAACGATTACCTGCATTAGCTAAAGATTCACATACTCTTTCAGTCCTCATTTTATTCGAAGTATTTTTGTTCAACCATCATATTGCCAGTCTTGTTTGTTTATTGACTCTCCTGCCATGCACTGTTCATCCATGCTCATTTTAGTTCCAGCTGCTGGACTACCTAGTGCAGATTGGCATCATGAAGCAGAATGTAGTTCAAACATATATCTCAACAATCATGTCTTGAGTTTTGCACAACTTCACATACCTTTTCAGAACCTAGAACCCCTCCAACCACTTGTTGACTGTATCCTCTAACTTTTTAGAAGTTTCATGCCGCTCTACACAACTACCAGCTATTTACCCTTTTGTAATGTTTTGCTTCTGTGCAGCCACTGAATCCCCTTTCATCTCATATTGTATGTTCTCAATGCTTCCTTTTTTATATCAAGAGGCACTCTTAAACTTCTTTCAAGACTCATCCAATCTTCCTCAGACATCACCTACAATCCCCAGCCCTTTTAATCAACCCATATAGGTTTCTACATACTCTCTTCTTAGCTACTTATGTATCCCTTTCTTCACTCTTACTTTGGTGGCAGACTTGCATGTTGTCTGCATTGTTTCTGATGGGGCTGGTCCACTAGTGATTTACATATGGTTTGTCTTTAATGATTCTGTTGAGCTGACAAAACCAAGGAATGCATACTCCCAGAGAATTAGTGGTTCTAAATAATTCAAGCAGTTTCACCCACCACTCTTTTGGTGTCTAAGATGGTCTCCTTATGTTACACGGGTACCCCCAGACAGATCCTCCTGGCTCTCTGTAGTCCAAAAACACAAACTGCATCTCACTGATGAGTATGAAGCACCTTCTATGGTTGCATTTTTTCTCATTCAGAACGTAATTGTCACACTAATAACATTCAAGCAGTGTCACGTAGGTCCGGGTTCAAGCACCCAAAAAGCATAAAAATGCATCTAAGTGAAAAATATACAATTTGGAAAAAGGTTAGCTCATTTGTGAAGAATATATACAATGGAATATTTTGAGATATAAAGCTCTGTATGCCCCATTTTTTTAGAATCACCCTCCCTTTATTTTCAATCTCCGCACACATCCTGCCTCTGTGCCTATATTATATCACATTCCTGTTTGCCTCAATCCCTGTTATTGTATGCTTTCAAATTTCCCACACTTCCGTTCAAAGATCACAACCTTTGTTTTAAAATGAATATCCCGGCAACCTAACAATACCTGGGTGCAAATTCACAAACACTTTGCGGCGGAATCACAAAAATGATTTCAACCTGCATAACCTTTTTCTTAATTTACTTTACAGCTCAAAATGTGTTTTGCACTGAAATGTTGCCTAACCGTACTGCATAGCAGTGCAAAGTACAGGTTTGTGTTCCTCGTGTGTTACTGCATGGGTGGTGCATGGGCGTTAAAAAATAGAGATGCTTTTATTTCTTCTTACAATACAGCACACATCCAATGTGGGGAACGTTTTAAAGTTAGTATAAGCATAGTATTTTGTCCTGGAATGTACCCTTCAAGTACAAAACCTATGTTAGACTCATGCACACACCTCTGCACTATGGCACAAAAGTGTTTGTTTGGTGCTCTGCAGCCTGCTTGTGTGTCAACACTATGGAGAGAGGATAAAAGTGCCATATCTCTGTAGATATGGAATTGTCATTCTCTCTCCCTCTCAAACCTGGGCCCTAATCTCTTGCAGCTCATCTATTAATACTGCCAACCATTTGCATGGAGTCACATACCACCTCTCCAGCTAAAGATTACACCTAATACAGATTCATTTAATCTACTACAAAGAAACTGCAGCAAATGCATGGGATCTTTCGCTTGAGCGTGCAAAACTAACCCCAATGATCCATAGCCACTAGATTAACCACTAACCTTGGGTTCCAGAGCAGAGTGCTGCCCTGCGTAAATCGCTAACCACAACTTATTAGGTGTAGTAAGGGCTAAATGAATCTAATTACAATTCAATAACGGGCAATTGGCACTATGCAGATAATACACACATAAATGATTTATGCCATGTGATGAATAAATGCAGATTTTGAGCATTCTCCAAATACATTGTCGTGCACCTTTGTTTTAGCAAACGTTTGTTTTACATTGTTCTTGCTGCTCACAAATACAATATGTTCCTAAAAAGAACATTTTCTTTTTCATCAGTTCAGTTAGGTTATTACTACAGTGAAGTGCATGAACATTTAACAAACTCTTTTAAATCTTAGTTGGAATTTTCATCATTGTGTTCTACTCAACAAATTCACGAAATTCACATTAAAAAATGGACAAAGCCCAGGCCGAAGAAAAGAACGGTGATGTTTGCAAAATACAGCGTTTTTAGCAATGCTGCATTTCTTTTATTTTCTTCCAACTGAACTAAATTATGAGAGCGGCTTAAATAGTCGTTCTGCGCTTTGAATACTGGAGGGCTGAAGCGTGAAGCAAATATCAGTGCTGTGAAAGCCTTTTGAGGTTTCGGTGGGCTATTTTAAATCTGAGATGTGAATAGGTCAGGTGAGATCTGATTCTGAAACATAATAAAGGGCCTTGGTTTGCCTATGCAAGTCCCTAAAGTATGCCTCTGGGGTAACCAACACCACATCCTCATTTTTCTGCGTGGTGACATTAATGTCTATGAAGTTACCATGGTAAGTGTTTGTATAAATAATGTTAGAGAGTGGACTGCTTTATGAAGCTGGAGCTTGAACTATATATCGCAGGGAGCCAAGTGACCCCAAAACATATTCTGAATAGATTAAAAAACAGCAATATACTCATTATGCAGCAAGAATAATACTTTGTGTATGTATCCCCGCAGTGGTGGAAAAGCCAGGGGAGGTTGAATAGATATTGCCAGCACTAAAGGAACATGTAGTCTAGTTCTTAAGAAAATGAAAGAAGGAGCTTTAGGGTTGCAATAATGTGTGCAGAAATAGCAAAAGATGGGGATTAGACACATATTACCAATTTTTTTCCTTAGCTCTCCCTGTATTGTTCATTCTTTCGACTAATGTATGAAAAAGTCACTGTTTGCCACCAACTTCTCTTGTTGTCCAGAGATTCCTTCAGATCACTCCAGGGACTCTAAACCATGCCCCAGACTGCATCTCTTTCCACATCTTTTTGGAGCACATAGTACGTCTGAGCATTATTTTCAATTCTGCTATAGCTAACCTGTTTTCACCACTGAATAGTTAGGCGCTGGATAGATAGAGCCACTGAATCCTTATCAAAATGAAATGTAATTAAACCTTCGGCTGGTAGGGCTCACGTGTGCAAAAAATATTTCACAATACAAACACAAGTTCATGGCAGAAAATGTGCCACATATGTCTCTGCATAATACATTGGAGTCTGGAACTCATAGGGTTGGAAGACATAAGATGGTGCGTGACTGTGATGAATAGCCTCTGTTTTAACTTTTTAATGGTGTTAGCTTTGCTTTATTTCTCATCTTAGCCTACCTGCATTGTGTTGAGCGCTGAGATTCTAAGTCAAGTCTGTTCGCTTTTTTCTGCAGTCTCATATTTAGGGGTCTGTGGAAAGATCGCTTCACTGCTGGGGTTTGACTTCGATCTCTCGGCGATCTTCTTGAGACTTCTTTGCTTTAACTCCTTGGAGAAACCTTTTTACGGGAGGGGTTGGGAAACTAGGTCCGAATTTCACACGCTTTTATGTCTTTTTTGTAGTTCCAGTTGCACTTATTTAAAGCTCTTTTCTTTATGTTTGGATCGTTTTGTGTGGACATCCACTGGTTGGACTCATTTTCCATTATTCCATTGTCTGTCTTTACCTTTTGGCTCAAGATGATATCCTTGCTGATGTTTAAAGCTGCATGTTTGTGTTTCCTCTAACTACTGGTCGCGGTTCTCCTTAGAGTGGTCATGGACTGGGCTCTACAGATCATAGTCTTGGATTTAGGTTTGCTTATCTTGATCTTTTAATTATTGCAATAATTTGGAGAGCTGGTCAGAAGAGTTTACAATCGTTTAGTATGTGAGCGAGCAACGCTGGATCATCTTTGTGCTGCAGTATGGCAATTTTGATGTTTCTGGCACATCCTATAGATGAATGATCAAACGAGAAACTCCTGCAGTTTGAGGATATGGTTGCATTGATACTCTACCACACGTGGCTAGGTAGCTTAGTGCTGAACTACTGCATTAGGTGAGGGAGGGGTTTTTTGAATGATATTTTCCCAGCTTCTATCTTAAGTTTTTCCTTGTCATACAGGCCAACTGAAAATGAAATATGTCTAGATAGGCTTTCATTTATTCATTTATGAAGTTTATTTTGTGATATACATATACATATGTATTTACTCATTGCAAACAATAGCTGTCTTTGTGTTTATCAGGCAGAACAATTGTTGGAGTGTAATTGTTATAATCAAAAAATTAACGTGGAATGTTTGCAAATTAATGTATACTGATGTCGCAAAGAAAATGTATTAATGTGCTTTTAACATATGCGTTTGAAATGTGCCCACGGGGAGTGACCACCAATGTATACGATGATAAATGAAGTTGACTAATAATTAACTTTTGATGTACTAATGTGTGGTTTTGTTTTAGCTTTAAGAGTTATATGTTAAGATGTTGCTAAAATTAATTACTAGGCCTTAGTTAGCATGAGTTGGGGCCTAGCTGCCAGTCTCATATTAAATGTGTTTTTCTAACGTGCAATGTGCTGACTTGCTGAAGGACATGTAGCCGAACTTTTCCAGAAGCTAGAAGATGTGTGTAACCGTAGTAGATTCTTTTTCATGAGACCCAACTTGCTCAAGGAGACATTATTGCTGAATGCAACAGTGTAAACTTGCAACAGGTACAAGGTCGCCTGAACTGGTAAAGACAATGGGACTACTGACTGAGCCCGCGAGAATAAAAGTTTGTACCTGACATTCTACCCGTTGGAGACGTCAATTACAGGAGCCAATAAACTACGTGAGAACTGTACCAAAGTGAAGATCCTAGTGAGATGACAAACCAATTATTGGTTGGAGATAATGATGCACCAAATATTTGCCCAATTGGAAATTAGGAGACTGTACAACAAGATTAATATAACACTGTGTCACAAGGAGAAATCAGCCATTACGTGCCATTCTTTGCTAGCACCTAGCCACTTTGTCACTCTGTCTCAAAGACTTTGCTGTTTGAATCTTCAAACCATCCTTACCCTTGTCTTGCCCGATTCATACTTTTCCTCCTTATGAGGGAAGTGTTCCTTATTACCTATCTTGCTGAACTTTTCTGCATTTCCTGGCTGATGGCGAATCAACTGACGTCCTGAGGATGAAGACTGACTCTGAATGCTGACCCATAACAGAGGGTAACTATATGATAATGAAATTGTAATTGTCTGTTTGCCTTTTCTTTCTAGGTACCAACTGCTTTTTTTGATAGAGACCATAGCCAGATGTTTTCTAAATTTGTGTTGCTAAATTGTTTTGCATAAAGCCCAACATGCCAATGCTGATTCGAGCTAGCTATGGGGTTCACTAAACGGGTGCAAATAGACAAATGACCGAATCAATGCTTTGTTGAATAATGCGCTAATGGTACTCTGCTACAGTTAATCCATGTTGACGTCGTGCTTTATTCTAATGTTTATGATCCTTGCTTTGATGAAATCTTATTCGAGTTGCCATATTGTGACATTGTTGATGTGTTTTCTGGTATTGAGACTAATAAACTTGCTAGTCGAGTGTAATCAATAGGGAATAAATATCGTAAATCTTACTAAATTTTGTGTGGTTATTCATGACTGAAAGGTCATGGGGTGTTTCGGTTTTCATTAATGTCACTAACCAATTTGATTGATTTGTTATTGTGCATATTAATGAGGTTATTGATCTATTGATTGACATGCTGATTAGTTATCTCGTCTTAAGGTGTCTCCAGTTACAGTCAAAAGATTCATTGGCCTAAAACGAGTCCCAGATTTAGTAAATTATCTAAACGGGACGCGTTATCACAAGCAAGTTAACTTGAAGTCCTCTATACGCACTTTTTATATAAAACAGACGGAGTTATTGAAAAATTAGAGGATAGTTTACATTTGCATCTTTTGAGCAGTTGTTTAGTTTTGTGATAGGTTGCAAAATTCTTTTAAAGGGCCAGAAGTTAAACTGTTGAAAGTGCCATGATTGTTGATTTTTTAGTCATAATTCATTTTTTTATTTAAATCTGAGAGTCTCTGTACCACAAATTCATATTCATATTGAATTTTGAAATTTGTTGAAGTGTTCTATTTCCAGTGGTGTAGCCTTGTCAGTGAGCTTGGGGGAGGAATGGGTTGAGGTTCAGATTTTACAACAATCACACCGGCATAGAATGTTACAATACGTTTTACTTCAAACAGGGCACATGTGAGGGGCTTAACGGGCAGGTGAAAGAAAGAGAAATGAGGTTTGGTACGGGTACTAAGTGAGAGCAAACACAATTGACGTTACACCCAGTGCAGCGCCACTTTTCTTGCACTTCCTAGAGAGCCCCCCTAACGCCACCACGTCTGTGCCTTATATAAGATAAGGCGGACCATGGTGGTAGTTAAGGGAACTAGCGTCAGCATTTTGATGCTAGTTCGGAGCTTTCCATTATTAGCATCAAAGTTTTGATGCTAATCTTACAAAGCCCATTGAGGCCCATTGTAATCAATGGTGTGCCCCCTTTTAGCGCCTGCTCTGAGCAGGCCTTAAAAGTGCCAAAATAAATGACGCGAAGAAACCTTTTAGATTTCTTTGTGCCATTTTTCTGGCCCCCCTAACGGGGGACCACCCCCTTTGCATACATTATGCCCGGTGCAGGCATAATATAGCGCAAAGTGTTACAAAGTGGCGCAATGCATGCATTGCGCCACTTTGTAAATTTGGTGCAGCGATTTTGGCCTTGTTGGCCCACATTAGCGTAAAAAAAACAATACGCCAATATGGAGCAAGGAGGAGCTAGGGGCTCTTAAATCTGCCCCAAAATGTTGCTAAATAATGAATGTTTTTAAAAACTTTCAAGACAGAGAGAGGGAGAGTGTATGTGTGCGTTTTTTGTCTATGTGTGTAAACGTCCGACAGACACCGCCCCATACCCGACTGAAATCATGAACCCAACTATTTACCTGAAAATACATGAACTAGAGGGATGTAACAACCCAAACACCCCCTGAAACTACGCCCCGTGAATTTCACAATTTTGTTGTAAATTCATGGATAAAACGAGAACATTTTAATAACAGAGGAACATGTTTCCCATCATTGTACACAATGGTATGTTACTCATTCGTATTCTTTCAGAAATTTGTCAAGTGCAGTACTTTGTAAACAGTATGGCAACACAGTTGTGTTACACAAAACTCATTAAAACACACATAACTGAATGTGCAGCATAAGGTTAAGGCATCTGCATCACCTCTATTGCACAATGATCTGAAAGTCCCCAAATAAAAACTTAAAGCAAACAGTACAACATTTTATGTTAGACGAAAGACAGGACCAAACATGTGCGTCTGTCAAACCCAAGACATCTATTATCCTCTTCTGTTTTATGAACACAGAGACAGGACTTTACCTCGAACTAGGCCAGAGAACAAATTGGGGCCTCGGGGCATTTTGCTAAAGACTCTACTGCGTTTTTTAAATGTCAAAATAAGAGCATTTATTTAATGCCTTTTTAGTGCTGGCAGATACAGCCACATTCCACTTTTTTATGTCTTGAACTCAGTCTACAGCTAATATTGTATCTCACATTTGCGTGGTTGTGCAACCTGTCTTTCACTTCCTTGTTGTATTTTACTAGTTTGGATTGTTGTTCATATATACACCAACACTGGAAAGACCGCAATATGAAACATTTGTACAAATCTTTGGTGGTGCACAAGTACGCTAAAGCTGAAAAGCACATGAAATCTCAAGGAGCGATTAAGAAAAAAGGTAAAATTAGTTACCTAAAAGTGAGCAAGGGAAGGCTACAAGTCAGACAAGTCAAAGAATGGGAAAGAGGAAATACTAAAGGGGAAGGACAATCACAAGATGGGACAAGATGAACCTAAACATATTGGTAGAGAGAGTGGAGTGGTATTTTCTGCTACAGAGGACATCGAAAGAGGGAAAAACAGTATAGAGGATGATTTGATCAAGACTGCACCAAGCAAAACCATATTATTGAAGACGATTAAAACCTCTAAGGCAATTAGTCTGGAGAGCTTAGGTGAATCCTAAGCGGAATATAAAACTTCTGCAAGGAAAAATAAGATTGTTTGTAAATAAAACCTGTGAGCAATTACCTGAAGCAGTAAATGGAGCAAACATTTGAAATGCAATTGGTCTCGCACTTGCCTGAGTTAGAGCTATTGGCGTGGTAAATTATTATTTTTTTCCCACATAAATTGGTCAACCCTGATTCATAATGTGGTGTTTTCCTGCCACATAATTCCATTGGCCCTGCATATCACCAAAGCACTTCCATTTACCTTCTTCCTCTATCACCACCCAAAAATGAAAATGTTGCAATTTAGAATCAAACCGGAAAACGGCCGTTCCCACGCCATCCTGGCACTAGAGGGAGGCTGGGAGAATGGATTATGAAGGCATTGGGATGCGGAAATATGTTGTTTTTGCAGAGTAGATACAGTCTGACAAGTATGAAATTCCACCTGACATTGGGGCACATATCAATGTTTCAAGAGGGACTCAGTATCCTACGATCAATGCTAATTGTGTGTTAGCAATCCAGGGTTAGTACTTCCATAATGCAAGTTAACGCAACAGCTGTAGGGGGGCACCTCGTTGTAGTGCCAAATTACTTAATAAGGCCAAAAATGTCCTTGTGCTGTTTTTGAGGAGCTCTCCAGAAGGCAAAATTATGTTTTGATGGAAATACCTAAACGTCTTGCACCTTTCATGAGTTGTGATATCAGTACACAAAATAGGGGTTAGATTGATGAATAGACAGTCCCTTGTTGCTGAACCGTCTGCTTATTGTTGAGAATATATTTGCAAATCTTGTCTCAATGTGTGCCATTCTGTTAGTGCAAGAAGTCAAAACACTGTGCCTTGAGTGCAAACACACTGTATTTTATTACAGTTCACAGCCATTCATCAAGTCTTATACTCTCAAGGGGAGGCGGGCAAAGACGGTGGTATGGAAGAGGTTGTTCTGCTTACACTGCAGCTATGGTTTAAACATGGCATGAAATCATCTGTGAAAAGAAACGATGTGGGAGGGGTGTTGTGGATGGGCAGAGAGCAACAGGAAAGTGAAGGACGGGTGAGAGGTTCTGGGTGATAGCAGTGCGAGCCAATTCAAAGCGCCATGGTGTCCGAAAGAGAGACAGAAAAGAAAAAAGTAGTTTGATCACAGTAAAATATAAAGGCACTTGTGCAGCTATCCATGTAGCAGAATTAGTCTGCACGGCAGCAAACAACAACACCCCAAGGCGTGACAAACATAAAGCATTTACCAATAACATCAAGGGATTTTTGAAGGTCAAAACAGGTTGGAAGCGCTTGAGCGCTCAACCCAAAAATAGTGACTATTCTCATAAGCAATGGGCAAGAATTATTTATATGGCAGCAGATGATGGGTTATCCCATTTCTCTGCATTATATTATAGTAAAAACATTAGCAGAGACTGAAATAATTGCCACAATATGGCAAACAGTTGTTATTTAATCTGTGGCACCCCCTCCTTTACAGTAGAAGAAAATATAAATTCCATCAGAGTGAAGAAGAGTGGAATGAGCCTGGGCCAACATTTAGTTCCCATTGATTGCTTTGCATATGATGCTGGGATCTGGACTGTTCTGTTGAATGTGTTATTTAGTGCAATTGTTGAAAAATGGACTGCACTTTCCTCCAGGTAAATTGTATTAATTGTTCCCATATGTAAGAAGAGTGACTACATTACCTCTATCTATTATAGTTGTTCGGTAAAGTATTAGTAGTCAGGTTCCAGTCCTTCCTAGGTTCTAATAACATCATTGAAGATTGGCAGGCTGCATTTGGACCCTGGTCGGTAGGGAAGTGTTGGTATTCAGATTATATTGTTTTTTCATGAAGTATAGAAAGAAAAGGTTTTTGATCTTCTTAGACATTAGTTCAATGTTTGATGATATGCCCCTTCTCAGAAGGGCATTGAACTAGTTTGATTCAGCCTTCATTGACAGAAACATCCTAGGGGTAAACAAAATACTTCCTGGAAGACAAGAGGACCAAGCAGTGTTCTTTCCTTACCCCCGTCATTTGAAGAGGGCAGCCTTATTTTAAACAGTCAGTTCGTTCATTGTTTTTTATATACAGACAAACCACCTCCAGCTGCCCACACAGAATTTGTGCTGCACCAACGTCTAGCATCATGACTGTAATGTTAACGGTTTATGAGACAATGAGACAAACTGAAAATTGGGCTTTGAGCCTGAGAAGTCATTTTAAATTAATACTGAAATATTAGAGCTTGCGTTGAACTAGCTAAATTTCCATTTGTTCCAGAAAAAAGAAAACATTTAAGCCAATTTAAAAGAGAGTTGCTCTTCTGGATGAATATGTCCATATTAGAGCAGCCCTTCAGAAGAAAATGGGTAGGCGTCCTTTATAGTTCTCACTAGACCTTTAGCAAACTTTAGGGCAAAGTCTGTTGTTAAGGCATTATATGGAGCCATATTAGGTGTCACTTTAATGTTAGGCAATAGCTCATGCCAATTATTCTTGTTGGTTTCCTCAGTCTGACCCTTTGAAACTCCCAGAACTGGCGCTGTCAGGTGACATTTTGAGTAAGGTTTTGGTTCAATCAATTTCTCTGAGGACTAGGCCGTGGAAAAAAAAGGATGTCAAAATTCATCCGAACACACTGGCCAATATTTTGAATTCAGATTATGTCAAATCTCTCCATGGATTTCTCATATTAGGCATACTCTTTTTACTGAAGAGCAGAAGAACATCTGGTCAAACTTTGCTTCTTGTACCAAAATGATACATTCACAAATAAAAGTAGAATATTGCGATAAAGCCAGATGAAATTGATTCATTCTGTGTTGTCAAGAACCTTGGATCTGACATATTTAAGAACCATTGGGAATATTTACAAAGAGCCTGCACCTCCAATGCACCATTTTTCTATGCAGTGGCAGAACATTCAGTACTCCATATACACAGAGTGATCCATTAGGCACAATACGTCACTTTTCCCTGTCCTGCGTAATTTTTCTCTTGCGCTACAACCAGCTGCGTCAGGTAACATTAATCATATGCAAGGTGAGCCTTCCCCCTTAACCCTTTCTGTGCCGCGGATGTAATGGGTACGTCCTGCGGCACAATGCTCATGTGCCGAGGACGTAACCATTACGTCCTGGGCACTGAGCTCAGACGGAGCGCTAACGCTCCCTCTGTGGGCTTCCCTCCCACCCCCACAAGGCAGGGATGGAAGGGGAAGCCTTTCCCCTTCCACCCACGACCCCCCTGACCACCCAGTGACGTCTGGTGACCTCATCAGAGGCCACTTCGCGATCGGAAGAGAAATGCAGAGCATTTCTCTTCCGATCATGTGATGGGGCCCTGAGAGGCTTCTAAGGGAAGGAAAGGAATTTCCTTCCCTTTGAGGTCTCTCAGAGCATTTCAAAAGCTGGATTGTAAAGCAATCCGGCTTTTGAAATGCCCACTAGACACCAGGGATTAATTTTTTATTTGAAATTGGCATAAGGGGAGCAACCCCTTGGGCAAGGCTCACTCCACAGGGGGGGCAAAATTTTTCAAGGCCTTTTCTGCCCCCCCCCTGCGGCAGAGCAACCTATTGTTAGGCCGATCTGCCCCCGGGGGGGCAGAATCCACTAGGTGCCAGGGATAAATACATTTGGTGTGTTTCTTTTGTTTTGTTTTTTAGTTGGGGATCGACCCCTTGGGCAAGGGTCGCTCCCTAGTATACAAATTATATTTAGGGCATTTCTGCCCCCCTTGGGGGTAGATTGGCCTATATTTATGAGGCCAGTCTGCCCCCAAGGGGGGCATAAACCATTAGACACCAGGGAGATTTTTTTTTACCCCAAATTTACAGAAGGGAAGCGACCCCTTAGGCAAGGGTCGCTCCCCCGGGGGCAAATTTATTTTAGGCCATTTCTGCTCCCCCGGGGCAGATCGGCCTATTGTTATTAGGACGATTTGCCCCCGGGGGGCAGAAACCTCTAGGCACCAGGGCAAATTTTTTTGTGTGTTTTTTTGTTTTTGTTTTAGTTGGGTATCAACCCCTTAGGCAATGGTCGCTCCCTAAGGGGCAAATCATATTTAGGCCATTCTGCCCCCCTTGGTGGCAGATCGGCTGATTTTTGTTAGGTCATTCTGACCCGAAGGGGGGCAGAAACCACTAGGCACAGGAGATCTTTTTTTTTGCGCCTTAGGCAAGGGTAGCTCCCTAGGAGGGGTCGGGGGCAAATTTATTTTAGGCCATTTCTGCCCCCCCTGGGGGCGGATCGGCCTATTGTTACTAGACCGATCTGCCCTCGGGGCAGAAGCCTCTAGGCGCCAGGGATACATTTTTTTGGGTTATTTTTGTTTGTTTTGTTTTTTAGAGGTGGGGAGCGACCCCCTAGCCAAGGGTCGCTCCCCTGGGGGACACATTGTATTTAGACTATTTCTGCCCCCCTTGGGGGAAGATCGGCCGATTTTTGTTAGGTCAATCTGCCCACAAGGGGGGCAGAAACCACTAGGCACCGGGGATCATTTTTTTTGCACCAATGTCACGCAAGGGGAGCTACCCCTTAGGCATGGGTCGCTCCCCAGGCGGGTGGGGGCCTAATTTATTTTAGGCCATTTCTGCCCTCCACGGGGGCAGATCTGCCTATTGTTATTAGGCCGATCTGCCCCCGGGGGGGCAGAAGCCTCTAGGTGCCAGGGATACATTTTTTATTTTTTGTTTTGTTTTTTAGAGGTGGGGAGTGACCCCTTAGCCAAGGGACACTCCCCTGGGGGGCACATTGTATTTAGACTATTTCTGCCCCACTTGGGGGCAGATCGGCCAATTTTGGTTAGGTCAATTTGCCCACAAGGGGGGCAGAAACCACTAGGTTCCGGGGATCTTTTTTTTGCACCAATGTCATGCAAAGTGGAGCAACCCCTTAGGCCGATCTGCCCCCAGGGGGGTCAGAAGACTCTAGGATCTTTTTTTTTTGCATCAATGTCATGGAATGGGAGCCACCCCTTAGGCAAGGGTCGCTTCCCCGGGGGTTTGGAGGACACATTTATTTTAGGCCATTTCTGCCACCCCTGGGGGCAGATCAGCCTATTGTTATTAGGCTGATCTGCCCCCAGGGGGGGTCTGAAGCCTCTAGGCACCAGGGATACATTTTCTTTGTTTTTTAGAGGTGGAGATCGATCCCTTAGGCAAGGGTCGCTCGCTAGGGGGCAAATTATATTTAGGCCATTTCTGCCCCCCTTGGGGGTAGATTGGCCTATTTTTATGAGGCCAGTCTGCCCACAAGGGGGGCAGAAACCACTCGACACCAGGGATTTTTTTTTTTTTTTACCCCAAATTCCCAGAAGAGGAGCGACCCCTTAAACAAGGGTCGCTCCCCGGAAGGGGGCACATTTATTTTAGGCCATTTCCACCCCACCTGGGGGCAGATCGGCCTATTGTTATTAGGCCGATTTGCCCCCGGGGTGGCAGAAATCTCTAGGCACCAGGGCTAATTTTTTGTGTGTGTTTTTTTTGTTTGTTTTAGTTTTAGTTGGGGAACGACCCCTTAGGCAAGGGTCGCTCCCTAGGGGAATAATTATACTTAGGCCATTTCTGCCCCCCTTGGGGGCAGATCCGCTGATTTTTGTTAGGTCAATCTGCCCCGAAGGGGGGCAGAAGCCACTAGGCACCGGGGATCTTTTATTTCCGCCAATGTCACACAAGGGTAGCTCCCTAAGGGTGTGGGGGGGCAAATTTATTTTAGGCCATTTGTGCCAATGTCATGCAAGGAGAGCAACCCCTTAGGCAACGGTCGCTCCCCGGGGGTGCTGGGGCAAATTTATTTTAGGCCATTTCTGCCCCCCACGGGGGCAGACCGGCCCATTGTTATTAGGCCGGTCTGCCCCCGGGGGGGCAGAAGCCTCTAGGCACCTGGGATACATTTTTTTTGTTTTGTTTTTTAGAGGTGGGGAGTGACCCCTTAGCCAAGGGTCACTCCCCTGGGGGGCACATTGTATTTAGACTATTTCAGCCCCACTTGGGGTCAGATCGGACGATTTTGGTTAGATCAATCTGCCCACAAGGGGGGCAGAAACCACTAAGTACCGGGGATCTTTTTTTTGCACCAATGTCATGCAAAGTGGAGCAACCCCTTAGGCCGATCTGCCCCCAGGGGGGTCAGAAGACTCTAGGCACCAGGGATCTTTTTTTTTTTTTTTTGTTGAGGTGGGGTGCGACCCCTTAGCTAAGGGTCGCTCCCCGGGGGGTGGTGGGGCAAATTTATTTTAGGCCATTCCTGCCCCCGGGGGGGACAGAAGCCTCTAGGCGCCAGGGATAATTTTTTTTTATTTTTTGGGGTTTTGTTTTTTAGAGGTGGGGAGCGACCCCTTAGGCAAGGGTCGCTCCCCGGGGGAGGGGGGCAAATTTATTTTAGGCCTTTTCTGACCCCCCGGTGGCAGATCGGCCTATTGTCATTAGTCTGATCGGCCCGAGGTGTGGTAGAAACCTCTAGGCGCCAGGGTCGCACCCCTGGGGGGCCACATTGTATTTAGACCATTTCTGCCCCCCTTGGGGGCAGATCGGCTGATTTTTGTTAAGCCAATCTGCCCCCATGGGGGCAGAAACGACTTAGGCACCAGGGATTGGTGTGTGTGTATGCATGTGTTTTCTTTAGGGGGGCAGCCCCTTGGGTAAGGGTCGCTCCCCATGGGGGCACATTACTGTTGGCCATGTCTGCCCCTTGGGGGCAGATGGGCCTATGTTTGGAAAGCAGAAAGCCCACCAGAGGCCAGGGAAGTTTTTTTTTTTTTTTTAATAAGAGGGACCAAAGTTGTTCTGCCCACCAGTGGGCAGATAGGGCATTACCCCTGATCCACACTCCCGGGGGGCAGGAAGTCTACTGGATGCCAGGGAATTAAAAAAAATATATATATGTATTGGGGTGGTGGCTACCAACCGGTATGGTCCTGGTTACGCCCCCACCCCAACTGAAAGGGGTAACAGTCATTAAGCTCTCCCTCGCACACTAAAACATCTTATCCCACAGCAAGCAAGAAGACTTTTGATTATTTTGGGTTTTAGTTTTACATTTGGGCCATGAGAGCTTGGCTAACTCTCAAAATCGTCCCACATGGAATGGTGAGGGCTGCACTTTATGGACTTTGGGATGCTGCCATGTAGAAAAATCCACAAGACCTAGACACATTTAAAAACTAAACATCTGGGTGATTCCAGGGTGGTGTGTTTCACATGCACCCGCACCACTTTTGTACCCACAATCCACTGCAAACCTCTAACTTTGCTAGAAATCACACATTTTTCCCATGTTTTTGTGATGTAACCTTCCGCAATCTGCAGGAATCCACAAAATTCCTACCATCCAGCATTGTCTCATCTATACCGATAAAAATTCTGCTGCACTTGTCAGCCTAAAAATGATTTTTTGCAAACTGCCCTTTTGGACCCCCTTTGGTTCCCCCTCAATATAGACATGTTTCTGGCTGTTCCCTTTCACAAGCACTTGGCCCACCTACACAAATGAGGTATCATTTTTACCGGGAGACTGAGGGGAGCATCGGGTGGTATGAAATTTGTCCCAGTGCGTTGATTTTTTAGCTAAATTTGAGGTTTGCTGAGGATTCTGGGTAGGAAAACATTGGGGGATCCACGCAATTCACACCTCACTGGACTCCCTCGGGTGTCTAGTTTTCATAAATGTCTGGGTTTGGTAGGTTTCCCTAGAAGGCTGCTGAGCCCAGGACCAAAAACGGTGTCCCCCCCTGCAAAAACACGTCGTTTTGTATTTGATCATTTTGATGTTGTCAGATAGTGTTTTGGGGCATTTCCTTGCGCGGGCAGTAGGCCCACCCACAAAAGTGAGGTACCATTTTAATCGGGAGAATTGGCGGAATGCTGGGTGGAAGGAAATTTGTAGCTGCTCTCTGATTCCAGTACTTTCTGTCACTGAAATGAGAGGAAAAGGTGTTTTTTTGGCCAAATTTTGAGGTTTGCAAAGGATTCTGGGTAACAGAACCTGGTCAGAGCCCCACAAGTCACCCAATCTTGGATTCCCCTAGGTGTCTAGTTTTTAAAACTGCACAGGCCTGCTAGGTTTCCCTAGGTGCCGGCTGAGCTAGAGGCCAAAATCCACAGCTAGGTGCTTTGCAAAAAACAGCCGTTTTCTTTGTGAAAATTTGATGTGTCCACATTGTGTTTTGGGGCTTTTCCTGTCGCGGGCACTAGGCCTACCCCCACAAGTGAGGTACCACTTTTATCGGGAGACATGGGGGAACGCTCGGTGGAAGGAAATTTGTGACTCCTCTCTGATTACAGACGTTTCTGTCACCGAAATGAGGAGAAAAATTGTTTTTTTGGCCAAATTTTGAGGTTTGGAAAGGATTCTGGGTAACAGAACCTGGTCAGAGCCCCACAAGTCACCCCATCTTAGATTCCCCTAGGTGTCTAGTTTTCAAAACTGCACAAGTTTGCTAGGTTTCCCTAGGTGCCGGCTGAGCTAGAGGCCAAAATCCACAGCTATGCACGTTGCAAAAAAACAGCTCTGTTTTCTTTGTGAAAATGTGATGTGTCCACGTTGTGCTTTGGGGCTTTTCCTGTCGCTTGCGCTAGGCCTATCCCCACAAGTGAGGTACCGTTTTTATTGTGAGACTTGGGGAAACGGTGGGTGGGAAGGAAATTGGTGGCTCCTCTCTGATTACTGAACTTTCTGTCACCGAAATGAGAGGTAAAAGTGTTTTTTTGGCCACATTTTGAGGTTTGCAAAGGATTCTGGGTATCAGAACCTGGTCAGAGCCCCACAAGTCACCCCATCTTGAATTCCCCTAGGTGTCTAGTTTTCAAAACTGCACAGGTTTGCTAGGTTTCCCTAGGTGCCGGCTGAGCTAGAGGCCAAAATCCACAGCTAGGTGCTTTGCAAAAAAACAGCTCTGTTTTCTTTCTGAAAATGTGATTTGTCCATGTTGTGTTTTGGGGCTTTTCCTGTCGCGGGTGCTAAGCCTGCCCCCACAAGTGAGGTACCATTTTTGTCTGGAGATATGGGGGAACTCTGGGTGGAAGGAAATTTGTGGCTCCTCTCTGATTCCAGAACTTTCTGTCACCGAAATGAGAGGAAAACGTGTTTTTTGGGCCACATTTTGAGGTTTGCAAAGGATTCTGGGTATCAGAACCTGGTCAGAGCCCCACAAGTCACCCCATCGTGGATTCCCCTAGGTGTCTAGTTTTCAAAACTGCACAGGTTTGCTAGGTTTCCCTAGGTGCCGGCTGAGCTAGAGGCCAGAATCCACAGCTAGGTGCTTTGCAAAAAACAGCTCTGTTTTCTTTGTGAAAATGTGATTTGTCCATGTTGTTTTGGGGCTTTTTACTATCACGGGTGCTAAGCCTACCCCCACAAGTGATGTACCATTTTTGTCGGGAGACATGGGGGAACTCTGGGTGGAAGGAAATTTGTGGCTCCTCTCTGATTACAGAACTTTCTGTCACCGAAATGAGAGGTAAAAGTGTTTTTTTGGCCAAATTTTGAGGTTTGGAAAGGATTCTGGGTAACAGAATCTGGACAGAGCCCCACAAGTCACCCCATCTTGGATTCCCCTAGGTTTCTAGTTTTCAAAACTGCATAGGTTTGCTAGGTTTCCCTAGGTGCCGGCTGAGCTGGAGGCCAAAATCCACAGCTAGGTGCTTTGCAAAAAAACAGCTCTGTTTTCTTTGTGAAAATGTGATTTGTCCATGTTGTGTTTTGGGGATTTTCCTGTTGCGGGTGCTAAGCCTGCCCCCACAAGTGAGGTACCATTTATGTCTGGAGATATCGGGAAACTCTGGGTGGAAGGAAATTTGTGGCTCCTCTCTGATTCCAGAACTTTCTGTCACCGAAATGAGAGGAAAACTTGTTTTTTGGGCCAAATTTTGAGGTTTGCAAAGGATTCTGGGTATCAGAACCTGGTCAGAGCCCCACAAGTCACCCCATCGTGGATTCCCCTAGGTGTCTAGTTTTCAAAACTGCACAGGTTTGCTAGGTTTTCCTAGGTGCCGGCTGAGCTAGAGGCCAGAATCCACAGCTAGGTGCTTTGCAAAAAACAGCTCTGTTTTCTTTGTTAAAAATGTGATTTGTCCATGTTGTTTTGGGGCTTTTTACTATCACGGGTGCTAAGCCTACCCCCACAAGTGAGGTACCATTTTTGTCGGGAGACATGGGGGAACACTGGGTGGAAGGAAATTTGTGGCTCCTCTCTGATTCCAGAACTTTCTGTCACGGAAATGAGAGGTAAAAGTGTTTTTTTGGCCAAATTTTGAGGTTTGGAAAGGATTCTGGGTAACAGAATCTGGACAGAGCCCCACAAGTCACCCCATCTTGGATTCCCCTAGGTTTCTAGTTTTCAAAACTGCATAGGTTTGCTAGGTTTCCCTAGGTGCCGGTAGAGCTGGAGGCCAAAATCCACAGCTAGGTGCTTTGCAAAAAAACAGCTCTGTTTTCTTTGTGAAAATGTGATTTGTCCATGTTGTGTTTTGGGGATTTTCCTGTCGCGGGTGCTAAGCCTGCCCCCACAAGTGAGGTACAATTTATGTCTGGAGATATCGGGGAACTCTGGGTGGAAGGAAATTTGTGGCTCTTCTCTGATTCCAGAACTTTCTGTCACCGAAATGAGAGGAAAACGTGTTTTTTGGGCCAAATTTTGAGGTTTGCAAAGGATTCTGGGTATCAGAACCTGGTCAGAGCCCCACAAGTCACCCCATCGTGGATTCCCCTAGGTGTCTAGTTTTCAAAACTGCACAGGTTTGCTAGGTTTCCCTAGGTGCCGGCTGAGCTAGAGGCCAGAATCCACAGCTAGGTGCTTTGCAAAAAACAGCTCTGTTTTCTTTGTTAAAAATGTAATTTGTCCATGTTGTTTTGGGGCTTTTTACTATCACGGGTGCTAAGCCTACCCCCACAAGTGAGGTACAATTTTTGTCCGGAGACATGGGGGAACTCTGGGTGGAAGGAAATTTGTGGCTCCTCTCTGATTCCAGAACTTTCTGTCACCGAAATGAGAGGAAAAAGTGTTTTTTTTGGCTACATTTTGAGGTTTGCAAAGGATTCTGGTAACATAACCTGGTCAGAGCCCCACAAGTCACCCCATCGTGGATTCCCCTAGGTGTCTAGTTTTAAAAACTGCACAGGTTTGCTAGGTTTCCCTAGGTGCCGGCTGAGCTAGAGGCCAGAATCCACAGCTAGGTGCTTTGCAAAAAACAGCTCTGTTTTCTTTGTGAAAATGTGATTTGTCCATGTTGTTTTGGGGCTTTTTACTATCACGGGTGCTAAGGCTACCCCCACAAGTGATGTACCATTTTTGTCGGGAGACATGGGGGAACTCTGGGTGGCAGGAAATTTGTGGCTCCTCTCTGATTACAGAACTTTCTGTCACCGAAATGAGAGGTAAAAGTGTTTTTTTGGCCAAATTTTGAGGTTTGGAAAGGATTCTGGGTAACAGAATCTGGACAGAGCCCCACAAGTCACCCCATCTTGGATTCCCCTAGGTTTCTAGTTTTCAAAACTGCATAGGTTTGCTAGGTTTCCCTAGGTGCCGGCTGAGCTGGAGGCCAAAATCCACAGCTAGGTGCTTTGCAAAAAAACAGCTCTGTTTTCTTTGTGAAAATGTGATTTGTCCATGTTGTGTTTTGGGGATTTTCCTGTTGCGGGTGCTAAGCCTGCCCCCACAAGTGAGGTACCATTTATGTCTGGAGATATCGGGAAACTCTGGGTGGAAGGAAATTTGTGGCTCCTCTCTGATTCCAGAACTTTCTGTCACCGAAATGAGAGGAAAATGTGTTTTTTGGGCCAAATTTTGAGGTTTGCAAAGGATTCTGGGTATCAGAACCTGGTCAGAGCCCCACAAGTCACCCCATCGTGGATTCCCCTAGGTGTCTAGTTTTCAAAACTGCACGGGTTTGCTAGGTTTCCCTAGGTGCCGGCTGAGCTAGAGGCCAGAATCCACAGCTAGGTGCTTTGCAAAAAACAGCTCTGTTTTCTTTGTTAAAAATGTGATTTGTCCATGTTGTTTTGGGGCTTTTTACTATCACGGGTGCTAAGCCTACCCCCACAAGTGAGGTACCATTTTTGTCGGGAGACATGGGGGAACTCTGGGTGGAAGGAAATTTGTGGCTCCTCTCTGATTCCAGAACTTTCTGTCACGGAAATGAGAGGTAAAAGTGTTTTTTTGGCCAAATTTTGAGGTTTGGAAAGGATTCTGGGTAACAGAATCTGGACAGAGCCCCACAAGTCACCCCATCTTGGATTCCCCTAGGTTTCTAGTTTTCAAAACTGCATAGGTTTGCTAGGTTTCCCTAGGTGCCGGTTGAGCTGGAGGCCAAAATCCACAGCTAGGTGCTTTGCAAAAAAACAGCTCTGTTTTCTTTGTGAAAATGTGATTTGTCCATGTTGTGTTTTGGGGATTTTCCTGTCGCGGGTGCTAAGCCTGCCCCCACAAGTGAGGTACCATTTATGTCTGGAGATATCGGGGAACTCTGGGTGGAAGGAAATTTGTGGCTCCTCTCTGATTCCAGAACTTTCTGTCACCGAAATGAGAGGAAAACGTGTTTTTTGGGCCAAATTTTGAGGTTTGCAAAGGATTCTGGGTATCAGAACCTGGTCAGAGCCCCACAAGTCACCCCATCGTGGATTCCCCTAGGTGTCTAGTTTTCAAAACTGCACAGGTTTGCTAGGTTTCCCTAGGTGCCGGCTGAGCTAGAGGCCAGAATCCACAGCTAGGTGCTTTGCAAAAAACAGCTCTGTTTTCTTTGTTAAAAATGTGATTTGTCCATGTTGTTTTGGGGCTTTTTACTATCACGGGTGCTAAGCCTACCCCCACAAGTGAGGTACAATTTTTGTCCGGAGACATGGGGGAACTCTGGGTGGAAGGAAATTTGTGGCTCCTCTCTGATTCCAGAACTTTCTGTCACCGAAATGAGAGGAAAAAGTGTTTTTTTTGGCTACATTTTGAGGTTTGCAAAGGATTCTGGGTAACATAACCTGGTCAGAGCCCCACAAGTCACCCCATCGTGGATTCCCCTAGGTGTCTAGTTTTCAAAACTGCACAGGTTTGCTAGGTTTCCCTAGGTGCCGGCTGAGCTAAAGGCCAGAATCCACAGCTAGATGCTTTGCAAAAAACAGCTCTGTTTTCTTTGTGAAAATGTGATTTGTCCATGTTGTTTTGGGGCTTTTTACTATCACGGGTGCTAAGGCTAACCCCACAAGTGATGTACCATTTTTGTCGGGAGACATGGGGGAACTCTGGGTGGAAGGAAATTTGTGGCTCCTCTCTGATTACAGAACTTTCTGTCACCGAAATGAGAGGTAAAAGTGTTTTTTTTGGCCAAATTTTGAGGTTTGGAAAGGATTCTGGGTAACAGAATCTGGACAGAGCCCCACAAGTCACCCCATCTTGGATTCCCCTAGGTTTCTAGTTTTCAAAACTGCATAGGTTTGCTAGGTTTCCCTAGGTGCCGGCTGAGCTGGAGGCCAAAATCCACAGCTAGGTGCTTTGCAAAAAAACAGCTCTGTTTTCTTTGTGAAAATGTGATTTGTCCATGTTGTGTTTTGGGGATTTTCCTGTTGCGGGTGCTAAGCCTGCCCCCACAAGTGAGGTACCATTTATGTCTGGAGATATCGGGAAACTCTGGGTGGAAGGAAATTTGTGGCTCCTCTCTGATTCCAGAACTTTCTGTCACCGAAATGAGAGGAAAACGTGTTTTTTGGGCCAAATTTTGAGGTTTGCAAAGGATTCTGGGTATCAGAACCTGGTCAGAGCCCCACAAGTCACCCCATCGTGGATTCCCCTAGGTGTCTAGTTTTCAAAACTGCACAGGTTTGCTAGGTTTCCCTAGGTGCCGGCTGAGCTAGAGGCCAGAATCCACAGCTAGGTGCTTTGCAAAAAACAGCTCTGTTTTCTTTGTTGAAAATGTGATTTGTCCATGTTGTTTTGGGGCTTTTTACTATCACGGGTGCTAAGCCTACCCCCACAAGTGAGGTACCATTTTTGTCAGGAGACATGGGGGAACTCTGGGTGGAAGGAAATTTGTGGCTCCTCTCTGATTCCAGAACTTTCTGTCACGGAAATGAGAGGTAAAAGTGTTTTTTTGGCCAAATTTTGAGGTTTGGAAAGGATTCTGGGTAACAGAATCTGGACAGAGCCCCACAAGTCACCCCATCTTGGATTCCCCTAGGTTTCTAGTTTTCAAAACTGCATAGGTTTGCTAGGTTTCCCTAGGTGCCGGTTGAGCTGGAGGCCAAAATCCACAGCTAGGTGCTTTGCAAAAAAACAGCTCTGTTTTCTTTGTGAAAATGTGATTTGTCCATGTTGTGTTTTGGGGATTTTCCTGTCTCGGGTGCTAAGCCTGCCCCCACAAGTGAGGTACCATTTATGTCTGGAGATATCGGGGAACTCTGGGTGGAAGGACATTTGTGGCTCCTCTCTGATTCCAGAACTTTCTGTCACCGAAATGAGAGGAAAACGTGTTTTTTGGGCCAAATTTTGAGGTTTGCAAAGGATTCTGGGTATCAGAACCTGGTCAGAGCCCCACAAGTCACCCCATCGTGGATTCCCCTAGGTGTCTAGTTTTCAAAACTGCACAGGTTTGCTAGGTTTCCCTAGGTGCCGGCTGAGCTAGAGGCCAGAATCCACAGCTAGGTGCTTTGCAAAAAACAGCTCTGTTTTCTTTGTTAAAAATGTGATTTGTCCATGTTGTTTTGGGGCTTTTTACTATCACGGGTGCTAAGCCTACCCCCACAAGTGAGGTACAATTTTTGTCCGGAGACATGGGGGAACTCTGGGTGGAAGGAAATTTGTGGCTCCTCTCTGATTCCAGAACTTTCTGTCACCGAAATGAGAGGAAAAAGTGTTTTTTTTGGCTACATTTTGAGGTTTGCAAAGGATTCTGGGTAACATAACCTGGTCAGAGCCCCACAAGTCACCCCATCTTGGATTCCCCTAGGTGCCTAATTTTCCAAATTGCGCAGGTTTGCCAGGTTTTCCTAGGTGCCGGCTGAGCTAGAGGCCAAAATCCACAGCTAGGCGCTTTGCAACAAACAGCTCTGTTTTCTTTGTGAAAATGTGATGTGTCCACATTGTGTTTTGGGTCTTTTCCTGTTGCGGGCGCTAGGCCTACCCCCACAAGTGAGGTACCATTTTTATCGGGAGACATGGGGGAGCGCTGGGTAGAAGGAAATTTGTGACTCCTCTCTGATTCCAGGAGTTTCTGTCACCTAAATGAGGGGAAAAAGTGTTTTTTTTGGCCAAATTTTGAGGTTTGCAAGGGATTCTGGGTAACATAACCTGGTCAGAGCCCCACAAGTCACTCCATCTTGGATTCCCCTAGGTGCCTAATTTTCAAAATTGCGCAGGTTTGCCAGGTTTTCCTAGGTGCCGGCTGAGCTAGAGGCCAAAATCCACAGCTAGGCGCTTTGCAACAAACAGCTGTTTTCTAGGCCTACCCATGCAAGTGAGGTAACATTTTTATCAACAGACATGGGGGAACACAGAATAGCAAAACAAGTGTTATCGCCCCCTGTCTTTCTCTACATTTTTTCCTTCAAATGTAAGACAGTGTGTAAAAAAGACGTCTATTTGAGAAATGCCCTGCAATTCAGATGTGCAAATAACCACTGCTTCTCAACATCCTATCTTGTGGCCATTTTGGAAATACAAAGGTTTTCTTGATTCCTATTTTTCATTTTTTATATTTCAGCAAATTAATTGCTATATACCCGGTTTAGAATGATAACCCATTTCAAGGTGCAGCTCATTAATTGGCTCTGGGTACCTAGGGTTCTTGATGAACCTACAAGCCCTACATACCCCTGCAACCAGAAGAGTCCAGCTGACGTAACGGTATATTGCTTTAAAAAATGTGACATCGCAGGAAAAAGTTACAGAGTAAAACGTGGAGAAAAATGGCTGGTTTTTCACCTCAATTTCAATATTCTTTTATTTCAGCTGCTATTTTCTGTAGGAAACACTTGTAGGATCTATACAAATGACCCCTTGATGAATTAAGAATTTTGTCTACTTTTCAGAAATGTTTAGCTTTTTGGGATCCAGCATTGGTTTCTAACCCATTTCTGTCACTAACTGGAAGGAGGCTGAAAGCACAAAAAATATAAAAAAATGGGACATGTCCCAGTAAAATGTAAAAATCTTGTTGAAAAATTGGGTTTTCTAATTCAAGTCTGCCTGTTCCTGAAAGCTGGGAAGATGGTGATTTTACCATCTTAAACCCTTTGTTGATGCCATTTTCAGGGGAAAAACCACAAGCCGTCTTCTGCAGCCCTTTTTTCCCATTCTTTTGAAAAAAATGATTTTTTTGCTATATTTTGGCTAATTTCTTGGTCTCCTTCAGGGGAACCCACAAAGTCTGGGTACCACTAGAATCCCTAGGATGTTGGAAAAAAAAGACGCAAATTTGGCACGGGTAGCTTATGAACAAAAAGTTATGAGGGCCTAAGGGCAAACTGCCCCAAATAGCCAAAAAAAGGTTCGGCACAGGAGGGGAAAAGGCCTGGCAGTGAAGGGGTTAAAAACCAACACAGAACTGACGCATCTCTATTTGCAAATGTTGTAGTCTAAATTGTAGTTGAGCCCCTCATATGACAAACTCCATCAAAATGTGACAGTTTATGCCTAATGTTAATCAAATTGTTAATAATCAAATGTAGAAGCTGCACTGACATGCACTTTAAATGTGCATTTGCTTGTATTTGAGAGTTCGAATGAGGTGGTATTTGAATAAAATCACATTTTGGAAGGACTAAGTTGATATTATAATGTCATTTGGACTCTAGACTAACATTGCATATGATAACAATATTAGATTTCTAACAATTAATGAATTTAAAAATGTGTGCAAAAAAATGAGAGAAACAAACTTCTCTGTTATATTTAATAAAACACATTAAAATTAAATGTATTACTCATCAATAAAGTGTCATTAATGATGAATTTGTACGTTTGTATATTACCTGTGTTTTATGAAACTACATTAATTGAATGTGATGTTATGATTTATTTTTTGCCTTAGCATAAGGGAGGCCTGCAGTTTGCATTTTGTGACTGTACTGGAATGCTGATTCATTTCCTAACGTGAACTTGCTTTTAGGTTATCTTCCCATGAGAATACTAGATTTTTCTAATAGACCCATTGTTTCAGCATAGAGAGAATATATCTCATCACGCCTGAGAACGGAACATTGTGGAACATGGACTGACTTAGTATACAAATATTTCAAACTTGCATGGAGTCGCGTGGATGGAAGATGTTCTAATGGAAGGCTCGGGAAAGGAAGAATATGTTTCAAATTAGAGTTTTGTGATAGATTATTAATGTATGATGCCCCTTCAACATGACATGGACTGATATCTTTGGTGAATCAGAATGCTTTTTGACTTTTGATTTGACAGTGCCAAGTTGGACTTTGGTCAGATTTCGGTTATTCAGATGCTCTCCTAATGCTTGCAGATGCTTTTGCTGATAAAATGTCCCTGAATGCTGAACCCTTTGGAGAGGTATCTTCCTCTTTGCTTTGTCCCTTGAGATGTCCCTTTAAGACTTAGAAATCCATTTTTTCCATCCCCTTCAGAAGACTCTTGATTGAGCTTTCACTTTTTCCTTTTTGACTATCTTTATTTACCTTAGTTAAAAACCAATAGTCTGAGATTAACTTTTGTTTTCAAATTCTTTTTTGCCTTTTTGTCTTTTGCCCACATGTCTTTGATCCACATATATATTTCTGTGATTTGGTAAGGTTTCAATTGTCCGTCCTAAATTATGACTGTGCTAACTTGAATTGACTGATTATTGTAAATTCTGAGCAACGTATTATATCTGTTTTGAAGATCTTTTTTTGTCCTTCTTGAGTGCTTAGATTTGTTAATGTTATTTCACCTAAACTTATTTCATCTCTTTGGGCAACCCATGGTGATTATGTATCTTTATAATTTGGTATTGTGAATAGTCTACATGACTTTGAGTTTGTGTTGGTAATAAATCCCTTGACTTTATTCCTGAGTGGAGTTTTCCTTCCATGGCCACATTGGTCATGGTGTTTAAATTAATTGGCTTTGTACTGAAATTGTGTTAGTGGCTCTATCACAACATTTATTGGGTCCATCCACCTTGATGAGCATTGATTCCTGCGAAGAATGAAAATGCTTCAGTACAAGTTTATAGGAAAGTGACTTATTCTTTGCAAATGAGTCAAAAATGCATCAGAATTCCTGCACATTGGCAAACCAGGTGTAAAAATGAAGCATTGGCACTGGTATATAAGCAGAACATACCCAAAGCATTTTAGTAAGCTTAACTATGCCAGGGAGCTACTCATACTGCAGAGAGGAGCACCAAGAATATGATTACCAGCACATCCAACACCTCCACCATCACCACTGAGGCTGTGCAGGAGAAAGGAGTTGACATACCGGTAGAGGACTACCCTCATTGACCTCAGGGAGGAGTAGGCCATCACCTATTACAGGCTCAGAAGGGAGTCCATTGTCCAGCTCCTGCAACAGATTGCACCAAGTCTGCATACCAAAACCCAGAGGCGCACCAATATCCCTCTGTAGGCCAAGCTGATGGCAGTACTGTAGTGAATCCTAGTTCGTTTTAATGGGATAACAGGAGTTAGCTTAGCCTCTGGCTTGCAGACTCGTGCCCCCATCACCTAGTGACTTTTAACCTACTTAGCTTGCTCTGTCTTAGCCCATTTAATTATTTATTTCTTCTAAGATGGCTGCCTTGTTTATAGATAGTTCACTTGTTATGGGTAACATTATCAGTGTCACCGCGCCAAGGCGTCAAGATCAAGCACCAAAGACAAACAAACAATAGGTGTTCATATTAAGGATTTTCCCTCTCTATACTTTCAAGGGATTGTCTATATTAATTGCCGTCCCAAGCATGTCTGTTATCTATTGTTTAGGAACACACCTACGTCAGGGGTCCTTGTAGATCTGTATAAATACATCACACTTTAGACAGCTAATCAGAGGGATTCCGACCAGAGGGCATCGCCACCATCGTTGATACCAATGCTGCAGTCGTCTTGACGCTGACCCAGTCTTCATGTCCCTGTGGAGTCTGAGATAGAAACCTCATTCCAAGGTAACAAGGGTCTGGGGCTCCTCTCATGGACATGGCATTGGCAGATTAGGTTTAACAAACACAGCTCTCGTTTAGGTAAGGGGTTAGGCCTTTCACATTAGGGTATTAGGGCATATTACATCTCATATATCTTTTCTACGTATTGCAAGATGGTGGGGGTCTTTGTAATAATGACTCTTGTCTTCACAATTCTGTTTCTTGCATTATTCATTATCCTAATCATTGCAGCCCATGCAACCTATCGCAAATTGCAGTTATGTTAAATAAAAACTATTGTAACTCTACTGCATCTGTGTCATTGCCTGCGTTTGTATGATACATGATATATCTGTGAGAAAAGGGTCATCTCCGTTTAACCATGACACTCCCTGAGATATCTTATGCTCGAGTCCATGCGTAACGGCTGCCATAAATCACCTTTTACTATTGTGTTTCTGGTGAAGTGCTGCTAGTGAGCTGGTAAGGTTGGGACAACAGTTGCGACGTGTTGTAGGAAAGACGTAGTCGTCTACAAGCAAAAGTACTGTCATCCTTAAACCAGCAGTCTTGCTCAGATCAAGAGTCCAAACTACAACAGTACTCCACATGCTGGCTTCTGGCTCCTTCCAAAGCACCACAGCCAGAGTGGCAGGAATACCTCAGCTATCCATTTCTGCATTCCTCCTTTCCATACTCAATGCTGTCATAAGCCTCACACCCCAGTACTTCATGCTCCCCAAAACACAGCAGAAATAGATTGAATACAAGCAAGGTTTCAATGCCATTGCTGGATTTCTATGTGTTGGGTGGGGCAATGGACTGCACTCATGTGCAATTGGTGCCTTCTGCTGCTACATCCCACCTATACCTCAATCAGAAGCACACATACTCAATCAGTGTGCATGCAAGTGTGGGCCATCTGTGAATGTTCATCAATGTGCTGGCAAAGTACCCTGGGAGCAAATCTTCAGACATTCCATCATAAACAACCACTTCCAGAATGGAAGATATGGGAATGACCTACCGGTTGGTAAGTGCATCTGAAGCACACGACAGACCTCATGAAAGTTAATTATGTTGGTTAAAATGGCCACATTTTTGTTCATGGAGTGAGACAGTATATACGTAGCGGATGTAGTCTTCATACATGCACCATAAAATATCCATGTGCGCAATATAACCCTCAAAGTCACTCATCTTGAGACCTGCTAAGCCACTGTGGGCCTCATGTGCAAGAGGCCTGGGCTGCTGGAGCATCAATTTCCATGACAATTTCCATGACACTCAGGTGAGCAGGCCTCTCAATCATATCTATGAGGCAACACAAATTCACCCTGCATGCCCTTTCATGGCCTTATAGTGTGGATTAGTACAAGACAGTGCAAAGAGCTGCATTGCCTTACTCTACATCAAAGATGTGTTCCATGGGCCTTGGTGTGATTTTTCAACTGCAACACCAATGGGTTTTGACACATACCCATATTTACAAGGATCTGAAAACTCAATATTTGTCAAAGATGTGTGCCTCCCCAGAGGAGGCATAACAAGAAGAAATAACTTTATTTCCCCTTGTCATTTTCTCTTTCTATGTGTGCTGCAGAATGCAGCACACATAGAAACAGGAAAAAGCATCCATTGATGGTTTTTGTGTAGGAAGGTGTCCCTTATTACATAAAAACTATTGAGTCCATAACTCAGACACAGCTGCTCCATGGTGCAAGGGAGCCTGTGTTGTAGCTAGTCACCAATCTGTGATCCTGTACATGCAAGCAAGACCTCCACTGCTGTGTTCTGTATCTGGAAGTCACAATGGCACATCCTGCAGGAGATTGGGGTCCAGCCTTCACCTGGGAGGAACTTGAGAAACTGGTGGAAGGGGTCCTACTCCTGGATGGATAGTTGTAGTGGGCTCCAGACAAACAGGTCAGTACAATGTGGAATACTTATCAGCTAGGGTGGTGTTTGATGGCGAAAGTGTGTGAGTATTGACATGGCATTATTGACTGCTGTGGTTGTGTTGTATGAATGATAATGGCATATTATGGACTCTGTATGAGCATGTGCTGTGCATGCTGTGTGCAGGCCACTGCTGTAGGTGTACTGTAACTCTACATGAATATTTCCTTTTGTCTGTGTCTCCCATGCCGGTCAGCGGCATTCAGAAAAAGGGGTTACGGAGAGCCATCGCCAAGCAAGTGCAGACCTTCGGGCCATAGCTGGCAGACACCCACTGCAGAGACGCTGGTCCCAGAAGACTGCGGAGGCCCAGCTTGGGTCATACTCCTAACAAGGGAGGGGTAATCTGACGCCCCCTAATGACCTGCATATTGGCAGTGGCATAGATGGGCGCTTGAAGGTAGCACAGCAGCCACAAGGGGATGAGTATAGACTGTTTAATATCAGTTAAATAGGCTTCTACTGTGTCATATTGCTTAGGTACTAAAGAGGTGTGTGTAAATTAGATAAGATTATAGTCCTGGCTATTACTTCCACTGTTTAGAAGTGGTGTAAGGTAGCTTTTAAACATCATGCAAACAGTAATATGTTGGTGCTATACGTCCTTGTCCAGTTATGTTTAGATACACACCTTTGTTGAGTGATTTCCAAACCTTAGTTCCCTATCCCTGAGTCTGCTTTAGATAGCCAATGTCATCTAGTTAGGGCTGAAATTGGGTTATAAGTTCTACTTTGAGATCATTGCATTGTCAATGGACGTCTGTACATCATGAGTCCTTTACCAACCTATTCTATATTTTGTGTGCAATGTACTTATCCAGGACATTTGAAAAACAATGTGTCAAAAGTATCAGATTGGTAAGTATATGTGGGTAGTTGGTAGTTTTGCCATTGTAGAACGATGTATGACAGAATGCAGCGTGTCTAAACTAGTCATTTTGTTGGAATTAAGAGGTAACAGCTTGAATATTAGGTCATATCTTTATTACCAATAATTGAGAACAATGTTTCATAGCCATTCCTTGCCATGCCAGAGGAGGGGTAGATTACTTGTTGGGATGTGTACTAGATGAGTAGGCATTGACCCTTTCCTCCCTTTCTTTCTCTCCCACTCTCTCTCCCTGACCTCTTCTATCCTTGTGTTCATCAGCATCATCAGGCAAAGGAGAAGGGGTGCTAGCAAGTGGGGAAGCTGCAGCCCACAGGGACCAGGAGGCAGAGTCCACCAATGCCAAATGGACCAGTGGGACAGAGGATGAGGGGAGCACGATGGGGGAGACCGGTACAGCTATATCATCTTCAGATTCCTTCTCTGATGGAAGCTCCCTGGTGGTGGCAGACCCATCTGCGTCCATCCCAGCACCATCCTTGTCTTTCATCCCCCTTACCAGCACTGCCCTCCCTGTAGCCTCCCACCCAGTTGTCAGCTCACCCAGGAGCCCTCTTCCCCTGCCCTAGTCAGCCCTGCTGCCCTCAATGAGGAGGCTGTTGACCTCCTGAGGTCCATCTCTGTGAGGCAGTCAACAATTTTGAATGCCATCCAGGGACTGGCATCCCAGATGCAACAAAGTAATGCCTACCTGGAAGGCATTCACCGTGCCTTGCCTGGCCTGCAGAGATCTTTTCAGGATCTGACCTCCTCTTTGACGTCAGCCAGTGTCCCTTCATCTTCTGTCCCCCCTCCAGCTAGCCATGCCCAATCCAGTACCCCTTTCCCCTCACCCACCCAGAGCACACATACAGACCAGCATTCATCCACTACAACAGACAACGTGTGCAAAGACAAACACAGACACCACAGGACACACAACAAGCATGCACACAGCCAACACACCCCTGCAGACACCACAACAGCCACTCCCTACATTGTCTTCCCCAACACCTAATCCATCACTCATACCTGCTATCACTACATCAAAACTCCTTGATCCTGCCAACAGTCCTGTCATACCCACAGACACTGCAAGAGCCGATCTGCAGACATCCACCCCACACACCACATCCACACTCACCACAACAACCTTCACAACCACATGCAGCACATCCACCTTACTTGCAGCCACCACCACAACATGCACTCACACATCTTGCATATCATCTCCATGCATCTCCCCCCCGCTCCTCCCAAAAAACATAAACGTCCTCACTCACCCACCCAGCATACACCTATCACACACAAGCACACATTGCACACACCTGCATCCACATTGAGTACAACAACACATCGTATATCCACTCCCTCTACCTCCACTTCTAACCCTTTTACCCATGAATGCCCCCATGTACCTAAAAAAGTTTTCCTTGACAGTCATGCCTTGTTCCCTGCTCCTGTCCTACCCCGTCATGCCCTAAACGCCATATCTCCTTACCTGAACCCAGACCTTCCACCCCCCAGGCCGCCCATGGTCCCAAAACCCAAGGACCCCCCTTCTAGTCCAAAGCCCACACCAGAGCCCCCCTCACCCCTGAGGTGCCTGCCTGCCCCATTGACGCCCCTGCCATGTGAAGGTCAGTCAAGTTGGGGTTGCCTAGGGCACTTAATACATTTGCTGGGCTGGCCAGTAGGTCTCACTTGTACATAGTTTTTACTTTTTCATTATTTCTTCAATACATCTGCCCATATAGATGTGGATGTCAAGGATGAGAAATTATCCTGGATTTCCTTCAACATGTTAAATCTGTATACTTTGATGTTTGTGTTGTATGTGTATGGGATGTATCTGTGTAGCTGCATGCGCTTGTGCCATGTGCTTGTTGTGTGTTGTTATAGTTGTGTGTGGCATTGTTTGGTAGTGGGTGTTCATCTGTCTGTATAGTGATGCATCTGTGATGTCCTTTTTATGTTGGTTGGACGTGGTGTGTCACTGAGGCCTTGTTTGGTTGTCTGTGCTATTTATATGATTGTGTGTTGTTGCTACGTATTACTGTCAGTTTGTGTTGTCGGGTGGAGTTGTTCGATGTGCATTTCTGACAATGCGTTTGTGTGTTTGTATTGTTGTTGTTTTGTACTTGTGGAGTGTTATGCATAGATGTGTTTGACAGTGATGGTGGTGTGTGTGTGTGGTGTGCTGTGTGAATGGCACATGTCTATTGGCCATAGTGTGTGTATTTAGCACACACATTTGTGTAGTTAGTGTGTGGGTATGTGTCTGTAGATGTGTGTGTTGATACTGGCATTTGTTTGGGTGTGTGTGTGGCCGTCGCTGTTCGTGCTGGGGGGTGTGTGTTGTGTGTGGGTGTGTTATACTGCCTACCCTCTAGTGTGTGCTAGGTGGGGGTACTTATGGTTGTCGTCTTCATCTTCATCGCTGGTCCTGGTGGTGTATAGTGAGATACAGCAGTGGGAAGACTTCCAGTTTCGGTTCCATGGTGGCAGAGGTGAGTGTCTCCTTTTATACTGGCAGTTTCCGCCAGGCTTTTCGTGGCGGTCTGCTGACTTGTAATATGGTGTCACAGAGGTTCTCATTATCCTAATGGGACTACTGGATTCGGGCAGCAGAATCACTTGTACTGCAGGGGACTGAGTCTGAACCTGCACTATGTCACACCTGTTGGCCTAATCCAGGTTTATTCCAGCTAACTAGCAGTGCCTCATCTCCACCCAAGAGAAGGGATGATTGGGGCAACCGGACGCAGGACATAAATGACTCCTCAGGGGATTTGTTGTCACTCAGATCTCATCCGTTTCTCTCAGTTACAGTAGTCTCACAAATGCAAGGACAATCATAGGCAGAGTAAAGTTCAATAAAGTTTTATTGAAGTAACTGCATCTTAGATAATAAAACATGTTTTGCAATAACTAGGACGATGAAGCACAATAAGATTAAACTTGTGACAAGAAGAGTAAAACACAAGCATAACGCTACTGTATTGTCACTAGAGTTTGTAAAGATAGTTCCTACCTACACTATGTTAGAGCACAGCATGTTAAGCTCTAATTCTGCCTTTCAGGTTCCCCCTGGGAAGACGTCATCCCTCATACCTGAACAAGAGGCCTGTAGTCTACATAAGCAGCTGCAGCGAAGTAATCAGCAATCAGCATACAGTCGTGGTCATCTGACTGGAATCTCCCTCTAACGAACATGGGTCAAAGTAGTGTTTTTATAATAAAACAGCTGATGTTCCAAGAAAATATCCCCACATAACAGAGTGTATGTTCCTGTGAACATTGGAGATGACGTGTACCAGTTTTGCCAGCAACTTATCTTACTGCAGCCTTGAGAAAAGCACAGAGTGAAAGAAATGGCCTTTTTAAGAATGTAGTGCTGACCTAGGTGAAGAACAGCTAGATAGAGAAAATAAAACAAGACCACAAATGTGGCTAATGTTGAAATAATATAACACAACTAAATAAAACATTTCAGGTTTAAAGTGCAAAACGGCAGGCCTAGTTTGCTAAAATACCATGTATAAAACTATTGCTAAAATGGCTACGCAACAATGGTGGGCAGTGAATTGGTCCCCGCTGGCCTGGAGATGGCTACCACCATCGGCGATGGTCTGACCGCACTGGTGGTACTGGCGGAACTTTGCTTGTATTGGGGTGGGATTACTGCCACGGTCATAATATGACGGTCTACTTCACCTCCTCACTGCGGCAGGCCGGTGACCGCCAAACTTATAATGAGCACACCAATGTCTAAATGTGAGATAAATCCTGCCAAGGTACCATGCACTGATACATTCCAGGTCATAGCAGCAGAATGTGTCAATAAATGCCCATGTGACCATCTTGTGTAAATGCATACCCACATCCTAAGTGCAAGTAACCCCTCAATATAGCAACATAATATCACACATGTCAATAGCAAATATATACCTCTTTGGAATAAATCAGATTCCCTTTGGCCACCCAAGATGGCCTCTTGATTAGAAAAATATAGGAAAAGACTTGAGGCAAACACAAATGTGCATTGGCAATGTGCACATCCCACACATATCCTTCCAGACCCAAGCCCATACAGCAGATATGTGTGTACCACAACATGATGTGGTGGTTGTTGGTTATCACTCTATAGTGACTGTTGGTATGCACATAATAACATATGTCATATTTGCCTAGCCACATCCATTACACATCTAGACAGTCAACCTATCCCCTGGATACCACATATACTGTGTACTGGCTGAGCCAGCTTGTGTATGTCACTTCTGGAAGAGGATAATGCATCCACAATATATCCTAGGATAGCAATGTCTATAGAAATGGTCCTATGCACCACAGGCATGTGCCGCTGGGGTCTTACTACTTTTTGACCTCAGGTGGCACAAGCCTCTCGACTATATCCATGAGGCCACGCTAAGTCATCCTGTGTAGCTCATCATGGCCTCATAAATATGGGGAAAATCAAGGCACTGTAATAGGCTGTCTTGTTATACTCTGTGCCATGGATGCATTGCGGGGGTATTGCAGGGGGTTCTGCAGAACTACAGCCATGGATATTCAGAATGACTCATGTAAATTTATGGATGTAAACCTTGTGTCATAGAAAAGGCTTATGCCTTCGCCCAACCTGATGTTAATTTGCATCATAGTTCTCCATTCACTTTCCTGCATATAAACCATATTTGTAGTGTCATTGCTTGTTCCATGGAAACTTAAAACTGTAGGAAAAATTAACAAAATGTCTCCTTACTACGCCTCTTCTGCGAATGTTTATGGTTTTTGGGCAGCACCAGGTTTATGTGAGTCTGATAATCTGTGTCAGTGTCAAACTCCATGGGTGTTGCATGTGAGCACCCACTGCAAGGCCAATGCAACACCTCCGTTACTCAGTTTAATGCAATACAGTGCTTTACGCTGCCTTTCCTTACTCAATAATTATGAAGTCATACCAAGCCATGCGTGCTGGCTTTGCATTGCACCATTAGTATGAATGACAGTCCTGCTCCTGCAGGACCCTTGTATATGAGCCCTCTAATGTAAACAACTCCAGATCACTCATGGCTATATTTTATACAATTTTGCATCATGGTTGCACCACTGTTGTTATATATCCATAGCACAAAAAACTAGTAGAGATTTAAAAGACAGGCCTGGCTATATTTTATACCATTTTGCATCATGGTTGCACCACTGTTGCTGTGTATCCATGCACAAAATGCTAGTAGAGATTTAAAAACCTGCGCAAGGGACAATTTGCACTGCCTTGTGTGGTGTAGAAAAAAATGTAATCCAAGTGAGCAGCTTTCATTCAGGAAGGCATTCCATGGGGGAGCATCCACCCATGGATTTTATGCAATGACAGATTTACCAAGGTTTGTACACCTGGGATTGTGTGAGTTGTCCATGCCTCATGAAGGATGACATGACTATAAGAAAAATATTTTTAGGACATTGTTATTTCCTTTAGTATTCTTCAGCACACATAGAAATGAGGAAAATTCCTCGAAAGATTGCTATCGTGGAGGAAGATATCCCTTCCTGCACAAAACAATTCTCCTCAAAATTCAGCCACCCTTACACCATGGTTCAAGGATGACCATTTTGGTGCTAGGTGCCTGAAGTGCACCAGTGCAAGGAGAGAGCAGAAATGCAAGGGAATCTGTAGTTTCCCCATAAAGGTGCAGACAAGTTGCTGGCTGCACAGTGAAACACAGAGTGGCTTTACAAATACTGTTCCATTTTACACTTGAATGCACTTCCTCCAGGGCAGTGCAAGTTTGCGGCAGCCCTGAGAGATACGCATTCAATGTAATGGGGGACAGTTTATCAGTTTACGCAAGACACCCTTTTTGTAAGTTGTGCTTTGATGCTATAATGCTTTGTAATAAACCACTGATACCATCTTGAGCACTGACTCCAGTGGAAGTTACCAGAACCTTCCTCTTAAATTTGTTTAAGGTACACAAGATGGGGAAATGTGGTGCTGAGGCAGAAGAAACCAATTTCTGAGGGTGGATGCATTGCTCAGAAAAATTCAATTGGGGGAAATGTCTCCTATCTCAACTGTCCAGGATTCCACAGCTTGACAGTGGCAAAGACAAGCATGATGTTTGATTCGATCCCATGATGATCCATTTTTAATTCTTAATAATCTAGCTTTACTGTGTGCATGCATAAATATATACATTCAATGCATACATATTAATTTTTTCGGATTATTATTATTCTACTGCTGTGATTATTTTAGTAGTTGCATGTGTTGTGCTGTATTCAAGTTAAATGCTCATGTTAATATTTTTGTATACTTTTGTTTGAGCCCTGGGAAGTGCCTTACTAAATTCATTACTCAAACTAAGGGCCTGATTTATACTCTGTTGGCACTAAATTAGCGTCATTTGTTTTTACTCTAATTCGGTGCAAAACAAACTCCATATTCATACTTTGGCGCAAGATCCGTCTAGCGCCAAATTTAAAAACCTACCTTGTCTTAATGAGATGCAAGGTAAGGTGTTCCCGTGCAAAAAATGACTCTATGGCCGTAATCCCATATTTATCCTACCATGCAAAAATGGTGCACCGGAGGGAGGAGGGGTAAAAAAATGGTGCAACACTTGCTTTGTCCATTTCTTAACACTGGGTCAGGGCAGGCGTTAGGGGACCTGTGGGCCTATATACATGGTGGAACACCATGGAATAAACCCACAGATGCCCTCCCCAGACCCCAGGGACACCCCCACATGCACCAAAGATATTGCGGAGGATGGGGAAAAGTACAAGTAAGTACAGGTAGGTATTTAATTTTATTTTTTTAAGTGCCATCAAGGCACTGAAATGGGCCCCCATGCATGTCACAAGGTGCAATGGCCATGCCCAGGGGACCCTTGTTCCCTGTGCTGGACATTGGGGTGGTGGGCATGACTCCTGTCTTTTTTAAGACAGGAGTCATGTGGTATGAATGGTTTTGCATCAGAAAATGACCCTAGGCAGGTTAGAGTCATTTTTTTACTCTAACCTGCCTAGTGTCATTTTTTGGTGCAAAACCCCCTTCTTTCATACTCCCAGCCCCACCAGACTAAAGTAATTTTTTTAAATGCTAGCCTACCCTTTGCACCGGCTTGCACCATTCCATAAATATGGCGCCCGGCTGGTGCATAGAAATGGTGCAAGCCAGTGCTAAACTTTTTGGTGCAAAAAAGCGTTTGTGCAGTTTTGCACCAAAAACTGTAAATCAGGGCCCAAGAGTGTTGCATTCTTTTCATTCTTTAGCCTTGTTCCTTCTTAGTTTTAACATAAGCAGAACAGATGCAAAAATTGAAAAAGCATCCTCTGAGTAATAGGGCGGCAGTAATGCGAGTAGTCACACACATGTGCACTGTCAGCATGCACATGCAACACATGACAAAACATCAAGCATGTCATCTCATATATCCACAGGAAACATACTGATCCCTGGGGTATTACTTCCATGTATTGTGCAGTAAAAACACACATTTGGCCAATGAGTAATTTTAAACGGATGCATTAGCATAATACATGATGCATTGCACCCATTGTATCAGCCAGATTTCACGCATCCAAGCAGATGTGTCAAAAATAAAGCATTGTGTATATTTATCACAGATGCGTTTAAAATATTATGTTTTAGCTGAAAATGTGACGCATCTGCCCTGGAAAAGATGCATTGGCTCTGCCATGCCGCAAACCAAGATTCGTGAAGTTACTTTCTCTTTCCCTAACAGTCTTTTTGTCTGTGATTCGCTGGAGGTTGTGTCTTGTGGTTGCTGGAGAGTGTTGAGGTGTTTGTTCATCTTGTTGGCGTCTGTGCTGAACCTGTTGTGTCCCTAAAGTCTGTTTTTCAAATAGCAATTCTTATTTGTATTGTTTGGTCCAGTGTATGGTCAGGTGTCTGTCTTTTCAGGGTTCTCTGTGGTTTGGGGTAGTTGGGAGGTCCTAGGTAGGCTATTGTTATTTGGGGAAATGTATTTTTTAGGGAGGGATATGTTTGTAATGTCTGTGAGGGGCAGAGCATGGAAGGCGATTGTGGGTGAGGTAATCCAGGACTACACAGCCTAGGACCGGAAGATGCTGTGGGAGAAGGTGCAGCAGCACATACAGCGGATTTTCAAAGTAGAGGGGATGATGCATGAGCTCAAGCATTGCTGGGCAGATGTTGTCAGCCAGGAGGCTGACCTTCTTGATTACCTCGGAGCTGAAGTGAGAGGAGCTTTTGGCAAGTACAAATATGCTGTGAGTTTATAGCTGTCTCTTTTGCTAATTCTATGTCTCTAATGGTCATATATGTTTAAATGCCAGAATGCCATGGCTCCCCATAACTATGTTGATAAGAAGAAGCATGCCACAGAGGAACTTTAACACTGGGCTGTTATTGGCCCACACAGACCATGTAGTGCATGCAAGCCCCAGAGGTGCTCCTTGCCCCACCAGTGTGCATGTAGTTTTGTCACCACAAATTCCAAGTCATTACTGACTCACAAATGTGTGTGCTGAACTCTCTCGGCTTCATTTCCAAAGGTTTGGTGCAGAGAATGTCAGTATGGCTTCTTGCAGGGCTGCCCTGCATCAAAGTGAAAGGACATAAATGCACAGTATCAATGATGTATGTGGTATTCCTATCCTTTCTGCCTGCAGTGCACACAAACTGGTGCCTTCAGCTAATGCTGGTACCCTTGAACCATGGTTCCAGGGTGTATGGATTGATGGCATGATTGTTTTTGTGCAGGAAGGAATACGTCATACTCATTGGAGGTATTTTCCTCTTTCTATGTGTGCTCCAGAATAGAAAAAGACACAATGAGAAATAAATATATTTCTTCTCATTACACCTCCCCTGGGCAGGCATGCAGTTATGATGCCAGACCAGGTTTACAGATTCTTGTGAATATGGGAATGTGTCAAAACCCATGGTTGTTGCTTTGAAAAAGCCACTGTAACACACATGGAATGCCTCCTTGATGTAAAGTAACTCTATGTGGCGCTTTGTGCTTTCTTGCCATACTCCATATCTATGAGGCCATGCCAAGTCACACAGGGAGACTTTGCATCACCTCATATATATGTTTGACAGGACTGCACCACTGGAGCGTCAGCAAAAACATAATGCTCCAGTGGTGGAGGCCTCTTGTAAAAGTTGACCAATGTATGTTACAGGTGAACGCACTCTCATGTAATTGTTCCCAAATATTTGACAGGCTGTTTGGGGCATATCTGAATATTTCTCATACTTGCTGGTGTGCAGATGTTCCCAATTTCTCAGTGCGCCTGTAAGGGGCATCGATGAACAATATCTATTTACTGTGCGGCATTGATATGTTTAACTCAGTGAAGGAAAGGAACACACATGGCTACTGTCTGAAGTGAATATCATTGTCATGGACATAAATAGATATGAGAAAGGCACAGCTATACTGTGCAGAGTGGAACATCTCAAATCACTAGGGTCAGATGCCCATGAAAGACAGGCACCCATGTATTATTTTGCAAGTAGTGATGTACTTGAACTGGGTCCACAATCTATGCACCGGATTCCAGCTTAGGCATATCATATCTGTGTACAACTCAACCTACCGTACCTATGTGTAACACTAAGTCATGTCAACTGTGTCATATGCCTTATGTTCGCCATGCAGACCTACATAGACAATTGCTAATTCAAGGTACTATGCTTCTTATGTCCACAGTATATGTGCTCTACATTCACAGTGCAATGTATCATGTTACGTCTTTTAGATGTGCCTGAACCCTATACAATGGCTGAGGTGGACAGCTTCAAGGAACTGGATGCTACCAGAGAGTATCATGCAAATGGTTACTTTGTTGTGCAAGGATTATGTGTGATGCTGGGTAATGTTTGCAATTACATGTTCAATGGGCATCCCGATTCCAATAGAATGCTTTGTTCCAGACGTGGTACGTCATAAATGAAATAAATCAAGGTTGCATGTGCATTAGATAGTGACTAGTGTATTGGCATTCTATGCAGGACCACATGATAGATGGGGTGACAGAGGAGCCATGACCAAAATGCCATAGTCTGTTAAAGTATAGAGGAGCAGGTTTATAGCTGAACATGGCTTGGGATGTTTAACCTTCCAAATGCATGTCAGATGCTCATTGCTACTGTAGTCATCCACGTTGCATGGCAAATCCAGACAGGATGTGTGGACTCCCACCTCAGTGAAGACAGAATTAATAAGGTTAGCTGGCCCAGATGTCAACATTCCACAAATGGTAATGCATTTACAGGCATCATTTATGCAGTGTAATACCCCATTCCGCATAGAGTATTCATAGTCTTTCCTTTGTGCTATCTACTTAGCAGAAATGCCAAGGTATGTCTGACGAAAGGCATATTTGCACGGCATTGTCATCCAACGGTCCTTCATACAATCCAACTTCAGGTTGTGTTATCCATAAGAGCTTGCAACAATAATTACACTTTGGCTAACACTTATAAGTTAATTTACAAGATACTTGTGCAGTGAAGATGCACAGCATGCATGCACACACCCATCACACGGATATCATGAGTGATGACGTGTAGCAAGGTGTCATTTATAGCTAACATGTAGGACAGGCACTAGGCTATGTAGAGGGACACATGCTATTACTTGAACTGCATCTGTTAAGCCAAGTAATGGTCCTCCAGGTATTTATATGTCAATTTGGAGATATGTCCAACATCCCTGTTTGATGTGAATTAGCTAGTCTGCCTCCATTCATGTTTGAAATACCTGGGAAATGGCAAGTCTGTGTAGCAGTGTGCCTGGAGTTGTGTCTTGCAATATCAGGTACATAATGTTGACTCACAATACATGTACTTGCCAGACATTGCTCATCTTACCTAGGTAAATGGCCATAGACTTAAGCCTGTTGCAAGCTGCAGAACACAAACAATCAATTACCATGGACATGTGTTCCATACCTTGTTTACATAACAGCATTATTCCTAAGCATTCTCAGTATTGACATGGTTATGCCAAGACATTTGTGGTCTCTGGGACATCAATGGCCCTCTAGTCAGAAGGAGAGAATGGGCAGAGATGGCAGTCTGGAGTCAAAGACGTAAGTGGTTAACAAAAACAAACAAAAAAATATATATATATATATACAGTCTATGTGATATCTGTGTGACACAGGCATTTGTTGGCCACTCTTGACTCTTTGGGTTGGATTGCTGTAGAATCCACGATCTCCCTTCAGGGACAGGTGACAGTGGCAAACCTAAGACCACGGACCTTCTGGACCATGATTGGGTAAGCCTTAGTGTCTTCCTGCCCTTGGGACATTCCTGGACTCCTGTGTGTCCTTCCATCTGCTCTTTGCTTCCTTCCTCCACTGTCCTCCCCGCGTTATGTTGCTCCTCATCACCAGTTCGAGTCCATGTATCTCTATAGTTTCTGCTCCTCTGGTTTCCACATTGTTCTTCACGTTGCTCCTCCTCCACCGTTCTGTTCCAGGGGCTTTGGAACAGACCTTCTTTTATGTCCCTTGTGCCTCTCATTTCATCTGTTTGGATGTTTTGCATGTGTTCTACCGCTCCTGGTAGGACATTGATTGTGGCCACTTTGGTGGTATTCTGCATACCTGACACCATACTACACTACTCCTCCACTAAGAATCGACATTCAGGACATTCAAGGGTGGGATAGCAGAACAAATAATCCACATTGGTTTGAGAGCATCCCAGAACATGTAAGACCTGAAACAAGAAAGGCTGTAAGGCAAGGAACCATCAAAGCACTTTCAGGATATCCTTATGTAGGGACAGACATTGGAGGGGGTGTGGTTAGTAAGTAAGATGAATCAACGTCCCAGAAGACAATAGTGTAAAGCCTCCATAGCCCCTTAAATGGCTAGGGATTCTTTTTCTATGGTTGCATAATGTTCTTCTCAGGGAAATAGTTTTTGACTGAGATACGGTATTGGTCTTAGGTCTCTTTGGGAATCCACTTGATATAACGCTGTCCTGAGACCACGGCCTGATGCTTCTGTTTGTAGGACAAAGGTCTTGGTAAAGTGAGGACAATAGAAAACGGGTGCTTGGCATAAATAGTCTTCTAAAGTAAAAAACCATTGTTCCTGTCAGTCAGTCCAATGTTTGATGTTATTGGAGTATTTCTGTGTCAGCAGGTCTGTCAGGGAGTTTGCTATAGCCGAAAAGCAGGGTATAAAGCGACAATAGTACCTCATCAGTCCTAGAATGGAATGTATGTCATTCTTAGTAGTTGGTCTGAAAATCTTCTGGATGGCCTCGATCTTGGACACTTGGGGCTTAACTAACCCTGTCTAGATGGTGAACCCTAAATATTCTACTTCTTTTGTGACAAATGTGATTTTCTTTGGGTTTAGGGTGAACCCTGCTTGATGTAAAGCATGCAGTACCATGTTCAGATGCTGCAAATGGGTCTTCAAATCGGGACTATGGACAATTATGTCATCTAAGTACGCCGCTGCATTCAGGTGATGGGCCCACCACAGAATGTCCATGAGCCTCTGAAATGTGGCAGAGTGCCATGAAGGTCAAAAGGCATGACTTTGATGTGATACAGCCCTGTGGATGTCACAAATGCTGCTTTTCCCTGGAGCCCCGGGTAAGTGGAACCTGCCAATAGCCTTTGGTCATATCTACAGTAGACATCACACGTGGCCCACTAATTCATCAACCCAGGGCCTCGGGTAGGTATTGAACATGGACATGGCATTTAATTGTCAAAAGTTGCCACAGCGCTGAAGGCTCCTATCCCCTTTAGGGAGCAGTAGTACGGTAAAGGACCAAGAGGTCTGGGAAGGTTTGATGATGTCAGCATCCAACATAGCCTTGACTTCCAACTCCACCGCTTGTCTTCTAGTTGCTGGAATGGAAAAGGGTCTGATTTTAACCACCCAGCTACCCTTAGTATTGCTTTTGTGCTGTAATAGAGTGGTCCTACCTCGTTGTCCTGACAACAGTCCTGGATACTGCTTCAGCAATGTAACTAAGTGGGATTTTTACTCCTCTGAAAATGGTCTTTCCTATATTGATAATCCCAGGTATGTAGTCCCAGAAGGGATGAATGGGGACATCTAGGGACTTGGTGGCATTTACTAGGAGTATTGTGGCAGCAGAGGTATTGCGGTTTGCGGAATCTGGTTCCCCCCAGCCCTTTAACAAATTTACTTTGTATACTTGGTCTACTCTACCTCTACAGGGAACAGCCATCTGGTAGGTAACAGGGGTTACATTTTCGAGTACCTCATAAGATTCTTGCCAGGTTGCCAGCAATTTCTTTTTGAAAGAGGGCAGCAGGATTAGTACCTTGGCCCTCATTATGACATTGGCGGTAAATGCTGCGTACCGCCACGCTGACGGCCACCAACATACCGCTGCAGTGATGAATATCCGTTCACCATATTATGACAAACACACACACCATGGCGGCCCCAATACCCACTAAAACAACGCCAACAAAACAACGCCCATCACACTATGACCCACGAATCACCATGGCGGACACTCAATGACGGTAAACCATTGACTGTACATATCGCCGCTCTCAGAATGGACACCCACATCCAAAACAACACCACATTGGCCAATACTAAAGACACACACCTGATGTTCATATACACACCACACCCACACACCCACAGCACTATCAAACACACACCCTCATTACCCACAACCCTTTACAAATACAAATCATTGCCACCAGACTGACACCAAGACCACTGTGATAACTAGATACACACCACTTACACCCATACATCCACCACTTACCCCACATCACACACCCCACCACATTATTCAACACACACCAACACACACCACACAACACCCATGTCCCCACAAATGCCCCCCAAGTTTCACAGATGAGGTGTTAAGGGTCATGGTAAAGGAAATTGTCAGGGTACAGCCACAGCTGTTTGGAGCGCAGGTACAGCAGATATCCATTGCAAGGAAGATGGAGCTATGGCGGAGAATCGTGGACAGGGTGAACGCCGTGGGAAAGAATCCAAGAACAAAGGACGACATCAGGAAGAGGTGGAATGACGTATGGGGGAAGGTATGTTCCATAGCAGCAAGGCACCAGCTCCCCATAGAGAGGACTGGCGGTGGACCCCCACCACCTCCCCCACAGCTCACAGCATGGGAGGTGAAAGTCTTGGTACTACTGCATCCTAAGGGACTCACTGGAGTAGCTGGAGGACTGGACACTGGTAAGTCTACATTTACTACTTATCAACCCCATACCTGCATGCCATCACATCCCCTCACTCCCATCACTCAACTCCATCCCACACTATTGTGGCTGCCAACCCCGTGAGGAATGCCAGGACAGGGACAGAGGAATGTTATAATGAGGCACATGGGTGTACCAGACAGCTCATCAAAAGGTCCTTCGGCCCACTGAAGGCCAGGGTCAGGTACCTCCATCTGACAGGTGTATCCCTATGTTACTCACCCTAGACGGTCTGCCAGATAGTAGTGGCATGCAGCATGTTGCCCTGCATAGACACCCATCACAAAAGCATGCAGAGCATAGGGAAACTAACAATCCCACAGTACATCACCATACACAAGCTAAAGGTGGCAGGGCAACACCAAAGACAGTGGGAAAACAAGGGATGTCCAATATGTCATACACATGAAGCAGAATACATCACTTACATCCCCACAGGTACCCCAGCCAATGTCAGTGGAGGGGAGGTGCCACGACTATCCAGTCTCCCAATAGAAGATGCCCCCAGTGATGACAGTAACTCTGGACTTCTGGATCTGGATGACCAACCTCGCCCATCAGGGACCACTGGACAGCTGGTCACCCAAGCCCACTCACAGACCACCACAGAGCCGCCACCTTCAGTATCCCACACTACAGCACCCACCCAGCGTACCCAAACCTCTGTCCCCAGGACACGTCAATCAACAGTGTGCCCACCTGTACAGGGACCCCCAAGACAATCAGGGACCTGTGGTCAGTGGCAGTGGACACACCATTCAGGGGACAGAGGCACAGTCCAACAGGGACACTAGGAGGACTGCTGTGCACCAGGGGGTGGACAGGACCAGGGAACTGACTCTCCTGGAGGCACTTTCCGAGATCCTGGGAGCCTACCAACATTCCCAGGACACGATGGGCCAAATCCTTGACAACGTGCAGGAGAACAGGCAGCTGCAGAAGGAACAGCATCAGGGGATTAGGGAGGACTTGCAGGCCATTAACACAACCCTGATCTCCATAGCAGGGGTGCTGGCAGACATGGCCAACATCATGAGGGAGGCAACAGCACACCAGCGGGCCGCAACCACTAGCCAGTCCATTGACCAGCCCTCCAATTCCACTGTCGCTAGTGGGTAGGAGGCCCCACCACAGGACCCACAGGCCACCAGCGTCCCTCCCCTTGCAGAAGGTGAACCACCCCGCAAACGTTCCCTGTGACCCAGACAGAAGCCAGAGACAGTTGCAAAGACCCCCGCCAGGAAATGAAAATCTCCTGATTGTCACCCTTGTGTCCCACTCAGTCACCATGTCCACTTTGAACTGCCGTTGCTACCCTTCCAATGGCCCCATGGGCACTGTGTTGAAGTAAGCCTCAGCAAGGCCTACTAGTGCAAGGGGTTCACCCTTCTCTGCATAAAGTCCTCAGACCATATAGGAAGAAGCTGGCACAGAAACTGAAATAAAAGACAAAGTTTATTAAACCTCATGAGGTGGTACTACAGTTCAAACAGCACCCTCAGTAATGTTTGAAGTAGCACACTGAACTGAGAGAGCATGGTCCTTTTATACCCACACAGGGGCTAAAAGGAGGTGGTACAATTATAGAAGCAAGACTATACATATAAGGTCATGTGGAAATGCACAGTCGAGGTAGGAGGGGCTAACAGTTTTCAAGGACTAACAGCTGCAGACCTTACTGGGCATGTGCGAAAGTGGGAGATGCTAAATATAACTTGTCACTAGGCAGATTTTCAAGAGTAGTTAACAGAAAGGTAGGACAGAGCACATGGTGAGCACATGGCAGCATGTGGCAGAGAAAATGGCTGCCATGAATACAAAATGGACTCAGCAAAATGTTCACAATAGTTGCTAAATACAAGATGTCTTCTGCTAATGCTTAATCTAATCTCTGCTAAACTACAACAGACGACCCTTTCAGCATTAGTTAAAGACATTCGTCTTTCTGGGATAATCTAAATATTCATCTTGTATATTTATGCTCATCATTTCAGCTATTTCCTTATCTAACATATGTTGTGCTTTCATTTCTGTAATATTTCTTTTGTAGGCATACAAGCAGTAATACACATGGAGCAGAACATTGGACCACACTGAATACAGATACAGCATGTGAAAAATATTGCAATCATTACACACAGGATAGTCAGTAGTTTCCAGCCCCAAGCGGAAACAAGAGCCCAAAACCATCCAGAAAAAGTCCAAGTACCAGTCTCTGTGTGGATTTCTGCAGCAATTTTATGCAAATAGATATTGCATCGTATACTGAAGGTGAGTGATCTGGAATAAAAACACAGCAACTACTACCGATGATGCGACATGCACCACCTTGATCAGCTAATATCACATCTAGTACCATACGATTTTGGAGCGCTCCAATCCTCGCAATTTGGAGCTCCTCGGTAATATTCCCAAGTGCCAGAGCTTCCTGATTGGTAACAGCTTCCACAACCCTAGTCAATCGTCTCACTTTCCTACTGTTTAACGCAGCACCCACAAAGGAGAACAACCCTAAATTAAAATCAACATATTGTTGCAGGCTAGTGTCCGTTTGGTCTACCTCATTTGTACTTATTGTCCTTTTATATCTATTTTTAATGATGTCATTGAACAGTTTAAAATCTCGATGATATGATGCACTGGCCAAAAACACAGGGGGTACTAGAAAAGATAAATAACACACACCTGACCACCCAACAGGTAGTTGCTAATATCCATAGTTACCACAAACAAAAAATGTATTTTGTGAAGCTGTAAAACTACTATTATTTCCACCCTCAATAGTTAAAATCAAGGTACAATCGCTTATCCCTACTTGAATTAGCCCAATGCTACGTATACATAAATCTGCTTTAGTTTTTGTAACAGAAATCACAAATTATTATTTCTTGTCAGAGTCTCTTATATTTGTGAAGACATATGGTATTGAAACGTTGTCCGGTTGATACTCTTCCGATTCCCATTTAGTTCCTTTGGCTTGGGGATACCCATCTTTGTCTTGGTAGCATAGTTTATTAAGGCGAAAAAGAAGTCCACCCTCTGTACGTTTTCCAGATGCAATCAAAAGCGTGTACCAAGATTGACAAGAACCATTGTGTCAAAAAGGAAGAAGAATGAAAGGTGTTCCTCCTTTCGATGCACAGGTATCATTCCACATACACAACAGTTAGTAGTATTTGTAGCATTATGAGTATGATGCAACATCTGAATGAAAGTATTATTGAAGTACGATTGCCAGTGCTTCTGCTCATGATAGGGAAGTGTAAAGTAATAGTGATCCTCTGGTACTGGGGTAGTGGCAACAAAAAACTCACGAGCAGGAGTCTTCTTTTTAACAAACCAGGTGATTATTGCTATAACCACCAAAACAACAACAAACCCCATAGTACTAATGATCAGTTTGTTATTCATTTTAGCAACAGTGATAATCGACCCTTTCAGAAATGAATTAAAAACAATTGTTTGAGCTCTTATCCCTGGGCAGCCGCTGATTTCTTCACCACGGGCCAAGACGGGTGTCACTACTCTAATGCATGGCTGATCCCCCCCTTGCTGCATTGGCTCTCCGTTTCACTAACCCAGGGCGGAAGCTCAACCAGTTTAAAAAAAAAAAAAATCAGATTCTTTCCTCGGTCTCAAATTATATCGCGACACTCGAGAAGTCGTGTGGTCCGGGAAGAACTCCGCAGATTCGTCAGGTGATATAGCACGGCTTTTCTCCGTAGTCAAAATCTCTCGATGATCGGTCAGCACAGCAGGTTCCACCAAAGTAGGTAGCACTCTCTTGCAGTGAGTACTATGGACCCAATTCTTTCGGTTTGTCACTCGAACTGCTGTCCTTGTCGCAAGGAGCACCTGTTCCGGGCCTCCCGACCTTGGTTCCAAGCTGCTTGATCTTTCAAAGGACTTAATCATCACCTGGTCACCAGGTCGGAGTTCATGGCCTTCACCTGTAGATCTGTCAGGAATTGCTTCTCGAACCTGTTGATGAATAGAAACCAAATTGTTGGTTAACTGTGCCAAATAATCATTCATCAGGACACAAGGTACATCATATACAGAATTTGGCTTAGGAACTCCCCAAATGTTCATTGGCCTTCCAAACACCACTTCATATGGACTAAGGCCGATTCGAGAGTGTGGCACTGACCTAATAGACAATAATGCCAATGGTAATGCATCCGGCCAAGTTAAGGATGTGGAAGCCTGTATCTTCGCTAACTTCAGCTTCAAAGTAGCATTCTATCTTTCCACCAACCCTGCTGATTGTGGGTGGAAAACCGCATGGAACTTCTGTTTGATCCCTAATCCTTTCAGGACATACTTAATAACTTCCCCAACAAAATGAGGTCCGTTATCATTCCATAAAAGTCTGCAAACACCAAACCTAGGGAAAAATTCTTTCAAAAGCACCTTCGCTGTGGTAATGGCAGTATTATCCTTTGTGGGGTATGCTTCTATCCGTTTACTGAAGGCACATACCACCACCAAGATATACTTTCAATTGTTGCAGCGTTCAAGCTGAATATAATCCATTTGTATAACTTCAAAAGGTGCAGTTGGTGTAGCAAACCCTCCCGCAGGAGTATGTGTCCCTTTTCCAGGATTGTATTGTAAACAGATCAAACAAGACTGTACTACTCTCTTAGCTGTACTGGAAATTTCTGGATGCTCCCAAACTTGCGTAAGCAACTTCGTTATTGTTGAAGCTCCAACATGTGCCATCTGAACCATAGGTTGTACAAAAGCTATAGGCAATTTCCATTTATCCATCTGCTTATTCCGCCAACACCCCTCATCATCCAATTCTCCTTCTTCAGACCATTGCTCACGTTCTTTCACAGAAGCAGATTTCTGTATATCTAATACGTCTTGTCTAACATTATGCCAACGTTCAGCCTGTGACTTCACTACATACATAGAAGTAGTACTTTGCTGCATCGCAGTCTCACGTGCTACACGGTCCGCAAGAGCATTACCTTGCTCTATCTTATCGGTCACTTTCTTATGTGCACTAAATTTCACAATAGCTAGTTTTTTTGGATATGTCAATGCAGTCAAGAGGTTATGCACTAATTCTCCGTGCATTATCTGCATCCCGTGGGATGTGAGAAAGCCTCTCTCCTTCCAAAGCAAACCAAAATCATGAGCCACTCCAAAAGCATAGCGGCTGTCTGTTTAAATGTTCACACATAAGTCAGTACTAAGCTCACATCCTCATGTCAAAGCTATTAGTTCAGCTGCTTGAGCTGACTTCTGTGGTATACGAGCTGTCTCCACTACCGTGTGTATTGTGGGGATTGCATATGCAGCTGAGGTCGTACCGTCTGGCAACTTCAAACAAGACCCATCAACCCACAATTCCCCGTCTACATCTGGAAGGGGCGTATCTTGAAAATCAATACGACCCTTTGTCTGTTCTTCGGTAAGGAATATACAATCATGTGTTTCTTGTGACTGAGGCTGAGTCACCAGATATGGCAACAAAGTGGCTGGATTTAGTGTTGCACATCTCTTCAGTGTAATGTGAGGAGCCAGCAATGTCAATTCATATCCTGTCATGCGAGCGCTAGTTAAATGTTGTGTCTTTGTTTGATTTAAAAGAGCATCAACCACATGGGGTACGAACACCAACAGCTTATGTGACAAAACTATCCCTTCACTCTGACGTATTGACACAGCTGTTGCGGCAACTGAACGAAAACACCCAGGCAACGCTCGAGGAACAGTGTCAAGTACTGCTGAAAAATATGCACAGGGACACTGCTTATCACCATGTGTCTGTACTAAAACTGACAATGCACATCCATCTTTCTCATGTACGTAAAGTGCAAAAGGCTTCCTGTAATCTGGAGTACCTAACACTGGTGCTGAACAAAGGGCTTGTCGTAGCTGCCGGAAAGCAGTCTCACATTCATCTGTCCATGGGAGGGGCATTGGAGTATCTTTAGTCAAAAGTGCTAGCAAAGGTTTGACAATGTGTGAAAACCCTAATATCCATTGCCTACAAAAAGAAGTAAGGCCAAGGAATGCAAGAACATCTTTCTGAGTAGAGGGTACTGGTGTGTCTAAAATTGCTTGAATACGATCTGATGTAAGTGCACGGCCCTCCTTAGACAAAAGGTGACCTAAATAGGTTACCTTTGGTCTACAATATTGTAATTTCTTTCGTGACACTTTATGATGGTGTGAAGCAAGAAAAGAAAGTAAGGACAAAGTGAACTTTTCACATTGCTCAGGGGTATCAGCTGCCAACAAAATATCATCGACATATTGTATGAGAGCCACACCTTCAGGCAAAACAAAAGAATCAAGTTGTTGTTTTAACGCTTGACTATAAATACTTGGACTCTCAGTATAGCCTTGAGGAACTCTGCAAAATGTATATGATTGTTTATTCAAAGTAAAACCAAACAAATATCGACTGTCAGCATGAATAGGGATCGAAAAGAAAGCATTCTTCAAGTCTATCACAGAGAACGTAGTTCTGTCGGGGGAATCAAAGTAAGAAGTGTCGTGATGTCAGATACCACAGGATATTGTGGTATCACAATCTTATTGACTTCTCGTAAATCAATAATGAATCGGTAAATAATATTATCAGTATCCTTTTTCAGAATAAGAAGAATCGGACTGTTACAAACATTATACAGAACTTCCTCAACAACTCCAACTGCAATAAGATCATGCACAACTCGTATGAGTGCTTCTTCACCCTCCTGTGAAATTTTGTATTGAGGCAAACGTGGCAATACAGCTCCCTCCTTGACACTAATATGTACCGGTGGAATAATCATTTGTCCCACATCAGTATCTGAAGTAGCCCACAAAGTACTAGGGAGTGAAGCTAATGCAATATCCTCTTTAACAAGACAAACTCTTTCCATCACAGGATGATTATCATTCAAAATAACATGCACCCCTTCAGGAGAGCATCGTATTGTAGCCCTGAAATACTTGAGCATATCAAGACCCACAATATTGTCTGGTGTATTTAGAGAAAACAAAAATGGACATGGAGCAGTAAATTTATCAATATGGAATGGAAGTGGTTGTGACAATAGGCTAGGGGAAGGTGTTCCATCGAAACCTATCGATGTAATGGTTAAGCCAGACAGGGGAGCCCTTGGAATCAATTGTTTAGACAAGGCGCTACAAGTAGCTCCTGTATCAACCAGAAACTGATCAGTAGAACCCAAAACATGCGCTGTAACATAGGGACCCCTCTGATCTACTGGAACTTCAACTGATTCCTTACCCCATCCTAGGCAATCCTATGCATAAGCAGACTCATGGAAATCAGGCTGCACATAGTTAGACATCTGGTATTGGTTCCGTCTATCAAAAGTGTTAAACCCATCCTGTCCTCGTACATTAGCATCAACCCTAGCATGATCATTTGTGCTTCTTCTAGGCCCTGAATATCCTGAGCGATTTCTCATTTGTCCCCGACCACGTGAACACTGCTAATACGTAGTGCTGGACAATCGGCAGCCCAATGCCCAAATTTCTCACAATACGCACACTGATCAACAGACAAATTCGAACGAGTGTAAGAAGAACCATAAGATCCACGTCCACCTCTATCACTACCTCTAAAAGGTGGACCATAAGCTTGAGCCAACATAACCTTCTTCTTTAATTCTTTAATCTTTTTATCCTCGCTACCTTTTGCCTCTAATTCCTGATGTTCATAAAACTGAGCCATAGTCAAAAGAGAAACCAGAGTAGAGGTAGTCCATGAACTTTCGCTAGCTTTTAGACGACTAGCTATTCCTGGTAACAGATTTGCGACATATTTATCGACAAACAAATGTCTGCCTGTATCATCTGATAATAACTGGCCACTAAAATCATGAAATGCTTCTTCAAAGCGTGTAAAGAAATCATAGACCGACTCATCTGAGTTTTGCTTAAAAGACGCTAAAACAGTCCAATCTATCTTTTTAGGGGGAATAATCATTTTTAACTTAACTAATATCTAGAAGATCTAGAATCAACTGATATGGCTTTTTTGCAGGTTCCCTATCCCCGTCCATCTGTTCTAATTCTTTCCATGATGCCCCAAAAACTACACGATCATCAATTTTACAAACAGTTCTCCACATATCTGGCAGTAATATCAATCCGAAAAATAAATCAATGTCAGCCAAAGTAATAGTACAAGAACTAATTTTTCCCTCAACTTCCTCATGAAAGGCTGTTTGATTTTTCCGCGGGTCAGGTAATGCTGTTTTAAGTGCCATTACATCTGCCCTATTCCAAGGAGTATACACCCAATTATAAATAAAATAACCCTTAGCATCAACAGAAGTTTTATCATCACTTGTACCCAATCCTTTAGGAGGTACATACAAAGGTGCGGCCTCCCGCATTGGTTTCGCATGAACTATCATAGTCTTATCTGCTCCGAAGGTGGAAGCTTGCACCCCGCCTGTCTGAGATGTCCGTGCAACTACGTCCACAGCCCTTTTCTCCTCTTGCAAACGGACTGCCACAACACATAATTTCACCAAATGCCTGATTGCATCAGCCACCTGGGAGAAAACAAAAAGACCATCACGCATTTGCTTATGATCAGCTGCTACATCATCGGGCTCTAACTCATCAGAATATTTCCGACATAGTTCAATAACTTCTGTGCCAAATGCCTCAGTAAAATATAGCTGCTCCTTTTCCGTCCACCCTTTCATGTTGTCTAAAAGTTCAGAAGCAGAGAAAACGCTACAAATTGTTTTACGAGCAATAGGTCTAAGCTCAGACGCACGGTCAGCAGGCAACATAGAGCAACTGTCTCGTATCTTCTGTTCCCCCGAACCGGGGGTCTTAGCTAACTCATGAGGGGCAGAAGGAATGACATACGGAGGTGGAGGGCGATCTAGTAACAAAAAAATCATCATGTGGTTTATTAAGGATAGGATAGAGAGGTTGCCTAACGGTGTAATGGCCAGTTACCTGTAATTTACGTTCTTTCTTTTCTAGCTCCTTTAAGTCATTTATTTCTTTCTTTCTCATTTCCAATGCTTCCACATATACATTCTTCTGCTGCTCTTTCTCAAGCAAGGCTTGCTCACGCTTCACTCGTCCACGCACTTCTTTCTCCCACATTCGTACACAGTCAAACATATCTTGCCTAGACTTTTGCTTACACATACATTGTTCCACATACTCAATCTTTCGCAAATCAAATGACCCATGCATAGGCCAACGTAACTCAAGATCCGCACAAGTGTATTTATTCCATAATGTGCTGCACATTATAGAAGAAAGACCATGTTTAACATACATATCTCTATTGGGCGTCCCCTCTGGGGGTGCCGGATGCGATTCTTCCATTCTCAAAGTGGTACCATTACAAAAGCAACACATCCTACGAAGTGCGCTAAAAACAGGCATGCCAAAAATAGTGCAGAATATGCAATATTATAATCAAAGTAGCACTTAAGGTGCCGTTCAAATCAAAATTAAATTGGAGAAAATTCTCCTCATTACCTACCTATATAAATTGCAATTTATATATCAATTCAAAGGACACAAATTGACTAGTCACCCAAAACACGAGAGCCACAGTAAGTAGTGCTAAACTTCATTACCAAACAAAGGCATCAAAACCCACAGCACGTGCCGTAAAACGGCTCTTACCAATCACAGGGTGTCTAGGTTCCAACTGCCAAGTTCTAAAATCGACCAAATGGTCACTGCATGACGAATGAACAAAAAGGATCTCAGTCGAGGACCAGCGCCATCTGGATGGTCAAATCAGAAAGAAGGGAAAAACGCCATGGTTGCCAAGACTCGGATCTCCTCAGGCATTGATCGTCCACAGCGAGATCCCAATCCTTCGTGTCGACCAATCCCTTGGGCGTCCGAGTCGCCGATGAGTCCCTGTTCGGGCGCCAATTTGTTGAAGTAAGCCTCAGCAAGGCCTACTAGTGCAAGGGGTTCACCCTTCTCTGCACAAAGTCCTCAGACCATACAGGAAGAAGTTGGCACAGAAACTGAAATAAAAGACAAAGTTTATTAAACCTCATGAGGTGGTACTACAGTTCAAACAGAACCCTCAGTAATGATTGAAGTAGCACACTGAACTGAGAGAGCATGGTCCTATTATACCCACGCAGGGGCTAAAAGGAGGTGGTACAATTATAGAAGCAAGACTTCTATACATATAAGGTCATGTGGAAATGAACAATCGACAGGTAGGAGGGGCTAACAGTTTTCAAGGACTAACAGCTGCAGACCTTACTGGGCATGTGTGAAAGTGGGAGATGCTAAATATAACTTGTCACTAGGCAGATTTTCAAGAGTAGTTAACAGAAAGGTAGGACAGAGCACATGGTGAGCACATGGCAGCATGTGGCAGAGAAAATGGCTGCCATGAATACAAAATGGATTCCAAGAAATGTTCACAATAGTTGCTAAATACAATATGTCTTCTGCTAATGCTTAATCTAATTGTTGCTAAACTACAACAACTGGACCTATGCTACAAACAGACTGGAACAATACCCTGGACTTTCCTCCATCATCACCCCATTCCATTGCACTTTAACCTCAATTTCTTAGCACTACAATAAACACCCTTGAACACAACTCGACTACTAGTATTTTATGTGTTGAAAATGTGTATTTATGGAAACAGTCACATCCATTGCAAATGAACTGTACACTGTGAGAGCATAGAAAGAAATGACCTGTAGCTAGCTGCAGTCAGCACATCCGTACATAGTTGTTATATCACTAACATCTGTAAAATGACAAACCATAGGTGACAGTAAGTAGAGATAAAAGGAAGTTAATGCCATCATGCTACAGCCACACAGTATACACTAATAGTCATAGAAATGTGCAGTTGCACTGTCTCACCTGTGTATCATTGGAAGTACTGATGGATAACTGATGTTCTCTTGTCCTCAGCCTCTTCATCCTGTTATCAGGGTTTATTGCTGCCACAGGGGCATCTACGGTCTCCTCCTACAGAAAGGGTACATGGCGTCTAGGGGCCAGGTTGTGCAACATGCTGCATACCACTACTATCTGGAAGACCTTCTAGGGTGAGTAGCACAGGGATACACCTGTCAGATGGAGGCACCTGACCCTGGCCTTCAGGAGGCCAAAGGACCTTTCGATGAGCCGTCTGGTTCACCCATGTGCTTCATTATAACATTCCTCTGCCCCTGTCCTGGCATTCCTCACAGGGGTAGCAGCCACGATAGGTCTGGGTAGCCAGAGTCACCTGCAAGTATTGAGGGAGCACATTTAGCCTCACACAATCCTATGCGGTTAACACCAGAGGCATACACTAATATACAGTGGGTGGGGACCAAGGCTCACCTATTAGCCATACCCTGTGCCTCTCTAGTTGGGCCCTCACAATTGGGATGCTGCTATTCCTCAGAACAAAGGCATCATGCACTGACCCAGGATAATTAGCATTGACGTGGGAGATGTACTGGTCCATCAGGCACACAATCTGCACATTCAGTAAGTGGAAACTCTTAAGATTCCTGAACACCTGTTCCTTTTGCCAGGGGGGACAAACGCAATATGTGTACAGTCAATCGCCCCAATAATATTGGTAATATGTCCCATTGCATAGAATCCGGCCTTCCCAGTGGCCAAATCTTCCACCTGGGGAGAAACAATGTAGCTGCACATGTGTTTTACCAGGGCAGACAACACTCTTGCCAGTACGATTGAGAACATTAGATGTGACATTCCTGCTGCCAAGCCCACTGTCACTTGGAAAGAACCTGTTGCCAGGAAATGGAGCACTGGTAGCACTTGCACAAGAGGAGGGATCCCAGTTAGATGACGGATAGATGAGATCAGGGCAGGCTCCAATTGGGCACACAGCTCTGTGATTGTGGTCCTGTCCAGTCTATAGGTAAGGATAATGTGCCTATCCTCCAGCTAAGTCCACCAGGGGTCTGTCCACAGGGGTATGTCTCCACCTCCTATTCATCCACAGTGGTAGGTATCTAAGGGACACAAGAGTGAGTAGGCTGTCACATTGGAACAATGAAATCACAACTGCAGTCCACATGGTGTACTTATGTATTGGGACAGTGTTAATGGCGAAGTATGTGCAAATCTAATCTGTGACACAGTAATTGTCGATATGACTGTCCCCTCCCCCTGAAAAGGTGACACCCCTGTCCTGTATGTAGGGACAGGTGGAAGTGAGATAATTCCGCCAACGTTGGACGTCGTGGTGGAAGGCGGTCTTGCACCGCCGTGCAATTCCTCATTGGATAATATGGGGCTCTATGGAGTACAGTGGCCAATGGGGATCTACGCCGGTGGTGACGGTGTACACCGCTGCAGAAGTGACCACCATTTTCTATCTGATTCCTCACTTGTTTCCCGACCTTCAACAGGAGAACACCTACACTGCGTGTTCTGCTGTAACCTGTGTCTGTAACCTACCATGGTTTGTGTGACAGGGGAAAGGGCCCCAGCCTTCACTTCTGAAGAGTTGGAGTGACTGGTGGATGGGGTCCTACCCCAGTACGGACAGCTGTATGGGCCTCCAGACCAACAGGTGATTACACTTTGGGCACAATCCATGTGGGAAGGATGCAAGGAGATGTGTGTGCAAGCAACATTTATGGGGGGGTGGGCAGGTTGCGGGGAGTGTCTTGTGGTGGAGTACATGGTGTACGCTGGGCTATGTGTGTGCCAATGGTGATGGAAACGGGTATGGTGGGCCATTTGTGTGATAGGCTGGACTGTTTGTTTAATGGCGTTCTCCTGTCTCTATTGCCTCTGCAGGTCAGCGGCCATCAAAAGAAGGGAATATGGTGTGCCATCACCAAGGACGTGTGGACCCTGGGGGTCTATGGCAGGCGGAGCACCCACTGTCAGAAACGGTGGAAGGACCTGAGACGCTGGGCACGGAAGGCCGTGGAGGCCCAGCTGGGGATGGCCTCCCAAAGAGGAAGGGGTGCCCGTCAGACCCTGACACCCCTGATGGCCCGCCTACTGGCGGTGGCCAACCCTGAGCTGGATGGGCGCTTGAGGGAATCACAGCAGCAATAAGGGGGCGAGTGCAGTGGGTATCATTACATATTTTGGCTGGTGGAGTGGTATCCGGGTGGTGGATGTGTGTTAGTGAGTGCCCATACGGCCAGGCCAGACATTGCAGCGTGGTTCATCTGAAGGGTAATGGATGTACGTCAAATACAGGTAATCTAGCTGGCTAACAGTCCACTTCTGGAAGGGCATCATGGGTCCCAGCAGGGCTGCAGTTGGCGCTGTGTGGTCCTCATTTTGCCATAGTTACTAGCCATATCACTGGTAGTGCAAGGCATAGTGCTTAAGCCTGTTCCCTGTGTGTGACTGTGATGTGTATGCCAATAGTGGTATTGGTGCAGTCATTGACCCAGTGTATCTTTTGCCTTTCTCCCCCTTTCTTGTCTTGCCATCCTGTCCTTGTGTGCATTAGTATCATCTGGCCGAGGAGCATCGGCACCGGCGACAGAGGGAGCTGCAGCCCACAGGACCAGGAGGCAGAGTACACCGATACCAAGGGAACCAGTGGGATGGAGGGCGAGGGGAGCACCACGGCAGAGACTGGAGGAGACAACAGATACCTCCTCCGATGGGAGCTCCCTGGTGGTGGCAGACACCTTTGTGACCACCCCAGCTGCAGGTACAGCCGCCACCCTCGTACCAGCACTGCAACCCCAGCAGCCCCTCAGCCTTTCCAGGAGGGTGGGCATCTCACTCTCCCAGGCACCTCAGGCCCTGCCCCAGTGAGCCCTGCTGCCCTGAGTGAGGAGGCTATTGACCTCCTGATATCCATCTCTGTAGGGCATTTAAGCTTTGTGAATGTCATCCATGGGCTGGCATCCCTGGAGGGCATTCACTGTGGATTGGCGGCCCAACAGAGATCGATTCAGGCTCTGGCCTGCTCTCTGATGGCAACCACTGTCCCTGTTTCTACCATCCACCCTCCAACTACCACTTACCAGTCCGATTCTCCTCAACCTCAACCCATCCCAGGCATACATACAGACAAGCATGCACACAAGAGTGGCAGCGGCAAACACAAGCACCACACTTCATCACACAAGCACTCACGCAAACACCATAGAGTTGCAGACACAACAACATCCACTGCCTCCACTGTCTCCCCTTTCTCCTCCTCTTCCACCTTCCTCTAAGTCATGTCCACACTCACACCTGCATGCACTACATCAACATTCACCACCAGCATCACCACAACAAGCAGCACACACCTCACTATCAGACACCTCCACAACAGCAATGCACGCATTCCTTCTGTCCTCTCCCACCCTGTCTGCCCCCCTTCCTAAAGGACACAAATGCAAACACTCATACACCCAACAGCCATCCACCTCACATCAGCATACAGCCCACAGGGACAGTGATGGCACCACCTACTCATGGTGGTAAGGATGCCACACCTCTATAGAAGAAGGGGAAGGAGCCTGCACCTCCATTGAAGAAGGGGAAGGAGCCTGCACCTCCATGCAAGAAAGGAAAGAAGACATCCACCCCTGCCATGAAGGGTAAGGAATCCACGCCCTATGTAATGAAGGAGACAACACCCTCTACTCCAACTGAGGCTGTCAGGGTGACACCTCCATCACCGCCAGCTGTCACTGGGACCCCTCCACCAGCTGAGGAAGTGCAGCCATCACCAACTGCAGAGGCTGCCCAGGAGGCACCTCCATCCACCACTTCACTGCAGCCATCAGCAACTCCAGAGGCTGCCCAGATCGCACCTCCATCCACCACCACACTAAAGCTATCAGCAACTGCAGAGGCTGCCCAAGCAGCACCTCCATCCACCAACACACTGCAGCCATCAATGCCAGCAGACACCTTGTAGGCCACCCTCCAGGGGCTGCTGTACGAGGGGCCCCCTCCAGAACAAGTGGGAAAGTCACCCACCCGAGAGACTGTGGCCTTGCACTTCCGAGGACAGAGCAATAGGCACGTTGCCCCCTCCAGAACCAGCGGGGAAGTCACCCACCTGAGAGACTGTAGTGTGGTTAGTTTTACGTATCCTTTGCGCGTTAGATTCAGGCTTTAGGCCTTTGTGCATTATGCCCTGGATGTATTCATTTGCTGGCAGCTTAGAGCCTCTGAGCACTTTGCTCTAAATGCTTTTTATTAGGCTTCTTACTGTTATTTTTCAAATAGCCAGTTCTACGGTTTTGTTTTTTATTCATATCACACTGTTTGGCCTACTTCAGCACTGGAGTTCTCCATAACACATTCCATAACACATTCACTCTGTGCTTCAGTCAAGGATACAGTCTGGTACATTGCCGATAGACGTGGTAGGAGTTTAGACTTGGCATTCCTGTGTAGGGACATTTTGTGATCACGCTGACATGTTAGTTATAAAATCACTTCCTTGTCCCAATATACGATAGAGGGAGATTCCAACCAGGGAACCACAACTAGACGCTGATTGCCTCGTTGCAGATGCTGAACCAAGATCACAGGCCTTTGCTCAGGTATGAGGGCTGATGTCTCCCCGGTGATTCAGAAAGGCAAGTTAGAATCTTAACATGCTGTGCTCGAAATAGATCAAGCAGAGGGAGAGTAGAAACTAATAGACACGATGATAGCTTTGTTCTTATGTTTTACTCTCCTGGTGACTATTTCAATCCTACTGTGTTGTATGGTTATGGTTATTGCGGCTCACGCCTTATTATCTAAAATACAGTTGTTTTATTAAAACATTATATAAAACCTATACTGTCTTTGTCATTTGTATACAGTATGAGATCATACTGTAAATGAGAGAGTTGGTTTGGATCTGAGTGACCATGACTTCCCTGAGAAGTTCCAAAGATTTCATGTGCTCGGCTGCCCAATCATCTCTTCCCCGTGGGAGAAATGAGGCACTGCTAATTGGCCGGAGCAAAACCCGGATTTAGGGTGACAGAGTTCCTTACACGTGGGTCAGACTCAGTCCCCCACACCGTTATCGATCCTGCTGCCTAGAAATACAGTAGTCTCATTTAGGATAATGAGAGCCCACGCGACAAGACTGTGGCCCTGCACTCCCCAGGACAGAGGAATGGTCATGTTGCCCCATCCAGAACAAGTGGGAAAGTCACCCACTCCAGAGGCTGTGGCCTTGCACCTCCCAGGACAGAGTAATGGGCATATTGCCCCATCCAGAACAAGTGGGAAAGTCATCCACCTGAGAGACTGTTGCCTTGCACTCCCCTGGACAGAGCAATGGGCATAGAGCCCCATCCAGAGCCAGTGGGCTTCTTCCTGCTCCCTCCCCCTGAGATGCCTGCCTATTTACAAACTGATGCCCCTGCAGAGTTCTATCCGGATGAAGTCAGGATTCGAGTTGGGCCTTAGACTGTGCCCGGTGGCCATGTGGGCCCTTTGAACATTGGGCTGGGCAGTATCCTTTTGTGTACATGTGTTCATATCTGTTTCATTGAAAAATTGATAAATTTTTTAGATGTTGATTTGAATACAATCACTTTCGTCCATTCCTGTTGTCCTTGTATTATTCAGCTGTGTATCGGAGGCAAAAAAAAATTGTGTGCAGCTGGGTGTGTGTATGGCGTGTGTGTCAGGTGTGTGTTGTGCGTGTGTGTGTCACTCTTGTTTTCCTCCCTCCCTCCCTCCCTTGTGTGCTAGGCAGCTGCGCTCACCATTGTCGTCTTTGTTGGTGTTGTTGTCCTAGGTGGAGCATAACATAGAAGATCATCAGGAAAACTTGCTGTTCGGGTTCTATTGCAACGTTCTTCTTCCCTGTGTCTCCGATGGTGAGTTCTTTCTCTTCTGTGATGCATTTCCGCCAGGCTTTTGATGCCATTGGTACCTCTCTGGAAAAGGTGGCGGTTTGCAGCGTCTTAATATGGTGGGCGGTACTTTGTTTCCAGCCTGGCTGTTGGCGGCTACTGCCGGGGTGAGTGTTGTTTCCGCCCTGGCGGTTGGTGTGGTACATTGGCTGTCTATGGGAGTCCTCACCGACATGATCGTTGTGGACATCCTTCCATAAAGTAGCTAAGGTGTTTTTCAGACACTATATCCCAAGAGTGATTGACCACAATCTTCCTCTTCAGTCAATTTTTCTGCCACCATGTCTAACAAAGTATGGGCTTTTCTGCCAAAAAGGAGTTCGAAGGGGGTGAACACAGCGGACTTCTGCTCATATGTTCTGATAGCAAATAACACAAGAAGATGTTTTTGTTCCCAATATTTCCCAATCTCCTGGATCACCTTCCATAGCATGGTCCTAATGGTCCAATTGTATCTTTAAACCAAGCCATTCATCATGGGATGATAGATAGCAGTATGTATTTGATTTATACCCAAAATGCTGCAGATTTATCATTAATCGAGACATGAATGGGGTGCCTTCATCTGTGAGAATTTCCTGGTGAAGTCCCACTCTAGAAAAGAAAGTGATCTTGGCCTGAGTGATGGCTATGGTGGACATGCTTGGGATAGGAATTACCTTGGGGTACCAAGTGGTATAGTCTACTAGTACCAGGATGTATTGCTGTCCCCTAGCGGATGGGGTCAAGGGCCCAACCAGATCCATTCCTACTCGCTTAAAGGGGATATCTATGATAGGCAGGGGATGGGGAGGAGCCAGGGCACATTTCCGGGATTCACTAACTGACACCTAGGATAGGTGATAAAAAACCGGGCCAACTCGTTGTAGACTCCTGGCCAATATAACATATTCAGGATGTATTTAAGAGTGTGTTCCTGACCATAGTGTCCTCCTCCCATGACAGTATGGGCAAAATACAAACTTGTTCTCAAAAAGTCACAGGGACTACTAATTGGGCAGCATGTTGGGGAGCTCTACATGTTATTCTATACAACAAATCATTCTTTACACAGAAAAAGGGTCCTACCATTTCTGGGTCATTGTCCGTGGCTTTCTCCTAGGCATGTTGTAAGGTAGTATTGTCCCTTTTGGCGATAGGGAAACTGCAGGTCAGTGTCTGGTGGTCCTCTGTAGGGGACAAAGAAAGTATGTGTAGGATGACTTGTTTGCCAGTATCAGAGCTGTTCTCTTTGTTTCTCCTTGCATGTTTTCCCTTTTTTAGGGTTTGCTGTACCTATCTCCATTTTACAAGGGGCATCCTGTAACCACTCCACCCCAGCATTTTAGGTTGCCACCTTGGAGAGGTATTTGTCAAACCTAGGGAGATCTCTGCCCAACAACACAAGCCCAGGAAGCAATGAAACTACTCCTACCGGCCTGACCTAGGAATTTCCCATATGTCTTCAATAATACTGCCACTAAGGAGTAGGCTTTCTTATCCCTGTGTACACATGTCACCTGCACATAATCCCCTTCACAAGGTAATGTGTTTGAAACTAACTCATCACTGACTATAGTATGGTGGCAAACTGTGTCTAAGAAGGCAAGTAGGGGGCATCCATTCACATGGATCTTGTTTTGTTAAGTATGTGGCCTGTCCCCAGTGGTGAGTACTTTACTTCACGTATAGCCTATCTTCATTGGTTCTGCAGATGGAATTCTCAGGGGGCAGTTACAGGTGATATGCCCCCATTCAACACTATGAAAACACTTAGATTCGCTTTGTTGTCCCACGCCACCCCCTAAAGGTTTAGTTGGGCCCTTCAAAGATGACACTGGCTTTGAGTAGCCTACGATGCCCACCCACCGAGCTGGCAGTTTTACCAGTTCTACGTGAATCCTGGTTGTGAGAAGCTTGAAATCAGGAGAGCGGTGGAAAGCACTTGCCAGATGCACCGCTGTCTGTACAGTGAGTTTGGGATACTGCTTCACCCACAACCTGGTGTTACTAGGGAGGGCCTTTAGATACAGCTTAAGAAAAACTTTATCAGTGGCTTCTTCCATGGTAGATGAAGTAGACTGCAGCCATCTGTGGCTTAGATCCCTAATCCTATAGTATAGGGGCCGGGGATTATGTCCTACAGTCCATTTTCTTTCCTGATGAGAGCCCCATAATATTCCTGGTCACATCCTAAGCTTTCTCGTATGGCTTTTTTAAATATTATCATATGATGTATCTCCAGCTGGGTGGGCAGCTTGGTAGGCTGCTTGTAACTCCCCAGACAAAAATGGAGATATATATTGTCCTTATCTCTCCCATGGCCAGGTGGCTGTGGTCGCTACCCTTTCAAAGTCGACAAAGAAGATCCTCTCATGCCTGATATTTCTGAAGTACTGTCCCTGGGACGTTGGAGTAGACCCTTGTACTGGAAATAGCATCAGTCAGCCTAAGGATGGTTATGTCCTGTACTCTCTGAGTGTTGGCCATACGTTCTGCCTGTTCTTTCAGGGCCTTTTGCAAGGTCTCCCATTCTTTTTGGGCCATTTGTGCCTACTGCTCCAACACTAGCTGCAAATGTCTCTGTACTTCTGCTAGTTGCTTGACCATGGCTTCCATGGTAATGCGTTGGGTCGTTGTGACTACTACCCAAGGACGAATCCCACTTCTGACACCACTGTGGTCCTTGGGAAATGAATAGCCCTCTGTTCAAAAGGAGAGAATTAACAGAGGCGAGGTGTTTATTATGTGGTTCAGGTCACCTTACAAAAATATAAATATACAGTGTATTGGGTATCTGTGTGACACAGGTGTCGCTCTTGTCTCTTTGGGTTGGCTTGCTGTAGAATTCACGGTCTCTCCTCAGAGTCAGGTGACAGTGGTCCTCCTGGACCTTGGCTGTGGAAGCCTCGCCATCTTCCTTCCCTCAGGGCTCGCTGGATTCCTGTGTGTCCTCCGTCTTGTGTCAATCCACTTTCTTCCTCCTCGCTATCCTCCTTCCCTTCCACCTCCTCACTGCTTCCTTCCTAGGCTGTCCTCCAAACATCACACTGCTTCATCCTCACCATTTTGAGTTGCTGGATCTTTTTAGTTTCTGCTCCTCTGGTTTCCACATTATTCTTCACATCGCTCCGCCTCCACTGCTCTCCTCGACTCCCACAAGCGTCTCTGGACGAGTACTTCTTTTATGTCACCTCTTGTATCAGCTGTCTGGATGTTTGCCTGCGTTCTCACGCTCCTACTGGAGCATTTATGTTGGCCATGTTGGAGGTGTGGGGCACACCCAATACCATACTACAATTTGGCTAGACAATAAAATTTAAATAGCCAACAATGGCAAAATCTCAGTACTTTGGGGTTTCCAAAATTGGAGAAGTAAATGTATTTTTAGATGGATGGTCACTTTATACTTCAAGTGAATTTGGGTTTTTAGAGATGCCACATGTTATGTTTCAAACTAGATGATGCTTTATGATGATAGACGCAGTTCCTGGTGATGCTTTGTCTGATACATTTTCATTCCACTCCAACAGACAACATAAACCCAGAGCAGAAGAAGAACCACCTCATCCATTTGGAGCGATACTCATCCACCACGTGGCCAAGGCATACTGAAGGGTGGTGAAACAATTTGCTGAGAAAAGGGCAGCCGGGATGTGGAGCATAACCCCACAGTTGCCAACCACACATGAGTACAGGTGTAGTTCATATTGTTTTTGTGTGAAGATATGTATTAAGGGGGAGAGGGATTGCTGTATAACATGTCGTGTTATATGTGTAGAGTAAGATAAGTTAAGATAAGGTATTTTTAGTTAGTTTTTTTGGTAGTGTAATTTGGTAGCATAGTTTAGTTTAGGTGTAGTTTGGGTTAGATAAGTCAGTTAGTGTAGTTTAGGTAGTTTTGAGTAGAATAGGTTATATATTTACATTAAAGAATCATTCTTTTATACCTACAAGTCTACTGTGAGAAAGGGCCTCTTTTGACACAGTAAGCCACTCTCTGACTGGTATTTGATGTGGTTTCAAAGCTATTAGTTCCCAGGGCCCCTGCTAAGCAGGTTCCCTTGGCCAGCTCTCTTTCCCAAAACTGTTGTGATGCATTGGCACAATTGGCAAAACCTTTATCTGCCGCTATATGTCCCTAATAAATGGTACTTAGGTACTCAGAGCATGGGGTACTAAGAGTAGGACCCTGAGGACAGCAGCGCAGATTGTGCCACTCTTAGGGATCATGCATCCAATCCAAGTGCACCCAGCACTACCATTGCAGGCTGATTGTCCTGGTGCAATCCTAAAGTGCAAAACTGACATGGCAAACAGCCTGTGTGCCCTGTCCACTACACTCTACATATTTGTAAGTCACCCCTCTAGCAGGCCTTCTGGCTCTAAGGCGGGGTGCACCATACTGCTTGTGTGGGTATAGATGCCTGAGCAATATTCCCCTACTGTGTCCCTGCCAAACCTGGGACATAGTAAATGACCAGAGCATCTATTTTACATGCATGTGCTGGACACTGGTCAGTATAATTTTCACAGCTACATGATGTCCACTCAATAGTCTGGGTTTTTGGTATCAAACAACTCAGAATTATAAATCCAAACTGGTACGAGTATTGGATTTATTGCAAAATGTACCTATGAGGCACCTTAAAAGTGCCCTCTGCAAAAGCTAACTACCCTGGCATGGTTGATGGCTGGGCACAACCAGCCTTCCACCATAAGACAAGATTCTGGATCCCTGGGGTGAGAGCTTGTGGTCTCTGGGTCCAGAGACCAAAACCTTTTCTGGGCGGAGGTGTTACCGCTCATCCCCCAAGAATGTGCACAGCCCTGCCTATGAGCGTGAAAGGGATTACTGCCCTTGAATCTAATCCTCCAGCCCTTCTGCTAGCAACAGATGGCCGCCCCTGTTGCAAACCCACACTTCTGGTGGGAGCAACGGTGGGAAAGTGCACAAAGGACAGGAAAATTGGCCACCCCCAGCTTGCACAATCCCTAAGGTGTTACATGGGAGGTTACCCATCCATTTAATTTCCCCCCATTTTGCACAATAGGAAAATAGCTTATCAGGGATAGGGGAGTGACATCTGCCCACAGGAAGTAATCAAATAGTGGGTGTAGCCACCCTAAGGTAGATGACCCATTGGTCACTACCGGGTACTCCCGTAAACACCCTCTAAATGCAGAATTTAGTGGCACCCTAGACCTGCAGATCAGATTCTAAAGGCACAAGAAGGCCTGCAACAAAGGTGACCCAAGGCTCGAGAACTGAATTCCTGCCACACAAAGAAAAGGCGGAAAACCCTGCTGGTTGCACCCAGAACTCAACAACTGCTGATGAGGGGTTGCACTGAGATTGGGCAGACTCTAAAATTCCACAGAGGTTCACCACCCTTCTGAAAATCACCAAAGATCTCCCTCCAGAGTGAAGGCATTGCTCCCTGCAAAAAAGACCCAAAGACCAGTGAAGTCTAGTTCACTGACTGGCTGCTGACCAAGGAACCAGATGTTGCAGCTAGACCAACTTTAACCCAATTGACCTGAAGGACAATTCCTGAAAGTGTGCCACATTTGGTGGCTCTGTGGCCTCCAGTGGTTGAACCATATATTGGCCTGGGGTACTGGTCACTCAACATTGGACACCAAGATGAAAAATTCACTCAGGACTCCAAAAGGACCAGGAGTCCAAGTCAAGGGACTTCAAGACACATAAGACCCACCCACAGAATGGCCCTGCTGACCTCCAATCCACCCACAAAGTAAACTGTCTCCTGCTCCCAAGGGCACATTTGTGCACAGCTCCTTGCTCACCTATCTGCTCTGCACCGGGCCTCCCTGGGCCCTGCACCAGAGGACCAGCTGTGCTCTAATGGTCCCTCACCCCTTGTGACCCCTATAGTCAAAGGGCACCCATCGGACTCAACTTGAAGTCCACCTGTGCATTGTTTTTCCAAGTGGTCCCCCACAGTGGTCCTGCACCAGCTCCAAGGACCTTTCAGTAGCTCTTCCCGCCAAAACAAGGAGCTGCCTTAACTCCTCTTGTAATGAATCCTACTTAGTTTTAATGGGATAACAGGAGTTAGCTTAGCCTTTGGCTTGCAGACTCGTGCAACCGTCACATAGTGACTTTTAACCTACTTAGCTTGCTCTGTCTTAGCACATTTAATTATGTATTTCTTCTGAGATGGCTGCCTTGTTTATAGTTAGGCCACTTGTTATGAGTCACATTATCAGTGTCACCGCAACAAAGACAAACAAACAGTAGGCGTTCACACTTAGGGATTTTCCCTCTCTATACTTTCGAGGGATTGTTTATATTAGTTGCCGTCCAAAGCATGTCTGTTTTCTATTGGTTGGGAACACACCTACGTCAGGCGTCCTTGTAGATCTGTATAAATACATCGCACTTTAGACAGATAATCAGAGGGATTCCGACCAGAGGGTATCGCCACCATCACTGATATCGATGCTGCAGTAGTCTTGACGCTGACCCAGTCTTCGTGTCCCTGCGGAGTCTGAGATAGAGACCCCATTCCAAGGTAACGAAGGTTGGGGGCTCCTCTCATGGACATGCCATTGGCAGATTAGGTTCAGCAAACCCAGCTCTCCTTTAGGTAGGAGGTTAGGCCTTTCACATTAGGGTATTAGGGCATATTTCATCTTGTATATCTTTTCTATGCATTGCAAGATGGTGGGGGTCTTTGTAATAATGACTCTTGTCTTCACAATTCTGTTTCTTGCATTATTCATTATCCTAATCATTGCAGCCCATGCAACTTATCGCAAATTGCAGTTATGTTGAATAAATACTATTGAAACTTTACTGCATCTTTGTCATTCATTACCTGTGTTCATATGAGACATGATATATGTGTGAGAAAGGGGTAATCTCCATTTAACCACAACACTCCCTGAGATGTCTTATTTTCGAGTCCATGCGTAAAGGGTGCCACAAATCACCTTTTACTATTGTGCTTCTGGTGAGGTGCTGCTAGTGAGCCGGTAGGGTTGGGACAACAGTTGCAATTTGTTGTAGGATAGGCATAGTCGCCTACAAACAAAAATACTGTCATCCTTAAACCAGCAGTCTTGCCCAGAGCAAGAGTCCAAACTAAGACACTCTGGCTGGCCCACAGGACTTCTTGATAATCTCAACCTAAAAGCAGAAGGAGACATTGGTAAACGCATTGCCTGATTTTATATGTATTTTTAAAGTTTTCTCCCATTAATTCCTGTGGTGCGTAATTACGTACAAAGTCAAGACATTTTCTAAACTTTGAAAAATCAAAACTGAAAAAATACTTACCTGATTTTGATGATCTTGGTCTTAAAACCTTTATATAAATCTGAAGTATTTTTTATAAATGTGCCTCTAGTTATTCCTCTGAGTGTGTGTCTTCATTTATTGAGGTTGTGAGTAAAACAAATGCCTTGCACTACTCCAAGATTGACATAAATGCTCCACCAAGCTACTATAAAAATAAGAGCATTAGGTGGTCTAGTTGTTACCCCTGTAAACCAATGTGTGGTTGATAGGACTCTCTGCACAAAGTGCCTGGTTTTGTACCATACATTGAGAGCCCACCTCATACATCTACTTCATGATTTGGTGTGTAGAAGTTATCATATCTGCTTAGGTTGTGTTGAGTACATGCAGTAGGCTATTCTAGCAGTGTTTGTAGTTGTAGGACTGTCAAGCTTGGTATGGAATAACATGAGCAATCTGCAAACATAACTGAGCATTGTTAGTGGCACTCTTGATGTGAATGAATAGACAGGCTGAAACATGTATTCACCTACTTTTGCTCTGCGTGTAAGTCATGCAACATGCATTGGGAGGATGGTGATTTCAAACCACTGTCACTAATCAAGGAGATTCAGGGTCACACACTGATTCCAGCCTCTTACACATTCACCCTTGTATTGTTTGTTTTTCACGGCAGTGTTATTTGCTGGCTAGTTTCCATGGATGTGCTGCCCACCAGTGCTGTCACTTCATTCACCATTAACATTGGCTGCATGCTACTTGATGCACTTCATGCTTGTGACCTGAGTTATTATTTTCTAGTCTACATAGACATAGGGTTGCCCTTGGCCTGTGTAGTTTTGTCAATTGCTCCATTACACACATGTCCCTTTGTGAAGTAGTTAGTGTCTTGGCTCACAAAATCCACCATGTTCTACTTAGTTCAGACTCCAACAGACTTACAACACACAGATTGAACTCAGTGCATTTATTTACACGTGCAAACATTTGTAAGATCACAGGCACAGTTTGCACGGCACAACCCCAACAGTTTTTTGAACCATATTATGTCTAGACTGAGTCCATGGGGATACACTGTATGGGACATGTGGAGGAGAGGAGTGTTTCAGTGAGGAAGAGAATTAACAAATTGTGAATAGGGAAGATAGGCCACATTGACAGTCGAAAAATGGGTGAGATCCACAGTTAGGACAGCAAATTGAGGTCAGTACAAATTGGGAAGTACACTGGCATGGTCATCATTACTGGGCAAAGGAGAAACTGGCAATTTGGCACAGAGAAATGCTACTGGCACTTTTATGTTGGAAAGAGGTGAAACCCACATCTTTCTCCTCTGATGCATGTGGTGCTTCCCATGAGGAGGTGCTTTAGGTGCCTGAGGCAACGGAGTTGCACACACAGGGGCTGAAGATGTGGAGACCCTGTCTGCAGCAGCATTTCTCTATGCCAACAAGGGAGACAGCACTCCACTGAGGAGGGTCGGCTGGTTTGCCAGCACAGCACTAACGTTGAGATGGTAGGCACCCATTGTGGTGATGTATTTGTCCTGTTTCTCCTCCATGAGCTCCAGGATGTTGCGGATTGCCCCCGGCTGTTTGACAGCTTAGCTGGTGCCACTTTGGCAGGACATTTGTTTGTGTCTCTGCTTCATGAAACCAGGAATGTCAGCCAGGGACTGTTGTAGTGCACAGAGCAGGGGGTAGGTGCCTCATATAGTGGCTGAGGTATCCTTATTGGGAGTGATCTCCATCCCTACACACACCACATTTACCATCTCCCACTAGACTCCTAGTGCACCACGTTGGAATTCTACTTGGGGTTCCTTGGAGTCCAGGGCTGGAGGTGTGCTGGCAGGTGGTGTTTGTTGAGTGATGGGTGGATCCTCCGGAGACCCCGCAATGCTGTCAGCTCTTCCTGCAACTGGGGATGGTGTGTCAAAGGAGACAAGGACTTGTGGGGGGGTGTCTTGGCCAGGGGCTGGCAGGCTGTCATCCTCAGTGGGATCATCATCCCAGACGGGTAGCTGCTCAGGAGGTATAGGTACATCCTCTGCAATGAGAGATTGAAATGTTAATGGTGTCCTATGTTAGATGGTTACATGAGAAAACTGACTTGCTAATATTTGACTTTCAGTACAACCTTGATGTGTAGGATATTTGTTATACAGAGGTATTGAGTCCACTGTATTTGCTTTTCAGATGGGAGTATCTCCACATACTTAATACAACCACCGTGTGGCAAGGCAGACTTATTGTCTCATGGCACATGTTGCAACACAGGCCTGCCATTCCTGGAAGTATGAGAAGAGGTGAGGTCCGCATCTGCCAAGGTGATTTGTGTTGTTTTTCAAGATGCCTATACTGATTATGTTTTAACATGTTAACATCACTACTGTTCAGATTTTATCTAATCCCCATGGTGCCTCCATTCCCTGTGGCCAGTATTCAGCATACTGCTCCTGTGAAGGTAATATGGTTTGGTCATACATTTGTAATGATCCTGCTATCTGGGTTTTACACTGTATACTATGGCACTCTGCCTTGTTGGGCTGTCTTGCATAACATTGTGCATTGATGAGGTTAAGGGTTGATTTTGTAACCCTTATCTTGCACAACTCTACACACCAAACACCCTTGCTACACTGCAGAAATGTGTGAAGGCATACACTTACCATGCATTTCCCATTTCTGTCTCCTCATTTGATTTGATTGGATATACTTTTGGCTACATCATTGTGGACAGTGGGTACTGTGTACCAAATCTGAGGGTTTGGGCACTGTCACTCTAGGTAAGCTGGTTGCACTGACACTTACCCCACTTGATAATTGCCAGAGTTGGGTATCTGCATAGTATGATACATCATTTGACTTGCTCACTTGTAAATGGACATGTTTCTTCAGTTACTCCTCATTTGGTGCAAGTGGCTCACCTTACTGCCACACAGTGACTCTCATGTGCCTACAGCGCCAACAATATGTGTGAGCATATCCAATGTAGTGACATGTCTGGCTGGTATTGATGGCTATAAGTCATCCTGTGCCCCACATGATAGTAGTTCTGGAACTGGTGACATGTATCTGCCAAGGTTTGCAACACAACTGGGAACATCCACCTCAGCCTTCAACCATTGCTGACTCCTTCCCTTTATGGTGGTAGGCTAGTTTTTAATGTCCCTTGACAGATCCCTATTTCACATCCTCCTAGTGAGACATTTGAGGCATAGTGAAACAATTTCCCATCAGTCTCCCTCCTGCCACATTCTATATCTTCACCCAGGACCACATCACACATAGGATGTTGCACCCCAATGGTCTCTTCTCTGTCATCCTTTCCCAGCTGCAACACAGTGACACTGTCAGACAAAGCAATGCATGTGTATTGGTCTGGCTACCTTTCAGAGCACTTATTCATTCTGACCTTGCATGCAGTGTCTCCCCATTCAGGTACAGTGGCAGTTCAAACTACTCAGCCAGCACTTAGAATGCACTGCACAACCATGGGTCCACCAGAGCCACATATCAGCTTTGGTTTCAGCATACATAGTTCTCTGATGTGCATCAATTGCACTAACCCTGACCCAGTCATATTTAGTACAAGGCCTGAGTTCTGGTGGTCCCTACCATGGCAAATGACACCTGTATAGTCTCACCATGCACATAAGGGCAGATGTGTGATATGTATTTTCATGCCAGATACACATGGCTCTTGGCATATTCCTATGTGTGGATAGTTCACTTACCCCACACCTGAGTCCCCTGTCAGGTGAGCTGTTTCAACTTTGACAGGTACGTTCACTTGGTTACCTTTACTGTGCATATTTGTGTTTATGGGCCCTCTTGGTGCAAAGTGGCCAGCATTGTTACCATCAGGTTGTACAGGGTTTAGATGTCCATGCATGATGTGTGGTTCCAGTCCATGAGGCGTATTTTCATGCAGCAAGTTGCTGCATTGCCTTACTCTACATCAGGAGGGCATATCATGAGCATTAGGGTGGGTTTTCAAATGCCAGTCCCATGGTTTTCATTGCATTCACTGATTTAGAATGATCTGTGTACTGGGCAATGCAACAAATACTTACCCTTTCCAGGGGAGTTGTAACAAGGAGTAATATATTTTTTCTCCTTGTTTTTTTCTCTTTCTTTGTGTGCTGCATTCTTATTGCTTGTGTGCAGGAAAGTGTCCCTTCCTGCAATGGGACAATCCTGTTTGCAACAACATGGTGCTTACGTCGGTGCTAGGCAGTCCAGTGTGCACCAGCACAGGGGGAGAAGACAGGAATGCATGTTATCTTGTAGGTTTGGCCCATTACTCGCCTTTCCGTGTGACACATGGCAGCACAGCAAGGTGACAGGCAGTGCCGTCCTGCACCACTTAACTTGCGATTGACCCCATGTTTTTTTACTTTGTATTGTGGGACGTGAAGCTCTTGTGCCTCGTGTTGTGCATTCGACAATATGTGCAAGTATACAAAATTTGATCTGAACTGGTGCTGCACTTCACACAAGGAATGGAAAAACATGATGGAGCTCAACTGAGCTGTGCAGCATATATCTGGGCAGTGTGATTGATATTTCTGTGCCATTTAACCAGACATGATCCACATTCTTGCCCTTTGCCCTGCAGACAGCACAGTAGAGCACTGGGACATAGTTAGCTGCATGCACAACATAACCTTTTTGCCCACACTGCCCTTTGTCAATATTTACCCTGTGTCTGTGGTTGTTCCTCATGTGCTGCACTATTGTGTTCTGGTACTCCAGCCACCAACTTGTCTGGGATGACAAGTGCCATCCACTCTGTTATGGCATCCAGCTCCACCTGGGGCACAGGGCTCCCTCTACCAGTCTGCTTTGCTGCCTTCAGGTTGTTGGCCAGTTTCTCCTTTGTCCGGTGCTTCTAATTATGCTAGCGCTTTTTGCAATCAGTGATGGCCCTCTTTGCTTGTCCCACACTGTTGACCTTCTTCACTATGGACTCCCAAATGGCCTCTTTCCTCCCTAGTGGCAATTTAGAGGTGACAAAGAACTGATGTTGGTGCCCTATCACCTCAGTAATCAAGAAGTCATTCTCCGCCTCACTGAAGTTGCACTTCTTCCTCTTGCCCTGGGAGTCTGACTGAACATCCCGGCTGGTGCAGGGGTTGTTGCCCATGCTTCTGCTGCCTATTGCCTGCTCTATGGAAGTCCTCTGTAAAGTGTACCATTGTTTTTCAAAGAAGCATACCTTTTTACCTTTTGTTAATGCATTCCACAATCAAAAGTGATACAGGTCCAATTAGCATCATTTTAGCTGCTACAAGTCAGCCCTGTATAATTTTTGCAACAGGAGCATTAGATTTCCCTACGACCTAGAACACACAGTCGCGTCTTTTTTTTTTTTTTTTTAAAGCAGCCAGGATCCTTCTGCCATGGTACACATTATTGTAAATACAACACATCCATGGAGTAGGATTCTGATGTACTGAATTGCAAGTTATTTAGACATATGGCTGATGCAATGCAGCGATGTGCAATTTCTTATAAATATGTCCCCTTGGTGAGGAAAAATATAAACCATATTATATCAATCCAAATAAGTCTCACTCAGTTTTAATCCAGCATATGGCTACTACAGCAAAAATTCACTCATGCACATTCTCTAGGCGTGCTGCACCTGCCCTAGAAATCTACATCATCAAAGCCCTTGGTTCAGCCTTGTATAGCTGTGAAATTTGGGTATGTGTGGATATCTAATATAATCCATGGCGGACAAACAAATTTATTAGATCACTCTTGGGTCTTCCTGTAAGTACACTGATGATCCTGCTCGGCCTTGACCTGGCCCAAAGATGTATTGTAGAGTGTAGAATGCTATTATACTGGCATTGATTTGAAGTCAACAGGGGCATTAAGCTCCTATTGTAGATGACTAAACGGTCTTGTCGTCCCTGTCTGAGTATGCAAAATCCCATGGTTGAGCTACATAAAACTCCTTTTTGTGGAATTTTGGGCAGGGGAATCTGTTGAAGTTTCCTTAAGGTATGTTTTCAATTGTTAACCCAATCTAAAACAAATTTATTGGGATTACACTATCATTCATCAAACTGTATCCTGTAGAGGTTCTCTGATAAGGGATTTCCTTGATGTTAAACCTCTCCCTTTGAATGAGCCTGCCATTGATGATATCACGTGTACTGTATATCCAGTTCAGAAAGGAGACGTTGCCGAATAAGGAATTCTGTAGCAACTGGTCTAGAGCTGCTCCAGGGGATATCCTATGTCATGCCTGTGGTGAGGCCACGGAAACAATAACTAATATCTTGTTTTTTTCCCAGCTTAAAGGAACCAGAGAAGAATGTGGAAGGATCCCTTTTGTCGGAAGCTAGGTACAGGCCTATAAATGGAGGCATATAGAATTCTCCATACTGATATAAGTAGACAGATGGTTTTTTTCACTTTCAGGATTTGTATTTGTCAGCCTGGATCTGGAGTAACAAATGCCTACCTACAAGAGTAAGCTAGGAAATTGTAAAACAATTGCCACATGATTATAATGGTTTTAATGTCTTCTTACTATTAAAAACCTTAATGTAAATAATGGAATGTGAGATTGTATGCCTTTCCTAGAATAAAAGGACATCATTTTTTTTATATATGGTACATTTTGAAGAGGGTGTATTAATCCAAAGTATTGCATGTCCCTCCATGGATGTTTGATTCAGCACTTGCTATTTGCACACTTATTTAGAAGGGTAAATTACATCCAAAGCTTATAAGTTTGTTAAGGGCCCCAAAATTAGTGCTTGTGATTTTAATTACCAATATGAACTCCACAATCCCACAATGCTTTATATTACCATTAGGACTCCCTCCAGTCCTTGCTTGGTTTGCAAGTTTGCATAAGGTAGTCACTGAGTTGACAAAAATATTGTGTCAAAAATATAATTTACTACAATACCATGTTCCTATATTAATAATGGCAAGCACAACATTTATTCCACTACTATTTAATACTAAATATAAATATATACTTATTTAAACACAAAAGCACAAATATGTGTGTGTTTATATTTATCTATATAGTGAACATACTGAATAAAAATATGTCTTTTTAATATTTTTTGATATGATATTTATTTTACATTATATTCATTTATTTACATTTTAAATGGATTACTACAAAGATATATGTGCATATATACTCTTAGTAATAAATGTGTAATATTAATAAAGTTAAGGTACAGTAAAATTAATATTCTATTAATTATGTTGCTATCTATCTATCTCTCTATCCTTCTATCTTTCTTTTACTATCTAAATCTATCTATCTATCATCTATCTGTCTATCTATCTATCTATCTATCTATCTATCTATCTATCTATCTATCTATCTATCTATCTATCACTCTATCCCCTCTATCTCTCTTTCTATCTGTTAATAGCTAAATCTGTCTCTCTATCTCACTATCGATCTATCTATCTATCTATCTATCTATCTATCTATCTATCTATCTATCTATCTATCTACTGCCTTATATATGTATATGTTTATATATATATATATATATATATATATATAAACACACACACACACACACACACACACACACTCATATATATATATATATATATATATATATATATATATATATATATATATATATATATATATAGGTTTGCTTATTCCCTGGTTGTCATTCATCAAATCTAAAGCTAATATTAATTTACAAAAGAGATTTGAGGCACCTGAGAATTGCAAATTCTTGTTGTGCTTCCCACTGGGCTATATAAAAAACTTTGAGGATACATTTTGCCTAGGAGATGACATATCCACGCCAACTTTGCTGCATTTTAGCTTTTTTTGTAAATTTTATGATGGGTACTCAAACCAATTTTTAAGACCATTGTTAAGATCAAAACTCGAAGATTATTTGCATTTTAAATCTGCTTTGAATCTTTTATTACAATTATTGGATGATGAGACTATGGGCTCCTTCTTGAGGGAGGCCGTAAAAGCCTGGAGTTCCATCTTATTGTGAATGTCCTCTTCTGTTTGGAAGGTGGTGATGTTGATTTACATGTTGTTTAGTACTGTATGAATGTTTACAATTTTGTCTTATTTGAGCACAGTATATGTTTGCACCTTTTATACATATATGCATATATATGTATATATAATAATATATATATATATATATATATATATATTTATTTATGTGTGTGTGTGTGTGTGTGTTGTGGGAAAACTGGGCTGCCTGCAGAAGCCCCCTCACACATTTTTAGCTGGTATTGTGATTTCTGACTCTGACTGTGCCCTGGGCACTGCTAACCAGTCCCAGGGCCAGTGCTCTGACAGCCATGCCTATAAGTCCTTAGAGTATTATAGGGCATGTAGGTTTAGGGACCCCAGGGTAGATAAGGCACCCCTGCACTGTTGTGGTCCCTGGTGTCATTGTAAAGGCAGGCTTGCCTTGCAGGCTGCTTTCAAGTTAAAATTAACACCAAATTCATCTTTGGAATTAAAGGAACTTCCACATTTTCAAACTACCCTATTTTTGCATAAATGTCACCCCTAAGTTCTCCCCTCGGTGCCCCCAGGGCAATATAGGCAGGGCCTTATTAAAGATGTTTCATAAGCCCTGCAGAGGGAATAACAACCAAATTTGTTTTCCACATTGTAGTCAATGGGTTCCATAGGCTAACATTGGGAGATTTTATTTTACAATAATAAAGTCTTATTTCTGACATAGAGGAGCTAAATATAGAGGTTTAGTACCAAAGTAAAGGTTATAATAAATCCAACAACATGCCAATGTTGAATTTAATATAACTAGCCCAGGGCAAGAGTTTTAAAGCTGTTTCTGAAAGTTACCAAATTCAGCCCTGTAGTGCTCTTTCCTGATTGGTCAGCCTCTGGCAGCGTGAGCCAGGCTCCCCTAATGAGGAGTGAAGTGGCCTGGGCTGAGACAACAGAAGCATCTGGTGGGCAGAGAACTGCTGAAGCATTGCAGTGCAGGATGGAGGAAGAGTAGCCTAACTGGTCTTCATGGGAGGGAAAGCCACCTGGGACAGAAACTGGACTTCCCCGATTTCCTGTTTTCCCAGACAGTCGGGAGCCCGACTGATTAGATTAGGAGAGGGGCTGGAAGGGGTGTTTTAAGGGAGACGTTGCCATACCAGTCGGTGAACTCAGCTATATCTCATCTCCAAGGATGAATTTCTGCCATCTTGGATTTTTAGAGAATGTTGCTTTCTGCAATTGATTTTTGCTACACTTCACAGGAAGTGGTCACCCCAGAGGGTGGTGGCCTGCACGCCGTTAGACAGGAGCACCCCCCGCTCCCCACCCCAGAGGGAGGATAAATATGTCTGAGCTGCCCCACAATTCAGAACCCTGCTTGGAGAAGATACTGGGGAAGAAGAACTGCCCCGCTGGACCTCTGTTGTGCACCTGAAGAACTGCACTCACAAGAACGGCACTAGCTGCACACTTTGGTCTTCAGCAAGAAAAGGACTTTGCCTTCCTTCTGCAACTCCGGAAGTGGACTCCTTGTAAGCCATAGGAACAAAGGAGCTGACCAGAGTCCCCTGCATCATGTCGTGCAAGAATACCCCATCTAACCAGTGCCCAGTGGCCATTTGAGGATTCTGAGCAGGTACATTCTGGGAATTGTAGTTCCAACTCCCAAGGAGCAACTCAGAGCTTCTGAAACCTTGGATCAAGTTTATGCGGACACTGCAAGGACTCACAAAGACCTCTGGAAGAAGATCCAGAAGTTTGGAGCAACTGTTGTAAAAATCTCCATAAGTTGAAGAGGTGCATTGTGGGAGTTGCAGTCCAAGACTCCAAAAGGCAAAATAGAGCCTCTGTACCCTTGGCTGGTACTTGACATTAAAGAAGCTGTAGAAACTCACAGAAAAAAAAACAAAGGTTACAGGGACGTTATAGTTAGGTAATAGAATTTAAAAATTCATAGAATTTCACTTAAAAACAAAGGTTAAAGGGACTGTTGGACCTGGCACTTCTACAGGGTAATTCCCCAAACTTTTTGCCTTTTCCTCTTTATTTTTCTGACCCTTTTTGGTTCATGTTATGACTCTGGGCACATTACCACTGCTAATCAGTGGTGAAGTGCATGTGCTCTCCCTTGTAAACTTGGTATGATTGGCTCATACCTAATTGGCATATTTAATTTACCCATAAGTCCCTTGTAAAATGGTATCTCTATACCCAAGGCCTGTAAATTAAATGCTACTAGTGTGCCTGCAGCATTTCTTGCGCCACCCACTGGAGTTGCCTTTCAAACCCAGCAAAGGGTGGGGAAGATTCAGGGTAAATCAGATGAGGTTCTGAGCGAGAAGGGTGCAGGTCCTGGATGGTCCTGTAACCCACTGCACGTCTTGGACGGCACCCAGAGGGGGCCAAGTTTGCGCCCGCCGGCCCAGCGGGAATGAGGCCGCAACATAGGAGCCGGCTCCTAATGGAGCCGGCGGTGTTGCGGCCGTGCGACCCCTGTTGCAGCCGTGTTAGGGGCCCCTGCACTGCCCATGCAAGTGGCATGGGCAGTGCAGGGGCCCCCAGGGGCCCCAGGGCACCCCTTACCGCCAGCCTCTTCCTGGCGGTGCAAACCGCCAGAAACAGGCTGGCGGTAGGGGGGTCATAATCCCCAGGGCAGCGCTGCTTGCAGCGCTGCCCTGGCTGATTATCACCACCGGGGCTAAAACGGGGGGAGATACCGCCGTCCCCGGCGGTGCGACCGCGGCTCTACCGCCGCGGTCGTAATAAGGGCCTCCGTACCGCCAGCCTGTTGGCGGTACAGACGCCACATTACCCCTGACGGTCTCTGACCGCCAGGGTCGTAATGACCACCTTAGTCTTTACAAAAGACCAATCCACTGAAAAGGATCCCCTAGTGTCACAAGGAGCGGGAGGTATGACTGGAACCAGTATCATGTCAGCTCTGCTGACCAGCAGCAACACCCAGCAAAGGGGGTGCGGATACTTCCTTTGAAGAGTTTGAGGGAGAGGGAAGACTCCCCCCTAACTCATGACCAGCCCAAGGGTACAGACCCTAGGTTGGAGAACCAGGTCATGGGCAACCCCCTTGACCTAGAGGTAGAGACAGCTGTCCCCAGTCTCTCTACCAATGCTTCTAGGAGTATCAAGTGTTGTCATCATGACCAAATTGAAAACACCTGCGCACTTCCCCACTATAAGCTTATATACCCCGTGTTAATAGACATAAAGAAAAAACTGCCTATACAGCATAATTAGAAGTAAATCATGAGGGGCAACAAAGTCAATAATTGAAATAAATTAGAGTAAAATATTAACTGAATTTTTTTATTAAAGTGTCCAAAATGTTGCTGAAATAATGTTTCTGGGATTAATCCCTGTACTACTGAATCATATCACATATACCAAAATTAATTGCTCTTGATAATGTTATATATAAAAAAGAAAAATGAAAACATATCGTACATATTATATTAATTAGACATGGGAAAATTCAGCAAACCATATACCTTTATCAATGTCACATAAATAGAAATCCAATGGAAAAACAATTCAGAGGGGATTCCGAAACAGTTTAGGGATAATGTCCATGATGTGAAAGTAATAATATCAAAAAATAATAAAAGCCCAACATATCTAAACTGTACCTAACAGAAATTACTAATAACAAAATGTCACAGGTCATAATCAATACAAAAGTGCCTAACTGGAGAGATCAGAAAAGGGAAAAGTGCACATTATCAATATTTAATTTCCACATTTGTCCTGCATGCACATGAAGTTCCTCATCCTCATTGAGGCCCCCTGGTGTCTTGGTCCCAAGAAGGATAATACATTCTGATTCCCTTATCCTGAGGAGCCTTTCCCTATCCCCTCCACGTGAATTCCTCTCAATTCTATCAATTCCAAAGCATGACAAACAGTCAGCATCTCTATTATGCATCTTTGAATAATGTCTCACCACCAGATTAGAGGTATCATAATTCTTAATGGCCCTATAATGTTCCAAAATCCTCTTTTTGACAGAGCCAATAATTCTGCCAACATACCGTAATCCACATGGGCATTGTAATACATAAATGCAGTAATCTGAGACACATGAAATAGCTTTATTAATTTTTTGTCTCATTAAAGACTGTTTTATTATCCTTAACATTCCTACTAATCCTACATGCCTTACATCTACCACACTTATAAAAACCCCTCTGCTGATTAAACCAACCAATATTTTTATTCTCTTGTTCATGTAAGTAACTATGAACCAAGATATCATGTAATGATTTTGCCTTGCGATATGTGAATTGTGGATAAGGAGACAAAATTATCCCTATTACGGGATCATGCTTTACCAAATGCCAATGCCTCATCACTACCCGCCTGACCATTGAACTCACCATACTATAAGTTGTGATTATCCTCAATTCAGGGATAGTATTATCTTTCTTTTTGATTTTTGCCAATAAAGCTTCCCTATTAGTCTTAGTTACCTTTTCACTGGCCATTCGTAATACTTTATCTGGATAACCTCTCGCTTTCAGTCTCCTAATCACCCTGCTCTTCTCCTTCTTATACAGTTCTAAAGTACTAAAATGTTTTCTAACTCTAAGTAATTCACAGAAAGGGACAATACTCTTGAGACTACTAGGATGATTGCTGGCTGCATGCAAAATACTATTACACGCTGTGTCTTTACGATATAGCCTCGCCTGTAATTTATTATCCACAATTTCCAATAAAATATCAAAAAATTCCATTCTGGTTGGATGTATTTTTCGAGTGAATCTCAAATTGAGAGTATTTTGGGAAATATGGTCCAATAACTCTTCCAAATCCTGACGCGATCCCTCCCAGATCAAAAAATTATCAATATAACGTGTCCACATTGAGATATATCTGGTCCATTTTTCATTCTCCTCCACCCATACACAAGTGGCTTCCCAACACCCCATAAAAATTCCAGCGTAACTTGGGGCAAAGCAACTTTCCATTGCAGTCCCAACCAACTGACGATACAAGGTATCCTTAAATAGAAACAAATCATTATTTAGACAGAAATCCAGGATATCTAATAACATCATAGAATGATCATATTTACTGAGTGGTCTGTCTCGGAAAAAGTATCTACACGGTTGGATCCCCAAGTCATGCTGAATACAAGTATATAAGGATTCCACATCTAAAGTAACCAACAAAAAATGTGGTTTCCAAGGATTACCCTCAATCTTGGAAATAAAATCCATGGTGCCTCTATAATAGGAGGGTAAGGCCAATACATATGGTAGAAGGAAAAAGTCAAGATAAATAGACGTGCGTTCCAAAAGGCTACCATTTGCAGAAATTATAGGTCTCCCAGGAGGATGATGATAATTCTTATGAACTTTTGGTAACATGTAAAAACATGGTGCAGATGGTACAGTTGGCCTTTTAACCAAAAGAAACTGATATTCATCTGTGTTAAGTAACCCCTTGTCTATCCAATCAAACAGTTTACTCTGATACTGGTCGATCGATCGATTATAATTAAACATAGTTGTTATCTCATAGTCCCCTGTGTTATTAAGTTGTCTTTCTGCTTCTCTGCAGTATTGATTAACATCCCAAAGAACTACATTACCTCCTTTATCTGAGGGTTTTATCACAATACTATGATCATCAATTAAACTCTTCAAAACTGTTCTCTGTTCATAATTAAGGCTCGACGCACATTCCCTCTGTTTGATAGTGTACCATATTTGAAACAAACCTCAGATAACAACAACATGGAAGGTATCAATAGAATAATAAGTAGTGGACGGAATTAACCTAGATTTAAGCTTAAAATGTGTGAGCTCAGGTCTATTCAATTCTACATCCATAAACTCAAGAAATTCACGTTCACTCATACTACAGGTATCCATTTCTGCTAAATCAGCCAAGGCCAATAAACCATCCACATCACTCAATGTTAATTCAGGGGTCACTGGGGTATTAATAGGTTAAATCATAGCTGTTTCTTTAAAACCCTTCCTACTCTCTTGCTGTAAAAATAACTTCCTAAGTTTCAATTTGCTTACAAAGAGGAAAAGGTCAATATATATATATATATATATATATATATATATATATATGTTTACACATTTATCACCATAGGTCATTGTGCAACAGTCTCACAGCTGGTGCCCATGTCAGAGGTCAACCATCCTCTGTTGAATTTCTCGTCACCAACAATTGCGCTGTATAGGGATCCTCTTCTTCTTATTCAATTATTCCAAATGCAAAGCACAATGCAAGACTAATGTTTTACGACTACTTTGAGTCTTTTTCATGGTGTGGTGTACATTTATATTATATATATATGTATATGCTGCTGTTGAAAATGTCCCTTTCTGCAAGGTTATCCCCAAACTCTTTGCCTTTCTCCTACTATTTTTACGACCCTATTTTTGTTGGCTTTAGAACTCGGGGAACTTTAGCACTGCCAATTAGTTCTAAGATGTGTGTGCTTTCTCCCCTAAAACTTGGTATAATTTGCATTTGCCATATTACATTTACCGGCAAATCCCTTGTAAAGTAGTATACCATATACCCCGGGCCTGTAACTTAAATGCTACTAGTGGGCCTGCAGCACTGATTATGTCACCTACAGAAGTAGCCTTTCAAACTTGCCTCAGGCCTGCCAGTGCAGTGCCTGGATGCACAGTTTACTGACACATTGTCCTGGCAATGCAAATTACTTTCCAAGGCCTAACCTCCCCTTTTACTACACCTGAATCACATCTAATATAGGCCCAGGACAGCCCTATGTGCAAGGTGCTGTGTATGTAAAAGGTAGGACATGTCCTTATATGTTTTATATGTCCTAGTAGTGACAACAGCCTGTTTCATTTTTTACTACTGTGAGGGATGCTCCTCTTATATGTAGGAATTGGAAATCCCCTTATGTATGTCTAAGTGTACATTTCTGATCAGTGAGGAGTGCATGTTTTGTATGGTTGGAATGGTAGTGAGAAATTCTGCTTATTGGTGTAATTGTATTTTACATTACTATTTTAGAAATGCCACTTTTAGAAAGTGGGTATTCCTCTGTGCTAATAGCTCTAGTGTTTTGTAGCCTGACTCCAATCCTCGTCCAGGGTACAGTGGCAGCTACCGTTGGTGCATACTTTCCAGGATACCATCGCACAGAAGAGGATGGGTGTAATAGAAGAAACATCTGCATACTGATAGTCATCCTGGGCTGGGTAGAGGGAGGGTCGTTCACACCTTGCATGTCAATAGGCTGTGCCCTGACATCACATAATGGGCTGATTGCCCCCTCCTGTTGTCTGGAGGCAAGACTGCGTTGACTGGGTTGAAAGAGAGCTGTATTTCACTTGAAAGGGTTCTTTTCAAACCTTCTCTATCTTCAAAGACATTTCTGAGTATATGTAGAGAGGCTCTGAACCCATGATTTTAGAGCATTTTTGGAATTGGGACTGAAACTCTGTCAGAAGGACTGCTGAGCTGCAAAATGATCTAGACTGCTTTTCTTCTGCTGCCCTGCTGCCTGTTGCTATTGGGTGGCATAAAATACTTGCTGGGTTGCTTTTCTGCTTGTAATCATGCAGCCAGCTGCTCCGTATTTGTGGTACCCCAACCCACTGTGGTACTGCCAGGAGGAACTGCCATGGGAACCCTTGGTCTGGCTGTGTGCTGGTCTGCTTTTAATTTTTCACCCTGCTCCCAGTGTTCTCAAGAGGCTTGCAGGGTTACTCCACCTGCCCACTAAGGAATCCCCAGGGTCTGAAAGTATATTTTCTGAGCACTGTTAGCCCTTGCATCACTTTATGCACAGGGGGAGACCATTATTAACACAAAACACATGGTGAGCATATAATATTTTTATTCTTCTTGAGCCCCTAATGCTGGAAGGCACCTTCCTCAGCTGCCATAGAGCGTGTAGCGAGCACTCCCGAATGTGGTCTTTCCATATGGTCCTCCCCTTCCTGTTACCCTTCAGCGAAGAGAAGGCTGTGACATACAAAGAGGGGAGAAAAGTGCAATTGTGTGGTACCCCCCTGCTGTCAGGGAGCAGTATTGCAAGCTGTTAGAAACAGCACCCTAGCAGGCCCCACCATCAGGACGATAGTGTAGTGGAGCCCACGCGTTCTGCACCCGAGCCACCGCGCTGAAAGAGCACGTTGGAGTTTCTCTCGTTCTCCCTCCCCAGCAGCCACCTGTCTACCTTCCGCACTGAAGGGTCCAGGCCGGCTCTCCATTATGTGCTGCAGAGGTGGGCCCCTAAGGATGCAGGGACCACTTGAATTTGACAGATGCAGGAACTCGATGCTAGGCCCCCAAGATCCTGTTTGAGCCATCTCATGCTCCTTTGCGGGCCCCCCGGTGCAGTATTTGTCTCTCCCTGGCCTGATCACAATGATGCTTGACCTGGGACCCTAGTGCAGACCTTACCCTAGCAACTTCCTTAACCTGCATTATGGCAAAGGTATTTCCATTTGCACTTCCGTACATGAGGGTGTGTTCTAAGGTGAGTCTTCAGGGGATTGCACTGTTTTCATCGATAGTTACAGGTACATTCATTGAGATTGAGTGGAGGCATCCTTTGCAAGGCTTATTGAATTCACTACAACGGGGATGATTTGCCAATTTTATTTGCGAAGTAATTCTATTGTGTACACCTTATGTTGTCCAGAGTAATGGGTACTTCCCTAATAAGAATGTCATGTGCAAAGTAATTGTGGCTCATGGATAGTGGTTAAAGCATTTCTGATGTATGTCATTCAGGGTTATGATTCATGTTCCGGGGTGCATAATGCATACTAGTTATTCTCTTGTCTTTTCACGAGTAATGTGTTGGCCCATGTGCACAATATTTATGTTCTATGATGTTTTCGGTTTCATGATTATATACACAATAAAACCATTTCATGACCTGCCTGGTAGACACTGGGCCTCATTACGACCACAGTGGATGTCTGACAGCCACATTATGACCATGGTGGTTGCGCCACGGTCGGACCGCAAGCACTACCACTTCTTCTCCACTGGAGGGGCTGGTGGTGCTGGCAGTGCTGGCGGTCCTAATCCACCAGAGCAGTGCCACAAGCTGTGTTGACCTGGGGATTACAAGTCTCTCCTCTGTCAGTGATTATATGGTGGTAGCCCTGCCATGTAAAGACTGGTGGAGCCAGGGTGGAGGGGGCCCCATGGGGGCCCTGCAATGCCCATGCGCTTTGCATGGACATTGCAGGGCCCCCATGGCCAGCCCTGTCGCTCTTTTCACTGTATACTTTGCAGACAGTGAAAAGCGTGACGGGTACTGCTGCACTCTATGCACCGCAGCATTGCTGCAGGCTCAATTATGAGCCGGGGTCATTGTTATGGGCTGTTTCCCATTGTGCCAGCGGGCTGGAACTCTGACCCAGTGGGAGGCTCCTAATGGGGCCCACAGGAAGGGGACTGCACTGGCGTTAACCTGGCCGCGGTAGTTTGGTGGACGGCCTTTTCCATCTGCCAAACTCATAATGACTCCATTGGATTTTGATTTATCATGAAGCTTATGCTTTAGCTGCTGTGTCACATACCCTGAAGCATGTTGTTATTTATTATACTGTAAGGATAATGAGTGTGACCTCGGAATTTGCATAATATGCACAGACAGAATTGATGTATGTCTTTTCGGCTGTTTTGCAGGTACAGTGAAAACTTATAAAGTATGTATGATACTTATGTAATTTTGGACTATGTTATATAGACAGGATTGGGGAACGTATGCACAATGCTTATGACTTATGTTCTCGTGGTACTAAGATACATAAATTTACAATATAAGAAGTATGTTTTTACACATTTCTGTGTATTGTCCATATATGTATATATATATATATATATATATATATATATATATATATATATATATATATGTGCAAAACAGAAGCGAGAACTCTGGGTGGTTCCTAGGTTTAGGTGGCGAGCCTTTAGTCCATGAACCGCCAAAGTATGAAGAATGATGTTCATTATTTGTTTTGCCTTTTCCATGGGTCATTCTTCAGGAAAACAAACATAGCTGATGTCCACCACATGATGGGAATTTCTGGCAGGATGTGAGGGATGTTAGTGGGCTTTTTCCAATATTGCTGTTTTGGATATGGTGGATGCACACATAATGGGTGAAAATAGACATTGTGTCAGAGCAACTGCTGTAAATGAGACAGTGTCCCCTATTATTACTTTTTAATAAAGGAATTTAAAAGCTCACCGAATGACAGACTTCTCTTTAATTTCAAAGTATGAAAACCTACGGCAAAAATCATTATTGTAAGTGCAAATATTAAAAATGTAGATGTCCACAACAAATGTATCTCCTCTGATATGTTTGTACACATTTTGTTGTATGCAAACAAGTGAGCTTATATTCACTTTATGGCAAGGGTCGTATCTATTATGGCTTGGCAGTTTGTGTTTTTTTAGGGAAATACGTATTGCACCACAGGAAGTACCTCAGGTAACAATTCTATGCGTAACACCACTGACTCACTATTGTGCTATGAGGCAAGGCTCTCTGTCGTGTTAAAAAGCTGTGTCTTTTAACAAGATCACTGCAGGTGACATCATAGGCATTGACTCTCAGTCAATCCTGTATGTACAAATAACTTTCTGTAGTTCTTACAACGTAGCCCTGCTATTTTTGAAGTAATCCTCCATTGCAGGAAAGATAATGTATGCGAGCTTCAAGTGTACATAGTTTGGTATAAAGGGGCATTGCAACCATAGATACATATACATGCACACAGGCTCACGCTAAACAAAAACATGAACAGAAATATTAAATCATAACTCTTAATGCCAGCACTTTGGAATTATAAGATCCGCTGTTAGTATTCACTAAGATTTCTGGAGTGAAGACAGGATTAAAAACAAGACATCCGTGTATGCATTATATACATGGCATACCATAAGCCACTTAATTAAATAAGGAAATAGAAATATATATATGGGTTATTTTGCTTGCTTCTGTTTATTAAGGCTTGCTAATTTTGGCCTTTGTTTCTATATTACTTATAGACAAATTATTTTATCAAGTGGTTGCATACATTTGGGAAATTATGGCAAAAACAGGTATGACAAAATTATTTTCCATGTTACTTTCATTGAGGTTGTAAACAGATTGGCATTAAATATCAGTTTACTTTGGGTACCCTTTGTTGTATCTGAAGATGCATACAAATACCTAATGATTGATGAATAAAGAAAAGATACAAACGTCAATCGGCATAGAAGAAACGCAGACAGCCCAGAGTAAGGTTTGCACTTCTTAAATTGTGTACTCCCACTGACAATTACCATATGTCCTGAAGCAGAGCAATAGACCTCTGTGGAAAAGTGCTGTTGTGTACAATGCTCATAAAACGAAGGGGCTCATTTACAAGCCCCTTGCGTCGCAACAGTGTCATTTTGCAGCTCAGAACAGTCCCCCACCCAGCGTCATATTTACAAACTGGGACAATGGTACCACTGCGCCAGTTTGTAAAGACTTGCGCCACATTATACCTGCACCAGGTATAATGTATGCAAGAGAGGCGTTCCCCAGTAGGAGGCCCACAGGAATGACACAGTGAAATCTACAAGATTTCACTGCGTTATTCTAGCATCATTTTTTAACGCCTGCTCAAGGGCTCAAAGTGGAGCTAAGCTGTTTTAAATGGGCCTCCTCGACCTTTGCCGACCCAGTGTAAAAACCTTTGATGTCAGTCCAGCAAAGCCCCACAACCGAGTCAGAAATGCTAACAAGCACCATGGTGAGCATTACCATGGTGTCATCAGGAGGACGCAGGGCTGCGCAAGCAAACTGGCGCAACAATGCACCAGTTTGTTGTAATTCATGTCCTAAGACTTTTGGGCCCTGATTTATACTTTTTGGTGCAAAACTGCCCTAACGCAATAAATGACGCAAATGCGGCGCAAACCAAGTATAAATATGACCCTCAGTATCCCTACTTCAGAAGGTTGTGCTTTGAAAGTCAATAGGTTTTGTTTTGCATGTACTTATACTGTTCCTTTCCTGACACTGTACACTTTAAATATTTGTATGTGCGGTTAATTTCAGGACGTATTCTTCGAAATACATCCGAACAGATTAAGTGAGAGAAACGCTTATACATTGATGGCTAGAAAATGGGCATTGCACTCCTCAGATTCCAAGCTTTGAGATGGGAAAAGCTTCCCATGTCATTCAGATGACAGTTGCGGTCTCACGTGGTAAGACAAATTGCCCTGGAACATATACTCTGAATTTTGCATATACCAAATGGAGGCGAGCGAGTAAGTCAATTATTTTTTCCTAGAATTGGAGTGTGGATGACAAATCGGAGTAAACGCGAAAAGAAATCCTACAAATGAAATAGAGGAGTTAATCGTAGATAAAAATAGGGTTATGCCTGTAACTAAATCTGAAATAGAATGTATCTTATTCCTATATTCATAAGAATCATGTTGAGCTTCCAAATTCAACTAAAGAATCCTGTTTAACTACATTCAAGTAGAGTCAATCGCGCACAAGAAGGTCACTGCACATTTAACCAACAGACGATTGCTTTTCAAATGTAAGAGTGAAAGACAAAGGGGCATATTTAAAAGGCCCTAGTACCGTTCTAGCGCCACATTAACGTAATTTGTTTGATGCTAATGTCGTTAGAAGGCCAAAAACAGTGAGCCATATTTACAAAGTGGCGCAAGGCATGCATTGTGTCACTTTGTAACACTTTCTCCCTTTGGGGGGCAAATAAATGGGTCTTTTTTTTTGGCACTTTTAACACCTGCTCAGAGCAGGCTTTAAAAAGAGGCTTCCATTGGTTACTTTGGGAGCTTTGCTGGATTAGCGTCCAAATTTTTGACAGCCACGGTGAATTCAGGCCCATATTTATACTTTTTGATTCAAAACTGAGCAAACACAGGTGCTGAAGGGCAGAGACTTTGACTTTAGTAACACAAAACATAGCACTGAATAAATTGGTATCTAGTCAGTACTTTTACTGTTAAGAAGAACAATAACTTTATTAAACAGAAAACTAATGATTAAACTCAATTTAACAAATGTATGTAGAATGGCAAGGCACATGGAGATGCTTCTTGGGACTCTTTCTAAAGGGCCTTACCATCTACAGGTGGTACATAAAGAAGACGTGTCTCATAAATCAGGTAATCCCCTAAATGTACTCTGGACCCCCTATGCTGGAGTCATGTCCACTGATCTGTGTACCAGAGGGCCCTGAACTATAATATCTTCCCAAGCACCCAATGTTAATGGTAAAAAAACTTATAACACACGTGAATCACCCCGGGAGGGGTACCTCGGTGCAGCACAGGACATAAGCAAAGAAAACACCAAATCAAAAACAGCTCAGTTTTCAAAAGTTTTCTGACTTTTTGGTGGTCAGAGCATTTACGTAAGAGTATGAGTAGTTGGTTCCAATACAAGGGTGCAAGGTACGAAAAAGATCTACCTCCTGAAGGAGATTTTCTGATCTGAGGGGACCACAAGAAGGGCTTTGCCAGTAGATTTTAAGGTTCTCTATGGCTGGTAAGGGTAAGCTTTGCAGAAATGTAGCTAGAGCCTTTGCCGTACAGAGATTTATGTGTCAAAGAGCAGACTTTAAAAGTAATACTTTTGCGAACTGGGAGCCAGCGAAGCGAACACAGAAGAGGAGAAGAGGCATTCCCAGAAGGAAGATTAAGAATTAAGGTGAGCTGCTGTATTTTGGACCACTTGCAGCTGAGTAAGAAGTGTCTCATTGTAAGTGGCCAATAGGGAATTACAGTAATCCAAGCGGCTGATAACCAAAGCTTTGGCCAAGGTTTTCCTCATAATAAGTGGAAGTAGGGGAAAGACTCTACACAGTAGTCACATCATATAAAACCAAGTGCCAGTGATACCCACCACCTCTTCTTTCATAGTCAGCGACTGATCAATGTGAACGCCCAAGTTTTTAACTGCCATTTTAGGAATGGGCGCAGAGCCGAATTCAGAAGGCAACCAGTCAGGGGTCCAGAGCTGATGGGCCATGCCAAATAGCATGATCTCGGTTTTGCTGCTATTCAGCTGGACAAAGATTTCTGTCATCCATACTATAATGGCTTTAATACCACCAGTAAAGCATATTTTTGCATTATTCAGATCTTTATCGAAGGATATTACAGCCTGAGTATCATCAGCATATGAAACAGGTTCGAAACCTAACACAACTACGGAAAGCGTGTCAGTAAGCTGGCAGGCTATGAGAAACTGGGTTGTTGGTTGAGGGGGTGTGCACATTTCTGAAGCAACAGCCATAAAAATTAACTGAATAAACTTGTGTTTAACTCATGGTAGCTTGGCACCAAGGCAGCCAGTCTTCACCTAAAGGTAATGGGTAAAGTATGTATGTAGCACACAACATTGACAAAGCGAAAACACAACACAAGAAAATCCCAAACCAACTTAAAAAACTGAGTATATTTTAATAAATAAAATGATACTAGAAAGTCAAAAAAATCAATCAGTAGAACTGGAGATATTCAATTAAATTTTTTATGTGAAAATAACCCATATAAGCACAAAGTGCCACTCAAGGTCATCTGGTCATGTTAGAGCAGGGAAGAGTAACAAGGGCGGGCTGACTGTGGTGGAGCACTGGTAAGAAACAGGGACCAGGTTTATCCTGTTGAAAATATGCCTTCTAAATCCAGCACAAAGAGTTCTATTCACAATGGCGGAGGCCACAAGGAGGAGGCTGCGTTGCAGAGGTTCATCTCTGTGGCAGGAAGAGCAGGCTGGTTATTGTGGTTGGATGTCCCAACAGCATGAAGAACCAGTCATTTATCATGGATGGTTGTCACTGCAGCTTCTTATTGATGGTTCTCAGGGGCTGTCGCTGCTGTAGCACAAAGTGTGGTTCTCACTTAAAGATCATCACTTGCAGACATTGTCAAACTAAAGAATGGGTCACAACAATACCTCACATCGATGATCATAAGTGTCGGAAGAGTGTCCATTCACAGGCATTAGGGATCCAAACTTTAGGGTTTTCACCTTTTATTTGGGAGGAGTGCACTCTGAAGCAAGCCAAAGGTAAAGGACCTGGGGAGGTGCTTCTTGGGGATCAGGCACTCCCTTGAGCAGAGGCCAGCAGTTCCCAGGCAGGTCCAATAGCAAGTCCAGTTGCAGCTGATCAGTTGAGTAGTCACAGGGAGGCCACTGAAGCTTGTTGTGTCCCTGTGGCTCACACAGGAGGCCAGCCAATTGATCATTGGAGTCACATGTCTTAGCTTGGGAGGAACACATAAAGGCAATGAGGCAAACCCAATAACCCCAGGACCTAGGTATCTAAGTTTATAAAGCAATATGTGGCCCAAGGGGGGAAGTGTAGTCGTTAACTCCCCCAGCAACAATTTATCATCTCCAAAGAAGGAAACTGTACAAACCCAAAGGTTGAAGGAACATTAAAAATATTGTTTTATTTAGTTCTTAATGTTACTTAATATAATCAGGCCCCCCCAAGAAATAAAATGGCCCGGTGAAAATGTGATTAGGGTGCAATTATAATGTGCCGAGTGTTATATACAATATATATAGTTTGTGGTTAAGAACAACTAAAGGAAGAGTGAACTTCTTGGGGACCCCTCCAATCCAGGTGTCCAGAAGTCAATGATTTAATTCCAAAATAATCCACAAGAATTAATGTTGGTGTTTCGACCCCAGCAGAAGAATACAGGGTCATCATCAGGACAAGTATCCTATTTATAGAGGTAGCACATAAAAATAAATAGTAATGAAATTGAAAAATTAAATCTGTATTCCTCATTTTTGCAAAAACGATGTGCATGAACAATCAAATCAAATTTAAACTACTCACCCTCATCATAACAATGAACTCAAGATTTTCTTTGTAATACATCCATTTTGCAGTCATTGATTTGTCTCTATAAAGGACAATAGTCTATCATATTTCCTGCTTATCCAATATCTTTAAAATTAAAAAACCTTTTACCGTTTAAATGTTATTTGACATCTACTCACCATTACTCAAAAACGGAACATCCTTTCCACTATTATTTACAATATAAATCTGAAATGTGCATATGCTTCAACACATCAACAGAATCATTGCAAAACAACGCCTTCATCCACCTAAAAAGAGCAAGGAAAAAGGAGGTCTAGCAATAAACTAAATCTGTTGGAACTACAAGATAAATCCCTAGCATCATGACCCAATGTAGGATCACCTACACTATCATATCATATTATTGTAGCCTATCAGTTTAAAAATGACTAAAAAACAACTAATCCGCTTCACATGATTGTATGACATCCATGACCCAGTAAAATTTAGAACCACATATGCCCTGCATCCTTGTTTTCATATTTGTGCTTGGTCCAAGTCTCTAATAAGCAGGCAATATTACTGAAAATCATAGAGCTATACTGCACAAATAAAACCTTAATCTGGTAGCAAAACCTCAATCAATCATATCAGTGGAACAACATCCAAAATTACTTTCTGAAAATTAGCTGCAAGCAACATATGGTGTAAAGACTATTAAACTATGTTAGATAGGTACTAGCCGGAACAATATTAAAAGCTCACTTGTTGGAAAATCCTGCTTTAGTCCATGTCCGGTATAATGAGCAATGTAAAAATAAGCGATGTAAAAATAGGCCATGAGTCATAAACCCATTGACCTAACTGCATCTTAAACCGTTTATATAATCATTTAACTGTCTCAGTTTCATTTGTATCGCTCAGACACATAAGCGATATGGCCTGTGTCAAAAATAAGTTACACAGACCAGTGTTGCAGTGAGAACTCATTGTGTGGAAAATCCTTACCTGATTTAAGCCCGCCAACTTGGTTGATAAAAATATATGCCATAATAATTGAAATAGTGAAAAAGGAGGAAAGGGAAAGGGATGTGGTGACTGTATCACAGAAAATATACCCTTGTTTTATAGTAACAAACTATCTGAATACACAGAGGAAGCAACCGAGGGAACATAGGGCCATATGTAGGAACACATTTTCCCATTGACACAGAATGGGAAAAACCCTTTGCTACATCTGGCCATTGAATAAAAAAGAATGCACGTAGCGTCCTCGCAGTGGGGAAGGAACACCCTCTGGTGTCTGATATAATTGCAACCCATAGTGAATTAAGATCAACCCGCGATAAAAAATGTCACCGGCAGACATCAAGATAATATTCTCAAATGGCCAAAAATTGAAGATGGTTAACAAATATAACAACTAGGGAAATACCTCATTCAATCCCAGATTCCTTTCAACCTTGAAAAATATACATACAAAGTACAAATAAGGATAAAATCAGAGCGTGCAAAACCTACAAGCGCTTATTATTAACACAACCCATGAAGAGATATTATTTGTGGGGAGGGGGGCAGGTGGAAAGAGAAAGAGAAAGCAAGGGAAAAAGGAGGGAGGGTGGAAGAAAAATTCACATAGTATGTATTATTCTTATGGATCTCCATATACCCTAGTATATGTGAATATTGTTGTCAAAATCATCAACAAAAATTCGAAACAGGTTTTCCACATGCATATTACTTAACAGGTGATTATCATACGATAAAGTACTGCAGTCCACATATTTCATAGTGTCTAGAAGGATAACGACTACTGCCAATCCTCAAGGCTGTTCAAACCATTTGTCACTGTCCCACATCTCTCCATCCAATACAATTCAGGTTTGGAGAGTAGCTTCTCCTTGTCACCTCCACAAGGTGCCAGTTTCACTTGTTCCACAACTTGCCATCTCATTTCCTAGTTGCTGTGTCATTGGTTCATGTAGTATTCCACAAGTGACGCTCCCATGACTCTGCATTTAATCCTGCTTTTGTGTTGTAAAATTCTACACTTCACTTTTTGGGTTGTCTTATCTATGTACAACAAATCACAGGGACAACAGATTGCATAAATAACATCTTGTGTGTTACAATTGGTGAAGGAATTTAAAGTCACCACGTAGCCTGGGAGGAAGGCAAGCAGGCAGGTCCAGTAGCAAGTCCAGTAGCAAGTCCAGTTGCAGCTGATCAGTTGGGTAGTCACAGGGAGACCACTGAAGCTTGTTGTGTTCCTGTGGCTCACACAGAAGGTCAGCTAATTGATCCTTGAAGTCACAATGCTTAGCCTGGGAGGAAGGCAAGTAGGTCCAGCCTTTCTTCTCAGACAGCAAGTCAGTCCTTCATGCAGCAGGGCAGTCCTCTGGCAGCAGGGTATTCCTTCTCCCGTAACTTCCCCAGGTCCAGGAGTTTTCTGGAGAATGGCTCTGGCGGACCCATATGTATAACTTGCTAGACTTTATGTTGAGGAACTCCCTGTCCTACTCACACAACTGGTTCTGGGAAGTTATCCCTATACCCCTGTCAAGGTTCCATACTGCCTGGGGGTGAAAAAAGGCAGGGCAGTTCTGGTGCCGGGTTCCTTTGTGTGTGCAGGAGGAGGAGCCCTTTGAAGTAAGTGGGGCTGGTTACAGCCCTCCCCAGTCATCCTATCAGGATGGCCCTTCCTGTCTGCACAAAAGCTCCCTTTCTGTCACTGTCCGGAAGAAATACACAAACCCCAACAGCAGAACCATTCACAGTCATGTGACCCAAAATACTGATAGAAGGCACTTTCTAAAAGTGGCATTGTCAAAATTCTAACTTAAAATTCAGCTTCACTGTTAAAGAGGATTTTAAATGGCATCATCATCATTAGCTTTATTTCGGTAATAAACATACCATAAAAGCTCATCCTACAATGCACATATAGAAATGAGTAAGAGCCATAATATAAAACAGTCTATCTATAAAATATTCAATAAAGAACAATAAAAGTGCAAAATTATTAACACACGATCAGAATAATAAAAATCCATCAATATAAAAAAGCAATGATATAAAAACCTTCGCCCAATTCATTAAGAATACAAAAAGGAGATAAAAACACTTCAGCTAACATAACAATCTTAAGGTTAATATCAATTATTCCCTATAAAAATAGCATATCCATTTTTATCTGCAGTCTTAAACTTATTTTAATGTAATGCGTTAGAAGATTCCTCTAAACTTTTGCTCTTACATTCCAAATTGCATCTAAAAATCTGGCCAGCGCACATACCACAATACCATGGGTATTCATTTTGCAGATCCTAAGAGCTAAAAGCCGATTGTTAATGCCCATGGATCTGCAAAGAGGTATAATCCATTGAATCCGCTGTTTAGCATATGCGGGACAATGAAATAGCACATGAGCAATACATTCTGATGACCCACAGCCCATTGGGCATGGGTCTTGTTGAGGATCCTGTTGGGACCATCTACAGGTAAAAGTGCGTAATGGTAACGATCCCACCCTAAACCTGATGTAAAGTGCACGTGCTCGAGGGGATAGGATCAAATCCATGTCGTTTTAAAATTCATAATAACGTTTAACTGATGTAAACCTATCTGTCAAACTGAGCGAAGGCGCCTCAACCAATTTGCTTATTTTTAATTTTAACCAGTATGCGTCCTTAACAATTTGCGCCGCGTTTTTTGGAAGACCATAAGGGTCTGTCCAAAAGTGGGCCAATCCTAAGTTGGTCAAACTATTTTCAACGTGGTTACACCATTGAATTTTCCTTATTATGTGTGTACTGAGCAGGACATTCAGCCATGTTCTATAAGGACCCAAGATAGCCATGGACCAAATCCTGATCCAATACAATACTGGTCTTAAGGTGGCTATATGGGCAATGGAGTCTAAATTCAGGTCCATCCGGATAGGCAACGAGGGAGAACTAGTGGGAATTTTAAGCAAAGCCTTTATAAGTGCATTTTCGGTATGCTCTAGGTCCCTCAAATTGCCATGCCCCCATAGCTCTGCTCCATACAGGGCACCCCCTCTTGCTTGTATTTTATATATTTCCATTGCAGGAGAGATTGCAAATCTGGGGGATCTACTGGCAAATTTCAAGACACCCTGAGTTCAGTTTTAGTCTCATATGTGCCTTTGATAAGTATGCCTGCCATTTATGCGTGTCCTCTAATCTAACTCCCAGATAATCAAAATCAGCAACTCTCTCTAATACTTCCCCATCCATGAGGATCGTCTTCCTTATTTTGAATTTTTTTTTGCCAAAAATCATATATTTAGTTTTCATAGTATTGACTTCAAGGCCGCAATCTTTACAAAAGGACGTGAATTTCACAAGTAAATTGGCAAGGCCGGAGGCAGTTTGGGATAGTAACAAAATATCATCCGTAAATAGTAAACACGGAATCTTTGCCCCATCTAATTTTGGTGCGTCATTGTTACAGGCAAGTAAGTAAGGGATGCATGTATTAATAAACATTAAAAACAGTGTAGGAGCCAACACACATCCCTGCCTCACCCCTCTTTTAATCAGAATTTCGCTTGTTACCTTCCCGTTTACTCCCCATTGAATTTTTGCAAAACTCTAAGTGTATAAGCTTTTAATTAAGTTTAATAAGGGGCTCGGGAAGCTGACTTTGTCCAGTACCTACCACAGTTTGCAGAGCGGGACCAGATCAAATGAAGATTTAAGATCCACAAAGTCCACAAAAGGGTTCCCTCCATCCAAATCTACAATCTTCCATTTGATAGTAAGAAACATAGATATCTGGTCAATTGTAATAATTTTCTGTCTGAACCCTGCTTGAAGGTCACTGAGCACTCAAGTCTTTTCTAGCCATTCTTTAAACCTTATCAGAACTTGGTAGCAAAATATTTTTGGGAGATTGTCCAGAAGGCTAATTGGTCTGTAATTCACAGGAGTGGCCCTATTCCCCTTTTTATAAATAGGTACAATAATTGCACCCTTCCAGAAACGGGGATAGATTTCACTAACCAGAACGGCATTTGATACATTATTAACATAGGGGCCCCACATATCTAGATCAGATCTATATAAGTCGGCAGGTATGCCATCTAGACCAGGGGCTTTTCCAGGTTTTAGGCTGTAATGGCCATTCAAGTTTCGTTCAATGTGAACGGGGTCAGGCAGTTGATGGAAAGGGAGTCTAATCCAGTTGCAACACTGCTATTAATTTCAGCGTCATACAACTTCGTGAAATGGGCCACCCAATTTTCCAGTGAAATATGACAATCTGGTCTAGAATTTTCATTTCGCCCATTGGAAGCCACCAGGACCAAAAAATTTTGAGTGCTTCTCCTTAACTGCTATCAACAAATCCTGCCATGACTCTGCTTCCCAATAATTTTTTACAGGTCTTTATTGTTAAGGTATACTTGCTCCTAGCACTAGTTATCAAGAGCATATTTTTTTATTTAATTGCCTTTATCAAGCGACACTTGGACTCCCTACATGCTTTGCCAAACCACCTATAATAGGGTCCAGCCACTGGATTGTTATTTTCTCTAACAGTTCTAAAAAAGAGGTCCTTTATAGTAGAAAAAAGTTCAATATGCAAAGTCATGACCTCGTTTGGGGAATATAAACAAGGATCCTCCACTAATTGATGAGTTAATACTAAGTCAAGCATGTTCCCCCACAATTTTCTAAAGTTTTTAAAACAATCCCATTTCAAAGCACTCTTATTTGAAGAAACTACCAAGGGTAGAGTAATTTCATTGCTAATTTGCATGTCTGTTCTTTTGGCAATAAGCCCATCGAATGTGACTAAAATTGGAGCATGATCGCTGTTATACTGTTTTCCTACACAAATGTCTTGTATAGTATGCCATATCCTCACATCAATAATCATGTGATCTAATGTACTACTATGAGACCTTCTAAAGAACGTAGGTTTAGCAGGAGAATCCGAAGGAAAGCGCCCATTCCCTGGGCGAAGACCATGCATTATCATAAAATCTATAGTCTGCAAGACCCTACTACTTGATTTAAACTGCTTCTTCAAGGAAGAAAAGGAAGGAATATTCCATGATGCGTCTTCTAACTGCGTGATCTCAGAGAATACAGAATTTGGTTCAAGTGTCACATTTAGGTACCCAGCAACAAAAATGAAATGCGATGTTTAATAGTCTGACACCAAAGCTTTCAGCACCTGAATAGTTTTACACAATTGGTTAGGAGGACCTGGTTTATTATAGACATTGACACACAACAGAGAAGAACCTCGCTTTTGTTGAATAGATAAAGCCAATATATCCTCTGAGTCCACAGAAATTTCTCTGATCTTGCCCAGATCTGAGTTCCTCGTCCATATAACAAGCCCCCCTGCTGCTCTCCCTGCCAGAGATGGTCTAGCTTCTTTACAGAATGAATTAAACCCTTGTCTAAAAACATTAGTAGTTGACCAAGTTTCCTGGAACAAACATATGTCAAATTTATCAATAAACTCCCCCCAGTCTGGATCATCTAATTTGTTGCGGATTCCAGCCAAGATCCATGTCAGGAGCTTTGGGGTTAAAGTCTCCTGAATTATAGGGACCTTCCCAGAAGATAACGAACTGCAAGGTCTATCATTGATCTTCCTAGGTGATGATTTGACCATAGGTATATCTAGTGCAACAGATGGAAACCCCCTCATCCTAGAAGAAGGGAGCTCTAGGTTTGGCACCACTTCTGCCTGTGAGTTAGCAATACAAGGGGATCCTCTATTATCCTTATCAATTTGAGGCAAAAAAAGTCAGTCAGTATCTAAGGCAACAGGCGCTTGCGCTAGCCTCCTTGAAGTAGTCGTCACATTCTGGCAAACAAGCTCCTTCTTGTTAGCTAGGACAGAAGTCTCCTCAGAAATAGCTAAGGAATTTTCCCTCTCATGTCGTGGGGTGTGATTTAAGGCAGATAAATTTAACCTTGTCAAAGAATCGTCTGCAGGCCAACAACTTTTAAAACAAATATTTGAGCCATTTTGCAAGGGGTTCCACATTTCAAAGGATAGTAGGCCCTTTACCAACTCAGATGTAGATAATACTAACTTTATTATATCCAAATGTTCCTCAATCTCTGGATAGCCCTGTGCAGATATTATATCTGAATGTATGATGGAGCCGCATTGTATGGTATGCCAAATCCAATGTGTAACCTTATTTATAAGAGATGCCCTATCTTCATGTGCATTAGGTGCTAAAGGTGGAACTCTGCACATGAGGATTGGGTATCCACTACCCTTGGGCTGATATGAAGTTTTGCACAATAGGCGGCTCCCTTACTAGTTTAGTACGTGGTTGAAGAGACATTGGAGCGCCAAGATTAATTTTTGCGCTAGAGGGACTAATGATGCTAATCTGTGAATCTCTAATGCTCTGATCAAAATTGCTATTTAAACAAGATGAAGTCTTCTTCCTAAGAACAAGTTCTTTGGTTGAAATGATGTTAACATTTGACTCTGGCTTGTGCATAATTGCAGTTTCCCTTTGATGACTTTTGGGGCGGAGTAGGGTCAAGATGTCTGCCATTAATGTCTTCAGATCTTTCACCTCTTCTCTTAAATCTGCGACGAGGGCGATAAAATCCTCCTGAGAGTGGGATGTAATCGGATGATGGCTTGTAAGTCGTACGTTCGAATTAGGGTTACCCAGTTTTTCAACTTGGCCCTGGGGCTCTAATAGTGAAAAACGATTAGAGCAGGGGATGTCATGTACGATCACACTACCTAATAAAATTTTCTCTGGGCTTACCTGGGATATACATGATTCCCTAGTACTTGTGTTTATTCCTTTAGCCTGTGCTGTCAATGGCTTCATGGTGGCACCACTATCAGGAATATTTCCCTTGTCACAAGACTTAAAAAAGGGGTAAGTGAACCAATTCTCAATCATTTCTGGGGGTCTTTTTTCTTTTTGGTCAACAAGGTCTCCACTCCATCAATCAAATTATCAATTTCGTCAGTCACGCAACTAGAGAAGATGTAAGGCGCTTGACGCTCAATGCTACAAACAGAACAGCTGTATGTCTAGTTTCAATAAGTTTTGTTGTACAATGCTTCAATATGTTGCAGGAGTAGCTCCTACCTCAAGGCCACGAGGGATTGCCCAGCCCTGCCTCTTGACGGTCTCTGACGGGCACAGATGTGGCAACGTGATGCGCTATAAGCACCCACGAGTTGAATCCAGCCCCCAGAGGAAGCCACAAGGATTCCTGGGACACTGAGTCCCCGTTGGCGAAAGGCAGCAGTCAGCAAGAGGGCCGCGGGGCAATACGGCGCGCTGTATGCGCCCGTGAGTTGAATCCAGCCCCCAGCAGCAGCCACAAGGATTCCTGGGACACCGAGTCCCTGTTGGAGAAAGGCAGCAGTCAGCAGGAGGGCTGCGGGGCAACACGGAATGCTATAAGCACCCACGAGTTGAATCCAGCCCCCAGCGGCAGCAACAAGGATTCCTGCGACACTGAGTCCCCGCTGATGAAAGGCAGCAGTCAGCTCAATTTATTCGAGCGTAAATAGCAGATCACTATCTGCTCCTGGTGTAAATGTTAGCACTTAATAAATGTAATGGGGTATCCCAATGTTAGTTAATAGAAGACCTAAGCCATAGAACAATGAAACATGCCTTTTGGAGCTTTTCACTATCAGGACATATAAAACATAAGCTCACATGTTCTACTTTTAAAATACAATGCCCACCTGTCCTATAAGCCTTTAGGGTCTTACTTAAGGGTGAATTCTCAGCATTAAAATAGAAGGTTGAGGCCTGGAAAAAGGTTTAACTCATCAGGCCGACATAGCAGTTGGAAACTGCACACAGGCTGCAATGGCAGGCCTAAGACATGTTTTATAGTGCTGCATTAATGGATGGTGCAATGAGCGCTGCTGCCCACTTGCAACATTTAATTTACAAGCCCTGGGGACATCTAGTACATGTCAACTGTACTATGTTTTAGGAAAGGAACACAAACACTTTCTCACTGGTTAGTAGGGGAAAAGTGCACAGAATTATACTCCTAAAAAATTGGGTTCAGCAATAGAAGGCAAAAAGCTGGGGTTGAGCCTGCAAAAAGGGCCAGATCCAACTGTGGCCCAATGCTAGTGATGCTAAGCATTTAAACTTTAACTGAAGAGCTTGTAGGAGGTTTAAAAACCAGATAGCATATTACAGAAATCATTACACACAACAAATGCAATGTTATGTCAGAGCTGTATGTGGAAACATAAGCAGTAAAATCTTGGAAAAACACAAAAAAAACTGAGTTTTGTGGCAACTTCTTGGTCCTTGACAAAATCCTAAACAAAATAAGCAACTTGGGCACAATGGTCGAAGTTAGCATAGGGGTCCAGTTTGAGTAGCCTCCAGCATCTTTGGTAAAGCACAGTTCCATGATCTTTATTACAATCATTCTTCACAACATTGCAGCCAATAGCAAACTGTGGCAGAAGGGATGCTACATTGTGTCAAGGTAGTTATAATATATCTATTCTTGCTCAATTTTCTAGTGGCATGAAATGCAAGTTCAGTCAACTCAGGGTGTTTCAGTAGAGGAAAAAAGCCCAAATAAAGTGAACTCTACAAAAAAGAGCAGGAGTCCTCTGAAAGCAAAAGTGGTATTAGTGTTTGCCAAGAGGACCAAAATCCTGATATTCATTTAATACAGGCTTAACTGGAATCTAAATAGTCTCCCTACTGGGTATGCAAATCAGTTCTAAATGGACCAGTCTGGGGGTGAGGAAGCAGGTCTCAAGTTTAATGTTAATAGTCTGCTACTGTTAAAAGGTGATTATCACTCCAAAGTGCATACACTGGTGATAGTTTCAGTTTCCAGGTCCTGCATGTCGAAGCCAAGGGAGGACTGCCATAAAGTGAGTAGTGAATATCACTGTGCTGATCTGACAGGAACCTGTGTCCAGTGAGGCGTGGGCAACCCCATGTGCAGAAGGGGCCACCTCAAAGTGAACTACCATTATTGCTGTGTTGATTGTGCAATAGCTTGTCTCCAGTGAGGATTCTGCGACCCTGTATGCCAGGAGGGGCTGAAATAGATGGGCTGCCATAGATGGGCTGCTGCATGGAGTAGGCCTTAGCTCAAAGACAGTGAGGATCCTTGCACCCCTATGCTGGGGGATGCTACGCAGACATCTGTTGTTCCTATTGCGTCAGTGTCTGTGAGAGGTGTGTGGATCCTGTTTGCAAGAAAGGGACACTGGAGCTAGCTAGAAGTGCAACCTGACTGGGAGAATCTCTGGAGGAGTGAGGCCATTGTGTGATCCCCCACACACCTACATTGGGACATGGGACCAGCATCAGGAACTTTGAATCATCTTCTCTCCATTGAGGGATTGACTGAAAGACTTACCCTGCTCGAGGAACGACAAGAAACCTCTGGTCACTGCAAGAGCTTCACTATGTATGATCACCTAGTGCAGCCCACATTGGCCGTATGCACTGAACTTGCCTGGAGCAGGCCCTAAGGCCCCTGCTCCTGCAGAGGGGGGCACTCAGGAACCCCAGATGCTCCAATCTTTCAGGTACAGGAAAGACTGAATTTAGGGCATGTCAGTCCCACAAGGACTTGCTTTCTAAATAGTGCTTCAGTGCTTCAACACTTTTGACTCTAAATAGAGTCAGGGTGAACTCTTGAGACACCGACTACTAGAGGGTCTTACAGAATATGCTGCCTGTAATGAATGGGAAATAACTACTATTGCTAGAGCAAGGAGGGAGGGAGATACAGGTAACTACCTATGAAACACTAGAGCCCCACCCTCACGAGCACTATGTGGATGTTTTATGGATGTTGTAATCCCCTTTTTGTTGATAGAGGAAAAATAAAATACATCTCTTTTTGTCTGAAAGCAGGTATTTGGCTGGACAATAATTTATTGCTACGTGTACTTTTTGCTATGAGCCTGTGTTCATTCCCTCTATATACTCTCAGAAGGATCCTTGGAGTGCTTTTTCCATGCTATTCCTGAGACCAAGCATAGAAAGTGTATTTGGCATAGTTGTGCAGGATCCATAGCAGGTCAGGCTCTGGGACATCAACAGTAAAAGGCTTCAACACCCAGAGTTGGTCCCAGGAGCACCTGCTTGCCTTTGGCACTCTGATCAGAGTTCTGACAACTGCATAAAATAATGTTGGATTTATTCAACAAAGAAAAGTAATTGCCACGACTCTTCTACTGTGTAAAAGGGTACAGAGTGTCACATATGCCCTCCTTGACATAAATTGGGGTTTAAATGCTTTCCCTGAGTAAGCCACAGTGAGATTCAGGTTTGGAACTTCCCTGCTTGCCCACATTAACCACTCTGCTCACAGCTGGAAGTTCCCAATCACCATTATACAATAGGGCCTTTTGGCTAGACTAGCATTTTCTTGCTAAAGAAAACGTTTGAGCGATAAAACAACAGAGGGTAATTAGCTAATACTTACTGAAATGTCTGGGCATAGCCTCCTCCCAGCAACAAAGGAGGAACAGTTAGAACTCTGGAACCAGTCACACAATTGGTTATCTTTGAAGTCTTGATGGTAAGTAACCAGTTTTGGATTGTTGCCTGGGGGCGGGGCTAAGCTACATGGAGAGCTCTTTCCAACCAACATGCCATCTTTAAAATTCCAAAGACACTGTGCCATGAGTTAGGCCAGCCTGTGTGTTGCTCACAGGATATATCAGTTAAGGGTAGTGGAGTAATGTAGCACATATGCATTCAACAGAATCACCCACCTTCTAGAACTCTTCATCTCCACTTTTAACCCCTTGCAAAGGGGCAGAGGCTTTCGAAGAGTGGATCACAGATAAGGAAAGGTAGCAAACTTATACTGTATAAATAATGTTTATATAGCCCAAACTTATCTGTGAAGCAACAGAGCACTGTATATCACACAAGAGGTCGGGGGCTAATTTGCGGGATCATATATATAAACTATGTAGTATACACATACATTTTACACACAGTTAGGCACAGGGGGATTTAAATGATTTGCCCAGAATCACATGTTGCTGAGTCTAGCAATGAGGCAAGGATTGTGGTTGGTGCTTCAGTGAAGCTTAAACCCTGTCCCCAACCAATGACTTAATTTCTAACATTGGTGTTCAGTGGTGGGGTACAGTACTTTTGTTTGTGCAGAGCTACTCATGGATTTGTGTGCCTCTAAAATCCCATCAAATATTCTGACATCAGATTCAACCTTTTTCTCCAAATGTAATTCTTGCATCATTTTTGTACCAGAACTCTTGCCTGCAATCTTGGAGATGAATCTCATGAACCAGGAAAGCTGCACTATGGCAGAAGTGAAATTAGTTTGCGGGGAGAGAGAGCTACAATTAAACAAGAGCACCAAGAGACAGGCACTCCAGAAAGACCTCTTAGGAAATGCCTACCATCGGCTTGCTACAGAACAGGAGGATGAGAATGTGGAGGGGCAGGAGGAAGAAGTAATAGAAGAGGAGGATAAAAACCATCTAATCATGACCTCTGAGGGGACAAGGAGGCCCACAGGAGTGAAGTCTCCTGCTGGATCCTAAGCAGTCAGCAGCATGTCCTCCCACAATCTGAGGAACTGAAGGGCAGGAGGGTAGAGAGGGAATTCAGACTGTGGATAGCCAAGATGAAGCTAGCTGCAGATGAAAAGAAAGAAGCTGCAAAGAAAAAAAAACTGAAGCAGTCAGGGAGGAAGTTGCTGCAAAGAGGGACATTGAGGAGAGGAGACTGACCCTGAAAGAGAGGCTGGCAGAGGTAAAGAAGGCTGAGAGAACTTTGGAAGAGAGAAAAATATTGTTGGCTCATGAAGTGATTCTTAAAGAGCCAGGCCTAAAGACCAAGCAGTACACAGAGTTCAGCAACAATGGTGGCAGTGAAAATCCAATGATCAGTGGAGACAAGGCTCTAGTGCATGGATACTCAAAGTACGGCCGAGGGGCCGCATGCAGCCCCCCTGACCTTTGCATGAGGCACCCAGGGCAACAGGAGTACAGGGATGCTGTTCACTGGATTCAGCTCTAAAAATAAAAGATCTTAAATAATTCATGGTTAACTGGTGGAAAGGAAGTAACCAGAGAGTCCTGAGCTTCACTTAAGAAACAGGTTCATTTTTAAAGACATCTTGCAGAAAAATGTAAAAATATAACAGTTGCTTCAAAATTCAAAAAGTGTAATAAGTTAACATGATGAACCTTTCACCTAAGTATAAGTTATTATATCATTGCAATGAGAAGTATTCATTTAAAAGTGATAGTTTTCAAACATGAATTCAGAAACATTAATTCTTACCCTACACTGACAAATATGCCAATAGTGTATTAAAGAGGCAAGTCAGATTTTCGGTTCACGTTTTAAGTGACCTGGTCTCCTACTGTAAATGAACAATATTATAGTTTTTAAATCAAACACAGGAGCATATTTTCACAGTGTACATGCTGAAATTTTGCTGTCCTCATATGTGATAATGACAAAAAGGAGGGAAAGTAAAAGTAAGCAATTGTCTAGGATCACACAATTTGGAAAAGTGGGGAAGACGAGATTAATCTCAGGTTTCCTAGTTTCATATTGCTCAAATCACTCTCTAGGTGTATACCCTTCACTTCGCCTACCCATACCTAGCAGCCAAATCCCCCTAATTTCCTCGCTTGGCTGCCATTCCTCTGGCATCGATGCGGCACTCGACAAACTTTTTGGCCCCCGGTAAAGTGTTTGTGAGTACCCATGCTCTAGTGCCTAACATTGAAGTGCAAGATAACATGAACAGGTGGTTTGAGGCCTTTGAGGTACCTCTAGAGATACATTGGGTACCTGAGGAAGATTGGGGATCCAGCCTCTAGAGACATATACTAACTGAGGGAAGGGATTCCTTGTTAGTTCCGGGGAATGGTGACAGGATGAAGTACCCACTCATAAAGGAAACGTGTGTCAGGAAGTATGGTCTCACACTCTGAGAAATTTAGGTTGAAATTCAGGGGCAGTCAGACCTTGTCTCACGAAGTCCTGGATGGATTTCATGAATTACTTCTGTAAGACACTGGGTGGATTGATGAAGGGCAGTAGGCAGTAATGTAATTACAGTAAGCTATACAATCAGAGTGCAAGAGAGTGCATGTTCAGTAGTTATTTTCCTAGAGCTGCACTTACACCCGATAGATAGTACGCTCACTGGCCCCAGGGAGCTTGCAAAGAAAACAGACATCTGGCTCAGTGCCAGTGCCTACAAGAAGGTATCTGGGAGTGACCCTGAGAAGGGTGTTTCATGTTCCACCCAGCACAGTGAGGGGGAGGGCAACAGTGATCCAGACAGGGCCCAAGATGGTATGGGTGGTAAAGCGTCACAGATCTATAGGATCTACAGATGAAGAGAAGGGTTTCCTATGGACTAGTGTAGTGACCCCTGAGGCTCGTTCCAGGAGGATAGAGTTAGACTTGGATGGACATATAACTGACAGTGCAAAAGAGGGCCATTGTCTGTTTTCTTATACCTAAGCAGGGAAGTCCATCAACTGATTAGTCACCTCTAGTTTTCTCTGGAGGTAGTCATATGGCTCCACATGTACCCAGGGCCTGTGCTAACATTTGATTTGAAGCAGATAGAAATGTGCTGCTTACACTCAAATGAATTGTAATTTAGAATCTTCTTGAGTGATGATGTTGGATTTCAAGTTGCGATTTTGAAAATGTCATTGTCAGGAAGTTGGCATTTTGCTGATCTAACCATTTGTGCCTTCTGCCAGTGTCCTGGGTCACAAGACTGTGAATGGCTCTGCTGTTGGGGTTTGTGTATTGCTTCCAAACAGTGACACAAAGGAGACTTATGTGTTTGCAGGAAGCCCCAAAAATCCTTAAGATCACACTGGCTGTACCCAGCCTCACTTCAACATCAAACAACGCTGTCTCCTGTACACACCAATGAACCTATCATGTGGCCTGCCCTGTCTTTGGTCACACCTAGACAGTATGGAGCCTTGACAAAGGAGGAACTTTCCAGAACCAGATGTGGGTTCAGAAGAGGGAGTCCCCCACACAAAGGTTGGCACCAGGTATACACAATGGAATTCCAAGGCCACTCTCCAGAACGCTCCTGGACTTGTGGAAGTTACAGACAAAGGACTGCCTTGCCGCTAGAGCACCGCCCTGATGCTAGAAGTAGTGTCTTGCTGTCTGAGAAGGAAGACTGGACTTCCTTGACTCAGTGTCAAATGGCTGACCTCCTTTGTGAGCTATGGGGACAGATAAAGCTTAAAAGGCCTTCCTGCATCTGTCCAGCTGGCCTGCTGCAACTGGACCTGTCTTGACTGGTTGTATTTCGGAATCACGCATTCCATTGCAATGCACATGGTTACCACACGTGTGTTACAACAAGTATGCTGTTACTATGCATATGCCTTAACAACAAATTATGTTGTAAAAGCATGTGCTTTAAAGGCATATGAGTGGTAAAGGTCCCCCAGCCCAATACCCCCAAACCCAAAAACCACCACCCCCCTAAAACATAAAGCCCCCCTAAAACCATACCCCCACCCCAGACTAAATCCCCTTGCCCTAATCCCAAAAACCTATCCCTGCCCTAAAACCTAACCGCCACCCCCAATTCCTCCCTAAAACAGTCCCCCACCCTCAAGCCCAACCCCCCTCAGCACTTAACCTGAAAACCACCCCCTGTCCTAAAACATAACCCTTGCCCCCTCCCTCAAACAGTAATCCCCCCAGGCCCAACACTCCCTACTCCCTCCCTCACACAGTACCCCAGACCCAATCCACCTCACCTTACTCCTATCCCACCTAAAAACAAACCCCCTTCCCTAAAACAGTACCCCCAGCCCCAGACCCAATCCCCCTCACCTTACTCCTACCCTCACACTAATACCTAACACCCACCCCCTCCCTAAAACAGTAACCCTCACCCCCCAACCCCCTCACCTTCCTCCTACCCCCGCTTACCTAACCCCCACCCCCTTCCCCCTCACTAAAACAGTGCCCACATCCCAAAATCCCCCTCACCTTAATCCCAACCCCCCACCGTAAAAGATAATCCCCACCGTCCCTCCCTAAAACAGTAGCCCTTACCCCCAAACCTCCTCACATTACTCCTACACCTGCCCTAAAACCAATCCCCCCACCACCTTCCTAAAACAGTACCCTAACACCCAATCCCCCTCACCTTACTCCTACCCCACCCTAAAACCTAACCTCTCACCCCTCCTTAAAACAATAGCCCCCACACCCAGGCCAATCCCCCTTACCTCACTCCTAAGGCACTTTGCAGGTCGCTCTGAGGAAATTGAATGATCTTTCTGTTTCCTCCAAAGATGTAGATAGCCTTCACCAGCATTACAACGCATAGCCCTTACATGCATACCACTACATTCGTTGTAATGGTACGCGTGGGGAAGGCTATTCGTTGTAATGATACATGTGTGGTAACACATGCGTGGTAAAGGCTAGTTGGGGAAAGGGCTGGGTAGTAATGACTGTTTCCCACCTTGACTTGCAGCTAAACCTGCCTGAGCCCTACAGACCTATGCTGTGATGAGACCCTGATGAAAAAGAGTATCCCCTCACCCCAAGTCTGGGACCATTGGGTGACATCAGAGGGTACTCCTCCAAAAGAAATGGTGAAAATCCTGAAGCCCATATTTATACTTTTTTCGCGCCGCAGTTGTGCCGCTTTTTGACGCAAAAGCGGCGAAAACTTACAAAATAAAATGGTATTTTGTAAGTTTGCGCCTCTTTTGCGTCAAAAAGCGGTGCTAAAAAAGTATAAATACGGGTCTGAATTCTTTGTGCTGGACTTAGAAACTTACTTTTCAGCTGGACTAACCTGGTCTCTGTATCCAACCCGCACCCCAACCCAGTCAGCCTGAACTTATGACTCTACCCCGATGTAGTGCTACCACATGACTGTGCGTGACGCTGTGTGCTTTTTGGTGCTATTTTCACTACAAAAAACCTTTGTTTGTAAATTGATTTGGGATTTTTCTTGTGTTGTGTTTTCACTTCATTACTGTTTGTGTTCTGCATAAATAGTTCACATACTGCCTCTGTGTTAAACCTGACTGCCTTTGTGCCAGGCTATCACTTGGTTCACCACAGATTATTTTAGTGACCTTTTTTTTGGTTCACTGTAACAAGGATTGTGATTATTGCCTGAGTGGGGCTTTCATCCCCTTCAACCAATAACCCAAATCCTTACAAGCATGAAGAGCGCAAAGGGCTCCTTAAGTCCCTAAAGTGCTATTAGTGACCCAAAATCTCCATCATGTATGCTGTTCAGTAAGCAGTGACTGTTCAAAACTATTGGCTATGATATGTCTTAAAGAAGAAAATTCCTTAATATTCTGGTGAAGTAGTTTATGTAAATCTAAATGCAACTTGCAATATGTATGAAAAGAGTATAACCGAATATAAGCAAATTTTAGCTTTGGAAGAAGTGTGAAATATGTACACCTGAATGGCCGAGAATGCGTTTAGCGATTCCAGTACAACAATCATTATTTTCTTGTTGAACATAATCATGAATGACATAAAGAACATGAAGAGGAAGGGCATTATTGTGAGTGAGAGTTTTCTTTGAGTTATTGCAGCATCATTCCTTGCAATGAATGATTTGGGATGCCACTGAAGTCATTTAAGCTTCAAAGGGATCAACACAATGTAATCCAGAACTTCAAATAGCAATGTGGTGATAAATATATTCCTGTAAACTTGCAGAAACCCACTGTTGTGAAAACATAAATTTGTCTACCTTTGATCTGAAATTTGAATGTGTTCAAAGGCACTTTGCCAATATCTACTATAATACTTACCTGATATGTGGATACAAACAACATTTCTGTGATACAAAACACTTTACATAAACATTTGTTATGCAAACAACCTCCCACAGGCTATAGGCTCACTCAACATACACGTTGGAATAGCATAACCATACCACACCAATGATGAAAGTGGTTTGCATATCTGAGGTGTGGTTACCAACTACATTTCTGTGATGCAAAAAACCTTTAAAAAAAAAAAATTATAAGGGAAACTACCTCCCACAGGCTATATGCTCACACAACAAACACATTGGAATAGCATAGTACTTCCACACCGTTTGATGACAGTAGTTACTTATTAAGTTTGAGACTTACTATGCCTTCAATGAGGACACTGGCAAGTCTTGTCAGTGTGTAGAGATTAAAGTTGACCATGGCCAGAAGTTCCTTGAGAGGTACAGGTCTGTGCCAAATGTGTCCAATATATGAATCAAGTGACAAGTAGCACTTGACAGATGGTCCCACCTCAAAGTTTCCTACAGAAGCTCCAATCTACCGTTTACATAATCCATTACCACCTTGACTGTGTTGGCAGTCTCTAGTTAGGAGAACCACTCTACAAAGAATCTAAAAATCACCAAAGTAAAATTTAACTACTACATCAACATCTAAATTAACACATTACCCCAATGTCCCAAAAACTTCACAGGGTGCTCCCTGGGAAACAAAAATCTCTATTTTCAAATAGTCTACATTGACCTTAAAGACATATGTGGCACTGGTCCATTCTTCATCTTCTAAGCGCCACTGCCTTTTCCATATAAGCAACAAACCTACATAAAAACAAATCGAAGATCCCCTGGAGTACATGACACTGGTAAAGATGTGGTGCTTTCCCACTATATGAATCAGCATTGCACTCACCCAACATGTAGAAACAATCTCCCAAGCTAGGATGCTTGGCATGTGCAGTTACCTCTATCTCCATGCATAAGTGCAGCTAAACCATCACAGCAATGTGAAAAAGCAAGCTACTGGCCATCTTGCAAAATACCAAAACATTTCCCCAGTGGCCACACTTGCAACTCACAGCGTTCGAAACATGTAAAATAAATGATATGCAAGCCTGAGTATTTCATCACTCATTTCTTTCACACCACTCAAGCTCAAGCACAGTTACATGTGACATGATAAGAGCATCACTCCAGCAGTCATAAGCTATGCAAAGTACTTTCCACATGGTCCACGGTATAAAACACAGCCTATAAAACAGCCACAAATACAGAGTATAACCTATGTTTTTCAATAATTGTAGGCCTTAACTTAGCGAGCGTCTTGGACTAGTCTTGCCAGGCCACATGCAAAAGCTGTATTTCTTAACATTCAATGAAAATGCAGACAAAATGAACTAACCGTGAACTGCTCATTGTCTAATAACATGCTTAACAGGAGCTTTTTATAAGAACCGACGGACAGGAGATGATGTCTCTAGAAGTGTATTGAAAAGTGTGTAATGTGTGCTAGAAGTACTTTCCCAGGACTCGAACAATGAAGACACTGACTGGAGAAGAAGATGCAACATTTTTTATACCTGTCGAGCCGGATGATGAGAACATCGTAAAGCGGACCAATCATTGACATGTGAACTGTGAATTATTAGAATTCATAGGTTTGGGACAATAACATTATTGGTTAGTGTAATAACGTACGGTTAATTGACCAATTGGAAATTGGGGGATAGTCTGGGTAGCTTTGAAATAACAATGTGACAGAGGGAAAAGAGTTCAGACCGTGAGGAATCCACAGGTAGCTAATGTTCCACCAGAAAAGTCGTTACCGAAGGTAAGTAACTCGTTCTTCTGATAGATACAACTACCTGTGGATTCCTCACCTAATGAATAGAGTCCCAAAGCAGTACTGCACTCTGTGGAAGGTGCCTGAATGGTCAAACCAAGAAATCCTGCAGCACCGACCGTGCAAAATGGCCATCCCTTCTGACCTCAGAGTCCAAGCAGTAATGCTTCGCAAAAGTATGAAGGGATGACCAAGTTGTGGCCTTGCAGATGTCAACCACAGGAACACCCCTAGCCAAGGCCAAAGAGGCCGACTTAGCTCTGGTGGAATGAGCTCTTATATCATCAGGGGGTTCTGTCTTTGCTAAAGAGTAACACATTTTAATACAAAGAACAACCCACCTGGAGAGTATTCTCTTGTGGCCTGCCTTTCCTCTCCTCTTTCCCACGTACCCGATGAAGAGCTGATCCTCCAGCCTGAAATCCTTTGTTCTGTCTATATAAAAGCTTAGTGCCCTCCTTGGATCTAAGCGGTGAAGTCTCTCTTCTTCCTTTGAGGGATGAGGCGGAGGATAAAACGTGGAAATAGTAATCGTCTGGGACATATGAAAGGGTGAAACAACCTTCGGAAGGAAAGCAGCCTTGGTCCTCAACACCACCTTATCCCCATAAAAAGATGTATAAGGGGGTTTTACAGATAGAGCTTGCAACTCACTCACTCTCCTTGCAGAAGTAATTGCAACCAGAAAGACTGTCTTTAGGACCAATAATCTCATGTGGCAAGAGTGCATAGGCTCAAAAGGGGACCCCATAAGGAAAGTTAGAACCAAGTTCAAATCCCACTGAGGCATAACGAAAGGAGTAGGAGGGAATTTATTCATAAGACCCTTCAAGAACTGAAGTACTATAGGGGATTTAAACAAAGAAGGTTGGTCTGGAAGACAAATAAAGGCTGAAAGAGCAGACAAGTATCCCTTAACCGTAGCCACTGCACAACCTCTCTGTGCTAGAGACAATGCAAAAGATAAAACATCCGACAAGTGAGCACGTAAGGGATCAATCTGCCTCTCTCCACACAAACCACAAATTTAGACCACCTACTAGCGTAGGTAGATTTAGTGGAGTTTCGCCTGGCCGCTAAGATAACATCCACTACATCAGGCGGGAGAGAGAAAGAACTCAGGTTGCCCCGTTCAATCTCCAGGCATGAAGGTGCAGGCTCTGGAGGTGGGGGTGTAAAACCTGCCCCTGCGACTGCGAGAGGAGGTCTGCCCTGAGAGGGAGACGGAGCGGAGGGCACAGTGAGAGTTGGAGAAGGTCCGTGTTCCATACCCTCCTTGGCCAATCCGGAGCTATTAAGATGACTTGGGCCCGGTCTTGGCGTATTTTCCTCAATACTCGAGGAATCAAAGGTATGGGGGGAAACGCGTAAAGCAACTGGTCGCACCACGTCATCTGAAACGCATCCCCCAATGCTCCTTGTACCGGATACTGGAGGCTGCAGAATAACGGGCAGTGCGAGTTCTCCCGGGTGGCAAACAGATCTATCCGAGGAAACCCCCACATCTGGAAGATTAGACGGACTTGATGTGGATGGAGACGCCACTCGTGATCGCCGCGAAATGGCGACTGAGACTCTCCGCACGTACGTTCAAGACTCCGGCCAGATGATTTGCTATCAAGCAAATCTGATGGTCCTTTGCCCAGGCCCATAGCGGAAGAGCTTCTCTGCAGAGAAGGTACAACCCTACCCCTCCCTGTTTGTTTATATACCACATCGCGGTAGTATTGTCCATCAGGACCTGAACCGACTGACCGCAAAGGGATGGGAGGAAGGCCTTGAGAGCTAGACGTACAGCCCGTAACTCCAACAGATTGATATGAAACATCTGTTCTACTGGACACCGAAGTCCTTTGATTTCCAGGTCCCCCAGATGAGCTCCCCACCCTAGAGTGGAAGCATCCGTTATTACTGTGGCCACTGGTGGAGCTTGCGAGAACGGCCTTCCTCTGGAAAGATTGCCATCCGCAATCCACCACTTCAAATCCGTGGCAGCATCTCTGGAGATCCTCACCAAGCCTTTGAGATCTCCTTTGTGTTGAGACCACTGCCTTTGGAGGCACCACTGAAGAGCCCTCATGTGCCAGCGAGCATGCGTGACCAACAGTATGCAGGAAGCAAACAGACCGAGCAGATGTAGGACCTTGAGGATTGGAATGACCGCTCCACTTTGAAACATTGGAACCAACGCCTGAATGTCCTGAATCCGCTGAGACGGAGGAAAGGCTCGATTCAATGTTGTATCCAGTACTGCCCCTATGAACAGGAGGCGCTGAGAGGGCTCTAGGTGAGATTTGGGCACGTTCACCGAAAAACCCAGGCCGAACAACAACTGGGTTGTCAACTGCAGGTGATGCAACACGAGCTCCAGAGACTTGGCTTTGATCAACCAGTCGTCCAGATAAGGAAATACTGCTATCCCCTTCCTTCTGAGCTCCGCTGTAACCACCAACATCACCTTCGTGAAGACCCGAGGTGCTGAAGTAAGACCAAACGGGAGGACCGCAAACTGATATTGCTGCGACCCCACCACAAACCGGAGATACTTCCTGTGCGACTTGAGTATCGGAATATGAAAGTAAGCATCCTGCAAGTCGACAGACAGCATCCAATCTTCATTGTTCAGCGCCAAAAGTACCTGAGCTAGGGTCAGCATCTTGAACTTTTCCTGTTTGAGGAACCAATTCAAGATCCTTAGGTCCAGGATTGGTCTCAACCGACCATCCTTCTTGGGAATCAGGAAGTACCTCGAGTAACAACCTTGACCCCTTTCCTGCTCTGGGACCAACTCCACAGCGCCCTTTGAAAGGAGGACTTGAACCTCCTGTTCTAACAACAGGAGATGTTCTTCTGAACAATAAGATGGGCAGGGCGGGATGGGGGGCGGAAACTCCTGAAAGGGTAGGGTATAGCCTTTTTTCACAATGCTGGTAATCCAGGAGTCTGATGTTATGACCTCCCACTTGTGGAGAAAATTCAGTAACCTCCCCCCTACAGGAGTGGAGTGAGTGGGAATTGGTGGAAGCCTAAGGCTGCTTCCCCTGCTGCACCCCTCCAGAGGAAGAGGAAGAGGCAGAGTGCTGCTGAGTGGCTCCCCTGGTACGGACCCTACCCCTCCCTCTGAAAGATCTATAGGAGACAGCAGAGGTGGGTTGCTGGAATTTCCCTCGAAAGGAGGAGGAAGAGGAACCACAACCAAATCCTCGAAACCTCCTAAAAAATCTGGAGGAAGTAGAAGTGGCTTGCAAGCCCAACGACTTGGCCGTGACCCTACTCTCTTTGCCCCTTTCTAAGGCCGAGTGTGCCTTGGCACCAAACAGCTTATCACCATCAAAAGGAAGGTCCAATAGGGTTGACTGAACATCCGAGGAAAATCCGAAGTTACAAAGCGAGGCCTGCCTCCTCGTAACTACAGCAGTGCCCATTGCTCTAGCAACCGAGTCAGATGTATCCAACCCAGATTGAATAACCTGGGTTGCAGCTGCCTGAGCGTCAGAGACCAGGCTCAATAATTCCTGAGGAACCTCTGTGTGTGTTGATTTAATCTCGTCCATCAGGGCATAAATGTATCTTCTTAAAATGCATGTAGCGTTGGTGGACTTCAATGCCATGCTACATGACGAGAACATCTTTTTGGATGAGATGTCCATCTTCTTGGAGTCTCTATCCGATGGTACAGCCGGAAAGGACCCAGGAGCAGATCTTGCTGAGCACGAAGCTTGGACCACCAGGCTTTCAGGTGTTGGATGCCTGGAAAGAAAACCTGGGTCAGCCGGTGCAACCCGATACCTCCGAGCCACAGATCTATTGATGGCTGAAGAAGACACTGGTTTCTTCCAGACTTCCATAATGGGGTCCAGCAGCGCTTCATTGAAAGGCAAAAGTGGCTCTGCAGATGTAGAGGCAGGGTGCAACACTTCCGTTAAGATGTTCTGCTTGGCCTCAGTCACTGGCAAAGGGAGGTCCAGAAAGTCAGCTGCCTTTCTGATGACAGAATGAAAAGTGTCTGCCTCCTCTGTGTACTCCCCAGGTGATGACAAGTCCCATTCAGGGGAGGTATCTAGACCACTAGCAGTGTAAAGTCCATGGAGACCCTCACAAGAGTCCTCGATCTCCCCTTCCTCCAAGGCTTGTCTCTGGTATTCCTGCTCTTCAAGGAGGCGGAGAGCAAGCCTCCTCGAGCGCAGCCTCTCCTCTATCCTCGGCGTCGACATGGCATCAGCGGACATTGAAGAATGACACCGATCCTCGGATCCGTCAGACGCCGGGTCTACAGGCACCATAGGTCTCTTTGGCGCCGAACGAGGAGCCGGACGGTGTGAAGACTGCCCCGGAGTTACAGGAGGTCTAGACGGCGTCACTGGCTGAGACATCAAAGCCGCAAGAACCGAAGCCGTAGGAGCCGAAGCCTCAGGAGCCGATTCCGGCACCGAGCCCACGTTCCCCAGGGGGAGAAAGGGCATAAAGGGTGCCGGTCAAAGTGGAGCCGGAGCACCCATGTTGAAGGCCAAAGGGCCCGAAGGACCAGCCGGTCCACCACCTGGAGCCATCTGTTGGAAGATGGAAAATATTGCATTCAGGAATGCGGTACTATCAGCTCCAGGGGCCGGGAAAGCTGGGTACTGGGGTGCCTGGTTCGAAGGCGACACCGACGCCGGTCTCGACGTCTGCAAAGACGGAGAAAACATCTGAGGCTGCCGAACCTCGAACACTGAAGGAGGATGGCCCGATGACATGGGTGAAGTCGGTGAAGCCGGAGATGGCAAAGGCGTCGTCGGCTGGGGAGTGACAGTGGGACTGACTTCCCAAGTCTTCTGACGTCGAGTTGATGGAGACCTCGATCGAGACCTCTCCCTACTCGACCGGCGCCGTGATTCTCAACGACGCCGGGAGTCCCGATGACGCAGATGAGACTTTGGTGATGACGACTTTCGTGATGTCCCTTCTCCTTCTTTTTCGATTTCGCAAGAAAAAGCTTGGCCTCACGTCCTTTCAGGGCCTTAGGATTCATATGTTGACAAGAATCGCACTTATCAACATCATGGTCGGAACTAAGACACCACAAGCAGTCAGAATGTGGGTCCGTAACCGACATTTTGCCCCCACACTCACGGCAGGGCTTGAATCCTGACTTTCTCTGTGACATTGTAATGTCCCAAAGTAAAAATAGCCAAAAACACACTGTAACTGTCGATACAGCAACAGTAGCTCCCTCGAAGATAACCATTTCGAATGGCACGGAAAAAAGGGAACTGACGTCGGCACGGCGGCGAGGACCTCTTATTGCCTGTATGACGTCAGACGGCGTTGCGTGGGCAATTGTGATGTCCTCGTCAACGTGCAGAAGCTAGGAAGAAGATTTCCGTTGAATGCTGGCGCAATGGGAGTATTCATTAGGTGAGGAATCCACAGGTAGTTGTATCCATCAGAAGCTCTCTGTAGCTGGGCTATTCTGTCATGAAAGTCTGGCTCCCTTCCTAAAGGCTGAAGCAGGCTTTTAATGGCTAGTATAGCCCACTATGGCGGGGTATAGGGCTATAATAGAACATTGGTGAATCCATTAACAGACTGCCCCTGCTGTTTCACTCAGTATGACAGATTTTTTTCCTCACATAGATGAGGAATAGATGCATTTGTAGAAAATGTACTGTAATGGAGATTTATGGACCACTAGAAATAATCTCTTAATGGAAAACCTGAAAGAAAATTATTTTCTCTCATAGATGGTTCATCAATTTCCCTTTGTGGGTTAACATTTTTCACAAGGTGAAATCATGTTAAATTTCGTCAAAATTCCTATTAGTGTCACAATAAACATTTTCCTTTCTGACTAACATGTTATGACACTGAAAAACTGTCATTCACTCAATTGCACATAAAACAATGGTTGTACCCAATAACAAACATAAATTAAATAGTTCTGCTTTATGCAACCTTTTTCATCTATAGTACTATAAAAACACATCATGTATTAAATATTTGTGTGAAATGTGCCACAAATGTTGAGGATGTAATTTGCAATCACATATTAACCAGAGGAGAGGTAGTGTCCAGATAATTGATAACTTGCAGAGAGTAAGGCCAAAGGCTTGGCCTCTGGCCCTCTAATTTCACCACATGCAATGATTTCCTGGAATGCCCTACCTGTTGGAGAATATTGCTTAAGAAGAAAATTATTCAACAAGGATATTAGATTTGTTTTGGGGTTTCTATGTGCAAGGTGCGGCTATAAAATAATATACTATTTTGTATATATTACACACCCTCCAAGTAGCACCACAAATTAATGGTTTGCCCAGCTGCTTGATGTCTCAAACTAATACTAATTGATTTAATGCTGAAACGCCCCTCTTTCCATTGCCTAAAGGAGTAGTTTATCTCCTTTTATTTCTCCTTTTTAATATACTAGAATTCCTGTCAATACAAAACACCAAGAATCAATGGAACAAAAATAATATACAGAGAGGGCATTTTGTGACCCACCTAAGCCACACGTTCAAATATGTATCCCTTTCATGGTATCTGGGCATGCACACTACCCTGTGTGAACCAACTACATGTGCAACTGGTATCCTGTTTTTTTTCTATCCCAGCTAACATTTAATACATGCTGTGGCCTAGACCTGCCCATGGTAATGCCAAGGTCCAGCACTGGTTCTGTAACGTGGAAGGGTGCACCAACAATATCCTCTTTTGTTGACATGTGACTGCTATCAGGATGTTGACAAGAAGTGGCACAGGCAGCCTACTGGGACTGAATATCACAGAATGTGGGGTGGATGCAGTTTCCTCAGTATGTTGAAGTGTATTTCTTGCATTCCTGTGAGAGGATAATGGAGACCAGGGCACTGAGATGAGGATTGATGGAGACGGGGCTAACCATAGAAATTCTACGTAAGGTATTGTTTATTATCCCTTCCTGTCCACGGCCATTTAGTGGGTTCAGAGAGAATGCCAAGCGAGTCACAAGAGGTCATTCAGTCTTCAAGAATGTGTTTCAGGTAGTGGACAATGTAAAGAAGCTTTGAGCCAAACACCAGAGAAATACACTCTTGTAGTGTGCCTGAGGACTGGTGTAGCCATTTCTGATGTGGGACATATTTCCCTCAATCAGCTATTGTTGCTGCCAAAATGGAACACCTGAAGCTGGCTGATAAGCAGCAACTGCTAAAGAAAAGCATTAGTCAAAGTAGCATGAAACTCATATTCCCTTCCCCCTCAGTAGCCCAAGTGAGGAGCTAGGCTGCCATTACAATAAAACAATACCAAAAAATGCATCAGCAGTGTAATTCCGACAAGCCCAGCCAAGCTGTGACTCTGATAAGAAGGTAATGTGAGACTCAACCTCAAAGACAAAAATACTGAGTTGTGAACACATAAAGGTAATCCTCCAATACTTTGGGGTTTAGAACTGCTCAAACTGAACTTACCCATGTTTCCATTCTTGCCTAAAACTGAATTGCAGGAGACACTACTTAGTTGGAAGAATGGCACTGCAGAGGGAGAAGAGCTTAACTAAGACTCGGTTGGTGATTGAATTAAACAGGCAGTTGTACTCCCTGTCTAATTGTATAATATTCCAATTTGCTGTGATATTAAAGTGTGTTCCTTCTATTAGAACAGTGGTTCCCAACCTGTGATCTGGGGACCCTTTGGGGTCTGTGAAGCCTCCACAGGAGGTCCGTGACTGCTTAGAAAAGTAACTAATATTAACAGATTGATAAAGTGTATATAAATAAAGTGGCTAAATGCATTATTGCAAAAATTAAAACATACTGTAAATGTCAAGGTATGTGAAATTGGAGGCTAAAAATTAAATTAGTATCCTCAGTTAGATTCATGGGAGCAGTACAGTTGCACCAAAGAAAATAAACTATAGACAGTGTGTGGCTTCAATTGAATTTGGAAAGCTTCAATCTTCTTATTAGAATTACAATTTTTTTTTTGTATTTTATTTGTTTGCAAATTGAATACAATGTGTTATAATTCGTGTATGTGTTTGATGCAATGCTTGTTTATGTATTTTTTGTGTATTGTTTTGCAGTTCAAATAGTCGACAATGTTTAGGCCTGGGCCAACGGCTTCCAGTAATGACTCAGTGAGGGTCCCCGGATTCCAATAATGATACATTGGGGGTCCCTGGGTTCTAATAATGATAAAATGGGGGTCCACATAAGTCCAAAGGTTGGGAACCACTGTATTAGATGATAAGCACTGGGTTGGACAGTGAATTATTTGTGTGTTGTTTGACTGTTTAAGTTCTGATTTTTTATCCCTCTCCCTCTGCGAGAATCCTTTGACTGCTCACCCTTGCTAATCTGCGAGCCAAGTGGGGAAAGGGTGTACTTGGCCCAGTTTGCTGGGCCATAGTTTGACAGGTCCCAGGACATTAGAGGAAACGCACCCCACACAACACTACTGTGGCCCAGGAATCCTTACCTGACAGAATTTTCTTTCGTTGCCCTGCCTTTGTGCTTTATAGTGGGTCACTTATGTCAAGCTCCTGTAACTACCAACTCTTGAGTCTCCTGTATGGGTTGACTCTTTGACTTCTATCTTCTGCCCAATCAATTACAGGTCACCTCCTCCCTGTCCACTAGTGGGCCTTTCGAAATATTCTCTGGCATATGTCTCACTGTCTCCTATTGTATGGGAGCATCTCTTCTACTCTCCTGTCCTACACATATTGCCTGCATCACTACCCCCCTCACAGTACCTAGGTGCCTTTCTGGTGGGGGATGTTTCCTCACTGGCTCAACTTGGGGTGCTACTCTGTCGTACATTTCATCTTTATATTTAAGTGCCTCACTGCCTCCGCTGGCTTAGTACTTCTGCGGATTCCGTATTTGTTCAGGGACTCTCCGGGGAACTATTATTTCCTGTTCGACTGGTGTTATATTTACATTTTTTTTCCATTCATCCCAGATAGAGTACTAGAAGATTGCTTTGTCTTTTGCCCTCGTAGACCAGTTGCGGCTCACGGGTGTAACGGGGGTGGGCCAGCACATGGCAGGGGAGGAACAAGGAGGAAGAATTAATAAAATTAATTAAAAAAATAAAAACACTTACCTCTTCTGTCATGCCACAACGCTCATCTACCTTGTCATCATCGCAGGCACAGGCTCCCAGCCTGCCCTGCACCAATCCTGGTGCTTCTCAGAGCAGCGTCAGGATTGGCTGGGAGACTGTGCAGGCTCTCACCAGCCTAGCAACACATTTGCTGGGCTGGAGACAGCCTATTACGTATGTGTGGTTGGCCGGCCCAAGACGCTGTGCACTGTGCACTCCCCTCACTGCTCTTGATCACAATGCCCCGCCCCTTTCACAAGGAAAGGTTAGTAAACCTGGTTTATTACCCTCCCTTGGGAAAGGAACTGCAGCGGTTGCTGCTGGCTTGCTAGCCGAGGAGCCACCACTCTCGTAGGCTATCATTGTGTACTGGGTCCCGCAAGACTGGGAGCATGAAGGAAACCATGGGTGGTAATCTCTTTGTGTTTCATTCCTTCTGCTTCATGTCAATGAGACAGCATATGTGGTCTCTTTTGGAAATTAACATTTTTTTGGCTTATTGTTTTAGAAATAATAAAGAGGCACACAAAGAACACCCCAAGTGAGTACGTGCTGCACAGATGTCACCTACACAGCTTACACGTGTAAGCAGAGTACCATAGGCGTATACAGGCAAGAGACATTAGAAAAGTTACTATGTCTCAATTATTGAACTAAAATATATATTTATTGTTCTCACTCACCCATCCGTCTATGCAGACATGTCACTCATCAGTGATGAACTGGGTCACGCATCCATTCATGCACCGATGGACTCCCTCATGCAATCTCCCACTCGTTTATCTGAAACCCCATAAACAAGCTCAACAATAAATGAGGAGTCTAATTCGATTAAAATCAACACATACGGACTTTGCCAATGTATTTATAAACATTAACGTTGCAGAGAAGTTAGCGGCTTTAATGGCATTTGTTTCCTGCTCGATCAGTCCAATGACCACTGCTTCTGATATTCATCTTAAAACCACTAATGCCGTAAAAATTGACTAGGCACAAAACAACTTTTCCGTGTGGGATGGCGAGAATGGGGTATGTTTAGAACAACCAAAAATTGAGAAGTTAGAAACATTTCCAAAACGTGAGGGTACATTCAGGACCTAAGAATACATGAATAATGTGATATGTATTCAAGTGACTAATGCAGGATTTTTGACCTGTCATTCTGCTAAGGTGCTGCAGTTGCTTTTCCAGAAAAGAATTGTTGCGGTTAATTAGTTTTACAAATAGAAAATCATGGCAGACCGACATGAAACCAGACCCTGATACATGACTCTTCACCTCAACATGCGCTTTTTAAATGACCATATTCTCCCGGGGCAAACCACTGAAATGCATACCTTGTTTTTTGTCCAAATGGAGGGAAGAGAAGAATTGGGAGTGCAATTAGTTTGGATCCAGTTGCCCTCGGGACCCCTGTGAAACAAAATACATGTATTCATGAGCCCTGACTGAATGTATGCAGCCCTGGGACAAGTATTGCACAAATGATGTTCACACACCTGCAGGAAATATCTGTTTCAAACATTTCTCTTTTTGGTCTTCTTCGTAATCATCATCTGACCCATTTTCCTAGTGAGTAGACATGGATTTTATGTGCAGGGGCTCAGCCATGTTTAGGGTTGGCATGACTTTTCTAACACAAATCCGACTGGAAGTGGTGGGATTTACTGTCCAACACCTACTGTGATTTGCGTTGGCTAGTAACCCAAAGTAAAGAAAATAACATTGACCATTGTGTCTCTTTGCATTACTTTGCACCAAGGGGGTGTTCCATGGGGGTTAATAGGAGTCACATGCAATCACCCATGGACTTGTATGCAAACCCCTTTTTACAAAGGCTGATAGGGATTTACACCAAAATCCTACACATCCTCGGGATCGGAGCAACAAAGAAAAATGCTTTAATTTCTCCTCGTTTTCCTACTTTCAATGTACAGCACCCTCACAAAGTGGTAAAAGTCTGAAAGCATAGCTTCTGTAGTGGAAGGGGTCCCTTTCAATATAAACCTGTGCTTCGGACAATGCAGATACCCTTGCACTATAGCACAAAGGTGCTTGCGACGGTGCATGGGTGCCTAAAGTGCTTCAGCACAGGGAGAGAGCAGAACAGCACTACATCTTAGTAGCTCTCACGTAACGCAGTGCATCAGCTTCACTTGCGTCCCTGTATTGACTTACTTCTTGATAAATCTAAGCCAAGGTATTTTCCATTTTCAATATTTATATATTTCATTTACAACATGCATATTTTTGAGAATCAGCATAGACCACATGTCAGAAATTCAAAATCAGTTGTTCCTTTCCGTAGGATCATGGCATTTAAGCATTGCCACCTTCACAATATCGCGATGCTAAAGTCAGACAGAGGAAGGTAGAATTGCCCACCAACACAATACCATCTAAATATTTTAAAACCTGAAATGAAAAGGAGATGCGTTTTAGCAGTATTGAGATCTTATGGTTGATTCAGATTACTTACTTTTGTTTAAGTGCCCAGCGTAGCAATAGTGACATTACACATCTGTTGCACATCCACAGTCCTGGACTTGCCATCAGCTGACCATTCACTCCCCAGAATATCACACACAGGATTTGACCTTTCAAATGAATCATTGTGAGCTTTTGTAGCCTTGTCATGGAAATAATTCAAGTGCATTTTCTTAGAAGGGCTGGAATATAGATTTCAATTCACCACCGCCTAAATGGGCAGACACCAGTACCTTTGAAATGCTTCATTGTTTTGGAGTCATTTTATTTTTACTCTTTGCAGAGCTCCTTTTCACATTATGGCCCTGATTCATACTTTTTGGTGCAAAATTGTGTTGGTGCCGTTTTGCACCAAAATGTTTAGCACTGGCTTGCACCATTTCTGAGCACCATCCGGGCACCATATTTATGGAATGGTGCAAGCCGGTACAAAGGGTAGGCTACCGTAAAAAAAAAAAACGGATGTTAGCCGGGTGGGGCTGGCGGTATGGAAGAAGTGGATTTTGCACCAAAATATGACGTTAGGAAGGATAGAATAAAAAAAATGACTCTAACTAGCCTAGCGTAATTTTCTGATGCAAAACCATCCATACCACATACCGCATGACTCCTGTCTTAGAAAAGACAGGAGTCATGCCCACCACCCCAATGGCCAGTACAGGGGACCAGGGTCCCCTGGGCATGACCATTGCACCCAGTGCCATGTAGGGGAACCCCAAATGCACTTAAAAAAAAAAAATCTTACCTGTACTTACCTATACTTACCTGGGATGGGGTCCCCCATCCTCCACTGTCCCTCTGGTGTGGGTAGGGGTGTCCCTGGGGCATGGCGAGGGCACCTGTGGGTTTATGCCATGATGTTCCACCATGGAAATAGGCCCACAGGTCCCCTTACAGCTGCCCTGACCCAGGCATTAAATAATGGTGGAAAGCAAGCTTTGCACCATTATTTTACCCCTCCGCCCCACCATGCGTGATTTTAGCATGGGGGGTAAATATGGCTCTAAGGCCATAGAGTCATTTTTTGCATGAGAACGCCTGCTTAGCATCTCATTGATGCAAAGTAGGTTTCCACATCCAAAAAATGACTTTAATTCCATAAATGTGGCGCTAGAGGGGTCTGGCGCCAAAGTATAAAATTTGGAGTTAGTATTGCACCGACTTTGCGTTAAAAAAAATGACGTACATTAGGCACAAAACAAGTATAAATATGCTTTTATGTCTTTCTACAAGATTGCCTCGATAACTGAATGTGCCCTGGGTGTCAAACAAGTTTAATGTCACAACTATTAAGTAAGATGATGTGTGGTATTTGGGACAAAATTACTCAATGACTGTATGCTATGCTGTTGGGATTCCATTATTAGCTGAAAATTGTTATGTTTTGGGAGAATGTGGGGTGCAGGTATTTCGAGTGGTGGCAGTTGAAGGGTGATGTACTGGTGGAAACTGCATGTCGACTGGGCTGTTAATAAATACCCACTTACCTGGTAAGCCCTCAATGTGGCATCTTCTTTTCTGTGGTCACAAGCGGGTCCAGTACCTGCATCTAGGCCACCACTAGCTTGCCCCCTTAACTCTCCTTTCACTTCTCGCTATTACTGCAGTGCTTCAAGAGGCAGTGTGTCAAGAGGCCATCCTATCTACTTCTCTCTCTGGGAGATTGTCAGCAGCAAATTCGCTGTGGTCACATTCAACTTGAGAAATGATAGAGCCGCAACTGTCTGATCATGATCTCCAGCAAGAAAAAGAAAGGGTACCCACCATCTTCTCCATGCTTCCCTTCTGATGATCTGGGCACAGATTGGATCTGCTCCAAACTTGAGACCCGCTTGAGAGACAAGGGAAAAGGAAAATTCCTGAAAGCCTTAGAATTCTAAAAAATAACAGTGATGACAATGAGCCACTGATTGTCAGTATGGATGGTGGCCCGAGGACATTTGATGACCCCTCTTATTCAACCTGCTCAGAGTTATGTGGTTCCAGCACCACCATGCTGGCCTCTATGTTTATAGGGATGCTGTCAAGACTTGCATCTGTCAGCATCACAGTTGAAGTAAACCCTAAAGAGAGGCAAATGGAACAGCCACCTACCTACATTTTGTCATGCTCTGGCAGTGGCACACCAAAAATGGCATCCTCCCCAGTTTGGGACTTCTTTACAATTAACAAGCAGGAGGATAACAATGCAATATGTTCCATTTGCCACACATGTTCATCGAGGTAAGCCAGATTTGCACTATGGTACTGGAGGGCAAACATCTAATTTGAGAAAACATCACCCAATTCAGTGGGAGGGACAACTTAAAAAGATAGCTTCCGGTGGTGTTGATGAGAGATGGGAAGCCGGTCAGATTACAGCGGTAGAAGAAGCAAGTGGTTGGGAGGAAGAAGAGGATGGGGCATTACACAAAGCAGCCCTGACCCCTAGAGTGTGCCAGCATCCCCGCATCAGCAACCTCCACTTTTCACAAAACTCAGATGCAGACACTGCTGCATGCAATACACTGCTGCTTACAATGATTAGTGATTCCTGTAAGATGCACATCGAGTCTACCACCTCCTGGCTTTCTCCAGAAGTTACCTGTGTCAATAGCACCACAAAATGTAAACATCCAAGCTACTATTTTGGGCATGCTTAGGCAGGAGGGACACTACGGAAACAACCACCTAACAGCAGGTTTGTACAACAAGAAGCTAGAAAATGTTATCATCTGACTGCCTCCCTTTTTCTTTTGTGAAAGGAGTGGGTTTTAAGAATTTGTGGTAACCATCTGAGCTGGACCTACTTTGCCAGAGTTGCCGTTCCAGCCCTCCATCATGATATGCTGCAATTGGTTGGACAAGCTATGCAGCGGAGTGCTGTTCATGCTCTCCACTTGACGACAGACTTTTGGATCATTTGCAATCAAATAATGAGATGTCTATTACTGCACACTGGATATGTTTTCTGGGGGTTGGTTAACAGCTATCTGCAATTCTCAGCAATGAAGAAAGCTTGATGGGCATTCGGCGGCAAACAGCATTAGTGATGTTCACCATGAAGAAATACCATACAGCTGTTAACATTTTGGAAGAGTGCAACAGCCAAGTGTTTGAATGGCTTTGACCCAGAGGTTTCAGAATTGTGTTTGTTGCCACAGACAATGTCAGTGATATAATCAGGGTCATGGTGGATATTTCAGGGTTCTGTGTTTGGCACATTGCCTCAATCTTTAGCATACTGGCCACCGACTGAAGAATCTGCACTCATTTCAGTTAGTCTTTTATAGTCAGAAAGCAGTTTAGGATCATTCAGTATGCTAATAGAGTATTCGGTTAAAGACCTCTCACAAGAGGTGCTAACATTTTGGAAATCAGCCTACTACCTGCTGCAACATGGTTTGAGCCAAGTGCTTGACACAAATGCTACTTCCTCTTGAGATTTTAATACAGAAAGTTAGCATGGAGGAGGGTACGATGAGCTACGCACTTCTGATGGGGCATCTGCTAGAGGGCCAGTTGAAAAAGATGGTGCAAAGGTTCACCAGTGTGAATGAAAAACATATGAGTTGGTTCAGGGCTTAAGACTTCAGTTGGCTGTTAATACAATGCTGCAAAGAGAGATGATGTCCTCAAAAGAGTACATATGTGCACAATACTTGATGCACAGAACAAAAAATTACTGAACACTTTCCTTCCTTTCTCAGAAGATGATGTTTGACTTTACAAGTCTTCAATTGTTGATCAAGCCAGAGACCTGGAAAAATAATGGCTGGAAGTTTTAGGCTGAGCAGAAATGCTCGTGTGCACCCTTCAACCACTAGAGAGAGTAATACTGTTGTCTCACAGCCAACACCATCAACATCAACATCAGCAACAGAAGACTCTGACCCAACCTCTGCAATGTCTTGGGTTCCAGTGGCAGGAATTAAGTCAAGTGCTAAGGCAAAAGAAACAGATGTTGGCCAAGTGGCAGCACCAATGACCATTCAGATGATGGTCCAGGACTATACAGATAACCCAAAAGAGATCAACCTGGATCAAAACCCACTGGTCTATTGCTATTGGAAGCTTTGACCATGGCCAGAGTTCAGCAGGCTGGCAGTAAAGTACCTGGCTTGTCCAGTAGCAAGTGTGTTTAGTGTAGGTGTTGCAGTTGTCAAAGCCTAAAGAATCAGTCTCTGTCATCAAACCGTGGAGAGGCTGACCATGATTTAAACACTTCTTACAACAAAATTACACTGCTGCTGAAACAGCACAAAAGGAAGATGAAGGCAATCAGGCACACTTCAGGTTATTAGCTGATGAACCTAAGGACAAACCCTCTGACTTTAAGGACAAACTCTACTTCCCTGAATAAGTAGCCCACAACAGAACTTGCATTCATATCATCAAACTGCTTTGAAATAAATATATAGAACCTTTATACATTTGGTGTCCGGATTATACTGCCACATTTAGCCACATGTATGGAGTGTACCAATGTGTGCACAAGAAGCCTTCATCCACGTAAAGGACATGAAGACAATGCCTCCCTATCCTTCTTTTCTTAATTCCTTAGATAGTTACCCAGTAAAGCTCATGATTAATTACAAAAAAATCGCTTGTGTAACGCTTAAATCGGAAAAGAGATTCAATAGCCAAATGTGTCCATGCTTGGAACCGGTAACTATTGCACCAAGAGTGATCTATTGAGCAATTGATGAGTCTTGTGGTGGCTGGGAGGTGTTGTAACTAATTTTTAAACTTGATTTGTAATATTTGAGGCCTATAGTATAATTCTGCCTGAATGCTTGCCTTTTTCAGGATCTCCTGAGACCAGTCAGTTTAATTATCAAAAACAACACAAAATACTCTGATTATTTTGGTTTTTCTTGTTTATCAACACTACAGGTCTATCGCCTTTGCGTCAGACTCTGAACAGGAGTCAGGGCGGGACTACCACAGCAGTCAGAAGAAGGAAATTAGGAACGATGGCCTATCTACTCAATGGGAAACAACATGACTCAGAGAATAAAAGGCCTCCTTTGGACCGGAAAGAGGGGTGTTGATTAGGAAAATGCAGAGTAGGGGCTCCAATGTCAAACTCTAAGTAAGCAGCTGTGGTATGGGGGAATGTCAATGGAAACATGCTACATGATGGACACACACACCTAAATGGTATTGACATTTGTGGGATTGATCAGCCAGATACATGCAGCTAATCTGACATTGGAGGAGAGACTGGTCTCACTTCTTATTTAATTGCACACAACTGTACCAGCCTATGCTCTGCCCTCTTGATTCTTATCCACCATGAAGCTCACCTTGACTCCACAATATTGACATTTACTTTTTGTATTTCACAGATAATCCCTTCTTCTGCACGAAAGGTCGATAACACTCCTGCTTAATGGACCAGTTCAGCCCTGCACCCAGTATGGACACTCAGATAAAAGGAATGCATATGGACAGTCAGTGCTGGCATTTATAGACATTAACATTTTCTTAACAATAACAGTATTTTGAATAGAGAGGATCATTTTTATTTTGAATTTTCAACCATAGGTGACATGACAATTAGATAACTTGGTACTATGGGGTTAAGTACTAACAGAACGGTCCCCTTCTTTCCACAACAGATGTGATGATGATATACTGCTCATTGACTTGATGAATGTGGTATTTGTTGCCATCTCATCTTTCCTCAAATCCCCCTTTCCCATCCATCCATGAAACCCCTCATTATCTTCCCCCAAGTTGTGTGATCTGTTGAAGTATGAATTCATATTTAACAGCACAAATGGATTACACAGTTGGTGGAAGGGACGTGGTTAAAGTGTCACCAACTGCTACACAATCTTGTAAACTAAACAATAGCCCATGCCAGCCTTGCTACCCACCCAGGCATCAAAGGGACAGCATCATAGTGCAGAGTCTTTGAACAGTATCTGTCCCAGGATAGGTAGTGAAAGTGTGCATTGTGGCCTGATTGACAGCTTTTGGTGTACGTTTAATCTTATAATGTAACTGTGCTACCAGTAACTTTACAAATAGCAACTTTATGAATAGTAACTAACAAGTACTAACTCCTTTTCAGTTCCTTACTTTTCGTAAAATTACTACTTAAAAAGTTAGTTATGGAAATGTACTTGTCGTGAACTTACACTGCAAGAGTAAAGCCAGACAAATGTCCAGGAATGCAATTTTACCATTGTGAATCAGTCCTTATTTTCCTTACAAAATCTAAGAAACATGAAGGAACCTTTTTCTGAGCCCTGGCTCGATGTTTCTGTAAGTTTAGTTTTTTTTTTTTTTTTTAATAAATTAAATAGAGCTTCCCAGATTGCTTACTAGTTGTTTGTTTGACTTTTTTGTCATGGTGATCTCAGCCTTGGATTATTCACTACCTCTGTGTTTTCTTCCAGTTTTGATGCCTGTGAGTGATAATCCTCATGAATAATAATATAGTTGAAGTTCACCTCACACGTTTCATTCAGAAAAGTTGAGATCTTATTTTGTAATGTCTTTCCTGTTACAGGTAGTCCACTACCACCAGTATTAAGAAGGTCCTTTGGGAAACTCTGCAATAAATCTTGTCAAGATTTACACAGGTTAATGCTTAATCTATTCAGGTAAGAACTAGTTAGGAACTCAATACTAAAGTTTTTTCTAAGGGAAAGAGATATTGGGATTTTTGTTTATGTTGCTGGCACTTAGTAGGCCCCATTAGTGCTCACCAGATGCAGAGGGAAGGATAAGGGTGGTAACTAGCTAGTATACAAGCATCACTGAAAGGTGAATGGGTGCTGCAAAACCTCACCAAGCAATACATAGTATTACGTATAGTCAGTTTTCCATTCCTGCTCAGGTAGCAGGAACTACTGGATGAGGTAAGTAATCTACTGAAGAAGAAATACATGGCAAGGGACTTCAGGTAGGGAATGTATAGGAGGAAGAGTAAATGTACATTATAATGTGTGACAATATCAGAACTCATCATCTTGTCTCACTCTTCTCACTAAAACACCAATGCTACACTAACTGGCATTTCAAAGACAGATGCTAAAGCTAAAGGCCCTTTTATTTTATTCTTACATGGAAAACCCATCCTCTCCACCCATAACAGGCCAAACCCCATCCCTGCAAAAACCCCTAAATGTCTCTTTCCACAAATACCCCTCCCTTCCTCTCCACCCACAACAGGCCCACTTCCTTCAAGCAAAACCCCCAAAATTCCTCTGTCCGCATCTCATTTCCACCCTCTCCATTCACAATAGACCCACACACAAAAAAAGCAATGTTCAATAAAGGAGGTCCTTGAAGATATTCAGGTCCTTTCAGACATTAACTGCCTCCAGAGCCAGGTTTTGCTGGCCACACCTGATGAATACCAGCTCATGGAGGATGCAATGGAGGAGGCGGGCAGATGATGATGATGAGAAGGGGGACTCCTGGTATTATGGCCCTGGATGGCAGATGTGGACCCTGGCTCCAGGCAGTGGCTGTGGACTTGGCGGGCTAGGGGGGGGCCTGGATGGGGCCAGAGAACTAGAGACCTGTGTCTCCTCCTACATGGACGCCAGTCAGCAGTAAATTCGCCAAGGCCTCCAACTTCTGAAGCAGCAGCTGGGCACCCAGCTCCAACCAAGATGATTGGTCGGCTCAAGCAGCAGGAGTAGCTATATGAAGACCAGAAAAAGAACTATGATGCGCAGTGCAAACATTTGTTTATGCTGTCTATAATGGCACAGTAGCCGAACATTGCTGTTCCCCTAGGACCATACACATTTTTGACATTATTAGTCACAGGGCCACATTTTCTCACACATAAATCACATAATGCAACAGCACTGACTGCAAGGAATGAAGTCAGACCACCAACATAATCAAAAAGTGATTTTAGTAGTTTAATGGATTTCATAGGGTGTTAATAAATGAATTAGGAGTAAGGTGTATATTATCTGCACACTTGACTATATGTGAGACAATAATGGTGCTATGTTGGCAGGTTTACTACTCTGCTGCACGTTTTTGGGACAGCTTTAATGGCATGTAATTAACTTACTATCATTGATTTCAATAGCCATGCTCCTTCCTAATCCCGTTTCAACTGTACCCTGAGTCGAGACTCCAAATGTAGGGGCTGATAGAGTCTGGCAGAAGGGACACTCCGTCAGATGTGTGAAGGATAACGTATATCTAATAGGTCATATAACAGTAAAAAGTTCATAAAATATAAATGATACACTCCAATACAGCAAACTGGAAATATTATTTAATTCATCACATTTGTCACAAAGTAACCCAACCCCCAAACTATAAATCAGGTTCTTAGTCCCACATTGCACCTTGGCCTTTACCATAAAATATTTTCGACAAATACCTTCGCTTGGCAGTGAGGAGTTAGGGGGTCATTATGACCCCGGTAGTTGGAGATAATGTGGCGGTAGTACCGCTAACAAGCTGATGGTACTTACCTCCACATTATGACATTGGTGGGTTGGCTTACCACTCTGACCGTCATGGCTATTGTACCGCCGGCTGTATCATGACCCTGCCTACTGCCATGGTTATCGTGGCGTAGGCCCAATCAGTAACAGGAAACTCCTTCCCTGTGACTGACAGGACACCCCCTCCCCCCGAACACTCCCCAGACACCCCTCACCCTCCCTTCATCCAGGCTCCCCCTCCCTTCCAGCCTTCCCCATCCACACACACACACACATGCAGACACCCACTCATTCACACAGACATACACGCATACATACACGCATGCATCCATTCATTCACGCACACATCCGTACACACATTCACACTGACACGCAGACACACATTCACATTTCCATTCATACACGCACTCACACACATGCATACATGCACGCAAACAACACTACATACACTTGCATTCACGCACACAGACACACATACATTCACACACACCCCCACACACATGACACCCCACACCCCCTCCCCTGTCGGAAGCCCAACTTACCTGCATCCATGGGGTCTTCCGGCAGGGGACGGGACGGGGAGCTGCTACCGCCAGCAGAACACTGCCAGGCTTTATTATTTGTCATAATATTGCTGGTGGCCGTCTACTGGCATGGCGCTGCTGGTGGTAGCAGCGCCACCTTACCACCATCCGCCAGTATGGCCACAGCCGGATTTCCACCCTTCTTGTGGCAGAAATCCAGCTGTGGTCATAATTTGGCGAACTGATGGTTGCTGTGGCGATGTTCTTTTGGCGGCCGTCGCCGCGGCGGTAGCCAGTTTTTACCGCCAAAGACCTAATGAGGGCCATAGTCTGTGTGATTGGGCTAGGTGGAGGTTTAGCTATGGAATGGTTGGGTATCACTTATTGAGTACTACGCTTTTTCTTTGTGACATTGGTTGACGGAAGGAAAACATTAGAACCATAAATCCGTAATGGAAGTCATGAAATATAAGTCACTTAGGCAGAAAAATGTGGCACATGCTGAGTTGAAATTTACATTTTTGGGTTGGCTGATACAGAAAGAATGAAGAAGTGAAGTACTTGTAGGTGAGGAAGTGGGAAATACACCTTGTCTTTGGTTTGAATGCATTGCAGACTTCATGCCCCACTGTTAACTGAAACAGACACTCATTTCACCACCTATACCACAGCACCAAGTTAAACCACACTGCAGATTTAAGTGGCACAATGCCGTGGGTAGGGAAGTGATGGGAGCGAGATCTGCCTTGCTTAATAAATAGAGCATTGCCAATAAGAAATTAAGGTGACTTAACATTTGTCCCTGTCACCACCTGGACTGCTCCCCCTCCTCCACATGCTAGTCCTCCTTCAACATCCTTGGCTGGCTGGCCCAGTTGGTGGCACTGGTGGACTGCGCACCTAGACAAAAAGATGATACAACCATTTTAGATACCATATTAGCCACTGGGTAATTATTTTGAACATGATACCTTCCTATCTAAGGTTAAGTTAGCCGTAAGTATCTACTACCAAAAGTATCACTTTGGGAGGTTTGATTTACAACATTTAAAAAATTAGGTAGTCAACCAAAAACGTGTTTCTCATATTGGAGGGATAAGGCTACATATGGATAAGAATGAAACGCAATGAAGGGGTGGAAGGAAATGCAAAGAACACATGGTATTAGTTAGTAATGATATGCCATCCCTGCCATGCTGTACTGTCATGGAAACTGCTAGTATATTAGAAAACAATGGGAAATTAAGGGATAACAAATATTAGGCAGGAGAGTTGGAAAAAAAAGTAAACACAGAAGGACATAATACATTACTAGTGGGAATAGTTAAAAGTATGAAATAATTTTAAACATGACTTACTTGGGCCAGCAAAACCATCTGTTGTGGCACTGGTGGTGATAATGGAGTCCCACTTACTGTGGAGCTGGTGGAGGCAGCAGCCGCTTGGCCCTCAGATGCCCTATTCCACAAAAATCCTTACGAAAGGAATAAAGATAAAAAGAGAAATGATTAGTGGCTCTCTCCACTAGAAAATATTTTGAAGGTTACAGCATTGTACTTTTAAATCGAATAACCTTTTCCTAGTTTCTTACCCTAAAATAAAATTTTGAACTATTCATTCATTCCAGTGAATGATCTTTACTTCTCCAGCGCCTTTAAGTATTGATGGGTTATGTCATTCTCCCTTTGCATACTGTACTTCAGGAGTATTGGGACTGGGTGAGCTGAAATAAACACTAATACCCATGATATACTAGTATCTTAACAGTGCCATCCCTCAAATCAACCCAAAAGAGCAGCTGCCTCATAGTGGAACAGAATTCTGGCATTATCATTCACTTGATGTCCACTGCACGGCTGCAGTCCCATACCCTCCAGGTCAGGCTGACACCATGCACCACCACTCTGGCTACCAGGGCCCAGATTTAAAAAGGGCAATACAAACCCCTTATGTGATATACAACAAGCCTCGCAAAGTCCCTTAGCATGCCCCTGCATGGCTTCATAAATCTGGAGTAGCGTAGCAAGGCAGCACAAGTTTCTGCCTTGTGATACTCCTCACTGAGAAGGAATTCTGGGTTATATGGGTGGAGACTGAGTGGATGCTCCCACACATCCACCCCTGTATACTCATTTGGTGCATTTACAGATTTTCTATCAATAGTAAACCTGAGAATGCAGAATGTAAGAGCTTTTTATTAAAATTTAAAAAATGTACATAATAATAAATAAATAAATATATAGGGACCGTGGGGAGCACTAGAGGGTTCCCTTGCGGTCCCAGATAGACATAAAGGGCTTAAAAAACTTTGGAAACACCCACCACAGCTCAGTGTGAAGGTCATAGACCTTCAGATTGTGCTTTGGGGTGTGACTCCAGCTGGACTCATTTCTCTTTTTCTTTTTCTATTTTTGTTAAAAAAAATATATAGCTTTTTTAAAATAACAAATATAATTTTTACTTTAAATAAAACACAGACATCTCATTCTAATTATATGAGATATTAAACCCTAAAAACTCTATTTATTTCTCTCTGTCCCTCTTTCAATCAATTTCTCCCACTCAGACACTTACGTACCCACTCACAGACCCACTCAGACACTCACGCACCCACTCACAGACCAACTGACACCCTCATGACACCCTCAGTGGAAATAATATAAATAGGTATAGTTAGGGCCTAGTTTCTTTTGAAAAAGTTTTTTTTGACTTGGCTGTATCTTTAGCACCGTTTGTTGAATCTTTATGAAATAAAAAAAAAAAAAGTGCACCCAAAGGTTTTGTTAAACTTGGAAAGTTTTGGGGTTGATCAGTCAAGCGGGGGCAAGAAAAAGGGAGGGTGGATAAAAAATAAGTAATGTATGATTCCCATTTTAATTACCATAGGGCTTTTGAACACTACTGCAGCCCGAACTGCTGGATGGAATTACACCACATTGGACAGAAAGTTAGTTCTTGGTCAAGAAAGCATGCCATTTGTTGTCTGATGTAAATTTGTTCAGTAGTTTTTGAGATATTAAAGGAAAAAGAAATGTGTATATCTGGGCGGAGCATAAGCACAGATCTCATGGTGAGATGTATGTGGCTTTCAGCATTTAAACCAGGAAGTTCTGGCAGCCATCTTTGGATCAGTATACATGCTACCACCCCATTGAAATGCATTGTAGTGTATGGCAGGTTTTGAGGGTCACAAAAAGGAGAACATGCAAAGAGTAATAAAAAATGTAGTTACAATATAAATCATTTGTTAATGGTACCATACTAATACTAATTTTAGGAATTGTGGTGTACTCTAAAGTGATTTTACCCTGCTGCGATTCCATGAATTATGCTTGAAAGAATACTGTTTTCTCATGATTTTCCCACAGCAGTTATGAAAGGTGCTCTAGAAACTAAAGTAACAGCATATTTTCTTATAAAATTCACACTACCATTCCCAGCCATATGAGAATGAAGTCGGACATTCTCAGAAAAACATGAACTTTGAGCAGAAGCAGTCTGTAAGTTGATTCCCTTGCGTTCTACTGCAGCCTCCAGAGTGGTCGAAAGAATGACTAGAGTGTCAATAGTCTTAACTATGACAAAAGTGTGACACACCTGAAGCCATCTTGATTGAATCAAACTGATGACATTTAAACCATTTAATTTAGAAAATAAAAAATTAGTGGGTTAATTTTGTCATAGAAATTATGGTTAGGGCTGTAGAAAGAAACATTAGGACACATTTTAAGTGAGTTCTCAAATATCTTTCTCTTCTAGTTCATTAAAACATTCTGACATGCAGACTGGAACATGCACTTTCAACACCAGCAGCAGAATGCCAGTTAATTCCCTGGTGATCAGCGGCTTTACTACAATGTTCTAACGAGCAACTAGAGTGCTAACATTCTGAATTTATGCCAAAAGTGTGGCATATCTGAATGCCATGTTGATGGAATCAAAGTGGAGAACTGAAAGCATTTTCTACGGAGAATACTGCAGCAAATGAGGACAGTAGCAAGCTTCATGACAAATAAGCCTCCCAAGATGCCCCAAATGTAGCACAAATATCACACAAATGTAGCCCAAGTATAGCCTAATGATGGAAGTGTGCAAAACACCTATTTATTTTTGTTTTTTTGCAGTTGCATATAACGCAGACTTGACCTGAAGGTATTGGAGTACTTTACATGAGCATCAGTTACTTTACACAAGGACACATTTATTTTGGTTTTAAGCAAGGGGAGATTAAGTGATTTGCCCAAAATCACAGGATGTTTATGTGACACCAAAACTCGAACCTGGTTCCACAGTTGCAATATCTGCAGCGCTGACCATAACGCCACATTCTCTCCCCTAAGTGAAACATATAATCAAGTGATCAAATGGATTAAAAAATTAAGATGGCAAATAATTTAAAAGTGCCGTGTCACTATTTGAGAGCTCAAACCATATGCCCTCCTTTTACTTTTTTAGAGCACTAACCATAATTCCTATAAAAATAAGAACCTCTCATTTTTGTAATTTCTAAAGGAAATGCTTTAGAAACTGTTTTGGTTACATCAAGATGACGTCAGGTGTACCACACTTTTGGAATAAATACAGAATGTTATTGAGTTGTTCATTAGAATGCTATATAGAGGTAAAGGTTAGGGGCACAGACTTGGATAATTGAGGGCAGGAAGGAGGGTGCAGAGGTAACAAGTTGACCACGCAGTGCAGGTGGGAGGGGCAGTAGCATCACAACGGACCATGGTGGCCAGGGAAAGGGGACAAGGCAACAACCCAACCATGTATTAAAGGCAAGAGCAGCTGTGGCAATATAACAAACCATTGACAGCAGTGGCAGTAGAACAACACATGCCAACAGACCCAATTCAGGCAGGTGACTCCTGATGTTTTTTAAAATAAAAGGGCTTTATTTTATTTGTGTCTTGTCTAAAATGTCCTGTTTTTTAATGCAAGTCAATTCTGAAAATACATTTTCCATATTTTACTTTCAAAATATCCCTCTTACCAAATTCAAAATGTTGCCATGTATTGTACATTGGATCATGGAGGTGGTAGGGGCTGGACATGGACAAGAAAGGGCAGGGGAAAGGGTTTTACAATAGACCATGCAGGGCAGACAGGAGGAGCAGTTGCAGCACAACAGAGCATGAAGGCCAAAAGGGAGTTGTAGCAAAATGTATCATGGAGGACAGGAAGGAGAAGTTAAGGTCATGGAACTCAGACATGAAGGGTAGAGGTGGCAGGGAGAGGTGGCAGCTAGCTGACCACACTAGACAGGTGGGTGGGGCAGTATGAGTTAAACAGAACACTTAGAGCAGATAGGAACAGCAGTGGCAGGCCCATGGAACATGGTGATAAAAAGGAGGGAGCAAGGGCATGTACACAGACATCATCGGGCAAGGGAAGGAGGGTAGGGGAAGGAAGCTAATCAGAGAGGCCAAGCAGGAGGGCAATGAAGGGCACATAGAATTGGGCAACGAAGGGCAGGAGAAGTGAGCAGGAATATCAAGCTAAATGGCAGCACATTGGATGGGCAGGGCAGGAGAAAGGGGGCTGGTGCATGGACTCAGACAACAGGGGATAGGGAGGAGGTGGATGGGACAGCAAGCTAATTGTTCAGTGCAGGTGGGAAGGGCAGTGGCAAAACAACAGCCACACAGGTCTGTCATGAGGGACCAGGGTAATGAACTTGGAGGATGGATGGCAAGGAGGAGCAGGAAGGAGCAAGAAGCTTGGGTTGGGGCAGCAGAATGCCAGGCCAGGCCCTGCATCCAACACCCCCCACCCCCACTGTGCATTGTGATGAGCATCATACGTAACATTATAAAAAATCCCTAAAAATGTACTGAAAAAAACAAAATGTTATAGGGACATTTTAGTTAGGAAATACAATAAAAAACCTTAGACATTTTTTTTTTTTTTAAAAAGGTTAAAGGGACGTTTTAGTTAGGTTCAGATTTTAAATGCACAAAATCATAGAAATTCAGCTGTTATAGTTATTTGACGTAACTATAACTCATGGCCGAAGGTTACTATAACTCATGCCCATGGCATTCAGTGACAATCCCACAGGACATAACACTCCCCAAGGTTGCAGTCTGCTTCCAACAGGCAGGGGTGGTAGTGCTGCTGCATCCTGAAAGTGAGGTCGGCCACCTCCACCTCACCAAAGTTACGGTGGGCTGTAACCCCACCCGTCGACAGCCCCTGATGGGGTGCAATGGAGCTGCATGCTTCTGCCATTGCGAGTATGACGGGAAGGGAAAGAGGAGACTAGATAGGACAGCTCAGGAAAGCAAACTAAAGTAAAGTACAAAAGAGTCAGAAAAGACACATATAGAAACATAAATACACACATGGAAAATAAGAAGTTAAAAGAAAATAAAGAGAAGGTGGGATTGAGTGAAGCGATGATAAAATGGTGTGGATTGGACAGGACTAGAAAAAAGCAGGAGAAGGAACTACGCAGAAGAATGGTAGATAAAACAAAATAGCCATGTGCTTGTGCACTGGGTGGGGCCATTTGTGCTGATTTTTCAGTGCAAAATGGGTTACTGACACTAAATCACACTGCGATATAAGTTTTATGCCTATTGATGGAACTCTGCAGAATCTCGCTGAATTTTTTGTATAGTGCTGCAAACGTTCATGGATTATAATCCTGTGAGTTTCTCCCACCCCTATTTATTTGTAGGTAGTGGTCACTTGAAAGAATAAAGGGTTGCATGCAGTAGCACTTGGAATTGCTACAACTGGTGACTACTAGCCGAAGTCCATGCTTCAGCAAAGAGTCAATTTTCTACATGCAAAGAGTGGTCAAGATGCAAAAGATTCCAGAGAAGGATACCTTGGACAATGGTGGGATGACCTTCCTTGGTTGTCTTCTTGAATTTATGAGAAAAAACAGCATCCCCTTTGGAATAATCATTTGCAGATAGAGGAAACTCATCTAATGGAATGCTCTATACAGTTTGCATATGGTTTGAAACCCTGCTATTTGCTAATTAAAGCAAAAAAGGCAGAGCTTTAAATTTACCTTTTCTGAGATCAAAGGGTGTGGCAGTAATCTTGAGTTGGCGAAACGTTGCCATGATGTCCTCAAGGGGATTACAGTAAAGGAATATGTGCCCCTCTACAATAACTGAAGAAATCACTCTTTCATATATTTCCAATTAATTTTAGTGAGGTCATTCACCAAGCTTACTCTTGCTGTGTGTCAAATTGAATACTTTTTATTACGAATTTGTTTGATGTTTTATGGACATTTTGCACAATAATGCAAAATTATATTTTTAGTACAACATGTGGTTTGTTGTTATGTTATTTGATATTTTCTCAATGGTAACTGACTGGTTCAAAGACAAAATATCTCTCAGTGAGGCACTTTATGCACAAACCAGTAGCAAGAATTTCAATACATTTGCAATTTTTCCAAGCTTAATTAATATTTTGCCAATCCCTAATTTTCTCGATGAATTACAAAAACCAGTGCATCTCCCCAGCCTACAAGGGTCTGAGAAAATAAGCAATAAAAATTATATGTCATACAGTACCTTATTGTTTTGCCAAGTTTCACTTGATTTCTACCATTGTTTTAAACATATTGATGTTTTGTTGCACTAATAATGCCAATAAAGTTTTGGACTCCTTTCTGCGTTGTTAATTAGCAATCTGCTTTGTCTTGTTTGTTAATTATCATTATTATTTTAGAGTTTTGTCTAGTGCTGTGTGCTGCCTTAAAGACACCTCAGATAGCTGCAAGTAATTAAGGGGCTGAAAGGGAGCTGACGGGGAGCTGGAGTCTTATAGTGGTAAGGAATACCCATTCTGATGTTCTTCTTTCCCTACTCCTGATCACAAGTGATTACTTAAAAGAAGTGAGATAGTAGAACCGGCATTTGTGATGTATTCATGGATACCACAATATGGTAGCTATAAGATTAAATAGAATGATATTAGAGTTGTATCATAAGACACTAAGGCCCATATTTTTGACGCAAAACTGCACTGATGCAGTTTTGCGTAAAAAAATGTAACAACGGCTAACTCCATTCCTTTACGCCGCTTGGGCGTCAAATTTATACTGGTGTGAGTCATTTTTTTTTTGTCAAACCAATGCGTCACGTCATAAAGAAAAATGATGTTAACGCGGCAAAAATAACTGTGAGTTGGTTTACGACGTCGCAAACCGGATACGTGCCTTTTTTTTTACACAATTGCGTCAAAAAGCGGCACAAACACTGCAAATGTGCAAAGGAGAGCCAAAATTGATCCCAGTAGCTTGGACAGACCCCAGGAAGATGACAACAGACCAGGAACCAGCCAGGAGGACCCTCACAAGACCCAGGAGAAGGAGAAGAAAAGAAAGTGTTGTTTCAGTGAAGAGGAGCAGGAAATACTGGTGAAAGAGATGACGGAACACCAGCACCAACTTTTTGTCACCTCTAAATTGCCAATTAGTAGGAAAGAGGCAATATGGCAACAAATTGTTGACTAGATAAACAGTGTGGCAGCAGTACGGAGAACAGTCATCGAGTGCGAGAAACACTGGCATGACTGCAAGAGCAGGACCAAGGAAAAGATGGCCAGGAAGGCAGCACTGCAGACTGGAGGTGGGAGTCCAGCACCGCAGGAGGCCCTGGACCAAATGGAGGAGATAGTGGCAGCCGTCATCCCCGAGGAGATCGTCACAGGGATTCAAGGACAGGACAGCGCAGACTACCAGGAGACAATACAGATGCAGGGTAAGTCACATGGGGTCCAAAAATGGCTATTTGTAAACTGTAAGCTGGGTGGGGACCTACCTACTACACAATGCATGGAAATCATGATATTCAGGGAGTGGAATGGGCAAAGGGGCATGGCACAGGGGCATGGGCTGTCCAGAAGAAACCTGGGGCACAGTACTACACTACACCAACAACCTTAGCATTGGTGTATGCTGCCATGCCCAGGATGATGGAAAGGTAAAGCCAGTCCAGGAGGGTAGGGTACAACATAAAACTGGCCTGCTGTCACATGACAGCTGATATTCTCCCTACATGTACGAGGGTACAATTAACAGTCTCAGGCCATATCCGCAAGTGGAATTTGACATTTACAACAGTTGCCACTGCCACCTCTGCTGTGTGTGGTGGTCAAGTAGCTAATGGCAGTTACGTGCCCATGGATCAAACACACCCAAAGTAGAGGGTTCAGGATGACAAGGATATCAATCCCCTTTAATCAATACAAATGTGCCAGACCCGACAAATGTGAATGTCCATAGTCGCTACAAACATCAGCCATTATCATAAACATTATGAGGAACACAGCAGTAATGTCATACCCATGCTGCATATGTCAGGGTCCACCCTGTGCCTGGGTCACAATAGCTGCAATGACACCGTGCAACATCCCAACTGTTATACTGCTCAGACAACAGCATTGAGGGGGAGGACATATGTTACTGGCTAGTGTAATACACCCGCACAGTCAGAAGAGGAAATGGAACACTGCTAGGACCATCACTGCAATCCAATGTAGCACACATTCCCCAACATCAACATTACACACTACCAATGCTGACATCTGTAGTGTGCTATGCCAATGCTATACATAGTATATGCTAGGTCTCAGCAACATATAGCTGGATGTGAAATATCTGAGACTGGGGCGGGTCCATATTGCTAAGTGTGGTGCAAGTGCCATCAGAACACCCACAGCCAGTGCAAGGCCACAACATGAGAATGGAAGTAGATGGAGGGTTGAGTAGGACAAGAAGGTGGTAACATACAATTTGGACAGAACCAACACCTACAGGATATGACACTGACATTGCCCGAAACTACCCACACTACATGTGATATGCAGGTGGTGCATAGATCTGGGAGAAGAATAATATGAATGACAGGAACAATGAATAGGAACCAAGATCACAATGTTCAACTAATAGGAAGTCAGGCACATCACGTTAGAAATGCCACAACACAGACACACTAATTGTACCATATCTCATTGCAGAAGATGATGGCTGTCCTGGGGATATGCCTGTCCTGGAACTCCCTGATGAAATGGATGACGAGCTGACAAACATCAGCCAGAAGAGCCTCCAAGATGTCCTCGGAACCCTCCAGACCTCACCTTTAGTTGCAAGGAGGAGCACAGATACAGCAGCCATCACAGAGGACCCACCCACCTCCCCAATTGTACGACCTGCCAGCTCCAACCCAGCTGAGGACTCTGATGACACTGGCACCAGCTTTGAGAGAGCTGTAGTTGGAGTACAGCAGGAGCTGGCCAAGGAGGTGCGGGTGGGGATGCAAAATATGACAGCCAGCCTAGAGGGGGTGCATTCATGCATAATGACAACTGCAGAACAGGCAGCAGCCATGCAAGGGCGAACTTCTATCTTGCAAGAACTGCAACAAAGTGTGAAGGAAATCAGCACAGCAGTAAGGTAATTGACACAACACCTCCAACAACAAACCTTTCAATGTGTGCACAAATGCAATATTGACCCCCTCAGGGCCGACCTGGCTGCCTACCACACTGATGTAGCTGCTATCCTTTAGAAACAGCAGCTCCTCCTTGCTGCAGTACTGCCCTTAATAGCCCCACAGTTGGCAGCTACCGGGATTTCTAACTCCACGTCTTCAAACACTGAAGTGTGTGTTGACCCTTCAAACCCACCACCACCAAGGGCAGAGGAGACAACACACACATCAGAAGATGAAGACATGGAACAGATCACCTTTAACCATAAGAGTACCCGGTAGCACAAGTCCATGCCACATGGCCACTTATAACCAAGGTCCTGTGCTTTGTAACATGCCAGTCTTGCAACAGCTGCTCCCAAGCACTGTTCTCCAGTCCACTGTTTATCTTGTCACTCTGCCCTGTGATTGTCTCTCACTACCTCATTGGCAATTCATGTCCCTCTGCACTGTATGACACTTCACCCCAGCATGTCCAATGACATGTCCATTTGCACTTGTGTAGGATCACAATCGAAGTTGTCACACTAATGGACTCACAATCCTGGACTATGTAAAATAGCATTACGGCACTTTAAAATAAATAGCACATACACAAGCACTTTGTCTGTGTGTAATGTGACACATCAACCGTGAGGGAGATGAGTGATGTTTGCCTCATGTCAATGCCCATAGAATGTCAATACAACTGGCCTGACAGAATGTGGGCTGATAACTATGCACTGTGGTCTGAATTGTACCATCATCTACCCTGCCTGAGGTTTAATTCTGATGTAACTAGAAACTATACAGTATAATGCTGTGTTGGACAGAATAAGTCTTCTTCAAGGGATGTCTAAGCAGAAAAATATTGTCTTCAAATTTTTCTTCCAGACAATCTTTAAGTATGTGACATTTGTGACATTTTTTTTCCTCACACACCATACAGCAGGATTGGATGTGTATGAGTGTACGTACAAATAAGTAACGTGGCTGTACAATGAACAAATGATAGGTGTGAGTTATGTATACTATACTACATGAGAATATACCATCACTCACCTTATCAGGGTTCACATGAACATCAGGCTGCAGCCAGATGTAACACAGTGTCCTCAATACCAAATCTGGTCCCAAAGTATGTCAGATTGAAAACATACATCAAAACGTAACAACACATTGGGATCCATAGTAACCTTGAGTGGTGGGTGCAATGGATGGCAGATTCCTAGCGAAGTAGCTTGGGTATAGCTGCCAATGTGACAGCTCAATTGGGATTTGGATGCAGGATGGAACACAAATGCAACTACTAAATAGACACTGTTCACCCATGCCAAGTCCCTGATCCCCAAGCATATGACACATACTGTAAAGGAGTACATAAATATTTATTGAACTGTAAAAAAGGATACTAACAACAGGGGAAACACCTCAACTAACCTACCCTACCCTAACTACACATTACCCACAACTGGCCCTAACTAACCTAAGCTAAACTTACTCATCACATTTAACTAAACACTCTAAACATCAACCCCCCCTTATAAGATGGGACGCATGGAGGACAGTAGATACTAACCTAAACGCATACTATCGTATAATAAACAAATATAATTTATTTTGTATTTTTGTTGTATATATAAATATTTTTATAAACACAAAAAACCCAACATCATCCCCCACCAACACACATAAAAAGAAACATGTAAAAATATCATACCTCCACCCCCAACCCACTACTACTAACTAAACTAACATCCTATTCTAACCTAACACTAAGCCCACTAAACCCACTAATTAAAAGAACCTGTAAAGAGGAGGGAGGGGAGGGAATCATGGGTGAGGGTATTATAGTCACAAGTCCGCCCTCCGCAGGGTCTTCTTTATGGCATGCACACTCTTATTGATTTGTGACACCTCCTGCCGCAGCCTGTCCAGTCTGCGCAACATACGTTGCATGTCATGTTGAATTGCTCTAAAATCACCAGGGTCAATGACTGCAGCAGGGGTGGTCTGAGTGCTGGTTGTTGAGGTTTGTCCGGTTGGTGGTGCCATGCTTGGAGGAGGAGGTGCAGGTGCTGCTGTCAGTGGTCCTGGAGCTGAGGAAGACGATGGTCCTGCAGTACTAGCTGTCATCCTTGGTGCCCCCTGGGTCGTAGTGGTGGTGCTGGTGGTGGCGGCTGTTGTGGACACTGAAGGGCCCCCCTTGGGCAAATGCCCTCTACACCCCTGAGGCTCTTTCATGGTGAGAATGCCATGCCATGTGGCAGAACCCAGACTCCACATCCAGAATGTGGCGCTAACGTATCGCCGCCGCTGAAACTCACGGATCTGGCTGGCATCCATATTGGCTGCTGTTAAAAAAAGATAAAGCCAAACATTAGGTACTTCATTGTGTGATGTAGCTACTGATGAGAATCAGACAATACATCTAATGCAGCTGAAACAGGCTATATCACCATACAGACCACAGATTCTCCCTGAGGAAGTACATGCCAACGCAGCCTACACATGTCCTATCTAACAGCACAGCAATGCTCTAAAAGATGTGTACCAACTTAAATCTCCTATGTATAATTGTTCAGCCATTAGTCACGTAAAAATTTGTTGCAAGTCCTCCACATGTGACAGGCCAACTAATGACTATCTTCTGGATGACAATTAAGGGCCACAAGATCTTTGATTTGTAAATGGAATTGCCAGGATGGTATGCAGTTGCTAATCAAGAGTGGGTATCCTAGGTTTGGACACGTGATTTACAGATTTACATGTCCGTGTACCAAACTTGGATCATAACACCTCATTACACATATTTTATAAACCTAAGCCTGTGCCTCGGGGGGGGGTTGACAAGCAACACATACTTTCAAAAATCAAGGGCACCCAGGAAGCTTTGGACAGCTGTACATGGGTTTAGGCAGTCCACCACAGGTGAGGAGGGTGTCCAACTAGGATAGACACAAACCTTGGACAATCCCATCCACGTTTATGTTTGTAATTGCAGACAATTGTCAACATCATTTGATACCACTAATACCTGTCCTTCAACAAGCAGATATATGCAAGCACAAATCTGGCCATGAGCTGCATGCACACCTATTTCATTGTACTCAAGTGCCACATACACGTAACATAACATGTGGAGCTAGATGCTGCTAGGAAGTCAAACATACAGTCAAACATGTTCATTAGTGAACAGGGAGGCTCAAGTATGTGGGTAAGACTTTGGCATCCCTATTCTGTGAGATTCAGGATTTGACTAGCTGACTAAATCATGAATATGGCCCTCTGCTAAATTTTATTTATAAACGTTTAACAACAAATGTCACCCTTTTCACATGGCCATGCCTACAGGGCTGCACTACAATCCCAAAATATGACTATACCCTACTGATTGTCCAACTCAAATATGGAAAAAAAAGTGAAACTACAGTCAAGTTACATATCAGATCATTTGCCAGTACATCATACCTTGCTATGTGTCCAACACACAGGAGTCAATCACACAACAGCTGCAAACACAACACAGAACAGAAACATCAACACTTACTGAATATGTCTGGGTCTGGAAATTGAGCCGCTTCTACACCTGTAAAGCATGGAAGGGTGAAATGTGCTCAATGTCTGTGCACTGTACAACACTTTCAAATACAATTACTGTGTGTAACATTATATCTGAAAGTCCAGCCTCTCAGGCATGATGATACTCCAAAATACATACCACTGCAAAAATGTATAGACCCTGTCACTCCAGTGAGTGATACACAAACATCTGCACACATGCAGTGGCCCTAACTATCATGTGGTGACAAACATGCTCCATCAATTGTTTGCAGACTCATTTATGGAGTGTACTTCTCTCATCATTTGTAGTAATGAGAGACATGCAAAGCCACATTCCTGGATCACTGAAAGACCAGTCACTCAGGTATTGTGGCTTGTGCATCAAGGGACAATCAGTTACTGTGTGATGCTCCTGTGGGTTGACTGAAGGTCATGATTTATCATGCTTTCTATGGTTCCTTACATGTAGGGCCTGTGTTGTGTGTAGGTTACATATGCAACATTAACAGTGTACCCTGAGCCACATATGCCCCCTATGACACTATAATGGCAGGGATGCTGTGCGTTATTTGTTGACAGTTTGAGGCAAGACATGGATTGGCCATTTTTTATATTTTAATACAAACAATGAGATATATGCTGACAGTGTATATTGTAGTCATCCATGACAGAATGCATGGGCACAGGTGTAGTAATTGCACCTGAAATGTGTCACTCATTGCCCTGTGTACCCATAATGGGTTTTGGAAATCACAGTTAGCAACATTCATCATCTTACATTTGCCAAGTTGGGAGATCAGCGGGTATACAGCAAACTGACACTGTCACATTATTACAACATGGTTTAGCAAATGTACCACTGTGTCAATCATGATGATGTAGGTTTCAATATGTATGTACCTTCCGAATGGCAGCAGTCACAGGAATGCTGGTCTTCTGATCTTAGCATACACCCATATCTGTGATAGCCTCCATACTGGGAAGTTAGTTATTGTACATATGCGGCATTAGATCATCAGGGGTGTACCAAACGAAACTAGCAAAGTATTAGGGAACTTTATGTGTATGATGGAATTGGTCAGGGGTCCCTTGCACTACATCAGGCACATAATACATTGTGACCATGCATTCCCCAACGTCAGGTATCCCATGATGACCCCATAACTTATGAGAAGTGCATGGCTATAGAGAAATACAGATGGAAAATATATTAGCTCTGCTCCAGCTATTGTGCCCAAGACAAATTTAAAACACACAGGTACAGAGGGCCATGGATAGTTGTTATCCCTCAATTTGTATAATTTGCTTCATGTTATATGCTACAGCTATGGAAAGTAGCACCAAACATTTAGATCTGAACAGGTGTGCATTGCTTTGGCATCCATTCCTAATTTAATTGCGGCACAACCAAGTCAAACTATCAGCCTAAGATAATACCTGAGGTTTGAAAGAAATTGGTACGTATGGCCCAGAATAAAGTTCAGACATGTATTCGAAATACTTGGGTAACACATTAATTCTTGGAATTAGCTGATGAAAAACATCTCTTTCCTGGTACACTCACAGACCATGGATAAAACATATGCTAGAGCCGCATTAGCATCATCTATTGACATGAAGGCAGCACTAATTTACAAGCTCCAGTTCTGTTTTGTAACTTAGTGTAGCTGTTGCGTCAACAAATGACGGTAATGTGTAGGAATTATTGTATAACTCAGGGCCACTGTATGTTTAACTTGCATTCCACATGCATTGCCTGCAGGATATCAACAAATCTGCTACTGTCACTACAGAGCATTTAAATGTGCACATTACTCTGAATTGTACTCACCAACAGGGCACCAATCACAATACCCAGGTGGTCCAGCAGGTCTTGCTCTCTGGCAACAAGGTCAGCCCAGCGGTGCTTTAGTTGGTGGTCGTTGCGTGGTGTGTTGTAGACGCGTCGAAGATGGTACAACACCTTTGACCACCGGAGCCTCCTTGCCTCTTTGTAATACCCCTGTATCACCCTGCCTCCTTCTTCGATCATCAAGTGGAGCAAGTGGCACACCAGCCAAATGAATCCCCCAGCTCCTCCTCATCCACTGTCCCCAGAAGTGGCCTACCCAACATGACAGAAATATTACTAAAATTAAGGGGTACAGAGGACAATAAAGGGAAAGGAGGGAGGAAAATGAAATAAAAGTAACCCTAAAACAACCCAACTATCCCCAAACTAACAATACCCACAACAGACTCCCAACAGTACAAAGACAAAATTAGACACCAAAAATGACAAAAATACACTTACACAGGATACCACAGAAACTTCCAAAACACCAAAAGACAATAGAAAGAGCACACACGAGACAAATTAACAATATTCACAGAGAGACAAGTCAAAACACAGCCACACAGTCTAGAAAAATCACAGACTGCAAAGTGAAAGTACACCCACTGTAACAATTCTATAAGTAGGATGTCCTATTACATCACTTCCTGCCTCAAATGCGGTGTGTTTTTATTATGATGCGTCAAAATATTATGATGCTGACAGTCTGTGCATCATTTTTGTTGACGCACATGCTTAAAAATTACCCCACATCCATAGTTCCAAATATTGAGCATTGGTAACCAATTTCATGGGGTACAGTGTAGGAATTACCGCTTGGGGCCAATGGATGTATCATGGCTGTGAGCGTCATTTTTCCACGCATAGGCAGCAATTTATTTACGCATCTGCATCTTTTTTTATCCGTATGCGTCAACATTTCTGTCTTTACTGGTTTTTGGTCATTTCTCACATTTTTATAGTACGTGACAGCTGTAACTATACAGAGATTGGCTGTTTGCACCTACATTGTGCATTCTAGTGTTTGGGCACATGTGGCAGATCACACTACTGCTGACCATGATCCTCTAGTTGTTGTACAAGATTAGCACTCTTCACTGATGCAATTGATAACCCAACTTTTGGAATACAAATTGGTATTACCCAGTTTGAGCAGGTTGTGCGTCAATAGAGGATAGCAAGGCTACGCAACATAATACATTAACTCATTGCCTGTGTGTCAATGTCTGTGAATTGGCTATTTCATTTTTAGTTGTCCCTCTGTGTGAACATCACAAGATGTGTTATCATAAATGTGCTTGTATGCATGTGTTGTAAATGTGGATAACCATCAGATGCTATTCAGTGTGGCACTGAGTCAGGAAATGTGTTTGTCATACACGTAGCAACAAATGCTGTGTGTATATGCCTGACGTTTGGGACAAAAGCATCTCCCATGACAAACTATGCACAGGATAGATAGAGGATGTTTGATAATGGCAATGTTACAAGACTAAGCCATCACATGTACTGGAATGTTGGATACCACTTCCTGGTCACTTGTTTGGATACTACCCATGAGTCACGCATTTGACAATGCTATGTGGGTACGGTGTTTGTGACACAGAGTCCCAAAACCAATCCAAAAATGTAATGTCCCTCCACAGTTTGAGTCATACAAAATGACCTATGTTTCTCTTGTGGCAGTGGAGGACCAGCAGACCAAGGAGCATGTGTTCACATATTTCCATTGGTTAATTGCACAAAGGTGTCCAGTTCAAGTGTGTGGTCATGTGTACCCCGTGTCATTAGTGGGGTCACAGTTACGTGCAGGTCTAGTCATGAGTCTGTGGAGCCATTCCCTGCATTAAGTATCCTTCAAAGCAGAATTGAATGAAAGCCAAAGAGGAATTGACAACACACATGGGAATAGTCCACCTATGGCACTGCAGAAGTCTTATGAGACTGACAACAGGGCAACCTTGGTGTGCTGACAAAGTTAATGAATCAGTCATTTTAACCCGCCGGTTTCATCACAACATTTGTACCCTGGGTGGCCTCTAAAATTCCTGCTGCAAATTGGGAACATCAGTGCCTCTGTGGTGATTAATCTCACAGCTATTCAACACGCAAGGCCCATCAATAGGTTGGGGCTGATGTGAATCTGTGTGTGGACCGTCAGGGCACAAACATGTTTTGTCCTTTCATGCACATTAGCAAACGTTGTTTGTTGTGCTGGAGCCACCATGCCCAATCCATACATACAACCATGGTACACTGTCACTGATTGTCACTCATGCATACATGAAACCCAAACAAGGGATGGGCCGTGATTAGGCTATTTGAAGACATGTCCCACACCATGATACGATAAGTAAACTGATTATACTATACAATCTATTTGAGGATTCATCGTAGACCTACCAGACACAATACCCCAGGAGGAAAGTGGGGGTATGGAAAGCAACTATGAGTCAAATGTACCCACAGGGAACCTTTATGGTAACACAAAGACAGGAACCAATCAGGCTAACAGGATGGAGGATCTGTCAGGAACTAACATGAACTAGGCAAATACACAGTGAGCAGACTCTGATTGGGAAAAGATGGAACAACACTGTGGAAAATGAAAACTGTATTTGTCCTGTGGGCTGCAAAGTTACACAGTCAACCAAAGCCTGTGTTACACAAGTGATTTATACGGCAATGCATAATAAGGATATACATATAATGGCAGCTTCTAAGCTGTTCCAGGCAGCAGTAAGGGCAGTGCACGTTCAAATGGCTGGTCTGCATGGAAGTGCTCACAGGTGTGTGCAGCTTCAGTCTCTCACAAGTCCTGTAGGTAAGAATCAAGTTCAAAGGGCCAACAGTACCTTTCACATGGGAAACAATGGACAGTTGATTACAGGTCCTACAGACTACCAGTCAGTGCATTATCTGACCTAAAGTCCATGCAGACAGATGAACTGTGACTATGGCATGCCATACTAAAGAGGAAGCACACTGGAGTCAGAATGTGAGTCTGGGTGTGTGTAGGTGAAGGATTATCTGGGTAAAAAAAGTCAATTTCCAGGGCCCTCTAGAGGCGAGTGGGGAGAGACTGAAAACATGGCAGTGGCAGCACTCATGACCTAGGATGGCATGCACAGGCTTGTCTTGTGTGCAATGCTTGTCATACCTGGGGCACTCGTGCAATCCATTTGCAGCTTACATAGACTTCTTGTCACACATACTCCTGGCAGAGATAGCTGATGTCACACTTACTGGTGTCAAGGGTCTGGTCATACATTCCTGTCGCCAATACAATAGCACATCCACTGCCTCATGTATGAAGCAGTTTATTACCTTATGAATGATGGTGTCTTAGCTGTGTGCCATATGCTGCAATGAACCATGTTGCCAACATGTATGTGTGCTATAGCTGTGGTCCTCTGATAGCGACCTTCAAGTGTGAAATGGACAGGATATATGTTATTCACACTGTGTGTGAAGTTGGCTGTACATTCATACCCATCAAATGTGATGTGTATTTTTCAGGATCCTAATCTGTATATCTGCAATGCTCCATGAGGCTAAACTCCGATTATGAATCCTAGGGATAATGTGATGCATAAGTAATTACCCGGACCATGATTAGTTGATTAGAATAGGTGTTTAATGACATATGGTAAGACAGTGTTGATGGTGAGTAGCGTTAAAATAAGTTTTGTACAATGTGTTGTCTCCGACACCATCCTGCTGCAGTGTTTGGATGGTCCCCCTCATGTTGATGGACAGCATCCTCCTCTTCCTCCTCTTCAATCGTTTGTGGGTCTGGTTCATAGAGGGGAATGTTCCTCCTTTCCCCAATTTTGTGCTGGATGGCACAGGTCAAAATGATCTTGCTGACCATTTCAGGTGAGTATAGGAGGCTGCCTCCGGTGATGTTGAGGAACCTGAATCTTGACTTCAGGATGCCAAAGGTTCTCTCTACCATGGTGCGTGTCCCCCGATGTGCCTCATTATATGCACACTCTGATGCTGTACTTGGGTTTGCAAATCGGGTCATGATCCATGGCAGGATCCCATACCCTTGATCAGCTGAAAGAGAAAATGAATGAAAAATGTTGATGGTGCTTGCACCATGATTATCACTTTGCATGGCAGTTGTTATCTTGTGTTGTCTGTAACTCATCTGTGTTTGTGTTATTAGTGGAATCCTAGGCTTCGAGGATGTACCATCGGCATTGGAATGTTTCATTATCTGAACTGGTGTTTGACTCATTGACCGGACGTCAGCGGTATAGTTGTAGGCTTGCAGTACATTGTGTACTCCCATGCATTATGTCATGTGCAAGAGGTGTCCATGTGTCTTAACTGGGGGTGACATGATACTTCCATACACAGAATCAATTCCACAGTGGTGGTAACACGGTTGCATCTATATGGCCTGGACATTACATCCAATTTAACATATGCAATAGAATTTGTTAAACATCAGTGAGGCCCTTTGATTTGGCTAGGTGACAATGTACAACACATCTCCATAAGTCGGCAGCACTGTGTGGTTTTATATTGTTCTCTTGTGGCTCAGGAGTGGCATCTGTTGTTATTTTCATCTGTCAATTGTCCCTAGGTGTGTAACCCATTGGGTGAGGATATCACACATGACTAGTAGTGTCACAACCTCAGTGTCTTCCTGGCCACGTGTCAATGTAGTGGTGTATGTGTTGTGTGTCCTACAGGGTTGTAGTGCTGTGTGTATATAACTACGTTTCTGTACTTACCAACAAGAAGGCCATTGCGATATCATCCATCCTGGAAGTGTTAATTGATGGTGCAGTGGCGGAAGATGAATGATTCATGTACACTCCCAGGATACTTTGCCATGATGTTGGTGATCAAACCCCGGTGATCGACAATGGCCTGCACATTGATGGAGTGTGTTTGCTTCCTGTTGCGGTATAGATGTTCGGTTGCAGCAGGTGGCACAATGCGTACATGTGTGCAATCAATGGCACCAAGCACATGTGGGAAGCCGTTGATTTGGTAGAAGCCCTGTTTGGTCTCCTGCTGCTTCTGCTGTGCGTTGGGGAAGCTGATGTGGCGGGGTGTGAGGGAGATGATGGCATCCAATACCTTGGGTATGAAGTCAGAGAATGAGGGCTATGAGATTCCGCAACCAGGGCACCAGTGGTTTGAAACGAGCCACTTGCCAACATGTGGAGGACAGCTAGCAGCTTGGTCTCTGGTGGAATGATGTGGGGTATCTGCAAGCTGGGTGCCACCTGTGGCTCAATGTGATGCAGCAGCTGCTGAATGGCTTGCCAGTTGAGTCTGTACCTCTGGATGATGTCTTGTTGCCAGAGTCCCTGAAGGGTTGTCCTGGTTCTGAATATCCTCTCCTGCCTTCTGCGTTGCCTTTGGGGTCCCTGCTGGTGTGGTGGAAACTGCTGGTGTTGGTCCTGTGCTCTGCTTCTTTGTGCATGCTGGATGAATTGCACCTCCATGTCTTCCTCTTTAAGCTCTGCTGTTGCTTCTGTGTGTTTTCCTTAATTAGTGGTGTGTTTGCCCCGTTTTAACCCCTGCCCTGACCCAGGCATTATTTTTTTACGCAAATAGGGCTGTGCGTCATTTTACGCCTCCGCCTCTCAGCCGTGCTGGATTTTTGCGCGTTAGGATATATATGGCGCATGGGTGTTTAAGTCATTTTTTGGACTGGAACGCTTACCTTGCATGTCATTAACGCAAGGCGGTTTCACGCATCCAGAAAATGACGCACACTGCGGAATTTTGGCGTTCACGGGCGTCAAAGTATAAATATGGTGTAGGGATTGTGCCGAATATGCGTCAAAACGTTTGACGCAAATTCAGCACAGGCAGAGTATAAATATGCCCCTAAGGGCCTGATTTAGATAATGATGGTATTACTGCCAATCTGCTGCAGTGGTGGTCCCAAGCACTCCCTAAAGCTGATGGTGTTCTGACCACCGTCTTTGGATCTATGGTGGTTCAACTGATGTCCGCGTCAATGGAGTGTACCCTGTCACGCTAGCTGTACCTCACAGCCGACACAGTGGTCTCTAATGCTGACAAATAGCACTTTGTCACCATCAGGATGGTGACATTGTGCCAATCATATTTAGATAACATCGTCCAGCTGGTGGTGTACCATTAGCAGTCCCATGACAATGGGAGTCCGTCACTTGACTCGTTCCGCTTTGTACAATGCCTGTGGCTATTGGATGGTTGTTAGCAGCCCACACCTGATGTACATTGGACAATTGTGAACACCAGCGAAACACAATATAAAACACACTCCATTTCACAACATCATCCTTTGCCATTCCAAAGCTGACCACATTTTAAGGACGACCTTGCCACTGAACAGCCAGGTTATTTTCATGTTTCTATCCTCTCTCTGTGTTTTTCCACTTTTTCATTTTTTTCATTATTTTTCAAATCACTGAAGGTACACTTGTATATTTTTTTCGGAAGTTTTACAGAGAGAAAATTGATAGTGATGGTTGATGAAATTATTAGAGTAGAGCCACAATTGTTTGGAGCACAAGTAGAAAATACTACCATATCTCAGAAAAGACAAATGTTGAACAGAATAGTCAACAGATTGAATGATGTAGGTAACAGTCAGAACAAACAGGAAGAATTTAGTAGCAGGGGAAAGGAAACAGGTTCCAAATATCTTAACCTATTCACATTATTATGCATATATGTGTATATATCGTAAATGTGTGTTTATTTTTACTGTATTATTTTATACAGGTATGTGTTATTCACTTTTTCACAAGTATTAGCAAAAGTGTTTACAAATGACTGCAACTACCATAATGCCCTGCTTTTGTCTCTGCAAAACAATAGTGCAATGTGGTGTTGCCCAACCTCCCTTTCCTTCCACATATGCACAAAAGTCATTGCTTAATGCAGTTGTTATTCACCATTTCATGGAATGTATCAAACGTTCATATGCTGTTATGATCCAGTATGTTGCCTCCTTTTTGTTACTCTATTGAATTGATCTACCTGCTTGCATAACTCATAGTTGTGTATTCAAAGGTTCCCAATCGTGTTTTTTGGCATGCTGATTATAAGTTGCATTGATACAAAAATTATTTTACAGTGTTCATATGATGACCAATGCCATTTAATCCAATACATTTTACTATGGTTTGCTTGTGAGGCTTCAAGCCTTGAAATGGATCATTTCTCAAATCTCCTCTCTAGTATGTTGAGTTGCATGTCTAGTAAATGTAAGGTACACTTTCTAAATAAAATGTTAATTTCAGGACATCTCTCCATCATTGTTTCTGAAGTGTGCATCTTTGTACAGTACCCAGCATGAATAAAAAATTAAAAATCAGACAAAGGCCAAAACATCCCATTAATTATATTTGTTTATTTTTTAGGTTGCTTCATTTTTAGGTGAAGACACATTTTAGGTACAATACAGACCTTTAATGTATTTTTTTGTAATTCATGTTAGGACCCACACCCAGGGCCAGTGGACCACCATCTGCAATCAATGACACCTCCACTTCAGGCCAGGATCAAGCCTTCAGTGAGGACATCACTTCTGCAAGTCCAGAAGTTGAGGGGGATGCCTGGTCCATCTGGCCTGTCTGGGTAGAAAGTCCCAGTGAGTCACATTCGGTCCACACTTACGCCACCCACCCCAGCTGCTGCAATAACTCAGTCTATGAATACCTCTACTTCCTGTGTCCAGAAGAACACAGCTCTCATCTTGTGCCCCAGTCCTGGCTACTGTTCAGAAACCACCATCACCTCCAGTTGAAACAGAACCCAGTGGGATGGGCCAAATGGCCTCCAGAGCACAGGGTAGTGGGGGTACGGGCCGTGGAAGTTAATCAATGGGCAGCAAAGCGAGGCCGCTGGCATCATTGTCACTCAGCCCACTAATGACCGAGTCTTGGAGCACTACAACAGTCCCAAAACATGATGGGCCAGGTCTTAACAGAGATATGGGACCTTAAGCAGGTGCAGAGGGAGCAAATGCTTGAGCTGCAGAATTAAAATTAAAATCTGTGCTGCTCTTCTGGGGTGATGTTCCACCCATCCCATCCCCTGCACCTGTGCCCCTGAGGAGGGGAAGTTCATCCAGACCACCAGAAGACGATGCCAAGACCTCCACTGCAACCTCCAAGAGTCGCTGAACCTATTTTCTTCACGTGAGCGTCTACCATTTACTCTGAAAACTATTTCATGGACACATTTACCTTGTTTGAAAGAGTTATATTTTGGACATTGGACTCCAAACAATTTGTGCTAAAAAAATATAGTTTCATCCACCATTATGAACTTTAGTTTTTATCCTTGTTCTTTTTCACTCTGGTTTCAAGTATATTGCACTCATTTTTTGTTCAAAATAAATGCCTAAAATAAAGTCAAAGAATGGTGTTGTATTTATTGTGGTAATTTCTTTTATATATCTTCTGTACACCATCATTTTTTAAATCTGTCAGACAATGTGACACTAAAACTAATAATAGTTTCCAACTTGGTAAAGTGTTTCCCGTGTAAACAAATACAGAGCAATAAACAATGAAATCTGAATGTATTGATGTCATACATTTGTAGGTAACAAGTCTGTTATACAATCAAATATGATTTTCACAAACCATGCAGAACCCAAACAGTTCAGGCCATTGAGAAGTTGACACTGTAGAACCTTGACACCATGGAAGAAAGGGAATATTTAATAAAATCAAATGAAAAAGCAAACTATTAATGATTCATGACTTCAGCTGGAGCCAGACGTACTGTCCTCACAGTGGGAATCCTACATGAATAACATCAATCGACCACAACATGGCAGTAAACCAATTTGAGGCTACATGACCATTACAGGACACTGTAGCAGTATCTGGTGCAATGTCACAACCACCATTCAGTGGTATGCTAAAAAAAATTCTATCAGCTGTTAGGAGACACATCTAAAGCTACCTCCACTGAACACAAATTGAAGATTTATCCAGTGTGAAGGAAGACTGGTATACTATGGCTTGACATACACATGATGGTTGAGCAAGTTACATGGCACATATTGCCTTGATGGCAATATCACACAGGTCTGATACAGCCTCCCGAACTTCCATTCAATCACTGTGCAAGTTGTCTCTGTACAAGATCTGTTCATCCCAAGTGGGTGTCTGAACTCATGTTCACTTTGTACTTTCCAACAGCAACATATCACTGCCAATGTCACAACATTGAAATGTCAAAGTAAAGATGAGATGGTGAAAGAACCTGGAACAGGATAACAAGGGATAATTGACGATTTTACATTTTAAATTTGACTCAAATTACACATGAGGAGGACACATACACTTAGCCCAAAGCAAAGTTAATCTTTGTCAATAAACACAGTAGTTAGTGAGGGGAACTCTGATCTACTAACATCTTTGCCTTGGACTTCGCTGAACTGACAATGCCTACCAAAATACCATTGCAGACTGATATGTTCTCTATGTCACAATCTGATCTGACATTAGAGGTTACAATATGTAAAGCTAAACCTACATTCAGTTGAAGAAGTGGTCAATAACATCTTAATGTAGGTCAATCAACACTGTCATCCTCATTGGCCATTTTAAAATCCTCATCAAGTGGCTCTTCGCGGTCTCTATTCCCTGCGTTTATTGGGATGCTCTGTTGCAAGACGATGTTGTGGAGCATGCAGCTGGCAACTGTGATTTGGCACATCTTATCAGGTGAGTAGAGGTAGGCTCCACTAGTCTTGTCCAGGCACCTAAACCTGGCCTTGAGGAGCCCAAAAGCCTGCTCCACTGGCCTCCATGTTCTTCCATGGGCCTCATTAAACCAGACTTCCCCTGGAATTGTTGGATTCACCAGCGGTGCTAACCACCATGGTCTGTTAGAATAAGCTGAGTCTCCTACATGAAAGCAACATATCTATTGTTTAATATCATATCAACCCACTGAACCTTCCAAAACTAGGATTAAATGATCCTCAAGTCATATTGTACTTACCAACAAGCCAGGCCCTCTCAGGTCCAAGATGTGACATTTGCAGGGGTATGGTGCTGTTCCATAGTACAAAGGAATTGTGTTCACACTGGAATGCTGTACATTTGAGATGTATACATTCAGTAAGCAGAAAATTTACACATTGATGGAATGGAAGTTCTTCCAATTGCAGTAGATATGTTCCCTTGCATGTGGTGGCACCAAGGCAATATGTGTTCCATCAATTGCTCCAACCACATGTGGTAGGTCACCCAAGGCATACAAATCTCCCTTCATATTGACAAAATACTGAGGTTTTCAAAACTGGATGGATTTGTTGATGTGTCTCATCATTGAAGCAAGGACATCTTGTAACACCACTTAAAGTTGTCTGTGAATTGCCTCCAGATACTGCCACAGTACATTAAAAAGAGCTGGTGGTCACAAAATGAAGTACTGACATGAATTGTACTATTGGTGTTATTGTTGTTGTGTTATTGTTGTTGTATGACTTTAGTGAGGCAGGGATAAGGCTCCAGATGATGACACTAATCCAGTATAGTTTGCCTATTTAATCTGACATTTTTTATTATTTCCCTTTACTCCATGGTGTCATGGTCTGGAAACGGTCTGAAAACTTGAGGACACCTTGTTCTACTCATTTCTGGGTCAATATATCTTCATGTAAGGAAAACAAACTATCAATTAAAATCGTCACACAAGACTTTAACAATCAACACACATCTTATGTCTTGGTTAAGTTAGTGGCCATATTGAGCCATTATATGTTCCCATATTTTAAAACATTTTTTCTACTTCAAATCTATTTCTATGTCTGGCATTTTTTTTAAATAATGTGTAAATAATGCATTTGAAGTGTACTATTTGCATATTATTCTTTTTTTTCACTTACAGTCAACAGAAGTATAACATACACAGGGGCACTATCTATGTCAAATACTGTAATGGTCCACTTTTTAAAGTGTCAAATTTGACAAAAATAGTGTTGTATGTATCTGAGGTCTGTATTCAAAGTAGCTACCATTTTAAGTGCTGGTGACGCACAAACAATTTAAAAATACACAGCGTCACATCCTCAAATAGCAGGTGCCTGACCTTGCCATCAGGAGATTGCCCATCCTACTGCTGATGGTGGAAGTTCACCGAGTAGTAGGTGGAACACTCCACAATGGACACTGCCATAGGCTAACGTGTGTGTCCATCTCCACCATAGAGTGTGTACGCCGTGTACTTGTACGCAGCATCTGGAAAAAAACTCTCTTGCCTCCTAACACTACAGACAAGAACACCTCTGGGTCTTTTTCTGCTGTCACCGACCTCTGGGAGCAAGGATGCTGGGAAAAGCAGGTGACAGGGCCTCTGTGTTCTCCCCTGAGGAGTTGGAGCTCCTAACTAGGGAGGTCTTGTCTCTCTTCAGTGAGCTGTATCGGAACCCAGAGGAACAGGGACATATTTAGTGGTAAATGTTTGTCAAAATAACTTGTCCCACCTTTGTACACAGGCTAATTTATCCCTTTTTGTTAATGAGTTAAGTGTTGTTATTGGAGTGTAGTGAACTGAACAATTTAGTTGGGTACAGAATTTGTTTGACAATGTTAGAACAGTCTGTACATTGAAATTAAAAGTCACCTGAAAGGATAAGCTGAATTTTCAGTTCATGGTACTCACAGTTCCAGAGTACATTAGATAAACTGATGGCCCCTTACTTCCAGGGGTTGGTAGATACTGTACCACTAGTATAAATGAAAACATGCAGTCCATGTCGATATGAGTGCAATGTAAAGTGGAAGAAGAATCTTCAAAGCTGTGGAGTTGTCTGATGCTGTTCTGTCATGTGAAATTACATCCCATAATTTGAAGTAAGAGTATTTGTATGTTTCAAACATGTCATGGTGCCACATATGGAGGAAGGTATTTCCTGTGCTCTCAGTCTAAAGGACACAGGCTTTTAATCATCCATACGAGTATGTCGCATTTCTACACACTCTTGTTCATATATCACCCAACACCATGCTCTCACTGACACATGGCAACCCTTTCATACAGCCCTTAGTCACTGTATGTGCTGCAAACCATAGTATCTGGCTCTTAGAAGATCAGGCATGAAGTCAATGTAGCTGTGCATGGGGTATGTGCCGATTATGTACAGGTTGTTTGGCCTTTAGTAGCTCACAATGATTAGGACTAATCTGGAGCAAACCTCACTACAGGAAAAGTTTCCTAGCCATGGCCTAGTTGATATTGGTGGCCTGGATTGGTAGGTAACATGAGGAGAAAGAAGGTCTTGAGGGTACTCATCAGATCACTGCAAATTAGTATTTCCTTGGAACCTTTAAATGCTTGAAAATAATCTGGACTGATTGTTTTGGGAATGCATGTGAGAGATGCAACAAAATTGTGTCACACCACTGCAGTGAAACAAGATCACTCAAAACCTCTTTTATTATTTTTTCTCACCCATATAGGTTAACATTCATATGGAAGGCTATTACCAAGAATGCACGGACACTGGAGGGCCATACACAGTGTAGCCTGCATTGCAGGAAGAGGTGGGATGACCTCCGAAGCTGGATCAGAAAGTCGATCAAGTCCACCTCGACCAGGCCTCCCAATGAGGCAAACGGGTGCACCACACCCTGACTCACCCTAATGGCCTGCATCCTTGCACTGACCTACCCAGAGCTTGATGGGCAGTTGAAGGTTTCACAGACGCATCATGCGGGTGATTTATTACCTGTAGCTATTCTTGTTGTTTAACCTTTTAAATTTACAGCAATGTTGTTTAGCATCAACACGACAGCTGACACACGACCAACGCAGAAAAGGATTTCTGGAGGTGTAAGTTTTTCAGACGATGTCTGACGCTGTGTTTGGTGTATTGTCTTGTGCTAAAGGTTGTCACTAGCTTCCTCATCACAAGCCAAGTACTGTTTTGAGCTCACATGTCTGCATGCACAAAAGTGGTGCCTGCATTTTCTGCATTTTATGAGGGACATTAGTACTAAATATGCCCCATTTGAGGATTGTGTCAAGTGTGATGCTCCATCACAAATGGAGTAGGCAATGTAGCCCCTATTATTGCTGACATGGCATAGTAAGCACTTATGATTAGAGGTGGGTGAAAATTTCTGCTCTGGCGGCAGAATTCACAGAGTTTGGGTTCCGAAAAACTCCACAAAGTGATGCGGAGGGGAGTTTTTTTCTCTTGCGTGGCTTGCCAACATTAAGTTGGCAAGCCCGAGTGGGAGAATTTGCTATGTTGGTGAGTGTGAGCGAGATTTCTGACACGGGCAACTGTGGCAGCTTGTGCCTGCCCATGTTGAGAAAGCTGCTGCTTGCAGTGAGGAAGCTGCTGCTTGAGTAGACAATCTACTCGAGCTGCAGAAAGAAGTTAGTGCCCCCTGGCGCTCCATATGATGCAGTTTACATGGATGGTATAGCCTGGGAGAAACTCCTGCTGCTGAAAATCAGAGTAAACACTGTGACTTATGCAAACTCAGCCCCTCGTGGGACTTTGCGTAGCACAGCTCAGTTTTTCGGCTATTTGCAGAGTTCCATGTAGCAGAAGTCTGTGAACTGCGTACAGGCCTACTTATGATACAGTTGATGCTTCAGTCGTTGCATTGGTAAGTTGGTACAATGACAGTATGATTGAGAGCATCTCCTCCAAATGGATTGGATATGTCAGAAAAATGTTTTAACAGCAAGATTCAAGTCAGCTTATGTAGATAGCAGCAGACTGTCATGGATCCTTAGTCCTTCACAAATGTGCATGTAAGCCAGTCTCGATCAACCAACATGAATTCTTATGCCAAACTGTATTGATTGAAACAGATAGGAATGTGTCCACATTGGTGACAGAGTTACGTGTTCCCCAAATTACATTTAAGTGTCCTTAATTATGTCCAGATGAGTAATCAATGATGGTAAGGAAAATGATACTTACAAGGACATTTGCAGATGAAAGGTTACATCACATAGATGTTGGGGAATCCCATCTTGATAAACCAATATCAGATCCAAAGCATGACTCTTTTGGAAATGTGGATGCATTTTTGCTCTACTGAAGTGGGTTACAAGTGTATCCAGCCCTATATATTTACTCATGCTGTCACAGGCATTTGTTATGCAGAGAATTAAAAGTGGATGAGATACTAAAGACAGACATGATATGGGAGTTAACACAGGGAATTCCTAGACTGTGAGCAAATGGTTTGTGGAATTCTTCCCTACATGGATAAGATACTGATAATAAAGAAGCAAAGACTTAGAGCCTTGAAACTGGTTTAATATGAAGACTTGGTAATTGTTTTGTGAACAAATGTCTATTCACACAGAAACACTCAAACTGTTGTGTCACTGCTTTCAGCATCATCTGGGCAAGGCGAAGGTGATAGCAGCCACGTCGGTGGAGAAGAAGCTGGGCACTGTGGTATTGGTGCAGACACCACAGACACTGATGGACCCAGTTCCATGGAGTGTGAGGGGACAAGCAGGGAGGCCACCAGCAACTCTACATCATCTTCGGAGGCCTCCAGAGAAGACCAACCCATAGGGGTGGAGGACCATAGTGTGACAATTGTGACAATTCCACCTGCATTGCTGTCCGCCACTCACATTTCCATCTCCATCATCCTTCTTGCTCCCCCCCAGTTGGCCATAGCCGTGCCCCTAAAAGGGGTAGCATTACCTTTGCTTTGGGCACCTCCAACCCACCCCTGTCTCCCAGGCTGCCTTAAATGAGGAGGCTATTGGCCTATTGTGGACTACCTCTTTAGGCCAGACTGCACTACTGAATGCCATCCAGGTACTTAGTGGGCAGATGCCTCAGATGCTAGCTTGCTTGGATGAGCATTCACAGTGCCATGTCTGACCCACTGAAACCACACCTGCAGACATGACACCCATCACGACACAAACATCCATACCCACCACCACACACATGTACTAGCACATTCACAGGCACCACAACCACACACAGCACACCCATCCACATACAAACACATACATTGCACATTACACATACAGTACACAAACACCCACACTCACCCATACAACAGACACACAGTAAGAGGCACAAACCAACACATACACCAGACCCACAGGGTCAATAGATAGATGTACATCATACACTACCTTTACCTCCCAACCTGAAGTCACTACCAACCACCCTGCCCATTTTCCCATTGAAGACCTTATCTTTGCCCAGGACTGAACATTTCTACATACCAAACCACCCCTCCCACACGTCTTTCCATCCCTTTCACACCCCAATTCATCCCTTCCACATCCCAGGACCCCCAAACTTAAATCCACCCCCCAAATGTCTTACTACCCCTTTCACACTCCAACCGACCCCTTCCACATACTAATCCACCTCTTCCAAACCCACTACTCCCAAGCCCAAATCCACCCCTTCCAAATCTAAGTCCACCCCTCCCAAACCCAAGGACCCCCCCCACAAATTAAGATTATTGAGGTGCCTGCTCTCTGGCCCATGGATGCCCCATTAAGGAGGAGGTTGATTTTGGAAGTGGGAATTGGAGGCAAGTTGTGGGCATGCAACGCAGGCATGGGACATTTGGGCCCATATTCATACTTTTTTCGCGCCACATTTGCATCATTTTTAACGCAAAAGCGGCTCAAACTTGCAAAATACAATTGTATTTTGTAAGTTTACGCCGTTTTTGCGTCAAAAAGCAGCGCAAATGCTGCGCAAAAAAGTATAAATATGGGCCTTGGTCTTTGATCCTTTGTCATTTATTATGAATTTTGACATATTTGACAATAGCTTTGTCCTGGCCTTATTTTTTTAGTGTTAATAATTGTTAACTGATGATATTTCTCCTAATGTGAGTGCAAGCAATGGAAAGCAAGCAAAGGTTTTATTTTTTAGATATTTTTGGAATGCGTTCGTTAGTGTTGAACATTTGTGAAGGACATGTTAATTTTGGTGCAAGCATTCATCATGTTACTGGACATTTATACCAAAATTATATGTATGTTTATTTTTATGACTGGAGAATGCATGTGTGTTAGTTTAACATAGCATGTCTATAACATACACATATATATTACACTGAGAACCTGACACTTTAATGGTAAATGACACCTAATGTTTGTTACAACTTGCACAAACCAAGGGGACATGTGACCTTCATACATCTCTGACATGTTTGCATTTTAGATGTAACATTGGTAGTACATTCTATGTACACCCACCTGCAGCATTTTGTAGTGCAGTTGGTTCATTATCATAGATTTATGTAGTTCCTACTTGGTATACTGTTTATGTTTATGATATGACAGTTTAGGGAAAATTATTGCACACACCTGTATGGACACATTTCGAGTTGGGATTGATGGGACTTTTTGTGTAGGTGTCTATTTCCATGAAGGCAGCTAGTAACAGATTGGTGAGTGTTTCAGATATATTGAGATGTGTTTTAAACATTTTTCTAACTACGACATCACAGACATGCATTGCACATCTTTGTACTATTGCTTGCAAGTATTTGTTAAACTTAGTCCAGTCCAGTATAAATGTACATCGACAATTTCGAGGATGACAGGTAATGCCGTGAATTACCTTCTGTTCCCACGATGACGATATTGATTTTCATTTTAGTAGCAGCAGCAAACGCAGGACTTGTATGACTAAGTTTGGGGTGGCAGAAAATGAGAAACTTGGAAAAAGGCGAGTTTTGTCCTTTTATCCTTCCCAATCCAACAACACAGTGTGGAGGTATAGTCACTAGAGGTGTGTTAGCAGGAATCCACACCGTGATTCGCTCAGTGGAAAGAGTGGGAGGGGTCCCACCACCAATCGTTTTTGCTCCTAGCCCTGTTGATGTGGGTGGAGATTCATGGCGGTGACAGTGGTTTGTCGGCGGTCTTACCTCTATTGACCCACCAACATTTAAATAGAGTGGATGGACCACCTAGGTGTCAGATGGGAAACCCGGTGGAAAATCAACAACAGGACCATTACTGCCAACATCTAAATCAGGCCCTAATAATTACTGTTCTGTATGAAGTATGAGTAGGTTGTGTGCATTACATGGACACAGATCTCTCAGGTGACTTTTAGAGTTCTTAACATTTTCTTGAATTAGCCTATCTCATACCAATATGACAATTGTATTCTGCTTTTGAATATTTCCATAAGTGTTTGAAAGTTATGGTAAATGTTGCATTTTTTCAGAAATAATGTCTAGTGCATCTTGTAAAGTAAGCTGGGTGCACGTTAAGGTGCAGTCACAGTGTGGACAATAGGTTGTGATTCATTGTTTTTAGTTACCCATTAGAAAGACAGAACTAAGATGGAGGTTCTGCATGGAATTGAGCTTCAGAACAATGTAGTAAGGAGTACTGGTGGGCAGTTGTTGAATGTAAAAGGTTGTATAATGTATCATGGATGTTGGAAGTATAACCACTTAGCATTTTGGTTCTGTGAGTGATATTTTGAGACTGAGCACCTTTGGCAAGATGTGCAGACAAAAACACATAACAGCAAACCTATCCAATTATCCTATGATTGGACAACTGTGTTGTCAGAACTGTTCATTTTGTTACAATGTCAACTATTTTGTTGTTAAGAAACAGTTACTAGGGTATTATGTTGAGTGTTTTTCTAAGAATTTATTTTATACAGATATAATTATCAACACTGCTAAAAACGTTGGCCAAACAAGTCATTAAAAGATACTGTACAAGTAAGGTTATATTTTACTGCACCATTTAGATTTGTTTGTCTTGTTTTAGTGATGTCCACACTTTGTATTGAAGCAATAAGATCATTGATGATACCTGCAATCAAATCAAATCAGTCATCTATACAATTGTCAAAACCACATTTGGCTGGAGTGTTCAGAGCTACCTTTTTAGACTCCGAGTTAATGTTAAAAATTATTTTGCCATGACAGAAGGCAACTGAAAAGGGATCAATGCTATATGTGGATACCCTTTCAAGGTTCCTTAAATAAAGACCCTTTTGTTGATGATTATGACTGTTACTGATGGTGGTGGTGCTACTATATGCCTGCTGATTGTCAGAAGGTGGTAACGACGCAATGGGAACATACATACTGCTCACACAAGGTTGGAATGTTTGTTGAAGGAAGTTGAAACACTTTTCTAGTGCCTCCAGGAAAACCATGTTGTCTTGAAACATATTTTATTTAACATTTAACATTTAAATTGATATTCATGGTGTTAGACTAGTTGGTGTCAGTGTTGATGTAAAGAGCAGGGCCCACACTCTCTGAAACGGTATTTGTATTTACTACAGGATAGAGCTGTCTGAAAGACAGATTCCAGTCTTTGAGTCAGAAAAGTATCAGAATAGGGCTGTGCCTATTGTGCCTCTATATGGACATATTACTTTTTTACTACCAATGTCTCAGGCAAGAATGTCTGAGACTCTTTGTTATACATTTCCTTCCAAGTGGCCAGTGGTGGGTGATTTATTTTAAAATGCGCAGGTCAGAGTTAAAGGAAGCAGCTTGATAGAGTGACTTATAGGACTGCATTAATAATGAAACTAGAACTGTTTTACCCAAAACACTCACCATTTACATAGTGTGTAATAATGGGTATCTATAGAATATTTGATGATAACTACAGATATTAGTTGATAGCTGTCTAAAGCTGAGCATATCTCGCCTTCTCCACTTCTGTCATTTCAAATATGACCAACAACATAATAAATATTAAGAATATTAAGGATGATACTGACCATAACATATTTTAGAAGTTATTTCTCAAGCTACCATCTACTCATAATGGAAAAAACATGTTCCTATGTGTCAGTCACTCTGGCTAAAACACATACATGACATGGTAACAAACTTCTGATTTCCAGATCTAGGTATGCTCATCTTGTGTATTTTGTTTTATTGAATCTCCTTTACCTATTATTATTTGTCACATTATCATCAGCTCAATCAATCAGTATGCAGCAGTGACAAAAAATGTCATGCTGGATAGTGTTGGCACAAATAAAATGTAGGTTAGCAAATCAGGCTAATCTGTGAAATAGCTAGTATATGGAATAAATGACAAACCCTTCCCATCAAGTTATGATATACGCTATATATTTGAGATGCACTTAAACCTATCACTGTACTTCCTCTGTACCAGTCCCTAACATGCCTTCTAAAGCCATCTTGAGAAACCCCAGCAAGCATCCCAAAATACTTTTACATTAAATTCTGCCCTGATTTACCCATTCCTTAACAAATAAATTCAACACTTCCAAGAATTGACTGCCAGCTCTCAATCATTGATCCTTGAACCTCTCTGTGATATCAATCTGTATTACCCCCAAGGCACATGTGTATAAGTTTTATTAACTCTTCCCTCATCTCCATCATTTGTCCCCTTAAATTTCATAAACTTAAAAAATCATGGGCTAGTAGTTTCACATTGTGCTCATCGGCACCCATCATTTGGATGTTCTTGTTTTCCCTGCTTCACCATCTATCTGGTCTTTCATGGGATAATCTTAGAAGCATGTCTACAGTTACTATGGAGTTATCTAATTTGTCTTTTTACCCTTAGGATATTCCTGGAATCCTTCCGTAATTCTCCATATGCTCCCAAATATTCCTACCTACCATCCTGAATTATCCATTCTGTCCTGACTCATAAACACAAATAACCCTCCCTTAGATGTCAGTCAGCCCTACTTAATGGTGAAAATGAATGAAAGAATATGTCCCACTCCAAAGACCACACTGAACCATCACAATGATATATCCTTTTACCTTTGAGTGGGAATTACTTGGAGCCCTGCATTACTGACACGCTGGCGTCACTCCTTTATTCCATAAGATCCCATTGTACCCCAACTGAGTCCCAAGTAGTGCCCTTCCCATGCAAGGTTCCTGTATTCTTTCATGAGATATCCAGTTGTGTTGTTTTTATTGTTCTAAATTGCTTTTAATTTCTCTATGTATTGTTATTTTTTTATTTTCTTATAAAGGGCTTTCTATGAGAAATGTAGAAGGATCTCTTACCAAGCTGTTGTGTATTTTCTGGCCATGTTTTGTTCGTGCTGTTGTTTGAATCTAATAATGTTGGGATAGCAGAGTGTATTAACCCCTTTAATGCATTGGATGGCATGGAGACATCCAATGACGTGGTGCTTGTAAGCACAGGCCGGTTCCATGCTGTCCTCACACATGAGAGAATAAATCCCTCTGGTGTACCAGAGGGATTTCTTATTGCTAAAAACCACCTCTGGAGCTGGAAAAGAGCTTCCCCTGCAGCCAAGGCTGTTTTTAGTGAAATGAAGATTAGTGCACATTGCGCACTGGTGTCATTCTAGTGAAAGCAAAAGTGAAATGAGCTGATTGTTTCATTTCACTTTCTCTGCATCATTGCTCACAGGGCTATCTTAGCTCTCCAAGCACCAATACAGACAGGAGAGTTAAAATTCGAAAGGGAAAAATCTCCCCTTTCCAATGGCACCCTTCAATAGTAGATCCCTGTTTGGGGATTGTCACGGGGGTGATCCCCAAGCAGGAATCCACCACTAGGCACCAGAGAGTGGGGAGTAGCCCCTTGAGCAAGGGCTTTTGCTCCCCCTGGACATTTTATTTTTAAATTCAGTCTTTCTACCTCCTCAGGGGGCAGATGGTGGCAATAGTCCCCGATCTGCCCCTTTGGGGGGGCAAAAAGAACACTAGGCACCAATGACTCCTTTTGTGATAGCATAGGGATGGGGACTGCCAAAAATGGGAAAGCCAATTCCATCCAAAAAACAATTAAGCACAGTCTTTCCACAGGGTGCAGATGGAGGTTGTTACCCCTGATCTGCCTAGCTGGAGCCAGGAAGATCACTAGACACCAGGAATCTTTTTTTTTATAGTTGAGGGGTGGGGGCTACCCGCAAAGGGCATGGCTATGCCCCCGCACCAAATAAATGAGGACTAAAGTCTTTCTGCCCCCCTGGAGGCAGATGAGGCAGTAGACGGCCATCTCCCCTCCCGGATGGACAGAAAGCCCACTAGGCACCAGGAATGAATTTCACAGAAAAGACTAAGGATGGGGCTGCCAAAAATGGACATGGCAATGCCTCAGATTCCCCAAAAAAGGGCACAGTCTTTCTCCCCTCTGAGAGAGCAGATGGTTTTTTTTACACTTTTCTGACCCCAGGGGCAGAAAGCCCAGTAGATGCTAGGGATTTTTTTTTATAAACAAGTGGTGAGGCTGCCTACCATGGAAATGGCCATGCCCCCTTCCCACATAAATGGGGACTGAAGTCTTTCTGCACCCATTGGAAGGCAAGTGAGGCAATGGCCCCTAATCTTCACCCCAGGGGAAGGCAGAAAGCCCACAAGGCACAAGGGAATATTTTTTGGGGAAAAATCTAGGGGTGAGGGCTGCCTAGAATGGGCATAGCAATGCCACCACTCCACAAAAAATGGGCAGAGTCTTTTTGCCCCCCCCCCGGGCAGGCAGATGGGGTAATTCCCTTTGATCTGTCCCATATGGAGGCAGAAAGCCCACAATACACTAGGGAATATTAAAAAAAAAAAAAAAGGTGGAGGCTGCCCACTATGGGCATGGCCATGTCCTCACCCGATATAAATGATGACAAAGTCCTTCTGCCCCCCTGGGTAAGTACATGGAGGTAATTACCCTGATCTGCCACCCATGGGGCAGAAAGGCCACTAAACACCAGGGAATACATTTTTTGGGGCTGCCCACTTTGGGCATGGCCGTGCCCAAACCCTAAATAAATGGGGACATAGTCTTTCAGCCCCCCTGGGGGGCAGATGGAGGTACTTAACCCCGATCACTCCCCCCAGGAGCAGGGGGGGTCATTAGATGCTGAGGAATTAAAATAAATAGTGGGGTTGGTGCTGCCAACCACCATGGCATGGTTATGCCCCCACCCAAACTGAAGGGGGCAACACTTTTTCTGCTCTCACTGCTGACTAAAGCATCTCATCCCAATGGCAAGCAAGAGGACATCAGACTCTTTTTGGTGTTGATTTTTTATATGGCCCAGGAGAGCTTCGCTAACTCCTAATATCATCCTACTTGCAATAGTGAACAGATGCACTCTTTGGCCCTGGGTAGGCTGCAACCTAGAAAAAACACCCAGACACTTCTGAAAACTAGAAATCTGGTGGAGTCCAGGGTGATGTGCTTCACATAAACCCCACACCATTTTCATACCCACAATGGCCTGCAAATCTCCAACTTTGCCTGAAGTCATGCACTTTCCCCTTATTTCTGTGATGGAAGCTTCCAGAATGCACAGGAATGCACAAAATCCCTACCAACTGGCATTGTGGGGCTGGCCTTCTTGTCAGAGACAGGAACTGATCCAGTTGTGGTCAATAGGAGTCTCCAAACAAGGGATCCCATTGTTCTCAGTCTGGACACAAGTGGGGCAGTGTTTTTATTGGCACAGGTGGGGCAATGCTGGGTGGTAGGAGCTTTGTGGATACCTGTGGATTCCAGAAATTTCCATCACAGAATTATAAGGAAAATGTGTGATTTGAGGTAGATTTTGAGGTTTGCATGGCTTTGTAGGTAAATTCACCTAATGGGATCCACACAATTCATGCCATCCTTGATTTCTCTAGGTGTCGAGTTTTCAAACATTGACAGGTTGGCAAAGTTTCCCTAGGTGCCATCTAAGCTAAGGTCCAAGTTCTAGAGCTACCCACATCGGAAAAAGAGGGTAAGTCTTCGGTGAAAAAATTTACTGCTTCCATGTTGCATTTTGAGTGTTTTCTCTCATGGGCACTAACTAGCTCTACCCACACAAGTGAGATTCCATTTTTTACCTCAAGACTTGGGGAAAATGCTAGGTGGAAAGAGGTGTGTGGATTACTGCAGATTCCAGATCTTTCCATCACAGAAATGTGAGGATTTGTTTTTGTCAAACTTTGAGGTTTGCAAGGGATTCTGGGTAAAGAAAAAGGTGGTGAGAGCCACGCAAGTCAGTCCATCCTGGATACACCTAGATATCTAGTGTTTTAAAAATATACAGGTTGGCTAGGTTTCCCTGGGTGGCAGCTGAGCCATGGTCCAAAAAATGAGGACCAGTTTTCGGTGCAAAAATGGGCTGCTTCCACGTTGTGTTTTGGGCCATTTCCTGTCTCATGCACTAGGTCTACCCACACAAGTGAGGTATGACTTTTATTGGGAGACTGAGGGGAATGCCAGGTGGAAAGAAGTTTGTGGCACCCAACAGATTTCAGAACTTTCCATCACAGAAATGTGAGGATGATGTGTTTCTTTAGTCAAAGTTTGAGGTTTGCAAGGGACTCTGGGTAAAAAATATGAGGAGATCCAAAGATCTCAGCCCACCCTGGAAAACCACCAGGTGCCTAGTTTTCAAAAATGTACATGTTGGCTAGGTTTGTTTAGGTGATAGCTGAGCTAGGGTCTGGAATCTAGAGCTAGAGGGTCAAGTTTTGGTGGGAAAATGTGCTGCATCCATGTTGCATTTTGGGCAGTCTCCTGTCACAGGCACTAGGTCTACCCACACAAGTAAGGGACCACTTTTATCTGAAAACTTGGGGGGATTCTGGGTAGAAGAAAGTGTGTGGTTTCCTGCAGATTCCAGAACTTATCATCAGACAATAGGAGGAAAATTAGTTTTTAGTCAAAGTTTGAGGTTTTCAAGGGGATTCTGGGTAAACAGTGTGCTGCAAGCCACATAAGTCAGCCCACCTTGGACACCCCCAGGTGTCTGTTTTTCAAAAATGTACAGGTAGACTAGGTTGTCCTAGATGTCAGGTGAGCTAGGTTCCAAAATCTAGAGCTACCCTCATCAGAAAAAGAGGGTCCGTTTTCAGTAGAAAAATGTGCTTCGTCCATGTTGTGTTTTGGGTCATTTCCTGTCGTGGTTACTAGATCTACCCACTCGAGTGAGGTACAATTTTTATTGGGTGACTTGTAGGGACATAGAATGGTAAAAAAAATTGTTATTATCAATTTATTTCATTGCATTGGTGCCTTTCAAATATAAGCCCGCGTGTAAGAAAGATGCCATTTCGAAAAATACCCTGCAAATAATTTGCTAGTATTGCTACCCACAAATTCAGAGGTGTAGAAATAACCACTACTCCTTAACTTCAAATCTTGTACCCATTTCAGAAATGCATTAGTTGCCTCACTACCTTTTTTTCCTCTGCCTTTTTTGGTACAAGAATTGATCTATAATCAATACTCAATGAAAACCATTGTATTTGCAGCTCAGTTGTTTGCTCTGGGTACCTCCGCTTCTTGGAGAACCCACAAAACCTGTATATCCTTGCAACCAAAAGGGTCTGGCTGACGTAGTGTTATATTTCTTTTGTCAATTGGCTATCGTGACAAAAAGTTACAGATGAAAATGCTGTCACAAATGCCTGTTTTTTCCCACTCATTTTGAATATTTCTCTATTTCAACAGTTATTTTCCAATGGGAAACCTTGATGGATCTGTACATATGACCTCTTGCTAAATTCAGAATTAAGGGCCTGATTACGACTTCGGCGTAGAGGGTTAATCCGTCCCAAATGAGACAGATATCCCGCCCACTCTATTACGAGCTCCATAGGATATAATGGACTCGGAATTTGGCGGGCGGGATATCCGTCGCCTTTGGGACGGATTAACCCTCTCCGCCGAAGACCTAATCAGGCCCTATGTCTACTTTTCAAAAATCTATAGCTTTTCTGGATCAACCATGGGTTCCGCACTGGTTTCCACCACAAACTGGAAGTAGGTTGAGAGCACAACAAATAGGGAAAATAGGCTACCTCTTATAAAAATGCCAAACCTGTGGTACAAACGTAGGCTTTTTGAATCATCTGTGAATGTTCCTGAAAGTTGGGAAGATGGTGACTTTTATCTGGGGCACTTTTTCCCTATTTTCCTTAAAAAAAATCTCAAAATGTAACTATATTTTGCTACTTTTCTCATACCCCTTGAGGGTAATCCATACACCTTGGGCACCTTTAGAATCCCCAATATGTTGGAAAAACAGGACACACATTTGGCATGAATAGCTTATGTGGAAAAAAGGTTATGGAGGCCTAAATCTGAGCTTCCCCAAAAAGCCAAAGAATGCTTAGCACTGGAGGAGGTCAGGCCTAGCAGTGAAAGGGCTAACTTATATTTACAATTAAACCAAACTATTTTTCATTGTCTAAATAAAACGCTCATGCCTTTGCTGACACAATGGTTCACTTTGCTCATTTAGGGCCAGATGTAGCAATGTCAGAATTTGCGATTCTGAAATTGCGAGTCGGTGCGACTCGCAATTTCAGAATCGCAAATCCTGATGCAGAACGGTGTCTCAGACACCATCTGCGACTCGCTATGGGGGTCACACAGACCCACCTCATTATTATTAATGAGGTGGGTCGCATTTTGCGACCCCATAGCGAGTCCCTGCACTCACAGGGATGGTGGCCTGCTGAAGTCAGCAGACCTCCATGTCTGTGACTGCTTTTTAAATAAAACATTTTTTAATTTTTTATTTTGCAGCCCGTTTTCCTTAAAGGAAAATGAGTTGCAAAATAAAAATTATAACGAAGCCTTTTGGTTTCGGTTTTTCAGAGTAGGCAGTGGTCCATTGGACCACTGCCTGCTCTGAAAAACCCTTTTTGGCAACGTTCACAAAGGGGAAGGGGTCCCATGGGGACCCCTTCCCTTTTGTGAATGGTTTACCACCAGTGTGACACTGGTGGTAACTGCGAATTGCGATGAGAGTTGCAAATAGGAAGGGAACACCCCTTCCTATTTGCAAGTCGCATTCACAATTTGCGAGTCGGTACCGACTCGCAAATTGTGAATGTGCATCGCAAAAGGCTTTTTGCATGGCGCAAACTGCGATTTTCGCAGTTTGCACCATGCAAACAGCTTTCTACATCTGGCCCTTAGTTAGGAAAGTGAGTTTGTGAGGGCCAAATTATTATTTGCTGCTTTTGGGGAGATTACTGATTCCTGCCTCTTCAATTGAAATCAAGTCTCACATTTTTATCTTCCATATTGACTGCTCTCCAGCATGTTATAGGAAGGAAGTTGTACAAAATAAGTCTTGGGTTTATTTCACATCTCACCAAGCGCCAGTCTCTGCGCTTCCCTTATAGTGTCACCACACCTGCCTGCTAAGCATGGTAGGATTTTTTGCGGTGATGTGACGTTTGCGTCATTCTTTTCCTGCTGCTTCGTCTTAGTACGCATTAGCTATGCTTTAACAGAATCTGGATGTACATGCGTCCTTACTTATCTAGCAAAGTTGTTAAAAAAGCTGTAGCAAGGTAGAACAACTTGTGTAGAAACATTATCTTAATCCTCAACACTACAAAGTCGAAGTTCAGAAAAGTGTTGAGTTCTTCTAAGGATTGAACATCTCAATTCGGAAGCCAAATCCATTCACTGTATGAGTTTATGATTTGGTGTTGACCTTCGGCTAACACCGAAAGGTTACCTTTCTGGCAATACTGAAAGGAATTGTGGCTTTTTACCTCTTTCCCAGCCATCCCTGTGCTGTAATTCACCCCCTCCAACATTCACTGGCTGTGGGGGCCATTTTCTCCCCTTTGATCCTTGATGTAGTTATAATAAAGTTCATCTTTTGTGATATTATGTGAAGTCCTTTGCTTTCTAATTACCTCTAAAATGTATAAGTCTTCTATTGCGTTTTTGCATATAAATTAATTTATTGAATTAACCGTATACGTCCGTTAATTGATAACAGTTTCCTGAGTGTTTAGTAAAGCAACAAAGATTAATAAATACACACACCTATATATAAATATGTACAAACACACAGACTAATCTACATATATGTGAGTTAGTAAACACGTATCGATATGTCGATATGACAATATTAACTAATAAACACACATTACATAATGCGTGCTTACAAACCACATCAATATGTGGACTACATCGCAACCTTTGGATGCAAACACATTTGGAGACGAACTCTGAATTTTCTAGCGACAAACAACCCTGCGATAAATGTAGACTTTAAATTGCATAATTTGGGTGTTATTTTCCTAATTAAATTATCATGCATGGCAAAACATTCCCTCTGCTGTGTCTGCCTGCCTTGCACTTCCCAACTCCATGCCACTGACTTCCTTTCCTGTGGCTTCTCACTCACTCCTCTCCTGCTGGTGCTGCGCACATGCACACACCTGCCACTGCCAGACAAGCTGCGCACATCCTCTGGCCATTACCCCCTGCTGAACCTAACTCTTAAATGGAGTTTTCCATAACATTTTCACTTGACAATTTTTCGCATGAACATCTGGGTAGTTAGTTGAAAGGTAACATGGCCGCAGGTGAGGTCTTTTGAAGGCAAGAGAACAGTGACATATTTAACCGATGAGAAACAAAATAAACATGCAAAAGTTATCAGAGCACTTTCAGAAACGTTCTAGAAAAGGTGCAAACCTTTAATAGATGGGAAGAAAATTCGGCTGGGCAAGTTGACCAATTGCCCCGTGTATGCTGGGGCAGTCACTAGTTTTCGCCATCTTCCCCAGATATTTATATTTACCCGGTTTTTAGAAAAGCTGAACACAAAGGGAGGCATATTTGTCTGTGTTTCTGTGCAGAATTAGTGGAAGCCTTATTCAGAAAGCAAATTCCATAGAGTAGATCATATTGTGTTCAAAGGTAACATTTACTTACCTTTAGTGCCTCTTTGTCTGTATTTTCTATGTTGGTGATTGCTGTCAATTAAACCATTCTGTGCCCCTCATTTGATGTAAAACTGTAGTCCTACTTCTTTGTCTGTGGAATGTACTAGTTTTTGGTTTTCGAAATCCCATCACCTTATGTTAGGAGAAGTTCGCAATGAAATGTAGTGCTAGGGCAATGCAGTTTCCATATTCTTATGTGTTAAAGGATCCGAATCCTTCTGGGACTCATGTAATGTAATCGTCAACCATACATTATGAGAATATGTCCAACATGCCAGTAACTGCTGGTTTAGGTTATCATTCTTTTCAAACCCTTAAGTTGATTTAACAAAGAACTTCAATACAAATACGACATTCTAACACGTGCGCATATGCAAAAAGCAGCAATGTAATAAACACATTAGCACAAATTGCAACATATAAATATACATATGAATGATGCGCATACTGGACGCTGGATCTGCACATTACTTGCCCAATAACAGATATCTACTAATTACAGGAAGTACATCGGCGATTTTGGTATTTGTATAGCAAAAACCTCTCTGTGACGCAAAGGAGCGCTGTATATTATTTGTTGAGGTTGGGAGAGACTGTGTACATCAGGTAGAGTTTACACAAGTGTATTTCACATTTTTAGGCCGAGGAAGATTAAGGACCCGATGTATAATTTTTATAAAATTGCGATTCCCTGAGAATCGCAATTTGGGAATCGCTATCCAAATGTATGAAACTCATGGAGTTTCATTTTGCGCTTTCTAATTTGTTGTAAAGCAACTAACCTCATTAATATTCATGAGGTTGCTCGCAATTTGTGACCCATTAGGAAACGCCAAAGTCACAGGGCAGGGATGGTGGCCTGCTGGTCTCAGCAGACCACCATGTCTGTGATTGCTTTGAAATAAAGCATTTTTTTTTTTTTTTAAATGCAGCCCGTTTTCCTTAAAGGACCACTGCCCTCTCCTAAAAAATGTTTTCTCATGCAAACACAGAGAAGAAGGAGTCCCTTGTGGACCCCTTCCCGTTTGTGAATGGGTTACCACTACTTGAAGATGGTGGAAAATGCAAATGTTTTGCAACCGCATTTCGATCACAAAACATTCCTGCGTACTGCTGTGATTTGGTATTAGGAAGGGACGCCCTTGACATGCCCCTTCCTAATACCGAATTGGTATGTAGTCGCAATTTCAGTTTGTGATTCTGTAACAAGTTGGAAATTATACATGCCAAAATGCATTTTTGCGACCGCAATAATGCATAATACATCTAGGCCTAGATGATTTGCCCAGAATCACAAGATAGTGTCTAAAGTGACAAGGCCACATTCGAACCTGAATACATAGGTTTCAAAAGCAGCAGCTCTAGTCTCTAGTCCACATCTCCTCCCAATGGAGGATCCATGCAGATAAAGATGATGCACCCAGATCTTTTATATTTATGCATGCACCTTGAAAACAAAATACAAAATAATACAAAATAATATTTGACAAAATAATACAAAATAATATTAGAGAGTTGTAATGAAACCCATCCACAAGCCACTTAGGACCATCTATGGGGCAGAAAATGAATTTGTAGGAACAAAGATTGCATCCTTCATTTTCAGTAAATGGCTGATTGTGCAATGATATGCACAGGCTCTGGCCCACTGAAAATGAGCAGTTACTTCTCTGATTTAGAAGCTTGTAAAATGTTAAACATCAGAAATTCCGAGCACCTCGGAAAATCCAACTTGGCCACCAAAGAGAGTGCCTTGCCAAATCAGGATTTTTAGATGTGGGGCAATTTTGCAAGCAATACCCTGGATGAATATGTCCTCAGAAACTGGCATGGAATGTGTTAGTTAACTGCTGAAATTGGTGCAAAAACATATATGTTAACCATAATTCTGTGCTCCTCAAAAGACAACTCTGGATACTATGGTAAAACCACACTTAGAAATACCCTTTTTCAAGGTGTTGAGAGCTTCTTTTGTGGTTTTACCAGAATCCAAGTCCTGCATCACACAGAGCGAAGCACACCTACTTGATTTCGATGCTGCTTCCTTTCACAAAAGTAGTGCATTTGCTCCATTGCCTTTACATGGACAACTCTGACAATACCGTTGGCCTGACTTCGGCAGCTACTTTGCTTGATGATCCAAATACCACCAGCACAAAAAAAAAATCACAATATGTTGATTTTTCAGTAAAATTTTACTTCTTCTATTTCTAGCTCGCCCTGGCATTTTGGACTTCAAGGCCTTTGGTTATTTGAGCACAACATGACACAGCATACCAGCTTTAGCTCCATAATGTTTTAATCATATTATGTTGTTACAAAAATGTTGATGTTTCGTAAGACTGTAAATTACAGTGTTTCAATTATTAATTTGCGTAGTTGTAAAGCACTTGCTCGTGGCACATTATACTTAGCAGAATAGGTGTTAAAACAGTAGCTGATGTTGATTTAAAAAAATCCTCGACTTGCCTGCAACAACTGACAAATTTGTGACGGGTTGTACGGCGGGATGACCCTGCTTTGTTGTTTGCAGGGGGACGAAATATGGATAACAACTCCCCGTACGTCCTAGGAAGAGAGTAGTATTATATTTTTCAGTGATGGCTGGGACGATATCTTTAAAGAGACTTGTTTTGAGATGTTTGAATGTGACCAGCAGGGTCGTCATTCTGCCACTCTGACATTTGTGCAGTTAGACCGCAGTCCTGGGGTTTCTTTCAGAGCCACGTGGGCTGCCATGAACCAACTACACCCCAGGATTCAATTCTAGTTGTGTTCGCTTGCAGTGTGGTCTACTTTGAACATTTCGGCAGTAGCTGATTTTGTTTTTCTGTCTGGCCCTGGTTGTCACACTGAGCTTACCTCCAAGAAACAACCCAAGAAGGTCATTTGGACCCCAGAGTGTCAGAAAGCTTTTGACACCCTAAAACAGGCTATGTGTTCAGCACTAGTGTTACTGGCCCCTGACTATAGCAAGGAGTTTATAGTGCAAACAGATGCTTCAGAGGAAGGGATTGGGGCAGTGTTAGCACAAGTTAATGAAGAGGGCCAAGATCAACCAGTTGCCTTCATCAGCAGGTGACTACTCCCCAGAGAGAAAAGATGGAGTGCCATTGAGAGGGAGGCCTTTGCTGTGGTCTGGTCCCTGAAGAAGTTGAGGCCATACTTGTTTGGCACTCACTTCCGTGACCTCTCAGATGGTTGATGCAGATGAGGGGGGAGAACCCAAAACTGTTAAGGTGGTCCATTTTCCTACAGGGGATGGACTTCACAGTGGAACACAGACCTGGGACTGCCCATGCCATGCAGATGGCCTTTCCAGGTTTTTCCACTTAGCTGATGAGGACTACCAGGGAGTAGGTTAGTACCCATCACCTTTCATCTGGGTGGGGCAGTGTAGGAAAGTCCTCCTTTTTGCCCTGGTCACCCCTAAACTTTTTGGACAGGTACTGGTGGTTACTGACTCTTGGCTGTGCCTTGGGTACTGCTTTCCAGTCCCAGGGCCAGTGCTCTGTGTAAAATGGATATGCAAATTAGGCTAATTATAATTGACTAAGTTAACCTACCTATAAGCCCTAGTATATGGTAGGGCATGTAGGTTTAGGGGCCACAGCATAGGTAGTGCACCCATAGGTGCACTGCTGAGGTGCCCAGTGTCATTTTAAAGGCAGGCCTGCCTTGCTGGCTGCTTTTAAATTAAAGTTATATGCAAATTCGACTTTGGAATTAAAAGTAGTTCCAAAGTCTTAAACTACCTTATTTTTACATATAATTCACCCCTAAGGTGTGCCCTATGTGCCCCTAGGGTTGGGTGCCATGGAACTATAAGCAGGGACCTTATAAAAATACTTTTATAAGCCCTGGTGAGGTAAAAACAGCCACATTCGTTTTCCCCTCATTGTAGTAAATGGCCTTCATAGGCTTGAATGGGGAGACTTTATTTTAATTTTTAAAGTCTCCTTAAATGATGGATACCAAGAGTTTGGTATCAAATTAATTGTTGTAATAAATCCCACAAATTCCAGTTGTTGGATTTAATATAACTTGTTCAGGTAAAGAGTTTTAAACTTTACCTGAAAAGTTGCCAATTTCAGCCCTGCATTGTTTTTGCTGTTGTGCTCTGATTGGTCAGCCTCTAGCGGTGTGCAGTGGCCTGGCTTCACAAAAAGGAATGTGCCTGTGGGAGGGAATCTCCCCTCAGCAGATTGTGAGGCAGGAAGGGGGAGGGCTGCAAAACTTGTCTTCAAAGGCAGAGAAGGACATTTGGAGCAACTAGCAACACCCCCACATCCTGCGGTTAGTGGCCTACTGCTAAGTGTAGGTACCTACCTGCCCTTACCAATAAGCCACTAACCTCCACTTAGGTCCAGTTAGGTCTCAGTAAATTAAACCCAGCTCAACACTTGGTAGCTTGGCAACGAGCGTCAAGGCTTAACTTAGGAGACAGAGTGTAAAGCATTCAAATATCACAAAACAGTAATTTAATAAATCACAGGAAACTGTTTAAAAATACAAAACCAATTTATAAAAATAGACTATGGCCCTCATTCTAAGTCTGGCGGGCGGCGGAGGCCGCCCGCCAGACTTCCTCCCTCCAGAATACCGCACCGCGGTCGTTAGACCGCTGCGGCTATTCTTAGTTTTACACTGGCCTGGCGGGCGACCGCCAAAAGGCCGCCCGCCAGCCCAGTGTAAAACCCCCTTCCCACGAGGACGCCGGCTCAGAATTGAGCCGGCGGAGTGGGAAGGTGCGACGGGTGCAGTGGCACCCGTCGCGTATTTCAGTGTCTGCAATGCAGACACTGAAATACAAAGTGGGGCCCTCTTACAGGGGCCCCTGCAGTGCCCATGCCATTGGCATGGGCACTGCAGGGGCCCCCAGGGGCCCCACGACAACCCATACCGCCATCCTGTTCCTGGCGGGAGAACCGCCAGGAACAGGATGGCGGTATGGGCTGTCAGAATCCCCCGTGGCGGCGTAGCAAGCTGCGCCGCCACGGGGGATTCCCAGGGCAGCGGAAAACCGGTGGGAGACCGCCGGTTTTCCGCATCTGACCGCGGCCAAACCGCCGCGGTCAGAATGCCCTGCGGGGCACCGCCAGCCTGTTGGCGGTGCTCCCGCCGACCCTGGCCCCGGCGGTCAAGGACCGCCGGGGTCAGAATCACCCCCTATATTTTTATCTTTAAAATGACACCAAAACGTATAAAATCAGATAAGGGGAACCGGAGATATGAATTTTTAAAGAATTATTGTTTTTTAGCACCTAGAAACAACAAGTGCCAATCGGGTCATCTGGTTGCACCTCGACCGGGGCAAAGTCAAAGTTTAAGGCTGGCCGCGATGGAGCCCTGCTCGGTTACAGTCCGCGGGAGGCCTCGGTTAAAATTTTACCTTCACACTTAGGGGGTCATTACAACATTGGCAGTAAAAGGCGCTTACCGCCGTGCAAAAGACCGCCAACACACCACTGCAGTCACGGAATTCCGCCACGGTCATTATGACCCACTGCTCGGAATCCGCCAAAATTCAGACACCCACACAAGTCCGCCACACCAAAGGTCAGTGATAAAATGGCAAAAACAAAACCTCCACAGTCACGCCAACAGAAATACACCCACACTATCACGACACACAAATCCACGCAGCGGTCTTTCAACCGCGGTATTCCATTAGCGGTACACACCGCTGCGCTCAAAATACACACACTTATACAAAACACAGCCACATTGGAAAATTTGAAATACACATACCTGATACACATACACACACCACTCCCACACACCCAATACAATACAAAACACACACCCACATCACCCACAAACCCCTACGACCAAAATTCACGACCGAAGGCCAGAGAGAGACACCACCATCAACAAAACTAGCATCCACAGGCACACAACACCATCACCCACATAACTTCCACGCACCTCACACAACACACCACTACATATCACCACACTTATCACCACACACACAACCCCACAGATCACATACACCACCCCATGGCACGGCAAAGACAGCCCAGGTTCTCGGAGGAGGAGCTCCGGGTCATGGTGGAGGAAATCGTCCGGGTAGAGCCACAGCTATTTGGATCACAGGTGCAGCACACCTCAATTGCAAGGAAGATGGAGCTATGGCGAAGAATAGTCGACAGGGTCAACGCAGTGGGACAACACCCAAGAAATCGGGAGGACATCAGGAAAAGGTGGAACGACCTACGGGGGAAGGTGCGTTCCGTGGTCTCAAGACACCACCAGGCAGTTCAGCGGACTGGCGGCGGACCCCCACCTCCCCACCCACAACTAACAACATGGGAGGAGCAGGTCTTGGCGATTCTGCATCCTGAGGGCCTCGCAGGAGTTGGTGGAGGAATGGACTCTGGTAAGTCAAATCTTAACTATCATATCCCCCACCCTACCTGCATGCTATCACATACCCCCACCCTCGCCCTCACCCCTACCACTCCAACTCCTCACAAATGTACCAATATAACAAACAACACATCCCAACACCAAGCCCTGCATGCAACAACAATGCATGGACACCCATCACTAAAGCATGCCCACTGTATAAACCCATACACCTCCCTAAACCATCATCACACAAGCTCACACACAGGAATGCCAGCACTGGCGTACACGGTCACCCACCCATTGCACACCATGACACACACAGATGCAATAATCATGCCTTTCCACCCCTGCAGGACCACTACCCAACATCACCAGACAGGAGGGTCCAGACATGTCCACTCCACCCATAGAAGAGGCCCACAGTGATGACAGCACCTCTGTCCAACTGGATCTAGATGACCAGCCCGGACCATCGTGGGCCTCGGGAAAGTCGGTTCCCCTCACACTGGCACAGGCCACCACAGACCTTCCCCCCTCTGGAAACACCAGCACAGCACCCACCCAGCGGGCCCATACCTCCGTCCCCAGGACACGTCAATCAGCTGTGTGTCCACCACTATAGGGAACCCAGGATAATCCACCACCCCAACAACAACAGGCACCTGGGGGCAGTGACAGTGGGCACACAGTCCAGGGGACGGAGGCCCAGGAGCACAGGGAAACTGGGAGGGCTGCTGTGCGACAGGGGGCGGACAGGCCAAGGGAACCCACTCTCCACGAGGCCCTCTCCTCCATCATGGGAGCATACCACCACTCCCAGGAGACGATGGCAACAGTCCTGGCCAAGTTTCAGGAGACCCAGCGGCTGCAGGAGGAACAGTATTTGGGCTTCAAGGAGGAACTCAGAAACATCCGCTCCATCCTGGGCACCATCGTAGGGGTGCTGAAGGAAGTACTCAACACCAGAAGGGACACTGTGGCACTACAAGGGGCCCCTGACACTAGCATGGACGATGAACTGCCCACCACCTCCGCTGGCGCTAGTGGACAGGACGCCCTGCCACAGGACCACCACACCAGCACCCCACCCCCTGCAGAGGGAGAACCACCCCACAAACGGTCCCTGAGATCCAGGAACAAGACAGAGCACGATTCCAAGACCCCCGCCAAGAAATGAGACCACCCTGATTGTCATCCCACTGTCCCACTTTGTCACCCTGTCCATATTTAAACTGCCCCAGCTCCACTTCCTATGCCCATGTGGGCAATGCACCTGTGAGACTAATAGACTGGACTCTGCCATGGACAATCCTCCGCCATCACCCCTCACCATTTAACCTCCCCCTCCAATATTTTGCATTTAAATAAACACACCTAAAGCACAAAAAGATCTGTGATTTCGAAATAGTATATTTGCAATTACAGTGACATAATGTTCATTAAATATTAATGTCAACATACCTATGTCACACAGCTCTAGTCCATGAGGAATCTAAGCAGATGAAACATGTTGGGACCCACACCTGTGAAACCGTAAGGGAAAGTGACAACTCAGTGACCATACACTGGGTGAAAACGTCAGTTAGATAGAGGTAGTAGTGTAAAAGTACATGTAGTAGGCAGGAATGTATTCTCACCTGTGTTTCACTGGAAATATTGCAGGATCACTGAGTCCCTGTTCTGCATGTCTTCTTCCTCTGCTTCATCCTCATCACTGTCCACAGGCTCCACAGCTGCCACAACACCGCCATCTGGACCATCCTCCTGCAGAAAAGGCACCTGTCGTCGCAAAGCCAAGTTGTGAAGCATACAGCAGGCCACGATGATCTGGCACACCTTCTTTGGTGAGTAGAATAGGGATCCACCTGTCATATGCAGGCACCTGAACCTGGCCTTCAGGAGGCCGAAGGTCCGCTCGATCACCCTCCTAGTTCACCCATGGGCCTCATTGTAGCGTTCCTCTGCCCTGGGATTCCTCACTGGGGTCAATAGGCATGACAGGTTGGGGTACCCAGAGTCACCTGCAAATGGCGAGAGACAACTGTTAGACACACACTAACCTGGAGGGATAACCCCAGACAACCATTCCCACTGCCTTGCTTCCAGGGGCTCACCTAATAGCCACACACGGTGCCTCAGGAGTTGACCCGTCACATAAGGGATGCTGCTATTCCGCAGAATGTAGACGTCATGCACTGAGCCAGGGAACATGGCATTCGCATGGGAGATGTACTGGTCTGCCAAACATACCATCTGTACATTCATGGAATGATAACTCTTCCGGTTTCTGTACACCTGTTCACTCCTGTGGGGGGGGACCAAAGCCACATGTGTCCCATCAATGGCACCTATGATGTTGGGGATGTGTCCAAGGGCATAGAAGTCACCTTTCACTGTAGGCAAGTCCTCCACCTGAGGGAAAACGATGTAGCTCCGCATGTGTTTCAGAAGGGCAGACAACACTCTGGACAACACGTTGGAAAACATAGGCTGGGACATCCCTGATGCCATGGCCACAGTTGTTTGAAAAGACCCACTTGCAAGGAAATGGAGCACTGATAGCACCTGCACTTGAGGGGGGATTCCTGTGGGATGGCGGATTGCTGACATCAGGTCTGGTTCCAACTGGGTACACAGTTCCTGGATTGTGGCACGGTCAAACCTGTAGGTGATTATCAAATTTCTTTCCTCCATTGTCGACAGGTCCACCAGCGGTCAGTATACCGGAGGATTCCGCATTCTCCTCACATGTCCCAGCGGAGGGTGCCTATGAAGGACAACAGCGACCACAGAGTCAAACAACTCAGAGGTATGTACCCACAGTTTACACAGAACACCAATCATACACAAAATGTGGCCTGTATGTGTGGTGATACTAGGCCTAGGTATGTGTGACGCATTTCGAAATTAGGGCATGTGAGCCCCTGAAATGGCAGCTGCCTGACCTCTAAAGTGTGACAATGGGATGTGAGGTAACTGCGCTGGCGTTGTACACCATTGCGGTAGGCGGTCGGAGACCGCAGCGCAATGCTGCATTGGTTAACATTGGACCCTATGGGTCCCAGGAGCCAATGACGGTGTACGCCGGCGGTGATGGTACGCACCGCCGCGGACGTGACCGCCATGGACGTGACCGCCATTTTCTATCTGTTGAATCACTCGATACCTGATCTTCGACAGGAGAGGACCTACACTGCAAGTTCTGCTGTGACCTCGGTCTGGAAGAGACAATGGCTCGTGCGTCTGGGGAAAGGGCCCCTGCCTTCACATCGGAGGAGTTGGAGAAGCTCGTCGATGGGGTCCTCCCCCAGTACACGGTACTCTAAGGTCCTCCAGACAAACAGGTAAGTACACAGGGAGCATGTTGTATGGGCTATGCCTGTGTGGAGAGGGCTGGTTGTAAGAAGGAAGGGGGCAGAGTTCTGCGTGCATGAAAGACGGTGGGTGCATGTGCCACATGGCAAGGGTAGGGATGGGGGCCACTCACTTTGACGGTGCAGTTGGTAATGACTTCTCTTCTTCCCCTGTACATTTCATGTAGGCCAGCGCCCACCAGAAGAAAGACTTTTGGCGTGCCATCACCAAGGACGTCCGGACCCTGGGGATCTACCACAGATGGAGCACCCACTGCTGGAAAAGATGGGAGGACATTCGACGCTGGAGCAAGAAGACGGCGGAGGCTCAGCTGGGGATGGCCTCCCAACGTGGGAGGGGTGCCCGTCGAACCATGACCCCCCTGATGTTCAGGATCCTGACGGTGGCCTACCCGAAGTTGGATGGGCGCTTGAGGGCATCACAGCAGACACAAGGGGGTGAGTACACTATCATTCTGCTGTCTTTGCGCGCAGTGGAGGTGTCTGGGTGGGGGAGGAGGGCTGTGGGTTTCCCTAGGCCAGGGAAAGTTCCGTAGGCTAGGCCCCTCCGTAAGGCATGGCCCTGTGGCCTCCCAGCCCACCTCTGTAGAGTGCCAAGTACACCTAGTCATGCCCCTGTGTCATCTATGTGTGCAGATGTCGTCCATAGCCTTGTAGGCCATTTCCCATGAATTGCACTGTAGAGCCCAAGAGCGAGGCGTAGTGCAGGGGCCTTCTGTGTCTGTCTTGTCCGCCAACGGTAGCGGTAATCCATACACTCAACATGTCTTTCTTCTGTTCCCCCCCCCTTTTTTTGTGGTCTCCCTGTTTTTGTGTGCATTAGCATCATCAGGCGGAGGAGCAGTGGCACCAGAGCATGAGGGAGCTGCATCTCACATGGCCATGGAGGGCCACACTACGAACTCAGAATTCACCAGTGGGACGGAGGGTGAGGGGAGCTCCACGGCGGGGACAGGAGCTGAGACCAGCGACAGGGACTCGTCCTCTGATGGGAGCTCTCTTGTGGTGGCGGCAACATCTGTGCCCCCCGCATCTACAGGTACAGCCGCCACCCCCCCCCTACCAGCATCGCCCTCCCAGCAGCCCCTCAGCCTTCGCCCCGTGCCCGCTCACCCAGGAGGGTGGGCATCACCTTCGCCCCAGGCACCTCAGGCCCTGCCCCAGTCACCCCTGCTGCCCTCAGTGAGGAGGCCATTGACCTCCTCAGGTCACTCACTGTTGGGCAGTCTACCATTTTGAATGCCATCCAGGGTGTAGAAAGGCAGTTGCAACAAACAAATGCATTCCTGGAGGGCATTCATTCTGGTCAGGTGGCCCTTCTCCGAGCCTTTCAAACTCTGGCCTCAGCACTGATGGCAGCCATTGTCCCTGTGTCTAGCCTCTCCCCTCCAACTTCCTCCACCCAGACCCAATCCACTGTAACTCTGCCTATCCCAAGCACACCATCAGACCAGCCTACACACACCTCACCACACAAGGGAAGCTCAGGCAAACATAAGCACCACACATCCCACAGGTACTCACGCAAGCATCACACACATGCAGACACACCAACATCCACTGCCTCCACTGTGTCCCCCTCCTCGTCGTCTCCCTCCTCCCTCCCAGTCTCGTCTACACACACACCTGCATGCACTACCTCTACAGCCACTACGTCCCTCACCAGCACACCAACCAGCACACCCCGCTCACGTGCAGTCACCACCCCCACTACCATTCACATGTCCCTTGTGTCCTCTCCCAGTGTGTCTGTGACGCCCCCTCCGAAGATATACAAACACAGGCACACACCCACCCAACAACCATCCACCTCACGACAGCCTCCAGCGCATGCACCTGCACCCAAAGTCACCAAACGTACACCTCCTACTACCACCACCTCTTCCTCCACTCCCAAACTCCCTCCAGCTACCCATCCCAGTGTGTCCCAAAAACTTTTCCTCTCCAGCCTTGACCTTTTTCCCACACCTCCCCCCCGTCCCTCTCATAGGTCCCGAACTAGCACCTCAGCCACAACATCTCCGGGACCAGCGGTGCCTGTAGTCACAGGTATTTGGAGTGCACCGGCCACCAGGACAGCCAGTGTGTCACGGAGCCACAGCACAGCCAGTCCCCCCCCTGTGAAGCACCAGAAGTTGGCCAGTGCCCGGCGGGAGATGGGAAAGACTCCAGCCACCCAAGCCGCTCCCAGGGGTCCAGGTGGGAGTGTGGACTCAGCTGTGACACCTCCCAAGGTGGGGAAGGGCCATAAGAAACCCGGCAAGTCTGGGAGGAGCAGCACGGCAGAAAAGACCGCCATCATCCCCGCTGCCCAGGAGGGCCCCGCCAGCCCCATCCTCGCTGCCCAGGAGGCCACCGCCAGCCCCATCCTCGCTGCCCAGGAGGCCACCGCCAGCCCCATCCTCACTGCCCAGGAGGCCACCGCCAGCCCCATTCTCGCTGCCCAGGAGGGCCCCGCCAGCCACAGCCCAGCTGCCCAGGAGGGCACCGCCAGCCCCATCCTCGCTGCCCAGGAGGGCCCGCCAGCCACAGCCCAGCTGCCCAGGAGGGCACCGCCAGCCCCATCCTCGCTGCCCAGGAGGGCCCCACCAGCCACAGCCCAGCTGCCCAGGAGGGCCCCACCAGCCACAGCCCAGCTGACCAATGAAGGACCTCCAGCCCAAGCCCAGCTGGACAATGAAGGACCGCCAACTCAAGCACCGCTGAACAGGGCAAGCACCGCTGAACAGGGCACCGCCAACTCAAGCACTGCTGAACAGGGCACCTCCAACTCAAGCACCGCTGAACAGGGCACCGCCAACTCAAGCACCGCTGAACAGGGCACCGCCAAATCAAGCACTGCTGAACAGGGGAAGCACCGCTGAACAGGGCACCGCCAAATCATGCACCGTTGAACAGGGCACCGCCAAATCAAGCACCGTTGAACAGGGCACCGCCAACTCAAGCACCGCTGATCAGGGCACCGCCAAATCAAGCACCGCTGAACAGGGCCCTGCCAAATCAAGCACCGCTAGCCCATGAGCTGCAGGGGCACTGACGCAACTGGGACTGTCACAGGGGTGAGTGATGCACTCAGGGCACCAGTCCCCCTCCAGAACCAGTGGAGACATGTATCCACTACCTCTGTCCTTCACAGGATGAAGCACTCTGGGCACCAGTCCCCCTCCAGAACCAGTGGAGACATGCATCCACTAACTCTGTCCTTCACAGGATGAAGCACTCTGGGCACTAGTCCCCCTCCAGAACCAGTGGAGACTGTTATCCACTTGAGAGACTGTGGCTTTGCACTCCCCAGGATGCAGCAGTGGGCAAACCACCCACTGTATAGACTTGAGAGACTGTGGCTTTGCACTCCCCAGGATGCAGCAGTGGGCAAACCACCCACTGTATAGACTTGAGAGACTGTGGCTTTGCACTCCCCAGGATGCAGCAGTGGGCAAACCAACCACTGTACAGACTTGAGAGACTGTGGCTTTGCACTCCCCAGGAAGCTGCAGTGGGCAAACCAACCACTGTATAGACTTGAGAGACTGTGGCTTTGCACTCCCCAGGATGCTGCAGTGGGCAAACCACCCACTGTATAGACTTGAGAGACTGTGGCTTTGCACTCCCCAGGATGCAGCAGTGGGCAAACCACCCACTGTATAGACTTGAGAGACTGTGGCTTTGCACTCCCCAGGATGCTGCAGTGGGCAAACCACCCACTGTATAGACTTGAGAGACTGTGGCTTTGCACTCCCCAGGATGCAGCAGTGGACAAACCACCCACTGTATAGACTTGAGAGGCTGTGGCTTTGCACTCCCCAGGATACATCAATGGGCATGGAGCCCCCTCATTGATCTGGCATTGTGCACTCATCCGGCTGAGGTGCCCCCTTCCCTTCCCCCTGAGGTGCCTGTTGTATTTCTATCTGATGCCCCTGCAGTGTTCTCTCTGTTTTGATCTGGTATCAAGTGTGGGCCTCGCCCATGCATTTTGGGCCCAGTGGTCCACGGACTATGAATGGTGCAATACCTGGACTACTATTCTTGGTGTATATTTTGTTAGTAGTGTATATATGTATATTTTTGCGTACTGCATTTTGATATATTACAATGGTTACACTCATTTCCTTTTGTCTTTGCATTCTTCCGGGGGGGTTGGAGGGCGTAACTATAATGTATAAATATGTACTGTGTGTGTGTGTTGTAGTGGGTGAGGGTGGGGGTGGTGATGTTGCGTGCTGCGTGTGTGTGTGTCACTGTTTTTTGCCTCCCCCCTCCCCTGTGTCGTAGGTGCAGTACTCATCGTGGTCTTCGCCGCCGGCGTTGGTGCTCCTTGTACAGGAGCAGGAAGACTATTGCAGGTAGAATTTGGAGTTCCGGGTCCATGGTGTCCTCCTTCCTCGTGGAGTGTGTAGAGGTGAGCGTTTTCCCTTCGAAATTCCTGTTTCCGCCGTGTTTTTATACGCAGTGAATCTGCCCTAGAAAAGGTGGCGGATTGGCCTGTCATAATAGTGTGCGCAGTACATTGTCCTCCGCCTGTCTGTTGGCGGTGACCGCCGCGCTGTTTGTTTGTACCGCTGTGGCTGTCGGAGTGTTAAAGTGGCTGTCTTTGTTGGCGGTTTCCTCCACGGTGGTAATTCAAAAATTTTTACCGCCGGCCTGTTGGCGGTCTTACCGCAGCTTTAACACCGTCCGCCAGGGTTGTAATGACCACCTAGTCTCTTTTTCGAAGATTTTCTTCAGCGGGACGAACCTCCCAGTCCAATCTGACCTCCTGGAGCCCTTCTCCGGATACGCGATGCGGGAATCCTCGGTGGAGATTTTTACCTTCGGACTTAAGGGGTCATTCTGACCCTGGCGGCCGGTGACCACCAGGGTCACCGGCCACGGGAGCACCGCCGACAGACCGGCGGTGCTCCGAAGGGCATTCTGACCGCGGCGGTTCTGCCGCGGCCAGAAAGGGTAAACCGGCGGTCTCCCGCCGGTTTACCGCTGCCCTTGGAATCCCCCATGGCGGCGCAGCTTGCTGCGCCGCCATGGGGGATTCTGACACCCCCTACCGCCATCCTGTTCCTGGCGGTTCGCCCGCCAGGAACAGGATGGCGGTAGGGGGTGCCGCGGGGCCCCCGTAAGAGGGCCCCGCAAAGTATTTCAGTGTCTGCTGTGCAGACACTGAAATACGCGACGGGTGCCACTGCACCCGTCGCACCTTCCCACTACGCCGGCTCCATTCGGAGCCGGCGTCCTCGTGGGAAGGTTGGTTTGCCCTGGGCTGGCGGGCGGCCTTTTGGCGGCCGTCCGCCAGCCCAGGGCAAACCTCAAAATACCGTCAGCGGTCTTTGGACCGCGGAGCGGTATTTTGACGGGGGAACTTCGGCGGGCGGCCTCCGCCGCCCGCCGAAGTCAGAATCACCCCCTTAGTCATTTTTTAGAGGTGAAAATCCTTCGACCGGGGTAAACCTGGATCGTGATCCGATGTACCTGGAGCCCTCCTCGGATAGGGTGGCTGGGAGGTCCCGAACAACTTTTTTCATTCGGACTTAGGGCCTCATTCCGACCCTGGCGGTCATAGACCGCCAGGGTGGAGGCCGGAGGTAGCACCGCCAACAGGCTGGCGGTGCTACATGGGCAATTCTGACCTCGGCGGTAAAGCTGCGGTCAGAAAAGGGCAACCGCCGGTTTACCCCTGCCCAAGGGAACCCTCCATGGCGGCGCTGCTTGCAGCGCCGCCTTTTGGATTCCGACCCCCTTCCCGCCATCCTGTTCCTGGCGGTTGTTACCGCCAGGAACAGGATGGTGGGAACGGGTGTCGTGGGGCCCCTGGGGGCCCCTGCACTGCCCATGTCACTGGCATGGGCAGTGCAGGGGCCCCCTAACAGGGCCCCATTAAGATTTTCAGTGTCTGCCTTGCAGACACTGAAAATCGCGACGGGTGCCACTGCACCCGTCGCACCCCTTCAACTCCGCCGGCTCCATTCGGAGCCGGCTTCATTGTTGAAGGGGCTTTCCCGCTGGGCCGGCGGGCGGCCTTCTGGCGGTCGCCCGCCGGCCCAGCGGGAAAGTCGGAATGACCGTCGCGGTCTGTTGACCGCGGACCGGCCGCCCGCCAAAGTCGGAATGACCCCCTTAGTCTCTTTTTCTGAGATTTTCTTTACCGGGACGAACCAGCAAATCAGGCCGGGTCGCGGTTGAGGCAAGCCGGCTAGAGGTGCAGCGGCCGGTCGGTCGGTCCCTCTATGGAGCTTTTTTTCAAAAGTTCTCCAAACTTCTGGGGCTTCTCCCAGATGTCCTTTTAAGGTTCTTTTGAGGTCCACAGCTCACCCCAAGAGTCCAGAAGTTCTGAGATGATCCTTGGGGGTGCGGACTACAACTCCCAGAATGCACCTGGCGCAAAACTCCTTTTTGCCCACTGGCCAGTGGCCAGCTGGTTGATTTCTTGAGGAGTTGGTGCAGGGGACTCTGGTTAGGTTAGGCAATTTTTCACCTGTAGCAAACAGGGAGTCCCTCCTTGAATCAGTTGAAGCCAGGCAAAGTCCTTCTTGTGGTGAAGCCCAAGTGTGAAGCTGGTGCAGTCCTTCTGAGTTCAGGTTCCAGGTGCAGACCAGGGGTCCAGCAGGGCAGTCCTTCTTCTCCTTTGGTTCTTCCTTGTTAGAATCTGATGGGGATCTGAGGTGTGGGTGCAGGTCTAGCAGTTTTATCCTTGCTCCTGGGTGAAAAGCAGGGGGGTCCTGGTTCTCCAATCAGGTGCAGGGTCCTTCCCCCTGTGATGACCACTTCCTGGGAAGTGTGGCAAAAATCAATCCCAGGAGGCAACACTCTCCAAAAATCCATCATGGCTGAATCTGATTTTTGGAGGTTACATCTGGCTGAGCCCACCCACTGGTGTGGCTAAAAATCATAAACACACCCCTCTCCTAATCTAATCAAGAGGGCACCTAGTTGTCTGGGGTTGCAGGATGTGGGGGTGTTGCTGGTTGCTCCAAATGTCCTTCTCTGCCTTTGAAGACCAGTTTGGCAGCCCTCCCCCTTCCTGCCTCACAATCTGCTGAGGGGAGATTCCTTCCCACAGGCACATTCCTTTGTGTGAAGCCAGGCCACTTCACACCTTATCAAGGCTGCCCAGGCTGCTAGAGGCTGGCCAATCAGAGCACAGCAGCAAAAACAATGCAGGGCTAAAATTGGCAACTTTTCAGGTAAAGTTTCAAACTCTTTACCTGAACAAGTTATATTAAATCCAACAACTGGAAGTTGTGGGATTTATTACAACAATTAATTTGATACCAAACTCTTGGTATCCATCATTTAAGAAGACTTTAAAAATTTAAATAAAATCTCCCTATTCTAGCCTATGAAGGCCATTTACTACAATGAGGGGAAAATGAATTTGGCTGTTTTACCTCACCAGGGCTTATAAAACTATTTTTAGAAGGTCCCTGCTTAAAGTTACATGGCACCCAACCCTAGGGGCACATATGGCACACCTTAGGGGTGACTTATATGTAAAAATAAGGTAGTTTAAGACTTTGGAACTACTTTTAATTCCAAAGTCGAATTTGCATATAACTTTAATTCAAAAACAGCCAGCAAGGCAGGCCTGCCTTTAAAATGACATTGGGCACCTCAGCAGTGCACCTATGGGTGCACTACCTATGCTGTTTTCCCTAAACCTACATGCCCTACCATGTACTAGGGACTTATAGGTAGGTTAACTTAGCCAATTATAATTAGCCTAATTTGCATATCCATTTTACACAGAGCACTGGCCCTGGAACTGGTAAGCAGTACCTAGGGCACAGCCAAGAGTCAGTAACCACCAGTACCTGTACAAAATGTGTGGGGGTGACCAGGGCAAAAAGGAGGACTTTCCTACACTTAGGTTCCTCAGATCTGGGCTCTTACTATGCAGATTGCTTCCGGCTATCAGATTTTCAATTAAATCTGACCTGGATTAGTAGATATGCACTACCATAGCTGTTCGTTCGATATATAGCTCAAGAATAATGACAAAAAATATATATTTGGCAAAGTTTATTTTATGATGTTTCTGAGTTATTTGAAATGCGATCTCATAGCTACCAGAAGCCAATGAAGAACTTTGAGAGCTGACGTCATTTGACGTTTGTTTAGACTAAAACAATGTCTGGTTGATTTTTTTTTAGCCTTTGAAGTTCAATATTTCATCTTTTATGGCTGTAACTTAAACAACCTTCCAGTAATCCAGTCTCTCTAACACCAACATTATAGTCATTCACTGTAATAAGGCAGCTGATGTATTAACACAACTCAAGATTTTTTTTTTTTTCTGAGTCTCAAAATGATACAAGACTAAGGGCCTCATTATGAGTTTGGAGGCGGGGATTATCCCATCACAAATGTGACAGATATCCCGCCTGCTGTATTACAAGTTCCTTTACATCCTATGAAGCTTGTATTATGGTGGATGGGATAGCCATCACTTTTGTGACAGAGTAATCTCCTCTGCCAAACTCGTAAGGAGGCCTTGAGTGATTTCTTCTTGGTTTGTAACAAGGGCCACATAGAAACCTTAACAGCAAGTGTTCAATGCAATCAACGTTCTATTAGATGGATCGTACATTTATGGGAATTAGAAGTTTGGAAGGGAATCAAGACCCACCATAAATAAATGGAAAAAGTAATTGAATATTGTGAGACGTAACATTAGATTCAACCAAGCTAGGGTATGTTACACAGACCTATATTTGCATTGAAATAGACATATTTTTCAAGTAATTACTGAACTTTAATTTGTTTTTGATAAAACTCCACTGACTCCACAACACATTAAAACACTGAAAGAAATTAGTTGTTTGTTTTAATTAAATACCTCCTGCAAGAAGCAAAGCTTAGTCTGCTTGCCTTTCGACCTTCTGAAGCTTGATGCATTTTGGATTAATGTTTATGGAAACAGTAGCTTTTGGAACAGGATTCCTGGCACAGTCACCCTATGCCACCCTTCTACTGATTTCTTTATTTTTGCCCAACCAATATTGATTTCCTTAGCAGGATACTTACATTTGAGCTCCGCTGGCCTTTGCTTTACTATGACATGAAACGGTTTTTCCCCAAACATAAAACTCAACTTTGATTGAAATCGAGGTTCACCGAAAGTGGACCTTCTTTTATCAGGGATGTTAGTGTACCCTTGCACAGCACCTGTCTCTATTGTTGATTGGTGGCAGTTGTTTAGAAACATGAGGTGTAGGTCTTTTTACTTGCCCTTCCTCCAGGGATGCCATCAATTTGTCATGACCTGGACTCCAAGCTTCCCCTCCCAGTTTGGGAAATACATACATAGCATGATTGTGATGTAGTGAAACGATGCACTTACTGAGTACTGGTGCCCCTTGCTGTATGTAGCTCCAAGAATGTGGGCTGCCATTGAGAAAGCTGTAGTCCTTAATGACTGATGTTTATTCTTGAACAACTGCATACCCTTGCAGATCACTTCTTTTCTCCCCGTTCACAACATTGAAACCGATTCTTAGTTGTTTGCTTTAGGTAAATGTATTCTTTTTTAGGTGAAAGTAGCTGTTCATGGTTTAAGTAGGTATGAGAACCACTGTTTGAAGATTCCAAGAAGAAACATCTATACAAAAGAAGACACTAAGATGAATATTTACAAGAATGTGGCACCTCATAAATGAAGTGCCACTTTTCTTGCACCCCATAGCGCCCCCTAACAGCACCATGTGTGCACCGTATTAATAATATGGTGCACCATGGTACGCACTAAGCCAATAGGGTAAAAAATGGTGACGCTATTGTGGTGCACTAATCCACCAAAGTCAAGGGAGGCCCATTGAATACAATGAGAATGTCACTTTAACGGCAGCCTAACGCCGGTGTTAAAAATAACACTACCAGTGGAGCAGTAAAATCTTGCCTATTTTACTGCACCATTTTTCTGGGCCTCCTATTGGGGGAATGCCCCCCTTGCGTACATTATGTCTAGCACAGGCAATGCTTGCATTGCGCCCCTTTATAAATATGACACAACAAAAACGTCTCCATGACACCACATTAGCATAAACAAATGATGATAATGAGGCACAAGGAAGCACAAGGGGCTTGCAAATATGCCCCTAAGAGCAAGCCACTATTTTGACCTGTGAAAAAGAGTGTTCATACCTTTGTTTGTGTGTACATCATCAAAAAGTGACTACATAGTCAGCAAAGCAAAATCTTATTTCTTAAGGTATTGCTGAAGTGAATATCTATCTACAGAGATTATTATGTGATGATGCATCCATTCCAAATGGGGGTGCTCAACAGTCAGCCACTATTGATTCCTAGGTCCTGCTTTGTATCTTCGACTTCAAAAGTCTGATATTTACTGATGGCTCCTATGTGGCATAATCTAACATCCTGGAGACACTCTAAGACACAGGCTCAAGATTTGTCCTGATGAATTTTTCCTGATACAGATCCATAATTGTACTAAATCTGTCTTAATTTAGCTTCTTTATAAAAGGGTTCCTTGCGGTACACAGGGTCTGTTCCAATCTCTTGAGAACACTATGATAGTTTATTTGACTCATTTGTTATTTTCCACTAATTTTAAATGTAGTATCTTTTTACTTGATCATTACATTTTCCCACTTAAATAAGACTGGGATCCCTTAATTGGTTTTCTACATTTGTTTGTGTTTGTTACACTAATGTACTCTCTTTACTTATTCTTTGTGTGACCATTACATTATTTTTATGTTTAAGCATTGTTTCCTTACTTCAATGATATTGTAGTAATAGATATGGTCGTTATCAATATTTTTAGCAAGTTGACTAATGGTTTCTACAAAAGAGACACCTCACATAAGCTTATCAGAACACATTTCGAGCGGAATGGAGGAGAACTGACCTGCTGTCTTTGAAAATTGTGGAGACCCTAAGGCCTAGACCTGCTCACAACTTTTATTTTGGGACTGAGAAGTGGACTCTCATAGTTAGTCGGCTGACCTGGTGCATTGCTACAGGGAACCAAAAGCTACAAGAGAAATTATAAACTTGACCTACACTGGACCTTGTTAGTGATATCTGCTGGAGCGAGTGCTGGACGATGAACACTATCCCTGTGGTGCTGGGAGTCTTAGAAGTTCCCAAAGGAAACTGCTCAAGAAATTCTGAAAAGATTGGCCTGAGAAAAGTTTTAGACTTCCAAGACCTCTGCAGCTTCAGTAGGACTTCAAAGCAAAGGTATCCAATTTCAAGAGAACTGCATTGGATATAGTTTCATGGGTGTCCCATTGGAGGATTTCACTCTCCAGAAAGGAGACTAAGGGACTGACTCAGAGTTTGGCAGACAGAGTACTTCTCACAAACATGGTAAAGTGTCCTGTTTGTCAAACCCTCAGTCTGTCTGCTCTATTATGAGTTAGGCAAAACATAATTTTGCCGAAGGTGGTTCCCCCACTGGCTCAACAACTCTGATGGCTCGATGGAATAGGAACAGTCAGTATCAGGACATTTGACCAGCAGCATTTAAGGTGAAGAATGTCTCCTGTGGACAGTAACATTACTTATACAAAACAAATGATGCAGTCATTAGGAGTGCCACACACCTCTCTAGTTATGAGACATGACATTGGGGGTCCCTCAGCAAGAGGCACCAAGGAGAATGCTTTCAAAATTTCCTTCACTTAGCACTCAGTCTCACTGATGATATTCCGGTGGTATATTAAATTCTAGCATAAGAGGACCAGCTGAATGAAGATGGAGAGACTGGAAAGAAGGCTGCAAAGTCCCTACATTCAACAGGTCGGGAAATTAAACAGTTACTTTTGAGGCAGAAGATACAGTAATTATCCACAATAAAAATGTAAAGTTGACTTAATAATAATAAACGTATTGCTCTTGCATGTATAATAAACTGGGAAATTCAATACTCTATTGACCTTACAGTAATTTCTGATTGCTTATTCATTACATCTGGAGTGCAGCTGAGCTGGAAATACTAGTTACAAGTTTATTGACAAAGGAGTAAGATTTGATCACAGACGAACCATTGCATATATTGTTTGCCGGAGTGTGTGTTTATGCATGTGAATCATCCTAAAGATGAAGCTGTGTGTCTGTGTGAGTTTGTGTGCATACTTGTGGGCAATTTTCTTTATAATTGTGCATAACCTTAAATAGTGTTGCATGTGTGTGTGTGTGTGTGTGTGTGTGTGTGTGTTTCTTTTGGCACGTGTTTCCATTGCTTTGGCAACTCAATTAATACGTGTGTGAGTCTGTGTGTCTGTCTGTCACTGGATGTGCACTGCTACATAGACATTTCTGGACATCATGTGTTTTTAATAATTGTCACTTGTGCTTTCCCGAGGAATAAACCATGAATGGGAATATACATGTGGTATCCGGATAGGAAAATGTGTGGATTTGATGCTCATGGGCATTGTATGGTGCATCTGATGCATTTGCAAAATGTGTGTAAGTCTCCTTCATTGCCTGTGTGTGACTGAGACTTATTGCTTATGTGAAAAAAGGGTAATCTTGGTTCCACCACAACTCCCCTGAGATGTTGCACTCTAGAGTCCATGCGTAAAGTCTGCGAGAAATCACCTTTTACTGTTTGGGCTTTTGGTGAGATACTGCTTGTGAGCCAGGAGGGTTGGGCCAACAGTTGAGACTTGTTGTAGGATTTGCCTAGTCGCCTACAAACAAAAGTGCTGTTATCCCCATACCAACAGTCTCGCCTAGGAGCGGGAGTCCAATTACGACAGTCCTGCCTCAAGGATTCATTGCACAGTGGCGATTCTGAAGTGCTGCGGGGTCCTGCATGGGAGATGTACAGAGCAGTGGCATTTCTGATACAAGGCTGCAAGATGATGCATTGTGCTGTATTGCTTCTTCAAGGACCTCAATTGGCCTGGCAGAGCCCCTCCAGGCCCACTTCCACAGGTCCAGGTCTGGGGTCCTTTTTCTGAGTCTTCCACAGGTCTAGATGTGTACTGAAAATTTGTGTCTGAGGATCCAATCCTGGTGCGCTCTTTGAAGTAGGAGAAACTTCTGGAATCCTCCACCTAGAGATGTGTCTGGAATTTTCTGCCTTCCTGCCTGGCCCCGGCTTGCCTGGGGGCACAAAAGACTAATGTGAAACCCTTTGTGAGTGTGACGAAGCAGAGTTTTTGTGATGTGCAAGTGTGTTAGATGACAACTCTGCCCCCTATCAAGTCAGAAATGGCCCATCTTTCCTAACTAATTTCCCCCTTTGTCTTGTTGTCTGGGAGTAATACACAAAACCACGTTCTAGCTACTGCTCATCATGTAAACCAGTTTACAGGCTGCAGGAACAAAATGGTTGGGACAAGAAAATGCCAACTTTCTAAAAGTGGCATTTTCAGAATTGTGGCTTAAACTCCAACATTATCATTAAAGAGGGTTTAAATTATAATTCTTTAGACACAAAATTTGAAATTTCTACTTGCTCCCAATTGAAAGTTATCAAAAAATAATTGTAATAAATCAACCCAGTGTTATCCTATGGGAGAGGTAAGCCTTAAAGCAGTAAAAAACAAATCTAGGAGTTTTAAACTACCAGGACATCATGTAAAAGTTAAAAAGTACATTACCAATTTCTTTTTAGATACACTGTATCCCGTTTTATTGGCTGTTTAGGGCCTACACTAGGGGTGAGTTATGTGTTTTAAAAAAGAAGGTTTAGGCCTGGCAAACGATTTATTTTGCCAAAATGAAATGGCAGTTTAAACTGCACACATGGGCTGCAATGGCAAGCCTGGAACTTGTTTAAATAGCTACGTAAGTGAATGGTAAAACCAGTCCTGCAGGCCCACTAGAAGCTTTCAATTTACAGCCCCTAGTACATGTCATACCACTTTATTAGGACCTTAAACATAAATTATGTATGCCAGTTGGGTGTTATCCAATGTCACCATTTTTAAGGGCGCGAGCACAAGCACTTAAGCACGGTTAGTAGTGATAAATTGCAGAGTTCTAAATGCTAACAAAAACGAGTTAAAAAAACAGGTGGGTGAAGGCAAAAACTTTGGGGATGTCCCTGCAGAGAGGGCCAAGTCCAACACCAACCCAATCTGTTCCACTTTATTCAGTCAAGGGAATTTGTGGCAATTCTTTTTTAATGCCATTCAGAATAAATGATGCACAGACAGCCATGCAGTTCCAACCATGGGCCTGATGTACAAATTGATTATACTGTTGCAAACCTGCGATGTACAAAATCTGAGACCACAAAATACCATTTTGGAGTGTGCATGAAAGCTATTTTGTAAGGCAGAAAATAATTTTTGATGCGCAAACTTGGTTTACCAACCCATATTGAAATGTAATGAGGAAGTGTTACGAAATGGGTGGTTTGTTCTAATTATGGTTTGTAACTATGTATCAATCATTTGTGACCGCAATTGTGGTTTTCAACATCTTGAACAAGATTGTAACCTTTGAATTTGTGAATGGTCTTGGCAGCCTCAGGTCAAGTAGACTGTGTTACAGTGGACTATTACCTGTTAATACTGATGTTCTCCCAAAAGGGAAACTTGTATTCTATGGAGCACTGGTTACTTTAATGAACAAGTTCTCCTTTAAATAAAAGGTTCCCATTTGGGAATGAAAATGCAGGGATGAGGATCTGCTGTTTCTTGCAGGTCATCATCCCTGTGTTTGCAGACAAACAGGGCATTGCATATAGCAACCTGCCTAATTAATATTTATCAGGCAGATTATTCAGTGACCCACTGGAAATTGAGATTTTGCACAATGACCTATACATATACAGGTCATGTCAAAAAATCAGAGTCATGGCTTAAAAAGTTGGTGCCCGTTTGTCACCACTATTTGCAAACTGTCTCTTTGTACATTAAGTCTCATGTCGCACTCAGATAAATATAAATCAGTTCTCATTTTGGATCTCAGGAATAGCACAAAACGCTAAAAAATAAAATACCACAGTTTACTTCTTCTGGATAGTTTTGTAATCAGGTTTAATTTACCTCTATAATTTATGCTATTTAGGAGATTTAGAATATCTTGTGGATGAACCAGTTTAAGTACATTAGCCAGGATTTTAGAATGGAGAACTCCTCCTTTTCATGCCTCTCCATCTCACTTAGCACCTTTACTTATGTTAAAAGCCTGTCTAGAGGTTCAAAGGGAACACACTATGATACAAGCTACAGCATTGCATCAGTTAAAGATTCTGAGCAGCTCTGAAAAAGAGAGTATGTCAAAACATAGACATATTGGCAGAGCAAAGGTCGAATAACATTCAACCAATGAACAGGCATCTCTGGGCACAAAATCTTAACTTTTTCAACTCAGAGCTTTTCTGGCCAAGATAAATGGCTTCAGTGAGACCCAGTCCAGCAGCTATACAGCTTCAAGATGACTTCCTTGGAGACAGCCTGCACCTTGCCCTACTGGAGGATTTTGACTCAGAGACTATGGGCCTGATTATGAGTTTGGTGGTCCAAGGACCACCAGATTCACGGTGATGGTTAAACTGCCACACGTCAGGAGGTCTACCCACCACATTGCGACCCTAACAGTCCGACTGCCAGGGGACTGCCATCACTGCTGGGAACATGTTTCCCAATGGACTGACAGCAGGTGGACTTGTGGTAAGCCACAGCGACACTGAACTCAGCACCACTGTGTTGATCACAACTTCTGTTTCTGCCAGCCTTTCCAAGGTGGGGATACAGTAGCATTGTACCACCGGTCTGACCGTCAGGAACATCGTCCTACGATGTTTCCACCGGTCAGCCAGGCAGAAACATCGTAATACGACTGAGGGGGAGGCATCTGGTATGACAGCTGCTTCCTCCCCATGACCAAAGTTGCAATGAACCCCCAAAATGTTGACGTTAACTATGACCAGGACAAACTTGCTTGGAAATTATGACTAGTGCTCCATCGCAGTCAGCATAAAATCTCACCTAGGTTTCTGTCATCCACGAACAGTAACTGCTGATTGGCATATTGCTTTTACTTGAAGTTTTTTCTTTCAAATGTTTTAAAAAAATCATATATATAATTCACCTTAGTGGATTTTTGTTCTTTTTTGTGTTATTTAGTTTATTACGTTTGGGTGGGATTTTTACCATGTTGTGTTTGTGACTTTGTAACAGTTTTGGTACTGCTAAATTTCTTGCACATTTTCTCTAAGGTAAGCATTTTTGGTTTTTCCTATAGCTCCCGTGGTTGAGCGCAGGTTTAAGTTATTGAAACATTTGCCCAAACTTAACAGGTTAGTCACATTATTACTTGTGATAGACTACCATCTACCCCAACTATTTATTCAATTTCTTACACTAATCTTCTGTGTTAGACCTGTCACCCTTTGGGTGGCCATCCCCCAACTTTTTGCCTGCCTCCCTCTACTTTTCTGACACTGTTTTTGCTGGTTTTAGGACTCTGCACACTTTACCACTGCTAACCAGTGCTAAAGTGCATATGCTCTCTCCCTTAAACATGGTAACATTGGTTCATTCCCAAATGGCATATTTGATTTACTTGTAAGTCACTATTAAAGGTCACTACATGTGCCCAGGGCGTGTAAATTGAATGCTACCAGTGGGTCTGCATCACTGGTTGTGCCACCCACATAAGTAGCCCCTTAACCATGTCTCGGAATGCCATTGCAAGGCATGTGTGTGCAGTTTCACTGCCACTTTGACTGGGAATTTAAAAGTACTTATCAAGCCCTAAACTCCCATTTTCCTACCTATAATTCAGCCCTAAGGCAGGCCCCAGGTAACCCATAGGGCAGGGTGCTATATAGATAAAAGACATGACATGTACCTCTGTGTTTTATATGTCCTGGTAGTGGAAACCTCCAAATTCGGTTTTCTACTACTATGAGGCCTGCTCCTTTCATAAGATAGCATTAGGGCTACCCTCATACACTGTTTGAGTTGTAGATTCTGATCAGAAAGGCGTAACAGGACATATTTAGAGTGACCAGAATGGTAATAGAAAACCCTGTTTATTGGTGAGGTTGGATTTTATATTACTATTTTAGAAATGCCACTTTTTGAAAGTGAGCATTTCTCTGCACTTCAAATCCATCTGTGTCTTCCAGACTGTCTCCAATCCACGACTAGGCTGGTCTGGTTGACAGCTCCCTTCTTCATTTCACCCAGACAACCACAAACACAAGATATTCAGTCACATACTGAATGGGTCATCTGCATACTGAATGGGTCTTCCTTGGTTGGTAGGGCCTGACGCTTAAATTTCAAAGGCTAGAGGCCTGCCCTCACACTATGGACTGCCCCTACTGGGACCCTGGCAGACATACCTGTACTGAAGGGGACCTTGTGTACTTCAAACCACTGTTTGAAGTCTCTTCCACTTCAAAGGCATTTTTGGGTATATAAACTGTTTCCCTGACCCCACCAAATCAGATACTTCTGGATCTGAACCTGCAACCTGTCAAGAGGGACTGCCTGGCTGCCTAAAGAACACATCTGGACCTCTTTGCTGGGAATGACTGCTGCCCTGCTCTTACCTTGCTGCCTTGCTGCCCTCTGACTCTGGGAAGTGCTCTCCATGGGCTTAGATTGAGCTTGCCCCCTTTGTTCTGAGGTCTCAGGGCCCAAAAGACTTAATCTCTTCAGGAAACTCCTTGTACACCGAAAATCAGCCAGGTGAATACCTCTGCCAACTAGAGACCCCATTTCTAACAACGGTCATCAGCGGTGAGGATAGGACTTGTGTTTGTGCATTGACATACAATAGCTACGTGTACACTTCCAACCCACAGTTAAAGGTCAATTTAATTTTTGCTCTTTTTGCTGTAAATTCTTTATGATTGGCATTTTAATCTAATCCTAAACAACATGTCTCTGGCTGGGTCTCAAGGAGGAGCTGGAGAGTTTGAACTAGCTAAGCTGGAGACATATACCATCAGCCAACTGAAAGGATTCTGAAAGGGGATGGGAGTATCTACCCGGGGTGCCTACAGAAAGGAGGAGTACCAAAGGGCACTGAGGGCCTGGGCAGAAGCCCGTTCACAAGAGGATGTTGAGGTAAAGGAGTCCTGAGAGGATTCGCCAATAGCAGTGGGGGGTGATACCCCTGGATTTGTGCCTCCTGTTAAACCAGGCAGCATTGTCTCAAGCTACGGCCTGACTGCAGATGAAAGGAAGGAAGAGAGAGAATTTCAACTGCAATTGGCCAGATTAAAACCGGAGAAAAAAAAGCAGAAAGGGAGGCAGAGGAGAAGAGAGAGGAAAGAGAAGCCAAGCAAGCTGAGTCTTAAAGGGTCTTGGCTGAAAAGAAACTACGTCTGGCTCATGAACTGAGTCTAAAGGAGCTTGACCTCAAGTCTAGGCAGTCTGAGTACATCAGTGATGGTGGCATCATACATACAGGACCTGCTGGAGGCAAAAAGATTTGTATACCCAGATATGTGGTGCCAAGTTATGTGGTGGGAGATGACATTGACAAATGGTTTGAGGCACATGAAATTGCATTAAGGGCTCATGGGGTTCCTGAAGAGCAAGGGGGGGCTGGCTTGTGGAAACATATACCAGCTATTGGGATGGATAAACTTCTCACATTAGAGAGGAAGGACCAGAACACATACCCGCTCATGAAAGACCTCTGACTTTGCTGAGAAGTTCTCTTCAAGGGCTTGGATTGAGCTTGCCACTTGTTTTCTGAAGTCTCAGGGCCAAAAAGATTTCATCTTTTCAGGAAACTCCTTGTGCGCCAAAAATCGATGCACAACCTGCTGGAAACAATGCACAGCCTGCCTTGCGATGAGAAAATCGCCACACAGTAGAACCGGAATGATGCAGCCCAACTTCCTGAGTAAAGATTCAACGCAACGCCTGCCTTGCGACCGAAAATTTGATGCATCACCATTCCAGATTAATGCAATGCCTTTGTTTTCATCCTGCGTGACCAGGATTTACACGCATCATTTTTGGGCATCCAAAGATCCACTCATCGCAGGGAGGAACCAAGACTGCACGCTGGAAATTGACGCAAAGCCCCTTGAAGTGTGGAAAGAAACAACGCATCGTCTGTGCCTTGCCAAAAATTCCAACGCATACCCTATTTTTCCACGCATCTCCTCCTCTGCAGTCTCTGTGCTTGTTATTTTTGATGCAAACCAGTTACTTTGTGTACACAAGAGACAACTGTTGATTTCTAAGATTTAAGACTCTTTTCAATCTTGCAAAAGTGATATCTCATCTATTGCTTATTGAAACTTTATTGTTTTGATCTTAATTTAACCAGATACATATCATATATTTTTTAAACCCGTGTGGTGTATTTTTGTGGTATTTGTACTGTGTTACTGTCTGATTTATTGCACAAATACTTAACACATTGCTTTCTACATTAAGCCTGACTGCTCAGTGCCAAGCTTCCAGAGGTTGGGCACAGAATAATTTGGATTGTGTGTGACTTACCTTGACTAGGATTGTGGTCCCTACTTGGACAAGGGTGTATACCTCTGCCAACCAGATACCCCATTTCTAACAATCTGCAAATGTAAATCCTCCACATCACCAAAGGCTAGTATAATGACGTAGTACTCAACAGTACACCACATTCATAAACCTACACTCCATTGGCCTACCCAACCCTGAATCTTACCTTCTAATGTCAGCATGCCCACTTTCATGCTTACTCAAGCTCATATCTTACAACTTGATCTGCTGTCTTCTATCCAGGGATACTACTTCACCTTAGTCTCTTGCACTGCTGAACTGTCTCAAAATTGTGAGGTACAATGATATGTAACCACAGCATTCCCAAAATGTAAAATGGAATTTAACATAGTTTACGTGTACCTCATAATTAATTTTATACAGGCCCTGTGTTGCTCATTACAATTACAAACATCCATCAAAAAAGTACACAAATCTTGCAGCATTAGTATTCTGAGATACTTCTGATCAAGACACCACTGTGCAATTGAATATCCAATATTGCTAAACCTTCTCCCTTCAATCATGTCTTTCCAGACAGTTTCAACTGGCAAGTTTCTTCCTGCATGTGGTGAACTAGTCCTGATCATTGTTGATGAACTCTAGTAATGCTTGCAAATCCATCTACCGCATTTGAGACCATGAGACCTAGATGGCCCTTTATAAACATTCCTTTGAGGACTTGACCTTGTAAACTCATAGCTTATATCTCATCTTGATTCTTTTATTTAATATATCTATTGTTAAGCTTACTATTTCTAGAATCAAATCATTTAGCATATGCTGGGTGTCACATGGATCCCTCTTTTGTCCTTTAATTCTTTATTTTACTATACCCTTTAATTGAGTAAGAATGGTGGGTTACATTTTTTTATAATTATTTCCCTTCACATGTGGAATGGTTTGATTAAATGAAAGATATTTGACTAAACAATTAGAAGACGCATATATATTTAAGTAGTTCAATATTCTGATATATGTAGAGCTACTTGAAAGTGGTAATTTATGCATATATTGATCTCCTATTTTTGGTTGAACAATTAAAATTAACATCTTGTTTTTTTATTGCAACACCAGCAGTCACAATTTTCTCTTACTATCATGAAAGATGAAAATAAAACCTCATCCAGCATATCTTGCCTGTCCGGCATCATATTGCATAGCATAGCACATTCCAGCTTTATCAGCTCCTGTCCCCTTTCACTGCTGTTGTAAATTTCTTTGAAGTGACTGCCCTTATTTCACAGCATACCATATGTGTTCCTTGACTCAGTTTCATCTTGATTCTTTGATAAATTCTGCCCAGGAAAACAAAAACTTTATAGTGGTTAATGTGCAGCACACTTGAAACAGTTTTATTTAAACATAGGTAGGGTATAATTTGGGTTTTCGTATCCAATATTTTATATTGTGAACCCTCTTTCCTTCCTTTTTTCCATTGTCTTTCTTTCCTTATTGTTTTTTTCCTGTTTCTTATTCTTTTTTCTTTCCTTCTTTTTTTCCTGCAATCTTTTTCCTTCTTTCTCCTTTCCTTTCCTTCTTTCTTTATTTCTTTATTTCTTGTCTCCTTTTTCCTCTTTCTTTTGTTCCTTCTTTACTTCTTTTTCTTTTTGCCTTTCCTTTTATCTTTACTTCTTTCTTTCTTTTCATCTTTTCTTTTTTAACCTTCCTTCTTTCTCTCAATCTTTCCCTTTTTTATTTCTTTTTGTAATTATTTCCTGATTTCAAACACTTTCCTTTTTTTTCTTCTTCGATTCTCTCTTTCTTTCTTTCTTTCTTTCTTTCTTTCTTTCTTTCTTTCTTTCTTTTCTTGAACCTTTATTTCTTGCCTTATTTACTTTTCCATTTCCTTCCTTCTTTTTAGCCTTCTTTATTTCTTATATGCATTCTTTCTGTTTGCCTGATTTCTTTCCATTTTTCTTTCCTTCCTTCTTTTTTGCTCTCTTCCTTCTTTCCTTTTTGCCTTCCTTTGTCCTTTCTGTATGCCTTATTTTCTTCTTTCTTTTCTTTTTGCCTTCTCTTTCATTCTTTCCTTCTTTATTCATTTTTCTTCTTTCCTTCTTGTCATCTTTGCTTTTTTTAATCCATATTTGTTTTTCCGTTCCTTCCCTTACTTCTTTCTTTCCTTCTCTCTTTTTGCCTTTATTCTTCCTTTCTTTTATTTCTTTGTTGCTCCCTTTCCTTCTTTGTTTCCTTCTTTTTTGCCTTCTGTCTTATTTCTTCCCTTCTTTCTTTCATGACTTATTTCTTTTTTCTTTCATCCAACAGTTTTTTAGCCTTCTTTAAATATGCATTCCTTTCTTCTTTTTTGCCTGCTTTCCTTCCCCTTTGTCTCCCTCTCTTCCTTCTTGTTGAACTTCCTTCCTTTTTGCCATTCTTCCTTCCTTTTTTGTCTGCATTTCTTCTATTTTATCTGCCTTCTTTCCTCCTATTCTTCCCTTCTTCCTTGCCTTCTTTCTCAAAGGTGAGGTTAGCAGTCAAGGCCAGACTGTCTGTGTTAACCAAGACCTGTTGTTTTTATTAAAGTATGTATAACATAGTTACTTATATGGCTTTTCAGCCAGACTTTATCCATTAATCTGTGATTGTGTCATTCACAGTTTTCTTCCACCTAATCTAGCATCAAGGTACAAGGTTAGCCCACTTCAGCCATTGACTGACTTCACTCTGAGTTATGCAATGTTGCCCCTTCACAGGGAATGCATCCGCACACAAGGTAATTCCCTTGATTGCTGGGTATACCAAGGTAATGTGTACTTACTTGAGACTGAAATAACGCTTTAGCCATTGTTATGTTTTACATTTCATGAGGGCCCAGCAGTTTCTAGAAAAACAACGTTTTGCAAAACCACAATAAAAAGAATTGCCAAAAGGCTGGTGACCAATGTCAGACCTATTGGCTTTTTCAATGCGTGTTTACATTTTGCCAGATGAACGTATGACTCTTTTGTTAAAGTGACTAATGATGTATCCAAAACCTGGATTATCTCTGCCTCGTTTCTTCTGTCCCTTATCATGGTAGTGAAGCATAATAACATTTTGCAGTCTTAAGCTGTTAATAATGTATTTAAGCGGTAATACCCTGACACTCAATTTTGCTTGTTTGGGATTACAGTGGTATATTTTCCTGGTGTGTTCTCTGAGCACAAAATTATTTTCTTGCGCCCCATTGCGCCCCTCCAACGCCACCATTTGTGCGCCATATTTATGATACCTGCACCATAGTTGCTGTTAGGGAACTACTAGTGTCATAAATTGTTACGCTAGTTAAGCGCTTTGTAGGATTAGCACCAAAAATATTTACACTATACCTGCAAAGTGACAGGAGCCCCATTGAAAAAAATGGGAGCCTCATTTATTAAAAATGACGCTAGAAATGGCGAGTGGAATCTCATAGATTCCACCGCGTCATTTTTCTGGGCCTTTTAATGCCAGAACCCCCGGTGCATACATTATGCCTGGCACAGGCATAATGTGGTGCAAGGGTTTACAAAGTCATGCAATCCATTCATTGTGCCATTTGTAAATATGGTGCAGCATTTTTGCAAACCTAATGCCACATTTGCGTAAAAAAAATGAAACTAATGTGGCACAAGGTGGTGCTACGGGCTTCTTAAATCTGGCCCTTAGTATCTTGCTTAGACATCTCAATTTGGGATTATTATCTGCACCTATGTTTGCAGTACCTGCACTAACAAGACACCCAAAACCATTCTGAACCACCTCCAGATACAAATCAATAGAAGAGCCTACCAAGTTCCACCCAAAAGCATTTCTTTTACAAAATATGCTGCTTATTGGCTTCATTGATCCTTGTTGCTAAGGGAAGTTCAGTGGGTAAGAACTTGATCACGTTAACACATGTGACATCATCAAAAGGGATAAGAAAATCATAATGGCACAATAGCCCATCCATGTAGTGGGAACACACAGTAGGCGCACACAGTGACCACACCAAAGGCAAGCCCATCTGTAAGCACCAGCCCTGTGACCAGGGCCTGCCATGCTGCCAAAGTATATCCCATCTCAGTACATATCACATACTCCAGAGAACATGTTGCTTATCCTTAATTCTAACACTCATTCCGTTTCCCATGTTTCCTCTTCTCTATCTCCACTATCTAACAGGTGTTTTAGTCATTTCTACAATCTGTCTTTTAAATATACTGTACTGAAAGTGCACTTACTGAGTAAGAAGTGCATGATTTAACTCTAAACTTCAATCTTAACTTCTTTTTTCTAACTGAACCCTGGCTGCAGGAAGCATCTTACCCATGCCCTTGCTTTGTTCACACTAAGGAATACTCAGAATGGACGGATTCGAACATAGGGGGTGAAGGGATTGCTGTATTTTTCAAAGAAGGTTACATGGTCTGTCAATTGACTTTCGGTATCTTCTCTGAATCAGTTACCCTGTCTCAAACTGTAGCTCTCTCCTTCTGTCTCTCTCATTGATATTTTGGCCTATTGTCCTCCCTCTCCCAACCCTGTTAGCTCCCAATTATTAGAATGTTTAACCTCTTCAGCTTTGTCCTCCTCCAGATATTCAGATGGATTTTAGGATTTGGGTTGGTTGCCTTGCGCACACTAAATCTTGTATTGCTGAATGCAAATTGTTAGCACTCTTCAGGTTTGCCACGTCCTATCCTAAGTAAAGGTCATCATTTTGACCTTATATTTTCCTCATTGGAAAATATCGGGGATTTATTAAGTGTTCCTCTTAACTGGACAGTTGATGCTCTCTAACAATTTTTGCTGGAAGCATAAGTATCCTTTAAAGAGATATTCATGGAGCTCGGTAGTGAAACGACATCCCCTGTGGCTCTGAAACTAGGGGTGCAACAGGTGTTACTCATGATCCAGGACGATTTCTGATGGATATTGTGCAATAATATGGATATTTATTTATTGGTCGTGAAACTCTGTGTGTTCAAAGACTGACAAATGTTAAATTTCATTATTTCAGAATGCTACATATTCCCTTTTAATTTACATCTATGTTTATATGAGTCTGGCCCGATGTGCGGATATTTGACTCCGACACAATCTTGATGCCAGTATTTTACCCCACAATGATTGCCTTTTTTTTGTTTGTTTTATGGGAAAGGGCCCCCCAATTGCTCTTGCTGACCTTTTTACTCTGCACCTAGGCATCTCGCCACCTACAACTGCAGTGCTGTTTAATGAAGCATTGCAGTGCAGGCAGAACATGTATATTGGCATAATTAATGCAGGGCAAATTCTGCATACGCTCTGGCTTACAAAGGGATGACATTTTACAACTTGAAACTTTTATGATAGTTGCTGAGATTAAGGAGGGGGCAATAATGGGAAAACTTTTGAATAGGGTTCAAAAGCAGACATGGCACATAAAAGTTACTTTGTGTTCTGTACACTTTTTTCAAGTAACGCAATGTCAGGCTATGGGTCAATGTATTATATGACTTCATAAGCATGTCTTTGGAATCCGAAATGTGTCTATTGCTGTTTTTTTATTCTGTTAGAGGTATTCTTTGGTATACATTGCAGATACATGAGCCTACTAAATTAAGGCCTAGATTTACTACGGTTTTGTGTGTTGGGTTACGTCACTTTCATGGCACAGCCCAGAAGCAAATTCCTTTTTGACATTTGCTTTACCAAGCAAAGCATCCTTGCTTTACTTTTGTCGAGGAGACATTCAATGGTTGGAGCGTGTGCGTTCCCCTGCATCCACCTATGGATTTTGATGCAATCCTATATTTATTAAGGTGTAACCCTGAGATTGCGCCAAAAAGCTTTGTCTCCCTGAAGTAGGTGTAACAAGGGGAAATATCTTTACTTCTCATTATTTCCTCCTTCTCATTCTGCAGCATGCATAGAAAGAGGAAATTGCTCCAAATGATTGTTTATGTGCAGGAAGATATTCCTTCCTGCTTATAACAATGCCCAGACACCTTTGCATCATAGTGCAAGGGCGCCTGTGTTGGCAACAGGCAGCACACAGCGCACCAGCACTAGGATACTATGCTTGCTGCCTTGTTGTTCATGAAATGTAAGTAAATATGCTCATAATTTTCTATTATTTTTAGTAGACTCCTAGTTAGAAATCTCATGATGTTGCTAAAGGAACTAAGGCCTATATTTATACTTTTTTAGCACTGCATTTGCGTCACTTTTTGATGCAAAATTGGCACAAACTTACAAAATACAATTGTATTTTGTAAGTTTGTGCTGCTTTTGGATAAAAAAATACGCAAATGTGGCGCTAAAAAAGTATAAATATGGGCCTAAATACATCTGTGTAGCATGCAATACTAAACAAGGATTGGTAGAGACAATCGATCTGGCTTTGAATAGCTGGTCAGATGTGTATTTTTTCTGTTTTACTGCAAGCATATGACATTAAACCAAGATCACTCCATTAAGTCTGCCCTGCATATATTGCTCCTTTGGGAATGAAACACTCTTCTCTACTCTTGCTCTGCTATGTTATACCTGAACTTCCCCACTGTGACACCACCCTCCGAGTTGGAAGCATGCTGTGGACTCTCCTTTAATAAAAATGCTATGAGTTGACCCAAACATTCTAAGTATTTATCGTCAATTTTCACTGCTGCTAGTGCCCATTCAAATATGCTAGGAACATATCATTCTGGTTCTGGTCTCACTCCTTGAATCTAATTTCATCTTGGACTCAATTCAATCTGGCTTTAGAACATTCTGCAGTACCAGATCAGACCTTGTAGCACTGGTTGATGAACTGCACTGAATGCTAAATGAAGGGGGCATTGCATGTTTGACCCACTGGATCTTTCTGTAGCCTTAAAAAGCGTCTTCAATGAGGTGCTTCAAGTTGGTGTGGAATGTTCGGTTTTGGAAAGGCTAACCTCCTATCTAAGAAAGAGGTTACAAGCATTAGAATTGTTTCCTCTTTGCTGGAGACTAAAGAAATCATACTTGGGGCAACATCTTTATGACTCTGTTTGGCTCAGCTGAATAGATCTTTTAGGGCCAGATGTAGGAAGCCGTTTGCATGGTGCAAACTGCGAAAATCACAGTTTGCGCCAAGCAAACAGCCTAACGCGATGCTCATTCACAAATTACGAGTCGGTACCGACTTGCAATTTGTGAATGCGACTCGCAAATAGGAAGGGGTGTTCCCTTCCTATTTGCGACTCGCATCGCAGTGCAGAATTGCTTTGTGACCAAGAATGCGGTCGCAAAGCAATTCGCAGTTACCACCAGTGTCACACTGGTGGTAACTCATTCACAAAAGGGAAGGGGTCCCCATGGGACCCCTTCCCCTTTGTGAATGTGGGCATAAAGGTTTTTTTCAGAGCAGGCAGTGGTCCAATGGACCACTGCCTACTCTGAAAAAACGAAACCAAATGGTTTCGTAATTTTTTTCATTTTGCAACTCGTTTTCCTTTAAGGAAAACGGGCTGCAAAATGAAAAAAAAAAAAACTGCTTTATTGAAAAAGCAGTCACAGACATGGAGGTCTGCTGACTTCAGCAGGCCACCATCACTGGGAGTGCAGGGACTCTCTATGGGGTCGCAAAAAGCGACCCACCTCATTAATATTAATGAGGTGGGTCTTTGCGACCCCATAGCGAGTCGCAGACGGTGTCTGAGACACCGTTCTGCATCCAAATTTGCGATTCGGAAATTGCGAGTCGCACCGACTCACAATTTCCGAATCGCAAATTCAGACCTCACTACATCTGGCCCCCAGTTCCTTGTTCATGATGTACACTGACAACCCCAGTTCGTTATTTATCTTGATGGGCGGGATAAATTAAGCCAGTCCAACTTTAAAAACGATTATTTTGTGATTGGCGAAATGTATGAAATGTAATGCCCTCAAGTGTAACACTGACAAAATGGAGGTATTGGTTCTGAACAATGCACCTCTATGTGATTGGATGACTAGTGACTTTGAGACACCAGCTCTCCCGCTGTCTCCATTCCCAGCTCCATTGTTAGAAACCTGAGGCCTCATTTACAATGTTTTAGTGCAGGGTATTTCCCCAAAAGGATTCATGCTGTGCTGCCCTGCGTCAAAAGAAAAGGACAGGAATGCACCATATCTATAAGATACAGTGCATTCCTGTTGTTTTTCCCCTGCGCTGGCGCACAATAGGCTGCAATGTGCCAATGCAGGCCCCCTTGCAGCATGATTGTTTTTCTGCAGGAAGGGACACCTTCCTGCACAAACAATCATGAGAGGCATTTGTGCAGCAGAATACAGCACACATAGAAAAAGGAAAAACATGGAGAAATAAAGGTATTTCTCTGTTGCGCCTCTCTTACGTCTCCGCTGGGAAGGCGGAGGCTTTCAACACATACCCAGGTTTACAAAATCTCATAAATCTGGGAATGTGTCAAATGCCATAGGTGTTACATAGTAACACCCACTGTAACACCCATGGCACGTCTCCTTGTTGCAGGGTGAGGCAATACAGACTTGTACTGCATAACGTCAGTCCATATGTACAAGGCCATGAAAACACACACTGGGTGGCTTTACTTGGCCTTGCAGATATGGCCCTGCAATGTGTGCCCCTGAACTGTCACTAAAAGTGACATTCCAGTAGTGTAGAGAGGCCTGTAAATAAGCTCCTGGACTTTTACTTGGACGAAGCACTCTCACTTGGGCCACAGGTTAACCAAACCAGTCCCATTTGTTTTCATGTCCTGAAAATGTTGAAAAAGATGATTCCATTTTTCTAGTTAATTAGTTTACTTTTTAACTGCTTAAAAGTCAGTTTCATTGGTGATGTTTTAATTTTATTTTTAATATTTGACAGTATTATTTGTTGAATGGGAATTTGTTTACCTAGAAAGGTGTTTTTTTATTTGTTCTATGGTGTCCTTCTTGTGCAGAGTGAGCATGCTTGTCTAGTCTTAAGCGGTATTTACCACGAGAGAGCGTAGCTTATATAATCTATATTAACATGAAATGTTTTAGAACTAATGTATAATAATGCCGCGTAGAAAATGTATTAATGTATTTTGCTATAACATGCGCTTGAAATGTGCCCACGGGGAGTGGCCGCCAATATATACGGGGACTAACGAAACTGACTAATAATGTTATGTTATGATATGATTTTACACTAATAATAATAGATATATGTGAAGGTTTTGCTAATAAATCATTAGGCTTTAGTTAGCATGAGTCAAGGCCTAGCTGCTTGACTCTCATATTAAATGTGTTTTTCTAACGTGCAGTGTGCTGACTTGCTGGAGGACGTGAACTCTTGTTTTTCTCCAAACTAGAAGCTGAATGTATCTGTAGTAGATCCGTTCTCATGAAATTCGACTTGATTGTAGAAACATTTTAGCTGAATGCAACACTGTAGACCAATAGCAGATACAAGGTCGCCTGAACAGGTACAGACAATGGAGCCACTGACCTAAGATGTGCAAAAGACCACAAGACTATGAAATCATACCGGACATTCCACCCGTTAAAGACGTCAATCATAAGGACTAATCAAATACGTGTGAACTGTTATGGGGTGACAAATTCGATGAGCTAATGTGAAGACAATTGGTTAAAGATAGTGGGGTGCAACCCCTTGTCCAACCAAATTTTAGGGGAAGGTACAACGAAAAGGGGATGAAAACCCTTGACACCAGGAAGTAAATTAGAACAGGAGGGAATAGAAGAGAGTTAGGGGAGATGCTGATGCAATTTTCTATGACCCAGACACTTTGTCACTCTGCATAGAGACTTTGCTGTTTGGTTCTTAAAACCATTCTTGCCTTATAAATTGCCCGTTTACACTTTACCTCCTTATGAGGGAAGTGCCCCCTTTTTCCCGATTGCTGAATTCCTGATGGCGAACCAACTGATGTCCTGAGGACGAAGACCGAACCTGAGTGCTGACCCAAATACGGAGGGTAACTATATGACAATGAAATTGTAATTGTCTGTTTGCTTTTCCTTTCTAGGTACCAACTGCTTCTTTTGACAGAGACCATAGTTAGATGTTTTCCAAATCGGTGTTACTAAATTGTTTTGCATGAAGCTCAACATGCCAATGCTAATTCGAAGTTAGTTGAGAGGGTTTCACTAAATTGACACAAATAGACAAATGACTGAATCTATGCTTTGTTGAATAACATGATGTTACCCTGCTAGAGATAACCTATGCTGACACCATGTTATATTCTATTGTTTGTGATTCTTGCTTTGATGAAATCTTATCAGAGTTGCCATATTGTGACTATGCTAATGTGTTTCTTGGTTTTGAGACTAATAAACTTGCTAGTAGAATTGTAATCAATAGGGAATAAACTTCACAAAATCATATTATTCTGGTGTGGTTATTCATGACTGAAAGGTCATGGTAGTCTTTTGAGTTTTTAAATGACTCTAAATAATTTGAATTATCGTATTACTGTGAACTTTGTTGACATTAATGACATATTGATTGACATGCTGATTAGCTATCTCGTCCTAAGCTGTCTTCAATCAGGGTCAAAAGATTCATTGGCCTAAAACGAGTCCCAAAGTGAGTAAATTAGTCATAAAGGGACGCGTTAACAGTTCTGGTAGCAGAGTGACCATTTAGGCCCTTTGGGGCCCTAGGACGGAGGACTATTGTTTAAATTGTTTTTCAGGATAATGCAAATTGGAGGTGTGATGTGTTTCTAAATTCCCCATGACTTTCCCGGAATCTCAGAGCCTGCCTAAGTGAGTTCGGTATGTTGTCGGCATTTTAATATGTGTGGTGTAGAAGTTGCGCTTGCTCAGCGTATGCATATTGCTGGTGTTTTGTGAAGTCTGTGTGGATTTAGGTCAGGTAATGTGGTTTTAGTAGGAGTGGGCATACTCCGCAGTATGAGAGTAGGGAAGTCGGCGAACTTCATGTGTGTGTGGCGCTTTGTGCTCAAAATTATCCACGTGGTTGTTGTTGGTGATGTACGTACCATTGTGGTCTAAGACTCCGGAGTATATCGACAAGTGTAGGAGACACTTGGGTTTATGTTATAATTTGTGCGGTTTAATAGGTCAATCAGGCGTGGTTGACAAGTCGAGTTTGAGTCAAATTGTGTGAATGAAATCTTTGATGGAGATTTGGCAAGTTCTAAAGTGCACTAGAACGAACCATTGACAAGTCGAGATTATGATTTGCGGGTCAAATTCTGCTTGCGAGTGCGGGAGCTGAAAAGGAGAGAGTAGCGGCCGAGGCTTCAAGTGAAATCTCTGTAAAGTTCTGAAGCGATTGTGTTACCCTTCCTATAGTAAATCAGCAAATTTGGGTTTTTGTTGTTAAAAGGTGCTCGCAATATATTGCATTGGTTTTGTGTGAGGAGGACAAGCCACAAGACTTTGTCAGCTGCAGTGTGTGTGAGTGTGACGTCAGTGGTGCCGCGCTAGGACAGGTCAGTTGCTGAGAGGGGTGTTGTGCATGGATTGGCAGCCGTCCATGAGAGGAAATAGGTTGAGAAAGGTGGGTGAAGAGTGTTCCGAGAACTAAAGTCACTTCCTGATTAGATTCTAAACAAAATAAAAAAAGATGCAAAAATGAAGTTTTTCAAGGCCTTAAAGAGTGTCTGGAAGGGAGATACATATATTATGGCAAGTGAAGAGGAGCCTACACCGCCTGAGGGTACTCCAGCATATATTGTAATGGAGGAAAAGGGAGTCGCGCAATGTCTTTGGATGAAGCAGTGGCGCTAATTAACAGAGAAGGAGGTATGTTTAGCGTTTCCGGGGCATGGAACGTTCAATACCAGAATCTTAGAGAACTTGAGGTGGATGTTAAGTGTGCAAAAGCCGCCTCCGAGACCAGCTCAGTATGAGGCATTAGCAGTCTGGGATTTAATGGCCACACGACAAAGACAGCAAAAATTTGAAAGGAGAATGAAAAGGGCAGAGAAGACTTTAGCTGAGGCTAGATGGGACAATGAGAGCAGGATGTGGAGAAGGGGTATAGTTGACGGACTTAAATTGTTTCCGGCAATAACCCAGCAAGATGAGACACAGGGAAAGAAAGCCACCTGTAAGACAGACAAGGGCTCTAGCAAGTCAAAGGAGACTCAGAGGTCTTGGGTAGATGAAGATGATTCAGATGATGAAGAGTTTCTTAATCAGTTTTTACTTGATCGCCCGCCACCATATGCTATAAATGACACTACTCCGAGCACCAGTGCGGGACCTGAGGATCCGGCACAGAGTAAGGGAATTACAAATACAGTGCAGGCAAGTGATACAGTTTTGATACAAAATGGTGTCAGTGTACCCACTGCACCAGACACGCAGATACAGTTGCAACCTCTTCCACAGATTCAAAGGATTTATCCAGATGTCCCAGAACTAGAGACAAATACCAGTCTGATGGTGCCGCCTGATCTGATATATATGAGATCAAAGCTGGTACAGATTGAGCCAACTCCGCCATTGCTTCCCCAGCTGCAGCAACAGCTGATTCCAAGTTACAATGCAGTGGCAGGACCGCAGTCAGTCCCTATAGCACCCATGATGAATCAAGCTATGGGAGTTAATGCTCCACAGGGTTTGGGATCTGGTCAGACACCAGCTGCCATATCGTTACCAATTTCTGTTGGTCCACCAGTACCGCTGTATGTGCAGGGTAAGCCTGGCGTGTGTGATCAGGGAGTGATGACCCATTTGGCAATAACAGGAGGGTTCACAGGAACTCCCCAACTAATGACACCAAGAGAACAAGCAGCAGAAGGACTCAGGTCTTTGCTAGACCTCAGTCCGATTGGGGCTCCTTTAGAGACAATGAGGCAAGCAGTGCTAAGTGTGCTAGCCCCACAGACACTGAGTCCAAATACGACACAGACACCATTGATGCAATCAGGAAACATTTCGTTGCAAGGTTTTTCTGCGCAACAGTTGAATGAGTGGTTAGAAAAGATCAACGCTTCACAAACTACTGCAACGACCGCAAAGAGGTCAGAAAGGGATGAATACCTGAATTTTGTGAGACTAGGTGTGGAAGCTGCGGAACTAGTGGAAGGAACAATGGGAGTGAATATATTAGAGTCATACACAGAAGCAGAATTGAGGTATCTGTGCCCCAAAATCACTAAAGAAGTGGGCAAGGTGCATCAGAGGTTGGCAAACCTGGCAGACAAATACGGCATAGATATTGAGAATACTAAACATTTGAAAAGAAGCTACAGATTAGACTTCGATTCTAAAGATTTTGATCACATGAGGTCTACTGGAATGAAAGCGCATCTTAAAGAAATACCGCAAAGTGTGCAAATTTGGGGAGCCTTAGAGAAATGGGAAGGCAGATGGGCAAAGAAAAGAGATAAGGAGAAAGGTGAAGGTCCGGAACCAAAACAGGCTAAAGGACACGGGGACAATAAAAATGTTACCAATGAGAGAGACAGCCGGAGGGGTGCTAGTCCATGTACCGTGGCCTAGGGGAAACATCTTGTCATTCACAAAAGATTATCCCAGGTTGAGGGAGAAACCAATAGAATGGTACCAACAGACGGACAGGTTTGTGAAGTTGGCAAAATGTCTCTGGGAGGACTTTGAGATTATAGTTCCACCTGACTTATGGCTTGAATGCAAGAGAGGTGTGGACTGGCTGACACAGGAACCGGCAAGGGATAAAGTGACTGGAGCACCATCTGAGGAGGTGATGAAGTATTATCATAAAGTGATTGAGTTTTTGAAGCAGAAAGTATCACCAAAAGTGACTGATTGGCAGAAAATCAATCGAACATCACAGAAGGCCAAAGAGTCGATTCATGCATACTATGAGAGATTGTTGAAAGCATTCAAACATTACAGTGGCACTGAGGTTATTGAGCTGAAATACATGAATCATCTTGTGTTCAGGTTTGTTGAAGGGCTGAGACCAGAGATTAGCCAGATGATTAAAAATCATTTGATCTGTTGGCATGCAAAGCCGATTGATGAGGTATTGCAGTATGCGAAATACCGAAGTGATGAGATTGAGTTGAAGCAGAGAAAGTTGAAAGAGAAGGTGATGGTGATGCAGATTAAAGCAGAGCAAACAGGGATGCAGGGGAACGGAATACAGCAGGTGGTACAACAGCAATCGCAAGGGAATGGCATGTTTCAGGCACAACCGAGAGGTCAAGGTTTTGTGAACCGTGATCCAGACCTGAATACTGTTATGGTTCAAAATGATGTACAGGTGATGAAAAAGGTGTCACCATGTCACGTGTGCATGGGCGTGGGGCATTGGAAGCGGGAATGCACAATGGTGGTGCAGGATGGTGTGGTTCAACAAAGCAATGATGTCGGTACCTTTCAAAATGGGAGGGGTCCAAAAATGAGGGGTCAAAATCAGAACTTCCAGAATAACATGGTTCAGATGCAGGGTTACAGCCCATGCAGCAAATGCAAATGCCGCGTGTCCAACAAGCACAGATGCAACAGGCACAACAGCAGATTCCCATAGTACCTAGACAGCAAATGCAGATACCATTAGCTCCGATGGGACAGCAACAGGTGATGCTTCCTCAACAGGTCACAGGCCAAACGATGAGTGAAAATAACACAGTACAGCATTTCCCATTGCGTGGTGAGGGTGGAATAATCGATGAATGGTCGGATGATTGTTCAGACAGTGAGGAGTGCAGGCTTGCAGTGTCCCTAGAAGTAGATCAGAGGGGACCCTATGTAGAGGGGAAGGTGATGGGTCATAAGGTTTCATTCCTAGTTGATACAGGGGCTACACGCTCTACAGTCAGAAGTGCAGAGGTTCCGAAATTACCACTTTCGGGCATACCAAAAGGGTGATAGGAGTAGCAAATCAGTTTCTGACAAATCCGATTACAGACCCGGTCCAAGTTGAGATTGGCAACTTCCAGGGACTGCACAAATTTGTAGTCTGTGATTCTACTCAAGTATCGCTACTGGGAAGAGACTTAGGGGGTCATTCTGACCCTGGCGGTAAAATCCGCCAGGGCCAACGAGCGGGGGAGCACCGCCAACAGGCTGGCGGTGCTCCCTTGGGCATTCTGACCTCGGCGGTACAGCCGCGGTCAGAAACGGAAAACCGGCGGTGTACCGCCGGTTTTCCGCTGACCTGGGGAATCCTCCATGGCGGCACAGCTTGCTGCGCCGCCATGGGGATTCCGACCCCCATACCGCCATCCTGTTCCTGGCGGTTTTGGCCGCCAGGAAAAGGATGGCGGTATGAGGTGTTGTGGGGCCCCTGGGGGCCCCTGCAGTGCCCATGCCAATGGCATATGCACTGCAGGGGCCCCCGTAACAGGGCCCCACCAAGATTTTCAGTGCCTGCCATGCAGACACTGAAAATCGCGACGGGTGCACCTGCAACCGTCGCACCCCTTCCACTCCGCCGGCTCCATTCGGAGCCGGCATCGTCATGGAAGGGTGTTTCCCGCTGGGCTGGCGGGCGGCCTTCTGGCGGTCGCCCGCCAGCCCAGCGGGAAACCCAGAATACCCGCGGCGGTCTTTTGACCGCGCAGCGGTATTCTGGCGGTTCCAGCCAGGCCGGCGGCTTCCGCCGCCGGCCGGGGTCAGAATGACCCCCTTATTGTGCAAAACGAGGTATTCAGTTACCTGTTCCAATGAAGGGATTGAAGTGCAGACAAACAGTGATGATGAAGGGGACGATGACCAGTTTCTAGAGTTAGAGATGGAGATTCCAAATGGGGAATACCCTTTGATAACATTATTCCCAATGCTTACAGTGAATGACTTGCCACTCGAGTTGCAGGGGACAGTGACAGAGAAAGTGTGGGACCTGACAGGAAAAGAAGTGGGACTGATAAAAGGAGTAGAACTGGTCAAAGTACAGGTTAAGCCGAATGCAGTGTTTCCTCAGGTACCGCAGTACCACATGGCACAAGATGTCCTCATTCAGGTAGCGCAGATAATTCGGACTTTGTGAAGCAAGGAGTTCTGAAAGAAGTGCTGAGCAGCCCGTGTAATTCACCAATATTGGGTCTGAAAAAGCCTTGTGGGAAAGTTTGAATTGTTCAAGACTTGAGGAAAATAATCGAGATTGTGGTAAAATGCTGTCCCATAGTGCCAAATCTAGCAGTAATCATGTTTCAGGTTCCGTGTGATGCAGAGTGGTTCACAGTTGTGGACTTGTCGCAAGCATTCTTTTCTGTGCCTCTACATGAGGATAGCCAATTCAGTTTCAAATTCCTGGATAAAGTGTACAGTTGGTGCAGAATTCCTCAAGGGTTTTCTGAGTCGCCTTCCATCTTCAATCAGATATTGAAGAAGGACTTGGAGTCATTAGAACTGCCTTTCAGTTTGACTCTAGTACAGTGATTTGTTAATTGCGTCCAGAACAAAAGACGACTGCAGGTATGACACAATTGCCTTACTGTACCATTTGGGAAAGAACGTAATAAAGGGGGTCATTCCAACCTTGGCGGTCGGTGTTAAAGCTGCGGCCAAACCGCAAACAGGCTGGCGGGAAAAAAAGTGGAATTCCGACCCTGGCGGAAACCGCCAACAGCGACCGCCACAACAACACACCGCCCGCCACCGTGGCACAAACAAACAGCGCGGCAGTCACCGCCAACAGACAGGCGGGAGACAATGTACCGCCCACTCTATCACAACCTACCAATCCGCCACCTTTTCCGGGGCGGTAGCCCCGCCGATAAAAACACGGCAGAAACAGCCATTTCGAAGGGAAATCGCTCACCTCCATACAGCCCACGAGGAATCAGGACAGCATAGAACCCGAACTCCACATACTCCCAGCGATAGTGTTCCTACTCCTCTACCAGGAGCACGAACTCCGGCGCAGAAGACAACGGTGAGTACTGCACCTACGACACAGGGGAGGGGGAAGGGGAAATTATTACGGGTACACACATACGCGACACACCCACCCTCACCCTCACCCACTACAACACACACATCAATGCATAGCAACACATCAGAGTGACACCCCCCAGAACCCCCGGAAGAATGCAAATACAAATGGAAATGATTCTAAACATTGGAATATATTGTAATACTGCCCAAAAAATATATATACACATCAAAAACTGTTATATACATAAATGTACAAGTCTGAGCATTGTAGCAGGCATTGTTCGTGGACCACTGGGCCCAAATCACATGGGCAAAGCCCACACAGGATACCTGACTCCAACGGAGAGAACACTGCAGGGGCATCAGATAGCAAAACTACAGGCACCTCAGGGGGAAGGGGAAGAGGGGGCACCTCAGCCAGATGAGTGCACGACGCCAGATCCACGAGGGGCCTCCATGCCCACTGTTCAATCCTGGGGAGTGCAAAGCCACAGTCTCACAAGTCCAGACAGTGGGTGGGCTTCCCACTGTTCAATCCTGGGGAGTGCAAAGCCACAGTCTCACAAGTCCAGACAGTGGGTGGGCTTCCCACTGTTACATCCTGGGGAGTACAAAGCCACAGTCTCACAAGTCCAGACAGTGGGTGGGCTTCCCACTGTTACATCCTGGGGAGTGCAAAGCCACAGTCTCACAAGTGGATAACAGTCTCCACTGGTTCTGGAGGGGGCCTGGTGCCCAGAGTGCTTCGTGCAGCCCTGTCCGACACAGATGCGGGCCAGCCCCTGCCGCTCATGGGCCAGCGGTACTTTAGATGAAGGGCCCAGTTCAGCGGTTCCTGAGATGAAGGGCCCAGCGCAGCGGTGCTTGAGATGAAGGGCCCAGTTCAGCGGTGCTTGAGACGGCGGTGCCCAGTGCAGCGGTACTTGAGATGAAGGGCCCAGCGCAGCGGTGCTTGAGATGAAGGGCCCAGTTCAGCGGTGCTTGAGACGGCAGTGCCCAGCGCAGCAGTGCTTGAGATGAAGGGCCCAGTTCAGCGGTGCTTGAGATGAAGGGCCCAGTTCAGCGGTGTTTGAGACGGCGGTGCCCAGCGCAGCGGTGCTTGAGATGAAGGGCCCAGTTCAGCGGTGCTTGAGACGGCGGTGCCCTGCGCAGCGGTGCTTGAGATGAAGGGCCCAGTTCAGCGGTGCTTGAGATGAAGGGCCCAGTTCAGCGGTGCTTGAGACGGCGGTGCCCAGCGCAGCGGTGCTTGAGATGAAGGGCCCAGTTCAGCGGTGCTTGAGACGGCGGTGCCCAGCGCATCGGTACTTGAGATGAAGGGCCCAGTGCAGCGGTACTTGAGAAGAAGGGCCCAGTTCAGCGGTGCTTGAGACGGCGGAGCCCAGCGCAGCGGTACTTGAGATGAAGGGCCCAGTGCAGCGGTACTTGAGATTAAGGGCCCAGTTCAGCGGTGCTTGAGACGGCGGTGTCCAGCGCAGCGGTACTTGAGATGAAGGGCCCAGTTCAGCGGTGCTTGAGATGAAGGGCCCAGTTCAGCGGTACTTGAGACGGCGGTGCCCAGCGCAGCGGTGCTTGAGATGAAGGGCCCAGTTCAGCGGTGCTTGAGACGGCGGTGCCCAGTGCAGCGGTACTTGAGATGAAGGGCCCAGTTCAGCAGATCCGGCCATGGCAGGGAGGTCATTTGCCACCTGTCCTGTGGCTGGCGGGGCCCTCCAGGGCTGCAGTGTCGGGCCTGTTGGTGGCCTCCTGCCCACCTGGGATGGGGCTGGCGGGGCCCTCCTGGCCAGCTGGGCTGATGGCGGTGTTGTCGGGCGTGCTGCCCTTCCCAGCCTTCCCTGATCGCCTGTGGCCCTTCCCCACCTTGGGTGGTGTGCCAGCTGTCTCCACACTTCCTGCTGCAGCCATGGTAGGGGTTTTAGTCCCTGGTGTTTTCACCCTCTCGCGCCGGCCACTGCCTATCTTGGGATGTTTCTCCGGGGGTGGGCTGCCCGTGCCTTGGCTTCGTACCGAACTGGCTGCCCTGGAGGGTGGGGCACTCCACAGTCCATGGCAGACTGTGATGACAGGGGCCGGTTTTGTCGTGGCTGAGGTGCTGACTGTAGTCCTATGACATGGACGGGGTGGGGGACTTGGAGGAAAGAGGTTGAGTTTGGACAGGAAAAGCTTTTTAGGAGCAGTGGGACGGGTAGGTGTAGTGGGTATGGGAGTGGAGGAATAGATTGTGGTTGTAGGAGTTTTAAGTCTGGTGTCTTTGGGTGCAGGTGCTTGGGCTGGAGGCTGTCGTGAGGTGGATGGCTGTTGGGTGGGTGGCTGCCTGCGATTGTGTATCTTGGAAGAGGGGGTCACAGACACACTGGGAGAGGACACAGGGGACCTGTAAATGGTAGTGGGGGTGGTGAGTGCACGTGTGCGGGGGGTGCTGGTGTGTGTGCTGGTGATGGACATAGTGGCTGAAGATGTTGTGCATGCAGGTGTGCGTGGAGACGTGACAGGGAGGGAGGAGGGAGACGAGGAGAAGGGGGACACAGTGGAGGCAGTGGGTGTTGGTATGTCTGTATGTGGATGTTGCTTGTGTGAATGCCTGTGTGATGTGTGGTGCTTATGTCTGGCTGAGCTTCCCTTGGGTGTTGAGGTGTGTGCAGGCTGGTCTGATGGTGTGTCTGGGATAGGCAGAGGTACAGGTGATAGGGTATGGGTGGAGGAAGTTGGAGGGGGAGGCTAGAGACAGGGACAATGGCTGCCATCAGTGCTGAGGCCAGAGTCTGGAACGATCGCTAAAGGGCAGCCTGACCAGAATGAATGCCCTCCAGGTATGCATTACTCTGGTGCACCTCTCTTTCGACACCCTGGATGGCATTCAAAATGGTAGACTGCCCAACAGTGAGCGTCCTCAGGAGGTCAATGATCTCCTCACTGAGGGCAGCAGGGGTGACTGGGGCAGGGCCTGAGGTGCCTGGGGCGAGGAGATGCCCACCTTCCTGGGTGTGCGGGCACGGGGCAAATGAGGGGCTGCTGGGAGGGCGGTGCTGGTGCGGTGGTTGGCGGCTGTACCTGTTGTTGTGGGAGGCACACATGTTGCCGCCACCACAAGGGAGCTCCCTTCAGAGGACGAGTCGGTGTCACTGATGTCTGCCCGAGTCCCTGCTGTGGAGCTCCCCTCGCCCTCTGTCCCACTGGTGAATTCGGAGTCCGTTGCATGGCCCTCCATGGCCATGTGGGATGCAGCTCCCTCGTGCTCCGATGCCACTGCTCCTCCGCCTGATGATGCTAATGCACACATGAACAGGAAGACCACAAAAAAGGGGGGGGAGAAAATAAAGACATGTTGAGTGCATGCATTGGCGACACCGTTGGCGGACAGGACAGACACAGAAGCCACTGCACTAAGCCGCGCACTTTGGGTCGACTACTCAATCCGTGGGACATGGCCTACAAGCCTATGGACAACATCAGAAAAACACATAGATGACACAGGGCCATGAATAGCTGTACTTGGCACCCTACAGAGGTGGGGGGCGGGGGCACAGGGCCATGCCTTACGGAGGGGCCTAGCCTACAGAATTCGCCCTGGTCTAGGGATACCCACAGCCCTCCTCCCCCACCCAGACACCTCCACTGCGCGCAACGTCACCAGGATGAGAGTGTACTCACCCCCTTGTGTCTGCTGTGATGTCCTCACGCGCCCATCCAAATCGGGGTAGGCCACCGCCAGGATCCGTCACATCAGGGGGGTCAAAGTCCGACTGGCACCCCTCCCACGTTGGGAGGCCATCCCCAGCTGAGCCTCCGCCGTCTTCCTGCTCCAGCGGCGGATGTCCTCCCATCTCTTCCGGCAGTGGGTGCCCCGTCTGTGGTGGACCCCCAGGGTCCGGACGTCCTTGGCGATGGCACGCCAAATATCGATCTTCTGGTGGGCGCTGACCTATGTGAAATGTACAGGGGGAGAAAAATAGTCATCACCTTCTGCACGCTCAATGTGAGTGGCCCCCCCATCCCTACCCTTGCCATGTGGCACATGCTCTCACCGTCGTTTGATGCATGCCTCAATCGCTTCCCTCCCCACCATCTTTCATCCACCCCACTTAAAACAGGCATTGCCCACAAAGCATGGTCCCAGTGTACTTACCTCTTGGTCTGGAGGACCGTAGAGTAGCGCGTACTGGGGGAGGACCCCATCCACAAGTTTCTCCAATTCCTGAGCAGTGAAGGCAGGGGCCCTTTCCCCAGTCGCATGAGCCATTGTCTCTTCCAGACCGAGGTCACAGCAGCACTTGCAGTGTAGGTCCTCTCCTGTCGAAGATCAGGTATCGAGTGATTAAGCAGATATAAAATGGCGGCCACGCCCGCGGCGGTGCGTACCGCGGCGGTGCGTACCGCGGCGGTGCGTACCGCGGCGGTGCGTACCGTGACCGCCGGCGCACATCGCCTTTGGCTCCTGAGACCCACAGGGTCCAATGTTAACCAATGCGGCTTAGCGCCGCGGTCTTCGACCGCCTACCGCCACGGTGTGCCACGCCAGCGCAGTTACCTCACATCCCATTGTCGCACTTCACAGGTCAGGCAGCCGCCATTTCAGGGGCCCACATGGCTTACTTCCTACTGCGTCACACATACCTAGGCCTTGCATCAACACTCATACAAACCATTCAATGGATTGAGAATCGTGTTATGTGCAAGCTGTGGTTACGTACCTGTGGGTTGATTGACTCTGTGCTCGCTGTTGTCCTTCATAGGCACCGTCCGCTGGGACATGCGAGGAGATGGCGGAATCTTCCCATGTACAGACCGCTGGTGGACCTGTCGACAATGGAGGAAAGACATGTCATACTGACATACAGGCTTGACCGAGCCACTATTCATGAACTGTGTGCCCAGCTGGAGCCAGACCTGATGTCACCAATCCGCCAACCCACAGGTATCCCCCCTCAAGTGCAGGTGCTGTTAGTGCTCCATTTCTTTGCAAGTGGGTCATTTCAAACAACAGTGGCCATATCATCAGGGATGTCCCAGCCTATGTTTTCCAAGGTGTTGTCCAGAGTGTTGTCTGCCCTGCTGAAACACATGCGCAGCTACATCGTTTTCCCTGAGGTGGGGGATTTGCCTACAGTGAAGGGTGATTTCTATGCCCTTGGACATATCCCCAACATCATAGGTGCCATTGATGGGACCCATGTGGCTTTGGTTCCCCCACAGAGGAGTGAACAGGTGTACAGAAACAGGAAGAGTTATCATTCGATGAATGTACAGATGGTGTGTTTGGCAGACCAGTACATCTCCCATGTTCATGCCAAGTTCCCTGGCTCAGTGCATTTCGCGTACATCATGCGGAATAGCAGCATCCCTTACGTGATGGGTCAACTTCAGAGGTACCGGGTGTGGCTAATTGGTGACTCTGGTTACCCCAACCTGTCATGGCTACTGACCCCAGTGAGGAATCCCAGGACAAGGGCAGAGGAACGCTACAATGAGGCCCATGGGCGAACTAGGAGGGTGATCGAGCGGACCTTCGGCCTCCTGAAGGCCAGGTTCAGGTGCCTCCATATGACAGGTGGATCCCTATTCTACTCACCAAAGAAGGTGTGCCAGATCATCGTGGCCTGCTGTATGCTTCACAATTTGGCTTTGCGACGACAGGTGCCTTTTCTGCAGGAGGATGGTCCAGATGGTGGTGTTGTAGCAGCTGTGGAGCCTGTGGAGAGTGAAGACGAGGGAAGCCGAAGAAGACGACATAGAGAACAGGAACACAGTAATACAGCAGTATTTCCAATGGCACACAGGTAAGAATACACACCGGCATATTACATATACTTAAACACTACTACCTCTCTACTGTCTGTCCTTTTCCCCCAGTGTATGGTAACTGAATTGTGACTTTCCCTTCCGATTTCAGAGATGTGGGCCCCACTGAGTGACATCTGCTTTGTTTCTCCATGAACTACAGCTGTGTGACAGTGGTATGTTGGCATCACAATGTAAATAAGCATTTTGGCACGGTAATGTCTAATACATTTGTACAAAATCACAGCCAGACTCCTGATTGTTTTGTGCAATAACTGTGTTTATTACAGTGCTCTATATTGGTGGGTGGTTGCAAATCGGTGAGGGGTGATGGTGGAGGATTGTCCATGGCAGAGTCCAGAATATTTGTATCACAGTTGCATTGTCCAAATGGCTGTGGGAAGTGGAGCAGTGGCAGTTTCAGGATGGACAGGGTGACAATGTGGGACAGTGGGATGACAATCAGGGAGGTATCCTTTCCTGGCGGGGGTCTTGGCATCTTACTCTGTCTTCTTCCTGGATCTCAGGGCCCGCTTGTGGGGTGGTTCTCCTTCTGCAGGTAGTGGGGTGCTGGTGGCCTGTTGGTCCTGTGGCGGGGCCTCCTGTCCACTAGCGCCGGCAGAGGTGGTAGGCAGTTCTTGGTCCATGCTAGTGTCAGGGGCCCTTTGTGGTGCCACAGTGTCCCGCAATGTGGTGACTACCTGATTCAGAGCCCCTACAATGGTGGCCAGAGCAGAACTGATGGTTCGTAGTTCCTCCCTGAACCCCAAATACTGTTCCTCCTGCAGGAGCTGGATCTCCTGAAACCTGGCCAGGACCGTCGCCATCGTCTCCTGGGAATGATGGTAGGCTCCCATGATGGAGGAGAGGGCCTCGTGGAGAGTGGGTTCCCTGGGCCTGTCCCCCCCCTGTTGCACTGCATCCCTCCCAGTTCCCCTGTTTCCCTGGGCCTCTGTCCCCGGGACCGTGTGCCCACTACCGCTGCCCCCAGGTCCCTGTTGTTGTTGGGGTGGTGGGTTAACCTGGGTGCCATGTAGTGGTGGACACACCGCTAATTGACGTGTCCTGGGGACAGAGGGATGGGCCCGCTGGGTGGGTGCTGTGCTGGTGTTCCCAGAGGGGGGAAGGTCTGCTGTGGCCTGTGGCTGTCTGAGGGGAACCGACTGTCCCGAGGTCCCCGATGGGCCGGGCTGGTCATCTAGATCCAGGTTGACAGAGGTGCTGTCATCACTGTGGGCTTCTTCTGGGGGTGGAGTGGACATTTGTGGACCCTCCTGCGCGGTGACGTGGCGTTCGGGTCCTGCAGGGGTATAAATGGATGGTTATTACATCTGTGTGTGCCATAGCGTGCAATGGGTGGGTGCCTGTGTACCCCAGTGCTGGCATTCCTGTGTGGGGGCTTTTGTGACAGTGGTTTGGGGGGGGGGGATGGGGATGTGCAGTGGGCATGCTTTGGTGATGGGTGTCCATGCTTTGTGGTCGCATGCAGGGCTTGGGGTTGGGATGGGTGGGTTGTGATGGTGAGACATTTACAGGGAGTAAGTGTGATGGGGGTGAGGATGAGGGTGGGGGTATGAGTTGGCATGCTGGTGGGGTGGGGGGGATGAAGTAGTGAAGATGAGACTTACCAGAGTCCATTCCTCCAGATACTCCTGCGAGGCCCTCAGGATGCAGGATCGCCAAAACCTGCTCCTCCCATGTTGTAAATTCTGGGGGAGGAGGTGGGGGTCCGCCGCCAGTCTGCTGCACTGCGATGTTGTGCCTGGATACCATTAAACGCACCTTCCCCCGTAGGTCGTTCCACCACTTCCTGATGTCGTCCCTATTTCTTGGGTGCTGTCCCACAGCGTTGACCCTGTCGACTATTCTGCTCCATAGCTCCATCTTCCTGGCAATGGTGGTGTGCTGCACCTGTGTCCCGAAGAGCTGTGGCTCTACCCGTACAATTTCCTCCACCATGACCCTGAGTTCATGCTCAGAAAACCTGGGGTGTCTTTGCGGTGCCATGGGGTGGTGTGGGTGATGTGTGGGGTGGATTGTGTGGTGCTAAGTGTGGTGATGTGTATTGTTGTGTTGTGTGAAGTGCGTGGTAATATTGCTGGGTGTATGTAATATGCGCGTCTGGGTGCTCGGTTCTCTATTTCTCTGTGAGTGGTCCCGATTCTCTAGGAGTGGAGGTTTGTGGGTGATGTGGGTGTGTGTTTTATATTTAATTGGGTGTGTGGGAGTGGTGTGTGTATGTGTATCAGGTGTGTGTGTTTAGAATTGTCCAATGTGGCTGTGTTTTGTAAGTGTGCGTGTATTTTGAGCGCAGCGGTGTGTACCACCAATAGAATACCGCAGTTGAAAGACCGCCGTGTGGATTCGTGTGTCTTGATAGTGTGGGCGTATTTCTGTTGGTGTGACGGTGGAGGTTTGGTCATCGCCAGTTTCTCGCTGGCCTTTGGTGTGGTGGACTTTTGTGGATGTCTGTATTTTGGCGGATTGCCTGTTGTGGGTCAAAATGACCGTGGCGGTTTCCTGCGGCCGCGGCGATATGTTGGCGGTCTAATGACAGCGGTAAGCGGCTTTTACCGCCAGGGTTGGAATGACCCCCAAAGTGTCCCCAAAGAAGCTGCAATACTGCCCGAGAGACATGAAGTACTTAGGTCACCTGATTGAGAAAGGGTCGAGAAAAATATCCAAAGAAAGAGTGACAGCCATATTGCAGATGGATCCCCCGAAAACCAAGAGAGATGTCAGGATGTTTTTGCAAATGGTGGGCTACTGTCGTCAGTGGATTCCCAACTGCTCGATTATCTCTAAACCATAGTTGAAACTGACAGGCAAGGAAGTTCAGGATGACCTGGGTAACATAATCTTGTCCAAAAAAGAAATGTAGGCATTCATGGAATTGAGAGAATGTATGTGCAGGGCTATATGCCTGATTATATGAAGCCTTTTCTACTGTTTTGTCATGAATGTGATGCATGTTCTTTGTCTGTTTTAACACAGGTCCATGGAGGTGCAAACCGCCCAGTAGCATATTTTTCAGCTACTTTGGACCCAGTCGCAGCAGCCTTACCGGGTTGTTTGCGTGCAGTTGCAGCAGTTGGTCAAAGCCTCACACAGTGTGAAGGCATAGTGATGGGACATCCCTTAACAGTAATGGTTCCTCATTCAGTTGAAATTCTGTTAACCCGAACCAAGACGCAGCATAGGACAAATGCTAGGTTAACTAAATATGAGACCGTTATACTGGGGTCTCCAAATGTGTCCCTCAAGAGATGTACTGTATTGAACCTGGCAACTTTACTTCCTATTGAAAATTCAGACATTAATGATGCTGAGGAAGTGGAACATGATTGTCTTGAGGTAACAGAATTATGCACCAAACCAAGACCTGACATCAAAGATACCCAGTTAGAAGAAAATTATTACATTATGTTTTTTGATGGTTCATGCTTGAGAGACTCAGTGGGAGTACTGAGAGCTGGGTATGCCGTGTGTACAATCACCGGTATTCTAGAAGCTTCCTGGCTTGAAAGAGTGTACTCTGCACAAGTGGCTGAATTAATTGCCCTTACTAAGACATGCCACGCAGCTGAAAACCTGAAAGTCACTATCTATCCTGACAGCAGATAAGGATTCGGAATTGTACATGATTTTGGCCAACTTTGGTCACAGAGGGGTTTCATGACCTCTTCTGGTTCACCAGTGAAAAATGGTGAAAAGATTAAGGATTTGTTGCATGTGATTCAGTTACCTCTTGAAATTGCTGTGGTGAAATGCAATGCTCATGTTAAGTCACAAGACTTTGGGGGTTATTACAACTTTGGAGGAGGTGTTAATCCGTCCCAAAAGTGACGGTAAAGTGACGGATATACCACCAGCCATATTACGAGTTCCATAGGATTTAATGGACTCGTAATACAGCTGGTGGTATATCCATCACTTTACCGTCACTTTTGGGACGGATTAACACCACCTCCAAATTTGTAATAACCCCCTTTGTGTCAATCGGAAACGGCTATGCAGATCAAGTCGCAAGGTTTTGCGCATTGAACTGTATATTGTTCCGAGATCAGTGGGAATTGTTACCTGAGTCTGAGAATGAAACATGTTTGAATTTTGCATTGAGTGGTTGACACATTAGATGAGCTAAAGTCACTGCAGGGACGTGCCGGCAAAGAAGAGAAACGCTCTTGGCAGAGAATGCACTGTGTACAAAGAGCTGATGACTTATGGGTCTCAGAGGAGGGGAAAATGGTTTTGCCAAACAGTCTTCTGTCACAGTTTGTGAGGTTCTATCATGGCCAAGCCCATAAAGGGAGAGATGCAATGATCAGGTTGTTCAAAATCGATTGGTTCAATACAAAATTCAGACAAGCTGCAGAGGTTATCTGTCACAGGTGCATCATCTGTCAACAGATGAATGCAGGAAAAGGGACGGTGGTGAATATGAGCCACATTGGGAGAGCTGGCGGTCCATTTAGCAGGATGCAGATGGACTTCATTGAAATGCCTGTATGTGGAGGACTGAGATATGTGTTGGTGATTGTGTGTGTTTTCAGTCACTGGATTGAAGCTTACCATACACGTAGAAATGACAGTCTCACATTAGCAAAGCTGCTGCTTAGGGAGTTAATACCACATTTTGAATTCCCAATATCCTTAGAATCAGATAGGGGCAGACACTTCGACAATGAGGTGATTAAGCTCTTGTGTGCCGCATTGAACATGAGCAGAAGCTGCATTGTAGCTATCGCCCTGAAGCATCTGGACTGGTGGAACAGATGAATGGTACTTTGAAATCGAGAATGGCAAAAATGTGCGCAGCTACCAATCTGAAATGGCTAGGTGCATTGCCCTTAGTACTGATGTCAATGTGAAATACACCTGACAAGAAAACAGGACTATCTCCTTATGAGATTCTGATGGGTCGAGCTATGCGATTGCCCGCAGTACCTGCAAATGCTCTTGTGAATATCACGGATGATATAGTGTTGGACTACTGCAAGGGTCTGGCTGATGTGGTTCACTCTTTTTCTCACCAGGTGGAGGCTAACACATTGCCACCGATCAGTGATCCAGCTCACACTCTGAAAGCCGGTGACTGGGTTGTTGTCAAGAAACATGTGAGGAAGTCGTGCTTGGAGCCGCGTTGGAAGGGGCCATATCAAGTAAGACTGACAACCACTACTGCTGTGAAATGTGCAGGTGTTCCGAATTGGATACATGCCAGTCACACAAAGAAAGTGACGTGTCCAACTGATGAAGAAGTTGAAGTGTCCAAAACAACAGCTGCAGATAAGGAAGTCTCAGGGCCGGAGAGTATTCAAAGGGGAACTGAGATTGAAGGAGAGCCCACTGAGGATGGCTTAGTCACTCAAAGTGAGTTCCAGAGGGGTGACAGTGAGCCTATCTCAGCTGAAGTAACAGGGGAACCGATGCAAAGAGAGGTTCTCCCAGAAGCAGACGGATACAGGTTTGAAGTTGAGCCCGTAACAGACCCTGAAGGCGAGGGGGAGGAAGCAGGGGAAGGTCAAAGTGAACTGACTCCTCCTGAGCTGATTGCAGGTGCATCAAGAGAAAACACCATAGCACAAGAGGAGGGCGCTGTTCAACGTTCTGAAAGACCAAGCAGGAAGAAAACGCATAAAGGAGATAACTGGCCGAAGCAACAAGCTGCAGGAGAGAAAGTGGTCCCTTGTGATACAATAGAGGAAGAAGTTGACACAACCAGAAAAGAGGATCTCAGTGAAGGAGAGTTACAAAGTGAACGCAAACTTAAACGAAAGAGAGTTGCAAACAGGAGATACGCAGGTCCTGAATGGGCATGTGTAACAACAGCTGAATGGCAACAAGAATTCTTGGCGTTCTGTTTTGATCGAGAGATACCAGGTCAATACTACGGCACCTGAATTCAACTCTAGAAAGAGACTGTGTTAAAATGTTGAACTTAAAATTGAAAGCTGAGAAGCTGAGAAAAGAGACTGATAAATTACCGGATGTGACACTGATAACCTGAATTGACTCTGAAAACCGATTATGACAAGCTGCTAAAGCTGATTTGACAAAGGGTCCTGGAGTGAGTGAAACGCTTACCGCTAACTTACGGGATAAGCTGTAGTTTGCTGTTAACAAGATTCTATGATCAAGAGCATGTGCAATACTTCTACTCTAACTTAGATGTAGTGTTTTCTTTTGTGCCTGTGATTGAGTTTCTAAATAAATTAGCTAAAGAACACAGCATAAAATTAGTTAGGGGTTTCTTTGAGCCGACACTGACATTTGGAACAGCTTATGCGCATCGCAATAATTTAACCTGATTACTAACGCCTGTAGAGAAGAGCTTCTTAGATCACACTGATGATAGACGAAAGGCATTAAAGGAAAGGCTAGAAAAGGGATTAGAAAAACACACGCTTTCAAATGATTATGCTTATACTGCAATAAAGACACAGGGCAAGTTAGCTATAGACGCATTACATGTAGGTAGGCTTTGTATATATATGCCAAAATCTGACCATGACACTTTATTTGTGGGAACGAGTGAATGCAGGCATGTGTTTTTGTTTCAGAGTAAATGGACATTCATGTTAAATGGACAGGATCCAGCGATCCCTGGGATCTAATATATATGTGGACTTAATGCTTATTACCGTCTTCCAAAGGGATGGTATGGGACATGTTATTTGGGAATAGTTTTCCCAAAGATCTACCAGACTGACGACTTAAAGCAAATTACTAAAATGTCTGAATTACAACATACTAGACAAAAGAGAGAGACAGCGGCTGCTGTCGTTGGTGACATATTTGGAGCCATAATTCCTTCAGTAGGGGTTATCTTAAACTCCATAAAGATTGGAAAGTTGTCTACTATTGTGGATAACATGCTGACAAACTTCACAGAGGCTATACTCCTTATACTAAACTGGCTGCGGAGAGGGATATGACTCTTCAAAAACGGCTTGCTTTAGACATTCTTTTAGCAAAGAGCGGCGGAGTCTGTAAGATGCTTAATGAGCGCCAATGTTGTGTGTTCATACCAGATAACAGCAAAAAGATTAGAGGCATGCTTACTAACCTAACAAGAGATAGTGCAGATTTGAAGGAGCTGAAGGAACCTGGAGTTTGGGAGAAAGTTGGGAAAGGAATTACCAGAGTAGGAAATTGGTTTACAAAAATATTAGGGGGTCTATTGATTGTTCTGATTTGTTTATTGGGATTATGGTTATCATGTAAAGTTAATGAAAGAATTAAAAGAAATTTGACAAAACGAAACAAAAGAAATGAAGAAATGAAAGGGATGAAAATGCTTAATGAAATTTGTGAAAGCTCACACAAAGGACAAGATGTTGAAATGTGCATAATGCGGAAAGTGAAAGGTTAAGAAGGGAAAGGTATATGTGATGACAAGTGTCATCAGAGGAGGGACTGAGAGAGCGTAGCTTATATAATCTATATTAACATGAAATGTTTATGAACTAATGTATAATAATGCCGTGTAGAAAATGTATTAATGTATTTTGCTATAACATGCACTTGAAATGTGCCCACGGGGAGTTGCCGTCAATATATACGGGGACTAATGAAACTGACTAATAATGTTGAAATGTTATGTTATGATATGATTTTACATTAATAATAATAGATATATGTAAAGGTTTTGCTAATTAATTATTAGGCTTTAGTTAGCATGAGTCGAGGCCTAGCTGCATGACTCTCATATGATATGTGTTTTTCTAACGTGCAGTGTGTTGACTTGCTGAAAGACATGAACTCTTGTTTTTCTCCAAACTAGAAGCTGAATGTAACTGTAGTAGATCCGTTCTCATGAAATTCGACTTGATTGTATAAACATTTTAGTTGAATGCAACACTGTAGACCAATAGCAGGTACAAGGTCGCCTGAACCGGTACAGACAATGGAGCCACTGACCGAAGATGTGCAAAAGACCACAGGACTATGAAATCATACTGGACATTCCACCCGTTAAAGACGTCAATCATAAGGACCAATCAAATATGTGAGAACTGTTATGGGGTGACAAATTTGATGAGCTAATGTGAAGACAATTGGTTAAAGATAGTGGGGTGCAACCCCTTGTCCAACCAAATTTTAGGGGAGGGTACAACGAAAAGGGGATAAAAACCCTTGACACCAGGAAGTAAATTAGAACAGGAGGGAATAGGAGAGAGTTAGGGGAGATGCTGATGCGATTTGCTATGACCCAGACACTTTATCACTCTGCATAGAGATTTTGCTGTTTGGTTCTTAAAACCATTCTTGCCTTATAAATCGCCCGTTTACACTTTACCTCCTTATGAGGGAAGTGCCCCCTTTTTCCCGATTGCTGAATTCCTGATGGCGAACCAACTGATGTCCTGAGGACGAAGACCGAACCTGAGTGCTGACCCAAATACGGAGGGTAACTATATGACAATTAAATTGTAATTGTCTGTTTGCTTTTTCTTTCTAGGTACCAACTGCTTCTTTTGACAGAGACCATAGTTAGATGTTTTCCAAATCGGTGTTACTAAATTGTTTTGCATGAAGCCCAACATGCCAATGCTAATTCGAGGTTAGTTGAGAGGGGTTCAATAAACTGACGCAAATAGACAAATGACTGAATCTATGCTTTGTTGAATAACGTGATGTTACCCTTCTAGAGATAACCTATGCTGACGCCATGTTATATTCTAATGTTTGTGATTCTTGCTTTGATGAAATCTTATCACAGTTGCCATATTGTGACTATGTTAATGTGTTTCTTGGTTTTGAGACTAATAAACTTGCTAGTAGAATTGTAATCAATAGGGAATAAACTTCACAAAATCATATTATTCTGGTGTGGTTATTCATGACTGAAAGGTCATGGTAGTCTTTTGAGTTTTTAAATGACTGTAAATAATTTGAATTGTCGTATTACTGTGAACTTTGATGACATTATTGACATATTGATTGACATGCTGATTAGCTATCCCGTCCTAAGGTGTCTTCAATCAGGGTCAAAAGATTCATTGGCCTAAAACGAGACCCGAAGTGAGTAAATTAGTCATAAAGGGATGCGTGAACAACCACATATGATAGAGGCAGCTGCGCACCTGAACTCCTAATTACTCTGGATTGCATTCACAGTTTTCAGTGATATTAAAGTTGAGTTTTTATTGCTTTACGTTTTAACTGCTGGAGAATCAGTTACATTGGTGACATTTTATTATGTTTTTACTGATTTGCTTGGAGGGAAAATCAATCTGTTGTGCGGAAATCTGTTTGCTCGGAGGCTGTTTTCCATTTCTTCTCTTGTGACCATCTTGCATGGAGTGAGCACGCTGGTCTCGTCTTTTTTTGAGGGTTCGCAATATAAAATTGAAGTACCTGAACATCTGCCCTTCCAAAGGTTCTAGATTGCACACATAATTTTCAGTGATTTAATGCTGTTGGGTCAGTTTCATTGGTGATGTTTTAATTCTGTTTTATCTGTGTGCCTTGTTCAGAGGAAAAATCAATCTGTATTGAGGAAAGTTGTTTGTTCAGGGAGGCGTTTTTTTATTTGTTATCTGGCAGCCGTGTTGTGCAAAGTAAGCACACCAGTCAAGTTTTCTTTTCTGAATCTGCTATGTAAAATGATGGGGACTGCTTCTCCATGTGCAGCTGGCAGAGTGTCAGTGCGCAATTCTACCTGTGCTTTGTGACGTGTGTATTCAGAGGCCAGAAATGCTGGCCAATTTGAGTGTGAGGGCTGTAAAGGTGTGACTACTCATATTATAGCATACTCAGTCCCCTACATCCTCTCCTTACACAGTAAACATTTTAAACAAAACTCACAACTGTTTACTAAATTCAAGAAAGTGGACATTTGTTCCTATTGTTGGAAACTGGGTTTCTGGTTGTCATAGATAGGCACCCTGATCAAGTAGGAACCACAATCCTAGTGAGGAAAGTCACAATTTCACCCTAAATTGACCTGTGTTCACCCCCTGGTAGCTTGGCACAGGGAAGTCAGGCTTAACTTGAGAGGCACTGTGTAAAGTATTTGTGCAACATTACAAACAGTAAAACAGTTAATACGAAACAACACAAAAAGAAGTCACACCTGGTTACAAAAATAGAACTTAATTTAATGAATAAAACATGAGCAAAATGACAAAAATCCAATAAGTAAACCAAAGTGATGAATATTTAAATAATAAACTGTTGAAATGCACTTAGAAGCAAAAAGCATCATCAGGGACTATCCTCTCATGCCTGACCAGGACAAATCAAAAGTTCAGGCTGACCACAACGAAGTGAAATCTGGCTACAGGGACCTCATTGGTCCAACTGACCCAAAGCTGCTTAAAATCCCAGTACGGGAACATTACGTTGGTTTCGAACTGCACAGTTGAGGAGGTGAGTCGATTTTCGCCATGCAGTTGCGGAGCTGAGTCTAAGTTCTCCACGCAGCAGTAGCGATGCGTCAGAGCCGAGGTGCTATGGTGTTTGGGTGTAGGTGCTGGTGCCATCAAAATCAAGGTGATGGCCTGAGTCCAATGAATGTAGTGACTGCAATGTGGAGTTGGGCGTCATCATTGAGGTTGTCGTCAACAGGGAAGCAGGGATACTGTGCTGGAGAAAAACACCGCAGTGCTGGTCCCAAAAGCAATGCACTGATTTTATCAATGCAACAACAGAGATGCACCGGTTCTGTCCACGCAATGGCAGCGATTTGGTGGTTCTGCTGGAGCAGCACCTGAAGAGCTACTTCCCAGGGCCCAGGAATAGGATGGCACCACTTGGCAGGCAGGGCTCATGGAGTCCGGTTGCAGTGTGGGTTGGTTAGAAGTCTTTTATGTCCCTGAGTCTTCAGATCAAATTGGGGTATTGAACAGTTGACATGGAGGACCCTTAAGGGATGTCTGGGGGACCTGAGGTCCAGCAAGTAGGTTGCATTCCACTTCCTCCCAACTATCCCATAAGGCCCCGTCTAACAGTCTTGGAGGGCTTGGGCTCCATTATGCACACTTTCTACCTAAGCAGGAATTCCACAGGGGTAGCCGTATGGTCATACCCCCTGGCTGGCCTCCATGTTCTCAGAAGCCTTTTCACAGAACGTGGCCACCTGTTCCAGAGGGCTAGCATGTAGCTAACTACATCTTAGGGAGTCTTCTTGGGACCTTGATCTCCATATGGGCCCCAGCCACTGCAGGTGCATTTCTCAGAGGTATGGCCTCTGGCTATCTTGTAGCATGGTTTACTAAGACAAGGAAAAACATATTGCCAGAGGCTGTCTTGAGGTCCAGTGGCCAAATAATGTTAATGCCCACCCTTTCATAGGGGTTGCCAATTACAGGTAAGGGTTGCCGGGGAGCTTTCGGCTTTTTCCCTGTCTTACCACTGGTCCGGCAGGTCAAGCAAGTCCTGCAGAATGCATTTGAGGATGATTTCACTATGAGCCAGTAAAAGTGGGGACATGCCTGGAAAAGGGGTTGTACTGCCTATGTTGACTCTCATGAGCCAACCTCAGTTGGAAGGCCCTGACACATTGAGGGGCAACTAGTGTCCATGTGACCTTGGTCACAGGTGCTTTGGGCTCACTGTACAGGAGGGAATTCTCCCAACAGATGTGGTGATCTCCAGAGGTGTCATCAGCTGCCTGGGCTTCAGCTTGCTGCCTTATGCCTTATAGGGTTGGCCACACTTTCTGTGCCTTACAAAACTCTTTTCTGGTGAGTCCCCCTTTTGCTTGCCATCCAACAAGCTCAGACAGATCACCAAGGTAATGTCCTCCTCAGTGGGCTCTGGGGTGGCCTCCTCAGGTGCCCCATCCTCCGGTTTCCCATGCCTCTTGCCCTTCCATCTCTTGCCAACTATCTGGGCCATTCTTCAGTCTCTCAATGTCCTTGACTCCCTTTCTGGGCATCCATGGACCTGGTGGTCACAGAGAACCACTTAGTCAACCCTGACATTCCCAGGTGTGACCAGAGTTCCTCTGCCTTCTTGACAGTGTGCTATAGGTCATTCCACAGCAAAAGGTCCACAGGCATGGCAGGGATCACAGCCACTTTCAGAAGACCTGAGACCCACTCCCCCACGCAAAGGGAACAAGAGCCATGGGGTAGTGGCTTTCCTGGTTGTCTGCTATTACAACCTGGTGGAATGTATTGGGAATCACTTGCTCTTAGGACACCAAATGACACCTTACCATAGTCATACTGGCTCCTATGTCCCTCAGAGCGTCCACACTCTGCTCATTGATGGTGACCCACTGCCTATATTTTGAAGTATTTAGAAGGCATGTGTGCTTTGGGCATGATCTCCTCATCATCCAGGGACACTAGGGTAATCTCACTGACTTCCCCCCACTAACTGGGCCATCTGCTCCACAAGCTCTATACATGCCAGTTCTGGGGGCTTACCTCCAATGGGAGCCTGTGCCCTCTTAGGGCACATGGGATAACCCTTGTAGTGCCCATATTCATAACAAACATAGCACTTGTGGTTAAATTTGTTGTTTTGTCAGAGAAGCCTTTCTCATAGTGGCCAGAGTGGGATTAGGACCCTTTCCCTTGGGGACTATTTTGGGGGATTGAGATGACTCCTTCCTTTAATCTCCCCCTCCTTCTTCTGCTGGGAATACTGACGACCCTTTTGGGAGGCTCTCAGATGCCTTCATGGACACCCTGGTGCTGGCCCAGTGGTCTGTCCCCACAGCAAACTTCCTGGGGTGTGTCAGATTGCCATCTACCGGGTGTTGGAACAGCTCTGTAAAACAAGTATTGAGCATGTGCTCTGTCAAAATCAGGTTGTACAGCCCATTGAAATCATGGACCTTCTGGCCCCTCACCCAGTCCTTCAGTGCCTTGATGGCATAATCTATGAAATCCACCATTAACTGGTTTGAGAGTTTGTGGATGTCCTTGAACCTTTGCCTGTATTTTCCAGGGGGCAACCCAAAGAGTAGAGCCTTCATGAGGACATACTTGGTCTCATCCTGTACCTCTATTGTCAGGAATGTGTCCCTCCCCACCATGGGCATTTACCAACCAAAGCTACTCCCCAGTGTTCCCCTGGGATCTTGAGTACCCTCAGAGTTATCTCATAAGTGGAAAACTATTATCTATATGATTCCCCACCACATAATTGGGCAACAGGCCTTTGGGTATGCATACTCCCACCTTTCCATGCTGGTTCGCTGCCACTATTGCTGCTCGACTCCATCTGCTTGGCTTTAATTTTAATGCCCAGCTCCTTAAGTTTGAGCTCATGTGCATTTCTTAGTTTGGCCAGCTGGAGCTTCCTTTCTTCCCTCCTGTCCTCCAACACAAATTGTGACAAGCCTCCGGAATATACACTGTTCCGTGCCCCATCTGGGTATCCTGATTCTCCTCTTGGGGGCAGGTGTGTTCTCTCTGTAGCTTTGGGTTCTCCTTTGGGTCCTGGTTCTCATCCTCATTTTGACACAGGTCCCCCTCAGGATCATCCTCCTCTGTTGTTCCTTGCAGCCTCTTAACCTCCTCGTACGCTTGGCGGGCTATTTGTAAGATCACATTGGAAGCTTCCCTGTCCATATTTGTCCCCCTCTCCTTGCAGAGCTTTTGCAGCTCAACTTTAGTGAGGTTGTCAAAAATCATCAGCTCCATGGTAGTAGAGTAGGGTTACTTACATTTAGAAAAAAAATGTAAAACAGCCAATGGGGACTAAGGAGAATTTAGAAAAGAGCCCACTCTGATGACAAATAATTTATCTAGGATTTTTGTGTAGCAAAAATCACTATATGGTACTGTACAAACACAAGTCCTGATCCGCACCACTGAACATCAATGTGGGAAATTGGGTTGTTGGTTGACTGGGGTGTGAGTCCTGGTCAAGCAACAACCACAGTTCCTTGCAGGGTGAACCACAAAAAGTCACTACGTTATCCTGTGCTTAATCCTGGGTAGCTTAGCACAAAAGCAGTTATGCTTAACTTAGAGGCAATGTGAAAAGTATTATGCAGCACACAAACAGTTATAAAGTGAAAACACAACACAATAAAAATCCCAAACCAAGTTAGTAACATAGAATACATTTTAATGCATTTTGACACCAAAACAACAAACATCCAATTAGTAGAACTGGGGGTATGAATAGTTTAAGTTTAAAGTTCAAAATAGCACTTCAAAGCAAAAAGCGGCAACCGCAGACATCTTGTTATGCTAGACAGGGGCAAAGTCAAAAGTTAAAGTCAACAGCGATGGAGGGTGATTCTGATACATGAAGTGGATTATGACCTGTTGGAAATAGCCCTTCTGCTGGGTCATCCCCATACTTTTTGCCTTCCTCCTCCTTTTTTTGATTAGCCATGCCTCAGGCCTGTAATTTCAAGGCCTTTGTCTGCAGCTTTACAGCCACCGCGATTTGGCATTTGAATCCCCTTGCCAAACCCTAAATTCCCCTTTAATTTCTTTTAAATCACCCCTAAGGTAGGACCTATGTGACCCGCAGGGCAGGGTGCAATGTATCTAAAAGGCAGGACATGTACTTTTAAGTTTTAAATGTCCTGGTAGTGAAAAACTCCCAGAGTTGCTTTTATCTATTGTGCAGCGTGGTCCTCTCAAAGGCCAGCATTGGGAATTTCTGTATATACTGTTAAGTGGTAATTTCTGATCTGAGGGGAGTGGCATTGTCGTGTTTGGTATTGGTTGAATGGCAATGAGAAATCCTGCTTACTAGAAAAGTTTGATTTAACATTACTCTTTTAGAAATGCTACTTTTAGAAAGTAGGCATTTCTCTGCCCTTACTGCTTTCTGTACCTTACAGCCTGTCTTCAATCCACGTCTGGTTTGTGCTGGGTGACAGCACACCTTGTACATTCCATCCAGAAAGCCATAAACACAGGACACTCAGCTGCATCTGCATTCATTTGCATACTGATAGGTCTTCTTGGGCAGGAAGGGCGAAGGGGCACTCACTTACACTTCAAATGATAGTAGCTTGACCCCACACAAAAGATTGAAAACACTCTGCAGATCTCCCAGCAGACAGGAATGGGTTGAAAGGGGAACTGGTACACTTCAAAACCACTCTTCGAAGTCACCCACACTTCAAAGTCACATTTGGGTTTAAGTACCCTAAAATCAGACACTTCTGAACCTACGACTGAACTCTGTCGGAAGGAAAGCAGTGGTACCCAAAGGACTCAACTGGACTGCTTTTTTGGAAGGACTGCTTTCTGCGTGTTGCCCTGCTGCCTGCTGCTACCTGACTCTGCTGGAAGGACTCTGGCTTCCCACCATAAGTGATCTCGAAGGGCTTGTTAGCTTGCCTCCTGTTCCCAGGTCTCAGAGACATCAAAGACTTGAACCATCTGCAATAGACTTTATAAGCTGTGAGACTTCCCTGACTTGGAAGGTGCTCTACCTTCTGTGGTGTTCATTAGAACTGTGCAGATTACCGTGAATCCTCTCAAAGCCTCGCGGTGCAGCTGCCAGCCTCACCGGACTCAACTCCGGACAGCGCAAAGTCTCGCCACACAGCTGCCAGTCCATAAGAACTGACACACATTGACAAGAATCCCTGCAAAGCCTTGCGTCACAGCTCCCCAGGATCAAGATAAAGCACCAAGCCCTGCTAAGCCTCACTGCACAGCTTCCCAGAACTGGCGCAGGATGATGCAAAGCCTTGAAAAGCAATGCCGCACGGTCTGAAACCAGGTTTCGAGATACTGTGTTCGTTGGGCCCATTGGGTCACTGTAGCCAGCCCACACTTCATTGGGGTCAGCCTGAACTTGTGACTTTGTTCCAGTACAGTGCGGCCAGATAACCACATTTAGCACTTTGCACTTCTATGCATTATTTTCACCTAAATCTTGAAAATTGCATATCTCAGGATCTACATATTGGATTTTTATCATCTTGGTCTTGTTTTATTTATAAAACTATGGGGGTCATTCTGACCTCGGCGGTAAAAGGCCCTTACCGCCGGTCAGAAGTCTGCCATACTACCGCCGCGGTAAACCGCCACGGTCATTCTGACCCACAACGGCGAAACCGCCAAAATCCCGACATCCAAGGAAGGCCACCACATCAGCGGGCCGCGGAAAACTGGAGATGACCAAACCTCCACCGTCACGCCAACACAAACACGCCCATGCCATTCTGACCCACGAATCCACGCGGCGGTCTTTCAACAGCGGTATTCCATTGGCGGGACACACCGCCGCGGTCAAAATACACACACAGCTCCAAAACCCAGCCACATTGGACAATTTGAAATACACACACCTGACACACATACAAACAACACTCCCACACATCCAACCAACTATAAAACACACACCCACATCACCCACAAACCCCTACGACCGAAGATCAGAGACGAAGGAGAGAGAGACACATCACAGAATAGAGAGCTACATCACACAGAGGCACACTACACCATCACACACACCACAAAGAAGCACAAAGCACCACACACCAACACACTCTTCACCATATACACCACCCCACACCTCATCCACACCACCCCATGGCACCCCAAAGGCACCCACGCTTTTCGGACCAAAAACTCCGGGTCATGTTGGAGGAGATCATAAGAGTTGAACCCCAGCTCTTCGGCTCACAGGTGCAGCACACCACTATAGCCAGGAAGGCGGAGCTATGGCAGCGGATCGTGAACAGGGTCAACGCGGTGGGACAGCATGCCAGGAATTGAGAGGACATCCGCAAACGTTGGAACGACTTACGGGGAAAGGTGCGCTCGATGGTCTCGCGACACAACATCGCAGTGCAGAAGACTGGCGGGGGACCCCCACCCACTCCACCCGAATTCACAGCATGGGAGCAAGAGGTACTAAACATCCTGCATCCTGATGGCCTCGCTGGAGTACACGGAGGAATGGACTCTGGTAAGTACAATCTCAACTACTTCACCCCCCCAGCATGCCAACCCCCACCACCACCCTCACCCCCAACCCCCCATCACACATCCTCCCTGAGAATGTCTCCCCAGCACAACCCACCCAACACCAACCCCTGCATGCCACCCCAAACTATGGACACCCATCACCTAAGCATGACCACTGCACATACCCCCCCCCCAAACACCCCCACAACACCTCCCCCAAGGGAATGACAGCACTGGGGGACAAGGGCACCCATAAATCGCACACAATAGCACACACAGAAACAATAACCATACTCTCTTACCCCATGCAGGACCCGAACGCCAACACACCGGCCAGGAGGGTCCAGAAATGTCCATCCCCCCCCGGAAGAGGCACCCAGTGATGACAGCAGCTCTGTCGACCTGGAACCTGACGACCATCCCGGACCATCGGGGACCTCTGGACAGTCGGTTTCCCACACACAGGCCACAGCAGACCCAACCCCCTCTGGGAACAACAGCACAGCTCCCACCCAGCGGGCCCATGGCTCTGTCTCTAGGACAGGTCAATCAGCGGTGTGTCTGCCACTACAGGGCCCCCAGGCTAACCCACCACCCCAACAACAACAGGGACCTGGGGGCAGTGGTAGTGGGCACACTGTCCAGGGGACAGAGTCCGGGGGAAACAGGGCAACTCGGAGGGCTGCTGTGCGACGGGGGGGGGAGGAGAGGCCTAGGGAACCGACTCTCCAAGAGGCCCTCACCACCCTCATGGCAGCCTACCACCGCTCACAAGAGACGATGGCGACGGTACTGGCCAGGTTCCAGGAGATCCAGGCACAGCAGGAGGAACGCTACATGGGGTTCAACAATCATCTCACCAACATCTCTACCGCCATGGGGAGCCTAGTCCAGGCCCTCCACTGGATAGAAGACACGTTGCGGGACCATGTGGCACCACACAGGGCCCCTGTCACTAGCCCGGACCAGGAACAGCCTACCACCTCCGCCGGTGCTAGTGGACAGGAGGCCCCACCACAACGACAGGCCACCAGAACCCCACCTCCTGCTGAAGAACAACCACCCCGCAAGAGGAGCCTGAGATCCAAAAAAAAGACAGAGTAGGATGTCAAGACCCCCGCCAGCATGAGATACCCCCTGAAGTCATCCCACTGTCCCACATTGCCACCCTGTCCAACCTTGAACTGCCCCTGCTCCATCCTTCCACAGGCATATGGACAATGCACCTGTGAGACTGAGAACTGGACTCTGCCATGGAAATTACTCCACCCCCACCCATCACCGTGTGAATATCATGTACCATTATCTAGCACCAAAAATAAATCACTCAATGCACTGAAATCATGCTGGAGTCAGGCTGTATTATTTACAAATGTAAAACACATTACCGATCAATTATGTTCTGTAAACTTTGTGCTGAACACATACCGAGATCAATAAGCATTAGTCCATGGGCTAACCAAGCAGAAGTCACGCAGTGGGTCATACAGCACTGAAAAGGGAAGGGAGAATCAAACATCAGTTTAAAAGAACTGGGGGGTCATAGACAAAGTTGAGAAAAACGAGGCATTCAGGAAAATTAAAATGGCGTGTGTGATTCTTACCTGTGTGCTACTGAAAATACTGTTGGATAACTCTGTCCCTGTTGTCTGGGTCGTCCTCTGAGTCTTCCTCCTCTTCACTCTCCACAGGCTCTACAGCTGCTTCAACACCACCATCTGGACCATCCTCCTGCAGGAAAGGCACCTGACGTCGCAATGCCAGATTGTGAAGCATACAGCAGGCCACAATGATCTGGCACACCTTCTTTGGTGAGTACATCAGGGATCCCCCTGTCATATGCAGACACCTAAACCTGGCCTTCAGAACCCCAAAGGTTCTTTCTATGATCCTCCTAGTTCACCCATGGGCCTCATTGTACCGTTCCTCTGCCCTGGTCCGGGGATTCCTCACTGGGGTCAATAGCCAAGGCAGGTTGGGGTAACCAGAGTCACCTATTAGCCACACACGTTGTCTCTGTAGCTGTTCCATCACATAAGGGATGCTGCTATTACGCATCACATACGCGTCATGCACTGAACCAGGGAACATTGCATTCACATGGGAGATGTACTGGTCAGCCAAACAGACCACCTGGACGTTCATAGAATGGTAACTCTTCCTGTTTCTGTACACCTGCTCATCGTCTTTTGGGGGGACTAAGGCTACATGGGTCCCATCAATGGCACCAATTATGTTGGGAATATGTCCAACGGCATAAAAATCACCCTTCACAGTGGGCAAATCAACCTCCTCTGGGAATATAATGTAACTCTGCATGTGTTTCGTCAGGGCAGACAACACTCTAGACAAAACCTTAGAAAACATTGGCTGAGACATTCCAGATGACATGGCCACTGTTGTCTGGAATGAGCCACTTGCAAGAAAATGGAGGACTGACAGCACCTGCACCAGAGGGGGAATTCCTGTGGGTTGGCGGATGGGGGACATCAGGGCTGGCTCCAGCTGGGCACACAGTTCATGGATGGTGGCACGGTCAAGTCGGTATCGTAGTATGATGTGGCGTTCTTCCATTGTCGACAGGTCCACCAGCGATCGGTACACGCGAGGATTCATCCTTCTCCTCGCAAGTCCCAGCGGACGGTGCCTAGGAAGGACAACATGGAGCACAGAGTCAAGATAATCACTGGTACGTTCACCACAGCTTGCATAGCACACGGTTATCTAGGTATTGAAAGGCGTGTATGTGTGGCAATGGCAGGCCTAGGCCTGTGTGTCGCAGTAGAGATTATGCCATGTGGGCCCTTGAAATGGCGGCTGCCTGACCTGTGAAGTGGGACAATGGGATGTGAGGTCACTGCGCTGGCGGAGCACACCGTGGCGGTAGGCGGTCGAAGACCGCTATACGGAGCCGCATTGGATAACATTGAAGCCTATGGGTTTCAGGAGCCAATGACGATGTGCGCCGGCGGTCGCGGTATGCACCGCCGCGGTATGCACCGCCGCGGGCGTGACCGCCATTTTCTATCTGCTTAGTCACTCGAGACATGATCATCCACAGGAGAGGACCTATACTGCAAGTGCTGCTGTGAACTCGGTCTCGAAGTGACAATGGCTGCTGCGACTGGGGAAAGGGCCCCTGCCTTCACGTCTGAAGAGTTGGAGAAGCTCGTGGATGGGGTCCTCCCCAAGTATGCGTTACTCTACGGTCCTCCAGACCAACAGGTGAGTACACCGGGTGCACATGGAATGGGCGATGCCTGTGTGGAGTGGGGTGGATGTAAGTTGGTGGGGTGGGGGGCGAATGAGGAGTGCAACGCACGACAAATGAGAGCATGTGCTATATTGCAATGTTGGGGAGGGGGGGCCAATCACATCTAACATGCAGTAAGTTGATGAATGTTTCCTTCCCACCCTGTACATGTCACATAGGTCAGCGCCCATCAGAAAGTCGGGATTTGGCGTGCCATCGCCAAGGAAGTCCGGGCCCTGGGGGTCCACGTCAGATGGGGCACCCACTGCCGCAAGAGGTGGGAGGACATCCGCCGCGGAACCAGGAAGACCGCCGAGTCACTGCTGGGGATGGCCTCCCAACCTAGGAGGGGTGCCAGTCGTACCCTGACCCCCCTGATGTCTCGGATCCTGGCGGTGGCCTACCCTGATTTGGATGGGCGCTTGAGAGCATCACAGCAGACACAAGGGGGTGAGTATCAGCACATTCAGCTATCTTTCTGCGCAGTGGAGGTGTCTGGGTGGGGGAGGAGGGTTGGGGGTGACATTAGGCCAGGGCGCTTTCTGTAGTGTAGTCCTCTCCCTTAGGCATGGCCCTGTGCTCCCGGCCCCCACCTCCGTAGGGTGACAAGTCCAGCTATTGATGGTCCAGACTCACACATGTGCGCGCTTGTCGTCTCCTGACCTGTTGTCCGAGTCAGAATTACTGAGTAGTGTGCCCCGAATGCGCGGCTTAGTGCATGCGGCTCCTGTGTCTGTCCTCTCCGCCAACGGTGTTGACATTGCATGCACTCAACCAGGTCTTCTCTTTCTCCCCCCACCCTTCTTCTTCATCTTCTTGTGCATGTGTGCATTAGCATCATCAGGCGGAGGAGATTTGGCATCGGAGCACGAGTGAGCTGCAAGCTACAAGGCCCCGGTGGGCACAGGAACAGACACCGAGGGGCCAGGTGAGCACCACGACGGGGACCGCTGGTGAGAGCAGCGACACGTCCTCGGATGGGAGCTCCCTAGCGGTGGCGGCAACATCCGGGCCCCCCGCCTCTCCAGGTACAGCCGCCACCCAGCGCACCAGCCCCGCCCTCCCAGCAGCCCCTCAGCCTACGCTCCGTGCCCGCTCACCCAGGAAGGCGGGCGTCTCCTTCGCCCCAGGCACCTCAGCCCTTGCCCCTGTTACCCCTGCTGCCCTCAGTGAGGAGGTCATTGATCTCCTCAGGACACTCATTGTTGGGCAGACTACCCTTTTGAATGCCATCCAGGTGGTAGAAAGGGAGGTGCATCGGAGCAATGCCTACCTGGAGGGCATTCATTCGGGTCAGGCTGCCCATCAACGATCGTTCAATGCTCTGGCCTCAGCACTGACGGCAGCCATTGTCCCTGTTTCCAGCCTCCCTCTTCTGACTGCCTCCACCCTGTCTCTGTCTCCTGTTCCTCAGCCTATCCCATCCACACCATCTGACCAGCCTGCACACACCTCAACACCCAAGGGCAGCTCATCCAGACACAAGCACCACAGATCCCACAAACACTCACCCAAGCAACACACAGATGCAGACATCCCAACAGTCACTACCACCCCTGTGTCCCCCTCCTCCTCGTCTCCCTCCTCCCTCCCTGTGACGTCTCCACTCACACCTGCATGCACACCAACATCAGCCAGTGCTTCCATCACCACCACACCCTCCTGTACAGTCTGCACGCGTGCAGTCACCACCCCCACTGCCATTTACACGTCCCCTGTGTCCTCTCCCACTGTGTCTGTCACCACCCCTTCCAAGACACACAAACGCAGGCAGACACCCACCCAACAGACATCCACCTCACAACAGCCTACAGCACCTGCACCTTCACCCAATGACAGCACACCTGACTCTCCTACAACCACATCCTCTTCCTCCACTTCCATCTCCACTTCTCCTACCTTTTACCTTGGCCCTAAAAAAGTTTTCCTGGCTAATCTTGACCTCTTCCCCTCCGATGACCTACCCCCTCCATCAGCAAAGAGTCCCAAGAGCACCACAGCCACCACCAGCCCAACTTCGGGTGTCACTGTTGTGCATGGGTTCTGGAGCCCACCCTTTGCCAGCAGTGACACCTCCATCAGCAGCAAGGACACATCCAGCCCCCCCCCCGGCAAGAGGACCAGGAAACACAATGGCCGCCGTGCGAAGACTGACACGGCTGCCCCCAAGGAGCAGAGTTCGGCCACTTCACCAGCCACAACGTCTAGGGGAGGCAAGGGCCCGAGAGCCCCATCTAAGGAGCGTAAGGGCAGCAGGGCGGAGACGTCAGCCAGCAGGAGCGCGGAGCAGGTGGGCCCCACATGCCACATCCGAGCTGTAAAGGAGGACACCAAAGGGCCCAGGACTCCGTCACCGAAGGGCCCAGGAACATCACGGCCGGAGGGCGTCTGAGCACGGAGTCCAGGCCAGATCTGGCTCCCTTGAACCTACTGGATGTGCACCTCTGAACAGGCCCGCCGTGGAGAAGAGCACCGCTGAACAGGGCCCGCCGTGCAGAAGAGCACCGCTGAACAGGGCCCGCCGTGCAGAAGAGCACCGCTGAACAGGGCCCGCCGTGCAGAAGAGCACCGCTGAACAGGGCCCGCTGTGGAGAAGAGCACCGCTGAACAGGGCCCGCCGTGCAGAAGAGCACCGCTGAACAGGGCCCGCCGTGCAGAAGAGCACCGCTGAACAGGGCCCGCCGTGCAGAAGAGCACCGCTGAACAGGGCCCGCCGTGCAGAAGAGCACCGCTGAACAGGGCCCGCCGTGGAGAAGAGCACCGCTGAACAGGGCCCGCCGTGCAGAAGAGCACCGCTGAACAGGGCCCGCCGTGCAGAAGAGCACCGCTGAACAGGGCCCGCCGTGGAGAAGAGCACCGCTGAACAGGGCCCGCCGTGAAGAAGAGCACCGCTCCGCTGGGCCCCACCGTCTCAAGCACCGCTCCGCTGGGCCCTGCCGTCTCAAGCACCGCTCCGCTGGGCCCCGCCGTCTCAAGCACCGCTCCGCTGGGCCCCGCCGTCTCAAGCACCGCTCCGCTGGGCCACGCAGTCTCAAGCACCGCTCCGCTGGGCCCCGCCGTCTCAAGCAACGCTCCGCTGGGCCCCGCCGTCTCAAGCACCGCTCCGCTGGGCCCCGCAGTCTCAAGCACCGCTCCGCTGGGCCCCGCAGTCTCAAGCACCGCTCCGCTGGGCCCCGCCGTCTCAAGCACCGCTCCGCTGGGCCCTTCATCTCAAGCACCGCTCCGCTGGGCCCATCATCTCAAGCACTGTTTATGGTTCACTGTGCCCACCATGCCTCCTCCTTGACCAGTGGAGACTGTTATCCACTTGAGAGACTGTGGCTTTGCACTCCCCAGGATGGCACAGTGGGCAACCCACCCACTGTAGAGACTTGAGAGACTGTGGCTTTGCACTCCCCAGGATGGCACAGTGGGCAACCCACCCACTGTAGAGACTTGAGAGACTGTGGCTTTGCACTCCCCAGGATGGCACAGTGGGCATGGTGGCCCCTTCGTGGATCTTGCGTCGTGGACTCATGTGGCTGTGGTGCCCCCCCTTCCCTTCCCCCTGAGGTGCCTGTAGTATTTTCATCAGATGCCCCTACAGTGTTCTCTCCAAAGGACTCAGGTCTCCTGTGTGGGCTTTGCCCTTGTGTCGCTACACTGTAGCCCACGGACTGTTCCATTTGACTTGGATGTAGCGGACTAATTGCCTCGGTTCTCCATGGCAGTGTGTATAGTATTATTTTGTTATGGATATTTTGCATAGTTGCCGATACATCTCAGGGTCTATTTTTTATATAAAATTTTGGTTCACAATTTAATTATGTCTTTGCATTTTTCAGGGGGGTTTGGGTGGTGTCACTGTGCATTGTTGCTCTGCATTGGTGTGTACATAGTTTGGGGGGGGTGGGGGTCGCATATGTGTGTGCCCGTAACCTTTCCTCCTCCCCCCTCCCGTGTGTCGTAGGTGCAGTACTCACCGTTGTCGTCTGCGCCGGAGTTCGTACTCGTGGTAGATGAGCAGGTAGACGAGTGCAGGTAGGATGTTTCATTCGGGTTCCATGCTGTCCTCCGTACTCGTGGAGTGTGTTTTGGTGAGCGTTTTCCCGTCCGTAGTCTGTTTCCGCCGTGTTTTTATCGGCGGGGCTCCCGCCCCGGAAAAGGTGGCGGATTGGTGAGTTGTAATACTGTGGGCGGTACATTGTCTGCCGCCTGCCTGTTGGCGGTGACCGCTGCGCTGTTTGTCTGTACCGCGGTGGCGGTCGGAGTGTTAATGTGGCGGGCTGTGTTGGCGGTTGCCGCCAGGGTCAGAATTCCATTTTTTGGACCGCCGGCCTGTTGGCGGGTTGGCCGCCGCTTTATCACCGACCGCCAGGGTTAGAATCACCCCCTATATATTTTCTTTTTACCTTGTGTGTAGTCTTTTTGTGGTGTTTTCACTGTGTTACTGTATGAGTTATTGCAGATATTATTTATACATTGCCTTCTAAGTTAAGCCTGCTTGCTCTGTGCCATGCTACCGGAGGGAGCGCACAGGATAATTTAGGTAATGTTGTGACTTACCCTGAGTAGGATTGTGGTTCCTACTTGGACAGGGTGCATACCGCTGCCAACTAGAGACCCAATTTCTAACAGGCTGGATCGTGCTTACCTTTGGACTTAAAAAATGTTGGAAGAGAAATCTCTGAGATGGTGGAAGTTCAGTGGGTCAAGGCTGCTGGAGTGTCCGAGAAGGGAGCAGCATCATTGGTTAGCCATGCAGTGAAACAATGGTAAAGAGTTTTAACTTTGGGCTTAGTGCAGCAGGACGGAGCTGTAGCCAAAGAGAGTTCTACAAGGTCAGATACCCCATTGGTGAAGGACAAATGAAACAGATTTTCTGCTGAGGAGAAAAATGTAGTAGAGATGCCGAAAAGTCAATCCAACCCGCGATGCACCTCGGGAAGATAAGCATGCAGGTTGGTCCCTCTTTCCTCCTGGTTCTCAAGGCACTTTTTGGCCTAATTTTGTCTAAGTCCTCAGTTTGTAAATCAACCATCTGGGCTCTTTTTGCACCACAATCGACGGTCCACGAGTGGTTGGAGACCTCTTGGAGGTTCCTGGCTCACTCAGGCTGGATCCCGGTGAATGTTCACAATGGTGGGAGCCTGTTATGTTCCTGTGGCTCTGAACAATAGGACAGCATATTAGCCCTTTGAGCCCTTTCCGGAAGTCCTGGGTGCATGTGAAGATGTAGAGCTAAATAGCAGGGCTGACCTCAGAGAGTTCAAGGCCGGGTCCAGGCAGCAGAGCAGTGCTTCCAGGTACAGCAGCTGACTGGTGTAGTGCACAGCAGGTCGCAGCAGCAGGCAGTCCTCTGAGAGTCCTTCCGCAGGTCCAGTAGTGAACTGAGGAGTGGGACTGGTAGTCCTATTTTTATACCCTGTTGCCCTGCTCCTAGAAGTTAGGAGAAGTTTCCAGTAAGGTTCTATGTAGTCCCAGGAGTTTTCTGCCTCCCCTGGCTCCTAGCTGACTGCACTGACAATGCAGGATCATTAGGCCTATTGTTTTGGGGCAGGGCACAACCTATTCAGATGCAAGTGGGCTATGTTCAGCTCTACCCACCTATCATGTGAGTGGAAAGACCAATCAGGCTGTGCTAATGCAATTGTGTGACTTTCTGGGTTAAATTCACAAAGTCTTAACTGTCAGCTATACCCAGTCATGGGACCCATGACAGGCTTCAGGCACGGAGGACTAAGTGCAAGAAAATGTAAAGTTTCTAAAAGTGACATTTTCTAGCTTGTAATGATAAATGTGACTTTACCATTAAAGAGGGTTTATCATTACCAGTTCATACGTATCAAACATGCCATATCTACCTCCGCTCATTTAGGAATTACAGCTTAATAAATGCAATAACAAATCCCCAATGTTGTCCAACGGAAGGGGTAGGTGAGTTATTCACTACTAGGACATGTAAAACTTTAAATTATGTGTCCTACATTTTAAATACACAGCACTCTGCCTGTGGGCTATCTAGGGCCTACCTTAGGGGTGACTTACTTGAAACAAAAGGGGTGTCTAAAATTTGGCAAGGGATTTTAAATTCAAAGTTAACATGGCAGTGGGACACTGCATTCGTGCTGAAATGTCAGGTTTGGGATATATTTTAAAGTGTTTTAAAGTGCTATAGAAATGTGTGACGCAATAATTGCTGAAAGATTTTCTGAATAAATATCTTCTACCTAGGACTTGCCATATTTAGAAATAAAGCAGGTTGTTGGCTGGACTATTTTTTCCATATAGGTACCTGACTTCCTTCCTCTGTTGTATACTGTCCACCTGCCTGTATCATGGAATGACCAGTTGACCTAAAAAGTTAAAGGTTTGTTACTGCAAATTCTATTACCATTTATAAAAACAATCTAAACTTTGGCAGAGTTCCAACTCTTTAGAAACAGGCTTTAGTCTAGCCTCTCTGGAAAAAACTTGGGGCAAATAGAGACTCATCTTGCTATTTCCTTTTCTAGTCAAGACCCTGATAAAACAACTGTCTAGAACTAATTGCATAAGTTTCTGCAATATACTCTCTTAACCCATTGTCAAATGTGTTTCTGCCTAGAGTGTTGCCTGGAGTTGGTGGCTGTATCTTTCAGCATTTGACACTATTGTCCATGCAATTCTGATCTTGAAGCTTTGGTATATGTGGTATTGCACTGTTTTGGTTTCAATCTTTTTTGAAAAATTGGCATCAGAACATGTTCCGTATTGGTCTAGGTAAAGAGAACTGAGCTGCAGTGTCCTGCAGGGATCAATTATGTCACTGTTATTATTTAATATTTAAAAACACCTGTTGCCATTAACCTGAAAAAATGGGTAAGCATTTTTACGTATATGACAAAGATATGTATAGGTGCGTGGCCAAGCAGCCGAAGATGGCGGCCGCATAAACCTTTTGCTGTGGAGGGGCCCACGAGTTATCCGATAAAAATAACGCCGACCTAGGGGTCATCCACGCTGCCGCTGCTGGTGTGGAGCAGCTGACCAGACGGGGAACCAGGCGCGCTGCCTTGAGTGCCAAGGGTGCTCGCTGGAGGTGGAACAGGTGGGAGGAGCCGGCGGCCTGGCGCCCCACCCTGAGACCTGGGACCAAAGTCGCTGGGCGCGCCCGGGCGGGGTGCGACTGACCGCCGGGCGCGCCAACCGCGGGGAAAGTTGCTCCGTCCCTGCTAACATAAACAGTGGGGAACCCGGAGTGCAGTCGGAGGTCCGGCGCGATCGGAACGCTGCAAGTGCAACTCACCATGAGGTGAGGAAACTAAGAAGAATTCCCGCACACAGCGCAGCCGAGGCCTGGTAAAAAAAGACTGAGCCCAGGAGATCGGGAGAAGCGAAAACTGAAGGCGCGGTGCCGCGCCTTAACACGGACGTCACCGCTGCCGGTGTGGAGCAGCGGACATGACAAGGAGCCAGGCATGCTGCCTTGAGCGCCCGAGGGTGCTCGCTGGAGGTGGAACATTACCGAGGCACCAGCGGCCTAGCGCCCCACCCCGTGACCGGGGACCAAAGTTGCCGAGCGCGCCCGGGCACGGTACGACTGACTACCAGGCGTGCCAACTGCAGGGGAAGGTGCTCCGGTCCCGCTAAGGTAGATAGTGGGGGGCCCGGTGTGCAGTCGGAGGTCCAGCGCAATAGGAGCACCGCAAGTGCAGCCCACCACAGGGGGAGAAAACCAAGAAGAACCCACGCGAGCTGCGCTGTCGAGGCCCGGGAAAGGAAGGTTGAGCCCTGGAGCCCGGGGGAAGCGAAAACTGAAGGCGCTGTGCCGCGCTTTAACACAGACGAGGGTGCAAACAGCGGCGACTCGGGCAGTGCACATAGGCTCGAGGTAGCTCCACACTGGAACAGACGGAATACCCCTGTTCATGGCCTGAAGTAGAATGTGTGGAAAAGAAAGGAGGTAAAATAAAATAAGGAAAATAATAAATTAAACAAAGGTGAACAAAAAGTAAATAATGAATATAAGGAGGCAATAACGCTGCCCATACAAAGGAGGACGAGTCCCTCCCTAACCACCACAGGACTGCCACTGCGACCCCCAGGGGAACACAGAATGGAGAAATCAGGCAGCTGCCTGGAGCGGAGACAGACGGAGGGAACGGAGCGGCTCCAGAAACACCAGAGGTAGACCCAGCTGAACATAACCTCTCGCCCTGCAGAGACAGGGAAGCGGCGGTGCGGGCCATCTGACAGGCCTTGGAGGACAGGGGAGATAAGGCTCGGTTGAGCTTCATGGACCTGTTGGACACGCTTGACGGGACGGGTTCTGGTGAGTACGGTCTAGCCGCTCTTTGGGAGAACAACCCATAAACGCGGAAGGGAAGGTGGAGCAGTGTGGTCACCAAAAACGCTGGAGCAGAGAGGAGTTGAAATAGCAGACAGGCCCTCGCTTTAAGCCTGTGGACACAACCCACAATATCCCAGATGTCTTCCAAAAACAGGATCAACGGTAAAACAATGGATCAAACCCCGTCTGTGGAATGCGGTGGTGGGGAGCCTCAGGACCCGCCGCAATCTAAAGTGCAGGATGCCCTGGACAAAATCCTGAGTGCAATTGAGGACACAAAAACAGCGTTGCAGCACGATATTAATCAAGTCGCAGTTGAAGTGGGCCTCCTGAGGGCGGATCACCAGAAGCTGGCCGACAGAGTCAAGGAAACGGAATCCGCCCTGACTGTAATAGCACCGGCACAAAAAGACCTAACAGCTACAGTGATGAACCTCACAGACAGAGTGACACGGCTAGAACAAAGAGCAGAAGTCACGGAGGGGAGGAACCATAGGAACAATGAACGGGTCGTAGGACTTCAGAAGGGAGCGGAGGGCTCGAATATGGTGGATTTCCTTGAGGAGTGGCTGCGCATAGTCGTGGCACCGGACAGACTGACCCCCTTCTTTGAATTGAAATGGGTGCACCGGGTGCCCTTGAGGCCCTTGGCGCCGGGTAGACCGCCCGAGTGGTAGTTGCTAGACTGCTACACTACAGGGATAGGGAATCCTTGCTGCAGCGGGCCAGAGAAGCAGGCCCTTTTAAGGTGGCGAATGGGGAAGTGACACTGTTCCCGGATTTCACACTCGAAGTCCAGTCCAAACGTGCCTCCTGGCGGTTAAGAGGGCCCTCAGAGATGAGGGAATACAGTACTCACTCCTTTTCCCAGCGAGGCTGAGGGTAGCTCTTGAGGACAAGACTACATTTTTCCATTCCCCCGAGGAGGCGTGGGAATGGTTGGAAGCACGTGGTCGCCGGCCTGGGCAGCGCACGAGGGAGGAACAAGCTGAGGGCGGTCCCCAGAGGGGCCCGAGGAGACTGCATAGGAGAAACCGCAACCTCACAGCACCAACACAGGCACAGCAGGAGTTGGGAAAGAAAGTGGCCCTGGAAGCAGCGGCCTCCATGAGCGGAGAGGCATCCCCTCCTGAGGGATCAGGAGGTGAATCAGATGACACAGCGGGGTCCTCCGTGGGGGGCTCAGGGTGCTCGGAAAGTGACCCTGCAGACGGATGATGAACTTGGATAACTGAACGGTACAGTCGGCCTCTAGGTGAGGAGAGTTACATGAGCTTGGGGCCCCCCTGAGCACGCCACCCCCTACCGGATTCTCGACCATCCATCAGACTGGCGAGAACTAGCACTAAACTGTTGAATATGTTGCACTGTTGCACAATTCTTTGGGCAACCTACTGTTTGAGGGGTGCCCTGGGGAGGGGGAGTTGGGTTTTATTCTTACAAGTTCAGATGGTGCCTGTGAGACGGTGGTGTGACGGTGTAGGACATACGATAAGATCCGGGGGGGATCGGGCCACCGGGGTGGGATGGGAAAATGGCAATGCTTATGACACATCAACATGGCAGCGTATAACTTCATAACGTGGAACATACAGGAGATGGGGTCTCCAGCCAAAAGACATAGAATATTGTCCTATTTAAAAAGAAGGGGTATCCAGGTGGCGATGCTACAGGAGACCCACTTGGCAACAGGGGAAGCAGAGAAATTGAGACGCAGGTGGAGAGGGCAGGTGTTCACCATGGAATACTCCACGTACGCACGGGGTGTGCTGATTTGGGTCCTGGCCGGGGTACCATTCGAGGTAGTATCAACCAATATAGACCGTGAGGGGCGATTTGTGATAGTGAGTGGGAAGCTGCATGGTACCTCGATTGTCCTAGGTAGTATTTATGCTCCCAATCAGGATCAGGTCACCTTCATGACGCGCCTATCGAGTCAACTCACCCGGCAGCAGGCAGAAGAACTGATAATAGGTGGGGACTTTAACAGTATACTAGATGTGGACATGGACCGCTCCACCCCACCGATGTCTGGGGCGGCAACACACAAGGTATCCAAGAGACTGAGGGAGTGGTTGGACTCCTGGGGCTTAGTGGATGCTTGGCGAGAACAACACCCCTCTGATAGACACTACTCATATTACTCAGGTCTCCACCGTGTGCACACCAGTATATACAGAGTGGTGTGCACAGCAAACGTGGTACTGGGAATGACCCACTCTGAATATCTTGGTCGTACCCTATCTGACCACAGCCCTTTACTCATTACATGGAGAATAACCGAAGGCAGGCCCCCCATCCCGACATGGAGACTGTTCCTGGCTTCACTAGAAGATCAAGCATACAGGGACGACCTCCGCTCATATCTGGCAGACCACATTAAAATTAATAAGGGGTCCACCTCTTCTAGGTCCACGGAGTGGGAAACGCTTAAAGTAGCAATGAGAGGTCACTGTATAGGACAAACGGTGGGGGTGAGACATACATTGGAGCGGGAGTTGACCAGTCTCGAGCATAATCTGCACAAGTGGGAACGAAGAAGGGTACGGAGGGGCCAGAACTAGAGGAATTTGAATGAGTGAGGAGGTCCCACTCCCAGGTTGAGGAACAACTACGCTGCCATAATATGCAAAAATACCTAGCCTCATTACAATCCGAGGAGGGCAGATCGGGTAGGATGCTGGCGTGGTTAGTGCGACCAGGAGGGGATAGTGAACCCATCACGAGTGTGAGAGACAGTGAGGGGGAATGGAGATGTAGACCGGGCCCTATAAATGACGCCTTTAAAGAATACTACACCCACCTGTATAGGGACCCAGGCGAGCTCAACACAGAGGAACTTGACGGTTTCTTACGCCAACTCCCCCTGACCACCCTGATGCATGAGGAACGTGACAGACTGGGAGGGCCAGTGACAGCGGAAGAAGTGCAGGAGGCCATCTCGCAACTAGCCCCAGTGGAGACTACGGGGATAGATGGCCTTCCAATGAACTTTTACAAAAAATGTACAACGCTGTTGACCTCACAACTATTGGAGATGTACACAGAGACATTGCATCATGGCAGGTTTCCAGACTAGCTCAGGGAAGCACTGGTAGTCCCCCTACCCAAACTGAAATCTAAAGAAGCATCGGTAACTGACTTTCGCCCCTTATCAACGCTGAACAGCGATTTCAAAATCCTTAGTAAGATTCTGGCCAACCACTTACTCCAATGTATACTGGCCTTAGTACACACAGATCAGAACAGATTTGTTCCAAACCACAGTACCTCCCTGAATCTCAGGCGGTTATTCGCCATCCTACACATGCCCATAGAGAAGAGACCTACTTCGGGAGTGTTACTAGCGGTGGATTTTGAGAAAGCCTTTGACTCGGTCCGCTGGGACTACCTCAGGGCGGGGATGCTGCGGATGGGCCTGGGAAAGGGTTGGGTAAAATGGGTGGACCTATTGTATGATGCCCCGTTGGCAAGGTTCAAGACGGGTAGGATGGTATCTGAGACTTACCCCATTTATAGGGGAACCAGGTAAGGTTGCCCTCTGTCCCTACAATTATTCGCCCTTGCCATTGAACCCCTGGCCGCCAGGTTGAGGATGGACGGAGTTGGTAGAGGAGTGGAGTGGGGGCAAACAGAGCATGTCATCTCATTGTACGCTGACAACATTCTCATCTATCTCAGGGATGGAGAATCTGGTCTCCCTTGGGCCCTGCGAAACTTGAAACAATTTGGTACCCTGTCAGGACTGCACCTCAATAGGCGCAAGACATTTGTCTTCCTCATTCTGCCAAGGTGTGAGCGCCCCACCACGTGTCCAGAGGACATGATATGGGCACCCCGCACCTTTAACTACCTGGGCATTCAGGTGTATCATGAAATGGGGGACCTCCAGGACAGTAACATCGGGAGGGTACTTCGCTCCTTGAGGGCATCTGTCGGATTCTGGCGCTCCCTGAAACTGTCTATAATGGCCAGAATATCATTAGCCAAAATGATCATGTTATCCCGTCTCCTTTATTATTTCGCTAATTTGCCGCTGTTGATCCCATCGGCATGGTTCTGCGAGTTGAATACACTGCTTCGGGAGCTCATATGGGACGGAGGCCGTAGGTGCACATCGCTTTCCATTCTTTGTAGACCGGCTCAGTCGGGGGGCGTAGGAGCCCCAGACTTTGAGTCCTATTACCTAGCATCCCAGCTGCAGTGGGTTTCCAGATGGTTCACCGGAGAGGGTCAACTGGAAAGATGCACTACCAGCGGAGTGAAGGGTATGGATCTGATTATTGCACACTTGATAAACCGGCGGGTGGCACACCAAACTGACAGCCTCATGACGAGAGTCGCCGCATCGTGCTGGAAGAAATGCACGAGACGTGTGGGAGTGGGTCCACCCTACTCCCCCGCCCTACCACTATCGGTGCTGATGCTGGGAGTCGAGGAGAGAAGCCAGACGGGGCCCGGGTCGGGAGCATTGAAAAAAGCAGGCGTGGAGACAGTGGGGGACCTATTTAGGGATGGGATGCTGAGATCCTTTGCCGACCTGGTGGAGAGTAATGGGGTACCACAGGGTCAATTCCTTCTATACCAGAGGTTGCTGCACAATCTGAGGGAACACTGGGAAACAGTTAATGCGGAACCCCCTACCCACCAGATATTACACCTAGTATTGGTATCAGGGGGCGAGGCCCACCTAATTACTAGACTAAACCGGGCCAAAAATGAGCACGCCCTGGACCCGCTCCAAACACAAAGGGAGAAATGGGAAAGGGCAGTGAGTAGGGACCTAACTGACACGGAATGGAAGAGAATACTGGCGTACCCCCAGATGGACTCAGGAAACACACAACTAAGATACATCCAATACAATTATATTCACAGAGCGTACCTTACCCCACACCGTTTGTCCCTAATATATGGTGGCCCCCCCAAGGTCATGCCCCAGATGCAAGGACATAGACTCAGACTTCGACCATATGGTGTGGAGTTGCCTGGAACTCCAGCGGGGTTGGGGAGCGGTACTGACTGACCTGATTAAATTATTCGAAGTGGATCTGTTTCTGGCCCCGACTGTGGGCCTCCTGGGTCTTGGAACCAGACTCCCACATGGGAAGGTGGGTAGTCGATTCCTGGGCCTAGCCCTGGCCCTTTATAGAAGGTTGATCACATTGGGCTTGAAATCACCCAGATGCCCTCTACTGAAGGTATGGAGACAGGATGTTACGAAATGGGCGAGGGCAGAACTGCAGGTCCTGATTAGCGAGGAGGCGTGGGGCCTCCGACAGACTACTATCACGCCAGCATGGGAGGAAGTACTGATGAAATGGTACTGTATAGTGATGGTAGACGATCCAACAGTAGGGGAGGATGTAAAAATGACAGGAACAAGAGTAGGATAAGAGAGATGGCAACAAAGTCATATCAGCTGGGGTATAGTTTATAGGGAAGACCTGAGGCTACTCATGTGGGGTAAAACAGGCCAAGGATGAGAACCCCAAACCATGAAAAAATAATAATAATATTAATAATAATCAATTTGGGATATCGAACAGACACGAGGGATAGGCAGGAGCTGAACGGGTCGGATACCCTCCCCCTAGGGAACCAGCCGGGAAGGTATGGGAGACCCACCCCACATACCGGTGGAGAAGTATACGATCCTTTCCTGCAGCTGCTCTCACCCGCTAGTACTGGCGCCATCAAGTAAAGTTACTATTTTTTGGTAGTTATAGTCTGTCATGTAGGCATCGCAGTAGAAAGGACAATATGGCGCACTCACGAAATGTATATAAGATCAGGACACCCGAGTAGAGTAATCTAAACATGAAGCACGGCTAGAAGGTATAACAAAACAATTAATAGTATATACAAGAAAGTGATAAGATGTCTACAAGGATGAGGGTGAACAGAACGGAGGCTGGTGTCCGTCAAGCGATGAACAGTATGTGTATGACAGCATAATGTTAATGATAATAAACATTTTAATAAAAATATATTTTTAAAAAAATGACAACGATACGTAATGCCTCATTTACAAGATGCCCAATGTGTCAGTTTGTAAATGTGGAGCAGTGAAGAGCACTGCTTGTGCCACAGTTATGTGAAAAACAATGATAAAATGGTGGCACTAAGGCTTTGTAAATGAGGCCCCTAGTTTCTATTTAGTTTTCAGAAATATAAGGGGCCTCTTACACCAGGCCCTTGCACCACCAGAGTGTCACTTTTAACAATACTCTGGTGGCGCAATGCCTTACACCATATTTACAAGGTGGTGTTAAGCCACTTTTGTGGTTTAAAGCCACCTTTTAAATACAGTCCCTTCGCATTGAATCACTTAGGGGGTCATTCTAACTCTGGCGGGCGGCGGAGGCCGCCCGCCAGAGTTCCCCTGACAGAACACCGCTCCGCGGTCTGAAGACCGCTGCGGTGATTCTGTGTTTCCCGCTGGGCTGGCGGGCGACCGCCAGAAGGCCGCCCGCCAGCCCAGTGGGAAACTCCTTCCCAAGAGGAAGCCGGCTCCGAATGGAGCCGGCGGAGTGGGAAGGTGCGACGGGTGCAGTTGCACCCGTCGCGAATTTCAGTGTCTGCTAAGCAGACACTGAAATTCTTTGTGGGGCCCTCTTACGGGGGCCCCTGCAGTACTGCAGGGGCCCCCAGGGGCCCCACGACACCCCATACCGCCATCCTGTTCCTGGCGGGCGAACCGCCAGGAACAGGATGGCGGTATGGGGTGTCGGAATCCCCATGGCGGCGCAGCTCCTGAGGGCAGCGGAAAACCGGCGGGAGACCGCTGGTTTTCCCTTTCTGACCGCGGCCAAACCGCCGCGGTCAGAATGCCCTTGAGAGCACCGCCAGCCTGTTGGCGGTGCTCTCGTGGTCGTTGACCCTGGCGGTCAATGACCGCCAGGGTCAGAACGACCCCCTTAGTGTGGAAGGGGCGTGCAATGGGTGTTGCGGTAGGCATTCCAGTGCAACACCCATTGCATTTTGACGCTGCCCCAGATCTACGAGGATTTGTAAACTTGAGGCAGCACCAAAACTAATGCCACCCCACAGGTGGCATTAGCATGGCACAAGGAGGAGAAATACTTTTATTTCTCCTTGTTTTTGCTTTTTCTATGTGTGCTGCATTGTGCAGCACAAATAGAAAGAGCAAAACACCATAAATTATTGTTTAGGTAGAAGGGAAACCTTCCTGCACATAAACAATCATTCCTTGCAATGCAGGCAGCCTTTCACTGTGGTGCAAAGGTGCCTGCTTTGGTCGTAGGTAGCTAATTTTAGCACCTGCACTAGTGAAAACACAGGGGTGCACCTTATTTTTGTAAATATGGCACATCCCTGTATTTCTGAGCTGACGCAGCTCAGCACTGTCCATTTTGGTGCAAACGCCACGATGCGCCACTTCCTCATAAATGAGGCCCTACGAATGAAAGATGACTTAAAAACTGTCTCCCCTTTACTGAGCAGAGGATGTCCCAAGATTGTCTGTAACTGAATCCATCTAAAACTGAGATTTTGCTTATAGATAATGAGCACACAAGATACACATTTTCTAAACTGGTTGGCAGAAATGGGTCTCTCAAGACTTTGGTTCTTGTACATAGAGCTCTCTATTCTAGTAACCCAGACTTCTCAGCGAGAAATTTCCTAAACCTTCCCTCTGGTTCACAAAGCTGCTTAAGATTCTTTTTCTTGATTTACAGATTCAAATTTCAGCCTTGTGGTAGTTCTGCATTACAAGCACTAGTAAATTGTGTCATATGCTACACTATATAATTAAAGTACCATTGAACACTTACGGTTAGCACAGACTGGTGTTCTGATAGAGAATATTGCACCTTGTGCACAAGACTGGATTTGGAAACATTAATGCCAATTCCATCACATCTCTGCAGGTGGCATTGTGTGGCTCCACATTGGGCCCATTGGTTACAAATGTGACGTTGCGGCAACTTTATGACCAGTACCTCCTTGCTCCGATGTCAGTTAATTTCTTTCTGCAGCTTACGACGTTGATTCGAAGCTAGCAGTGCCATCTCTAGACCCAACTTCCCCTAAGGAAAACTTGTTTTAACCACAATAATAAGTACAAAAATATTGAAAAGAAAATAGTTTTACACTACTATCAAAAAATGTATAGAACAGTATAATTTTTTGATATATATCTATATAGTTAAAACAGTAAATCATAAACATTTTAAAGTACAACCTTAATATAAAATACATTAAATATGTTTAAATAATATTTAAACATGTATTATAGTATATAATTATTTTAAATAACGCACACACATATATGTGTGTACATTTATGTACATATATAATGTAAAACTATCATAAACTATCATGAAGTATAATAATTGTATTTTAAATTAGAATTTTCTAGTTTTTTTAATATGCTAATAAGACAAGTATATATATATATATATATATATATACATATATATATATATATATATATCTTCACATACAGATACAAAATAAAAAATGTAACAAATAAACTGCAAAAAGTTTTAAATATTTCCAGTTTAATTATACATAAAAAGTTGACAATAGGTAGAAATATGTGTTAGTAAAATTATGTTACAAATTACATATATTTTATATATTAAAAATGTAACATTAAATACACAAACACATAATAATAATACATATTTAAATAATACTAACTAACACTATTAAACTGTAGAAATAATACAAATTTACTATTCCCACACCAATATCTGCAACAGTAAGGAAAGAGTTAGATGCAGAAGGGGTAAAATTTACTATTCCCACTTCGATCAGAGCAACAGTAGGGAAAGCGCTGGACTCAGGAGGGGAAAATGTGGTATTCCTACTCCATTCTGTGCAACAGTATGGAAAGCATTGGACACCAAAGGGGTAAAATTTACTTTTCCCACTCCTGTATGTGCAACAGTAGGGAAAGCGTTGGTCACTATTACCACTCCAATGTATGCAACAGTATGGAAAACATTGGACTCAAGAGGGGTAAAATTTACTATTCCCACTTCAGTCAGTGCAACAGTAGAGAAAACATTGGACTCAAGAGGGGTACAATTTACTACTTCCACTCCAGTGTGTGTGATAGTAGGGAAAGCATTGGACTTAGGAGGGTTAAAATTTACTATTTCCACTCCAGTCAATGCAACAATAGGGCAAGTGTTGGACTCAGGAGGGACAAAATGTATTATTCCCACACCAATGTGTACAACAGTGGGGAATGCAATGGACTCAGGAGAGGTCAAATGTAGTATTCACACTCCAATGTGTGCCACGGTAGGGAAAGTGTTGGACTCAGGAAGGGAAAAATCTATTCTCACTACATTCAGTGCAACAGTAGAGCGAGAGTAATTCACATCAAACAAATAACATATTTTATCAACTCTCTTAAATACCCAAAACTATAAAATTCTGAATATAAAAGTGATGCTAAATTTCAACAAAAATAAAACACATTACATAATTATTACAATTTTAAATAATAATTATCAATTAAAACAAATATTATTAACATAATGTCATAGAAAAAATAAAAACACAATTAAATATTAAGGGCCCGATTATGAGTTTGGTGGTTGGAAAACCCGACTGCCAGACCCATAGTGAGGAAACCGCCACTGAGGTGGTGGTCTCCCAACTACCTTATTACAACTTTCCCATGGAAAAACAAAGGTTTCTACCCATCAACCCAGTAAGAAAGATGCAGCAGCATTGTTCCTGGCGCATAATTGAGCCAGCGGCAATGCTGCTGCATTCAGGGTGCATGAGCACACTTGAAATGCGCACTGTCTGCACAGCACACAGTGCACATTTCAAGAGAGTGCTTGGCAGCAGGAGCCCTGCACTGCCCAGGCCCCATGCACTTGTTCGCCGCCAGCCTTTTCATGATGGTGGAACGGCCATGAAAAGTCTGGCGAAGAATAAGATTGTAACCATCAGGGTGGCTCTGAGTTCTGCACCACCCTGGCTGATTACACCCAGGACCACCATCAGCCCATCGAGATCAATGATTTTGGTTGGGACTGCAGTAGGTTGCCAGATCTGCTTGTCAACCTCGTAATGTGGCGGTCGAACAGCCACACCAGTGGTGGTCCTACTGCCAATGCGAGGTCAGCAATCTTAAGAACGCCAGCCTCGTAATTGTGCCTTAAGCAATAAAAAAACATTTTTTTATAAATGCATGAATAACTTTCAACTTATGATTACTTAATTAACTTTCCACCCTATTCCTCTACAAACTAAACAAAACACACCTAAAATATAACTTAACAAGTATGATAATTTCCCAGTTATCATAAATATAAATTACATCCTTAATAATAAAATAATAATTAATTATCAATACATTATTTCTTAATTAGCTTCCAGCCCCTTACCCCTACAAAACCAAAGGTCAACATTTGAAATATAACATAAAACATACCCTATTTACACAATTTAAATAATTAATTATCAATTAAATAATTAATATAAATTGAAAGTTAAATATTAAATAGTTATAATTAATTAACTTCTCACACTATACCTCTACAAATCCCTCAACCTGCACCTAAAATGTAACTAAAAGATAAATTAATTACTGAATTTACATAATGAATAATGAATTACACAATTTATATTAAATATAATTAATTATTATTGAATTATGATAAATCAGCTACCTACCTACAACCCACTACAACACTAAAAATTGCACTTAATAATTAAATTAAATTTAAATTTAAAAACAACCAAAAATTTGCAAACTATATTAAAAACATTAGCAATAATTGTACAAATAATGTATAACATATACCATTAAAATATACACTAAAATAGATGTTTTTTACAACAATATTTGTGTGAACGGTATTAACAACATAGATATTTTTAACATTGATATTACTCACCTTGAAATTTTTTTATTTTTATCGACATTATTCCTGCATCACAATATTTAGTATCACCATATTAAAAACTTGATATTTGAGTGCATCGATATTTTTAACTCTATAGTTTGTCTCAATACCGCAGTCTCTGCCATGTTATTGTCTTTTTCCTGATGCTGATTAGATGTTTTAAGATCAGGATGTTGAAGGGGCTGTCGAGGGCAATGCCTTTGGGGAGCTGCTATTAGCCAGTGGGTTGAAGACCTCCCCTGAGATCAACTTAAATTTGCCTAACCCAAAGGTCACTGAAGAGGCCTTACCATTCGTAACAGTCATCAGGAGGGAGGCTGAAGTTCCCAAACTACCAATGCAAGAGGTAAAGACTAACGTGTTGACAGAGGCTCTTTAAACGGTAGCTATAACTCAGTAACCCCTTCTTCCTTTCAATGAGACCTTAGTAGATGGACTTTGAACACCTGTGCAAAACCAGGATCTTGCCACCAGCCAAAAGACATGGGCAAGGGGCACAAGCCCGCTCCTGGGGACTCATACTTCCTAATACAACATCCCACCTCAGTGTGTTTTGTGGTACAGGCATCATCCAGCTGCCAGAGCCCAACCTTTTTCCAACTACTTCACCAGATAGAGAATCCAAATGAATGAAACATTTTGTGAAATGCATTTATCCAATACCAGTCTTGTCATGTGATCCATCAACATCTTGTGTTTCCTGGGATGGTTATCACACACGTTGCAGGTCAGAGTGGCAGATGTATTGCCAGGTGTCTCTGAGGATTTCAGACAAAAGGCCTCATTACGACTTTGGCGGAGGACCCTGCCATGAAAAGGCTGGGGGAAAGAGGACTTGTGATCAACACCGCTGTGTCTGACCATGACTCCAACAACTGCTAACCCACCTGGATCTATGATCTGGCAATGGCAGTGGTTCCCTGGCAGTCTGACTGCCAGGGTTGTAATCTGGTGTTCAGACCACCAAGAGTACAGCCGCCCAACCATCACTGTGGGTTTGGTAGTCCTCGGACCACCAAACTTGTGATTTAGCTGGCAGTCTACAATGTCTGATCTTTAATGGCTAGATGCTGGGAAATGCACAATCTGTCTGGTCTGGACACAACTGTCTCCCTGTGACAGGTATTCGCACAAGCGTGCTCCTTGACACCATGACTGGATCCGCTCCACAAACTTTGATTTAGACATCTAGTAGTCCCTAATGGGTATGCTTTTCAATGACTCAAAATATTTTGGGGCTAAAGCAGATTCTACCTTTGAGAAATTTACTTGGAGCAACTGCTCGCTCTTTGGGCCTAGCTCAGCCGGCTCAGGAGTCATCATACAACAAAAATACCCTTTTCAAGGCTTTGGCAAGGAGTATCTGTGAAGGCAGCATCAATATGAGCCTCAGCAGCAACGGCCTCCCAGCCCTTTTGGGTGTGAGTGTGACGTGCCACCGCCAATGTCCAGGCAGCATTCTAATCAGACAACAACCCCTCCCTCCACAGCTGCAACTACACAACCACTTTAATTTGTACTTGACAGCTCACAATCCCCCAGTAGGAAGTCAGGTGCACTTTCATCTCCTCGGATGGCAGAGCATCACGTCAGACCAATGGATGCTCCAGGTCGTAGAGCATGGCTAATCCCTACCTTTTGGGTCCTGTGCTCTAGATATCTAGATAGACACCTCAACATCTACGGAGAACCACTTGCCCATACTCCCTGGAGAAGTTCAAGCTCTCTTGTCTAAGGGGGCAAAAGAAAGGGACAAGCATCAGACTTTGGGACTGGTTGCTACTACTATTATATTCTGGTGCTGAAGAAGGATGGGGACCTTTGCCTATCCCAAATCTCCACCTTCTCAAATTCTTCTTGGGGACGGAGAAGTTCAGGATGCTCACGATGGTCCAAGTTCTGTATGCATAAATCCAGGAGACTTGACATTTCCTTTCAACTTGCAGGACACACATTTTCACATTTCTGACCTGTGTTATCTGTGGTTCCAGGTAGTTCAAGAGTGCTTTCAGTTCTCTGTGCTCCACTTTGGCCAATCCCGTGCACCTTGAGTGTTCCCGAAAGTGATGGTGGAGGTTGCTGCCCATCTTCTGAGGTTCAGAATACCAAAACTCCCATAAATCAACAACTGGCTACTGAAGGTTGGCTTGTCTCAAACAGTTGTAAAACACCTGTAGATGATAGCCAATCTGTTTTCATTGTTACGTTTCTCAATCAATGTGCCGAAGCCACACTTAACTCTTTCACAATGGCTTCCCTTCATTGGAGGCTTCCTGAGTCCAATGTTTTTTTTACCTATCCCTTCATCTCCAAGAGTCCAGGACATTCAGACTATGGTACTGATGTCTCTGCCCTTAACTTGAGTCTTAATGAGAGTGGCTCTGAGGCTTCTGGGTCTCTTAACCTCCTGCATCCTTCTTGTGGACCATGCCAGGTGGCATATGGAGCCTTTGCAGTGGGATCTGAAGTCTCAGTTGGCTCAGCTCAAAGGCACACAATCAGACTACAACCATGTGTCGAAAGAGACTACAAAGAATCTGGATGGTGGCTGCAGGACAACAATTTAACCAGCTGTGGCCTCTCTCCATATCCCTCCCAGAGTTAATAGTCATGATGGATGCATTATTGCTGGACAGCGGAGATCATCTGGAAGAGTTGGAGGTTAGAGGACTCTGGCTTCTGGCAGAGGTTTACCGCCACATCAATTTGCCAGATTGCAAGTGATTCATTTGGCACTAAAAGCATGCTTTTTGACCATCAAGAGGAAAGACTGCAGGTTCTCACAGACAACGTGACTGCCATGTGGTGTGCACAAAACAGGCCTGAGTTGGGTCTTGGTCCCTTTGTGAGGAGACTGCACCTCTGGAAATGGCTAAACTTTCAGTGCATTTCACTGATTGTCCAACACATGGCAGGAACTTTAAACGCCAGGGCAGATTAACTCCCCCACCTGTGTCTAGTGTATCACAAATAGCAGTTACACTCAGTGGTGGCATAGGGCATCTTCCAGCAATGGGGAAAATCCTGGCTCAAAGTATTTACCATCAAAGAGAATGCACAGGGTTCATACTTTAACTCTCTAGAGGTCCCAAAGCAGTTTTCCCTGGGAGATACCTGCCATCTGATCTGGGTATTGGGACCCCTGTATGCATTTCCACCCCTCCCACTCCTCCTGCCCTGAGTACTGAAAAAGATCATGAAAGACTTAGCCCAAGTCATCCTATTGGCTGAAGACTGGCAAAGGAAAGTGTGGTACATGGAACATCTGGCCATGAGCATTTGTCCGCCAATTCATATGTCCCTTTGGGAGAAATTTCTGTGACAGAAGTTCACCCTGGACCTGCACCCAAGGCTGCATAGCTTGCTCTTCCATACATGGAGATTGGTTGGCAACAGTTGATAGTTTGTGATCTTCCACTGGAAGTCATTGGTGTCATTCTGGCAGCCAGGGGCCCCTCTATTAAGTCTGTGTATTCAGTGCTTTGGGAGGGGTTTGTTGCCTGGTGTTCTCTAAGTCATGGTTAACTCTTACAAGTGAGTTTGCCAGTTATGCTTCTGTTTTGTCTTCCATTCACCCAGCAAAGCCTTGCTGTGGCTACTGTTAAACACTATGCCCTTTTAAATTTGTTATGCTTACCGTATCAGCCATCCCTTTTCAAGTCACCTGTTGTGATGCATTTTTCAAAAGGGCTGACCCACATGTTCCTACCATTATCTTTCCAGATACCACAGTAGGACCTAAATTTGGTTCTGACATATCTAATATACTCTACATTCAAACCTATGCGTAGTTGTCCCTTATGCCAGTCAACTATTAAAATTGTGTTCCATATGCAATAAAATCTACTAGACGAGTGAATGTACTTCAAAATATGTGTGTCCAGCAACTATACACTTGAATCTTTCAGACAAACTTGTCCTTCAGAAAAAGGTGGCTGTCCTACCCAAAGTAGTTACACTTTTCCACATAGGACAATACATCACTTTGCTGGTTTTCTATGTTCAACTTCACCTTTCTAATGAGGAGGAACTGCTTTACCGAGTTGACCCAAGGGGTTTCTTAGTGTTTACACTGAATACAACAGAGAATATTGGCAAGATGACCAGCTAATCATTGTGGTGTCTGGAACTAAAAGGGGAAAGCAGTGCAAAAGATAACCATTTTATGTTGGATTGTTCTATGCATTAGGATCTGTTATGGGCTGGTGAGGAAACACCCCAAGAAGGGTTGCATGTTCATTCCACCGGAGCAAAGGCAGCTGCTACTGTGCTGGTGTGCAGTGTGCCAGTCAAATAAATTTGCCAGGCTTCTATGTGGGTAGTCCTTCAAACATTCACAGAGTGTTAGTGCCTGGATTACCAGGCCCAGTGGGAAGAATATTTTGCCAGATCTGTACTGTAGGATTTCCTGGTTTGAGCCATTTCAAATACTCACCACATGAGGAGGTGCTGATTTGGTATCTATTCGCAAGGCTAGAAATCTGCAGTTAGAAGTCTCTATCAGAAGAATAATTTACTTACCTTCAGTAATGCCTTTTCTGGTAGAGACTCTATCTAAGAGTAGCAGATTTCTCACTACCCACCCCTCATTTCATTTCTGTGGAATGGACTCAAACAATATAATTATAGGATACCATATATGAAACATTTGCACTCTGCTCTCCTTCTTTAAATGGCTCCACTTCCAACTGTGTGGATGAAAATCTGAAAGAAACTCACATCAGGGCATGGACGTAACAGACGTATGGTGGCCCTAATGTTACAGCTAGTAATGATGGACCCAGTGCAGAGCTGCATGACACCCCATGCTAATGTGCAAGGGAATTGCCATCAAAGTTTCTGGATCCAAGCTGGCAGCTGGGGAAATACCCAAGGTGAGGAATCTGCAGTTACATAAAGTTTCTGCCAAAAAAGGTGGTACTGAAGATAAGTAATGTGTTCTTTTTAGTGCTAATAATTTCCACACTTGATTACTGAAATAAAGCCTGTCTCTTGGAACACTGAAGAAACCTCTTACAAAACTCCAGTTAATCCAAAGTACAACTGAGAGCATGATTTCCAGTCTCAACCAATAGGATCATACCTCCTCTTGCAGATGCCAGCTGCATTGGTTCCTGGCTAAAAATAATTATTTTCAAAACATTATTTCTTACTCACCTTCCAGTGAATATATCTTATGCTTAATTTTTGTTGGACAAATTAAAAAGGCATTGTCCTAATCAATGTTCATGTACCTTCTTGTGACCACAGTCTTGTTAATCCTTATTTTAGGAAATTGAGAAGGTGCCTTTCAATTTCTTGCAGCTACACACTGGAATGTTCTACCTCACTGGAATCTACCTCTAATCATTTGGAAATTAGAAAATCTATTTGAGTAATTCAACACTTTGCTTTCTTCCTTACTTGCTGCTAGTTCAATTAGGCTTTTGTGCTGGGAAGCCTTTTGCGTATTAGCTGCACTTTATAAAATCAAATACCATCACTTTATTTAACATGACATAACATAACAAAGCGTGACATAAGATTAACGCTATATTTTGAACATTTCATACTGTGCAACTTGAATATCCTCTTTTTGATAACAAGAGAGCTAGAATCTATCCAAACTTGTGTATTAAGCAGTTCTGTGAATGACAATCTGGGATATTTCCTAAACCATCTTGTTCTGCAATCCTGACTTTCAAATCTACCTGCAATCCCAACACCACCAAACCCTCCTGCAGAACCTCAGACTAGAAACACTGTTAAATTCTAGCCAAAGTCATTTTTCTTTAAAAATGAACCATTTATTGGCATAATTGGCCCATATTTTCAAAGTATTGATATTTCTTTGTTTATAAAGACAGGCTTGTGAACTCAGTGCTGTCAGTTCAGTATAATGTGGAGCAGCAGGTCATACCACACTGTGCTGCACTGCCAGTGTCATCAATTTGAAAGTATTGTACAAAGTTGAATTAGATGCAGACGCTTTTGGTCTCTGGTGTTTCAGGTGTCTGAAGAGGAAAGACTAATGGTTAAGCCCAGTGGACAGACTCATTGCAAAAACAGAAGTATCTCTGCTGTCAACAAAGGAAGTGATATCACAAGTCCGTTGATGTTACTAGCATGCCTGGAATTGAAATAATTCTGCTTTTATACCATTCACATATTCTGCACAGTCAGGTATTGTTCATATACGTAATAGGAGACAGGGACACACAATTCATTTATCAAATACATGTAGTTTATTTTAATCAAACAACCATCAACTTTAGAAATTAGGTGCAGTCAATTATCAATCTGAACTTGCGCACAATAAATTCTGAGGCATAACATTTTTACATTTGATGATTAAATACACCCTCTAGACATAATGCAGAAGATAGCAGCATGTACAGTTTGATATAGCAGCATCATCTCACGACGGCGTGTATCAACATGTTCAAGAACAGCTGTCAATTCAGCTTCAGAATGGCAAATAGTTGGATACAACAAGATAGAACAGTTAAATGATATACTTCTTTGAAAGCGAGTGAAATGATAATATCTGAGGAAAATAACCATGCAGGGATCCCCAGGACCAAACCCGATCTCAACCATCCCCACAATTAAAGGCACCATGATTTGAGCAACTCCAGGGTAGAGCTATATGGTTAAGGCCACCTTCAGGCCACCCTAAGTTCTATAGAGTTTTACGTATGGGTGGGAGGAATATAGTTGGTCTGGTGGTTACAGCAAAGAGCAGAGACAAAGAGAACAGGCGTGTGGTTGTCAGGGGTTTTAAGCTCAACTAGAGCCCTCCAATACTTTCCCCTTTGGTGTGCCCTGATACACAGAATACCCCTTCTCCCTAACAGCCTACCCCAAAAGAGGCAAGGAGAGTCACCTCTAATACTGGGTCTTGCAGGGCACAGGCTACTTTAATGAACATAGCATCATCGGTGGGGACAAAATAAGTCATAAACCACAATAGGGGCCAATTCGGCCTGCTGAACAATGTACCTTAAATTCTGTTTTGAGGAGCGTTGCAAAGATGCATTGCACAGTCAAAGAAATGCATCAGTTTCAATATGTGGCGAGGCTATGATGAAAAGGCCTGCATCATCATCATCGAGGATCTCATTGATGGGGCTTGAAATGTGAAGTTCTGCACTGAGGATGCAGTGCACAGTCAGGGCGATGAGTGAGTTCTGAATAGGAAAAAATGGGAACACTTTTTGGAAAAACCCCGCTCCTAAAGCATGTAACAAAGCTCATGTTGCCTATACTCAGTGGAACCTAGATCACCTGGGGCTCAACTGGACTTAATGGAACCACACAGTTTCTAGCTGCGTAGATTATGAAGTTTTATCAGTTCATGACTGTGACGGTGTGAGGATGAGGTATGCTACTTTCAGTTTCAATAATTTGTCAATATTTCCTCCTCTGGGATCCAATTGTATAACTGTTAACACTGTCCATCAAAAACCATTTTCTGAGTGCAGCTTCTCACCCAAATGATTGACAAAAAGCTTTTCCAAAATGTTTTTCCATTTTTTCAATCAATTTGTTTAATTAAATAGAGATATATAGTTTTATTTTTTCAATATGGTTGTTGTGTGTGGCCATCCGTAGCACGTTTAAATTTGTTTTGCCATTTGGCTCATGCGACAAGGAACAGTTTTGATTTTTAACCCATAATTAGTATGGTCATAGTTAGTATCATACACCCCACAATGCACTAGGAATAACATGAGTCTGGTATAAGCTTACACGCTCGTGTTTGGGCAGTTATTGATGTTAATACGACAGCAGGCTCCTGCGAGAAGATTGGTACGATTGCTTGTGTTAGGGTGTGAACACATTGAAGCTATTACGAGTGCTGACCGGGTGTTTGAAGTTAGTGGTGCATACTAGTGTGTTGCATTTGGTGTTTTCCACTGTTTAATCAGTATCAGTATAGGTGGTGCTGCAATCCTCATATTGTACTAGAAACAATATGAAATGGGTTCAATACCCCCATAGTCATTTGATTGACCAGACTCTGAGGGCAACATAAAAGAAGGTTTCTCCCACACGATTGGTTTAGGCAGTTTGTGCCATCACGTACTAACTACAAGAGTCATATTGAGACGCTTTTCAAGCGTTTTGTAGTAAGTAACTCATCTATCTTCTTCGAGTCAGAGGACGTACATTGTTGTTTGCACAAGCTGTTGATTTTGGCTCCCGGTTATGGTAGCATTTTAGTGTTGATGCTGTGGCACAACAATGTAGCTACGTGAAACACATTCGGAAGCTCACCCGTTCCTAATTGTAAAAGTTATTGAAGTTACAATGTATTTAACCTCTTTATCTGAATGCGTATTTTCAACATGGCCCTTTTTTGGCGTTTCAGATTTACAATGCTTTTGTCCTTAAATAAACAGACAAGACACACCTCAAACTATCCTCTTAAAGTGAGTTGAATCCTTAGGGGCAATCCGTTTGGACTTAGGTGTGATAGTCAACTCTTAAGTAGCAATTAACGAGGCCTTTTATACCTACTATCAGTCATTATACGCATCCCCTCCTCCTCCTTTGGTGGAGCGAGTGGTTGGCTTTTTAAGCTCTATCCCTCAGCGACGCCTGCAACCTGAGCAAGCAGATGCGCTGGATGGCCCCATCTGTCTGGAGTAAATGTGTCTAGCCCTGACCTAAATGGCCCAAAACAAGGCACCTGGGTCGGATGGCCTCTCTGTGGAGTACTTCGAATCCCAGGCGAATCACCTTTTACAACCCTTGCTCCAGGTGTTCAATGAAGTGTCGACCAGGTGAAGTTACTTGACTCGATGTGCAAGGCCCTCACAGTAGTGCTCCCAAAGCCTGGTCGTGATCCTCTTGATGTTAGATCATATTGCCCTCTTTCTCTGCTGAACTCAGATTGTAAAGTGCTGGGGAAAATTTTAGCCAATAGACTCCTCCCATTTCTACCACAACTGATCTAGGAGGATCAGTCAGGGTTTATACCAGGTAGAAACACCTTCCTGAACATCAGGAGACTGCTTTGTATAATACACAATAATAGCCCAGAGTCTACCCGACGAGCAGTGGCCAGGTCGTTCGATATCGAGAAGGCATTTGACACACTGAGCTGGGACTTCCCTATTAAATCACTAGGCGCAATGGGATTTGGCACGGGATATATAAAATGGATTATGACATTATACTCTAATCCTACGGCCTGTGTCAAAACTGGGCAAGTTATTTCAGATTCCTTCCCAATATCAGGGGCACCGGACACGGTTGCCCGTTGTCCCCCCTGCTGTTTGCCATAGCTATGGAACCATTGGCTGCAAAGTTACGCTCACAAGCACAACAGTGGGGCATCCCGGAGCTACACACACACTACATTATTTCCATGTACGCAGATGATGCTCTGGTGTACTTGCGCGATCATGCTGCATCTGTAACGGGGGTGAAGGATATACTCGCTACCTTTGGAGCCATTTCTGGCTTACGTGTCAATTGGTCCAAATCCTGTATTTTTCCCTTGACCCCTGTGCCACTGGAGCTCCAATCGGTCCTACCAAACTACCTGTTACCCTGGTGCCATTTCACCTTTAAGTATCTGGGCATACAGATATATCATTCTATGGAAGCCATAAGGAATGGCAATATAGACAGAGTTCTTCACTCTGTATGTGGTTCATTGCCCTTCTGGGGTGCTCTTGCCTAGTCACCCATGAGCAGAGTGGCTGTCGCCAAAATGCTCATCCTGCCGACGTTCCTATACTATTTTGCAGCGCTCCCAATCGTCTTACCTTGCTCATTCTTCAAGTCCTTACAGTCAATAGTGACTGATTTACTATGGGGTAGGGACAGACATTGAGTAGCACTGTCCATGACACAATAACCACAGAGGGCGGAGAGCTTAGGGATGCCCAACTTTGAACTGTATTATGCAGCTGCCCAGCTACAGTGGTTGGCCACTTGGATGGGTGAGATCCTCACAGCAGAGCGCAAGGTGATGTTGGACATACTAGCACCGCTTCCGATGCTGGCTTGGCTGTTGGACAAGTCATGCCCCACTCCACGTGGCTCCGTCCTATTAGAAGTCGCCAAGACATGTTGGCTACGATATGTTCACTGTAAGGGCTCTGATATAACATACTCTCCTTTGATTCCTCTGGCACAATTGCCTAGAGCCCAAGCCCTGTCAGTGCATCATAACATTACCCCGTGGCGCGAATCAGGCCTGGTGAACATCAGGGAGCTTTACTCGGACACCACTCTACAGTCCTTTTGCGAACTTATGGAGAATACAAGGATACAAGCCGGCGCCTTCTTGTGATATTGCACAATACGACACTTACTACGCACCACGTGGGGTGTGGGCGACAATGAACCACCGACATCACAGATACTCACATTGATCCTATCTGTGGGTGGCACACGGGGTGCAATATCACAACTATATGTCGGAGGTCTGCCCAGAACTGGAGCGTGCGAGATCCCGCTGGGATGAGGCACTCCCTTCCCCCTTGTCACAGGCGGCCTGGGCAGCGGAGCTATCCACTGTCAAAAAAGTCTCTCGGAACCCCAGACTCTGCTACACCCAATTCAATTATATACACCACTCCAACGTATTCCCTTCCGGGCATAAAAGGAATGTTTCCTGTGTCAGACCCAGCGTGCCCTAGATGTGCAAAGCCATTAGCGGATTTCTACCACATGGTGTGGGAGTGCCCCCCGTTAGCCATACCTTGGCAGCGCATCACTGACACAGTGGCTGACATTACTGATCATGTCTTAAAGACGGAACCTGAGTCTTGCTTGCTGGGACTGCACCGCCACGCCAAGGGGGACAAACAAGTACACCGATCTATTGACCTGGCCTTCATAGTGTTTAAGTGTCTGATAGCGACCCAATGGAAGGCCCTACACACCCCAGGCTATACCAGTTGGCTACGCGACCTGCTGCAATAGTCCTATGCGGAGGCCCAAGGTTTGGCTCAAGGAAGCTTTCAAATATGTGATACCTTCGTTGTAAGCATTGAAGCAAAGAATGACACACACCTACCTTAAACCCCCCATACATATCACTACACTGGACAGGCACATGGTTTTCCCTGCTTTTGGGTCTCTCACGCCCTGTTAATGTTGTCTTCTTGCCTCCCCCGACGCAAGCTACTGTGCTAATGTGGCTCCCATTCGCATGGTGGGTGCTGGATATGAGAGTCCCTATCCCCACCCGGCCGGTCATGATATAGCTAAGGCTGTCCTCTTGGCATTACCGTCCGACACCACTAGATGAACACAACGGGTTGCTGTTGAGTGCTCTATTGATATGTGACCGGGCTCCTCAGTCTGGACACTAGCGTTCCGCCCTTATATAAAATATAACATCACTAATTCTTATTGAGTGGCATAGTTAATTGTTGTGGTTTTAATAGTATTTTTGTGTGATTATTATATATCATGTCTTCATGATTATGTAATTGGTTTACTAATCTATGTGAGCACCTGCTCAGTGAGTCTCTGTTGCAATTAATAGAGATTTGAAAAAAAAATAGTTGAATCCTTCTTCTGTATGTAATGAAGCATTATTTTCAAACGTGCAACATTTTCATTGGGGTCGCATTTATGTTTCAGAACTGAACCCTTTATCGAAATATTGGAGACGTGCTGCTGTGGAATTTATCTGTCAAAAGTGAGTTGTTTTCCTCCCCTCCGGTGTGAGCTATAAAGGCCTTGCAGGCCTGCAGGATTACATTTTGTTCATTATTACTGGCTCCGCTCTCTTAAACTTGTGAATCTCACAGTTGCACTAAGTTCAATATTAGTAACTAGTGCTTATGTTGTTGTAACAGTGAGTGTTGAGAACTGCTCCCCCCTTCTTAGGTTAACTATTAAGACTTATAAGTAAGACTCCACTTTTCAAAAACGTATTGCATTTTCAACTTTTATTGATTTTTGGAAAAAGATTCAAGTAATTGCTACGCCCATTGCCCCCTTTTGAAATTCGACAAGTGAGTCTCACAATTTTTTCGTTCATTTCTATGAATGTTGATCTTTACAGTTTATCTAAAATGATTCTGCTTTTCCTCATTTTTATGTCTTGTGTTTAAAGCAAATGGTTTGGTGTTCATTCTTTCTGTCTTGGGACAACACATGTAACTGGAAATTGAGGTACTGATTTTAAAACCCACTTTTTATACCGTATTAGGTCTTTATTGTATGTTTTTCTTCTTTTAGTGTTTTTCAGTTTTGGGTCCTGAAGAGAACCCTGTTTGCAACTTTGGGTTGAAAACGCGGAGACATCTACATTTCTTGGAAGTGTGCCAATTTCAGAGACACTTTTGTAGACCTGTATGGAACTACAGACCTAAATTAATGAAATAACTTGATCCCTGCTAGAGGACTTTCATTGGATTAAACAGCCAATTAAGTAGGGGTTTATTAAGGGAATTCACCCATGTGCTCATTTGGTTAATAAATTCCGAACTGTTATGTAGAATTGCATAAATATACTTGTTATTTATTTTTGTCTTAATTTATTGTTGTCTATTGTATGTGGTATCTGTAACATGTATTTGTGATATAAAGATGACATTCCGATGGCATTTACAGTTTCATGTAAGATGCTCAATAAAGTGTTTGCTGATTACGCAAAATTAAACAAAAGGTGATCATGATAATTAAGTTGTGTGATCAGATTGGCACTCGTTTGATTTTGCTTTTAGAAAGTGGGCATTTTCTTGCTTAACCATTCTGTGCCTTTGCCTGTCTGCTGAATTCATGTTGGGGTCAGGATGACAGTCGGGCTGTTTGTGCATTTACTCTAGATAGCCACACAAAGAGAGCTGAGGTATGTCCTGCATATCTTGATGGCCCATGACCAGGCTGATTTAGAATGGTGGGAGAAGCTGACACTTGCACCTGAATAGAGCTGTGCCTGTCCTCACACAAAGCGTTCTCCAATCCCCTGGAGTGTGTCTAGGGTCAGGGCAGGGAGAGTCAGAGTATTGTGCACTACAAAGACTTATTTTTGAAGTTTGCCCACTTCAAAGACAGAAATGGGTATAAGTACTGGACCTCTGACACCACATAGTTAGAACACTTCTGGACTGAGGACATTCTGCCAGGAAGAAGAGCTGGATGCTGTAGGAGGGACTGCTATTCTGCTTGTTGGTGTCAAAGCCCAGCTCACCTGAGTTCTTGTTCAGTTCTGATGGAGGTTGAAGACAATCCGACCCCACCCTGAAACTGCTTGTTCCAGCACACTAGTTTTTAAAACAGTGCACTAAGAACAGAAGCTCAAGGGAAGGGGGGAAGTGGATAAAATAAAAAAGAGAGATAACACCGTTCTTGCATTTCCACTGTTGAAGTGCTGCACAAATCTGCGGCCCTTTCTGACTTCTGTAGAAACTGGTGCCTAATGAAACATAAACAAAGAACAGATAAGTGCAACCTATTCCTAAATGGGTTCCTGACTATCCCTTTATTTATTAGAAATTCTCTTCTAAAAGTACCTCTTGGATTCTGGTCTCTAGTTTCCAGGTTTGGAATGTGTTACTGCTCTGGGATGTGTTTTCTATTACTGTAAAGCTTCTAAAACATTAAACAAATACCGTTATCAGAATTACCAATATCAAACATTCATCATAATATAACTAAAGCCTAAATTCCCAATAGCAGACTCACTTTTCCCATATTTCCAGAATCTTTTATAAAACAAATACTGTACTTTTACATCAAAATACAGCATGTAATTTGTGCAAGTCCTTGATTTACTGTTTGCCTTGCTGTTAATGGTTTCCACTGTTCGATTCTTAAAAGTTTCATGAGAAAAAACAATGTTTGCTTCAGAAAGTTCTGCAAAATGTTCTTGTAACAAAGAGTTTGAATCACAATGTTCGTGGAAGGTATTTCGTTTCAAATTGTCTATACACGAATCCAGGAATTGTTGTCAAAGTTCTTTCAGGTAATAAAAGGTTTTGCACTTACTTGTTGCTGGCAAGAGATACTGATCAGTCTAACCTTGTCTTCTTTCTCTTTTGCAGGTTACTCATAGGAGAGAGGCTGAAGCAAGGAGGAACCGGAAACCGGAAGAAGGAAGAGCCAGAAGCTGCGCCCATTGAAGTCAATGAAAGTCTGTAAAGAGCAGGAGTGCCAGCGCCGAGGGATCTGTTCTCAGGTAAGCGGGAGGTAGACGAGCACAAGCACTGGGTGAGGCTCGGGGGATGCCTTTTATAGACAGGGCTGGGTGTGGTTTGAAGGGCTGGGTGTGGTCCTCACATGCTGCACATGTTCTTGGAAGGTGTGCAGAGCTGGGTGTGGTTTGAAGAGCTGGGTGTGGTCCTCACATGCTGCACATGTTCTTGAAAGGTGTGCAGAGTTTCAGTTATTATGCAAATGAGTTGGATTAACACATGGCCTAGGGAGGAGTGTTTTAAAGAAGCCTTGGTAAAAGCAAGGCCCAATGTGTAAACAAAACAGCACATTAAACAACATACACAGAAGCCTAGGGGGGGGGGAGGTGAGATAACAAGAAAGGCTTTCAATAGTAAGTTTAAAAGGGAGCTATTACAGAACCCACTAGTGCAGTGAGAGGGGACATGCTCTTTGCTGTGTACAAACCCTAACAGTTGCCCCCCTCAAAGGCCCTCCTACAGGACGGGGTTTTCCTGGATTTTTTAAATAAAACCGTCTAATCAGCTGTGGGGCATGTACATATGATGCTGGTTCCCATGAATTCTCAGATTCATCATATCCTTTCCATTCTACTAAATAAAACAGACGTCCACTAATTCTTTTTGAGTCTTTTATGCTTTTCACTTCATATTCCAGATTTCCCTTAATTGGTATGGGTGGAGGTGGTGGTTCAGGTCGGGTTTTTGAGTTGTACGGCTTAAGCAAGGACACATGGAATGTAGTATGTACTGGATATTCTTTTGGTAAATCTAATTTTACTGTTACCGGGTTTACTATGGCAGTTATACTAAAGGGTCCAATGAAACGTGGTTGCAGCTTTCGGGATCCCTCTATGTTTAGGTTCTTTGTGGAGAGCCATACCTTGTCACCAATTTTATACATTGGGGCCTCAGACCTGTGTTTGTCTGCTTGTCTTTTCATGCTTTCCTTGTACTTTAATAAATGTTTCCTGGCTTTGTCTTGTATGTCACCTAACCTCGTTAGTCTATCCGTTACTGTAGGCAACAGGGAATCTTCTAACAAAATGGGTATAGCTCTTGGATGATACCCCTGCAAGAAATAGAATGGTGAGCAAAGTAGAGCTGAATGCTCAGTATTATTATAAACAAACTCTGCTACAGGGAGAGCTTCCAACCATTCACTAGAATAATCAGCCAATAAACAACGTAGCGTTTGAAGTAAGGTTTGGTTCAGTCGTTCAGTCTGTCCATCTGTCTCTGGGTGGAAAGCAGTGGATAAGGCCACATCTATTTTCAGTTTTTCACATAATTTTTTTCCAAAATCTGGAGTTGAACTGGCTCCCTCGGTCTGACACCACTTTGCTTGGCAAACCATGTAAACGCACAATTTCCCTTATAAAAATATCGGCAAATTCTGCCGCTGTGGGTAATTTCCGTAATGGTACAAAATGTGCCATTTTAGATAAAAAATCCACTATAACCAACACTGTTGTGAAGGATTTTACAGGTGGTAAACCTACAATAAAGTCTACGCTCACAGTGTGCCAAGGTTGTTTGGGTGTTGGCATTGGTATTAACAAGCCGTCAGGAGCCTTATGAGAAGATTTATGTCTTGCACAAATTGGACAGGTAGTGACAAATTGCTTAATGTCCTTTCTTATAGTGTCCCACCAAAAGTGTTTTTGCACATTTTCCAGGGTTTTTACCCAACCAGGATGACCTGCCAACGGTGAGGCGTGATGCCAAATTATCACCTGTGTTTGTAATTCAGAGGTGGGCACTAACAGCATGTTGTCGTGATACAATAAACCTCGTTGTATTGTGTTATGGGAATCCTTTAACCAATCCTGAGGTGCTATTTGCATGTGTGCATTATATAGATCTGTGATGAAATCCTTCTGTTGTACTGGTGCCAACAACTTTTGGGGAGGAATAATGGGTTCTCCTATTTTATCTTGTTTCATGTCTGAGGTATGTCCGTATCTAGATAACACATCAGATTGAATTTGTTGTGCACCTGGTCTATAGGTTATAACAAAGTCAAATGTGCTAAAAAAATTGAACCAGCGCATCTGACGTGGTGTTAGTGCTTTAAGTGATCCAAAAAACTGTAGGTTCTTATGGTCAGAAAAGATTGTAACTGGGTACTTGGCTCCCATTAAATGGTGCCTCCATTCTGAAAAGGCTACTTTGATAGCTAGTGGTTCCCTTTCAGCCACAGTGTAATTTTGTTCAGCTGGCAAAAACTTTTTTTAATAGAAGGCTATAGGATGTAACTGGCCATCTACTGCATCTCGTTGAGAGAGAACTACTCCTAAAGCTACTTGTGAAGCATCCGCTTCAACAAAAAAGGGCAAGTCAGGATCAGGATGTTTCAGAATTGGGGCTGAAGTGAACTTTTGTTTTAGGAGTTGAAAGGCGTGTGCCGCCTCATCAGTCCAAAGAAATCGTTGCCCTTTCCGCAACAAGGTAGTTATTGGGGCCGCAATGTCTGCAAAATGTGCAATAAACCTCCTATAAAAATTGGCGAAACCCAGAAATTTCTGAATATCTTTTACAGAGGATGGTTCTGGCCAATCAGCAATAGCACTGATTTTCTTTACATCCATAGTTATTCCTTGAGGTGACAGGCAGTATCCTAAAAAGTCCACCTTGTTGACATTAAAAGTACACTTTTCTAACTTAGCAAAAAGATGATGTTCTTTTAACTTTGATAATACTGCACGAACATGTTGGGTATGTTCTTCTGAGTTCTTAGAGTAAATGAGGATGTCGTCTATGTATACTATGACACAAACGTCCAGGAATTCGTGTAGGACCTCATTTATAAAGAACTGAAAGGCCGCAGGGGCATTACATAACCCAAAGGGCATTACTGTGTACTCAAATAAACCAAACTTTGTCTTGAAAGCTGTCTTCCACTCATCCCCCTCTTTTACTCGGACCAGGTGGTAAGCTCCCCGCAGATCTAGTTTAGTGTATACAGTAGAATGTCTTAATTGATCCAACAACACAGGTATTAGAGGAAGAGGATATTTATTATTTATTGTAGCCTTATTTAGTCCTCTATAATCGATACACGCGCGCAGGGATTTATCCGGCTTCGGGATAAAAAAGAGTGGAGATGACACCGGAGATGTGGAATGACGGATGAACCCAGACTGTAGTAGGTCATCTAGGTAGGTTCTTAAGTATTTGGTTTCTTCGTCAGTCAAAGCATATACTCTGTTATTAGGTAAAGGGGCCCCTGGGATAAGATCTATACGGCAGTCATAAGACCGATGTGGGGGCAGCACACTGGCCTTTACTGGATCAAAGACGTCTTTAAAGTCAGAATATTCAGGAGGGAGACTTGGTTCATCTTGTGTAACACTAGCACAGTGTAATACTGTGCTCTGTTCTGTACCTGCTTCTTGATAGCAATTGGTTCTACAGAAAGAGGAATCCAAAGTAACAGCTCTATTCACCCAATCAGTTTTTGGGTTATGAGTTGTTAACCAGGGTACCCCGAGAATCAAACCAAAATTAGGAGTATCTATCAGATCAAAGCTAATCACCTCTGTGTGCCCGTTCTGACAGACCATAACAAGTGGACTTGTTTGTTTTGTGATTAATCCAGAGGTCAATTCTGACCCATCCACTGCACATACTGCTTCTGGACAAGGCTTTAGGCACATAGGAAGTCCTAAGATTTCAGCTAACTTATTATCCACAAAATTTCCTGTTGCGCCTGAATCCAGTAGGACAGGGAGAGAATGCCTCACTTGGGTAGTAACAATTAAAACGACCTGAATTATGAAATTTCTAGGTATGTGCGGTACCCTGAAGGCTGCAGCATTAGAGGTTTGATTAAGATGTTTTCTCGAACAAGTAACCTCTCCCCTTGTCGAGCTTAATTGTTTCCCGATTCAGTTGAGGAGGTGGAGGAAACAGCACCCTTTCGTGGAGTTTTAGGCTTTACTGGACATTCTCTGGCAAAGTGACCTGCCCTGCCACAATATAAACATAATTGAAATTTTCTCCTTCTTTCTTTTTCCTCTGATGTGAGTGGACCTCTGAGTGTCCCTATTTGCATAGGCTCTGGTTCAGGGAGTTTATTATCTGTGTCTTTCTTCTCGTGTCTAATAAAAGTTAACCGTGATTCCAGTTTGTATTTATCTCCCTTTCTTTCTCCTAGTCTATGTTCTAATTTCACAACTAAATCTACAAAGTCCGAATAGTCTTTTGGCAAATCAACGATATGAGCCAGCGCGTCTTTTAACTCGTCTCTCAAACCTTTATAAAAAAGGGAGACACGCTTTTCTTCTGGCCACTGTGTCTCGGTGAGTAAACGATTAAAACTAGTGAGATAGGTCAATAAATCCTTGTTACCTTGTTTAAGATTTAAAAGCTCATTATCACTTGCCTGCATGAAAGTGTGTTTTGCAAAAAGGCTGGTCATGGTACGTTTAAATTGATTCCAATTATGGAGGATGGGATCATCTCTATCCACGAAAGGAATTGACCAATTGGCTGCTGTGCCACCCAAATAAGACAAGACGAATGCCACTTTCGTATCATCAGTAGGGAACTGTTGTGGCTTACAAATGAAGTGTAATTGACATTGATTGATAAAAACATGGAATTTGTTACTATCTCCATGAAAACGTTCAGGTGCTGCTAAGGGGACAACATTAGGAACATTAACAGTAACCTCAACTGGGGAAGGCAAAGTTGTATGTTTTGATGGCGCCTCTGTCTCTGAGGAGGTTTTAAACAAAGGCATAGAAGCTGTGTTCCACTGAGATCCCCTAAATTTATACCTGCTTAAATCCTGTTTCAAAGAGGTATTCTCCATCTTTAATCTCTCTATTTCCTCTTGCATATGTTGCAAGATGCCAGACACTGATTCATTATGAGCCAAGTCCTCATTTAGGGCCTGCAACATATCCGTGACGTCAATGCCCTCTATTTCTTCCCCGGTATTCATCGTCCACCAGAACTGAAATTTTTTAAGGCTTGTGCTTCTGTCAAAGCCCAGCTCACCTGAGTTCTTGTTCAGTTCTGATGGAGGTTGAAGACAATCCGACCCCACCCTGAAACTGCTTGTTCCAGCACACTAGTTTTTAAAACAGTGCACTAAGAACAGAAGCTCAAGGGAAGGGGGGAAGTGGATAAAATAAAAAAGAGAGACAACACCGTTCTTGCATTTCCACTGTTGAAGTGCTGCACAAATCTGCGGCCCTTTCTGACTTCTGTAGAAACTGGTGCCTAATGAAACATAAACAAAGAACAGATAAGTGCAACCTATTCCTAAATGGGTTCCTGACTATCCCTTTATTTATTAGAAATTCTCTTCTAAAAGTACCTCTTGGATGCTGGTCTCTAGTTTCCAGGTTTGGAATGTGTTACTGCTCTGGGATGTGTTTTCTATTACTGTAAAGCTTCTAAAACATTAAAAAAATACCGTTATCAGAATTACCAATATCAAACATTCATCATAATATAACTAAAGCCTAAATTCCCAATAGCAGACTCACTTTTCCCATATTTCCAGAATCTTTTATAAAACAAATACTGTACTTTTACATCAAAATACAGCATGTAATTTGTGCAAGTCCTTGATTTACTGTTTGCCTTGCTGTTAATGGTTTCCACTGTTCGATTCTTAAAAGTTCCATGAGAAAAAACAATGTTTGCTTCAGAAAGTTCTGCAAAATGTTCTTGTAACAAAGAGTTTGAATCACAATGTTCGTGGAAGGTATTTCGTTTCAAATTGTCTATACACGAATCCAGGAATTGTTGTCAAAGTTCTTTCAGGTAATAAAAGGTTTTGCACTTACTTGTTGCTGGCAAGAGATACTGATCAGTCTAACCTTGTCTTCTTTCTCTTTTGCAGGTTACTCATAGGAGAGAGGCTGAAGCAAGGAGGAACCGGAAACCGGAAGAAGGAAGAGCCAGAAGCTGCGCCCATTGAAGTCAATGAAAGTCTGTAAAGAGCAGGAGTGCCAGCGCCGAGGGATCTGTTCTCAGGTAAGCGGGAGGTAGACGAGCACAAGCACTGGGTGAGGCTCGGGGGATGCCTTTTATAGACAGGGCTGGGTGTGGTTTGAAGGGCTGGGTGTGGTCCTCACATGCTGCACATGTTCTTGGAAGGTGTGCAGAGCTGGGTGTGGTTTGAAGAGCTGGGTGTGGTCCTCACATGCTGCACATGTTCTTGAAAGGTGTGCAGAGTTTCAGTTATTATGCAAATGAGTTGGATTAACACATGGCCTAGGGAGGAGTGTTTTAAAGAAGCCTTGGTAAAAGCAAGGCCCAATGTGTAAACAAAACAGCACATTAAACAACATACACAGAAGCCTAGGGGGGGGGAAGGTGAGATAACAAGAAAGGCTTTCAATAGGAAGTTTAAAAGGGAGCTATTACAGAACCCACTAGTGCAGTGAGAGGGGACATGCTCTTTGCTATGTACAAACCCTAACAGTTGGTTTGTTTTGCTGGCCTGTTGCATGCTGCGTCTGTCCTGGGAGTGAAAGGTGTTGTGGAGTCAGGAAATGAAAGAACAACACACCTCTGTGTGACAAATAATATGAGCATTCATGAATAACGGCCGGGAGGGCAGCACAGCTCAGTGACTGATACCGCACTCGACTTTGTCATCATGAACAACTTCTTTTATAGTTTCAAAACACCTTGAATCACTTGTCATGCATATTGATTTAAGCGCTTGTTTAGTACATTGTTATCTCTACTTACATTAGCACAAAGAAATATTTCTCCTTGGGAAAGCATCTAATTATGCAGTTACAGAAAAGCAAAGGTTACACATCTGTCATGGACACATTTGCTAGTACCCACAGTGCTTTTTGATCTCACGTTCTGAATCCTATCACCATGTCCTTCCTCAGCTAACTCCACGCTTGGAAACATTTCTGTCTATCCTCCCTTGCACAGCTGCAGGCCTTCAAGCATCAAAGCTTATTGTGTTCCACCACCATCACCATGGTGTACACTTCCCTTGTGAATGTGGATCAGAATGTGCGCCCTACCTGTGCGTGTGTTATCAAGTTATGGCTCAAGCTTTCGTGTTGTGGCCTTTTGCTTCCAGCTGCTTTATGAATAAATGTTTCTGCTCATCCCTGTCCTTGCACCCCGCATCCTCTCTATCCTTGGCTCTCTATTTGGACATCATGAACGTTCTAGGCCTGTATTCTTCTCTGATCATGTACGATTCTGCACATTTTCCTTCTAATTCATGCATTAGCAAAAGTGGGCATCCCTCCTTTTTCCATATTTCCAGTAACAAAGGACTGAACTTTGCTTTCAACTTCCTGCATTCCAAGGTTCTCCAGGGTTCAAACTGAGCTTGCCTCCTAGTAAGAAGTCTCAGGGCCATCAAAGACTTCATCTGCAAGCACCTGGGCTCTCTTGCCCAGAGTCCTGGCTTGCCAAGTGGTGCCAAATCCAGTTCTTGGGCCCTTGGGAGTGAGTTCTGGTGCAGCCACTGGTACCCCAGCTTCCAGAGTGACTTTGGAACTGGCACCGCTCCTTACCCTAACACCGCTGCCTGCACCAGAGCTGTTGTCCCCGCTTAGTGGAATGACCATGATCTACAATGCAGGCCCTGAGGCCATGCCTCCAAAATCCCATCACAGCATGAGTCCAGAGAGCCCTGTCACTGATGTCCATGACACCCGACTCCCACTCCATCGCAGCACCTCTTGCCCCATAGTGTAATTGTGACACCGCAAAGTCGATGCCTCGCATGTTGACCTGCTGGATTTATGAATCCCGCTTTGTCATAAGGGAGCGACGCCTCACCTCTAGCACTTCATCACCTCCCCTACATTAACAAGGAAACAACGCCTCACACTCCCTGCCAAGTGTTAAGGTACCAATGCCTCACCTCGCCGGTGGCACAAAAGAAATTACAGTGTACCGGCTCCAGCGACGCCTCACCTCCCTGACACCATACAAGGTCCTTGTTTCCTCATCATTTTCCAAGGTACTGTATCCAGGGTCTATAGAACTCCATAGCTGGCCTGCATTACCTCACGGTTGGGGCCGCAGTGTTGGAAGTAATTCCATTAAGCCATTTTGATAGCCCCAGTTAGAACTTTTGTGTTTCTAAGAGCAATGCTACATTTAATCTTTGAAAATGTGTCTCTTTCCTTGTGTATGTTGGATTTTTGTTACTTTTGTATATTCTCCAATAAATATTGGCTGTTTCGTAGTGCTTTCACTGTGTTACTGTGTGTATATACAAAAACTTTTCACATTGCCTCTAAGATATGGAGTGCTCGTGGCAAGCTGCCAAAGGGTTGAGCAGGGATTATCTTAGCTGTCTGACTCTCTCACCCTGACTAGGGTGGGGGACCCCTACTTAGACAGGGTGCAAACCACTGCCATTTCTAAAAAGGTGTAGCCCATCTCCTAGCATTCAGCATCAAGGCCTTGGTGCTAGGTGTTTCTCAGCCTTCCTATTTTTCATTTCCCTTGAGGGTTCCAGGTGAGGGCTTCCCTGGTGGTGTTTGATGCAGTCTTCGAGAGGCTGTCACCTATCCAGTCCTAGGATTTCTTCATGAGCAGGGAGTTGGGAATTCTGCTGCCAGAGGTTGTTGTTGCTGATGAGTTTGGCCAAGAGATTTGGAGGAGTTTTCTCAGACAGGTCTTGATGAAAGTCTGGAGTTTGTTGATGGTGGATACTTTTGTACTCCCAGTTGCTGCTCCATAAAGAAGGTTGGTGTTGAAAAGCCTGACTTTGATTTGCAGTGTTAGGTCATTGGAGCTCGAGATCTTTTTTAGCTAACTGAAGGCAACCCTTGCCTTGCTGATTCTTGTCTTGACTTTAGCATGTATGCCTCCCTACCCTGTCTAGGACATTGCCCAAGTAGGTGAAGGCCTCAATCTCTTCCAATGAATCACCTGCAAGAATGACTGCTGGTGTGCTGGGTTTGCTAGCCTTTAGGATCTTGTTTTTCCCCTGTGTATGGTTAGGCCTTGTTATGCTGCTGTGGCTGCCTCATTGTCGTTCTTCTCTTGTGTTTTGTCTTGCCTTCTCTTCTGCAGGTCTTTGCAACAGGTTCAATCTATGCAGTAGCAGTGATGCATCAGTACTGCTCAGGATTGTGCAGCTAGATCTACGGAGCACCTTAGCCCAAATTCCAAGGGCCAAGGCATGTGGTGGTACCACTTTACAAAGAATAGTCACAAATGGTAGACTTCATATGCGGGTGCAAGGTTGTTGGAAGCCTGTGATGTCGCTGAGGCGTCAGATCAGGAGGCTAACTAACTAACACTTGTAGTCACTCTGGGTTCTGGGTTCAAGAGATGCAGGCCCAACCCTACTCATCCAGGCAAGAGGGCAGGAGACAGCAGAGTGGGGCAGCAGTTCATCAGAGCAGCAGACTAACATAGTCGCAATACTTTCAGCAGTAAAGCAGTCCTTCTTCCTGGTAGAGTGTACAGGTGCTCTGCCTTCATGACCCTGGCTCCAGACGAACTACAGGGGGTATGCAGCCATTTGTGTGGAGACAGGACACAGCCTAATGATTGTAATTGTGGCTGGGCCCAGCTCCTCCCTCCCATGCTACCAGTCACAGCCCATCCAGTCACACATAAGCTCTCCATTGTGTGTGGCTGTGTGGGAGGAATAAACTGTGAACTACACTCAGTCATGTGACCCAGAGACAGACTGCAGGCACCAAATGGCTAAGGCAAGGCAATGCTAACTTGCTAAAAGTGACATTTTCAAAATTGTAATTTAAAATCCGACTTCACCATATATTAGGATATTTCATTACAGCTTCAGAGATACCAAACATGAACTGAACACTTGTTCCCATACAGAAATTAAACTTATAAAATGTAATAAGGTAACTCCAAGGTAGGCTTTGCAGTAGTTGAAAACTAATGTATCTTCTTTTACTACCAGGTCATGTAAAACATACAAGAATATGTCCTACTGTTTAAATAGATTACACCCTTCCCTCTGGGCTGTCCACGGCCTACACTAGGGGAAACATATTTATTCAAAAAGAGGGCTTGGGCCTGGCTAAAGTTTGGTTTTACCAGGTTGAAAATGCAGATTAAAACTGCTCACACATCAGCTGCAATGGCAGACTTGAGACATTTTTAACATGCTACTTAAATGGGTTGCATAATCTGTGCTGCAGACAAACTAGTAGAATTTAATTTACAGGTGCTGGGCCCAGGCAGTGCCACTTTACTAGGGACTTACAAGTAAATTAAATATGCTGATTGGGTATAAGCCAATATAACATGTTTGAAGAAGAGAAGGGAAGAGAAGCACTTTAGCACTGGTTAGCAGTGGTAAATTCCATAGAATCCTAAAACTAGCAAAAACAAAGGGCCTGATTTAGTACACAACAGAAGGGTTACTTCATTATAATGGTGACAGATATCCTGTCTGCGAAAATCTAAACCCCATAGGATAGAATGGGATTTGAATTTCAGAGGACAGGATATACATCAGCATTGTGACGGAATAACCCATCTGCTGAGTTCTAAAACAGGACCTAAGTAGGCAAAAATAGGTCTGAACCAAAACGTTAGGGAGAAAACCCAACAAAGGATGACAAGTCTAACACAATGATCTGTCATTCATATTCTATGGTATTTCATCCACATGGCAGTAGTGTGCAATCATTTCCAGGATGTAACCATAATGTGGTAATGTTACAACTACTGTGTGCTTTGGTTGTAACCAACATATTCCAGAAATGGGTGGTCATCATATGTCTAGCTGGTAGATAATGTGCTTTGGTACTTCCAGAATATTCACCACACAAGGAAGAATGTAGTGCAGAGCCCTGCTTTTCACTACTTGTCAGAGCTGAACTAGCTATTTATCTCATTAGATTTTTTTCCCAGGAGATAGAGCTTTTTGAGGTTGAGCTTTGAAGGCCCAGGCCTGTCACAGGAATCCCATCACCATCTCCAGCACCCTGGGATTTATTGCACAAGGTATAGCTCGAGCATAGGCAGAGAGAGGAGGAGACAGAGGATATAAAGAGAGAGAGACAGAGGTGTAGGAAAGACAGCAGAAGGAACAGAGAAGATTTTGAGAGACCGGAGAGAGAGATAGATGAGAGAAAAGATAAAGGAATACATAGAATACTGAATGGAAAGAGAAGTGGAAAGAAGGTAATGTCACTGGTTTGAACATGTTAACAGCTTTTTTTTGGGTCCCAGGTTGCTGACAAAGATTTAGGAAGGATCTATTTTGGTTCTGTTTTTCACAGCATTCCCTCCATCAGCTTGATGTGTTCTGTGCTTCAGAGGCAGGGGTTTTGCATTTTCTCATGTTGGATGTGGCAGAAGGGGTAGTGAGAGGAACAGAGAAGGAGAGAGAGATAGAGATAAGGAGAGAGAGGGAGAGAGAGAGAGAAATGGAGAGAGAAATCAGCAATCCTTGGGTCATTTTTGTGGTTGCAAATGGCCCATCAGACCATTTGCAACTGCAAAAATGCATTTTGGTATGTATGAATTCCAATTTGCAATTCGCTAACATGCTACAGAACCACAATTTGGAATTGCGCATACATACCGATTCAGTATTAGCAAGGGGTGTGTTCAGGGTATCCCTTCCCAATACCGGATTGCAGCAGTATAAAGGAATGTTTTGTGACCAAAATGCAGTTGCAAAACATTTGCATTTTATCACTTATTTCAAGTAGGTGGTAACCCATGTGCAAATGAGAAGGGGTGGGGACCCCTACCCCTTCGTGAATGGTACCAAAAACATTTTTAAGAGCAGGCAACGTAGTGGATCCTATTTAGTTTTAATGAGAATCAGGAGTTTATCTTAGCCTTCTGGCTTGCAGGCCTGTGCCCCCATCACCTATTGATTTTTAACCTACTTACCTTGCTCTGTCTTAGCCTATTTATTTGATTATTTCTTTCAAAATGGCTGCTATGTTTATATTTAGTGAAATGTTTTGATTTTACGTTATCAGTGCCACTCTGTGAAGGCGTCACTATCAGCGTCAAAGTCAAGTGAGATACGTAGGTATTCACATAATGTCCCTTTCCCATTTAGGTATGACAGGAACATAATGTACTTTTGGAGGGAATTGTTTACATAATTGCTGCCCCAAGCTTGTCCCCTTATCTATTGTTTGGGAAAATACCTGCGTCAGGGGTCCTATAAGATCTGTATAAATACATCTCACAAAGACAAGGTTATCAGAGGGATTCCTACCAGTTGCTATCAACGCCATCTATGCTGCATGTCGATTTGATGCAGTCCCAGCTGTTTTCTCACCACGGAATCTGATCTTGAGACCTCATTCCAAAGTAACAAGTGTTGGGGGGCACTTGGGCACTTCTTATGGACCTAGTACTGGCAGATTAGGCTTATCACACCTAGTTCTCGTTAGGTTAGAGATTAGGTTCTCCATGCTGGGGTTTTAGGATATTCTACATTTCATGTTTATTGTAAGATGGTGGGGTCTTTGTATTCACGGCTCTCATCTTTACAGGTTTGCTTCTTGCACTGTTCAATAATCTAATCATTGCAGCTCATGCATTTTACAGAAGATTCCAGTTTTATTAATAAACCTATTGAAAGCTTTTCTGCATCTCCTTCATTGTCTATGTGTGACTGAGACTTATTACTAACGAGAGAAAGGGTAACTTCCGATCCACCACAACTACACTGAGATGTCGCATTCTAGAGTAAAGGCTGCCATGAATCACCCATTACTGTTTGGGTTTTCGGTAAGGTACTGCTTGTGAGCCAGGAGGGTTGGGCCGACAGCTACAACTTGTTGTAGGATTGGCCTAGTTGCCTACAGACAAAAGTGCTGTCATTCCTAAGCCAGCAGTCTCACCTTGGAGTGAGAATCCAACTACAACAAGGCACCACCAATGATACTGTTTTGGCAATAATTTACAGATGCCCTGAGTATCTCTTTTTCACACTCAACAGGCACCCTAAGTGCCATTATACAGAGACATCCGTGGTCTTGAGGATAATCCTCCTCAGCTGAATAGGGAGCTCCTAACTAGGCTGTAGGTTATTCAAGCCTGAACTCTTAAAAGGATTTTCTCCCCATTTGGTTTTCCTTCTCTCTATCTATTATCCAACATGGCTAATGCCATAGATATTCCAGAAAATGCTAGGCATGCATTAACACTACATCTAATAGTGCATGTCTTGAAAGATGATGGTGAGGATGTTACCTTCATATTGGAAGCAAATTAAGGTTACCAAACAGAAACATTCTATTCCTGGATGACCTTTCCTGAGGAAGGCTGTACAACATACACATTTCACACATATGAAATAGTGAACATACCACATCAACACCAAGCTTACCACTATCTTGAAATACTTATTACCTATCAAGAACATCACAACTGGTTTAATGGCGCCCTACCACATGTTATACAACCCATGAGATCAGGTCCCTTAAGTAATGACAGACCAACAGGACCAATGTTTGCCACATATACACCACACTCAGGTGTACAAAACATGCAGGCAACTTATCTGCGCAATATTTACAATGAGCTAGTAACACTATATAGATGACTTGTTCAGTTTGTATTGCAAAGTTTGAACATGACACCAGTGCGCCCAGCACCATTAGCACCAGCTGGATACCGATTGGCCATTGCTCAGATTAACCCACAAACAATACATTCTATCATGGGCAAGGTGCCCACGGAACAAGAAAAAATAAAGTTCTGGATAGCACAAAAGAAGAATCAGCTGGACCACAGGAAAAACATAGAATTCTCACAATGTGCTTGCCATTCAGAATGGTTCCCTCTTTGGATGACTGCACCACATTGGGTATTCTTTGCTGCAATATACGCTAGCATGCACATTACCCCAACACTTATCAGTTTACCTGACGTTTTAAATCAAATTCAAAATGAGCATGCAGCTGCTCCAGCCCTCGATTTGGGGGTGACACTGATGAATAATTTTGACCCAATCTCTTTAATAATACTCAGCAACGTTAAAGGGGAAGCGGTAGTGTTGGCTACATTCCAGCGGCTCCAGGAGACTCCACACCTTGAACAGGAGCATCAACTACCAAAAATTATTTCTGACACCTCTACTGGTATAGGACGGGATGGTTTGGGAGTCAAGCCAAAGAAATCTGATATTCAAATTATCACCCCTAAGGATGGTACTAAACAAGCACAAGAGAGTTCTAAAAAGCGCTGGGATATACAAAAACAAAAAGAAGACTGAAAAAGTCAGAGAGCAGATTTTCTGCATCCGGAGAACTCCAAAAGGAAGTATAATTTCAGAAATAGAACAAATATAAAGGCTTCTGACAGATATACTGATTCACGTCCCTCTCGTTCCTTTCAGGACACATTGGATAGACATAGCGAGAGAGTGGGCCGGTCAGAGCAACGTCCTGACTACGTGAAACAGAAGAAAGACTTACATCGGTCTTCAGACAAGTAAAAAGACAAGTCCCCGCAGCAAAAGGCACAATTTAAAAAGAAAAAGGTTGCAGCAATTTTAATTAAACATGCCAGCAAACTTGAGAACATTGCTGAAAGAACAACATGTCAGCAATGACCCTGCTGGACAGCTCAGCAGAAGTCATGACATTTAGCCAGAGTCTAAAGGATCATCTGGTTGCGACAGTAACTAACAGCTTTTTTGCAGTCGAGACTGGTTAATTCTCCCACCGACAGGCTTTTTGATGCAAATATCCAAATTAAGGGAGACTTAGAGCGCACCATTAGTGCACTCTGTTGGGATGACTTTATTTGTGATATCCTATAGGCAGAAAGAGACTAGCCACCCGACGCATCCCTAAGCTCCCACACGGGGAAGATGTCATTGTGCCTTCTTTCTCAGATCTTGTTTCAGAAGCAGTAATTAAGCCTACGCTGTGGACTGATCCTTGGCGCAAGCACATGCGCTATACTGCAACCACGTAGGGTTGGAGAGAGATTCCCCTTACCATGTAATACTGATTAGGTCTACACCCCAGCCTAAGCCTCAATATCCTGTTAAACATGAGGCTAAAGATCCAGTGAGGAAGATCCTCACTCCACTCAAGTACCAGAAAGTAATTGATTACCGTGTCTCTGAAAAGAATAACCCATTATTCCCATTACAAAGCCAGACTTTTCATGTAGAATAGTCTTAGACTACACTCACTTAAACAGTCACATACTCACATATGCAATTCAAAATTCACACAGGACCACACTAACTAACAACACATGGCCTACAAAATACAAAAAAACACTGAGGGGGTCATTCTGACTTTGGCGGGCGGCGGAGGCTGCCCGCCAAAGTCCCGCCGGCAGAATACCGCTGCGCGGTCAAAAGACCGCCGCGGTTATTCTGGGTTTCCCGCTGGGCTGGCGGGCGACCGCCAGAAGGCCGCCCGCCAGCCCAGCGGGAAACACCCTTCCATGAGGATGCCGGCTCCGAATGGAGCCGGCGGAGTGGAAGGGGTGCGACGGGTGCAGTACAGACACTGAAAATCTTGGTGGGGCCCTGTTACGGGGGCCCATGCAGTGCCCATGCCATTGGCATGGGCACTGCAGGGGCCCCCAGGGGCCCCACGACACCCCATACCGCCATCCTCTGCCTGGCAGCCAAAACCGCCAGGAACAGGATGGCGGTCGGAATCCCCATGGAGGATTCCCCAGGGCAGCGGAGAACCGGTACACCGCCGGTTTTCCGTTTCTGACCGCTGCTGTACCGCCGCGGTCAGAATGCCCAAGGGAGCACCGCCAGCCTGTTGGAGGTGCTCCCGCGGTCGTTGGCCCTGGCGGATTTTACCGCCAGGGTCAGAATGACCCCCTGAATGTTTTCATTGTTTTTTTCTACCAGAACGTAGCACATGAAAGTCAGGACATGAGTGCATTCTCATTTGGCTCACAAAAACAATTCTGTTGTTTGCCCCAAGGCTACAAGAACACCCCACGATTGTTCACAGCCTTTGTAACATCAATATTGCATGATATTGTCCCTGAGGCATTGTCCTATGTGAACGATATCTACCTCACGAATGACGACCTCAACATTGATCTTGCCATGGCCGATCGATCGTCAAAGGATTCGCAGCCCCTGGCTACAAGTCCAATTTTAGGTAAACATAAATAGCCTTTCTCAGCATATTGTTCCTGGGATACGAGTTATCAAATGAGGGTAAGAGCCTCGCCCCGCACTTTCTAGAAAAATGTGCTCAACTCCAAACACCAACCTCTATCAAGAAACTGCAGTCATTATATGGTTCCTTTTATTTTGGCAGAACTTACATTCCTGAGTATTCACAACGCATCAAGCCACTCTATGATTTAATTTGCCCCGATTTCTCAAGCAGATATTGGACAATTAAACACAAGTGCACCCTCAGAGGATTGCAGCAAGAAATGCTAGAAGCAAAACCCTTACACACACATGACAACAAGACAAATTTGGTCATCAGAATATTTAATAATTGCTGCTGCAATTTGGCTCACCTATGTCACCTTTAATGAGGGTGACACAGTACCCATAGCATATAAATCACATTTATACTCCAATGCAGAACAATGCTTTGCACCAACAGAAACAATTCTGACTGCTATACGGATGGCTGTCATTAAGGAGAGGCCACTTACCCAATGCACTAGTGTTGTTACCCTGGTGCCAGCCTTAGAGGCTGTCACCAAAGCAAACGTTCCTAATGCTAAAGCATCACATCCATGCTGAATTCAATGGGCAACCTCCCTGACTGCCACTGATGCTGATTACAAACATTTGACTTCAAACACAAGCATTTCTCCAGTACAAACAGGAGTACCCTGCACCTCTTAACATCTTTCCACTTGACAGATACCACACTGTCTTTTACACTGATGGTTCAGCACAACCAGCTGTAGGTACAAAACAACAATATTCAGCCGCTTGCACAACCATGAGCGGAGTGATGAAGGATGGTGTATTCCACCCTCGGAATACCTACATACAGTCTGTAGGGGAATGCACAGCACAGTTGGTTTAGCTTGAAGCTCTCATCTTGACACTGGAACATATGGATCCAGAATACCTCACATTGATTTTGTGTGATTCATACTATTGTGTCCAGTCCTACAATGATTATCTTAATCATTGGCGGTTTAACAGGTTTAGAGACTCAAAGGGGAACGCCATAAGACACAGAGCACTGTGGGGGGGGTGTGGATAATCTTAAGGATAAGCTACCTGAAGCTCATATAATACATACACTGGGTCACCAACTTGTAGGAGTACACATTATTAGAAATACCTTGGCTGATAAAGTGGCCAAATGTGCAGTTACCTCAGCTTCTGTTGCTGCAGTGACTTGTTCTCAGATGAGATTGGATAATTAAATTCTGGCTGCCATGAAAGCTTCGGCTAAAGGCAAGCATCTCCCAAAAGAATACCCTTCTAAATATTTTTACCACATAAGTGCACAGAATGTTTTTTTTGCCACAGTTCCTGGGGTTGGAAATTGAGTGATCCCCAACCAAGCCCAGAGATTAGATCTCATCAAAACAGCGCATGGGGGTATTGCATCTGCTTATGCTGGTGTCACAACCACTATAACACTCTTACAGAAAAGCTTCTGGTGGCCTGGTCTATATAAACAGAACAAGCAATATGTTATTTGCTGTGACATTTGCCAGCAAATAAAGGGCTAAAATGTCAAATGCCTACCACAGACATCCCTCTTCCTGTTCAACAGACCACTACAATGTGTGTACCTGGACCACTGTGGTCCCTTACAACCTGGTGGTGTATACAAACACATCTTAGTCACTGTAGATTCTTGTTCTAGATTCCTGTGGATATGGCCACAGCGGTCAGCTGATGCTTGATCTGTTATAAAAGACTTGCTGATCTTTATCGGTACATATACGGTTGCAACATTCATTTCTAACCAGGGCCTTACCTTTGCCTCTAAGGCATTCAGGGACACCATGAGGATGATGGGTGTTGAACTCAATTACTCCTCATTCTACCATCACAAGGGTAATTTGATTGTGGAGAGGAGGAATCAAGATCGAAAGCAGTCCTTAACGGCTAGAGTATCAGGTTCAGGCTGCAGTTAGCTTCATCACCTATATGGGGTCCAGAGAGCACTGAATATTCTGCCAAGAAGGACCTTGAGAGGACGCAATTCTCACAAGGTCCTCTTTGGGATACCTATGTATGTCCAAGATCTTGATGGCCCTGGTATGGTGGCAGCAGACACACCTTTAGACATAAATGAATGTCTCACTGTTTTACAGGAGCTTCAGCGATTTTGTAAAGATAGTTCATCTGCCACTGCTGCCACCTTAAGAATAAGGGATTTGCCAACAACTTCCACAGGCTGGATTCCAAAAGTTGGGGATCTGGTTCATCAGACGATTGCTGTGAAGAAGGAATTCAGCACATCCTACACTGCACCGGTATAAGTCCTGGGAATACAAGACACCAGAACTATCATCATACCACTGCTGCCAGGTTCCAAAGGGAACAGATTTATCTCCGTTGACAACATCAAATTGCATCATGTAGCCGATCCTACATAGTAGACTAAGAGGCCCCTTGGGTAGTCCCCGGTTTCCTCTCATTACCAAATTGGACATACCTCTTTCAAGAAGAAACAACAACTCTTCTGACTACACCAGCCTGTACAATGATACAAGAAATGCCTCCTCGAGCATGGGGAGGGTGGAAAATCAGCTTCTGCTGATTCTGTTCCTACTAAACCAACAAGAACTGTCCAAGATGTGGCTGTTTTCTACTCCAACTCAACACATACTGACAACACCGTCTACTGTGAACCTCCATGCGAAGTGGATCCACCTACCAGTAATGCACCGGTTCCTGTGTTTGCAAAGACTGCTTCTGGTTACTTCATCAACCAAAATAACTTTTCTTCAACTTCGTCACCACCTGCAACTGAAATTGTTTCATGGACACGTAAGCTGTACATATGGCTGGTGGCTTAAAAATAACTATTTGGTTTATCGATGGCATTATCTTTGGATATTTCTGATGTTGCTTGCCTTTCTGTTACGGATTGAGTTTCTGACTGTTTTCTTTCTCTTGATAAATGGACATTATCTTCCTGAATGCTCTTCTACTGAGGCTGTGGAGGAAGTCCTTACACCATATCTCTCCTCACATAAGTTCCCAAGAGACTTGTCCCTTGTTAACATTTCAGCAGTACCAATTCCTGATGGGATGGTTTGGGATAAAGTTCTCTTTGATATATATGTATATATGTGCCTTCTGATGTTATTCAGATTCCATATGTTTTCAAAATTTCAATGCCTGATGTAATTACACCTTGTGTTGTTTCAGATGACTGGGATGTTCAAACAGTTGATTCAATGCTTGCTGAGCTGCAGGATTACACTGTATTTGAAAGTGATGTGTATAAGAACACAGTGAATTATGGGGAAATGTTCATTAGGGACATTACTATCTGCACTGAGCAAATAGACACAAATCAGTATTTAATTACATACAGTGCGAACACTATTCAACTCCACCTGTGGGGAGCCCAAACCATTTAGGCAAATTTGCATACATTTCTGGGCATGACATTACAAATGCATAGACATATTACCTCAAATTACCACCTTCAAAAATACAAAAGATTTTGCTAACTAACTCTTGATTGATCTATTTGAATTCCTTTGTTTCCTGATTTGCAGTTGTAGGATATGAATACTGGAAAAATACTATTGATGTAAAAAGTGTATGGGGAAGACCAGATTGCAAATTTAGGGTAGGGAATCTTTTTTTAGAGCATGCCTTATTCTTGTTTAAATGACAAAGTTCAACAGACATCCTGCCTAGGGTTAGCAAAAATAAATGAAATGAATGCGCCCAATATCCCCACACCAGCCAAAAGCACCAATTGGCAATCATTCCTCAATGTTACTGATGAGGAACTAAGGGGCATATTTATACTCCGTTTGCGCCGTTTTTTTCGACGCAAATTCGACGCAAAACTAACTCCATATTTATACTTTGGCGTTAGACGCGTCTAGCACCAAAGTTCATGGAGTTAGCGTCATTTTTTTGCGTGAACACCTTCCTTGCCTTTATGATATGCAAGGTAGGCGTTCCCGTCTTAAAAAATGACTGCGATGCATATGCGTCGTATTTATACTCCCGGGCAAAAATGACGCCCGGGAGTGGGCGGGACTAAAAAACCCGCATTTGCGCCGGATTTTAGCTCCTGGGTCAGGGCAGGCGTTAAGGGACCTGTGGGCTCAGAATGAGCCCAGAGGTGCCCTCCCAAGCCCCCAGGGACACCCCCTGCCACCCTTGCCCACCCCCAGGAGGACACCCAAGGATGGAGGGACCCACCCCAGGGACATTAAGGTAAGTCCAGGTAAGTATTTTTTTTATTTTTTATTGTGGCATAGGGGGGCCTGATTTGTGCCCCCCTACATGCCACTATGCCCAATGACCATGCCCAGGGGACAGAAGTCCCCTGGGCATGGCCATTGGGCAAGGGGGCATGACTCCTGTCTTTGCTAAGACAGGAGTCATTTCAATGGGGGATGGGCGTCGTAAAAAAATTGCGCAAATCGGGTTGTGGCGCATTTTTTGCCTCAGCCTGACTTGCACCATTTCTGGACGCCCATACGCCATTTTCCCCCTACGCCGGCGCTGCCTGGTGTACGTCGTTTTTTTTAACGCACACCAGACAGCACCGCCGGCTAACGCCAGCTAACGTCATTCAATAAATACGGCGCCCGCATGGCGCTTCAGAATGGCGTTAGCCGGCGCTAATTTTTTTGACGCAAAACTGCATTGGCGCAGTTTTGCGTCAAAAAGTATAAATATGGGTTCAGGATGGTACCTATAATTCCATACTTTCAAGTCCCGACAGGTGGTTATTGTGGCCAACAGACACAAATGGGTGTCAGTCTTGTTTTATGAATTCCTCAGGGGTTTCAAGATTAGCTAACTGGACCCTCGCTTTGTCTCTGGTCAACACTCAGGTATAGTTACCACATACAGGGGGTCATTCCGACCCTGGCGGTAAAATCCGCCAGGGCCGGGGACCGCGGATGCACCGCCAACAGGCTGGCGGTGCATCCCTGGGCATTCTGACCGCGGCGGTACAGCCGCGGTCAGAAACGGGAAACCAGCGGTGTACCGCCGGTTCCCCGCTGCCCTGGGGAATCCTCCACGGCGGCGCAGCTTGCTGCGCCGCCATGGGGATTCCGACCCCCTTACCGCCATCCTGTTCCTGGCGGTTTTGGCCGCCAGGAACAGGATGGCGGTAAGGGGTGTCGTGGGGCCCCTGGGGGCCCCTGCAGTGCCCATGCCAATGGCATGGGCACTGCAGGGGCCCCCGTAACAGGGCCTCACCAAGATTTTCAGTGTCTGCCATGCAACTGCACCCGTCGCACCCTTTCCACTCCGCCGGCATCCTCGTGGAAGGGGGTTTCCCGCTGGGCGGGCGGGCGGCCTTCTGGCGGTCGCCCGCCCGCCCAGCGGGAAACTCAGAATAACCGCGGCGGTCTTCTGACCGCGCAGCGGTATTCTGGTGGCTCCCGCCGGCCCTGCGGTTACCGCGGCCGGCGGGAGTCAGAATGACCCCCACAGTGTGGGTAAACTGTGCCCATAATGGATATAGACTAACACTTTAGCAGTAGTCAAAGAACATCTTAATCTCTATTCAGTGGAAATGGACTTGCAGGATTTCTTGCTAGGTCCATGAAAGCCACGCTCTAAACGATTCATGTATGATATACACTGAGGACTGGAAGCTTTCGCAAATGGAAGTGGCTGCACGTTCAAGGCAGATAGATAAAGAGAATATGGAAAAGGCTTTAGCTGTTGTCGATAATGGCATAATTACTCTGTCCAACAGAATATACACTCTGAATAATATAGTGTCTCTTGCGAGTGACATCATTCAGAATGACGTCCCTTTACAGCATGGACAAAGTCAGCTGTATTCCATCAAACAGTTAGGTTGGACACTACAGATTCTGAAAAATGGCTGTATCCCATGGAAATACACTAGCAGTGGTCACTTGTTCTCTGCTTTTAATTTATCCAGGGAACAACTGACAATGGCTAAAATGGAAGTCAGTTACACCATGCTTAATATAGAAAAGTTAGAAAAGCTGCCTTTCACAATAGCAAGAAGTTATTCAACAGTATGGCTTTTGCATGGCATTATAAATGTGCCAATTTCCACTTATCATTTCACAAAATATTTGAAACATTTTGCTCGAGGCAGATATGAGTGGCTAGGAGATAGCTTCATAAAAGAAGAGCAGGAGTTGCCTTTCGAGTTCAAATGCCTGAAAGGCAAAACAGGCATTATTTTGAGCAGAACCGAATGAGAGACTTCTGTTAGTCATTCAATGATCTGCAAGCAGGTGTCACTTAACAGCTTTTGCAATGCAGGGGTCATGAACTTGCCATGCTTACTAAAGGGTACTCTTGTCCCTTTGATTCTTCCAGCATTTCATATACTTTCAAATAGGGGTTATGTGGTCCTGGGCGATCAGAGCTTTTGAGAAATTAGACCAGGATTTGTCTAAGCAATTCCAGTGTCTCAAATTGTAGCTTGATGTAGACATGTTCTATTCCCCCCAACACAAGAGATAAGTGTAGAAGAAAGATGGCCTCACATTGATATTACTAATGTAAGTTATGACAAGCTGAGCAGACTAAAGGCACTACTGTTTCAAAAGCAAGTGGCGTTGACATCAGCCAGAAAGACGTATGCTCTCCAGATAGCAACATCATTAGCCGAGATATAACCCTTATTAAATACTAACTTCCCCAAGCACCTTGGAGACCTGGTTTCCAGAATATTTAACACTACGGAAATTGAGCACTTCTTTAAGGCTGTTTGGTCTGGATTCATTTCCATCTTCCAGGCTGTCTTCAGAGTCATCCCATCAGCTAACTATTCACTCTTTTCAAGTGTGTTTGGAGGCTTCCCAGTGATTTTGGCACTAATTGGCAGGATCCTGCTGCTGCTGTCCTTGATATGTAGTGGTTGTGCCTTCTCAGCTAAGCGTATTGCTGGAGCTACTACCACCAGCCCACCTGTGCTGTGATCTAATGGTGCAGTTCTTTGGGGGTATGTTGCTGGAAGAATTGGAGCATGATTGATCATTGTCATTCTGACCAGTCCTGTGGTGTGTGAAACCTTTCTTTCATTTTACCTAGTGCCTCTTCGAGTGTCTACCTTCTGTGTGTCTTCCTTTCCACCAGTGCCTCCTGTGGAGAGAGAACTGCTGGTTTTCCCGCTGAAGGTTCATTCACGGTCGTGTACCATGAGACTGAGGCTGATTTGTGAGACCACCTACGAGAGACCCCTTGTCAACTATTTGGCCCCTTCAGGCATTTTGGATGGTGTTGCCTTCAGGGTGATCCTGTGCTTGAGGCTTCTGCACATTTCTGCTCTGTGGATCTGTCTGTCAATCCTTTCATCAATCTGACATCTGACGTTGTGGAGTCAATCCTGAATGTGCTTCCATTCAGTGACTTTGGAGACATTCTTCAAGATCACGACAATTGTTAAATACTTTGACCATTGACCTTATTCAAAAGCTAACATTGCCAAATTGCCTTATCAATTTGATTACCATTTGGCTTGCTGTGCTTGTCAAGGTTAACATTCTAGCTCTGTGTTTCTTTTTAGCTGTTTTAACTAGTTTTTATAAGTTTTATCATGTTTTTAGCTCAGAGAATTTTAGCTTGAACTCATACACCTTCTCTGGCATCATCACAATGGCGTCATCCTTGTTCCGGAAATGGGGAGGGTGTAGTGGATTCTATTTCATTTTAATGGGAAACAGAAGTTTAGCTTAGCCTTGTGGCTTGCAGGCCTGTGCCCCCGTCCACTAGTGACTTATAATTAGCTTCTCTGTTTTAGCCTATTTATTTAACCCCTTCGCTGCCAGGCCTTTTCCCCTCCTGTGCCGATCCTTTTTTTGGCAATTTGGGGCAGTTCGCACTTAGGCCCTCATAACGTTTTGTTCACATAAGCTACCCACGCCAAATGTGCATTCTTTTTTTCCAACATCCTAGGGATTCTAGAGGTACCCAGACTTTGTGGGTTCCCCTGAAGGAGACCAAGACATTAGCCAAAATACAGTGAAAATTTTGTTTTTTTTAAAAAAATGGGAAAAAAGGGCTGCAGAAGGCGGCTCGTGTTTTTTCCCCTGAAAATGGCATCAACAAAGGGTTTGCGGTGGTAAGATCACCATCTTACCAGCTTTTAGGAATAGGCAGACTTGAATTAGAAAACCCCATTTTTTAAAACAATTTTGACATTTTAGTGGGACGTACCCCATTTTTACTATTTTTTATGCTTTCAGCCTCCTTCCAGGTAGTGACCAAAATGGATGAGAAACCAATGCTGGATCCCAGAAAGCTAAACATTTCTGAAAGGTAGACAAAATTATAAATTCAGCAAGGGGTCATTTGTGTAGATCCTACAAGTGTTTCCTACAGAAAATAACAGCTGAAATAAAAAAATATTGAAATTGAGGTGAAGAAAAAAAGACATTTTTTTCCACGTTTTACTCTGTAACTTTTTCCTGCGATGTCAGATTTTTGAAAGCTATATACCGGTACATCAGCTGGACTCTTCTGGTTGTGGGGGTATATAGGGCTTGTAGGTTCTTCAAGAACCCTGGGTACCCAGAGCCAATAAATGAGCTGCACCTTGCAATGGGTTTATCAAGAAAACCTTTGTAGTTCCAAAATGGCCACAAGATAAGGTGTTGGGAAGTAGTGGCTATTTGCACAGCTCTGATTTTTGGGGAGCCCATACTAGAATGTGAATTACAGGGCATTTCTCAAATAGACATCTTTTTTACACACTGTCTTACATTTGGAAGGACAAAATGTAGAGAAAGACAAGGGGCAATAACACTTGTTTTGCTATTCTGTGTTCCCCCCCCGTCTCCCGATAAAAATGGTACCTTACTTGTGGGGTTAGGCCTAGCGCCCGCAAAAGGAAATGCCCCAAAACACAACATGGACACATCAAATTTTTCCACAGAAAACAGAGGTGTTTTTTACAAACTGCCTACCTGTGGATTTTGGCCTCTAGCTCAGCTGGCATCTGGGGAAACCTAGCAAACCAGTGCATTTCTGAAAACTAGACACCTATGGGAATCCAAGATGGGGTGACTTGTGGGGCTCTGTCCAGGTTCTGTTACCCAGAATCCTGTGCAAACCTCAAAATTTGGCCAAAAAAACACTTTCCCTCCCATTTTGGTGACAGAAAGTTCTGGAATCTGGGAGGAGCCACACATTTCCTTCCAGCCAGCGTTCCCCCAAGTCTCCTGATAAAAATGGTACCTCACTTCCGGCAGTAGGCCTAGCGCCCGCGACAGGAGAAGCACCAAAACACAACATGGACACATCACATTTTCACAAAGAAAACAGAGCTATTTTTTGCAAAGTGCCTAGCTGTGGATTTTGGCCTTTAGCTCAGCCGGCACCTAGGGAAACCTAGCAAACCTGCACAGTTTTGAGAACTAGACACCTAGGGGAATCCAAGATGGGGTGACTTGTGGGGCTCTGACCGGGTTCTGTTATCCAGAATCCTTTGCAAACCTCAAAACTTGGCCAAAAAAACACTTTTCCTCTAAATTCGGTGACAGAAAGTTCTGGAATCTGAGAGGAGCCACAAATTTCTTTCCTCCAAGCGTTCCCCCAAGTCTCCCGATAAAAATGGTACCTCACTTGTGGGGGTAGGCCTAGCGCCCGCAAAAGGAAATGCCCCAAAACACAACGTGGACACATCACATTTTTCCACAGAAAACAGAGTTGTTTTTTACAAACTGCCTACCTGTGGAATTTGGCCTCTATCTCAGCTGGCACCTAGGGAAACCAAGCAAACCAGCACATTTTTGAAAACTAGACACCTAGAGGAATCCAAGATAGGGTGACTTGTGGGGCTCTGACCAGGTTCTTTTACCCAGAATACTTTGCAAACCTCAAAATTTGTCCCCCCAAAAAAATGTTCCTCATATTTCGGTGACAGAAAGTTCTGGAATCTGAGAGGAGCCACAAATTTCCTTCTACCTAGCGTTCCCCCAAGTCTCCCAATAAAAATGGTACCTCACTTGTGGGGGTAGGCCTAGCGCCTGCGAAAGGAAATGCCCCAAAACACAACGTGGACACATCACATTTATCTACAGAAAATGGAGGTGTTTTTTAAAAACTGCCTACCTGTGGATTTTGGCCTATAGCTCAGCCGGCACCTGGGGAAACCTAGCAAACCAGTGCATTGTTGAAAACTAGACACCTAGGGGAATCCAAGATGGGCTGACTTGTGGGGCTCCGACCAGGTTCTGTTACACAGAATCCTTTGCAAACCTCAAAATTTGGCCCAGAAAACTTTTTCCTCTCATTTCGGTGACAGAAAATTCTGGAATCTGAGAGGAGCCACAAACTTCCTTCCACCCAGCATTCCCCCAAGTCTCCTGATAAAAATGGTACCTCACTTCCGGGGGTAGGCCTAGCGCCCGCGACAGGAGAAACACCAAAACATAACGTGGACACATCACATTTTTACAAAGAAAACAGAGCTGTTTTTTGCAAAGTGTCTGTTGTACCTGGCTTTTTGACAGGCTCATCCCCAAACTTTTTGCCTCCTTCCTCCTATTTTTTCTGACCTGTTGTTGTTGGCTTTTGACCTCTGGGCACTTTACCACTGCTAACCAGTGCTAAAGTGCATATGCTCTCTGTGTAAATTGTGCTATTGATTGGTTTATCCATGATTGGCTATTTAATTTACTTGTAAATCCCTAGTAGAGTGCACTACATGTGCCTAGGGCATGTAGATTAAATGCTACTAGTGGGCCTGCAGCACTGGTTGTGCCACCCACTTCAGTAGCCCCGTAACCTTGTCTCAGGCCTGCCATTGCAAGGCCTGTGTGTGCAGTTTCACTGCCACTTCGACTTGGCATTTAAAAGTACTTGCCAAGCCTAGAACTCCCCTTTTTCTACATATAAGTCACCTCTAATGTGTGCCCTAGGTAACCACTAGAGCAGGGTGCTGTGTGGGTAAAAGGCAGGACATGTACCTGTGTAGGTATATGTCCTGGTAGTGTAAAACTCCTAAATTCGTTTTTACACTACTGTGAGGCCTGCTCCCTTCATAGGCTAACATTGGGGCTGCCCTCATACATTGTTGAAGTGGCAGCTGCTGATCTGAAAGGAGCAGGAAGGTCATATTTAGTATGGCCAGAATGGTAATACAAAATCCTGCTGACTGGTGAAGTCGGATTTAATATTACTATTCTAGAAATGCCACTTTTAGAAAGTGAGCATTTCTTTGCACTTAAATCTTTCTGTGCCCTTCAATCCACGTCTGGCTAGGTTTAGTTGACAGCTCCTTGTGCATTCACTCAGCCACACCCCAAACACAGGGTACTCAGCCTCACTTGCATACATCTGCATTTTGAATGGGTCTTCCTGGGCTGGGAGGGTGGAGGGCCTGCCCTCACACAAAGGACTGCCACACACCCTACTGGGACTCTGGCAGACAGGATTGAACTGAAAGGGGGCTTGGTGCAACTCTTAGACACTCTTTAAAGTCAAGCCCACTTCAAAGGCACAACTTAGTATAAAACAGGGCCTCTGCCCTACCTCATCAGACACTTGCTGGAGAAGAAACCTGAACCAGAAACTACATCCTGACAAGAAGAACTGCCTGGCTGCTTAAAGGACTCACCTGTCTGCTTTCTACAAAGGACTGCTGCCTTGCTGTTGGCCTGCTGCCTTGCTGAACTCTTGCCTGGCTGTGAAAGTGCTCTCCAAGGGCTTGGATAGAGCTTGCCTCCTGTTCCCTGAAGTCTCTGGACCAAAAAGACTTCTCTTTTTCACTTGGACGCTCCGTGCGCCGAAATTTTCGACGCACAGCTTGTTCCGCGGCAAGAAAAACGCTGCACACCGACGCTGATCGACGCGACGCCTTCGGGACGACCGAAACTTTGACGCATGGCCTCGCAAGGACAACGCCGCCCGACTTCCAAGGAGAAATCGACGCGACGCCTGCCGTGAGATCGAAACTTCGACGCGCAGCCCCGCAGAACGACGCGCAGCCGGAAAACAAGCAGGAAAATCCACGCACAGACCCGGGACATCTGGTAATCCCCGCGAGCCACAGAAAGAGACTATCCATGCGCCGGAAAACGACGCACGACTTCCCCGCGTGAAAAATAACGACGCAAGTCCATGTGTGCTGGGGAGAAATCGACGCACACACCAGTTTTCCACGTATCTCTTCTCCTGTGGCCCTCTGAGGAGATTTTCCACCAGAAACCAGGTACTTTGTGCTTGAAAGAGACTTTGTTTGCTTTTTAAAGACTTAAGACACTTTATATCACTTTTCAGTGATATCTTTACAAATTCATATTGCAACTTTGATCGTTTTGACCTGAAAATACCCAGATAAATATTATATATTTTTCTAAACACTGTGTGGTGTATTTTTGTGGTGTTATATTATGGTGTTGTATGATTTATTGCACAAATGCTTTACACATTGCCTTCTAAGTTAAGCCTGACTGCTCGTGCCAAGCTACCAGAGGGTGGGCACAGGCTGATTTTGGATTGTGTGTGACTTACCCTGACTAGAGTGAGGGTTCTTGCTTGGACAGAGGGCAACCTGACTGCCAACCAAAAACCCCATTTCTAACATTGGTGTTCAGCGGTGAGGATAGGACTTGTGTTTGTGCAGTGACATACAGTAGCTAAGTATTTCACTACCTACCCACAGTTGAAGGTCAAGTTGATTTTTCATCTTTTTTGCTTTTGGTTCTCTGATGTCCTCCTGGATATACTATTGATATTTTGGACTTTGGATTTTGGTTTTTGTCGGTAAGACCTTATCAGCAATGAGATTGCTTACCTACTCACTCTTTGTGCCTACTGACCACCTCACTAAGGCTAACCTAAGGAGGCTTTGCAGAAAATGGGGCCTTCCTGTATCAAGGTGATCTACTAAGATGGAAATGCTACATGCCTACATAGTCTGGGGGGAAGAAAGATGGGCAGAGAGAGAGACAGAAAAAAAAAAAATGACTAAGTACCCCTCAGATGAGGAGGGGGACTGCTCAAATGAGGAGGAAGACTACTCAGATGAGGAAGGAGAACCAGTGAGAGATGAATGGCTCCTAGCTCAAGAGCGGTGGATGGAAGAGCTAGATGAGCAGCTTTAGAGGGCTGATGCAGAGAGCGCCTTAGCCCTGGAAAAATAAAGGATTGCAGCTCAAGAGCTGAGCTGTGAAGAGCTGAAACTGGAGGCCGGAAGGGCTGAGTCCAGGTCAGATGGTGGCAGCAAAAATCTTGCATCCAGTACTGCTGAAGAAGGGCACAAGCCCAGAGATGTGGTGCCCAACTTGAAGAAGGGAGATGACACACCCCAGGTGGTTCAAGGGTATGAGGTAGTTCCCGTTATGCACAGGGTCCCTGAGAAGGATTGGGGAACTGGCACAGGGAGTCATATTCCTACTGGGGGAAGGGACACTTTACTGGCTCTAGCAGAGAGTGACAGAGAAAAGGGTTCCCCCCTGGTGGACATCCTGGATATAGAGTGTAGAGACATCCCAGAAGAGTGTGGGTTGAGTGTCAGGGACAGTCAGATACTGTCTCACCAGTCTCAGAAGGGTGATGTAGAGTGCTTTTTCAAGGTTGAGTCACTGGATGGTTGGGTGAAGGGTACTGTGGTTAATACATGTGAAGGGCAGAGTGATGTAATTGCTGGAGAGCATATGTCTGGTCCTTATTTTCCAGAGCTACGCCAACACCAGGTGGAGTGTGAGTTCTCTGACCCCAGGGAACTTACAATGGAGGCAGACTTCTGGGTGAGTACCAGAAAGTCTGAAGAGGCATTTGGGGGTGCTCCTGAAGGGAGTGGTCTAGGTGGTTCCCAACCCAGTGAGGTGGGAGAGGATTGTAGTGTCCCAGGTAGGTCCCAGGTCCTAGAGGGTTCCATGAGGAAACACCAGGAGGGAAGCCTGGCCTGTACCGTAGGGCCACCTTTTGAGGGAAGCCCCGCAGTGTCAGAAGGACTTGGGGGGGTGACTGTAGCCAGCATCCCAACAGTTCTGGTGTCTGGCAGTACCACTCCTAGTGAGGGGGTGCAGAAGTCCAGACATAGGGTTAAGAGGGGGTTGCAGACCCCAGTGGAGAACCTGGAGAGTCAGGGGTCAGCTCTCAGAGCAGAGCCCCCCAGGAATGACCCAGGTGAAACCGTTTCTTGTTTGGGGGAGACCCAGACTCTGCCGGATGGGCAGAGGTCAGGAGACCTGCGCCAACCAGACTCTCGTGTGGCCCTTGGGGGCGGTGTGTCCCTTGTGGGGGGTGAGAGTGCCCCCCAGGAAGTCCTGGGATGCCAGGCAAAGATTCAACCTCAGGGTGATGACTCTGGGTTGGATACCCAGGTTCAGAGTTTAAACTCTGACCTGGTGGGAGGTAGGTGTGCCTCCCAGGAAGTCTTGCTGTGCCAGACAATTGTCCAACCTCAGGGTGTTGACTCTGGGTTGGATGGCCAGGTTCAGAGGTTGAACTCTGACCTGGTGGGAGGTAGGTGTGCCTCCCAGAAAGTCCTGGGACGCCAGGCAATGGTTCAACCTCAGGGTGGTGACTCTGGGTTGGATAACCAGGCTCAGAGGTTAAACTCTGATCTGGTGGGGGGTAGGTGTGCCCCCCAGAAAGTCCTGGTATGCCAGGCAGTGGTTCAACCTCAGGGTGGTGACTCTGGGTTGGATACCCAGGTTCAGAGTTTAAACTCTGACCTGGTGGGAGGTAGGTGTGCCTCCCAGGAAGTCCTGCTGTGCCAGGCAATTGTCCAACCTCAGGGTGTTGACTCTGGGTTGCATGGCCAGGTTCAGAGGTTAAACTCTGACCTGGTGGGAGGTAGGTGTGCCTCCCAGAAAGTCCTGGTGTGCCAGGCAATTGCCCAACCTCAGGGTGGTGACCCTGGGTTGGAGAACCCGGTTCAGAGGTTAAACTCTGACCCGGTGGGGGGTAGGTGTGCTCCCCAGAAAGTTCTGGTTTGCCAGGCAGTGATCCAGTCTGAGGGTACAGACCCCAGGTTGGAGGGCCAGTTGCAGGTTAACAGCTTCTATAAGCACCCTGACCATGTTGGACTCTGGGGGTACCGCTCCAGGAGGGAGGGTACAGAGCTCCAGAGGGGAGGACCAGGTTCAGGCTGTCATCCCTGACCTGGTGGAAGGGAGAGTTGTTAAAGGGTACCCAGCACCTGGGGCTACCGCCCGCTACTCTCCACAACCACAGTGGTGGGAGAGCTTTGAGAGGCCTGGGGCCTGGCTCTCATCCCTGGAAGCTGTCAGTAACCACTGTGGCTTGCTGTCCGGGTGGACAGAGTTATCCCTGGGGAGGGGACAAGTGTCACACCCCGGGGGTAGAGTGGGCAACACCACTGTGTTGATCCTGGTGGTACTATCCTGCTCCTGGGATACATCTGTGAGCAAAGTAAGGTTAGGTGCTGCACAGATGGGATCCGCAGGTAAGGAGAAAGGTGCCCCATGGATGGGCTTAGTGGGCCCTGAGAGTATGGACAGAGGGATCCAATTGGAGTCAGGAAGGCGAAGAACTGGAGCATGCCCCTGCTGTTGTGGGCCTGGGTCCTTGTTCTGCCGCCTCAAACAGGGAAGTACATCAGGATAGTGATTGTTCTCCCCTGGATTTAGGCTGGTAGGGGGTCATGTTGTACCTGGCTTTTTCACATGGTCATCCCCAAACTTTTTGCCTCCTTCCTCCTATTTTTTCTGACCTGTTGTTGTTGGCTTTTGACCTCTGGGCACTTTACCACTGCTAAGCAGTGCTAAAGTGCATATGCTCTCTGTGTAAATTGTACTATTGATTGGTTTATCCATGATTGGCTATTTAATTTACTTGTAAATCCCTAGTAGAGTGCACTACATGTGCCTAGGGCATGTAGATTAAATGCTACTAGTGGGCCTGCAGCACTGGTTGTGCCACCCACTTCAGTAGCCCCTTAACCTTGTCTCAGGCCTGCCATTGCAAGGCCTGTGTGTGCAGTTTCACTGCCACTTCGACTTGGCATTTAAAAGTACTTGCCAAGCCTAGAACTCCCCTTTTTCTACATATAAGTCACCTCTAATGTGTGCCCTAGGTAACCCCTAGAGCAGGGTGCTATGTGGGTAAAAGGCAGGACATGTACCTGTGTAGTTATATGTCCTGGTAGTGTAAAACTCCTAAATTTGTTTTTACACTACTGTGAGGCCTGCTCCCTTCATAGGCTAACATTGGGGCTGCCCTCATACATTGTTGAAGTGGCAGCTGCTGATCTGAAAGGAGCAAGAAGGTCATATTTAGTATGGCCAGAATGGTAATACAAAATCCTGCTGACTGGTGAAGTCGGATTTAATATTACTATTCTAGAAATGCCACTTTTAGAAAGTGAGCATTTCTTTGCACTTAAATCTTTTTGTGCCCTCCAATCCACGTCTGGCTAGGTTTAGTTGACAGCTCCTTGTGCATTCACTCAGACACACCCCAAACACAGGGTACTCAGCCTCACTTGCATACATCTGCATTTTGAATGGGTCTTCCTGGGCTGGGAGGGTGGAGGGCCTGCCCTCACACAAAGGACTGCCACACCCCCTACTGGGAATCTGGCAGACAGGATTGAACTGAAATGGGGCTTGGTGCATTTCTTAGACACTCTTTGAAGTCACCCCCACTTCAAAGGCACAACTTAGTATAAAACAGGGCCTCTGCCCTACCTCATCAGACACTTGCTGGAGAAGAAACCTGAACCAGAAACTACATCCTGACAAGAAGAACTGCCTGGCTTCTCAAAGGACTCACCTGTCTGCTTTCTACAAAGGACTGCTGCCTTGCTGTTGGCCTGCTGCCTTGCTGAACTCTTGCCTGGCTGTGAAAGTGCTCTCCAAGGGCTTGGATAGAGCTTGCCTCCTGTTCCCTAAAGTCTCAGGACCAAAAAGACTTCTCTTTTTCACTTGGATGCTCCGTGCGCTGAACTTTTCGACGCACAGCTTGTTCCGCGGCAAGAAAAACGCCGCACACTGACGCTGATCTACGCAACGCCTTCGGGACGACCGAAACTTTGACGCACGGCCTCTCAAGGACAACGCCGCCCGACTTCCAAGGAGAAATCGACGCGACGCCCTCCGTGAGATCGAAACTTCGACGCGCAGCCCCGCAGAATGACACGCAGCCGGAAAACAAGCAGGAAAATCCACGCACAGACCCGGGACATCTGGTAATCCCCGCGAGCCACAGAAAGAGACTGTCTGCGTGCCGGAAAACGACGCACGACTTACCCGCGTGAAAAATAACGACGCAAGTCCGTGTGTGCTGGGGAGAAATCGACGCACACACCAGTTTTCCACGTATCTCTTCTTCTGTGGCCCTCTGAGGAGATTTTCCACCAGAAACCAGGTACTTTGTGCTTGAAAGAGACTTTGGGGGTCATTCTGACCCCGGCCGCCGCGGGTATTCTGAGTTTCCCGCTGGGCGGGCGGGCGACCGCCAGAAGGCCGGCCGCCCGCCCAGCGGGAAACACCCTTCCATGAGGATGCCGGCTCCGAATGGAGCCGGCGGAGTGGAAGGGGTGCGACGGGTGCAGTTGCACCCGTCGCGATTTTCAGTGTCTGCGTGGCAGACACTTAAAATCTTGGTGGGGCCCTGTTAGGGGGCCCCTGCAGTGCCCATGCCATTGGCATGGGCACTGCAGGGGCCCCCAGGGGCTCCACGACACCCGTTACCGCCAGCCAGGTTCTGGCGGTCAAAACCTCCAGAACCAGGCTGGCGGTAAGGGGGTTGGAATCCCCATGGCGGCGCTGCTTGCATCGCCGTCATGGAGGATTCCCTTGGGCAGCGGGAAACCGGCGGTACACCGCCGGTTTCCCGTATCTGACCGCGGCTGTACCGCCACGGTCAGAATTGCCCATGTAGCACCGCCAGCCTGTTGGCGGTGCTATTCCCGGCCTCCACCCTGGCGGTCATAGACCGCCAGGGTCAGAATCAGGCCCTTTGTTTGCTTTTTAAAGACTTAAGACACTTTGGGGGTCATTGTTTTGCACAGTTTTGAAAGCTAGACACCCAGGAGAATCCATGATGGGGTGACTTGTGGGGCTCTGACCAGGTTCTGTTACCCAGAATCCTTTGCAAACCTCAAAATTTGGCCAACAAAACACTTTTTCCTCACATTTTGGTGACAGAACATTCTGGAATCTGAGAGGAGCCACAAATTTTCTTCCACCCAGCGTTCCCCCTAGTTTCCCGATAAAAATGGTACCTCACTTGTGGGGGAGGGCCAGGTGCCTGCAACAGAAAAAGGCCCAAAACTTGTAGAGATTGAGAGAATAGCACAGCGAGTTGATAAGCACATATTTTTCTTTTATACATTTTTTAGGCTGACTCTGCTTTGGGGACCAATGCAAGTGAGGTATAATTTTACTTGGGGGACTGAGGGAACACTGGGTGGTAGGAAATGTGTGCCGCAGTGGTCATCCTACAAAGAAAAGTGAGGAAAATATGATTTGTTATGCAAATTTTGAGGTTTGCCGAGGAGTCTGAGTAAGAAAATGTTGGGGGATCCAGGCAAGCCACACCTCCTTGGACTCCTTGGGGTGTCTATTTTTAAAACATATCTGGTTTTGGTAGGTTTCCCTAGATGAAGGCTGCACCCGGGACCAAAACCATAGGTGCCCCCCCCAAATACAGGCAGTTTTGCAATAGATCATTTTGGTGTGTCCACATACTTATGTGATGTTCCAAACACTAAAATTTTGAAAAGAAATGCACTTAGGTTATGTTAAAAAGACCCCTCACCCACCAACTGAGTTGGTGGCATGCTTCATCATCGGGTTCCCACCTGAGGCACCAAGCGTGTCAAAGGTGTGCTGCGACGCCTGATTACAGCAGAGCAGGTTTTGTCATTTTTACCACACATACTGGTTGGATTTGGGATGAGGGTGAGTGATGGTTCAGTGGATCAAATTTTATTAACAAGAGATTTCACAAAAATGAAATGCACTGTTAATAACTGAAAGGCCAAAAAACTGAACCAATGACTCACAGCTTGTGAGCTGTAAAGCCACGGCAAGGCACCAACCGCTTTACAGTCCATTCACATACCTTTCATACATGACATGCCATGCACAGGATCATTCACGCCGCCAGCCTCGGGCCCAGCACATTAAAACACTCTCATCAACAGACAGCAACACTCAAGGTCCCATCACTTACATACGCCCATATGGCTGAGTGTGTGGACTGATGTTTGGCTGGCAGTGTGTTGCAGTAGCCAACAGCAAGTCAATATGTTCAGCCAAGCGCCACTCCACACACAATGGCATTTTTTTTTTTTTTTTTAAACAAAGAAACCACTAACTAATTAGAAATAATTACAAAACTACAAACACAAAAGCTCTAACTAAGTACATGACAGAAATGCCAACCATGAAACTGGACACATCAAAAATACAAAACAGGCAGTTTACACTTATGGTTGTTCCCAGTAATTCTTCTGGGTGTGGTAATTCTTAAAACAACCACCCACACACAGCCAAGGCTTTGAATGACAATCTGGGCAGTAGATTCGAGTCTCCCTCCGGATACCTCTTCGAAAACTGATGGAAAGTCTTTTTTGGATGTGGGAGGAATGGGCTCAGCAAAGGGGCGATCTTTCAATCTAGCCACATCCTCCAACACTGCTTCTCTAGGAACTCTGGCCTGTTCCACCACAATAAGGCTCTGTATCACTGACTTTCACAAATGTCATCTTTGACTCTGGAGACCTATCCTTAAACCCAATAAAAGCATTAAAAGTTGCTAAGTGGAAGAGGTGAATTGCTAACTTCTTATACCAAACGTAAGCCTTACAAATAACAGTATAAGGTTCCAACCTTTGAACAACTCTATCTACACCTCCCATGTGCTTATTATAATCTAAAATGCACACAGGTTTTGCACACTTCAGTAACCTGGCCCCAAACAGTCACAGGGGAAGTACTCTCATCATGGATGGTACTTAGCATGTAGACATCCCTCCTGTCTGAAAATGTCAAAGCTAGCAGCTCATCATTCCGCAAGGCATTGCACTGCCCCCCTCAAGTTTTTTACAGACAAGCTCCCTTGGATAGCCTTTCCGGTTACAACGAATTGTGCCACAAGCAACAGTGTCCACTCTAAACAATTCCTTTAAGAACTGCACTCCAGTGTAGAAGTTATCTACATACAAATGGTGACCTTTGTTGAACAGTCGTCTACCAAGTTCCCACACAGTTTTCTCAGTAACTCCAAAAGTGGGAGGACAACCAGGGGGGTCAATACTGGAATCCCTACCAGTGTAGACACACAAATTATACACATATGCTGCACTACTTTCAGACAGCATATACAATTTAATCCCATATTGTGCCCTCTTGCTAGGAATGTACTGCCTAAAAACCAAAGGACCTTTGAAGAGGACCAAAGACTTGTCCACAGCTATTTCTTTGCCTGGAACATAGACCTCTGAAAAACGATTTACAAAATGATCAAGGACAGGCCCAATCTTAAAAAGACGGTCAGAATCAGGGTGATCTCGTGGCAAGGGACTAGTAGACCAATATGTAGCCAGTGATGGCTTCCTTATCAACCCCATCAAAAGAGTCAAACCCAAAAACCTTTTCATCTCCTCCAAATTTGTGGGAATCCACTGGGTAGCTCTAGAGTGTGGCCTAAGTCTAGCAGCGTTGTCCCTCAAATACTGTTCCGCATACAATTTAGTCTGATCAACAATCTCTTCCAAAAACACATCATCCACAAATAACTCAAAGATACTGACAGGCAAAAAGTTCTCTGTATTGACTCTCCACCCTCTGGGAGACCAGTAAAGGCAGGCAACTCTGGCTGCTCCATGTTTGGGGCAACCCAGAGTTCAGGTCTTCTAACGGGAAACCTTTCAGCCCCAGGTTGCTACACTAATGGCACATCAGTGTCCTCCTCTAAAACAGGCCCTTCATTTGCACTGAGTGTGGCTTCCTCATCAGAAGATTCCTCTCCGACAGAAACTTCACTGCCAGAATCTCTCACTTCCTACTCTGCCTCAGATACAGAGTCCGTCTCATAATCATGATCAGACAATGACTCAAAAAGCATACCAACCATCTGCTGAGCGGTCATCCTGCGGCTAGCCATGATCTTTCCTACAAATATTAACTGGACAAATGCACCACCAAAAACCAGCACTGTGTAAGATAAGTAATAAAGTGTAGCTTTATTAGTAAGAGTTATAAACTCAAAACCTATACCGCTCACTTGCCTGAGAAAGCTTGAATCACCAGCAACTACTCTGCAGAGACAAAGCAATCACCAATGATATCCCACTAAAAAGAAAGAAAGAAAAGCAAATTAGAAATAAGACAACACAAATATCTTGTGCACAAATCTAAGGCCAATTTCACACAAACCTGCATTTAGTACACCACCTACAAACATGTCATTCATGCATGGCAACAATACTCCTTCGGAGTAAATTGTTTTTACTTACCTAAAACATGCAACTATGCAAACCGCAGGTCAACCACCGCCAAAACCGCAAGGAGCCACAGCAAAGAAAGCAAAAGCTTTGAACTAGAACAAAAAGGAGGAAAACAAATTATCACAAAAGTAAATACTTTGTCAGTTGACAAATATCCCACCATCAAGCATTTAGAAATTGGTGCCTAAGTGGATTCTGCCATAGGGGCAGATGGGCCTACTAAAAAATAGGCCTATCTGCCCCAAGGAGGACAGAAAATACCTTTAGTAGTGTTTCCTCACGGGGAGCGACCCTTGCCCAAAGGGCCACCCCCCAAACAAAACAAAAAAACGCACACACAGTATCCCTGGTGCCTAAGTGGCTTCTGCCCCCTTGGGGACAATGGGCCTAAAAAAAAAATAGGCCCATCTTCCCCCAAGGGGGGCAGAAATGGCCAGCAGGTCAATGCCCCTCTTGCCCAAGGGGAGGCCTCCCCACATAAAAAACATATTAAAAAATCCCTGGCATTCTAGTGGTTTCTGCCCCCCTTGGGGGCAGATCAGCCTAAAAATAATTGGCAGATCTTTCCCCAAGGGGGGCAGAAATGGCCTTGGTACACATGCCCCCAAAGGATGGCAACCCTTGCCCAAGGGGCCACCCCCCCCATCCACTAACACACACTATCCCTGGTGTCTAAGTGGCTTCTGCCCCCTTGGGGGCAGATGGGCCTAAAATAAGTAGGCCCATCTGCTCCCCTGGGGGGCAAAAATGGCCAGCAGTTCAATGCCCCCCACCCCACATAAATAAACATATTTTAAAAATCCCTGGCGTTCTAGTGGTTTCTGCCCCCCTTGGGGCAGATCAGCTAAAAAATAATAGGCCAATCTGTCCCCAAGGGGGGCAGAAATGGCCTTAGTGCATGTGCCCCCAAAGGAGGGCGACCCTTGCCCACGGGGTCGCCCCCCCACTAACACACAAATACGCACACTATGCCTGGTGTCTAAGTGGCTTCTGTCCCCCTTGGGGGCAGATGGGCCTAAAAGTAATAGGCCCATCTGCCCCCACGGGGCATAAATGGCCAACAGTTCAATGCCCCCCTTGGGGGGGTGCCCCTTGCCCAAGGGGACACCACCCCCACATAAATAAACATATAAAAAAATCCCTGGCATTCTAGCCTAAAAATAATAGGCCAATCTGTCCCCAAGGGGGGCAGAAATGGCCTTGGTACACGTGCCCCCAAAGGAGGGCGACCCTTGCCCAAGGGGCCACCCACCCATCCACTAACACACACTATCCCTGGTGCCTAAGTGGCTTCTGCCCCCCCACGGGGGCAGAAATGGCCAACAGTTCAATGCCCCCATTGGGGGGGGCGCCCCTTGCCCAAGGGGACACCCCCCCACATAAATAAACATATAAAAAAAATCCCTGGCCTTGTAGTGGTTTCTGCCCCCATAAGCCTAAAAATAATAGGCCGATCTGCCCCCAAGGGGGCAGATATTGCCGGCAGGTAACATGCCCCAAAATGGGAGTGACCCTTGCCCAAGGGGCCGCTCCCAAACAAAAAAATAGAGCAATATGAAAAGAAAAAAATCCCTGGCGTCTAGTGCAGATCAGCGTAAAAATAATAGGCCGGTCTACCCCCAAGGGGGGCAGAAATGGCCACAACAAAGTGTCCCCCAAATGGGAGCGACCCTTGCCCAAGGAACCGCTCCCGACACACACAGCGCACTAAAACAAACAAAAAAGGAAATCCCTGGCATCTAGTAGGTATTCCTGCAGCCCGATCGCCCATTGCGATCGGGCAGCAGGAATGCTCAAAGAAACACCGGGGGAAAGGAAAACCCTTTCCTTTCCCCGGTTGCCTCTTTGTTTACAACCCCCCCACCTGCCGGAGGAGAAACTCATCTCTTTCTCCTAATCGCACTGGAAGCAAATGGCTTCCAGTGTGACCGGCACCCTGTAATGATGTCAGCGGGTGGGTGGGTGGTTCGGGAATCCCACAGAGGGAGCGCTAGCGCTCCCTCTGACCTCAGTGCCGAGGACATAATGGTTACGTCCTCGGCAGATGAGCACTGTGCCGCGGGACGTAACCGTTACGTCTGTGGGACAGAAGCAGTTAATCATTTCTTTCAAAATGGCTGCTATGGTTAAAGTTAGTGAAATGTTTTTATTTTACATTATAAGTGCCACTCTGTGAAGGTCGAGTCAAGTGAGATACGTAGGTATTCACATCATGTCCTTTTCCCACTCACGTGTGACAGGAACATGCTTTTGGAGGGAATTGTTTATCTAAATGTCACCGAAAATACGCCACCTTTTCTATTGCATGGGAACGTACCTGTGTCAGGGGTCCTACAAGATCTGTATAAATACACCTCACACAGACAAGGGTATCAGAGGGATTCCTACCAGATGCTATGCTATCTACATTGCATGTCACTTTGATGTAGACCCAGCCTTCGTATAATCACGGAAACTTATCTAGAAACCTCATTCCCAGCTAACAAGGGTTGGGGGTGCTCTCCTGGACCTGGTACTAGCAGATTAGGTTTATCACACCTAGCTTTCGTTAGGTTAGAGATTAGGTTCTCCATGTTAGGGTTTTAGGGTATTCTACATTTCAGGTTTATTGCAAGATGATGGGAGTCTTTGTATTCACGACTCTCATCTTTACAGTTCTGCTTCTTGCATTGTACATTATCTTAAACATTGCAGCTCATGCACTTTACAGTAGATTGCAGTCTTCTTAGTAAACCTCTTGTAAACTTTCCTGCATCTCCTTTATTGTCTGTGTGTTACTAAGACTCATTACTAACGTAAGAAAGGGTAACATCCTTTCTACTACGACTCCCCTGAGATGTCGCATTCTAGAGCCCATGCGTAAAGGTTGCCAGAAATCACCTCCTACGGTTTGTGTTTTTGGCGAGGTACTGCTTGTGAGCCGGGAGGGTCGGTCCGACATTTGCGACTTGTTGTAGGATTGGCTTAGTCACCTACAAACAAGTGTGCTGTCATCCCTAAACCAGCAGTCTTGCCTTAGAGCAACAGTAAATCTGCATGGGCCACTGCCTATTCTTAAAAAACTGAAAAGAAAACTTGTCTTTTTTTTAACTGCATCCAGATTTCCTTTCTGGAAAAAAGACTGCATTAAAAAAAAAATTGCTTTATTTAAAAGCAATCACAGACATGGTTGTCTGCTGAGTCCAGCAGGCCACCATCCCTGTGATTTTAGCATCTCCCAATGGGTCGCAAATTGTGACCTGCCTCATTAATATTAATGAGGTAGGTCGACTTGTGACCCACTCAGAAATGTTAAATAAAACTCATGGAGTTTCATATATTTAAATAGCGATTACCTAATTGTGATTCGCACTTAGGTAATCGCTATTTAAAATAATGATACATCTGACCCATTGTCTCTGCCATGCCCTCTCATTTTTGGTCATGCCTCACCAGCAGGGAGAGGTGTTGCTTTCCCTTGGTTCTTCCCAAGAATATTAACAACCCTAAGATTATTGACAGGATTTGCAAAGAGGAGCTAGGACTCCAAACTTCGGCTGATGCAACACCAGCTAAATATATTACCTGAAGTCAAAAAGGAAACTACATTTTTACAAACGTAAATCAGACGGGTCACTGTTTCAATTTCTAGTAGCCCAGAAGAGAGGCAGGACTTGAGCAGCACAGCAGTCCTTCTTTCTGGCAGATTATCCACAGATCCATAAGTGTACTGAAGGGGTGGTGTCTGAGGACATGTTCTTACATCCAGTAGTGCCTTTGAAGTGGGAGCCTTCAAAGAATGCCTTTGAAGTGGACAGATGCCTTCCATGATGCTCTGGTTCCAGACGCACTAAAGGTGGGGTATGCAGCCCTTTGTGTGTGGACAGGACACAGCCTATCCAGGTGTAAGTAAGGCTTTGCCCAGATCCTTCATCCCATCGTATCAGGATGGCCCATCAGTTCACACCTAACCTCTCATTGTGTGTGGCTGTGAAGGTGTAACGCACAAAGTCCTGCTTGTCCCCACCCCAGACATGTGATCAGAGGCAAGTAGCAGGTACCAAGGGCCAGATGTAGCATGCATCTTGCATGGTGCAAACTGCGAAAATCGGAGTTTGCACCATGCAAAATGCCGAATGCAATGCTCATTCACAATTTGCGAGTCGGTACCGACTCGCAAATTGTGAATGCAACTCGCAAATAGTAAGGGGTGTCCCCTTCCTATTTGCGACTTGCATCGCTATGCTAAATTGCTTTGTGACCGCGAATGCAGTCGCAAAGCAATTCGCAGTTACCACGAGTGTCACACTGGTGGTGACCCATTCGCAAAAGAGAAGGGGTCCCCATGGGACCCTTTCCCCTTTGTGAATGTTGCCAAGAAGGGTTTTGCAGAGCAGGCAGTGGTCCAATGGACCACTGACTACTCTGAAAAACCGAAACCAAATGGTTTTGTTATTTTATTTATTTTGCAACTCGTTTTCCGTTCAGGAAAACGGGCTTCAAAATAAAAAATAAAAACTGCTTTATTGATAAAGCAGTCACAGACATGGAGGTCTGCTGACTTCAGAAGGCCACCATCCCTGTGAGTGCAGGGACTCGCTATGGGGTAGCAAAATGCGACCCACCTCATTAATATTAATGAGGTGGGTCTTTGCGACCCCATAGGGACTCGCAGATGGTGTCTGAGACACCGTTCTGCATCCAAATTTGCGATTCGGAAATTGCGAGTCACACCGACTCGCAATTTCCGAATCGCAAATTCGGAACTTGCTACATGTGGCCCCAAATGACTAAGGCAAGCAAATGTAAATTTTCTAAAAGTGGCATTTTCAGAATTGCAATTTAAAATCTGACCTCACCATAAATTGTGATTCCAGAGACAACAAACTCGAAAAGTCTATCTCTTTCAGATTGTAAATTACACTTATAAGATGTGGTATGCTAATTTCAACATTAAACCGTAGGAGAGATACGCCTTGCAGTGGTGAAAAACGAATTTAATAGCTTTTCCCCACCAGGACATGTAAAATTTTAAAGTACATGTCCAACGTTTTAAACTCACTGAACCCTGCCCTTGCAGCTTTCTAGGTCTGACTTCAGTGGTGACATACATGTATTAAAAGGAATATCTGGGCCTGGCAGAAGGTTGCCTTTACCAGGTTGACATGGTAGTTTAAAACACACAAGCTATGCAGTGGCAGGCCTGATACATGTTTAAAGGGCTACTTAAATGGGGGGGCACAATCAATGCCGCAGGCCCACTAGTAGCATTTAGGGCCAGATGTAGGAAGCCTTTTGCGCATCGCAAACTGCGAAAAACGCAGTTTGCGGCGTGCAAAAGGCCTAACGCGATGCACAACCTCAAATTGCGAGTCGGTACCGACTCGCAATTTGAGACTCCGGCTCGCAAATAGGAAGGGGTGTTCCCTTCCTAATTGCGACCGCATCGCCATGCTGAGTTGCTTTGTGACCGCGAATGCGGTCGCAAACCAACTCGCAGTTACCATCCACTTGAAGTGGGTGGTAACTCATTCGCAAAAGGGAAGGGGTCCCCAGGGGACCCCTTCCCCTTTGTGAATGCTCCAAAAAATATTTTTTCAGAGCAGGGCCTACCCTGAAAAAACCGAAACCAAATGGTTTTGGAAGTTTTTCTTTTTGCAGCTCGTTTTCCTTTAAGGAAAACGGGCTGCAAAAAGAAAGAAAAAACTGCTTTATTAAAAAAGCAGTCACGGACATGGTGGTCTGCTGTCTCCAGCAGGCCACCATCCCTGTGAGTGCATGGACTCGCTATGGGGTCGCAAACTGTGACCCACCTCATTAATATTCATGAGGTGGGTCTTTGCGACCCCATAGCGATTCGCAGAAGGTGTCTGAGACACCTTTCTGCATTTCGTTTTGCATGTTGCAATTTGCGAGTCGCTATGACTCGCAAATTGCAAGTCGCAAATTTGTACCTACCTACATCTGGCCCTTAATGTACAGGCCCTCGACACATGTAGTGCACTCTATTAGGGACTTATAATTAAATGAAATATGCTAACTGGAGATATGCTAATATTACCACCTTTTAAGGAAAATGCACTAACAGTTTAGCACTGGTTAGCAGTGGTAAAGAGCAGAGAATCCTAAGGCGGCAAAAACGAAGTCAGCAAAAACAGGTCCTCTGAAGGCAAACATTTAGTGGAAACCATGCCAAGGATGCCAGATCTAACAATATTCATGCTTCAATGCAAGAGAATTGCACATTAAGAATAAATCGCAAATGGTTCCATTCGATGCACATTTGGGGCCAGATGTAGGTAACAGTTTGTACATCGCAAACAACGATTTTCGCTGTTTGCAACGTGCAAACTTCACTCTGCAATGCACAAAAAAAAATTTGCGATTCGGTAACCTGGTTACTGAATCACAAAACAGGTTTGCGAGTCGCAGTTAGGAAGGGGAGTACCCTTCCTAATTGTGAGTCGCAGTTCAATGCCAGATTGCTTTGTGATCGCGGTCGCAAACCAATCGCAGTTAGCTCCCATTTCAAATGGGTGCTGACCCATTTGCAAAAGGGTCCCCTTTGTGGATGGCATTAAAAAACATTTTTCCAGAGCAGGCAGTGGTCCAATGGACCACTGCGTGCTCTGAAAAAATGAAACAAAAACGTTTTATTTTTAGTTTTGTAATGCATCTCGTTTTCCTTTAAGGCAAACGGACTGCATTACAAAAAAAAAAGAAACTGCTTTATTTAAAAGCAGTCACAGACATGGTGGTCTGCTGTCTCCAGCAGGCCACCATCCCTGTGAGTGCCACGAGTCTCAAGGGGGTCGCAAATTGCGACCCCCTTGAGAGTCGCAGATGGTGTCAGGGACACCATCCTACATTCCGATTTGCGACTTGCGAATTGCGAGTCGCTCTGACTCGCAATTTGCAGGTCGCAAATAGGAACCGACCTATATCTGGCCCTTGATATACTATAGAACTCCGCAAGCACTTGCACCAAAGGTATTGGTTTCAATAACTCTTTCTGTGAAATTTACTACCATATCCTGCTTGAATACTGTTTTTTTTCTAAAATTGCTAATGTATTCATTTGTGCTTACCTCTTTACGCTGTGTGAGCAAAAGGTGCTAATGAGTTTTCTAGTGCTTTTTTCCTATGCGAACGGAAATACATGAATTTCTGATGAAAACAACAGTATTAAACCATTATTAAGAAGGAAGAGAATAACAAAATATGCATTTAACTGTAATGACTCCTACACGTATGCATACACTCTTCTTTCTTTCTATAGATCTATTTCTCAATATGGGCGGTATTTCTTTTACTCTTACTAAATTGAGGATTTTAGATCAGAGAGTCATTTTGGGGTCTTTGTTGGTCAGTTCATAATTATTTTGATATTTTGATTTGAGGTTGTTGTATTACTTATTAGAAGAACCCAGAGCTAGGCATTATTGTAAAGCACGAAGGACCAGAATGAGCGACCAGAGTCTACGAAGATGCAGGTGGCCTACATCAAAGTAGAGGAAAGGTTGATTATGAAGAGGATGGAGAAAGGAATCGCTTTTTTAATATTTTTCTCTTTTATATATCACATATTTTTCCTTTTTATGGGCTAAGGTGTGATTGAGAAGGGTGCATCACCATTACTAAAGTGTAGACTTAATTGAAACTTGTCACACCCTCCTGAATTATTTTTCTCTTGACATTGCTTTCCTAGTCAACCACCGCCACATAGTGAGGCTTCACTGCTTGTGAGAAACCTTGCAGTATACAATAACTACCTTCAAACGTTTGCAGATTGTCAAATCTAACCATGAATATAAATCAAACCAGGAACATACAATGCTCGTTTTTCCAACTTGGTCATCGGACTGAGACAACCCTGGTAAAAAAGGCGTCATTAACACCCCCACCCCATCTCCCCACCACCACCAGACACCTTAGCAGGGGCTGGGTGCCAGAGGGTCATTCTGTATAAGATGAAACATTTACATTTGTGTTTATGGCACTTTGATGTTCATCAGAACCTCATAAATACCAGCTCTTCATGTGGAAGGAAGGAGGGAATGGTGGAAGGAAGGAATAGAGAGACGGATGAGTGTTTGGGAAAAAGGTGCAGTGCTCAGAAGTATTCAGAAAGGATGGGCAGTTTTGATAGATCGAGAGATGCATGGATTCAGAGATGGTTGGATGAAGGGAAGAATTGGGAGAATAATGTATTAAGAAATGGATGGATGCATGCAAAGTAGAGTGGATTGATAGAGAAGGACAAACAAAGAGATAGATGAAAAGAAGGAAAGATGATGGAGGATGGATGAGAGGATGACTAGATGGATGACAGTTGTAATGATGTATTGATGCATGGGGAGAAGGAAGGGTAGCTGAATAAAGGAAGGCAGGAAGGAAAGTCCAAGGATGAAGAGAAGATTTGTGGTATAAAAAAAAGTAATACACATGGAAGGAAGGGTAGATGGATGGAGGTAAATGACAGAAAGATGAATGGGATGAATTAATGGGCGAAAAGTACAGAAAGGAGGGAATTGAAGAAAACCAAGGTGGAAAGGAATATGGAGAGAAGGAAAGAAAGACAAAAGACTGAAAGAAGGTGGGATAGAGGGGTGGGTGGAATTTCTAGACATTTGGAATTCCTTCATGGGGAGAAGTGCCCCAAGTGACAGCCCATTTTGCTTGGCTCACCTGTTCACTCAGTACCATTTTGGATATGGTTCAAAGTGGAGGTATTTTATTTTTTTGCCTACTAACCTGCAGGTCTATGTCTGGACAGCCCACTTTCCATTGGGTACAAAAGATAAACCTTGATCAGTTGCTCATTGTTAACTCCAAAATGCAAGAAACACTCAGGAACCACATGTCATAAGGCACGGTGATCTTGACCAACTTTCCAAAGTGCCTCAGATCATTTGTATTCAACAGAGAGTTATATTGGACCCTTTTACATGAACGTCTTCCAGTCTCTGCTGTAGATTCACTCACTGTAACCCTGTGTTAGCTCTCTTCCTCAACACTGAACCAATGTGTTTCATATGGCTTAAGGTAGAACACCACAATTCCTGAAAGTACAAAATGCGTATTGTTTGGCTTGTAATCTATTTTGAGACTGCCTAGAGTTTTATACCTGGAAGCCTTCAGAAAGTCTTAGGATAAAAACAGCCATATAGGATGAAACACGTATTTACTGAAACTTCTCCAGATCATCAAAAGGTTTGTTTAATTGGACTGGACAGAGTACACATTTTGCCCTACTGAAAAGCACCAGTGTATTATGCTTTAGCTGATGCACTTTATTCTGTACTTTCATATTTTTTAGCCCTCATTGTGACTGATAATTCCAGAAATATAAGTGTCCCGATGCCCAGAGTTATCAGATCTTTTGTGTATGAATGTATATGGTATTTGAATTGCGAAAACCTACCTGAAAGGCAGCGGGAAATTGCACATATTTAAAACCAATCATAAAATCAACGAGTAATAGAAGAGGAAGCCAGTTTTCTAACAGTTAATGAAATGTTATATAGTGTTCTTCAAAGAGGTGAGTCCTCATCTCTTTCTTAAATTAGAGCAGAGTTAGGGCAGTCCTGATCACAGATATGTTTTTCCAGAACCTGGATGCATAGCTAGAAACGGCTGGTTGTCTTGTTTAATTCTTCTTTACACCTCTTAGTCTGTAGTCTGATGGTGTCTTGGCTGTGGGTATGCTGAAAGCGACAGGAGACGGTGAGGTTGTCTGCAAGATAAGCAAGGCTGTTGATCATGATGGCTTTGTAAGTGATGCAGCTTGTTTTCAAGATGGTGCAAGACAGCAAAGTAAGAGATTAGAGATCATTCAGGATGAGGGTGATGTCCTCATATTTCTTCAAGCCCTGGGTCAGACGTGCTGTGGCGCATAGGATGCCTTTAAGTGGTGCCAGTATGAAGTCTAGGAGGCCACAGAATAAAGCATGAGCACAATTCAGACTCAAGTGTTCCAGGGCTTGAACAGCAGGTCTTATATAATTTTTTTGGAAAACATGTTTTTTCTTTCTTTAGCAGAAACTACTGATACCAGTCTGTCTTTGTTTCTTTTTCGACAATGTGTTTCTTTAGGGGTGAAGTTGGTGTCCATGATGAATCCAAATGACTTGACATGGGTGAAAGTTAGGGTTTGAACACATCAAGGTTCATGTCTTGTACCAGGTTTGTACTGTTTTGTGTTTGTTCTTTTTGGAAAATAAAAGAAATTCTGTCTTTGTTGGGTTGAGCTTCAGCAAGGCAGTGGACTTCCAGGTCTGGATGATGAGCAAGCAGTTTTTGAGGCATTGGATGTTTGAATCAGTGGAGAACTTTGAGTAGAGTTGTGTATCATCGGTATAGTGGGGAACATAGTTGCTGTTGTCTGTGAGTAAGCAACTCCATATAAAGGTTGATGATGACAGGTGTTGATGATGACAGAACACAGTATGGGAAGAAGGTGACAGGGATATTTTGTGACCTGGTGGTGACCATGTGAACAAACTGGTGTCAGTTGGAAAAGTGGGAGAAGAAAGAGTGAAGGGCAATTCAGATGAATCCCATTTGAGACATCAGAGTGCGAATGCCAGTGGGATGCCAGTGGTATGCTTGACTCTGTCAAGGCCAGTTGAGAGGTCTTGCAATATCAAGAACCAAGGATGCTGCAGCATAATCTGAAACCAGACTGTTAGTTCTGCAAGAGATGATTAGCATCAATGTGATCTTGGCACTAAACATAGACTGCTTTTTCAATGAATGATCTTGCCAATGAATGATAGATGAGTGATGAGCCAGTAGTTGGCAAGGGCACCAGGGTCTTGTTTACTTTTCTTCAGGAGCAGGAGGAGGATGTTGCCTATCCTGGGAACTTCTGGAAAGATGCCTTGAGTGGGGGAAGCACTGACAATGGTAAATAGGAGAGAGTGTCCCCAGAGAGAGCTTTGATGATAAGACATCATCATCATAAGAAGTGGTGTTGAGGGAGTTGAATATGTCAGCAAGATCTGGAAGAAGAGGGCTCTAAATGTTGATCATTGTGGAAATCTACAGAAAGAAATGGGAGTTGGAAATGAAGCAGGCTTGATGTTAATGTGCTGTCAAATCTTATGTATTTATTTTGCTCAAGAAGAAGTTGATGGCATTGCACTTTTCTTTGGAGTGAGGAATATGGGGTATGATGCAGCTCAGTTGTACCTAGCCCTCTTTGCAGAGCCATCCTCTAACTATTTCCCTTCACCCCACGTATTTTCTGAATTTCGTTGTTGTTGTTGGCTTTAGGACTCTGTGCACTTCAACACTGCTAAGGTGCTTCCGCTCTCGCCTTTAAACATGATAAAATTGGCCTACAACTGATTGATACATTTAATTTACATATAAACCCTTAGTAAAATGGTACTACATGAAACCAGGGCCTGTAAATTAAATGCTACTAGTGGGCCTGCAGCACTGTTTGTGCAACTCACTTACATAGCCATTTAAATTATGCCTCAGGCCTGCCATTGCAGCCTGTGTGCAGTTTTCAACTGCAAATCCGATGTGGTAAAATAAAACATTTGCAAGGCCAAAGCCTTCCTTTTTATTACATATGTCAACCCTAAGGTAGGCCCTAGGCAGCCCATAGGGTAGGGTGGAATGTATTTAAAAGATTAGATATGTAGTTTTCAATTTAAAATGTCCTGCAAGTGAAAAGGCTTACATTTGTTATTCAGTAATGCAAGGCCTAGCCCTCCTATAGGAAAACATATGGTTACCTCATTACATTGAATAACTGATAACATTTGATTGGGAGCAGGGATGTACGTCATGACTACACTCAAAAGACTTGTGATTTAAAACTGTCTTTAATGGTAAAGTCAAATTTGATTTTAAGTCGCAATTCTGAAAATGCCACTTTTACAAAGTTTGCATTTTCGGGTCCTAACCACTTGATGCCTGCATTGTGTGTCCTGGGTCACATTACAGGGTGTAGTTGGCAGTTGCACCTTGTGTATTCCTCCCCGACACTGAGACAAAGGGGGAATAGGTGTTGGCCAGATGGCCCATCCTGCCAAGACTGGAGGGGTGGAGCTGTTCCGTGACCCACTTGCATTTCAAAGCACACTCACAAAGAAATTGACACCAGTCCAATGTCACCCTAGCTCTTTTGGGGCCTGGGCAAGGGAGGAAGGAAATTCCAGAATCTGATGTGGAGCAATGTCTCAAACTTTTTTCCACTTCAAAGGCTAGTGCTAGGTATAAATATTGGACCCCGAGACAAACTCTGCAGTTCACTCCTGGAGCTGCAGATGACCCCCCTGAAGGACTGCCTTGTACTTCAGAGGACTGTTCTGCTGCATGAGGCCTGGTATGTTCCTCAGAGCACTGGTCTTCTTCCTGAAGCTTGCTTTGTACCCCCAGAGGACTGCCCTGCTTCTTGAGGTCTGCCTTGATGCTTGATTCTAATACTACCAGAGTGACTCAAGGAGACAGATGGCTAACTTCCTGTTATGAGCTATAGAAACATACACTCCAGAGGCTGCCCAGCTGGAACTGCAAGTGGACCGTCCTCCGCCCCACAGGCCTCTTCTGGACTGAATTCCTGACCCTCAAGAGGTTCTTCCCCAGGTCCTGGACCCTTGGCATCAGTGGAGCTCCACCTGTGTAGAAAGTAGAAATTCTGAAGTTTTGGGCTCCTCACAAAGGGGTCCATCCATGCAGAGATCTTGCCACCATGATGACCACCAACACAAAGGGCTGGTGAACCCTGCAAAACAAGATGTGCACTTTGCGCTTTGGCAACGACAGCCTGCGGTGACTGCCAATGCAAAGCTCCTGCAGTGACCGTCCACGAGGACTGACTGAATCTCTGCACTACAGCAATGACTATCCACAATGCCAGGCTTGCTCTTTGAACCACAGTCACAACCATCCACGCCACTCTCCATGCTCATCATGGTCCCTTCCACTGTGAACTGAACTCTTTGCACCAGACCTAGAAAAGGTAACTTTTTCAGGAGAATTAATCTGGTCTGAACCACTCTCTATTGCGGTCAGCCTGAACGTTTGACTTTCCCCCAGTCTAGCACAACCAGATGCCCATGAGTGGTACTTTGTGATTTTAGGGGTTATACTTATCTATATCCTAGAAACTGCAAAGTTCTGGTTCATCCAATTGGTTTTGGTCTCAAATCATGCATTAAATTGTACTCTATTTTCCTAAATTGGTGTGGGATATTTCTTGTGTTTTCTCAGTACTACTTGCTGAAAAGAGCTTTAACGCCTCATCAGGGGTAGTAAGCACTATATAACTACAATTACAATTGCTTCTAATTTAAACCTGACTGCTTTTGTGATAAAACTACCAGAGGCTTAAGCACAGGTAAATTTAGTACTTTTGTGGTTCGCCCTGATAGTCACTGTGGTTGTTACTTGAGAAGGGATAGCAGCCCTCTCAATCAAAAATCCAATTGGACCTCTTCACTGCCTCAAGCAGTGTCCTGCTTCTTTTGGCATCTTCTTTGATGGTGTTGGTATAATATTTTGCTTTGTCTGATGTGAAGAGGTTTCTGCATATTCCACGGAAGTACTACGGTACGAAGCATTCTTCGGGGAGTTCTGTTTTAATTCTATTTTCTTGCCTCCAATGTATGGAACATTTATTGTCAGTAAGATTTTTACAATTCCAAGATACTGAAGGCTGTGGCATGCACTTGTGTGTTGTAATTGGGATCTGGATTTTCATAAAGCTTTCCTCAAAATTGTTGAAGATGCTTATAAGGATGAATATGCCAGACATGGAGTTGATAGGGTAAAAAATGAGTTCTGTAAATGCCAGACCGAATACTTTTGGACAAGAGACACCAGTACTCTTTTTAAAGCTGCAAGGCTGGTGGCAACAGCATGACACAGATCCTTTCCAACCCAGGCAACAGCACAAGGGGAGCAGACAATGCTCCACCCGCTCATCCAAAAGTGTATCCTGACACCTTAATTACCCCACACACACCTGTGCTCTCCACCGGCCCTCTCAATGACAGTTTCCAACTGCTCAGAGTAAGTAGAAAATCTCTGCAACTTTTGCCCTAAAACCATGCATAGTAAATTGCCCATTATCTCAGGGTCCATGCTAATATCCCCATGCCAGGGAGAAAGAGGGAGAAAGTGGATTTTAGTGTGGAAATATTGGCCAGAATCAGGAATGCAGCCCCTCCAGTATCTGTCAAACATGCATTGCAGGCACTTTTTTGTTTATGTTTCACTATACAGCTTCAGGGCAGAAGGCCTTTCCCATTCTGAGAGTTTAGCCATCACCCTTATCCTGTCCTCATAATTTCCTTATAATGAGGGACTACCTGATTATTAGGTCCTTCCACTTGTTAACATACCAAATTGCTTGCTTGACCTTCTCATTCATATGATAATGGCTCTGAGCGCTATCAGAAATTTGGAGACCCTGGAAATGCATCAGAAACAAAAGCATGCAAAGTAAACCAAGTCCCTGCCATTTGCCACCCACCTCCTGCCACCCCACATTTACTAACATTTGGCGTAATGCAACGTAGGAAGACAACTTGCTGTACTGCATCAAATGGAAAGGGCAAGAATGTGCCATATTTATTTACATATGGCACATTCCTTCTCTCTGTTTGCGATGGAAAACTTTTGGCTGCCAAGCACCAATGGAGGCACCCCTTTTGCCATGGTGCAACGGTGCCTGTTACAGCCAGGATGTTTTTGTTCAGAAAGGGTGAACTTCCTGCACAATAACAGTCCTCTGTTTTCCTTTTTCTACTTTTTCTACTGTGCTACAGAATACAGCACAAGTAGAAAAGGAAAAAAAAAATATTAGAAATAAACATGTTTCTCCTTGTTTGGCTGCACCTGGGAAGGCATAGCATTTTGACGCATTCCCAGTTTTACTCATATTAGTAAATCTAGGAATGTACCAAAAACCATGGGAGAATACGTGGTAACACCCATGTCCTACTCGTGGAACGCACGAACAAGGCAGAATGATGCAAGGCAGCGACTTCTGCTGCCTTGCATTACTCCAGATTTACTGTGCGACGCAGAACCATACAAGGTGACTCTGCATAGCATAGTAAATCTGACTTAAGGGCTTGCATCATCTTCCGTCGCCCTGCATGATGCACTGACGATGTAACTCCTTAGCAAAGCTAGGTCTTAGTTTCGAGAATCTCATTCAGTATGACTTCCCCAAGTCCATGTCTCAGACTGGAAATAAGCTCTCTAAGGCCTGTATTTATACTTTTTTAGCACCGCATTTGCGCCATTGTTTGACGCAAAAACGGCGCAAATAACAGAATACAATTATATTTTGTACATTTGCGCCGCTTTTGCATAAAAAAACAACACAAATGCAGCGCTAAAAAAGTATAACTATGGTCCTAAAAGTCAAATCTGCCCCTGCTCTCTAGTCCTTCGACAAATCCATGTAAAATACCCATTAACATTCATTCTTATCCCGACCTCCCGAAAGCACTCCCTCCCCTCCTTGACATCAGGTGTTTATACTGCACAGTGTAGTTTGACATATCAAGTCTGAGTATTGCAGTTTTACTATAGCACCCGGTCCTGCAGTCATGTGTTGTACCTTGATTTATTCCTTACAGCTATTTTGTAAGGATTTTAGAAGGCAAGTGTATATAATATATTTAATCACAAGCGAATTAATTAACCACTTAATACAGTTTATTTAAGGAATGTTTATTGATGCATTTTGCACTTGATGGCAAAACTAATCATAAAAAACAACTGCGATCAGCTAGATTGAAAACTAAGGAGGCTGTTCTGAAAATGCATAGCAAATGCCATGCATCCATTTTAAATCAATGCTTCACCTTTCACTGTTTGGCAGTACGTCTCCCAAAAGGCTAAAAGCACTGTAAATAAAGCCGAGGAGCAAGCAGTGCGACCAGTTGTTAATATACAGCGACCATACTTGTCATTTTCCTAGGATAAATTCACACGCCATTGATTTCTGCCGGGCATGGCCTGATCCTCGAGGTTCATTCATCAGCCTCAAATGAGAGCTGGGGAGCCCCAGCTCCATAAAACAAAGAAATTAAAATATTAATCAAAATCAGATAAATGAGGCAAAACGCTCACCCCGTCCTTATGCCTGACTAATTATTGCGAGCACAGTTGGTCTGTTCACCCCTGTGCTGAGCCGGTAAGGCGTCCTCTCCGGTCGGTCCAAGATCTCTCACACCGCCGATGGGAGCGGCCTTAATTAATCCGCTGTTACTGTTTTAATTGCACTTTCCTGAGGGAAAACCTGACTAGCCAGGAATATTATTTTAAACACACACTGTAAACAACACGCGTCCTCGGGAGAGACACGCTAATACAACCACGTTAACTCTACCTCTGCTGGACGCTCGGCTAATTATTTTTACAAGCCACTACAAGGGCGCTTTTTCTTTTTGTACCAGGATCGTTAATTTGTTTGTGAAATGAAATAAAAAAAATACCGTATAGACTCTCCGCAAAATAATTGCTTGGAGTCTGTTTAATTTAGTTCTGGCTTCCTACAGGATTTTTGTCTCTTTAGTCTAGAATCGAAAAACCATTGTGAAATATAACTTATGCCAAGTGGGATGGGCAGTTTCTTTGAACAACAACTGAATTGGAAATACTTTCCCATAATAGTTGAAGACTTAGAAAGGTGGAATAATAATATAGGTATGCGCTATAAAAATAGCACATAACTTCAGTAACACAGTGACTGTATCTTTTCCTTGACTGTGCATAGCACTTCTCAGCCTTTTGGGTCGGTTGGCATTAAAGAAGTACCACATACATACAAAAAGAACAAGAAATAAAGTCATGATTGAGAAAGGTTTGCCGTTTTGTCGAATGCAAGAACGTCACTAGCAAAATTACTTCTGTTAGCACAACCAACACGTCCAAACACGGTGTCAATTAAATATTTATATCTCTATAGTGTATGCGAATTGTAATCAAAGACTACTAGGATAGCAAACTCGAAGATTTTCTGGACGAAAAATAGGCCCATAGACCGTTGTGAAGAAACCGTTGAAGAGCAGGGCCGTCCAAACTACGAGCACTGATACATTAACATAACAACAAGCACTAACAAAGGAACTATGGGTTAATTTAGTAACAGTGCAACAAGCAATATTGCTTAGCCGAGCTACATCGTTTCCAAAATGCAGGGATGCGCCATATTTACAACAATACAGCTCATCCCTGTGTTTTGCCCTGCTCTGGCGTTAAATCAGCTGACTGGCGCCAACGCAGCCACCCTTGCACCATGGCACAAGGATCCCTGTGTTGCAGAGGTGATTGTTTATGTGCAGGAAGGCATCCCTTCCTCCACATAAACAATCATTAATGGCGATTTGCTCCTTCTATCAGAATGCAGCACACACGGAAAGAGCAAAAAACGAGGAAAAATAAAAGTATTTCTCCTTGTTGCACCACTCTAATGCCCTGGGGTGCCATTAGTTTTTGGTGCTGCTTCAGGTTTAAGAATTCTTGTAAATCTGGGGCAGCAAACAAAAGCAATGGGTTTTGTGTGGGTATGCCCACAGCAACACCCATTGCATGTCCCTTTGCCACAGAAAACTGCGTCGGGGCAACCCCTATTTCCAAGACTGCGTTAAACCACATAAAGTGGCTTAAAAACACCTTGTAAATATGGAGCGGGGTAAAGTGCCACTAGAGCATCGCTAAAAGTGTTGCTCTGGTGGCTCAAGTGCCTCATAAATGAGCCCCTATATTTGCAAATAAATTACAATGGCCAGAAGAGTAAAAACGGTGGCATTTATAAGCAGCGAAAACAGGGACTAATCCAGAAGCAGAAACAGAAGTGAAGTTCACAGTGTGATTCTAAATGACATAAAATTGCTTTAGTTCAGGACAAAACAGAGTCTGTACTACGCACAGAGCAATAACATGAGACAGTGCAGAGGGAAACACCACCGTAGTAAAACTATCAGGGGGAGAAAAAAGCTCAAGGGCTAAGTCACACACAAACTAAGAAGCACTTCGAACACCATACACAGACAAACTGAATTGGGGTAGCAGTCAACAGTAGAGATAATAAATGTACTGCCAATGCCTCATCTTGAGTGAGAACATACAGTGAACCTCAAACATCGTGTGCTCTGTGTCTTCATAAAACAGGTGCAAGTTACACTATCACACACCTGAAAATCATCACAATTAAGCTTGAGCGAGGGAGGCATTGAATTAACCCTAAAACCCATATCAAGAACCCCTCCCAAAAGGCATGAATGCCGAGATGCCTTGGAAGCAATGAACAGCATCAGTACTGAAGCCCACAAATTCAGTACCACAAAAAGAGGGGCATTCCATCATGAAGTGAGTGCAACGCACTATAGGAGATGAAATTCAATAGGATGAGGTCAGTTTACGATGCATCATACAAAGCATGAACTACACCTAACAGAATTTTTCATCATGCAGTGCTACACTTGCACACAAACAATCCCACAAATAGGATACAGGATAAAAATGAAATTTATCAGCGCAAAGGGAGACACCTGTAGCTTGAAAGACTGTCTAACACCGTTGCAAGCAGATGCCATTCCAACTCAACAAACCTACAACCTTACTCAATTAATTAATGCGGGGCGCCTAAAAGTACTATTCATTGTTTGCAGGTGCAAAACCAATTAAACGAGCACTTGTGAGTTAAAAAAGAAGGCAAAGCAGACACGAAAAGTGATGAACTATATAGAGTCATGCATGAACAGTACAAGCAATATTACTCCCAAGCCATATGCCTGGTTCAAACAACAGTGGAAATACTGAGAAGAGCCTATCATCCAGTTGTTACTGAAGGGGATCCACTTTGCAGCACAACAATATCCCACGTGTAGTGAGAAGTGTCAATCAATACAGTATTACTCTGAATGCCACCAATGACTCAATTTCCATTATCTTGCCTATCATTCTACAATGGATTGTTGCCCAAATGGGAAGCCGGAATAACTAGTTTAAATGGGACATATGCTTTTTTAAAACAAATATTAAACACTCATTTTTACTAATGAGGAACTGCAGCACTTGAAGTTTCTCTGCCTTTCTGGCAAACCCATGGAACTTTGCTCAAGCCTACATGAGAGCTTGTATTTGAATGATTGTGTGCCCAAGCACATCAAAATTGGATGCAGGCACATGTTAAGACTATTTCCACCAGATGAGACTGGGAGATGGACTTGCATGTCAGTGACAAGGGTACCAATTGATGCATGTAAAGATGAACACAGATGAAATGTCTTTTACATTGGACCACCAGGGCTTGGTGAAGCTGGAGAGAGAGACACACCCACAGAGACCTTTCAGGTACCTTACAATCATTAGCAAATTCAATAGCAAAAACGTCCAGGCCACAATACTGAAGAGAGATGTTCACGACCTATGAAAGTGTGATGCGTTTCAAGCACATACTGACTAACTGCTGGCACAAGCACTGGGCACAGAATGGGAAATCCCCATGGGACAAGTTCCCATTGAGGTAACAGTGGCATGACAAACCATGCAAGATGCTATTGAGAGAGATCAAATTTTACAAAAATATTAGTGGCATAAAAACGCATGGTGATTAATTACCCTTCATTTAAAAGCCTAAGAGAGAAATTAACATGAAATGTTGAATATGCACGTTTGAATTGCGGTGGACAATGTGGACTACATTTGTATTTGACATCGTGTTTTAACATGAAAAATTATTTTGCATATATATGTAAGTAAGTTACTGACATTAATTACCATGAAAAGTATTATATTAGATGAACATTAGAATTAAGAATATTAAATGAACATTAATTAATCATACATATTGATTTAAATGGAAGTTATTAACGTGAATTTACATGTGTGCAGACAAATAAATGCACATTTAAACTGTTCTAAGATGTTGTAAATAATGTTTCCAATTAAATTTCTTGCTTTGCATATTTGATTCAAATTATACAGGGCGAAATAGGTTTTATATGTATCAAATTGCATTAGAATGTATGTAGGCTTTCTTAGCTGAACTAGGCCTGAAGATTCATTTCTGAAGTAGCAAAGGAAAATTACTTGCTTATTCAGTTTCCCTCTTACCTGAATTTTCCCTCAAGGTTGCTGACGTGATGTTGAATGTCCTATTGTATTAAAGACTGAGAACATTTCGACGTTTATAATGTAACAATATTTGTTCTAGCTGTCGAACAAGACAGGAAATCATGTTAAGTTCATGTGAGAATTGTATAACTCATTCTGTGTACCATGAGAGAGGGTTGTGAGGTCGCAATCCACTAGAAAATGTAATATTTTTGCAGAACTGTCTGAATTCATCAAGATGATCATGTCATTTTTATGAGAAAATCCGGAATAGTGGCAAACTTGATGGTGTCAGCGACTACCATTGGATGCTGATCCTTATGCGTATGATGAGCCCACCTGGAAGACCAATACAAAATTGATAGACATTTCTAGTTAGGAAGGTACTTTTAAAAGTTTTAGTAAGTCTGTTAGTCTGCTGTTGTCTGCAGAAGCCTGAATATTGTTCTTGGATATTCACCTCCTCTCACTGTCTTTCTGCCATATTCGATTTTTATGTTATGAGTTTCCTTAGTTCTAATTGCCCAATTTGCTTATGCTGTTCAGAACTAATATGTCCAATCAATTCTGAACTTCTGGCCTGTCCTATATGCAGCCCCTGTTCCGCACTGTCCTGATGCCACTGTCTACTGATGATGCCAAATGGTGAATGTTCTACTCGACAAAACTTTCCTGTCTGCTGTCCCATGAGGAGAGGTATAAACAAAATGTGTTTTCTTTGTTTCTTTTCCAGTTTCGATAATCACTTATGCATATTTCTATAGCGATTAACCCCAGTTAGATGATTTAAAAAAAAAAATCTCTTTTCTTTTTTTTGTCCACATGTGTAGCCCTTTCCCACAAATGCAAGTCCAAATTCGTGTTACAGTTAATGTTATTGATTGAATTTTGATGATTTACTGATGTCATGATCATCTGCATTGAAATCTGAAATAAATGTGCATTTTGTAGTTTTGCTAATTTATGTTATTTGTTTGGAGTGTTTAACAGTATTAATGTTTAGTAGACTCAATCTCTTTACATGTTTTGGTCAGCCTATGGTTTTCATGTATGTTTATAACTTAGTTTTGTGCACCATTTAAGTTACATTGATTTTGGGATTGTAATAAAGCTTTGAAACTTTATTCAGTTTGGAGTCTGCTTATGGATAAATTGGTTATGGTCTTTTACTTGTTTATGCATTTCATGTTGTTGGTGTAAATTAAAGGAACCCAGTCATCACACTCCTCGCTAGGTCCTAAGATCCAGTAGACGTTTAGTGGTGAGATAAAGTATGGTGCCTCACCAAAGCACTTGCAGTTTCTGAACTTGAGGCTGGAAAAAGACCCCCGCTTGTGCATCAGCGCTACTACAGATAACATATATTCTTAGAAACCTCTGGTCTGAGCACACGGTGCCCATCAGTTACATGTTTCTAACCTGATGGAGTTTACTTGTCTGAGTAATTATGGCAGTGTTTTAGGAGTGCTTGCCAGTAGTCACCCTGGATATAGAATTGTCTGATAAAGGCCATGTTTGGTGAGCATTAGACAGATATGCAGCACATCAATGGCTTCAGTTGGTTCACATGGCTCCTGTAGATTCTTTGAGCAGAAAAACGAATCATTGTTTAGGTGCTCAAAGAGTTCTCATGACAATGCACTATGACTAGAGATGAGCACTTTTGAAGCTCCTCTATAAACTCTTACAAGGAAGTTGTTGAGTGCCATTAACTATACATTAATTGCATAGCTTGTGTTTAAGTGTTGAGTTATGAGCAACAGGGGGAGCGGTACCTTTCATTTGAAATATGTACTTGACAGTGTGAATCACCTATTAGGACCATGGACCTGTCTTTGTGTGTAGTTACATTTATGTTGTTGCCATCTATATTGATTTGTATAGTTTCCAGGCACTTGGGCAGGTGTGTAGTTTTGTGGTCCCCAAGGTGCTAATACAAAGAGCCAAGTCTTCAGCTTCTTAAGAAACTCAAGAAGTGAGGAGGAGACTCTGATGTGTAGAGGGAGATCATTCCATGCCTTGAGCGTGATGTAGGAAAATGAGCAGCCTCCAGTTTTGATATTGGGGATGTGGGGAATGTATGTGAGTGAGAGTGAGGCAGAGAGTAGGTGTCTGGTGGGTTGGTGAAAGTGTATGGAGCTGTTCAGATGTTCTGGTACTGTGTTGTGTAGGGCTTTGTATATGTGTGCGTGACAAGTTTGAATTGGTTGCACTTTTGAATGGGGAGCCAGTGAAGCTTCCTGAAGTGTGATGTGATGTAGCTATGGTGTGCGAGGTCGAGTATTTATCTTGCAGCAGTGTTTTGAATTATTTGGAGGCTCCAACATAGAGAGCGTTGCCATAGTCCAGCCTGCTGGTGATGTGTGCTTGTGTGACTCAGAACACCGTCTGATGTTCTGAGGCAACAATTTGAAGGTCTTTTGTAGCATATGTAGGATGTGAAAGCATGAGGTGCACATCAAATTGACTTGATCCATCATGTTGAGTTTGTCATCAAGGGTGATCCCTAAATTTCTTATGTGGTCTGTGGGTGCAGGTGTTGGTCTTAGCTTCATCAGTCACCACGTGGAGTTCCATGGGGAGGTCTTGTTGCCAGAGCCCAGTAATTCCATCTCGTCAGTTGAGTTGTAGGCAGTTGGTTCACAGCCAGTCTGCTACAGTGGTCATGCAGTTGGTGAAGTTGGTCCTGGTTGTGGATGGTCAGCATGACTGCTGCTGTGTTGTTTCTGGTGAGGTTTGTCCATTCAGTCAGGTGGGCATTTTGGTTGGTGGGGGGGTGGGTTAGCAATGAGTTCTGTGGAGTTGAAGTGGTGTGTGAAGTTGCTGTTTGGTATTTTGCTGTGGAAGAAGTTGGATAGGCTGTTGCAGAGTTGTGGGGAGGCAGTGATGGTGACAGTGGCTGCAGGCAAGGTGAAATAATTTACATTCCAGAAGGTCTTCTTGCAGGTTTTGGAACTTCCTTCGATGAAGTCCGCCAGTGCTTTTTTCTTGATGTCTCTTATTTGCCGGAGATAGGGTCTGAGTGGAGTCTTGGAAGTAGTTTGAGTATGATGTGAAACATTGGTGAGCACATGGCATGAACTGAATGCTAAAGCAGATGTATCCCATGAGGTTGCTCAAATGTCTACCTGTGAGACCTTCTGATTGTGAGGTGTGTGTATAGTGACTGGACCTTGTGTGGATCCTGAATATCGAATGCAGTATATTGGACACTAGTATTGCAGACAAAATGTCAAGCGACAACATAACAAAGAGTATGTGTGCATACATTTTTTTTACCTAACTCCCCTTCTTTGTACCTTGACAGTATAGATATATATATATGTTCAAGGTACATAAATGTGGAGTTTAAAATAGCAAAACTTGACTTTCCTATATGCACTTACCTTTAAATATTTTGTGTCTTAATATTTTGTCTATAGTAGTGTGCCGTGATATACTCATACTCAACATTCCAGCAGACCTCATGTCAAGGGGAAGCAAGTTAGGCTGTTGAAAACTTTCTGGCCTATGTGATCTCATGAAAGATGAAAGGAAAGTTGGCACGTCACCCGATTAGCTCCACCCGTAGCTGGTCCCTGATCTCTGCCTATGTTTTCTGATTGCCTGGCATTGCCATTGCTCAGCCTCATTTTGATTGAAATTATTGCTGCCTGTTAACCTCTAGTAATTCTGCTGCCAGTGGACTCCAAGTTTATGTTGCCTGTTAGATCTGCTGATTTGCCAATAGCCTTAAGTTTATTTTGCCTATTAGTTTTGCAATTTTTTACTTTTAGCCTTAAATTGATTTTGCCTCTTAGCTTTGTGCACTTGCTTGACAGCCCTGTTTAGGAGACTCTTACTCCTTTCCATCCACTGTTTTACAGCCGGTCACCCTCCCGCCTTCCATGACCCAGAACCCCGCCCCAATAGGACCCAATTAATAGACACCACAGCACAACCCCATTAAGCAGATCTCTGAACCAGCTCCACTCGCTCTTTTCTCAATGCTTTTTCCAGCACATTCACCCTCCTGCTTTCCACCATCCAGCGTCCCACCTCTCTAGTACCTACTTAATGGAGATCACCAAAGGCAAGCCCATCTGTCCTCATCCACACCTGGACCATGCCCAACACACCCGAAACTCTGGCCCTCCAGCCATCCACAGCTACTCCTCCGCAGAACTCCGAGCCCTGGACCCCAGATGCAGCACCTACTGTCTCGCATCTCCTTAATCAATGATAGGAGCGTTCACCTACTGTGGCAGCCTCTTCACATGCAGCTCAGGACCGTTCCACTCCGATGCCTCCTGCTTAACACCCGAGCCCTCTGCAAACATGCCACTGAGATCTGGAACACCATTACCACCCTCACAGTGTTCTTTATTACAGAGACCTGGCTCAACACATCCTCCACCCTTGACATTGACAATTATATGCCCAACAGCTACTAGGTGATTTACTGGGACCGCACCAACAAACACAGAGGAGGCAGCGCCATCATCCACAAAGAAACAATCCACTGCACCACTACTGACGACGACACCACACCAACCATGGACATCTCAACTTCTAACTCCAAACCAATGGCAAAATTACCATCAGAGGCACCCTTGCCTACAGACTCCCAGCACCATTTCCCAGCATCTGCAAGCCATCATTGAATTCAGTGCCCATCTAGCTATTGACTCCAAGCACTCTATCTTCCTCATGACCTCAAATTCCACCACACCCACAGTCGCCAACCCCACCAAACTCCTGAAATGCATCAGCAACATCGGCCTCACCCAGCTGGTCACCAGCCCCACTCACAGCACAGAACCCACACTCAACCCTACCTTCATGGCCAGTGACAGAGTCAAATACAGTTATGTCACAGAACTCACCTGGACTGACCACTTCACCATTGCAGGATATGCATGCACCACCACTATGACTCCCAGCTCCTCCCTCCACAGCAAGAACAAAGTGACACAGACCCAGCGGAAGGACACCCTCAACATCACCCAACCCAACCCCACAACCAACCTGTAACACGCCGTCCAAAACTTCACCACTTGGGTACCAACTGCACCAACAGAGTCACCCCCATCGACCCAGCCAAAACCTGCAGGCCCTCCAAACAAGCCAACTGGTATACACCAGAACTCAATAATATGAATCAAAGCTGCAAATTACTGGAGAGAAGATGGCGCACCAGCAGAGACCCCATAGACTAAGCAACCTTCAAGTAAGCTCTCAACAAATACTACTAAAACCTCAAAGTCACAAAAAAAATGCCCAAGCAAATCGCATCTGAACAAGCACTAAACTGTCAGAACCTGTGGTGATTGTACCCAAACCGTGCCCTACGCAGAACAGGGCAAAAATATGTGAAAAAACCTATTTGGCAACAGGCAGTAAATGGTTAAAATACAGGCATTACTGACATATGGAAGTATGGTGTGTAATGTTTCAAGATGGCTGCCGCGTGTACAAGCTCTTCTGGGACATTCCTATTGACGCTGTAGGGTGCTGGTATAAAAGTGTTGCAAAGACGCAAGAGAGCATTTACTATTCTGAGTATTTCTTGGGTCATGAGTCCAACAGAATTATTGGTTGCATGCTGAGGACGCGCTGTTCCATGTGGCTGGCGACCGCTCGTTGTGTTTGTTTTCTCAGTGAGAGTCACATTTTGAAGGAGCAACGGTTTCGAGTCTGGGCTTGTACGGGGGTTACTGTTAGGTGCACGTGTTCCTTCAGACAATTTCATTATTTGCGTGGCGCATGAGTCAGGTACAGCACACGTTCTACAAAGTTTCACAGTACTGGTGATGAACTGTGCATATATTGGACTCTCAGTTTAGACCGCCTTGTTTGTGGATTGGACACTTGCAAGTCAGCACTTACTTCGGAGCATTGTGAAACAAACTACTATTGTGAGCTCATCACCTTTGAACATAGCTAGGTGGGGGGCTGGAATTCAGGTCTGCTATTTATAGTGCCTGGGATTTGAGCACCCGTTTTGAAATTCATGTGCCTATGTAAGAAGCTCTATAAACTATTATTTACTAAAAGAAGTATGAGGGTGTAACTGCATTAGGGTTTAGGCAGATGGTTTTTCTTTTATACTGTGGTTACATATAAGAGTACAAAACTATTTCTTGTTGGTGGGCAAACATATGTTGATTTCCAGTGTGGGAAAACTGAGTTGATTGCAGAAGCCCCCTAACTTTATGCACCCATTTTCCGACTCATGCTGTTATTTTTCTGACTCTGATAGTGCCCTGATCACTGCTAACCAGTCCAAGGGCCAGTGCTCTGATTAAAATATTATGCAGATTGGGCTAATTATAATTGGCTGTGTCAACCTACCTATGGGTCCTTAGTATATAGCATATAGGTTTAGGGACCACAGCATAGGTAGTACATTCATAGATGCACTGCTGTGCGACCCAGTGTCATTCTAAAGGCAGGACTGCCTTGCTGGCTGCTTTTAATTTAAAATTAACCCCAAATTTGACTTTGGAATTAAAAGTACTTACAAAGTCTTATGCTACTTTATTTTTAAATATTTCACCCCTAAGGTGTGTCCTAGATGCCGCCAGGGTTGGGTGCAGTGTAACTAAAAGCAGGGACTTTATAGAAAGATGCTTTATAAGCCCTGGTGAGGAAAAAATAGCTAAATTAATGTCCCCCCATTGTTGGGAATGGGCTCCATAGGCTAACGTGGAAAGAATTTATTTTAAAATAATAAAATCCTATTTTCCATAGGAAGGAGCAAAATATGGGATGTCTAGTATCACATTTAACCACTTCGCTGCCAGGCCTTTTCCCCCTCCTGTGCCAGGCCTTTTTTTGCCTATTTGGGGCAGTTCGCGCTTAGGCCCTCATAACTTTTTGTCCACATAAGCTAACCAAGCCAAATTTGCGTCCTTTTTTTCCAACATCCTAGGGATTCTAAAGGTACCCAGACTTTGTGGGTTCCCCTGAAGGAGGCCAAGAAATTGGCCAAAATACAGTGAAAATTTCATTTTTTTCAAATAAATTGGAAAAAGGGGCTGCAGAAGAAGGCTTGTGGTTTTTCCCCTGAAAATGGCATCAACAAAGGGTTTGCAGTGCTAAACTCAGCAGCTTCCCAGCTTTCAGGAACAGGCAGACTTGAATCCGAAAACCCAATTTTTCAACACAATTTTGGCATTTTACTGGGGCATACCCCATTTGTGCAATTTTTTGTGCTTTCAGCCTCCTTCCAGTCAGTGACCGGAATGGTCATGAAACCAATGCTGGATCCCAGAAACCTAAACATTTCTGAAAAGTAGATAAAATTCTGAATTCAGCAAGGGGTCATTTGTGTAGATCCTACAAGGGTTTCCTACAGAAAATAACAGCTGAAAAAGAAACATATTGAAATTGAGGTGAAAAAAACATTAATTTTTCTCTACTTTTTACTCTGTAACTTTTCCCTGTAATGTCAGATTATCGAAAGCAATATACCGTTACGTCTGCTGGACTCCTCTGGTTGCGGGGATATATAGGGTTTGTAGGTTCATCAAGAACCCGAGGAACCCAGAGCCAATAAATGAGCTGCACCCTGCAGTGCGTTTTCATTCTATACCGGGTATACAGTAATTCATTTGCTGAAATATAAGGAGTAAAAAATAGCTATCAAGAAAACCTTTGCATTTCCAAAAAGGGCACAAGATAAGGTGTTGAGGAGCAGTGGTTATTTGCACATCTCTGAATTCCGGGGTGACCATAGTAGCACGTGAATTACATGGAATTTCTCAAATAGATGTCTTTTTTACACACACCCCTATATTTGGAAGGAATAAATGTAGAGAAAGACAAGGGGCAATAACACTTGTTTTGCTATTCTATGTACCCCAAGTCTCCCGATAAAAATGATACCTCACTTGTTTGGGTAGGCCTAGCGCCCGCGACAGGATATGCCCCAAAACACAACGTGGACACATCACAGAAAACAGAGCTGTTTTTAGCAAAGTGACTACCTGTAGATTTTGGCCTCTAGCTCAGCCGCCACCTAGGGAAACCTACCAAACCTGTGCATTTCTGAAAACTAGAGACCTAGGGGAATCCAAGGAGGGGTGACTTGCGGGGCTCGGACCAGGTTCTGTTACCCAGAATCCTTTGCAAACCTCAAAATTTGGCTAAAAAAACACATGTCCCTCACATTTCTGTGGCAGAAAGTTCTGGAATCTGAGAGGAGCTACAAATTTCCTTCCACCCAGCGTTCCCCCAAGTCTCCCGATAAAAATGATACCTCACTTGCGTGGGTAGGCCTAGCGCCGGCGACAGGAAACACCCCAAAGCGCAACGTGGACACATCCTAAATTTTGGAAAAAAACAGAGGTGTTTTTTGCGAAGTGCCTACCTGTAGATTTTGGCCTCTAGCTCAGCCGGCACCTAGGGAAACCTACCAAACCTGTGCATTTCTGAAAACTAGAGACCTAGGGGAATCCAAGGAGGGGTGACTTGCGGGGCTCGGACCAGGTTCTGTTACCCAGAATCCTTTGCAAACCTCAAAATTTGGCTAAAAAAACACATGTCCCTCACATTTCTGTGGCAGAAAGTTCTGGAATCTGAGAGGAGCTACAAATTTCCTTCCACCCAGCGTTCCCCCAAGTCTCCCGATAAAAATGATACCTCACTTGCGTGGGTAGGCCTAGCGCCGGCGACAGGAAACACCCCAAAGCGCAACGTGGACACATCCTAAATTTTGGAAAAAAACAGAGGTGTTTTTTGCGAAGTGCCTACCTGTAGATTTTGGCCTCTAGCTCAGCCGGCACCTAGGGAAACCTACCAAACCTGTGCATTTCTGAAAACTAGAGACCTAGGGGAATCCAAGAAGGGGTGACTTGCGGGGCTCGGACCAGGTTCTGTTACCCAGAATCCTTTGCAAACCTCAAAATTTGGCTAAAAAAACACATGTTCCTCACATTTCTGTGGCAGAAAGTTCTGGAATCTGAGAGGAGCTACAAATTTCCTTCCACCCAGCGTTCCCCCAAGTCTCCTGATGAAAATGATACCTCACTTGCGTGGGTAGGCCTAGCGCCGGCGACAGGAAACACCCCAAAGCGCAACGTGGACACATCCTAAATTTTGGAAAAAAACAGAGTTTTTTTTTGCGAAGTGCCTACCTGTAGATTTTGGCCTCTAGCTCAGCCGCCACCTAGGGAAACCTACCAAACCTGTGCATTTCTGAAAACTAGAGACCTAGGGGAATCCAAGGAGGGGTGACTTGCGGGGCTCGGACCAGGTTCTGTTACCCAGAATCCTTTGCAAACCTCAAAATGTGGCTAAAAAAACACATGTTCCTCACATTTCTGTGGCAGAAAGTTCTGGAATCTGAGAGGAGCTACAAATTTCCTTCCACCCAGCGTTACCCCAAGTCTCCCGATAAAAATGATACCTCACTTGCGTGGGTAGGCCTAGCGCCGGCGACAGGAAACACCCCAAAGCGCAACGTGGACACATCCTAAATTTTGGAAAAAAACAGAGGTGTTTTTTGCGAAGTGCCTACCTGTAGATTTTGGCCTCTAGCTCAGCCGCCACCTAGGGAAACCTACCAAACCTGTGCATTTCTGAGAACTAGAGACCTAGGGGAATCCAAGGAGGGGTGACTTGCGGGGCTCGGACCAGGTTCTGTTACCCAGAATCCTTTGCAAACCTCAAAATTTGGCTAAAAAAACACATGTTCCTCACATTTCTGTGGCAGAAAGTTCTGGAATCTGAGAGGAGCTACAAATTCCCTTCCACCCAGCGTTCCCCCAAGTCTCCCGATAAAAATGATACCTCACTTGCGTGGGTAGGCCTAGCGCCGGCGACAGGAAACACCCCAAAGCGCAACGTGAACACATCCTAAATTTTGGGAAAAAACAGAGGTTTTTTTTGCGAAGTGCCTACCTGTAGATTTTGGCCTCTAGCTCAGCCGCCACCTAGGGAAACCTACCAAACCTGTGCATTTCTGAAAACTAGAGACCTAGGGGAATCCAAGAAGGGGTGACTTGCGGGGCTCGGACCAGGTTCTGTTACCCAGAATCCTTTGCAAACCTCAAAATTTGGCTAAAAAAACACATGTTCCTCACATTTCTGTGGCAGAAAGTTCTGGAATCTGAGAGGAGCTACAAATTTCCTTCCACCCAGCGTTCCCCCAAGTCTCCAGATAAAAATGATACCTCACTTGCGTGGGTAGGCCTAGCGCCGGCGACAGGAAACACCCCAAAGCGCAACGTGGACACATCCAAAATTTTGGGAGAAAACAGTGCCTACCTGTGGATTTTGGCCTGTAGCTCACCCGGCGCCTAGGGAAACCTACCAAACCTGTGCATTTCTGAAATCTAGAGACCTAGGGGAATCCAACGAGGGGTGACTTGCGGGGCTCGGACCAGGTTCTGTTACCCAGAATCCTTTGCAAACCTCAAAATTTGGCTAAAAAAACACATGTTCCTCACATTTCTGTGGCAGAAAGTTCTGGAATCTGATAGGAGCCACAAATTTCCTTCCACCCAGCGTTCCCCCAAGTCTCCCGATAAAAATGATACCTCACTTGTGTGGGTGGCCCACGTGCCTGCAACATAATAAGGCCCAAAACCTGAAGGGATAAAAGGGATAGCACAGCAAGTTTATAAGGGCATATTCTTTTATACATCTTTAGACGGACTCTGCTTTGGGGACCCACATAAGTGAGGTGTCATTTTACTTGGGAGACTGAGGGGAAAACTGGGGAGTAGGAATTTTGTGCTGGAGCGGTGATCCTACTAAGAAAAATCAGGAAAATATGCTTTTTTATGCAAATTGTGAGGTTTACAGAGGAGTCTGGGTAAGAAAATGTTGGGGGAGCCACACAAGCCACACCTCCCTAGACTCCTTGGGGTGCCTAGTTTTAAAAAGTTTCTGGGTTTTGTAGGTTTCCCTACATGACGGCCGCACCCAGGACCAAAAACATAGGTGGGCCCTCCCCCCCAAACACAGGTATTTTTGGAATATATCACTTTGATGTGTTCACATACGTCCGTGATGTGCCAAACACTAAAATTGTGAAAAGAAACACACTTAGGTTATGTGAAGAAGACCCCTCACCCACCAACCAAGTTGGTGGCATGCTTCATCATCGGGGTCCCACCTGAGGCACCTAGCGTGTCTCAAGTGTGCTGCGACGCCTGATTACAGCGGAGCAGGTTTTGTCATTTGTACCACACATACTGGTTGGATTTGGCACGAGGGTGAGTGATGGTTCAGTAGATCAAATTTTATTAACAAGAGATTTCACAAAAGTGAAATGCACTGGTAATAACTGAAAGGCCAAAAAACTGAACCAATGACTCACAGCTCGTGAGCTGTAAAGCCACGACAAGGCACCAACCGCTTTACAGTCCATTCACACACCTTTCATACATGACATGCACTAGACCATTCACGCCGCCAGCCACGGGCCCAGCACATTACAAGACTCGCATCCACAGACAGCGCCAGTCAAGGGCCCATCACTTTCATACACCCACATGCCTGATACAGCAATCACACCAGCTGATGAGTGTGTGGACTGGCGTTTGGCCGGCACTGCCAGCCAAGCGCCACACCACCAGCCAAGCGCCACCCCACCCACACCACCAGCCAAGTGCCACCCCACACACACCGCCAGCCCAGCGCCACCGCACACACACCGCCAGCCAAGCGCCACCCCACACACACCGCCAGCCAAGCGCCACCCCACACACACCGCCAGCCAAGCGCCACCCCACACACACCGCCAGCCAAGCGCCACCCCACACACACCGCCAGCCAAGCGCCACCACACCCACGCCGCCAGCCAAGCGCCACTCTACACATGCCATCCCCTTTTTTTTGTTTTTAAACAACAAAGAAACCACTAATCATAAATTAGTACAAAACTACAAACACAAAAGCTCTAACTGAATACATGACTAATGCCAACCGTGAAACCGAACATATAAAAATATAAAACACCAGTTTACGCTCACGGAATTTCCCAATAATTCTTCTGTGTGTGGTAGCTCCTGAAACAGCCACCCACACACAGCCCAGGCTTTGAAGGACAATCAGGGCAGTACATCCTAGTCTCCTTCCTAATACCTCTTCGAGCACAGACTCTACATCTCTTAGCAGGAAAGTTTTTTTTGGCCATGGGAGGAATGTGCTCAGCAAAGTGACGATCTTTCAATCTAGCCACATCCTCCACCACTGCTTCTCTAGGAACTCTTGCCTGTTCCAGCACAACAAGGCTAGCTATGATAGACTCCTGAAATTTCACAAATGTCATCCTTGACTCTGGAGAACTATCCTTAAACACAACAAAAGCATTAAAAGTTGCCAAGTGGAACAAGTGAAGCGCTAATTTCTTATACCACACATAAGACTTACGAGCAGCAGTGTAAGGTTCTAACCTCTGATCTACTCTATCAACACCACCCATGTGCTTATTATAGTCTAAGATGCACACAGGTTTGCGCACTTCGGCAACCTGACCCCAAACAGCCACAGGTGAAGTACTCTCATCATGGATGGTGCTTAGCATGTATACATCCCTCTTGTCTACAAATTTCAGAGCTAGCAGCTCATCATTCCGCAAGGCACTGCACTGTCCCTTCTCAAGTTTTTTACAGACAAGCTCTTTTGGATAGCCTTTCCGATTAGAGCGGATTGTGCCACAAGCAACAGTGTCCACTCTGAACAACTCCTTGAACAACCGAACTCCAGTGTAGAAGTTATCTACATATAAATGGTGACCTTTGTTAAACAGTCGTCTACCAAGTTCCCACACAATTTTCTCACTAACTCCAAAAGTGGGAGGACAACCAGGGGGGTCAATATTGGAATCCCTACCAGTGTAGACCCGGAAATTTTAACATATCCTGTACTACTTTCTGACAGCATATACAATTTAATTCCATACCGTGCCCTCTTGCTAGGAATGTACTGCCTAAAAACCAAACGACCCTTGAACAGGACCAAAGACTCATCTACAGATATTTCTTTCCCTGGAACATAGATCTCTGAAAACCGATCTACCAAATGATCAAGGACAGGTCTAATCTTAAAAAGACGGTCAGAATCAGGATGATCTCGTGGCAAGGCTAAAGCATTATCTACAAAATGCAACATCCGAAGAAGAAGCTCATACCGGTTACGACTCATGATGGCAGGAAATATAGCAGTTGCCATCAAGGGACTAGTAGACCAATATGAAGACAGCGACGGCTTCCTTATCAGCCCCATCAAAAAAGTTAAACCCAAGAACTTTTTCAACTCTTCCAGATTTGGGGGAATCCACCGGCTAGCTGTAGAGTGTGGCCTAAGTCTGGCAGCGTTGTCCCTCAAAAACTGCTCTGCATACAAATTAGTCTGCTCAACAATCTCTTCCAAAAATATATCGTCCATAAACAACTCAAAAAAGTTGACGGGCAAAAAGTTTTCCGTATTAACTCGACACCCTGGAAAACCAGTAAACGCAGGCAACTGTGGCTGCTCCATGTTTGGTGCAACCCATGCGTCAGGTCTTCCAATGGGAAGCCTTTCAGCCGCTGGCTCCTGCACCATTGGCACATCACTGTCCTCCTCTAAAACAGGCCCTTCTTCAGCACTGAGAGTGGCTTCATCATCAGATGATTCATCTCTGACAGAAAATTCACTTCCAGAATCCTGCACTTCCTCCTCTGCCTCAGATGCAGAGTCAGTCTCATATTCATGGTCAGAAGATGACTCAAAAAGCACACTAACAACCTGCTGAGCGGTCATCCTACGGCTGGCCATGATCCTTCCTACTAAAATTAACTGGACAAATACACCACCAACAACCAGCACTGTGTAAGATAAGTAACAAAGTATAGGTTTATCACTAAGAATTATAAACTCAAAAACTATACTGCTCACTTGCCTGAAAAAGCTTGACTCACCAGCAACTACTCTGCACAGCCACAGCAATCACCAACGATATCCCGCTAAAAAGAGAAAAAAAAAAGCAAATTAGACATAAGACAACACAATAATCATTGTGCATAACTCTAAGGACAATTTCACACACAATCCTGCATTCAGTACACCACCTACAAACATGTCATTCATGCATTGCAACAATACTCACTTGGAGTAAATTTATTTACTTACCTAAAACATGCAACTACGCAAACCGCAGGACAACTACTGCCAAAACTGCAACAAGCCACAGCAAAGTCAGCAAAAGCTTTGAACTAAAACAAAAAGGAGAAAAACTGTTATTATCATAAAAGCAAATACTTCGCCAGTTGACAAACACTCCGCCACTAACCATTTTTTCATTTTCCCCTGTGTCTAGTCTTCTCTGCTTGGGGGAAGATGGGCCTAAAAAAAAATAGGCCAATCTACCCCCAAGGGGAGGGGGCAGAAATCGCCCAGATTACATTGCACCCTTTGGGGGGGGGCCACCCTTGCCCAAGGGGCCACACCCCCACACAAAGCACACACACACACATAGTATCCCTGGCGCTATGGGGATTCTGCCCCCCTTGGGGACAGAAAGGCCTAAAAAATAGGCATATCTGCCCCCTAGGGGGGCAGAACTGCCCAAAAATACATGTGGGCCCCTGGGGGCGACCCTTGCCCAAGGGGCCGCCCCCCAACACAAAAAATAAAAACCAACAATAAAATCCCTGGTGTCTAGTGGCTTTCTGCCCCCCTTGGGGGCAGATCGGCGTAAAAATAGGGCCAATCTGCCCCCAAGGGGGGCAGAAACGACGATAAATACATTGCGCACCCGGGGGGAGCGACCCTTGCCCAAGGGGCCACCCCCCAACACAAAGCACACATACAAACATATCTTTCTGGCGCTATTGGGATTCTGCCCCCCTTGGGGGCAGAAAGGCCTAAAAAAATAGGCCTCTCTACCCCCAAAGGGGGCAGAACTGCCCAAAAATACATGTTGGCCCATGGGGGCGACCCTTGCCCAAGGGGCCACCCCCCAACACAAAAAATAAAAATCAACAATAAAATCCCTGGTGTCTAGTGGCTTTCTGCAGGGGGGGCAGAAACGACGTAAAATACATGTGCCCCCAAAGGGGAGCGACCCTTGCCCAAGGGGTCGCTCCCCTACACTAATAAGCACACACACACACACACACACACACATACTGAAATCCCTGGTGTCTAGTGGGCATTCCTGTTGCCCGATCGCATCGCGATCGGGCAGCAGGAATGCTCAAAGAGACATCGAGGGAAAGGAAAACCCTTTCCTTTCCCTCGATGCCCCTCTGAGAGCACCCCCAACCCGCACGAAGGTGAAAAACTCACCTTCTCCCTTAGACGTGCTGGAAGCAAATTGCTTCCAGCGCGTCTTTCCCCCTTTCCCTGAAATCAGCGCGCGATTGCGCGCTGACGTCATGGGGGGGGGGTGCGGGGGGGGTGGGCGTGAAAGGGGAAGGGATTCCCCTTTCAGCCCTGGCCTGGGGGTGTTGGGGGGCGGCCCTCGGGGGAAGCGCTAGCGCTTCCCCTGACTGCCAGTCCCAGGACGTAATGGTTACGTCCATGGCGCCACACGGGCGCTGCCATGGACGTAACCATTACGTCCGTGGCGGGGAAGGGGTTAAAATCATAATAAATCCAGCAACTTGCCAATGTTGAATTTCGTATAACTTGCACCTAGAAAGAGTTTTAGGAACTCTTTCTAAACTTTACCAGTGTCAGCTCTGTAGTGCCCTTCTCTGATTGGCCAGCCTCTAGCAGCCTGATCTGGCCAGGCTGCCTTGATGAGATGTGAATCTGCCTGGGCTGAACACAAAGAAAGTGCCTGGGAAAGGAGAACTGCCTCAGATGGTGTTGAAACAGGATGGGGGGAGAGCAGCCAAACTGTACTTCAAAGGCGGGAATGACATTTGTGCCAGCAAGTGGACCTCCCCTATTTCCTGCAAAACCAGACAGTTAGGTGTCCTCTGATTACATTAAGAGAGGGCTGGAAAGGAGGGTGTTAAGGGAAACGTAGCCACACCAGTGGGTGGGGTCAGCCAGACCTAACCTCTAAGATTACATTTTTGCCATCTTGGATTGTAGGAGAATGTTGCTCCCTTTCATTGATTTTTGCCACACTTCCAGGAAGTGGTCACTCAAGAGGGTGGTGGCCTGCACATGATTGGTCAAGAGCCCCCCTGCTTTCCAGGAGCAAGGACAAAATTGGCAAAGCTGCACCCCACCTCAGATCCCTACAAGAAACAAGACAAAGAAGAAGAAGGACTGCCCTGATGGACCCCTGACCTGCACCTGGACATTGCACTCTGAAGGATTGCACCACCCTCACACTTGGGCTTCACCACTAAAAGGGCTTTTCCTGGCTTCAAGAAGGGTCTCCCTGTTTTCTACAGGTAGAAAATAGCTGATCTGTGTCCCCTGCATCAAGCCCTGAAGAAACTGACCAACTGACTAGTGACCAGTGGTCATTTTTGGATTTGAGCCAGGTGCATTCTGAGAGTAAGGGCCACATGTAGTAAGCCGTTTGCATGGTGCAAACTGCGAAAATCGCAGTTTGCGCCATGCAAACAGCCTTCTGCGATGCACATTCACAATTTGCGAGACGGTACCGACTCGCAAATTGTGAATGCGACTCGCAAATAGGAAGGGGTGTTCCCTTCCTATTTGCGACTCACGTCGCAATTCGCAGTTACCACCACTGTCACACTGGTGGTAACTCATTCGCAAAAGGGAAGGGGTCCCCATGGGACCCCTTCCCCTTTGTGAATGTTGCCCACAAGGTTTTTTCAGAGCAGGCAGTGGTCCAATGGATCACTGCCTACTCTGAAAAAACGAAACCAAATGGTTTTGTAATTTTTTTTATTTTGCAACTCGTTTTCCTTTAAGGAAAACGGGCTGCAAAAAAAAAACCTTCTTAATTTAAAAAGCAGTCACAGACATGGAGGTCTGCTGACTTCAGCAGGCCACCTTCCCTGTGAGTGCAGGGACTCGCTATGGGGTCGCAAAATGCGACCCACCTCATTAATATTAATGAGGTGGGTCTTTGCGACCCCATAGCGACTCGCAGTCGGTGTCTGAGACACCGTACTGCATCCGATTTTGCGAATCAGAAATTGCGAGTCGCACCGACTCGCAATTTCCGATTCGCAAAATCGGACTTTGCTACATGTGGCCCTAGGTGTCCTAACCCTCAAGTAGCAACTCAGAGCTTCTGGAACCTTGGGGTGAGTTGTGGACTCCTAAAGGACATTCAAAAACACTCTGGACAAAGATCCAGAAGTTTGGAGCAACTTTGGAAAAAAGCTCCATATGTGGACCGACCCGACATCATGAGTCAAGTCGGTTTACGTCGACCTCGAACCGGCCTGACTTGAAAAGCTCCAGTGCCTCAGCTATCCAGGATCTTACCGGAGGCTTGTGGAAAGGAAATCCAATTAATTTGAATCGAATTCGGCTTGCTGTGGAGGATCGTCCGATGTTGGAGAGAAAAAGCTCCAAAAATGTTTCTAAATCTGAACGTAAAAAGTTGACTGAGGCTTCCCACGCAGCGCATCCAAAGAGGGCTCCAGGTAAGTTGGCTTCAAATATAAGTTTGTTCTGAACTTAGATTTCCATCATGAAAAATTGTCTAAGTCTGAGGTCTCCTGAGATGGGTATCCGATGAGGGCTCCAGAGAGATCAGATCTGACTTACGACTTCGTCCCAGTGAACAAAATCTTCAAGAAAAAAATGAAGTACGAAGGTAAAACTTTGACTGAGGCCTCCTGCTCACTGTAGGCAAGCAGTGCTCCATTGTAGTCGGCCTCCAATTTTGACTTTTTACCGGTCAACCAGATGTCCAGATTGGCGCTCTTAGGCCCATATT